>NC_073697.1:31472500-33972500 GCF_023634085.1 Falco cherrug
GTGGTTCAGTGTTTGTTCCTGAATGAGTCACTGAGGTTATAGTTAGTACTGTGGGTACAATTATATTTAGTCTTGGGAGCAAGAGAGAGAGAATAACTTTATTGCAAAGTTAGCAAAGGCTAAATTAAGAACTGCTGTTTGATATTGCAAAGGTTTTATTGTGGGCTGTATTTTAAGGTGCAGCTATGACAGTAGGTTACTTTTAAGAGTATATTAAAGGTTGGAAACAGCATACAGTTTGGGGACAAAGACTTTGATTTACTGCTGTGTTCTGCAAAGCCTGCAAGACTAATCTGGATATTCAGGTCACAAAGAATAGCTTAATTTTGAGACACTATGGATAGGGTCACTATTGGGCTAGATTAGGATTAGGTATAGTGATCCTGTCATCAGGAGAAGGAGGTTTTGCTACATTTCCAGATTCTGTGAAGCCTATGAGGATATTGAAACATAATTACTCCAAATAAAAAAAAAAAATATTTATGAATCGTCACATTACAAATTAGTACAGAGGTAAATTAGGCCTAGAGCAATTTGTGATTGAAGAGCTCAGATTAATGCCCTCACAGGGCTCAAGTTATACGACTGACTACATCCCACCATAATATGTCACATTGCTCTTTCTTAGATTTCTTTCTGGCATATGTACGATAATGTTTTTATTAAAATTGTAAACATAGCATAGAAAAGGAGAAAAACCTCACCACTATGCATATATCTGTATAAATCTGTAGTAAATCACTGCACCAAACCTGGTGGAAAGTGTCTCTCAGAATGGGGAAAGAAAAATCACAAAAGATGAATTCAACGTATGTTAAATATGTCTCACAATTTGATTACCGAGTTCATTTAACACATTTCTGACCTCAGCATGGCTTTCTTCATAGTTTCGCAATTTGGTTTTACAAATGTTATGCTTGACACTGCATGTAAGATAAGAATCATGCTCCAAGACTTACTGTAATACCAGTGTAAAATGGGCATGGAAGCACTGAGCGAAGCAGAGTTATTCTGGATACTGATGCCCCCAGAATGTGTCCCACTTTCTTGGAACAGAATTATGAGAAAGACTGAGCTATGAATAACCTTGTGTACACATCACTGTCTGCTTCTCTGAATACATTCTTCCTAAATCTTCCGTACTCTGACACATCCATTAACCAACTGTTTTCCAGTGACATCACTGGTAATAAACAGCAGTAAAGTTCCAGATATTTTCTCCCCATTTTTGAAAATTGTCTGTTTATTTTCATTTAGATGTATATTAAGGTTTTGAGATACAAAATGAGATACAGAACATTATGTTATCTTGTTGATAGTTTTGAATGTTTAAATAGGAGCTATACGCTTGTCTATCATCTTCCAAATTTAAAATAAACTCTTAGTTTGTGTTGTGCTTGAGACTTAGTGGTGTTTGCATGTGTTCAGAATAGTGATTCTCAAATAAAATTTTCATTAATTTTACCACTATTGTTTATTCATCTAAAAAGTTATTGAAGGTTCATTATTGTTATTTTCTTGCTTAAAACTACTTTTTCATTTAAACTGATGAAAAAAACCAAGAATATAAATGTCTAGCCACACAACATAAATGATGTTTAGTCAAGGCAAATAGTTTGAATTTAACCAATAGGAAGAAATATAATTGTCAAAGTGGCTGAAAAATTCAAATAACTAATATATTTCCAGGAACTGGCTGCTTTGAACAGCATAAATATTAATGCAATGAAGGTTTAAACTCACAACATAAACTGTTTGAAAACAGTACTCTACAGAATGCATTAGCAAGTGTAAATGATCACACATGAGACTAAAAGCCAAATATGTGGCTATGTGCCTCAGTGCCTCTGCTCCAGCCTTGAAGAGACATAGGTGCCAAGGATTATAGTGTAAACTACATGTCTGTGTACTATTTTTTCCTTGGAACAAGCTTGTTGTTCCTCAGTGTCCATTGTAATTTAACCCTGTATAAGCCACAAATTAATAATTTTGGATTCTTTTATGCTTATATTAACATAAACTGAAGTAAAGAATTCCTAGTGAAGGTGTTATACAGATCTTATAACATGTCCAGAGACACGCTGCTGTACTTTTCAGAGCCTAGAACATATATTTGTTTGTTTGTTTGCATTGTCTGAAACTCCACAAACTGGTTGTGAATAGTTTACTTTGTGTACAGAAATTGCAGTGGTTACCATATAACTCAAATTATATTTTCAGTTTTCTGACTGGATGGCTGTATGTCACAAACAGGGAGAAATCTTGGGGAAAAAAACCCACAGTGATGCCATTACTGAATTACTGAAGGTTAGGCTCTCAATAGGATTTCATGAATTTAAAAAATAATTAACCCTCTGACTTGCTTATATTTTTCATATGGGATTATTCTTGGGGAAAAAATACTTACCATGTAAGTCAAATATTATTTATTTTTATCATATGAATCCAGACTCATTCTTCATGCAGTGTTTTCCTAATTATTTTGAATGGAGCTAGAACACTTTGTAGACTAATATTGCACAGTTCAGATGTGCTAAAGGATTCAAAATGGGATTTTAAGAAACTCAATCCCCTCCTGCCTCATGCACTCATGTTTTCCACTGACATATTCTAACTGCATTACCTTTGAAATAAAGAAATTGCAGGTGCAGAAGTGGAGCTGCTATTTAAGATGGATCAGTTCTTTCTCTGTGATCACCAGGTCTTCAGAAAGTATAGAACATGTACTCGATTTCTCTCTGCAATTGTTACAATGTAAATGAGTAGCAAATACAAATTGCAAAACTCAGTGCAAGGAAGACACATGCCCTATCATAATGAAATTATTATTGAAAATAATTATCTTTGTATTTAAAAAAAAAAAAAGTAAAAATTACCTCTCATTCTTGAGTGAACCCCAGAACCTTCTCAGTGATATAAGTGATATCTTAGTGATATAAGATAAAAATCTGATAAAAAATTATACCTCTTTTTATCCCTATTAAGGCAATTTTTTGGTGTATGCAGTTAGCATTTGTGATCACTCCTAGGCTTTGATACAGTGAAACGTATACTGTGGCTATTTGAGTCCTTGTTTACTTGCTGTTTTGCCCCGAGTTAGCCCTCGCATCCCTAAGGTGAAGAATATTAAATGACATCCAGGTTAAGACAAAATGCAAATAAGAACATTTATTCATACCCACTGGAATAGATGATGGAGTAACAAATCTGATAAAGACACAGACAAATAAAGAAAAAAAATAATCACATTTAATGTGATTATGTCAACATTACCTCACAAAAGTCTCTCTCCCTTTCCCTCCCTTTCCCTTCAATTCGTTTGCCCCCTGCTTCTTAGAAGATGGCAGTCATGATTTCAGTTTTGTGCCTCATGCTGCATTTCTATTTGGAGACTGATAAAAGCACCCATCCATGAGAAAGATTGTCCTTTTTCTTACGGAATTTATTCCAGGACTTAGCCCTCGGGGACTACCCTCAGATATTCATCTTGGATGAGCTTGTTAGCTCATTTAGCCTGTTCTTTCAGTTCTTCTGGGGAGTTCAAGCAGATTTAATGTCTTATCCCAAAATTCATTTTATTCACTTTCATCCAGCAGTTCCTCTGGCTGCAGTTCTTAATTAAAATAAGTATTAGTCTTCTTCAGCTATACAGATGACACTCTTTAGACTTGATATAATCTCCTGTGATTTACTAAACAATCTGTTGACTCAACAGAGTTTAAAACTCTTCCTGAACAGAGTCCTGAGTGTATCTCCTGTTCCATGGATTTAGTCAAGTTAGACTAAGGACCTCAGCCGGCTGAGGCCAAGGTAATCTCCTTCGGTGATAAGAGCTGTTGGGAAGTGAGCTAGAAGGGAGGGTCTTAATCTCCTTTTCCCTAGGAACTGCTTTTAGTCAGAGGCTTTCCGGCTTGGTCCCCACCTGAGCTACATCACAACTGTGACAACTACATCTGTACCTGGTCCTCTACCTCCCTGACCCAGACCTGGACATGACTTTCTAGTATGACCTTGACTTATTGCATAGACTTGTTGGATGATCAGTGACCTGAGACTGGCCCTGATGCCTGTTTCCCAATCTGATTCTGACCCTGATTTTCCTGGCTCAGCATCCTGACACCTGGCAGGTGAGGCCACTGCTCCAGCTGCCTTACTGCCATCCTCACTGCCAGCTCCCCTTCCTTTGTCGCACAGCCTGCCCTTGGAACTCCCTGCCATGCCCCTCTCTTCATGTTTTGCTGTGGATTGTGTTTGGATCTTTTTAGTCCACATAAATCTGTTAACTATTATATTTGATAGAAACTACAAGAAAATAGTTCAACACCGCTTAATTAAGACCAGACATTGGCTTTTCCTCTTTGTGGATTCAGGGTGTTTGAAATGACTGGTTGTTAATTCTTTTCCTATAACAACCATTGCTGCATTCTCCATCACAGCATCTGAGCACCAGTTCAGGTTTGGTCCCTAAATGTCTGTGCATCTGGACCTCAGTTACTTCATAGAAGGAGCTTTACTGCCTGTGGAATGCAATCAAACACATATCTAAGTATGTCCTCTACCTTTTGGTATGAGGATACGGGCTATTCCTTGTAGTATAGCAGCTGGTAATGTATTAAGTATACGGCAGCTTACAGTACTGGAACATTTTGAACACACATAAGAGAGATGTTACAGGCCATGTTCACAGAAGGATGTTAGCCTAGATTTGCATCTAACCTCAGAGATGTACATAATGCTATTCGTGTTAGCCTGAGGACAGCATAGCGCAGGCATAGAGAGAAGTACAATGACTCAGTGGGGAATAGCGTAGATTAAAATAGCAAATGAGAGGAGAATTTTCAAAAAATATGGAACTAGCAAAATGCACAAAAATAAGAACCCTTGAAAGTTAAAGGAGAAATAAGCAATTTTCATGACAGAAAATAATGTTAACACAGAAAAGCTTGATAATCATTACCACCAATATGTGAAAGAACCACAAAGGGATGGTTTAATAATTTATTATTACAAAGCACAGTTCAGCTGCTTAGTCTCTTCTGCAGTGAGTGCTAATGTGTTTTACAGAATTCAAAGATGAAGGATATGGTTCTAATTCCATATTTGATATAAGGTCTTCTAGTAAGGTCTCTTTCTAATTACATTGTTTATAAAACAGAAAGAGAAAACACTTAGAATGTGCTTTTTGCTATGTGTGTACACTTAAAATACAGTAAATTTAAATTCTAAAAATACATCTACATAAAAAGGTTAAATATGAAGAGATAGCATTATATCCTAGCTTATAATAACCACATCATAGTTCCTAACAGTTGTTACAGAAAAATCTGTATTTTCCCCACCTTTTGTTACTTTTTTCATTCTAACAATAATTCCCAAGATTAGTTTGTCCATTTTTTTCCCTCAAAAAGAACTTTACAGAAGCAGGGACAAAATCACTGTTTCTATTCCAGCTCTGCTATGTGCATTTAAATATATGCCTAAAAGAGAGTGAAGACATCTACTTATTCATGGGTCATATCCATGCTGCTAATTCAGATCTCAAATAAAGCACTGATGAAACAGATAAGCATGGATTTTCTGCCTTGACATCTAGCCAAAGACTAGGATTTCGTGCTACAAACGCCTTTATGGATTCTTAGACACATCTATTAGCTCTTCTGAGAGGAATTCTTTTTGTTTTCAGTATTTCTGCTTCAAATTAAATATATGCTAAAGAGATTTGCAGGGCTCAGCTGTACAAGCAGCTAAAAGTTCTACTTACCAGAAAGAGTATTTATATTTGGGCAATTCCTACTTTAATGACTTCAGCTTCAAGACTATCAAGGAAATGTGAATTTTAAGGAATCATATCTTTTTGTTCATTTAAGTGGAGCAGGAAGGAATTGTTCATGTATGTGCATTTTGGTTTGGGGGTTATTTTTTTTTTCAACTTAAACATCTGATTTTCTAATCTTCCATGCCCAATAAGGGAAATAAATTATTAGGAATTATTTGATCTAGAGGTCCCCAGAGGATTGATTCTCTTGGCAAAGAGCAGCTCCTCATGGACATGATGTTAGAACTGCCTACCTGTGTGTAACATATCTGTCACTTGTAATGATGTACATCCCCAAACGGCATTAACCCAGTCATATATTTTATTGAAGATGCTTGGATATAGTGTGCATCCCCAGGTTTTGTGGCATGCATTCAGGACACAACAACTCCTTTCCTGATTGCTGACAGCTCTGCCTCTACTGCTGGACTGGGGAGAGCCTAAGCATGGGAGAGACTTGGCCTTAGTCCATCTCAATATCCAGAAATCTTTTCAGATAATTCAACAAGAAACCACCTGGATATTTCTTATCTACACAACATAAAAAGGAAGCCGTTATTAAACGTGACCCAAACATCTGTTCTCAAATACCATACATTACCTTTCAAAATCTGATTTACAATGGCAGGCTTCTTTTGTCTTCCAAAAGGTGAAGAAAAGTGATGAAAAAGCTGTACAGTCCAAGTATAATGTCCAGGACATAAGCTATATATTTTTTCCAGATGGTTCTTCAAACCAAGGCTTAAATAAATAAATAAATAAATTGAACTATTACAAAAAGCTCATTGAAGACTACTTTTGTATATGCCTCAGAAAAACATAGAATGGAAGATAAATAAAAAATAACTCACTGCAACACAGTATAAAATCTGACAGTTCAAAACAGCAGTTTCTTTTATCCTCAGGGAGATAAACAGAACTTTTGAAAACTACATTAGGGATATTTTATGGTATAGTCTTAACATCTAAGAAGGAAGTTTGGCTGTCTGCCACCAACTTCTGAATTAGGCAAGCAACTTTTTATGGCAAGAAGACTCATGCTTATTTGGCAACACTTTAGGGATATTCTTTCTTCAATATTTTAACTTGTCATGGAAGTTTTCTTCAAGAGGTCAGTAAAGTCAGACATAATTTTGAAACTTTTGAACAGAAAACAAAACTGATGTATGTTTTCTTTTAAGTTTAGTCTAGTTTCTTATTTCCTACATACCTCTTCTTGTCTATCAGTTTCTACCTTTGAGGTTTTAAACATGTAAATGAATTCCAGATACATTTTAGCTTAAATTCCTACAGATTTTATAAAAATTGTTATATGCTGACTGGAGGAGAAATGCACAAAGTATTGCCTTTGAGTTAAAGGCTTCAACATGTTTGCACGCTATTATTATTATTGCAAATAAATGAGCATTTTCAAAATACAGAGATATAAATTGCACAGCAATTGAAAATATTAAAGCTTCTTCAGTATAGGTGAATGCAAACAGAAAGCACAGTATCAATTAAACAAAGGTTCACAGTTTGTATTGCTAATGAAATCCTTGTGTGTATGCAAATTCACTTGAATTATATTTTCAGTTTTTTCCATATCAGTTTATATGAATGCATTAATTGCATGATGATATTCGTAAATCTGTACAGAAGCAAGCAAGTAAAGTGGAGATGATGTCTGCATCTCAGTTACACAACTCATGGCTCAGTAAAATAGGAAAAAATTAAGCAAACTTTAAACTAGATGGCCCAGGTACCACAACTTGTGTAGACACACGATCACAGAACATATTGCAGGCTAACTTACTCCAGCTCCCTCTGTATGACATTATACGTTAGGAATAACTCTAGAAACTGAATGAGTATAAAGTTTGTGTGTAAACACATGTACCATGATCCATGCAACATTTATTTAGTCTTTGCAATGGCTACTTTCCAAACAAACTTTACAAGAAGGGAAAACCAGACCTCTTATCATAATTCCCTAACATAGTTTTATCCAGTTATGACAAAGGAAACAAAAACAGTTACTAAATTGCTGTTCTGTATTACAAATAAAATATATGAGATAAATATATGATTAAGTGAATGCTTCTACTATGTTAGTATTCTTGTATGAGAGAAAGGTTGATTACTGTTATATAATTGCTCAAGCAGGGGAAAGGCTCTACTATATAACATGCCATTCTTGTGCAAATACTATATACCACTCCATATGGTGTAGTGGGTGTCTGTAAAAAGGTCCATTTATTTAACAAATATTCATGATTTATCTTGTTTCTTTTGTTCTTCCATACTTTTTCTTTTTTGCTTGTGTGCTGGATTGCTATCCATATTATGTGTAAGCACGTGTTCTTTTAACAGGTTTATTGCTATAGCAAGGACAGAGCTGAGAGGCTGAGTGGGCTGCAGCATAATTACAGATGGGATGCACGCTGTGAAAAAGCTGATGTTTTAAATGTCAAGTCAATTTTAAGGGGAAAATGGCCCAGAAAGAAATATAGATCTATGGTTTAAGGATACTATTTTTAAACAGCTGATTGCTGGTAACTGAAATAATGTTCAAACTTCAAGCAATTATGAAGCAATCCTATGACTTTGAAATTCAAATTGATACCTTGTAAGGGAGAGTCAAGTTTTCTTTTCTTTTAATTTTGCCAGATGGCTGCATTTAGAAACTATGAAAAAAGATTTCAGTAAATAATAATTTTAATTGAATAACTCTCTTTTAAAAAAGCATTACTTTCTTCATACTTACATACTAATTTTACTTACTTGGTCCTACTTTGTAAGAATATTAAGGTTGAAGTTGAGCTCCAAACAGCTCAAAAAAGGCAAAGTTCATAACATCACTTTTTCCTCCTGTGTGTCAGCTGAATGTAGCTGTATTGTTTCCCCACAGAATCACACCTCATATGCTAATATTTGTCTGTATCTCTTTCAGTCAACTTTTAATGATTTTTTTATAACTAGACCTTATTTACCATGTATTATCCAAAACTGCACTTCATACAAAATCAATATTTTGTAGTGGTAATTTTTAAAAACTATTATTATAACATCAAAACACTTCCTAGATATGTATTAATACATTTTCTCAGTGACAGTGAGATTAGTTGGTACTACTTTTCCATCTGTTTCCTTTATAAGTAGAGATGAAAACCAAAATTAAGAAAGAAACTGTGTTAGGTTTTTTTTTCAAGCATGGAAGAGCTTAAACTTGATTTTTTAGCGTGATCAGCATTTTACTACAGCTGCAAAGCACAGGTTCAATTGGTTTAAATTCCAGTGAAAGAAACAAGAAATTCTGCAAATATGGCTTTAACTTGCTTCCATAAGGCAAAGAAACAACATTACAAATATTGTCAGACAGGACCTTGTTAGGAACAGAATCATAAGGCACTACACATCTCTGTAGTGTTTTACCTTAAACATAAAATCTTTATCTCATTTTCTTTTTGTTCTCAATATAAACACACATAATTTCTACTACCATAAGCACTGATTGTAGCAGGGATCATAAGTGTGTGGTTGGGTCTTAAATGTCATTCTGCGTGTGTATAAGGATGTGAATTCAGGTTACAGAAATTATTGCAATTTCTGAAAATCTTATATTTCAGCTCTTTGATTTTACAGTTTAACTGCATGGTAAAAATCATACTATAACTATTGAATTGCAGACATCATATACAGCAGTAGTTTGGTGCCTCTGATTCCTATGGAAATGCATTTAAGGCAGTAATAATTGAAGCCATCTGTGGTTACTAGACTTCATGTCTCTGAGTTTAGCCAAGTTGGATGTATATACAGACTTAGTTTAGCAAGTTTATGCAATGTTATGCACTGATGATCCAGCAGAAAAGGAATGCCAGAAGAATGCAGTGTCCCATCAGCATCTTCCTTGCTTGGTCTTGCCTCCTGACCCTGCTCCAGGGTGCCAGGAGCCACAGGGCCCCTCCTGGGTGTGGGCAGGGCAGGCCTGTGGTGAATCTGGAAACCTGCATCCTAATGCATCCCTGGGGCAAGGACTGTTGACTCCAGGCTGGTGGCTGAAATGGAGCTCCCAACAGGCTGGAATGGGAGAGGCAAATGGCATTATTGGTGCCCTCAGGGCCCCAACACTTAGAAGGGGCAGTAAAGTGAGCATCTCCCTGCCCTGTACCACCACACTTCTGCCCCCGAAGAGTGCTCTTACATGGAATAATTCCTCATCTACATCCTTTTCTTGTTTGAGAGGATTCTTAACATGTCTGCATTTATGCCTACAGAGGTTGTTTTCATCCCAGTGCAGATGTTTCAGATTCAGGTAAATACAACCATTTTTACAGAGCCTGTCTTTTAAACACACGGTACCAAGTTTACAGATTATTATCAGCCATGCAAAATATTGCTGGTCAGAGACAGAAAACAGATTTTGTGTATGTCCTCAAAGCTGCTTTTGAAATAATGATAATATGTACAAATAAGCTAGAGGAAATCCAGCTGACGTTCATGTGTTCCAGAAAATTTAGAAGAATTAGAATATATACAATTTAGCTTAGGAACAATTTAATAACACTTAATAGTTAAGTAGTAATTTCCTTTCCAAGTATCCCAAAATGTACGTGCTTCTGTCTAGTAATGAAATCCTAGTATTTGTGAGATGAAATGTGACATCTGCTCTGCCATAGCCCTATAAACCGGTTTGCACAGAAAGAAATGAAGAAATATTTCTTCCTTTGCAAGGTCAAAAGTTTGCAATTGTAGGATACGGAGGGAAAATGTAAATTGGAAGCTGGCTAGAACTAGAGAATAGCCATTTCTTGTATACTGAGACGTTCCAAAGAATGTCTTTCCTAGCTAGGAATGGACAGTGTATTACTCTCAGGACCCATTTGAATGATGAAATTGGAATGAGGAATGTATAAACAATGTAATAATTATAGGTAAAATATGGAGGGTTTTTTTTAATTGAAGTATCAAAACCACTACAAACACACTTCATTTACTTTTATTTGATATTACAGTTTTTTCTGCATAATAAGGAGAATTTGTCTATAGGTTCCTTGTGCTTCACTGATTCCTTTGGAAGTTATGTATGCCTTTTGCAAATGCATTCATTTCAGAACCAAGGTTTCCTTTGGAAGCTAATGTATTTCTAAAGAGTCTATGGCTTGAAACAATTTAAAAATGTGCAAAGCAATTCTGAATAATATAACTACAGTCATTGCAAGAAAATTCATTGATTTCCCAGTTTAAGAGTCCTTTATTTATATCTGGTTGCAGGTTTCATTTTAAGTACATTATCTCAGATTTTTTTTCAAGAATTTGTTCCTTACTAACTTTAACAGGTGAAATATTTAGCAAATTAGTTTGTAATGTAAATAATTAGTTCTGGCTTTGGTGATATTATGACACAAATAGTATTAAAAATATCTTTTTTATTTCCTCTGTAGGATATGAAGTTCACTGTGTTTGTTTATTCTTTAAACGTGGCCATTGAAGAAAGTAACAGATACTGCATATTTTACCATTTGCTTCAGACAATACATAGCATAACTAGATACACCTCATTGACAAAGAATACAATAAAATTGTGAAGTGGCATTACAGTAGACCTTTGAGGGTTATCAATAAATACCAGAATGTGGTGTACCAATTTCTATGCAAAAAGTGTGAGCAGTTATTTCTGAGAGGAACTCAAAAATTAACTAGAAAACCTAATTCACACAGAACTATGAAGTTTAGATAGAAGTATGTGGGAAAATCACTTTGAGAGGGGGAATTACAGAAAATTGAGATCTAATAGAAGCATACTATTACAGAAGCTTTTTAGGGTAAAATACAGCTATCCCCTTCAGGATGGTTGGCATGCATGGAATCTACATCACCACAGCTCCCTAAGCAGCATACCCTGCCAGCTCAGCAGGTGCTGACAGGAGTGACAGAGGATGGAGCAGAGTGGAGACACCACAGCCAGGCTCTGCTGTGCTCCCTGCAGGAACGGGAACTTGATGTCACCACACAGCTGATAAGCTGCATAGCAGTTGTGTCATGGATTCTTCATATGATGTCCATGGCTGAGTCAAGTGTTGTGGCGAAATTACTTTCCTCAGATGAAATAATCTCATTGTAATACTAACACACACCTCCATCTCAAAGCTACCTGCTTCCAAGGTACTACTACACCTCACTGGGCACATAATGCCAATCAGTAATAACTATGTATGACTAGAGCCACTCAAGCTCCACCTAAATGTGATGGAAATGAACTGGTCCTGGACTGGAATAAGTCCAGAGGTGGGGGGAATTACTGCCTAAACTCCAGGATTACCTAACTCTGATTCAGTGTTCACAAAGTTAGGTCAATCTGACTCACTCTAAAGTTGTTATGAATGAGGGGACTTCTAATCAAGGGAGTCAGCCTTGGGGAGGATGAGAAACAAAGAACAGACAGTGAAGAGAAAGAAGCGTCCAAGTGAGGAAAGTTCTGGCTATGAGAGGAAACAGGCTGATAAGGTGTTGCAATCCACTGAAATCAATTTAAAATTAGTTGAAAACAGGACAAAGATAATTGTGGGAGTGGAAGATCGTGATGTTCAACTCATATAGTCCCCCCGAAAGAAGACAAATTCCTGCTTGAGGAGCATGCGTAGTTAGGAGAGAACTTCAGCAGTGCTGAGGATGTGTAATAATTTACATTAGAAGTGAGAAACTTGTAACTAATCCTGTGTATAATGAATGAATATGCAATGTACTATTAAGTATAAAAGGTAGACAGATGAGAGCAAAAGTTAGGGAAGACTGCATCATAACTTCTGGGATCAGCTGACAGGCTGAACCTGCCTTCTCCGCCATAGGGATGCCTATTGGGTAAGAACTTTATCTTCTGCACACTAAATAACAAACTCACGCTAGCTGTCATTAGTGAATATAGTTTGGTTGTATATCACTTCAAGCTTGTTTTTGCAGACAGTCCCTATCACTGGCAATCACAAACCTTAACTTGTCACAATTTTATAACAAAGAGTGTTATTCCATAAACTGTTAGAGTTAATCCTTTGTGCGCACTAGCAGTTGCTGGCAGTGGGTAACACATTCAAACAATGTGGGAAGACCTACTGAGGGGTCCTGTTTATGCTGTTGGCGTTTCCCTGAACAAGGCAGTCAAATCATCCCCCAATCCAGCAGGACCGTTCAGTGAAGGGCCCCTGTAACGGGATGCTGACAGACTGGTTGGGCACAAAAGCCTTGGTTTTCCTGGAGCTCTGATAAACAGATCAAACACCTGGGGCTGAGAGAATCTTCCCCCAATCCTATTCACATGACAAGGTAAGAAGACAAATACAGTTTGTCCAAAATTCTCTTCAAGCTCCTCTTTTTCGCCTAGTTTGAGTTTAAATAATAATAATCAATAAATCAATAAATCAATAAATCAATAAATCAATAAATTATTATTAATAATAATAATTAATAATAATAATAATAATAATAATAATAATAATAATAATAATAATAATAATAATAATACCACACAACCAAAACTTGCTGCCACAGTTAGGGGGAAAAAAACCCCAAAGCATCTTTTTTCTTCATTGGCTGGCTTCTCATTCTTAAATTCTTGTTTTTACCAAATATAGTTAAGGAAGAATGTTATAAGGCTTCCTGGCAGCCAAATGCTCCTCAAGCCTAAAGTCTTTTCTTCATCCTCCCCACAGCACTTGGACAAAAGGAACAGTTATGAAGTGCTGGTACTCACAGATTCCCAACCAAATTTGTTTCTAAGGAAGCTTTACTAAATAAAGTTTGAGACTTTTTCATCAGGGCCACTGTATCAGTCTGTCCTTGGGAGATGGATTTAGTTTTAGTTTTTTCATTCCATCAGGATGATAATAGTAGCAGTTTAGAGGCATTTTAACATCATATCTGTGTCACTTTTCGCTGAGCCCTTAAAAATGCTTTGGGGATTACTTTTCCTTTGTCCGCTGCTGATTAATTCCCTTTAATCCCAAATCTTCCAACCTTTGAAACATGTCAGCTGTACAGAATTAGTCTCTCTCTTTCTAAATTACTTTCCTTCACACCTTCATATTCTGTCACTCTGTATAGTCCACAAAAATAGGTATTCCGGAAGCACACATTTCTACATTGCATACCATCTATATACATGAAACTGCTGAGAGCCTAACCTCTCCATAAGTGTAATTTCATTGAAGCAGGTATTGACACAATGGGTTCAGTTCATTTGCTCCTTGTTGACTCCTTGTTGACAAGAAGTCAACATCCATTTGAATTGCTTTGGGACATCCTGCCTGATGTCCATCTAGGAGTGTGGAATGCCACATATCCCCTGCAGGCTCTTTGTCAGACATGTCAGTCTCATTTAAATGTCTCAGGGCATTTCAGATAGCACTAGACACCTTCGTTTACAAGGCAGAATCAAACACTCCAGCTAACCATTTTTCTGTGGGACTTAGATAAATGTTTAAAGTTAAACACAGCTTCAGGGTACATCTCAATATGGAAGGTATCCCTGCACTGCTGCAGTCTGTTCAGTAAAACCCTTGAATTGTCCTTAAACAACTGGTAAAATGAGCACCAAAATATCCACTTAACACTTTTTCAGGAAAAAAACGAACATTGCTATTCTAAATGTACAGTGCAGAAATAAAACACACAAGCCAAAAAAACAGAAAAAAAAACATCCAAAAGTAAGAAATGAGATTGTATGATCTAATTATCAGGGCATTATCTATTAAAAAATTGTTATTGTTTTTGTTCATTCCAAAATGGCAGTATAAGTAAGTCGATAGGTATTCTGGTTTTAGTTCTCTCATTTTCTATAATTGCTTAGTAGGGTGTTGTTCTCTATTGCTTTTTTTTATTATTATTATTATTATATCAAGTGCTTTACTGTCCGGGTTTTGGAGCAGGGTGACTATATTAGCAAGAAAACCCAAACCAAACTAAAAAAAAATCCTTCAATATATTTCATTCACATTTTCCCTCAAAGAACTATTTATTCCTGTACTGATGTTGATCTGTTTTATTGGAGGAAAATGTCAATAATCTTCAGTGAGAATGGTGGGAGGCAGCCTCAGAATTCCTAACTTTGCTAATGCAGCCTTGTAAGGGTCTACACTTGAAAAGCCAGACTAAGCACTGGGTACCCTGCTGACCTAGAGTATATTTGATTTACAGCAGCAGTAATAATTCCTGTTCCTTTGCTCTGCAGAAGAATTTTCAAGGAGCGCCTGTTGATGTTTTCACTTAATGAATCAGAAACACAGGAGAAAATAAAAATAAAAATAAAATACAAACAGGAAAAGAGAGAAAATATTCCTCTGTAGACAATTTAGAAAAAATGCATGTTTATACTCCTTGAAAGGTTAGCTTTTCTGTGTTACCTAGGTAACAAAAAGATAAGGCCTTGCAGAAATAGCTGCCTGTTAAAATAATAGCATTTTAGACGGGCACTGTATTTATGTAGAATTTTAAGTTTTACTATGTTTTAGATGGGAAAACTGAAGCCTAAAAATAAAAATCGCAGTCCAGCATTACAATGTGAATCAGTAGTAGAACAGCATTTAGTGTTTAGAACTATATATGGCTGTCTGAGTTTCAATACGATCTTGCTAATACATGGTCCTATGGTATCCTACATAACAGGTTTTGTTTGTTTCTTCCAATGAGAAAGCTTCAGAATTTTAGTGCAGTAAGTAATTTTTTTATCACATCTAGTAGGTTTGAATGTGTTAAAGTGGAAACAAAAGGTGAACTTCCTATTCCTTTGCCCTTTTGGCACAATTTTATGGTATTTCTAATGTTTACAGTAGGTTACATCAGGCAAATCACTGTGCTTGTCAAATTATCACATTTATGATTTTAATTTTGTTTTCTCCAGCTGGCTTAGGAAAACTGTATAGCTTATTAAGGAATGCAGTAAGATCTTCACAGACTTCACATTAAAAACCCCCATGTTTATAATGATAATGTTCTCAAGTAAAAAAGAACCCACTGATTTAAAATTATTGTAATTTTTTCCTCAGATCTACATTGTGTCATATGACTATATTAGTTATTAATTATACACATTTAGTATATGGCTTCATTATGATTCCTATTTGCTTGTCTCCATTTTGCAGTTCTCTGCCTTTCTCTACATCTCTGTTTTGTAAAACGTTCTTAACTTTTTTCTGCTTTTTTTTTTTTTTTTAGTTTTTTTCTATTTTTTCCCTTTTTTTTGTTAGCCTCCTTGCAGTTAGTTGGGGTCTGCTTCATTTATTGCCTCCACCACAGGACCCATGCTGGAACAGAGGAAAGGTGTGAGGAGGAAGGAGCGACAGAAAGAAACCACTATATACTGACCATAACCCCCTCTCCTTGCACCACTTAGTTCCTTGCTGAACAGAGCATGGCCAATGGCGACAGTAAGGCTCCGAAGAGAGGAGTCTGGAGTGAAGGAGTGAAGCTGAGACTGGGAAAGGAGAGAGGAAAAGTTCAGGTTTAATGTTTGTCTTTTTGTTTCCCACTACCCACGTCAATAATGAAATATTTAATTTAATTGCAGTCAATTTTCTCAAAGTTGAGTCTGCTTTTCCTGCAATGGTAATTGGTAAGTGATCTTCCAATGTTTGCCTTAACCCTTAGATTTTTCATTCCTGTTCTTCCTGTTTTCTCCACCACTCTTGTCTTCCTTAGGGGGGCTGGAGGAGGGAGTGAGCAGCTGGGTAGGAGTTTGGCTGTTAGCCAAGGCTAACTGACCACACAATGTCAGTTCAACATGTGCATAAGCTTTTTCTTCCACTGTGCAGAAGAAATTACACTAAAATCTCATCTCAGTTTACAAGCTTCAAAATCAAGGGTTACCTGAACTATCTCTGAAAAAGCACAGGGGAAAATACTTCTGGAAATGTCTGATCATAAATCAGATATAAACTGATCCAACATACTTTTTTTAAATTATTTATTTCCACTTTTTTCTTTTTCTCTCTGTCATTTTTTTCTTTGCTTTTCATTTTTTCTCATACTTTCTCTCCCTATCTTTAGTACCATGAAAAAAAATATTCAAATTAAATTTACCCCTATGTACTGTCATGGACAAGAAAGATTTTAGTCATGTGTGCAGTAAACCACATCTTTAAACAATGTATGTCACTGTAGCTCCATTAATGTTACTGTAACTATGTTATTATATAGCAACCACGATCTGGTCCAGAATTCCTCAAGGTACTTAATGGAGCTTTTCTCTTTATATGAAATCAACTGATAAATTAAATTATTGTTCACAGACTGAGGGCCTCTGATTTACAAACTGCTATTTTTTTTTATTACCAAATGATGTAATTTAATAAAATCAATGTTATTAGATTTGTCATGTTTTAAGTTAACATAGCACATAACTAAAGTATAGCTCTTTCGAAAATTTTTAAATCTAGTAAGAAAAAATGAAAACTAACTTTCCCTGATCACAACATAGTACATTTTTTCCTTCCATTTTTCACTTGTGTTATATGGTGTAACATGTGAAGCTAGTTTTTTTTACTACTGAAATAGTAAACAAGACAGAATGTAACATATTTACATAAAACATCAGATGCTCTTGTGCAGATTACTGAAAGAGATGACAGTTTATTGTCAATGGCATTACCTGAATTGACTGTCAATGTCATAGCATGAGTGTAGCATGGCTCGAGTATGCATTGGCATAATGTACTGGCAATTCCGAGGACAATAATATTCACAAATCCTCAGAGAATACTACGACAAATAATCATGAATCTAGAAGATTGGAAGACCATGATCTGTGTTTTAGCAGTAGCATGACAAAAAGTATATTAGGATTAATATTAATTGGATTCCAGGAAAACAGACCTAGAAGTCTTTTAAATAAACAATAAATCTATATATAGGTACTGTCTCATGATTTGAAAGAAACATAGGGACCTGTAAAATGAAATTTACCATGAATCCATCAAAGGAACATTTTCTGTGCCTGTATTTATTCAGGATAGTTTTTTGTAATGGAAATATATTTCAACCATTTTTCCTTTGTTCTTTTATGATTTGCAGGCTTCATTGTCTTATCTTTGTGATGTGAATTCATTCAGTCCTGAGATCTTGCTATAGAAAATGTAAACAGATACCTCTAGAGGAGTAATAAACTGAAACACAGTTGGCATAAACACATTTGGTGCTGACACCCGAATGAGTGGTGTGTGGGCAGCAAATTAAACACCAGCTTGCAAAGCAAAATGGTAGTATAACAGAGCAGGGAGGTGATCATCTAACTCCATATGGCTCTGCTGAGACCACACGTACAACCCTGAATGCAGTATTTTTATGGGTGTTTCAATATCAGGGTGATACTGACTAATAGAATCTCTATTCTCAAACATATTCATTGATATAGTTTAAGGTCTTTTGGAAACTTTCATGAGCTATACCCTTCTTTATTTCTGTCAGCAGTACTCCGTAATATTATGCTTATGTTTGCATCCCACAGTGGTTGTTTTTATTATGGGTACATTCCAATATTCTACTGAAAAATACATAATGAAAATGTGTCAAAACAGTTTAATAATTGTTGTCTTTTAATAATGATTGAATTATTTCAGGAGATATACTTTTAATTAAAGTAAGAACTAACTTTTTAAACAGAATTTATATTAAACTTCTGACAAAACACAAGCCTCTGTCTTTTGCTCAACATGAAAGCATAAAGGACTCACTTCTATTTATGTGTTTTGGGTTTGTTTTGGTTTGTTTGGTTGGTTTTTTTTCTAAGTGCTATACTTTCCAAAATGAGAGAAAATTGAGGAAGGTGGTAATTCACCTATAGCGATCTTTACTTCCAGAGTATTTTGAGTTCCAGATTTGGGCTTACTATATATGTAAGTAGTTTTGAGGGTTTTTTGACCTACCTACAGATGCTGTACATTTTGTTATTAATGTGACGTCACTAAAGTAGAAAAGTGAACTAAGTCCTGTTCTGTTCTACTTGTTTTCTAGTTTAATCTGATTTGGTTTTTATTATTCTCTTAGGCCAAGAGTATGTGTAGTCACTACTTCAGAATCTCGCCACCTGCTTGGTGACATGTTTGTGTCAGGATGCTTTGCACCATAACAGAACACAGCAGCCACATCAGTGACTGTGCTATTCTCCTCCACTAAAAATGAGTAGTTGGTTTTGTTTTTAACAATAATTAGGTTTTCATTATAATCATTACATCTAACACTTAATTAAGGGTGGGTCTACTTCGCCCATCCACTGCTGGGACATAAAGTATGACCAGTATAAACCACACCTACAAAAAACAGGAGATATGAGGTTGAATTAAGGACTATAAATACCAAACTTCAAAATAAATAAGATTTCTTTATAACAAAATGTGTCCATTTTCTTACCATGAACCTAAAACATGACCCTCAGGCCAAGGCACAAATTTACATTTTATTGAATATCTTGTGGTCTCAGCTCCTCATTCATGACATGGAGAAAATTTTTTCAAAGAATACCTCTCTACTTTATAAGCATAATATGAAGGGAAGTTCAGTAACATTTCTGGAAACAAAAGTAGTGATTATAACATTATAGAAATACCAAGATGACCAAGGGTACTTAAGCTCTAAGGACAGAAAACACTTACATGTTTTTATTGTAAATATTTTAATATTCAATGGTGAGAATATTCATGTTTACTTGTTTTGTCAAGGAAAAAAAAAAGTACTATTTCTAGGCCCAGATCCTGCAAATATCTGCATACCTAAAATCAAAGATGTAAGAAGTATCTCTGATATCATAGATTTACTCTTACATATTATGCTAGGCATCAGTGCCTTTGCAAGATTAACATTTTAAATTGCATTGTTACACAACCCATTTGAATTTGAGTAAGGAGATTAACAATAAAATTACATTAGGCTTGTATGATGAGAGGTAATGTTAGCAATCACCTAAGTTGCAGGCAAATTAAATCAATGGCCAAGCTAAAAATAAGTGAAGGCAAATAAGGCAGAATATGTAATTTTATTCAAGATGTGAGATATCTTGGAACTCTAGTGCTTTTTAAACAGATTTCCTCTTTATTTTTTATCATGTTATTAAAGCAGGTGTCAACATTCTTTCAAGGAAATAAGGTAAGTTTCTTGACTTTAACATAAAGGAGTAGATGCACCTAAACATGTTTGGCAAGTAACTGCTTAGTACAAAATGTGCATTTTATTTTCTTTTTTGATACAATGAAACCATGTTTTTAGTGCAAAATGCTATGCTTTATGGCAACAACCCACTTCCAGTTATATTACAGGTAAATTTTGCCAGATGAAGTATTTTAAATATGTGGGAGTTTGGGTTTATTTACTTAAAATACACTAATTGAATTTAGTACTATGTTTGATCTAGGCACTACATTTGATCTAGGTGTTTTAAAGGTTCCTCCTAAGTGTTTAGGCAGTACAACCTTTGAGGACAATCCCGCTTCAGCAATGCGATTTTGGTCATACTGGTTCACTCTTATTTCATGGCCTTTGATATGACCACAGTCAACGTGGTCAGGGTTCCCAGTTCTTTACAGTCTTCCATGCAGAACTTTAATATGGAAGTGAAGGACCTGATGACTTATTTCATCCTGCTAGCAAGAATGGTTCAGCCTGTTATCATATACAAGATTTAACTGGGCAAAGCAGTCCTTAACCAAGTAACTTTTCCCATCAGTAACTTTATGACATTAACATGGAGAACTTAGGAACTTTTTGTGTTCCTTTTTAGGAAGTACAGATACACCCCAGAAAACTCCACCCCAAAATTGCAAAAACAAATTATCTCCTGATAACTATTTTGAGTTGTACTTATTTAATCATGGTTAAACGTTGATTTAACTTATCTGGACATCAGTGACAGAATCCTGCTGTCTGACTCCCTGACTCTTCCTATGGCTCTCAAGGCTGGAGGCCCAAGATGTTTCTGAATTCTAGAGAGCTCTCACCATTGCTAGGTGAAGATACTGTAAAAACTTCCTCTTGTAGTACAAGCTCTTTACCTGTGTTGTGAATATCTAATGATAGTCCTGTTATCCGTGGACTCAGTGAAGGTTGTCCTGGGGCACTGCTTACAGTTTCTCAAGACTCTAGTTTTCTGCACCCAGATATTAAAATGCCAGGTTGAACACAATTACTTTAAATCACACTTCATGTAACTTCCTTTTGAGTTACAAGCCATTATTATAGTATCCCAATTAAATTATATGATTATGAAGTCTTGCAAACAAAATAGATAAAGTGAAAGAAAAAATACCTCAAATCTTACCGCGTGATTACAGAGTGATCTGGCTCTCCCTTTTTCAGCTGTTGTTTCCCTGTTAAGAAGACTACAGAAAGAATTTCAACCCTTAAAAATGCCTGTACTTCATCTTGGTAAAGTAACTCAGTCTTTATTATTAGTAAGCTTTTGAGATTTCCTAGTGTTATGTGTATTCTTTCATTCTGTCACGTGAGAGAGTTTTTTTCCCATAATGTTTTCCATTAAGTTGCACAAGTGGCAATCTTCTAAGAGTAAAATTTCACCCTTTCACGGAAATGCAGAATGTTTCTTTGTCAGGCTAGAAGTCATCTTCTATGCTTACCTTCCTAGATATTACTCATTGTTTCAAGAACTCTTAAATCTCTCTTTTTCTTTTGATAGCTGCCTGGTATTCCTAAGTGGTAAACGTATCTTTCACCGAACACTTCATTCTACATCAATCTGCATGTTAATAATGTACAAACATCTTAACAGGCTAATTGTAGGTCATTACTGTCTTTTGACTGACCTTAGACTTAGATTCACTTAGATAGTGAATAAGCACTTCTGTGTGAAAAGGGGATTGGTGTGACTTACTTCCAATCTTTTTGGTTTAGTCCTCCTACAAAAAGAAGAGTAATGTTGTTTCAATACAAAAATATGGCATGATGAATTTACTACAGGAAAAAAAAAAATCAGATGTTTCAAAAAAGAAATAACTGGCATAAGTCAATGTGTTTGATCAAACATATTCTTCAATATTTCTAGTTTACAGGCTAGAGTGGAATAATGTGGCCTACATTCACTTATAACTGCTTTTGATTTCCCAGTCCCAGATATGTATCCAGTAGAATGACTTATGTATTTGTGTAGGTCTAGAGCAGAGTTGATGTTTATACCTCAACTTACAGAGATTCAAGTCTTTCTTGTATGAATACCATGAAAGGACCATGCTGGTCCCAAGCTAAGCATGAAGTTCTATTGCTTCTCCATAAGGCAACAGTCTTTTCTAAACAAAGGCTATAAGAAATGCACTGTTACCTACTTGCAACTTTCACAACTGAGTTAATAATCAGATGATAATGTGTGATAAACAGGGTCCGTGGAGTTGAGCAGAGCCTGCACATCTCTGCAGGATGGAGACTAGCACTAAAAGGCAACACAGAGGGACCCATTGCTAGGTTTCCTCAAATAAGGATGAGTGCAGTATTAAAACTAATTAGAATAACTTGAGATTACAGTGTTATCTAAACAACTAGTGGAGTAAAATACGTAACTGTATTTTAGCTTTCACTTGAAAAAGTTACTAGGGTCTAGTCACTTTAACCAAGTGACATGGATCTGTATTTCTCATTGAAAGTATAATTCCCTATTGTCTATTCAGAAATATTTTAATAGTTTACCACTTCTTTTGTCATTCATTCTTGCTCTTATTGGTATTTCATATTATTTCAATCATTACATTTATTTAGAAGTTGGTGCTGGTTTCTGTGAGAAATAATTGCTTTTAGAACCAAATGTCCCCCTTTAAAATATGGTCATGTTTGTTTTTTCTCTTTTCTTTTCTAAAAGTAAGTAAAACCATTAGACCTATCCTTATTAAGAGATAAAATAGCTAGAGAAGTAAGTTGTCTAGAGCTGAATCAAAGGATCTCTACATTGCACAAGTTACAGGAATATAAATAGCTTATTCATTCTTTCCTATTCATGGTTTCTTTCCTACCTGTTCTACGTCACTCTTTTTCAAATAATTGATGATTATCTCATCATGTATGTGAAATTTTAGGTAGGATTGATACCTTCTGCAGCAATAAAAATAATACATAATGATAGCACAAGGAAGGATCCAAAAAGTGGCTGGTGGTTTTCACCATTTTGAAGGTAATTCTGAGATTTAAGGTTTGACTTCAAAGACTTCCAACACTACCTTTTAAAAAAGACATATACTTTAAAGATTTTGTGTAAGGCCAAGCTCATCCAACAAGAGTTGTTACAGCAGCTAATTTTGTATGCTAAAAAGTTGAATTTTATTTGACAAATCTGTATAATTATACTTCCTAAATTGTGGCATTTGCATCTGTTATGCTCATGGAGCACCATAATATGAAAGGACTGTGATTAGATGGGATTAACTACCTTTTAATGAATTAAATAGACCAAATATCTCAAAATAAGACAGCTTCCCACAATTCATGTTTTTGGACAGTTCCTTTCTTCTACATCTCCCCGTTTTCCATATTGTCTATGAATTCTGGGACACAATGCGCTATTCAATTAACAGCTTAGCTCGTATTAAGAAACCAGAGGTGTTACTACTTAACAGCAGCATAGGTGTTACTAGTTCCCTGCTTTTATTTATGATTTTCCTGTTCATATTTTAAAGTATCTCATATGCCATTTTCATCATCAGATTGCAGTGGGAGCTCATGTCCGTGATCCAGTCATTGTTTTCCCTGATACAGCTTTACCATTCCTTTATCATACCATTGTTCATCCTAGCAGCATTTTGTCTTGTTTTCAATTATTTCATTCTATTGAAAGGTGGTGATTGTTCCATTAGCCCATAATGATTGACATGTTCACATTTTATATACCTCATTTTGCTATTAACTAGGTAACAATGAAATAAACAATTTCTTAATCCATAGGTAGGTTTAGTTACTCCTTAAGGTGAAGGAACAGGATGCTTTCTCAGTTCTGAAGACTTTGGTTTTGAAATATACTGACAGCCAATGGGGATGTTGTTTACTCTAGAATCAAAGAATATTAGCCCACTAATATTCTCCATATAATACATGCAGGCATAAATGACTGTATAAGTGGAAGAGAAGCATGGAATTAGGCATTTCAGTATTATGCCATGCATTCTATAGCTACATTTTAAAAATAATTTGTTTCCATTTTTTAAAAGAAACTCAATAGCCAAGCAGAGTCATGTACAACCAAAAAAAATATGCTATGAAATATAATAAGATTACAATGATTTTTTAAATAAGAAAACTTATTGTATTCACAAGCATATGTGGAACTGTCTTCCTTATGAAGTATTTATGGACATGTTTTATTTATAGAATTCTGTGGCAGTTATATCATGCAGAGAACTGAACAAATGGCAAGGAATTTTTGTATTTTACAAAAGTGTAGCCCTTAAGACAAACTCATTATGCCTTTCTAAAACTGATAAAGAACATAATAAACTCCAACACCTGCTCATTTTCTTAAAGAAACGTGAAGTTATCTCAATATCCTTCAGTTCTACAAGTGAGGAATATGCTTATGGAGGGCATGAGACAACCATAACTGCATTGAACAGATGCTTCATGCTTTAGTGTTTTAAATAATGTATGATGCATCAATGTTTCTTTTCATGAATGTGCAAATTGCAACTGAAATTTTGCACAAGTTTTGTGTGTCCTGTATTCCAAGGAAAATGACCAATTAAAATGTGGTTGTTTCATCCATATAAACAAAAACATACACACACAGACATGTAGCGGGTGCTGTTCATTAGAATGTCAATGCTTTCAGTAGATCACGCTTTCCCACACAGTAGATACTTTTAATGCGGTCATGCCTAATTTCTGACTGAAACATTACTGCCTACTCATTCATAACCTAGGGCAATATTTGGTTTTCTAGAGCACGGACATAGAGTTTTCTTTATTCCCCCCAATTTAAAAAGGTGAACCCATTAAAGGTCTATTATCTTCAGGGGGAAAAAAACCCCACAAACAAACCAAAAAACCAACAACAATAAAAAATCCCAAATAAACACACACAGAAAACCCCACCACAACTACCAACACACACACACTGCCCAATTATTTTCTTGTGAAGAGCATTCACCAAGGCTGTCATAAGTGCCTCCCTGCTGTGGTCTTGAACCTATTTAAAGCAGTGGTAACTATCTCTAAGTAACAGATCACACACCTGCAGTTGCCATCTTGTAAGTTTTTAAAAATGAGAAGATGTCCAATTATTATAAAGTGATCATGCATATTTTCAGCTTATAGAACATGTCAACATTTAAGTAGGCATTTAAAAAAAAATATTTAGGCTGTGAAAGGGAAGACAGTTAGCAAAAGCTTGCTGTCTAAAAGAACAGATTATTCCTTCCTTCCAATAATTAAAGGATGCTTTCTGTTTGCTGAAATTAGAAAAGAAGAATGTCTTTTAAAAAGCCTAATATAAAGCCTATTAAAATCAATAAAATAATGTACAATAATTCAATGTGCAGTTGTTCATGTCTCTGTTCTTTTTAAATCTAGGGTGTCCACTCACCTTGACACCTAGTGCAACTCACGACCCTGAGTTACATACCTAAAAACGTTTATGCAATACATAGAAATGTTAGACATCCAAAACAGGTGTTCCCAAAGTGGAGTACACACATTATTTAAATTAAAAGGCAACTCAGTGAACTGGGGACGGAAAGGGGAGACAAAAAACGCCTTGGAAGTGCTAGCCTGGTGAATTGGCTGAGATATGCTGAATGTTGCTGGCTAAACTGACAAGTATGAAATAGAGATCAGGAACAGAAGAAACAGATTCATATGTCATCGTTTAGTAAAAGGCTTCAATTTCCATGACACCTTTCGTTCAGCATTTACAGCTGCGAATGACTGCTTACACAGACTGGATTAGTATTTTCTCGTTCATATGTTGTATACTGTATTTTGCAGTTGTTAGAAATTACTGATTTAGCTACTCAATATAAAGCTATCACCATGTCCGATAGCCAAAGTCTGAACGTTAAAATAACACTGCAGCTTGCCACTTCTCAATTTACCTGAAAGGTATGTGTTCAGATTTCATAGTAATTACTGTTTAAGGATTGTATACAAAACAGTGATTATACCTCTGAATAAACAATAAAACAAGGCTTGGGTAAGTGAAGAAAAGGAGCAAAAGAGGTGCTTGTATTTAAAGCTTGAGAAGCTGGATTTTATCAGTGAGAATGACATATTTAAACTGTCTCCCAGAGGACTGGTTGGTGCAGGAGTCACAGACACTTATCTCAATATTGCGCTGACACAGGCATGCCATAGGGATGGTGCCTCGTCCAATTTAAGAAAGTTAGAGCAACTCCTACATTATGAATCACATGTTGAATGTTGGACACTGAAATATCAGGCACAAGCAATTCATATACATTTTTGTGTGTACAACCCAGAACTGTTATAGGCACTGAAAGAGTTTGGTAGCAAGTAGGGAAGACTTTATTTATTTTTTTTTTAATCGGTGGTGTTTAAATATTTGCTTAAACATAATATGTACAGACAATTGCTTAAATGTAGAGGGGCATTTTAAAATCCATTTCATCCAAGAATCTCATTCCTCCAAGAATCAGGTCTTTCTTGCTATGATTTTGCTTGGCTAATATATGAATATGAGAGGCAATAGTGAGAAGTAATGGTGTTATCTGTGAACTCACAAAATCACACAGCTGTTAATTTCTTACTGTATTCAGGATGCCTGTACATGGAGCAGCTAAGAGGAAAGAGGTGGTTTCACTCAAAGTATGTTATGGACCTGAGCATTTTGTTACAGGGAGAAAGCTGATAAGAAGGGTCTGCAGGCAAAATTCTCTTCTGGCTTCTGGAGCAGCACAGTTATATACAAACTATTCTTATTGACTGTACCTAACAGAAAAAAAAATTCTGACCTAGAAAAGTGGTTTTTAAAGGAATATCAGTTTGTGTAGGAAAACAAATTTCTATAGTAAAATTCAGCAGATCATTTCAGTTTTTAATACAATGTACTTCATTTTTGGAATGCACTCAAACCAAGCATTCATGCAAGCTAAAAGTGAAGATGACAGTCAGGACAGCAGTCTGATGTACTGCACAGCATGCATTATCAAAAGACTATACAGAACTTGCTTTTTGTGTAATCAGTGGTCCAGGATGTCCTGAAAAGGTCATGTAAATGCATGTAGAGGAAAATGATGTACTGAAAAAACACAGTTCTGACAACCTTAAATTAGATACAATACAGCAGACTGATGAGCTGTAATTTGTCATATAGAATGACTACAATCAGCTAACTAAGATTAAGCTGTATCAGGCTGGAATTTCCTGTGAAAACAGAATCTACTTTTACTGCAGTATTTTTTAGTTAATTGGTAGAAGTTCCGTAAGTAAAAAGGTATAAGTTTATCCAATCATAACAACACATGGATGCAGGACTATATCATTAACAAGTTTTATAGTATGACTTATAAAAAATAATTATTTCATGTTGTATTCTCATTTTATTATCCTCCTAAATAATTATTTATGATCTTCTACCCTCATTCACTTAATTGCCTATTTGTTTAAATAATTGGTGCACTTTGAGAGAGAGGGATTAGGGAGCGAGGGAGAAAAGAAGTGTAGAGTTCTGTGAAAAAGTAATAGAAAGTAAAAAATGAACTAGCAGAAACATCAGAAAGTAAATTTGAGATACATTTTTATTACTCAATATTTAAAAGATCACAAAATCATAATGATTTTTTTTCTATTACAAAATAAATTTACTGATTTGCCTTGTAGGATAGTTAAGATTGAAAATAAGTTTATTTAAAAAGTTAAAAATTATGTAATTTAATTTCATTCATCTTTATGATCCTTAGCTTATAGGTTTAGTCTTTTTTTCATGAAACTTTGGAAAGCAAGCTAGAAGAGACAAACTATTTGATCTACTTCTCTCTACTTTAAATGTGTCATGTTCCAACTCATATTGAAAAGCTTCCTAAAATACAAATCCAACATCAAGTTTTTAATTCTTGATCAAACCGTAGGAAAGCCATGAGTGAAGTACAAGTTGGCTTACAGCAAACACTTCATAACAGGCACACTAGATCAGAGCTAAGAAAAATGTCTTCCTAGACCTTAGAACAGTTGTCTGTTTTGCCTGTGTACAGCTCAGTTCTGGAAGTGACCTGTGACTTACACATACAACTCAAAAGCACAGTTTAAAGCACAATTGTTCACACCCCAGAAAAGCGTTGACATCATGGGAAAACATACATATGTTTCCAGTTGTTTATAACAATGGTGGTTCAATGTCAAGCTTCAGAAAGAGGTCATAGAAAACATGAAGTCTGTGCCTTAAATCTTTCCTTAAAGTACTTTGTTAGCACAACATGCTATCAGAAATATTTTACTTATTTCCAGGAGTAGTAGTATTTTTTGTAAACCCTTGTTTTTATTCAAAGCTCTTCAGAAGTAATTATGCACATATGTATCTTCTATACTTCATTGATTCTGAAGGTCCCATTAGGGGCTAACATAATAGACTTTGTAAGGAAGACTTCATTAAGAAAATATTAAAGGAAGTTTTCCTCAAAAATACTGAAAAATGGAAGTTGGAAGATTGAATTGGAGTTGCATGTCTGGCTCCTATACCCAATGTGAACATCCTGAACACTGAGAAGCCGGAAAGATGGGAAGGTTGGAGTCACGACAATCTTACATTTTGTCTTCCATGTAGTCTGATCCTGTAAATGTTTTCCAAGCAAGCTGACCAAAACAGTCCAGACAGGTAAAATGAAAGTTGAAGATTAATCTGCAGCTCCCAATGAAACTGGTACCACACTGGGTACTTCAGTTCTCATCTGCTGCTGATGTTCAGTATGCATGTTGGAGAACAGTGAGGGTTTCCAGTTCCAGACATTTTATGCATCTCAAACGCAGTGCAGCATCTGAACAAGAGTTGTTAGGGTCTTAATTTGAAAATCCATTGCTAAAATTAAATCTTTAATTCACAAAGTAATTCAGGACCTAACATCCCATTTATTTCAACAGTCACTAAATACTTCAGGCACAATCTTCTGATTTTTTTGGGCCTTATGCCAGCAAAATATTTGTGAAAGAAACAGCTACTACTTAATCTGTTCTTGTTTTCTCTCATCAGCCTTCATTTCTGGCCCCTGCTAAGTAGGCCTGAGGCCAAAAGATCCTTTGAGCTAACCTGCAATGCTTTTTCTGCTGGGATTTGCATTACTTCCATTAAATATTAGCATCTAGATACTTTTATGTTCCATAATTACTTGCTAGTATGTTCTAGTTTAACTAATAAATCAATATTGTAACACATTCATATATATCTAAATTCCAAAATTTAAGCAAATTTATAAGAAATTGCCATAGTTAATTTATAAAAATATTAGAAAAATGTGAAAGACGTGTACCTGCAAGGCACTCAACTATCACTTTTCAGCAGTTCTGCAGAAAGCATGTTTTTGATAATAATAACTCCTTTACTACTTTTGTATATTTGCATTGGTATCAGGAGGTTGTAGAAGTTACAAAATAATGCAAAGAGTTTAGAAAATTATTGGGGAGGAGCTTCTCACATGCAGATTCTCCAGTTATTGTAACCTGCTGTAGAAAGATGAAATAAGAAAACCATGCAGTGAAAACATCTGGCCTAACTGTAACAAAGAACTCTGAAAAATTCCCCAAATGACTTCTGTGTTGGCTTATAAACTTCCAGTGAAAGCATGGACTGTGATAAAATACACACACAGACACAGGAATTTTACTCAAAACTATCTGCAGATAATATTGAATTTCAAATAAAATAGGTAAATTATTAATCTTCTATTTGTTTTAATTTATATCTCCTGACAGAGAAGAAGTATGTCTCATGTCCGGTACATCCATCCTACTTCTCTCAAGACCATAACCAAATGTATAAATTTGGTAAAGAAGTTACATTCAATTATGTAATGAATATGCAACTTATTCTTTGCAGGGGAATTTTCTCATAAAATTCATGCTGAGATGGCCTCCAAAGATGACTAGGAACTTTATTTAAATTTGAGGTCATTTTAGTTCAAGGTGATAAATTTTAGATAATTTGCTTTATCTCTTTGTAACAAGAACTTTTTCTCCAGAATGTGCTAATGGTGCTATAATTTTAATCTTGCAAGTGTTCAAATTTACCTCAATGTAAAGGGCTCAGCAAAAGAATAATGCACTTGAATTTTTATATGTAATTTTAAAGGTTTTCATGTTATTTCTCTGCACAGTTAAAGGTATTCACCTCTTTCTATACGTTCTAGTTAGTGTGTATATTCATAATAGTTATTGGCATTAGTGATTATAATACTCAAAAGAAAATCTACTTCACATTTAACATAAAATAATGGTTTTAAGTTATTTTTTCTTAGGAGTCCTATACCCTTGCAATGACATTCTTCCTTTTTATCCTCGTATGCAACAGAACTATGTTTTTGACAATGTTGTTCTTTCCTTTTTTTCTGATGTTTCAATTTCTTCAACTTCTAAATTCTTGACATGAGCCTCCTTGCAGAACATCACACAGTGGAAGTGCTAGAGTGGGATTTGACACACGACATCACATGATAAACACATAAGCACCAGGCACTTGAAAGCTGCATCCTCCTAGACCTAGTTCCATTATATCACAACAACACTTAGTCTGCAACATGGCAATTTTCAGGTGGTTACATGACCTAAAACTTATTCTTTTAAAGATTACTTTTACTAGGTTTCATCAAAATCAAGATTTACAAAAAAGTAATCAGTGGGAACAAAATCCAAAATACACAAGTATGAAATTCATGCATGTGAAGAAAAGGAAAAGGAGTATTTCAGCTACAGCTGTGCTTAGATGCGTGAATGAAGTGAACTGAAAACAGTAAAGGTCAAAAAGCCATTTCTGAACTGCATTTAAGAAACCAGAAAGTGAAGATTTAATAAAAATAAGAATACAGTCTGCTTCTACTTTGATTTCATATTTTAGTATGTGAAAGTCTTTAACTTAATACCATTCAAATCTTTTTTTGATTCAAACTTTTATTGAGTTTTCATGTCTCATCTTTGATCAGCACAGACTCCAGTCTATCTGCTAGGTAGGTAGAGGTACAGTGTGAGGCAAAATAAAACAGGCAGCATCAGAAAAAAAAAAGCTATATTACTGTGATCTCAAAGATGGTGTAATTTACATATGAAAGGAAAAATTAAGGCAAGTTTATGTTACTTACTGTTTGTTTTTTGAATGTCCAGGTAGAGTGGATTTTTTAGATCTTTACCATTTATATTGGTTGTCATCTGACTATTAAATAGTAAGGTAGATCAGACAAAGAAGACATAAAGCAGCTATATTAGAGTGGAGAGTATCAATTTATTAACTGCAACATCAGCCTTCAAGAAAATCTTTGCTTAACCTAAAGACTTAAGTCTACACAGTGTGTGTAACTGTATAGTTCTAACACAGAAGTGGGAGACATCCTCGAAGGCCACAGGAGAAAACATCACAAAGAAAACTGAGCAGGCTGCGTCAGATACATCCATTTAAATCGAAGAGGAAAAAAAACAACAAACAAAAAACCACAAAACAAACAAACAAAAAAAAAAAAAAGGAAAGTATAATTTTCTCATAAAAATGTAATGTCTTGTATTCATTCCATCTGCTGACATAAAAGTCAAGATGTAGTCAAGAAGTTGGCACCCAGCTACACAAATCAAGACTTTTTGGCTTAACTCAAGACCTTGGTTTAACTCAAGAACTATTTGGTCCACCAGGGCATTATGGTTACAGCTGCAGTAGCAGCCTGTGGACAGCAACCTTCTACCTGTCAATATCATTCCCAATTCTACTGTGAAAATCTCTTCACTGCTATACAGTAAAAGATAATTCCTCCTCTATTTCAGGAACTGAATCGCTATGTCCCTTACCTTGAAACTCACTGTGTCCCTTACCTTGAAACTTGGCACTTAAGGAAAAGCTGTGGAATCCCAACAAGGAAGATGTGAAGGAGTATGTAAGTTGACTATGTAGCATGAACAGGCACTATATTTGCTCTCTGCAGTACAAAGAAATTCTCCTGAACATCTCAGTAAGACTTTGTGACCCACAACCAGACGGACAGAAGTCACAACCAGACGGACAGAAGTCTGGACTTTTTATCCGTGAGTAGTGCTTCTGTACGTTAGAGAATTTTACCCTCAGCATAATCTGGAAATCCCCATTCTAAGACACTGTCATCTTCTTGTGTGTTTATGTACAAGACGGAGCAATGTGCATTTAGTTTTACTAGACAAAGTTTAATTGAGGAGCTGGTCAGACATGTGGATTACCCTGCTGGTATCCATGCCAATTTTCAAAGGCTGCTATTTCAAATGTATGTGATTCTATATCCATTTATAAATTGCTATAAAATAAAATCTCCAACATATACACCAAACTGGGAACTATTACTTACAGTACTACACTAAACTAAAGAAAAATGTCACACCTATCAAAACAAAATCAAATAATTAACTCAAATAAGTTATACTCTGTGTTATATTACTATCGTATCATCAAATTATTATTCCAGACATTCAGCATCTATATGTATTGCAAAAAATAAACTAGCTGCATAAAATCAGGTGACAAAGTTACAATAGCTGGAGCCTTTAGGTACACACAGACACACATACACACACACATATATGTATAAAGATTGCAAATCATTATCCAATGTCAACATTTTAAAAAATAACCTCTTTAGGAATCTCATATTATCTTAGGAAAAAGCTCATATTAAGTATACGAAATAATAAACTGACTAAAAAAAACCTTTGTCAAGAACCATATCCCAGAATAGTGACTATTTGCTAACTGTGTATGGCCAGGAATAAAAGAAATTACTTACTTTAGGTTCATCATTAGATGTACAAGGGTGGGGTAAAATAATGGGACTCTGTGGATCTAAATCTCTGAAAATATGAAAGACAAAGGAAATAACCTCTGGTGCTGTTTCATTCTCTAACTGGAAGCAATAAATGTCAGTAGAAGGAAAAACGTGCAATATACAGACTTACTTTTGAGAATGGTTGCTTCTGCAGCACCATCTTTCTGCTTATTTTCAGTTAGATTACACAGAAAACAATAGTGGCAAAAGCATGGGACAGAAGTTAAACTGTAAGCCAACCCAACAATAAGCATAAAATGGAGGCATGTTTAACCAGTTCAGAAGAAGGAAAGGTAATGTATAAAACATCTTGTGGATAACTAGAGAATGGTATATGGGTAGATCTCACAACACTAGACCTGATAACTGATTCACTGAGATACTAGGTCAGTATGGCTATTTGGGGCAAAGACTAAGGAATGAGTGAGGAAGATGGAAAGTATCGGTGAAAATGTGCTCCCGACTCAGAAAGTCCAGGATCAGGCCAGGCTGGAGAGTGAACAGGAGTCTGACAATGTGAAGAAAAAGCTATCCTGAAACAAAAGACTTTGAGGGTTCCAGGTGAAAGTTAAAAAAGAACAGCAAGAAAGCTTATATTCACAGTGATTGCCAGCACAGTATATCAACAAAAGATGGAAGAAGTGCAATGGATTCTACAATCTTGCAAATCCTCAAAGAGTGTGTGAAGCAGGGATTATGAAAATAGGTTACGTGTTGAGTGCACTCAGCAAGCATAAGCCAAAGGGACTGAGAATGTGCTTATAAATCATTAGGGATTTCCATAGGAATCCTTGCAGAAGGTTAGTAATACAGAGTGCTTAACATCAATCTTGTTGTTTTTACAGTGTAAGCTTGTAATATATCCTTTAATAATTTTAATGTGACTTTTAAGAAGGTTGAATCCAATTAAAAAACATGGTTTTAGTGGTCTGTCTTTATCTTTCTCTCATATTAAGCAAAAGAAACAGAATTTGAAATGTACTTTAGAAAATCAAGAAATCAACAAAAATTAAGCAAAATAAGGATAAAAGCAAAACTATTAGCACACTTCAGGAGAAAAATCACATATGAAGACAGAAAAGGTGAAATATTTTGCTTGGCAGCTATACTGAAAAAAGACTGTGGAAAGATGTGGAAAATTGCTATTAGAATCTGACTTAGGGAAAAAGCAATTTTAGTGGGATTTGACAGAGGTGTAAAATGTAAGACAGATGGTAATTATTCTGCTCTACTTGGCACTGGTGAGATTTCAGTTCAAATGCTGCTTTTTTGGCCACTGAACTATAAGAAAGATGTAGACAAAATTGGAATCCAGAGAATGGTACCAAAATGTTTGGAAGCTTCGAAAATTTCCCCACAAAGCAAAAAAAACCCTAGCTTAATTTCGTCTTGAAAAGACTGAAAAAAACCAGATAGCAGCCCTCAGATATTTCAGAGAGTACGTTCTATGTCCACAGAGAGTACATAGTCAATAGCATACCTAAATGGCAGCAAGGTGTTTTTCCTATATATGACTGAAAAAGGTTTTACATGGGTCAAAAGGTTTAGGTTTATTGATAAAAAGTTTGACAGAATAGAAAAGTTGTGATTCTGTACATACACAATTACATATACCAGTTCTAATAAGAGGGTAGAAAATAAAAGTGATTTTTTTTAAAAAAAAAAATCTTTTCATTGCAGCATTCAAAACACTTTTATATAGCATGGTGTTTTCTTGCTGCCAATGGGTGAGGTTTTTTGTGAATACTACAAAGCTCTTAGGAAATATTAGTCACCATTTTTGAATTCAGGCAGATGAGCACAGCAAGACTTGTCATCACTGAACATGCACCATCTGTGAAATTCTGATGTACTGGCACCAGTCCATATCATTTTCCTGTACAAAATTATTATCCACATCATACATGTGTGTATATATATATATATATTTTATATATATATATATATATATATATGTATCTGCCCATGCTCAATCAGAAAAAGTAGCTTGCTTGAATACAACTTCCTATCCACCATAGGAGATTCCTTTTTTCTGCTGCAATTTAGTTACTGCTCTCCTGTGGCTTTGTGGTCTTTTCTAATATTTGTAATTTAGTGGCTCATACAAAGAGATTATTTGAGCATTCACAGGAACAGCTGAACAAAAAAAATTATTCCTGTTGTCATTTTTTTTTGGTTAATTTTATTTATGCTTGAAGGAATTCTCCCTGTTGTCTTTGAAAGGAATGTTCCCTCTTTCAATGTGGTGTCAAAGATCAAACAGTTTCATTTTTCCATTAGCAAATACTTTATAACACAGCTTTGAAATTATTGTTCATCAGTAGATGCAGCATAAGTTAAGCCCATTTAAACATAATTTGGTCTATATGAGCTAGTTTTCTTTTAGGGTTCTCATACCATTCATCCTTTAGCTTTTAATGATAGTAGAAGTTGACAGATTATTTAAGGTTTGGGGTTTTTTTTTCCAAATGGTACATACCACTAAGTGTTTGTTGCTAAAAGACAGTAAAAGTGAATTTTCTATTCTTTGTTTCTTTAGCCACTGGCCCACTGTTAGTCACAAGATTCACAAGCACAGTTTTTGGTAGCTAACCTAACTGGACATGCCTCAAAGTTGACAGCCCTGATATAATAATAGGAAATATACATTTATATATTAGAATACAAGGAATTATATCTACTGCCATGATTTCATTGGTGACAGCCAAATAAAAGAATAAACAGCTGAAAATGTAGAAAACCATGTCTATGGATTCTTTGATTCTCGCTAACTCTGTAACTGTACCTCAAACATGAAACGGAATAATGATCTCAACTCAAAGCTGTGACAACTGTGTGAGAAAACAAGAAGGAACCGTTTTTCTTATCACTATTGGAAATGAACTGTTCCACTGGATTGTCCCTTCCCCTTATTTGTCCTAGCAGTTCTCTGGTTTTAAAACCAAAAATAATTAAGCAACTTTTTGGACAACATCTTCTGAACCCTGGAGACACATAAGGGGCCATTGGTTTAATTGAAGGAGATAATAATACCAATTTGAGATGCAATTGAACAGTAGAACTATGGAATATCTTGTAAAATTTCAGCAAATTTCAGATACTTAATTTTTTATTAATCTTCTATAGATTCCTAAGAAATTGTCCATGATTTTTATTATATCATTTAACACTAGTTTGAAAACTACAGGACTGTATAAACCTTTAAAATATCCTCCAGTTCAACTTTTTATAATTCTATTATTAACATTCCCTTAAGTTATCTTTACTGGGAGATGTGACAGCAAAAGGGTGACTACCTGCAAGTCAGAACTGGTTTTGTAGGATATGATAGGTTTAATACAGTAATGTCTGAAAATAAGCTGTAGATTGCTCAACATGACTTCAAATAATATGCCATGAAATCTGGGTTTAGACATGCAGCCTACATAGTATAGGCTACTGGAAATCAGTGTCAAAATAATAAACAGATATTGAAAGCCTGCAGAGTGAAGTAGCAAGGTATTCAGTGTCATTACCTTGCAGGATGAGAACCAAAGTCTCACTGATTGACACCTACTGATATTCTATTTAACAGACATTTGAGATCAAATGTGAGAAATTGTAAAGTGAGATATTGTGTTAGCTGAACTGGAAATTTACAGATGTTTGAAAACACAGCTCAAGACAAACAGAAGTGTCAGTGTAATGTGGGGTGCCAGGAGTTGCCACAGACATGATTTATATTCAGTATGAGGCACAACATCAGTATTACCATATGAAGTTGTCCAACTTCCTTATGAAATGTTCACCAAAAAAAGCATATAAGGAGAAATAGAGGAAATGTGCTTCAGTTTCCAAGAGGCAAGAAAAGAAAGGTTTCTGGTAACTGGGCAATATATTGCCACGTATTCTTATATCAACCATAAAAACAACATACTTTGCATTGTATGAGTGGCTATTATTCCACAATAGATGAGAAAGCCATGAAATAATTCAATGATTACTGTATATTACATGAAGCATAGATCAGAGCCAGTTGCATTTTTTCTGCCTTGGAAGAAATTCTTATGTGGGACTAACCGTTTATTCTGCAGTTCTAACACATATATTAGCAAATGACTGTTAAAAAAATCTGCAATTATTATTTGTATAAGACAAGCTTTGATTTCTCAGGACATATCAGTACAAAGCATAAAAATCACTTGAATAATTTTATGACCAAATTATTTATCTATAAAACTCTCATTACAAACCCCAACCTTTGTGAAATCCTGGGTAGTCACATCCTCATACACAAGGTACACCTTGTCAATTAGAGAAATTGCTTTCACAGAGAAATCAAGTAAAGCAAAGCTACAGGCAGGTCAAGGAAAGTTCAAACTTTCCTTATTTGAAGAGCAAACCTAACAAGCCTCAGTTCTGAGGCCCTCAAAAATCAGTAAAAGGTTTATGGTGTGTTTCTAGCAATGGCAATATGGTCCTGTATTCTATAATACAGAATTTTGTTCTCTCTGCTTGTTTATTTCTATTTCTACCCATTTGCCAAGTCTGTTCTATCTGATCCTTTTTCTCATGAATCATACATTGAGTAGGGGTAGCAATTTGCAGAAAGAATGTCATAGTGTATAAATATTTGTTTTTATCAACAAAGCCTATGGGTATAACAATGTCAATCCAACATTCATTATGTTTGGTAGCACACTTTTAAAGCTATGTGCCATATGTTCCCTTCCATTAAAGAGACAGGGAAATTCCACTAATCCAATGCAAATCAGGGCAGGGTATAATCATAACAAGCCTGTAAAGAAGAAGCAAAAAACACCAGGTGAGAAGTGATTGCCTTGAATATGTTGTATCCTTAACAGTATCCATGTGGTGGATTGTCTAAAGAGGAAAATGTGAATAGCTGGAGAATGAAAAAGGCATAAAATATCACCTGGGAGGCCAGAGCCTGTTATGCCAGCTTTACTGCCAGTGTTGGAAAGACAGGGAAGGGTAGAAATTCAGAGATTTTTTACAAGGTTAAGCAAAAAACACTGGAATTTCTTTTGTTTATTTCCTTGTAACTCATTCCTTGAGTATTTTTTCTGCTGTGGGGTTCATCAGCTGTAGGTCTTTTACTTTTAGCAATAGTATAGTTAAACTCCTAGAATATTCACTGCACAAGTTCTTCGTCTGAACTCAAGTAATGCAAAACTTCAAATTTACTTTGAAGAAATAAATAAATTTACATGTGCTTTCAGTGAAACTTTCTTGAAATTAATAAAATACATTTCCCCTCTAACAAACCAGTTTATTAGAAGTATGAAGTATTAACTTTGCAACCTCAATATTTGGAGATTTTTCCTAATATGCAATCTGAATCACTGTTTACTTTAGTTTCATTCATTTTTTATGTAGTTTGTGTGTGAAGGGTTGTCCTTGCTACAGTGGCCATTGAGACGACCATTCCTTTGTAACTTGCTCTACATTTTGTAAAATTGCAGCCATACCTTTTCTCAACATTCTTTTATCTAGACTCAACAAATTAAATTCTTTCTTTGTTTCTTATAAATCCAAGATTATTTTCATATTTCCACACTGCTGTAGGCTATTTTTTGGTGATATCACATTGGTAAGCTCTGAAATTAAATCTTGTTCAACAAAAAGTACCATCCATGCTTAAAAGAATAAAATAATAACTTCATACTGTCTGATATGCAGTTGCTTCTCACCAAACTATTTCCTTTCTGTGAAGACTATGTGTCATTTCATAGGAAAAACTGCTCAGCTGATGTAGTTTAAATCAAATGTAAGGAGCAGGCCATCTCTATGTGTCAAAAGATGAATTGGTGGGGAAGAGCACTGGCCTGGCTGAACAGAGATTTGGCTGGAACTCAGGAAAAAAAAAGGAGAGTTTATGACCTCAAGAAGGAGGGGCAGGCAACTTGGGAGGACTATGAAGACATTGTGATGCTGTCCAGGGAAAAAACTAAAAGGCTCAAAGCCCAGCTAAAACTGAATTTGGCTACTGTGGTAAAAGACAATTAAGAAATATTTCTATAAATACATTAACAACAAAAGAAGAGCTAAGTAGAATCTTCACCCATTACTGGGTGCTGGAGGAAACATAGTGAGAAAGGATGAGAAAAAGGCTGAAGCACTTAATGCCTTCTTTGCCTCAGTCTTTAATAGTAAGACCAGTTGTTCTTGGGGTACCCAAGCCCCCTGAGCTACAAGACGGAGATGGGGAGCATAATGAAACCCTCACAATCCAAAGCTAAATAGTCAGCAAACTGCTACACCACTTAGACACACACAAATCTATGGGGCCAGATGGGATCCACCCAAGGGGACTGAGGGAGCTGATGGAAGTGCTCACCAAGACACTTTCTATCATTTATCAGCAGTCCTGGGTAACTATGGAGGTCCCAGTTGACTGGACGTCAGTCAATGTGATGCCCATCTACAAGGTCTGGAAGAAGGATCTGGGGAACTACAGGCCTGCCAGTCTGACCTCAGTGCCAAGGAAGGTTATGGAGCACATCATCTTGAGTGCTATCACATGGCACATACAGGACAACCAGGTGATCAGGCCCAGCCAGCATGGGTTTGTGAAAGGCAGGTCCTGCCTTATTAACCTGATCTGCTCCTATGACAAGGTGACCCACTTAGTGGATGAGGGAAAGGCTGTGGATGTCATCTACCTAGACACTAGTAAAGCCTTCGATGCCATTTTCCACAGCCATTTCTCCTGGAGAAACTGGCTGCTAATGGCTTGGATGCGTGTACTCATCACTGGGTAAGAAACTGGCTGCATGGCTGAACCCAAAGAGTTGTGGTGAATGGAACTAAAACCAACTGGCTGATGGTCACGAGTGGTGTTCCCCAGGGCTCAGTATTGGGGCCAGTTCTGCTTAATATCTTTATGGATGATCTGGATGAGGGTAGTGCACCCTCAGTAAGTTTGCAGACACCACCAAGGTGGGAGGTGGCGTGGGGGGGTGCGCTGTTGATCTGCTGAGGACAATTGTGTGAGATTCAAATGACCCAGGGAAACTCTAACAGTCCCAAAACTTATTCATACTGCTGCTCTGTTTCCCTTCCTCTCTCCCAACACTAACTAAACATTTTTCTGCTTCTGGAATTTGGTTTTTTTGTGAGCTGATTCATTCCATGTTTAAAAAGTCCCCTGGTAATGCATGCTACTGCATCCTTGTATGTTAGCAATTTATAGTTTCTTTTTCAGCATCCTCCACTTTCGGCAAACACCATCAGAACAGAAAGTTTTGGGCACTGTATGCAAACACGCTGTGTAGAGTTGTATCCCCATTTTATCCTCTGTTGTTATCCTGGTCATTTTACCAAGAGGGGAGGATGTGCAGGCACTCCCACAGTATGAACTTCTGTCACTTATTTGGCTCATGGTCCTTTTCAGGCATCTTATTCTACCACTCACACTTTTGATTTTATTTCTCTTGAAATATTGTGCTTTTTATTATTTTTCTTACATTTTCTCTTAATTTTACACCAGCCTTTCAGTTCGCGATGGTCACTGTACAATTTGATCCTGCCTTGCTTCATGCATTGGTGTATAAGAAGACACAGCTAGCTAGTGTCATCCACAGATTTTATAAAGAGCCTTCAAAGTACTCTCTCTGAAATGCCCAATTGCCTTAATTGGGAAATATTGACAAAGAACAATTTTTAAACCAAATGTACACCGTCCTGTAATCAGTTTTACTTCTAGCTCTTATTTCCATAATTTCAGGCCATTAACAGATAATTTCCTTTCTAGTTTCTATATTTGCATCCATGCAGTTTTCCACAGAAGTGTTTTATCTAATATATTTGCTTCAATGCTATATTTACAAACTGCATATAAATTTTTTTTTGCTAAAATAACTGGTAGAAGGTGCATATTTTGTTTGTGCTCCAGCTCTATCAGTGTATCAATTAGAACATCTTGTTCGCTAGCAGAACATCTCATTACTGAATTCTCTAATATCTGTCCATAAATCAGTATAGGCAACAGATGCCTATAGTAAAGTGGAGACTGGGTCTTATTAAAGCTCTTGCTAAGAAATATGGACAAAGCTTAATTATTTTCCTTCAGGTTCCCTGAAAAGATGAAATCTGCCCAGACCATATTCCTCTTAAAAATTTCAAACTCTGAGAAACGAACCTGCTGTAACTTTTAGTCCTAATTAGTATTTTGGCATATTTTAGTGTGTTCCTGGTTTAGATAATTTATGGTTTTTTTAGTTACAAAATGAAATTGATATTTTTTTTTTAATTACAGTAACTTGGAAAACTATAAAATATGGGATGAAATATAAAAGGATAAATTAGGATCAGTACTGCACATCATTCAGACCATCATTTGTTATTCTGATACACCATTTGTGTAATAAGAATACAGCAGAACAATAAATTGAAGCTTTTACTGATCATCTATTTCCTACATTATGAACTAAAGATAACTCTTCATAATGCTTTATAAAGACTTTTCAAAAATACATAAATAAAATAATAAAAATAATTTATAATAATAATTTCACTTGTTGATGCCTAGTGCAGTACAGAAAAACACAGATGATGGCAGAGCCAATCCACTTAGACTAGAAAAATTATAGTCCAAAAGTTGAGGTAGCTATTATCTGAATCAAACTAATTACTGATTTATGTAGTCACACCTTTGTATCTCTAACTGACATTTCACTTGCTTCTGTTGAAAATGCATGTAATATTGTGCACCTAATTCCTAGAATACAGAAGGTTAGTTTTACCAAAATTTCTATGTATAATTTAAGCAATATTTTTCTATATTTGTAATCACATTTTTGCAATCAAAATTTTTATTTATCTTACTGTTCTTTGTACAGTTTTAATTCTTAAATGTCAGGTACAGTATTGGGAAGAATAACGGAGAAGTAAATCAATTTTGCATTAGAACTTGTGTAAGAACAAGAGATCAATGAGAAGTTATATCCCATGAATTAGTTTAGATGAGTAGCAAATAAGTCTAATAATATTTCCCATTCAGTGCATTTATTTTCTGAGAATATTAGAAACGGAATGATGTTAAAAACACATATCCTTTTGTAGTTTAACTTTATTTATTTATTATAATCTTTCCATTGCTGTTATCTATTTCACCTCTAAGAAATGTCACCCGTATAGTGATTATACTCTGGGTTGTGACTTTGCACCGTAGCATATAGGCAACATTATATTCACTGCAAGATTAGTTAGATGAACTAAAGCTTTATAAAGGGCAAGAAGTCAGGAAGACAGCATTCAAGGCAAAAAGGAGTCATCCACTAAGATACTCACTTTGCTTCCAGTGTAAGAGAGTTTATATTCACTGTTCAGTACAGTATGTTTGCTATCTTTTCATCTTGTCTAATTTTATTTCTCTTAAAGTAATGTAAGTAAGAATTTCCACTCAAAGAAAACACGCCTGTGAAATAGATTAGAGCTTGATGATGACTAGGCAAAAGCAAGGAACCTACTTACTGAAGCACCCAAACACTCTAATCAGTGAAACCGTTATTTCTCGTGATATTCCCTACCAGCTTGCAAAAGAAAACTGATTTCCAACCTTTTTCCACTCAATATATTTAAATTTTAGACTTTAAAACACAAAGCAACAACCTCTATTTGCTTTTCTCTTCAACTAACCCTGCCTCCAAACTGCTTAATAGTTATCTCCTTCTGGTACTCTTTGCATGAGAAAAATGAGATTCTCTGGAAGTTTCTTTAGATAATAGTGGACATGTTGTTTAAGAGAATGGTGTAAATAGGAGGTATAGAAAAGACATATGTTTGGGAATGTTGTTCAGGCCATTCTACAACAAAATTAGCTTCTCTTGTTTAGTAGATACAGGTAAAGCATTAAAAAAAAATAAGATAAATGGTGTAGTGCTTCCATATTTATTATTGTAACTGTGTTAGGATCATCAGATTAACAGTAAGATCATTGTTTTGGAAATACCTCTTATTCTATTTTAAATAAGAGCTAAAAACTTCTATCTTTCAGTAACGAAGAATGCTTCCTAGACTTGGTGAACAGAGATCTGAGTGTGTCACTGGCCTTGCTGAGAATATGTTTCACTATTTGAAAGGGCAGAGGAAATCATTCCTTATTGACACAGTAAACGGGTTGAAACTTATCAGAACTTCAACTTAGAGGGTAATCTTTTGTATACTTTTATTAAGTACATCATTTTAACTAGTTCCAGGTCAACTTGTCCACTTTAATAGTTGTTGTATCTAGATGTTTCTATTCTTTCAGAGCAAGTGGGAAAAAAAACTTTCTTCCTTTCTCTTAAATCAGATTGCATATGCATAAGAGATAGTTATACTATGCAGACTAAAAATATCTTTCCTAAAACAAAAAACAAAAGACTGGAGAAGAATCAGGGAATAGCAATAGTTCTTTTGTTTCAGTGAAAAAATACATAGATATTTTCTGCTTTTTTTCTTCTTGAAATAGATACTAAATCAGTAATTGTACATTCTTTTTTCTTTATGGCACATTACACAGTAATGTAACAGACTGCAGATTACACTACATATTTGCAACACATACCAAATGTTAATAAACTGAGACTTAGACTGAGAACAATAAACTGAGATGTAAGTCACTGCAAACAGATAGACTCTGAGATCAAACTCAACTTCTAATTGCCCATTTGCCCCAGAAACTAGTGTTTAAAAATTGGCTGAATATAACTACCTGAAACAATATATCCAACATGTGTAAGATAGAGATAGTGTGGGGGAAAGGTTAAAATTATTAACCGTGCATTTTGAAAATTAGCCTTTAAGATTGATATTGAGCAGGCTTTGACCTGATCTTTTAGAAGCCTTTCCATTTGTGTTAGGTGCCTGGGTTTCATATGCAGTTTATTACTCTTTCAAAGGTAGCGCTTACATTTAAAATTTCTACTCTGACTTTAGTTCGTAACTTATTTCATTGGTGAATCATGTTGGTTCACTGCAATAGTCTTCATAAAGTAAGGAGTAATTGCTAATCAAATGTTTTTAGTGGCTAATAGTCTTTTTTGTGTGTGTTTAATCTCAAGTATAAACACAGTAATTAACATTCAGAACACATTAGCCATTTATTAGTAAACAATTTCAAGAGGATCTGTGTTGCACTGATAATCCTCAGGTGAATAAATGTAATGAAAACAGCAAGGGGTTGTGCAAATAGGTTTCATATAAGACATTTTGGACTATATTGAATGTTAATTAATTTTGTGTCTCACCATTGTACTTTGGTAGGACCTGAACAATCTACTGTAGATTCTAAATGGGTCCTGGTGCTGTTGGCACTGTTCTGTCGCATGATTTTTTTTTTTTTTTCTTAAAATGTTTGCAATACTTAATAAGTGTTAAGCATCTGGAGAGGAAGCAGGAAAATTTTATGTGCAGACATGACCAGAAATAATTGGGCAAACCCTGCATACCAATGTAGAATAATTTCCCAGAAAGAGCACCCTCAGAATTATTTTGTTGTCAAAGTATCCATTTTCCTGCTTCTACAGATACATCTGAAAATTCAGTTATTTGGTGGACCTGAAGAGCTTGAGGTACAGTTTAATATTTTCTGTTCTTCACCTCCCTTCACTCATTCCTTTGCACCTGCTCTGAAGCATTTGACCTGGCATGCAGTTTCCTCATTACCATTTATGCCAAACACTAAGATTTAGGTAGCTGTTCATAGGTATTCACTGCGCACTTTTTTCTCCTATTCATCTGTCTACCCACACATCCCATATGTGATTGTATATTTCCCTCTTATGCACTGTATTTATGAATGAATATGCTGAAGACTGATAATTCAGAGATTTCATATTGGATGTGTAGGGTTAACAAATCAAATTAGGATAATATGGACATGCTCAGGGGAGAGAAGACTTAGAGAAGTCTTTAGGTTCACCTCTCCTACTTTTTTGCTGTTGTGTTTGGAATGTGTAAGGAATGGAAGGGAGAGTATGGCTGCAACTCTGCTCAACAGCCATGCTGCCACTGTTTCTGCAGCCCTCCGTTTCATGCAAGTCTGATGTTACCATGCAGTACAGACAGTAATCCCTACATTGAAAAGGCTCCTCTCATTTAAATCGCACTTGGGCTGTATCTGGGCTTGAATATATGTTTTTCTTAGCATAGGTATTCCCAAAAATTATTTAATCTTAAAAGTTGTCCTTGTAAAACAATTAAAACTGACTACATTAACAGTTTGAAAGAACTCTCAGACTGAGTACATAGAATAATCCAGAAAAGAAATCTTCAAGCAAAGTACAAGGAAATCCATGACTGATATCCACTGTTACCAGCTGGAGCAGAAAGGAAAATATTTCAGTCTTGAAGTTCACAGGTCATTTAGAGCTGTCTATGTCAAAACAAATTATTTGAACTTCACCCTGTAGTAAATTCTCAGCTAGTGCAAATGGCTTTGGAACAACATAATGTACTTATGTGCTGAGCAAAAAGTTTGCTTAAAAGGCGTGATGATGCAGCAAGTATAGTTGCAGTTACCTGATGGATATCAAGCATGTCATGGTGTACACATGCTTTCTATTAAAAATTTTTATGATGATATTCAGGCACCACTATTAGTATACAATAGCACATTGTATGGTATCAGAATCAAAAAGAAAAAAAAAAATGCCTATCTTGTTGAAGTACTGTGTTGAAGAATGTTATGTTTATTAGAGATCTTTGCCACTACAATGAATTTGCCAAGGGACATGTAAGGGCTTTTTCTTGATCTGACAGCATGCTTTTAGATTTAATGACAATCTGTGAAATAATTTACTCAGCAAATAAAGCTAAAATCATAAATGTCCTGTCAGGCAATAGGAAGATTACTAGTGTCTCTCTGAGATCATTTCAAGACATGGGGATTATACTACCCTCTCATACTAAATCTTACTGGAAGTTTATTGTACGGGGAATAACAAAGTGATACTTCATAGACTCATATGACCAGCAAGATGTACAGTACTGAGCTGACAAGCATTTCATAAAGGTGTTGAATGAGAAAGTTATACTTATCATTTATTAAGATACATTTTTTCCCTGTATTTTTCCAACAGTTTGGTGTGCTTCTTTTCCCTATATTTTCTTTGCTCTTAGTGTTTCTGAGTCAAAATAACTAATTTTAAAACCACAAACCTTAAATGTTGAGTAATTCAGAAATAGATTTAAATGGCATGTAATTTAAAAGCCTCTCTTGGGAACAAAATTTTTAGTTACTATTAGCTATCTGTCAGAAAAAAAATAGACTACTCAGACATAATAGTATCTTTCATAATGAACCTAAATTATATAAAAGCATTATTTAGTAGATTGATTTAAGCATCTAACTGAATTATAGCTTAGGGTATAAGAGACAACAGAAGACAATAAGAAGTGTGAAAGTAATGAATAAGACAAGAAAAATATTTGGAAGGAAATAGGACTGAAAAGATATAGGTTGTGTATATATATGATGATTTGTGAACAAAGGAAGTAGCAAGGTAGACTCTAGTTTAGATTGGACTGTGTGATAAGACAGGAGCTAGCAATTTTCCAGTGGAAGTTTGTGCTACAGGAATGTAGCATGGATGGAATTTCAGGGATGCGGAACAAGAGACATCAACAGCACTTAACAGTAGAGAAGCTTGAGACTGTAACAGCAAATTGAGACGGATCTTCCATGGTAGGTAACAGCACTGTAATCAGAGCATTCAAAATGTCTTACCCATAGAGTCTTAAGAATGTTTTTCCATGAAAGAAAATAAATCAAAAAATTGCAGAGGCCTGCTTTTTGTTTTAATCGTAAGCCCTTCACTTTTCTTCTCCGTCTCTCGCTGTTTCTATCAGCCTCAGCTGACAGATGTCAGCACGAGAAATATGTTTAAGTGGTCTTACTTGTTCTTTCACTGAAAATATTTACAACAAAATTTACAAAATTTGCATGACTGTTCAAAAATCATTAATTTGAATAACAAACACACTGACTGAACTCATTCAAACAACTGATTTCAGCTGGGATAGAGTTAATTTTCTTCTTAGTAGTTAGTACAGCGCTGTGTTTTGGCTCTGATGTGAGAACTATGTTGATGGGACACTGATTTTTTAGTTGTTGCTGGGTGATGTTTATACTAAGTCAAGGACTTTTCAGTTCCTTGGGCCCTGTCAGCCAGAGGGCTAGAGAGGCACGGAACACTGGGAGGGGACACAGCCAGGACAGGTGACCCGAGCGAGCCAACGATGTATTCCATACCATATGATGTCATGCTGAGTGTATAAACTGGGGGAAGAAGAAGGAAGGTGGGGACATTTGGCATTATGGTGTTTGTCTTCCCAAGTAACCGTGACACGTGCTGGAGCCCTGCTCTCCTGGGGATGGCCAAACACCTGCCTGCCCATGGGAAGGGGTGAATGAATTCCTTGCTTTGCTTTGCTTTGGTGTGCGGCTTTTGCCTTACCTATTAAATTGTTCTTATCTCAGCCCCTGAGTTTTACATTCCTTTCTGATTCTCCTCTCCATCCCTCTGGGTGAGGGGGGTGAGCAAGCGGCTGTGTGGTGCTTGGTTGCCGGCCGGGGTTAAACCATGACAGAAATCAAACGATATATTGGTTTTGATTTATCTGTAGTCCAATAACAATGTTGTTTAGCTTCTAATTTTTGCTAATATATTTAGGTCCATTTTAATTATCAGTTAAATATCATATAAAATAATTTGAAAAGCTTCCAGCTAAGCTGGACAAATTCCTGTTTAATCAAAAATGCTGGAAATGCTTCCTCCTTTGTTCCCCGATAGCTATTTACCAGGTATGTATTCTGTTTAATCCAGCAGTATGTGATGTTATAAATACATAGCTTGTTACTATTTTAAAATCTGATTTTCTGTATCTTTTAAATGTTTTTTTAATATTATCTAGATGTCTATCACTACCAGATGTAATGTCCCAAAGTCTCAGGAGTTAACACTGCTGACTGCACGCACTCTAAGACAATATACTCAATAAGTGGCATTTGTAGTTCATTCTGGAATAAAGTAGAACAATTAGGAACAGGTTTATAGTCATTAGACAAAAACATAGGAGTGTATTTGTGACAAAGATATTCAAGTAGCAGTCTGATAGCTCCTGCTGTGCAGGAAGGTCATGGCCATGCCTATTCTTAATGTTTCTCAGATTTGGCTAGAAGGATTAGATACACAACAAAGTGTAAACAGAGGTGGCCAGCCTCAAACAGAATGCATGTAAACCCATATCTGTATCACACAGAATCACAAAAAGAGTAGGTGATACAATTGGAGCTATTTTCTGCCAGTTGTCTGTCTCTCTGGGTGAAACAACCACCAAGACGGAAAACCCGTTTAGGAGATAGGAAGGACAGAGAAGCAAGCATCGAGTGTGAGAAGATGTAGTGGAGCAGGATTGATAGGGAGAGGAAAATTTATTATCTCTGTTCCAGAACTAACAACAGAAAATGGTGTGTTTGTGAGGCTTTCACATTCTTCAAATCTGGATAACTACAGGTCTGTAACACACTATAAAAGTAGATATAGGGAGATTAATAGGTATAGTGATGTATATAATGCTAGTCTAAAGATATAATGGGAAGAGGGGTAAGCAGGAGGGGAGGATTTTTTTTATTTAAGCAATCGATATCATTGAAAAAAATGGACAAATTTCTGCTATACAAAATTAAAATATTACCACTCTCTATAAAACTTTTCTTTCAGAGTATATGGAGCTTTTGTTCATTACTTGGTTTTGACCTGAGAACAGTCAATACAGAACATCTCACTCTTGTTTGTAACTGGTACCATAAGATTTTTATTGTGCAGTCTTGGACAGACAGGTATAATAGAGCCATTTGAAATACTGTTGATACATGTGGATAAATTACAATTGCAGCAGCTCTCCTGATCAATATACCTTATGATAAAGACATCACTCATGCTGCATAAGTCAGTACTTAACAATGTGATAGAGTAAAAAGGAGCAAAAAATATATACCTAAATCCTACATGTTTCATTTTTGACTGAAAATGTATGGTAGGACTGTCTTATAAACATACATTACAGGAACCTGTGGTGGAAATTGTTATGATCTAAGTTCTGCCTGCTGACAACATAGAGTATAGCTGATAAAACCTATGACATCATTAGGAAATGCTCATGAGGAGAAACTCTTGGATAGAACATATTATCTTCTTTTATGATTTTCCAATACAGTGTAAAGGAAAAGACGACTATCAACAGCAAAACAAATTCATAGGAACAATTACTTTAAAAGAATTAAATCTGAGAACTTGTTTATAGAAACAAATCAGATCCATGGCAAAATCACATTGTCTTGGTCTTTCTGAATTATATAGCGTACTTTTATTCAGCCTATGCTCAGCTATAACCTTTAGTCCCTCTATGTAAGTAGTGTAATGAAAGAATACAGGCATGATAGTTGCTTGAAGACTGCTGCAAATACATACGTAAAGATATTTTCACTAACATGCTTCAACATTTTTTTTAAAAATAGTATAAAAATGTACCTTCTATTTGTTGCTTTTCCCTAATTTTAGGGTTTTTATTTATCTTTAAAGGCTACATAATTCATATGGTAACTTTCTGAATATTATTCTTATAGTCTATTAACAGTTTAGATAATTTTTTTGTAGGCATAGATGGATTCAAATTTAAATCCTAGACTGGGAAAATCCCAGTTCAGTAGGAAAAATTAATTCTGTTTATTTAAAAACAAAAACAAAACACAACAAAAACAAACACACACCAAAACTTAATTTGGGTTCTGTTTACTCAGAAACTTTGGAAAAGGTGGCTGCAGATATAATCACAGATAGTTCAAGTGTGTATATATGCATATGTCATTTGCTTACTTCAGAATTTTTGTCGTTAATAAAAAAGGACATAACATAGATGCACATTCAGACCAACAATATATGACATATAACTTTATGTAGACTATACTAATACGTGTAATTCTTTATAATGAAAAAGGCCTTTAAGCTATCATAAAAAAACTAATAATTTGATTTTTCCCATTGCTGTAAAATAAAAATATCTAGAATAATAGTGTTCTACAGATAGACACAGCATAGAAAGAAGGCACTGTTTTACAGTGACAACTGACCTGTAGTAATAAAAATAAATGTTGTGTTCTGCTACTATAATTCATGTTGAGTGAAATTATTCTTCAAAGAGTGGTGTAGATCACATATGGATGATAATTTAATATTTAATCCCATAAAAATATACCAATCTATATTTTTTGCTAAGGGCAAAAACCATAATGACAAGCAAAGAATTAAAATTTCTGTTTGATTTGACCTGTACATTGACTACTTAACTCACAATGAGTTTTAATGGCATAGGAATTGTAGTTTCATGACATAGGAATTCTACCAGTTATAGATCCAAATACAAAATAAAAGGGTTTATTTTAATTTTGTTTAGTTAATATAAATTCTATCTTCTGTTTAAGTGGCCCAGCAGAAAATTTCTCCTTTTTTTATAATGCAGAAAGCAAAGAAAATATCATGATCATGTTTGATATTATTATGGATGAATCTGTATAACTACAGGTTTAAATCTGTCAGATCTGCACTGATGAGACAAAAGACTGTTTGCAATGAAGATACTGTTAAAATCAAAATGAGTGCTGCAATGGTCTTTTTAGCTCTAATTGTATTGTGCTGACATTTGGTGTAATTATCTGCAGATGAGTATAATTTTATCTTTCATGCCACTCAAAGAAATTCTGGAATAAATTGAGGTAGCTATCTGTTTTCAGATGAATTTGATCACTTTATTTTACCCCAGTCTCAGAATTTAGTTAGAGGTCTGAAACCCAGTATTTATCATAATCTGCTTCGTTTGTTCAGTCCCTGTGCGGCAATACCAATTAGAATTTTATCAAAGTCATCCTTACAGCAATAATGATAATCCTTTAGCATCTATCTGGATTAGGTCTCTGTTTTATTCTACTAATGAATACTCTAGAGGGGTCTGGGCAATTTTACAGAACAAATTAACCTTAGAGCATAGCCATTTAAAGTGTTCATTATACTGGACACCTGCAAAGTGTACTGGGCTTAAATGCAATTTAATAGACCCTTGTAGGTCTGTTTTAAAATATCCTGAAGAGAGAATGAATAAGATGGAATTTAAATTATGACAGTGAGATATATTTTTTTTTCCTAGCATTTTCAATAAATATCATATATGCTATATATGAAATACCAGTTCTGGAGTATCTCAAACATCATCATGTAATTGCAGCTTTTGAAATCTAAAATGAAAAGTTTCAAAACAGTTACATCTAGAATGAATTTGTCTCTTCAATTCTATCCTTTTGTATATCATGCTCAAAATGAATGTCCTACATGTGACATTTTGTTTCTTATTCAAAGACTCCTGTTAAAACAAAAAATATATCAACTCTAATTCTGAACTAGGTCTACAACAGAAAGGGACTGGTGAAGAGAGGGCAGAAGAGTGGAGGGAAATGGAGAAGCTAATTGGTATTCTCTGTTTTCAACTATTCATATCCCCAAGCCTCTCAAAATTAAAAAAAAAAAAAAAAAAAAGTCAGAGTCTCTTCATTATCTCATTATGCTGCAATTATAACATACTCCAGTGCCAAGGCCCAAGAGTGATTCATTTACATTGTTCATCAATCTAAACTTTTGCCTCTAGAATTAAATGCAAAGACAATTTGAACACATCAGACACTGCTTGCATGGCTATTAAAGTCATACTAATTCAACAGGCAAATAATTTGGTCTTTATTAACAGTCAGAAGAGTCAAATAAATAGACTTTATATTTTAATGGTTCTAAAGATCAGGTTCTAAAACCATGACCAGCTTTTTTTCAGACATGACTAAATTGTCAACCTTCTGTATTATAAAGCTTTCTGGCAACACTATATTGAAGGAAGACCTGCTGCGTTCTTGGCTAGAGTGAGACAGAAAATGCAAGTAAAACCCAAAAGCTAGTACCTTTGTATATCTTTTTCATATATTTCAGAGCAGAAAAACTTAAGCAAAAATGTAAGTATATACTTAGGTGTGGAAGCATATATGTAAAATGAAGCCAGTAAGTGTTTTCCTCATTGAAATCCCAAATAAGCCACTATGGTAGAAGACAGTGACAAAATTGAAAGCACAGAGGAGGCTAGGTTTTCTAAATTCAGATGGCAACACAGGTGGGCAAACAGTGGAATGCCAGGATTGAGAATTTTTGAAAAAACTTATATAGTTATTCTAAAAACTCTGTTGACATTTTTGCTTAGGCATGAGAAAACCTACTGTGACCTCACAAAGGTTTTATTCACTCTTAATAAATTCTCACACTCTTGTTTATATGAACAATATAAAATTTCCTCTTGTTCTTTTTCCTTTTTAAAATGTGCTACATATTTAAAAGTACATTTTAGCTATGAATTAACATCTATTCATCTATGTCTACCATTTACACGTTGGGGTTTTTTTTCCCATTCTAAAAGATTTTTTGCATCCTCTGCTGCTGCTGAAATCATGACACTGTTCTTTGATCCACTCAGCTCACAGTGATGCACCAGCCACTATTCTGCAAAGCAAGAATGTACAGAAATTTGTTGCTAAGAAGATCTGGAGTTTCAGTCAAGATTATACTTATCTCTAAGTCTTTTTTGTGACTAATATGATATACATGTAAAGTCCTAATACAGACACAGCTGAGTTAGCTCAGGTACTGTGACATGCAAATTAGACTAGCATGAAGATGAGACAGCTGTGAAATGGCTGTGAGTGCTGTGTAGATATGTCACAGGGAGACTTACAGTTGGGGTTATAGCAAGAAAAGAGCCACATCACTCCATGACATAATCTGAAATTTATTTACTAAGAAGGATGGGTTTAGTGGGTGAATAACAGTGTGTATTATATAGTTTCTAGTATGAGATTTCTATTCTATGGCACTCACACAAAACTTGCCAAGACTCATGTGTCTCCAGGCCAGTTTAGACAGCCAGTGTAGATCAAGGTAAACAGCGTCTTATTGCTCAACATGCCTAAGTCCTGGCTAGTATCCTGGCCCCTAAGTGTAGCCCATTCTGGGGCTAGATGTCCATGCATAAAGCCTTCTTACATTGTCTTAAAAATATATTTCTTCTAAAATTAGATTGTCAGCATAAACCAGCAATGCTCTTGTTAGTCTTACAGCTCCAGGCCAATTTCTTTGACTTTCCATATATCTAAAGCCAAGGACTGTTTGTTTTCCAAGTTATTATCACTTTCTGATACCCTGTCCCCAGTGGGCTACAAAGATCTAAGTCCTGTGTTTCTATGCCTTCCCAGCTCATGCCACAGTACAGTGTGCCTCTGCAGTTACTAATGGGCAGATATGATCTTAGACTCATTTTATTGCATGATGCTTTCAAGAATTTTTAAGCCCATAACAAACCATGTAACAAAGACACAATCAAAAGTGGAAAGCAACTGAACCCATCTTTATACCACAGTTAATCTATATTTCCTGTAATAGAAGTGGTCTCATATATATGCAGAGAAGTAAAGTTAACACAGCTATGAATCTCTTCATCTTTCTGGGAAAATTGCTATGACTTTGACCTACTCAAGCATGAGGGCTGCTCTTTCAGGGCCATGTTGTCACACCACAACAACTATCTGAAAATAAAACTGAAAATTTTACCTAAGGTTTGTCACAATATTTTAATTTGCCCAGACTAGGGCTGTATTGCTGTTGGCTGTTTTTTCTTTTCCATACAATTAAAAACGCCATCATTTCCATTGCATTTTGACCAAACCATCTTTCTTATTTTTTCAGTTCAGAAACACTTTAAAAAAAACCCAAACAACAAAAATCACATTGCTTTCCCAGCTGCAGTTAATAATTTAAAATAAATTTCTTATTAATTGCATTCTATGAAAATATTGTATAAATATGACTAACAACTTCCTAAGGTACCAAATATCTAGATTCTGATTTTCTGAGAATAAGTAATTAGTAGGAAGTCAGCTACTATTTCTTCCTTGGTTCTGATCTCAGTACACACTAGAAATACACAAGACCTACTCAAGAAATTGGTGTAATATCTACAATAGCTATACAAAATTAGTCATATCTCACTTTTCTTTCACACTTCTTTCTTTTTATACCAGGTGTTCCTTCTTTTCTCTTCTGCAAGGGTCATCAGGACATGTATTGTTACCCTTAACAATTTATCCTGAGTTTGAGGATCTTCCACTCCCATGTGATAGTTTCTGGATGCTATTTTCGTGGAATACAATTACTTTAGCTGACAGTAGAACTTGCCCAATTTCCACTTTCTCCAGGTGGCAAATCAGCTCTATGTTTTGGGGTTTTTTTCCTCCTCATTTCAAACACAGTTTACTCATTGACCCTGGGCTTTGACTGTAAATCCTTGTTCCTCAGTACAAACAAACAAACAAACAAGTCATTTAGGAAGGAATTCTGCCAACGTTTTGTGGCCTGATTTTTGTGGTCTCAGTTTGGGACATTGTAAAAGAGACTAGCTTTCAACTAGTGAGTGCTGAGTGTGGAATCCAACTGCCTAAATATAGACTATCAGACATGCTCTAGGGTATCTGAAATAAGGCCAGTAGGTATGACACAAGACCTACAGGATAACCATACCTTCCTAACCTAAACAGTTTGAGGCCCAATGGATGTGTAACACCTCAGATTGAACTAGTTACCTATGCTTCGGCAGCTAACTGCTACATTCCTATGGTCTGAAGAGCCAGTTCTTGGCAACTGTCCTGAGCTGAACCAAAAATGAGTTTTAGGAGATCATGACTAACAACTTCTGAGTATTCAGACCAGAGGCTTTATCTAGTTTTTTTTCTTTTTTTCTGTAAATAAGATAGCTTAAAGATGAAAATCACAGGAACCGTGCCTTTGTTATAAGTATGCTAGAAGAGTATTTCTTTCAAGTTTCTTCACTTACACCTTGGGTTCTCTTAGACACTCTGCAGGTACAATGCTAAGATCCTCTCTCACTGTATTTCATCACTGACAATAAATAATCCCATCTGCCTAAAGCAATAAAGGAATAACTACTACAGGAATAAAGCGATTCTCCATTGTTGCCAGATTTCCACTTCCTTTAAGTCTAACGATTTCAAACACACTTTACCTGGTGTAAAATATCACCATAACATAAAGTAACTGTCATTTAAATATGTTCATATAGTATCTACAATTCAAGCTAATGTGTTCTGTGATATAAAATGTGGTCACTTAATGCAGCATGAAAAAGCAAATTGAACCTAAATGAGAAAAAAAAAAATAGAACCTTGAATTTAAACTGACTTGAAGGTGCAGAGGATTGGTAAAAAATGAGAACATTCTTGCTACCAGCCTAAAAGCTATTTCACATTGTGCTTACATAGTGCTGGTGAGCCTGAAGTGCAGGGAAAATTACTATTAAAATCATACAATTAGATTGTAACTTTAAGCCCACAATACTGAGAAGTCTACATGGTCAGAAACAGCACAAGATAAATGTCTCAGTCACATAACTTGCATGAGGGTTAAGTGAGTTTATTCAGGCATTTGATTGGATGTTCATTCCAGAGACCAGTGTGAAAATCCAAGCTTTTTTTTTTTTTTTTTGGCATTTTACTTCCTAGTAGATAAAAATAATGAATCTTCCTAAAGTAGAGAGTGCTTGGTGATGCTCGCTTAAGTTCTTGGTTTACACATCAGATGGGTCCAGCTCCAGCCATGTCCTCCTACCTGCTTCTATACACACATTTTGTGATCCAGCAAGGATTACTCTGTATCTGTTCAAAGACAACTTTTGTGAGGAACAACTAAAGTAATTGTCCAGATCTCCAGTCTGCAAGGTGGAAAAGTGTAATTCCACTGCAGCAGTGCAAATCAAGTTGCAGTAGCAACACACATCCAGCAATGTCCAAGCCTGAGAAACAAGGGATGCATATCTGACCTCTGTAGGGCAAGAGGGAGGTAGACAGAAAATCTTGCACTACCGTTATTGTTGTTCCAGTTGAATGAATACTTCAACAAGTTTTGAAAATAATGTACAATGTAGTGAATTACCATTTAATAATAAAGAGCCACACAATTTACTATAACCCGTATTCAATATAACAGCAGCTAAAGTTGAGATAAACCATTTTGATAAACACCAGTAAATGAAATATCTGCACAGAATATTTATTGAGCATAGATGTAAAAGGAATACAAGAGGCTTGTTCATCACTTGGCAGAACACTATAGTTGAACTCAAGAAGAAAAGATTTAGGTATTAGTGAAATGCCTAATTTACACATAAAAACACATCAGAAAACTTGCCAAACACTCCTAGGACAAATTCCTGGAAAACACAGCAGAAGAAAGACCAGTAACGAAGCGCCAGCACAGACATCACTATTTTTCATTCCTAGGGTAGGGAGCTTGTCTGACCTGCACTCCTCTAGCATACTTATTAAATTACTAATAGTAATAAAAACACCCTAAAAACACATCAACTTACTGTGTATAGTGTTCCAGAAGCTAAAATTAGAAAACAAGCAACAGGTGAATTATATTAGTAATCTAGCTCTGTATTTCACTGGAAGATTTTCAGATACTGCCATGATTAAAAGTAGAATAGGCTACCTAGAAAACAAACAATCTAAATACAAATTTAATTCTGAGATGATTCTTTGGGTGACTTATGAAGTCCAAGAAATTCTACATGTATGTCTGCCTGTCTCTGTCTATCTTAATGGGAAGGTTTTATGGCTGTCTTAATTTGAGTTGAAAGATTCTGAGTATTTGTTGTCTTGCTGGTTCAGGTGCTACATAGCTGTACACAGGAGTATTCCACAGCAGGGTAAAAAATACAATATTAACAAAAAATTACACAATACTACATGGCTTTTCTGCACCCATCTATGAAACTTTTACTAAATAATTTCTCCAATATTATTCCAGGAGATTTGTAATTACATTTCAGTCAATGCTTCAAGCAGTGCCTGAAAACAGTCACTTACATTTTCTTATCACTGACTTGGGGTTTTGGTTTTAGTTAATTCTTATGTAGCAGCTGATGTGCTCTAGGAGTCAGAATTGCATATCTGACCAAAATGCAAACTCTTTGAAGTGGTATTTAATATACAAGATGACTTTGTCAGTCCTAGAGAGACACAATAAAACCAGGTATTTCTGAAGAACATTAAAAAATTTAAGAAAAACAATCTATTATCTATCACACTCCTAGGTACTATTGATTTGCTGCACAGTCCATTTTCAGCAAGTAAATGGTATTCAAAAGATGGGGTAGATAAATGCTTTATTTATAAGATAACATTTTGGCTTACAGCAGCTGCCTTCCTTATGTTGTACTCTGAAGACGGTGGAAACAGTAATGTTACAGCACAAATAGAATGCTTCTTAAACCTGCAGAGAAATTTGAATAGCATTTTTTTCTGCTAAAGAATGGCACACATGATAGTATTACTTGCACAAAATGAACTTGCTGCAGCTGAATTTCAGACACCAATCTTCACAAAAGGGAGTGAAGGGGAAAAAATTAATATGTATTTTCATTGTATGTACAGAAAAACAGACAAAGGGGAACCAAGACAAGGCTATTAAAATTACACATTGAAAAATATGCATTACTTTTGCAATCATATTTTGCAGAAAACCCTGGATTAAACTAGTTTGGTACTGTGAGAAGCTAGTGCTTAGTGCCAATATCGGTGGCTGTCTCAGTCCAGCACAACTGTTGTTTCCATTTCTTTGAAGTTTCATGTGCGTTAGTGTGAAGTGCTTCATAGTTCTTCCTTTCTTCTTTCCTCAAATTATCATCTTTTTGGTCACTAGACTGTGCACCTTTGTGGATTGACATGGCCAATTGCAGCTGGCATTTCCAGTCACCCAGGGTTAGCTCAGTATTAACTAAAACATTGTACTAGACTATTATAATTTTTCTTCTTCATTGTAATGGAACTTATGCTATTTTTAGAATTCTGCTTCTTTCAGATAGAAATAAATCCTAATCTTTACATTCCTAAACAGAAATAGCAGGTTGAATTAACAATTTTAGTGCCGCTTAACAAAGTCTTTACATTAATCTTCCCTCTCCAATTCAGTTTTCAAAACACCTAAAGCTAATATCTATACATAAATAACTTTTGCAAATCTAAGTCTGATTAAAACCCTTGTTGATCATTCAGTGCACCTAGAAGATGCCTGTTATTTCTTACAAACTTGTAGGTCTCATTACCAACCAACTTATTCTTCTAATAACATTCATGTGTTAAAGAGTAGATTAACTATGAAAAGTCACTACTCAATGACTGTACATACTGATATCTACTACTAATTCCCTAGCCATATCAGATCAAGGCCGTGCCTCCTTATCTTCATGACAATAATTAGAGTTAATTGCTTATTGCCTCAATTACAATACCAAACCAGCTGAGAGCTAGTACTGGAACTTATTCCACCTGGTACCTCTGTGCCTTTACTGTGCATATGTGGAAACACAGAAGACATTCTTACATGTGTCAGTAATGCCATCATATGAAGAGATTGGACCAAATCCCCTTAACTTTATGTCAGTGTAGTCTGAATTCCATCATTACTAGTGAAAATCCATTATCCTTTAAAACAAGCAATAGCAAAAAAGATGGCTAACAGGTCAAGGTAGGTCAAGAGCCAAGGTAGACTATTGGGCTGTATGTCTAGTTTGCAAGAGATAAGCACGTATTGCTTTTTATGTTGAGATAAGCACGTATTGCTTTTTATGTTCTGAGTCACTGGAAATCATTTAGAGCAAAAAAACTAGAGTTCCTAAGACATTATATCATTCCTGGAGCAAAAATAGACTTTAAATTTGGATTTTCATGTCTCTTGGTACAGAAGGCAAAAGAAGATATTACATGACCTGGGCCAAGTGAGCCTTTAGAATCTGCACTGTTCCACACTCAGAAAATTTATGCTTTTGTTCAAACACATTGTGTGTATGAATTTTCTTGTACCCAGGTACTTACAGAGCATATATACTGGCAGTAGGGGGTTCACTACCTTGCAAATACAACAACATTTACTAGTGTCACAAAATAATCAAAAGGGAAAAATACCATTGATGATCCTTGCTTTGAGTAATTAATCCCTACAGTGCTGCAATTCAGTGCAAAACCTTCACTTCAGCAGATTACATCACCATTCTCTCAAACGTCATTATCTCAGTAAAACTTCAAATGTGACTGCTTTGCAGGCACTGTCTTCAATCCAAGCTATCAAGGCCTATGTTTGTGTATTAATTGTAGAACAATGCCATGCACCTTGCTTAGTAAAGAATACAAAATTATTTAAGATTTTTTTAATTCAAGTTAAACTGATTTTGTCATTAACAATTTAAAAAACATGAATGGAAGAAAAGATGTCCAACTGCAAACCAGTTTTTCCACAAGAAAAATATTGCAGGTTTCTTTTCTTTTTGCAAAATGTCATTAAAATTGTTTTCCTGTGAAATTCCCGCTGAAAAAGATCTTAGCTTAGCCTTTCTCTGCTATACAGCTCAGCTGCTAATTGTTATCATTTAGAACGGCAAGTATTACTTTAGAAATCATCTAGTGTGGTAGTCATCTTTAAAAATCTTTAATTTAATCTCATCTGCTCAACAATCTATGATTTTTCTTGTAGTTCTAATAAATTTTGCAACACCTTCACCAAAAAAAAAAAAAAGGACAACAACAAAAACCCACATAAATAGTTTATTTTAATGCTAGTTTCCTGTGGTCTTAGTTCAAGTTTTGAGTTTCTGCTTTTAGTGTGTTATTTTCTAAAGTAGCAAAAATGGTGGCTTATAATACTTTTTTTTTTCCTAATGAAAAATAAGTTGCTCATAATTTCAATTCTTGTTATGAATACAATGAATTAATATTTACTGTATTTCCCAATTCTAAATTTTTGTATAAATCCAAGTTAGTACGTAAGTTTGCAGATTTCTAATATTTCAAGAGATATTAGTAATTAAAAATAATTAGTTTTACTAACTGACAGTGATGTTTTCAATTTCTAGTATAAAAATAAGTTTACATTTATTCTAGTTGCCATGACAACAATATGGCTTACTTGTCATCCCATAGAATATTCTTGGAGCCTTTCATCATTTTGCAGTTTGAGTTTTCTTGATAGTAAGGGTCAATATTTTGAATTCCTTAGTTCTTTAATGTAGTGTGTGTGTGTGTGTGTGTGTGAAGAGACTACTTTTATATCCTCGAGAAAATGTAGTTTTATGGGAAGAACCTAGTAAAAAATGAAGACGTTTGTGACACACACTCCACAAGCAGCCATGTTCTGTTCTTAAACAGCTGAGTTCTAGCAATCTGGTGTAATTATCGCTGTATCTTTTAAATCAGGGGCAAAAGAGGCACATTCAGTGTCATACTCATTTTAATTAGATTTGTTGAAGTTAGGCTTTAAACATGGTACTGAACATGACATAGGCATCAAAAGAAGTGCTCATTAATATCTGACAAAAAAGCCCAACAAACAGGCAACCAAAACTGGCGCGAGTATCTATAACTTAAAGATTTAATGTGGTATGTAATTTAAGAGGCTTTAATAAATTAATTCAGAAAATAGAAAAGCTGTTTCTTTCAGTGTGCTTATTCTGTACTTATAAAGGCCAGATTTAGGTGCATTGACTGCATTGGTATTAAGAATTTTTTAATTTCAGAAGTAGATCCACAAAGGTGTTAACATGGTTGTGTTAGAAGTTGTGCAGAACATCGTGTATGCTGAGGGGTTCAATATATTACACTGATTTTTTAAGCAGCACAGTAAGGATTTACAACGGATTCCATCTTGAACTGGTCAATAGAAAATAAGAAAGCAGAATGGACCTGAAACTCTGTACCTTTCATGGTCTATAAACCTAATTCTGAGCTGTAAAAAGAGGTTATTGTCAGACTTGGATTACTAGTCTAAGATCCTCTTAGGTTAGATGTGTAACCTCTTCCTTTTGTAAAATGAGAAGAGTCTCTTTTTTCTTTTAATACTCTAGGTGGTTGTGCCATTGTCTTTTGATGTATCAGCTCAAGAGATTAGACCAGTGAACCAAGAAGAAACCTGGATTCTGTACAGTCATCAGATTTAGAGAATTTTTACCCATTGTTCTCAAATCCTTGAAGAGGATTTAGTCTACTCATGGTGTCTTCTCCCCTGTGCTGCTGAACTCTGCCATCCTGGGATATATTTCAAGACTTAAGGGATCAGGAGGAGAAAAGAATGGGGATGAAAGAGCCTAGAGATCTAAGACACAGGCCTGGCAGAATGGATCCTCTAGCTCCAGCTTTGTCAAGGTGGTTTTATGTATTTCCTTTAATAACTGCTTAACATCAACTGCATTATCTGAAACTTCCGTTCTCATTGATAGTTTCCAAATATAACAGGGCTTTCACAGTGCTTGGAGGTCAGATAAAAAAATATGAGCATTGCTTTTTAGCAGAAACAATCAGTAATGAATATAAACACACCAAAAAAAAGGGGGGAAGGAAAGAAAGGGAAGGGAAGGGAAGGGAAGGGAAGGGAAGGGAAGGGAAGGGAAGGGAAGGGAAGGGAAGGGAAGGGAAGGGAAGGGAAGGGAAGGGAAGGGAAGGGAAAGGGAAAGGGGAAGGGAAAGGGAAAGGGGAAGGGAAAGGGAAAGGGAAAGGGAAAGGGAAAGGGAAAGGGAAAGGGGAAGACATATTGCTTGTCAGCAGGATGGAGAGTTGGTGTGGCAGCCAGCAGTACTCTACCTGCCTGAAGGTAAGTATTTTTTCCCCGTATAATTCTGAAGGCTCCTTTATTTCAACTAATAAACTACTTTTATACTCCTAAATCTATTCCATGTTTGCCATGTTAGTTACATACTGGTTACACAGTTCATATAACATGTTTTACAGCTGAGTCAGTCTGAATGTAGGAAAATCCCTATAATCTATTTAAGATTTCTTTATTTTCTTCCAGGACCACCTTCTTCATCACACTACAGCTATGCTTTTAACTGCTGATGCAACATTTGATTTTTATCCATGAAACAATCTTGAGGTAATCAATCTGAAAAAAAAAAAAAAAAAAAAAAAAAAGTGGTGTAGGTGTTGTAGACCTATATGTGGTACCTGTTGGTAGTGAATATTTCATTTCCAGCATATACCAATTTAAGGATGGAATTTTACAAAAGTTGTTCTGGAGTACAATCAATCTTGATGTATGAGCACAGTTTAGCTAAATGATTCCCTCACAGAATTGGAGCTGTGGCCATTAGCTGAACTTGAGCTGCAAATGTGGCACTTCACAAATTAGTTGAAAGAATTACAACAAAATAATATTTTAGGCAATTAATTTTTTACTTTCAGTCTACATCACCGAGATTTCCACAATTTAAAAACCATTTGTTGGCATGGAAACATCAGCTTAATTAAAAATGGATTAAACTAATTAACCTAAACGATATCAAACTATAGACTGTTTGATTTATAATACATTAGAGGAAACAGAACATTTTTCGTTATAGTTTTTTGTCTTTTATCTATTGAAAATGTTTTTCTTCCATGCGAATTTACATGCTTGATCTTCAGGCTCTCTCCCAATGGTAAGGATGCTCTTGACAAGTAACGCTAAATGTTCCTGTTTCAGCAAAGGGGGACCCTGTGTGTACTTGTATTTTCTAGCTCTCATGATAGGTTTGCTTTATAATTGTCAGACACCATTATGTTGCATATCATCTTTGTTCCCCGCTGCAAACTTTGTTTCAGATTTGATGTGCTGACACACCAGAAATTAATAGGGTTAAACAGAAAAGTAGCAAAATGACCCATACTTTTCTGCCAATTTGTTACATTACAATATGGCAGAAGAAAATAGTAAGTATTTAACTAAATACCTTCACTATAGAAAGGAACGTTAAAGATTCAGAGCTTATTTCCCCTAGCTGCCTTCTCTCCCTGTAATCCCATCATACTATATGACCTTCCATTTGCATTGGGGTTAATAAGCAGTTGTTTCTCATGTACAGTTTCCTTTTCATTTGAATGGCTTTGGATAGTAGTCACGGTTTTCAAAGGAAATATGAAAACTTCTAATCAGTGTCTCACATTACATCAGTGATTACATCAGAATTACTTCATGGATCTACATACATAGTGTAATTGTGGCTAGATTCTGGATTACTCACTATCAACTTCAATAGGAAGGTCAATTCTTAATGCAGTCTGCAACCTACGCATCATGAAACAAACTCTCTCTGTAAGGACTGAGCTAGTGGTCAGGCTGAGAAATTAGAGTGCAGGGTCAGACTTCTGAGGCTGTATTTTTTACAATTTAAAATAAATTAAAATCAAAGAGTGCTTTCAGATTCCATTCTAATGTGAAGCAACAGCTATATGTAATAGAAATCTTGTAATCCAACAAGCAGCTGCTGCTTCATTCAAATGCAGAGCTCAGATAATGTCAAAATGTCATATCTGTGGTGTGTAGCATGACTATAAATGTGGAGTAAAAGACCCAAATATCTCAATGGTGATTGAATTCTTGGATTGCACTCCTCAGGTCTCCTTACTCTTCTTATTCCCAGCTGGAGACTGAAAGAGATAGAAGACTGAAATCCCATTTAAAAAATACAAATATTGCGGTGCTGTCTAGGGTGGTTATAGGTGCTTGTCCTGAAACACTAGGGCTTTATTTCTTGCAGGATGTGAAAGATCTATTTTACTAAGCAACTCACTGTCAACCTTGCCATTCAGCCCTTAATATGGCACATAGTGAATGCTGCGATGCCTAGCAGGTGGCCTGAGGGTTCCCTGTCAGCATTTTTGTCATGCACTGCAGGAACAGTAAAACCATTCATAAAATTCTGAGAACTCCAAATACTTTAATAAGTTTCCGCTTAAAATATAAATATCAGTGACCTTTCAGAAGACTCTTAATTTTAAAAAGAACTTGTTTGCATGACTGGTTGGTGAAGTGACATCCACACTTAAAGCAATGTAAGGCTACTGGTTTCTCTTTGCCAGCATTAGGCTAGTTGGCTAGAGTGTCATATTAATACATCACGGTCAAAAATAATACACAAGTTCAGTGGCATAGCATAAGCGTTTGACAAAGAACCACATAGGAAAATCCAGTGTGCCTGAGCCTTGGGGTGGTTCAGATGAAGTTTCCAGAAAGCAGATACAATATCTCATACTCAATACCAAAAAAAGTAAAGAGTTGGGAAAAGTTCTAGACATTTAACAGGGATTTTATCCTGCATAGTCAGCTGAAATCCTGATTATGTCCCACTGAGGAAAGGCTGAAAGCTTCTACTTTGAAAGGAAAACCCAAACTCTGAAAAACTTAGTTGGGTTTCACAAGCATCTTGAACACCTGGATACCTGATTCCCACATGGAATTGCTACATTCTGTATCACACTAGCACATTTTTAGGATACTTCGGCTTTTATATCGCAGAGATACTTTTGATAGTTTATTCTAATCATCTTGCCAAAATATCTAAGACGATTATTTATGTCCCAAACCCATTCTGCAATTACAGCATTAACCCTTTAGGTGACAAAAAATCAGACACTAATTGTGGAAAAGAAGCATTAGGGATTTGATAATGCTTTGTTCAGTATCTGTACCGTTAACAGACTATGTATTTTAAAAATGTCACTGCACACATTTATTTCACTGTGTATATTTTGAAGAATTTGCTCCTCAGGGGAAGAAAAATATTGTTTTCTTTTATGGCCTGAGAATTATCTGGTAAATAGTTAAATATCTGTTACTTTCACTGCAATAAATCCCCCAGGTAATGGGGAAAAACAAATCATGACTAAAATTAATGTCTGTGTAACCAGCTTAATCTACAGGTGGTTTGATTCTATGCCATATTTTTTCTGTGGCATATTACCAGGCAAACTCCTTTTCCCACCAACCAGTTTGGAATCAAATTTCATAAATAATGAAGTATAAATGATATGAATGAAGAGTACATTCAGAAACATCAATTTATATATTTTTGTAAAATAGTCAGATTTGGCTAGGTTTTTACCAATTCAGGAGCCTTAAGATTTGGCTGAAACATAATCTTCTATTTTGTCTAATAAAATAATTGGTTCCTTTTCTCCTATAAATCCTACTTAATTAAGGAATGCTATCATACCTAACCATATTTATGTCTGTATTTACTTAATGATTCAAGAAGCCTACCCATTTTTGAAAGATAGACTCATTCTTGCATACCATGTTGAACAAATACCTAAGGTTATGTTTATGGCTAGAGAAATTACTTAAACAACTATGGTAGTATAGTACATTCTGTCCAAGATGTGCAGCACGTTTATTTTGATACAGATAGATGGGTAGTTAGATAGATTGTACTGGCACCAGAACATTCAATCATTTGTGACGGAATTTTGTACTATAAACAGAAGCAAGCAGGAATTTACAACCATATAAAGCATATTACGCCAGTCCTTTAAGTTCTTGCATCTTCTGAGGTCTTCATATAAAGATACTACTTGTTTCAATAACGTTTTTGTTTATCAGCCCAGTGCAAGAACTCCTTCCTCAGGCATTTGCTCAATCCCTGTAAAAGAAGGCCAGAACTGCATGTTTCATTTGGGCCAAAGTCATTGTTATTAGTAAGGTATTTTCCTTAGATGAAACCTACTAAAAATCTTGAGGTGGGAAAAAAAGTCACAGTTACCGCAAGTGCACAATAAAAAAAAGTTGGCTAGATGGGAGTATTCTATACTTGTTAAGGGTGTAAGCGTAGCACATTGCAGTCACACACTTTTCAGCACTAACTGGAAAACCTGGGAAGCATCAGGTCTCCTCCAGATTTGTTTCTTTCATTGTTTTGCTAAACATTTGGGCACAATATCTTATTTTGGCCAGATAGACATTTCAGTCAGTTATTACTTTGGTTCATAAAAACAGTGCTTTGACATGACATTTGTCCTAGGTCAGATTTGACAGTTATAAATTAAAATATAAGGCAGAGTTAATATTACCATTCTTTGAAAATTTTGACAGTCTTCTGAGAATATTAATTCAAAGATTAAGTAAAGCCACTTGCATATGTAGAAACAAAGTCTGGTCCCCATGAAGAATCAAACTTCCAGTGCTATCCATGGCAATATAATTTAATTCTCAGTCACTTAGCTACAGACAGGAAACAGAGCACAACAAACTTAAAACTGCATTATTAATCCTTTTAATCTAGTCAAAATCTGGATGTAATGCACATTGCTGTTTTTGAGGTGAATGATTTGCAAAGACAACCACAAGGAGAAGACACAATTTTGCCAGAAGCTCATTATCTGATGTCAAAACAAATTTTATATCTGTGGCTGACAATGTTCCGGCTTTTGCTGAAAAGACTGCATTTTCTACTGCAGTATGCCTCTAATAAAATGTTACTGTGCAGAAGAAAGAGAAACCTGCTTAGAGTCTCTTATTTTAAGGGGTCAGATGTTTTTTTGTTTGGTTTGGTTTGGTTTTTGTTTGTTTGCTAGCTTGCTTGCTTATTAGTTTTTTTAATAATCACTTGTGTATTTGTTGTGTGCTCACTCCCATGGTTGCTGTACACACTCGTACTTTTGAGGAAGAAAATGAGATGATAAAAAGTATCCTGTGCAAGTGTAAATGTTCATAAAACCCTCATATTGGCTTTGTTATTTGCTGACTTATATCTATCTGATCATTATACTTTGATTCTGCCATCACCATAATTTTATGTTGTTTTGACTTCAGTAGCATTATGCAAAATTTGTAAAGATCTTGAGAGAACAAAAAGTATCTGTTTTGTTCAAGGAAAGTTAGAAGACCTACTATAAAAATGCAATAATTGTATACTCCAAAAATTGAAATACTGCATGCATTTCACAAGTAGAACTGAATTTTAATAGCATTTATGTTATTAAAATTGCTGAAATTTTATGATACGAAGAAGGACAGGTAGATATTTCTCCTATGATATAATTTGCAGTTTACTGAAATTAATTATCAATAACTTTTAGAAGGATAAAACGGTCTCTCTACAATTCACTATAAAGCTTTAATATTCAATGAGTAGGCACGATACCTATACAGCGATTTGGCAATACACACTATGTAGGCTGGAGTTCAAAAGCACATGTGTTTTTTGTGACTTCTTGGAGATTTACATACTGCTACTGATTTTGCTAAGTAGTTTAATAACTGCAAAATGGCACTAAGTCTCATACTCCTTTTTCCTCTCTATTTGTGCTTTCATGGGGAAAATCAATCACACACAGGAGTAAGTGTTTAGGAAACTGAGTCTATATCTACATTATCAAGTACAGTTCTGCAAAAGGAGCAGGCCTGCAGAGTGAAGCAGCAAAATTTCCTTACATTTTGGAGTATTCTTATTTTCAATTGAGCCAGGAGGACAGTTTTCATCAAAGTACTTAGAAGAGCATTTCTTTTGCCAGTGACAACTGCTACACAGACTAGTGATGAAGAATAAAGAATCACCTTAAAATTGTAGATGCACGAACAAGTAAATAGTAGATAAAGTCAGGGAGATTATTTTCAAATAACTCTTTTGGGGATCAGTGCAGAATTTCTTACACACTGCAGTATACAAAACCCTAAGGCAAAGAAAGCTATATGTGCTGGTTTCTTCTTTATGGGATGCAGACAAGTCATCATATCTGAGACTGGGTTCAGGTATGAGCTTCTTGTTCTATATATTCCACATCTCCCCATTTCCACCCTGATATTTTTCATATATCTGAAGGAATAAGGAGGCAGAAAGGAGACAGCCCATACACAATGCTGAGTACAGAGGCAGCCTTGGTAGTTGTACGGCACTGGTACATACTAGATATAAACAAAATTTCTGTGAGTTTTCCCGCATTCACCGTGCATTCAGCACAGTGGGTCTCATTCTGGCCTGTCTTGATACAATATGCACTCTGCAGTTATACTTACCAAAATTTTTTAAAAACATAAACTATTACCTTCAAAATCACAAGTAGATGAGATCATTAACTTGACTGCCATGTCTACAACTTTTTCAATCCAGTTTATTCAAGATAGCTTATTTTAATTAATTCTTGGCAGACACTGCAGCTTTGGTAGTAGTTCTAAGCCATATTCCAGTGACGTGTTTCAGCAAGTTTCTGAATCTTAAAGCTGCAAGACAAAACTTGCAGCAAAACCAGTTGTCCTGATTATGTAAAACTATCTCTGGTAGCTAATCGACCAAAGATGAGGATCATGCATATGTGCAGTTATGCAGGATCATGCTCATAATTGTAGGTACTAATTGCAGGTATTGAGATGCTTGTTACATTGTTACTTAGGTTTTAGCTACAACCCAGAGCTCTAATAAGTAGAAGCATACAGAAGTGGATTGCTTAGTGCACATAGTTTCTATTTTGCTTTTCTGTTTGTAGGAAGCAACCATACTACTTTGTTTCTTAACCTGGAAATTGTTCTGCTTTTCATCACCAAGGGGGATCAAATCAGCTTTAGCATAAATGCTGAAGCTGGCCTATCAGAAGCATAGAACTGTATTTTTAACCACATTCCTTTTGTACATGTATACCATAATAAAGCAGGAGCCAATTAATGGTGGATGTTGAGAAGTGTAGAAGATCTCTATACCATACCCCAGCTGAGAGATACAGACTATAGGTGGGAATTTACAAGATCTAAAATAGAACTGGAAGCTGCACAGAGTAAAATAAAAGATCATTCTGTATGAATTATTGTGTTCTTCTTTAGGCGGTGATGAAATAACATTGTCACAGCTGACATTTGATTCTGACTTGGTTTAAACCAGTGTCTATACTGAGTTAGAGGACCTCAAATTGGCTTTCTCATTGTCCAGACAATCTCTGCGTTACTGGGGAAATCCAAAAGTGTGTGAGAAACTGAGCAGGTTCATTTGTTTTGCTCATGTCTCAGCTTCCATTAGTTGTATCTCCTGCCTCTTTACCCAGAAAAAGATGAACTAAACAATCATTAATTCTAATTTCATTCCATAGACAGCCAAGAAAATAAGATAGTAAATATGGACTTTCACCAATGTGGTTACACTTAATCTGAGAAAAACCTGAAGAGCATACTTGAGAAAGACCTGGACAAAAATGTTCCTGCCTTTTAGGAGCATGTACACATGCAATTTTTGCACTTTTGTCACATACATAAATGCTGTCCTCTACACTCTAAATCGTATGTTAATGAAAGTACACTAATTTGCTAGTAAATGTTTATCAAAATATATACCAGTAATTTGGTATTTTTACTGCAGTCAAAATGGATTGCCATTGTTCCTTTTTTTGCCCATATGGTATGATTATCTTTTTAAAACAGAAACCCAACAATACAAAGAGTTATTGTCAGATTTAGCACAGATCTTAGCAGAGGATGTTTATATCAATGAAACTTGCCAAGATTCATCAGTTTGGCTCAGTGTTTTCATTCTATTTGTATGACCCAATTTTAGCTTATTGATAATAACACATCTTGATTTAAAATCACTTTGATGTCAAGTCAGTTTGATTAAAAAATCCTATTGAATTCAACTCATTTCAGTGTTTCCTGGTGTGATGTTCTTGTACATCAACAAATATAGGAAGTTTGTCTTTACATTTTTCTGAACTAGCAGGGAATGGTTACCTATAAAATTACCAAATATTATAAAATTATTATCTACCCATTTTCTGCTCTCCAATAAACAATCAGCTTCAACTCTCTCATGAGATTTGCAATCAATTTTAACTTCATTCTTAACTTACCAAACTTACTCTTTCATTCTCACTTCCATTTTAATTCTTTCCAACATTATCTCCTGACAAGATGCCACATTATTTAGACACCAACTTGTTAATAAACAGAAGGAGAATATGGAAACATGATGTTCCAAGAATATATGTTAATGTCCTGGAAACTGCCAAGTTTTATAAATGATGATTTTCCTTGTTAATTATTTTGACAAGACTGTCCATTGAAATAGCCTTACCACTACATTTTCCCATTCCTAGGTATTCTTAAAACTCACACCTAATATTTTCAGATAAATATCAAGCTCTCTTCTGTCTTCTATGGGCAGCAATATATGAAATCTGGGGCTTTAGGACCGGCAATGAATTAGACAGAAATAGTTTTAATGTTGCATGTTTTAGCTGTAATCTTTACAATTTTAAGTCTGAAAATTATCAAAACAATTTTTCAAGAACATAATATTTTGCATTAGAACTGTTAGACACAGTCAATAATATTTTTAATAATTTATTTTAATGTATATACAATATTCAAGATTCTAATTTAATAGAAAGTGACACTCAATATAAGGAATGTAACAGCAGATAAAAAAGGTTTTATTTTTTTTTCATATCTTATAGGAAAATTGATAGTGTATATTCTTTATTTTAAATAAGAATCAGTGTTGGTTGGTTGTTTTTTAAAAATAATTTTATTTTCTGAGCAGCTCAGAGTTTCATATTTGTTTTGGGACAACATAGTCTACCTTTTATATCAAATATATGCTATCCATCAGTATGGGGACAGCTCACTTAAAACATACTGGCTTTTTAGGAGGAACCAAAAATGGAGGCCTCATGAATCACAGTCCTTACTGAACTAACCAGTAGATTTTGTATTAAAAAACGTCTACTGTCATATTATCTGACAGCCTTTATTCTGGAATCATAGGACTCTATCAAACTCAATTGCTGGGGCTGAACTAAAAATATATCTTTTCTAAAGTCTGCCATAGCAAGACATTTCTTATGGTAAAATTAACCCACAACCCCTTGGCTAGATCTAAACGTACCTCTGAACATTCTGTGCCCTGTTCCTGATTTTCCTAGCTATTGAACCTCACTGTACAGCTGTGATTTTGAACAACCTGTTATTCCAATTTCTTTTCCTACATGGTAAGTAAATGATTCAGTTGCCTTGATACAGCCTTCCACTTATCTTCAACATGATTTTTGTATTCCCTATGGACTGCGGTCCATGATACAGTGTTACTTCAGAGGGCATAATCTCCCGTGGGTCCTATGACTTATCTATCATCACTGTGTGGATCTCTTGGACATCCTTAGATATCTCAGGGAAACAGTTGAGACCTTGTATATGGTGATAAAGTCATGGTATTTTCTTAGCAAAGTAAATACTGTGAGGTTTTAAAGTCTATATAATAAGGAATATTTTTCAATATTGTAATCATTCTTGTTGAGCTTTGATACATCAAGTCCCAGTTGCTAAATTTCCTCAAGCCCCAGTCTATATGGGCTATTTTTCTAGTGTAGATGATACATATATGTCTTCACTCATACTTTATCCCCTTTATAAATAAAGTTGGTTTATAACAGTGTGAGTGTAGAATAACCAGTACAGCTCACCTGGGTTTAAAACTTACATTTCACATACATACTGAAATTTTTTTCATCATGTATTCCTTGCTTCACATTCATTCAATTTTTTGGTGATGATTTCTTCAGGGCTAGATAATGGCATTCAGGCATAGATTTGCAGTGGTTTCATTCTTAAGCTTTATACTATGATTCCTTGTTTCTTGAAATGTAGTTGCAATCTTGATCCTAGGTAAATATGTTGCTTGTTCTCCTTCCAAAGCTGAAATGGTTCTCAAGAATATTAGTCCGTTAGTTCTCATTAGTTCTAAGACAAAATCTTTAATCCAAACTGACAATCCATGATACTGTTCACTTCTAAACTTACCTGTGTAAAAGGTTAGTTGTGACAGCAGTCTCTCTTTAAAGGTTTCAATGGATGTGTTAACATGCAATGAATTCAGACTCTATGTTTGCTACTTGAATTAATCTGTCAGTTTGTAGGAAAAAAAATCAATCCAGTAACATTTCATTTAATATTTTAAGTAGGAAATTCTAGAATTAAACTCATCTGCATTAACATTAGTATATTTTCAAAGAGAGAACCGATTATAACATCCTGTGTTTTAAATATGACATACTTACAACATACTGTATGAAAATATATTTTGGTTATTTTTATTCAATGTGTAAAAAATCCTTGTGCTTATTAGGTATTGCTGCGAAAGTATACAAAAGCATTTTCTTCTAGGATTCAACCTTAGAACGTGCACAGCCTCAAAAAAGTCAACTGCTTGAAAAGACTCTGGAACTTCTCACTGAAAGGAGTGGTTTAAATTCTTCTTCGACTTTGGTTAATGATGAAACAGTAATGCAGCAAAGGACTGAGAAATCATTTAACCTACTGAAGGATATTGGTATAGATAGTCCAATTCCCTCTGTCCTCCATCAATACAGGATAATACAGTATATTCAGGATTCTACTATGCTTAGCATAACTCCACTAGCATTAGCGGATTTCTAACCATGGAATAAAATTCCACAGTAAGTCTGTGCAGCTGGGGAATTACAGCTATTGATTGTTTGTGCTGCTGTCTCACCTGCTAATCATTAGTTGCATGAGTGGTCAGAATACTGCTTTGTGTTGTTAACTCTGAGTCTTATTCGATAGATTGTCTTTGATCAGTAGATTTTAAGATATGGGGGTGTATTGTCCAATTATCATCCTTATAAAAAAACACTGCTGTAGTGTTATTTGATATGTCTGTCAAGTGAATTGATTTACTTTATTGCTTTTCTACATAAGTTGCCAACTTCACGGTGAACACTCCAAGACAGTTCTTACAGTTGTTTTAAATGTTTTTGGTAACATTATTTTGCTTTTTCTGCAGTTTCCCATGATGTAGTCTTCAGTTTAGTGGATTTCTAGAGTAGGAGAAACAGTTACCCTAAACCTCACCCAAAGAGGACACAGAAAGATGGAGATAGGTAGTCCAAAGACAACTGCAAAGATACAAATCACAGCCGAGACTAAAAGGGAATAAAAACCAAGATTATTTGCTGGAATTTATCTGAGGGGAAAAAAAATAAAATCTAAGATAGTCATACAAATCTTTAACAGATGGTCAACGAAAAAGAAAAATCTGGTTTGTGTTTGGTATACATAGGATACAGCAACATCCAGATGAAAACAAGGAAAGCCAGGCTTCCAGAATCCTGCAGTCAAATTCTCTGAATTCTGTAAAATAATGTGTTATTGATGAAATATTGATATATAAACCCATTATACTTTCATTTATCTAAGGTGAAAATTAGGACATGTACTTTTGCCCCTGTCAGTGTGGGGCTATTCCTTAAGAGCTTTTCATAACAGTTTTGCTGTAATCAGGAAATGTAATGGTTGTTACTTTGACAGTAACCATTGCCACTTAGGCATAAGACATAAAAATCTATGGCAGAGATTTCAGAGAGGTAAGAATACTTACAATTAAGGAGAAACACACACACACACACACACCCCTTACAATATTAGCAATCAAAGTTGTTAAAGTCTTACAATTAGATCAGATTCTTTCAGTAAGGACAACAGTTCATTTGCCTATTAGAAGTTAATCATGTTCTTCCTGAGAACTTTTTTGACCTTAAATCTTAGCCAGAATGGCTGGAATTCTTTAGCTAATATATGTCTCACTATCAACAAGTTACAGTCCTTAAAGGAAATGAAGTAAGATTGTTTATTTTAAATATATATTTTTTTAAAAATGTATGGCAAATGAAAACATAAAATATTGCAGTGAACTGCAAAGTTCCTAATTCTGTGTCTCTAAGCTTGGATCATATTTTACAGCTATTTCTCGTCACAAGCCCAGCTTTCAGTGTGCATCACTGCTACTTTTTGCCAAATTCAACTGACTGTTGCAGCTTGGATGCAGAAGAGTGTCTAATTTTGATATCAAACAGCAACATTTCTTCCCCCCAGTTCTTCACAAAACCAGACAGATAAACACAAGCAGAAGAAACGAATGAGACAAATGAGCTATTAACCTAATGGATAAAGAATGGAGAGCTCATGTGCTGGAATTTAAATCTCTGGGGTATGGCTCTTTGCAGCTCTAATTTACCAATTTGTTAAATTTCAAATACAGCTAAAAAACATTATAGTCAATTAGTTCCAGTAGGGCTGTAAAGCTGTATTTTTAAACACCCCACATGTACTACTTTCCTGATAAACTGAAATATGTCTCATCTCTTTCCAGGCTGTTCCACAATAGCAGCTGTTTTTTAAATTCTCTTTTGGGACAGAAGTTAAAAGTCCTTGAAAATTAAATTAAATTCATTCAATTAGGCTAAAGAAACATCTAAACCAACTATTAGAGGAATTTTATTTAGTTTATTTCTGTTAAACTTCAACTTTAAAGGGACTTCAAATTATCAAAACTGTTGCTATGTGAGCTTCAATGGCAACTGTAATTTTAACCCTGTATTATTTATTTATTTATTTTCTGTTTGGACATACAGAAATATACATTTCATGTAAATCTAGAAAAAAAAATTCAAAAATAAACAGTACAGGGTTGCCTAAAAGATGTTTTCTAAAGATACCAAGTATATTTTCACTGTCCATCCAGTGAGACTGTTACCCTTAAGACTGTTATTTATGTTCTTCTGTCTCATAGTGTATATACATTTTCTGCAACTTTGAATGTTAAAAATCAGCAGTCCTGTCCTTTTTGGAATTTTGTAAGATGTGTCTATTTCTTTGTCCTTCTAAAATATATCTTACAGGCTTGTACCTGAAAAACTTAACATTTCAAATGAAAGCATGACACAGACATGCTTTACATACCAAATGAAAGCAGAACAGAAAGGCATGACAAGGCATAGTTGTCTTCTCTTACCCAGCACAGAAAAGGGAGATGATGAAGGCATATTTAAATAAATAAATAAATATGTTTTTTTAAAAGCCCGACCCCAAAAGTTATTTGCAGTCACATCCTTGAGAATATTTCCTCTTTAATTTCAGCTAAAGGCATTATATTCTGATCCAAATCAAACATATTTTAAGTTTTAACTTGACTGGGATCATTTCCCATAACACATAGGTTACATATTGTATATAGCATATTGTATATAGTTATACATAAATATGTATATGTATATGTATTTACCAAAATATGTGTTGTATAAATATATATTGATAGATACATACACTCATGTACAGACATGTACATATGCACATATATATTTGTACATGTATATATGTATGTATATATTGGGCTACCAAATGAGCTATCTTTACTCACTGGTAGGGTTAAAGAATTTAGAGATTATAACCTCCACCTTCAGGAATAGTTAGGACACTGGCTACTCTTGAGTTGAAATAATCAAAAAGTAACTTCCAAAGTCCTTGAAGGATTTGAAAGTCTCTATTTTCCACAAGGTAATTATTTTTTAACTGACTGGCAGGGACCTTCTTTGATACGATCACCAAGCAGTTTCTAAAACCCACCCCAACAATAGCATTCTGCTGGTGTTACTTCGCTTTAGACCACAGCGTTTTAGCAGATTCTTATATCAACCCTTTTCACAATACAAAAAAAAAAAAAAATGCTAGAGGGACGTAGTTCATGTATTTTCACCAGAGATTCTTAGTCAACCCATTGTGTCAGGTCCAAATTGATACAGGCTTAGAGGGAGACAATAAAGACATGCTAGGACAAAGGAGAAGCCTGCTGCCACCTAATGTCATTGGAGTCATTGAAGAGAGAAAAAATTGTACACCCAAGAACAGGCCTGAAATTCACATCTCTGACAAACACGTTAAGCTTAGTAACTGCATTTCACATCGAACACACCAGGATAGAGACAGATGAGTTTACTTATACTGCTCTTGCTGATTCATTCCACATTCTGGGTGTATTGTCACCAGAACTGTGATGATGGATACCTGCTACAAACGTTGCTGTGCAGCAGGGCCCAGTAGCTTCCTGGGAGCTGGGAGCTGCAGGGGCTCCCTGGGCAGACAGGGCAGGGCCTCACCAGCCAGGGCCTAGCCAGGGAGCTGGGCAGGTGGAGAGGTGGCTGGGGACAGCTCCAGCCCTGGGCATCAGGCATTTCCCTGGCGATGGGGACAGGCCAAGGCTGGGCTGGTATGTCAGCTGGCAGGTGGAGGTCAGGATCAGGCCTGGTGGGAGGAATTGGGAGCAGGCAGAGCCCAAGATGGCCAGGGAGGGCTGTGGGGACAGGTATGGGCCAAGGCCAGGCATCAGGGACATCAGCCTGCAGCTTGAGGCCTGGGCCTGCACCAGGGACCGTGACTTAGCACAGGCCAGGCTGCAGCTCAGCAGGGCTGTTGCTCCACTACCTCAGCCAAAACCAGACTCCATAGGCAGGGACTGACAGGCTGGTGCTGAGCTCCAGGATGCATGCATAGATCATCTGTACTCATTTATTTCCTACAGACAGTAGCTTGATCTGAAGCCTTGAGTGGTGCAAGTGATACACAGGTTGTTATCCAGAGTCTCTAGATTCTTCTGTGATGTGGAAAACTTAATTACCTTAAATACAGAAAGACCCTAATTAGTTTTTTAATCACAGATGGTATACTTAATATGAGAAAAAACAACTGACCATCATGATACAAATTTTCAATACCAAGTTTTTAATCTTGAGAAATCTGGTCTTCAGTTTATTTTAAATTTTACAAAATTATCTTTGGTTCCTTTGATCATCAACTGTGCATGAAGGCAGTGCTTTGCTCCAAATCAAAGAACAAAAGCGGTAGCTTCTGCTTCTGTAACAGCCAATTCCTACCTGCAGAAGAGAGCAAAGATCTTCCTCTGACAGAGCTTGCTTGCAACTCAGCTTAGACAGACTGGGGACTATGTCTGCCTAATGTAATTACGTGCCAGCTGACAGTAATTACATGTATATCTTGTAATTGAAGAAGGGAAGTATCAGAAAAAGTTATTATTAGCTCTTCTCATCTTTTATCCCATCCCTCTTTTCTTACTTCTTCATTTATATGAGAAATTTTACTTGATGGACAAAACCATTGTGGGTAATCTAACTGGTGGCTGGCTGAAAAAATAATGAATGGAAGTGGGTTATCATTAAAGAGGAAAGGGTTGTGATGATAAAGTGAAAGAAATTCTCTAAAATCTGTCCCAGTTTTTGTTTTACATACAATCTTGAGGTTATCAAATCTGTAAAAAAAAAAATTAACTGTGACAAACATTAAATGCCTTAGGTGAAAAAACTCACTGTTTCAATCATTCAAGAGAAGCAGTTGTAATTAATCTTTCTGGAACATTTTTAAGTTAATAAAATAAAGGAGTTATTTCAGGCACAACTAGGAAAAGACTGGATCAGGGAAAATGAATGAGATTGTGTTTGAAACAGATCATGAGATGCACTAATCAGCAATCTGCAAACATGTCATATCTTAAGTAGCCAGAACAGTTTGATTTTTTTCTCATTTGAAAATCTGTTCAAATACTACTGAGAAATTTGGGGGGGGGGGGGGATTTTGTTGGTTTGGTTTTGTTTTGGTTTTTGTGTGTGAACATCTATCTTTAACAGTCTTAAAAAGCTTTCTTTGTAAAGCCTCTGCTAATGTCCTCAGAATTTTGGGGGTTTTAGATAACATCTAACCTGGATGTTATCAATATGATAAGTCAATAGATTACCAAAACGTGCAGCAATGAGCAGCTGACAAAATGTTACAATAATTAGATGCTTGGTAATATGTATGGGATTTTTCATTCGAATTTTATTAGCCTTTATTATGGGCATTAAATGTGTGTTCAGAGAGAAAATAATGCTATGAGTTTATGTGCATGCGTAATGTAAAGTAACCATTTAAAAAATCCATAGCTACAAACAAAGAATTATAGGAAACCATTGACAAAAACCTGTGTTCTGTAATGGAGTTGTAGCTCACACGTAAATTGAGCTTAGTGGTGTCACACCGTCCTGGTGTTCCTTTATCTCTGTGACAGAAGTATTTGAATTTCTCCTTTTCAGTCTTCTTTTTTCTACACTAAGAAAACCTTGTTCTTAAAATTTTCATGGCTAGGTCACTTTTATAAGACTTTAATCTTTCCTTTTACTGTGCTCTGTCTTCTGTCTACTTTGTCTTAATGCTTCCTGTAGTGTGCTGGTCAAAACTAAACACCCTATTCCCACTGTTATTATAGTACCACATGGCAGAACTCAATAATAAATCTCCGTATGTTACATAACAATATTGTTAGAAGTATCCCAGAATTACATTTTCTTTTCCACAAAAGCATCACTAATTTGTGGTTATTTTTTTAAAAATCTTTCCATTTGAATGTTAATGACTGACAAATATTTGTTGTTTTGTATTTGCATGTGTGATGTTTCCAAGCTAAGTGTGATTGTGTGCTTTGTCTTTATTGCATTTTACCGTTTCTCTGATTTATGAAGATTATTCTGTCTTCTCAAGTGTTTGGAAAACCTTATGGTTTTGTATTACCCGTATAGCTTATGCTCGTATTCTCAATGCCATCATCTCAGTCTTTCATGAAAATACCAAATAATGCTTTATCAAGTACAGATTTCTGTGAGCCATGGCATTTACAATGGAAGATGACAAGACAATATTAATGACACGTCTTTGTGCAGGTTTGAGATTTCTTTTTGGTTTATTTTGTTTTAACTATGGCCAAATAAAATATAACAATAACATAAATAAAGCACAGATTTACCTTTCCTGTGCTATTGCTCCAGAAAGAATTTCATTCTGTAAGGCAGAATGCTCTACTTACACACACCAGGAAATGTCTCAGCTGTATATTAATGCTAGTGTCTCAGAATCATTCCCTTAGCAATAACTAATTATAAAGTAGTAAAAAGTAAAAAAAAAGTAAGTAAAAAGAAAGTAAAAAGTAAAAATAAGCCTTTCCCACATACTATAAGAATTAGATATTTTATATAATGTGCTAAAAAGATTTATCTTGAATTTATGATTGCAGAAATCATCATAATGCTACAGCTTAAAAATTTGCACTGAGAAAAGAGAGCAACCGGTAATTGAATACATTCAGAACATGATAGGTAGAAAATTAATCTTTTTCTGCTATTAAGTTTCTCATAATCAACAGCTTTCACAAATACCATAAAGTGTCCCTAATTTCAACCTACATGTCCTAAAAATTAACATCTTGAATAACAATAATAATAATAATAATAATAATAATAATAATAATAATAATAATAATAATAATAATAATAATAATAATAATAATAATAATTTTTATTCATTTATTCATTTATTTAGTTAGTTATTATTGTGGGGCACCTTCTCCTTGGAATTACTGTTAAGTTCACATATAATAAAAATATGTCTTTAAAGGACAAAATGAGTTTTATAAGGAATGCAGAAGCCAGAAGGTAATGGTTCCAGATAAGCCTACATTTCAAATTTATTTGACATACCAATAAATTGTCTGGATAGTTCAGAAACTGCAAGTGCTGGGAAACTATTTTATACTGCAAATTCATAGTCTTTTTACTTGTTGAAATATAATTAATGACAAGCCTGTAGATCAGATACACATTGTTAAATTTCACAGAAAGGCTAATAGTTTCTTCATTTATGAAAATAGGTTGCTTTAAAATGCACAGCCTGAACCTTGCTGCATACCCACAGGTTCTCAGGATCCATTCTCTTTCACACAACTTTAAGCATTTTTTCAATGAAAGACACCAGGACTGCATCAATTAAAGAGTAATTTAAATTTATGTGCACACAATAGAGAGACAAAAGGAGAGAAGAATCAACTGTGAACAGAATGGAGTCTTTTCATCAATACAATACAGTACATTATTTCTTACAGCATAAAATTCACTTTACCCTGAAAGCCCAAGTAATCATTGTGTGAGAGAAAACGTGTGAATGGGATGAAAAGATAAAAATCAGACACTCCTCAAAGTAAGCTAGGGTAGGGGGCTGTAGTGGCACTTCCCTGTGATGGCTGTAACAACTAATCCAACACAGGAATTAGGGCATCATTCATAGTATGGCATTTAGAGAGCTTGTTGCAGTTTCCTAGGCTTTATTGCATGGTTTTTAGACAGATCTGCACAGACCACCTAGGCTGCTTTTCTTCCTGGCTTAGGCGTGATACATCATAATACATCCCTCCTGCCCTGGGCTCCCTACTACTTCTTTGTGACATGATTACAAGACCATATTACAAGGGGTTTCCATTTTTGTAAGTTATGTTTCTCTTTGTCCAGTTATAAAACCAGTTTCATTTCAGACTGGATTTTGAGTTCTGAAGCTATTCTCAAGCAATTGGGACCCTCTCTCCTTTAATGAAAGTTGGTTTTGATTAGAGAGATATATATTTCCCAGATAACTCACATGAGAAGATGGCATAGGTAAACATGCTAATTTACAAGCTAGATTTTGCCTTGGAGCTATGAACAAGAAGTCTAATTTTGGCGTGGCTTGGTTACATAGGTGGAAATGTCACATGATTATTCAGCCAAATGCAGTCTTCATGTTTTATCTATTAATTCCCATTAATGTATGTAAAATGTGAATAATCACAAAATTTGGTTCACTAGGATAAATCAGACCTATGACAACTTGAGAAAAGGAATTTAATCACCAAACTAATATTATACATAACAGATGTTTGTGAAGATTCAGTGTTCTGTCAAATATTGAGTTTGTCTTCTCACCACTCCTTCACTCCTTTATTTCTCCTTCATTTTCTTTATTCTTCCTTAAATATGCATTTGTGAACAAGTCAGCAGTGCATAGCTACAAAATATCATCTGGACACTGAAGCTCAGTGTTTTCTTGTAAAGTGGTGTTGATCCTTGTAGTGTTTGACATGATTCTGATACTGAGTATGTATAATCCATATGATTACATTTAAAAGTGAAGTACAGCATCTTTCTGATAATCTCAGAGATTTCTGAGCAATGTTTGGGTGTAATCAAAACCGATAGAGAAGACAACAGAGTTTTAAGAAAGGAAAATGGCTGATGTTTTCTTTTGGTGAGTAGGTTTTGGTCCAGAAGACTTCTTTCTCCGTATGTCCTAAGCCACATGTTAAAAAACAGGCTTTTGACCTGTGTGAATTATGTTATAACATGTTATAGAGAAAGGCTGGCCAGTAAGTAACTATGTTGCATCCCTGCATGCTTATTTGATTTCTTGTTGTGGTACAAAATGGTCTAAGGAAAATGGATATTGAATGAGCAGACAATTTACTTTTGGATTGGTTTTCAAGTTTTTTTCTCGAACACAAAATGCTGTGAATTGACTTTAAAAGGATTGGCATATAGCTGGGCAGGAGGTATGACACATAGAGGAAAAAGGTAATGGCAGGAGTAAGGACAAAAAGCTGAATGGGGACTGGAATACGAATCTGCATATGTGATCTGAGCAGACATTTCTTTATTAACTAAACGAAGACCATGCATTAAATTGTCACTGCTGTGAGGCACGGATCTAACACGTGGTTGTTTGCCACCCAAAAACATACTGAGAAACACATTCAATGGATGACGTTGGTAGGCCTCTACCAGTTACTTTGTTGCAAAACATTGCAGCAGGAGTGCTGTCCATGGCCTTGAGGCAACAAGGCAGGACTTGAGTAATTCCTATGCCTGATCTCCAAAATCATTCTGTAGTGGAAGCACTTGAGTCTGCAGAAGGTACTTCCTGCAAAGTATACTGCACTTGGAAAAGCATCTGATCTGAAACTGCTGTGAACAGCTATACTGCTATTTGCTACTTATGTGCATCCATATTTACTTCAGCTGCTAGAACTTTGAAATTCCAGCCCATCTTTCCTTGTCCTTTAATGTATGCCTTGCTAGGCATAAAATCTAATATTTAGGTATGTTGATTGGTTTGTTTGCTTGTTTGCTTGCTTACTTCTTTGTTGTTGGTGGGCTTGGGAGGATGTATAGGATAAGGTGTTTCTACAAAATACTTCCAAACATGCACAAAATAATTTAATTTCAGTGATCTACATTTGGAAAACGTTAATGACATTACATTTGATCTAGTGAACTAAAGAGAATAGTTTATATTTGATCTTAATCATTTGGGACAGTAGCTAATACTGAGAAGAGTAGTTCAGAGGTTTAGGAAAACTCCCGCTGAGCTTTCAGTACAGGAAATTTTCTTATCTGATAACCCTCAATGGACTTTTTTTCATTACCTTTGTACAGACAGCTATACAACATCCAAAAGGTATTTGACAATCTAATTTGGAGGTATAAATGCTGCTACCATGTGACAAATTTTCTTCACCTACTGGTTACATATGACATAGCACACTTCAGAAAGTCACAGCGCATGCAAATAACATGACAGAATGATAGTCTAACAGTATTGCACTTACACTGATTAATCATGGTTTAACTTACTGGTAATAAATTATCAGAAAATACAGCAAAAGGTCACTGTTGTATTAGAGAGAATGTAAACTATCTGAATCAGCAAACAAAATTAATTACTATTGTTTTTATTATACAGAAAAATACTTGCTTTCAGTTGGACTATTTAGAAATGCTTTGGTATTTCCTTGTATTTATTTTTATTAGTGTTCATTACAATTGTATGCTTTCCTTTAATGAAAGATTAACACCAGATGCATACTGAAAGAAAAAAAAAATGTTAGCTATAGTGCTTGCAATTTGTTTCACTAACTGTGGATAATTACACAATATTTTTTGGTCCTTGTGATTTCCATATTTTCTGCATTATTCGGGGGTAAAAAGCCCAGGCATCATTGGAATAATACAGGAGCAACACCACTGAGTATTTCCAGCACCATATACAGCAGATCCACTGATCTGGGTGTTTCTCCACAATGCAGGCAGGACACTTGTTATTCTGCTATTTAAGGCTGAGAAGGAAACAGCAGTCTGGAAGAAAAAAAAAACAACAAAAAAAACAAAAAAAAACCACTTTACAGCAGTAATAATAGGCCTAGTTTATAACAGGCCCTGGTCTTCTCTCTGACTATCGCTGGACAGAGTAAAAATATTTTGCTGCTCCTGGGACAACAGTTCTAAATATTTTATGATTTTAACTACACCGTACATTACCTGAAAGTAATAATTGTTCCATGGTATGGTACATACATAATAATTTCAATGGTAAACGTAGTCTTTGTTCCAATATTGAGAATCTAAAGTACATTTAGATAAGAGGGAAATGTTCCAGACAGTAAATTCATACAAAAGAAACTTCAGCACTATAACTACAAACAAGAGTGGGTTTAACTCTTCTCAAATTCCCTATCTGATTGTATTACCATCTTTTCAAGAAGGAATGATAGTACATGGTGGCTGGAGTGGCAGACTGTACTGTTTTGTGATAGATTCAATGGTTACAGAAATAGTTTTTTATATGGTTCCAAAAGTTCATCCCACACTAAAATCCAGCTATTTCAATAGTTGTAACAATAGTTTCTTGCAACTATTATTGTATTGCTATATACATTCTTAGATACAGTAACCATATAAGGACTTTCAGATTTTTCCCAGTGAACAACCATCTTCGGAGAACATTATTGCTGCCTAAAAAAGCCTAGCATCTGCTCCTACCTCCTTATTCAAGAAAGAAAACAATTTTTCAAGACTTCATCTTTCTTCTTCCATGTCTTTTAGCCTTTTAATTTTAATTTTAATTCATTAATTAAATTACCCTAAATTTCAATCCATCAATTAGATCTGAAAACACAGATATTCAAACAAAGATAACATATTGCTGATGCGAAAAATTTCCAGGCCTTGGTCTTCTGATGTAGACTATTCTGTATGTACTTTTCAAGAAACAATCTGAGTTTCACTCATTTTTCTTATTACTGTGGTATATGAAATGGCAGATCATATGCTTTCTAATCAATTTCTCAGATTTGGAGAAGAATTTAATTCCTGGAATTGAAAACAAATATAGTTTTCCATAGTCTTTAGAGTATGTGAATACTTGCTCTGAATTTCTGGATTTAAATTGTAGTTACCTATAGTTTTATCAGATCCATGATTTTCCTTTTCACAGAAGATAAACACTGATTGCTTCAGTAAAGCACCGAAAATTCACCTCTGATAGAAATCTGAGTAACACATCCTTTTGGCAGTATCACAATCTGACCTTTTGCTGATAGCGTAGTGGCACCATGCTGTGCCCTCCCTGAGACAGGAACAGGAACATCCAGTGGAAAAAAACACACAATCAAAGGGATCTTGTATCCTCCCTCCAGCAGGTAGAAATCAGTAGCTTAAAGCAAAGATGTCAATGGAGGAAGTTTATGTTCTGGGCAACTGGCAAACCCCCTCCTTCCCTTCCAAGGTGCCTCTATACAACAACTATGAGATTCTGGATGTGAAAGGTCAGTCAGTCAATGATGTGTATGACGGTCTATATACACCAAAGGTGTTGCCAAGGTTGGAAAGGCCTACCCCCTGTATCACAACCACCTTCACAAGGAAGAAAAGATAGGTTATACTTGTAGATGATTCCTTTCTGAGGGGAACAGAGGGTCCAACGTACAGGACAGACCCTCCTCTGTCTGCTGGGAAATCTGATGCCTTCCTGGGGCCTGGGTTAAAGACATCACTAGAAAACTTCCTAGTCTGATATGGTCCTCAGATTGTTACCCGTTATTGCTCTTCCATGTGAGTGATGATGAAGCCATAATGCATAGTCCAAGGGCAATCAAAAGAGGCTTCAGTGCCTTGGGACAGTTGGAAACAGAATCCAGAGCACAGATAATTTTTTCCTCTATCCTTCCAGTTGTGGGCAGCTATATTGAAAGAAACAGATGGACCCAGTCTATTAATACATGGCTCCATGGCTGGTGTCACTGCCAGAATTTTGAATTTTTTGATAATGGGATGGTCTACACAGTACCAGGTCTGCTGGCGTTGGATGGGATTCATCTTTCTCAAAGAGGGAAGGTCTTTGTTCATGAGCTAGCAGGGCTGATTGACAGAGCTTTAAAATAGACTTGAAGGGAAATGTGGATAATATCAGGCTTACCTGTAGCAAATCATGGGGCAACACACTGAGGTTAAAGGGATGGGGTGCTAGCAAGGGCCCTCAGCCTGTTGCTCTGAGACTTGTTGGGTACACTGGAGCACATCTGAAGTCTTACAGAGATAAGCCTGTGGATTCTGAAGTAACAGAAGCCAACAGGGGAACATGGGTGAAATATCTCAAAGGAATTGAGGTGTGGTCCGCTAAAAAGGACATGGCCAACAGCCCAACTGAAGTACATCTACACCAATGCATGCAGCATGAGAAACAAACAGGAGGAGTTGGAAGTCACTGTTCTGCTAGAAAGCTGCAACCTAGTTACCATTACTGAAACTTTGTTGGACAAATCCCATGCTAGAGTGCGGCTATCGATGGGTACAAGCTGTTCAAAAGGGACAGATGAGGAAGGAGGGGTAGAGGGGTTGCCCTTTGTGTCAAGAAATGGATAGGTTGTGAAGAGCTGTCTCTGAAAAATAGCCATAAGCAGGTTGAAAGTTTATGGGTAAAAATTAGAGACCAAGGCAACAAAGCGAACCTTGTGGTTGGTGTTTACTACACACCACCCAACCAGAGGAAGCCTCTTGACGAAGCCTGAATTTTAGGAAAACAAACTTCCAGCTCTTCAAGGTGTTAGTCAGTAGACCCCTTGGGAAACTGCCTTCAGAGACAAGGGAGCAGAACTGAGCTGGCAGATCTTTAAGGATACTTTCCATAGAGTTGAAGAGCTCTTGATCCCCATATGTAAGAAATCAGGAAAGACCACCATGGATGAGTCAAGACCTGCTGGTCAAATTAAAGAGCAAGAAGGAAATGCACAGGCAGTGGAAGTGGGGACAGGTATCCTGGGAAGAGTATAGGGACGCTGCCCATTTGAGTAGGGATGTGGTCAGGAAGGCCAAGGAACAGCTGGAGCTGAACTTGCAAGTGACAGATAGTATAATGAGAAGGGGTTTTATGGGTATGTCAACCAGAAAGGTCAAAGAAAGTGTACCCCCCTGAAGAATGTGACTGGCAAACTGGCAGCAATGGACAAGGAGAAGGCTGAGGTACTCAACAACTTCTTTGTCTCAGTCTTCACTGGCTTCACAATCTTTGGTGGATGAAGAATTGGCTGGATTGTTGCATCCAGAGAGTAGTGGTCAATGGCTGAATGTCCAGGTGAGGATCAGTGTCAAGTGGTGCCCCTCAAGGGTTCATATTGCAACCAGTACTGTTTAATATCTTCATCAATGACATAGTGGGATTGAGTGCACCCTCAAAGTTTTCAGGCAACACCAAGCTGAGTGGTGCAGCTGAAAACATCTGAGGGATGGGATGCCATCAAAAGGGACCTGGACACCATCCAGAGGGACCTGGACAAGTTTGAGAAGTGGGTCCATGTGAACCTTAGGAGGTTCAACAAGGCCAAGTACAAAGTCCTGCACTTGGGTTGGGACACCCACAATATCAATGTAGTCTGGGAGATGAAAGGATTGAGAACAACTCTGTGGAGAAGGGCTTGGTGATACTGGTGGATAAAAAGCTGGACGTGAGCCAGTACTGTGCACTTGCAGCCCAGAAAGCCAACCAAATTTTGGGCTGCAGCAAAAGAAGAGTGGCCAGCAGGTCGAGGGAGGTTATTCTGCCCCTCTGCTCCACTCTGAGACCTTACCTGGAGTACTGCATACAGCTCTGGAGTCCTCAGCACAGGAGAAAAATGGACCTGTTGGAGCCCATCCAGAGGACAGCGACAAAAATGATCAGAGGAATTGAACACCTCTCCTATGAAGAATGGCTGAGAGAGATGGGACTGTTTTACGCTGAAGAAAAGACTGGGAATACCTGATTGCAGCCTTTCAATACTTAAAAGGGGCTTATAAGAAAGATAAGAACAGAATTTTTAGCAGGGCCTGTAGCTTTAGGACAAAGGACAATGGTTTTAAACTAAAAGAGGGTTGATACAGGCTAGATATAAGGAAGAAAATTCTTTTATGATGAGGGTGGTGAAGCACTGAAACAGGTTGCCCAGAGAGGTGATAAATACCCCAACCCTGGAAACATTCAAGGTCAGGCTGGACAGGACTTTGAGCAACCTGATATGTTAAAGATGTCTTTGCTTACTGCAGGGGGGGTGGACTAGATGACCTTTAAAGGTCCCTTCCAACCCAAACTGTTCTATAGTTCCACGACTGTGGTATTCTTTGGAAAGCTGATTAGTTTAAACAGCCTTGTGAGTTCTAAGTGAAATTCTGTTTATTATCTGAAATACTGAATTCTGGCATCTGCCAAAGAAAGAATGTCTGTCCATTCTTCCCCCACAGTCTCTTCATTCCAGAAAACAGAGCTTCAAATACAAAACACGTTCCAGTTTGAGATTTGTCATAAGTTTCTTCTCTAGATTAATCAACCAAACACTCCTTACTTCAGAAGCTGAAATTTTTAGAAAGGGAGGCAAAGTTAATTTGGCACAAAACTCTCTCACCAGTATTAGGGTCTTTTGGCACATCATTCTAATTATTTGGGGTAAAAAATTATGTTTTTCCAACATGCTGAAACTTCTTTTAACAGTCTGTGCCACATCAATATCCTGACCTTAGTTTCTCATACATATTTCTGCACTGCCTCTGGAATTTTGCTGTAAATCATGACACTTCCATTAAATTTTATTGCTGTTTTTAAGAAGTTATTGCTCATTAGAAAATGCTTTTTACAGTAGCATGTGTAAAGAAGGAAGACGGAAGTTTTTGAAAGTCCTTTTTTCTTCCAGTGATGGAAAAGTTACTGCTTTTGACAATATAGCAGAAGAAAGTGTTTAAAGGCTGTGACTTCCCTACTTTTAAGTTTTCTCTTTCACTTCTTTCTGTGTCTTTGGGTTCCTGGGAAGGATTCAGAAGTGGCCAGAACAGGGAGTTTAGGAATGTTTGCCTGGTATGGATCTTGTAGATCATCTGAGTCCAATTCTTCTCAATCATACACCTCACAGTGCATTTAGTTTTGACTTTTGTGTGTAACATCAAGTCCACATGACCTCATGTACCATCTACCTACCACCTGTGCTCCGTAGTGGACTTGGGTCCCACAGTTACAAACACAAGTTCAGAATTCTAATTTGCCATTAAAAACAACAGCTGAGATAAGGAGCATTCCTGGTATCCAAAGTCCCTGCTTTAGCAGGAAGTTTGTAAGATGATCAGATAAATAAAGGAAGCAGTTAATTATCCTATACTACAGAAGGAAGCACACACAAAATATCCAATATCAATAAAATACAAGTCCCTGTCAGCAAGACAAGAGGAAAAATCCCTCTTTTATCTCCAGATCTGGAGATTAGTTAAACTGTGCACACAATAAGAGTGTTGCAATACACGAACACCTTACTTGGCATATTTTAACATGATTTAAAGATCAGCTCACTCCTTTCTGTACACTGTCTCTAGAAGAGGCTTATTGTCTGGCCTTCATAGGAAAGTAAATTCTGGAAGTCTCCATGCTCTTCACTGCCCCTGCATACATAAAGTTCACGTTAAGCATATGCAGAAACCTTGAAGTATGGATAAACTTTTAGTTTTCCTTTCAAGAAATGAAAAATCATCAAGGACTTTAGGAAATCTGTATAGCAGCTGCACATGTTTGGGGTACGGATTCTCTATTGCTAACTAGTCCAGATCCATCTAATAACACTCATGTTGTGATAGTACCTGAGAAGGATTAGATATCTGAATGCAGAATTGACTCATATACTTAATGTGCCAGATGACCTCAGAAACTTCTAAACACTGCAGTGGTCCTTACACCCTTAAAATTCCTCCCCCGCATATACTTTCTGATGTTTAGGATCTAACTTGTCTTGAGTGCCACCAGAAGTCATAAAAAAGACCTTTTTTTGCCTGTCTTCTATAGACAGGGTCTGATCTGATAAAAGTGCTCTGAAAGCATCTTGACATAAGGCTACTAAAAATATAGCACCTTCTTTAAGCATATTATGCTTCCTATTTCTACTCAGTGTTTTAGCTTCAGAATATTTCTGTAGAGTCTAAAAGACATGATTTCAGTCTCTGTCTGAGGGGGTTCAAAAACTATGTCCAGTTTGTCAATATGTCTAACTGTAAAACCTAAGATGAAATAAAATCGAGAGTGAGCATCACTCAAATTTATAGCTTAGTGTATTCCTTTGAGAGATGCAGGTTCAGTCTTTGCACAAAGCATGCAGGATTCCAGTCTTGCAGAGGAAGAAGAATTTAAGCAGTGCTCTGTCCTTTTTGGTTTTTATTTACATTTGTAGTAGTTCCTTATTCAGCTTATCACATTTTTAAGCACCTAATTTCTACAAACATGATCATTCTAGTAAGTGTCTAACCTGGATGTTGGTTAGCCAGTTTGGCAAGCTGTGACATTTAAGAAATTACCATCATAAACGCAGAGGACTTTTGACATTAATCTTTGGGGAATAAATCAAAAGGTGGTGTTACGGACCAATGTTAGAATTGAAGTATGATTTGCTTCCATTGAGTTTTCTAAATCTCATAATCACTGATGTTTGTGGGGTTCCTTTCTATAATCTGAGAACTTCAATAAAAAAAATAATTTTAAAATAATTTATAATACAGGGAAAGCAGTGCAATAAACTCTAAAATAAAATGCAATCATATGTGCAAAGTTTAACTCAATAAACTGTCTCATTACAAATAATAGAAGATGGAGAAAGAGGGAGTATGAGAGGGAACCAGAATGAATATTCAAAAGCAAAGAAAAATATACATCCAAAGTAAAAATCAGTTGTGATCTTGAAACTTGACTGGATTCATTATAGCTATTTTTGAAACATTTTTGCTCAAATGCACGAGCCTGTTTAGAAAAATATTATTGTCATTTAGAAAGCATTAATGAGCTTTTCTTCTCCTGGGTTAGTTTTATCAAGTATGGTATTGAAATCTTATATTAATCTAGAGCTTAAATGATAGATGATAGACTTTTTAAACTCCACTATAGTGGACATTCTCCTAAAATAAGCAGCACTGACTTCTTTTTGGCTGATATAAAGTGGACATTGACACCAATTATGCATAATTTATACTGTTGTCTTTTTCCTTCATATCAATTTTTTAAGTTTTATTATCACATGGTGCTTTTTTGTTTTCTCAGAAAACCTTAAACACCCAAGATGCAGAGATTTCATATACCTCTCTCCCATTAGCTTTAGGTCCTATAAATAGCTGTTAGATGTTCAAACCTTCACACAAAAAAAAATAACACAGTTGTTTCAGATTAGTATTAGAGATTAGGTTTCTATTTTATATAGAATTTTACATGCTTCTACCTCTCTCTGATATTCTTATATTCACTACAGACTTTTCATTCTACTAATAGCAGGGAAAGGCAGAGGGGAGAGAAGAGGCAGAAAAATGTCTATTACTGCTTTGTATAATATCTCAAGATTGCATGCTGAACCAGTAAGATTGGTTCAAAAAAATTTTTAGAAACTGAAGCTATGTCTGAGCTGTCTGACATGCTTTATTCATACAGCATTTATGTAACACAAGGTTACTACCGTTGCATATTTGAACAAAATCCCATTTTGTACTGACAGCGTTCTCTTCATAAGATAACAGAAGATGGCAAAGTACCCTCTTAGCCATATAGTGTTGTAGGTTTAATTACTTTCAGCCTGGTCTCCTCTTGCACAATCAGTATGACCACAGTTATAATCAGACCTGATTTGCTATTTCTTTTGTTTTGTTTGTACCTGGACTTTGGTCAATGAAACAAGCCAAACTTCCTGTATCCTGTGGCAGCTTTATAGGTTATGAATGCTTTTTCTCTCTACCTGCCCATTCTAGAGTCAACCAGAAATTCTCACAGAAATCAGAATTATGGGGTTTACCTCACTCCAGATGAGAAGGGAATTTAATTTATTTTCTTACTTCCTGATGATCTGTATCTCATAAAGCTATCTTCTGTAAATGATACAACCTTCCAACCATGTGTAGCTTTGGAAGCAGTTTGTGGTGGGTGTAGATCCCGTTGGTATGCACAGGTTTTTTCTTCCCGTAGGCTATTTTTGCAGAACAAAGTTTTCATTCTGCATTTTTATAAAACTGAGATAATGAGTTAAACAGTCTAAAGCAGTTCTTTGTCTGTACGGGAGAAGATCTATAAAAACCAACAGATATTTACAATGAAAGACTGAAGTTCCTAATGTGTCTACACAGCAGCTAAGAGGATGATGTGGGAGACGGAATAATTACTTCAGATTCATGTTTCTCAGTTATCACAATAGATATACAAAATTCTTTTACTTATCTAATTCTTTCATTGCAGTGCCCTCCTGCAGAGAGGAAGTATACTACCGTTCAGGGCAATATAAGCTGGGGTATTTTTTAATGATTAAAGATAACTTCTGGTTCTGAGTAATACTGTGTTCCATTTCTGTATGGTAAGTTAGCTTCTAAAAATTCTTGGTCTCTGTTTTGGGGATTAACTATTAATTTTGAATCTACCCAAGCTGAGGCTTGGCTCATTTATCCACACATTTTTTGAGATACTCTAGGGTAAACCAGGTATCTGCATGGGGTGGCAGATATTACAACGCCTGTAGGAAACTTGCACACTTCCAAGGCTGCATCAGGGGACCAGAGAGTTTTCATACTGTCAAAGCATATTAAACATCTATATATGACCAACTTACTCAAGTTGTAAGTGTTAAATAATATGTTAATGCTCTTTATCCTATGCAAAACAATAGTTTACAGTTCCTGTTATTCCAAAGGACTAATTTAGAATAACTCTGCTTTAAAAAAGGAACGCAGTTCATGATGAATAGCTGTTACTTTAGTTCTAAGTTATAGAATGAACAAACTATTCCCCATATAATGTATGATATATATTTTCTTCTTACAGTCTTAAATATCATTACCTTGGATGAATATGTGAAAACTGTTGAGGCTTGGAAGTGTCTTTTACAGTTTCTGACTGACAAATTAGTTAAAATAAACTGACAGTGTTTTAAATAATTACATTAGATGCTTGTGCTGAGGGAAGTGTGATTCAAGATAAGATGGCGCTTCCTTTCTCATTTCCTTTTTGCCTAGGAATGCCGTCATTTTATTTTATGTTTTTACATTCACTTCATCCTTGACTACAGGGAGAGAAGAGTTCTCTACAAGGCTCTCCAGCACCCTCTGTCCAGCTGGCTCAAACAATGGCATTGATGCTGACATGGAGCACTACCTGTTGCAGAAAGTGGTTTAGGACTAACAATAGAGGAGTTTCAGAAGAATTTTGTCAGGAACCAATGATTCAAGTTATTATTAGCTAAAGTTACTGTCTGTCATTTGAATGGCTTGTGCTGAATATAACAAAGGAGAAATTCAATGCTTTGGAGAGCTATAAAACATATTTAGTTACCTGTGATTATGAATATGTGCTTTTGTCATTATTTGATCAACTAAGGTTCTGTAGATATCTTTAATGTGGAATATGAAATACTCTCAGACGGAAAAGACCCCCTATTTTTAGTGAACCTGCATGTGGAATTCAGCACCACAGACTCAGAAGTAAAAAAGCAGAGATGTCTCTGTATAGTGTAAGCCTAAGTAAATACCACCTTTCCAAAATGATAACAACCGCTTAACAGTAATTACATACATTTGTAATGCATTTTTTATCTGCTGCAAACCCCAGTGCAAGGTTTTTAATTTTTTTACTTATTGTAAATCTTGGGCTGAACTTTTCTCCTTTCTGCACTGTGATAACTTCAAACTTATCCTTGGTGCCTTGCTGATATCAATTCTGAGCCAACAGCATCCTGCTGAATTGCATGAGGCCCTGCACAGAAGCTTTTATGTTTTAAGGTACAACTACCATAATCTCTTGGGCTATCTGATAAAATTTTAATCTCTCTGCCCTGCTCCTTTAGAAGTCTGCCCAGGAAAGATGCCTTGACAGCATCTTATTTTATTTACTTTTCCTGAATCCCTATCTCTGCCATGTTTAATCGTTTATCTTCTTCCTCCAGTTTTCCTCCCCCTTACCCTCACTTCAATCTTTTCTTTCCATTCAGTTTACTGTGGCTGAAGTCCAGCTTTGCCTTATTCTAATCATTGTGCAGACTATATTCCATTATATAAACACACAGTTTGTCTCCTAAAATGCTTCTGTCCTTTATCATTAGATTCTGTCAATGTCATCACTACTTGTGCTTTTCCTGTTTTGATTTGATCATTGATGACAGAAAGGATGAGCCACTGTTTATTAGATTTACTCTGTGGCCATGTTGTTGCTAGGTGATACCCCCTAGCCACTGTTACAAATACTTAATAATCTTAAGATTAAATTTCCTTGTTACTTTTCATTTAAATAGTGTAAGGCAACTGAACTTCAATGATTTAAAGTGTGTTATAAAACTACTTGGATTAAGGGAGAATTCTGATTGGCTGCTAGATTACTACTAAGGGATGCATTAATCTGTACGAAGCATGCAGTTCTGCACTGCTGTTCAGTATTTCAAACTGCTAAACTCATCTTTTTCCAACAGTTTGACATACATTTTTTTTAGTATAGCACTGTTAGGGGAGAATAAAGCACAACAAATCAAGCTATTTAGTAATCATGAGGTAACACCTGAGGAGGAATAAAAGTATGAGACAGTGCTGAGTTGTATGATTGTCCTATGTCAATCACACTCCTTATCTCACCTTGCTGCTTAATACTCATCAAATGAAAATTAATTTCATGATGTTAATTAACTAGCGCGTGATCTTGCAAATGTTCCTGTGTGAAATACAGTACCATGAGTGTATACATGAGTGTACTGAGGTAGTTGTTATGATAGTGTCTGCATAAAGTCATAGTCATTTTAGTCTCTGGATTGTTTGTACTTAGGAAGAGAGTTACCTTTTCTAGATCAAGATTTTTACCAGAAACCCGAATCAGAATGAAAAAAATCCATCTGCTTATCTAAGCTAAATAAACATTGGGTGAATAATATTTTTTTTGTTACTTCAGTATCTGGAGATCTTGATTCTAAACTTCAACCAATCAACAGTGAAGGATAAATATATCTCATAATGTCTATTACTCTTAGCTTATTTCATCCTCTCTAATTAACAGTTTTATCTGTGGATTCCTTGTGACTGATTTTATGAATAAATCCTAACTCTATAGTAGCATTTCGTGGGTTTTTATCCTTTAAATTAGCTGTTAGGCTATATGAGTTTTTCACAGTATACATGTTCAGCACATTCATTCTCATTTCTGTCATTATCAGGAACCTCTTAGCTGTTTCTTCCCTGAACATTTTTGTCATTTTCTCTTTCTTCTTTCCTGCCATATGCCTACTCTTCAGGACAGAAAACATATTCTTGTCTGTCACATAAAAAATACGGTATAAATATGTAATATGATGTAAATAATACTTTCTACCATTAGAAAATGTATATTTTAAAGGCAAAAAAGAGTTTAGGAGACCAAAATTTGCAGAAACCTGTCTTTCACATTTTCCTGCGTATTTCCTACTAACAAAGGTTGCAATAGTACCTAAAATTGCCAAAGGTATCTAATATGAATGATTAAGCCTTCCATTTCTTATCTCAAACATTCATAACTACAGGGTTTTTGTGGAACAACTGTTTCCAAAGCAGTCAGTCGTAGGCTGGGACCACTACTTACAAATCCATCATGAAAAATTTTCATCTACTTTTGTGTTAATTGGGGCAGCTTAACTGATACCACCTCTTTTGTCTTGCAGAAATGTCATGGCCAAGAGTGTGACTCAGCTGCACTCAAACCTCAAACTCAAGATAAAACTCTAATCTTTGAAATATTTGAACCCAAGGCATGTAAACTGTCAGTGTAGGTTTTGCGAAATCTGAAAAGTCTAATACTTATTTTTGTATTTTTTATGACCTTCTTAAATAACAATCTCTCTCAAAAATTTCATTACTGTTATCAAACTATGATTTGTCTGCAGCTGAATTTGCTGTCTCATCTAGAATATATCCTATTTCCTTTCTAAAATACCTAAAAGGAGTTTGTAATTCACTTTGCTTCCAATTATGTAATTACAGTCAACTGGAAGAAATGAAAGTAAGCAGTGCAAAGGTGCAAATTACTCTGTGACAGTATCACAGACATTTCTGTTCCTTTACTCTGATATTCAACTGATTGCAAAAGATATGGTTCTGGGAATAAAGTCTTATTTCCAATATTGTGATCTGAGTAAATAAAAATGAAGAAACTTAGCTACATCATCCATCTTAGAATTTTTCAGTTGCCTTCCGTTTCATAATATTTTGATTTTTGTGACATTCTAGATAACATGTTCAAAGTGTGAATGTTTGTCAGAATGCAGTTCTCAGAACAAATTTTCAGAAAATTGAAAACAGTCATAGATGTATTTTTATCACAGCAATAAGATTCTTATGGGCAGGTATCAGGGTCATTTACATCAGTAAAAGTAGCTTCAGGGATATTTCCACCCCACGCCCCACCCCCCCACCCCACACACACACAGAATAGAGTGTAATTAGATTGTTTCCAGTGAGGCATTTTGTGTGTTATTGCAGTAAAGCTGAGTCAACTCTCTCTGGGCTCCATTGTATGGAAATAAAAAACTATGCTTCTTTCACTCATAGGAATTCAAGCTTCAGTGTTTTGTTACATAGGTTCAGTACATGGCTATCAACCCATTTGTGCATGAAAAATGAAACAACATTCTGTTACCTCAGAAATACTTTGCCAAATTATTATTTTTCTCAAAAAGCCACATATGTATTGAATGAAGTGTCTCAAAATCATTATGACATTATTAACTGAAATGGATTATAAATTTCCAAAGCCTTTAAATAATTAGCTATAAAATAATATTTTTTCTTATATTAACAATTTGAATTTTTTGTTCAGTTTTATTTTAAAATCAAAACTTTAATTTTTATTTAAATAGCCTTTCAACTATACACTTTAAATTATTTTTCAGTTTGAAGAGAACATGAAATACACTTTAAAAAAGAATTACATTTGCCTCTGATTTTTGGGTCAAAGTAAAAAAAAAGAAATTAAGAGCATATCCTCATATTGTTTCTGTGGAGTGTTCATTGCTCTTAATGTTACTATTAGATATTTGCCATTTTTTCCGATGAGGAGTAGTTCAAAAAATTTTACTTAGGTCTGCGTTCTCATTTAGGTTAAACCCTTGTTTCATAATCCTGGCAGTATATAGGAACCAGAAAAGAAACACATTTTAAGGCCAATTATATTGGTACAGGAAAATAAAACAACCTTTTAGTTTAAATTATTAGTGAGCCTCATGTCATTTCACCCAGACACCTCACTTCGAAGATATCTATTTGTTCCCTCCGACTTTGTCTTCTATTCTTGCTTTGTCTACTTAAGGGCTTTTGAAATATTACTGAAATATCCAGTTTACTCAACGCATAATTAAAACTACTTTATAAATAATATTCTTTCTACTAGGATATGTTCAGATGAAAGAGAAAATCCCTGAGCAATAAGTGTTGCACCTGTTTAAGGGATTGTAGTGAAGACTGTGGATAAAATCAACATGAAGCCACGGAGACAAAGTCAGATCTGGCCAGTTTTGATTGACTACACTGGGGCAAGAAGATAGCACATTTAAAACAGCAACAAGCTGTATATTAATATTTTCACATAACACTGTTCTAAACATGCAATAAGAGGTCTAAGAAAGATGATGGGGGAAAAAACGTTTGTAAAAAGAGGGTAAAATTGATCAAGTGGAGTTAATGGGATGTTTTCTCTGAAGTCGTTTGAGTTAAGAGTCATAAAACACTGAAGAAAATGTTCAAAAGCATAAAAGGTCTTCAGGGGCTGAACCATAAATGAATTAGGCAGATGTCCCACCAAATCGGTCATTTAAATGAGATCTATAACTTTACTCAAGTAATTTCTGAACAGTTAATCCTCACTAAAAGTGCAAATGCAGAAAAATAAAATTACAGAAAAATCTCAGATATATAATTGAAAAATATAAAAAGAAATAACTGGAAATAAATGTGTAAATGACTGAAATTCAGACCTTAGTATAGCTTAGCAATACAGTGAACCAAAGTATATAGGAGAAGCATGCAAGATGAAGAAAAAAAAATCTCCCCAAAATGAAGAAAAGGTGGTAAAAATATAGCACAAAAATATCTCAATATTTTTATTTTAGTTTAATAAAGAGAAAGCTAAGAATTCATTTCATTATGGTGCATAAACATTTCCATGTGGGAAAAATAATAACTACTAAGGGACTCCTAACCTGAGAGATTAATACACTCAGTATAAAAGCCAGAAACATTCAAATAAGAAACCTGGCAGAATTCTTCAACACTGACAGTATTTTATCTCTTGAAAAATTTACTAAGAGAGGTACTGATTTTTCTATCACTTGAAGTTTCTATATATTTTTGTATCATGTAACCTGAAGCTCAGCACAGTTTATTAGTCCCAGTACAGTATAACTGAGTAATATTCATGGGCCTGTCTTAATTTAAAGGTCAGACAAGATGATCTAGTAATCATAAATATATATAAATACAGTCAGGAGAGAGTTTTAAAACATTACCAAATCATAGTAAAGAAAGTAATTAAATAAACACACACACACACAAATCTTTAAGTAAATAAAAAAAATCAACAAAAAATAAATAAAGTAGATGGGATAAGGTACAAACACAACAAAAATTATTTCCATTCCACAGTGCTTGATGTCTTCCGTCAGAGATTAGAATCCTACTGTACTGAATACAGCAAAAAGAAATAACACAAGGATAAACTGTCCCAGGTGACACATATTCTAAATGATTGACAAAACACAACCATTGAACAAACAGAGTCTGCAGGAGAAGATAAGGTTACTGTCCAGGCAGGCATGTATGAATAAATTAGATTTGACACTGTATCAGCCGTCATACATGGTCATCAACCTAATCAATGGCAACATAGCAATTATTTATAGGAATATTTTGTTACATCTTTTCCCTGTTTAAGACAGCCAGTCTAACTAATTATATTTGTCTATATCCCATGACATGCAAAAGTAAAATGTCATGGTCATGGCTATTTATAATTTTCAAGCTTATTAATGCAAATTAAAATTCACAAATCAAAGGATCACCTTGATTTCCACCAGTAGATTTTTCCCTGTCATTGCTTTAATATTTCAGGTAAAGAAATCTAGTGATCACCAACACTTCCCTAGATTTGCTGACAGTAGGTTAACACTACAAACCCTTAACTCTGAAGAGCCAGTTCTATAAGCTTTGCATTTGTTATTCATATTTTCACTACAGATATGGCCATGTCATTTTCAAAGCTATCTTTTCATTATATCAAAATATTTCACCTCAAATATGCAATATAATCTAATAATAATGGGACTTGCTTGTGGTGAGATCAACTTTTCACCAAGGGACATGACAGAAGAGGCGCAAAACTTCCAACCAACATTTTCATTAAATAGCTCTAAAGGCAACAGCTAATCTGAATAGATTTATAGTAGCTAAGCTGAGTGAAGGAGAAGAAACTATAAAACTGTAAAAATAAACAAAACAATATTCATTAATGACTTTAAAATTCATGGGTTTGTGTCTATACTAATTATACCATAAGCTGATAAACCTTCTGGAATTTTGCTTCAGGGTTTACTTAGCAAAGAATAAGTTATTACCCCTTAAACAGGAAGTAAGCATTCTTAGCCCATTGCCAAAAAAATAATATGCCTAAAAGAAAACAGAAATCTAATACCTACTTGATAAACTACTATATCCACTCAGTATATCACTATTTTGATCAATTTTTTTACTAATGAACAATAATAAAACTCTGTTTAGAATCCCTGCCATTTATGGTGTCACACCAATGTAAGACTGAAGATTGTATTTGTGCATTTGAATAGAAAGTGTGCATGACTGTAGAAAACAGTCTCTTTCTTATCCCTATTTTCCTCGTATTTATTACAATATATCAGGATGCATCCACAGGCTATGTACGAAACCAGCGAGGGTAGAAGTAATTCACAAGGCCTTAGAATTATCATTTGTGAAACTATATAGTCTCATAACCTTTGTTAGTTCTGAAGGACACAGTGGTGATTTGAATACACATTTTCATTTTAAATAATAATCTGAACATGTTGCAGTTATTTCAGATATCCCATGAATTGATGTATTGTTTCTGAAAAATGGTGGATACTTTTTAATAAATAAGGCTTTCGGTTTTAATACAAGAGGTTTTAAGGCACCATAAAAACTACTGAAAGACAAGATTAAAATATATTATTTTAAGAGCCATTTCCTCATATAACAAAAAAAGGAAAAAAAGTTATAATTTTTCCCAGATGAATTATATATACTAAACAAAAACTACTAGAAATGACTGGGTGTCATATTCAACACTATATTTAGTAAAAACTTCATGTTATATAATTAAAATATGTATCACTTTTTTTAGAGCCAGAGGTGTTGGTATTCATATTTACAGATTAGGTTAACATGCTCTGTTTCATCATAGTGTATTTGTAGAAATTAACCACAGTTTTATTAAATTTTTATTCCTCTGCATAGAAGATCACCATTAGCTTCTTCATATTGGGAAGTTTAATATAGTTTATTGTTTTTATGTTAAAAAATCTTAGGGCATTAGGGCCAAGGAGATATTTAGATTTGTATTTCTTCTCTTCATAAGAAAAAAATGAATAATAATATCATAGAGAAGTCACCTGTGTCCTTTAAGTATGAATTCTTGACTGACCTTTGGAAGTGGTATTTCTAGAATTGACAAGATAGGTGTTATTGGGAAGCTTCTTGAATTCTGAGGTAACATTTCTTATTTTAATTCCCAGAAGCCCTGAAAATCTGGGGAGTTAATTTTTTAACCACTGAAATGGCATTTTAAGACAATCTATGTCGCATTATCTCTGCAGAAACCCAGAAAAGCATGTGTATGGTGAAGTAAGCTCATTCCTAGTCCTTGTAGTTCAGGTGCAAAGAACATTCAACATGCTTTTGGTTCACTTTTCCCCCTCTCTTTGCAAGGAGGAATAGTCAGCATGAAATAGGGGATTTACCTTTCATTCCTAATGCATGTATTTTCACAGCCACTCAGAGATTAGCCAAAATGTCAAAAGCACAAGAAAACATTGAAGAACTGCTGAGGAAACAATTATAAACATTTGGAAGCCCGTACTCTCTCCACCTCTTTCTTCTCTCAGAACAAATCTTATATTCTAGGTCACCTCCTCAACATGGAAAAGTACTGTGAAATCTAATAATGATCCCCAGAAAATAAAGACCGTTACACAATTACTGCACAAAAATAGATTTAAGTATAACTGTGTTAATGGAAGTAATTCTTTCATGGGTTGAAAGTGTGTTACGTGTTGCTGACTGTAAATTTAATATAATAAAAATTTATTTTCCCATCTTTTTCATGTTTAGTAGTATCATTAACATTGGTAGGACAGCCTAAATGGGTAAGGTAAGCTAGATTTGTCCCAAATTTATTTTATTCTCTGACTTACTTTAATGCAAACATCTTCGAAGACTTTGTGTAACCACTTCAAAAATTTAAGCAGAACCTCGAGAAGCTGTGTAATTTTCAGTTCACTGAGCCAGAGAATAGCCTCTCAAAGCTTTCAGCATTGTCATTACTTCCACCTACAAAAGAAACAGTGACAACTCGAAGTCAGAAACAAGAATAAATAAGCAAATACCTTCATAAAGTAAAGCTTTCATAAAGTGTCAATCCGACATTTTTCTGTGTTCTAGAAAGTTTTACCTACTGTAGATAACTGTAACTTTAATTTCAGTATCTGAAATACACTGTCTTTGAATATATTTCACCACTTGACACAATAATAATCAGACAATCTGATTTCAGTCCTAAACTTTTCTATTTAAAAACCAATCAGAATAAGCACTTTGCTGAACACCATAGATTTACATCAGGCCCAAACTGCAGTTTCTAAGACTACATAAATTAATGATATATCTAAGGAAGCTGTAGGTTTGATGACTACTTGTATGTATGCTTTCAAATAGGAATACTAACAGACATTTTTTCCTTAGAGAACAAGGTCTTTTGAAATCTGTGTTTTACAGACCTCAAGGTTGCATACATCCTGAAGAATAGTTTCATGAAAATTACATTAAAGAGGAGCTAATGTTTCAAGAAAATTATACTTTGACCACAAATTACTGACAGGCTGCAGTTATACTTGACTAAATCAAATCTGAAGCATCTTATTTTTTGTAGAGGAGAAGTCCTTGGCAATACTGTTTGTGCAAGAAAAAAAATAATTAACCTTTTGAATTATATATCCTAGGAAAGTTTGAAAATGTTCTGCTTTTTAGATTTGCTGTGCACATTGTGAATGAGCGTGATTTCATACACTAAATTCAAAGTAACTAGTCAGGACTTTATACCCAATGATGCCACATGCAATTATGTATGCACATATATATGTGTGTGTGTGTGTGTATAGTTGCAAAAAAGATTGTTGTGTTTTAACCCCAGCCAGTAAATAAATACTACACGGCCCCTCACTCACTGCCTCGCCCCCCACCCCCAAGAGGGATGGGGTGGAGAATCAGGAAGGAATGTAAATCTTGAGGGTTGAGATAAGAAAAAATTAATAATTGACATAAAATAAAATAAAAATAATAACAGTTATAATGAAAAGGAGGGAGAAGAGGAGAGGAATGAAATCCAAAGAGAAGGGAGAGCAGAAAAAAAGGGATGCATCAGCCAGTCCCTGAGCAGCAATTGGCAGGCCACAGCCAACTCTCCACCACCCACAAGCCCCCCAGTTTATATACCAAGCATGACGTCCCATGGTATGGAATACTTCTGGCTACTTCAGGTCAGCTGCCCAGGCTGCATCCTTTCCCAATTTCCCATGCCACTCCAGCCCTCTCACTTGCAGACCCCAAGAAACCAAAAAGTCCTTGACTTAGTATAAGCATTACCCAGCAACACCCAAACCCATCAGTGTGCTATCAACACTGTTCTCACATCAAATCCAAAACACAGCACTTCACCAGCTACTAAAAAGAAAATAATCCCAGCTGAAACCAGGACACAGATGCTGCCCACATGTTATGTGGAAATTATTGAAGTACTTTAAAGGTGTTAGGCTCATTCACATTAGTGAATTCACTGAAAGTTCATTACATCAACAAATGCAGCAAAGAATTCATTTAAGAAGACTTGTGACAGTTATCATTATCTCTAAGGAAGCGCTTCCTAGAAGTTTGCTTCCTTTCGTTAGGACTTGTTATTGGTAACCACAGTATCTCTGAAATGCTTAACTAACATTTCTATAAATCACATAGAATCTTATTCCTACATAAATCTTAGATCCATGATAACAGTTATTAAAAAATCTCTGAGGTATGAAAAGATCCATAAAATGAGGGAAATTGTCAACTTGATAAACTTGACCTAGTCCAGCAGGGAGTTGCCAAATCAGTCCAGGGCTGGACCACTTGCCCCATGAGAAAAAGCTAAAGGAGCCAAGTTTGTTCAGCCTGAAGAGAGAGATTTGGGGGGACCTAAGAGCACACCTACAGCACCAATGGGGGGGTTGTTGGAAGACAGGCTTTTCACAGTGGTGCATGACAAGAGGATATGTGGCAACAAGTGTAAGTCAAAATAAGAGTGATCCAGACAGGATATAAGAAAGTAAATGCTGTGAGGGTATTTAATATTGGAGTGTGATTTCCAACCAGTGCTGCCATCTTTTTTTTTGGAGGTTTTCAAGGCATGAGCAAAGCTGTGGCAAACCTGGGCTGAAGTCACCTGATGCTGCTTTGAGCAAGGAATTGTATTAGAGACTTCCAAGGAACTTTTTGAAATCATGTACACTACAACTTTTCTGCTTCCCAATTTGATGTACCTGCCAGTGTGTTTCAAAGTGTAAATATTTTTTTTATCAAACTCATAGAGTATGCAAGTGGTAGATCATTCTCTTCTCTTTTAGATAATTCTTTTAAGCAAGTACAATGGCCTTTATCCTCCCATTGCATGTAGCTATTTTAGATTGCCTTTTTCCTAGTGTGTTAACTCTTATATTACTGAGCTTAAATTTAATTTTATTATGTCATACTAATATTTCAAATTTTTATACACCCCTTTCCATTGTTTTTCCCATTGTTGCGCCAAAAAATGTTTGAAGGAAGTTTCTTTTAACATAAGCTGTTCAGGCAAGAAGTTTTCAACATAGGTTACCAGTGAAGGTAAATTACTGTCTCTTTTAGGAGCTCTGCCATGCAAATGTGTTCATACTGAAGAAGGGAGTAAATACTGAAATAGGAAGTTTTGAGAGTGAGTCAAAACAACTGAGATTTCAAAAAAATAAATATTGTCACAAAGTTGTGTTATAGGAATGGTTATTCAGTAAGGCAGCAATTTAATAATTTCAATAGATTAAAAGCAACGCACATAGCAAAAAAGATAACTGCTATACCTACCCTGTGAGGTAAATTATCTGATTCTACTCAGTAAAGGCATCTTACATTATTATGACCTGCTACATAAAAATATCAGATTCATGTCAGTAGCAATGAAAAGGAGAGGAAGAATGTAAAGTATTATTAGAAAAATAATTTAGAAACCCCACAATATTTAATTATATTGTTGTATAAACCCATAGTACATCCACATCTTGAGTGCTTCATGCTGTTATAATCATCCTATCTCAGAGAGGTGCAGTCTGTGAAAGTACAGAGAAAGATGACAAGGATGATCAAAGACACGGAACAGTTTTCCTATGAGGAAAGACTTAATAAACTAGGACTTTTCAGCCTGCAAAACAGACAGCAGGGGACAGACATCATAGAGTAGTACAGCATTGTGAAGGGTATGAATTAATTGATTAGGGAACAATTATTCACTCTTTTTTGGAGTCCAGGAAATAGGAGCATCCAATGAAATTATCAGGCAAAAGTAAGTACATTTCCACACAGGGTAAAACCAAATTGTGGATCTCATTACTATCAAGTGCTGTGGAGACCAAAAGTGTAAGTAGGTTCAATATGTGATTAAGTAATTTAGTGAAAAGTCTATCAAGCTCTATTAAATACAAGGAAGCAGTTGCAACCTCTCAGTCAGGAAAAATGGCTAAAAGACATTACCCTGATTTTATGTTTGTTCTTAAAACACCCACCTTATTACTGCAGTGTTCTGTATTGCCTTAGATATCCCTTCAGTGCCTTCCTTTTTTTAGCTCTGTTTCTTTTCAAATACAAATTCAATAATATAAATCCAGCACTGGAAAATTAAGTATTATTACTCTTATCGTGTGGGCTTTAAATCACTTGGACTATTTAAAGCAGTTTAAATAATTTGAACATTGATTTTAAATATTGAGATATGTTTCTGATTGCATTCAGCCCTTTCTCATTTCACTGTTTAAGGTTTCAATGTTTACAAAAATCATGAAGACAAAAGATAACCTGAATGACAAAATAAATAATGCAAAAACTAGGGAAGACTTAATGAAACAAACAGGAAGCTGATTTAAAATAGATATAAGTACTTTCTTTCTGGAAGTTTCTGCCACAGAAATTTTTGAAAACAGACAACACCTGCAGATTCAGAAAGGGATTAGAGAAATTGGTGGACAAGATGATTGTAAGTGGCTACTAGTTTTGAACATAATCTGTAGCATCCCTCATAAAGAAGCCACAGACACTGAGGGAATGCAAGGGAAATTAAAAGCAAACAGTGGCCAGCATCTCCTATCGCTCTGTTGGTAACAGAAAACTAAGCTGAAAGAACTAATGATTTTACTCAGCAGGACATTTCTAATGTTACTCCAAGTGGAACAGTTCATGCTACAATGTCCTATTACAACTTTTTGACATTGAAGAGCAGTTTTCAATAAATGACTGGTATACAACTTTCCAAAGTTAGGGAAACCTCAGAAACCAGTTAAATTGTGCCAGAACTGAGAGGGAATTTGACCTGGAATCCATATGGTTTTCCAGCAATGGTCCAGAAAACCTCATCTAAAATATCCTATCATTTTTATTCTGCCAGGATGGCTATAACAATGTAATTATTATTAAGATAGTTTATTATAATGTGCGATTTGTGTTATTTGAGAGCAGGATCTATTTCATTTCCTCTTTTTCTGCTTTTTACCTCTCTATTTTCTGCACAACAGATTTTACATTGGAGGACTAGAATCAAACATGGAAGTAATATCCATAGTAACAAAACATCACTTGATAGATACCAAAAAGGCACACACAATCTCATTTATCTGTCGAAGTGTTTATAGTAGAGTTTAGAGGAGTGCAGATACATAGAATAATAAAAGTGAAGGCCTAAAAAATCAGCATGACAAATTTTAGTTCATCTCTTGTCACCAATGGTAACTAAAACATTTCTGGGAGATGTTTGTCTAACTTGTTCTGAAAGTTTTCCATTGATAAATATTCTACATTTTCTTAGAAAATCATTATTACTAATTTCTTCTTAGTACGTGATAAAAATGAAACAAGTATGGCATTCAGGTAGACCCTGTCTGGTATAAAAGTCACTCCATGATCAACACAGCTAGCAAGGCTGTTACACACATTATATGAGGCTGCTTGGATGTGGAAGGCTTTGCCTGGATGAGATTGAAAGGGACTGCAGATGAAAATGGATACATTTGCTTTCTAACAATGTGTCAGTGAACATCAGGAAGAGAGAAAAGATATTTGAGATATAAAGCACAACACACATAAAACCAGAGGTTTTAACAAGTTGGTTTTCCATATTGGCTGAAACATAAAATTTATAAATGTGAAACGTGAGGATTCTGGACCCTGTTTGGCACAGATCAGCAGAAGTCAGTGTTTTCAGTTTTCAGAAAAGGTAAGGATCTCATTTAGCTTTTTGTCTTCTTGTTGGTCTTCTTGTTTTGTTTTATTTTGCTTTGTTTTTTAAAGTAATGGAATACCAGAAGATGTCAAGATTTTGCAGTTGCCTAGTGTAAATATTTTCCTTAATGTTGCATGGCTAACTCTCACAAGTAAAATTGTGTTTTTCTGCTGATGCCTTGTCATGGATTTACAAACATTAACACCTTGTTGAAAAGTTCATATAAAGGTCTATCATATTGAACAATAAACCTTGACAAGTATTTGACACAACAGTTAACTTCTAGTCATGTTTAATGGAATAAGGTTAGCAGTGTGGAATAAGGTTAGCAGTGGTGTCTGAGCATTTATGCCAACATTGAGGTCTGTAGGGTTATAATGCTACATTGGAACATATATGTATTAACAGCAGCCAACAACTAAAGACAGGTACTTGAAAACAACATATGATCACAGGATAATTCAGTTTGGAGGGAGCCTCAGGAGGTCTCTAGTCCAACCCCTGCTCAGAGCAGGACCAGTTCTGAGGTCAGACCAGGTAGCTCAGGGCTTGTTGCAGCTGGGTCTTGAGAAGCTCCAAGGATGGAGACTGCATAACATCTCTGGGAAGCCTCTTCCACTGCTGAAATGTCTCCTTGTGGAGAAAAAGGCCCTCCTTGCATCCAATCTGAACCTCTCTTTTTTTTCATTTCTCTCCCAACTTTGTATCTTGTATTCTTACCTGATGATTCACATTACTATAAATTGCAGTTGGCATGTAAACAATGGAAAATCAGCAAAAAGTTTATTTGAATTTTTGAAATTATTTATCAAGGTTTCTTGCCAAATGCTGTTAGAGACACTGAGAAGGCATAAGACAAGGCATTAACATGGCTGTTGATATTCTTGACACAGGATATAAAGTGTCTGAGACAAAAAGAGACTGGACAAGTTTATGGAAGTTTATCAAGGGTTATTTTACACAACAATATTATCTCTAAAGTAGTTTATGCCTAAACCACAGAATACTGAATGCTCAGGGAGGCAAAACATCACTGTGTATTTATTTTGGTTTTGTATTCTTCCCTCATTTTCCATTACTGGTGACTGTTGGAGACAGGATATTGAGTAAGTGTATAGCAAAACAGTTATATAGCTATAAAAATACAAAATTCTCCATTTCATTACTGAGTACTGATCATCTGATCATCCTCAATTAATTGTTGAGATCACTTTCAGAATTAACAAGCTTATTATCCTTCCTGCAAGAGGAATAATAGATATGGATTTTGCAGTAACTAAGCCTGGAATTACCTTTAACAAGCAGGATCACAAATCCTTTTCCTTCTTACCTTCCCAAGAATTTCTGCTCTTCTTCCATCTTGGTGTTCACCCTAAACAATCCACATCCTCACATGGCACACTCTATGTCATACAGTCCATATTTATAGCATCGTATTATAAATTCAATAATAAAATGAACTATTATTACATTATAATTATATAATTACATCATTCTTAATATTATGGCCACAGATCCAATATACATGACCCAAAGAAGACCTTATCAAATGCTAGACCACATGGATGCACTATGCTTTTCCTGGTGTAATTATCCCCAAGCTGTGTGGAGGTAAACCTCACTGGACCATTGGGCCTGCAGGGTGGGGATCATTTTTAGTCATGCGCACACTTAACAGTTCAAATGTAACCTCTATGGATCTTCAGGCTATATGGCCTATATAGGCTATATAACCTATATGGCCCAGGATCCTCTTTACCTGAGTTTAATCTGGTATTATGAAATGCACGATGTGTGCACAAGCAGGAAGGCATCTTGCACCACCTACATTTGCTTGGTTGCTTGTGTTTTTCTTAACACTTCTGCTAATAATCTCTATATCTGGCTTGCTTCTCAAGTCCCAGGGTGTGTTTTGTGCTTCTATAAACCATAGAACTACTGTTTATGATGACCATGAAGAAGAAGCAAAAGAATGGATATGCCAGATATGAGACAAAACAAGGAATTTTGTTAGCAGTGGAAAGATATTTTTGTTTGCCTTCACCAAAGCTTCTTTTACATTTGTGAGAGCCACTTGTCACTTGACTGTTACTAAAGAATCCTCAGGAATGCTTAACAAAAGTGTCTTTAAGCACTCAACTCAACCTGGAAATGAATGTTAATTAAAAGCACTTAAAATTTGCTTTGTACAACAAAATCATTTTCTTTGCCATGTTACAGCCCTGGATATTGAAAAACACACAGAGAAATGACACAGACACTTCAATTAGCTCTGAAAGCTTTCCTAAGTTGTTAGAATAAGGGTATTGGTTTACAGATTTGTACCACATTTAAACGTCAGAAGCATAACTCTGAACTCAAAAAAATGACAAACAATTTTCTGTTAATGTGTAAACTATGCAAGTGACAAAGGCTTTAAATACTCAGGGCTCTTTCTTTTTTTTTTTCCTCTTACCAAGCAATTTCTATTACCACTTTCAACATTATCTGAGCTTATAAAGGGGTGTTTAGTTTGCTGTTGTGGTCATAAAAGAAATGGCTGCTACAATCTTATTTATATGTGCAAATTTTATGTATATTTATACTACAAGTGGAGGATCTCAATCAATACAAATTCAGAATTAATTTCATTTTATTTCTCTGTCAAATTACTGACAGAAGAAAATCAACTGTGATACAGCCCAGCTAAATTGAGTTGTCCTTTCTCTGCGTTTTCAGCTACTTTTACAATGGTAAAAGCAACTTCTCTCTCGCTCTCTTTCCCCACCTAGCCCCACCCCCATAAGTTTTCTTGTTGGCGTTAACAGAGTCAAGATTCATCTTTGGCTTTGCAGCCAAACCCTGCTACCTGAGCTCTCTGGAAAATTATCATTCCAGTCTGTACTATCATAGGCTGGTGCATAGTGAAAGAGTAATCTTTGTCACTTAGAGTTCTGAGAAGGAATGATTCGCAGTCCGTGAGATGGATTCGTTTTTGAGAAAATAAGCTTTGTCATATACAGGATGAGTGTTTAAGTGTTTAACAGTTTCTTTGCATGGTCAAAAACAGTCTTTGAGGCAGCCTTGGATAGGCTGAGGGCAGCATTATCTCCACTGCTTCTTGTTCTAGGAATCTCAGGCCAACAAGAGAATTTCTACCAAGGTAAATAAAAAGTTTTTGAAAACCATACAGCAGACACCTCCCAGGAAACTGTTTTCTTTTCTCCTGCCTCAGACAGGACTTCTTCTGTTAATATCAGATCTTCATTTTATGGTAGCATGTCATGAGGATCTGCTCTGATGCAGCAAGGTTATCTAGAAAAAAAACACGTTTCTCCCAAAGAAATCCACATTTTGAAGAGTACATGAGGTTTACACAATACTGCCCACATGAACATTCATACAGAGGGCAGCTATACAATGTTATTAGCATCCTTGCTAGTATTTAGGTCCTTTAGGTCTTCCCTAAAGCTCACCTGTATGCCCAGGGAGTGTGTACACTGGGTTGCGCACTTTTTTATATGCCACCCTATACTCCTTTTGGAATAGCTGTATTATACACAAAACCAGTAAAATAGAGATTATTTTTCAATTTTGTCTTGTGGTCATAGGGCAAATCCAAGGATGAATATATTAGGCACTTTGAATATGTGACCCACCTAGGTAAGTCTTCTTCAAAATCCAAATATTATGTAAACATACATGTCACAACACTCTCCAAACTATCAAGCTGCAACAAGATCTGTTACCATCTCATCCAGCATCCATCTTCATACAGTCCTTCTGCTGCCTTCTCATCTTGCCTCATTCAGGGCACACTCTCTCTTCTCTTGCTTCTTCCTTGACTACTGTCTCTTCATTGACTCCCAACCACTTCACAGAACCAGCCACAGCTGCACCTTATCTACATCAATCAACCCGCCGCCCCAAGCCAACCACAGCTGTATGTTATCAATGCTAATTAACCCAGCTTCATTCTTCTACACATACACATCTTTCATTTTCTTGTTTTCCTGTGAATAAGCCATTTCCTGGTTTGAACAGGAAATCAGGAAAGCAAGAGTGGAAAAACCTATCTGTAGAAAGCAAACTAAATCTGTCAAGCACTGGCAAAATGACATCTCAGAAAGAAATTGAGAGCGAGACCTCACTGTAGAACAGAATTGTTTTTCAGAGGGTTCCACAGAAAAGATTAGAAAGCATGTTTGAATATAGCCTCCTGGTGTTTGTTAAGGGGCATTAGAAGCAGACACCACTTCCTGCAGATCCAGCCGAGTACACTCCTGCCTGGCCACTGCAGACCAGCCCAGTGCCCAGGGACTTGAGTTCTCTGCCCAGGCTGAAGGGCATGGCTGCTGCTTTCCCGTTTGCACGTTCAACCAGTAGCAAAGATGCATATATGTCCCAGAGATATGCATGTGCATGTACACACACGGACAGGACACTGACACAGCTGGTCACACAGACTGCCACAGACGAGGCACTGCCTTCAACAGCACCTACATACAGGACTCATGTTTGTTAGGGAGTGTTTTGATTATCTAGATCTTAATGATGGTGATGATAGGGTTAAGTGTTTATGGGTAAGAATCAGGGGGAAGGCCAACAAAGCAGATATCATGGTGGGAGTCTGTTACAGATCAACCAACCATGGTGAAGAGGCAGATTAAATGTTCTATAAGCATCTGACTAAAGTCTCAGAATTACTGGCTCTTCTTCTCATGGGGGACTTCAACTTACCAGATGTCTGCTGGAAATAAAAGACAGCAGAGAGGAAATAGTCTGGGAGGTCCCTGGAGTGTGTGGAAGACAACTCCTTGACACAGCTGGTCAGTGAGCCAGCTAGGGAAGACATCTGCTGGACCCGCTGTTTGTAAACAGAGAAGAACTTTGTAGGTAATGTGATGGCTGGAGGCCATCTTGGGCACAGTGGATCACAAAATACTAGAGTTTTGAATTCTCACAGAAGTAAAGAGGGATGGCAGCAGAACTGCCACCTTAGACTTCTGGAGGGCAGACTTTGGACTATTTAGGAGATTGGTTGGCACAGTCCCTTTGGAGGCAGTCCTGAGGGGCAGAGGGGTCCGGGAGGCTGAACATTTCTCAAGAATGAAATCTTAAAGGCACAGGAGCAGGCTGTCTCCATGTGCCAAAACATGAGCCAGCAGGGAAGATGACCAGCCTGACTGAACAGAGAGATTTGACTGGAACTCAGGGAAACAAAGGATTTTATGACCTTCTGAAGAAGGGGCAGGCAACTTGGGAAGACTACAGGGATGTTGTGAAGTTATGCAGGAGAAAATCAGAAGAGTCAAAGCCCAACTGGAATTTAATCTGGCTACTGCTGTGAAAGACAATTAAAAATGTGTTGATAAATATATTGGCAACAAAAGGAGGGCTAGGGAGAATTTCCATCTTTTATTGGATGTGGGAGGAAACATAGTGCCAAAAGATGAGGAAAAGTCTGAGGTACTTAATGCCTTCTTTGCTCTAGCTTTTAATTGTAAGACCAGTTGTTCTTGGGGTATCCAGGCCCCTGAGCTGGAAGACAGGTACAGGGAGCAGAATGAAGCCCCTACAAGATAACTGGCCTAGTGGATGAGGGAAACATGGATATTGTTTGCCTAGACTTCAGTAAAGCCTTTCACACTGTCTCCCACAGCATTCTCTCCTGGAGACACTGGCTGCTCATGGCTTTAATGGGTGTACTTTATGCTGGGTTAAAAGCTGGCTGAACAGCTGAGCTCAAAGAGTGGTAGTAAAGGGAGTTACATCCAGCTGGTGTACAGTCACAAGTGGTGTTCCCCAGGGCTCAGTATTGGGAACACTCCTGTTTAACATCTTTATGGATCATCTGGGCAAGGGGATAGAGTGCAACATCAGTATATTTGGAGATGTCACCAAGTTGTTTGGAATGTTGATCTGCTTGAGGGTAGGAAGGCTCTGCAGAGCGATCTGGATGGGCTGGATTGATGGGCCAAGGCCAATTATATGATGTTCAACAAGGTAAAGTGTTGGGTCCTGCACTTGGGTCACAACAAGCCTGTGCAATGCTACAGGCTTGGGGCAGAGCAGCTGGAAAGCTGCCTGGTGGAAAAGGACCTGGGGGTGCTGGTTGACAGCCAAGTGAGCATGAGCCAGCATTGTAGCCAGGTGGCCAAGAAGTCCAAGAGCATCCTGGCTTGTATCAGAAACAGTGTGGCCAGTAGTACTAGGGAAGTGATTGTCCCCCCATACTTGGCACTGGAGAGGCCACACTTTGAATTGTGTAGTCCGTTTTGGGCCCCTAACTTCAAGAGAAACATAAAGGTGCTGAAGCGTGTCCAGAGAAGGGTGACAAAGCTGGTGCAGGGTCAGGAACACAAATCTTGTGAGGAGCAGCTAAGGGAACCAAGGTGGTTTAGCCTGGAGAAAAGGAGGCTTGAGGGAGACCTTATTGCTCTCTACAAATACCTGAAAGGAGATTGTAGCAAGGTGGGTGTTAGTCTCTTCTCCCAAGAAACAAGCAACAGGATGAGAGGAAATGGCCTCAAGTTGTGCCAGGGGAGGTTTAAATTGGATATTAGGAACAATGTCTTCACTGAAAACATTGTGAAGCATTGTAACAGGCTGTCCAGTGAAATGATTAAGTTGCCACTACTCGAGGTACTTAAAAGACATGTAGATGTGGCACTTAGACACATGGTTTTAGTGGTGGACGTGGCAGAGTTAGGTTAATGGTTGGACCTGATGATCTTAAAGGTGTTTTCCAGCCTAAATGATTCTATGATTTTATGACTCACAAAAAGCACAAGCCCAGACAGCCAAATGCCCTCCTCCTCTTTGGCTGGTAAAGACAGGAGGTCACTAGTGAAAGCATACAATTAACACTCATTAGGTTCACAATGATGCATATCTGTGGATTCCCAAGCACTAGCACAGCCCTTCTGTCCATCCAGCATCCCTGTCCAGGTCCTCAGGCTTCTTACTTGCTCCACAAGTCTCCCACTCCCTGTCTGGTCCACTTTGGTTCTCACTAGGAAATAGATACATGCATTTATATGCTCATCCCATAGACCTCACACTCATGGCTCCCCCAAATACCAATCTATCTCTTCAACATCTGTTACAGAAACTGATATAGGACTAGTCCACTCATTTCTGCTGTGTGCATATTTTAAAGGGGTGGTGGGAGTGGTGGAGGGCTGGGAGGGGCGGAGGGGGGGGGGGGGTTGCATGTGTGTGAGTTGGGCAAAGAAATGCCCTAAAAACTAATAGACATGGAAAGAAAGAATCAATCAAAAGGAAACTGAGAGCATAATTTATATAAATGCTTAACAGAAAAATGGCAAACTGTAGGCAAATTGGGACTTTGCAACTGATAAAGTTGCAAACCTGAGCGTTAGGGAAGTTTCAGGGAGTTGGTACTACACAACCTGATGAGGGAATGTGCAGGGAAAGAGAAGGGAATTTCTTAAGCTCTTCGTTAAGAATGTCCTATCAATAACCTATGGCTGTAAACTGAAATCTGATAAATTGTAATCGAAAGCAAGGCTTCTATCTTTAAGAAATAGTAATTTAAGTGATCTTTAAGTGATTTGCCATTGGAATGGAATATCAAGAGAAGGTATGGATGTTCACGGTCTTGAAATTACAGGACACCTGCTGGAAAACATGTTTCAGGAAAAGTACAAATCACTGGCCTTGCTATGGAGCAACTGAGCTGATCAATAACCTGTGGTATACACTGGGGTCAGGCTAGACCCTTCTGGCCTTAAGCTCTATGTATCCATGAAAATCACAGCAAAGTGTAAAAGCTTACTTCAGAGGTTCCTGGCTAATCATTCAAAGAGAAACAAAAAGCTCTGATACTAACAGGTAGCTCAAAGATAGTGATCAAAAGTCAGTATAAAAGCAAAAATGTCCTTAAGACATTGACTATGGCTTTCTGGTCATAAAGGAGGGACTTGCTTTAACAGCAAAGCCTTTTTAATGCTCTAGAAAGTCTTAAAATATTTTAAGGCTTAAAATGACAATATACTTTTTTAATGGTCATCTAGATAAAGGTGGTGAAACTACATAGGTTCTTTGGATGTGACATGAAACCACGATTTTCTGTTTTCTAAAGCTTATCTTTCCAGAAAATCTGCTGTGCTATAGAGAATGTTCAACAGTAAGATTTCTTTTCGTGGAACAGGAAGACACCATATCACTATAAGCATTGAAAGGTAGCATAGGAAACAAAGCAAAAATCTGAAAATTAAAGCTTTAATTTGATATGTATGTTTTTCAGAGTATTCCACATTTTAGATTATACATATTTTTTTCCAGCTAAGTGGAAATTAATGCTTTCTAGGTAGTTCAAAGCTAACATAACAGAGTTCGTGATGTCTTATGCAAAACACACTATTTGTTAAATTGACGTTCAGTCCAGAAGACTGCTTCAAACTGCTTGTATCCAGGAGAAGTCTAAAATTGTACATTTTTTTCTCCAGAGTGCTGTGTAAGAAACAGTTTTAAAAACTGGGCAGCTCATATTTTCTTGTTTATGGAAGGTGATTAGACACCTGAGTGAGTGGTCTAAAATTATATCTTAATCTAGATGTAACTCTAGCAGACATTGGAGAAATGTGACAAAATTCAAATCCTCATTGAGCAGAGTCTATTTCAGGGCTTATAGTGACCCCCAGGAAAGTTAAAAAAACCCAAACCAACATTTATCATTAATTCAGCTTGATTTATATTATTTTTTTTAATATTCTGTTTCTAACTTACAGCTAAAAATGTGGAAACTGCAAAAGCAAGAAGTTTGCTTCTTCCTTCAAATAGTTTCAACGTTTCCAGCACTTCTCCTAGTTGGAAACTGATTATCAGAGATCCTCCAAATAGCACATGCAAAAAACAGTGTTTTAGTTGATCTCTTTTTTTATTTTTTTGACTGGCTTATTATCTTACTGGGCCCATTGGCCCAGCAGGTGTTCCTATATGTCGTTCCCAAGGAGGCTTCCTGCTGGCAAATTGGTTTGAAATCAAGAATTGCATTTATAATCTTGACAATAATACCTATGAGAAACATGCTAGTGAAGGCTGGATGAAAGGCAGATCATCTTTTCTTCTAAAGCTTAGGCATTAGAGTTTTAAAACTATGTTCCCTCTTATTTTTAGAAAAGAACTTTTGATATATGATACACCAGCCAGAAAATTTAAGCCTTAGATACTCTTTTTTGAACTATTGAATTTGTACATACATTTGAGAAATCTAAGAATCAGGTTTGTAGCTTTAAGTCCTGAATAAACATTATGATCTCTATTATGTACACGAATATAACAGAAAAGTACAGAGATACTGGTTGTTCTCTGGATTTTGAAATTAACTTGTTTCTTGTGACTTCTTGTGGCTTATATAAATATTATACTTATAACTAAACTTCTTTAATATCTCTGTAATTTTCTGTATCTTTAAATATATGCTTCCCTAGTCAACCCCTGTCATCAACAGGTATTCAGCCAAAATTCTTTCTGAAATAAATGAGAACTTTGATTGTGTCTGTATAGGAAGTTTCGATAGTTAAGACAAAGTACACGTGAGGATTCAGGGGAAAAAAGAAGTTTACCCTAGAACAGGAATTTCAGTTCCGGTCACAGCTCCTGTCTGAAGCCATCAGTCGCTTAGAACAGGTAATGTGTGTAAACCCTAGGCAAGGGATTTACCATCAGTAAAGGGAAGGAAAGACTGTAGTTTGCCTTGTACTCTTATCATGTTCAGATGGACATAATAATAATCTTTTAGGCAGGATTCATTTTGTCTCACTTTGAATGCCTACAGTCTAACTACCTGGAAGATAGGATTCCTTTGACTAAACATTCACTTAGCAATACGGTCACTAGCTCAGATGCAGCAAATTGCATTTAGTGTAAGAATTCCATTTTTAGGGACCATTTCCATCCTATGCATATTATGTTAATCTGTGACAGCTCAAGGCAGTAACCAGACTCCTTGACATTTCCTTTCTTTTCCATTTCACTCTGTGAAAATGGAATGCTGTAAGTAATATCTCACAAGGAATGACAGACAAAGGCACTTATCCTGTAGTTTGATACCCTTTGATTTAAATAACTTTCTGACCTTGTATGGACAGATAGCTCAAAGTTAAGTTTTCATATAAAAAATAATATTCCAAAGATAAACATTTCAAAGGCAACACGGCACTCACTTCTCCTCCTTTCAGCAAAAATGTGTCTTAGGAGTTTTACAACAAGATTAGCTATGCATGTACCCATTCTTCTTCCTTTTCAACTGGAGACATCATCATAATAGTCTAGTAGGACTCACAACCACTTTTGACTGAAATGATGCATAAATGTTTTCAGAGAACAGTCACTTTCGTAGGTACTGATGGATATAGTAAGCCTTTCTTAGTATTGAAAGGGAATGAGATGACAATCTTGCCATGAAGGTAGAAAAGTAAAAAGAAACAGGTATTTGGAAAAAAAAACAGATTAATTTCTCTGATAGGCTGGTGATGTCATGATGGGGTTTGAAGAAAATATTCATGATCACGTTGTTAAGTGAGAATAAGACACAGACAATATATAGTAATTGTGAAATACACTGGGAATGTTGAAGTAAATAGTGCAAGACAGAAGAGAAAATTTTGAGTAAATTTTGTTTTCATTCCCTTTAAATCTGGTTTACAGACACTACTCTAGGTCTCTGAGAGATGAACATTCCTGCAGAAGTCTAAGTCTGCAATATGAAGTCAGTCTCATTGATTATCCAGATAGTATATCTTACATGCCTCATTTAATACGCTGCTCTAAAACAGTTCTCAAACTGGCAGACAAGTTAAAGTGCTCCATAGCATCCGTTGCAAAATGCTAAAATTGCATGCATGAATTGGCATGGCTCCATGAACTCAAATAGATCTATTCCAGTTCTCCTCAGCTTTCCAGACACTGTACTTATGTAATTGCAATACTAAACCAAAAAGATTAATGTGTTTTAAACTCCTCTGAAATGCATTGCTGAAAACTAAATCCAAAAATGAAGACAGATGTGGTTACGTATCCAGGCGCTCTTGACTGTGGCTGCAGATCTAGGATATCTCCACAGATTTCTTTGTGAATGAGATTTGCTTTGAACAGAAAAACCTGTGGAAACTAAACTTGAGAAGGAAAGTTGCTGCTGGCTCTGCCTTTTGAATAGGAATAAGAGTGACACACTGATGCAAGAATTATGGAGCTTTCCAGGAGGGAAAGATCAGGGCCTTGACAGCACCACCATCACCCTCCTCAGAGTCATTTGGGGCCCCCACCAACACACCCTCTTCCTTTCAGGCCCACAGCTGCATTTGAGCTCAGGTCCTGGCCCATGGCCCTTGTTGAGATACACTATATGCATGCTGTGTCTGACCTTGAGCATCTTGACCTTTTCTTCACGATTTGGCCTTTTCTTCATGATTTCACTTTCTGACTCAGCTGGTAATCAGTGACTCTTGGCTGACACAGGTTACTGCTACCAGACCTTCTCTGCCCTTCATGGCTGGGATTGTGCCTCTGTCTTGGCTCCCCACCTTGCCTTGAGAAGACTCTGCTTGCTGCCTAAGTTAAATGCCATTACCACTCAATTTGGAAGGAGCACACTGAAAGAGAAAACACCTGGCACCTAGATTTTAGCTGTATCTTACTAATAAGCTACTCAGTATTTTGAATAAAACAGAGCTAAACCTTCAGTTTCAGAGGAATAGACACAATTCCTCTTTCTGTTACAGGCTTGTAAGGCATAACTACCCCACAAAGCCGAAGACATCAGAAACAGGCCTGCAACCTGCCAGAGGCAAAATGGGTCAGCCATGGGAGGAAAAGCAGATCGGGAAGCAGTTTCTGCACTCTTTAGGAATGGAGCTGGATTCCTGATAGAGCAGCTATATACCACTCACTCCATGAGCAGGCATCAGCCCTGCGTTTTCTCTGGATTAAGTTTGCAGGCAGCCTAGCTGAGAGTGTCTGGACAGAGCTCTTGAGGTGGCTCTAAAGAAAGAGCTTTTTACACGCAGTAGTTCAGAGATCCTATTCTCTTCTGCTAATGAGAACTAGACTACTAAAAATTTAACATACCATAATAACTGAATGTAAGGAAGTGTCTAATGTTACTCAGTCATCAACTTGTTCACTTACAGCCAGGAAGAAAAGATTAAATTAAGTGGGAAAAATACTGAGGCACAATAGGCAGTAAAAGTTTTATTTTATGGTTGAAAATCCTGTTTTTCAAAGTGTTTATGCATCATTCTTCCCCATCACCTATTGAAGTTGGGGTATCTTTGAACTCTGGTATCAGAATATATGAATAAAACAAATGTGGGGGCGGTTTATTAAACAAGGTTCTTTTCCTCCCTTTCCAAAAAATTCTGGATATTAGTTCAATAAGACTATTTAAGATTGTGAAACAAACCCCCAAATAATTTATGTAGTCTGATAAATTGGCAAAAGTATTGCATTTCAAGAGTACTGAATATTTTATTTTATCGTTGGTTTAAGACTATTATTCAAACAGCTAAATTTTATAATTTTTTTTAATACATAAAAAGTAAAGAAACAAAAAGCTAATTTTTAGCAGCAGAAAGACTTTTCACACTGGTCTAGCTATTTTACCTGTGTTTACTGGGAGTACTTTGGTAGACATTAGCAAACAGGAAGTTTTATTCCATATGACAAGTTGTACACCTTGCAGAAATCCTTGTAATATGCCCTCTGACCCCCAGGCCTAGATGTCAGATTTGTGCACGGTGTATGATGTCTCCCAAAGTGAACTCCTCATACACATGCAGACAGTGTTTCACACAGCACTGCAAGGGAGACAGTGAAGAACTGGCTTCAGGAGCAAAGCTGGCACACGAAGGCCTGTGCAATCAGCTCACTTACATGCCTGTTTTGACAGCTCAGCCCTGGCATGAACACTGGCTTTCCTAGCTAAGTTAGCTCTTAGCCAAGTGTAGTGACAGCTAGAAAAGAAATAATTTAGGAGGTGAATGCACTGGCAAGATATTAGCAGTCTTCACCATTCTTCAACTTCCAGCACCTTTGGAAAAGGTGACCTCCAAACCGGGGAGAAGGGGAAGGAAAAGAAAAGAAGTGGTATTTGCTCTTCCTGGTAAATAAAGTTAATGGAACACAGATGTGCCATATGCCTACGCAAACAATAATATGACCTGAAAAAACAATGCTTAAACTTTCCTGCCTCTTACTGGAAATGCTTTCTGCTTTCTGTTTGTTATAAAATATTTAATAATAGCATTTAATTTAATTGTAGCAATTAGAACCTTTTTGAGATTTGTCTTTATCCTAGGAACAATTTGCATCAATGCCTTGCCTGTAAACAGTAAATATTTGAACTTATTTGACTCTGCTCTGTACCAAGAAGTTGTCAATTTTTCTCTGTTTTACAGTTCGATTACAAACAGGTCACATTAACATCTGAAAACTAGAGAAACTAGATGGACACAAAATTTCCTTTGAACAAAATCTGAGTTCAAATGAGATTTCTGCTATCAGATACATTAAAATTCTGCATTAGGTAATTAACAGATTACAGCAATACTTTTTGATTATTTTTTTTATTTAATCACATTTAATTTGATCCTAAACCTACCAAGTCTATACTCATGCTTAAGCATGGGAAAGCAATGATTTTCAGCTTTAGCCCTAACCCAGCATCCCTTTGCTATTCTGCAGTGGTTTTGTTTGTTTTTTTTTTTACTTTTAACAAATAGAAATAAAATCACATACTGTTCTGATTAAGTCTTATTACCAAGAAATATTAAGCTGACAAATGTATCCTGTTTCACCTACTCCTCAAAACCCTCTGAAGAGTTCCTCAGATTTAACGTATAGTGGTCTACAGCAATAGATTCAAAGGGATTTTTTTTCAAGACTCAAAGACACCACTGAGTTAGTGCGGTTTGATGAGTTACTATTCCTTAGATGACCCACGTCATAAACTGTTCATGAACAAAGTTTAAGTTAGTGCATTTTGCCTCCTAATTACAACAGCTTGACAGAGCATGCACAGATCTGTTACTGATGTCCAACTAGTGTGTGGCAATGACTTTATGGCATTGTGGTAAACCATGAGTGTTGATTGAATTTAAATAAATGTTGGAGGCAGCACTATGGCAACATTGTGGATCCAAAGCATCTCTTGTGAGTCTGGGGAGCAAAATGTCGTATTAAGCATGTTCTTTAGTTCTTTAGGATGTAATCAATGTATTTTGTGTTAGAAAAAAAATTTGGGTGATCTAGTAAGGATAGAGAAACAACATGTAGTTTCCTTTTCTCCAGGATGCTACTTCCCTGCTGAAGAGCTGAAGATGGGGAACTGGTATGCAAATATGCAAACCTCTACATATGACAATTACTTTCAGCACAAATTTCACCCATGATTGAAATAAGGTTCTCAATCTCAACTTGAAAAGTTTCAGTAGAGAATCTGATACTTTTGGGTGCTGTGCTGGATTTTTTTAAAGTAATTGAACCCCAAATACTCCTGTCACAATAAGGTATTCCTGTCAATAAACTGAAAAGTGAAACTTCAGAGCCACAGTATGATGAAATTTATCTCAGATGTCTTAGTTTTCTACTCTTCACCAGTGCATTTGTTTTTTTTCCCACTGTTTACTCTCTGCTGTACATATGTCCACCCAGACTACAGTGAAAATTGTAATCCTCTAAATATAAAGCACAGGTAACAGCTGTGTCTATACTCACACAAAAAAAAAGCAGCATGTGAGACAAATCTTTGGATGCATTTCATATTTACATGAAGTGATTATGAAGTATGTATTAACCATTAGTGCTCAAAAATCTTATCAGCTGCCAGTTTCTTTATATTGTGTCTTTTTCCATTGCTGTTTGTATCATAACTATTCCAAGCTGAAATTCCGACATGAAGAATTCCTTTTTTTTTATTTTTCTAAACACCAGTCTGTCCACATTTCCTATGGTGAGACAGATAGCCCAGTAGTCACCTATAAATCCAGGTGGTATTTAGGAAGGGGGTGGTAAGCAGCACAGATGAGATGGTGTTGAGAAAGATTTGCTCTAACAAGCACCGCAAAGTGTTTGTATTGCAGATGCAGCATTGTTATTTAAAGATATGCAGTGACTATCTGCATAAGTCTTCTGTCGATAAATCTTTCTCTAGCCAGAAAAAAATCCTGACGCTACTAAAATCCTTCAGGTTTTCCCACAGGAACATCCCCATCTCTGAACTGTTATTGCTGTTCTGCTTTCATCTCTGAGCTATAACACTCTGCCTGGTCTTCGCAACACTGCTGAAGGTACTTGAGCATTGTGTCTGTGGGTCTTTGCTACCAATGGACATGTGTGTCTGGCTTGGGCAAGACTAAGGAACCTACTGGGCTGGCTTTGTTTGCCCTTTGTATTTTTAATCTGAAGTCCATGCATCAAGCTATAAGAAAATGTTCTTGCTCATATATTCCTCTGAGGAGGTGGTTGTTTGTCAGATCTTCTCCTTTATCTTTTATCGGTACTGAATCTGTCCTGCATTCCCCTTAGTTTACTGCTCAAAGCTGGGCCTTGAAGGATATGCAAGAACAGATTAATGAATGGACACTGATAATTCAGAATACAGAGGAACAGGTATACTTATTTGTCTTCTTATAAATATGCAAGGCTGTAATTAAAAACACTTAAAGACCAAACACTACATAAAATCTTTACACATTACTTCCCATTTTCTTGGGATAAACCCAAAATTTTCTCACAAAATGGAATTGCTTCACGAAAACACCCTCTACTGTCCATCTGCTCCTCTAATTTATACAGTAATGGGGAACAGCTGGATAAAGTTAAGTGGCCCTCATTTTGTGAGATGAATTTCCTTTTGTTTTCTGCTGCCAGGAATTAATTAGAGTATTTATATCTGTATTCCAACCATCATTCCTTTTCTTGAGTGTAATATGAGGACAGAAAAAAAAAATTGTTTACAAAATCTCTTCTTATATTTATTTCCTAACAGTCATGATAGCAAATGTTTTTCACCTGAGGCTTAAAAAACCCAAAGAAAAGTGCACTGACAGAGTCCCTGTGTACAAGGTCCATACAGAAGATTTCAGAAACGAAAATCATGTGCAAAAGCAATATTTGCTCTGAACATGAAAAATCCATACACTGGGATTTGTTCTCATTAACTATTCGACAGTTTAACACTTGATTCATAGATATTTGTTTAATCTTTTTAAAAGGTAGTTTTCAAAAAAACATTGGAGCTACAGACAAAGTTTATAACTGTAGTGGAATAATTCTGTGTAAATATTAAGATGTTTAATTACACTGGCTTGTTTGGATTCACAGAGCATTAGTGAAGCAACCCCAGTTTTGTAAGAATGTTTATCATTCAAACAGTGTGACAGTACTGCATGCAAATATTTAGAGCCTTGAGACCCTTTGAGATTTCTCCACTTCAAGACCTTGTCCTGGTTTCAGCTGGGATAGAGGTAATTTTCTTCTTAGCAGCTGGTGCAGTGCTGTGTTTTGGATTTGGTGGGAGAACAATGTTGATGGCACACTGATGGTTTGGTTGTTGCTGGGTAATATTTATACTAAGTCAAGGACTTTTCAGTTCCTCAGGCCCTGCCAGTGAGAAGGCTGGAGGGGCACAAGGAATTGGGAGGGGACACAGCCAGAGCAGCTGACCTGAACTAGCCAAAGAGGTATTCCATACCATGGGGTGCCGTGCTCGGTATATAAACTGGTGTGTATGTGTCGGCTGGGAGCTGCCAATCACTGCTCAGACACTGGCTGGACATCGGTCAGTGGGTGGTGAGCAGTTGCACTGTGCATCACTTGTTTTCTGTTCTCCCTTCCCTTTGGATTTCATTCCCGACCCCCCCACCCCCCCCACTCCCCCCTTTTCATTATAACTCTTATTGTTATTGTTCTTTCATTTTTATTTTATTTTAATTAATAAATTGTTCTTACCTCAACCCTCAAGTTTTACACTCCTTTTTGATTCTCCTCCCCATCCCTCCGGATAAGGCGAGAGTCAGTGAGTGGCTGCGTGGCACTTAATTATCAGCTGGGGTTAAACCACAACAGGTCCTTATTCAAGTCTGAAACTAACCACTTATGTTGCACAAACTACTTTTTCTTTTCTAGCTGGTTGCACAAATACAGAGAGCTTGCAAGATGAACACAGCTCCAGAATGAACAGAAGAATTACCAGAACTGGGGAAGTAGAGAAGCTCATGTAGGTCATGAAGGTCATGTAATAAGTATGTGGCCAAATGTCTGCTAATGTGATGAACAGATACCAATTTAGACCTAAAGAGAATGATGTGTCAAGAGCCATAACTTCTTTCTTGTTCCTTACATCTTTGATGAGATCAAAAAGCAGGAGAGAAGATGGAGTTTCTCATGGAATCACAGAATCCTAGAATTGTTTGGGTTGGAAGGGACCTAGACCAGGTTGCTCAAAGCCCCATCCAGCCTGGCTTTGGACACTTCCAGGGATGGGGCATCCACAGCTTCTCTGGGCAACCTGTTCCAGTGTCTCACCACCCTCACAGTAAAGGCATCACTATGTATATGTTGAATACCAGCATTTTTGGTAAAGGACGGAGAAATAGGTTAACACAGTGTTACTCAGATCATTGCTTCTTGTTCATGATGCCAAAAGTGTTTCTGGGCATGCATATAAATTATGCATATAATAGTGTGATTTTAATTGTTACTTTTGAGATAAGCAGAAGCTTTCTTAGTTTGAGACATTCTATCTTTTCCACGGTATTTGTTAAAAAACAAAGCAGAAAAATACAGAGCTTAAATTACACCTGACATTAATAAAATGTTGTTTGTTACAAAGATTAGCACACGCTACTGGTTAGCGTTTAGTAAAACAGTGATAAAATTATCTCTTCTGTCTTTAGTCCCTATATATAACTGAAACAAAATACTACTTGAAGATAACTAAGAAGAGTATTGTGAGATAAAAGGGCAATTCAGAGGTGCAAGAATGCTGATCAACAGGCTTGAAAAGTATTAAATGGTTCATACAGTGATTAATTTCAAACAGTTCATTACTCAAAATAATGTTTCGCAATCTATTAAATGCTTAGAAGGGTCCTCTCTGCTACTAGTAGTTCTACAGCACAAACAGATGGTTTTGAAAGTTCCTGGCACTCTTATTTATTTTCTTCCCACTGGTAGTCTTGTCAGATTTCCAGACTGTGCTAAAGTAAAAGAAAGAAAGGCACAAAGAGAATCGTCTTGCTTCCACTGGCCCATCTCATTCAGTTTTGTATTTCTAGTAGTGACCTATGTCAGATGTTCCAAAAGGTGATGGAAAACAACACCTCATATTTATGGCCACATCGCCAAAGCCATTTGGAAGCTGAAGTTTCATTGATACCAACTTTTGTGAATTTAAGCTCTAAGGAATAAATTGCCTTGAGCATCTCAGATAACTTGAGATAGCAACAGAATAAAACAGATGTTTATTCCCAACCTGTGGCAATGACTAGTTGGTTTATTCACTGGAGCACAAGGGATGCTTTTTCTGAATTCATTTGTGAATTAACTTATGTACCATTTACAAGAAAGAATTCTATCCTTTGCTCCTCTGTGCAAGAAAATATAAATAGAGGTACTGGCATACAGAAACCTACTGCCTAGTTGCTGTGCTTTGTGCAGACGCTACCTTCTGTTAGGATTCTCCAGTGCCTAGTAAAGTATGACATTATTTGAAGCCTTTCCTCTGAAAAAATCGGTTGAAATTGGTCAACAGCTTCAGAAATTACATGAAGAGAGTATACTTTGTCATAATTCTCTCCTCCCACATAGGTATTATGCACATGTCATCAAGGCTTCAAGACTCAGAAAACTGAAATTAAATTAGATACATTCAGTGCTTCAAACAGTGAGAGGGCATAATTTTGGTAATGCTTCATCACTTCACTCCTAGTTGATGATTTCTTAGGATCCTTTAATACCTTCCATCTGATCCAAGAGAATCACATGTAATATGTTTTCTCATTCTATCTTGTCTACTGTTAGCATAATACAATCTGGCAATATTTCACAATCCTGAAAATCAGAGTTCAACACCTGCCAGTGATGGGCAAGAATGGAGTTTGTCATAGGATGCTTGAAAATTTCATAAACTTTGCAATAAAAATCTTACATTACTGCTACATAGGTTATAAAATTGAGCATTCAAACTGTCTCAACCCAGAAAGTCTCAAAGCACCAAATTTATTTGTGTCTTCTTTTTGCCACCTGTGTTCATGTTCTTTATGATGCAGGATCACATGCAGGTTTGGGGCTTTTTTTTTTTTTTTTTTCCCCTTAACACCCTTTTGTTCAGTGCTGAAGACAATGCATGAAGGAGAAGAATTAAGGATGTGTGAGAAACTGCGGAATTTTCAGGTCTTACACCTTGACATTAAAACACAGAATAATAACTTTTATTATATATACACAGAATAACACTTTACAGGGTGGTTCTTCATTTTTCCTAGCTTTGGTGTAAAATGAAAGTATACAAACCAAGAAATAATAAAGACTAAAACCAAACCCATTAACAATTTTAGCAGACATATAACTGTTTCAGGGTACGGATAAGAATTTCTGAGGTACATACCACCCAATGAATCACATGATTTATATTAACAAATATGAATCTTTCGATATGGGCCTGTTGTGGTTTAACCCCAGCTGATAATTAAGTGCCACGCAGCCACTCACTGACTCTCGCCTTATCCGGAGGGATGGGGAGGAGAATCAAAAAGGAGTGTAAAACTTGAGGGTTGAGGTAAGAACAATTTATTAATTAAAATAAAATAAAAATGAAAGAACAATAACAATAAGAGTTATAATGAAAAGGGGGGAGTGGGGGGGGTGGGGGGGTCGGGAATGAAATCCAAAGGGAAGGGAGAACAGAAAACAAGTGATGCACAGTGCAACTGCTCACCACCCACTGACCGATGTCCAGCCAGTGTCTGAGCAGTGATTGGCAGCTCCCAGCCGACACATACACACCAGTTTATATACCGAGCACGGCACCCCATGGTATGGAATACCTCTTTGGCTAGTTCAGGTCAGCTGCTCTGGCTGTGTCCCCTCCCAATTCCTTGTGCCCCTCCAGCCTTCTCACTGGCAGGGCCTGAGGAACTGAAAAGTCCTTGACTTAGTATAAATATTACCCAGCAACAACCAAACCATCAGTGTGCCATCAACATTGTTCTCCCACCAAATCCAAAACACAACACTGCACCAGCTGCTAAGAAGAAAATTAACTCTATCCCAGCTGAAACCAGGGTGGTATGTACCCCTTATTCCATACAATTTATGTCATGATACACCTACCAATGTATACTCACCTCTCCTGTCCTTTAACATAAATACACAGATTACCACTGCCTAAGTCTATTGACCATCCCACTAATGTCTCTTGAGTTCATTTATTCCATGACTTTGGGCTCCATCTGTTATAACAGTCTTTCTAGGCAGGCAAGATGGTACAAGTGTTGGATTGTTGCACATTGAAGCCAGCTCTGATTCTATTACAGCTGCACTGGTCTAGTTTCACCAAAGTAATTCTTCATTGGTATGGCAACTGAAGAGAAGTCACATTCAAATCTTCAAATCCAAAGTGGTGGAAATGTGTGCCACAAGATGCCCAGTACCAATATGCATATAGGTGTGACAATGTACATTATGCAACATTAACATCACATAACTCAATTCATTGGTTATTTTCACCCAAAAGCAAATCCTCTTGAGGAACATATCAGATTTCCCCATTCTCCTGCGTTAACCACCAGCTGCTCCCAGTTTCCTGAGCAAAAGTAATCTTACAAGTGGTTTTGCCTTTGTCTGAAGCAGGAATGACCCAGATGGTTTTCCCAAGCATATTTTGAAGGTGCGCTACAGGAACTTTACCACTTTCTTCAGTACATAAAAGTTTTGACTGGGCAGCATCAGTCGATTGGCAGATCCTAGTATTGACTAACCAGGTTGCTTTTGCTAAATGTGTATCCCAGTGCTTGAAAGTCCCACCACCCATTGCTCTCAGCATAGTCTTTAACAGTTCATTGTATCGGTTGATTTTTCTAGAGACTGGTGCATGACAGGGAATTTGATATATCCACTCAATGCCATGTTCTTTAGCCCTGGTATCTATGAGATTGTTTTGGAAATGAGCCCCATTGTCTGACTCTATTCTTTCTGGGGCACTGTGTTGCCACAAGACTTGCTTTTCAAGGCCCAGGATAGAAAGGAAAACCCGATCATCCAGGAACCTTGGAATTTATTGTGGACTGGCCAGAAGGTAAAGATTTTGGGATGCCACCAGAGGAAGAGGTGACACATGCTGAAGAAAAACCCGCTTGTATAATAAACTGCCAGAACATGAGAAGCAGTATGCCTTGTTTACTGCTGGGTCCTGCCATATTGTAGGAAAGCATCAGAGGTGGAAAGCAGCTATATGGAGTCCCCTACAAGTTACAGAAACTGCTGAAGGAGAAGGTGAATAAAGCTGTCACTATATACAAAAAATTACCATTATAAATTGCAAGCCTAGTTCCTGTCACTCATATAATATCCTACATTCATCTTTTATTAAATATATGCAACTGTTCAGTTCTGCTGATTTTCACACCACCACAGTGATATTACTTATTATGGTCAGCTGTCACACAAATATCTTCATGTTGATTTTGGATGGTGGCAGCTGAGAATGTTATAAAATATGTGCTACAGCATCCTGTGGATTATCAGTCCACATGAAAGTTAGCTTCCAGGAAGCAGAAGAAGACTTGTGGTAAATGTTATTTGAGCAGCGTTCAAACAAGGAAATGTAAGTGAAAAGATGTATTTAAAATAGCAATACTTCCTTCAGCAATTCTGGAAAGACCAGCAGAGGAGAGCAGACTTCATATTGTATCTGGTATGCAGAGAGGCTCTCTTGCTATCAAGTGTAGGAAGACAGTATGTGAAATCAAGGAGCTCCACAACAGCATAGGACATACCTGGTGGAGACCCAGTTACATAACCCAGAGTCCACATGAGCTGCCAAAAGCATGATTTCAGGGAACAACTTTACTAAAAATGGGGTTTCTTCCTGTACAGTTCTCTCAAGGAAAAATGCAAGAGATGTTTTGTTTCCTTGTCATTTATACTTCAACTAATTCTTTGAGCACTGGGAACACACCTGCCTTTGTGCATTTATCTCATAATTTTCCCATTTCACTATTTTTTATTTTTGCTGCTTGGTTTTGCTGTCTTTTTCATAATTGGTGGGTCAAGGGATAGGGATTTTGGCTATTAATAATTTTGGAGGGGTTTTTGTTTTTGTTTTCATTTCTCTTTTTTCCTTGTCCTTTCTATTCTGCCTGTCTCATCTTGCCTTCCTCATTAACATTATTTCTTCAAAAAATTAATATTAAGCTCAGCTTCATGGTTACAAGTAGCATTTGCAGAAAGAAACTGAATAGATATAATTCTTCATCCATCCTCTGCATATACATACTACCTAGAGACCTAGATAATTAGAAGATAGATAAATATTTTCAATATAATTAGTGATAATTGTAATATGCCTATTAGAATCAGGTAGGAGGAGACATTTGAGATGTCACCGGAGGAAGAGGTGGCACATGCTGAAGAAACCGGATTGTATAATAAACAGATTTCCTTACCTGGCTAGATTATTCTGGTTTCAGCTGTCTATTTTCCAGTTAGAGGAATACAGAACATTCTTATTACTCCTGCTAGATAGTTTTTTCGTAGTCTCCAAATGCTATTTGCTTTAGTATTGAGAATTTCACAGATCTCTCCAAAAGTATATGAGCAGTTTTGCCTATTAAAGTTATAATAAATTTCTAAGCAAGTCACTATCTTGTCAGTCAGAAGCAGCATAGCTTTCAATGATTCAGAGTAGTTAATTTCATGAAAAGTATTCAGAAAATACTTACCATTTGTAAAATGATGACAACTTAAACTTCAATATTACATCAAGCTCAACTATGATTTTTAAAGTCAGTAAATAAATTAATTAATCCAGCAAGCACCTAGCTATAACACAACCAAATATAAACAACCCATAATCCTTACAGACACAGAAGAATGTATCACTGCTAATGGCAGTTCAGTCTGTAAGCTTCGCTTTAATTACATCATAACTATTAATATAAATTTTAGGCAACAGATACAGTCAATTACTGCAGTTCCAATTTCCTTTGATTACAAAAGGATACAAGACAGGACTGACCACTATCTACAATACTAAAAGTATTTGTTGGTAACATAGGATTCATGTCTCCTATTTAAAGAAATGCAAGTGCCTGTTTCCTCTGAAAACAGCATACATTTCAGCTTGCTTTGGCTTAATGACTATTGCTTATCAAATTCTTCCTTTATTCATTCAAACATTCGTTGATAAACAGAAGAATTATTCAGAAGAAAAAAGCCTAATTGGAACTACTATGGAAAAAAGTAACTTTAAGCTGTTAATATAGGAGAGAACTTTTGATTTGCTTTGCTATCTGGAAATACTGATTTTGTGAAGCTGGAATTGAAGACCTTAGACCAAACACCTTAAATAGAGAGAACTGGGCCAACATAAATAGAAGGAATGATGAAAAATCTTTTAGTTAGCAGCAGAGCACAATTCTTTCAAAAAATATATGTCAAAATCCTATATGACTTAAAGGATTTTGAATGTACATCCTCATATGTATAGGATGAGCACACAGCCGGCATAAACTGAATTAGCTCCCTGAATTCTAGGACTGTTAAGTCAAATAGTCCTCCTTGTGAATTATTTCTTCATTTTCATCCTTATAGACCAAGGTACCTTTAGTTGACAATCAGGAAAGTTGCTAGAAATAAAGCCTGGCATTCCTTTCAAAGTATCTCCTCCTTCAAAGAAAAAAAATTGCTTGTTTTCTTATTAAGAATTAGTTCTTATTTGCAGCAAGATGCTTTGCTGTGTGCTCCTGACATAGCTAAATTCTCCACGGTACTGAAATTCAAAGTAATTCAGTATAAGCTTTTGCTAAGATCTATATAATGCTAAGAAGAACGTTCAAAATTGGGGTGGGTCATTACCATTATCGTGAATGCAGTTGTATGTATTGACTTCTCAAGGACAAGTGCAATATATTTTGGTTTGGTGGATTTACAATGGTAAAAGACTATTTGCCACTCTTTATCATGCACCATTTAAAAGTGAGAATCCAAGACAAAGAACAACATATGCATTTTTCATTGTCAAAATACTAACTTTGAGTGGAGAAGGTGATTGCTGAAGAATAAGATGATGTGCTGCATGATGTATGAGTGTCTTAAACAACAAAAGATTCCTTAACAGGTTTGCCAGGCTTTGAATCAAGACTTGTGTTTTGCAAGTGGAGCAGGAGTATGTAATATATTTTCTATCTTTCCTTTTTTCTCCTTTGTGCAGGCATTTAGAGGTGATGAAAGAAAGAAACATATCACTGGCTTGAGTAAGCCATTGTGTAGGTAGTTAAGAAAAGTTTTTCATTTCATTTCTGTAGAACTTTTCTCTCTATCAAACTAAGGCATTTAGTTTTTCTGTGTTCAAAGTAGACTGCTTCAAAATAGTCAGTGTATTGTTATTTCTTTTGCAGAGTATTGTAATAATATGGATCAAAAAGATTAAACTAATATCAAATAAAACATGGGAGAAAATTAAAACCTTCTAGAAAAAAATGTCCTGTGCATATACATGTGAGAAAAGAGCCCATAGAAATGACTGAGAAAGGGGATGACAGAGTAGAAGAAAAGCAGATATTGGGTCGAGAGTAAGATCAAAATCTTTCATATCCAGGTAATGTTAGGCCAGTTTTAAGTGATTCTGGAAATCTCACCACTGACCTATTTTTTTCTACAGCCCCCCTCCCTCCCATCCCAAATCTAGAGACACTCAGTCCACTGAGCGGGTTTTTAACCACCAAAGTGACTAATTGACCATTTGACTGAGGTCCAGATATAAGCTGGAGCATTTCTGTTACCTCTGGGTGGCTGTCTTTCACAAATTGTATGCTGAATTTGCTCAATTCACCTCTGTGCTGCCAGCCTCAGGAGAATGGCCCAGGGCCACCTGGCACATCAGACGAATGCATGGCATAAAGTAACCTTCCAGGCCAGCTCAGAAGTGTGTCTCCTGAGCAGTGCACCAGGGGCTGTGCTGCCATATCTGCCTTGTGGCTCCAGACTTGTCAAGGTGTCAGTGACACCAGTGAAAATGAAAACATGTTTTCTGACACTATGAAGACCAAAGCAAAACAGTCAGGAAATTTAAGCTTCGGAAACCATGAGGAGAAATGGAAAAATTCTCAGCTTTTAGATACTGGGCTTTTGTGATACAAGCCTATTCTGCTGTAACTGGCATGTTTATACACATGCAGATCTTGAATTAAATTATACCAAGCATTATATTTTGGTGCTGGGTGATTTTCCAAGCATTTGTTTTGTAGCCATTGTTAGTACTACAGTTCCATTAAGACACAGACTGAAGCCTAGCCTTTTGCTAGTGTTACTTTTACTGAAATTTAGGGTATGTCAGAAAGGCCATCTATAAGGAAGGAACACTGATAACATTTATGATTCTCCTTGTCACATAGTTATAGCATTTGTCTGGGCACTTACAGACAGTTAACTGCTAGATGTTACCAATGCCATGGGTAGGTCGATTGTGTTTTAATAATACCTTTCCTAATTTCCAGTCCCAGTATTGGAAAGGAGTACTGACATTAGCCACAAGCATCCTTTTAACAAAGTAGAACTGCCATTAGGCCGCAGGCATATGTCCAGCTCACCAGCACTTGGACTCAGGACTCCCTCAAGCCTTCCAGCCAATTAAGGAAGATGTAAAACGCTAATCAACTCTAAATTGTGATCTTGTTTAATGTCAGCAAAAAAAAATTATTTCCTTTCTTTTTTCTTCTTCAACAGCAGAATACAAGCTTTCCAGAAGAATAAAATACATGACTTGCTAACATACTGGCCCTGTATGACATTTCCAAGAAAACATAGTTTGTGAGTTGAGCTAGAATGATCCTGGCAACTACTGCATACAATTCAGCAGCAGTCACCATCCAAGAGTAGGCAGGGCTGCTGTGTCCTGGGGTCTCGCAGTTGGCATGCTGCTACACTCACTCTTACTCCTTTCCAAAGAGATAAAAGCATACACTGATGCTTCTGCCATCCTCTCTGTCTATATTCAATAGCCCCCACATATTCTTCTTATAATTTAGTTATACAGACATTCCAGTATTTTATATATACATACACGCACATGCCATTTTATGGAAGCTTTCATTAGCCTGTAATTGAAAGCCACCTAAAACCATCCAACAGACCCTATTTTGAACCTCCGTTTCAGTTACGGCGTAGCCAAACCGCATGTTTTACACACCTGTGCTATTTCACACCTTGCAGGCAGGTTTGCCAATGCCTTTTAAATGTTTTTTTCTGAAGATTATTTCCTCTCTTGTAACCTTCACCCATACCCATCACTTAGGTTTACGACCAAGCTGCTGGGATCTCCCTGTGTTTTTGACAAGCTGCAGTAACAGCAAAAAATTTCAAGCCTCTGACTTGAAAATGAAATGTCAGTCCACAAAGTTGCTGTTAGGGAAAGCTGGTGACAGAAGACCCGAGGGTATGAAAGCAGCCTTGTACTTTGACAACTGCAGATTCCAGACTATCAATTACATTTACCTTAAATTCAAAACATCTTCAGGTAAGAAAGTTAACCGCAGCAATACTGTAATCTTATTCCATTTGCTGTTGTTGTCCCAGTTTATTTAAATCATCAATTTGGAAAAAAAAAATTCATAGTATTTTGGCTTTCTTCCTTCCCCTTGCCCTCACCACCACCACCAATTTCCCATGAAGACAGCAGGTACATGGCACTTTTTGTTAACAGGTTATTTTTAGGAGTTGATTGGTGCCTTTGCACTAGATATAAATACCAGCCCTGAAAAAGGAGAACACTTTCTGAAAGGTGCTGTGTGCTTTAGCTGCATGCACCAGAACTGATGAGAGGCTTCAGCTACCTGCTGCACTGGCTGCTCTTCACAAGGCCAGAATGCTGTAAATCTTTGTGGTGAAAGACTGATAAATGAGACACACAGATCAAACCAATTTATTAGAACACTTAAATATTAATTTAGCTTTCATTATTAACAGCAGATAAATATTGTCATGGTTTGTTCAATCATTTCCTCACACAAATTCATAGGCTTGGTCATAAAGCCAAACTCAGCTCTTTACCAAAAAGTGGAGGTTCATATTGATGTGCCAACGTGTGGTGGGTTGACCCTGGCTGGACACCAGGTGCCCACCAAGCCCCTCTATCACTCCCTCCCCAGCAGGACAGGGGAGAGAAAATATAACAAAAGGCTCATGGGTGGAGATAAGGACAGGGACATCACTCAGCAATTACTGTCATGGGCAAAACAAGACTTGACTTCGGGGAAATTAATTTATGACCAATCAAATCAGAGTAGGGTAATGAGAAATAAAAACTAGATCTTAAAAACATCTTACCTCCACCTTCCCTTCTTCCCAGGCTCAACTTCATTCCTGATTTTCTCTACCTTCTCTCCCCCGAGCAGCACAGGAGGGGGAATGGTGTTTGCAGTCAATTCATGCTTCTGCAGATCCTTCTTCCTGAGGGGGAGGACTCCTCACATTCTTCCCCTGATCCAGCATAGGGTTCTTCCCATGAGACACAGTCCTCGATGAACTTCTCCAACATGGGTCCTTCCCATGGGCTGAAGTTCTTCACACACTGCTCCAGGATGGGTCCCTTCCATGAGGTGCAGCCCTTCAAGTACAGACTGCTCCAGCCTGGGTCCCCTGTGGGGGCACAGGCCAGACAAGCAAACCTGCTCCAGCACGGGCTCGTCTCCCCATGGGGCCACAGGTCCCACCAGGAACCTGCTCCAGCATAGGCTGCCCAGTGGGTCACAGCCTTCTTCAGGCATCCACTTGGGTTGGATAGTAGGCATCCACCTGGCTCTGTTGGATATAGAAGAAGCTTCTAGCAGCTTCTCATAGAAGCCACCCCTGTAAGCTTCCCTGCTGCCCAAACCTTGCCATGCAAACCCAATACAAATGACTCCTTGTCAGGTGGCAGTAAAGTCCCTCAAAGCTCTGTTTCAGATCTATCTATAATCCTGCAGGACTGGTGTTACATGCCGGAGACCTGAGTGTGATTCTGTTTGTATTCTCGGGAACAGAATTAAGACTCAAAATGGAGTCAAGAGCCAAGGAACTTTATTTGCCCAACAATAAATCTGCAAATGCAAACAGAGAGAGAGCGAGAAATAAAGAGAGAGAAAGGGAGGAAAGAAAGAAGGAAGGAAAAAAAGGAAAGAATTCAGAGCAGTAGCTTCCACCCCAGAGTTGTGGCATCCCATCAGTTCTATTTGTTTCCAAGTCCAGTGGGGGAACATTCCACCTGATGTTAGTTGGTTCCATTTTTTATAGAGTTGTTACAAGCTGTTCTGCTTAACCACACCTTCCACTCGGCAATGATGTATGTGTCCAACATTCCTCAGGGCCCTCCAGGCACCTTGATCCCCCTGACCCCAAGTCTGGGCACATGCACAGGGGTTTGGTTGTTTTGCAGGATCAGCCTCCCCCGTTGCTCCATGGCGTCCGTCAGTTTCCTCCTTTAACAATGTATAGATAAATCTCTGCAGTGACAGTGGTGTTACCTTCCTGCCTTAACAACGTCTGAGTTTCCTGCCATAACAATGTTGAGACAAGACATCTGCTGTGGCGATGGTGGGTCTCACCAGTGCAGTTTCTCACAACTGGATGTGGCCTGAGTTATCCAATCTGTTGTTGGTGCTAGCATGTGTTGGTGGCCTTGGACAGACAGTGTCCTGAGCTTAATAGTTCTTGCAGATTCAGCAGAGCCACTAGGCTCCAGAGCTTATCCATTCTGATGAGACATCCAACCAGTACCTCTCAGCAAACCCTTTCAATCTTGTTGGCTTGCTGTTTTCTGATAAGTACTTCTCCATCCACACCTGTAGGTACTTGTGAGGCCCATTCACAACAACTCACACAGAACAAGCCTTTGAGGCATGTCTTAGTCAACACACACTTTTTTGAACACACTGTGAAATACTCCCACTTGATGTGCAGAATTAAAAAGCTTTCACAAGTTTTTCCAAAGCTTCCTAGCATGTTCACTTTCAGACACTTACAAACCCTAAAAAACAAGGATAACCACCAATAAGAAGCAAAAAGATCTGCAACATCACATCACATCTATTTCCTCCTCAACAGTCCTGCTCAGTGCTTTATGTAATAACCTCCACATGTTTTTCCAGACAAATTTTTAATAACAACAATGAATCCCAAGTATTTTGTTGAGTCTTTTAGAAGCACTGCTATAACTTATGCACATAATCTAAAGTAGCACTTGATGTTATTATTAACAAAGACTAGATGCTTTCAAATAGCTTCATTACTAACTATATGCAAGGTGCTGCTGGCAACTCATTTCATACCAGAAAATAACTGCACTGTGGTAGAAGTTCTGTACTCTCAGACTTTCACTGAAGGTCTCTATATTGGTCACTTTATGTCCTGCTGAAAATATTGTCGTTTTGAAAAGATGATAATGATTTCCGCATTCTGCAAATCTACTTATAGGGATTGTGTGTGATGCAGTTTACTTCTTGACACTATCTTCTTCATTCTCTGCTCTGTATTCTCACATCGTGCTGTACCTCTTCACAAAACCTGTCAAACAGCACAGCTGGAGTTAATAAACTGAGGAAGGATGCCCATTAGCAGTTACAGACATCCCTGTTGTTTGATGATTTCAGTTTTCATTATCTCTGCATCAGCACTGGTAGTCCTGCAACTGAAAAGCCATCAAAATAACACAGCTTGAAATGATAAATGAAAGTAACAAAACAACCGCAGCACAGAGCATGCACTTCTGTGGGCTTTTCTAGGTGAACAGAGATCTGTATCTGTGCTGCGGCAGTCTTATACTACCACACAAAAGGTTTATCCAGATGTGATTGTTGGCTTAAAGCCATTGGACTCATTTCACACAGACAATTTTCTGTAAATGCTAGGAAACTTAAGAAATTACATTTGATTGTTCATCCGCAGAAACACATTTTAGAAGGGTACAAGATTTTTCCCTTTCTTTAAGGAAGAGAGGAAAATACAACAAAGTCCAGGAAAAGTCCATATTAACCACAAATTATCTTACTGCAAAATGATTATCACTTAATTGGAACTAGTCAGATTAATTCCTGACTAATTTCCTACATTTATTCCTGAACTGAGGTTAGGTATGTAACTCAGGAAGGTACCAAATTCTCAATGAAGAGTTAACATAATGGATCAGAATTCTCTGACCCAGTTTAACAATTAGCTGGAAGTGGTGTGATGTGAAATTTAAATGTACACTCCAGAGCAGGGAGTTCTTTCATCCTTTTCATAGAATTTCACAGAAATTCTTTCATCCTTAATAAACATGGCTAAATTTAAAACTGAAATGTATATTTCATTTTATTGTTATGAATACTATCTGCCAAAAGATGCCAACAGCATATTTTCAGCAACTAAAAGTGCATTGCTCTCACGATTTGTCAGATCTGCAATGTATTCATATGGCTGCTGTATATAATTAAACATGTAAAGCAGAAGACTGAAATTAATAATTAGCCCTCAAAATTTTGAAGTAGTGTCTGGGAATTAAGCCACACAGCTCCCATTATAGTTCAGAGAAATCACACAGCTAGAATTCTTCCACTGCTTAGGAGATCAGAAGCCAGCTTCTAAAGTATTCTTACTTGTGGGAGAGTAATTTGCACTTTCTGATTTCATATGGTTCAATGTATTTTTATTATGTGTTTTTGGTTCTCAATTTGTATATTTTTCTGATAAATTAAAAGTTATGTATTGTGATTTCAGGTGTTCAACCTCAAAGATACGATTCATCACAGCTTTTTATTGATAAACAGAAAAAAAAAATCAAAATTCACTTTAAAATAAATACAAAGTGAAAAAACAGGCAAACAGACAAAAATCCCAAAACAAAGATCCCATGGTTCTGATTTGTAAATGCCCTTTTATTACCACAAAGAAACTTCTTTTTTTTTTTTTTGTGGGTTTTGTTAATGTATATGCTATCAAGTGCAGCCAGTAAGATGGTTTTCTAATTTTAGACTCTTGTTAACACAAAGAGTAGGGAATTTCAAGGATTCTTAGAGCTTCATGAAGCCTCATCTTGCTTTGACATTTGTTGAGCAGTCGCATACATTTCCACTGCAGAGAATATAATTATAATTTAAAAGGGGCAGGGGGGAGAGAACATTATTTCTTCTCAGAATTGTGCATTTTGGCACATGCAGTATTTATTCAGGACCTAGCTACAAATTGACTCCTACAACTGTTTCCTAGTTTTCTTTCCCTAACTGGTCTTTGCCTGTATGTATATAATATACATGGCATATGATAAGTCAGGAACTATGCATAAGCCTAAATGTAACAGACCCCGTTATGTTTCTACCTGGATTTAGTTTTCTGTGGTTTTTTTTAAATAATGGAAAAGAAGACACAGTAGTTAGATATTGAGTCTTTTGATACCGAAATACTATTCAGGAACTTCAAGAACACTTGAGATGTGTTCATCATCCTTCGCCTTCCTGGCCAAATATGTGTGAACAAATTAGTTATATAGTTCCATACACTTTTATTCATATTTTATCTGTCTGCTCAGATATTGAGTATGTATTTTAAAATCTTGGTTTTCGGTAAAGGTTTTATCAACATTTTGGTTTTTAACAGTCAGGTATTTCTTACAAGGGAAAAAAAAGAAAGAAAGAAAAAAAAACCAACAGATTTTTTTAGCCCATAGTCAGAGTTCCAGAAACAGAAGAAAACTGTTGTTACTCACACTGACAAATAATTCCTTACCATTGACAAGTAACTGGGTTTTGAACACATGCTTTTACATTATATAAACCTCAGATTTCCCTACTCAGAAAGTCAATGAACTGTCTTGTGAAAGTTTGACTGCAAGCTGCACACAGACACCTTTTTTTTTTTTTTTTTCAAAGTTATTTTGAGGTAATTATTTTTCTTGTACCTGAACTGATTGCTGAAATACATTTTCTCTCCCTACTCCACCCCCAGTCACTTTTTTTGTTAATACCCTGCAGGTATTTAGAATTAGCTTTCATGTCATGCCTTAGTTCTACTTTCCCCAGGCTTTGCAAATTCACTTTTCTTAATAAACTTTTTTTTTATCATTTTTGTTATCCTTTCTTTGGATTCTTTCCAATTCCACAAGATCCTTTTTGTATTATGGAGCCCAAAACAGTGTAAAGCACTCAAATACAGTCTCACCAATTCTGCACTGAGATAAAAAATTAATTACCTGCCCCCCTTCTCCTGACCTAATTTGCCTCATTATACTGTACATGCTCAATATGGTATTTGGCATTTTGCAGCATATCACTCTGTATTCTTCTGCAGACTTTATGGTTTGCTCTGAGTCTAGTAATTTCCTGTAGCCATGGAAATTTCCAAATTAGTCTTTCGCCATGTTACACATTAGGCTTTTTCACACTTCACATTCAACATGATTAGAGGTTGATTTTGTTGTATTTAGACCCTGATCATAGTACGGCAGACCAAGGTCTTTCCTATAGTCTAAGGGATAGACAGAATAGACAGATAGATAGAATAGACAGAAAAATGATAGTGTAGTTGGGTGCAGCAAATTCTTCCAATTCTGTAGTTATACTGAAAATGCAGATATCTTTTTCCTGTTTGTGCACACTACCAGTGCTACTTCAGAGAAGAATAAGCTGTGCTTTCCTAAAAAATTAGTATATAACTTAATTTTTTTATTTCAATGTCTATATTGGGTTATGGTTTCCTCCTAAGCTTTATATATCATGCCATCAGATCAAGCCTCGTTTTCCTGAGTTCTGGTAATTATTCTTCTTCACCTACACTTTTATTTTATTTTATCTTTATAGAAGCAAGAAGGTTTGCTACAGAAATTCCCTTTAATCATATGAATTATGTCACCTTGGTCATGAAAGCTGAAAGAACGGCACTGTATTAAGGGAACATGAGTATCCTCTCTTTCTTTACCAGTTAATCAGACATACCTTAAGCAGCAGTGGAAATGCTTTGTATTCTCATGCTGTTACTGATACAGCCTCCAGGACCTTAACCAATGTACAAAGACATTATCACAGCATTGTGCAGCAGATTAAACCCTGTGTTTGCACACTTAATGGAAAAAACAAATGTTTGGCTTAACAACAGTTATGGACTTGACCCAATGACTTGACTCATTTATAAAGCCAGGTATGACAAAACACGATTAAAATATTCTTACATAGATCTGTCACCAGTCTTTTAATATCTCTAGTTAACATATTCTGTTCACATGTGTTAGCAGTGTAAAAGTGTCTAAATAGGTAGACAGATTTATTTTGGGGCAGGAAAATAAAGCCACAGGGTGTCATAGTCACTCATAGCACAGAATTTGTTGTTGCTTAATAAGCAATTTATTGTACAACTTCATACTGAATCTTATGCAAACTTCAAAGTACGCCTGATGAATTGCTTTGTACCAGTAATGATGGGATCCTTAACCTATAAAAGGTGCATAGCCACATCATTCCATAAGACCTGACAAATTTCCAATGACGAACACTGCAGACAGGTACTTGCTAACCCAGGAGTCATCAGAGCCTACAAGTTTTATTATTAGTTCAGTTTTATATTGATGCTGTTGCTTTTGACCTTACAGACATATCTTAAGTAACACAGGCCTCTAAAAGATTGGGTGAGTAGCCTTGACTTGAGTTATATATGTTTTCTTGCTCTTTAGTCAACAAGAAGAAAGAAGCATCTCCCAAGGGGCAACTCAGTTTTTCATAGACTCTTACACTATTGTTGATTATTATTTCTGAGAAGCAACTCTTTCTGTAATGATTCAAGAGGAAGCCTAAATAGACTAATTTCAACCAGATTCCTAACTTTTAGAGGGTGAAGGGAATGCGCAATGAGTGACATCAAATGTCACTCCAGGCAGCAGCGTGAACTGTTGCTGTGATATTGACATTTTGTTAGCTGATAAAAGAACTCTAAAACTGTGCAAACAATTGTATGATTTGGCCTTGTTTGGGTGTTGGCTGAGCTATGTGGCTCAATGTGGCTGCTACAAATTACAAAAATGAATGTGAGCAGTTGATGACCCTGGCAGAACTGCTGATGACCTCTGCTGAGTACTGATTAGCCAGCAGACAGACACCAACATGCAAGTTCATGACTGAAGATCAGATCATTATGCTAGTGTCAGCCTCTCTGGCCACAGCTAATAAGTGCATCACTGATGAAGCCAGGGACATTGAAACTCATCTGCATTAGACTTCTGATCAGTGGAGTGCTTTTATTCACATCAGTTTTCTTCTGATTGAAAGCTTAGCACCAGTGAAGAGTGATATTACCTGTTGCCTGTAATGAAGCACTAGGTTGGGATGATGTTTCTGTAAGTGCATCCTCAATACAGAATGGAATATTTGCACAGATTCAGCCTGGTAGCTGATGGTCCTTGACTGCTTTAATTTCAAACACGCTACTTTCCATTGAAATGCCATGCTTGTTTATTTATTTATTTATTGCATTGGACCACTAGAAATGGATGCACAAAACGGATTCTTGAAGCAGTTTATCTCCCTACAGATGAAAAATGCTGTCTCTTTTTATTAGGAGGTGGGTATATGTAGGACAATATAAAGGTATGAAAGTGATGGAAATAATTAAGCTAAAAACATACACTATTTTTTGACATTGTTGACTGGCCTTGTGATACTGTTACTACTGATTTAGGTTTTTAGCTCATCTCTGATAAAATTCTCTGATAAGGTTACCTGCAAGATAACAAGTATAACCTGTTCTTCAAAAGACATCTGGTAAAATGATGAATGAATGGATACATACACACATAAGTTTCACATCTTGAATTCTCTATTCAGAAAAATAAACTGGAATAGGACAGAGTTTAGCATTCAACTCCTATAATCCCGGTGCTTTCATAACTGAAACAGAGGCATAGAGCCTGAATCTCCAAAAATTATCGGAATTCGGCATTCACAGAAGAAGTTAAAATGTCTCTCAGCTGCCAGTTTGGGAGTGTCTTTCTGATTATACAGGTTATGGACACAAAAAGTGAAATATGTAGGAATAATAATATACATATGCAAATGTATATATGTAATAAACTTTATGAGCCAGAATCATCGCTAATCATTGTTTAGCCTTTTCATTGTGAGAAGTTACACCAATAGCAGTAATTTTTTCACACCCTGAGGAATTTCCAGTGCCCACACTTTACTCTTTCAGGTAGTCTGAGGAGGAAGATATTTAACCAAATCTCTCAGGCTATAAAGGATCATAGAATCATAAAATCTAAAATTCGGAAGGATATACTGTGTCATTAGTCCACCTCTCTGCCAACACAGAATACATCTCTGTATTACATTTATGCTCTTTTCTCCACATTTGTCTTTAGTTCAACAAACTTATCCGAGGAAATTATTTTATTATTTTATTGATTTGATTAGTAATTTTCAATGATCCCTCTCCCTCTCCTTTTTATATGACCCTGCTTGGTATTGCTCCCTCAAATATTCATAGACCGGTCATTATAACCCCTTATAACTTTTATTTGGCCAAGATGATGTATATTTAACTCTTCTAATCTTTTGTTCAGTACTCATTACTTGAAGTTCTCCAATCAATGACCCTATTGTAAATCTCTCCTTCCTTTTGGTCAGACAAGAAATTTAGTCAGAAAATACCTGGAGTGAAAATGCTGTTTCAGATCTTTCACTGCTCAAATCTGGTATAACAGAGAGCAGAATATGTTTTCTGCAGTGTGACAGAAACAAACAAAAAATGTTCTGTATGATATCTGAATGATGATATTCAAAGTTATGTTCCTTAAAAGGAAAGATACTCCACCTTACATAATTTGCTCAGCTTTACTTTTCTTACCTTCTTCTGGTGTGTTCATGAAGATGTTAAATGAGATTTGAACATTTTTTCAAATCTCGGGATTTGTAGAACATTAGTATGCTACAGTCCAAAGGAAAAAAATCTAATCAGAGAACAATCCCTACCAAAGATAAAGTTATTAATTTTATTTTTTTCAAGATTTCATTCTGCTTACTGCTATATATATCATGTTTCTTGTGATTTCTTGAAAAATCAACCTTGATTTAATAGGTTCGAACTTTACTGGTCAGAGGAATTAAGCAGTGCTTATTCTGTCCACTGCATTAACCCTACCTTCTGTAGCAAATTGTTGAATATTCTTTGATAACAGGTTAATTTAATATGATTTATTTCTTATAAACATTTACTGCCTGCAATTTTCCTTAGGGTGCTAAAGGATATATTGAAGTATTCCTCTGATCTCATACATTGTACATACTTAAGAGACTTGTAAAAACTTATTCTATAAATGACAAAATTTACTTCTTGAATTCTTAAAGGTGGCATTTAATGGTTCTGATTCTGATGCTATTTTTGTAAGTCTATTTATACAATTTAGCCATGCTAATTGCTTCACATACATAATATTTAAAAGATGCATTCTTTGCTATGATTGCATGTTTTAAATTTTTCTGTATGCTCTAGATTTACTATCAACCACTAACAGTCTTACCTTTCTTCTCAAAAACAAAAATTGCATATGAAATACATCTAAAAAACAGTGTCACGCTCAAAACTCCTGCTAGCAACAGTCTATCTGCCTGAAGCATGATTATAGACTATGGAACAGATAGTGTAGAAGTCCAGTGTCAGAGACTATACATTAAACTTCAATTTATTGGAAACTAAGGAAGTAAAGAGGAAAAAAAATCAATGTTTAATATTTAGATGCTAAGAAAATTCCACTCATCTTCTGAGACCCAGACAAAGGGAATCACTGGGTATGTTGATCATCCTCTGCTTCCCCCCGAAGTTTTATAGTTGGTAGGTCTTTACAAACCATTTTATTCAAAAACTGTATACAGGGAAAAAATAGATAGAAATAAAAGAAAAGCAATGTAATATGGAATCAATTATAAGTTGTTATAATGTAGTTAATATCAGAGGTAACACAATAAAGCAAGAATGTTTTAGAGGTGGTGTATTTAAGTTCAATAATAGTTTTCAAATTTGTTTTATTTTGTTTCTGAGCTTTTCTTCCCTTTTACATGTCAACATGACCATACAAGAAAAAAAAATTATCACAGCTGTAAACATGCAAATATCATAGTTAGATTCCAGTGCTTCAGAACAATGTAATAAAATGTTGTGGGATTAAGATGGTCATAAGTAACAGTAAGAGATATTGATACAAGTTTTACAATTCAAAATGTCTATCACAGCTGTTCTCAGTACGGTATTTGAACACCTCAGACATCTGGTGCTTTATCAGCTCCTATAAAAGATTCCTAAAGAAACCCTCAAGAGAGAGAATGCCTACAGTATGAAAAAGTTTTATAGACTCAGGTTCCTGGCCACTGCCTGTCAGCATCATTAATAGTGCCAATTTTCAGCTGAACTGAGAAATGCAAAATGCAATTAATCTTTTCCTTCACATTAGATGAATAGTTTATGTGTGCACAAATCTCCTTTAAACTTTCAAGCCAGTGATGATGAGCAAATACAATTTTATCTTTAGAATTTGACTTACAGCCAAAAATGTAAAGGAGTTTAAAATCAAACAGAATCAAAATCCTTCATTCCATCCATGTCACCCCATATTATTCCCCTAGTCATTATTTCAAATATGAGCCATATAAAGTTTGAAGAGTCACATTGTGTTAAGTTACTGCATGTAACACAATATGAACAGTGTAATAGGCATGAAGCAGCAAAGAAATAGTATATCTGCTGAAAGTTGATGCAATTTACATTTGATGATAAAAAGTGCAATGGATTTTAACCTGTTACTATGAGGCTTATTGATACTTTCAGGTTATTGATGCTCTGAAAAATGATTTACATTGTTATGTACATTTCAGTACAATTATAATGTGCGTCAGCTCCAGTGGGAATGATGAAACTTCCTAAAAATAATCATGTAATTTCCTTTTCTTCCTGCAGCGTCCCTTCCCTGTCAGTGTGCCATTATGTTACAAGAACTTCAGGTGCCTGAGGTCAATCTAAGCAAAAACAAATTAATGAAACTTTAACACAGTGTAGGATTTGAACCTATTTATTATGAGTCCACTGAATTATTAACCAACTCATCTGTCTAGTATCTGGAAAAGAACCTTTTGATTAAAAACTATTGAAAGGTGGGTTTAGTAAAATTTGTTTCATGAAATCTTACTGAGTTGAGTACTTTGGTGATTTACCATTGTAAATCTGTTTTATGTTTGAATTTATCATTATGTCTATATCATTAAAGTAAATAATTTATATATAATTTTACCTATTATGTGGATTTGAGTGTATGTAACACATGAATGTATGGGGTTTTGTGTGTTTTTATAGGCACATGTAATACACACACATATGTTTGCAGAAAAGAAAGGGAGAAAGACTAGATGACTATTAATATGGCCATGGTTTTATTAATGTAATGTGGATGCATATCGCAAAGGCAGGTTGTATCCAACCCTTCAGCAAACTGATAAGTAGGAATGAAAGATCCTATTTAGAAAATTTTCAATGAGGGTGGACATGTATACTGGTAGATAGCTGAGAAGAAAATAATGAGCTTCTGTGTCTGTTTCTGAGTAACAATTGAGCAACACCAGTGGAAATGAATCTGTGTTGATGCTCATATCATCTTTAGGTACTCTTGACTACATATACAAAAGTCAAGGAGAATACTCAACTGATAAAAGCCTAACTCCATTCATTATTGGTAGGTGTAGCTCTTCAGAAGTATAGATTTTAAACACCTCTGAACAAGTGATGACGAGGCCATTAAAGAAAAATAAAATCTCTTGAAACTAACACATCAGTTCATGTTCAAATGCTACCCTGCTTTGCCCAGTGAGGCCCTGTTGAAGCAATTTCATACTCTTTTTTCATACTCTTTTAAACTTTATAGACATCTTTTTGTAGTAGATAATCAGTTTCAATACAATCTGGGAAATTTCTGATAGCATTGAATGAAGACAAAGTTCATAAAAAATATTTACTTGGTTCATCAGTAAATATTGCTAAAACCACTTTTTGGCTTTAGTGATTTCCCTATAGAGTTGGAGTTGGCTGGGATGAACCCTTGATAGTATTACTCCTTTAAATTTGGAGAATGACAAAGACATATTTTATTCTTCCTATTCAGGAGCTTCATTAATAAATTCTTTTGCAGTTTTCCTCCCTCTTCTATTTTTATTTGTTTGATTGGTTTTTTTTTTTGGTTAGTTTGTTTTGGTTTTTAACAGTCAATTTAAGAACAGCACTTAAGTCTGTAGTGTCATCAATATTCAAAGCAGTTTTAGTGTCTTGGCTAAAAGTGTACAAAAAGAAGAGCCATTTCACTCTGGCAAGGCAGGGATGGAATTTCCAGAAAGTGGCCTTCTGTTCAGTACCTATACGACAAATGATACTGATGAGCAAAGGCACGGTCTACACAACTCTGTTGGTGATATATTTTCTACCAACTAAATTCAACTGACCTTTGTCAATACATCTCACTGTCACAGAGCTCTGCAAGACATATTTAGACCTCAGAATGGCATATATGGTTTTTTGTATCTCACCCTCCCTGTCATACTGCATGTATAGTTTGAGCATTCTTCTCCTGAGTTTTGACTGAAAATAGGCACGCACATCCATGCAGCGCAAACACTACCCAAACAGGATATCCTACTAGGTTAGATGAACGCCTGACAAGGGCAACTTAATCTAGTGCTAACTGGAGTAATTAATCTTTGGAGTCAGCTGAGTCATTGTGAGGAACATATTTAATGCTTGCTGCCCACCCTGTAGCAGTTACATTTTTATTTCTGGGTACAATTCACTATGTTGTTTATTCTGGATATAGCCTCAAGTCATTTAAGACTCAGATCAGAAACAGCTAGTTTTAAACTCTCTAGGACAGAAAAAAAAATATTCAGTACAAGGCATAGTTTTTATATGACCTATTTGAGTGTGTTTTGAAAGGTTGTGTGAAATTACTCATTAGAGAAACATGAAATTGGCAATTTTTGATAGCTACATAGCCATCTTAAATCAACCTAAACCAGGAAGCTATCAGAAAAGATAAATCTGTCCATAAGGACCTTCACCTTCTCACCAGAGCTTCCTTGCTATGCCCTTACACTAGCTTTACTTATTTTGAGCTATGGTATGAATCATATCTAACAAAAAAAGAAATAATCTGTTGGGCTATATAACCACTCTACTGTCAAAAACTGGAATAGGAACATGCATATAAGTATGAGAAGAAAAATTGACCTAAGTGTACATCTTTCATTAAACATAATCCAAGTCAAAAGTGGGCCATCATGATCTTCTACTCATATTTTTCCCAGTGCCTGCTTAGTACTAGATACAACAAGAAAGTAGCTACAGAATGAGCTAGATCAGAAAGGTGAGCCAGACAAACATACATAGAATTAAGAAGGGTAGGATCATATGAGGAGGAATGACAGGAAGGAAAGCAAAACCACCTGTGTTAGTAGAAGTCCTCAATTAGGTTAGATTAAACATAAGACAAAACTTCCCTCTTTCATCAGTTTAACATGATTGTGAAGCCTCAGGGCTAAAAGTTTGATTATGTCTTGATGCAAAGCTTCATTGAATTAAAATTAGCTGTGAAGACAGTAGTTTCTAATGGATTTAATTTATTTCCTATTAACACAATTTGCAGTGAGTACCAATGGAAGGTGCAATTCAAGTTATCAGTGATACGCATAGTCTCAGGTGATAGCAAGCAACAGATGCATTAGAGAAAGGTACTGAAGACAGAGGTGGAAAAAATGCCTTCTGCCCATTGTTTCCTGAAATCTTGACTTGGTCTCTGTTGTTCAATACAACTTTAAGAACTGGAAGATAAGATTTTTATTTCCAGCATTTTGCTGGCCACTGAGATGTGGTGACAGTAGGTTTTTCTCCTGGTTTCAGCTGGGATAGTTAGTTTCCTTCTTAGTAGCTAGTGAAGTGCTGTGTTTTGTCTCTGATGTGAGAATAATGTTAATAGGACACTGATGTTTTCAGTTGTTGCTGGGTAGTGTTTCTAAGTTCTGGATCAAGGACTTTTCAGCTTCTCAGGCCCTGCCAGTGAGAGGGCTGGAGGGGCATGGAAACTGGGAGGAGGCACAGCCGGGACAGCTGACCCCAACTAGCCAAGGAAGTATTCCATACCATATAATGTCATGCTTAGTATATAGACTGGGAGAAGAAGAAAGTGGGGGGAGCATTTGATGTTATGGTGTTTGTCTTTCTGAGTAACTGTTATGCATGATGGAGCCCTGCTTTCCTGGAGATCGCTGAACACCTGCCTGCCAGTGGGAAGGGGTGAATGAATTCTGTGTTTTCCTCGCCTGTGAGTGCAGCTTTTGGTTTAACAATTAAATTGTTTTTATCTCAACCCTTGACTTTCACATTCATTTCTGATTCTCCTCCCCATCCCTCTGGGTGAGGAGGAAGTGAGTGAGCAGATGCATGGTGCTTGGTTGCTGGCCAGGGTTAAACCACAACAATTTTAAAGTCCAATTTGAATTTATTGCCTTTAATTTAAACAAATATCTTCTGTTTCTGAAGAATAGGACATGGAGAACAGGTGTTCCTGATCACCTGGTTTTTACTGCTGGGTTTTTTGTTTATGCCTTTACATATCAACTATTACTTACCTCCTTCCTAACGCAGAGGTTCCATTTTTTTTTCCCATTTCTACTCATAGGAGAGATTTTCCACTTTCATCATTCATCAATGATAAAATGCTTTTCTTGAAATGGTATGAACAATGTTACCCAAAATATTCAGGATCAAAATATAGCACTTTCTTGAAAGGATTACATTGTTTCCTTATGTACTGGGTCTTTCCCTTATGAATCATCAGGATTTAAAGTATTTTTAAATGTGAATGCAGATTAAGCAAAGTTCTTTATTGAAGTATCTACAGGATAAATTCATCCATTACCAGTAAGGCAATTTCCACAGACTTCATGGCACTTCAGGTTTGGATTTTGGTTGGCAGGCAAACAATTTGTATCTGGTAAAATTCTGTAGTAATGATTGCCAGGCATGAGACTTTAACCATTTAAAGCCAAGTTAAAGCCATTTTTTTTAGTAATAGAAACTACATTCAATATAGACAGCAGAGGTTTCAAACAAACTATTCAATGTAGCTAGAAAAAAAATCTTTCAAAGTATGTAGTATATACACCATGTAATACATGGAAATTATATGCATTCTTCCAGTGTTGGATGTAAAATCAATCCTTTTGTCAAGTGCTGCTATTGTAGACTGCCATGTTGGAGACCTACATTCAAACAAAGGACTCGGAGGGCTGGGCACTTAGCTTCCAGGGAGAGGAGCCTTCTGCCATTCAATAACTCTTCTCAGTCTCAGACGACAAATGAGCTACTGTAGGTAAGACACTTCACAGAAGCTTCTGAAAACCCTTTTAATAAAGTCTCACATCTGAGGTTAATGACAATACCTAAGGTGTGGGAGTCATGTAATAAGCGTAAATCTGACTTGGAAAATTAAAAACAAAGAGCAGGAAACAAAGAAAAAAAAAGCACTAGTTTGAAGAGAATGGCGTTATAGTCAGGAGGAGTAAATAATGAGGAACAATGCAGTATGATACATGAGGACTTAGATGGTTTAAGTACTAAAAGATGAAAGCTAGTTCAAAGCAGCTAAATAGAGAGCAGTGACAGGTTCCTAGGGAAAAAAAGGATATCAAACAATTGGGTGTGTCATTAAATATAAGAAATCAAAAGGTAAAAAGAGTCTAAAAGATAATTCTGTGTGCAGCATTAAATATGAATGATAAGTAATAAGATGAGAAAAGAAAAATCTATGTCTAACATTAAAAACAAAGGAATATTACCAACTATGCCTAAGTAGGGCAAAAAGGAGTCAGGTACAATTTATTAATATAAACAAAATCTAGAAGAAACAGACTAACTAAGATGTGAACAAAGGAAAAAGAATCACTTTCAGTTAAAAAATCTAGAAGCTTATTCACTCCTAGGAGATCAGAGTGGAGCAAAGGTATGTACTTCTCATTGTACAATTAAAAGCTCTGCTGGGCTGCAGCTTTTGCTCACTGTACCAACATCTCAGCTAAACTATCACTGCTGTGAGCTCGAACACCATGCCTAGACCTTCCTTTGCTTATGTAGTTATTTGGAGGAGTTATGTGAGGCCCATGTGATGATTCTGTAAGAAAAGTCAAAGCAAAAGAAACTGGTTTTGAAAAAATGCTTGAGGCACCAAAAGCTACAGATTAGAAGCATCCCACAATCTCACAATGAGATCTCACAAATACCTGTGAAATTGTGGACCATATGTGATGTTAGCAGAATTCTTAGGACTATGAGTTCTAATGGATGAAGTCCATTAATAGTAAATCACATCAGTGTTAAATCCCACTGCTCCTCATATTCTTAACTATGACATAACAACATTAAAAACCTGGCATTTCTTTTTTTCCTCTTATTCAACGGGGATGGTCTACTCTTTCATTAAGAGAATGACCCTGTCATACCTGGAGTTCCTAGGTCCTTTTTTCATGGTTTTGAGCCCTTGTGCATTTGGCCTTGACAAATCTTTCCTGCCATATCATTCATGATATTACCATAAAAAATTCACTTGGGACTGAAGTTCAGCATAAATGGTGGGTGATTAAGAAAAGCAGTGGGTGGCTGCTTTTTGTACAAAACTAAAAAGCTGGAACTTTTCTTGCTTTTCTCTTTCTAAATTACAAATACAGAGCACATATTAAAAATATAAGCATTCAGAACTGAAGAAATTCTGGGTGGAGTAACTGAAGTAACTACTGACTAGTAATTCTTAAGAATATGGTAACTGCATGAAGCCCTGCTACGTCCCTGTTTAGCTTCTCCTTTAGTCCATTTTCATATACCACTTACAAAAGAGACAGTGCAGCTCAGAAACTGTGATTTGTTCCATTTTCTGGTAGCAGGAGGGCTCACTGCAGCTTTGGTTTGGTGCTTTAGTTCAGTGCAGCAAGCTCTGTGAGACTGCTGGTGGCCATCTTTTAGCATCCTTTGTCCAGGTTACTGGGCAAAGTTAAGCTGTAGTACACTTATATTGATAATTCAATCTAGCTTGGCAAGGTTTTCATGGGTGTAATGCAAGGCACACTGCTAACTGCAGGATTATATCTTGCCCCCGTCAAGAGTGTGGGAGTGTTATAAATTCTAACTGAACAAAGCATATGAATTGCTTATATCATGCAAAACAATATGCTTTTCTCTAGAACAAAAGAAAAGCAGAACTATTTTTTTTAACTAAAAAAGTAATGAAAACCTCCCCCGCCTCCCCCCACCTCAGAAAAATAGGGTTTCAGACTTCTTTATCTGTTAAGACTGAAATCTCCAATGCTATAGAAATAAGAATTAGCATTGTTCGGGGTGGGCCTGTGAAGACTGCTTTTCACTTGTCTTTTTCTTAATCTGAAAAGCCTGTAAATTGATAAAACCAAATCTGCCATACAAAAATGTTTAATAACCTCACTAAAGGCTAGCCCTTACTACATCAAAGTATTGAAATTAGAAAAAGCCTTGTACAAGGATGAGAGAAGCAGGCAAAATATCTTGCACAGACACAGGGGGAGGATAAAAAAAGAATAGCAAGTTGTTAAAGTGGCTGTGAGTACTGTTCTTGACAACACTTCCATCTTCCAAGAGCAGATGTAAATGAAGGAGAATGGTAGTCGGTCACCAGTTCCATCTTGGATTAGCTTGTGTCACCCAATTTTCTACTGTTCCCTGATATAGTGTGGGTGTAGTTTAGCGTGTGGAGACAGAAGTACTAAGATATACTAAAATAACTTTTAATATAAAGGATTATTTTAGCTATGTTCTGTAACGTATGGGGAGCAGAAGGTGGCAAAGAAGAAAAAGCAGGTGTTCACAAAGCCCCATTCTCTAGGACTGTACTACATCTCAATGTTGTCTCATGCAGTCTGGGTTCTTTTACCGAGCTGTGGACTGTTAAGAGTGCAGAAGAAGGGATCCAACAATCAAACTGCATAACAAGCAATAGCACACTGGACGCTTTAACTCCTGAAAATGAGCACTTTGTGGAATGGAAACAATACAGGTCATACAATACCAGAGAGAAATAAGAGACAACATTTCTTTTGCAGGTATGAAGCAGAACCAGAGTCATGTCATAACACAGTTATCTCTGGGCTGATGGTACCTATGTATGTGTAGCACAGACCAGAATGCTTCAAAGTCAGGGCATCTTTAGTTATCACCAGAACAGATGCTGGAAGCTCTGCCTGTATCTATGTTAGTAAATTAAACTTTGCAATGCTATCTAATTGTTATCATGGTGCCTGGCACAGTTTTTTGTCTTAGCCAATTGGCATTTTCTATTGAATGTATATACTTCATTTGTATTATCAAACCCCATTCTCAAACCTGTACTATCCACCATGTCCTTACAACCAGATTGACCTCACTACTTGCTATGAGACTAACTATGGTTATTGTATCTTGCTCATACAAGTCTGACAAATCTGAATTTTCTTTGCCTGATAATCTTGGGGGTTATAAAATATCAACTCAAATGTTGTCTTATATCCCTGGAAACCATTCTGCTATTCTTTTTGGTCATACAAAAAGCACAGCTGACTCATAGCAATAATCTGTATTAATTCAGTTTGGCAAAAATCTTTTTAATGTTCTGTTTCCTTTCATATTCTTGTCTCAAAAGCATAAAGTAAGATGCTGAAGACCAATACCAGCACCTGTTTTATTTCATACTTCATGATAATACCTTCGCTTTTCGAAATGTGACTGAGCTTCCCATAAGTGGCAGTTGTAATTCCAGTTCTATATAGATGCCCTGAGATCTATTTAAAATCCCTTAAAATGATAGTATTCACCCGCTTGAAGGGTTCACTACATTCCAAGTCATCTTCATATTTACATAACAATAATTGTATTGTTTCTGTAGACTTAAGTGCCATCATTCTTTTTGCTATCTCTCAGCGAAAACGTACTGCTTCCCCTCCTACTCTTTCTAAATCTTTTTTAGTCTTTCTGATATTACACAATTGCTCTACATCATAAGCAATGCTGTGCTGACTGACTTTTTAGTCTCTGAGCACACATATTGTTTAATTTTCTACCAATAACTCTTGTATTTTGGGAGAAGGTGATCTTTTTTTCTTTTTCTCCAGACAATAGGTAAAAGGAACTGATAATGATACTAAAGTTAAATCAATCGTTCTATTCTTTCTGCATGGACATGAAACATCTCTTACTTCAAAGGAGATAATTTTTAATCTGTTAAGTCTAGCAGATTCAGATATAATCATCCAGATGTGATCTAACCTTCAGGAAAACCTAAAGAACTCTACACCACCTTCATATTATTCTCTGCATTTTCTGAGATACGTATGTAATTCCTTGTTCCACTGTTTCTATTTTGTATCTAAGTCCAGTTCATTAATTTGACAGAAAGCTTTATATAATATGTACAACCTCTTCACAATGGTGCATGACAACATTTTGAGAGAACAAAAGGAAATGAGAATGAACAAAAAGATATTGCCAGATTTTTTAATTAATAAGAATAATGAGGAACTGTCGAAATCTCACATCCTTTTCCAAGTATCAAATCACGTTGAACAGTTCAATTGCATACTCAGAGAAATGTGTATATCTTAAGTTTAAAAATAATTCTGTTTATGAGGGATGCTTTTATAGATATTTTGTTTGTTTGTTCTTTCTCCTTTCTTGTCAGCTAACTTAAACACAGGAAGAGTTTCACCACAGAATCACAAAACCATAAAATGACTGAGGTGGGAAGGCACCTCTGGAGACCATCTAGCCCAGCTCCCAGCTTAGGGCAGGATCAGCTACAGCAAGATGATGAGGACTGTGTCCAGCTGGGTTTTTAATATCTCCAAGAATTAAAGGTTCACAGCCTTTCTGGGCAATCTGTGCAAGTGTCTGACCACTCTCACAGTAAAAGTGTTTTACTGGTGTTTAAATGAAATTTCCTGTTTGTGCCCTTTGCCTCTTTTTTCATTGGCTACCACTAAGAGTCAAGCTTATATTTATACCATCCAAACAGCAATATCTACAACATTGATATCGCCCCTGGGCATCCCTTTCTCCCAGCTGAACAGTCCCAGCTCTCTCAGCCTTTCCCCATGCAGCCAAGACTCCCATTCCTTAATTATCTTTGTGGCCCTTTACTGGACTTGCACCAGCATGTCTGTTTCTCTCCTATAAAGCAGAGTGCAGAAATGGAGACAGCACTTCAAATGTGTCTCAGCAGGGTGTAGTAGAGAAGGGTGACCTCCCCTGACCGGCTGGTAGCATTCCTACCTGCAGTGCAGGAGGCTGTTGGCCTTCATTACTGCAAGGACACAAAGGTTAAGATTTCTAAAGATATCTCCTGTCTGAATAACTTATCTTACACATGCGAAAATGAGGGTGATAACTTTTATATATGTTTAATTATATATCAATAACTGATATAAATAGAAATTTGGCACTTACATATTTCAGAGAATGTGGACCAGCAGAAGCTTGTTTATTGTCATGCAGAAAGTTATAGCAAAGAAGAAAACAGTGTCCTATCACCAAAAAAGCCTATTCCTAGACTCATTTTCCTACTTTACTGGATATATTTGACATTAATAGAATAGATTGCAAGCTACTGACATTATAATAGGTATCTAAAGTTAACATTAATTTAGATGTACTTTTAATCTTGGTAAATCTGAAAGCTGAGTCATGATTAATTGCAAGTGAAATAAAATACCAAGGAAAACAATACCACTATTTTTCAAGCAAACCATTTACATGCAAAGCTATGCAACAGCAGGACCTCTGACCAATGAAACATACAAAACACAAAAGCTGTCACCTCCTCAAATGTTTTTCTTCAGTTTCAGCTTCATACAAGAAACTATATAAGATTAAGGTAATAATTTCTTTATTAACTTATAGAAATAACATTTTCAGAAACATTGCTTTTATTAAGAAGACTGGAGCAAAGCTGAACAGTGCCACCACAAAAATATACTGCAGTGAGAAAAATAATTAGTAAATTGCTGTGCTGCACAATCCAGAAGAAGGTACAAATAACATGATAGAAAAACAGAAGAAATGAAAAGCTGTATTGTATTAGCAATGCCTTCTTTATATTAACCAGAGTGTTTTATTAACGGATGTTATGTTTACTAGTAGAAAAGATCATTGCTAGCATAATACACATACCTCAGAAGAGTCATTAATATGATACAGCTACTCTAATGAAGAATTCGTGTCACTCAAAACAGAATTATTTGATACAGAAGTACTCACATGCTGTAGTGAGTTTTGAGGATTGATTTGTTTCTAAATACTCAGATTCTATATGTAATATATATATTTGGCAATAATTGCAGGGAATTTATACCTTCACAATTGTTGGCTGAGGGCTTGATCCACTGAGGATTTGACCTTTGACTCCCACTAGAAAAAATGCAGTTTTCCCAGTAGATAATAGGGTGTTGAGACGATGAGAAGATGCAAGGTCAGGCACAACTCTTGTGTTTGAAACTGATGATTCAGAACAATTTCAGAAATCACAAGCTAGAGGACTACATAACTAATTCAAGTAGTATACTGCAATGGCTGACTTTAACTAAAATAAGAAAATTCAAGTTTCAACAGCTTTTGTAAATCTGCATCCTGTTCAGGGGCCGCAGTTCACTTGGATGTTCTATTGGAAGTGCATAAGTACAAGATAAACATCATATCCTATTCTTGTGATCATACGTGCAATATAATAAAGGCAGTACAGAACTAATAAATTAGAAGGAAAATGTGAGAAGCAACGATCAAATAATAGTCAGGAGACCAGATGGGTTTTGTAACCTGAACAGTAGCAAAAAAAAAAAAAAAAAAAAAAAAAAAAAAAAAAAAAAAGAAAATGATGGATGTCTCATTTATATTATTTGCTACCTCTTTTATCTTTCCCTCTCTCCCTGGGGAAGCAGAATCCTCCTCACCTCTTCAGTCCCTGGAGGTAGATGGCAGTGCTGCAGTTCCACAGGGGATGGCAGGACAATCCTTTCAGCCCACTTCCTCATGACCCTTTATTACTCCACCATAAATTCAGTCAGCAACGAGTACACCAGTTCTTCTGTAACTTTGTTTTAGGATCTAGGAGCTAATTAGATGGAGGAAGAAGCACTAGGAATACTTGGGTGACAAGATTTCCAATACATGCAGTGGCAAAGCTGAGCTGAAACTGCTCAGGTTCATTTTCAAGTTGAATATGTTAGTCTTGCATGTCAATGGTGAGCAGCTGTCTCCCTCTGAGAGACTGTTATTTTTAAGAGGCTACTAAAAACCTTAAAGCTGAATCTGTTCCTAAGCTATTAATTAGCTTGGTCCAAAATATTAGTCTGTCTTAATTAAGCCAATTCCATATGGACCAAAATAAGTTTGCTAACTGAATTTCAGTTTAAATGGAAGCACTTATTACTAGAAGCATCGTATTAATGAGACCCTTTTAACAAAGGTGGTGATTTTCTCAAAAGCTAAAAAAGAGAAAAGAATAGTACCTACAGTACGAGTCCTGTATCTTCCTCATTTTTTGTGAAATGTAGTTTTAGCCATAAAAGTTTTTTTTGACATTTTTACCAATATGAGCCACCACCATTCACCTATTTTGCTATGATAGCAAAATGGCATTTTTTAATACATTGCTCACTCAATTGCTCTCAAAATCATCACTTGACAAACCAAGGATGTAGATAATGTGGGATGTTTTCCAATTTTCTGTATGTCCACAGTCAGAACTGGTGACCATGGTATTTTACTACCACAAAAAAAAAATGATTGATGCTTTCACAAAAATCAGTACAAAATAACTATTTTCTCTCCAGCAAAAGTGGGGCAGCGAAATGCCACAGAGATTTCAGGATGCTGAGTCTCCATCTTTCTGTGTATTTTCTATTGAATAATAGAAAGTTCATGGATATCTTCACAGTACCCATCTACAGCAGGAGCATAGCCAAAATCCATTTCATTTGGTCACAAATCTTCTGTATAGGATTTACAGTTCTTCTGACAGACTGAGGAGGCTGTTAACTCACAGTCTGAACTGATTCTCCATCTGCACATTTTCATTACCACTGAGAGAAAACAGTTGCACTTATGACTTACCAACTTCTTGTTTTCTTAAGCAAAACTGTTCATTTGAGGAAGAGGGAGAAGGAACTCTTACTGTGAAAGCAATATCCTATGTTTCTTAAAGCTTTGAAAATTCAGCTTCACTTCATTGAAAAATTAATCAAATCACCCTTGAGATACTGTTAAAAACCAACACATTCATGCTATACACCTAATTATTTTGATAAACCTACTGATTTAATAACATACTTTCCTTTTTTGTATATGTTGTGCTTAGTTGCAAAAACATACACACATTTATAGTGCCAGCATAGGTCCTAATTTAAGGTGATCTTATAAGCACAAATTGGAAGCAATTATAAAAAAAAATGTTTTTAGGCAAAAGCTATGGACTAATTTGCAAAAATATTTTCAAGATTAAACTGAGAAACAACCAAGAAGCAGGTTTTACATATCCACTATCTTCAGTCCTTGTAGATTTTAGGAAGAACGTGGATTACACTTTGGGACTACCTGACCCAAATGATTTTTACCATTGCTCATTCTGAAGGAAAATCTGATCCATTGCATTAACTGTTAAAATTGCTCACCTACATTGCAGATGACTCCCCATGACAGTATTGCAATACCAAATTTTATGTGATGATATTGGTCATGTCAAATCTGTAAAGGATGCCTTTTTAAATAGCTGTATGACATACCCTTTAAACTCTGCAGAAGCTTCCTAAAGCAAAGGGAAAATAACAATAATAATAAAGGTAATCTCTTTATATCATTTAGCAAATTTGGAATAAAAAATCTTTATATTTTTTTAAAAAAACAAGTATTTTGTGATTCATAGTAAAGGAGAAAATCACTAGCTCTGCTGATAAGGAATATTTTTTGAAAGAATTACTGAAAGGAAAAGGTTATGACCTTGAAATTCCCAGCCAATATGAATGAAATGAAAAGAGAAATTGGAGATGATGCTAAAAAAGGGGGAAAGAAAATAGATTAACAATGATGACTGAAAAGATTTATCTGGAAAAGGACATCCTCCCAAAGAAAGACATATTAGACATATTATAACCTATCTTGCTATTAAAGTGGAAGAGAATTGAAAAATTACATAAATAAGCAACTATCATAATGGCAGAGTATTATAGTATATTAAGGTGATAAAATATCCTCCCTTTTCCTGCTTCGTCAACATGTTTTTGTCTTCTTCATGATAGATGAAGAGAAAGGCAGATGAACAGATTTTTTTTTTTCACTGTCTTGCTACTGACACTCAAGTGAATGAGTTACAAAAGAATGTAATTTTTTTCAGAGAGGACAAACCTATAAAAAGAGTACATAAAGGAGAAAAGCAAGGAAGTTTATGTTAAAAAAGGATTCCTTTCCACTTTCAGAAAATATTGGGGTTTTATTCATATTCTGTGTATTCCAGCAGCTAATTGAACTTTTCTATGAAGTAGTTTTGAGAAGAAATTTTTAAGACGACATAGGGGGTTTTTTCTCCTGAAAAACTTGATTTTATCTCTAAGCTCTGTGCATTGTTCATATTCAGTGATGTAGTTCCTGTGTAGTTTATTTTTCCACTACATGTCCAGACAAGTTTTTGTGTTTTGCCTTTTTTTTTAATTATTATTATTTTCCTTTCCCCTTGTTTGCTGAAGCCTTCGATTATATAATTAATTTTTTGTATTGTGAATGACTGGTTTGGGGACTGTGATCTTTATATTAAATGTGTTATGTACCTAGCACAGTGGGACACCTAGTAAGTTCTGTTTCCAAATACATTGTGAGAAAAATTCAAGGAAACCCCATTTCTGAATAAAATGTTATGTAGGCACCCTGCCATTAGTCATACCTAGAGTTCCTCAGTGCCTTAGAGTGATCTTTGAAAATAAGAACTGATCACTTCTTAAAACAAAATGGGTTTGAGTTGAAGATTACTGTAAGTATACTACTGGCTGCCATTAAGCAACATTGCAATAACTAATATTCAACATATTTAGCCTTTTACACTAATTCTATAACAGCAAATTACATATTGCTAAGGAATGGAGGCAAGCACCAGAAAACTGTCATTTGCACTAATGTTAGAATGGTCCATAGCACAGATGGCACAACTTTGTTCTTGCCTCCTACTGTTCACCTCAAAAAATCCAGACAGCGGTATGTAAGCACAGGGCTTTCGTGGCTAAGAAAGCTTCATGATAAGGATGTGGCAACAGGTCTTTGACACTGTAGCCAGAAAAATAGACTCTGCCACTAAGTTCACTAATACAAGAGTAGCCTTTGTGTTTGTGTCCAGCTAATAACTTTCTCTGTTGCCCCTATACAAATATATGAATATATATGATCATTTCGGTGTCTTTTTTTCCCTTTTAAAAATTTTTCCTCTAAAATTCATGTTTTATTTGCATAGACTTCTCCACAAGTAATATGCAGCCTTCACAAGGGCAACATATTTGATGATTGAGTTATAGCTGTTAATTGTTTGATTGATGCAATACATGGCTGTATTTTTATTCCTTTACTTGATAAATGTTTAAAAATTTCAGATAAGATTATTCACTGCATTTATTTAAAACAATACTCTTCACCTGTACAGAGTGAAATATATTTTCTGATGAAAATTCATGAGATGAAGTGTCACCTTCAGAAAGCTTTTGAAAAACAAACTGCGAGGGTGGATCTTTCTGTCTGAATTCAAGTTTATAGTTCCATTGGAGTACCCAGCCCATTTCCAGTGACAAGAAATGTACAGTGATATGTGTACCTTTCCTGAACCTATTACATGCTGTGCCTCTGCGTTGGCTTTTTTGCTGCTGGGAGCAAGGCCTTGGAGCACAGAACAAGCAAAGTGCCTGGATACTGTACTTGTCATCTGAAAAATGTTTACTTGTAGTTTCTGTCTGGCATCTGAGCTCATGATTTTCTGTGCTTCTTTAAGAAATCTGAAATCCTCCAGATCCTGCTTTGTGATAAAGTTTAGAAGTAATTTTTATTTTATATTAGGTCCCATTATGTCTTAAAAAGGTGGTTAGCTTTTTCTTCCAATGGCAGGTGTATATCGATGCTCTAGTTTTCTCATGTGTAGCGGGAAAACACTAGTGGCATTGCAGGACAATAAAGTGTAAAACACAATGGACACATCACTTTGCTGGGTCCAACAGTGTGAATTTTAGATGCTGAAGTGCTGTGGGATGCGTTATCCCTTTTGCTTCCGATGGCCTTTGAGTTACATTTTTCATATCAGATCATGAAAGAACATGAATGCTGGAACTTTGAACGTTCACTTTTGTTTTTCTACTTCTTTCATGAAGATAAAAGTGCTTCCTTTTGACATCAACAACATTAAGGGCTGTATTTGTTCTCTTTCTCTGTCTTTTATCAAAAAGATATTGATTACCTTATAATGGTATTTCTTTTCAGGTTATAGAAGAACAAAGCTTATTCTGTTATTCCAACTTTCTTGGAACTGTTGTTTGTAGTTTACATTTGCCTGCAACATTTCAGTCAAACAGCTAGCACTGCTCTTACTCACTTCAAAGGTATGAGATGATCGGTTGCCATTACATCAAGGCTTTATATGCCGCTAAATTTCATCTGCGATAGTTACATAGTTTATTGTCTTATGAGTAGGTCAAATTCAGTTATCTTTATTCAAGTTTTCTGACTAAAAAAATGGACTACAGAGTCCATAATTTGGCCAGCTGTTATAGTTAAAACACTTTTCCTGTGATATTGTAGGCAAAGCATTCTGGATGGGATATTATAGAATCATGGAATCATTTAGGTTGGAAAAGACCTTGATCATCAAGTACAACTGCTAACCTAGGACTGCCAAGTTCATCACTAAACCATATCCCTAAGCACGGCAGCTACGTGTTCTTTAAGCAGCTCCAGGGATTATCCTTAATTGCTTCCATATTCTAATTTATTTTTCTTTCTGAAGACAGATGCACATGGACATTCACACACATACATACATGCATGTGCACACACACAACTAAGACAAATATGTTCAAGCCAGTCTTGAATAATGAACTGTTTCAATACAGACGAGTCTCCTAGTTGTGCCTCAAAAGAGGCTTTTAATTTGAACATAATTAATTTTAACATGTGTGGTAGAAAATTGAAAATGGAACTGAATGTTGCAAAATCTACAGTGTTTATCTTCCTGTTTGTGAAGGAAGGTTACAAAGATCCCATGCAGTGCTTCAGCCTGAATTGTTCTGTGCATAGCCAGGCCCATGGGACAATGAAAGGCCATGCCATACATCAGAAATAGCATGAGGGAACAGAAACAAAATAGTAGCAGAAACAAAACCAAACCATAGCATATGCAGTGACATAACAGGGTAGTAATGAATCACTGTTACTGTTATTGACTTGAAGTAAGTTAACAATCAGTTGGGGTGAAACACAAATGCAGACAAAAGAGAGAGGGTTATATCACCTAGAGAGCATAGATTTTTCCTTTTCAGACTGGTGGAGGCTGACAGTTTCATCAGCTCTCCCCTTTAAAGTAGGGTTGCTTTAAGTGCTGAACCACAAATTCTCCTTTTGGAAGAGCCAAGAACCACTGGCTGCAATTCAGCTGCACCAGCCAGGTCAGGATGAGGAAAGGTCTGGAGGGCAGAGGAGTCCTAGAAGATAATACATATGCATTGGAAAAGATGTGAGCTGATTCCTCTGGGTTTCTTCCCATCTTCATTGAGGAATACATGGTGAGTCTTGGGAACTCCTTCCCCTTCACTGCTTTCTCTGTGCTTCTTTCTTGAAGTCTAAGGAAGTACATAATAGGACTGTGGGCCAGGAAAAGGAAGTAGTAATGTTTTAACTTTATTTTTTTTTAATTTTATTTTTTTAATCACAAATATCTGTTTTCTGATTTTTACAAATGTTGCTTTACCTTGCAGATGAATACAGTAGAAATAAATACACAGAATTTTTTTCAGAGTTATTACAGTCTAATACTATACACACACAAACACATACACTTGTGTAAGTGTGCATTTATAAGAAAGCTACACATAAATGTGCCTAATTCTATAGATAAGGAAGTTAAGATGGGGTTTTCTAAACAGAAAAGTTAATTATGCAGCATCTCATAATTATTCTAAAAACATTTCCAGTCCATGTACTACTGGAGGATTGTTTAGAAAAGGCTGTGATTTACCATAGAAAGCATTCAGAAAAAGCAGAAAGTAAATTTACACTGACTGTATTGTATTCAGTGATGACAACCTTACTCCTGAACACTACAAGGTTCCTTCCTCCCCCAAGCAAATCATATGTTTCTATTCAATAATAATAATAATAATAATAATAATAATAATAATAATAATAATAATAATAATAATAATAATAATAATAATGTTTATTCCTGCATTTCTGTAACAGAAAACATGAAACTTCAGTCTTATAAGCGTACAGGAAGAAGATTTCTCAACAGAAAGGGAAAATCTGGCTTTAACATATTCCAGATGTGTGGATTTCAGCATACTTATATTCATACAGACTCATATGATGGATTCTTTTATTTTATTTGAAACCTATTCCTTAAAGCAAGCATTTGTATTTTTAACTTTAGGTGAGGTTCTAAACATTAGCATTTGTGTGCGTTTTATTCAGCCTACCTCATCATTTTCTTGTTTCATGCCCAGGGCTTAGCAGTTGGAGTTTAAAAACAGCCAGCTTTAATGTCTATGACTGACATGTAATTTCTGCTTACTTTAAAGCTTTTTTGCTAACTTTGCCTTTTTTAATATTCTTTCCTGTCCATAATCACAAAGCTACATAAGCTCTTTTGTGCCTTAATAAATATTGTCAATTTTTTAAAGCTCAACGTGTTGTATATTCTTCTTCAAAGATAGTTATTAAGCATATAAAAAGAAGCTTGTTAAATTTGTAGGTTCATTTTTGTTATTATTATTCCTACAGCTTATATTTAAATGAGGAAAGATAATCCATTAAAGAGGTTGAACTGTCAAAAATATTGCCATATCTATAAATAATTATAACCTTCCTGGGTTTAAATAACATTATGGCTATGACACAAACCAACAAAAGCCTCTAAATTTGAAATTAAATGCTCTACCTTCCATTAACACTATTGTTTTGGTTAGAAACTCAAAGCCATGTGAATGCAAAGGATCTATTTAGCTCATAGCTATGACATTATTATCTCATGTTTTTAAAAGTGAACAATGACACGTAACATGCCTGTTTGTAATATATATGTTACATCTTAGTGCCTTAAATTACATGTCTAATGACATGCATATATTTTACTTCTGCAGAAGTATTATTGATAATAGAAGAGTTAAAAGATACAGCAACACAGGCACTCAACTTTGCTTCTCATTATCAGATCAAGTAAACTATTCTGAAAGATACAGTGAAAGCAGTTTTGCTTGTCACACTAAGAAGAAACTTATCATTACAGCTGGACAGACAGATTTTCCTCACCCCAAAATTCATTGCTGAGTTGTTTTTCAAAGAACAATGTTTCACAAAGCACTTTAAAAATTTCTGTAAAATAGAAGACACACAGAGCTGAATTATTTGTTACATAGATTTTGCCATCATTCACTTGGAGTTGCTGGCAGAATTCATTCATTATTTGCCAATGTATATGAGTATTAGATTAATAATAACATTATTTTAATATAATTTAAATTTTGCCTGCCAGGACCCTTACCACCCCACTGCATGGCAGAATATGTGTGAGTAATTACCTTCCAAGACATACACATCTAAAGACAACCAAAATACATAAAGCCAGCAACTGTGAGCTCCCTAAGTCACCCCTCCCACACTGCAGTTAACTAATAATGGATCTTCAGGTGGGAAACTGCAGTCATTTGATTTGAGGACTGCATACATCCTTTATTCTCTTTCCTACACAATCCATTTGCTTAATACATGTTTATGACATATTTTTTTCTAATTATAATCTATTTCACATCAAACACTGACTGATAAGGGATCATTTAATATGAAAATTTGGGGTAAAGCATTTCAAAAAAGGAAGTGATGAAGGAGAAAAAAGAAGTGAGTGGCAAAGTGTTCCAACTGAACGTTGGAAAAGAAAATTTTTAGAAAGCACTCACTCTCTATGAAAATTTCCCCCAGAGCCCATCCTGCCCTCAGTGAATGTTTGAATGAGGATGGTCAGGTCAGGGGAACGATGACGCAAGATTTACTAACACAGTAAACTGCCCATTCTGGGTTGTACTTCCCTTAATGCATGAGGGGTCCCATCTTCTTTCTGACTTACCTCCTTTCTTAAGACAAAGAGTAGAAATAAACTTTCAGCAATGTAACTTTCATTTTTATGTGTAATTTAGTTAAAATGAACATTGATTAGTGCACTTCATGTATAATGCCATGCACTAGTCAAACTGGATATCCTACAAATGGAATTCTTTGTGTTAGGCTTTGCTTTTCTTTTAAAGCAACTAGGGCTAAACTGTAGCCCTGTATATAAAGATGTATATTGAGAACATATTGCTCATTTCACTGCAAAAAACATTTCTGCAAGCCTTTGTATTTTTTATTGTGTTTAATTTATTATATCCCTGTCAAATTGTAGCAAATTTCAAAGTAAAATAAAAATGTCCAGGAGTAGGGAAAAAAAAATTAAAGTAAATCTTAAATTACAATGTTGCCAAACAGCATAAAATACCAACAAATATCTTTTTCACAACTGAAAAGAAAATACATTTTAAAGTCCATGTAAAACCTTCCAACACACACTTCAGAGCAAACATTTGTATGACAAACTGAAAGAGTATGGAAAGAGCTGTTTTTCCTACTACACTGATTAATCACTTCTAAGGCCAGAGAAAATATCACCACTACTGTGTTTTCTTACCTATCTAGAGAATTTAAGCTGTTTCTATAGCTTTTAATAATCAGTTTAACTGGCATTTTAGCAGCAACATTAAACCTAGGCACAATGTTGATCTCTCCACCCTTCAAAGACGAATAGGAAGGCTCATCTTTAAGCACATGCATAACAATACTCACTCTAGGCTGTGCATGCACATCAAGGTAGGATCATCTACAATATTTTGGTGTTTTGCTCAAGTACAAAGACTTTATTACCTGAAGTTCAATGCTCTGGTTTAGGAAAAAAAATAATAGATTGCGATGCTAGTGCTGTACACAAAAACATCTCACAACGACATGGTAGGGTGGGTGCACACATAGGTATGCATCTTTCAACTGAAGGTTAGGCATACCAAAGCATCTTGCTCTCAAGGATCTTCTCAAGTCTATCTAGAAGTCACACTTATCTAGGACATCTAACTTGACTTTGAAGTAAAGTAAGTTTTTATTTTTATAATGATCTCTAAAGTGTTGAATAGTTTGTCTTGGTCATTTGAGATACTGTTCATTTTTCTGTTAAGGTTACAATTACAATACACCAAGACTCTTTTGTCTCTGTTTTTTTTTTAATTACTTTCCTGAACTGGTAGCATGCTAGCTATAGAATGAACTTATTCCTCAGCACAGGTTTTGAAACTCTACTGATAAGGAGCTCACAAGTATTTTGAGAGTCAAAACAAGCTGGAAAACAGAAATACAACCACAGATGTAGCAATCTTCAAAAAAGGTCATGAAAACAGCTTCTGTCAGTTACTAGTCAGTAGCAGAATATCTGTATTACTAATCCCATAGCATGACCTACAGCATGAGGCAGAAAAATCAGAGCACATCAAAATAAATAAGACCAAATATAATAAGCAGCTTTGACTTCATACAAGTAAAATTATTTAAGGAGAAATCAAACATATTGCATTGAAGATTTTTAATCGAATGCATTCATAAGAATAGGGTACTTCTTACATTTAAAAAAAAGAAAAAAATATTATCTGATTGCTCTTTGATGGACAAAAAACATTGATGAACTGTGGATGAAGTCACAAAAGTACAAATGTCTGATTCAACCTGAAGTGGAAAAGACTCCACCTTTTTCTCATTTCCCTGTTAGAAAATATACTGTGTCTGGTCTTAAGTCTGCTCTAAAATATCTCCATTAATTCTTTAGAAGAAACAAAGCAAAATACCTTACTTACATTGCTAATTTAATCCTAGAAAAACTAGATCTTTATTCTTCCATTATAATGCAAGCGTTAAGTACTACTTACTTTTGCAGTGAGGCTGGAATCAAGTAAATAACTCCTGTTATTGCTACCTCAAAAAATAAAATAGTTTTAATATCCAGTATCAGAGTTCCTGCTGTGTCCCTCTGAGGCTTTTTCATACCAGAAATTGAACTAATCTCTATTATGGAATCAAAGTAAATAACATCCCAGCTGTTATTTTGTTTTCTCCCCAAAACAAAAAGTTAAAGTAGCACAAAAATAATAAATTTATTTTAAATACCAGAGGATATAAGTGTAGGAGAAATGAAATAAAGTTCACTGACCTTTTTCCTTAATTTTCATTATTTTTCTGATTTATGTTAATAATCAAGGGTAAGCCACATGTGACTTAGTTCCATTCCCTGGAATAGTTTGAATCTGCAGGAGATAAAGAAAAATTTAACAAGCTCAGAACTGTGAAATCTTCACTGTGTCTAAATATCATTTCCATATTTAATCATACTACAGAGACGATTCTTTAAATGTCATGGATTTTTCAGACTGACAAGTTCCTTCACATTAGAACATGTTCCTTATTAGAGTGAAAAATATTGTGTTTTCCTTTCACACAACTTCTCTTCTAGAAATCTGACTTATTATTCAGTACTAGCTGCCAAAGCTGTATGAGGGCTTTATTTGGAAGGAAGTCAAGAACTGATGTAACAAGTTTGCTTTTCCCATCTGCATTGCCTAAGTCCCCAAAAGTTCCAATTTCCTCTCCTTTGCATATTGGCTCTCAAGGCATCAAAACCACACAGCCTATAGACAGGAAGAATAGCCCTTGCATCTCTTGAGACAGTAGAAATGAAATCCATTTGAACAAATAACCATTTTTCCACTAATAAGTAGAACCTTACAGGTTACTCTCGGTGTGGATTTTTCACTACTGAGTAAACATTTCTCTTTCCTTCCCTTTCCTAAGAAGCAATCATTTTCAGAAATGTCTGTTAGCCAAAGGAAGCCAAATGAAATGGTGGATTTCTCACCCTTTGGCTTTCAGAAAGCGAGGAAATGGCTAGTGTATGTATATAAACAGCTAATACAGTGCTGAGTCCTTGAAATCTGGTCATAATAAAAACATATATACTTTCTATTCAAAGCAATTTCAACTTGAGCATTGGTATCTTTAAGAATTAATTTTTTAATGTCCTGTTTCATAGCCTTCATAGTTTGCCAACAACTTTCCCAAAGTACATATCAAACAGGAAGAGGGAAGATGAGAGTAACAAGTTGCACAAATATGTGAACAGAAGTGTGATACTTTTCCCTTCAGCAGTAATGGACACCAGTTGACATTTGAAATAATGATTTCACTGGTAAACTGAAGCATTTGAAGCATAAGAAAAACTCACTGTCCTAATGAACATGCTAATAAAACAGTCTAGGAAATTTCGTGTTTAGATTCACTTTTCCCTTTGTGTTCATGTATCTTCAAACTGACATTATCTTGGGATTTCAGCTTTCAAAATGTTGATTTTTCCTTCAGGGAGAAAACTGTTTGTACAATGCAAAATTTCACTGTATCTGGGCTCCACAAACCTTTCCCCCCCTCCCCCCCGCCCCGTAAGAATAGTTGTCTATATTAAAACATTTTGATGGAGTATTATCAGCTGCTTTATCCTGTAAAATGCAAGTGTGCATTCTTTCATTAGAGAATCATAACTGCTGATACCATTCACCTCCAGAGCAATGAAAGCAATGAACTGCAGTTACTTCTTCCCTTTTTAGCTATTTCCAGGAGACCATAATAAGCAGAAAACTAGCATTAGTAAGTTTTAATACTCTTTTATTTTGTATTCAAATCAAATTTATCTTAATAGAGAAATATTTTATTTACCTTTTTTCCCAGCTACTTCCCATAAAGAAACATTTTTGGAAGTAGACCTCTCATTACTTCTTTAGAATTAGTTTATGAAATGTGGAGCTGGATAAAATTGAGGGTTTATCCCATTTGCTGTATTTTTAATATGCAATTCTTCTCAAACTCTCTATCAAATTGAATAGCTGATGCACTTTGAACACTTAGCTCAAAAAGATAGATGACATTAGTTTAAGATTTATATGCTACAGTATCTGTCACAATAATAATAAAATCTGACAGTGCAGATCATATGGGTTTTTCGCACAGCAGAGGTAATGTGTTCTTTGGAAGATAAAATGACAATTTGTTCAAATCATAGGTTTTAAAATTTTAGACAAACAAGGTATCTCTCATTCTACGTATCTCATTCTTTCAGAAATTTTCTTTGCTAAAAATACTATGGCAGGATCCAGACCACCTACATTCTGTCTCTGTGGGAATCTGACACATTGTGGATGCCCAAGAAAATGATCTGAAAAGCCTGCTTTGCAGGGCTGCTTACCTCAGAGACACTGAAGCCTTGCTAGGTGCTGCTGTGCACAGCCCGTGAGTTCCCATGTTCTCTAAACATCAGCTTTACCCTACGTCCACAATCACCCTCCATCAGCAAAGGGAGACCCCTGGCTCCTGCATCCTTACCCAGGGGGTCCAGCATGGTATGCATACTAAATACCTTCACCTCCTTCATAATGTCAAGGTGTTATTCAATGGAAAGCTCAGTACTTAGAACGACGTTTATTTAAAAAACAAACAAACAAACAAAAAAAACCAACAACCCAAAAAAACCCAAAAACAAACAAAAAAAACCCCATGTTGATGGAAGAAAAGCAAGGTGCTTATCCCTTGCATAACAACAAATAGTAAGGTCAGCCTGCCAGGAACTGGAAGATCTATTATCTCTGCCTGAGGGAACTTAACTATAGCGCCTAATTCCAGTTGCTGCCTCACCAAATTATCATTATTATTGTGCAGCCAGGAAAACAAGAATCCTGGAGACAGTATACTAAAACAAAAATGAAAGGGTCTCTGGCTCCATTATCTAGAATTTAGGACACTTTGTTATCATTAAAATCTGACGGACCCATTAGCTCTACAGCTATGACGTAATGCAGCATATTCCCTCTAAAACCTGAGCTGAAATCTGTGTACAGCACTTGCATCCATTTACTTAAGTTGGATTGTTTGGACCTATTTATTTTCCAACAGACTTATGCACTTCACAATTTAGACACACCTGAACATCACAATGTCCTCATTTTCTGTATTTCTGAAATTAGTTCAGTTCTCCACTCAACTGTGTCTTTAAAAACAAAATCAAACTACACTAAATGTATGTTCTTAAAATTGTTAAAGCAAAGAAGGGTAATGTACTTTACAAGAGAAACTTAAGTCCTTGTTGTTATTTTCTTTTCTAGGACTTGCACTAGCCTTGTCAGTTTGCACCGTGCACAATAACACAAATGTTTAAGGACACACCCTCAGGTAAAGAAACACATTTTCCGACTATGAACTGAATTAATCACAGATAAGTCTAACACTAACCAGTAGTATTTACAACACCATTTAAATGTTACACAAGTGACACAAAACCAGAAACTTTTGGAAAGCAAATAGAAACAGCTGATTGGTGTTTGCATTAATTGCCATTTGCAGCAGAAACTTCTGAGGACATCTCTTAAAGCCTTTAAATTCAGAGCAGCCACTGTATTTTCTTTTTATGCAAGAACCCACTGGGTACCTGTAACAGTTCTTATTCCTATTCCAACCTTCATAAAGAAAGGTCATTGTAACAAAATAAATCACAGTGCAGTCAGTGTTTATCTTCATATCAGAATCTATACCTTCTACCCAAGCTTGTAGAGTAGGAAATTAAAATATAAACACAATAGGTTCGAATATTGGAATGAGAATTTATATTTTTCTTTAAACTTTTTACCTATTTCTTGATTCCAAACCATTTGTATGAAAAGATGTTCACCAGCATTCACCTATGCTACCTCTTTAGTTTCAGGGTTATCCAAATAAATATTGAAGATTCAATATTATATTCACTCACTATTTGAATATCCAGTATTACACAGATAATGTTCTGAAATATTTTAAAAACTGATTCCACAAAAAAAAAAAAAAAAAAAAAAAAAAAAACCAACCTGAAATTTCATTCAGAGCCTTCCTCAGGCAAAATCTTTACTCTTCCCGAGTAACTGTTACATGTGCTGGCGGCCTGCTCTCCTGGAGATGGCTGGACCTGCCTGCCAGTGGGAAGCGGGGAATTAATCCCTTGGATTGCTTTGGTTGCGTGCACAGCTTTTGCTTTACCTATTAAGCTGCCTTTATCTCAACCCTTGAGTTTTACATTCCTTTCCAATTCTCTTCCCCATCCCTCTGGATGAGGGGGAGTGAGTGTGTGGCTGTGTGGTGCTTGGTTATCAGCCAGGGTTAAACCACAACACATATTCCAAATAAACTTGTTATCCTGAGCCAAATGATTGATAGCACTCTTGTAAAAAAAAAATGCATGATTGTTAGGCAATAATTTTAACACTTAGCAAGGTATTTTATGGACATTAAATAAGCCTCTGCTGTGCTCTAAAATTCACAGAGTTTCAGCTCCTGTAAGCCCAGATGTACTTTTGAAAATGATGAATCTGTGCTGTGTTAAATTACTTACGGATCTATCCCAATAAGACCAAGACAGGGCTATCTTCAAGGGAGCTGTAGTCAACAGCTCTGTTTGAAAGACCTTTCCAAATATTTATAAATATCCTTTTTGTTTGCTTTTCAGCTAAGATTGGCATGTGACTTTAATCAATTGGACTTCAGTAAACTTCACACTTCTGCAGTGGTCTGTTAAGCTGTTAAGACTTGTGAAGCTTTGTAGACTTTCAGATATGTTGTTTTTTGCTGACGGTAGCTGTTTCCAGTGTGCAGTAGCCCCATATAAAGGAATGACTCAGAACTGAGAATTAAGTAGAACAGTAGATTTTAATATTGTTGTGCACAGTCTTAAAGAGAAATAAATTGTTAAAATAGGTAATCATCTTCAATATTTAGCAAAGGATCCAAATGTTACCATTGGTAATGTTATATATCAACCTTCAGGAATGGAAGTTTTGGTGATCTAAATTGTCCATGTTTAAATAAACCATTTAAAACACTGTATGGTGGTTGGGAGGACAACTAACCCAAGCCTCAGTATATACAGAAGGAAAATCAGATGGCTGATATCCTGCCCTTGTTGGGCTTAAAACTAAGTGAGGCTGGGATTCACAGTCCAATATCGCTCCCATTACTTACAAATCCATCCTGATGGTGGCTACAACCTTTTTTCTTTTTTTTTGTTACTAATTCATTGTTCCTTTAGGTGCTCCTCCAGGATATAAATAAAGTGTGTTCTAGGCCCTGTTCAGTTTCAGAAGAGTCTGAAAATACCAACTCAAATATCTCAGGAAAGATGTTTTGTCCTGCAAAATTTTGGTCTGTTTGAACAGCAGGCAACTCATGTGGCAGAGGCCTTTCTCAATCTGTGCAGCTGAGACTGGACCACCAGGTAGAAAGTGACAGTCTAAACAGTCAGCAGATGTCAAGAGAAAATTGAATGTTGCCAGACATTAAACTGTTCTCAGACAGCAAGGGGGAATGAGGTTCTGTTATGTACTTTAGGGGTGGCTTATTTATCTTCTGCATTAAGAATCAGTAGATAAAATGCACAGGTGGTCCAGTACCTAGGATCCTTTGTCCTCCAGTAATATCAAACACTCAGAGTAGAAGGCTTGTAATCTTACAATTACATTTTATGTCCAAAAGATAGGTCTCTGGAGCTTTCTTAGACTTCAGCTGCATTAGCAAACTGATCAGGTCTTGGTCACAGGCTGTAGGGCTGGCTGCCCATACTGCTTGTACACAATCTTCAAAAAAATGCCGGTGAATGGCTCAGGGAATAGCATGGACTGAGGACTGTTCCTAGTAGGGGAAAGTTTCCCAGTATGCATGATGGAGATCTTGTTTTGGAAAGTCAGAGGGACAGCATTTATTTAAATTATTATAACAGGAGCCATATGAGTTTTAAGGGGGGGAAGGGAACTCTCTTTCTCATCTTTCCATGTCTAAGTGGGTAAGCAAGGTTGTGGAGGTAGCAGTGATGCATGTAGTCATCTAATTTTCCCATAAATTATCCTTTAATTATGTAAGCATCTGTGTCTCAGAAATACCTTAACATTTTGTCTCAAAGGTACACATACTAAAAATTTATAAGCCTACAATTAAAAGAATCTCCTCAGTAGGAATGACAAAACTTTTATATACTGTATTATAAAGTGTCTGTGGTATGAAAGTTTTCATGAAATATTACCTCATTTTCAAAATATTTTAAAACAGTGTACCCTATAAGCTTTCCTAGTATGCACATTTTTATACCTCAATTTTATACATATTATACAAATTGTAAGTTGAGTTTGAATTTTTCTGCTACTGCTTTGAAAATGCAAGTAATCATATAGGTCATGATCCTTGGGTTTAATTAGGTGACCATACTGAAAACATTTTATCAAAAGACTTAGATAAATAAAACAAGGTCAAAATGCTAACTCATTTTCCAGAGGAGAAATGTCCTGTATGTATAATTTTTGCTAGCAAGGCACTTAGGTTGCAATAACCTGTACCAAAAGGAGTCACAACAGAACACTGTACAGCAGAAGAAAGATTTTATAAATGTGATGTACAATTTTAAAGGGGAAAAATCTAATTTGCCTGTATTTTTGCTATCTGGAAATTTTTGTTTATGAGTTCTCTTATTGTTGCAGCTGGAATCAACTGTGAAGGTAAATTGCTGAAGAAGCAGATTACTAACCTAGTTTATTTCCATTAGACAGCACTACCTTATAATGAGTAATGGGAAAACAAGTCTCATTTTTTATGCATGATATATCCATTTATGTAGCCTTTACAGCTGCAAATATATATATATATATATGCATCTGTGATTACTGAGCCCAATCTGTTTTAATTTTAGGAAACTAAGTTTCTACACTTAAAGAAAGTGTCAATGATGGTTTTTATAGCTATATAAAAAAGCTTGAAACAGACTAAAATTACTAAACCTCAAGATAAAATATCACCTTTAAAAATTGTTCCATGCTTTCTTTCTAGGACAAATATAATCTCAATTGGACAGGTTTAAGTAAACATTTCATCATGCAAAATATTACAAAATTTTCTATTAAGCTATCAACCCAAAAAAGAAACCGAGGAAACCTCAGAGTGAACTGTCCCTGGAAATACCTTGGCTCTTGCAATCATTCAAGGTTGGAGGACTTTCTAAACAAGAAGCTGTACCTCTCTACCATTTTGTTTACTAAATACCTGTGCACTCATCCTCCCTAAATTTGTCTAATCTGTTTGAACTCTGGCAGGTTTGGAGTGGAGGTTTTTTTGCCTTTTGACATAGACAATATTCCAGGATAACGAGTTCTATAATTTCAACACTAGGGCTAAAAGTTGTGCAGAAGGGTGCATAACTTGTTAAATATGAAGACATTACTTGGTTTAGAAATGCAAGAACCATCCAGAAGGTCAACACAAGGCTGCTGCACATGTCCACTTTCAGTGACAAAGGACAGGATGCTCAGGCAAGACCTGGGGAAAGAATGCAGGACAGAACAGTCAACATTAAACATTTAAATATGGACAGTGATCTGGAGAAGAAGAAAATCATGTAGGATGATTCAAAAGCTTTCATTACATTTAAACAGACTTGTTGAACCAGTCTGTGAAGCAGTCTGTCTAAATGTCCTTGTCCTAATTCCAGCCTGGAGGCTGGAATATCACCCACAGGGCACATGTTTATATCTTTCACTTCCCTTCCCCAGGCTCTCATGCAAGTGAGTTATGTAAAGATTTAAAGGAAAGTCTATTAATATTCCCTCTCACACCATTCTTTTTCACAACTGAAACTATTTTGTTATGGAAGATAGCATTACAGAGCTAAGTGAGAGCAGGATGAGGAAGGTAACAGCAAAATACAGGCAGCTGGGAATGGTTCAGCTGAGATCCAAAGTGCAAGCAATGAAGAGACAGTATGTCAGAAGGCTGCAAAAAATGGCAGGATCTTACAGAGGAAAGGTCTGTATTGCACAGTCTGCCTGGGGGACATGCCAAGCAGCGAAAGGAATGTGAAGGAAGGGGCAGTGTGGTAAATTCACATTTGCTGCTTCTGATCTAAAAGTAGAATGGTGCTCCCTGAGAGATAAATGCATTATTCAGAAGCCATTTCAGGCCTTGGCCAAAACTGGACTTGAGGATGCATATAGAAGTACGAATACAGAAGAAACCATTTCATTGTTAGTTCCTTACTTTTACAGAATGCATTAATGGTCAGGAGGTTTTTAAATATTGCTAATTTTAGTGGTATTTTTTTTAAAGATGTAGGAGCTATCACTTCAGCCTTTTTTTGTGAGGGTGGGGGAAGATGTTGGGGGAAGAGGGAGAAAAAAACACTTTTGCTTTCCTTCATGTAGTGGAGAGAAAAGAATACTGAAATTGGAGGCTGAATCACAAAATACTAGTGCACTATGCTGTCACTTGTGTTTGTTTTTCAGGCCAAAAATGAGCTGAGATGCAGGCCCTGAGATGCAATGGAAACAAAAATATATTGATGCTTACAATGGTAAACTCAGTAGTAGAGAACAGGATATGAAAGTGAAGGCATAAAGCAGATGACGAGTCATGTCGAGTGAGGAGGTCAACTTTGCAGATACCAGTCTTTTGGTATTGTTAATTTTTTAACATACATGTTAAGAAAATAATAGCTAAGCCGTATAACTTGTTTACAGTATAAAGAGAAATATTTTGCACACCGTGTAAAATCCACAATGTTGAAAGTTTATTTCTGCCTTCTGAGCTCTACAGTTGTTTCTCCTGGATGTTTCAGCAGCTTATCTCAAGTTTTCTTCAGCTTGTTTACTGAATTTTCAGTCTGCTTGCTCAGGAGATTCTTAAACCAGACCAAGCTGACTAAAATTTCTGCAAATTGAAGAAAATGCAAGATAAGGAGTTAGAGTGTTCAAAAAGTAAGAAGAGCTGCAAATATCTTGGCAAGGAATTAACACTTCACAGTATCTACAAACATACATATATGCTATATGCATGTGTGGTTTCATCATGTGCATTAAGTAGATTTTATACGCAGTGGCAGGTGTGGTTTGTCCTACATACCATGCATAGCAGTGCATCAGCCACTCACTGTTTCCTATTTAATTAAATAGGAAAGCCGTAAGTAAACTGCTGGCAAAGACACAATATCACATACAGGCTCAGTGGCTGCCACTGTATTTAATTAATTTAAATATAATACAGCTGAGTAGAGAGATGGAAAGCAAAATCTAAGTATTTTTGAATCCAATTGTTCTCATATGTGTACAAATGTAGTAACATGCTCATAAAAACAGATTAGGAAACTATAGATAAGAGTTGTGGAGGAATACATTTTAAATGTTCTGTTGCTTTTCTTTTAGAAGGTTCATTCCACCAAAATTGGCTTTTGTGAGGTCTTAAGAAATAAAAAGCTCCCTCATGCACCACTATTAATTCTCTCTTCATCTGTAAAAACAAGCCAAGAAGTGGTTTAATTTACTGTTGATCACTGGGGAGGAAAAAAAAGGAATGCAAAATTTAAATGACGTTCACACACAAAGTTAATAGCTTTTATTACTCTCAGAAGGAAAGTGTAGCAGAAGTATTACTTCATCTAATATACAGACAGCTTTCAGCTTTATAGTCCTTAATAGTTGAAGTGCTGTTCTGCAAATATGCATGGACTTAAGACACATAGGTATCTTACCAAGACAATAGCAGTCGGTCTAATAGTGTATTGGATTTTACTGGATTGCACTGTTATTACAGACCTGTTCAGTGCTTTTCATGCACAGATTTCAAATTCCTTACAGAACAACTGAGTGACTGTCATTAATACTAACAGCTAGCAAAGGCAAAGTGCAGAGGGGTTGGGAGTTAAGTCTTAGAGACCAGCAGTTTCCCAAAAGATGGGGGACAGATTTCCAGAGTCCTAGTCCAGTGCATCTACTTGCACATTGTTTACTTCAAGGGGGGTAGGGTGGGAAGGAAAGCTGAAGTAACACACTGATGTGAAATAAAAGCTTATTCAAATCTTGATCCAAATCTGACTGATAAGTGATGCAAAATGGTTATTTTTTGAACATTTCAATTCTTAACAACTTATCCAAAGCACAGAAATTGCAGAGATGAAAGCCCTGTCCTAGAGTACATTTATCTCCATATTTAGAGCAGTCTTTTCATGAGTTAAGAGGACTTCAACTCCTTCTGATGAATTGGTCAGGGGTTTGGCCTTGATCAGCTATAGACTGGAAATAAGGAAAAACTCACTCATAAAATCTAGCTCTTAGCTGTTACTTAAAATGGATCTAAGTCAGAGAAAATATTTAATTTTTGATGTACCATGGAAATTCAGACTAGGAAACTCAGCTGAGTCACTATTCAGTTGAGTCACCCAGCTGACCAATTTCTGCTATTGAAATTTCTTATTTGGAATAACCCCATGACCTAAAATAATAACAGCTATGACAAACATTATTATTGTATAAAACCTGATGCATTTTTCTTACTTACACAGTAATTGCTTATGTTCATATATTTTACCTAGAAAGTGAATGAACTAGTATCTGCCAGCATAAATTCTATATGTGTATCTATAGTTACTACTGTACGTTACCAGTTTTTTTCCTTCTGTTGTGTGTTTCAGGATGTAGTTTCTGCCTTTAGATTGGATGTAGTTTCACTGAGCTGTAAATATGTCTCCAGCCAAATTATCTACATTTAGAGGAGGTTTTTTTTTTTTTTCCCTTGTCATCATCTGAGGATAGAAGAGACAATGAATACGATAAGACTATAGCAGATATCCAGTAATGCTGTTATCAACTGGCTAACTCAGCAGTATGCTTTCAGCATTTTTATGGCACAGCAAAGACGGGAAAGATCCCTTTCTGTCAGTCCAAATCAGCTGCATGCTCCAAAGAACGGCAATAAGCATACACAAAGTACCAACAGAGTTAACGCTACTACCAACATGTTCTTCAGTTTTCTCATCAAATCTACAGCTTGCTCCTTCCATGAATAAAAAGTCTTTTCCTCTTTCCATTTGTTACTGTAGGTAAGATCAATCATTTTCTCACTGATGTCTTCCCCTATCAAAAAATTATCTCTTGGGGAAGGATGAGTAGTATGACATCCTTATTAATACCAGCTGAATCAGTTAAAATCCAATGAATACCAAATGTACTAATGATAATGTGTGAACAGTAAATAGAGTTTATTGTTACTTACACCAAATAGTGCCTTGTTTATATATGTTTCCACAAAACAGTCTTATTGGAGTATGACCTTGAAGAATGAATTTATTCCTTCCAGCCCATTAGCACCATCTACTGCAACTTGGCATAACAACAGTCCTTGGCACAATAAGCACAAGTTTCAATTTTTGTTTTCCTTACATCTGTCATTCTTGGGATTTTATTTTTATTCCCACTTATTGCTCCAGTGTGGCCTATCAAAAAAGGTCTTAATTTGTAATTTCTGAAAAAGTTACTGGAAATGTGACTTCTTTTTCAGAAGAAATCATCCCACACACTTCAACTGGTTGACCTCAATAATAGTAGGAGTTTTGAAAATATTTAAGGTAAAAATATATTTTCACTTTCTCTTGCTTTTACCTGTCAGGGTGGAGGGGAAGAAGGGAAAGATAGTTTTAAATTCAATATAAACTAAGTCCCTAAAGTCTATTCCTGCAAATGAAATAACAGTCTTCTCTCACGTGTTGTCAGGATTGAATAGGAAAGACTTGGTAGAATTTCATCAGGTTATCAAGTAGATCCTAGAGTTTCAACATGGTCCTCACAAAAATTCATTCATAATTTTCCTCCTGAAGCAGAGTGTTCGTTTATAGTGCTAAATACCATCAGGAAAGAGGGTTAATCCATTTGATAAAGGCTTGGGATTGTCTATCTGTCATCATACTTAATTTTAGCTATATAAATTTCTCCTTTGTCTCCCTCTTTTCTTCCCTCCATTCAAAGACAGTTGAACCTGCAAATGCCTCTGCATATTTTTGTTACACTGGGACTGGACTGGCTACCTTACAATGCCATGAGCTAAATCTTACCGGTTTATTTAGATTCGTTCTGGCACAATACCAATGGCTGCAGTGACTGTTCTGACTCCAGAATCATGCTTAGGTAAATGAAAAAGAACCATGCTTTCAGATGTGTTTCAATAGGACCTGTCACATGCTTGGCTTTATAGTGCATACCATTTATGAACCCATGCTGAAGAAAAGAGCCACCATGATGAAATTAAAGAAAAATAAGTTATTAGAAAGGAGGAATGTACCTTTTCCTCGTATAAACTAATGTAAAACTTGAATTTCCCCCTTTAGTTCAGTTCACTTTACTCCAGAATGAGTACTCTAACAAAGGTTACACTGGTCCCTCAGACCACCCTGTCAATCAGCTTATTTGTGCCACTTACAAAAATATGCCTACACATGCTTGCCTTCATGGGCTTAATATGATATGCTTTATTTTGCAGATATCGAATCATTTAAAAGTTGTTTGCTTGTAAGAATACCTGGTATGTAAGGCACAGATTTAGAAAAAAAAATGTTGTTAAGCAGTGAACATACAGAAAGAAATGAGCTCTCTAGCATGCTGCAATACAGCAGAACAGCAGCCTTCCACAGAGAACAGAGTGAAAAATCCCACAATTGTAAATTAGCCATGTTCCTTCCTTCTCCTTATGCAGGCATAAGATAATTTCTGAAACCTTTTCCATATTTTCTTTTAGCGATTTGAGGATCATAAATTCCAAAGATTATATGACTCATTATGTGCCTTTCTGGGTTATACAATGGCAACTTCCTTCTCAGGCAGGCAGGCAAATCTAGAAGTCAGGAAACAGAAATACATAATTGCATCTTTCAAACATATGAAGAAAACAAACAAATTTTTGATGTAGGTCTCCATTCTAAGTCAGATATTTATTTTTGTTACAGTCACAAAGTATTGGTGGAGGAATATTTCCTTTTCAGTATGTCCTTCACACTCTCCCCTTCAGTCTCTTGAAACTTAATATATTATTTTCTTTTAGCTTCCAACTCCTCTTTTACCTGTCCATCAACCCTCTATTCCATAGATCCAAGCATGGTTTTCAGTCTTTTTGTCTTTTTTTTCCTAGAAGAAAGGAGGTTGTGTTTTTTATTGTTTTCACTGCAGTAAGAGGAGATGGAACATTGATTGCTTTAATAAAACTTTCTCCTATACTCCAATGTTAACTTATCCTTTCCACATATTGTGTTTTGCTGTGCTAAAACTTATTCTCTACAACAGGTAAAGTTTTCTCCTTTCAGTAATTGATTACATTTTTAATATTAATTAATTCATTCGTATTGGATATTTTCATTGTATTTTAGACGTTAAATTACCATTATGACAGGAGTTTAAATGAGCTAGTCATGATCTTGAGAGTAAGGACATGCACACAGAAAAAATTAGAACAAAATAGTGCAAAATTTATTCAGGCATTGACTGATTTACATAGCTCCAAATGCCAAACATAATTGTATTGATATTATAACATTTATACTGTATCTGTTAAAATACCAAATTTGTGGTACGTATTATGAATAGAAGTTCAGATCTTTGTCCAATTTAAAATTGGTGGGCCTACTACAAAACATTTAATTCAATAGAATAAGTCACTATAGGATAATGTTTTAAGCAAGACTCCAAGTGGTGAGGTGGGTAGGATCTAGATCAGGTGAAAGCATTTTCCTTCTAAAAACTGACAGGGTGTTGGATTTTCATTCAGGTAGTCTCTGATGAGTTTAGAGAGTAAATTCCCAAAACGATGCCATGTGATCTTGTGAAGGAGGTGTCCTTCAATATTTCAAAGAATCACTGGGTCGGCACTTTTTAAGCAATAAAAAAAAAATAAATTTGATTAATGGTTTGTCAGCATTAGTGCATGGATTAAAATATCTCACATATGAGTGACAAAGCATTCGAAGTGACAATAGACATGTAAAAGGGTCAGACAAGAAAGCTCAAATATATCGTTCAGCTTCTGTGAAAGAAATCACTAAGAAGACCAGAATTCTTCAGTCTGGAAAAGAAGTTAATTACAGTATAGAGTGAATAGAATACAGTATATGGTACCTGAGTGCCATGAACTGACTGGATAGGTATTAGCTTTTCCTCCATCTTTCACAATGACAGAAATATGAGGAATCAAATTAAGGTAGCAGATACAAACAATAAAAATAACAAAAATAACAATAATAACTAATAATTCATGGAACAGGAAGCCAGGAATGTTTATACCAAGGGTTGTTATAGGCACTGGAAATCTATATGAGGTCCAGGGGAAAAACTCATGGACAAAAAACTCCACTGAGAAATGACAATCCCCTGTGTTGAAAATTGGAAGCTGAAAAATAGGAGGAAGGTCTCTTTTCCTGGCATCCTCTTACAGTCACTCTTGAAAAAAAGAATAAAGATTAAAGAAACCTATCAGAATTGAGAAACTAAATTGTGCTGAAAATCTGGATGTGTGCTAAACTCATTGCAATAAGCAAGGCCTTGCATTACTTTTGGCTGTGAGGCATCCCTGAGATGCTTTCCAAACTCTGAGTCCTTTATTTCTCCCAGACATCTTTTTTTGTCTCTTTCTATCACTAGCATTTATCACCTGTCAACAGATCCTTTAGGTCCAGCTAAGTTCATTTAAGCTTTGTCTGCAGGCAGAAATGACCAATGTGAATTAGTTCCAGTCAAACACCAACCCTTAAACCTCAGTCAAATTCTACACAAATCATTACATATCTTGTAATACAAAATTTAGCTTAAAGTGTTAAAAAAACCCTAAGTTTTTTAAACTTAGGTTTTTTAACTGATTTTTAAAAATCAGTTAAAGTGTAAAAAAAAAAGTTAGTATTAATAAAAAGTGATAACTTTTCAGCAATTGATCATGGACCTGTAGCCACAGGCCACTTAATACCTCATTTACTGGTTTTCCAAAGTTTGAGTATTGCTGAACTTCATGTTCATGCATGAACTCCATGAACACTGGAAATATGACCAGCTATAATCAGATGAGCCTAATTTCAAATTAGTAAAACTTTCAGGTATCTTTTTTTATTTTTTTTAAATTGTCTAGTGAAAGAGAATGGCTTCTTATAGGATAGATCTTCATATGCACAGTAATATTAACACGAGCCTGTTGTGACGTTCCTGCAACTGCTTGAAGTTAATTATATTGAAATATGCCTTGCTGTGGTTTAACCCCAGTCAGCAAATAGGTGTCACACAGCCACTCACTCACTCTTCCCTGGCCCCCCAGTGGGATGGAGTGGAGAATCAGAAAAAGAAGAGAAAAAAAAAAAAGATAAAACCCATTGGCTGAGATAAGAACAGTTTAATAATTGAAATAAAGTAAAACGTAATACTGATAATTATAATAATAATAACAATAATAATAATTTCAATGGAAAGGGGGACATCAAAAAGAGAAAGAGAAATAAAACTCAAGGGGGGGGGGGGGGGGAGGGAATAAAAGGCAGAAAAAGTGGTGCAAATTACAGTTCCTCATCATCCACTGACTGATGCCCAGCAAGCCCTCAAGCTGTGATCCCACCCCATCACCACTGGCTAACTCGCACCAGTTTATATAGTGAGTATGACATTCCATGGTATGGAATACCCCTTCGGCCAGTTTGGGTCAGCTGTCCTGGTTATGTCCCCTCCCAATTTCTTGTGCCCTTCCACTCTTCTCACTGGCAGGACATGAGAAGCTGAAAAGTCCTTGACTTAGTACAAACACTACCCAGCAACCACCAAAACCATCCATGTGTTATTAACATTATTCTCATACAAAGTCCAAAACACAGCACTGCACAAGCTACTAGGAAGGAAATTAACCTTGAGCCACCTGAAAAAGAGACGCTTGCTTTTCCCAAATTCATTATGCTGAAATGGTGACTATGGCCATGAACTTGCAGAGATGTCCATAACTGAAAGCAAAGGCATATCCCAAAATCTTTCCAGCTGTACTACAGGGCACTGTCACATCTGCCACTTCAGAAAGCAAAACAAATGAACAAAACCTAACAGTCTTTCCCCTTTTCTTCCTCCTTTTTACTATTGTCAGGCATGCTTCACAACATGAAACCTGTATCCCAGTCATCCTGATTTTATCCTGATCTGCTTTCTCCATCAGTTCATCAGCACTCTGGGAGCACTGGTGTATCAGTTTCCTCATTATCTGAAGCCCTTTTCTGATGCCTAGATTCACATTGGCAGAAAAAAATTATCCTCTGATCAGAAGACTATATTATGCAAAGCTACCAAACTCTTCTGCAACAGCCTAAATCAGGGGTCCTCAAACTTTTTAACCAGGGGGCCGGCGCGCGGATGCAGTGGCAGGCAGTCATCTGCGGCTGCTTGGTTTCACCTCCCCAACCCCCGGCGGGGGGGGGCGGGGGGGGTCTGTAAATACCAGGGGCCGGACTGAGGACCCTGGGGGGCCATATCCGGCCCGCGGGCCATAGTTCGAGGACCCCTGGCCTAAACAAAGCATTGATTCAAACACAATCTAATGAGCTAACAGTTGGCTTTAGATGGCTGAGTAATGCTAGAACAGCTCAGCCTGGAAGGTCACCTGGTTCAATATTTTGTGGGGAAGGGAACCTAAATGAGATTACCTGGCACCCTGTCTATTCACATCTGGAAAACCTCAAGTGATGGAGATTCTACCATGTCCCTGGGGAGATTGTTCCAGTGAATGATTGTTCTCACTGTAAAAATTTCTTTCTCATGTCAAGATGAAACCTCTCCTGGTGTAACTTGTACCTGTTGCTCCTTGTCATCTCCATGTAGCTCTTTAAGAATAAAATAAAGAGCTTCCATCTTCTTTGTAGCTACCCTTTACGTACTGGAATACTGTGATGAAGTCCCCCCTGAGCCTTCTCTTCTCCAGGCAGAAAAGATCTGACTCCTTTAGTCTTTCCTGTAGGGCAGGTTCTCCAGACCTTTGATCATCTTCGTCGCCTTCCTTTGGATCCACTTTGGTCCGTCTGCATCTTTCTTGAATTGTGGGGACCAGCAATGGACGCAGTACTCCAGGTGCAGCCTGACAAGCACTGAGTGGAATGATTGCATCTCTACCTGTGTTAGTAATGCCTCTGTGGATATGCAGACCAGGATCCAATTTGCCTTTATTGCTGCAGTGGAACACTGCTTACTCCTGTTCAGCATGTTGTCCACCAGAAGCTCCAGATCCCTTTAAGCAAGGCTTCTCCCCAACCACACAGGTCCAAGCCAGTACTGCGCTCTATGGTTATGTCACCCAAGGGCTCTGTATTTGTCTTTTAAACTTCATGCTGCTATTGCTAGCCCACTCCACCAGCCTGTACAGGCCTTGCTGTAAGATGGCTGTCCCTTCAGACATGTCCACCTCATCACACAGTTTGGTGTTATCAGCAAACTCGGTAAGGGTGCTCTCAATCCTATCATCCAGATCACTTATGAAGATGTTGGACAGCATGGGGCCCAGTATTGATCCCTGTGGGACCACACTGGTGACAGGCTGCCAGCCTGAGTGAAAACCACGGATCACCAACCTCTGAATGCAGCCTGTTAGCCAATTTCCCACCCATCTGCAGATTAGCTACCCAGAGTCTTGCCAGTTTTGCCGGGAGAAGGCTGTGGGAAAAACTGGTGAATGCTTTGCTGCAGTCCAGCTAAACAGTATCCACAGCTGTCCCCTGTAGACGGAAGATATTATTTTGTTTTAGAAGGTTATGAGGTTATTTTGGTATTATTTGCCCTTGGTAAATCCATGATGGCTTTTCCCAATCACCTGCTTCATTTGTTGTGTAAGAGTTTCCAGGAGGACTTGTGCTATTACTTTCCCAGGGACTGAAGTAAGACTAGTGGTCCTGTAGTTTCCTCAGGTGACTTCTGGGCCCTTCTTGTAAGTGGGTTACATTTGCCCTTTTCCAGTCATCAGGGAGATCCCCTGATCTTCACAACTTCACGCTTCAAAAATCATGCAAGAAGATTTCAGGGATCCTGCCAAGTACTAATAATCACATTTCTGCCCTACCTTATGGGACCTCAAAGAAAAATAGTAAGATTTGTCTGGCAGTGAGACAGCAGGAGGACAGTGTCATGGCAGCCCTAATTCTGCCCAGTTTAAGCAGTGATGGAATTGCAATAGAGGCTGAGTCAGACTCATGGAGAAAGACAAGAACTCCATTAATTCATTCACTTAAAATAAAAGAGGAAATTATTGTACTTCAGTGTAATAAAAGAGTTTTCCAGGCACCAGCTACCATGAGGGAAGGGAAGGAAAGACATTTTACAAGGGCATGTAGTGATAGGACAAGAAGCGGTGGCTTTAAACTGAAAGAAGGTGAATCTAGATTCAATATTAGGAAGAAATTCTTTACTGTGGGGGTGGTGAGACACTGGAACAGGTTGCCCAGCAAATCTGTGGATGCCCCATCCCTGGAAGTGTTCAAGGCCAGGCTGGATGGGGCTTTGAGCAGCCTGGTCTGGTGGAAAGTATCCCTGCCCTTGGCAGGTGGGGTTGGAATTCAATGATCCCTTCCAACCCAAACCATTCTAGGATTCTATGGAATGGTCTGTGCTACAACAAAAATATAGCTGTTTGTACAGTGTATAGCACATACATCACTAAATTATAGAGTAAGAAGGAACATGATATCAGCCAGTCTTTATCTGACAAACCTATTGCACATTAGGCTGTAAAATTTTGCAACCAATAGGTAGTGTGGGGTGGTGAAGAGCTTCAGAGAATAACTTGATAAAATTACAAACTAATCCTAGAAACTTTCAGACCTAACAACCTTCACACCAAGAAAACACTCACAGCAAAAATACCTCCTGCAAGCCTGATGTACTGACACTCAGCTGGTTCATAGTATTCCACTTTTCCAAAAATGTCAAGGTTTTAGAAGCTGTAATTAAATTGATTGTTACAGGTATCATGTAACCAGAAGAAACTTGGGATCTTGTGGACATGCCAAAGATCCAGTGGAAGCAGTTTTCACTGCATTTCTGCAAAATGGTTACTTACACATTTGCGGTATAGGTATAACTACTTGCTGACACACATAGTTGTAAATATCTTCACAAGTTACAAGTCAGTGGCAATTCTACTGTGTCTTAAGTCTGAAATTTTATTACTGGCTTCATGGTCAGTCGGTAATGAGAAGAATTAAATTCAGTGACCTAGATTCTAAATTCTAGAAAATGAAATAAAGTGCTGCAGAGAGTAATGTTTTTGCAGCGTACATCAAGTATTTTGTTAGTTGAAAAGACTGAAACACTGTGATGCACACACTGGAGCATATCTAATGTAATATCATATATTATATATTACCTTTTTGCATTTTATTTTATATTCCACCATCATTCTACTCAAACAATAATGGAGAATATTGCTTGCATCACAGAAGAGAAAGCTATTTAAACAAATAAGACAAATGCCGTATAGTCTGCGTCAAGACACTCTTCCACCAGGAAAGGGATTGGTTTGTTTTTAAGGAACTACAAGACAGCATTTGATGACTCTTATTATGAATCTTACTATGTTTCAACTAGGAAATCTATATTCCCTCTCATCTTATACAAAGCATTTCAGAACCACTTTGATTCAGTAACATCTTGGAAAAGGAAATGGAAATCCTTACAAAATATGAGTCTTGTGGATAACTGCAAGCTATAAAAGATATTTGGGAAAAAAGTCCTGAAAGAAAAAGTTAAGTGGCAAATGAAATTTTCTTTGGAAATACAAAAGTTTTGCATGCTTCTGTGTGGGGAAGAAACAATCACCTAGAACTAGCCAAGCAACTGTAATTCTTAATTACATTGTAGATTTTTTTCATGTTGTTCTGCTTAGGCCTATTAGAACTCATTTAGCTGTAGTTTTAACTTCCATTCTCTCGCAAATTTAGTTTGTACCCATTAATTACAACTGTCATGAAAGAAATGCAGCCATTAACAGTGCCAAAATCCCAATACATGTCTACACATAAGCCTGGGATGTGACACTACTTGTTATGAAAGCTTTGACACAATCCTCTCCTGAACCCCTGAAAATTATTAGCTCAAAATATTGTTACTGGAAAAAAAGACTTTATAGCTACTTATGTGAAGTGAGCAATAGGAGGACAAATGTTTTCAAAACAGGTTAACAAGTTATAATTACTGAACAGTTATTATCTCACGAACTGGAAGAAACTTTCCCCAGGGAAATTTCTTTTTACACTATGAACTTCGAAACTGGAACTGGGCCTGGAAAAAATGGATCAAACTAATGTGACTGATATAAGCACCAAAGTTTAGTTCATTAGATCTATATTTAAGAGAGAAATACAAAACAGTTCATAATGGTCTACATATGTCTTTGTTATTACCTAAATGAAAAACAGTTGTAAGCATGCCTAAACTAAAATGGTGGCACACAGTATTTGATAGTGCAAATGAAGACAAAAAGGCAAAAAGAAACCCTGTGGAAGACTGTGAATTTCTAATCAGATAGATCGGCATGAGAAACAGATGTTAAAATAAGCGAATCCAATATTTATATCAACATCCATGAGCAATAAAACCTGACAGTCACTAAAATGAGAAGTATCTTAAAATGAAATAGAGCAAGACTACAAATTTTTACTTTAGTCATGACAGCATCTCGAGGTCAGATATGTAGCACCAGAATATCAGACCAGGCTGCCTAAGATATACATCCAGACTTCCCACAATGTCAAAGAAGAGGAAGAGAGACAAAAGGAGATAGAAGAAAAAAAAAGAAGAAGAAGGAACAACAACAACAAAAACTATCCAGAGACAGTACATACCATGTGAAAAGTCATGATAATCAAGCCAGTAGGAGAGAACATCAAGCAAGAAGACAGGAAATCCTGTAAATTAACAGCTACTTGGCTTGGGAACTGCTTCTACACTTGCTCAGGGAATAATATACTAAGGATGGTGTTCATTTTGTATTGTATAGTACAGAAGTCCCTCTATGCCCATTGTCAGGATGTAAGCTTCCGGATCAGGTCGAGAAATTAAAGACTGTACCTGTTATATGTGCATACAAACCTTGTAGCACTCAGTCTTATTGAATGATGAACGAGAACCTTTCAGGCTGCAGGAGTGATTCAGAAGCCAGGTTCTACTTCCTAGGTTAGCACTCTAATCAAAAAGATACTATGTTAAATATATGTGGGTTTGCATAAGCATTACTATCTGTATTTCTATGGATGGACTGAAACTGTTCAATCATATTGTGCTATTATTCCTCACATTCTTATCATGACCATCCCCCAGGTTTGTGTGATTCTTAATTCACAAGCAGTACGAAAGCATCTCTGGGCACTCAAGTTACCAGTGAAATACCTGGTAAACATAGATTTCTCAGGAGTTAGAAAACGGTGAATACTAAGCTGTTTATACAGTTCTACAAGGGCCTGGTTCAGGTTCTCTTAAAGTTAAAACAAAGCTGTCCACAAATTTCAGAAGTGCAATGAATCATTGAAGAGTGCTGTCCTGCCTAACAAGTATTTTGATCTTTATAGTCAACATTCATTTATGTAGGTTTTTAGATGTAATTGATACTATTACATATATACTCATATTAGCTTGTCTAGTTAATTCTAAATGGAAAGGAAAACACATTAAACTGCATGCTCAATTTAAAATAAAAATGTTTCATTATGTTACTAAAATCCTATTAGCTGCAAACTGCAATTACTTCAGCATACTGACTTGCAACACAAACTAAAAATTAAGGTGGTGTTTTGGAGGTTTTTTTTTTAAAAAAAAAGACTTTTCAAAGGAGATACCAGCTATCAGGGAGAATACCAGGTATCAACTCTCAGCTTTTGGTAAATAATTCATGAAAAGGAGATTGCATGGAAACAGTCTGAAATGCTTCATTAGCCAGAAGAATTTGTACCCCACATATCACACTCTAGTTTGTATCTCGATCCTAAGGGCCAGTTTCAAATCCCTATGGAACAAACTAAAGTTGCTAAGGAAAGCACTAGATTTACTGGCATTTGAACCAAAATTACAGTTTCAAATTCACAAATGCACTGAGATAATTACATTTTTGTTGTGTGCTTAAACCTACTGACATATATTCAACAATTTTATTAGTTACAAACAATAGCTTTTTTCCATCTTACCTATCTTTTGTTCACCTGACCTCATCTGCCACCACTGTGCTGCTAAGTTAGGTCTGTGGACCATCTCATGAGATGAGATACTCAGACTGCAGTTCCATTCACCTTTTCTTGGTGGTGAAGCTGATATAAGAAGCTCATGATGCAACACAAGCATCCCTTACCAGCTACAGTTTGCCACCAATTCAGTTCTCCAAGTATTGCTACCTATTATCACAGTGTATATACATATATATGTGTATATATATAGTATATATATTACAGACACATTTTTATATTATTTATATAATATGTGTATAGGTGTGTGCATTTAAAAAATATATTGTATACCTAGTCAAAGCCATGAACCTGATTTAAAAGAAGAAAAATTAAGGGAGAGGGAAAGGGACATGAGTAGGAATAAATAGATAAAATAGAGAATGTCCCATGCTGTATATCAGAAAGAAAAGGTGTGTGAAACCTTGTGTACACATATATTACCTTGCTGTTGATAAACATAACTTGACATCTAAGTAGTATGTAGGAAGAAATTTAGGGGCCAGTCTTGGGAAAGAATGTTCTGTTGCAGAAACAGTCATATTCCGAACCTTTCTAATCTTTCCCCAGCCTTCAGTCTTTATTTCCCACACGGGTTCTTTATATAAATTCCATTCTTGTTTAATTACTTCCCGTATTCCCTCTTTACATTTAACAACCCATTTTTAGGGGTATTGAACCATTATACTGGGATGTGTTGGCACTGCAGACCTCAGTTTACAAATATATTTGAACTATCCATAAGCAACCTGTAGTAACCTCATAGGGCTCACCTAGCCTGTGCTACCATGGCCAAAATGTGCCAGGGAGCTGAGTTAACTCATTGGTAACACCAGCCAGTCAGACAAGCAGCAAGTTGTTTTCTGATCTAATAGTTAGAATACTGTATACTGTTAAACCATTGAATCAATTCTGACATTGTTTATTTGGAATGACTACCAAATAATAACCTAATATTCCTCATGGGTATCTATTCATACAAATAAATCTCATTATGGAAACACCCTATAGCTAGATCCAAGCACAGTTACATTCTCTGGTTTCAAAGTGAATTGAATGGCCTTTGCCGTATGGAAGGTGAAATATTTCTAATAGATGAATCAAAAAAAAATTTGACAGAAGTGATCTGCTTATGATGCACATGTAAGTTTCCTGTTGAAGAAAAATTGGGTAAGTGCAATCTTTATAGATCCAGTATGATCCGTAAGGTGACAGGAAACAATATGTATTTCTTTAATATGGAACAAAAGATGAAAACCCTGTGAGCTTTCAGAAAACATCATTGAGGTTAATGTGTTATTGTTAATGATCCTATGGCTTACCAATATGTCCAAGCAGTAAAGTTAGCTAATGCATTACTGTTTTTTCCAACTTCAATTCTTTCATACAACAAACTGATAGGAATATAATGGTATTAAGACTAGAGAATAAAAACTACAGAGGAGAAGACACTGGGTTTTGTTCAAGGATACCAGTATTCAGCCTATATTGCATTCATTAGTATTTACAAAATTTACTTCCTGACAGTAGCTGTTTGTATAAATTCTGACCTCGATTACAAATATGACCTATATGAATATGCAAGAAAATGGCATTACAGATTGCTCATTTCCAATAACAACAGGACATGGGATTAACAAATTGACAAATACTGGATAATTTATGCAATTGAAATTTCACAAGTAATAAGGAAATTAAAAACACAAAAACATGCTGAATGCAAGAAAATGTGAGAGACAGACGCAATGAATAATGATGAAGATGCTCGGTAGCCACTTCATAGTAATTTCTGAGCAGTGGTAAATGTCACAAAATTTTAGTTCTAGAAATGAATAACTTCAGAGAAAAGGTCTAGAGACAAAACTTTTTTGATTCTCATTAGTATAAATCAGAAGGGCTCCAGTGTCAGTGGAATTATCCTAGAACTACCTTGGGTACAGCTAGGATCAGTATCTAGACTTCTGAAAACTAAAACGTACAAAGCTTTTTTTCCAAAAAAAGTCTGGATTACTTATTTTGTTTTGTACTTCTGTGTTTTGCATTTTCAGATCAAGAATTTTTCTCATTTGTTCTTATTTCATAGTTCAAACACTAAGGACATGTATACATATGTGAGCATGACCACACACAGCCACATGCATGCACAGTTGTGAATTTTCTAAAAGAAAATATCAACTTCAGAAAAGAAATCAACATTTTTTACCTTGCAAGTCACAATCAGGAATTCCTCATAGCTGTTCTGGTATCCATTTGAAAACACTGGATGTTTCTGTTAAAGTGAATTTGAGGCAGAACAAAAAAATAACTTTACTTTGACCTGAATGTTCTATCATTAAAAAAGATATCATTTGATCTGGTCTGAGTAAAATATAACCTCTTCAGGATTACAAAACAAAAAAACAATGTAATTGACTATTTGTGTAATCACACCATGCAGTAAAGTTTACAACTAACTATTCCTCTCATGGTCTAATTTCCCACTTTGCCTTTCTGCCAATCCAAACCAATAAAATGGCCTACAAAAGCATTAAATTACAATAGTTTTAACTGGGATGGAGGAGGTAAGGAGGTCATGTAAACAGGTATCCAACTCTCCTGAGAGCCTGTAGGTACTTGTAATACTCTTTTCAGCTGTTGGTCATCACCTTAAAGCTGAGCCTGATGCTAAAAGGGAGTTGCTTCTTGTCTGCTTCACTTTACTGTAAAGCTGAATAGCTTCATCTAGCCCTTTCATAGCTTTTGCTGGAAGAAAACACTCACTCTTCAGGCATCTTTATTCAGAAGGGGGCAACTTAATAGCTGAGTAAGGAAGTCTGCTTACATAAGACTCTCCACAACACCATTCAGAACAAACAGCTGGAAGCTTAGGCTCCAACTTTGCACTGACATAAAGTCAGGAAGTTTTTTCACTGTTAGGCATTGCTCAGACAAGGGGCCGTCTTACAGCAGTCTCACAGCTGTTGGTGTCTGCTTTCCAGCTGAGATCATGACTCAAGGTGTGTTTTTTCTCCTGTTCCCTACCACAGCAAAGTTAAATGTCATGGCTAGAAGAAGCAAAGGTCTGCATGTAAAGGAAGGGAAAACAGAGTAATTACACCCTCAGGCAATAAAAAGGTTACCACTGTTTTTCAGTTCAAATAAATAAATCAAACGTGGATGCATTTTGCATGTTAGCAGGCATGCTATGTATAAGTTTGGGAAAAGGGTTCAGTTCCTAACCATCAAGACCCACCCAATATCTTGAATACCAGGCCTGTTTGTCAAACTTTGTGATACTTTCTCAAGGGTTTTCTCTCTATAAACAGCCATTTTTTTGTACAAGTGAAATAGGAATGAGACAGGAATGATTTCTGTAACATCCTTCCACACAAGCATAATAAGTTCATCTTCAGTCAACCACTTGTCAGCCAAGAATAAGGAAAACAAAACTGCTTTTATACACTTCCCAGTGAGTGCTGTGCTGCTACCTATTCCAAATATTCTGATGAAAAAATTATTGTCTCATATAGATCCTCTTATCCAAACTTAGGTTTTGGTAACTTTCAAAAGTTTAAAGGGATACCAGTATATAGTTGTTTTAATTGTCATTTGTTAGAAAAGCATCATCATTTACAAATTTAACTACAATGTTAATACAGCTTTAAAACTCTGAAATAATTATCTGGTTTTAGGAGGATCTCATCACACAGGCCCTTTACTGGTGTTATTAGAGCCATCTGCTTTGTCCAATAACATTAATTACAGCCTGGAAATGTTTATGTCTTCTAAATTTATGCAAAATGCCACTATGGCTAATACAGAGTCTTCAAGAGATTCAGAAAAATGTATACAGATCAAGTAGTTAAAAAACCTCGTAATAACAAAAGCACCACAGGAAACAGACTGCACCACACCTGTCAACAAGCAGTTGTGCATTCCTATGCATTCAGATAACTAAAGTAGAAAGATCATTCCTCATGTTGTAATTAGTTACAGATCTTATTTATCTGCTCTCCATATTATTGATTTTTATTCATAACACTGGAGCCCACATTTGTCCCTTTCCTGCACTATAGCATGATCTGGTGTGAGTGCACACTATTTTTAGTTCCTGCACACTTTAAATCATATACTCTGTTATGACTCAGGCATGATTCATGGCCATATCTTGTTTTTCCATTTCTTAGCAGACAATACAGATATGTTAGTTTGTTTCAATTTATGCTCAACACTCTTCTAAAGCTTCTTGTTTTTATACCATTGAGCAGTGGACAAAATAGAACTGACTATGGCTAATCCAAATTTGTATGGAACATCTACTTGTCACCTCAGCAGCTTTTCTCCTTTCCTCCTTCTGCTGTTTGTGTAAATGTCTTCTTACTCTCATTTCAAAACTTTATTAGATATTCCTTCCATCAACCACAGCAAATCACCCTGTTCATAATTCAGATATTAGAAAACGAAGAGAACTGAACACAACTTGAGGACTGAGCATTCAGATTTAATATACCTACATTGCTTATCTGGGACTCAGACTGAAGAATCTTCAGAATGAAAGGCAGGGTGTAGAAAACACACATTTTTCTTTTTCTTGGTGAAGCTCTGCCATAGCCTGATTTATGATAGCTAGAGATAAATTCAGAACATTTAAGCTTTTTCATATAGGTCTGTAATGTTAGTTTATAATCTGGTTGATATTTATCATTCACAATAGACATAATTTTGATTTATTTTTATTTTTCTTCTTCTCAGCTTTTGCAGAATGCTGATGTGTGCATTTACTTACAAATAACGTCTTGATATTGCCAAAGTTCTCTTCTAAATAATTTTTAAATAAAGATTTCAATGAATTCTTTCTTTTTTAAATCTTCATAATCATTAATCATGTTGAATATCAGACTTAACTTCTTCATTGGATTTAGAAATATATAGTGCTATATATTATATATAAATTATATATTTATAAAACTTAATTTGCAATTAATTTACATTGTACTTTTTTGCACATTTTATAAACCCACATATATCACTTTTGAAACAAAGTTTAGGATTTGCTGACCAAATATATTCATGACCTGGAAATCTATACTGTATCTTCTGCAGTTTCTTGACAGAGGCTGCAAAAGTAACAAATACGTAGATATCATTGACATGTCTACCACAATCTCATGCCATAATGATTGGGCTAGGATTCTTCCTGAATTAGTAGAATTTCCAGGAAAAGAAAACATTTTCTTATAAAACCAGGATTTTGATCTTTATGTATTTAAATGGCAGTGGAGCATCTGGTTGTACAGTTTACTAAGTCAATCTTAGTACACACACCAAAAACAAACAAACAAACAAAAACCCCACAAACAAACAAAAAACCCCCACCAAACCTGAAATCTGTTCAGTACCAGAACAAAATGGCTTTTATAATTTATTTTTACTATCACAAAAATAAATATGTCAATGTTTTATAAAATTTAACTTTGATATTTCCATATTTATGTATTCTGGTATTTTACAATGAAAAAAAAATTTTTTTTTCATTAAAGTATGAACAAAAACACACTTTCAAATACCAAAATTTCCCACAGAAGAAAAGTGTTATTTTCTATCCAGTTCTAGGAAATATTAGAATTATTCAAAGAAAAGTATTTCTGTCATTTCTTTCCCTATATTTGTATGAAGCTCTTTGTGGAAAAAAATCAAAGGGTAAAAGGATGCTATATTTTATAACTGTAATGCTGTAGTACCTTCAAAGAGTATTTATGATTCTACTAAGGGAATATGGGTCTGAAATGTTACAAAATGTGATTTGAAAAACCAATTGCCTACTTCTCATGCTGTTATTCGGTTACTTTGACAGATTTGCCTGAGAGAATGGTTTTATTTACTTTTACAATTTGATTGTTTTGTTTATACTAAACACATTCACTGTGATCCATGCTCAGCCCTTGATGGTGTTAAATAGTTCATGCTTTTCCTTAGGGCAATTATTAATTTCTCATTAATCAATGCTTTTAAATATCTACCTTCAGTATAAGAAGAACTGTGCACCATGAGAGGCTTGTTTCCTGTATGTCTTATAAATCTGCATCTCAGCTCCTGTTGGCATCCTCTTTTCCCTTTGACTTCTGCAGAAATTAGGAACCCTCAGAAGCTCAGAAAAGGTACATAGAACACTGCAATGTCAAGTCTAGCTTTTTACTGCTCATGAGATGCTCATATATAAACCTTTCAGTACACCATCTTGATAGGTCCTAACTTAATTTGACTCTGTTCTGGTGATAAAAGGTGGGACAGAAGAACTAACAGAAAGAAGGTAAGTATTATGAATAGGGAATTCTGGTTCTCAAGGAACTTCACATAGTAACATACGTGTGCATTAACATACACCTACATAGCGTAACCCTAGTTTTCCATGTCTGAATCCTATTACATTTCTATTTAGATTTAGGACCTCTTGATCTAAAAATAGAATATGTAAATCCTTCTTACAGCATACTTTGTAAGTGAATGTTTTTCCTTTTTTTTTCATCATTTAAATACAGATAGGTACTTTTTGAGGCTTCCAGAATTACCCAAAAGATACATGCTAAAAGCATTTCAGGAACAAATATAAATTATTTTACATTACTTGCATAAAAGCATTCAACTCTGCACCTCTCTTCCTTTTTCTTGCAAACAGATCAAGGTCTGCTATCAGTCCTTTCTGATCACACTTCTATTCACTTAGTTTTGTTTCCCCTCATCCAGATCTGCAAGCCTTGAAACTTCTGAACAACTTTCCAGTTCAGAAAGTTAATATTGCCCCCATTTCACATACAGAAAATGAAAAAAACAGAAAATGCAGTTATCCAGACAAAGCCACTGAAGAGAGGTTCCAGGAAATGAACAGACATCTCCTGATTTGAAGTCTAACTTCCTCTCTGAAAGATAGTTTCTCTGCTGATTCCTGACTTAACAGGTTAATGAAACACACACTTGAAGCACTATAGATGATCCCAGTATCTGAACTAGCTTGAAGTGTGTCTGTATTTTGTCTTGGAGGGTGCATACCTTCAAACCCCACTATCCATACAGTTTGGTTAAAGTCCTTCTTGGGATCCACATTTCCATTAGTAGACTCCTCCATTCAGAAGGCTGGATCACCAAAGGGATGCTGGATGCTACTCAGGGAGATATCTATCTGATAAAGACATGGATGCTTGAAGCCCCACGGACTCATTTTTTTTTTTTTCCTGCTAAAGATTTTTTGAGTACCTTAAGCTATTCCTGGTGATCATGTTCAAAGCCATCAAAGTCCTGAGGGACATAGTTCGTGCATACTATCCAGCTGATTCCCTTTCTGCTATGTACAGCTGATAAAGTCAGTTAACATGTTTCAAAAAGGAACTTCCTCCTGATTTAAATGACACACCAACTACTAAGTTTTCAGGTCTGTTCTTTAAAAAAATATAAGCTTTTTGGTGTATGTTTACCATTCCTTTACCATCAGAAATCTCTTCATACAGTCATTTGCACAGTATTATCAGGTCAGTTGTTCTATTTGAAAGCTAAATGTATTGAGTTTAAAACTTTAAAATAACTTTCCAAAAATTCGAAGTATTCTTGCATTTCTTTCTAGAAATTTTTCCCCCCAGATTTTAACCATCATTTTTCTATATGAACTGGCACAATATGTTGTTACTGGTCTTAGAAATTATGTCTGTAGAATATTAATATTCTAAATTTACTGGCTATTCTTCTTTTGTATAATTTCTGTTTAGTCTTTATATCAAACAAAACGTGTCATTATAACACAAATCTGATGTGTTTTTGAACTGTTACAATTAGAGGGCTGCCTATGTTTGAAGAATGGGACATACTACTACCAATTCAGCATAAATAATTATGCCTTTACAGTAATGTAATACAACATATATATTTCTATAATATTCTAACAAACTATCTGCATTTAGATATTTAGCACTCTGAATTACTTCACATCTCATATTCTCTTTCTAAAAAGAATATACATAAATTACCATAATTTGCTGTATCAGTTGTGAAATAGAGTACACTGTTGCTTGCATGTGAAAAATCATACCTATAGCTAAAAATCCGTTGGAGATTTATTCCAAATTTCACTTCATATATAATTATGAAGTAGAGCAAATATCTCAGAATGGGCAATCCATACAACAGGATCTGAGCTCTAACTGAGAAACTGACAGTGAGTTCTGAAATGCATTATTGTAATGTCTTGACTTTCTTGTCTTTGCTGTAGTTGCAGTTTTCTAGCTGCACTCAATGTAAATTGATGAGTTTCATATAAGATATTGTAAAAATACCCACTCCAATGTTTGGAATGCTGGCCAAGCGATTCTCTCCTGTTCAGCATCACTAGTGTAATGTTCTTTCTGTTATGAATTTCTATTGTTATGAGTTTTTGAAGGAAACTTGCCCAGAAAATGCAGTGTGGGTCTGCTCAAACAAGTCTAATAACTCCGGGTGTTTTGATTTGATCACAGATGCTGGTGTAAATACAAAAGAAGTTGTCATGGTCTCCTCAGCACAATGCCCTGTAAGCTACAGGATTTGGTTTTGTTGTGTAGGCAGAAAAACTACAGGGAAAAGAAAACTGAGTTTTCAAGATATTAGATACTTCTTTTACTCATCAGACAAAAAAAGCTTTGAACGAAAGCATCCCTGTAGGCAGCACCCACTTGCCTAATAATAAAAAAAAAAAAGCAAGTGAAAATATAACAGAAAGGTGCAATCAAAAGTTTGTATGCTTCCTATAAATGCATATGATTGCTACATGATTATCTTCAAATACAGATGGCTTAAAATTATAATAAGGATTGAGAATTGAAAATAACACTTTACGAGTCAAACCCTGCAAACCTGCAGGCAAACTGCTTGCCAGTTTTCACTACCTCTAATCAAAATAATAGTGTACAATACAAATTGATGAAGGGAGGACAGAAGAAACACCCTGCAAAGTAAGTATTTCATTCTGTTAGGCACTAACTGCAGACATAACCTCCAATCAAACATTTTGGAGGATTGCCAGCAACAGGGTGAGAGAAAGCAGAAAATTCCTCCTAAGAAGATTATATGGCTGAAATCACCACTAAATGTATTCTGATAGAACTAATGGGAAGTAGGTTCATGCTACATACCTCCCTCATTTTTGTACAAACCGCTGGCCCAGTCTGAAGTGTTCATGTAAACACACAGAACTGGCTTGATACAACAACAGATAAAACAACAGAAGTGGTTGATACCAAGGGCTATCTAACCCAGTGACCTAGCTCAGCGGTGGCCAGAGTGGAGGCACATGGAAGCATAAGAGCAGGGCAAGCACAGAGGTCACTTCCTCCAAATATCCTTCCAGTCTTCAGCTAAGGTGCCTTTGTCTATTCCTTTTTGACCCAGTGTAAAGGCTAACACATGAAATACCTAGGTGTGTTATTTGTTAGTCTTCAGGGCAGTAGGGGCAAAGGCTTTCTACCACACTGAGCAGTTCTTGTCCATAACATAAAATTTTGAAGGCATAAAAAGAGAAGCAATGATTCAAGTAGTAATAAAAAAGAAGAGGAAGCTTCAGGAGACCATTCAGAGACCAAGTAGGACAGCAAAGGTGTTAGAAGCAGGTATGGATAAGAGAGCTAGTAACACAGCTGGAAAAAGCCCAGCAGCTTATGTGAAAAGAAATGCTCTTACTAAAGCAAGTCATTGAAGAAATTCAATGCACAACATGCCACTTGTGATCTGTGTAGACCGTGTATTAGAGGATAAGAAAACCATGTCCTTTCCAATACTCACCAGAGAATGACCACCATATTAGCTTCTACATAATTAGATCCTTTGAAAAATCCTGACAAATATTGAATACTTTGCCTGTTGTCAAACTGTGATAACATATTTTATAATGATCTTCTAATGGTTTGCTAATGTCAAATGCAAAGTTTGGTTTGTCAGTAAGATTTTAAAAGTGATTAATGCAAAAAAGGTCAGGTGTATGGGGAGGGAGAATGATGTGGTCATTGTCATGAGGGGTTGGCAAGAAAGCAAACCAGATCTTTATTTATCTATTTATTCAGCAGTCAGTTAGAAAGCCTGACACTATCCTTCTGAACATGTAATGATTTCAAAGGCAGAACTCATACCTGTATCATTTTGGGGTCTGAAACTCCTGACAATTTTTTTAATAATTCTTTTATTATCTCCAGAATATCTTCTGAATTGAGATTTTATTTTTTATTTGTTTTAAGAAGAAAAAAAAGAAAAAGTGATGATCTGGTTAGAAGCCCAGATCATAGACTATGAAAGTTTCCCTCTTGTTTTAATGAGTTTCAGATCACTCCTCTGTTGTACAAGCACTTTACCATCCAAATATTTTTAAATATTTTACAAATTATATATATCTATGGTACCTTTAAAATAAAACTACATCGAAGGTAAAACAGAGTAAAAGTTAAGTGGGAAGCCTGCACACAGCAGTATGTTGCCTAAACACATGGAAAAGAAAATTTATGTCTAGATAACTGAAAAATCTTGCAAATTTTATTACTTCTCCCTATGCCCCCTCAGCAAGGAAATGGTAATAAAAACCAAAGTCTTAATCCTCAGTATTTCTCAGAATGACAACAGTACAAAACCATGAAGAAAATGAGCTTCTTGGAAACAAAAGTGTCAAGCTTAGAAGAAGAATTTATTGAATCAACAATGTGTGAATCTGAGCTTCAAGGAATCTTGAGAGGTTAGATCTGATTATTACATCCCAAGCCATACCTTTTCTAAATTGGCAAATGTTATTTTAAAATACTGAGACATTTCTGCACTTAGGCAGTTTAGATAGCAGCGATGCCTCCTTTTAAGTAGGTGAACAACAGAAAATATGTAAAATTACTGTTTCTGTAAAAATGGAAAACTATACAGCTGCACAAGCTGAGACTTACAAACTAAAACCCAGCATACTCCCAGAGGCAGTATGCAGCTATGCAGGGTAGATGCAGAGTTTTCTGACATGTATCTCTGCTTTAAACAACCACAATGCTTAATGCATTTTGGAAAGCTAGACATACTTAATATTTTTTCCACATTTCAGATTTAAAGCACTTAATAAGTCTTCATAAAGCTTTTACCAGTGCCAAGGAAACAAATGCACATTGTTTCTACCAGCATAGCATCTGCAGCAAATGTTTGGAGTGAACTTGTCACTACCACCACATACACAAAAGGTAGATTTAGAGTAAAAGAAGCAATACACACATATTTTGGTAACTTATTCTGTTACAAATAGAAAAAGAACTAAAAGCCAACTAAACCTAGAAAATGTGAAATTTCTTCTTTTTAATGGTGTTTGATTTCAAAATACCCCACATATTAAAAAAAAAATAATTTTGAAATGGGAGGAATACTTCAAGTCAATGAAACAATTGATTAATAATGTTTTCAACTTTTATTACTGTCTCTCTTTTTTTTCCCCCCTTTAAGGCAGGTCCAAAATTAAATTTATATTGTTATTTTCCTTCTGGCAAACCAAATAATCTGTTATTTACATTGCCCAAGATCCAGTCTGATAGTTTCAGCTAGTTTATCAGCTAAATGCAAAAAAGAATTCACAAGCAGAACAAAGTTCTTTGTTACAAAGCTACCTCATATAATAGTTAAAGATACAGTGTTAAAACAGTCTGTTTTCCTTATTTTTCATAGATACAACCACAGCTGATTTCATAGATCCTTTGCTTTCAAACACAACACCAAAAAAAACCCTTGCAAGTCTGTTCGCATGATCTTGAATTATCTTCGGTCACGCTGAGCATTGCATGATGCTGAGTTACACTTGCCAGTGCTGCAGCAGTGGAGTATGGTTCCCTGGATGAAAAGAGGCTGGGAGTCAGAAGGCCAAGACTTTATACCTTTCAATGAATTTTGTGAGCTGAAAGCAGAGAGCTGAAGGCAGGAATGTCCTCACTCTTTCACAGAACTTTTAACGTAACTTGGACCTAGTCGCTGGTCAGACATAAAAACAAGGCAGAGTGACTTTTTTTTTTTATTATTTCTATTATCAAATCTCGTTTATTTTAGATTGTATGTTCTCTTTAGGAAACTATTATTTACAGTGTTTGGGGTTTTTGGCCAATAAAATTTAGAAAAAGAAAGTTTCTTGACAAGGTAATTTCCTACATATTCACATGTTGGAAAAGCTCTATTGACATCTATTTCCAGCAGGCAAACCAGTCAGGGTAATTTAAAAACACAGTGAAAACCTCAGTAATGTCTCTACTTTAAATAAATATGCATTTTTATTTAAATACATTTTTACTAGAATTTAAAATTTTATGCGGTAAAAGTGTCTGAAACTTCAATTTCGTGTTTTGCCCAGGTCCCTTGATATTTTCTGATTTTCTTTCTTTTTTGCTATTCTTAATTGCTTATTGCTTAGATTGCCCTTTGAGAAAAATCAAGTGCCATGTAATTATAATACAGTATAAAAATACCTACATAATCACGTCTTGTCTATGTGGACAAGAAACACATCCAAAATAAAAGTGCAGGAGTAACGAAACAGAAAACTGCCTGAAGTTTCTGTGTTCTAGTGTATCATTGTATACTTTAGAAACAGTTGCAATCAACATATGCAAAACTAAATTTGGCATATAAGCCAGTTTTGTGTTCAAAGTTAGATAGTTTAATGCTAAAAGGGCACTTTTTTTGTAAACGCTGCATAACTAATAGGCTGTCCTAAGCATTACACCTAAAAGGTCCCAAGTGTGTCTGAGGATGACCGTGTTTCTTTTGGATCATTTTAATAAAGTGAAGCCTCAGGAAAGAAAATATAGATTAATTCTGCATCAAAAAGTAGGGTTAGTCATTAAGTTTTATGTGTTTTAATTAAGGATGCCCATCAAAAATAAAGATTAACAGTTGTGTCATTTCATACAAAACAAGAATGTTAAACATAGCAGGATCAGTTGTAGTGTCCTCTAATGTGCTGGAAGCAGACAGCATCTATTCTAAAGCACTCTGAAATGGGATCTTTGCCTTTCAAAAATGAAATGTGAAAGAATTAAGTACTTCTGATACCTACTAAACATACATAGAAAGCAATTTTGGGAGGTGTTATTAATATCAAACTAAAGGGAAGCAGCGGAAAGTTAATCAGAACACCTTCAAAACACGTATTTATTTAACAGAATTTCATATTTCTTGTTTATCCTCAATAAGCATGTATGTCTTCACATATGGCTGATTTATGGAAACTGTTTCACAGAAGGAATTGTCACTCGCTTCTGTTTAAATTGGGGTCTGGAAGTCTATGTGTAACAGCATTCCTGATAATTGGTTCTATTATGAAGCACTGTCATGGCAAATTTTCCAAGCACAAAACAGAATGCTGAACACTACCTCCCATGAAAAAAAAACCTGACACTATCCTGCTTCAGCAGCACAAATTTAAATTCTAATTGCATAGAATAAATGCAATTATACCTCACATAATGCAGGTGCCAAACCTGAAATTTGGAGTATATATTTTGAACAATACAGAGTTGCCACAGAGCTTAAAACAAAGACAGGAAACACTATGGTTTCAATTCTTCTCTAAATATAAAAGAAAAGAATCCATCTGTCTTTTCAAAGTGTACTACACTGGTACACATTTCTTTTTAACTCACTGTCTAGCAGACCTTTGCTACTTCATTAACACATTTTTCAACATGTCTTATATATCTGCAGTGTAGCAATCCATAGTTTATTCATGTTGAGAGGTTAATATTTCTCAAAGCAATTTAGCAATGTTTCTCCTTCCTTCCTTTTGTAAAATCTCATCTGAATGGCTCTGAAGCAGAACTAGGCAAGAACTGACCCAAACATAAATCTTTTTAAAGATTTAAAAAAAAAAGAAAAAGAAAAAGAAAAAAAAAAAAGGAAAACTTGGGGATTTATTTATTTGTCTTGGTTCTGGCACATCAGCTTTGCTTTGATTCTAATTTTCATGCCTTTTTCTATTATCCAGGTCCAGCTAGCACTAGAAAAAAAATAATGCATTGTAAAATTGTTTTCATAATATTTCAAGTGAGAATGAAACCCAGAAGTTTCCCAAAGACTATCGCATAACATGATCTTACAATATAACCAGCTTAATTTACAGTTGTCTTCACACATTTTGAGATTCTCCACTGAACCATCAACTAAAACATCCATTATTTTTTAGGACATGAAACCTCATTTTGAGGATAGTTTGGACAGATATGAAAAGTCAGCTAAAAATTCTGAATTAAGTTAAGTTTACATAAAAAGCAATTCACACTTTAGTTCAAAAAAAAGTAGTATTTCAAATTGCATAATTCATTTGGTTACATTGCATATTTTTTTTTCATTTCATCACTCTATTTCTTTATTGCAGACCATATCTTATCATATTCAGTCAAAAATCATAAGGTCTCAGGGGAATCCTTGCTCACAAAATTATATGCCAAACATCCTTTATCAGTTTCATATATTAGTGGTCATTCAGATAAATAATGAAAAATCCCCACATTTCTTTTTAACAGTAGTCTGTAGTCACAAATGTGTATACAGACTTACTATAAGGTTTTTAAGGAAAAAATTCTTAATTTTCACTTTTATTTTGCAGTTGAAACTGCAGTGATTAGAAGTGCAGATCTGAGAACAATAAAATGAACCCACAGGAGTATGTAGGCAAAGCATAATGCACTGCAGAAATGGTTTTTTCCCTCTTGGGGATTCCCCACTACACTTCTTGCCAACCAGCTGTGGGGTAAGTTTAACAATAGAGATACCTTACTTTCTCAACCAAATAAGAAGAGGTTATCTGCCTGGCACTCAGAACATTTACTGGATAAAAACAGAGCACAACAAAGGCTCATTTGACTGCTGCCTCATCCATGTGATCTTGAAAATTAAATGCTTAGCAAACTATAAATACATTCACAAAACTTTTACAGTCCAGGGGTCCTGAAACTACAGCCCATGGACTGGATACGCCCCCCCAGGGTCCTCAATCCAGCCCCCGGTATTTACAGCCCCCCCCGCCCCCCCCGCCGGGGGTTGGGGGGGAAACCAAGCAGCCGCAGATGACTGCCTGCCACTGCATTCGCGCGCTGGCCCCCTGGTTAAAAAGTTTGAGGACCCCTGTTTTAAACTAAGCCTTGAAGTCTGAAGGCAGTTCATATAAGCCACTCTTTAGGCCAATTAAAACTATGACATGATAATTTCACATAGCACTAAAGTACACAATCAACTCTATTGAATTAGTGCTGCAATCCAAGATAGGATATGCATATTTGCAAGTCCACTTATTTTGTAAAACCAGGAGCGCCATTAAATGATGATATTTTTTGTATTTCTCTGTAATTTGAGAAAAATCTTTTACATTTGCAGGCTTTTATTTCTTAAGGATTCTTATTCACAAACTAAGGGTATGTACACAAAGCTTTCAGGGAACAGTTTAAACCAGTATTTCATTCACTTTTTGCAACAACTTTTCTTACACTTGAACCCAAATAATTTCATCTTTCTCAAATTGAAGAATTCTACCACTGTTTTTAATCTTATCCACTACTCACTGGACTCTGCATTTTTACTTGTATCACAGCATTGTCAAGCAAAAGCATAACAGGCTGGCTAGGCTGCTTCCCCATGCTTTCCACATGGATTAAAGTCTTCTAACTGATCCTTTTTTTCCTTAACCATCACCAGTTTCAAAAGAGTACAGAGCCTTCAGCTATGCTAAATCCTCTGCATTTCTCCATGTTGTCTTTCCGACTCATCTATAGTGCCTCTCTCTTGACCCAGAGAATTAACTACTCTTCTGGCTTAGAGTCCCAAGCACCTCCCGCACAGAAACCCTGACAAAAACACACACCCCTCAGGCCTACTCAGAGGCCTAAATTAATTATGCTAATCAGACTACCCTGGCTAACCCAATTAAGTTTAATTAGCTGATGTCTTTCCTCCTAAAACACCTTGCCTTAGGGACATTTTACCTCTGTTTTTTAGCTAGCTGGAGAAGTCAATCTCTTTTTGCAAATTTGCCCCCTGGCTACAGGCTTTCAGCCGGGATAGGCTCAGAGCAATAAGCTTCTCTAAAGCCTTAGCAAAGCTTCTTGTTTTCTGAATACTTAAAACTGGACTGTATTCACACTGGAATTTGAGCTGTGATCAAAAGCAGCTTATTTAGCAAGTCCAGTTTCCATATGATGCCAGGAATGCCATTAATAAACATCTTTTCTTGGTTTTCTCTGTCATTTGAGAGACGTTACAACTCTTTGATCATATTCAGGAATACATCTGTCTCGACATAGCTGGGCCATTGACCAGCTACTTCCTACCTATCCTGAAGCTGTACATTATTTCATCTATACCTCCCTCTGATCTGACTGCAACAAAACTCATATTTTCCTGGCCTGTCCATGCACAAAATGCAGTGATGCGCAAGCCCTCCTCCATGGCAGATCCTGGTTAAATTTTCTCCTGCATGAGACTGAAAATAATTTCACTCACTCCTCTGTACAATATAGTTGAATAAAAGCTTTTGAATTTCCAGTTCATAGAAAAACTCATTCTTTTCAAAATTTCTATCAGAGCAAAGACTAAACAAAAATCTGAAAAAAAATCTACTGACTGGAATGCCAAACTGGTGTTGTTTCAGAAATACTGAAAAAAAAATTCAGAAAAATGCAGGCCTCTGAAGTTCTTCAGATAGTGTATTAAAGTTAATGTTCCTTTCCCACTATCTGTAAATTGTTCTCTATATTATTTCCAGTGAAAAATGGGGAAAAAAATTATTTCAAATCACAGGAAATTTAAAAGGAAAGTAGAAGGCGTCCTTCTTGAAGTGCTTTTTCCGCATGAAAATGAAGTTGTGAAGTCAAAGGAGGAAGACAAATAAAATGGTGGTGTATGTTGATCAAATTACTTTTTCATCAAAATGGAAATCCCTAAAGAATGGTTTAGAATGGCAAAATACGTTCAGATTTTGAAGTGGTTTGATGTTGGGGTTTTTAAGCTTTAAAAGTTGACATTATTTTATTTTGGGTATCAAACTTGTTCTATTGTAAATAAGGTTAATAATAACTGAAAAAAATTAATTGTCTCAGTGGAAACTTTTAGTATAACCCAAAGACTTCTGCACAATTAAGTGAATTGTTTCCATTTTTACTCCACAAATATGAGAAAAGTATTTACTTTTACAATTATAATAAATCCTTGATATTTTATTTATTTGGTTTATCCTTGAGGTTATTAAAGTAGTTATTGTGTAATGAATGTACTCTTCTATACAAGCACTAAAAGAAATGTGATCTTGGACAAATGGACACTAATTAAATACCAAAGCGACCAGTATCATATGATAAATGATGATCTAGAAAGATAAAATAAATGATACAAGAATTTGGGAACATGATTGCTCAAATATTTTGTCCTATTAAAAGCTCTGTATTCTAAAGAAAATGTTGAAAACCAGGAGAGCTTCCTTAAGATATTCTAAGGAATATAATGTTCTGCAATGTATAATAATACAATTTACCTTCCTATTAAAGAATAACTTTGCTTTACATTACGGTCTGCTTAGCTTTTCACCAACACAATCAAAGTAATGAGAGGCATATACGGACTTATTCTAAGTATTTCTAAATAAAGATGACATTTTCAGGATTTTATTTGTGGTTTTGTTTGGTGTTTTGTAATATGCAAAAGTACAAAATGTGTCAGTCTCTTAAGAAATATTTGTACTGATTTCAGTAAGACTTCGTTGACTAAGGGAAGATTGCAAGATTAACACCTTGATTTTACATTCTGACAACATGAATGTACTTTGTAAGTATGGTTTTGATACAGGCACAGTTCTTCAGAGGCTGTAAAACCCAGAAAACATTGTAGTAGTTCACTACTTTGCAGAATGCCAACTATTAGTATTTCTCCAATTAAATACATTAGTAGTGTGCTCTTAAACAGAAATAGGAGTCTCTAACGACAACAAGGAAGACCCTCATAAAGCTAAATGTTACATTTCCAATTATAACACTTGGGAAGCAGTGATAGGAAAAAATGCTGGCTGTTACATACCAGAAGAAACAAGTCAAAATGACTTTCTTGGAGGTTTTCTTTTTTCCCTTATCACAGCTCTACACAGTGGTGCCTTCTGACCTATTATGTTGAACATGTTCAGACTATTCAGCTGTTAGAATAAACTCCAGGAGCAAGTATGAAATGAATTTCCTATTGAAAACATGTTGATAAAATGTTGGAAGGTAGAAGTAGTGGCACATGATGGAGAGAAAATGACTTTGAAAATACTCAATCTAATGTTCATGTTTGGAATTAAACAAGTAGTTGCCTAAAGCTTCCCCTGTAATCAGGAAACTGCATATCTTGCAAATTGTATTAGGAGATGGATTCCTCAAGCAACTAAATAAACTGCAGTGCACATGAAGTACAGATAACACATTTCCAAATCTTTTTTGGGGATACAACCATAATTATAACGAAACTCTACTGTGGATCAGCTCCTCTAGATCCATTAAGGCCAGGTTGTAGCTTGTATTTAGTTCTTTAAAATTAGTATAGCACTACAAAAGAAGGGATTGAAATAACGACCTTAACATAGCAAAAGTAAAGTCACACAATAGGTAGCATATCATAGTCAATGACATTTTTTTACTCTAAGTTAGGATTTAGACTGCTTAGCTCAGTACTCCATCTACTCAAGAAAAGAAATCAAATGTATGATGTCAGTGCACAGATACTACATGCTGTATACTCATGTATAACATGTTCAAGTGGCAGAATAATTTCCTATGAAGTGTGTATATTTCCATTTCCAAGGAGACTGGATGAGTCTCTCAAAATTCTTCCTGAAACAAACATCAATGTGAGCCCCTTTCAAAGCTATAGAAGACTATCCTAAATATATATATATATCCTAAATATATATATATATATATATATATATATATATATATATATGATATAGCTTTCTAGGTAATCTCCAGAGTTACTTGTACTGTACACAACCTCTTTTTCTAACGGTTTGATGTAGGCTCCAAAGTTAAAGTATGTGATGAATCATGCAGTAAGTCAAGGAATTATTAGAGTATGGTAGTGACCCAAAAAAGATCAGATGGTACATATTTCTCCTGAAGGCAGAGGACACTAGTGGAGAGAAATGGTACAAAACAAAGGAGTGAAGTTCAGAGGAGCCATTCCTTTTCAAGTCTTCTCACCCTTCACCTCATAGATCCTTTTAATCCCTCATGGGTGCTTCTATTTTCTGTGATTTCATGTCACAAACAACAATGGGTTAGAGAATGCAATTTAGAAGTTTGCATGCTATACAACAAAAGATGTGGCAGGGGAGCTGCAGATGAGAAGTATTGGTTTATTTTCATTCAGTGTTGACTTCTGAAGATTTTTAGGGAAAAAAAAAAAATGCAACCCTCAAGACCTGGAAAGATCTGCAGGCATATTTTTGGAGAGAGACAAATCCTTCTCTCCCATTGACAAGCTTCCCTGAATTGGATTTATTTTCTGATGTCTTAACTTTGCAAGTAAGAGGCTGAAGTAATTTTTCAAGCTCACTGAAGACAGCAATCTGCTGTGAAGTTCTAGTTTCAAAAGTTGGTATGCCACTGTTTTGATCAGTCTTTAGCCATCCTTACTAGTTGGTAGTGAGATTTGTGATATTAGTCTATACCTGTTCTGATCTCCAATCATCTGCTGCAGGGGAGGAATAAGCAGTAGTCTTGGTGAATATTTCTGTTTCTCTGATGTCATGACTCAGTAAGTTCTTTAGCAATGTCTAGAACTTTTACAGAGAAATCCTGTCTTGGTGCTAGAATTTGAACAGTTAAAAATTAATATTTTGTGGTGATTTTTAATGTATGGGGTAAACCGAATAGGCAATGTGGTTGGATGAATTGAGTGGCTGGATGTGAGACATAGCATGGACTAAGAAAATATGCCTCAGAAGACTTACAAATTGCTGGATAAACTGCTCTACACTGCACATTACCAAATATATATCTCCCCTCCCTGCTTTTTTATGATATTCCATTAAAAACTGAGTCATATTAAACTTTTTCATTTTTACATTGAGCATTTTTTCTGTGTGAAACCACATATGTATATATGAAGGAACATATATACACTTGGTTGAAATGATTCTCACATACATCAGCGCCCTGTGTCTTCAACACAGTTCTTAAGACCCTACTGCAAATGGCTTCCACATTTTCACTCCTTCAGGGTATTTTTTTAATAAATTATTGAAACATCTTCTGTTGTCATTATCAATACAAATTAAAAGCCAAGCATGTCTGGGGATTAGTTGGTTTAGCAGTTATGACAATTTTATAAAATGGCAAGTCAAAACTGTGGAACTTTATATGTGGAATAATAAGATTAGCTTAGGCTGGTGCTTGCATTAGCAAGTAACTCAGTTGTGATAGGAATAGAGCAGAAGAGCAAAAAAATTGGTGCTGAGGACCCTACATTTCCATAATACAGTTTGTTGCTGCACCTGCTTTGCCCTTGTCCTACCAGAAACTCTAAGCCTGAGACAGGCTTGGCCTGAGAAGATACTACACAAGATCTGGAATGCTTGCCTGGGGTTTTCAGGTTGCCATGACCTGATATCAAGAGTTTATCATAATCAGATAAAATTCCAAAAACCTTACCTATGTCCAAGAAAACACAAGCACCGAGGGGCATCTAACAGTCCTAACATACCTCTCCAGAGAGAGAAACGGCCACTTTCAGAATAAAATTCATCCCACTGTGAAAGAATTGCCAATGAGGTATAGACTAGAATGTATGTCTTGTTGTATAAGCTATGGAAGTTCCATCAAGTAGCCTAGATATCTAACATCTAGAATGTCAAATTTAAGAAGCAAATATCCAGATAGCTCCTCCTTCATTACTAAATCATTTTGATGTTTTAATTAATGTTAGATCAGTTGTGAAATAATAAGGACAATGTTCATTCAAACTGGTAAACATTTTTTTTTTAAAAAAAATTGCATTAGAAAAAAATTACAGAATATGGAATGTTCAGTCTGGTAACAAAGAGGGAGAAGGAGACATAGTAATTAAAGGGGAAAGGGGAGAACAGACTGGCAAAGAAATATCTGGAAAACTGTGGGAAAAGGAAAAAGAAATTGTGCAAACCCAAGATTTTTCATTCAAGCTCACACACAACGTAATTTTTTAAACTTATACAAACTTATAATTAATTTTCTTTTTTTTTGTCCAGACAATTAAACATACATAATTACATCTATTTTGCATTTTTCCATTTTCATTAAATGTTATTAAGTTTTAAAATTTGTTGCATAAGATTTCTATATTGTCTAAATATTTCCTTGATTCTTTTTTCTTGACAACATTATTTATTTTACTTGACTACATTTCCAGCTAATTTAATTTCTGAAAAGCTTATTTTTACTATTTATTCAAAAATCTTCTCCCACTTCTTTCAAAACATCAGTTGTAAAGCATAAGTACATATATGGACAGAATTTGTCTAGTTGTTAGACAATTTTATCTCGTCTTTTTTTGGTTAAGGTAGTGCTAGAGAGGTGTTCATGCCCATTCTAACCTTAAAAAAGTCTGTACTCTGGTGAAAAAGAAAATGGATTGTATACCATACACATCTGAGATCTGTTATTTTCAATAATAACATGTGATAGAAGCATTCGTTACAGACTAGAAATAACTTATTCCAACAGTTTGCCATGGTAGAGTTCATGTTAAGTGTTGAGATGCTAACAAAAAACAGGAAATCAAATACAACTGGCTCTTTTCCAGTAGATGGCATTCATCAAAATAGTATATTTCCAAGACACATTATTTCTCCTCAATCTGCAAGTTCAAGGTAACATCTTAACAAAAGAGAGTCAAACAGATACTTCTCTTAGCTGGCAGCACTGTTTATTTCCCACCTCAATAAATCTAATCTATTCTAAGAGGACTTTTCCCTCAACTTTCAGGTCAAACTTAATTTTCAGATGTCATCCATGGGTTACTAGAAATATGCAAAGCTACCTGAACTTATGAGTTAAACAGCTTTTCTAAAGAGACGTGCTTTTGTCAGCCAGACAAATGTTCCGTCTCATATATTTTTGCAGATTACAGCATAGTATTTTGATAATAACTATGGGTCAGATCTTTGATGGGTATAAATCAGAAGAGCCCTTCCAAGTCCTAGCCAGTTTTAGTTCCAGCTAAGGAAGTGATTTACACCATCTTGGGACTTTTTCAGTCTGTATACTTTATTGTTCTCTTCTCAGGTAGTATTTTTAATACTGTTCCTGCAATGAAATCATAAGATGAAAAATTCTAGTGAATTAGACGGGCAGAAATTATCTGAAAGGCTTTGGAATAAGCAGAAGTGTCTGCAAGCGTAACGCTTTTTGAAGGAAAATGGGAATCTTCAAAATTATGGAGATGATAATGTTTTAAAGAACACCCACAGAGCTGTGCTACCCACACTTATTTGCTTGAAAAGCAGTAACTTGTGCCCACAACCTTACCAGTACAGCAGTCCAGCTGACTTCATGTTGTGGGGGTGGCTCTGCTTCTAAACAGGACTAGTCAAGGACTGATACTTGTATTAACCCCTTGAGTCTCCTGCAAGTGCTGGAATATCTATGTAGATTGTGGGCATGTCACTGAATCAAGATTTTTGAAAAAAGATTTCAATATTTTTGAAAAATGTCTGATAAATTTCAAAATCACTTACAAGGTCAATTTTCTTTTCTCAAGGCTTGTCCAGCCCAGCATATTTTGATTCAGCCTATACTGTGCAGTGGAGTCTAAGACTGCTGCTACTGGCTACTGTCTATATAATGCCACTGATTACTGTCTGTATACTGCCACTGATTACTGCCATGCCTACTTCAGAAACAAGAGAATCACCTCAGCTACTGATGTGTTTTGTGCAAGCAAATCAAGCCTTGCTGGGAGGAACAGTCTTGCACTAATATAGCTTTTATGCTTTTTAACCCTACTTGTTACCAGTGTTATGCCACGTGGAAAAGTTGTGTTTGGTGGATACATTGGCTCAGATCAGCACAACTTCTTGTATCTCTGATCTCCAATCTGCTATATGAAAAATACTGCTGTAGGTTCATCTTGTAAAATTATTTTCCCTCATTACTTTTTGTGTCTTTTCCATTCATTTCTATTTCTTGAATTTTAATGGTGAAGGTCTTAGAAGATATTCCGCAAGGAATCTGTACAGGCTTATTCATCCTTTCCTTTTGTTTCCCAGAAATATTAAGCTTGATGTATCCAAGGACCACATATTTACATTTTCTGAAGCTGCATTACACTGATGGCTCCTCATGATATGGTGGTTGTTAATGGATTTTTCTCTTTCCAGCTGAAGAGCTACAAGCATATAGCAGGCATTCACATTAAGGCTGAAGCTGGGATTCATGGGGATCTAGTCTAAGCAGACACTTGGTTTTCCTCCAAAAGCAATGTAGTGAGAAAGACACCTCTAAAAGCCAGTACAACCTATCTATCTTGGATAACTATTTTAGCACAGGATAACTGTCCTTGTAGATGCATTTGTCTATGATCATTTGAAGGAGCCCAGGTGAACAGCTTAAAGCAGGCCTCTAAGTTTTAGACAAGCAATGATGGGTAAGACAAAAAGGCCAAATTCTGTGACCTTTTATTTTGTACTATTAAATCTTACTCCCATTCTATTACTCTAGTCCTCAAGGTCTCTTAACTCTGCACAATATTCAAGTGCTGCTTTGTATTTATAGTTCCTCTCACCTTTATGCCATCAGCAAATTTCATTGAGACATTGAAACATTTTTGCTTTTTGTGCCAGGCTCATAAACGAATATATTAAATTACATTGATTCTGAACCAAGCTTTGAGGAACTCCACTAGTAACCTACTTACAGCCCAACACTTTCCCCTTCAGCATATGATATTTTTCTGTTCTCTTTAGCCATGGTCTTACACAGTGTAAAAATCTTATGTTACTTTGCATTTTTCTAGGCTAGAAATTTATAGATATTCAGAATTAGACATTGGAACACTGATTTCTGCAAATTAATAAAATTAATTAAATTATCTAGTCAAGGACTCCAGGAGTGCAATTCAGTTGTCTACACATGGACATCTATTTCCCTGACCCTCAGCTGCTGCTTTAGTAGGTATCCTGAAGGCTCTGTGCCATATTTGCTGTCTCCATATGGACATACAGGGTACCTTAAGACATGTCAGATAACACTGGAGGCCAGCTCCCAGGCAACTGGTTTGTGCCCTTTGTTGATGTATTGCATGTAGACAGCAAGGTTTTGGTATAAGGCAGGCTGCAGGGGTGGCTTCTGTGAGATCAGAGGCTGCCCAGTGCCAGACATAGCCAGTTCAGTCCAGTTCCACAACACATCCACCACAGGTCAAAGATGAGCCCATTAACCAAATTGGTGGTGGATCTGTGAAAACATATTTAAGTAAGAGCAGAAAATGAGAGAGAGAGGAGGAGGGAACAAAAAGCGAGAAACAAGAGAAGGAACACCAAGGTCAATGGAGGAGGAGGTGCTCCATGGCGGAGCAAGCACACACACTCCTCCCTCAAAGGGACTGAAGCTCATGAAGGACCTATGCTGGAGCAGGTACGTACCTTGAAGGGACTAGAGTCCACAGAGGTCCTACATCAGTACAGGTACTTCACAAAAGGGACTGTGGCCTAAAGATGATCCCATGCTGGTGCTAGTATTATTGTTATATAGTAATGACTATGTTATTTTTTATCATATTGCTTAATATGAAAGTAAACTGTAGTTTAGGATCAATATATTACTAACTGGAAAGAAAATTCTTCACTTTATAGCACATTATTGAATCATAGAATCATTTAGGGTGGAAAAGACCTTTGAGATCATCAGGTCCAACCATTAAACCAGGACTGCCAAGTCCATCACTAAAGCATGTTGCTAAAGACTGCATCTATGTCATCTATGTGGTTCCTAAATACCTCCAGGGATGGTAATGGGGGAGTGGGGTGTGTGCGGGGAGCAGGGGAGGGGAATTTAATCTTCAATCTAAAACTTCCCTGGCACAACCCGAGGCTGTTTCATCTTGTGCTGTCACTACTTATCTGGGAGAGGAGACCTACCCCCACCTGCCTACAGCCTCCTGTAAGGTATTTGTAGAGAGCTCTAAGGTCCTCCCTGAGCCTCCTTTTCTCCAGACCAAACAACCCCAGTTCCCTCATCTGCTCTTCATAAGACTTGCACTCCAGACCCTTCACTAGCTTCATCACCCTTCTCTGGACACAATTCAGCACCTTTACATTACTCTTGAAGTGAGGGGCCCAAAACAGAACACAGTATTCGAGGTGCGGCCTCACCAGTGCCAGAGTACAGGAGGACAATCACTTCCCTTGTCCTGCTGGCCACATTGTTTTGGATACAAGCCAGGGTGCTATTGGCTTTCCTGGCCACCTGGATACACTGCTAACTCATTTTCACTTGGCTGTCAACCAGCACCCCCAGGTCCTTTTCTGCCAGGCAGCTGTCAAGCTGCTCTTCCCCAAGCCTGTAGCATTGCATGGGGTTGTTGTGACCCACGTGCAGGAAGGACCTGGCGCTTGTCCTTGTTGAACCTCATATAATTGGCCTCAGCCCATCAATCCAGCCCATCCAGATCCCTCTGCAGAGCCTTCCTGCCCTCAAGCAGATCAACACTCCTCCCCAGCTTGGTGCTGTCTGCAGATTTACTAAGGGTGCACTCTATCCCCTTGCCCATGTCACCAATAAAGATATTAAACAGGAATGGTCCCGGTACTGAGCCTTGGGGAACACCTCTTGTGACTGGACACCAGCTGGATGAAACTCCATTTACTACCACTCTTTAGGCTTAGCTGTCCAGCCAGGTTTTAACCCAGCACAGAGTACCCCCATGAAAGCCATGAGCAGTCAGTGTCTCCAGAATGTTGTGGGAAATGGTGTCAAAGACTTTCCTGAGGTCCAGAGAGACAACATCCACATTTCCCTCATCCACTAGGCAAATCATCTTGTCATAGAAGGAGATCAGGCTTCTCAAGCAGGACCTGCCTTTCTTAACCCCATGCTGGCTGGGCCTGATCCCCGAGTTGTCCTGCACATGTCATGTGATGGTGCTCAGGATGATCTGCTCTATAACCTTCCCCGGCACCAAGGTCAGGTTGACAGACCTGTAGTTCCCCAGATCCTCATCCCTGCCCTTCCTGTAGATGGGCATCACATTTGCTAACCTCCAGTCTTCTGGGACCTCTCCACTTTGACAGAACTGTTGATAAATGATGGAGGGTGGCTTGGTGAGCTCCTCTGCCAGCTCCCTCAGTACCCTCAGGTGGGTCCTATCTGGACCCATAGACTTGTGCACAGCTAAGTGGAGCAGCAGGTCACTGACTGTTTCCTCCTTGACTGTGGGGAACTCATTCTGCTCCTCACCCATCTTCCAGCTCAAGGAGGTTGAGTACCCAGAGTGAACCTGGTCTTGCTATTAAAGACTGAGGCAAAGAAAGCATTAGGTACCTCAGCCTTTTCCTCATCCTTTGTGGCAATGTTCCCTGCTGCATCAAATAAAAGATACAGATTATCCTTGGCCCTCCTTTTGTTGCTAAGGTATTTGTAAAAACATTTTTTGTTATCTTTTATGGCAGTAGCCAACCTGAGTTCTAGCTGGACTTTCGCTTCTCTAATCCTAGCCCCGCACAAACTCACAACATGCTTATAGTCCTCCAGAGTTGTCTGCACTTTCTTCCAAAGGTGGTAAACTCTTAAACTATCCTTTTTTTTCTGAGTTCCAGCCAAATGTCTGTTCAACCAGGCTGGTCTTTTCTCCTGCTGGCCCATCTTTTGGCACATGGGGACAGCCTGCTCCTGCGCCTTTAAGACTACCTTCTTGAAGAACGTCCAGTCTTGCTGGACCACTTGGCCCTTCAGAACTATCTCCGAAGGGACTCTGTTAGCCAGGCTTTTAAACAGGCCAAAGTCTAAGGTAGTGGTTCTGCAGTCCCCCTTCCTTACTCCTCTGAGAACAGAAAACTCTATCATCTCATGATCACTATGTCCAAGATGTCCACCACATCATCCACCAGTCCTTCTCTGTTTTAAACAGCAGGTCCAGTGGGGCATCTCTCGTGGGTGACTCACTGACCAGCTGGGTCAGGAAGTTGTCTTCCTCACACTCCAGGAACCTCCTAGACTGTTTCCTCTCTGCTGCATCGTATTTCCAGTGGACATTCAGTAGGTTGAAGCCCCCCATGAAAACAAGGGCCAGCTATCTTGAGGCATCTCCCAGATGATTGTAGAGTGTTTTGTCGGTCTCTTCATCCTTGTTGGGTGGTCTATAACAGACTCCCACCAAGATATCCGCCTTGTTGACCCTCCCTCTGATGCTTACCAATAAACACTCAGTCCTACTGCCACCAGCATTCAGGTCTAAACAGTCAAAACACTCCCTGACATACAGAGCTACTCCACCACCTCTCCTTCCTTGCCTATTCCTTCTGAAGAGTTTGTAGTCATTCATTGCAGCAACCCAGTCATGCAAGTCATCTACCATGTTTCTGTGATGATGGTTATGTCATAGTCTTCCTGCTGCACAATGGCTTCCAATTCCTCTTGTTTGTTGCCAGTGCTGTGGACATTGGCATAGATGCCCTTCAGCTGTGCCATTGGTCTAGCCTCCAACCCTGGCATGCCACCCCCAGGCTCATCTCTAGCAAGGCTGGTTTTATTCCCTTCCCCCTTCAAATCTAGTTTAAAGCTCTCTCAATGAGCCCTGCTAACTCCTGACCCAGGATCCTTTTCTCCCTTTGAGACAGGTCAACTCCATCTGTTGCCAGCAGGCCTGTTGCCCTATAAACTGACCCATGATCAAAATACCCTGAAATTTAGCCAGTGACACCAGGCGTGGAGCCAGGTACTAATCTTATTTGAGCTCAAAATTCTGAATCCCAGGGACATTGGTATATAAGATACACAAGAAGTGGAAAAGGAGACAGTCTATATCATCAGAGCATTGCAATGGTTTTATCTAGTATTTAACATGTATAAGTTAGACAGATACCTATGTTGATTATATAGGCTCCCTACAGCCACACCAAAGCCCTAAGGAAAGAGTCTGTACGTTTGCTAGATGGTTTTCTACAACCATTGACCATGCAAGGAGAATAACTATTTGGTTAGATCTGATGCTTACGTTTTTGACAGATAAGGTTAACAGTTTATTGTGGACAATGACCACCAAAATCTCACCTGATATATATTGGATGTTTTATATGCCTCCAATACAGAGAATATAGTTGAGTGAATATATCACTGTACTCAATATTATTTCACTCTCTGAGGAGCAATACATTATACCTACTAGCATTACCCCTAACATTTTGGTGAAAATGAGTTATGATTTGCATCATTAACTATGATTACTGTTTCAAAAATAGACATAAAATGTTTGTATTTCCCATTTTCTGTTAGAACAGATTTCAAAGCTCTCATACATTCCAAAATATATTCTTTTAATTTTTTTCCTAGAACACTGCTACTTTACAGAATTGAATAGGGCATTTCATGTTGTTGATCTATATTCAGGCCAGCTGTGGTTAGAATACAAATTAGGTAAAAAGTTTTAGAGTACTTGTGCAATAAAACTACACTATGCAAAGACAGATACTATTCAAGAGGGATATACAAGAGAACCTAAATGAAGGTCTTCAGTAACCTCACAAAAGGTATATAAGTGCCTCTGTGAGATAATTAATCAGTTTCCCATGCTTAGTGAGAGGCTGCCTAGACAAAAAAATGAAACATAAGGTTCAAGTGTTTGGATAGGCACTTGGGTCAGGGCACACGACTGATATGGCATTAAAAATTTTTTACCCCTTTTTTAAGATACACATCAAGTAAAGGAGAACAAACAACCTCTGTTTTTCACCAGTGCTCACTCGTTAAAGTGCATGCCAGGAAATAGTATTCTTAGGTTCTTCTGAGTGCAGCTCCACTTTCACAGAACAGTCTTCAGAATTAAGCTGCCCTTAGCACTGTTCATCACAATTGTTGTTCACTTGCTGAAGATGGTACGGCAAAGACAAGTATCTCCTTGCTGTCTACAGCAAACTTTCAAAGCTAAAAAGAACTTGTATACATGCAGCTTCACTGGGGGAGAGTGGGCTCCAAGAGAGGAGTGGTTGAGGGAGCTAAGCTGTTTGGTATAGGATGTTCATGCATGTGAGTTTCAGGGTGGGTGATAAAAAGGCAGTCCCAGAGCTTCCAGCAGCACATCCTACTGAAATCTTCCCTGTGGAGTGAAATCAATCAAAAACTGCCTTTAGGCATTCCCTAAGGCAAGATCAACTGTGGACTGAGGAAAATGCATCACTCAAGAGGGATAGCTTACCTGCTTTCCGTAGTTCCCCAGAACTCCATCACCCTTTTTCCAAAAGGTTTAATATCATGAAATGTGCTAGTAATGATTTTGAGGGTTTTTTTCCTTTTTTACTGTAACACCAGGCAAATTCAAACTTTATCATCCACTTCTAATTCTTCATTTTTTGGAGTCTTTTCTCAAGGATAATTGATTCCTTTGGGTTCTGGGAATTCCTTGGGTTCTTCTAGTAGCTAGCAGCAACCCAAGGGATAGGGTTTTAAGTGTAGAAATTGACAAATTTATTTGGAAAGAAGCCAACAAAACCCACAAAAGCAGAACAAAACATTTCCATTTTTCCACAGTTATTTTTCCAGTGACAGGGGAATGGAAAAAGTTCTTATATTCACTGTCATTCAAAATGAAAACTTTCTTAAAATATCAAAACTTCTTTCAGAAGGGAAATTCAGAGTGCCAGTCAGCTCTGCCTGAAATTACCTTTCTGAATTCATTCAACCTCAGAAGCAAGTCTGTGATTCTTTCCAAAGGATCTGAAAAACTGTATTGTATTTTCACTTTAAAATGCACATTAAAGCATTACATATGCTCCAACATGCATTCTCAGCAACAAAAATGCTTTTAACCCTCAACTTTTAAAAGCAGCTGCAGGGATTTGTTCCCCAGAGAAGGCAGTCTTAAAAAGGCCAGCCAAATTTCTAGGTTCCTGTGGGACCGTGCTAGGCCTGTTTGGCTTGTCTCTGGGGCCTTTCACACAGTTCAGCTGAGGGAAGTGCAATTTGTTCAGTTATGTTTGCTGATCATTCTTTTTCAACCAACTCACCAAGTACAAATATCAAAAAAGTGAAATAACTGGCCAACACAGGAAATATCTAAAGTGCACACACTTCCATTCCACAGTTACACCTTCAAGTATTGTATTAATTGGAATCTTCCCTGCATGCATAAAGAAATTAGGATTATGTAATTTTTCTTTCCCTCATAAATTAAACATTCAATATTGCTCACTAGACTGAGTTCGGTTTCTGCATTCATCCCTTACAGGAAACAGCAAGAAGGAATTGTGGGTTACCTGAAGCTGTTGGTCACCCATGTCACCAAGGTACCTCAGTCAATAGCAAACTTTCAGTTATGTTCTGTGCAAATATTAGAAAAGATTAAAAAAACACTATGGGCAAGAAAGTACTTAAAATTCCTTTTGTTTATTTCCCCAGTATTTGGACTGATACATTAATTGCTTTAGCACATCATCAGAGTTGGTATGAACGCGGCTTTAGTTTTCAACTGTGAAATACAACACAAACTGCTTCATAGGAAGTTCTTGTGATTATTGCTTTGGAGTAAGGAGAGAATCCTCTGGTAAAATTGTGAACCTATTTAAAGGTATTGAAAAAACACATTACAAAACACCCTTTGATCCAATAATTTTTCACTTTAAGTAAATAAAGTAGATAATACTTGATAATTAAAATGGCTATATGACTTACTAAGCACAGTCAGCTGGTCAGAGGCAGGAACAGAACTGAGATTCTCTTTGTCCAGTGCCTAGAGGCGGTTTGTGGAATAATCCTTGATTTTTTTCTCCAACATTTTCTTCACTGCTCTAAAAAGATAGTTACAAGACTCTTACTACAGAGCATTTTCACACTGAACTCTTAACAGCTCTAGCATGGTCAGAAGGCAATGATAACTTTAAAATTTAACTTCAAATTTTGATAAGGCTGGATAGAAATCCAGGAGACACTCTACCCCTTTTTTGCCTCTAAGATTGTCTATTTACTAGCATGTCATGGCTTTTGCCTTCAGCTCCTGGCACATTTGCAGCAGCCTAATCTGAAAATGTTAGTGTAAAATTGGCTGGATTTCCATTACAAAGATGGAATACTCTTTTTCTTGAAAAAATAAAGCATTATTACAAATAAAATATTGCATGGCTTTTAAATATTTTTTCTTATTACCAAAGGCAGAGATTTCAAATAAATCTATCCTCATGGAAAGAAATAGTTAAAATTCTGAGTAATGCAATAGCAATGCATTTTTATTGTAATAATTGTAACTAGGAATGAAATGGTACAGAGCCAATCCTCATTATCACTTGAAAATTATACTCTTACTAATAAAAATAAAACCTCAAATGTCTAAATCAATAACATAATGCTATATTTTACTTCACCTTTGCAAATATTACTGTAGCCATCCTGGAATGCACTATTTCATGGTCTAGTCAATAAAAGATGCATCCAACTTAATATATCCTTCCCTTTCCCCCAGTTATGTATACAATATCTCTAACAGATCTGTGAGTATAACAATCTACTCCGACAGCATTATTTAGTTTTATGGCACAGTCTGTATGTCAGACTAATACTAAATATACTTTGTTATGTTCATGCCTGCTACCTTGACCAAAAAAATGTCAAAGAATACCTAGCATTGTGAAATAGGTCAGCTTCAGATGTGATTTCTATTAAAAACAAAACCAACAAAAATAAAAACCAACACAACAACAAAAGAATAACTATCTTTTTTATTATGAAAGCTGACATAAATCATTAGGGAAAGCATGAAATGGCAAGCTTAGCACAGTGTTACTGAATAAAGGTCCTTAGGACCCGAACAATTTTTTTGTCATATATTTACAATTGCATAACAAGAGATTACAGATCCACAAAACCAAATTTCTAAGTACTGAGTAAATGCAGTAATACATAATCAGTAAATTATACTGCTGTCCTCATATGAAGATAAGCACTGCTAGTTCTTAGGGTTGAGTTGGAGCCACACTTTTGTTTTTAAATTCTGTTGAAGGAAAAGATGAGGATAATGAAGTGAGAGTAGAAGGATGCTCTGGTGTTAGGAAGGCTAGAAAACAGGCTTAGGAAACATATTTCATCAAGAAATTTCACACAAATTAAGATTTAGGTAACTTTGGCCAGAAAACAGTGAACTACTCTGCAAGGTCAAACCATTAGGTGGACAGAAAAGCAAGACAGTCTAACCTGATTATTGTGAAAATACTTGCTGGGTACTGCCAGGAGAGCTATAAATTTGTACTTCAGAAATGTATTTCTTTTCTTGAGAAAATAACTGCATATGAATTTATTGATAGAAACCAAGACTGAAACCTGAGGACCCTAAAAGCAGATGTCATCAGACATCACAGAACATGTATGTGTTCCGAATACAGCTACAGATAGAAAACTATGGTAATGAGAAAAGCTAGTTTGTAAATTGTTACAGGTTGATTACCTATGTCTATGGACAAAGAGCAATGGAGCCAGCAACTGAGCAGCACACCCACACATGGGAAGGGACATAATCTGTCATAGTAAGCAACCAACTCCTTGCTCAGACTGCCAGGATGTTATACTGCTTCTTTGATGTGAGGCCAGAAGATTTGATAAGGAGGGATGATGGGGTTTATTGCTAGTACCATAACATTTGAGAGCAAATAACAAACAAGGAGGGTTTTGAAGCAGGGACTACCTTTCAATGTGTATTTTTTTACACAAGTTTTTTAATCTGTCGGAATAGTATACATAATGGGTTTCTTACAGCACTTTGGCAGTGCAGAGGCAAGTAGGAAGAAGCTTTAAAATTTGGAATAAAACATGAGGACACTCTGGTTAGGATTAGATCAGCTAAGGAGATAGGAGGTCTTTGTTATTTTCATTAATGAAACCACAGCCAATTTAACTGTTGTTATGACTGTATAAAACCCAAATTAAAAATAGCTCTTTATCCCAAAAGAAAAGCTGCTCCACAACTCACGGAATATGTAGACCACACCAAACACAGAATTATTTTTAAAAATATTATTTATGCTTCACTTCCTGGAGCAGTGTAAGGAGGCACCAACTAGAGTATGAGACGGTGCAAAACATGGGGAAGAATTATACAAAATGATCAAAGAGGATATAATGAAACACTATGGAATCAGTTTAAGAAAGTTAAAAAAAAAAAGTCTAAAGATTTTGTTGGCAGTGAGTTCTACTAAGTAATAGAACAAATAAGAAACACTAAAAAAATATATGTTTGCACTTGTAGCATTTAGAACTCAAGGGGAAAAATATTAGCACAGAAAATACCTAATAGGGAACATGATGTACTGAATACAGAGAGAATTTGGCAGTCTGGAAAGCTGGATTCTAACCTAAATGTAATCTCCTGTCATCTCACAAAAATGCAGACAAGACGCTTTTAACTCTTCTTGCTCTCCTGGCTTCTGACTGTCTTGCTGGCTTAGTTTATGAACTTCCTAAGGTTTAGACTGGAAGTTCTCTGTTAACATGCTTATACCATGCCCAACACAACACAGCTTCAATCTCATCTCAATCTGTGCCTCTTTATGGCATGGAAAAATAAATAATAAATACTGTTTTCAATCATTTTACAGAGCAGAAACTTGATGCAGTGAGATTTTGAGAACTTTTAGGTTTATATTATTTAACATGAAGACTCAATGAAAATATTATCAGCAACAGTGGTATAAAAGATAAGCTTAAAGATAGACTTAAAGATAGAACTTCAAGAGGAGCTTAAAGATAGACTTGCTAAAACAGACTAGATGAGACTAACCGACAGGAGTAGCTACAGAATATATGCTTCCCTAGGCAGGAGAGATAGATAACGCTTGACAGTTCAGGGATCTGTTTGAAAGAATACCATGGGCAACAGTCCTGGAGCTGTTTGATTTTCATGGATCAGCTCTTCCAAACTCAACAGCAGTCAATCCCAAAGTGCAGGAAATCAAGTAAGGGTAGCAGAAGGCCTGCTCAGATTAGCATAAATTGGAACATCAAAAGGAGGCATACAAGAGGTGGAAGAAATTTCAGGTCACACAGGAGCAATACAGAGGCTCTGACTGCTTGGTCATACAGGGACCATGCAGGGATGCGGTCATGAGAACCAAAGTCCACCTGGAGCTGAATCTAGAGAGGGATGTGAAGAGTAACAACAAAGGCTTCTACAGGCACATCAGCAGAAAAGAGATAAGGGAAAATGTGGGCCCACTTCTATATGTGGTAGGAGAACTGGTGACAAAGGACATTGAAAAGGCTGAGGTACTCCATGACTTCTTTGCCTCAGTTGTTAGTGGTGAGATTTTCCTACAGGAATCCCAGGGCCCTGTGAAGAGTCAGAAAGCCTGGAGCAAGGAAAGCTTACCCTCAGTAGAGAAGTGCTGAGGGAGTTGATCAATGTCATTTCAAGGTCACTTCTTTTTATCTTTGAAAGTTCATGCCAATTGGGAGAGAAATGGGGGATTCTTGAGGACTGAAAGAAAGAAAATGTCACTCCTATTTTGAAGAAGGGCTTGGGGGAAGATTTGGGGTACTACAAGGTCATCAGCCTCACCTCAAACCCTAGGAAGGTGATGGTACAACTAAATCTGGAAGCCTGTTTCGGACATGTGAAGGACAGAAAGATGACTGGGTTCAGTGAGCATGGATTTACAGGGGGCCTGACCATGGTGAAATGACTAGCTCTGTGGACAAGGAGAGAGAAGTAGATATTGTTTACCTTGACTTTAGTCTCCTATCACTTTCTCTTAGACTAACTAATGAAATACGTGTTTGATAAATGAACAGTGAGATAACAACTGGCTGAACTGCTATGTTCAAAGGCTTGTCATCAGAGCATGAAGTTCACCTGGAGGCCAGTAACTCATGATATACCCAATGGGTCAATACTGGGGCCAACACTGCTTAACATCTTTATTAATGACATAAATGATGGGACAGAGTGTAGCCTCAACAAGTTTACAAATTACACAAGACCGGGAGGAGTAGCTGGTACACCAAAGGTTTATGCTGTCATTCAGAAGAACCTCAAGAAGTTGGAGAAATGAACTGTCAGGGATCTCATGAAATTCAGCAAAGAGAAAGGCCAAGTACCACACCTGGGAGGGAAGAAGACCATAGTCTTCTACGACTGGAGAAGGACCCTGGTGGACAGCAAGCTGAACATGAGCCAGCTGACAGCTTCCTGCCCTGCATTAGGGGGAGTGTGGCCAGCAGGTTGAAGGAGATGATCCTTCCCCTTTATTCAGCACTGGTGAGGACATACCTGGAGTACTGTGTAGCTCTGGGCTCCCCAGTACAAGGGAGACATGGAGTTACTGGAGAGAGTCTAGCAAGAAGCCACTAAGATATCAGCACCTGACAAAAGAGAGTAAAGAAGATTGATCCTGGCTCTCCTCCTTGCTACCTAGGGAATAGACGAGACTAAATGGCCACAAACTGAAACACTGGAAATTCCATTCGAGCATAAGAAAAAAGGTTTTTACTCTGAGTATGGTTGAACATCAGAACAGGTTGCCCAGAGAGTCTGTGCAGTCCCCATCCCGGGAAATATTCAAAAGCTGTCTGGACATGGCCTTCATCAACCAGCTGTAGTTCACCCTGCTTGGAGCAGGTAGGCTGCACAAGATCTGTAGAGGTCCCTTCCAACCTCAGCAACTCTCTGATTCTGCATTTTATGCAGCTATTACAATCTGAAAGGTAAGATGCATAGAAAGACAGCTTTTCAGCTCCAATGCTTCCAATAATGTTAAGTAAATTTATATTTGATGAGGATCTGGCTAAGAAAGCTTTAGAGCATTAGATGCAAGAATTCTCATATAAGCAGAACTGGCAAACTGCATAAGAAAATGAGGCTGTCAAGGAAATGTGCTGACGGTTAAAGTATGCTTCTCAGAGCAAGCATTCAAGTTTAAGGAAGGAAAAGTGAATGGGAATATTAAAGGGAACAGTGGGAAAACATGGAGGTTTGGGGAAAGTGCGTGCATGTGGAAAGACAAGAGGTAGAGATATCTTACACTCACTAATTTAGCAGAAATGCTAAAGATTTTAGAATAGATAACAAATTACCTGCAGAGAAGCAGACAGAATGATGAAAGTAAGGAGCCAAAAGACAACATAAAAAGACATAAATGATAAGAAAGATGATAGGAGGGGTTAGAGCCATTTTATTTAATAAGCTGTTGTTATTATTTCTAATTTGCTTTTCCTTTAATATCCATGGAAATAGTCAAATGTTTTACTTCTCCCATGAAAGATCCTGGGATATCACAGACACGTGGGAGAAATTCAGGGAATAATTCTAACTCAATATAAAATTACATGTTGTATATATTTGAAGAACAAAACTTCTTCCTTCCTGTACACTCGCTGGCCTAAGGAAGGGGATTGTGAGTCCCTCCTGTCATTCATTTCCAAAGTTACTAATGATATGAGGCACTACCCAGTACAGCAAATGCGGAGATAAGAATCAGTTAAATGTTAAAGCAGTTCACTGACAGTTCTCAACTCTCTGTGTACCTCAAACCACCAGAATTACTTTATGAATTATTCTAAAATCCTTCTTTTGAGATTCATTCTTATTTCATCGTTAAATACATTAAACTTTATTTCTGTCTCTAAAACATATGTATAATAAAGGAGTTTAGAAAGTATCTGAACATACATTTTAATCCTTTTTATATCTCTTGATGAACTACAAATTTCAAGAGAAAACAAAAACTTTGTAAGGCAAGAGGTGATATCACTGGAGGTAGCAATTTACTTCCTTCAACTCACTGAACTGTAAATAAAACACTATCCTAATAATTTTGGGGTTTTGTATTTTTTTATTGCATCTACAGACAGGAAGCATTCTTCAGTCGTGGTGAGGCTGTTGGAATTAATTCAAATTAAGTTTCCTTCTTGCTTAAAAAAGTGAGTTTTATGTAGTGAGGCATTGCCAACATAAGAATAAACATGATATGCCTTAATTTGTCTGACTTTCTGCAAAACACTGTTGCGGACAAAGATGATGTTTGGTAGATATTCCTCACAGCATAAGTATCTCACTGACATTTCCATAAATCTTCCTTTTTTTTTTTTTTTTTTTTTTTGCTTATTATAACAATAAGGGTGGTTGGCAGCTCTGTGGAAGGTTTTGATGCCATCTTCACAGTACAGCTAAAAGGAAAAAAAAATGCAAGCTGTGGGGACTTCTAGTATTTTGGTGTGCTCAACCTTTAAAATCACAGCAAGAACTCTAATGCAGCTTAAAGGAAATAGTGGAAGTTTATGAAACTGTATTCTATCAACAGCTTTAGGAGCATCGCATTTTTCGTTAGAATAATAACTAAATTTTGACCTTTGAAGTTCTTTTCATCTCACAGGGAAAAGTTAGCTTTCTTCCACGGACTTATCCTTTAAAAAGAAAGCAGATAAATAATAATTGGTAACAGATGTTTTATTTGTATCGCAGTAACACTGAAAGGCCCTAACACAAATCAGAGGTTCCATTGTACTTTAAGCTAGGAAACACATTCAAGGAGACAGTCGCTTCTTCAAAGCCTTTACAGACAAGGCAGACGCATTCTTTCTTCTGAAGATTAGAGATGAGGCATTGAAGCACAGAACAATTGCATTTCTGCAAGTTGCACAAAACGTCTGTGATAGAGACAAAAATTAAACTTAGTTATTCTACAGATAATCTTAATTCTTTTATCACTGGATGTCCCTTCATTTCCAAGTACAAAATACTCCCAGGGTAGTGAGAGTAACCATGGAGGCTACAAAGAACCTTTTTGGATATATAACAATCTTATAAATACCAGTTTAATCCATGATCAAAATAGGAAAACTTTTCCTAAGCTGGAGGGATATAAAATGCATTTTGGATTTTTGTGCATACATGTAAAATCTTACTTTTTTCTTAATAATACACATCATGCATGTTTGCATTTGTTTCATTAGGATTTCATTTCTGCACTATTTCTTCTATGATGAACCCTGTTTCACATAATCTGTGGTATTTGATTTCCTAATGGGATGGATATCATTACAAAATACTGATGCAGGCTTTCCTTTTCTGTATATAATGCCTTCAGTATGCATGAAATAATGAATGCATAGCAAGTCTTTCCAGATTGTCTATTGATCTTGGTGCAGTACACTGTAGGGATACAAAATTGATGGAAACTTGAGTGAAACTAAAAGAAAGAAGATCCAGAATTTGAATCTTCATAAAAGTGGTGAAGTAAATTGAATGACATGTTTCTCCAGCAGCTCCCCAAACTGGCTGAATGTGTATATCTGAGCTATCACCAATAATAATTTGAGGTCCTTTTTTTACCAGCTCTACTACATTAGCAGGAACTGGAAAACAACTCACAGAGGTAGAGGTAATCAATTATTACATTAATCCTACATCAGATGCAGTATACTCTGCTTAGGAAAGAGGAAGACACTTTTTTTAAATATTGAGTGACCACATTTTGTGTCCAAATTCAAAGTAGTCTAATGTTCAAATGATTGGTTCAAATCTATTTCTGAAACTCAGATTAACTAAAAGTATCTCTGCAGAAAACTCAGATATAAATGTATATTTATATATCAGAGAATCACAGAATAGTTGAGGCTGTAATGGACCTGTCATCACAGCACTCTCCAAACTAGCCGGCTGCAACAAGGTCTTTTACCATCACATACCAGCATACTCTTCATGCCAGTCCCTCTGCTGCCTTCTCCTAGTCTGTCCTCATCCAGGGCACACTTTCTCTCTTCTTCCTCCTCTCTCTTCCTTGGCTGCTCTCTTTTCATTGGCTGCCCAACCACAAAACAGAACCAGCCACAGCTGCACCTTATCTACATCAGCCAACCCACTTCCCCTGAAGCCAACCCACAGCTGTATGGTATTAATATTAATTAACCCAGTTTCATTCCTCTACAATTCCCAATTCTCCCCCCCCCCCCCTATATTTTTAATATTTCATACCTTATGTTTTTAACAATCATCACAACCTTTTTACAAATAAACTTTTCATACAGCCTGGACAACTTGTCTCTGAACTCTTTTTTCTTCTTAACATTTCATGCCTTATGTATTTAACAATCATCACAACTTTTTCACAAATAAACTTTTCATACAGTCCAGACAGTTTGTCCCTGAACTCATACACATATCCCATCTTCCATTTTATTTTGGGCTTTTCAGCTTCTGGGGGCTGATCACCTTTCTTCTCATCTTTTTTCTTGACATCTAGGATTTTGTTTTCTTCAGAGTGGGGTTCTGATGAACTTGTAGTACCTCGTCCTTTCACCTCTTGGGTCACGCCAGAAGGTAACCTGAATGAGCTTTCAACAGCAGCAGATCTAGAGTACAGCACTAATACATTACTCCGTGTCTCAACAAGCTTCTCAACATCCTTGCGGTTGCTCATTTCTTCTACAACTGGAGACACCTTCAACGAGCACATAACACTGGCAAGAATACCACCAGGCCAAGCAGCAGCAGGAACAGCAGGAGCTGCCCGCAGCACCACCCTGCTCCAGTGCCTTCCCCCTGCACAGCCATCACCACTGTCCAGCTGTACCCGCTCGGGATCCACCGCCGCTGTGGGCTGCTTTCACGTCTGGCCATGTATTCTGCTGCTGTCGCCCATTACCCTCAGTCTCTTAACTCCACAGCAGTCAGGCTTCCTTCTCTTTGATCCCAAAGGCTCACCTTTACTAGTGTCTGATCTAGATCCCCAGGCTCTTCCCGCCTATCCCAACGTGATCTGGATCGCAGGCTATCCCTGCCTGTCTCTGCTACATTAGGCACCGCCATCACTGTTCAAAACTTCAAACATCCCCCAGCACAGCCATCACCACTGTCACCGCTCACTACACTCAGTCTCATAATCTGAAGGGCCTCACACGGGGCACCAATTGTCGCAGCACTCTCCCAACTAGCCAGCTGCAACAAGGTAATTTACCATCTCATACCAGCATACTCTTCACACAGTCCCTCTGCTGCCTTCTCCTAGTCTCTCCTCATCCAGGGCACTCTCTCTTCCTTCTTCCTCCTCTCTCTTCCTTGGCTGCTCTTTCTTCAGACCTCTGACAATTATCTTGGCCAACCTACCTGCTCAAGCAATGTCACCTAAAATCAGCTGATAGGGCCATGTCCAGACACCTTTTGAATATCTCCAAGGAGGGTGACTCCACAACCTCCCTGGGTAACCTGTTCAACAGTTCAGTCACCCCCACAGTAATTTTTCATTTTTTTGTTTATTTGTTTAACCAGAATTCCCTGTATTTCAGTTTGGGTCCATTGCATCTTGTAACTTTGTTAGACAGTGCTGCAAAGAGTCTTGCTCTGGGATCTTTACAGCCTTCCTTCACATACATGGATAAGATTTCCCCTGAGTCTTCTCTCCTCCAAGTTAAATAGTCACAGCTCTCTCAGCTTCTCATATGGCAGATGCTCAAGCCCTTTAAGCATCTTAGTGGTCCTTCACTGGGCTCTTTCCAGTAGTTTTATCTGTCTACCTGACTCTCATACTGGTGAGCCCAGAACTAGACACAGTACTCCAGATGTGGTTTCACCAATGCTGAATAAAGCATACACTTCTGGCTCGTGTTCAACTTGCTGTCTAACAGGAGCACCAGGTCTTTCTCTGCAAAGAGACTTTCCAGGCCCCATTGTATACTGGAACTTGGGATTCTTCTTCCCCAGGTGCAGGACTCAGCCTTTCCCTGCGCTGAATTTCATGAGATTTCTGTCAGCCTGTTTCTCCAGCCTGTCAAGGTCACTCTGGATGGCAGCACAATGCTCTGGTGTATCAGCCACTGCTTCCAGTTTTGTATCACCCACAAACTTGCTGAGGGTACACTCTACTTCACCATTCAGATCATTGATAAAGATGTTGAACAAGATTAGAGCTAGTACTGACCCCCAGGGTACACCACCAGTCACTGGCCTCCAGTTGGAGTTCATACCACTGATCACCTCCCTCTGGGCCTGGACATCCAGCCAGTTCTCAGTCCACCTACGCCACTGTCTCCTCTTCCAACCCATACTTCGTCAGCTTCTCTACAAGGGTCTCGTAGGAGACAGTGTCAAAAGCCTTGCTGAAGTCAAGGTAGACAATATCCACTGCTCCCCCCTCATCTACCCAGACAGTCATTCCACCATAGTTACCTAAGTTTTCTTTCTTGCTCTTTTTGAAGACAGAAGTGACATTTGCTTTCCTACAGTCCTCAGACACCTCTTCCAATCACCATGATTGTTCAAAGATTATTGTGAATGACTTTGCAGTGACATGAGCCACCTCCCTCAGCAGTCATGGGTGCATGCCATCAGGCTGCATGGACTTATGGACATCCAGTGTGCTTAGTATTTCCTGACCTGATCCTTTTCCACCAAGACTACATCATCCTTGCTCCAGCATTTCACCCTGGTCTTTCCCCCCTAGATTTCTGAAGGCCACTCCTGCTTATAAGGACTAAGAAGGCAGTATTCAGTACCTCGCTTTTCCATGTCCTGTGTCACCAGATCCCCTGTCCCTTTCAGCAGCAGGCCCACATTTTCCTTAGCCTTCCATTTGCTACTTACGTTACTTAAGAGAAGCACATGTGTGTGTGTGCATTTCTTCTCATTCCATGTTGCTCTCGATTAATTATTTCTCATATGTGTTGTTTAGTCTGAGAATATTTCCTCTGCAATGAAAACAAGCAATTTAACCTATGGGTGGTTGAGGAATTTTTCTAATATGGCCACAATATCTTACAGGAAAAAAAATATATGCCACATTTACAGGAGTAATTTACAGCATTTTTGTATTTTTCAAAGAGGTCTGATAGCACACCAATATTAAAAAGACTTCTCAAAATAAATAATTTCAAGGCTGCTTGTTTTAAATGTCTGATTCATTCTGTGGGCCCAGAGATGAAATTAGCAAGTTTGCTGAAAAAAAGTTGCCATGTAAAATGATATTTATTCATGGCACAGCTGACTGCACTCAAAACTTTGCCTTCTTTGTTAAGTTTGACCAGATAAAGCTATGGTATTTTGAAAACAGACTGCAGCTAGGCAGTAAATAATCATAGGCACACTAGATTTTTTGACATAGAAATTATTTTACACTGTTATGTCAAAAAGAAAAAGCTATGATTTCTCCATTCCTCCTAGTTTTAGTATTTAGCACCTAAACTGTGAATTAAAATTAATTTATTTTCAAGTCTGTAGGCAAAAATTTAAGAGACAAATTATATATATATACACAGTTTAAATTTAATACTTTAAAACTTAATGAGTCATAAGAGAACAGGTTTGAAAAAAACACAAAACAAAACAACAAAAAAAAACTTTAAATGAAGATGAGAAGAGGCAGAAGTGAAATCAGCAAAAGACTTGAGTTTCATACAGGCTAATTTGGACAAAAAAGTGGAAACTTTACAGAGATGACTGAGTTACTGATGTTAAAATAGGTGTGACTTCAGAAGACAGATTGAGTCATCCTACCAAAGCTGAATCTTTCCCTAAGAATTAAATGAAATATCTCCTCCATGCAAAAAATAAATAAAAATGCAAAGAAATTTCATTAAGACAATTTTGTCCCACTGATTAAATATATAACAAAAATAGATTAGCAATTAAGCCATTTACTTCATATTATTTTCTTCTACTACGTAAACTTTGGAGTGTAGATCGGCTGGAAATTGTGTCTCTTTATAACTCATGTTTATCCCGCTTGCTTTTTTTTTATATATATAAATCTCTCAAGTTTTATATAGTTAAAGTTACCCCAAACTATTCTTCCACTAGTATTCTTCATTGATTGTGGAGAACAAGGTGTTTCAGGTTCCAGTGATCCCACATTACCTTTTCCCTGAACCCACCATTTTAACCTTGGTGAGCCATTGGTATAACCATTTCAATAGTCATCCTAAAGAAGCTTATTAAACAGTAACATAGTCCAGTGTTTTTTCTCCAGCAGCATGAGATTCTATTTAGGGAGCACAGACAAACACTTCCACTATCTTCCATCCATTCTCCTCACTTTCTCACAGTATTCACAGTAGGAATTGCAGGGGGTACAGCCCTGATTTTAGTATCCATTTATCAACCTGTTGCCCAAGAACTTGATTAATTCATTTTGGATTTGCTTGGTATTATTTATCTCCACAATCTCCTGAAGCAACACATGCCAAAAACTCACTAACTGCTATGTAAGGAACTACTTTCTTTTAAACTCTCATTCTGCTAGTTTCAGTGAGTGTCTTCTTATTCTAGTACTGTGGGATTTGATGAAAAATAGCAGTGTATTTGCCTTATTACTGTCTTCATGACTTTGTCAATATTTACCTTCTCTCTCTCCAGGCTTTTCTTCCCCAAATGGAAAGGCTCAAGCATTTTCATCTTTTATTTTAAGACAGTGTTTCGTTCCCATAATCATTTCAGTTGCTTTCTCTACATCATTTTTAAATGCATAATGTCTTTTTCAATATGTAAGAAAAAACATTGTATCAAGTAATCCAGTGCATCAATGTTTATCAGGGAAAAAAAAATGTTGGTTACTGGTTTAGTCTCATTATTTTTCCTGAGGATGCCCAGTATTTTGTTTGTTCTTGAGAACAAAGTGCATACTGAGCTGATGTTTTTGGAAAACTGCCATTTTTCTGGCAGACTCCAGAGAAGTCCGACCTCTCCTTCCTTAAGTGTGACTTCAACTTTCAAGTTCACCATTACACAAGCATGATTTAGTTGTATTACCTCCCATTTACTGGCATCGCATCAACTGAAGTTTCTTTTCTCCATACTTCAGTTTTGTGATGTCCTGCTGGGGTTTCTCACCATCAGTCACATTTAACTGCCTGAAAGACCTTAGTAACATCTGCAAAATTACAGATCTGATTATACCTTCCCTATTCCAAAGTAATCCATGAAAATGCTGAATAAAAATTTAGCCATTGCTGGTCCATGTGGATCCATACTTTTCTTCCCCCTGAAAAGGGATCTAAAAGTTACTAAAGAGTAAGTTGTAGCCTATCCTTTATCTTCCTATTGTGTAAAGCCATTAAAGTACCTTTCGTCTAAACCACAGCAAATTAATTTCTTTAATGACCTTTCATACAGAAGCTACTCAAGGATTTTACTTTCCAAATCTACACATATTATGTCTTCTGCCTCTCCTTTACCTACCTGCTCACTCACATGCTCACAGAACTCTATGTTGTCTGGCTCCTGATTACACCTGTGCTTTGTTATGTCATTCTTTATTGTAAATCATTAAAGATATCCTTTAAAGTCCTTTTTTTAGATAAAATATCCTGGCAATACTTTTTGTCAGAGGACTGCCAGTCCACTGACAGTGCCTGTTTGGAGTAGATCGTTTACACATGTTCACCAGAAATTCAGCAGTTTCCCATCTGATTCACTTCAAAACTCATGACTGAATGTGATATGGTCCTAGTGAGTTACCCACATAAGTTTGACTTTGTGTCATTATCGGATAAAACATACAAAAATTCCCTCCTTAGGGAGAGCTGTATGGATTACAAGTCAGCCTGCTTTTTATTTTTCTAGCTCCTTTGATTCAGGAATTAATCACAGAGTTTAGTGTTTGAGATGGAAAGCACTTTTGCTCACATATGCACTGAGGTTCATAGAGTCTAAACCAAGTTGGTGAGTTTAAAGAGATAAGAAGCATAAGATTTTATTTTTAATTTTTTTTTAAGGAAAGGAGGAAAGAAACCTGAGTTCACACTGTCATATTAAAATAACCAAATCTTTAAGTGAAAAAGGAGATTTATCCTCTAGCTATGCTTTAAAAGAAAGCAGCAGCTATCACTGCATGCTCAGTAATCTGTAAGTCTGAGGAAGCTTAGCAGATCATACCCCTCAAAGGAGGAAGGCAGTAGGTGCCTAGTTTTTGGATCCCTGAGTTAGGGCTGAATTGCTGAACTACCAGGATTGAGATACTTCTGACAACTGCAGTAACAGCGATTTAAGCATCTGGGCAACTTTAAGGTCAAGAACTGAAGTGCTTACAGATTACAGACCTGTCAAATATAAAAAAGAGCTCTGCAGGAGCTCTCGACCTCACAGGTTTATACTAAGACTTCAGAATATGCTGCTCTTCCACTTCAAGTACTTAAATTCCTTCTGAGATTGTGCTTTTGGTGACTTTGTCAAAATTTGCTGTGTTTGCCCAGCAATCACACCTTTTTGAAGTAAACAGATAGTTGTGAAAAAATTATAAATCCCAGAGTAATTCATGCATTTTTGTCCTGTAAAAAAAGGCCTAAAAACCAATGAGACACATATTTGCTGGTTTACATTGCTTAACTATGCTTATAATACAATACTTCGAATAAATGTATAGTGTTGACCTCTACTGAATATAATATCTGGTGTTCTGATAAACTATATATGACTATCACACACTGTCTGTGTGAGACAAATACATTAATATAATTTAAAATCTGACTTTTTCCAATGTTAGCCTCTGCCTAAAGCCACTAGCAAAGAATACCTTATGGCCAAATAGCAAATAGCTGTGCATTTGTTGCAGAATGTCTTGATTTTATTGTTAGAAAACTTGAAAATAACTCATTTAAATTCCAAAATGTTTTTCACATTTTACATAATCTGAATATTATGTTTTGCATTTCTTACAAATCCAAGTCCAAAGTTTCTGTCTATATGCTTCTCCTCTCCCTCTCTCTCAGTTATTTCACAATACTTTGAAGTGTTCAAATCTGTTGACTATTCTTTAAACTGTCCTTTACTAAGAAATCTACTGGGAGTTGGGGCGGGGCGTGCAATTGTATTAAAAAAGATTTGTGTGGAGTCAGTTCTTCTTATTTATTTAGAATGGTTCAGAAGATTTTCAATGAAATGTTGGGGACTCTTGTAGACCTCTTTTTTTAAAAAAAAGTAAGAGGAAAGTTTCCAAATGTTATAATATATATGTATAACCCATATGCATATGGTATATTATATATGTATATACATTGTATTAGAAAAGTATTTCCTTATATCTTCCCTTCCATGCTCTTATTCTCATGTTCTCCCCCTGTAACTTGCCTGTTTTTAAAATCAGAAAAGTCCCGTAACATAAATATCCCAGAAATACTTTTGCCTTTTCATCACAATAAGGACCTAGTCTAATTAACCCATTTTAACCTGATTAACTTGGGAAGTAGTGTAGAATGAATGAACAAATGCATAAATGCATATAAACACATAACAATAGTAATTATTTTACTGCAAAAATTACTCATTACCTCCTAGCATTATAGCAAGACTTCTGACATTCATTAAAGAAGTTGCTCACCCACCTCGGAATACACCAGATAATCAGTGGTAATTTGTTCATTAATTCAAAGTATTATAGAAATTTGATACTCTTATCCACATCAGAAACAAAAGACCACATTTTTGGTGACACTTTGTTCATGAATTCAAAGTATTATAGTAACCTGTCACTGCTTATCTCAACTTCATTAATTCAGAATGATTGCTTACAAAAGCACTGCAGATTGAAAATGAGAGCATCTATCGCTTTAAATCCTTGCCTATTAAAACACAAACAGATAAATTATTTTTTTTCCTCCTTTTTAGAATGCACACGTTAATTACATTACTAGCAGACAAGCTGATAGCCTTTGGGTCCCTGGAACGAGGAAATCATCCAGTCTGGTCCCTTATATTCACACACCATAGAAATTTCCCCAATAATTTCCCCATAATCCATATGAACTCATAACTCCCTTTTTAGCTAGAACATCTCTTTTACTTTGTAAGACACTGGATTTATTTAAAGTTTTCAGGCAGTCAAAATCCACAACCTCACTAGATAAGATTTTATAAAGATTAATTACTTTTACTCTCAGAAATAAGTACTTTCTTTTTCATCCTTGAATTTATCTAGCTTCACCTTGAAATAAGATCCCTGGATCTCATTATACCTTTGCAGCTAAATTAAAAAGCTTGATTCCTGTAGTATTTTCCTCGTGAATATGCTTATAGATAGTGTTCAATAGGTTAACTGTATGCCACATGGACCCAGCAATATAACTTCAAAACTTGTACTATACCCTACATTTTAATATTCAAGAATACTTTTATGATGATCATTTAAAATATTGCTAGATCAGCATAACCTTCATATAACATTCAAACAGATCACTTCTCTATTCTTAAGGAAAAAAATAACTTAATATTCACTTTTGGGCTTTGTTTGACACTGAATCCTGATGCACTTAACCCTAAAATATTGACACAGTTGTTACCTACCTTCTTGTTGTATAGGATTTCCATTCAATATATACTGATTGCCATATAAAAGGCTTGCATGAGAACACTGTTGACAAGACATTGGCACTAATTGTTATCACAGAGAGTTGAGAAATGGAGAATTGGATTGACTTTCTATCTCAGTGAGACAGGAACAAATTCATCAAAGATTGCCCATCATCTCCATAACTGCCAAAGGAGCTATGGATTAGGTCGGGAAAGATCAAACACATAGTGCTTTGATTTCAGTTTCTTCTTCTCCATGTTCATATGCTGAGAGAAAAAAAAAGCTTTTTACACAGCTTCTATGAAAAAAAATAACATTTTAAAAAGTAATATTCTGAAACAAATATTGCTTTTAAGACAAACATAATGTTTCTGCATATTCCATTCCATATAAGTAAAGGTATTTGTTGACCTAGTTTATACAAGTAAGTAATTCAGCACAACAGAGGAAGACCAGCAGATCAAAACAGCTGGTGATGAGACCTGGCAACAACACCCTGCCTGGTCTGTGATTTTAATTCGGACTAGCTTTAATCTGTTTCCCTGGACCAAACACCATCAACCTACACATGCTGTGAAGAACCAGTCATTAGTTTGAATTTTTACAGTGATGAAGTGCACAGTTAGAGCAGAGGTCCCAGTTTAAATCCCACCAATGGACAGCCGGTTTGTGTGCACCAAAACATCCCTTTGAACCAAAGCAATGTGTAATAAGTGCAATTGATTAGAAGATTAACTTCAGAACTGGCCTACTGCTTCAAGTCAAAATGCTGAGGGTGCGCCTGTGGAATAATAGCTGTTTAGAAACCTGATCAAGGACTAAGTGCCTCTGAAACATGGAGGTATGCGAATTAGAGAAATAGTCAGAAAGAGGGAACTACTCCCATGTTTATTATCCCATCCATGAAAATGTGATGCAACTCTATGATCCAGGTTTATAAAAAGATGAAGTCTGGCTGAAAATACAATACTAATTCTAGCCTCTAAAGCTGTCTGCTCAAGCACTGACAGACCACAGACAACAAAAATCCTGTAACTTCACAATAAATGTTTGAATTTCTACTTCTTCTGACTTCACTTCTCAAGCCATTACATCCAGGAAGGATCTATATGAATTTCTCAGCCTGATTTCAGCAGCTGTCATATAAGTAGCCAGCTCCTAAATTCAGAAGATTTAGATTGCACCCTTTAACTTGTATGAGATACTCTAGAAGGAGTCCTCTTGATTAAACCAGCAGTAAAGTGTATTCGACACCCAATGAAACACCTACATATTCTAACAGACCTGGATACAGCATATCACAGAGCCTCAAATAAGCTGATTCTTGAGTGTTTTTGCCATTGCCCTTTCATTAGCTATTTGCAGTAACAATATAAAAGCGTCATAAACAAATATTATTCCCTGAAAATCCAGAAGTATACTACTACTCAAAAATATACAAAGATTGTAGTCGTACTCACCAGAAGATCCAGAATTCACATCAAAGAGTCTGTAGGTGCTTCTTGTAAATCACCATTGTCTTTGCCTCACTCACAACAGTCCTAGTCTTAAGACCTAGTCTTAAGAACACGGGGTATTTCTGCTTCTTTTTATTCCTTTTATGATATGTGATCATGCTTTTATTGCCACTCTTCAGAAAAATAATATCACAAAGTTTAAGGGACTGAAAAGCATTCATTTCTGTTTGTTCTTTCTCATAAATCCTTTAGCCGGATTTATAACAAAACCTATTTCAAAACTATTCCAAAGGGACTGCCCAAAAAGAAATGCAACCTATACAACAAGGTTTTCGTCTTCTTACTTGATAATTTTATAATCTTGAACATTTTTTTTAATTATGTAGATAACAATGTTCCAAGTTTATCTATTTGTAGGTACCTGAGGGTTCCAGGTATAACACTAAGCAAATACACAGTATACAATATGTTTGCTTTTTCTCAGATACCTCCTTCAGTTTCACCACAGATGATTTCAAGCAAGTGCTGTGACCATAGAAATCTGTTATTTTATGTATATATACATAAAGTATGAAACCTTGCAATGGGTTCATACCTTTGAGCTGCAAACTGACTTTCAGCTTCCTACACGAAAGCAGTTTTTAACATATAAACAAAAGAAGAAGATTCCTTCTACTTTTCAAATTACCTTCAGAAATAGAGATGCTGAAATTATTGTGTAGAAGGTATGCAACTGGCATTTTCCTGAGCTGGGAATACACACTTACTTAATACAGTGTCACATCAGATTATATCCAAGGAACACTACCTGTGAACTGTAGTGGTATCCATTAGCACTATTGTGGTCACAGGTCTGTCAGCTGTGCCAAGAAAGCTGTTGTTGCCAAGAGGTTTGGGGAGGTGCAGGTGTTAAAGATCAGCCACTGATGTGCATTGTTGCTCGAAAATTTTGTGTACAGCTTCTACTCTGGCTTTTTCATTTGTCTCTTTGCTGTTCTATTATTTGAAATGAGCTGTTGTTGCTTTTAATACCAAAGTGAGAAGGGTGCAAATTCACCCCTACATATCTGTTAGGTTATGTGAAGAAAAGACTTCTCTCCCTGCACACAGACCTGTGAGGCACAGGATCAGTCCAGAGAACCTCAATAACCCCATCAGAGACACAAGCTCCCACTCACTCTCCACCTCAGCCTGGGGTGTCCCAGGGTAGCTTCAGGCCCACAGGCTGGGGATGTCACTCTCGGACAGAGGGGAATGCAGCATTTGTGGTGGGATGCAGAGGAGGAGCTTCTTGACATTGCACCGCAGTTATGAGTTTACGAGAGAAGCCAAAGGGAAGGAAAGGGAGGGATCAAAGTGTTTGGGAGAGGAACAAGTACGGGAAAATAGACAAATAAGGTGATAAAAGGGGATGGTCACATATAAATAGTGATATTCATATATCCATGTTCCAGGTGGTCAGTATGCTTGCCTGGCCATGCCCTGCGCCCATCACCACAGTCTGTCCTGTCCTCTTATTAAATCCCATTTTTAACTCTTGACCTCAATGAGGGACCCATGTGTGTGGATGGGGGGGGGTGGGGGGGGGGTGGGGGAGTGTCAGGCAGTGGGGCCGGGCAGGATCTGAGTGCCAGCAACTGGAGTCAGAACACAGGTCAGAGGAACTGTGCATCTGTGGTGCCAGCAACTGGACAGACCAGACTGCATGCACGCTGTAAGTGTATGTGTGTCACCATGTAATCACCAGCAAATACCAAACAGAACTAGTCAGGGAACAGGATATGTGGCTTGGAAACCAGGTACAGAAGTGGCTGTAGGTCTGGGGTGGATACATGTGTGCACCTCTGTGAGGAAGACAACAACTGGAGGGGCCTGGAGGTCCTGTCTGGCTGCTAGTTGGACCACAGGGTCCAGAGAGAGAGGGAGAGTCAGAGACAAGTGCACAAGCCAATCTGAGTGTCTAAGACTGCTGGCTGGAGGGATGCACAGTATGGATGTCTGTGTGTCTCTCTGCCTATGTGTGCACAAGGGGACCTGGGGATCTCTACCAGCCTTGGAGGCTGCCTGCCCAGGTGCCACCCATGGGGGAGACTGGGATCCAGTGGCAGTTACTGCACAGACCAAGTGTCTGAGCCCAGCTGCTGGAGGGATTCACCATATGCATGTGTACATATATATATTCCCATAAAGGGTTCTTCATCCTGACCAGCCATAGGGTGTAACAGGATGGGGCCACGTGCTGTTTGTTTTTGTACGAGTGCTGAATGTTTCTATTTTCATCTGTGTGACTGGATGTCTTTAAATATAAATACACGGTTTGTGGGTTTGTGTGCCTATTAGGAATGTATGCTTGTTACCAGCTGAACCTTGGGAAAAGGAGCTGCAGTACTCTCACCTCTATCAGGCTACTGAATTCAGCAACTACTAGCAATACCCAGCGTCAGTAGGTGGAAAGGGAATATCCTCAACAAAAACATTTTCTGCATACACAGTTTTCAGGAATAATATAAAAATAAGTATAAAAGATACATAGATATTTTTATGTAGAGGAATGAAGGCAGTGGGTTGATTAGCATTGATAACACGCAGCTGTGGCCTTGCCTGTGTGGCAGTGGGTTGATTGACATGGGCAATGTGCAGCTGTAGCTTGTTCCTGCTAAGTGGTTAAATAGCACCAAGGAGTGTGGGAGTAATGTGATCTGATCTTTGGAGGAAGGGGATACAGCATAGATAGTAGAATCTGACCAATGGCTAAAAACCTTGTTGTAGCCTACTTGTTTGTTTGTGCTTTAACAATTGGTGCCCTGTGTGAGGCTGACTGAGTTGGACTCCAACTACAATAACTGGTGCCCAATGGGAGAACCTGCAACCCATAACAGGCACTGTGAGAGGTGAGCCATTACAGCTAATTGATATGGGTGTATTGCAATATTTGTTGCTCATCTTAACTCAAATTGCAACTTTTGGTATCCAGTGTAGATGGGGAGTGATAAAAGGGTTAATATCAACCTGTATACAGTATGGAGTAGGCTCACCCTATGCTAGATCACTGTTATGGTGTATTTTCACAGCAGAGCTTACTGCTCATGATTGCTGTTCAGTTATGCAAATTACTTTGACCCCTATGCAAATGTTAATGTTTGAGTTGAATTGGAGGTGCTTGGTAAATGAGCAATCATTGATGAATTTAGAATACCCCCAGGATGATCTGTGTTTTGGGGTAGGGGTTCCACAATTGATGGGGGAGGCTCCAGTTAACTCAGTTACAAGCTTGCTTACATCGTTTAGTCCTGCAGCAGGGAAAAGAATTAAGTCTCCAAGCTTTATTGCAAGTTCTGGATCATGGCACTCCACAACAGTCATGGACCACAATTAAACAAGGCCCAAATGAGGGATATGTGTCATTCCTGGACAGGTTGAGAGATGCCTTGGACAAGCAAATACAGAATGGGGCAGCTATGGAAGCATTGTTACTTCAATTAGGTAAGGACAATGCAAATGAGGATTGTAGAAAGGTGGCTGCAGGCGTGGTCAATTGTAATCCCACTTTAATAGAATTAATGGATGTATGTGGGAAGGTAGGAACTGCTGCCTTCCAACTGGAGCGTCTGGCAAAGACCTTTGCTGATGCAGTTGGGGTCATCTGCTGTTCTTACACACGTGGGCAAGAAGGTCACCTAAAGAAGGTCTGTCCAAAGAGATTGAGGCTGGGAAGGGCTGATGGCTCTGGTTTGGTATGCCATCGATGTAACAAACCAGGGCATTTTGTAAAATACTGTAGATCTAAATTTAATACTCAAGGACAGTTATTTGTAGGTGGCAACAGAAAGCAGAGAAATGTGAGGAACCACATGATGATACAAATGAATCCTCCACAACAATTCCAGGCTTATGCAGCCAACTCGCAGCCCAAACTTCAGGGAGTGTCAGATTGGATGTGACCACAACAGCAGCCATCACAATAGAGAATGATAAAGTACATAAGGTCCCACTGAATGCTGTGGGACCCGTCAGCAATAAAATGAGTGCGCTGTTGCTTGGATGTTCTAGTGTAACATTACAAGGTTTGTTTGTCTTACCAGGAGTCATTGATGCCGATTATATGGGTCAGATTCAAGCAATGGTGTGGACCCCCACCCTCCTGTGTCAATTCTTGAAGGTAGCCAGATTGCACAATTGATTCCTTTCCAGGAGCAAGTTAATTATGCCCATGACAAAGTCCAGGGCAAAGAAGGATTTGGTTTGACAGGAACACCACAAATTTTCTGGACTCGGAGTGTACAAAATGCTCGACCAGCTCTAACCTGTAAAATTGCCTTTGCCAAGGGACTCCTCCTGCAATATGGGTACCAGAATGATTGACACAGGAACAGATGTAACTATTATATCTGCCTGCATCTGGCCTCGCTCTTGGTCTGTCTGTTTGGCAGGTTCCATATTGGCGGGAGTGGGTGGTGTGACACAGAGTGTCCAAAGTCAGTATATGGTGCAAGCTCAAAACTCTGAGGGCCAGACAGCAACAATCTGTCCCTGTGTGCTTGATGTCCCTCTGAATTTGTGGGAACAGGACGTTTTGGGATAATGGGGAGTCATCATTGGTACCCAGAAGACTTTTTATAGGGGTCACTGTGATGGAGGGCATACAAAGACTTATTCTGCCTTTGACTTGGAAGGCAGATACCCCTGTTTGGTTGGAACAGTGGCCCCTTCCTAAGGAAAAATGTGTAGCCCTCCAACAATTAGTCAAAGAACAATTAGCACAAGGACACCTAGAACCTTCCCATAGTCCTTGGAATACCCCTGTGTTTGTGATAAAAAAGAAATCAGGCAAATGGAGCTTGTTACAAGATTTAAGGAAAGTAAATGATGTAATGGAGGGAATGGGAGCCCTGCAATCAGGCATGCCTTCCCTGACAATGATCCCAAGAAACTGGGACACTTTGGTAATAGATTTAAAAGACTGTTTTTTCAGTATTCATTTGCATGAAGCTGGTAAATGCGAATTTGCTTTTTCAATACCTAGCAGAAACAACAGAAAAGAAGACTCCTTGTAAATGATACCAATGGACAGTGTTGCCGCAGGGTATGAAAAACAGTCCTACTATATGTCAATGTTATGTAGCAAAGGCATCGTCACCTGTATGGGAACAATTTCTACAAGTATGTTGTTATCATTATATGGATGATATACTTGTATCAGCTACAAATAAGGCTGAACTTCAACAAGTGTATCCAGTTTTGCAGCAGTCATTGGCCACCTCTGGGCTATGTATAGCACCAGAAAAGATTCAACAACAAGCCCTGTGGAAATACTTGGGAATTAAAGTGCTAGATCAAATGCTTGAGCCACAGTCTATCCAGCTCCAAGTAAATGTCAAACCCTAAATGATTTGCAAAAATTATTAGGGACCATAAATTGGGTAAGGCCATACTTGGGCCTTACAACAGAACAATTGAAACCACTCTTTGATCTATTGAAGGGTGACATTGATTTAATGTCTTCCCAATCACTAAGGAAGCCAGCTTAGCCCTAGAGAGGGTGGTCAATGGTCTGCAACAGAAAAGGGTACACCATGTAGACTTAGAAATGCCGATAAGTTTATATATTGTCATTGCTAACTATCATCCCATGGGATTGTTGGGCCAATGGAATGAGTGCTGGCAAGATCCACTACATGTCTTAGAGTGGTTATTTTTATCTATACAACCATGGAAGACAGTAAGCACTCAGATTGAACTCGTGTCAAAAATCATCACCAAAGGATGTACATGGTGTGTTCAGCTCACAGGCCAAGATCCCAATTACTTGATAATTCCCATTGAATGTGATTATGTGATTATGAACAGTTTACAGTTTCAGCTGGCTCTGGAAGGATTCAAGGGACAAATATCCTATCAAATTCCCAGTCATAAATTATTACAAACTTATTCAGACATACAAATACTTCAAAAGCCACTGGTAGCAACAGCCCAGTGCAAGGCCCTACGGTCTTTACAGATGGTTCTGGGAAATTGGGAAAGGCAGTGGTCACTTGGTATGACAGGAAGCAATGGCAAGAATTGATACACCTGATAGAGAGATCACCTCAGTTGGTTGAACTTAGTGCTGTCATTGTTGCCTTTAAAACATTTTCTCTATGTGCTGTAAACATTGTTACAGACTGCTTATGTTGTGGATGTTGCATGATGCATTGACCATGCACTGCTTAAGGAGGCAAATTCAGAATGACTATTTTTTAATTAAAAACACTATGGGTAATAGTGAGTCAATGTACACATAGATATTACATCCTGCACATCCACAGTCACACTGGATTGCCAGGATTCATCTGTGAAGGAAATGTCCGTGCTGATGCTCTCACAGCTCCTGCTTGGACTCCTCCAGTGCCAGATCTGATATGACAGGCCCTCGTGTCTCATCAGTTTTCTCACTGGGGGCTCAGGCACTGGTCTGTCAATTTAAAATATCTCTTGTGGATGCAAAATCCATCATCGCTGCTTGTCCAGGGTGTCAACAATTGGGTCTCGGACTGATGTTTCCACAAGGGGTCAATCCACATGGATATCAGTCCTTGGATCTGTGGCAAACTGATGTCACACATGTGCCTTCTTTTGGTCACTTACAGTATGTTCATGTCTCCGTTGACACCTTCTTGAAAGTTGTATGGGCATCAGCCCATACTGGGGAGAAGGTTCTGGATGCCATTTCACATCTTCAACAGGCTTGGGCTGCTCTGGGGGTTCCAAAGCATCTCAAGACAGACAATGGACCAGTATATTCATCTGCACGTATGGCCAAGTTCCTTGCTTCTTGGGGGGTGGAACATGTTACTGGCATCCCACATTCCCTGACTGGCCAAGCCATTGTGGAATGTGTTCATCATACTTTAAAGCTACTACTTGAAAAACAGAAAGGGGGAATGGGTTCTGAGACTCTGCATGCTCGCCTATGGAAAGCTGCATATACATTGAATTATTTGACTGTGCTGGCTGGGAAAGTGTCCTGTGATTATCTCTCATTTCTTGCCTTTACAGGGAGGAGATCCTCCTATCCGAGCAAAGGTTTTAATGAGAGACCTACAAATGGGAAAATGGACAGGCCCGTGGGATTTAATTACCTGGGGATGAGGGTATGCTTGTGTCTCCACAGATGCAGGGCTGTGGTGGCTTCCAGCTAGGTGTGTTAAGCCTGGTTTAGATCCTAGAATTGGCAAGAGGACATCAGATACCAGCTGTTCCACAGAACCCTTGAGAGGGGAGTCAGAATATCTGGATGACCCTGATGGGGAGACTGAATCAGATGTAGCTTTGTGCCTTCTTAACTCAACCTGAACAGCCTTTCCACATACCCTGCCAAGGGCCCTACAATAGATAATAGACACAGCCTTTTTGGTTAAAAACAAAAAGGGGGAATTGTAGAGGAATGAAGGCAGTGGGTTGATTAGCATTGATAACATGCAGCTGTGGCCTTGCTTCAGAGGCAGTGGGCTGATTGACATGGATGATGTGCAGCTGTAGCTTGTTCCTGCTAAGTGGTTAAATAGTCCTGAGGAGTGTGGGAGAGGGGGTTGGATGTAGGAGGAGCAGTGTGGTCTGACCTCTGGAGGAAGGAGATACAGTAGCATCTGACAGATGGTAAAAGCCTTGTTGCAGCCTACTAGTTTGTTTGTGCTGCAACATTTTTACACAAAAATACTCATTAAATATTATACTAGTTACATATTCCATTCTGTGACATTTTCAATATATCACATTGGAAGTTCATATTAAGGCAAAAATGACAGGCTTGCAAATGAGGTCTGCTCCTAGAGTTACCCCCATTCAATTTGTACAACAGTGCCATTATAGCGGTTATAGTCAACTGAACCAATTCCACACATACTTGAAATATAACAAAGATGGATAAATCAATGTATAGCATAGAAAGGTTCAAATGTTTTAAAAACGGAAAGAGCCAAATCCTGTTACTTCTATAAAGTTCTCTAGAGCAGTGCAACTACCATATACATGTCAGACAGGATTTGGCTTACAGTCAACATTAATATTCAAGGTTGATAAAATCAATAAACTGGTTGCTTTAAGACATACATGCATTGAAAACAGCAATAAAAACCTCCTCCATTCTTCTGCAGATTACTGCAGTCACAGCAGAACTATTGGAAGGGATAACATAAACACTAAGCAACTTCATGCAAAGTATAACAGAGCTCTAGTTAGCTAATGCTAGACTCCTAGAAAAAAAGGAATTCAAGATTACTTTTTTAACTAAAAAAATAAATATTTTTCAAAGCTTCATTTAAATGTCTTTAATACACATCTGAATGTACCCCTAACAGAAGGAAAAAGTTGTAGCCTTTTACACTTTAAACTGAGCCCACAGGGGTTGAAACCATCCAGAGGTACCTTGACAGGCTTGAAAGGTGGGCTCATGCCAACCTCATGAAGTTCAACAAGGCCAGGCCAAGATCTTGCATGTGGGTCAGGGAAATTACAGGCACAAATACAAGCTGGGCAGAGAATGGATTGAGAGCAGCCCAGAGGAGAAGGACTTGGGAGTGCTGGTAGATGAGAAGCTGATCATGGCCTGGCAGTGCATGCTTGTAGCCCAGAAAGCCAATTGTATCCTGGGCTGCATCAAGGTAAAGGTGGCCAGCAGGCCAAGGGAGGTGATTCTCCACCTCTACTGCATTCTTGCAAGACCCCAGCTGGAGTACTTCTTTCAGCTCTGGGGCCCCCAAGAAAGAACGGCAAGGACCTGTTTGAGTGAGTCCAGAAGAGGGCCACAAAGATGATCAGAGGGCCAGAGCACCTCTCCTATGAAGACAGGCTGGAGAAGGCTCCAGGGAGACCTTATAGTAGCCTTCAAGTACATAAAGGGAGCCTAGAAGAAAGCTGGAGAGGGACATTTTACAAGGGTATGTAGTGATAGGACAAGGGGTAATGGCTTTAAGCTGAAAGAGGGAAGGTTTAGATTCAATATTAGGAAGAAATTCTTTATTGTGAGGTGGTGAGGCACTGGAACAGGTTGCCCAGCAAAGGTGTGGATGCCCCATTCCTGGAAGTGTTCAAGGCCAGGCTGGATGTGACTTTGAGCAATCTGGTCCAGTGGAAAGTGTCTCTGCCCATGGCAGGTGGGATTGGAACTAGATAACCTTTATGGTCCCTTTCAACCCAAACCATTCTATGACAAAACTACGAAAGCCTGAAGTTGCCTTAAGCTTCAGTGGAATTAAGGAACCAGGGAGATATAGACAGCACCTCATAGGATGAACCCATATTGCATAACACCTGTATAATATTACATAGCATATGTTACATCTTCTTAGACATTTCATACTCTGCGATAAATGTTACACTCAGAGGTAGTTCTATTACGATCATTGGATTTCTTCACATAAAAGCAAGTTCAGTGGATGCGGAAAATTAGTTTCTGCCTCAAGTTTTCTTTTTACCATGAGCATAAATCTCATTATGCTAGCTGAATGTACATTCCTGTCATTTAACAGGACAAAGGTTTTATAAAAAAAGTATTTATTTACTTCTATAATTCTTTTTTGTGTCTGCAGACACTTTAATCAATAGCTACAGAATCATTTTCTCTTCTTGATACAATACCATTTAATGTATCTCCGGTTTAAAGTTTAAAATAGAAATTACTAGACCAGTTTTATCACTACCACATGTCCCTTGAAAACTACTTGAGGTCTTTCAGCCCAGACTCATACCACTAAACTACAGTTGCTTAATGGAGTCTAAGTTAAATCCCTTCTCCATATCCAGGACAAAGTGATTCAGTCCACCAGTCTGCTGGCTCCAGTCAGCAGGTACGTTTTGTACTCCTTGTGTTAAAGCTGTGTTGTGATGTAGCAGAGGATTCTAGATCTGTGTGAACACAGAGAGGAAAATCTTCAAGTCACAATAACGGGGACATGGGTTCCAAGTTTCATTTCAGATTCTGTTTCTACATTGTGTGTGGTGACTCATGCGCTAATACTCCAGGGTGGAGAGCCTGTCCCCCACCTGATATCACTATAGCTTTATGCCTGCTAGTTACAAGGAGACAGCAGACACAGTGCGGGCTCCTCTGTTTGAGGAAGCTCTGCTGCAAACTTTGGGTGCACACCACTTCTGCCCTCACCAGCCAGTCTTTTCCTAGCACCGACCACAGCCTGACAGTTTGCGCCACACATTAAAGGAAAAATGCTACTAGTTTCTTTGCAGCCCAAAGAAAATATTCTTTTGTGTGTGCGTCCTTCTTTTTTTAATGTGCTTAAGTCTGGTTCAAAGCTGTGAATTCCAACTTCACACAGACTACTAAATCCAGGAGAAGGTGAGATTTCAGAATATGTTGTTCCTATTCCTAAAGCCATTTGCAGAACTTGGCCTTAATCCTCACTGTATTCACATTCTATTAAAGTTCAGCATCTGAAAAAAAAAAAAAAAAAAGAAAAAAAACTGAGAAAGCTTTTTGTTCATTAATTGAGATCTATTTTAGCTCTAATAGTCATTACAAAAAATCTATGGAGCTGAGGGCTCTTCTTATCCAGTTGGAGGTTATATTTAATATTCTGGCCAGTTGTCTTTTACATATGGATTTGCTAGATAACAGAGCTGCCAAATTAGAGTAATCCAAAAATTAAGAATAATCATCCACTTCGTAACATTTTAACCATTTCACTTTTACAAATGAGAGTCTTTTCACAAAGGATTACCTTCTTTCCTATTAAAGCAATTGATAAAGAATTCTGCACTGCACATAAGGTATGCCAGGCACTACTTATTCTTCCCACATTCCAAGATACTGCTATATCTTAGAGAATCATTTATAGCAGATTGTTACAGGTAAAATGGGACATCACTTTTGGTCTTTCAGGCTTTACATGTCCTAAGGGTAATGATTTGCTATACATCCATAATTTTCAGAAATAGTCTCTAAATTTGATATAGCTTAGTCCATAGATGTTCAGTTTCAAACAAATCAGTTCATGTTTTTGGAAATAATTACCTGTCTTTCTATTTGCTATTGTTATTTCACATAAAGGATTAACTTTCGTTCCAGAAAGGAAGACAAGTTAAGCAGTACTATATCAAACAAAAGAAAAAAAATGCATCTGCAACTACCAATTAACATGTCTGTAGTCACAAAGGATTTTAAAATTAACATATATTTTTTTCAGACTGAAGTTTCCTAAGATTAAGCCACAGTAAATAGTATGGTATGTGAATTAGGACAAGGCAAAGAAAAACTAAATACAAAACGTGCTCTTTCCTTCCCAGAATGCTGTGTTTGTGATATTTTAATATTTGTAAATTTGAAGAGTCCAGTAGTGCTAGTTTAACTGTACCTACTCCCTAAAGCATGAGCAGTAAGAATTTATGCAAAGTCACTTCTACTGGAATGTGTTGGAAATGGAAACAGTAATCTTTCTTCAAAAAATATGAATCTGACAACCCGGTAAGTTAAATGTGTATGAAGCTTATGTGTTATTTTGCTGGACACATAGGTCAAGATAAAGGCTTTCAACAAGTAAAGGAACCTTTCAGGTGCACAGCTGAAATACATAATTTCCTATAATTTTTGGAAGCGTGAGAATAGTATGGCTTGTACTATATTTGGCCAGTTTGAGTATGCAGACTCAGGGACTCAGTATCCATTTACACCCAGACCAGTTTTCATCTAGGGGCTTTTGATTTCTAACTTAAATCTTAAAAGAGGATATCTGACACTAAAAAGCAGCTATCATAACAGTATATTCTGTGTGGATTTTGTTTTCATGGTTTCAGCACGCTCTGAACGCACCTTGGTCTGGGGTCCTCATTAGCCTGTCACCTGCATATCACTTGGACTTAGTGGTAAATAGGTGCCTACCAAGACTGAGAAACCTCTTGGCATACAAAAAGATCAAAAGGTACACTCCTGACATGGCCACCATCACTGTAGAACATTTTTTACTCCCAGTGCAAAATTGCTTCTTTCACAGCCTTGCAATAGTGGTAAGCTTTGAAATCTGTAGTTTGTGTGTTACCTGGAAATTAATTTATTATTATTTTTTTTAGGTCATAGTTCAGAGTTGAGGACCTGACAAGGAAATTAAGAATTTTTGAGATGTCTAAACTGCTTCCCAGATAAAGCATTTTCTTATGGTTTTGGTATTCTTACCACTAAATGCAAGAGCTGAAGATTATAAATAGAAGTAGACTGATCAGCTATTTTATTTCTTTTCATGCTTTTCTGTCTGAAACTGAATTGCAGTGTTGCTATAACAGTGCTTGTGAAGGTCTGTCAATGCAATGTCAAACATAGCCAGTATCAACACTACCACTAATCTTATCAGCAAGCCTTCTCTGGCAACATACTTTCTTACAGTATTTTTTGTCATAACCCATCATTTCCGAGAGGGAGCCTGATTCACAGATTACACATTTAGGTTGCCGTATTTCAGCATATCCCTGTTGCAAAGCATTTGAAAGCCTGAAATGGGTCCAGCCAACCCCAGCAGAATCCTAAGGACATTTGTATGTGCTCTTTATATATATATATATATATATATATATATATATATACACATACAAAAATTAACTAGGAAGGAATTCAGCGCATCCCTGAAATACCTGCTCCTAGAGGACCTTAGCTGAGAAGTGGCAGCTACAAGTCAAAGTTCCTACAATTCCTAAATCGCAGGAACAATAAAAGTACAATCCACATACAATATAACAGCATCCCTTCCAAATTTCAGTAGCTGTCCTTTGCACTGAGTGAAAACAGCTCACTGAAAGCTCTACAGTACTGCATAAAACAGCGTAAAGGCACTGTTTACTACTGTGTTTCTTCTGATGGTATACTAGCATGCAATGACACTGTTTTGTACAGCACTCATAGATGCAGATGTCAATTGTCAGAATGCTATCACCTCTGGTATCCAGGCCAGACAGGAGAGACCATCACCCTACCAGAATAACTTGTAGCTACAATTTTAGCAATGCCCATATTGAAAAAAGACCAATCATAAAAAAGTAATACAACTTTACAGTATAGACTGATTCGAGAGGTGTTGGTCGGTTATGAGAGGAAGACTCCAATAAACATCCTTTAGTTCTTGCCTTGTGCACAGCATTATCCCAAACGATAAGCTTGAATATTTTCAGTCACTCATTTTTGGTATTTACATGTTCAAATTACATTTTAGGGGAGAACATTTATGTATTTACATATCAGTGGAGAATTTATTTGCTAGCCATTTGAATTTGGCTTGTTTAGCTTTGCTTCTGCCATTGCTAAAACTGTAATAGACATTTTGATTAAGGTTATGTAAAAAAAAGTCAGCACATTTCAATAATGGTCATTTTAAAAATAAGCAGTAATAAATAAGTACCTAGGTACTTGAGAAAGTGTGAGGATAGTATAATTATAAATCATTTTATAACAATAATAATTGTTTAGCTCAAATTTTTCTTTCGTAATCCATCATTTCTGTAGAGATACATTTTAAATGAAAAATTTATTTATCAATTCCACACACATAAAATTCACAAAGTTATGTTATAGTAACAAGGGCAGTTAGAAGTGTTCATGTTTCCTATAAAAGAACATTAAACTTTCTTTGAAAATTACTTTTTCCTCAGTGACAACTAATTTAACATTCCAGTCTTCAGCTACAGTTTCATCAGACAAATGAACACTACAGAAAAACTATGTTATAATCCTTTTAAAATAATGGTTTACTAACAGCTATGTATTGCACTCAAAAACAATTGCATGCTTCTTTTTCATTTTGATATGGACAAGTAAATTCAGAAATACTCATTCCCTTAACATAAGGTTATTTTATTTAATTATTTTTCTATATAATATTGGAGAAGAGATCCCATAACTGCAGTTGTGCTTATAAATCTCACCTGTCTTTGGTACAATGTCATACAACAAATTTCAGCTTGAGTTTTCTGAAAAACTGCCTCTGTACTGCCTGGAGTTTCCGTCTGATAACTCTAAAACCCTTTTCACATACGAACTCATCAAAATGAAAATTTTCTAAGTGTTTACGGACTACAAATCTTGAGTTTCAATTTCCTTAACCTTTTAGCCTGGCCTCTTTTATGAAATAGAAAAGAATTTGAAGCCCTGGAAAAAATCAATTAATTTTTACTGTGTACTAGTAGGAGGCATCTTCATAACATATGCAAAGCAGGTGTCAGCCATTTGGGAACTATATTTTAATATGGTCCAGACAGACATTCAGATCTAGTAAATGACATGTTGCCACACTGGGCAACTCATTGGCCCACTGATTCAAAAGGTAAGACACTTTCAAGTTTTCCAAACTGTTTTTAAGACTTCTTTTAGTTTTCCTGAATTTCTACTACATGCAAGCACCACCCATTAAACAGACCATTTCTGACTACTAGCAAAGTGAAGGTCTTTCACCCAGACAGTGAAAAAAACCCCAATTTGAAGCCACAGAACGATAACATGGGAAAAGGGCAGATTCAGCCAGCTAAAACAGGGTTCTCCTTTAAGTATGAATTTGCCAGAAGTCACAAGAGGTTGAGATACAGAGGAGACATGAGCTTCAGTCTCCTAGCTACATCAGGTCTCCAATAAAGACAAAACAGTGCTCTGTAGATTCCTTTAAAGGATGCTCTGTGCAGTTCAAAAGGAGTAACCATGATAAAATCTGTTAAATAAAATTTAAAAAAACCCCTTACTTTGAATCACAAAGCTTTTAGTTGCAGAACAGAAACACACATGATACACACACAGTAGATATAGTGAGACCACATTGTCATCTAATGCATCAATGTGCTGGTGACACTGCTAACAGGTAACCAAAATTCATGACATAGATGCATCTTTTGAATCCTTAATGAACCTCACTCACATATGACTAATCTGTAAGTCTTTGAAGACACTGGACACACACAAGACCATGTAGGAGCTCTGAAGCAGAAGGATAGCATTCATTTCCAAAAAGCAGCACTGGGAAACCGGCCTATCACTTCCTGCAGTTCTCTTTCTAATATTATTAGTACAAACAGTCTTCTGCTACATGTAACAAAGCAAAGGGTTTACAGAAAACACAGCTCTTGCTTCTCCCCATAAAACAGCAATACTAACACACTATTAATAGTGATAATAAGGAAAGAATTTAAGATTGTCTAGACTTTTAAACTGTGATCACTTTCCTTTAACTTACATGGACTTTTTTTAATGCATTGTGCTATATCAACTAGGAAGCAACCTTTTTTTTTTTTTTTTTTTTTTTAACTGGGAGCATATATGCTATTACAGCCCATATTTTTAATCAACATGACTTTACACATCGCATCTGTAAGGTACTCTTGCCTTTGACCGTTTGTCTTATTATAACAAAGACAATTATTTGAAGCAGTAAAGGGATCCTTTAAACTTCACCATATTTGAAATATATATATAGTTTATAATATAGAATGGAAGGGAAATGAAGTAATTTTCCCATACTTTAAACTCTGTAAAACTGGTGAGCAAGATATATCAGTATCACAGTAATATGTTTCTGCCTACGTAACACCAGTAATGATGACACAATGGTTTTGTAGAAGATTAAGTTCCCTATCAGTGTTTCAGTTTTGTGATCTAACTGCATGAAACATCAAACTATCCATGGGAAATTACAAAGGGTCTGAAGACAGTGAAATTAGATGAATTTCAAAAAAGCAAGAAATGAGTCAGCCTGTAATTTCTTAATCAGCATCGTCTAACTTGAAAAACGATGCTAATTTCAGCCAGTTACCCATTGAAACTTACTTACAAACATATACTAATATATAGCAACTATAATTACTGACCTCTACCCATCTCTGTTTTCCAAGTAGAAGGCTTCAGGTCCAGGATGAGTAGCAAACTTATATAATTTTTTGCCAGTATCAAATATAAAGGTCAAATAGGGGACATTTCCAAAGCTACAACCCATAATGAATAAACAAACCAAATTTCAGGAGCCATGCTCCTGAAGAGCATTACAAATAAACAAGTAAGAACATCAGTCAATGAGTGACCTTTAATAAATGTATAGATGTGTGATTAATCAAAAAAGTGTAAGTGGCAATTCAGTGGTTAAAGTGGAACATAAACCACCTTTCTAAGTCCTGCTTAACATCCTTTCACTTTGAAGCAGATAATTTATCTGCAAACTATATAGCACTAAATATTGTGCAATATATTGAGGAAGATGATTTCTGACAATTAATGAAAAGTGGATGAAGTATACTTCTCTTTAAATACAAATCAATTGCATGTGCCTTTTTTACAGTTTCTCCCGCTCCCTAAAAGCAGCTACTTTTTGTACCCATTCCTCCCACCCACTTTCACTCTCCAGAGCTACTAGTTTATACTATGGTTCCATGAAACAATCAGCCTGATATTAAGTAGAAAGGAACAGAAATTGAAGTAAAAACAGTCAGTTGTACAAGACAAAGCTTTGAAAAAATCACTTTGTCAGTTCAAAAGGATTCCAAAATTTTGAAAAGCTAACTTTTTTCCATACAGACATTATTTCAGACCACATATCACCCATTCCACTGCTTGCAGAAAGCCTGCATAAAACCATATGAGGTGGTCTTTGTGAACAGAAATGCAACTGTGTTATATCTGATCAACTTGGGACCATCAGGGAATTGAGTGCACATATCCAGTGACACTGAACATAGAGACATGAATTTAATAGCAGACATTGCTTCTCTGGTACAGCAGAGAAGACTTGAAAGAGGCTGAACTCCCCACACTATTCTTCCTATGGTCTGAATGAAAAGCTGGGGATACATTATTATTTCAGTTCCCAAACTGGATAACTTCTTGCTTAAAAAGGTAGAGCAGGCTGGTGAAAAGAAAACCTGATTTTTTTCTTTCAGTATTTTTTTTTTTAAATAAATGTTCCACATTTGCTTCCTTTAAAAGCAAGTTTCCTCATAGACTCTCTGATGAAAGGATAAGCAAATTAAACAGAAAGACCCAGCAAGGATCTGAGGGGCAGTGATGAGTGGAGGAACCACAGTAACTTAATCAGTGAAAACCTAATCAGTGAAAATTAGAGCAACTGAATCAGCTTCTCCTACTACTATCAAGGGAACATGCTTGTCCCTGGTGTGAAAACCACTGAGATGATTCAACAGCAGGAACTCTGTCTCACAGGCCTTCAGACTAAAAAGGGATTATTGACTACAAGGTTACAGGATTTATTAAAGGATGGAGAGGGGAATAGGATTGGTGGACTGTGTAAAAGTTATTATGGGATGTTTCAAGTGAATTTCATGAATATTCAAAAAATTTTATGGGATGTTTAAGGGAAGGACTGAAGTTTGGGAAGGAGTGTGACAAAGGTGAACTGGGGAGGAACACACATGGGAAAAGAGAGAAGAAACATGACAAAACCAGTTTCATGTGAACAGGTCAGAAGGTTGGTCTGTCTTGCTCACAGAGGGGATGAACAGGTTCAGGCTGTTTGTGAGACTCACGTTTACGCAGAGGCTATGTGCACTTTTGTGGGTACCAGTACAGGCACCATTCCACATGGTGGTCTGTGTGACCACAGTGGCATTAGCCTTGTGTGCACACACTGGGAGTACCTTGCTTCTGGGGACAGGGAACTGCAGCAGCTTCACATGCATGTCTCCAAGGCCTCCTAGTCCACCAGATTTGGCAGCTTCTAGCAATTCCTGCAGAAAAATTTGGAAGACTGGAAACAATCATGTTACTACTATTATTTTTCAAAGGCATGTTTCAGACAGTCACCAAATCTTTTTTTGAGCTTAGAAAGCTGTTATGACTCCAAAGATTCCTCATCCCTGAAGGTATTTAAAATCCGACTAGACATGGTCCTGAGCAACCTGCTCTAGCTGACCCTGCTTTAAGTAGGGGCTCAGACCAGGTGGTCTTTCAGGGTGCCTTCCAACCTCAGCCATCCTGTTATTCTCTGACAAAATTTCTGCCCCTCTTTTCCAAATGTCCTAAAAATTATGCAGTACTATTGTACAAAAAATGTTAAGCAAAAGCTCTTAGGGGACAAAAGCCACTTCAGAAGAAGTTCTATGGTCTATATGGCCTCTAGCACGCAGACTTAAGTTTTCTCCATCTATGCTGTGAACCATGTGCCTCTGTAGCTGAATTAAAGCAATGTTCCCAACAAATCATGTTAGACTGGATTCCCCCCATATCATTGTAGGCCTGTGGTTCAGAGCTGCTTCAGATTCAAGCAACTCAAAATGTAGAAAGATCATGAAAAGTATAATATAGATATCTATAGCAGGATCATTAGAGATAGATAAAATTTAACCAAACTCCCTGTTTTATTGTAGAGCTAGTAGAAGCCAGTCTAAAAGGGAAAATCTAAAATCAGACACCATTATCAATGTAAGGTACAATATGTTTATGGCAAAACATTGCCTCAGTGGAAAAACTGATACTTTCAAAAATAAAAATAAAATGTTTTTCTATAAAACATCAACTCTTATAATATTTATAATCCGCTTGAACAGACTTGTCTAATAAAATACTTCAAGATCAAGGAATCACTGGGGCATTTAGCCTGCCTTTGCACATACCTCAAGCTAAACGATATACCAAATTGCTCTTGCAGTCACATGAGTAATAAACAGGTTTGACTGAATCATACCTTTCAGAAAAAACATCCAAGACTAATCTGGAAACATCAAGAAGTGGAGAATGCACCGTTTCTCTCTCTAATTCCAGTGGTTAACACCAGCAACAATAAAGACATGTACTTTATTTCTAATTTAAAATTGCTTGATCTTAACATCCAGCCATTAGTGCCTGTCATGGTTTAACCCCAGCTGGCAACTGAGCCCCACACAGCCACTGACTCATTCCCCCCACAATGGGATGGGGGAAGAGGATCAGAAGAGTAAAAGTGAGAAAGCTCATGGGCTGAGATAAAGACAGTTTAATAGATAAAGCAAAAGCCACACATGCAAGCAAAGCAAAACGAGGAATTCATTCACCTCTTTCCATCAGCAGGCAGGTTCAGCCACCCCTAGGAGAGCAGGGCTCCATCATGCATAACGACTACACAGGAAGACAAACACCATAATACCAAATATTGCCCACCCCCTTTTCTTCCCTCAGCTTTATATACACAGCAGGACATCATATGGTATGGAATACCTCTTTGGCTAGTTCAGGTCAGCTGCCCTGGCTGTGTCTTCTCCCAATTTCTTCTGCCCCTCCAGCCCTCTCACTGGCAGGGCCTGAGGAACTGAAAAGTCCTTGACTTAGAAACACTACCCAGGAACAGTCAAACCCATCAGTGTGCTATCAACAGCCTTCTCACACCAAATCCAAAGCACAGCACTGCACCAGGTACTAAGACAATTAACTCTATCCCAGCTGAAACCAGAACAGTGCTATTAGTTCTTATTATGATTTTTCAGGTGAAGGACCCTGTAATACCCAGTATTTTCTCTGTGTGAAACTTAATAACTGTAAATCACTCAAGCTGATGGTATAATATGCAGAAAAAAATTAGTTAACAACTTTAAAGGAAATTTAAGAAGAAAGAAAAGAAAAGAAAAGCTCCTGGCTTTTCCTCCTACTACTTTTTAATACTTGTAACAGTTAGTATTTGAGATATTTTTACCATCTTGTGGGGGTGGGGTGGTGGTGGTGTACTGTTGGAGGATATCACACTACTACTGAAATCAAAAGTGGTCTAATCTGTACAGTTCATTTAGGTCAGAACCATTATCCAAATCCCAGATATGCTTATTTGGGTATGAACATATGAATACTGTTTCTAAATTGCAATAAAGGATTTCAGATTTAAGATTCAGCACAGTTTCCTATTTTTATCACGTTTTATCATTAACAGAAAAAAACCACAAACTTTTTCTTGAGTATGTGTTCCTAGGAACCTAATTCTGTAGCTTAGTATGTTTAGTTTCAGCCTCCCATATTTAGCTTTTTAGCATTATTTAACTTCTAGAGACAAATCTTAAATATTGTGATGTTTGTTCCTGCAGATATTGATATATTTTGTGATATTATTATATGGGGACATACTATATCAGAGATCAATACAGATAAATACTGAAAAAATAAGAGTACATCTGACTTGTGAAAGCCTAAATTGTAATATCACCCTGTATGTCAGACATTTTATTTAAGATCACCATTGTTGATGTACTCCAGGTTCTCATGGGAAATAAAAATAAAGAACTCTCACAAAAATATATTATTTGGGGTTTTTTGAATTCTTCTATTAGGACATTGGAAGAGACAACAAAAACTGACATAGCGTCATTAAAAAAGAATACTAGTTATTGCACTGCTTCATTGTATTTCCTGAATAGCCATTTTGTTTCAGACTTCTTCAAGTATTACAGCAGTGAGAGATACCCCCTAGGTAAGCATATACCATCAATAACCACTAAGGCCAACCTTTATTCATACCCTTGATTCTTTTAGCTCCTCAAAAACCTTCCTTCTGGAGTAATATTTCTAGTCTCATACTAAAGAACAAGGAAAAGCAAATGTCTGTGCTTGACTTACTAAAGAATAACAAATTCTGATTCAAAACAATGTGTGACAAGACGGGCAATGAACTAGTCTGATTTTGTGGAGTTGACTGAGATCAAGAATTCATTTAACTATTATCAGAATAATTTTATGACGGTAGATAAATGCATTTAAAGGCAGGAAAATACCTAGTCACTTTTGCATCTACCTTTAAAGATATCGTTAAACAGAGACAGAGTTTAAATCTGTAAGTGTTCTCATTCAAATTTTATATTTGAGTTTTCTTATTCAAAACAAATAAGTAGCAATTACTAAACTCCCTAGAACAAGCTAAGCTCCCACTGAGAAAAACATATTCTGCATTCAGAAAGTTTTGACAGCAATTATACCCCAGTACTATCAAGCCAGATGACTTTATAGAACGGATGTTTCAAATCTTGCAGGCTTAAGTTTCCAGGTCCAAGATTTTATATGGTCTGTGTGTTAACTGCCTCCACCTACATGGGATCTCTAAGCTGGGGGCTCATTTTGTCAAGAAATAACCCTCTCCTCATCCCAGAGTGAAACTTAATCTTTTCATGATTTGTTCAAAGTGAAAACCTACCAAGACCCAGATTCACAGACACAATGAGGAGCTTAAACCTTACTGAAATCAAACTGGCTTAGGCTTCTGAATGCTAGCCCCAAAATCAAACAGAAGTTAAGAAATCCTAGCAGTTACAGATGAATTGTACCTATAAGTTTCCTCCTTTTGTCTGCACATCAAAACACTTTTATTAAGGACCAGTAAATAAAATTAAATTTCTTGAAGTACGTTAGCATACAGGTGCCTGAAGTACTTATAGAAAATCACAGAAACTTTCCTGTGTCAATCAGTGATCAGGTTAGATGGAGCTTTGAGCAACCTGATCTAGTGGCCCATGACAGGGGGTTGGAACTAGATGATCCTTATGGCCCCTTCCAACCCAAACCATTTAATGATTCTATGAAGTTTGAAGGCAGGCAAAAGTAATTCCCAGTCAGCATGAAAGAAAAATTTTATGCCCCTACAACAACACCTTGCTTCCATTGTTAGGATGTTGCTCCAGCTATCCAAGCTGCACGCGAAGTTCTCCAAGCCTCCACTACAGTCACATCCATGAGGACACAGGCTAGCCTACTCCCAAACTTCCCAGGACAGCCTGATTTATTACCTTAGCTGCATCACTTCTCTGTCTCTCTTTTCCTACTCTTTTTCTGCCTCTTCTAGATGGCTTTGAACCAGTGACAACGAATGATCTTCTGTCATGTGTTTGAATTTGAACAAAAACCAAGCAGCTTTGCTATTGTCAGGGGCTTTTAAGCTTTACTGTGAAAGGTAGTAACAGTGGGATGGTATAGAGACCACACTAATATTTTATCTAATGATACCTGTTACTGGGGCCCAGCAAGCTGTTATTGACACAATGCGTTCAGTGACATCTGATTAATCATTATATCACTAACCAGAATCAATGGTTATAACTCTGAGGATCTTTCTTCAACCTTCCCACTGAATAGCTTGCACTGGTTTCAAGTTTAACCTAACAAGAAGCTGTTTAACCTATAAGCCTGCAGCTGTAGGAAAGTACCCTGGGTTTTTGTCACCATGGTGTTTACTGGAATGCAATTGTATTCCAGTGGCAAAATATATGTATGTTCTCTCTGACTGGAAATATATCCCTGTCAAACCTTGGACATATAGCACTACCCAAAAGAAAAAATGTAAAAGTAAAAACAGAGACATTTTCTTTCACTCGAGTGCAAGGAGAGTTATTCTGTATGACCCCCCTGGCAGCAGCAACCTCGTAATTACACTATGCTTTTAGAAGCTGGGAAAGCAAAGCATGTGGAGAGAACTACACTTACCTACCTTATTTGAGTTCTGTGATGACAGAGTGGAGTCATTAAAAAAAAATTTAAAAAAAAGAAAAAAGAAAAAAAAGAAAAGAGGGAAAGAGATGATAAAAAATAAGGCCTCAGATATCCACCTTGTGTGGTCGATGGTGAATGACTATATAAATACCCTTGAGGTTCTTGTTTTAAGACACTTGCAGTACTGCTAGAGAGTAAAATATTGATATGTTGATTCCTTATGCTTGCTTTTTATCATATTGGAGGGTTCACTTGCTGCTTACGTGTTTAGTTTATCCTCAGCATCCTGCTTAAAGTTTGCTTAGTAGACCCCTTCACAAGAGAACGTAGATGTAAGGGCAGGAACATGACGGTCAAGTCCTTAAAAAGAAAAGTTATAGTGACATAATATGAGTACTATTTTTTTTCCTATGATACTGTTAAAACAAAATATGGATTGCATCCTAGTAGTATAGTTCAGTCAAATACATAAAGTGTTCCTGTCTGAATAGCATGAACAAACAGAAACACAGCTGCACATGTATCTTCTGACTAGTTAGTTCTTAGAAGGTCAGGGTCAGCACAAGCCAAGGCTTTTAGTCACTGTCTTCATCACGTTCCCACTTATATCAAATACTTTCATTTCTTAACAGAGTTAAATTTTCTGCTTCATTTAAAGGATGGCTCCAGCCTGGTGCTTTATGGCAGCAAGGCACCTTAAGATTGTGATGTTGAGTTCGTGTCTGTATAGATTCCATAACCAGACTGTCAGCCCCAGCCTAACTTCTTTGGATATATTTCCCTGTTGCATCTTATGTATCAGAAGCTAGTTGCTTGTTTTCATATATCAAACTACCACTTAAAAGGCTTATTCTGTTTTTCTCCACTGTACCAAATGTCACTGAGTAGCCAAAGGAAGGCATTTTGGTATTATAGTTAAACATATGTATGAAAACATAAGAGAGAAGTGATTTTGGAAGAAATAATGAAAGACTAAGCTGTATGAAAACATGTCAGCAAGTCTATGGCATTAGTGATCAAGACAAGCACACAGTAAAGTAAAACATGAAAAATTCATACTCAAAAGCCATGTATGATAACCCAAGTTTCATCAGTTTCAATTCTTTTAACTCCATTGCATAGAGCTCATGAATTACAGCTCCAAGAACTGAGCCATAGTTCTTTGTTTCTGAGCAGAAACAGTTTAAATTTAAACTGGAATGATAAGGAAACCCAAGGTTATTAAATCCAAAGGATTAGGCATTATCAGGCAAATTTTTTTAAAGAGAAGAGGAAAAAGGAGCAGAAAGCAACCCCTGACTCAACAAATCCAGTGCTGGCACCATTAGCTAAATACAGTTCTTCTTGTGCATTCAGGCGACCTAAACATCCAAAAGTCTGTCAGAAGACAGGTCATGATAATGAGGCAGTTTCAGCTAATATCAGATCCCAGCTACCAGAGATACCATAAGGAAATTAGAATCCATCCATCTAGAACTTTAGCTTACTGCAAAGTGAAAATAATATCAAAAAAAAGGAGGAAAGGTCACTCCATTTATACCCTGGAACCTCCAACACGTAAGTATTGCAAAGGGGTTTAGATGTTGGGTTTTTTTCCTCTGAAATAACATTAAAATCAGTATTAAAAGCAAGTCTTTTCAAAACAAAATTATTGGCCTAAAACAGGGTGAAGATTTCTCTTTCTACTAGGTAGATACTCTATGTTTAAAGAGGCAAGGGAGTCTTTGGCAGCAGGCTGGCCAACCTGGTGAGCTGGGCTTTAACCTGAAGGACTCAGGGGGAGGGCTCCAAAGGGGCGATGCTCACACCGTTGCATCCAGCTGGGGATTAAGCCAGGCCAACCAGGGCAGCGATATATGTTCCTTAGCCACCTCCCAAGATGAGTACCAGCAGGCCAGCCACCTCAAGGGTGTGCATTGCTATGGTGGAAACCTGCATGCTCAATCACCTCTCTGAAATGCCCATACACCAATGCACAGAGCGTGGGAATATCCAGGAAGAACCAGAGATCTGCGTGCAGACGCACAGCCGTGATCTCACTGCGATTACAGAGACATGGTGGGATGGCACAAATGACTGGAATGCTGTGATGGATGGCTCTGTACTTTTTAGAAAAGACAGGCCAGCAAGGAGAGGTGGTGTAATTGTTCTATGGGAGAGAGCAACTGGAATATATCAAGCTCTGCTTAGGCATGGGTGCAGAATGAGTTGAGAGCTTAGGGGCAAAGATTTAAGTATTTCCCCCTTTCTCATGGGGAACCTCAGCCTCCCTGATATCTGCTGGAAAGACAACACAACTAGGCAGACACAATCCAGGAGGTTCCTGCAGAGCACTGATGATATTTTTTTGACACAGGTGGCAAAGGAGCCAACAAGTCAAGACACACTCTTGTGTCGCAGCACTCTCAAAACTAGCCGGCTGTAACAAGGTCTGTTTACCATCTCATACCAACATACTCTTCATGCCAGTCCCTCTGCTGCCTTCTAGTCTCTCCTCACCCAAGGCAGGGTCACTCTCTCTGCTTCTTCCTTGGCTGCTTTCTCTTCGTTGGCTCTCAACCACCTAACTTAACCAGCCACACCTGTACCTTATCTACATAGGCCAACCCACCACCCCTGAAGCCAACCCACAGTTGTATATTATCAATGCTAATTAACCTAGCTTCATTCCTCTACACTCTTGGACCTTGTACTCACAAAGGACAAGTTGGGGGTAGCCTTGACTGCAATGAACATGAGATGGTGGAGTTCAGGATCCTGCATGAAAGAAGCAGGGCAGTAAGTATGATTGTGACCCTGGACTTCAGGAGAGCTAACTTTGGCCTCTTCAAGGACCTACTCCAAGGAATCCCATGGGTTAGGGCTCTGGAAAGTAGGGGGGCCCAAGAGAGATGGCTAATATTCAAGCATCGCTTCCTCCAAGCTCAAAATCAGTGCATTCCCATTAGTAAGAAATCAAGCAAAGGGGACAGGAGACCTGCATAGATGAGCAAGGAGCTTCTGGCCAATCTCAAGCAGAAGAAGGAAGTTTACAGGATGTGGAAAAAGGGACAGGCCACTTCAGAGGACAATAGGAATGTTGTCAGAGCATGCAGGGAGGCAATAAGGAAGGCTAAGGTCCATATGGAATTAAATCTGGTGAGGGACGCCAAGGACAGAAAGAAGGGCTTCTTCAAGTCCATTGATAAGAAAAGGATGACTAGGGAAAATGTGGGCCCACTGATGAATGAGGTGGATGCCTTTGTGGTGAAGGATACACAGAAGGTGGAGTTACTGAATGCTTTCTTTGCTTCAATGTTTGCTGCCCAGGCAAGTCCTCAAGAATCCCAGAACCTGGAGGCAAGAAAGTCTGGAGAAAGGAAGACTTTCCCCTGGTTGAGGAGAATCAGGTTAGAGATCATTTAGGCAAACGTGCCACCCACAAATCTGAGGGCGCCCATGGGATGCACCTCTGAATTCTGAGGGAGCTGCCAGATGTTATTGCCAAGCCACTCTTCATCATCTTTGAAAGGTCATGGAGAACAGGAGAGGTTTCTAAGGAAGCCACTCTTCATCATCTTTGAAAGGTCATGGAGAACAGGAGAGGTTTCTGAGGACTGGAGGAAAGCCAATGTCACTCCAGTCTTCAAAAAGGCCATGAAGGAGGACCCAAGCAACTACAGGCTGGTCAACCTCACCTTTATTCCTGTAAAGGTGATGGAAACAGCTCATCCTAGAGGTCATCTCAAAGCAGGAAAACAAGGTTATCAGGAAGAGTCAACATGGATTCACCAAGGGGAAATCATGCCTGACCAACCTAATAGCCTTCTATGATGGAATGACACGCTGGATAGATGAAGGGAGAGCAGTGGATGTTGTCTACCTTGACCTCAGCAAGGTTTTCAACACTGCCTTCCCTAACACCCTCGCAGGTAAGCTCAAGCAGTGTGGGTTAGATGGGTGGACAGTGAGGTGGATTGAGAACTGGCTGAATGGCAGAGATCAGAGGGTTGTGGTCAGTGACACAGAGTCCAGCTGGAGGCCTGTAGCTTGAGCAGTGTTCCCCAGGGTCAGTACTCGGTCCAGTCTTGTTTAATTTATCAGTCAATGACCTGGATGAAGGGACAGAGCGTACCCTCAGCAGGTTTGCTGGTGACACAAAACTGGGAGGGGTGGCTGACACACCAGGAGGCTGCGCTGGCATGCAGTGAGACCTGGACAGGCTGGAGAGTTGGGTGGAGAGGATCCTAACAGAGTTCCACTCCACAAAGGCAAGTGTAAGGTCCTTCACCCAGGGAGGAGTAATCCCATGCACCAGTACAGGCTGGGGCTGACCTGCTGGAAAGCAGCTCTGCAGAGAAGGACTTGGGAGTTCTTGTGGACACCAAGTTGCCCATGAGCCAGCAGTGTGATGCCCTTGTAGCCAAGAAGGCCAACAGGATCCTGGGGTGCATTAGAAGCATGGCCAGCAGGTCGAAGGAGGTGATCCTGCCCCTCTGCTCTGCCCTGGTGAGGCCACATCTGGAGTGCTGTGTCCAGTGCTGGGCTCCCCAGTTCAAGAGAGACAGGGAACTGCTGGTGAGGGCCCAGCAGAGGGCTACAAAGATGATGAGGGACTGGAGCATCTCCCTTATGAGGAAAGGCTGAGAGAGCTGGGCCTGTTTAGCCTGGGGAAGAGAAGACACAGAGGGGATCTTATCAAAGTCGGCAAATGTCTTAAGGGTGAGTGTCAAGAGGCTGGGGCCAGGCTCTTTTCAGCAGTGCCCAGCAACAGGACAAGGGGCAACAAGCACAAACTGCAACACAGGCAGTTCCTTCTGAATATGAGGAAAAACTTCTTCACTTTGAGGGTTACAGAGTACTGGAACAGGCTGTCCAGAGAGGTTGTGGAGTCTCCTTCTCTGTAGACATTCAGATCTTGCCTGGACATTTCTCTGTGCAACCTGCTTTAGGAGAACCTGCTTTAGCAGTGTGGTTGGACTAGATGATCTCCAGAGGTCCCTTCCAACCTATTCTGTGATTCTGTGGTGTTGAGCAGCATAAGGAACTTTGGTATGAACTTCTCATAAACACTATTGGACAAGTAATAAACTGAACTTCTGGTAGATCAATGATCAAGTTAAGCTAAAATTAAGTTTTAAGATTGAAAATGTGTAGGGTTTGATTTCTTGAGCTTTGCATTTAGAACTTTGCTTTTCCATGTAATTTTAAACTGCAATAGTCATAGCTACAAGCTCTGTCTTTTCCTGTTTATCTTGTTTCTCCATGCTGCCATTGCTATTAACTTCATTTAAACCAATACAGTCGCTGAAAAACTGTGAAGATGAATGGGATATAAAAGACTAAAAAAAAAAAAAAAAAAGGGGGGGGGGGGGGAGAAGCAAGCAAGCAGTTTCTGATATTACAACTTTACCTCTGAATAAGTAATCAGTGCACCGAATATACAGTAGAGAAAAATGTGGAAGCAAAAGAGAAGTGAAGAAAGAAGAAAGAGACAAAGAACGAATGCATACCACTTCCAGCAGCCTTGATTTTTCACCAGTACAAGCTATTACAAACAGAATTGACTTTTTATATTGGCATCTTCTGCTCTTTCTAAAATAATAGGTAAAGAACATAATATTACTATGGTTTGTCCATGACATTAATTAAACATTCAACTCTGCATCACCCATGATGATTCACTGCCCCTACATAGTGCAATAAATACATATTCCTAGTTCATTATGAAGGGTAAAAGTGAAGCATAGAGTCCATGCCATAGCAAATCATTTTTCAAGCAATTCCACTTCATCTAGTAGATGAAATTCAGCAAAGCATAATGGACTTTCATAAGACTGTCTCAATCTCCACCACAGGCAAATAGCTTCACAAAGTGTGTCTATGCACTTGAGTTTCCTTTCCAAATCTGTTCAGCACAAGGTGGTGAACAAATACGGTTATGGGATAGAAATGGATCCACATTTCAGCATAGGAAGTGATTGGAAGTTCAAAGAATGGATCCAATACAAAACTTACTAATTTCATAAGAAATATTCAGCATTCATCAATCTTCCATCAGTATGGAAGCTCTCCTGTTCAGGGGCCAGTTTAAGGGATAGAACATAGTTTGAATGAGGTTTTACTGCATTGCCAACAGAATGAAAGGTACATTATATGTGAATATCCAAGCCTATTATGTTTCTCAAAGTTTATGAACTTACAGATGTCCATACCAGTGGATCAGCACTTGTGGTACTTTTTGTACATTTAATGTACAAATTTTTAAATCTTCATTGAAAAGAATGACTTTCAAAAAGGTCTAGTGTACACCAGGCAAGGATTTAGCCAACTATTCATATTACATAACATAAAGTAATTTTAAGACATTTTCTGTTTGAACATGTGACTGCCAAACTGGTTGTAACGCTTAACCAGCCTGGGAAGTATCATCCCGCAAATTATTATTTGTAAATGTACTTTTGTTACACCAGGAGTTATCGTAGCTTCTGTTTTCTTACCATTGATCACAATAGGGTTCATTTTGAAATTATAGTGCTAATATCTGATAGTGATATGCTGATAGTTCTATGGGGATTTTTTATGATTCACCAATGTTATAAATCCTTGCCTAAGGAGCAGAGGTAATATTGAGGAAACATCCAGTCTCGGCCATGATTTTCAGCAAAATCAATGCTTTCAAATTTTCAAGTGCAGAGACTAGGACGCCTATGAAATATTTACGAGAAAGCACATCAGGTCTATAGCAGTTCTAGTCTGTGACTGCAACATATGGTTTATAAATTGCAACAGGTGTAGGAAAACAGGTGGTTGCAGCCATTCAAGGGCATAGCTGGAATTTACCACGAGGAAAAAGAAAAAAATAAAAAAAATTAAGTACCTCAGCTTCTAGGGCAACTTCCAGACTTAATGACAGAAACCAAAGCTCTTCATTGGGCAACTCTGAGACCTTGTGATTTTTTTACATACTAACTTCCTAGAACAAGTTTATATCTGTCTTCTGTCACTACTCCATTACCTTGCCCTAGCAATTTTTTTTTTTTGTTAGAAATGGATATTCACTTGAGAAAAAAAGAAACACCAGTGCGCCTCCATCTTATCTTTCAAAGAAGTTAAACCAATGTGTAAGAAAAGTGATACAGAGGTATGGTTCACTGATTTCATTTAGATGTCAACCAAAATCCTACTATCAACTGGTTCTTAAGTTTAGTGATTTTTAGACCGTGTAGTAGATGTTGTCTTGCAATAATTCTCTCTTTGGTGCAACACTTGTTCTACTTTGAAATTACACTTAAGCCAATTTCCTTCTGTTCTACAAAATCTGCAATTTATCTAAAACAAACTCACATGCAATGGACTAACACAAAACTAGTGCAGTTCTTACATCCCTTGAGTACATAAGTACATCTTAAAAGGTCATCCATCTTGTACTTTCCTCCTGTGTAAGGATAAGTTTCATCATTCAGTATATTCCCAATATTAAAAACTGAACATTTCATAGATCTTTAATAAAAGCGTCAGTGTCTATAAATTACATGCTTGGATGGTTCAGTAGTTGCCCCTGGGATCACAAAAAATGATCATTCTTGAAAACAGAACATTCATGCACTTTGACACTGAACTACAGTAAATAAAATAAGCTCAACTTCAAGTAAACCTGGAGCCTCCACTTCTTTTCTAAATCACCAGCAACTGTTGGTCTGACTCTGGGAGCAGCTGAATTCCCACAGCCCTAGAAAGGTAGGAGGCTGAAGTAATTTGTGCTTTCTTAAACGTATTGGACTTATTCATTAAAATGTATGCATTGTACTAAAATCGATCAATTTATTTTTTAATATTCCCAAACCACAAGAATTTAACCTAAAATTAACTTGTTGTAACTTCTGCTTGAAAAAAAATTCCTTTTGTCATTTGTGTACTGAAAAGCTATTTGCAGGAACATAGGAACTGACATGCCAGATCAAACCAATGGTCCATCTAGATAGTATATTAAGTGTGCTTATCAGCTCTCACAGTTTTCCTCTGAAATTTCTGATTCAAAAAACTTCCTGTTTCTTTTTAATCTTGCAGACAACAATCAAACCAGACCATTAATTCCAGGGAGCAATTTACTATATGTGCTTCAACTACTATACTATGGATCTCAAAAATGCTAAAAACATGGTGTGATGGCATATTTAATATGTTTTTACTAAATTGTGCTGTCATGTGCAGTCAGAACAAGTATTCTGCGAAGACTGGACCAAATTAATCCCTAGCAACACTCCATAGAAGCCAATGGAGTTGCACCAAGGATAAAAGTGGCCAGCTATGCCTCATATTTACTGCTTCTTTCCAGTCATCTGCATTAAAGAAAGAATAAAATAGAAAAACACACACCACTTTTCTTATTCCCAAAGCAAGTCAGCTAAAATTACTTTAAAACAGTTCATTTACTAGGCAGAAACAGTACTGTAGCTGGAAATTTACAGTTAAAGCATTTTTCTATAGTAAACTTTTTTTAAAAAATGTGATTTACAGGAAATCACCTTATTCTTTGAGGGTGCTTGCATATCTAATTAAGTTCCATTAAGCTGATGAGATTTAAGCAGTGTTTAAAGTTAAGCACATGTTTAAGTACTTGCCTGAATTAGTTATATAACTGTCAAACTGTGTATTTCATATTGGTAAGCAACCTAGTTGTTTCTCTGATACTCTTTTAGGTCTTCAAGATTTACTCACATGGGACAGTGTCTTCACAAAGAGTGTACTGCTGCAGAAAATGATCTAAATTTAACTGTTAGATTAACAGTTCATTTTCTTGTGCAAGCCTACTCTTCGTTGTGTTTTTCAGGTCAGTTTTATGGAAAATTAATGCCTGAGAGTAAATTTTAATTTTCCATTAGTTTGTAGTCTCTCAAAAATATTTTTAATGCTTAACCTCACTAAGGAGTTTCACTTGATCATGCACATGTAACACACATCAGATCCAAGAATGCGTATCGGTTGGTCCTTTGTTTAAACCACTTAACAAGAAGCTCAATACTCAAGGGTTCCCATCTGTTGTAAGTACAGCTGTTTAGAGCATTGTAAGGTAGGCTCTGACGTAAGACATCTTCAACTAGATTTTACATAAACAAATCATTATCCACTTATAATAATATGTCAATAAGTTTATTACCCCATTTCCAGAAATTTTTGTGGTTTAGCCATCAAATGAAAACATTTACAAAAGCAAAGAAATGCTTAACCCAAAGAAAGAACTGTCACTGGCATAAAAAGGCAGTAAGAAGTTACATAGAAGAAGCTTGCATTGACACATTTGTCATTTATTCATTTTCATCACAAGAAAATTTGAAATTAGCTTGGTCTTTAAAATTCCTGGGTAGACAACAGGAATTAAATATATGGATACCTAACCATTCAGTACTTCAGTCACAAGTTATTTCACTGACATGCTTTTTCTACCTGAGACACTGAAACCACTAGTAATGAAACAGGGGGGATTTGCAAGAGCTACAGGTAATGACCTGATGCCCCTGCAAGTACGTTATCAATGCACAATTGAATAGTTTTGGATGTGTGTTATGTAAGCACGACTATGTTTTTCATTAATATGGCCTATCTATTATAAAACTATGACATGCATTTGAATTGAATATGAAACAAAACAACAAGCAGAGGTCAACAGATATCTAATGTAAGTTTAACACGCAGCTGTGAATTAAAAAAAAAAAGGCAGCTTCGCCATACATCACCTTCTGATGGTTGTAACATCAGAGATGGTTGTAAGTAAGCCCAAAGAGCCTAATTGTAATCATGACCTGACCTGTTTTGGAAGATGAGTCCATTTTCTCCTATCTATTCCTGTTCTTCTGCAAAAGACAGAGGACTGTCCAAAGGGCTCAAATGAGATCAGACTTTACTTGGAGCAACTTGGCAAGTTACAGAGAATCTGCAGAAGTCATTCGTTCAGTGGTAGTTTCAAGTACCAAATATCACTTTTAGGATTTGTTATCCCTAGGTAGAAGGTAAAACTGAGTCTGTGGACGTGGGCCTGGGTAAAATCTGAAGAATTTAATTCACACCATTTACTTTGCAATCTACTATGAGAAGCAATATTCATGCTAATTATTCAAATGTATAAATCTGAAACCCCCAAAAAGCTGTTGCAGAACTACATCCTACAGAAATTAAAATTCCAGGATACTGCTGTTGAGGAAGCCCACAGTAGTAAGTATAAATGAGTCAACTAAAGCAAGAGATAATCCTAATTAAAAAAACCAAAAACTCACATATCATGAGACCAGAAGACATTCTTTGTTTTGGAACATTCTAGGCCTATATATGTGCCTCTATGCACACATATGTGCGTGTATGCATATACAACAATACATGAGATGAGTTCTCTGACAAGTTACATTACATTCTGCCAGTATTTTGCATAGTGCCTTGGGTTATTTTTTAATTGAATTCCTCTGTTTGTACATGAGAACAGTATTAAAAAAAAATCCCTGAGGACTGCACTGTTTGATACTGGGTAATTTTGTTCAATACCAAGTCATTTTAATTTACATTGAAGGAGAACTTGTTAGAAGTAGGCTGTAGTTGCTTAAGCTTTAAATGTCAAGTAGGGTTGGGGAGGGGGGTGATGTTTAGTTAATGAAAAAGACAGTTTTCTAAGTAGAATTAAAGAGCATTATTTGTCAGATAGGCTATTTAAGTAAAATGGAGTGTCCTTTTCAGCTCACAGCCTATGAAGGGGTGGGGGTGGGGGGGTGGAGGGAAGCCTCAATTATCAATTACATTTCTGGAGAGTACAATCCTCTAAATATATTCTGTAAGAGACTGAAAACTTTCGTGTTCTGATCTGCATTGCACCTGCATAGAGGTAAAATATGACCTGCATAGAAGAAGAAAATGGAAGACAAGAAGAAAGAAAATTATTTGGAATAATAAAAAGGAATATGTGTATTACAATTAAAATAAAGAGTTCTACAGTTGTTTAACTGAATTTAGTTTTCTGAAGCTGGATACTTGATTGCGGTCTCTGAAACAAAATAATTTGTAATTTATACTAGTAACAAACCTGAAACCCCACTGAATAAGAATTCTTCATGAGCCAGTCCAGTATAGCCTTTTCTTACTTTTCTCATAATTAGAACTATAAAATAGTGCAGAAAGCTTAAATATGAACAATAATAATAATAAAGCCTCATTACAGAGGTGCTTTTAGCCCTAGGATCTCAAAATGCTATAGAAAGGGAGGCATTTCGAACCAATATATAGCATGGGTAAGAATAAAACCTGTCTCCCAAGTCTTCTTTGATTGCTGCCTCTTTTCTCTCCCTCTCACACATCTTCCCAGCTGTTAGAGAAAAAGGAATATGGCTGGAATATTTAGTTAAAAGCAAAAAGTAAAATACTTTCAGAACTTCACTTCTACTTCAATACCTCTGTGCAGAGTGGAAAACCATAGTTCCTGTATTTCTTTCCAGGATTTCACAGGTGGAAATCTGCCTGAGATCCATAGTATGTATTTAGTGAGTTTGATTTGTCCAAGGTGCATCTCAGTCACTACACATTGTCTTTTTCCAGTGATCTGTCCATATAACCTGAGGCATAGATACAAGGTTGCCTGAATGACTTCAGGCTGTTCAGACATCCCAAGATAAGTGCTCAAAGTTTTCAAATTCTAGCTGGATAAGACTTTTGGATGGGAAAAGGGAGAAAATGTAGATAAACATAGATATATGGTAACTATGTGAAATGAAGCCATTTTCATTTAACAACTTTTCCATGCATGACTGTAATTATCAAGCCTCAAAATTCACTTCTCAAAACCCAGGGAGAAGTCAGGATGCATATGTTTTAGATATTTATTTTGCTAATCATGTTCAATAATATTCTTTTCCCAACCTCATATGTCCACAAAGAAAGCAAACACCCTGACTTCAGTATCACAAAGATGTCTTTAAAAAATCTCTAAAGTTTAACTAAATATTGGTTAAGATTAACATTTTAAATAACAATTACATCCAAAAAGGGAAGAAACCTCACATGTATCTTAATTTTGTTTGTGTTAACACCCATAGGTCCAACACTTCCCAGAATTTACTGAGGCCCTTTGCACAGTCCTTAGGTGCACACCCAGCACGAGGAACTCTATGCATTCCAGCTCCATCAACATAACTCTTCTTTTAACCTTTTTATCTTCCACTTGTATTGCCTTTGGGGAGAGGGGTGGGGTGTAAGTAAGCTCTGGTCAGGAGTTAATTTTTTTCTGCTTGGCTGTTTCATAGATAGTTAAGGCAGCTTCCTTCCTTTATGTCTTTCTGCTAACCTCTGGATGGATGCTCTTCTTCATCCCCAGGTGTCTGCAAGGAGCATTCTTCCCTCCTAAACCACTATAAAGTGACAGAAAGCCACTTTTGAGTTTTCACAGAGACTGAGAAATCACTGACTGGAGTGTGTCTCATTATTACTGAGCTCAGATCCCCAGATGAATGCATCAAACTGTGCCTGAGTGCTCTCATCTACCTGAGTTAGGACCCTTTTAACTCATTGGCTTTAAAAATGATGTAACTTAAGAGAAAAAAAATCCTACTTGTTTTAGTCTAAAACGCTCCCTGAAAGAAAATGCGTATTTCTCTAGTTAACTGCTTTGGTAAAAAAAGCCAATATGGCTTATTTGGGACATATTCGTTAAATCAGTAGGCTTAGGCTGCCCCTAAAATAATAAAAAGACCAAGAGACATGGTTTAGTTGTGAAGCAGGTCTTTGGAGTTCACCATTAACCTCCATGGGCTGAGGGGCACAGCCTGCCTCACCGTGGTCTTCACCATGGGCTGCTGGGGAATCTGTGTTGTGGCACCTGGAGCACCTCCTTCCCCTCCTTCACTGACCTTGGTGCCTGCAGAGCTGTTCCTCTCATATTCTCACTCCTCTCTCCCAGTTGCTGTTGGACAGCAATTTTTACCCTTTCTTAAATATGTTATCCCAGAAGCACTACCACCATCGCTGATGGTCTCGGCCTTGGCCAGTGGCAGGTCTATCTTGGAGCCGGCTGGAATGGGCTCCATCAGACACAGGGGAAGCTTCTAGCATCTTCTCACAGAAGCCACCTCTGTAGCCTCCTCACTGCCAAAACCTTGCCACACAAACCCAATAAATCTGTTAAAATTAGCAGACTGTTAATGAAACTTATTAAAAAAAATGCATCCAACTTTATCAAAAAATACCAATAAAGGCTTTCTACAAAAAGTGTGGCATGGAACATTTCAGTTCAACTGAAACTTTGCAAACTCTACAGAGCTTAATTTGGCATTACATTTTTTCCACAGCTCTGCTGCTGGCATAGTGCAGTATTCATACTCTCTTTCAAAGCTCAACATATAAGATTTCTTTTTTTGATGACTCTCTAGAAAATGCAGCCTTACAGCTCTGGTAATAAGGAATGCCTGCCAGCAGAATCCCTGTAATGATCCTCACCAACACAAGAGTCCAACTACTTTGGTAATTCTCTCATCAATTTTGGTAAATGTTCACTTTAGAACATAATGTAGTTTGTAACTATGCTGTTCAGAAATACAGGCATATTAATTTGTGTGGGGAACTGAAATGCTGTTCTTCACCAATTCTCAGCTTCATCATTGCTGAAGCTGCTTCTGATTTTTTTGTATTTCTTACTGTTTGCACATATGTCAATTTTAAAATTTCCAGACTTTTTTAAATTTTTAAATGTTGAGTTTTTTTCAAAAAATTATAGTAATCTCAGCTTCAAGTTATATATATATATATATAAAAGTTAATCTTTTTCCTTTCATAGGTCATCAAGCTTCAGCTGAAAGGTATTATCATTTTAGAGAGAAGGATTCTTCATCTCAATAAAGCATTTCCTTCTGTATGATGTTTAGATAGTTGATTGGACCCTCAGTTTCTCCCAAACCCTTCCCCCTGGAAAACTGAAACTTTGGTGAGGTTGGAGGAATAAACAAAAATCAAAAATGTTGTAAAAAAAGCAAATATTTTACTTTAGTGGGAAGTCAGAAGAATTTTGCCAAGGGAAAGTCTTAAGAAAACTAAGTATAGGAGCTGCTGCTTTTACCATATATTAAAAAGAAAATATAGTTTTGTTTAAACCGCTTACAGTATTTATTATTAAGCCTGGACAATGAGTATTTGGTAACATTCTCCTCTTATAGCCTACATATAGCTACATACTTGCAAAACCAAAACCAAACCAACCAAACAAAAAAAGCTAAAAGACCCAACACCCTATGCCGCTGTTTTTCTATCCAAAATATCTGCATTTGGAATCCCCAGGTGGTAAATAAATTGACCACTTCAAATCTTATTCTAAAATAGTGTTTACTGACAGAATTTAGGAGTCAAACATTTTACATTTGCCTGCCTTTATTTTTTCCTCCTACCCACGAGTCCTTAGGATTATTAAACTGCAGTTTTTATATGAGAAAATGCAATTATTATAAGAAAATGAAACTAGCAAAGTGCGATCCATATAGGCAACGAAAATCTCATACTGCATCCCAATGTAATTACTGTCTGGCTTCCTGGTGTCCACAAGTCATATTTATAAACAGTATCAGCTCACTCAGGACAATGTGCATGAAACTGAATCATCTTGCTTCCAGCCAATGGAGCATTTACAGGCTGTTTTCTTTTTCTGTCTTCTCCTATCTGGTCAGATTCATGTGCAGTTTTACTCCAACCCTCAGCTACCAGGCCAGATTACACTGTTTCTGCTCTATCTACAACTCAGCTGCTGCACAACAACATTTTATGTCTTCTGCTCATCTGCAACATTAAGCTAGTTTAGGGTGATGAGCTCTGTGAGTAGAAAATCTAGAAAAATACAAGACTCCTGTCTTGAGTTTCAAGTGGCCTATATGGAGTATGTTGTCCGCCTTGGGTCCATGAGTCAAACAAAATCACCTAAATTATCATGCAATTTAAGTCCCTCCTCTCATATGAGTAAAGAACTCCTTTTCCTTTATAAGCTCCCTGACATGTTCTGTTTTCTTTTATAAGCTCCTTGACACACTCTGTTTTCCTTTATACAGTCTGGAGTCAAAAGTGACTGGTTTCCTGGCACTGTCTATAAAATTTCCTGGTTCCACACTGAAAACACTATTTCCATGAACCCAGTCTCTGTGAGTATTTCCACCTCTTCTCTTGTTCAGACCTGCTTTCAGGACCATGAAGTTTAAAATAACAACATCAACAACAACACAAAAAAAACCAAACAAACAAAAAAAAAAAAAAAACATCAAAGTCATGTCATGAAGATAACTGAATTTACTGTTTTCAAGATGCAGTTACTATTATGATGTGAGATACATAAAATCGTATTTTCACATAAATAATTTAAATTTCTTACTTATTTCCAAATAGATACTAAACCAAATGTGTTCTGATGGTCACAGCCATTGCCTTCTTTTCTTTTCACTTTGCTTTTAGCCCTCTCTGCCTTTCTGGTGTGGAAACCTATCTGCTTCTTTCTGAAACTTAGAAACTGGCTTTATCACATTGCTCAACTGCCCTGTTCATTAGTGCCCATTGCCCTTCCCTGTCTGCAAGTTTCCACCTCCATTGGAAAAAAGACTCTAGGAAAAAAGAAAATATTTTTCCTACACATAATTTTATTTTATAGACCAGCCTCTCAACTGGTTGTTTCTCCTCAGTAAAGTATAATGCAAAAGCAAGATCTGAAGCTGTCTTTACTGCTGTGCCCTTGTATTCTCATTTTTGGTTCTTTCAGTAGCTATCCTTACTATAATATTATGCTTTCTATCATCTCTCTGAACCTATTTTTATTACTTCTTGCTTGCTTCCAGTGGTTTAGCAAATTACATATTGTAGTATTTTTGTATAAATGTATATACAATTCAGCAATGCCACTGTGCTTTGTATTCAATAACTACTCCCATAAATACGAAACTTCAGTAAATTCCAGTGAATATTTTCATTTTTCAATTAGAATAAAAACTAATTCAAACTATTCTTCTGTATAGATCCTTACAGTTTGAGCTCTTTTTTTTTTTTTTTATCATTCCGTACTCGCAATGTCAGCAGCATACACTGCAAAGTTACATTATATCAGTACTTCACACTATATTCAAGGTGCAGTGTAGCCACAATTTTAGATAGAAACAGTTTATCTATCACTGATTTTATCCTCCTAACAGTATAAACTGAGAAACATGTTTGTCTTCAGCACTACAACTGCACTATACTCACGATGACATCAAATGATTAAGGGAATGACTGATAAAATCAAATGTATTGTTAGAAGTTTGATTTTAGGACAATTGAAACAAATGAGTTGTTAATAGTTAATTAAAGATATAAGTAATTTTGTATACCCTGCTAAGTGCTTCATTAAGCACTGATAAATCCTTTGTCCAGAAGAACAACTTCAAAAGAAAGCACCCCCACAAGACAGATGAGCTGACTGGAAATCCACCATGAGGAATGAGCTCAGCAAAAACTGGGGGAAAGGTAATTCCAGCAGGGGGAGACCGCGACCACCGACTCATTGACCACCAACTCAAGAAATCCACCAGATCCAAAAGAAGTTGAGACTGAGCATGTGAACTGATCAGCATGAGAAGGGAGAGAATTATTTGACAAATAGGAAACTGAGCACTAAGTAATGAAGAAGTTAGGTAACTTGTAACCAATGAAGGCTGATGTCTTTGTATAATGAACTGTATAAATAATGTAAAATTTTGACAGTTGGGGAGACAGGCATTTGTGGGTTACCACCTGGCTCCCTACTTCGCACAAACTAGAATAAAGGAATAGAAATACCTCGACTCAGTGTGTGAATTGGTGCTGCGCACCAGGTAATGAACCCACCTACAGGACAGAGGACATGACAAACTTTTTTCATGCTGACTCCCAGACATTTATTTTTTCTTGGCCAGAGTTCTATAACACCTTTCCTTTTTGTGCACACAGTATTTTTTCATTTGATTTTTTTGATTCATTATCATACGCTTGTCATTAGACCTCCACATTTAGACTCAACACACCCATCTAATTTTTTCTGCATTTTTTCTAATTATGTTTCAGGCTTAATAAAGGCATTATTTTGCTTTTTTTCTAGATGTTGCTATGGAATAATAGATCGTCTTATTATAGAAGTAAAAGGTCTACGTTATGTTCTTGCATGTTTTGGGAAAAGAAAAAGAGACGGTGAGAAGCAATAAAGAGGTATAATCCAGTTCCACATTCTGGAAAGAAGAGAGTCTAACATTTCCATTTATGGTGTCAGAAGTACTGTTTCTGGGAAGGATAAGGATGGGTTATGAATACCATATATCAGTCTGTAATAAATAGTCCACAAAATAGCTATCAGGCCAAATTTTTCCACTCTGCATTGAAAGTCCTTCACATCATACCACCTTGCTGCTAACTGGAATTATTTCAAATCTTAAGCACTTAGGAAATTGTATCTTTATTTATGATACACCTCATATTTTTCTTTGCTTATTAGAAAATATCAGGAAAGTATTTTATATCAACGGGCACTGATTAACCTTACTAGTTAGGGTGTAGTATTTTAAGGATGTGCACATTTTGCTTTTTCAGCCTACTCAAAATCTGCCAGGCAAGTATTTTTTCTCACATCAAAGTCAAAGATATCGTCTTTACTGGGGGAAAGGTGTGGATATTCTCCTTTCTTCCAGGAAAAGTCCTGTGGATGAAGCTACAGTTACATCTCTAGTCATACAAGAGATTCAAACATTTCCAGAAGGCTGAAGCTACCTTTATGTAACATTAATTTCAAATCTAGCATGGGTACCAAGATAACCTAGTTGGAGAAGAAACAACAAAGGAAAACTGATGCTGTAACAGAGAACATGTAATTTGGGGGCAATCTAATCTAATAATCCTATTGATCAGAGTTAGGCAATTTAAGAGCATATGCATGCACAAAGAAAAAAAGAAGCAGGTGATGTGACAGGCAGAACTTCAAGATCTGAAAGATAAGGGTCAACACTGTGTGGTGGACTTGCCAGCATCCCTGACAGGTAAAGGAAACAGGATCCAGAGATCTATACAAGATTAACAAAGAGTTTCAATTAGAGGGGAGAAGAAAACAGAAGAAAGATGATACAGATACCACATCATCAAAAAAACCCTCAGGGTCCTAAGAAATAATATCAGACTCTAGACTCCTCTGTAGTAATGAATGAGATCTGACTAGTCTTGCTCAGCTGTAGCTTTGCTTATTAGTAGTAAATGCTAAGTAAATTTAATGCATCCTATAGCCTTTGATAATCAGGTAGTACAAGTGGTGACATGGTGCATTTCTGCTTTAGCATCTGTCAATAAGAGAGAACAGCAACTTGCTATCATTTTGAGGATTCCCTCTCCCATCTGTTTCAGCCTGCATCCAGACGGTGGACCAAAAGTGTGCCCTTAATTAGCAAGCCTAGTCAGAGAATGGTCTGTGTTCCCTCAATCAGCAACCCAGGCTGGTGTCTAGTAGCAAGCAAAATGGGTTGTAACACTAGCTATGTCTTCCCCAATCCAGATTACAAGAACCTGCCATTCACTGGGTCCTAAAGATGTAGAATATTTCACTTACAAACATTCTAATCCTTGCAAAGAAACCAGATAGAGTGATTTGCTACTCATGAGCACAAGGCAGGATTAGGATTACTAACAAGCATAGCCTGTACTTTCTGCTTGGTATTTTAAGGTTAACATCTTTTGTTACTTGCAAAGATTAACAGTGTCTTTCCTAAAGGGTGATTCTTGGATGCATTATTCTTTTTCCCATTTAATCTTTTGTGGGAGAATTGTGATTATTTTATTTTAGATACAAAAATTATGGCTCAAAATTATAATGATGCAAAATAATTTCTTTTAAAATAGCTTTATATAAGTTCTGATGTCAGCACTTGTCCACAAATATGGTAACGACCTGATCCACTTCCTATTGGAGACTCATGCAGAAAAAGAGTGTGGTTCTGGATGCAGTGGGAGTATATTCTGCTTTACAGAGGTGGTTACTGCAAATGGCAGTAGTCCTGCATGAACTGTATGAAAATGGATTTTATTTCAGTACAGCACATTACAGATCCCAAGCCCAACCTTGTCATTATGATTTCTCATGCAATTATGTGTGGGTCCTATCTCCCTAAAGATTCTATCTTTCTTTTACTGCCTCTGGCTGTCAGCTGGAAGAAAGTTCTCAATCATAATGCAAAAGACTTTCCAAACCCAGAAGTTAATGACCATAATGATAACTGTTACTTATGCATTTTACTCCCCAAAACCTCTGAAGCGTCTGTGACATCTGCAAATTCAGAAAGGCATATGCCTAAGCATGTGCTAGCAGTAGCTTACTGGCAGCAGCATGATGATTGATTTTGGACCTTTTTACCTTAAGGATCAGCCTTTTCCAGACCTCAAGCAGTTTTATTTTGGCTGGCTTTACAATAGCTTACTTAAATTAGTTTGGTGATCATGTACCTACTCCTAGAATAAAATTCTAAGTTACAGAACACCATGGCAACTTTGTTCACTGTCTCCACAGAAAACTTCAAGGTTGTATAAACAGAGGGACTGACAGGCACTCTCATCCTAGACTGATTTTAAATAATTAGGGCAGGACTGTAGCAAAATGAAACTGGATGTAAAAGTATGGATTGTTCTAACTGCTCCATTTTCTGACATCTCCCTTTCAGCATGATGTTCTAAGAGACAAAACATTCCTATATGATGTGAGATCTTTTGTGTTGAATGCATAATTTATCTATGTATTTCCTATTTTAGTATCTATTGTTTTGAAGAAGTCTCTTGTTCAAATATTTTTTTTTAAATTCTTTCTGAAATTATCTGCTGCATTTCAGGGTTAACACTTATACTTTGCTACTTGTATTCTACACAGCAAATCAATGACTGCTGCTCATTTGTGATTCCTGCCAAATCGCTACACTCTGCTCAGACTGAGACTAGCTGAAGACCCTAATATGGTGACAGCTGCTGGGAATGCTGTTCTGTAAACTGAATAGCCAAAAAATATTCTATCAGCTAACAGCACACAGTCTTCTGAGATCTTATTTGAATATAGGTGGTGATAGCACATTTCCTTGTAACCCATATGTACTTCACAATATGCTGAGTTTGTACTTAATGCAATTATTTTAGATGCTTGTGTTTCTTTATATTAAGTTCATACAAATTCTTGCAGAATCAGGGTCAATGTTTAAAATTAAGCAGTCAAATGAAGGTGCAAATTTTTTTAACTGGTTCATATGAACTAAACTAGTAAATGCTTTTGTTCAGAATAAATAATGATAATTTAGGAAACTAGACTATGAATACATTGGTGTAGAGGAATTATAGAGGAATGAAGGTAGGTTATTAACATTGATAATATACAGCTGTGGGCTGGCTTCAGGGGTGGCGGGCTGGCTGACGTGGATAAGGTGCAGCTGTGGCTGATTTCTGCTAAGTAGTTAAACAGCTCTAAGGGGTATGGAAGAGATGGAATGGATGAAGAGAAGCAGAGGGGGGAGAGAGAATCCAGACATAGCAGAGGCAAGAAGCAGGGTGGACTGGCCTGAAGAGGATGAAGAAACAGCATGGATGGTAGAATCTGACTGATGGTAAAAAGCCTTGTTGCAGCTGACTAGTTTTGATAGTGCTGTGACACACTGGAGTCAGTGAGTTAGAATACTTCCTAACAAAACCACGTATATCATAACAGCCACAAGATCATGCTTTTCATAAATGGATCAATCTTCAGATTAAAATTTATGTTTCTTACTTCTACTACTTTTGCTGGAATTCTCTTCCACAGTTCACTTTCTTACAGTACATATTTCTTTGTTCCTACAGCATTTTATTTTTTTTTTTAAAAAAAAAGCTAAACAGCTTCTATCTTTCTTTGTTGTTAAAAACATGGAGTATTTACAAGGAGCATTCGCTAGCTCTCAACCCCTGCTCTATAGTCTAAAGAAACCTATTTTAGTCTCATATTGTAAGATAGGTATTATCTATTGATTGTGATACCCTTCTCTGCCTTTCTCCAAATCCTTTTAGAAAACATGTGATCAGACCTTTATATACAATGGTGCTTGTTATACATACCTAGCACAGAGTGCTTTACAGAACAGACAAACTGATGTTTTTTGTCCAAACCTGCACTAGTAGCTTAAGCTGACCCCCTTCAGAGACAGAAATTTGGGTATTTAACAAAGGCTGATCCATGGGATTAATGGTATATATCAAGGAGCACTGTCTGATCATGTTGTCAGGCCTGGCCACAGGGAAGCAGGAATAAGGGAAGACTAGTGTCAGTGTTACATCATGCATTAAACTTCAGAAAGTTCAGAAAATTTGGGGCATTCTGCCTCCTTTCTTATGAGTTATGCATTGTAACCTTCCCCATCATACTGTTGCATGTGGGGCCAAAGTGTAAACCAAGCCACAGAAACAACCCAGGCAGAACAAAACCAAAACCAACCAGTCCTCCCCACCCACTGAGCCCCCCACCTGCACATACAGGCTATGCATACAGAGGACAACAACAAGCAGCCAAGAGCTGGAGAGGTAGTCATAAATATAACAAGAGACAAAAAATTACAACTAGCTTTTCTTGATCCTCAACATCTTTTGTGTTGCTGTATTTTACTATTGATTTTTAGCTAGATTCTTAATAAATATCGAAGGACAGGGAAGAATTTTTTGGCATTTTTTTAAGCAAGGCAAGTTCTGGAAAAGGAGTATCAAACTTGAAGGTAAGTGAGAGCTAAGAGTAATTTCTCTTTCTCTGTTTTAATTAGGTTAATATGTGAGGGAAGGGGTTGGTGCTTAAGCAGGTACACTGCACAGTGTGAGGCAGCAGGTGAGTTCTGGTGGGACTGAGCATTAGATATTGTCCTACAAACGCATGTTGCAGGAACAAAGGAAACTTACTGCAAAAGCACCCTTTAAAGACCTGAGAAGTAGAGTACTTGAAGTACATTGGCTTTAGGCAAGTCCTTTCATGTACATTTAAATTATCTATGGACTCAAGTAGTCTCCAGAGAGGGCTGGCTGGTTTCACAGTCAATGTTCAAGCTCTGTTTTAACATTGCGAACAAGAACTACAACAGGCCTGAATGTAAGGTTTTCAACCGTGCGTAATAAACAATGTCATTATTCCCTAAGCGGGAAGACAGGCCTCATGCCACATCCTTACTCCCTCTCTGTAATTAAAAGAGCAATTGAGAACAGGAAGCTGCCCTTGGCACCATGAGCCAGCCTCTGGAGATGATTTTTACTCTCCCAATGCCTTCTGTAACTTACTGGTTTAGGGACCTATGACTATCCCAGAAAAAATCTCACCCATTCCTCACAGAAGAGTCATCTGAGAATTTTACCTGTGTTCAACTTTGTGCCGAGATTATTAATGAAAAGTTTACATGACATCAGTTGCAAGGCTGATCCTGGAGGATTTTCATTAATATTTCCCCTTACACAAAATCAAATATCATCTCTTCTTTAGCTGGTTCCTCACTTCCTTATAATTCTTGTACCAATGTCTGCCTTCAGTAGTTTCACTACTAATTGCCTGGATTAAAGTAGATTTACTACTTTAAACTTATTCAAACAAGGACAACAGGTTAACCAAGTATACTGCACTTTTGGGAAATACGTATTTCATTTTAACCTTTTTGCTAAGTGGGTACTTCCTTGTCTTCCATTATCCTCAAGTACTTTCAGGTATTCTTTTCTCCAGGAAACTTCACAAAGTCTTGCAGGTCATTGAGCTTAAACTGATAGTTCTGTAGTGGTGTGACATCTTTTTGCCCTTTGCCTTCATTGAAATTTGGTTACATTCAGGTTTTGAGATCTAGGTTCAGTGTAATAAAGTATAGGAAAAAACAGAATAGATTATCCATCATTTTGAGTATATAGATTGCATTTACACCAATAACTAGGGTCAACCTTAAAGCTACCCTATGCTCTCTTTGTATCAGTCAGGGTCAAGGACCTACATTTCTCAGGTCAACAGTCAGAAATACCGAGCAACGAACATCCTTTAGATGTAGTGTTTTCACCTTAACAGCTCAATTTAAACTTAATAATTCCCTGTACCTGTTCCTGTGTTTCATGCTTTATTACTCTTAAATTTATAAAAGTGTGATCTATGTTTTACAACAACATAAATGTGCAGGAGCTGTGTGTTACTTTAAGAGAAAATGTTAAGTGTAGGAGAGCTATATTTTGCCGACAGACTGCAGCATAAGAAGAACAGTAGAAAATGAAGTTATTTACTGGTAGTGTGGCAGTGTAACAGTGAAGCATGTTGCCTACTCCTCCATAGCCTGGCAACCCATAAAACCTGAAGTCTTTAGCTCCATCCTGGTTGTCATCCAGACTGCCCTGCAATCCTGCCACACTTGCAGGAATGGTAATGTTCACATCCTTCTCTCACCCTAAGCCTGCTCCTTTCGTTGGTACATTTCTCAGCTTGGCAGGATACAAAGAGGCAGCCAGCACCATTCCCACCACACACAAAAACCTTAAACTGGAGCTCTTTGTTACGTACTCTTTACTATTGCATGAAACACAAAGCAGCCTGAAAAGAGCCTGCATTATAGAAAGGCTTCACTTTGTATAGGGATAATACAACGTGGATAAAACAGGCAGAGGTAGTGAGTGAGAGGTAGGACAGAGATGAAGAATGAGGCTCAGATAGCCTAGAGGGGACTATGTCAGTGCAGACAGACCTGCCGTGGTAGCTTGCTCAGAAGCAGGAAAACCTGATACCTTCATGAATGTGATTCTGAAGCATGTTACTGCTTTACAAACAGCTTGCCAGTGCATCAGGAATATTCTTAGAGAAACAAGGATTTTTTTAACAGTGTGGCTATGTAGTCAAAAGGGAGGGGGAAAAAGTGTTTAAATATGACCAAATAATGTAAGAAAAAATAGAATTTGTACATGTTATCAAAAAATAGCTAATAACATAAACAGCCAGATAGGGACAAAATAAGATGCAGATGGGAACCTAAACTGGCATTTCTTATCTTCTGAATGCTTGACTTTGCAGTCTTAATAATGCAGGTTTTGAATGTGTAATGTCCTTGGGTTTTTTTAAGAACAGTACAGCCACAGAAAACATATCGCACAGAAGACTCAGCAGTGGGGTCAAAAGTTGGGTTATCACTTAATTTTATATTTTCATAGAAACTATCTTCTTTTTCTTAAAATGTTTAATTATGTTTGAATCCTGAAAAATACCTCAAACTAATCCACCGATAGCCTCCGCTTTTTATTTCTAATTTTCCACGGAGGAATGGCTGTAAAGGGGCTTTCTCTGACTACTTGAAAACAGCATTTACATAGAGATTAATACACTTGAGATATTCTACAGGACACAAATCTGTTTAATTGGTTTCTCTTGACTATAATGTTTCTACTGAAGATATTCTTTTCAGCACTTGAAAAATTACAGACAAAATATCCAGTTTGTAATCATCTTGCTGAAGCATGCAGTAGTCCTCTATTAATTTTCTATTGATACATGCTTTGCTCATTGGCTAAAAGTGCAGCCCTTTCTGTGAAGTTATAATATAAACAAAAAACTAAGAATAATCTCTACAAAGCAATGGCTGATATGAACGGCTGGCTAGATGCTGTGCAAACCTCCATGCTGGTAACTGCCACCAGCTGACTCAGAAACTGTCAAAAGCTTCTAATCTGCTTCACTTTTGCCTCATTTGCTGCCATATTTTTGATTGATGGTGAAATCTTGACAGGCATTGCTGTGGCTTTGTTTCAATTTAGTTTATACACTGATCTAGCTATACCACAGCTTTGGCAGCTGTTAAAATATACTTTATTCTCCCATATCCCCAGTGATTTTAGTTTTCATATTTTTCAGATCTTATCAGCCCCTGAATTTCATCTTCTCAGATAAGTGAAACTTTCCATTCCTTCCTGTTCTTTACCAGCAAACATTCCTTTCTATCCTGATTTTCAAGCCTTCATCTTTAGAGTATTTATACTGAGGTCAGTGAATTTGTAATCTTTCCTTCTACAGAGAGATGCTCCTGTGCATCCTAAAGAGACTACCAAATAGTTCTCAGAGGACACAACACACGAAAAACCTGCTAGGAGAATTTCTTTGTAAGATCATTAGTCTTTTGAAACTTCTTGCATGACATTTATTCAGTCAAATACTATTGGCTTCTTTTACCCCATCCCCATCAAGCCTAAAATCTTAAGGTGGTGCAAGAAAGTGAAAAATAAGACTTGGTATACATGGATCATGTATTTTAAAAATGAATTTTTAATCTGTCAATAAAATCAATAAACATTTGTGGGCTTTCCTGTCTATGGAAAAGACAAATATTTTATTGTAAATATAAAGACGACAGTTGCAAATTTTGTTTGTCACTCCAAAAGCACAAAGTATGGTATATTAACCTCTCAGCCCACAAGCATTTGTCTCCGTATTGGCACTAACTGACAACAGCAAACATCATACTTGTGTCAAGAAAAAAAATAATTTGCTGCTGAATGCATGATGAGGCCAGTCAAAAGGAAATGAAGTTATAACCACTTTCTTCTTAGCATACCTCTTAATTAGAGTCAATTTCTAAAACTTTATAATGGAAATATTCATGATAGAAAAAATAGTCTAACTAGAAAGCATTCATTGAAGATGCTTTTTAGCATATCGTATAATGTTTGTACAGCTGCTTAATCCTGTAATTGACATCAGGTCGCCTTGCTGATTTTTTGAGGAAATCCAGCTCAGGTAAGACAGAATTTTTTCAGCCTTCTTTCAAGACACAAAACTGAAGAAAAGTGTATTCAAGAGGGGTGTTTGAAGTAGCATGCAGGAGCTAAATCCTGTTAACAAATAATGAAAAGCGTGTTTAAATCCCATAAACCACACTCAGTTTCTTTTAATGTTTATAAACCGTTTACTGAAATAATAGTGTTTCTGTTAGCAATGAATGCAACAGTGAAATATTACTTCTTTAAGGGAAAATATAAAAGGTAATGCTTTTTTCATAAGATTTGTACTTAGTTATAGCATAGCACTGCTAATGTTGGAGGTTTAAAGCTGAGTAACAGTAAGATTTTATTAACGTTTAGTGACAGTGTGCCTAGCAGAAAGGATGGAATTGATGGATAGTCATGCTTCTTTACACCGCTTGTTCTGTGACTCCATTATCTCTGTGGAGCACAGAATAAGGCTGGCTGTTAGGCACACATAATAAGCCCAAGTTTACCAACACCAAAAGGGATGCTATGGTAATTTCATTCTGTACACTCAGTCTTCATTCCTCACATCACAGGGTTTTTAAGCATAGAAGTAATGGGTTTTGTTGTGGTTTTTTAAAGTCAGATTAGTTCTCTAATTCCCAGTTCACCTAACATGAACAAAGACTTGCGCTGACACAGCACAAAGAGGGGGAGGTGCTGGAGGGAGGGAAGGAGAAAAAATAAAAGTCAACAGGCACTGAGACATAACACTTTGTACCATGAAACTACAGCTTCAATCAGGAGCAGCTTAATTTCTCTAGAGTGGGGAATGAACACAGCTGTAATTACTGCCTCTAAGTGCAAACACTCGCTCATTCCCCTGCCCCGGAGAGGTTGAGCTGCTGCTGGCCATTTAAGACAATTCACAGTTCCCTTGCCAGCGTAAACAGTTAGATCCAATAATGCCTCTCACTTCTCCCTTTTCAAGAAGAGTTTCTTTTTTAACCTACATCATCTCAGTGATCTGGTTTACATCAGGGCCTTGCAAAGGCAGAGACGAAACTGAACGGGCTGCAGACGGCACAGCAGGCACAGAAAAGCCTCTTGTTGAGCTATAGCCCACAGGCTGGTGTAGCTACAGGCAGTAAATGAGGATGATGGATGCTGGACTGAGTGTCCCAAATGTCCCCCACTGAAAAGGGCTCCATGACAACCTAAGTACATTTCCTGTGGGGTTTTTTTTCAGCTGTGGTCAGAAAATCTTTCCTATTTTGATTTAAATATTTCTATTTTCAGAATTAAGCAGATTTAATGGCCTCACCCATTGGACAGCTTCTAAGATTTGTAAAAGGATTTTCAAGGACAGACCTAGCTCCACTCCAAGGGGAGAGGGAAAGTCTGCTGGGCAGCCATGAACGCAACCCAAGGGCACACACCTTATCAAGTAGGTTTGGTCATAGACCTCCTGTAACCTAGTTCAGAGCACTCTTCACAAGTAAATTTTGCTCATGTTCTCAGCTCTTTCTAGCTGGTTTCGTTTTTCTGTCCAAGCGTCAATAAGACCAATAGAAACATACGTAAAATGTCACACTAAACAACATAAGGCTACATGTATTTTACTTACTGTCACTTCTGAAGCCTGTACCAAAAATCTGCTTGTTAATGACCAAAATGAAATTTCCACTCATGTCGTAGTTTACTAAAGCATATGATAGTTTTTAGGTCTGAACAAATACTTTCCATGCTCTAGGGCTAGAATGAGGCAGATTCACTCTATCTGAATTTGAAAGGCTAATTCATTAGCACATTACGCCTACATCAAAACATTCATCCTCTGAGGTGCTAAAAAGTCATCTGTCAGTTTCCTAGAATTTTTAGTTCTATATCATCTTTACCCATATTATGGAAGAATTTTATTTCATGCCAAAAATTATTTCTGTGTTTTGATTTATTTGTGTGAACCCAGTATATCTTTCTCTCCACATCGTAACTATGTCTTTTCTTAATTCTTAAGCGGACAGATTGGATGGCCCCTTCGGCTAGTAATTCCACTGATGCCAGCATTGTTACGGTGCCTTGATACTGTTGTGCACATCTCTCTTGATAGGCTGGTAAACACAGCAAGGACATAAGGATAATTCCCTCTAAAGTGAAAATACAGGCATGGCTGCACGAGGGCACAGAGGCAGCTTGCCACACACTGCTGATAATTCAGGCTCTGCAGACAATTCTGTTTTCTCTCTGGCAAGCAGTTACATGCTAAGCCTCAGTTACACTCTTCTTTCCTTTTTCTCCCCCTTTTCCTCAGATTCTTAAGGGAACATGAAATGTTCCTCAGAATATTGCTACTCTCATTTAGGAATTAAATTCTCTTAGTGGATGTGCCATGCGCAGATCTATGCACACTCACTCAACAGTAAATCAGTAGCAATATTAAAGCATTTTTCAATATGAATAGCTAGGGGATAGCCAGGTTCCTAATGAAGAGGATTTTCTATATACTTTTTTCTTTTTTTTTTTATCTTGGTTTATCGTCATTATAAGCTGCAGCAGGCTTTACCAGCCTGAAGGACAGGTGAGCGAGCAGAAAGCAGATGAAAGACACGTTTTGAACAAGTAATTTTCTGGCAGCACGGCAGAGGTTGATCTGAGAGGATAGTCGGAGGCGGAGAAGGTAAGAGCTGTGTGTGGTCCTAGGACAGGTTCCAGGACAACCTTGTGCAGCTGCTGTGCAGAAGGCAAGTAGCCAACAGGAAAGACCAGAAATGATCCCAACACCCTCGAGATGGCAGCTACAGGAAGGGAAGAAAGAGAAAGGAATGGAGAAGACAGCTGCAGTTATGTTCAAAGTTATGTTTAAAGTTTGAAACTGGTAACAAAAGTTTTTGTTTAATACAATAATAGAGAGACAGCCACCGGGATCTGAAAAGAGGAATTATGTCTCTGTGTCAATAGGAAGAAAGATGACTCTGGTCGCTTCACTTTGTAAGAACAGATGGGGTAAGGGATTAGGGCCTACTTGTGATAATAGATCGAGAGCTCACACCTACACATTAAGTTTAATAAACGACACCAAAAATACCTTGCCACACATTCAGGATAATTGTAATATATCTAGCTATTGAAAGTATTTGTTGATCCTTCCTCTCACCCTCACTTGCTCTTATGTCCACAGATGACAGAAATCTTTTCTTTCCAATTCTTTCTTAAGTGAGAAAATGTAATTGCTATTAAAGATGTTACCACCAGTATTGCTTTTCTTTAATCATGGAGAGACATTCGGCTGAACCCTTACCGATTGAATTTCAGAGTGTTTACATAAAACTTGATGTGGATACAATTCATTTCTGTGTGTTATAAAGACAATGGTTTTTATTCTGCAAAATGCAGCACATTTCCATATTTATCATTGTAAGCCTAGAATTGCTTAAAGGCAGCATATCTTATAATTAATTTTTACTGCAGTGTGAAAGGAATTCTAAATCATTAATCATTTGCCTTTCACTAACTACTGAAAGAAAATTTTCCTGTCCCATTCTATACACACGCACACACAATGTCTTGTGGAACTGACTTTCCAACAACCTGATTATTTTTTTTTTAACCCCTCTCAATCTCTTGATCTAAACTGATCTACCCATCAGAGAATAGTCCTCCAGTAAGGATGGGGTAGTTAAGAGTTGCCAGGGGCTGGCCAGCAGTTTCTCCCAGAGTTTATACCAGTTTCAACAGGCACAGTCACTGGATTGTATTTAATACCTAATGTATATTTTCTAGCTGATTTGTTTTAGCTTTCATTCACCTTCCGTAATTGGCTGACAACTGTTTCCTCAGCCCAACCGTCATTCAGACTACTATTATAAGAAGTCAATAAATAGTTTTATGTCAAAAGGCAGTTGTATTTCTTCCACATAGTATTTTTTCCCTACATAAATGTCAGCATATAAGATGTTACATTTAGTAGCCTCCAGCAGGGCAGCTTATATGAATGTACCTGATCATTCCATCTTCTGCCTAAACAAAGCCTGGCAAATCAATTTATTGTACATTCCAAGCATTGTATGAACATTAACTAATCTTTCCAATAACCCTGTGTCACGGTTTAACCCTGGCCAGCAGCTAAGCACCAGACAGCCACTCACTCACTCCCCGCAGTGGGATGGGGGAGACAATCAGATGGGTGAAAGTGAGAAAACTTGTGGGTTGAGACAAAGACAGTTTAATATGTAAAGCAAAACCTGTACACACAAGCAAAACCAAACAAGGGATTCATCCCCCTTTTCCCACCGGTGGGCAGGTTCAGCCACCCCCAGGAGAGCAGGGCTCCAGCATGGGTAACCGTGACTGGGGAAGACAAACACCATCACACCCAATGTCCCCCCTTCCTCCTCCTTCCCCCATAATGAGCATTATGCCATATGTTATGGAATATCCCTTTGGCCAACCAGAGTCAGCTGTCCTGGCTGTGTCCCCTCCCAATTTCTTGTGCCCCTCCAGCCCTCTCACTGGCAGGGCCTTGGAAAGTGAAAAGTCCTTGACTTCGTATAAACATTACCCAGCAACAACCAAAACCATCACTGTCTTAGCAGAATTATTCTCATACTAAATCCAAAACACAGCACTGTACTAGCTACTTAACTCTTTCCCCACTAAAATCAGGACACCCTTTGCCGGTGGCAGTCATTACCAGCCCCATACAAAGAATGAAATAATGAAGAAATAGAAAAATTATGCCTCCAAATTACTGCTACAGCTCAAGATTCTAAAGGTTCTCTTAGGGAACCAGTGAACCTTACACAGTTAAGCAAGTAATTATTTGGTTGGAAAATTACTATCTATCCCATTTAAGATATTCAGGGTCATAGGCAGACAGAACTAGATGCATATGCTGAAATTTCGAAGCGCCCAAAACTGTAGCATGCACCAATCTGTGATCCTTAAAAAAAAACTACCCTTTATATTAATGTAAAGTACTATCCTGACATTTCTTTTTTTTTAACCTTTAAAGTTCCCAATGTATCCAGTATGTCTGAATATCCTAAAATTCTGCTCTTCTTGATATGCATGAGAAATCAACTATACCATACCTAAGCATGATCAAAAGCAGAAAAGTGGCACCTCTTGGCTCAGGTTTTACAAATGAGATTCTCCTTTAAGGAAGCAAGTTTGTCAAGCCTTTGTGCTGCATTTTATACCCAGGATGAGCAATTCTTACTCAGTGAAGGCTTACAGGCAATCCAGCTGAGGAGGCTAGCCCACACAGTGAGCCACTTGATCCCCAACTCCTACGAGACGATACAGAAAGATTCAGTTTCACATCAAAGCCAGCTGAATACATTGTTCTGACAATTTTTGACAAGTGAAAATAAATCTTCTTAATGTGAAATATAAATAGTCTTCATTTGTATGTTGCAAGTAAGTACATAGCTATATATTAGCATTTCTTAATCACAGTTTTTCTGAAGTCAGCATTTTCCTTACATTTCAACCAAATTCAGGATATAAATTACTGTCAACAGATTTTAATGTCATACTGGATAAGAATTTCTATTTTCAGGTAGCATTAGCACTCTTGCTTTAAAACAAAATTCTGAACACTAAGGGAGATTCTGAAAACCATCTTTTGAGTACGCTCACAAGCTCGTCTAACACACACACTACCCTCAAGGTTAACATTTTAGGGCCAAATATCAGAGGAATCATTTCAGTGATAACACACAAATTGAGATTCACAACTTTCTGCTAGCATACAAACTGTGGTAAATACTAGCTTTTCTTTCCCTTCAGTGTTAGTATTTGCTGTGTGTCATATCACCAGCTTTAGGCAGATAGTTTCTGAAAGTTGTTGCTAAGATGAAATGCTACTCTTCTTACTTTCCTGAAAAGACTGTCAATAATGGATATGCAATTAAGAGATGAACAAAGATAAGAATACAATGGATTTATGTTTGTCACACAGTATTTAGAAGTCACTCAATGCTAAATATAGTACATCACATTATCTTCTACGAATATATAACTTTCTGTGAAGGTTACTCTTGATAAGGTACCTTTATGTGAAAGGAGCTCTTTCACACAAAGGGGATCTATATAATCTTGGCATCCAAAATGGATGGGAAATATTTTTAAAGCAGATGATCCTTTTCACATACATCATGGTTTTACGATGACTTTTCCTCAAACAAGCATGCTTCTGGTTTTGTTTGAAAGTTGAAAAATTTATTTGTTAAAAGATTTTTTTTTTCTTTCTCTATAATGGTAGTATTCTTTTATATATTCAGAGCATATATTTGTATATATGAATAGATAACGTATTGTATATTCTGAGTATATTTTGTATATATTGACTATATACAGTTCAAATAAATTACTGTAAAATCACTGCTTCATAACAAGAAATAATTCCCTGTATGTGAACAGAATTAGGAAAAAGTCATCCTCATTTGGTAGTTAGGGGCAGATCATTATTTAACTGAGATCAAAATAGGAATAACCACATCATATGGCACCTCGGATCAGAGCAGCTCTATGTCATTTAACAAAATCCTTAATGTCCAAACTCCAGATCTTAAAACCTGTATATCACTTAATTAAGTAAATCATACAAGGTCCTGAAGATGAAAGTTTCTGGATCTGTCTGAAATTATAGAACACAGCTTTGAAGTGTAATAGAACAAATAAGAGATCATAAACAGGAAAAAATTCCACTTAAATAGTGTCACAGAACAGGTCAGCTCAGCAGGAAGTATCATTTGTCTGTGAGACAATTTAAATCCTGCTTGCGTTACTTATGTTCAAGCACTGATGATTTAAAAGATTTTTCTGTGCCTTAGATTTCTTACAAAAGTGCCTTACGACCAAAGGAATGTATTTTTAAAATGCTAAATATACTTTCATGGTGGAGGCTTAAGAATAACCCATTTAGCTCTGTTGTAGCAAGCGCAGCAACTGGCACAGCAATAGTCTCTGTGTTATTCTCAGCCCTGATATTTTGCTGCTTCTTTTGACTTTTACCCAAGAAAAGTTTAAATCATTTTAATGAACTCCTGAAATGCTTAATGTGGCACACAGTTGCAATTCTTGTTATTTAGCAACACAGATTTTGAAATAATTGGTTTTAAAACCTGTACAAGTAATAAAAAATAATTTAATCTTCTTCTCTGCTATTGCTTTGAATTTTTTTCAGAACAAACTTTTTGCCTTTTGTAAGAGAAATGCTTGAAGCTCTTACATGATTTATTATTTAGATTATAATAATATGTATGTTTAAAAGACAAGAATGAACTCTCCTTTTCCACACAGAAAACAGAATATGCATAAACCATGAAACAGGTTGAATTCAACTGAGCAACAAGAATACTAGAACAGTCAAATGACTGTGCAATATGATTTTTAAACAATTTGTATATAAAGATACACTTGATGAAACATAATTAAGGAAAACTGAAATCTGATTTCTGAGTATTATAATACACGTAGTTTATCTTTTACCTTCCCTCAACATGAAACATAAACCTAAAGGACTGAAAAATAATAATACCTATTAGAACTTCGGTAGAAAACAGAAGAAAGAAAAACAATCTGACCAAGGAAAAAACCCGAATTTTGAAATAAGCAAAGACACCTTCCTCAACATCTATAATGGAGTAGGTAACAAAGATAAAAGACAGACATTCCAGCTACACTGCTGAATTCTTGTGGAAGATTGTCATCATCAGTACCAACTCAGGTAAAATGTGGTCGTTCTTAGAAGAGTCCTATTTAAATCTAAAAATCAATTCATGACACAGAGGACTTAATTATTTGCTTTTAGTATGATAGAGGACACATACCTGGAGATGGTAGCGGACAAGTCAGTCTGTCTCAGCGCTGATGAAGTCTCTTTCACTATGGCACTTGTCTTACACACCACAAATTCATCCCCTCAGCATCAGGTTGTTGAGGGTTGTTACCTTGTGGGGTTTTATCTATGTCTGATGGAAGATAAATTAAACTTGTGATACCACAGATCTGAAACACTGACACAGAAAGGAAAGAGTGCAGGTTTTGCTCCTAAATCATGTTATATTTAGTCAACCAGGGCTTAAAATCTCCATGTTCTACCAATAATAAAGAACAGACACATTAGTGGAGCTGCTCCAAAAAGAGTCTCAGTGGAGACTGTTGGCCACCAGATCTTAACATACTGAAGGGACATAAAGTCTTCTCCATTAACAATAGGACTGTCATAGGTGTAGTGTTGTGTGAAGGGAGCAAATAGACTATCACTGAATTTATAGAATAATCTCTCTTCCTTATCTCCCCTGTCTCTTTTTCTGATTTAAATAGGACCTGTGATGACATGATGAATTCACACAGGAAAAAAGGACTGCTGACCTTATTTCATGGAGAATCTTACTCTGGAATGTGTGTCACCAGGTTTTTTCTTTCTTGGAGGTAGAACATCTCACACAGGAGAAAAAAGGAAATCCTAGGAGCCTGCCAGACTTGCAAATAGCCTGAATGATTTCTTTCACTGAAGAAACATATCTCATTGTCTTTGACCCAAAGTGCATCAGACGATTTCGAAATGATCACATAACAGTAAGATAAGGCATTTTTGGCAAATATATTGCAGGAAATGAGGAAAGCTATTGGGCTAATAACAGCAATTTATGAAGTTCAGGAAGGAGGTGCCTGAGGTTTAAGAAGTCCACAGTTCAATTAAATGCTAGAACAAGTGCTGCAAAAAGGATTATCAAAATTGGAAATTATTTTTAGGCCTCAACAGGAAAGAGAAACAACCCACAAACTTTATTTCTTGCTAAAGCTAGCAACCTATATAATTTCTGAAAATATTGACACAAAACAATTGGCTTTCCAGAATCTGCTCAGAGTATAGAGCAACCTGAACCTAAAAATGGATGTAAGGAGGCCAGCCATCAGGTCAGTAAGTTTTGACTACCTTTTCGCCCTGCTTCCCGTACCTTGCTATGAAAACAGAAGAGCTGCCACTTTAGAAAGAACTGCAGCTCTTTGGTACTACAAGCTGCTTCAGTGTTTCCAGTCTGATAATATCTTTGGGAATAGGGCTTCAGAGGGTTAGAGGGTTTGTGAACAAAGGGGATGTTCAAGGGTCTAAGGGTAAATGTGAATTTGTGAATTTCTTCCTTTTTTTTTTTTTCCATCTGTATGGCAGGAGGAGGAATTGAGTGACAAAAGTCATATTTATGGTCTGAGTCTGTTTTTTATGCTGGGATTGGCAATATTGAATATTCAGAACTTCATAAATATTTATACTGAATGCATGTTTATGTTTCATTCACGTCACAGCCTTGTGCAAGGTCTAAAGGGCTGCACCGGATGTAGATAAAGGAATTGCTTAATGCTTATTATTTATGTACAAGTTATGGTGTATTAGGACCTTAGAAAACACAACTGTTTCTGTAACTATTTCCCTCTCTTAACTTCTCACAACTTAATACAAGTGACATTACAGTCTTCTCATATTCCTGTTCATGCAATCAGAAGTATTTTTCCATAAGGATTATTGTGCTGAAGAACTAGGTTTACATTGCTACATAGGAGGAACTTTAATTATCAGTTCATACTTATCTTGAAACTATTCAACACCACTAAAAATTGGTTCTCTCTTTTCTTATTTTTCAGCAAGATCAGTATAATATAACCTACACCACTGCAATAAAATTGTCTTCAACAAGCCACCAGCCCAGTGACTTCTCTGACAACTGCTTTCTCAATCCTTGATCCCATTTTCTATAAAACACCAGGGTTTTTTTCTGATAGTCCAATTCAGAGGAATTAATAGCAGACATAACATTTCATAACTATGCCATCTTATCTGTAAGGATAATATCCTAATACTTAAACCATTCTATATGAAATTCAGCATTAGTGACTTACCAAAATGCCAATACCAGTTACTTAATGAACTATTCAAAATGGCATCTCACTAAACCTAGTGTGATCTTTAAGATCTAATTCAGCTCTGCCCTACTTCAAGCTGAATGCTGTCACTGCTAGGCTACAAGATTTATGCTCTGTTACATATGTGCTCTCTCACCGACTACTTCTCCCTTTTCTCTCATCTTTGCACGCTTCTGTCTCCTCTGAAGTGTCTATTTCTTTTTCTTCCATTGATCATTTGTATAATTTTTTCCACAATACCAATACACAAATTTTCAATCTTATAGCATGCTAATTCTACCTTATCCATATGAAAAATAATAAATTACTCCCTAAGGAATAACTGGACTTCCTGACACACGCACACAGGTGTTTTACTTCAACTACCAGTTGTACATGTCATTGAAGAAATATCTGAGTCAAGTTGTAAAGCAAGAAGTTTGTCAATGTCCATAACAATCCACTGGACAAAGTTTTGCCTGGGAATATAAAATGACACCTCCAGGTAATTGAATACATTTTTTAAAATGTCTTGTAGCAAGAAACACATAGTCTAATGATACACCCTTTTTTTCATACTGACTTTTTTTACTTGCTAATTGGTTGGAGTAGATTATACATTATATGATACCTTAACATTTATTTCATGCACAGAAGCTGGTGTTTTTCTTGAAAAGTCACCCCGTGCATAAAAAAATGCTTAAATATGCTTGAGGCTAAACACCAACATAGTCCCTTTAAAATGAACAGAACTAGTCCCATGCTACAATTATGCACATCCTTAAGTACATTGAAGCATGGTGATGATATAGTTGAATGAAATGGCTTCTTATTTATTTAGATATTTATTTAGATATTCTAAAATAAATGGACATAAAAGATTATTAAATAACCACTATTTTTTTAATGATAATTCTAGGAGTCTCTGACAGCTGAACCTTTAACTCCATTTTGATGCTTTGTGAATTCCTGCCTTTTTTACTAATGCTCAGAACTGCAGTAAGAATTCATTTTACCAGCCATGCTAAGCACAACAAATAACATGTTCTGTAAAAGTCTGATCAGTGGAAGTACTTCTGACGAATTCTGCAGAAGGGATTAACTTCATGGGAACGTGCAATTCACAAGGTAGAGCAGAACTAACCATGCCAAAGAGTTGACTGGATCTCTGAAGTTCTTATAACTGTATCTGCTCCCTCTGGTTATGTCAGCCACAAGTGCAGCAGGACCAGCACTGGTGCCATTTCAGATGGGGTGTGGTTAAAGAAGAAATTACGTTCTGTGTTAACACAGAGCTAAACAATTTCCCTGCTCTGCAGCACACCTTATTGTCATTGCAGCAGACAGTTATCTTAAGCCCGGTGCCAGGCTGCATCCAGCTGAGCTTCAAACAAAGGAGGGGAGGATTGGAGCCCTCTGTGCATCTGCTGTGTTGAGTGGTGCTAATGGGAGAGGAAAGGTGTTAGTCCAGTTAAGGGCAATGTGGAATTTTCTCCTTGATAGCCATCAAGGCCTAAAACATATGTCCTCAATGGATGCTATTAAGAAAGGAAAACCTTCTCATCTTTTTTCTGGATAGATCTCAGCATGCCAAAGAAAGCAGCCCTTGAGGGGCTGCTGAATCCACATGTCATGGGGAGTAAGCATATGAAATAAGGAGAGGTACAGCCAATACACAGGAAAAGGTCACCTTCCCTCACTACCTCTCATCCCTCTCACAGCAAGTAAGAATCAGCAGTGGCCTGTGTCCACTAAATCCTATATGTTGCTGAAGCATTAAATCCATGGGCTACCCTTTACTTGCAATGTAACTGAATTCCACATGACTTGTTGGAGGAATGAAATATAAACACATTTAGGTATTAATATGACACACTTACAGAGCTGGAGTCTCCTAGCCATTACTCTTGGTAAGCCTGGGAAGCGTTCTGTGGTCACTGACTCAGAACAATAAAAATACCATTCTGCAAACCGCAACAGGTGTAAGAAACAATCTTGAATAGATAAGTTTTCTTTTTTTATGAGAATTGGGCATCACCACTGTTTCTAGCTGTATTGACAGATAACAGCATTTATATAAGAAAAACAAAATACTCATTATTTAAAACCACGTATGTTAAAAAAAGTACGGTCCACCTATTAGCCAATGTCTTTAGCTATAATTTTGAACAAACTGCAGAGAATGATTAGATGACAAAGTACTTTATCAAGTGTTTTTCTTTTCCATGATGCTGCTTTTGTTTCCTGAGCTTGCTGTCTATAAACAACTTATAATGCTCACTTCCTATTTAAACAGTGCTAACGTTTCTGCATTTACTGCAATAATATTGTGAGCTATAACACCATAAAGTAAGACATAAAACCAATTTGTTCTCTATTTGATATCAATCTTTAAATAAATGAGTAGTTTGTGTTTATTCCACACAGAGTGCAAAACCAAACTAGAATTAATTACACATACAGCTTTTTCAAACTTATCTAAAACGGTGCACTAGTTATGGAAAAGGCTTGTGAATACATCCTTAAAGCCCACAGAATAGTTTCACACCTTAAGTGAAGTGCTTCATGAAGGAACATATCACATGTTTTCTAAAACTTAGGACTTCTGTTCCTCTAAACATATACCAACATGACAATTGCTGGACAAGTTAGAGCTTAAAGTTTGAAAAAGGAATACTTTAATGCAAATACTTTGCTAGTATAGGAAGCTTCATTATGAAATCTTACTTCCCTTCCAGTACTATATTTCCAAACCAATTTCACTGAACCTCCTAGAAATCACACCATCTTTACCTTTTCTGATGCACTTATGAGCCCAGAGTACCAAGCATTTTGAGTTATATGGAATTTGTTTCCTGATTCTCCAAACCACAGTTAACAGGGAAAGAACAGAAGAGAAAATGTGGTCCAATTTTTTTTTCCAGGTAGCTCTTCCCTGACTCCTGGGTCTGATGTTAAGGACAGGGAGAGAGAACTTTTTATGTCACTAACTGAATTCTCATCTATCACTGATGGAAATGTCATTGTGGAATGAATTAAGCAGTTCTCACTAAGTGACATAAGGAATAGAAATTTCTGCCAAGAAATCCTTTAAAAAAAAAAAAAAAAAAAAAAAAAGATGACAGGTTTTAAGATTAAGGCAAGGTGATAAGCAGCTTCCTGGGTTTGGCAGTGAAAAACAAAGAAATCCATATGGATAATCGAATAGAATTTTTTTTTTCCTTGCAAAATTAAAGCCAAGTCAGATATGGAATGTCCTGCCTGAAATTAAATTTGGTGTTTGATTTTATTCTGCTTGTAAAAAAGCAAACTAGGTAAAGGACCAGACTCACCAAACTGAAGAAGATCAGATTCCACTTTTGCCTAGGAGCCTAATTCTTAGAATCTGTGGGTGACCTGTGCTCATTCCAGCTTCTCAATAAGCCGAATTAACTGCATTTTTGAAGGAGGTTACCAGCAGAGTGCACAGAGAACTATGCTGGGTTGCATGCTGTTCAACATGAATATGAAATAAAGAGTATAGAAGAAAAAAGGATGAGTAATGAGGTAACAAAGTCTTCAGATAAAAGAAAATCACTCATAACAGTTGAATTTAAAACTGCAGAGAACCAGATCTGTAGATACTGAATGAGTGGATGAAATATGGCAGATAAAATTAGTTGACAATGAGTGAAAAGAATTGTACATGGGGAGAAAATCCTAAGTGGGACCACAGCATAATGGTGTCTGAATGATCTGCCACTCAAGAAAGAGATCTTGGAGTCATTGCGGATAGTTTTCTGAAAATATAAGCACTACAGTCAAAAAGGGGGATGGGGGGATGGGGGGGATAGGGGGACAGGGGGCAACACAACATGCAGTAAGAGAGAGAAAATAAGAACAAAAACAACACCACCGTGTATATACAGAGTGTACTCACTCCTTGAAAGTTACATACAGTTTCAGCCATGCCATAGCAGAAAGCACATGTGGGAAAAAGCTACCAGGGATGGTCAGGAGTTTGGGATCCTTCTGTATGAAAAGAGAATAAACAAACTAATATTTTTCAGCTCGGAAAAGACTCCCTGAAGGAAGGATGATTTACTATGTTTTGGAAAACTGATTCTAAGGAATAAACAGTTACAACAAAACATATTACTCTGATCATGGAATCATGAATAGTATAAAGATGGTGAATAGGAAATTACTATTGCATTTTAATTATAACAATTAGCAATAATAATTACCAATATATACATTTCAATTAGTTATGTATGTAACAATACACCATAACAATTAATTATGGGCACTTATTACAATGATTATTACTACAACATTATTAAATTGTGGGCCAGTGCCACATAATGCTGAGAAAGCTGAAAGTAGGAGTGATTTCCAGAAAGGACTAGAGAAATTCACAGGAGACAGGGCCATCAATGGCTAGCAAACACGGTACTTTTGGTTCAATATTGGCTTAAAAAACCCTCTACCCATATTTGACGTAAGCTGGGAAAGATTTTGTCTTCTTTGGATTTTTAAACTTTTCCTCTATGTACCAAATATTGGCTACTGCCAGTGACAGAGTGCTGGTCTGGGTGGATCTTCAGTTTGACCCAGTTCAGCAGTACTTACGTCTTGAAACTTATAAAGTTTTGCAGGATCTGAAATTAGCCCTGTATTATTAAATCGATAGATGTTATGAGGAAAGAAGAGTAAGCTGAGAAACATAAGAAAACCTTAGGCTGAAACTTAATCTTAGGTGTTAGAATTAAGAATGTTTCAAGATTATTTTGTGCACATTCAAAGGATTTACACACAGCAGTAATGCAAAGCATTTATACACAGCTAATGTTAAAGATTTCCAACCACTTATAACTGACAAAAGATATTTTTATTGCTTCTGAAAATATATTTCCTTTATGATCTTCTAAAAAGTTTTTCTAATAGGAAGAAAAAAGTCTAGATCAGAGCATCTACCATCCAGAGTTTATAGATATCATTTGTTTTTGAAGAAGGTTAAATTATAATACTTGATACATTTTTACTTGTGTTCCCTCACTTTTTTATTACTGCTGGTTTCAGAATATCACCCATTTCAGTGGCAGCTCTAAGGTTTAGAGGTCATTAAGTAGTCCCACTGTGTATTTTACCTACTCAGGAATAATTCCCAGAAACTCAAGCTCTATCACAAGTCAGGAGGTATACCAGATCGTGGTGCAGGCAGTGCCATCAGTTCCACAGAGTTCCCCTTACTGGTGCAGAACATGTAACTGAAGTTACAAGTTCTGAACTTGAACTGAAGTAACCAAGTCTCTGCTGTATGGGGATGTTAGGAATTAAATAATGCCTGTGTCAGACAAAATTCTTGGTTTTGGCTTATAAACATAGAATAAAAGCTGTTTAATAAAATGTCAGTCTTCGTTATGTTTTAACCCCAGCCAGAAACAAAGTACCATGCAGCTGCTCGCTCAGTCCCCACCCCCACCAAGAGGGATGGGGAGGAGAATCAGAAAGGAATGTAAAACTTGAGGGTTGAGATAAAAACGATTTAATAATTAAAATAAGAGTAAGAAAACCTCAACAGTAATAACAATATATATATAAATAAAAACCCATAAATATAAATAAAAATAAATTTAAAGTTAAAGTTAAAATTAAAATTATGATAATAGTGATGATGAAAAGAAAGGAGAAGGGGAGAGGAATAAAATACAAATGGAAGAGAGAAGAAAAACAGGTGATTTACAATACAACTGCTCACCACCCACTGACCAACGCCCAGCAAGTCCCCAAGCAACAATCCACCAGTGACCAACTCCCCCCAGTTTATATACTCAGCATGACATTCTGTGGTATGGAATACTTCTTTGATCAGTTCAAGTCAGCTGTCCTGTCACCTCCCAGTTTCCTGTGCCCCTCCAGCCTTCTTGCTGGCAGGACATGAGAAGCTAAGTCCTTGCCTTAGTATAAACCTTACCCAGCAACAACTAAAACCATCAGTGTGCTATCAACATTGTTCTCATAGTAAACCCAAAACACAGCACTGCACCAGCTACTGAGAAGAAAATTAACTGTATCCCAGCTGAAACCAGGAAGTTTTTCATGGCTTTATAGTTCTGAAATCTTGTTGCTCAGGATGACACAATATTTTTGTTCTTTTGAAGCCAAGGAGTATTTTGTCACTGGTGTTGGTGGGATAAGGCTTTCACCTCTGATATTCAGGAAAGAAATAATTCTCTTCTTTGGAGAGAAAATATTTTGACAGAGACAGGTGATATGATGACTAGGTTTGCAAAGTTTACTTACACATTCTGCTATACGAGAGGTATCTCAGATGTAAGCAGTTTGAATCATTATTTTTAAGTCATATTTACTGCTGAACTCCTTTTTTAGCATCTTTGACAGTTCCTGTCAATAATATGAAAATATAATATTCACAGACTCACCTGTTTTAGAGGATGTAGGAACAGAAATGTAAAATTATATTAACTCAGGAAACAAAAAAGTAGATTTTAATTGGTTATATAATATTACTCTTTTTTTTCCTTGAGAAATTCAGGCATTGAAAATTCTGAGGAATTTACTCTAAACAATCATATTTTTAAAACCAATTTTACGTCTGTAAATTAGAGTCATCATTTTGCAGTGATTTCTGTTATATTGCCTCTGTTCCTCCTGCTTACCCTCCCAGTTCTGTTGTGACCCTCCCCACAGAGAACACCTTGACTAGTGAAGCATTTCCTTGACGAGTGACGCCCTAGTTCCTCTACCTTACTGTCTAGCAAGAAGTGATTGAAATCCTGGCCTCATTGCTTCCTGCTGCCACCTGCACAGCAGGCACGGGTGTTCAGTGCTCCTGGAGCTGGGGCTTTGCTTCTTGTATTTTATCCAAACAGCTGCATATTTCCAGAGGCATCTTCCCTGCTGCTTGGGAATCTCATACAAAATTGCTGTTTCTAAGCATAGCTTTTCCTCTGAGTTGTTACTTTCAAATTATTTAGAAATTATATTCTAAAATTTAATATAAAAAGGGGTGGAAGGCTCTATTTTAACGTAGAATGCTGAGAATTAGTTGTGTCTGCTTTTATAGGAAACTGCTACAAACTTCAGGTATATCTCTTAACACTGTAATTCTGAAAATCAATTTTGCATATAAAATTGGTAGTTATAATTTTTGCAATTTCTTTCCTTTCCTCCAGTATTTTACCTGAAGACTACTAAATAAAAAACATTTCACACCATTTATTATTTTTTTTTTTATGTTATACTTTAGGCTGGGTCTCAGATACTTAGCGTTTGCCGATTTAAGTGGAACCGCTGTATTGCACTTTTCTCATTTTCCCTCTCAGTCCTGGGCAATAGCCCAGCCCTAACCAAATTTCAAGCCCTCCTGGAAAGCAAAGTGCAACAGGAAACAGAAAGAGAGGGAAAACAGCTACTTATAGGGGACATGAAAGAAAAACATGAGAGAATATGAGAGGGACCAGAGGGAGACCCTTGGCAGAGCAATTCTTAAGCACCCGGGGGTGTCCATGAAGCTGGTAAGTGCCACTGTGTGGTACTCTGCCTGGAGGGATGGGAGGATGAGGAGGGTTTTCCAACCAACGTACCCAGCATGCTCCAGCATGAGATTCAAGAATAAGCTGTCTCACCAGGATTGCTTCTCTTCTCAAGAAGGAAAGATGGCCTCTTGCCATGTGTTTCATTGCACAGTGTCTGCATACCTTTGCAGTCAGTCTTCTTGCTCCTCAATGCTTTTGTCATTTTTGGTGAAATTCTCATGCCGTTTACCTTGACACAAGTTTTGAAAACCATATCAAACTTTACAGAAGGTACATCTGTAGAGTCAGAAGTCCAGCTGCTTATAGACTTCACAGAAATATTTGCTGGTTCTTTTTGAAGTATTTGCCTTTAGATAAGCAGAAATGCAAAAATTTGCACAGGGCTTTCATCCTGTTTCTGACCACCAGGTCCCTCCCCTATATCTTTGAGAATGCCCAGCTCTAAGTTCTTACGGTAGCTGTCATACATAGTGCAAAATACCACAGCCATCCCAGTAGTAAACGGGTACACTGGGTGTGATACTCTCTCCATCGATCATGCTTCTGCCAGCTGGCTTGATAAAATTTGTTACTTACAGTTTTCCTTGCTGGAGCATGTGGTCAGAGATAAGCAGTGGCCAGATGCTGGATTATTTATTGTCAGAAAAATGGTATAATACATGAAAACAAAAGTTTAAAACTCCAGAAGGGACTACCGTATGACCTTCTACCCAAGACTCTAAAGAAGAACTTTCTCAGTGATGACAGGAAAACAATCATTAAGCTCAAACACGTGGTTATATAGGAAGTCATGAGGAGCAACTGAGGGGACTGAAGTTGTTTAGTCTAGTGAGGAAACTCGGGGGGGGGACGACGACGACGACACCTTATCACTCTCTACAACTACCTGGAAGGAGGTTGTAGTGAGGTGGGGGTAGGTCTATTCTCCCAGATAACAAGAGGAAACAGCCTCAAGTTGAACCAGGGGAGGATATGAGGAAAAAAATCTTCACTGAAAGGGTGGTCAAGCATTGAAACAGGCTGCCCAGGGAGGTGGTGGAATCACCATCCCTGGAGGTGTTTAAAAACCATGTAGATGCGGTGCTTAGGGACATGGTTTAGTGATGGACTTGGTAGTCCTGAGTTAATGGTTGGAACTGATGATCTCAAAGGTCTCTTCCAATCTAAATAATTTTATGATTCTGTAGTATTGTACCTTGTTTTGCAGCAGACTGTATGGTTTTTGTCCAGAATTTGTCACTGCCCAACTTGATATCTCACAGGTTACACTAACTTTGTCACAACAAAATCTAATTCTGAAAATCACATTTATAAAAATTTGGGTCTTTGCTAAAAATTTCCGTCCATGCTTAAATGTATATGTAACTATACTCCTGAGCAGTAACTAGTATTAGAATTTCCATCTGCAGCTGGTCAGCTTTTGGACTGTGAATGCAAGTGCAGGACTAATTACAGCAGATCTAAGTACTGCTACTTTTGATAGGACTTTACACTGGCAGGAGAATTAACTTGTACACTAAGAGCAAGAAAGGGTACAGAGACCAGACAGTAAATTTATCTTACGATACTTGATGGCTATATGCACATCAACATTCACCTCACAAAAAATACTTGATGTCTCAGAAGTACGAGGAGCTGCTGGCCCTAGACTCCATCTGCACCCACCCAGTAAGTTCTTAGGAGTCTAGGCTGATTTGGGACCTCAGAAACATTTTAGAATGACCTGACATTTTGAAATCCTAAGAACTGCTTTAAAATTCCATGACAGAAAAGGACTGCAAATCTGTGTTATCTTAATATCATTATTATCTTGTTGAAATATTGTAATTTTCTGTGGTATAGTTTCAGAGATCTCTAATTGCAATTTATTTTTTACATTAACCTCTGATTAACCAATTGCATGTGCTTTCATAAGCACCAAGGTCAGTCATTTCTTCTAACAAGCTCCCACTCAAACCATCCTTCTCAAAATCATTGCTGCAAACAGAGGGAAAATTTCATAATATCACAAGCTTTCTATTCTCTCTACATATTGTACTTAAATCAGAGAATAGTCTAATCAGGCTTCTGACTTTCAGTAAATTACTTCAGACTGATTAAATATCTTTGGTACAGTTATGAATAGTTATCATAGGACCCTTATTCTTTACTAACCCTAGACTGCATACAACAGAAATTATCCTTGAGGTTAACTGCACCATATCTAAACTAGAAACAGTGCTCACTCAGAATTTAACTCTGGAAAAATGTAGGACCTCATGATTCCAATAAATTAATTTATATTTGTTCCAATAATAAACGTACACTCTCTGACTTCATGAAAAATTTACCTTTGAAGAAAGAATAAGTAAGACTTGCAATCAGAGAGGTGGACATTGCAAGGTCTGCTTCATGTTCAAATCCAGACTGATATATTTCCATAACTCAATTGAATTCCATGGAGTTACAGTGACTCAGAAAAGGAATAACATAATGAGAAATTTGGTCCAGCATAGTTTAAAACATGTTTCACCTTGCCTTACTTGAAATAGCACTACTGAAATTTGATAGAGTTAGGTCCCTCAAAAGGCCAGAAAGAAGAATCTCAGTACCACACCCTGTGAACTCTAGGAATAGAATTTGGGTGAAAATAAGTAATGCAATAACGCATGGTTATACATGTAGGAATTCATATTACTTACATTACATGAATTTACATTATGTATGAGAATCTCTGAGATGTAAATGGGAGAGGGGAGATAAATATATCATGACTTATTAGTGACAATAGTACAATGTGCCCACATGGAAAAGCAAAGTCTTCTTGGAGAGGTATTACATGAAATATTTTGGTGGGTAAGTATTCATGACCTTTATATAAGATACTTTCAAACTTTTCTTTTAAATACTCCACAATTCCGGTCAATCTTATTCAACATCAAACACTCTCTATCTGAAACAAGTAGATAGGTAAGCAACCAGTATAATCAGAAGATTGGACAGCCTGTTTTACAGGGAAGACTAAAAGGATGCTTGGATTCCTGAATCTCTTAGAAGAAAGGCCAAGAGAAGATACATTTGCTCTATATAAACACATCACAAAGTTAAATATTAGAGTCAGAAGAGCTGTTTAAGCTAATGGGCAAAGTTCACAAAAGACAAAAAGGAGTGTCCATGGAATAAACTCAGAACAAGAATTATTATTAAAGGTCATCTTTCTGATGACAGCGCTTTTGGAACAGTTTTCCAATAGCAATACAGAAACAAACACATACAAAAAACATTCTCATGAGATTTAAAATAAACAAGTTGTATAAGTTACTGTACCTGGAATATTCAAGCATGTGTTTTCACATTCACTGAGCTGGGACATGGACAGTAACTGTCCTTCCTGAGACATTAACAGTACATTCATACCTGCCAGGAGAACTCCATAGCTATCACGCTTTGTGCGACAGTGGGAGAGCAAGGCAAAGGAATAACCTTTTGGTCTGTCTTTTGCAAGCTGTTCCACCCTGCTCAAAATGCCCCTGTAGCTATGGAGTCATGCAGCTCACTCAGGAAAAGTAAGTCTTGGCTCGCTTCGTTCGAGCACCTGGATGACACTCTCAGACATATGCTTTAGTTTTAGGTAGTCCTGCGAGGAGCAGCAAGTTGGACTTGAGGATCTTTATGGGTCCCTTCCAACTCGAGATATTTTATGATTCTATGATTCTAATGTCTATAATTGATACACAAAGCAAGAATCCCCCAACTATTTATTCTTCTCAGCACTTCTAATAAAGCCAGAAGCAGACATATTGCTGTCCGGGAAGATTTCCTAGTGGATATTTACATACCTGCAGGACTAGATAGAGTTAAGTTGCAGTCTGGAGTATCTACCTTTTAACTTAGTTGTTAAAAGTGATACTGTGCAGAAAAAAGTACCTTTGACCAATTATGAATCTGTTGTTTAGATGGAGTACATTTTAGCTAACCAAACCTGATTCTAAAAGGCAGAGTGCTGGAATTTAAACCAATTTAAATAAGATTTGCTTCAATGATTCTAAGGAAGCATGTGTTTTATACAAAAAGGTTTTCAGTGTGATAGATGCAATTTTACACACATTTTCTAACTTATTCAGATTATTGCCTTATAAGCTGTCAAGATACAGCAGTATATTGTGTTATCACATTGCCAAGTTAAATAAGAAATATTTTAGTATTTCTCTTTAACAAATTCATTCCACGTATACATTTTATTTAGGGAAAAGGGTTAATTGGCTTGTGTTCACTGAAATGTTTTACAGAAAATAATTTTACTTTATTGCAAAATAAAAACATCTTTTTTGGGAAGCTCATTCTAGTGCTTTAAGGATTGTCATTATGTTGAGCATTCAGTGGTAAATGTGCCTCAATGGAAGTGAGAAAGAAAGTCTATAAAGTCAATACACTGTCATGCCAAATATCTTCCCAAAGTAAGATGGGCTGCCAATTCCTCCGAAAGAAATCTCAAAGGGAATTAAATTATATTCTTCACTGCCTAAAAGTCCCTAAACACAGGTTAAAGCAGGTTTTATGAGATGCTGTGCTTGCAACTATGTGCAAGCACATCTAAAAGAGAGCCTTTCTGTGCTTGCAGCTGCCTCACATCAAATCCACACAGTGAGCACTAACCAGTGACTGAGGTGAAAAAGTTCACAATAAACTATTAAGTAGCCTTATACAACATGTATTAAAATCAACAGAAAACTTCAGCAAAAAATTAATTGGATCTTATATGAATAAGGATAAAGAATAAGGAAATAGGATCTTGTGGGATATGAAGATGGTCTGGGGTTTTTTGGGTGGGGGCTTTTTTCCCTTCAGTAGGACATTGTAACATCTGTTTATATGGCAATTTTAGTACAGAGCACTAAAAAGTAATACAAATTTCAGACATGCAAGAGGCCAATTTAATTCCTGATCAAGCCTGAAGAACTTAAAGGGAAGGTTTTGATGCATAAAAGCCGTAATGCATTATATTATATTAATCTAACTTAAAACACTTGGCTTTTCTGTGTATTTGTAAGGGAGAAAGAACAGCTCCATGATTGCAAGTGCACAGGCATGGAACACTGGACCTTCACACTCAAGAGGCCAAGTACGTTTTGTTATTTGCTTTGTTCCTTCAAAGCAAGGTAAGCTATACTTGTATTATTCCTTTGGCATGTAATATTCTGCCAAGTACTGGCTGTTACACAACTTTGGCCCAAAGCAGCTGGGGATCCTTTCTAAACTGAACAAACCACACTGACCTGAACACTCACTGATAATGTCTGAGATTACTAAATACCTTCTCTGATCTTCCTTTAATTGTCTTGTTTTCCCTACTAACAACCACTAATTCTCCTTGTGAAACAAAAAAATACCTCATGAGAGAGAAGAATGGAAGATATCTTTGTTTTGGGAAAACAGAAAAAGTCTCCACATAAAACAGAGTACCTTTGACTATAGTCCATTGATCTACACACCAATCCGAATATCCAGTAGCCAATTTCCATTACCAGCATCACTGTCACATCCCCAAGTACTATCATTCTTGACATACTGACAGTATATTAAGAAAATATTGATTAATTCTACCTAGTGGTTTCATCTCAAGGCAGCAGAAATGTTGGCCACAATTCACCCTCTCTTCTGTTCTGTCTTTGGCTGCAACACGGTGAGACAAATAAAAAGACCATTTCACTAGCTCCACTTCCATTTGGTGGATTGCCCAGGAAGCCTCCCACTGCCTCTCTTCTTTTAGGAAGATGTTGAAGACGATGTCAGTCTACAGTCACCTGGGAACAGGACAAGAGGCTCTTAAAAAGCTGGGCAGAGGTACAAAGCAAGCACATGAAGCACAAGAAGCCTTTCCCCATTCTCCGCTCCTTGCTTTGAGAGGGATGATCTTGTCCTTTTAAATGGTACCTACTCCAGAAGCCGATTGCAGTGAGATCACTAACAGCAGCCTGGTGGCATATTCAGCCTTACTTTTGCCAAGCTTGCATGTTCTGGAATTACATTAGTTGTGCTATTTTAGTAAAGTTAAAAAAGACAACAGTTAAGATAATAACCATATTAAAGGTGATCAGGCATTGGTAAGAACCAAATAGCAATTTGCTGAACAGCTACTGGTTTTCAGACATTCCTTCCATACAAGTCAGTTTTCTAAAAAACAACTCTTTGGTTTTTAATTTGAGTCAAATTTTGCAAGAGAAGCATTTTACACTTCGAAGAATTCTATCATCTAAATCACAAGAAATTATTAAATGGAAGTATCACAGACTTCTGTACAATACAAAGATGTTAGAATGTAATGCAAAACAATTAAGATTTGGGTAAGGAACAGTGAAATCAAAGTGAGTCAAGGTACGTGAAGACAATATCTTTAGAACAATGCTTCTATACAATATTTTTCATATCTTAAAAATTATAGATACCTTGTAGATGAAATTGTTCAATATTGTTCATTAAAATTCATTTTTCTTTGTGTATTAGCTGTAGAGTAGATGAGTTGGTGATCCTATTGCTAAGTGTGATTAATGCTGCTCAGACAACCACAGTTCTTACATTTCTTATGTTTGTTGTGTAACTTTTCAGAACAAAATTTCTTGTAACAAAGATCTTTTGAAGATACAACACAAATACTGCAAGTTCTGGCATTCTGAGAAATCCACATCCTAGTGCAGGCCTACTATGTGTTACACAGTAAAGAATTCAGATATGTAGGAACTGGATATCCTTTGTAAATAGATCAATGATGAAAGCCTTTCTGAAATCAAATACATTTCAAACAGTATAGAAAGGGCCCTTTATTGACCTAAGTGGTTAGCCCAAGAACTATTTCAGGTAGGAGGTGAAGTGGACAGTAGTCATATATTTCTTTAGTGTCATCCTGTTTATTTACAAAGCTGCATTCTCAATTTTTGTTCTCACTGTGTCCTCAAAAGTTTTTTCTCTCCTCTGCCTTTTCTCTTCTGTGTCTCGGTGACAGATGTGTTCACTTTTACCAAACAATGTGCCCATCTAAGAAAAGCTCTGAAGTTGCCTTTGTACTGGGAAGTTCTGTGTTTTCACTTGATGCCTCTGCTGCTTCAGCTATCCATTTCCACAGATACTCTAGCTATATACACACACATATTTATTAGTAATGACTATCAGATTGACTAGATTTCAGACAATTCATAAACACACAAGTCTCTTTCTACATGAAAAAAGATAGTTCATTTCCATCACACAACATACTTGAAAATATTGAAAAAACGATGACTGGATTTTATTACCCTTAGGCAAGTTTGTTGGCATTTAATTACGTAGTCTCATTGGGTGAATCTTAAAAAGGCTCAACATACAGCTGGCAGCACTGGAGCAGAGAGAGATATTTTTAAATCTTTCCAATATTAAGCATTTCAAAGGAATGATTCTTCACATAATGTAGACAGACAGAAGATACTGACTGAAATTGCAGAGAGGCCTCCCAACGCCACAGAATCCTGCAGCTCCTGTGCTATCACGCTCTCAGCAGATCTTCTCTCCTAAAGCCTGTACCTGTTAAGGCAGATAGTGTTCTGAGGCACAGAGAGTATGGCTGGTTTTCCTGAACAAAGTTTTCCCCCTCAAAACCTACCACTAAAGTAAACAATATATTTTCAACAACCATTTACATACAAAACATAAGCTGTATTGATTCTATCTTAGCCATTACATGTAGAATGTATTGCTTTAGCTCTACAGGCACTGGGACAGAATGAGACTAATTGCTTCACCTCACTTGTGCATAATTGTGTAATAGAAAGTAAGTGTATAGGTGCTAATAAAAATGCCTTTTTCCTTTCTACACATATTTGACTTCTTGGCTGTTGCACAGCCTAACTGACATGGACCAGCCAGAGACACAATGTGGAGGACAACTACACAGCATGTGATCTTTGTGCTGTTATTCCCAGCTGTCTATTTGCAGTTTTCATTTGCACTGATGCTTACTGTTAAACCAGACACTTATGCTGGAAGCAGCATTTTTATGGGCTTCATCTGAACCTGAAATCATGTGGAGTTTTTATGCAACAGATAATTCTTAGCCTATAGCTAAGAATAGTCATAGTAAGATGCACACTCCTAAATATTACCGTTTGTCAATGGTAAATGACAAAAACATTAAATGAGCTGATTTGTACTAGTTTGGCTATAAAGATTAATTTCTTGCTTGACAGAACATTGTGATTATAGCGCCAAATGCAGAAGTTATTGATCTTTTTTTTATTTCACTTTCCTTCAAGCCACTTATTTATCAGGTTTATTTACTACCATGGGGTTTCTTCCGCAAAGCATCATTGTGATGATCACAAGACTAGTGAATGACAGCAGGTACCATTAGATAAACAAAGTTAATTGTCTATTAGCATGAGCAAAGACTTCGGGATTTACCCAGCAATGTAAAGTCTATTAAACTAGGATGAATCAAAACACAGAGGTGAATTTCCTTTCACTTTACCTGTGCAGAATGCTAAAATTATTAGTTTCGAATTAATACCACCTTAACATCTCCTGCAGAGGTAGCTCTGCATACAAGGAGCTCAGTAGGAAAGACAATTTAAGGACTTGTCCTTCTCCTCAGCCACAGCACTCTTCTCCTCCCTTGCCCCATGGCACTCAAGGTACTCAGGACATGTGGTCCACTTGTACTGGAATAACTGCTCTGGAGGTCTGCAGTGAAGTGGATCAGTAACTGCTCTAGGACAGAATAACACAGCTTTTCCCTGTTCCAACAAGAAGGCTAATCCTAATGTAGCCAGTTGTGCAATTTTGAAGCAGTGCAAGGGCTGAAATCCGAGGGTCTTTAAGACTGCTTCTAAAACACCTATATCCAAGATCTTCAGTTTAATTGTCCCCTCTGTAAAGCAGCCTTGACAAATCAAAGGCAATCATTCTGTTTTCAGCCAAGAAGCAGACCTGCAAATAGGAATGGCTTCAGTAAATGGATGAATACAAATATTTATTTTTATATATATAAAAATACTTTTATCAGAGTAAAAATCTATCATTTGCATTTCCTATGTTGCTCTGTAGGTTATTACCCTCTACCAGTAGTTATAGGTTGGTTTTGTGGGTTTGTGGGTTTTTTTCCCCTGGTTTTCCTAAAGGAAATAAATTGGATACTACAAACATAACAAATATGATATATCATATTCAACTCTGTCTAGCTATCTGCCTGTTCTTCCTCTGCCCTTCATAACTTTTAAACCCTACTCTCTGTATTCAGCTATATATGAAAGAGAATGATTGAAGATAATTATATTCCTTTAAGTATTGTGAAAACCAGCAGTTAGAGGGAAGGGTAGGGCATAAACTGCTGTCCTGCTGAGAGCAAGACAAACAGATTCTGTCTGTATGCACTCCATTTAGCAGCAGCTTTCTAGCGAGTCAGCAAGTGCATCCTAGCTGGCTGATCAGCACGCAGATAGTTCCGGACTAGGTACAGCATTGCTGTCTCTTGCCTGGAAGAGATATCATATATGACATGAAAGAGAATTCAGCTGGAAAAGGTTAGAGACAAAAAACACAAATTATAAGAAAAAAGACTTCATTAGTTCAACTCTGCACGGAGTAGACAATAATCTTGTGCCATATGGATTACATCATGCAAGTATTGCTCATGCAAGAACGTATTTTTCAGAAGATTAATTATTTGGCATGGTGCAAGTTATGTGGCAGAAAAGAAATGTTAACATTAGGAAGACTGAAACTTTTCAGCCATAGCAAAGTTACACTGTAGAATATGATTAAGTTAGATGCTTTGTCCTGTTTCTCCTGCTTTTTTTGCCTTTTTTCCTGACTTGGAAAGTTCTGCTCTTTGCTCAGCTGCTGCTGCATTTTTATTCTCTCAGACGTTTTGTAGGTCACAAGGGTATCGTTCTGACTGAGATGTGGTCAGAGAGAATAAGAAAAATCGATTTTGGAAAACCTCTGTTAGTGCTCTTTCATGAACATTTTGTTATATCCATTGTGAGCTTTTAAAAGACTGAACCTGTGAATTTGCTATTGCCATGTCTTTATATGATTTTCATAGGCTTATAAGCTGAGAAAGAGCAGCACAGCAAACACCCCAGTCTTCATGTGCACTGGGACAGATTCCCTTTTGTATTAGATTGTAATTTAATATTCTGTGCACAGGCATGCAGAATTTCTTGCTGGGCACTGAATTATGCAGAGAACTGTAGAGCTGCAAACAGGAAGCTAAGTTTAGAAAGGACAATGTATTAAAAGTGACAGTAAAAAGCTGTTCTGCTTTCTATGTTCTTTAACTCCCCCTAAAAGTCCTCTGTCCTTTACTAGATCTACAGGAAGATATGTGGTACAGATGTATTGAAAGGTAAAGTTTTTTCAAAGACTTGAAAAGTACTGGTCCTATCTATCTGCCAAGCTTTTATATGGTTCCCTTCACCATAACACCTTGGAATTTCCATTGCTTCGGTCTCTGAAAAATCAATGCAAAAGATGAATTAAGTATATCTGAGTGTTAGAGACTAAAAAGCCTTTTGATTCACAATCTCAGTACTGTTTATTGGTTTTGTTCCACAGGAGCAGAGTGGAGGAAAAAAGTAAGGACTTGTGATTAGATAAACTCCTTTTAATTTTTCCATTCTGTCTTAGGCAGATGGAAACACATGGACAATTGATTTACAGAGATCTTTTTCCTCTCTCCTTCATTAGCACCACGGGGAAGTTTCTATAGTGGCTAATGCACTTACAGACATGGTTTCAACAATTTAATCACCCAGAAACCTCTCTGTAAGGTCAATGTTCTCTACATTTGTTCCAACTCATTTACTGAGTAGAAAGGTGAACTTTTTCATTCCAGGTATGTCATTATGGAAATCATGTTAATGAATCAAGACACTGGAGGGCATATGTATCTCTGTTAGTGCAAGATTAATGGAGACTTTATCAAGGAGGATTCAGTCTTAGATTCTTCTGGTAAATCCAGGTCTGAAGTTTAATTGTACATTAATAGTCTGGACTTTATACTGGCATAGCAGCTCCCATCTGAGAGAGACTCTAAACATTTGACAAACATCAGTACAATTATTCTGTTACTGAAACACAACCGCCTGAGGGCACAAAGAAGTGGCAGCACACAGCACTGCATAGCAAATTGAGACACACACATTGAAAATCCTATTCCTGACAGAGAAAGCTTTTGGTCAATTAATGGCAAGCAATTTTTTTTCCTTAATTTTTATATCTCATATACTTATGTGTGTGTGTGTGTGTTATATGCTTTATATTTGTTTTTAAGCTTACTGATATTAAATCTCTCTTTATTGTTCATGACTGTAGAGTGAACTGAACAACAAAGTTGGCATGTTGTCACAATGCAAATATTCACATATTCCTTACAATTGTGCTGCAGAAATTATTCTCCTATTCCAGAAAATGTAACAAAATGTGTTGTGTGATTTAATCAGCTTTCTTGCTCATGAAACCTTCCAGACATCAAACAAAACAGTAAGAATAGGGACTGAAAAAAGAAATAAATAGTAATCTTTAATTAGTGCCAAGTGACATTTCTAATTCTTCCCATACTATGTATCATTACTCATTGTTCCTTCATGATTCAAAGGTCTAAAGGAGAGATAAGGAAGCACGGGAGCACTGAATATAGAAATTCTTTACAGCAGAAAAGGATGGATAATTTCTTTACTTCCAAGGTAGCTTCAGGTCATAATGTGATTTTGGGCTCTATACCCAGCTCTGTTTTAGAAAACAATTTGAATACATTTGCAATTAACAGAAAGCTATTTTCTAAAATGACACGGCTTCTCTAATACAACGTAATCTTACTTTTTATTAATAGAATTCAATACAGTGCTGTTTGGAATTAACCTTGCTTCTTCCTTTTGCTTTACTACTGTATTACAGGAAATTGGTAAAATCAGACACTCATTAGAGTGCATGCATTTAGGAAAAAAACGCACACTGCTAACCTTTTAATTTTAAATCCTTTCATTACAAAAGATATATAATCAGTTCAAAAAGCTTTCTATATCCAGAAATTCCACTCCTTTCAGTATTTTTTCCCATTTTAAGGTTTAAAAGCTTTGGGGGCAGAAGATAGAAAAGAATTAGAGTTTTGATATTTGCTGTAGTTTTAAATAATGAAAAATAATCAGGGGAATCAATACTAAAATGTAGGTAATATCCAAAGGGCAGCGCAGGTTTCACATTATGCTTAGATGTACTTATGTATGACTGTAACAGATATTTTGATCTTTTCATGTGGTACAGCATTGTATCATATGCAGTGGATTTGATGAAAGAAATAGGCAGCCTCTCCCAATGATAACTGTTATATCACTTTTGTTTCTACACATTGAAATATAACTGCTATAGTAGAATTTTATAATAAAGTGACTCAAATCTTCTAATGCTGACAGGAGGTTGAATATATTATAACTATGGCTCTGTAAAATAGAAAAGAAAAAGACAAGGTGCATACCTGTTTGTAGAGAATGGAGACAGGGGCTTGTTTTTAAAAAACTCACTGCCTCCATTCTCTACACCTGTTCTGCCATATAAACCTGCCTCTGTCCTCTGGGATCCATAACAAACACTGGGAATATACTCTACACATATTCCAGTCAGGGCTATCCTAAAAAACAAATGCCAGGAGGACTATTTACCATTTTAGGACGTACAGTATTTCCCACAGAACTGCCTTCTCTCATTCCTTTTACAGGAATTCTTCCTGGTTTTCTCCACAGTAGCACTAACATGCTGACTGGTGAAGAATATATGTGTTAGCGGGTCGTCAGGACTCAGTCTGTACAAGTGCCTCTGCATCTTAGTAATCATAGATCCTTTGTTCCTGTGCTATGTGAATCATGCACATACAGAAGCAGAATGATCTATTTTTGCCAGGAGGCCTTAAGTAATCTAGTTAGTTGTACACATAGATGTACAATGAAAAGAAAGAATCCTAGGGTGAATGTCAATGAAAGGTTAAATCTGACAAGTCTGGCATGCTTGGCACAGGAGAAGTGAAATAGTTGGCTTGAAGTACAGAAAGCTTGTGTTCAATGCCTTTGTCTTCATGTACTTAATGCTGTAAAAACATAGTTGGGAGGGACTTCTCATTCTTCTATATGACATAGGTTCCTATATCTGATACACAGCAATCAGATTCCTTTATAGACAATGCATTCTTAAAAGCATTGTATTCTAAAAATGTAGTGCTTTTTTTTTCTCTCCATTCTGAATCTTTTCAGGAATCAGGTGCCCCATAAGGAATTCCTTATAGATGGAGGGACTGGAGCCAGAGATGTAATTAGCTTTCTGGGTTTGAACCCAAACAGATTTGTCATGTCATAGTCTGGTATATGGCAATCTAAACCAATATAGACCAAAGCCTCATTGCCACTAACACTCTTTCTACAGTAACATCTCTGGTACCCATGTGCTATTAACCACATTAATAGACTTTTCCCTTCATAAATAGAATCAACTCATCCCCCTTTGAGCAGAGAAGCAGTGCTGGTAGGGCAGTTTCCCTGTTCACAGCTGTAAGTTCCTAAGAACCATCTCTGTGGGTATGAAGGATTTGTACATCTTGAGGAATTCTCCTCCTACACCTTGCTCAGTCTTCTGTCTTTCACTGTAAGCAATATGTAACTAGGGGAAAGTACAAGAACTGAGCCAGCATACATTATAATTCTCAAAAATAGCATTTCCCACCTTCAACCATTTGTGGTTCATCCTGTGCTAGATGTATTTTCTATGCATTTAGTAGACCCCGGCATGGATCTCTTTTCTATGATTTTCCCTAGTCTCCCTTGCTTCCAAGTCAACATTTAGTAGCTACAATATAACATGGCAAAGAGTTCTATAGTTTAATTAGTTTATTTTTACAAAAAGATAAATTGTACCTGACAGTTAAGATGGCTTCTTGCTCCCATTCTGTATCATATATTACAGTTCTCCAGATCTTGAATTCTCCAGAGTTATGGTGAGGCAATGGTGAAGGATGCAAGAAGAGAAACAATGTCTTTCTTCTGCATTTATCAGTACCTAATGGAACAAAAGGGCAATTTTGAATGCAAATGCAAAGAAGAAACACAAAATTGTGGCTACTGGTTCACCTTTAATTTGTTTCTTGATTCTTGATGATGAGGGGAGGGGGCAATTAATGGTAGAAAAATGTCTCTCTGCACTCCTTAAGAATTCATCTCTTCTGTTTAAATATAAAGTGAGTCAGAAATTATCATTCTCTATTCTGCTACACGTTTTGCATTTGTGAAAAGTGAGCTTATTCCTTTCTATTGGTCCACTGTACCCATCCCCTTAATTGCAAGATAAAGCAACTCTTGGCTGCACATTGCTGCGATAGTTGAGGTAGATGCGAGTGATTTGATAGATATGACAGAGGTAACCTTCAAATAATCCTCTTTTATGATAGATACAATAAACTGCCACACATGCTGCCTTAGCTAGGGGTTATCAAAAGGGTACACCCCCCTCCCCCCCGCTCACCAATGTGGAGTTCACAGAGCAACGTCTTATCAATGCCCACCTCGCTGCCTAGTGTCATAGATTATCAAAAAGTGCAGAGGTGCAGCAGCTTATTGATGGGAAGCGACAGGGACTTCCACAGACGTTGCCTGCAAATACAAACTGAAAAAGAGAAATCTGGGTCAGCAGAAGGCTACTGTATCCATGTTATTCATAAGGCAGTAATGCACAGGTCGGTACTTTTGGTTTCAGGTGTTTAATAAGCTCAAAGAGTGCCGCAGAACAGAAGAGCCTCTGACTGACATCCAGGGATCTTGCGTCTGCTTTTGTACAGAATGAACTGTGATCCTGCAAAAGGCTCAATAAAAAAATGCTTTGTTTTGCATGAGGCACTCAGATTCAGCTACAATGTACGAGCAGGAATTCTGGGCATCCTAGTCATAAGAAAATCTAATTTCTAAGTTAGAATTAAGAGTTCTATGTATGAGACAACAAATGGGGCAAGGAGGAGGAAGGCAGAGAAAAGAGGAGGCAGGAGTGATGCTTTATTATCTGTGAATAAAGAACTAACTTTGGTTCATTTTTTTCAGGGAATAAGGAATAGATCATACAAGGGACTGAGAAATTATACAGGGGTCCTTTCCAGGGCTTTGTGGCAGAGTAGAGCCACAAACTGTGAGTGTTTGTTCTTTTTTTTTTCCCTTTACATTTGAAGAGTGTATTTCTTGCTAAGAAATGTACAGGCTTACTACAACACTATTTGTTTTACAGCTGCTGTTCCACAGATTTACAGCATATGATTGAGTACAACAGCATGAAAAGAGTCAAATTGAGCCTGTACTACAGAAAGTGAATGCATGCTTTTTATTTTTTTTCAGTTTGCAACTCTCACCTGCTCGCTTTTCTCATCGGTTTTAATTCAAAACAGCTGCATGAAAACTTACATACACTGAGGAGAATCAATCGCTACGAAAAACTTATCGAGATTTTTTTTTTTCTGAACATAAGTCCTACTGCATTTATTATGTGTATTTGAGTACATTGTAGTTTAACTCGAACGTTGGATGAATCTCAGACTCATAGAGAAGTTTTAAAATAGCTGTGGGAGTTATTAAGTAAACAGTTTATAACAGTTACCAGATAGAACCTTATATTTAGATACTTTCAATTTTAGGTATTTTACTATTTTATACGTATTTTCTTGTTTTTGTATGAAGTAGTTACGTTTTGTATAAAGTAGTTACAATTACAAATGGTATGAGACTTGCCACATCTTCAGAGAACACTTATGCTCTTGACAATGGAAAGAAAAAGCTTTTCACAAGATTGTGAAGAAAAATATGGTCAGTAATTTGCACCCATAGCCTTTAGAAATCTCTGAATACCTCAGAATATATGCTAACAACCTCTTGGATCTCCAGAAATGTAAAATTCTATTTCCTACATTTGTTGAGACATTTTTTTTAGTTTCCCCAAGTAATTAGTGTTGATTTGAGAAGGGAGATAAAAACATGAACCAGGATACCAAATTATTCTCTCACACACAAAAAAACAAATAGCAGAATATAATTCTACCCCTCCTAAGTACCAAAAATGGACCTGAAAGGAAAAAAAAGTAAAAGTGAGGTTCCCAGCCAATATCTTCCTAATTAAAATATTTTAAATGGATTTTTATTTGCTATTTTTTCTTCCTCTTTAATTCCTTCTTTTCAGAACCACTCATTGTTTTCCTTCTCCTCTGAACAGGTTCTACCCCGATATGTCTCATTAATTTTGAATGGTGCAGGATGGTGTTGAAGCTTTTTTGTCTCCACCATCATCCTCTGACTCTCTGGCCTCTCAGCTGGAACTCATTATTGCTTCAATACAGAAACACTCACCCCTAAAACTCCTCACATTTAAGGGAGAGATGTGGCTACACTTCAGATGTAGCATAGCTTTGATTAAGGGCAAAGCTCCTTTCCAAAATCCATGCTGTTATCTGGAGAGAAAGTGGGAGACTGGGAGAATGATTTAGTAACCTAAACACAAACCCAAGCAGCACAAAGTCACATGTGCTCATTATGGAAAAATTATCTCCCACGGTAGACTTGCTAGAACAAGCTCATTGGCACAGAGATTGTTTCTTCTTCTCTGTTTATGCAATAATAGTACAATGGGGAGCCAGACTTCATGGGCACCATGGGGCATCAACATGGCAAGAAAATCACCATCTGAAGAAAAGAGCAACTCTCATGACAGTGTGAGAATGATTGCCCCCAAATTTAGTTTCAGTCATCAAATCAGTCACCTGCTCCTACTTGTTGATATGTATGGTACTGAAAAGGAAGCATTTTGTTTCCCAGTGAAAATGGATTAAGAAAAGCAGGTGGCTGAGACACTGCAGCTTCCCCTTTTTCCACACTTTTGAATGTTCATCTCATTTTCAGTTCTGATAATTAACAGAGCTAACCTCCAGTCAGCACTCTGTTTTTCCAGTTCATTGTTATAACTGGCACACTACTCATAGTTTCTGTGCTGATCACAAAAGAATTGCTTTGCTTCTTCTCTGCCTTGTTCCTTCCTCATTTAAATGGTACAGGGTTTTGTACATTTCCACTGGTCCAGGCTTCCCCTGCTGCTGGCTGCTGCCTCCCCCCACCGCACGCTCTGTTTTGTTGCTCTGCCTCCAGAGGTATGGATAGGAGGCTAAGCTCTTTCCAAAGCAACTCCATGAACTTGGCAGGAGTGAGGCAAAAATAGCAATTGGCCATGAAGGGTAGACAAACTGACAAAGGCTTTTAAATATTATGGCGTTAGAAAGCATACAAGAATTATAGACAGGAAGAAAATGGAAGAGAGAAAAATATAGGACAGGAGAAAGCAAAACATAAAAGCCAATGAAGTGGTCAAGTGACAACTTCAGCAAGCTAGGAACAAGCTGTTGTGTTAGTCACCAGAAACCTGGTTTACATGCAGACAAATAATACTGCCTAGAGAATGACAGGACACTTGTTTCCCTTGCTCTGCTTTCATTGTCCTCTCTCTCTTTGTTCCCTCCTCCACCTCTCTTATTTCTTTTGTCCTTCTAGTTCTTTGAATTACTTCTTTACACTATAGATTTTTCAGTCCTTCAGTTTATCTGTCTTAGTTTTTGTTCCTATGTTTGAAGCAGAGATGACGAAGAGAAGAGTTATACGTGCTTTCAGTGTTGAGGACAAAAGCTTGGACTTTGAAGCAGCAATGGAGAATGAATCAGTAGAGAGAGGAAAGCACTTGTTTCTTTCTCTAGCTCTAGTATTACATTCTGTTCTGCCATCCTATTAAACTTTTTTTTTAACATAACATACATTACTTTTTACGCATTCTTTGCTCATTTCCAATAGCACACAATTATATGCGCATGACCCTGACAACATCAGGTCACTACTGTGCATAAGTGTTATTACCAGTTCTCACAATCTTATCACCATTCTTGTAATATTTAATGCTTTTCTTGAAGTCCCATCTCTCACATTCATATCATTATGTGACAATCTCAAGTTATATTCTTTGAAAAATAAATGAAGGGTGGGATTCATCTCACCTAATTTAATATGTGTAGAATGTAGACATCTACATCTCAGCTAACCCCCTAGGCTGACTCTATAGTCAATGAAGAGAATTAGGCAATTTTAAAGCATAGCTCTTCTGATCTATTTTAGAAATCTATTTTAGGACGAGATATGCTGCACCCAAAAAGTGCCTATTTCTCCCCAGTGATACAGAGGAAGCTCAGGATGAATAGCTGAGCTGTAGATCATTACATTTGGTCAGATGAATCCTTTTACCTCTGGGCTTGCAGAAAAAAAATCAGAAAGTAATGTCTAATAAGGATGACCTTCTAATTATTATAACATTTATATGCAAATAAGAGTAACCCCAAATATTACATTTAAAAACACACACACAAGCTACAAGTTTCAGGCTTCCATTTCTCCGATCTATTTTTTGACCGGGTTTCTTTTTGTTGTTCTGTTATTTTTGAGTATCTGAAACTGGTATTAAATACTGCTTTATAAACACTATTTCCCCTTCTCTTCAAACCTTTCTTTGTCTCACTTCACCCACCTTGCAGTTCACTCACTTTTCAGGGCCTTTTTAGTTTTCTGAGATTCACTGTATTGACTTCTGCAAGGGTATGTGGAAGGCAAGAACATCTGCTTCACAAGGTTATCTGATCAAAGACCTTTTCAATGCAAAAGGAGATCACAAGTAAAGGGGGAAGGAACACAGAAAGACAAACATGGTAGGCAAAGGATAACAGAGACAATGGCAAAGACCAAAAGTCTCCTGCTACTGATTTCTGGACCATTAAGAAACTCCAGGCACAGCTTTGGAGAGGATCAGCCTGGACTTCATAACTGACAAGAACTGGGAAATGGGTACTCAAGATATTCCTGTGGGAGTATGCAAAATTTACGAGGGGAAGTTTAGGAGAAGGGGATATGGAGGAACAAAAAGGGGATTAGACAGAAATAGGCATAAAAGGGGATGGCTGCATGCAAACCACGGCTGGTCAACCTGCTTGTCTGACCCAGCGCTGTGCCTGATCTTCACGGTCTGTCCTGTCTCCTGATTAAATCTTTTCTTAACTATTCCTCTGTGTACTCTCACACTCGACCCTGTGTCTGTGTGAGCCTTGCAAGGACTAGGTGCTGGCTGCTAGGGGGAACAGAGTGAGTGGATTTCGGGCCAGCAGCTGGGGTCTGATGGGGGCAGTGGGCACCCCCGCCCTGTGGTGCCACTGCTGCAGCCCGTGGAGTCTCTGTGCCACCCACTGGAGCGGGTGGGGGTCTTAGCCCCAACCACTGGGGTGGGAATGGTGTGTGTCCCAAAAAGCAGCTCCTGGGTGAGTGGGGCAGGCATGAGTGAGGAGTGTGAGGGGTCCAGCACCAGCGGCTGGAGCAAGACTATGGGTCACAGCCTGTGTGCCTGGTGCCAGCTGCTGGGGGTTGGGGGGACAAGTCTCTTTATCTCCCCAAAATCATGTGTGTAGCGTGTGGGTATTCACTAACATGCCTCATGTCAGACCAGGCAGTGATAGGGGACCTGTGGGGTAGGTCAGAGTGGCCAGGATCTGGGCAGGGGTGTTAGATGGACAGAAGGGCTGTACCAATACTTGGGGAACCAGTGAATGTACAAGTGCTTGTGAATCTCGAGTTCTGCATACGTACTTTCACTAATGACCTTTAGAAAACTTTAGGAAATAACTGAGATTTTTACAACTGGCTGAAAATAAAATATATTCCCTCCCCACCCCCATCTTTTAGTCATTTTGAGGGTTTTTCTCTTGTTTATGCACTACATCTGGCTGTATTTGACACACCTTGTAACACATATCCCAAACAGAGCTGTGTGCAGCTTGGCAGTTTTACTTCCCAGAGGCTCATGCAATTACAGTCTGTCAAACATATATCACTTAGCTAAGCAACAACTAAGGAGAGCAATAATAACATACAAATTTTTCATGGGAAAGCATTACAGAAGGAAAGGCACCATTCCAAGTGACAAAAAAAAAAAAGGGGGTTATAGCTCCAGGAAGAATAATGAGATAAAATTAAGGAGGGTGTTAGATTGATTATTTTGCGAAATATCAGGGGTTAAATCATCCTGACTGGGGGATTGTTTACCTTGTTACTCCTCTAAGAGAAATACTAGAAGCTCTGTCACTTGGAAAATGCATTGGGAGCTGGACAAAGGGGAAAATAAAGAATGATCCATGGAATAAAATGACAATGGCATTTAGGGGGAGTTGAATGCTTTTTCAGGCTTTTCTACATTGTTTTAACCTGTGCAGCATGTATTGTTAATGTGTGAGCAGCTGCTCACAAGTTATTGAATTTGTGATTTTTTTAACAGAATCCTGGGGGGAAAAAAAATATTCCAAAAAATTGATCGTAAGTATTTTGACTATTTTATTGTCTGTTTTAGACTGCAAGGCAGAATTTTAGTTATGTCATAGCATTAAAGTGATTGGGGAAGGAAAGGGATAGGAAGGGATGTGGGGCTGGGATGTTAATACCAGGCTGAATAATAAATATTATTCACAATGAATCAATAGTGAAGGCTGGACAACAGAGTTTGGTGGAGCAACACTGGACTGTGAAGGACTGCCAGAGCAAAACTATGGGCAAGAACCCCTCCTCACTGTGGACAAAATCTAAATATCCATCACCATCTTTCAGACTGATGAGCAAAAGGATTCTTATAATTTAAGCACTGTTGGTCCAATGCCTCTTGGACAGGATTGTAAGTAAAGCCCCCACGTCTTCTTATGTAACACCAGGCTAATCCTGGCTTCTTTTGGAGAGAAAAGATTGCGAAACTATGTTCTTTGTTGTCTCTGGGTATTCACTCACTGTCTGCCAAATTCTCAACAGATTAAACAGTCCTGTACTTTCTTCTGAGTTGCTGTTTGTACTACAGCTTCACTATTTTCTGGCCTCTGAGAAAACAAAATATATACTCCTTTTTCTTTTCTTCTTATTTTTCAGTATTATTCTTGCTGTATGCTAAACAAATCACTATTCAACAGTGATTTAACAATTATTCATTTGACTATGAAGAAAAGAATAAGAAAATATTGTAGTTTCATCTCAAAATGAAAATAATAAATAGTCCGCAAAGGGCAAAGGTTGACTGTTTCTTGCAGAATCTAATTTGCTAAGCTTTGCAAATTAGACCAAGAAAACTGAATATGTGTGAGGTTTCTACCTCATTCTGTACTCTGCTGTTCCATAAATGGCTGCAGAATAAAACTATTCAATTAAGATAAGGTACTGTATATTGTTCAGAAAATATATTATGCCTTTTTGAAAGTAAGTTTCTTTTTTCTCATCTCTTTTTTTCAAGTTTTCTTTCATACAGAAAAAGTCTCTGCTTTCTGGGTTCTTGTTTAACTCAAAGTACTTTTTGTGATCTAAAATAAAAAATCTGCATTAAAAACATTGTCACATATTAAAATATTAAGTATTAGTTTACTGACCCCGGGCTTCAACAGTAAGACCTATGTCAAATTTCTAGTGACGGTGTTAAACATGCAGTATATTATTTGATATTTTATTATACAACAAACATATCTTATTATATATAATTCTATATTATTGTATCTTTATAATTATGTGGCATATTATACTGTTCTATTATTATATCTTATTATAAAATAATAATATAATGTTGTGATCAGTGAAAGAAAACAGGATAGTTACTAGAACACAGTAATCTACTCTATATTAAAAAACACCTGGGTCATAAGTAAAGATGAAAACATGACTTGAATAATTAATGTTTTTAAATTTTCTAAAATGGTTTCTGTCAGCAATTTGTAAACATACTCCAGAAGTCATCTGCAAGATATCTTCCTAGGAACAACTGCTTGGTGAAGAAATAAATGCACAAATCCGATCATTAGTATCTGTGGCTGAATGGATGAAAAGGACAATAATCTCATCCTACTCGTTTTTATTTCTCCACATAACTCCAGAAAATTCACAATCATATTCATGAGTTTCCCCTACCCCATCACCATAATGCCAGAACATGCACCTACATACATGAATCTGTTCTCACAATATCTCTCAGAAGTATATGTGAATTATCAGACATAATAGATACATAAAAAATTAAGTATCCGACACTGCACAGAAATTAGAAAGATTTGCTCTGCCCTAAAGTAGCAATTTAATTTAAAACAAAACAAAGTAAGTCCACATTTAGAAAAGAACATTGTCCTGGAAGGACTGGGCATCCCTGTGTTTCATTTTCAGATGCTCATTCCTGCAAGTGAAATTTGAAGTCCCAGCCCAGTTATTGTAGTATCTTAGAAACTAAAGTGCTTGGAAATGGCACAAATTCACAAACCCATTATGTTAAGTTAAAAAAATTATAAACACTGGAATGAGAAAAAACAGTTGCATGTGAAATCCTGCTTCTGCTGTGGTCATAAACACCTATGTCGGCAGTTACACACATCTGGTACATCTACCTGAAAATAGACTTTACTGGGTGTAGCATTCACACCACAGTACAGTGTCTTTTCTGTAAAATCTCAAAGAAGTCTTAAGCTCTGGCTAAGAAAATTTTGTAATGTTATCATTGTTTTCCATTAAGCAGAAGAGCAACATGGAAGTTCCTTCTCCCTCCCTCCCCCCCTCCCTCCCTCCCTGCCCCCTTGTCTCTCTCTTTTTAAAAAATGTGGGCTCTAAGAGGGAATTGTTGCAAACTGTTCCTGGGTTCTGGTTCCTCCTTTCACTATTCAGTACAATACTGCCTATGTATTCTGCATTGTAAAGACACTGGGTAAGTATAGAAAAAAATGTAGAAGCCAAATGCATGTTTTCTGCCTTCCCACTGAGAATTGACAGTAGAGCCTGGCCACTGACTCCAGTACCTTGAACCCAACATCCCCTTTCACATAGCAGGACAGCTTCAATAAAAAGAGTCCACGCTGGAATCTACAAGCATGTTTCATTTTCAAAATCTATAGTTTCAGTGGTAGGCTACCAATGCTTATAGCTGCAGTATGCACAAGCCAAATTAGTGCTAATGTTCCGAGTGGTAAGACTGGTGTAATAACAAGAAAAATTATTTTGCTTTGGCTGTTACAGCCTTCCATTCCTGGGGAGAGAGGAAAGGCAAAGGTTGCTTTTCTGATCAGGCATCCCAGAAGCAATATATTCTCTGTTAGTAGAGGTTAAGATTAACTCGAAAATTGACAGCAGGAAGCCCCAAGCTCTCAGTCACAAAATAGAGAATTATTCTCCATGAAATAAATCCTTCCTCACAAAAAAAAGCCTATCGTATGTCTATCATTTGAGGAAAACTGATGAGCATTCCCTACCTTCTGGTGATTTTAAGAGATAGATATGACTTGAAGGTACTGTTCCTAGTTGTACAATCATTACCTTCAGTTACACAGCACAATGTGTTTGGTGGGTTTCAGTTTACCTTTCCCACAAAAAAGTGGTTTTGTCTGGTAACTGGTGGTGTCAGAAAGCTTGGGAAGGACACTGAGGAGGTAAAGTAACCTGCTTAGGTGACTTCAGACTCTCAATTCTTCAGATGGAACCTGCTGCCAATTCTCAGAATCAGTCTTTCTCTCCACTACCGATATAACACCAGAAAATGTTTAACAGGTGTTATAATGGTGTTACTGGATACCATCTCCTCAGCTAAATAATGGTGAAGTATAGGTACTACACTTTATTGTCAAAAGTATCCCATGCTCACCACAATTTAGTTCACTGCGTTTTTTACTAGGCAGAATTCAACTTGCCCTGTCAGAAATGGACATGTAATTAAGTTCTTATCCTGAGCAAGCAGGAGCACAACAGAAGAAGGTCCATGATACAGAATATGCAAGCTGAAATTGAAGTCAGGTGCACATGGTCTGCACTGCTTTCCTTTTCTGACGGCTCTGAGACACATCAAAATGCCTGAAGCACTATGGTGTGTGCAGGCCCACCAGAGGCAAAGTCTGTGCACAGGTATAAATAAATTATATGGCATCACTGCCATAAGAAACAATTGGTGTAGATAATTTGGCTTACCAATTAGTGTAGGCACCCCACCGAAGTACAGTTTATAATAAGTAATTTAAGCAATCTGCATGTAAAAATTAATGAATAGAAACACAAGGAATCTGAATAATTTTAAGCAAGTGAAGTAAGCTATTTTCTGTGTTGCACAAACATAATAAGGTCATTTAAGAAACAATTACAAGGCACCACAGGATGAATTAAGTATAAAACCAGAATGACTGATGGCCAATATAACCTTTCGTAGTTCCCATAATTGCCTATGTGTTCTACAAAGTGAAGTAAAGGGACACATGCAATTTAGTTCCTCCAACACGATTAGCTGTTACTGAAGAAACAGGATGATTCCAGAGCAGGCATTTGGCTGAAGGAATATAGAATTAAGCAATAGTTTCTTCATATTGCTGGTAGGTTTTTTAACTAGTATAACTTTTTTAATTTATACTTTGAGAAAATGTTCTTGCTCACTGTAAAATGTCCATTAGCCTTTCAGAGTCCATCACAGAGTGCTAACACAGTAGCTGTCATTCAGAACATAATTCTTGACAATTTTCTACCAGATAATTCAACCTACCACGTTATCTTCTCCAAGGGAGAGAAATAGCAACACAACAGGAGCTTAAATGGTGGGTTTATCCAGAAGATTATTTTGCTTGTGAAGCAGCCAATTTTGAAAGGTTGTAAGTCCTACAGATGCTTTACATTCTGTCAACAACACAATGTCCTGATAAAAGTAAAGTTAAAGCAGCTTCTCCAATTATCATCAAATAGCACAAATATATATATATATATATGTATAAAGCTTCCAAAGCCTGCTAACTTATCTGTGCTTCTCTGACTCTCAGATACTTAGGACTACACAGTTTTGCTTCTTATAAGGAGTAGATTATACCTTATCAGTTGCTTGGAAAAAACCTTAATTTTACAGTCTATCAGTCTGACATAGTAAAGACTTAAAACATTTTCATATATCACTACTGAAAGAAATATTGATTTTATTTTAAGCTAGTTAATATAATTCTTAATTAGGGCTTTTACTTAAAGAATAATAGCAATTTCTTCAGTCCGTTACTGTTACCAGGTTTGATGCAATGAAACTACAAACCTTTGTGAAGTAGAAGAAAATAGTACAGAAAATGTAAACAGACTCTTCTAATAGAACTATTGTAACCTTGAGATTCAAATGCATGTATTTAAATAAAAATCATGATTCCATGCAAAAATCCAACAGTAGAGTTGGAATATAGCTGTCTTTCGATACATTAAACCTGGATGACTTGTTTTAAATTAATCAAAAATTTAGACTCAGCAAGAGAATGCTTATTAAAATCCCCCTTACGTGGATATTTCTCATTAACTTTGAAAAGCTGCTTATAGCAAACACTTCTCTAAGCTGAGCATCCTTCCATTTTGTTTAAGCATTGCACTTTGTGGCTTCTCTTACAGAATATGCAGAAAACTTTAACAAACAAGGTTTTTTTTCTACTCCACTGAATGAAAGCACTGTCATAAAAAGCATTTCTAAATAAATTCATAATTTGTTGTCCAACTAACTGCACAGCCCTCCTCAGCACTGCCTAAGATTAATAGCATTTATCTTTACAATAGTCTTCTGACTATAATTTTTCCCATTGAAGAACTGAGGCAAGGGAAAATCAATGCTTTTTCAAGGATCCCACCAAAACTCAAAGGCAAGATATGCATGCAAATCACCTAGGTCTTAGTCAAGAAAAAACAGTACAAGAGGGCTGACAAGTTTTTAGACAGCTCACTGTTTTCCACTATAACCTGTTCTGGTTTAAGGTACTAACATGGCTATCTATATCTAGAATCATACTTACTAAATATCTTTTTTTCTGACATAAACCACTTGCAGTCCTAGAAACAAAGTTGTTCTGTCTCTGCTAATAGAAAAGGAGAGGTCTTAACCGGTTTGGAAGTTTGGGGTTGTGGTCTGAGGCCCAGGCAAGAAGAACCTGTGAAGTGATCAATTTTTCTTCTTGCAACTTCAATCCTAGAGAATTTTTGAAAGGTAAATTAGAATCTCAATAGATAGTACTGATTTGGGTTAACTTTACCATGAGAATTTTGAAATCCAGTGGACTCAGCTCTAAAAATCTCTCCCCAAATATCTTTATTTCCCAGTCAGAATGAGTCCCCCAGTCTGCCAAGCAGCTATACCCCATAGCTGTCTCAGGACAATTTACCTGCCACCCCTTCAGCTTAACTTCCACATATGAAGTCGCATTTATTCTTTTACCAATGGAGACTTTCCTCTTAATAAACTGTCTTTCTTCCAAGACTTTACTTGGAATAAGTATGGAATTTTCCCATTGTGTTCAGTTTTACCATTTAGGTTTAAAAAAAATTAAACTTTTTATTCTCCTGAATAACTGAAATCATCTGTTGCTTCTGATTTAATCTGATCTTTGGGGCAGGAATTGCCCATGAATTTTCCTCAAAACTGGACACTGCCTAAATGGAAAGCAAACCTGTAAGCACAGCCTGCCTGTGCCTTCCGAATCATGGAAGCATGCCAGACAGGTTTGGATGCTGCTAGGCATGCTGCTTGTACTCATGTCTGTGCTTGAGATGTGGATTAAGTCAAGCAGGACACAGAGCACATTGCCTTCAAAACTTCTTCAAGGACAACTCTTTATGAGCAGTACAGACATATCCAGTGGGCTTCAACTCACAGAAAGCCTAAGCAACTACGGAAATATAAAATGAGGGGAAAGTGGTAAAACATTTTTTTGATAAAGAGAAAAAGTCTATTTGGCCCCACACCATATACACAAATTTCACACAAACTTCATAATAATTGCTGAGCTGTGCCATTCAAAAGAAAGAATACTAAATATAACAATAAATTATAGAGCTTTATTAAATGATGTTAACTAGATGTTTAGCAACTAAACATGTTAGCCAAAGGCATAGCCCCCCTTGCATTTTGTAAGATAAATCTAGGGTATTATATTTGCACATAAGACAGTTTTGCCAAGATTCTGTAAGTATGTAGAAAAGGACTTTGACCTCCATTCTTACAGTCTTTAAGCTGCAGGAGGAAAAAAAACTTCCGTTACATGAAAATACGTACAATGAACACTTTCAACATTTTTCTACCTCTCACAAAGTATTTTCTAACTCAGGAGTAAAAGTCCTTCAGAAAAAATGCCTGTCTTCATTATTTTTCCTGCAATGCCTAGTACAATGGGACCGAGACCTCTGGCTGTAACTACTGCAAACAGTAATAATGCAGATGAGAAATGTCTTTCAAGTCTGAACACACTTTCTGACTCTAAAGAATGCAGTCTACAGTATGTAAGTATCCAGAGTTTCATTACATAGTCTTAAAAAATCATTTATCTGGATGATGCAAAGTGCTCTGAGGGATCTTATATTCATCTCTTATTGAGCATTGACAGTGACGGCCTTGGAGTATTTCCCTGTCATTTGGCATATTGATGTGTAGGCAGTACACCTGTCTCTGAAAATGTAAGATTCTCCATGGGTAATAAGAGCCTTTTATAAAGTAAAACTCAGCACGTAGGCTTGGAATTGTTCACTGGTACAAACAGATCAGGTACTCATCTGGAGACTGGTAGTCTTGAGGGCTCCATGCATGTTTGGCAGTTTGTAAATCACTTTTCATTCTACTGGCAGAAAATGAAAAGCCAAGCTGTTACCTTCAAGAAGCCTCTTTCCACTGCCTTAGAGCTACCAGTTCAAGCACCAACACCAGAGGAGGAGGCAATTCACGACCTTACTTTCTCCTTCGAATGTCAGTCCCAAAGGTGTAGCTGGATAATTTTTTTTAATTTTGTCTTATAATTTCAAAGTAACATGAAATAAAATATTTTCTGGAAGGAAAGAAATACCTATTCACAAATTCAGCATAGGACTAATTCTGAACAAGGAACAAAATCCTATTAAATTAAGGCCTAATAATAGACAAGGCCAATTGAGCTGTGAACAAAAAACACATACCAGCATATTTATTTTCCTCCCACTAAGAGGAGAAGAGAAATGGTTATACTCAGTAGCTGACTTGTAATGCACAGGTGCCCATCATTACTGTGTGATTGCTAGTCTGTTTGACAATTAGCCAATACACTGATTTTTATTACTGGCACAATAGGGTCATATTTTCTTTTCCTGCAGAAGCTCTCTTTAAATAGCATCTTTTGGAGACAGCTGAAGTTCATCAGTTGATGACAGGAACTAGACAGTGCCATCTGCCTTAGCAGCAGTTCAGGTAATAGCAAAGCAAAGCTAATTGCCAAGTATGGAATGTGGAGGAGTGAAATTTTATAACTTCCCATTAAAACTGGATCTATGTGGCACTATGTGATACTTTGAAGAACCACTCAAGTCTGCTCTAAAAGAGCTTTGCAACTAGTCTAAGTATCCTGTGTTGAATATTATATTATCGCAGTTTTGTTGCTTTTGATATCTGAAGTAGTTGGAGATCTTTGGTTAATAGCCCACAGCACTTAGATGTGAGCTTTATAACAGCATGATAACTGTACTTACGAACTGTGTACATTTTTCCTCCTTCCCTGGACTAACAGAGGTATCTCAGGATGCTGCAGAGTAGAGGAGAAGTATTACTGAAGTCACTGAACAGGTGTCACATTCCCAGTTTTCATGTATCCCAATTCCTATTGGAAGTGCTCAAACCAGAGAAGCGGAAGGTGTCTAGAAATGGGGGTCTGCGAGGCTGTTGCTTTGAGGAGCTCAGTGGCAGCCATGCCAAGGAGTGACTGCTGCCTCTGGGGCCACAGAGACTGAGATGGGTAGCCCGGAGGTGTGGTTCTCTAGACACAAGGGGATGGCAAGCTCTCATGATGGAAGGAAGCTGCAGGTCACTTCACAGAGAAAGGGCAAAACACCCTCACTCCTCCACAAAACAAGGCTGACAGCTCTGGACTGCATTTCCCCTTCTGAGGCCATTTTGCAAGTGTGTCAAAGGGAGAGGAAGGAGCATACTCAAACTATGATGAAGATAACAGTAATGGTGCATCTCTCTTTCATTCAACAACCATTTAGTTTAAAAGGCATAAATATATCTGCAGTCAAGGACAATACCTCAAGCCTACCTCCTCGCAGATGGATTTTCTCAGTTTGAGGAGTCAGATTCAAGGTTTTTTTCTGCCAGTATTTCCTATCATAAAGATATCCATTTTTTTCCACACAGTAGCCCAGGTTCAGCAGGATAAGGTACTAAGATACTTTAGTACCAGGTAGTCTGCAACAAAAGATGGGAAGTACAGGGTTTGCCTTCCAATAGTGAAGTGATCCATGGAGCTGGACTTACTTCCCAAATGATCACAGAAGGTAGTATATCAAGAAAAGAGCAGCACTATTTCAAAGGGGAGAAAACAAGCTCTCTGGGCAACTCACCTGTGCTCAAGAAGAGGTTGGACCCCCTGGAGATGCAGGGGTCTTGACAACCTGGCAGCTGTGGCTGGCAGGAGCCTGGGTGCCTGCGAATACCATCCAGGCAGTCAATTACCTAAACTCTGAGGATGAGGCAGGTAAAACCAGAAATTTACATGAGAAGATTATCTTCAAGCAAATAAAGTTGTTAGGACTACTGTCTGTGTCTTAGAGGTTATCCGTAGTAAAAATCTGTAGCAAAAATTTAGCATACCCCTCTCAACACTATCTTCTAATCAAGCTCCAGCAAATATTTGTATTACTGAGTAAAACTATGTCATATTTTGAAGAACCTTTTGCTGGCATGTACACAAAATTTCTTGGACTCTTGCACCGATTAAAATATAATTTCTATATTGGGGATCATTAGAAAAATTAAAACAATGTCTCCTGTAAAATTAAACACAAGCTACATGGGGAATCTGTACAGCCCTGTTCTCACTTTAGAGTTTGGCAATAACACTCAGCCCTTTGGGCCAATATCTGTGTAATCTAGATGTATTATTATTGTTTGTGAAGTGTCTATAACAGTAGTATCTACTCACTGAAGTTTGCCTAGAATCTGAACTCTCAAAGCAATGCCTTTGAAAAACTATTCAAAAAATTACCTTTTCTACTACATTCTAAACTGTTGCATACACTTTAAAAGGTCCCTTTCTGAAAGTTTGCATGGAATAGACTCCACACAGCAGATGTCAAGAGGAGAAAGGAATTACTTCATTTTATTACTGCCTGTACAGACAGACATTCAAATTAATTAAAAACATGGGAATTTTTAAAGAAGAATCATGTTCTGCTCTGCTTCTGAGTCACCAGGGATGAGAACATCCAGTCCTCTGCCCACTAGTTTTAAGTTTAGCATCAGCAAAATCTTTGCTCCATCATAGAGCTAAAAATGAAAATCTGTACTTTTCTAAAATACAGTGTGCCTGTCTTTTCCTTGAGCACTTCAATCTCTTTAAAGAACTTTTTTTTCCCCTTTATTTTATCCTCTGAATCATAACTGGAGATCTGGGAAAATTCTATCAAACTAAGTTCATCTTTAAGATAATATATGTAATCAAAATTTTCTCCAGATTAGTGAGAACTAGAACCTTCAGCCTGTGATAATGCAGACTGCCTTTGACAGCATTACAGGAACCATGTCTAAGTTATGCTTCTCTATGAAGAAGTCTTGGACTGCCACATTTTCTCTGATCCAAATTCCCACAAGTCAAAAATGTTGGATTTGGCAAGTTTGCAGTTACACATGGCCTCCAGCTGTTCTATGATAGGTTAGGAAATAAGCTGGCCTCCAGTCAGCCCAAAAGATTCATATCAAAAGCTCTGCAGTAAGTATTATATATGTGCAAATGTAAACATTCACATTTTATTCCCCTTTTCTCAGCAGTCCACAGATAATTTTCATTTTACTAATCAAAAAAGAAGTAATGACCAGGACTTTAAAAAGAAAAGGATATATTTAAATCAAGCTGAGAACCATATGAAGTCTTCAGCATTAAGCACAGCCTCCTAACAAGGATATACAAAAATTATAGCTATTCTACAGTTTAAGCAACATATACATAGTTTTTATACAGAAATAGTGGTTCAGAAGATGCTGAGCATTCATTAACAAAGGTAAAAGCAGTTGTACTTTTGTTCCAAACATTAGTAGTAGATAATGGTATTTCTCAATCTTTTAAAGCTACACATACACTACAGGAATTTGTATGCATTTTGTTATAAGCAATTAGAGTGAGTTCAGTGATACACTTCAGTGACAGGATGTATGGTCAGTTAAAAAAACCCTTTTAAACCTTTTAAAATGAAATGAAAGTGTTCATAATCAGCATAGAAATGAAAATACATCCATTATCCACTGATCTTTATCACCAAAAGGCACTAAAAATAGCAGCTAATAGAAGTCCAAGAACAGTGCTTTCTGGCATGTTGTTTCTGAAGCAGAAAAAAGCCAAGTTAGATGCAGAAACCATCTGAACAGGACTCATAAGAATAAATGCAAACCAATTTAACACTTAAACAGAATGTATGGCATCAGTTCTTAAGTGAAATAATAATATAGCGTGATAAATGATATCAGAGAGATGACTAATCAGACTAAAAAGTCTAGAAAAGTAAGCTAGTAATTTCATTAGTGCTTTTTGCTAGTAAATCACTGTAGGAGTCTAAGCAGATCTTACCATAGCAGTGATTTTGCTAGAATCATGACTACACTTTGTTAGCTACTCAATAATGGACCAAGAGAATGATACACAGTGAAGGAACCGCACTGCATAAAATTATTGACAAATAACAATATCCTGATACCGGTATGTGCTTTGAATGTAACTGGCTACATTTCAGTAAGATTAAGTTTTTATTAAAAGATTTTTTCGTCTTTCTTCTTCCCCTACTGTGAAAATTTGTATACCTTACTGCTGTGATACAGTTCTTTTAATCACAGAAAAAATAAAAAGGGTTAAGATAAAAATGACCTAATTAATAATAATTTAGTTTCCAGTAATAAAAGATGTAACTTGAAATATATTTGTATCACAGCTGTCTCTACACAGCCTAGTTGAGTTTATGCTAAGCCTTATATTGACAAATGGTGAGGTATAGACCTAACCCTATGAATTTGTAGAATAAATGTAGAGGTATCACTTACAGTAAGTCTGTAAGTGGCAGCTACTAAGTTTCTACTAGAGATTTCACTACTGCTGCTGACATCATTTAGAGAGTATTACACAGGGTTCAAATAGTATGCTGCTGGCTAGAGCAAAGTCTTAAAATGGATTCCAGGATCTTAGGATAAGGTCATTGAAATATGGCGGAGGGCAGGGGAGGAATAAAGGAGGCATGTCTACCCAACTGGGAGATGTGCACATGCACCACTAGTCCTCCATTCACACTGTCACCCGTATTTGGTACCCTGGGCACTCCTGCCACTGCCTGAGCCTCAGGGGAATAGAGAGATCAGGGCCCTGCCAAGTGCCACAGCATCCAGCCACAAATGGGCTCAAACATAACCTAACTGACTTGTTCAAAATCAGAAAAAAATTTAGGGATCATTCTGGAGGAGAATCAAGGATTCCTAGCTCCTGGCCAAAAGACTGTACAGGTTTATGCTGTGAAAGCTGGCTGGGAAGAAAATGAATATGCAGTTTAGGAGAATCACAGAAGTGCATGTAAGTAAAGGACCTCCTAGTACAATCAGTGTGTTAGCAGATGCCCAAGCTGTACTTTCCGAGGAATGTTATACTACCTTCTTTAATAGATTTACCTTCTGATCAACAATGAAGAATTTGCTTTCCCCAAAAGGCCAGGCAGACTAGAAGTAAAACACCTTGGTGTGTACTCAAAGATAAAGGAAGCACATGGAGCTTTAGCTGATTAGCACTTACAAGATTAGTCCTGGGAGGAAAAATTCTGTAAGATTTATAATGGGAAAGCACTTTTACAGGCCTTTACAGACCATATGGTAGATTTAACAGAAAATTATGCTTGCATCATAGAATTCTTTGCTGGCACTTCCCATTACATCTAGGGTTTTTTCTGTCAAGGATTTCTCCGTACATTTTGCTGACACTAGGATTCCCTGTGCGAAAGAATGAGCTCTGCACTCATTATAATGGACGGCTTCTCTCCACTCTCTCATTCCATCACTGGAAGCGAAGCAGTGACACTAAAAAAGGACATTGGGCTATTTACTGGCAAGACATTGCACAATGCTGTTCCTTCCTTAACCCATAGGGCAATACACACTGCACATCAAATACACCCTATAGCTTCTCTGCTGTCCTCTTTACCAGATTCTTCAAATAAAGAACACCCAAAAAACCAAAAGCATGGTATTGCTATTATTTGTGTCCACAGGACCTCAGACTATTGCAAGTTAGACTGTATTTTCAGTACCTGAAACTCTGCTTCTTTATCCTCTCCTTCAAACTAAAGTCTTTCCTTCCTGTTCCCTGCTTGAGACCAGTTTCTCACAGGAGACCTAGTTTGGCACAGCAGTGCAGTAAAAAAGGCATCATGATAGATTCTCCATGACGTAAATTAGAGTGCTGCAGTCCAATCACATCCCCATCAAGGCCCTCAAATGAAACCTCCCACTGAGATAGAAGCTATTGGATTTCCATCTGTGTGTCTCTTGCTGTCGATGGCTATTGTTTAAGTAAACATTGGTTTGCATTACTTTTTTTTTATTCAATACATGTTGATGCCTGGTTAAAAGGAAAGAAAATTGCAGTATTAAAAGACTAGTATTTTCAGTTTCTTGTGATGTAAATTGCTAATTTAAAACCCAAAATATTGTTAAAGTGTCTTTATTTAATAGCAGACGATTGCAAGCTGTAATTTGCAAGCTGTAGTTGCAGATGGCAATGTTTTTCCTCTCTTTTCAGCAATACAGTACAGTATTTACTGCAGTGATCTGCAGACAATGAAATACCAACTGCAAAAAAAATGCTCGGGGTAATATAAACAATCAAATTCCCAAGAGGTCCAACATGCGAGGTACCTGCCATTAAAGCGTGAAATTTAAATGCCAATTAAAAATGTTAAATCTCTTACCTGGTCTCAAACAGCAACTCTGCAATATGTATTTTTAGTACTTCAATTGACAAGTATGTTCCTAATACAAAACAACAGCACTTGTTTTCTTTCCTGATTTTAAATCCCTTTGGATTGAATACACTTATTTTCCAATTCAGACCTGGAGGCCCAAGTCTGGATTTGAAACTGACAGCTACCATCTGGACCACACTAGCAGAAAGGGTTGTATGTGATCTGGCACGTCTAGCATACCATTCCACTTTTTGTACATAAGGACATGCCAACATACCATGCATGTATTAAACAAAATCTTTGTCTTTAATTTCATTTTGTTAAACAACTCATTGCTGTTTATTTTTCAAGAGAAAAATTATTTAACAATGTCTATTGAACAGCAGTGTATGAAACATTAAATACTGTATTCTGTAGTGCCATCTAGGGGCTTTAAAACCTGGAATAAAGTCCTCATCTGATAAAGAAACAATAAACACGAAGAAATGAGCTATCACTGCCAGGGCGATTTCTTATGTATATCTAGTGTTTTAGATTACGTTTTCCTGTTACAATAGGAATATTTGAAATAGGTCATACATATAGTGTCATATCTGTAGAATCCATAAATAGAAGATGTATTGTGCTATACTTCTGCTTTATAGCTCAATAATTCACAAAAGTAATCTTAAAAAAAAATATCCCAAATAAAATCAGTGTCATGCTCTGAAACAGGATTTAGAAAAAAATTTCTAGCTGTAGTTCAGTTACCAGAAAATATATGGGATTTGTGTGCACTAAAGATATTTATTAAAAGATTAGACATGTTATTACATAAAATTGTAGGAAAATAAGATAAAACAGGAGAGCTACTGGTACTTTGTTCAACACTCATACTGATTCAAGGTTTTTTTAATCTTAAGTTTTCTGAACCAGATCTCATTACATAGCAATTTCCATTGCATCACTGAATAAATTGTTAGAAATTATTGATTTTGTATCATATTGATAGCTAGAATGATCTATAAGCTCTTTGATCACATTTACATTCTTTGTTCTTAAAGAAATCAACTATTAAAAGTTCACACATTAAATAAGTGATTGTTCAAAGGAGAAATGCAGAGCAAAAATCAGAGACTATGAAAAAACCAGAGAACTCTAAGTCTACTATCTTCATTCAGACCACAGAAATGGTTCATTAGTTCGTACCAATACATAAAAAGAGATATCTTTGGATCATCAACAGCCATCAGCTGCCAAAACGTCACTAAAAAGTGGATAATTTACATAGGTGGAGAACCTGGCTGCACACTCACGTGATCTTGCATTTTCTCACAGTCCCAGTAACAGGCCAGACTCCAACCATCAGGATGACACAGGATCACTACTTTGCTTTTGAATCTCCAAACCTCACATTTTGACATTTGATCTGGAAAATATATGCATTAAACATTTACAATGATGTGCTGGAAACTACTTGTTCATAAGGTAAAATTTGAAAAGCACCTTAAAAGTGTCCTAAGTACACATATGCAATGGCTTTAGGTGTGCCTTTTATTTGGAGCTATTTTAGGCAGTTGTCAGCCTTTGATCTAGCTTCCATATTCAGCTGACTGCCCCCAGCTCCCCCACTGCAGACTGTCATCTAGATGCATTGTCATTTACATCCTCCAATCACTCACTGTACATTGTAAAAAAAACATATTCCTCCCTTCTCACCTCCCTAGACCATGTTCCCATATCTTACCCACATTTTTTACCACATTGCACCATCGCAGTGCTACATGCTGTGCCTGCCAAGGCATCTACCCTGTGCTTCCACTTGGGAGGACAAAGTACAGCATTGCCTTGGGCACTTGAGAGTGCATAAGGGAGCCGGCAGTGAAGCTGGGCTGTTACTATGCATCTTATGATAAATAGTAATTGTAGTTTATTGGGCTTTTTCCCAATCCAGATCAACAGACATACCATAACTTAATGAAAGGAGAAGCAGAAGGCTTTAGAAGATTATTCTACTAGGTCATTCTACTATTTGTACTTAGCTCACAATGCTCTAAAAGGGTTTTATAAAGGATGATGTGGTATCTGAAAGTTATATTCTGTTAAATGATGTTAGATCCACTGACACCTACCCCAGCAGCTCCAGTGCCAGACCCTCCTGCCCCACTGCTGGAACCCATCCCAGTGCCCAGGGACGCAGGGGCTCTGAAAGGCATGGCTGCTGCTTTCTTGATTGCAGGCTCAACCAGTAGTGAAGCTGCAGACATAACCCAGAGATATACAGACACAAGCATACAAGCATGCACAGGACATCTTCACTGCCATCAGCAGCACCTGTATAGAGAGCTCATAAAACACAAGCCCAGAGAGCCAAGCCCCCTCTTTGGCTGGTAGAGACAGGAGGTCAGTGGTGCAGGCACACACATGACAACCTCTAGATTCACAAGCACATGCACATTCGTCAATCTCTTGAGTACCAGCACAGTCCCTCTGTCTGTCCAGTGCCCCTACCTGCATCCCAAGTCCCCTTACCTGCCTCACAGGTTCCCTACTCACCAGCTACTCCAGCGTGATGCTCACTAGCAAACACAGACTCATCCTTCATGCACTCCACATTCACAAGTCCCCCTGTGTGTACCAGCACAGAGCATCCAACCACCCAATACCCCAGCGCAGACTCCAGGCCCCCCTCCCCATTGTCTGGACCAGCCTGAGGTTTGCTAGCAAATACAGACACGCACCTGGTTTGGAGAAGGCACAGACAGCCCTCCAGCAGCTGGCATCAGGCACACAAGCTCTGACCCATGGTTCCACTGCAGCCACCAGTGCTGAGCCCCTCACTTGTCTCACTCACACCACTCCCACCCCCCAGCAGCTGGGAACACACACTGTTCCTGCCCCAGTGGCTGGAAGTTAAAGACCCCCCACCCACTCCAGTCGATGGCACAGAGACCCCACTGGCTCCAGTAGCTGACACCACAGGTCAAAGGCACCCACACCCCTTGTCTGACTACAGTAGCTAGCATGAAGCCCACTGACACACATACAGATTTCACCAGTAACTGGCACTTGGTCCTTGCAACACACATACTCCCGGGATAACGAGTGAAGATACACAGAGAGACAGCTGAGAAAAGATTTAGTAAGAAGATAGGACAGATTGCAGTGATCAGTCACAGGGTTTGGTCAGATATTTTACCAGCCTCATTTTACAAGTGACCAGTATATTTTTATATTTGTATTTATACCCTTTTCTGTCTATCCACCCCTTTCTTCCTCACTGCTCTCCTTCCCCTGCATGTCCCCCACAAGTTTGTACAGATCTACCCATTCCTGCACACCTCCTGCTCTGGGGTCCCCCTGCTTTACTATTTGATCAGTTAGTTGCAAAGTCCAGGTTGATCTTCCTGGAAGTGGCATCTGTGGTGTCTTGATAGCCCATCAGTGTGAGTAGTGACGTTTATTTCTTGTCATTGTCTGCATGTTTGCTTTGTCAGGTCTGTGTCTTGGTATATTTTGGTTTCTGGCTTCCCCTTTTTCCCTTGGAAAAAGTTGACAAGGTCCCTGATTAGGTTCCCAGATAACCTCACTGGAATGAACATTCTCACACTCTCACAGGCCCTAATCATTTAGTGCGACTGACTAGCTTTGATTCCCATCACTGCCTCCCTTATCATTTGTCGGTCAGGTCTGTATATAGCTATGTTCTTGTTTATGCCTTCCTCCTTTTCTGATTATCCCCTGCCACATTGAAAAGGTCCCTGACCATATACCCTTCAAGTAGCAGACACTCTCCTGCCACACACCCTTGCAGATTTTGCCATCTTGTGAAAAGGCATGCCAGAGGCTCTGCCTTCTCCATGTTAGCTGATGTTGCAGATACACCTGCCTATTTCTCCTCACTTCCTTTGTGGAACTGCTTTCATAGCTTGTTCATAGCTTATTGTTTCCTTTACACCAGTGTTGACCATAGATGGAGTAGCACTAATGGAAATTTTTTTCCAACAAGCACAGAACATGAAGAATATAGCACAAAATCAGACAAACAGTTGATATGCTTGAGATTCTCCGGGTACAGGACCTGAATTTGCCTGAAAACTTTGAATGAAACAAAGTTTGAAGCAGTGTTGGTATAGACAAGGATGCAAAATACAGGCTTTACAACAGCAATTATTTCTGAGGATAACAATCTGTTCACATAAAACGCCATCTATATTTAAAATAAGAAGTTACAGGAGATCAGGGGAATTACAAAGCCATGAGACTTACTGTGGTTTCAGGGAAAGTAATTAAGAGCCTAATTAAGGGCAATACTATGTAAAAACACAAGTGAAACTTGATGGGGGAAACACAGCAAAGCATCTAGAAGGGGAAGGCCCTTTTTCCTACCCTGATGTTTTTCATTGAGGCAATGAACACCCAAATAAGATTCTGTGGGCCAAACTCCGAGAGGAACTTACACAAAAGGCAACTAATCCATGGAAAGGGCAAATTCTACTTCATAGTAGTGTAAGGTAAAGTACCCAAGCTGTAAGCTCACAGCCTGAAAAATCTTACCATACTCCACGATAACTGGATTGTGTACCCAGAATATGATATACATAACAAAGTGGGAACTTAAGGCGATTCTAATTGACTTGTTATACTTTGCATGACAAAACTGACAGTGAAGGTCTCTACAACAGTATGTAACAGCTGTAACATCCCCATATGGATAGAGTCATGAACTATGTATCATGGGTCTATTTCCTCTCTATGGAATAGGGGTAGAGTGGAGTTATGTGTCTGATCTAATGTCACAATAAATGTCAGTTTGGGAATAGCACCTGGGTTTCCAGATTACCACTAACAACTGTATTTTTTACATTTTTTTACAGCTTTATACCAATAATCAAAATAAGAGGAGTGAGGCTGGAAACTTGCTGGAGCTTCCAGTGTGTTCTCATAGAAGCCTGTAATACATCTCATGGGGGTCTATCTAGATTGACTGAACAGGAAATGCTTTTGAAAGATGCCAGGGAATAAAGGAAGAGCATGGCTTTGATGGACTATTAAGGGACCAGACTTGTGCAGGCAAATTAGACATATCCACTAAATTCTGTGCTCAGGAGAATCAAAGCAAAAGCTATGCCCAATAATATATCACAGTTCAATAATATCCATGTACAACATCCATTTGGGGTTTGGCCGTTTGTTTTTTGAATTAATGCTTTCCAAGCAGAACTGTCTGTAAACAAGATTTCTTAAAGGTTTAATGTGGATTGCTTCAAGGGCAATCAAAATGTCAGGAACTCACAGACAACACAAGGCATCACACCTGAATGAGAAATCTCCTGGAGATTCATTGAGGGTAGACTACTGCCCGTTGCTGCTAGGGATAGCAAAGGAAACATGGACAGAAACCAAAGTGGTGTTCTCTTCCATCCTTCTGGTCAAGGGAAAAGACTCAGAGAGGAATAGGCATATGTGGCAGAAGAACAGCTGGATGCATACCTGCGTCACTAGGAAGGCTTCTTTTTCTTTCTTCAGAGCACACTAGGAGATAGACATGGTGATCTAACGAGGAGGTTTTTGAACAAGGGCACCACAGCCAGAGGTATGTTAGGAGAGAAAGTCCAAATGGGAGAAGCCTGCAAAGGCACATTCCTGCTTCATGTGCTTCCATACTAATGCTCACAGCTTGGAGAAGAAACAAGACATAGATCCAAATATTTCTTGGTAGAGGTAAACAATAACACAAGATGCAACACCCAGAAGCCACAGCTTGGGAGGTTCTGACTAGACTTCTAAAGCACTTTTCACTGGGAGACTAGTGCAGCACTCTCTAGAGAGAGGTCACAGAGGCTCTGTTCTTAGCAGGTTTGTATATTCGGTTAAAAAAAAACCCATTGGAGAGCCTGCTAACAACAGGCCTTCACTGAGCTGGAGAGTAGATTAGAAGACTTCCAGGTGTTCCTTCCAAACACTGCTTCGAGGATGCTGTGACATAATTAATGTGCTCCAGCTATGGGACAGGACCAGAGCTCTTCTGAAGACAAACAACCCAAAACTAAGTAACACGAATGTCAGCTTCTCAGCATTGTTTTGCTCTACAGATCTGCTCCTACTGTGTTGCACTACTTAATAAAATAGACATAGCCAAAGAAGACAATTTTAATACCTGTAGAAATTTAAAGGCTACCGATACAAACCCAGCATGGTTTTCAAGAATTTCAATACCCACCTCTATTTCTTCTAATAAAAAGCTGAATGCCACAGCAAAATCCCCTTTGGCATCTATTTGAATCTTCAGGCAACTTTTAAAATTTAGCCCTAAATTCTCTAAGCTCCTTTGGAAAATCCCAGCCTTTATCCTTTTAGGAATGAAAAGAATGAACTGCACAATTTGAAGTTAAGAAAAAGTAATAACTCATGCGCATAGTATCAGCAAATTAACTACAAATACGTGCTTAGCATTCTTCAAGAGAAAAGCCCTGCAAGAGATAGGACACATCAGAAAGCTTATAAAGCAAGATAACAATTATTTTCAATATAATTCTATCCTGATTCTGAAGGCCTCATTTTAAATTATTGAATAGTTTTGATCAGGCCACAGTGGTTTTTTTCATCATTCGTTTCGCTGACTAACATAAGAAACATAATTATCCGTCAATTTTATAAAGTTTGCATTTCATCACATTTTAAATATTATAGAATTAATCATGCAGGAAACTCAATGCTAGACTAGAATGGATCATATTAAATGAATGATAAAACTAGGGGGGAAAAAACCAAACCCAAACTTATTTTTTAAACAAAATGGCAAGCTAGCAAGACTTCATGTAAAAGCTGTTACCAGTTGTGAATGATTACTTATTTCTACCAAACAGAAAGAATAAAATTCATAAAGCTGTGATGAAAAACATAATAATAATTTTGAGAGTTGTACTGCATCTTTCCTCAAGAATCTAGGGTGATCTTCCCAACCATTCAACTGCACTAGCTATACAGCTCCTCTAAGAGGCACTTGTCAAACAGAACTAGGTAAACTGAGGCAACAAGAATTCTTATGGTAGGGGCTGAAATAGAAAATAAGTGTCCTGCTACCCACTGCTGTATTTTTATTCCAAATAATTCTTCTACTAGCTCATTTAACAAAAGTTAATCCCTAATTATATATATATATATATATATATAAAATAATTTTTTTACTTTTTTTTTTTTTTTTTTTTTGTTTCACCTGAAATCTGGCATCATCCCTCAGAAGGAAAACACACTGATTTTACATGACTTTGGGTCATCCACTCTCAGACTTTTTTAGGTCAGAAGGATCACAACAGATTTGTGTAGCACCCTACACTACCTAATAAACTAGCAGCAAAAGCAAAAAGCTGACGAGTATAAGGAGCAAGAAGCATTTGTAATTATGTTGTTAGGGTACAAAAAAAGCAGGTTCTCCATTCAACATATGCTGTAGATAACCTTCCTCATGCAATATTCACAGCCCAGACTTCTATCATGTTATTAGCAATCTCTTAGCATCAGAAATAATGTGGTGACACTTGTCATCTAATCCTTTCATTATATGTTAGCATATGATCAGCAAGAGAGAATTAGTGAAGAAGTTGCATTTTTCTGAAGTTATCTCCTTACAACTGATTTGGTCCTAACCTTCAGTTTATCAGTTCATAACTTTGTCCTTTGGAAAAAGGAACTACTTACACAATGTGGTACAGCATAGTCTCTATTAATATTTTCATCCTTTGACACATTGCATATCCCCATGGCAATGAAACAACTAGAAACAGAATTGTAAATTTTCTGCAGGAGTCAAAACATTCTGAATGCTTAGCATCCTGTACTGAGCAGCTAGCCTGGGACTTCTGCCTCTTGGCTTTTCTCCCCATGGTGCAAGTCAGCCACTTGGATAGGCAAAGCAGTCTTTATTACAACAGGTCAAGAGAGCACAGAAATCATCAGTAAATTAAAGGTCTGCGAGCATGATAAGTGATATGTAGAACACCTATTTGCTGAGTTCAGCAGCACTTCAATTAAACATTGCTTATATGACTTTTATTTCACAGGAAGCATAGTGTTTCAATGTCCTATCGCCTGGCAGACCTACACATAATTTAACTCTTTATACCAGCCTGCACGCTGACTCTCTGCATCATCCCATCTGTGTGCTGTTCTTCAAAACACACCCAGCTTCTCTGTTTCATGCTGCATCATCATAACACCCACAACTGGCACCATCTAACGGGCACGATACTGAGGACAACAGCCCTCAGAGGCGGAACTCTGCTTACCATGGCTGCTACTGAACCGAATGAGAAGCAGGAGGAGAGTGACCCTGCGATGGGGCCAGGTGCAGGCCATTTGCACTGAATCTTGCTAGAGCTCAGATCTTTGATGTACAACTGTTTGCCGATGCTGAGTGACTGGTTGTTTCAGAGGTGTTGAGCCTCCCTTTCAGCACCCCCTGGGTGTGGTATGTGTAGGATCCATGGCAGTTGTCTCTCACAGTTGCTCATCACCTCTATTTTGACAGGTTCTGCTCACTTTGGAGTCATTACACAGGGAAGAGGAAATTATAAACAAAATGAGCCAAATTATTCCTTCCAATACAGAAGGCGATAACATATTCTAGGGAACATCAGCCAGCTGAGGAAAAAAAACCCACAATTATCCCTTGTTGTCTTCCCAAGCTCCCTACCCTTCCATCTATTTTCTACTGTTGTAATACTTCTTTATTTTCTTGTTGAATTTTGAACTCGAGGCAGTAGCTGTGTTCCTGAAGTGTTTTTCCTTCCATTTTCTGTTGCTTCCTCTGTTTCTTCTTTCTCACATTTTGCACAAGTTTTGGGGGTTCTTTCCCCATTCATTCATTCATTCTTCATTTTAGCTATTTGTTTGATTCTTCAGTATCCCTCCTCAATATTACGTCCCCTTTTCACCTTCACAGAACTCTCTGCCTGTTGTTAGTCATATAGAAAAATCTGTCTTACATGATGTGCTGTGAAACCTTAAACAGTAAACAGAGGCATGTCCATATAAAACCATAATTGCGTATATATGTATGTAATCAGCTGGATCCTTCTATTTAATTTCCATCCCAGGCAAATGAGTGCTGTGACTTCATTTCATGGTTTGTCTTAAAAAAAGCAAGATTATCTTACCATAAAAAAGGAGCAATGGCACAAAAGGAGTAAATGGCACCAAAAAAAAAGAAAAAATCTACTGAACATGCTGATGCTGTCCTTGACATTTGAAGTTAAAACATACCATAAGTGCTCCAAAATAAATAAACTAAAAGAGATCATATTTCTACAGTCATTTTTCTCAGTCAGGTATGTGGAAGTTAATAGATCTGTTGCCTGACCCTAGTTGCAGATTACCTACCTAACGCTCTATTTATGATGAGTAAAGCTCAGGAAGGATTTAGCACCAAGAAGAAGCTATGACATTGGTCCTTTAAGAGGGCAGGAAAAGAAAAAAAGGAATTCTATAAGCATAATGTATATTCTATGCCAAGAATTAGTAAGGCATTAATTGTATTTGTCACAAATCTAATAAAAGAAACTATAATTAAAAGCTATCAAGAAACTGAGCAATTCACAAGCAAGTACTACCAAGATGCTGAGCAGTTCACAAAATGAGATACTGACTATCCTCAAAAGCAGCACACAAGCAGACCTACATGTATTTCACGAAACAGTTGAAAGACTCTGTCTGTAATCTGCACAAAATATCTGCACAGATGCCAACGGTTCTTCAAGATGCTCAATTAATCTGTTTCAGATCAGTCACTTGTATGTTTTTTAGTAACTATATAATGATTTTTTTAGGTACAGATTAATTAGAAATATTTCATTGATACGTATTAGATTCAGAGTGCTACAGGTAGACACAAATTTATAATATGGCTAAAATGTAGCAAACAGAGAAAGACTAGACCCAGCAGGGCTGATGTCATAGCTGTATGTTAAAACTAAGCTTGAATCCCCTCTCCCATACCACTGAGCTCCCATTTCTGTATTCTCTTTTCTTCTTTACTGGACCGTGGATCTGCACAGCTATGTTTGAACCAGGAAGGAGAACTTTTAAATACACACATTCTGGGCTGCTTGCTAGATAGGTCAGTCCCATAGTTAGGTTCACTGGGCAGATGCAAGAGCAGAAGTACCAAAAGAACCATGACAGCAGTGGGGGGTTCCCTGATGGTTATGGAACTGTCTTAGAAGAGAGGCAACATGAACTTGTATCCCAACTTCAGAGTGGGAATACCAGCTATTAGGTTGCAACAGAGATGTAAACTCCTCCAGCTGTGTTTTTGAACTGAGTACACCTTTCCTTGCATCTAGTACGACGTCAATCCAATCAATGAGCTCTGTGGGTGTTCAGGTGAAAAATGAGTGCTAAGACCTGAAGTAGGTATCATAAACTAGCATACAGACTGTTCTTTGCACAGTGCACTCCGTGCAGCAAGTGAAGGCACATAGCAGGAAGCAAAGGAGAAACAGCAAGAACAGATGGGAATGTGAAGGACAAAATGAAAAGTGAATGGGAAAAAAATGAGAGGGAGAAAAGGGCACAAAGGAAAATGGCACCTCTCACCTGAATCACCTATCACTTTGCATGTTTAGACACTGACAATTTCCTTCAGAAGCCTTTCTCTGCTTTATTATTCTGCTTCTATCTTTTACAGCTGTTGTTGCCTCTCCCTTCATTCGCCCAGTACAAAACAGGAGAACACTACAGGCGTTACCATGTTCAAGACCGGCATGGACTCACTTTCAGAAATTTGTTTAGAAAAATTAGAAAAATTGATTTGCTTCAGAAACTTGCTCAAGAAGCTTGACACTCATGTTTCACCTATAGTAAAATTATTATCTGATACGATACATTTTCTGAACTCTTAAAAGAAAATGCATGTATTTGTTATTATTGAGATAGAAGGAAATAGCATCTTACCTGCTATTTATATGACAATGTATTTATTTTCCTCCCCAACCAAAAGCTATCAAATAGAGCCTAACAGGCAAAGTCAGCAAATGTAGCTTTTTTGACAAATACTCTTATGGTGTTTCAAATAATTTTAATTACACAATTTCTTCTGCAGTCAAGGAAACCCAGCCTCACCCTATCTGCAGTGTGTGACTGGCCAACTACCTCACTTTGTTTTGTTTCTTATGCTCTCCAACTGATTCAATGAATAGTGAATAGCAGATATTTTTCTTCATGCATAACTGCTCTCCAAATATGAGAAATTCCCAGGTGTTTATGCAATCAAAATCCATTAACGCCAACTTAGATTAACAGCTACGGAAGAGTGATAGGGACGTGGTCAAACCAAAAAGCTTATCATGGGTCATTCACTTAGAATTAACGAACACACTCTTGGAGGTATTTCAGCACTCCTAACAAGAGGTATGTCTAGACAGGATTGGATAATCCAAAAACCAAACAAGATATTGTACTCCGCATCACTGAAGTTTATGGGTGCATTAACACTATAGTCTAGATTTTCAAACATGGCTCAAAGACACCAATATGGAGACAGGAGTCAAAAGTACTTTAGGATCAAGCCTTGACTGGATAGGTCGCTAGACCAAGATTCTGGTGTGATTTCAGAAGGAAAATGTTTCTGCTTTTGGTTATAAAGAATAATTCTACTTCCCTTATAAAGAAAATCTTTTAGGAGTAGTCAGTTATGGCAGAAGCGTTTTCACTGATCTACAGAAAGGCCAAGACAGAAATTCCTAACAGTTTATTAATGGAGAGATACTTAATGAGAGAGCATCCAGCTGCAGGCCTTATGAGAATATTCAGCAGAAAGCACATCCTTTAAATTTAATGGGCTAGGCACAAATAAAACCCTTTTTTTCTGGCAGTATATATGGCTTCTCAGGATGCACTTACTTCTTGCATTGTACAATATGAACTTATTTCTTCTCTGGAACCCCCTCACCTAAGTTTTACAGCTTGCCTAATATTTTGTCATTGGCCATTTGTCCTGGCATGCACTATCAGCTTTGTCCCTGTAAATGTCAATCCAAGCATTCCTAACAACACCATACAACCAGAAAATCATTAGCAGAACTAAATTTGGCAACCTTATCCAATTGCATCACCTCAATCAACCCTTTCAGCATCCTCAGGTGAATCTAATCTGGTCCAAGGGTTTAAGAACATGCAGTTTCTCTAAGCAGTCTGTAACCTGTTGCTCCCTTATCCTCTGTTGACCCTCCCCACTCCCAACTGTGCTAGTATAGAAAATTTTGCTTGTGAAGACAGAGGCAAAAAAGGACATGGAGTCAATTCAACCTTTTCTGTACCATCTGTTTCTCCTACACTCATCAATGGACCCACATTTTTGCTGAACATCCCACTGATTCTAGCATATTCTCCTGTTACCCCTTATGTTCCTCAGTATTTTTATCTGCAGCTAGGCTTTGGTCTTTCTGATTTTGCTCCAAATTCTCAAGCAATTCTGTTTGTATTCCTCCTTTGTTGCCTAGTTTCCACTTCTTGTGTGTTCCTGTGTTTCAGTTCGTCCAGAAGCACCCTGCCTAGCCAAGTGACTCTTCTGGCAAGATTTCCCATCTTCCTGCACAAATGGAAGAGAGTTCATTTAAGAACTCTCAATAAGTTTTCTTTGAAAAACAACCATCTTGTTTATGCACTTTTTTTCCCTCGTGGTAGCTTCCAGAGGGAATTCTGCCTAACAAATTGAAATTTGGGCAAAGAAACTGCCTCAACAGATTGAAATCTGCTTTCCTGAAGGCCAGAGTCCTGACTCTGCTGCATATCTTTCCAGCTTTCCTTCAGACCCTGACTTCAGTCATCTGTGAGCAGCAGGTCATGTACAGCATTATACTGTTTGACCCCTCCACTATTTCCACTGGGAAGTAGCCAATATGCAGTGCAGTATCTTCCTGGATTGCTTGCACATTGCTGTCCTTCCAGAAAATGTCTGGATAGGTAAAATCCAACACAAAGATGAGGACATACAAGTAGCAATCTCCTGCTAGTGGCTTTTAGAAATCCTCATCTCCTCTTGCTCAGGTGGCCTGTAGCACACCCCCAGAGCAATATCCCTGACATCACTCATCTGAAGGTCTTGACAAACACGTTTCCAATTTCATGGGAGAGGTCTCTAACACAGCGACAGAAACCTACTTTTCTTCTTTTTCTAATTTTCCTAGGTAGGCTGTAACCACTCATGAGAGTGTCTAAATTGTGCGTGATAATCCACCCAATATTCGTGGGTTTGATCTTATTACAGGCTTATGGAAGTGCATGGACTTCCAGGCCTTTCTTGTTAACCAAGCTCTGTACACTGGTGTATAGGAACTTGAGGAAAACCACATATTGGCTTATTTACAGTTTTCCCTCCTACAAATTATTTTGTTCCCAGTTATGTCTGTTCTCCCCCAAATTTACAACAAAATAACAAAGTTTCCTAAGCCATTTAGATACTTATCTTTTTTTCTGTAACCCTGCCTTTGCGCTTTACATGTCAACATCTACAACAAGGCATTTCTGGTCTTCCTTTTGGTTTCACCTCAGCATAAAGTCAGGTCAAGAGACAATGGAAACAAGGCAAAACACAAAGGGAGACTGCACCAGTGATGTAAAAGTGGTTGAAAGAAGGAAATCACAGGAAATCAAAGCTCAGGCCATATGAGCACCAAACCATACCACTATAGCACTTGTTTAGGTGCATTTGGCCTTGAAGTTGTCTAATATGCCCTAAAAAAATAGCAGCGTCTTCATTCAGTTGAACACCTGGAAAATGCATGGGCTCCCAGTGAAAAATGATTTTTCCTCCTATAAACAAAAGCAAAGGTGATCAAAACCCTTCCAAAACTGTTGTGGTTTCACCCCAGTCAGCAACCAAGCACCACACAGCCACTCGCTCATTCCACACCCACCCCACCCCTCCACCCCCCATCAGGATGGCAGAGAGAATCGGAAAAGCAAAAATGATGAGAGAGAGAATCAAAAGAGTAAAAGTGAGAAAAGTCATGGGTTGAGATAAAGACAGTTTAACAGGTAAAGCAAAAAAAGTGCACACAAGCAAAGCAAAGCAAGGAATTCATTCACCCCTTCCTACCAGAAGGCAGGTGTTCAGCCATCACACATAATAGTTACTTGGAAAGACAAACACCATAACTTTGAATGTCCCCCCCCCTTCCTTCTTACCCCAGCTTTATATACTCAGCATGATGCCATACAGCATGGAATATCCTTTTGGCTAGTTCAGGTCCTGGCTGTGTCCCCTCCAGCCTTCTCACTGGCAGGGCCTGAAAAACTAAATAAGTCCTTGACTTAGACCAAACATGACCCAGCAACAACCAAAACCATCAGTGCACCATCAACAGTGTTCTCACACCAAATCTAAAACACAGCACTGCACCAGCTACCAAGAAGAAAATTAACTCTATCCCAGCTGAAACCAGGACAAAAACAAAACTGCAAACCATGAGAAGTTTATTTTTATAGGCCATTTTCATTAAAGCCTATTGACTAGTTAAAGCACCCTATCCGTAGTCTTTCCCCCTAGGATGCAGAAAGGCTAGAAGAAATACCATTTTTTTTATTTGTCCATAGTACATCAATTTAGTTTTACCCAATAACAGGAAAAAAGCACATACAAAAAAAAATCAAAAAAAAGACAACTCTATTTTTTACATTACCCATAAGGAAATTGAGATATGTGCAGACTGGATGCTACAGTGAGTCTAGTTCAAATAAGTATGTCTCCACTTAATAAGGTCCACTTTATTTGTCAATGAAGAGGCTTCTGCAAGGATGTGAGAAAGAAATACCATAATTTGCTCTCTATAAACTGCTAGCATCACTTTTGGTGCATATTAATACAGCTCAGTACTGTCAATGAGGTGATTATTTGCTCCCTAGAGAGCTCATCTCACAGCTAGTTTCTAGGATCCCTAGGAGTTTTCATTTCATGTGGTATAAGGTATGAATACTATTCTACAGCTTATTCCAGCAATGCAGTCTCTCAGAGAAGCCATCTCCAGTTCTGCTTTTAGCCACTAATTCACAAAGGTACAGAAACACATGCATAATTTTTCATTTTACATACTTCTACTTCTTATACCTGTGAAGCCATTTTACCTCTGTAGAGGTTTCATTGCAGTTCATATAGGTACTCTGACACTTCTACGGGTACCAATAGCTGTAAAGATACAGTGATACTGACTTCAGTAGAGCCAGATTCCCTAAGTGCAAGGGGTTCTGATGTGCTTGTGTAAGAAGATTGCTCTGCTTTGGTACTCAAATCAGAGCAACTAAAGCTAGCTGAGATGTCCCTAAACAGGCTTTGGTCACATGTATATATTTTTTTTAATGTTGGGCTGAATAGAGTTACTGTATTGACTGGGCTCAAGGGGGCTTAAAGGTTATATCTACATTAGTGCTTTAATTCAGAAGCATGCTTTGAAAGGATCTCTTACTGCATTTTGGCTCAAATCACAGAGGAATCTTGGAGCACACAATCTGGATGTCTTTTGGATGAAACTGGAAGAAGTACTCCAGGAGCTCAACTCACACACTCCAAAAACAAATGGACATTCAGTTCACTGGGACAGACTAGTGCTAATCTGAAGCAATCCCTCTGCAATTCATGCTGCAAAGGCCCTAGCTCTCAGCACTGATCATGTCACTCTCAAAACTCACTTCTCTTGAATGTACTGTGCTAATACAGACATAATTGAGCTACAATGGACTTCACAGCTTCTTGTGTCATGAAGAAATAGTATTTCCATTCTTTCTAGCCACTGCAAGATATAATCTTTTGTTAATAATTGGATGCAGTTTATAGCAATTGAAGCACTTCAATTTCAGTGAAAAAGCATCTCTTTTTTTATACCCACTTCCCATTTAAGTCCTCCAAGTTCTTTTTGTAATCATAAGTTGTATATAATAAAGCACTCAGGCTAACATTAAGATACCTGTGACATCTTTAAAGCAATTCATCTGTCACGCAACCAACCAACAGCAACATTTCTTTTAGTTGATACATGTAGTGTAAACACACTGACACCTACTGAAAACCAGCAACCTGTCAGAGCTCTGTCTGGAGTATATGTGAAATACCATCCAGTCCTGGATTGTCAAAGTAGGAAGGAAGCGCACCTTGCCATGCTAACAGCTGCTTTAAAAGGCAGCCAAACAGGCATGTGAGAACAGGCACCCAGAACGTGAGCTAAAAACTCTCCTCTCCTCAGCAAAACAGAAGTTATATGACCCTAGAGCTCCCACAACTAGTTGCCATTATAATCCTTATTTTGTCCTTTTAGAAGGGAAACAAAAGGGATAGGCACTGGTTGAGCTGATTGCATGTAATACTTGACTCCAAATAAGACTCAGAATAGGATTTTGAAAAAGTCAGCTACACAAAGTTAAGCAGCTATACTCTACCTATTTCCTCTGCATTTTCCTTTCTGTATGTAACAGATTCTTGCCTGGCTAGTTTTGATGTTACAGCAATTTCACAATGGCAGGGCATCTACCTGCATAAGCATTTCAATTAGAGAAGTACCAATTCTTCCAGATTTAAACTCATGTAAACTTGCTTTATATTCTGAGGACTCAGACAAAAATTAACAGATATCTTTCTGTTTTCTTCCTGATTAAAATGAAACAGTCATTTTGAATATTGTTCTTAAAATACTCCCAAAAAATTTCCTCTGCATCATGACAAAGAACTGCCATGATCTTAGAAACTATATAATTACGTGATTCTTTATGTTCCCATACCACTTTCAAAGTGAATACTTGTATCCAAAGGTCGGGGTTTCAGCCAGTTATTGGGGTTTTTTTTTCATTATCCAAATTATTAAAATGAGAAAGAATGCTGTACCTTAAGCACCTTTCCAGAGGCACCTTTTTCATGCCTTATATAAAATATTGCCTTCTTGTCACTAAAACACTTTAATAAGGAGCCTCCACTTTGTATTCCACAACAGTTTCTCTTAGAGACATAGATGCTGCAGTAGTTATGGAAATTAGCTCTGTGTCCCCACTAGTACACATTTTAAAACAGCATTATCACCACAGCTTTGTGGCATATCAGTTTCTGCCGCTGTTTGTATATATTCCTGTAAACAGTCCCTTTTAATCTTCTGAATGCAGATTCTGTAAATCCCCTCAGCAAAAGAAACAGTAAAAGTGCCTGGTCACAACGTCACATACACAAATCTATATATGTCTCCATCTACACATATAAAGCTATTAAAACAAATCCCCTGTATCTAAGTCACAAAAGTTAACTCTGCTTGGTCTCAAAGAACTGAATTATGTCTATAGATAGACTATAGCTAAGTATCTTCCTTATTTATCATATTAACTTTCTAGTCTCACCCATCAATGTGTGCCATTTTAGGATTCATTAGATATAAAAAATGTCTCCTGTTCATAACAGCATTTAAATGAAGAGGCAAGCTTGATGCCAGTACATGCTGTATAAATTTAGAGCTACTGCATGTTTGTCTACATCAGCAAGCACAAAAGAATTACCAAGGAACATTAATCCCAGCTCACGAACACACTGAAATCAACAACAAAGCTTTTTTAGCTTTTTGTTGCATAACTCAAATATCCTATAAATTACTATGAGAAATCCTTCTCCCTCGACCCCAAAAAGCTTCTTTAAATGTAACCCCTTAGAATAATTATTTTCCCATTGTAGTATTTATCGTAGAATGCAACACTGATGTGTGTGAAGGAAAAGAAAATACTGGAGTTTTTTTACAGAAAATGAAAACAGAGTTCTTCAGGTATTTTATTTTTGCTACCTAAAATCCTTGGACACAAATGTTATGCCCTGTTTATGTTAGTCATAGGGAAAACCTGCTCAGGTTTTTTTATCATGCTCTTCACTACAATGCATTAAGTGACCTAATTAATGTGTGTTCTTTTGTCAGAAGAGACAATGTACATGAGTGCTTCATTTAACAGGATTCTTAAAGTCCTTTTAATGTACAAATATAATCATAATGGCACCTATTTATTTCAGGGAGGAAAGGCCACAGAAATGTATGGTCCACTTAGAGCAAACATGAAATAATCAGTACAGCATGCACTTTGTGTCTTTTGACAGCAGAGAGCCTGCACAGCTGCACAGCTCTATCATTGCTGTCCAGCTGCAGCCCAGCTGAGATGTAATGGATCTTTTTGTGATCCATACAGGAAAATCATGCCGTACTTACAAGCTCAGGTTTCTGAACAGATAAGCGTTACACTATCATGGAGAGATTTATTGTGTCAGAGTGAAGTTATCTAACATCCTCCATCTAGTATCTTCATCTTGGAGCTTCAGGTCACTGGGATGGGTTCTGCTTAAACTGCAGCACCCAGTAGCATTTCCTGGTCCTGGCACACACTCTGGTCACATCCAGGCACACAAGAGCCCCAGCTGCCTACTCCCTATTTCCCATTAGCATAAAACATGTCTGTATTAGCCAAAAGCCCCAATTTGGACAATCAAGAGAACAGAGCTACAGGGCAGACCCTAAAATATATCTGCATACATGCAAGCCCAAAGTATCTTTTTGTCAGTGTTCAATCAGAAGTCTACACAGGGAGAACAGAGTCATTTAAGAAAGCAGGTACATTTAAAGAGCACTGTAAGCTCACTGGCTTTCCAAAGTTTTCTGTTCAAGGTGTCATATGCCATGTAAGCCTCAGAAAAGGCATGGCAATGGAGGAAAGAACATCTGTCAAAGTGAGACAGAGTCTCCTAGCTAACCAAAGCCAGTAGAGCAAAACAGAATGTATGAGTGGCCTCAGTGCTCACAAGTCAAATTCCTCTATATTACAATGGAAATTAACTGCTCACAAATTATGCAGTGTCCCATACTCCTGTTGTCTAGCAAAAACAGTCAACTACCTGCAGATGTAGCATACAAACTCTCTGAAATGCAGCTACTCCTCAGAGCTCTGTTGAGACAGCATGATTGGGTCTGATTAAAGGCTCTGCCTAAAAAATATCCTAGCTACAGAGCTAAATAATATATTACAATGAGCTAAAAAGATAAATCAAGAGAAGGCAAAGCCATTTTCCCTCAACCAGCAAACTCCAGGTGCTCCTGTGCAAACACGCTCATTGTTAAACAGTGTCAGCGTATTTGTTTCTGCAAGGTTTTTTGACTTTGGCTTCTTCTAGTTAGCTCATTAGTGAACAGCTCTTACAATCAATAGCCAACTGGGAAGCTAAGTTTCTTATCCACAGCTTTGCATGTTTCAGTGTTCTCAGAAATATTGATTAAATCGCATCCTGTTTTCCTTAAAACAGCAGCTCCTTTTTGGTTCATTTTAGCCTGTGTATCACAGCAATTGGAATATTCTTGATGTCATGAATAGTCTTACTGTGCCCAGAGTACTTTCTCTATATGTTGAAAATGCTGACGTAAATGCCTTATCTTCTGCATTTTATTTTTCAAGAGATACTGTCTATCAGAAATGCCCCCTAACTAAATCTATGGACATGCGAAATGAAAACATTCTAGGGTTGAACTTACAGCATGTCAATTATTCCAGTGGAATTACCTGGCTAAGTACATCTTCTGACCTGTGACAATTCCTGATAAAAACAAAGTATCCTTTTGCATATACTGTGGACATAAAAAATGTATATAAACGCATGTAAATGGACATTTGGTGCACAAGCTTTAATGCTTTCTTAATTCACACCCCAGCTTTCCCAGCACTAATTTGTCCACATCCATACTTTCATCAAGTAGATGTTTAGTGTGATATTTTTACAGGTTATGTAAGGCAAAAGTGAAACAAATTCTACGCTGTGTTTCTTAAAAAATGCCTTTACAGCTTTCCACATGGCTCTAACAGGTTTTACAGCAGCCAAGAGTTTCTCATCCACAGTATTGCATGACACAGTATTAATGGGGCTCCCGAGCATCTCACATAAATTTATCCCACTTTGACAGGGGAATTATTTATAATGTATGCCAGGGTCTGGCCCTATATATTCCTGCATACACTTGTCAAGGTACTTTAAAACTAACAAACAAAATGGGGAGCAAAGCTAAACTTTTAAAAACTTTTTAAAAGTAAAAAGTTTACTTTTTACTGAAATGGATGTTAGTGAAGATTGGTTCTGCCTAAAACATTTTTTATAGCCATTCTAACCAGCAACAAAATATGTTGACTAATGCTCTGAGCTCTCTAACTACAATCTCCCTCCAAGCAACCCAAGTCATTGCCCCATACATAAGTCAACAGTGCATCTGGCTAAAACTTCTTATCATCAGGAATGCCTGTTTGAAGCAATTTGGTTCTCTAATGATGCAAGCTTAATACTCAGTGCTTCTTAACATCTTGCCTCATAATAATTCTGCTTTCCCAGAGCTAGATGCCAATGTATTTACTAATATAGAAACATAAGAATCAAAATATTAGATCAGACCAAGGTCCATCATGTCTTAATGATCTCTAAGAGGATCCAGTGCAATAGTTTCACGGGAAAGTGTAAAACGATTACAGACTGGAAATTATCTACTATCTACACCAAGTTTCATACTGGTCTTATATCATTAGAGATAAGTTTAAAGTCTGAAATGTGAGAAATAATATGGTTTACAAAGTTCTTATACTTAATTGTAATGACTCTGTATATCATGATTATCATTATAAACATGCAATCCCTTTTTATTTTTGCTAAATTTTTGGTCTCATTGCTTTCTGCTGCACTACATTTTTACTGTGCAATTACATTATGTATGGGGGAAAAAAATATCAGCTTTCAATTTACTATCTTTATTGCACATACTCCTGAACTGTTGTCTGTGTAGCATGTAGATGACTGTTTAAGTCCTTCTGGAATAAGTTGCCCTAATGCTGCTTAGGTTTTATGTAACGATATTTATTGTGTAATTATGTAAGGAAGCCCAGTGTCTTGGATAGACATCTCTATTATTCTAAATCTAATAAAATAAATGTTTTCATTATTGCACCTTTGTTCTTGAATTGTAAAACAGGAGGAAAAACTGCTCTTAATCTTTCTATGCTATTCAGTATTTCGTATACTTTTATTATGTTCCCACTTACTCATGTCCTTTCCAAGGAAAACCCTCCCAGTTTTCTTACAAAAGAGCTATTCCAGATTCTCTATAATTGTTATTTTTCTTCTCTGAACCCCTTCTAGTTCTTTAATATCTCCCTGAGATGGGGTGATCAACTCTGCATACAGTACTGTATGAGAACCCTATTACTGACTCACAGAAGCATTATAACAATCTTATTATTCTTCATCCTACCTCATATGCGTCCCAATTCATGCTAAGTTTCCTGACTGTAGCTGTGCACTGCACTGCCTCTAGTTATTTCTCTCTCTTTCTTTAAGCAACACTTTTTAACTGTAAATGCTCTAAAATGCACAAATAGGTTTAATTTTTAACTTCAGTATGCATTACTTTGTATTTTAAAAATGCATAGATGCAGTGCTTAGGGACATGGTTTAGTGGTGGACTTGGCAGTCCTGGGTTAATGGTTGGGCTCGATGATCTTAAAGGTCTTTTCCAGCCTAAATGATTCTATGATTTATTAACACTGAATTTATTACTCAGCATTTTTAAGTCTCTGAACTTTTCTAATGTTGTCTCCAGTCAAGCAAATTTCCTTCATCAGGGACTAAAGTGACATTTGGAACAACCAGATCTACTTGCCAGGCCAGAGTATTATGACTAGGATGATAGATCAGTGAAACTGGTCAAGGGATGGGCTTAAATAATAGCTTTTGGGTTAAACTCCCGGTTCTCAGTAAACAAACAAACAAACAAAAAAAACAAACACAAAAAACCCAGTACTTGCCAGGAAATGCAGATGAATATGAAATCCTTTTTGAGTTGCAAACAAGTGGCATTTGAAATTACGGCAACAGGAACACTGTACATTATATTTAGGAGGATACATCCCATGTATTAAGCAAATGAGATAACTCTATTAGCATTCCAAGCCTGGTAACGTGACAGTAACACAGTACATTATAAATACATTACTATGTTACCTGGTTTTGTGGATAACCTGTTTGGTTTGGGGTTTTTTGTAGCTGGATCAGAGCAGTAATAAATTCAAGGCCAGCACTGAATTACATTTTAGTCTTTTTTTTTTTTCTTTCTAAAAAATATCTCTTAGCCATCCATTTCTTTTTTATTTGTATTCTTCTAATTCTAGGATCCATAGAAGCATGATTCATCTTCTAAATGTAATCACTTGCTTTAGATAGAGAAAACATTTCTGATTAAACTGTCAGTGCTTCACATCCTAGTAATGTGAAATCATGACTTTCAGAACTATTTGTATAAACTACAAGCTTTCATATAGACTAAGAACTTAAATTTCCCATAACACTTTAAATTTGCATGAAAAGAAGTTTATGGAAAAATATATTTTGGAGAGCATGCAGTTTAATATTAATCTTAACTTGAGAACTCTGATCTACCTAGGTCTGAATATGCCATGAAATTTTTTTAATGAAAAAAGATACATTACCACAATAAAAGCCAAATTCTCTCATTTGCCCTACACATTCTGACCTAAGAGGGCATTTTTCACATACTTGCCCACACTGATGGAGCCTTTTTGCATTACTGCTGGTGTAAACTCAGAGGCATCAATGACTAGGAAAAACAAAAAGCACAAATATCACCAATTACCACATCCCACCTCTGGATGTGTCTTTAGTTCATTGTACAGAATTCAAATCTCTCTTCAGTCTGCCTCCCTGTGATGGCATTTGCTTAACCTAAACATTTTGATTAATTAAAATAGAATGCTTTGTTTATTAATTTCTTTTTTAATTGGAGAAGTTTAATCTCAAAATTTCATTTTGGGCAAAGCGAAATATCTCATTTTTCTTATTTTGGGAGAGGGAATGCAATACATTTGTTTTGTTGAATCGTGTTGTTTTATTTTTTTCTGAAGTTATTTATCAACTGCATTAAGATAATAAATCAATATGTTTCATGGTTTTAAAAACCATTCCTCTGAAATGTTTTGGCTGGGTCTAATTATGGCATCGTTTAGTTTCTTCTCAAATTATAATGCACAGACTAACTGCATTTACCCTCAAACATAACTTTCCTTATTTTCTTTCTCCATCATTCCTTCCTCTACTTTTATGACTTGTTTTTCATGAATGCAAGTAAACATAACATTAAGCTGTTGGAATTGTTCAAATCAAAACTCTGGTTTTTGTTTACACATCGTTTCAGAAGTTTCAACATAGTAAGAAACCTCAATACTTAAGCCTTACTCCACTAAAACAATCAATGACCAACCATGGCCTTCAATCAGACCAGGACTGAATCCATGATTTCTGCACAATGCTAAATTGTAGAAGGAAAACCAACTTGAATAAAAACAGTTTGGGCATTATTACAGAAAAGAAGGTAAAATGCTTGCATTTCTATTATAAAATAATTGTTACAGCACCTACTTGAAAAGTTCTAAAACAAAATAAGATGTAACCTGACCTAAAATTCTCACCAAAAAAAAATGTTTTACATGTGAACTACGTCTCTGGTGAAATTTGGTTTGGTTTTATGCGGTTTTATACTCTTCTGTGTACTTATCTTCTGTGTAACATGGCACATACAGCTCTTTTGCCAGTAAATACCTGTAGAATACCATAGAACATTGTATTAATATAACTAAAACTAGTATAACTCCTGAAAATATGAAGATTAACAGAAAACAAAAAGCAATCCACAGAAAGGAATACTGAGAGAAGCATTTACTCCTGCCAGACCATGAATCTTTTTCAAGAACGAAAGTCTACTTTTCTCTCTTTTTTCACTTTGAAATGTATTATGGTATTATATATCATAATTACCTAACTGCAAATACATGTAGTATTTTGCCTATGAAAGAATTTATTGAAATGCCTTCCATTATAAAAAACATACAGGAACAAAATATAAACAATCTAGCTAAAAGCGTTGCACTTCATGAACTGAGCAAACCTGTGGTTTACACCTTGTGACAGACATACACATACAACATACCTCAACAGTTCACATATATGACTTAGTGAACAGCCATAGTGCTATACTAGAGATGACTTGCATCCAATGTCTGATTATTATCAATTTAATGTCTTCAGTCAAGGGAACTGGTTACTTTTAAAGGTTCCCATTCATTCTGGGGGGGACAAAATTTTGCTGTAAGTTTTTGAAGTTGAAGGGAACGGGACAAGGAAGGCAAGGACAGGGACTAAACTTATGGAGTTATGAAAATGAGGGAAGGGGGTGTCTTTCTACTTAGGAAATAACTGGGTGATATAAATAACTACTGTCTCCCCTTTCTCCCTGTGTGATTAATTAGGACATCCTAATACTCATTTACTCTGTACACATTGGAAAAATGCAAACAAATGAAAAGAGATTCTTTAAATGTCATTTTGCATCCAGATGGAGGGATCATGCAGGAGCTCTGCGAAGAGAGGCCTGGCAGATCAATCAGTCTTTAATTCACAGTTTTCATTACTAGGTATTCTCGGAGAAAGATGGAAGGAAAATCACTACTGACACTGGTGCAGGTTGGCACCTCTGTATGTGGAAACCTGCTATTTCTTTTTACTCAAAGAGCATGGTTAGTTGAAGTTATTCCTGTATATTCACACTGATACTTACAAAGACATTAAATGATTGTAGAACAGCAATGCTGTCAGCAAGACAGGCCAGCACTTTCAAGTTCCTTCCCTGAGTCCGAGATGAAGTATTTGTTTTTTTCAATAAACATAAATGTGAAGAGAAAACTGCAACCTGAACGTTTTCAAAGTCAGAGCTTATTAAAATTCACTATGAGCCCACAGGACATGAGCAGCTCATACTGGCAGAACAGGTGTTCATCTTTGTGTTTAAAACTCCAAGCCAATGGGAAGATACAATGGGCTTGTAGGAGATCGCTGTGTGAATTAGGAAGAGCAGTAGGAGTCTGTAGTCATCATGCAGGACATGGGTTATGTCCTACACCAAAAAGCTGGAATGCAATTCCAGAAAGCAATCCCAAACTTTGTCACATACAAGGTCCCCATATAACTTTTAAGGCAGCTTTTTCCAAAGTAGCATATGCACTTTGCTGTGGCTTGCTAGTATTTCTCTATGCTTTTACTCTGAGTGAATGGGTTTTTAAATTTCACTGAGATCCTTTCTCATTGCTTTTGGCACTTGGTGCTTCAGGAAGGTTTTCCTCAGTCAAGTTCAGTACAGATGTTTGCCTTTCCCTAGTTTCTTCCCCAGCAGAAAGCTACCTACCTTTCTGCCCATTCTACTATATTTTCCTGTACAGTTAGAATAACCCTGCAACAGCTCTTTAAAAAAATGCTGCTTTTAGCACAATTTAAGTGAGATCTGATGTAGCAGAGCTACCAAGAAACTACAAACTGCAGGGAAAATATCCATTTCTGGCATCTTGGTAGAACCTTTGTTGATGGCTGATGTATATTGCCATAGTTTTCTCTAAATAAATAGCTGAGGTGTGCTTTAGGAGTCCCCTAACCATATGCTTACATGCACATGTAGAGTATTTCATTAAGTTAGTAGCTACTGTTTATTATTTCAGAATATTTTTCTTCCCTTTCTTGCTTTCTGTCCATGTTGAAGTACTTATTACCTTTGTTCTTTTTCTTCTTACCTCACCTCATTGTATTTTCATTTTCCTTTCCTTTCTCCTTTTTTCCTAAGCCTCCTTACCTTGTGTTCATTTTGCTTGCCCTAGGTGATTTTGCAGTGTTACACTTTAATATCTAGAAGATCAGTGGAAGAAGAGATTGCATTTTGTTAATAAACAGATCGGTAAAGGAGGGAATAATTAATCATTAGTTAGAAGAAAGTGATTAAAGTGGACATGCCTATAAAAGCATTTCTGATTTTCCACTTATGTGTTCTGTGCTAAAACTTCCTGTCTAGAATATGTAAGTTCCTCCCTTTGTGTGTACTTCAAATTGATTTTGAACACATCAGATTGCACTGTCTTCTCAGTTACACGAACTTCATTCGGAATCAGTTCCCTAATTTACTGAAAACTGGATTTGGGAAGCTGTATATGTATATGCTGGTGCCATCATATCATAGGACCATTGCAAATGGTATAGCAATAGACACTGAAACTATAGAAAACACAGCCATGTTTCTACACAAGAGGAATCAATCAACCAGAGACAGTTTCTACTTCTCACAACACTGCAAGCAAACTAGCTGCAGTGGATTAACCTTGGCTGGCTGCCAGATACCTACCAAACTGCTCTCCACTCCCCTTCCCCAGCGATAAGGGAGATAAAATAAGATGGAAAAGCTCATGGGTTGACAAGGACAGGGAGATTGCTCACCAACTACCACCATAGGCAAAACTGCCTCTAGTTGGAGAAAATTAATTTATTACCAATTAAAAATAGAGCAGGATGGTGAGAAAAATACAAAACTAAATACACCTTGCCCTCACAGCCCCTTTTTTCCAGATTCAACTTCACTCTTTCATTCCTGACTCTTCTACCTCCTCCCCACTCTAAGTGGTGCAGAGGGATAGGGGTTGTGGTCAGTCCATAACATTTCATCTCTGCGTCTCCTTCCTTCCCATGCTGTTCCGCTGCTCCAGTGTGGGGTCCTTCCCACAGGATACAGTCCTTCAGAAACTGCTTCAGTGTGCGTCCTTCCTATGGGCTGAATTTCTTCAAGAACTGCTCCAGCATGGATTCTTTCCACAGGCCACAGTTCTTCAGGAACAGACTGATCCAGCATGGGCTTTCCCCAGGCTGCAGCTTCCTTCAGGGCATATCCACAAGCTCCAGCCTGGGGTCCTCCATTGACTGCAGTATGGATATCTGCTCCACCATGTTCCTCCATGAGCTGCAGGGGTTAACCTGCATTACCATGGTCTGCTCCTCAGGATGTAGAGGAATCTCTGCTCTGGCACCTGTAACACCTCTTTTACTGACCTTGGTGTCTGCAGGGTTGTTTCACATTTATTCTCGTGCCTCAGCCCTCACTCTCACAGCTGCTGTGCAGTGGTTTTTTATACTTTCTTAGATATGTTCTCACAGAGGCACCACCAGCTTTGCTGGTGGGATCAGCTTCGACCAACAGTGGGTCTGTTTTGGAGTCAGACTGTGCAACACGGGGCAGCCCCAGTCTATCCTCACACAGGACATCCCTACAGCACGCACGCACACTCTCTCTCTCTCTCTCTCTCTCATATTCCCCACCCTGGTACCAACTCTTGCCATGTAAACCCAATATACTATGAAAAATAAAGCAACAGTTGGTTTGCCCTCTTTATACCCCAGACTCCATAAAGTCACTTGGAACATCTAATTGCTTTCTTAACCTTTGCATCTATGGAAGTACATAGAAAGAAAAAAATGGTAGCAACCAAAACCTGTAGATAATTTTAGCAAGAAGCAGCAAAATGAGAGAGCTGCAGGATAAAAAATAAGCTGAATTTTTATGGTAACTAAGACACTAGGAAAGGAAATTGAGAAGTATTTGACAGGTCCTGACAAGTGTGAATTTTGCTAATAGTGAATGAAACTTGGTATCCAGAATTGTAGGAAAGACTTACTGGTAAAATGTTCTCATTTGGTACTGAGACTTTATCATCAATATAAAAGTAGTAAGTAGGCATTTTTCTGCAAGTATTTTATGCATTGAAAATTATCCTTAATTTCAAAGTTACCTGGGTATGAGAACTGAGCAAAAAGTCAATTTACTGGAAATACAAATAAAAATATGTTTGATGCCTATAATCAAGAAAATTGAGCAGAAATGTTCAGCTAATTGTTTGTAATTCTCTGCTGTAGCCCTGTACCTACTCAAAAAGTCATCCTTAGAAAACTAAGCTGGAAGCAGTTTACTCACACATTTTAATAGACTATACAAAATTATCACTGTGGCGAGAAATAGGTTTTAATACTGATTGAGAGTAAGCAGCTTGAATAAAATAAATAAATAAAAAACGACAAGTGCATGAAGCATACATAGAATAGTGAAATGGTTTTAGTACTTCTTTTTTTCACACAGCGAACTACAGGTTTATACATGCTTTACTTTCATCTGGATCTACAGTGCAAAGAGGTGACAACAGCCTCCTTCTGCCTAGAAGCCATTTTCCTCTTTTTTTAACACCCCAGCACTCTGAACAAGAACAGTGTTCCACCTTCATACAATCAGAGCCTGGGTCTAACTATGTCCAACACAACATAAGGGTGTTTTTCATCATGAAAGTAGCAGCACAGGAGCCTGCTTTCCAAGATGACAAAATGAAGTGGGTAACAAAATAATAAAGAGACAGTTTACAACAAAGAAGACAGAACCAAGGTTACCTGATGGAGAAAAAATGTAGATCCTATGGAATCTCAGTGACAAGGTATTGAGAGAAATACCATAGAGGACAAAGCAAGGCAAATTACATTGTATGCATTTCAAAGGTTTTAATTTATGAAGCTAACAAAGTAGGCAAGAAGAATATATTTCTTGTACTTGTCATGATGGAAGTTGGTCCTGAGGCAGGATTAATATTGCAGACTGATATCAAATACACACAAAAAATCATGAATATTTATGATAATGTATTTCATAAATACGTAGAGCCAATAACTGCAATCCTAGATAACACAGTGCTGTTAAATCTACAAGTAAGGATGTTACAAAGAAAGTGATGCAGCATTTCTATGTAAAATACCAAACAACATATTCAAATAAGCTGTAAGGGTTATTATATCAGGTATAGAAAGTAAATGAAATAACTGTCATCATTACAAAAGACTTGATAATGTTTCAGCACCAGAATGCTATGTCCTCTCAGGAAAATAGAAATTACTTTAAGGGGTGGAATAAAGTACTAGTTTAGTCTAAAACCTTGAGTAATCTGCCGAAAATAGAGTACCACACAGTCACGTCACCAAATAATCACCAAATAGATAAACCGAATCAAATCAGTAAGAAGCACTGGCTAAAGAAGGTCCAGTAAAGATAGAACATGTGAACAAAGTACAGCCTCAGCTGCTGTCGGATTTGTCAGGGAACATATGTAAGAACATAAACACTAAGGAAAGAGTTAAATTTGGAAAGGGAAGGGGAGTAGGAGCCCAGTTCTGACAAGCTCATGGCACTTAGGAGGTCAAATGAAGCAATCAGACCTTTACAAGGACTCCACCCAGTTGGTTTCTGGAGGGGCTGCCACATACCCAAGTCTTTGGGAAATCTAACAGAGGGGAAAATAAGAAAACATCAAAGTAGGCAGAGTTTTTCATGTCACATTAGTACAAAAGCAGCACCAGAGCAATCAAAAGCCCTGAACATGCAAAGTGCTTTGCACACTGCCTCAGCAGGGCAAGCCCAGAACAGAGTCAGCAGGAAGAAACAAAATTTATTCATTAAGCGGTGAGAAGAATCAACAGCAACCACATTGCTAAAAATTAACTCCCTGGAATAAAGGAAAAGGTCTAGACTGACAACAAAAACACCTAATACATCACGCAAATGCAAGCAATCCCAGTAATTCAGTTTTAAATTCTTTTATGTGTGTCTAAATACAATACCTCTTTTGTTATCAGAAGTCACAGCTTAGGGAGGTCCAAAAGTCCTGCAATTCAAAATTACCAATAGTTTTCTTATCACAGCATGAAATGATCTGGCATCTCAGCTGTTCAAAGAGAAGTTCTGTTTTCTACAGCTGCATCCTATGTTTATTTTGTATTTTGTTCTGCACGAATACCCTCCAAAAAAATATCTGCAGCAAAATTCCCCTGCATCTTAGGTAGCTAAATTTCTGAAGTAATTTAACATACCAGGAAGGAATAAGTCATCACTGCTCAGAATCACTGCAATTTAGCACTTACAACATAAGGCATGAAATTGTGTTCAAATAATGGATGAATGTTAGATGACTTTACCTGCAATTGTTAAACAACTTTATCTAACCCACAGAGTGGAATTTCTACAGAAAGAACACCAGGACGTGCTTTCTGCTGCCATAGTGATATAATGATTAACATTTTTCAATAAAACCTTAAAGATGGTCTCCAAACAAACTTCCTACAGAAAGGAAACAAAGTCTTGATTTTCTAAACCTCTTGGCTATAACTAATGTTTATAAGAATATAAGGCAGGAAATTTTCTATACTACATTTCAAGCATTCCATATCTACCTTAGCATGTACATATGGCCAAATGGATTCCACCTAAACAGTAAATGAATATGACAAAGTTATTTTGAATTAGTATACGCTACCGAAAACTAAGCTAAAGTAACAAGCAAGCCAAGATTTCAGTCAGTAATGTGTAAGAATACACAGACTGACATGCCTTTGATTAAGTAACTTCAGCACATTTAGCTGCAGTTCTGAACGGAGTCAAACGGAACCTTGAAGTTTTTCAGCAATTTAATCTATTCCACAGACTGCATGAGTGTAATGTGGCAGTTGCTATAGCAACCACATTTTTCCTTGGAACTCAGAGTAGATACATGTGTAAGCGATTTCTCCATCTCACTAAGTTACTGTTTTGCTATGATTCTCAGCACTAACTCTAACCCAGAAACCTTACCCAGTCAGTAGCTATTTAAAATCTATTTAACGTTTTCCAAAATACCTCTTCTGAATGCTTAATTCTACCCTACACTGTTCTGACTTTGCACCCTTTCAAAAATCCATTAGATGACAATTCAGAGAAAGGAAAAAGGTTGAACAATTGAAAAAAAGTGGTAAATTCATCAATTTAAAATGTATAAAATATATTTATAATATAGTTTCAATGTAGAACATAAAAATATGTCAACACTTTATCTTAAATTTTCTTTTTAAGTCATACTTTAAAGCATACCTCTGTGACAATGGATTCCAAAAGATATGAAATTCTCTGTAAAAAAATCATTACTTATTGATGGTCACTGCAAAGTATTTTTATTTTGTGCCACATTTTCCTTGAGTTCACTCTTAATCAAAGTAGTCCAGAACTGGAGCCATGCTAGCAATTTACACCTTTGTAAATGCATTAGCAGACTCTGCTGTTTTGATATCTGCCTTTCTGTTATAAAAGGTGCAAGTATCATTCTACTTGCATGTATTTGTGAAAGACTAAATCTGCTAAATTTGCTAGAGGTGAAAGGGTACAGTCGAAAAGGAACAAGAAAATGTATATTTTCATATTAGTCAATACATCAGCATACTACTGAGAAAAAAATTGTAGGGGAACATGCACTGAAAACTGTGTTAAAATAAAAGGAACAATACGAATACATGGTATCAGGGATTTCAGGGATGCTGAATGTCCACAGCTCCAAGTGAAAAGAATGGAAGTTGACGTCAGTGGAATTATACCAGCTTCCAGCATCTGTGAATTTGGCTTTCAAGGTGACCTAATATGTCTTTTCTAACTTTCATTTCTGTTTGACAGCTCCAGCACAACTGAAATATTTACTCCTCTTTACAATTAAACTAAGCAAATAAACTATGTAAATTAGACCATTCAATGTGTTCAGGCAATTTCTTATCTCAGAATTGTTTAAAAAAGTTGTGATTTTTTTTATTATCACTATTCAAATTCCTCCATGAACATTTTTCTATTAAAAATTCCTATAAAATCCTCCCAAGCAAACAAGGAAATTTAAAATTCAGATAGCATATAATAGTTCTGATTAGACTTAGAGTCAACTGCTTATATCTCTGAGTGAGTTAATACAGATTTTCCACCACAATATTTGGTCGCAGTATATAAACACATATATATATATATAAACAATAATTTGATGAATTATAAATTCAGCATTTGTCTTTTGCAAAGGGTCTTTTCATTTTAAGTTTGTTAGATGGTACTAGCCTTGCCCACTAGACTGCTAGAAGCAGGGAACAAGAAGCTGAGGCTTCAAACCTGAGTACCATGCTCAAGCAGGAATCGGTGGAACTGTTGATGCAGCTTTAACGAGGCTTGGTAACAAACTCTCAATGTCCCAAGGAGTTTTATGGGCTTCATTTCCAAAAGCCGCCCAGAACTTCCATGTTATTAAATGTAACGTTCATGTTGCCTGCGACTGCTTGTTACAGAGCACTGCCTCTTACACAAGCAATGCTCTCTTTTATACTATAGCCTGCCTAATAGTGCTAGGAGCCATCAGAGAGTGGGAAATGGTGTCTTGGTGTTCTCCTCAGTCTCAGATTATCACTGGCAGACCTCTTCTAGGAAAGAAATCGGCATCTTGCCATGGCTGTTTGAACCAAAGCAGTCCACAGGAAATAATTCAGGACATACCGGTAAGCAGAAAGAGCAAAAATGTCATTCTTGTTTTTAAAAGTCTCTATTTTCAGTTTTACCCTTTGCAGAAATGATGTTGTTGGCAATGTTGAAAATAATGATGTATTTCACAGATTTATGGCAAGGACTAATTAGTTAATGTTTATGCAGTATCTCAGAGATAGCAAGTAATGTTGGTAAGATACCTGATTAAGTTTGCATCCAACATAAAGCCTCAGGAAGTTTTCCTATTTTTGGAAAATGAGGGTGTACTGATCTTGTGCAATGTGGCAAAGCACTGTTAGTTCCTAATGAGTGACAGATAAAACATGTCTTTTCCTGAGAGGAAGGCTGGTTGTGCACCCTCTTACCTCCCTCAGTTACCATTCTGAATTAAATTGCATTTTGTAATCTACTCATATGTGCAGTACAAAGGGCAGATACTTCTTATGTTTCTCAACCATTTCAAACCACCTGTCATCTTTTACTATTTGATTTACTGCATAACAGCTTCTTAACTGCTGCAGACCTTCTGACAATTTCCTTAAAGCAAATTTGCTATTTCTTATCTAATCCAAATAGCAGTAATTGTTTACTATACTTCTCCTTTCATACCTAAAATATGAAGCCACTATTGTCAACATGTTGACTTCCATGTAGACAGTGATGTTCCTTGGTATAAAATTTTCATTCAGCAAGATGCCTGTTTCTATAACTTGAAGTTATAGAAATTCAGATTCCATTCCATTTTGCTACTCTTTCTCTCACTCAGGGTTCTTTGCCCCTGTTCTTCCTCTAGAGTTTTTCTCCTACTCTGAGTATACATGTATCTATTCAAGATTAAGAACCAAAATAACAGTAAAAAAACATGTTCTTTGTTTCTTGCAAAGAGTTCTAGGATACTGACAGATGAGTTAAACTTGAGTTGTCAGAACATTTGTTTTCAGCTTGAACCCAGGTCAGTTTTTCCCTTAACTTAAAATAGTATTTCTATAACTCAGGTCATTGTGGTAAATCCTAAGGAAATCACCGAGAAAGTATAACCAGCTTAAGAGCTTGTAAATGGATTTCTTCTGTCTTTACTAAATTAAATTGAAGTATAATGATTTATAGTATAACCACGTGACGTCATACGTTAGATGTTACATTTATCCATTAAGCTCAAAAGGTTTTATTTATATTGTTTTGTTTTTCAGAAGTGTGTGATGACCTCCACCAGTAAATAAGTATTATGTCACCATAATGGATTCTACATGTAAATTGTGACTCCATCTGTAATATAGCTTTCCCTAGCGTGCCCGGTTTTAGTCAAATAAATATTCTTACTAAAGCAAGTAGGTGGTTGTTCCTATTCATCTTGAAGATGGATTAAAGATTCAGATTCCTTGAATGTTAATCTTTTTGCCACATACTGCTAATATTTTCTGAAGTGTTCAGAACCCACGTGTTAAAGTGCTTAGGCTCCCACATGAAAGCAAGGGGCTTGTAGGATGCAGGCTTATGGGATTTAGGATGTTATCCCATTTCAAATGTGACCCAGGCACATAGACTAGATTTATAGGCCTTTGGTGGAAAGATTGTTGGTTCTGCCTTTTTTCCAATTCATAAAAATGCAAACCATATTAATTTCTAAATTAAAATCAATTGTGATAGAGATGTAGAGCTCCAACTTGGAAATCAAGAAGTGGTCAAATTAATTTCGTATTTTAGCAGAAAAAAGAAAGATAAAGAACAAAAGGAAAAGGAAGGCAGGACTGATAATAGTATACACAATAACCACATTGGCATTGATATCATTTTGCACTGAGAGGACATTTTCATCAAGCTATTTGTTGTGCTTTTAGTCTGCCTCTGTATTTTTCTCAGTTTGCCAGCTTAGGCAATAAAGATGGATCTGTTCCAGGGTCCAGTGCAAGTCAAAGATTAAATGCCATTAAATTTTCTGTGTCTTTTATCAGAATGAATACAATGTACCAGCAGTTCAACGCAACAGCTTCTGTACATGTACTGGCAGTACATGTTATAGGGAGGCCATAAAGTGTTATCACCAGCCTGGGAATGTAACACTGAATTTCCCTAACTTGCTTGGTTTAACCTTTTCCACAATTTGTGAAGAGAGAATGGGGGTTTTGTGTCGGGCTGGGGATTTTTTTCCTTTTAAATAGCAGAGTGAGCATTGAGGGTTTTTAATTTCTGGTTTGCTTTATAAAACCATCTGTCTTACATCAGCTCCAAGTAAGTGAAACAAGAGGACTATGGGTATGATGATGCTTTTAAGTTCTACTTTAGTTAGGGAGATATTTTTAGTCATTCTGAATACAAATGTATTAATTGCCTCACAACTGAAATCAAGTCCCATGGGACCAAGCTGGCTTATGGGGGACCCCCATACATACAGAAAAAGCACAACCTAACAGTTTTCCTTTGTTCGAGGGTTACAGTGGTTTCAGTCACCACCATGCATAATACTCTTTGGAATGATCTATATGTCACCTGCTGATCATTAAGAGTCTAATATGATTTATATGATCTTTACACCATGAATCCAACACCAATGTTTAAGCCGTCTTGCAGTCATAGCAAAGAGAATAAAAAATGGCAAGTCTTATTCCGATGTTATTGCATCTGTTTCAAAACACCTCACGCCATTTCAATAGACTTAATCCCAGCGTGACCTGGCTTAGATGATATGAAATACACCTTTAACATAAAAGTGAAGGTTTTGATTTAATTTTTTCTGACTTTTTTTCCCCGGTACTTCCACAGAATGATAATCAGCTTAACTATAGACAATTAAAAAATATGTATTATTTTTTAAACTGACATAAAATTTACTTTCAGATTGATGCTTAGTGGTGACATTGACCTAAACCTTGTCACTGTGACAGCTTGTTAAATCTCCCTGGCTCATGTTTTTCTCCTTTTCATTACCATAGATTTTCTGATTTCTTATTCTAAGTTCACATTTTATTTTTCATTCAACAGGCTTCTGATTTCCCTCTACCACCTTCTAATAGCTAAAAAGATGTTTGACGGATTGGAAAAAAACAAAAAAAAACAAACCAAAAAACAACAAAGAGGAAAAGGCGTTGGCTGTTGGTCTCCCTAAATTCACCTCTGAGACCTTCCAGTTTTGGAGGTGTGAGGAAACCACCAAGTTAGCTATACTTATGGCAAAACAGAAGTGCTCCCACTCAACAGAATTATGCTAGCATATACACTAGGGCTACTCTGAGTTCTCAGAACAATGGTCTAATAAAATCATACAGTTGTGGTTGCATGAATTAGATGATATTATGCAACAAGGTATCATGCAGTAGCACAGGATAAAGCAATAATAAATCTAAATATAACACCATCACCCAATAACGATACAGTGCCACGTTTACTTCCTTAGTAAAATAACCCATGGCACAGTGTTTAGTTACCTGACTGCCAGGGCTGTGACTACCAGTTTTGCTCTGTATTACTATGTACAATGAAAGAAGGCTACCTAACACACCCCAAGACTAGCACTATCTGTTTTATGGTAACTAGTAATATACAAGTCAATAATCCCACAGTTCCTTCTGTATGTGAAAGGAAGACTAGGAAAAGTTTTGCCATTTCACCTTGCTCACTTGCACTGATAAATATTTAAAGTCAGTCATAAGAATTCATATGCATGCCAATGAAAACTACCACACAAAATTCCTGCAAATGAGTTGGCAATATGAACAGAGAAGAAGAGAAATTTCAAAGGAAAATTCATACCTGGCTGTGGTTTTCAAACCTTCCAAAATCCAGGAAGCAAGAGGCAGATATGGAGGGCTAAATTCAAGTCCATTTTGAGAAACCATTTTATCAGAAAACTGCTGAGGAAAACAAAAAAGATTAACAAGGGTGAATCAGGGATAAAGAATACAAGAACATTTTTCTTTCAACTTTAATCCTACCAATTGCATACAAACATACAAAGCTTTGTAGTCAGGCATAAGATTAAATTTCCTACATAATTGCATTCCAGACTACTTTTTTCTTCTTTCTCAGGTATTCAACCCCTAATTATGCCTAGGAAGATAACTAAGAGTTTTTACTGCCATTACCACACATATACAAAATTCAACTATGTGTTAGCCACAGACCTTGTCAGGTGCATGCTACAATAAATGTATAGCTGACTTAAATACTGATCTACACATTTTACATATTGTAGATTATTTCTTACAACATAATGTTTTGGAAAATCTTCATGTCTATTGACTTTGTGAAAGATAAATTCAGATGTATTGTACAAATTCTCATTGACTGTGCAATTAAGGTCCATTACCTATGCTACAGATCAGTACAGCAAAAAACCAATCTGCCTGCGTTTCTCAGAAACTCTGTTAAAGCATACAAAAGCCATGGGAAAATACTATGGTTGGAAAATATTTTAAGCTTAACTTTTTCATTGTTTCTTTTCCAGTGAGTTTCCTTGTGGAAATGCAATGGTGTTTTTTGTGGACAGACATGCAATAAAGTAGCTCGAACACTAACTGGGATTTAACCCTGAAACAAAAAGATTGTCTTTGGTATGCCAATTTCATAATTGTGGCTGTCAAATCTGAGCTGCTGCCTGAGAAAGGAACAGCAGGGAAATGAGGGAAATACAGGATTTTTCAATCAAGAAGTCAGGTTCAATTTCATTTAGCGCCATCTCCTTTCTGCTCATGTACTTTACATTACTAGAGTACATCATGAGCAGCAGAGATTCAGACATTTGTATCCTGTGTAAAAAATCCGGACATTCAGTCTTTTTCTGTATAAGTGCACATACATACAAACACACATACAAACAGCACAAAGAAAACACTCAGAAGTGAAGGTCTGGTATTAACAGAATTTTAAAATTCTAAAAAAAATCTTTTCATACTGCTGTACTTAAAATGGGACAGCACATTACAGAATACATAGTATATTGAATTTCCCATGAAACCACTGAAGTTAGAATATATCTTTCGTATTAACTTGAAGTGTTAGTTGTAAATGCTAAAAATTTCTTTACATTTATTAGTTGCCAACAAATAGTTGCATTATACCTGAGGATACAAAACCACCCGCAACAGTAGCCTGGTGAGGACACTGCATATATCTTCTAAGGTGCAGATCTGTAGATGTCCATGCAGGGTCTTGCAAAAATACTTGACTGGCACAGACACCAAACACAAAACTACCGTGTTTATTACTGCACTCACATTAATCTTACATTGCTTGCTGAGAAGCACTGATTAACCTTGATAGTGCCACATTAACACAGATTTCAGGATCCTCGACAGTATGCTCAAGCCTAATGTAGTATCTCTGAGTAGCGCTATGTTGTGCCATTCAAACATAATCTGGAAGGACAGTTAAAGAATTAACAGCATTGTTAATTTTGGACAGTTATACTCATTGCAAAGCTAAATTTTACCAGCTTCAGCAGATGCCACTTCTCTATATCACTCTACTTTCCACTGGAATTCAGTGATCTTACAAATGATCTCAAATATTTCTCTTGATGGAATATTGAGGAGTTTTGGCAACCATCACCTTTCTCAGGTAGCCTCCTTAAACTTCAAAATTATACCTATATTACTGATGTAAACAGCACCCTCTCCATGTGCAAGAGAATCCCCAAGTATTGTAGTTCCTCTCAAACACTTAATTACGACTTAAAAGCCCTCTTGAAGAGTCAGGCAAATTCTGAAGTGTTATTTGCAGAAAGTTATTCATTTGAACTATTTTCTGAATTATTTAAACAATCCTTAATCTACAACACTGAAATACCTCACTTTTATATATCTAGTTCATCTCATAACCCTTTACCATCACAATTTCAAAAAATACCTAATAATACCTATGCAGTGCTGTTCAGTGCATGCTTATCACTCCGTTTTGTATTCTTTGGTAATTCTTTAACTATTGGCCAGCTATGACAAGCGTGACCAAGGAAGAGAGGTGTCAGAGTTTTCTCATCTACCTAACTCCTATGAAAATACGCAGCAGGATAGAGAACAGTGTGTATTAATTTCGCTGCTTATGAAAAACTAATCTCAACTCACATTCACGAATGCTTTTGATCATCTAATAAGTATAGCCCCTCATACCTATTTGCTGGCACTGTTGTAGTGTAAACTCACCTCCACAGAGATGCTCACTCTCCAGACATAACTGTAAGAGCCAGGGCTCCTTACTGCCACCACTGCTTCTTGAACTACTTGTTCTTGTTATATGAAACTGTGTCACACAAATGTATACCAAATGCTGGTTTATGTTGAATATTCTTTACTAAAATTAATATACTATGCTATCCATAATATTGCAAGCAGAAGCATAAACCTAAAATTGTAGCATACTATTGTTACATATTTAGTGAGTGATCACAAAGAGAAATAGTTTCCCAAACTGGATACATCTGATAAAAGATCTATGGTGAAGTGCCAATACAGACAAATTGCAGGCTGACAGGCAACATACTCACTTCTTGCTTTGTCGTTTCTAGGCAATATACTAGTACTACATCACCAGTCAAGAGAGCAAAATCTGCTGATGACAGACTGTGACAACATAAGGCAATCAAACTTTTCAGCATCTGCTTGGTTTCTGTATGGCTGCTGAGGGTGATGTGTTAGGCTACATCTCCCTCTTGCTCACCAAAGTGAGTCAACAAGGTGACATCTGTGCAGGCCAGCAGGGAAGTTCCTCTGGATGCCATCTCCAGTGACATCTAAAAAACAGGTCACAAAGTCCCAACTGGACAACTGCATTAAGTTTTTATTCAATTTAGAATCTGTTCATCTTCTTACAGAACTTAAAACACCCACTACTGTTGAGATATATGGGACAAAAAAAAAAAAAATCAGATTGAATAGTAACAGCTGCAGACAGTATAGGCACTCCCAGCCACAGCTAGGGCTCCTTTCTGGGATTCCCAGTTGCTATTGTTGTACCCAGAAAGCTCCTGACTCTTGGCAGGCACTGACAAACCATGGAGAACTGTGCATGATTTTTGCTGTTCTGCAGATCTAAAAGTTGCAAGAAAAAATCTGTCTTGCATATTTTTCCGTGATCTGATAAAAGCCATTGTCATATTAAGCTGGCTTGGACTTTGGAGCCTCACAGAAAGAGTATCAAGGTGCAGGAAACAGCGTCCCTTGGAAAGAATAGCATGCCAGTGGGAAAAGCATGTCAGGTAGAGGAGTCAATGGGTAATTACAGCTTGTTGGGGCTATCCCAAAGAACACTATTTAAAAGCTTCAGTTCAGGTAATAACACAGTTGTACTGATTCTAATGCCCTCTAGACAAAATGTTGTTCTGTCTGATTTACAGTACTGAGAGAAAAAAGCTTACATTTCTGAATCTCTCTAAGGTTTTCCAAACAGTTTCTGATCTCAAGAGAATCATGAAGGAAAGTGTTTCTAGAAACATCAACTTCTCTTTCAGTTCTTAGTTTTTTCCCTAATTTGACAAGAGATTGGATGGGTTTCTGTTGTCATGGAAAGAAATGTGAATTGGAGTTTAAAAAAAAAAAATATTTTAAGTCAAATAACCAGGTCCCTAATTTACGGGGGTGGGGACGAGACCAATTTTAAGTATATTTAGTTTCCGTTTACAAGAAGAAATATTTACTTCACTTTAGTATGCTATATTTGTGCAAGCCAAACATCATTATGCAACTTTGATAACTCAGAAAATTACTTTCATAGCACTGACTGAATTAAGGTCAAAATCATCAGGATTTGAAATACATTTTTCCTTTATTGATACATTTTTTTATTTTGTCCTTGCTGAACTTTTTGGTTATTCTTTATTCAGGTCATGTCAAATAAAAGAGCAGAATGGACCAGTGAGTAAAAGCACTCTAACAAGCTAAGATAAGATGCTCCATCACTTTGTGATGAAATATTCAAACACATTGCCCACTGGTATCAACTTATTCATGACTGATTTAAATGATACACTGAAAAATGTGCTTTAATCTTCCATATAATAACTCTTAAAAAATTAAAACTGAAATTACTGTTTAAAGAAAAAGGCTAGCAGACATTTCAGTCATCATTTACTTGACTGTACATTTTCTGCCATTAAAGTGGCTGGTTTCATTAAGGAACTTAATACAGCAGCAAGTGCAATGCCGTTTATGATCTAGAGTCGATAATTTGTGAGCTATTGAATGTCTCAGTGGGTATTGATGTCATAACTCTTCACATTAAAAAAATAATATTCTTCCCAATTATTTTTCATCTGTGAAGAACTTGCCAACAAAACTGAAAAGAATATACGTCCTTATCCTGTTCTCTGCCACTTTAAGCATTTTTCTTTAAAGTTTAAACGAGAATATTTAGAAGAGCTTCTGATTCAAAATAATATATCTGAGTTTGAATACCCTTCTGCCACTTAATTATTTTTCCCGTAATACACACTTGGCACACGGAATGACTTCTTTACCACAGGTTTAATCAATGCCAATAAAAATATATGAGCTTAAAAATTAGAGCACATGGAAAACAGAACTACATACAGAACTGATTCTTCAAACAGCCTCTTTTTCTCTATGAAATATTTCCATTTTAATGATAATTCTGGACTCCTGTTTCTTAATCAGTTCTTATTCTCCTGAACTATAGTCAAAACAGAGAGAAGCTAACTGTGAAATTCACTATGACCCTGGGAGAAACTGAATATACCTTGCTTGTCAATTTATCAGTGAGTATGTTAGTTTTGCCAAACTACATTTCTCTTTTTATTTAGTTGGATGATCAGAATAATTTTTTGAAAACAATCTGGGGACAACACAGGCAAAAAAATAGCATTTAGCTGCCTGCTTTAAATCACTGGGATGTATATGCTGTTCCTTGCTTGTTGTAAATTAGGAGTTTTCTGCAAGAGTTAATCAAATTACAATCATTAACAATTATTCAAGCATGGAACTGACAGACAGAAATTTGCAAGTTATGAGTCCATCCCACGAATTTCATCCATTCCTTGATGTATTAAAATTTCATGGAAAGGGCAATAAAATCTTGCTGTACTAAGATCCACAAAGCTTAAGACTGTCTTCCTTAGAAAATCAGTCAAAATTTTTTCGTTTTGTATTTACTAGTATAATTTTTTCAAACGCAAAAAAGAAATTACAGCACAACTAGGAAAAAGCTTTTCAGAAGGATTAAAAGCAAGGATGTTAAAAACAAAGGAATCTTATAGGCTTACAGAGCTTTTCACTTCTATATTTGCCAGCTAGTCAAGGGCGTCATTGACTGAAAGCTGTTTACACATAGCAATCACACTTACAATGTGGAATCAATTGGCAGTCTCTTCCAAGTTCTCTTTTTAGTACTCAAAAATACTGCCGTGCAGGTAGTATCCACGCTAATAACAGATGCAAACAGAGAAATCAAAGTCTGAGTATGCAGGAGTCAAACCTGACTGATTCCTGAAGATGATCTCCATAGATCCACGTTAAAACAGGCTGAGTGAAAAGGCTGGTCTCCCAGTTTTTTGAAGGAGCCTTGCAGACATATTAACTCTTCTTCATGTTTAAATTACAAAACCTGATGAAAGGCTCTTGTCCTAAAGTTTTTGCATTTTTCCAAATATATGACATGGTTCTTTAAAAATATATTACCTCTGCCTATAAATATTGAATCTTTTACAATCCCACATTGTTACAGTTACAACAATATTGCTACCTATAATAGATAAAAAGGACATTGTCAGAAAGTATATGGAGTTATTTGCCTTGGCAATGTCATATTCTGTTCAGTGAAATGGACTCCATTTTCCAAATCTTAAACACTGAATTTGCTTAAAGCATGACTAGGAAAAACATCTCTACAACCTCATATAACTCTAGTTATATTTTCTGTCTGGAGGACAGTGACACTTACATATCTTGTGAAAGTCATAAAGATAACAATAGAAAAACCCTAAGTGTACCTTTCTGAAAAATCCAGTGCAGACATGAAACAAAGGTTTTACTTTCTAATTTTATCTGACGGTGTGTTTTCTTTGTGTACTAAATGCTCAGCTATACTTAAAACTATGTTTTCAATTATGTGATTAACTTTATGTATTTGTGTAGCCCCATTGAGCTTCATAGGATCACTCAAGCAGTCAAAAGTTTGCAGAATTGCAGCTTAGACTTGTTGATAAGGGTTTTTTCCAGTGAAAAAACAGACTTTGTTTCACAGTTCATTCATTCATTGAGAAATATGTAGTTGCAAGTATTTTAGGTTTTTAATTACAGTACACTATAAAATAATAAAGATAATATTTCCCTGGAAACTGAGTGTTTATCTCCATTCTGTAATTTTACAAGGATAGAGATGTCACTGTCTTTGCTACAAGAATGGCCCTTCTGAAGTGATTTCCATGAAAGTAATCATTGACCATTACTCTGAATCATACTAAATTGAGGTGAATCATCCATTAGAATTAATAACCCCAAAGTTTCTCAGAACATATCGCAGAAATGCATGCTGATTTTACAATTTCTGTAGAAACAAATAGAGGTTCACTTTTGGGAACCGCATTTGCCTTCTTGTGGATGAAGTGTACATTTCCATTGAAAAAAGCAATTTTGTGCAATCAGTTCAATTTCAATCTTTTTTCTCTTTCAGAACTTTTGTCTCTTTTTTTAAACAGTTCTCCACAGAAGTCAGTCAAATAATGATCTGGAAAGGGACTATATTGTTTACAGTATTTTCTAATTCATTGATGCAACAAATATGCACAGCAAAGAAAAAGTGGCTATATCATAAGTATGAACAGTAAGAGTAAGCTGAAAAAGAAGGAAAATTCCAGACTACCTTCATTGCCTCAGACTAATTCAGGAGGCTAGGTAAATCTTTAGCCACATCATTTTCTCCAAATCCTGTTTCAAATTGAAGTTATATCCTGTTCTTTGTTAATGCAACTAGGGAAATCTGATCTTGATACAGAATCATCACAATTTCTTTGAGCTGAGCTCTGCCCCAAGATGCTAGCAAGAATGCTTTTGTATTCTTATATTTTCTTTTTGATCTCCTACTTGCAGTTTCATATATCCATGTTCTAGTGTGAACTGCAACTGAATCAACTATCCCGGTATTGTTAAAATGTCTTACAAATACTTCATTACAGCTGGAAATTCATAAAGGGAACATATATATAAAAATTGGGAAGAACTTGTTTTGCAATTAGAACCCTGGACTGAAAATCAGAAGATCTATGTTCACCCCTGGCTCCGAGTGGTTTTGAGTGATCTAATCTTTCAGTGACTCTGGTCCCAAAGTGTCATACATCCTTTTAGAGTTCTTATCTAGAAGGCAAAGTTCCTTAAGTCCAGGTTTGCTCCTTACTTTCTATATGTACAAAAAATTGTAGGCCAAATTATTGTTTGATCGTTCTAGATACCTCAGTAAAAAAACAAAGTATTGTAGTTCTTAGAAACAATATACAACAATCTTGTTCTCTTTACCTTCCACACGGACTGACATCGTGGGCACTGGATAAAACATTTTCTTCTCTGAAGTTAATGGTTAAGCTACTCTTGTCTTCAGCAGAGTATGATTTCATTGAACATGCTTGCAAAAGATCAATTAACTGGATTTTCTCTGTTTTGCTCTTCTCATCTCAATCTGCCTGCAGTAGCTGCAGTACTATTATTTCTGCGTCAGGAGAGTTTGGGCTTGCTCCTCCTTGCACTGAGCCAAGTCTCTCATTTGTTCCAGCAGGAACGGAACAAATCCATCGTCAAATTCAAGCTAGAAAATTAACAATGGATTGTTATTAAGAGCTACGTGCAGACACACAAGCAGGGAAAAGCCAACTTCATTTTCAGACTATTTAAAGAATTACATCTATCAAGGCTCCCCTAGTGATTGCCAATTCACTTTATCAATTACAACACAAGCTGGAATCATTATACTCAAACATCATCATTAGTGATGGTGATCTTCAGATGGAGACAACATCACCTTACCTGGATGCACCTCTGTAGTGATTAGGGCCTTACTGGGTCATATAATCCAGACATTAGACTCCTATACCGACACTCAGCCAAACACTTTATTTTCACACCAGCCTGGTAATCAAGCATCCAGTTTACAATTCTCAGGTGTCAATCTATTCACATGAAGTATATTTTAGTGAGCACACAGAGAACAGTTCAGCTATACAACAGCCTTTACCTAGAATTTCTGAAGACCAATGCATCTAAACCCCTTTGTGGAGGCTTTTAATTGGGAAAGTACATAGTACACTAGATGTTGTACAGCTTTCTTACTTACAGCAGCTCCCAATACATAGCTGTAATCTTGCTCTTAGCATTGTAAATGGACATGATATCAGAATCTGATCATTACATCTCAAAGAAATATTTTTCCATAACAACAGATAAGTCAATGTTCACTTTGCAACTGGGTCTTGAATTCCAGTGTATCATGATGGGCATAAAGTTTGCAATATCTCAAAGACTGACTTTCAGATTGGAGCCTGTAGCTATTTCACTCTAATTAAACAAGCCATATATGGGACTTTTTAGTGAATGCTGTTCTCAACAACACCCATTATAAGCAAAGCTAATTATTTTTAGTACAGCATGAACGTTAATGGGTATCTGTGTAAATCCTACACACTTTAGCAAAAGATTACATGTAGATTTTACTGTACAGAGAAACAAACTTAATTGCAGAAAGGTGCCATACCAGTGTCTGACATTAAGACAAAGCACAACAGTCAGAGAACTTGGACTGTCCCTGAGTACTCTTTAAGCCATACCAGGACACTGTGATGGAAAATATCCTTAGAGATCTGCTGAAGGGCACGATAGTTCCAAGTCTACAGATAAAGCACCAGTACAGCTTATTTTCCACAGTTTCCAACTGATTGGAATCCCCATTAGAAAAGGTCAGGCTTCATTTGACACAGTTGCATTCAGGAAGCCTGTGGTCCATCATAGTTTAGGTTAAGATAAAGAAAAATAAATGCTGCTTAACTCACCCAGTAGGAAATCATTCCATTATACTATGCATACAAACTATGTACTCAAGGACATGTGGTTTTATTGCATAGCTACTGAATTTTAAGACCATGTAATAAATAAATGCTGTTCCTAGGTCATGAAAAGAAGATATTTGAAAAATAAGACAGGCATTTTTTGAGCTTATTTCACATAGGAAAGTCTAGCAAAAATTAACAATAGGTATTACTACTGCAGCTGTCATATCAGGATTTCAGATTTTTCAATATCCATTTTAAGTAGTTCAGAGCTATTTTGTGAAATCCCTGTTACATAATTAGCTTTAAAAATTACTCATCAGTATTTTGTCTATAAGGCACAAATGGAAGATGGAAGTTTAAAATCATGCTTATTCTTTACACAGTTGAAAAGCTGTGCCAATATTATCTTTGTTGTGGCAGCAGCTGCTTGCAAATGCCTTTAGAACTGATTTGGGTGTCTCTGTCATGTGTTAATGGAATCAGACACAGGCTTTAATAGTGTGTGTTCAATGTATACAGTTTCTGGGTGATCCTACCAGAGCAGATAATTTCCTAGCAGCACACTGACTGAGCAATTACAGCATCATCATATCTGTATGGATTTTTTTCTTCATCTAGAGTTAGCATTTTTTAGCATTTTTCTTCTCCTTTAATACCCCTGGTTGTTAGCTGCCTGGGTTTAGCTACGTAGATTTGATATGTACATCCACTTATTGTCTTGCAGCTAATAGAGAAAAAAAAGAAAAAAAGGCCCCAGAGAAACTGATTTCAAATAAAGGACTAAAAAGCAGTTCATATAAATACATAACTTTCTGCAGTTTTAGGAATTTTAACAACTCCCTTAAGGACAAAATTATTAAGATTATGGAAAGACTGTCACCAAACACCTCGTGAATGAAGTGTCCATGTTCTCTTGGAGATATGCCCAGGATTCCTGGTCTTGGGCAACAACTTCAGCATCACACCACACATCTTGCCCTGGCATCAGTATTGGCAGGCAGTTCCACAGGCTGTAACTCTCACATGTAACTCTTCATGAGAAGCCCATGGCATGGACAAGCAGAACCGTCTGACCTGTGTTACAGTAGCTGAGCAAAGGGAGGCAGGAGCAGAGGGCTGAGCTACGGGCACAGCACTCTGCCCGTACAGTGACTTTCTGCATAAAGAAATCTAACAGTCCTTCTTATTCTTCATATGTATTGCCACTAATTAAGTGATGTTGTTCCACTTATTACTTGCAAGTGGGAAACAATAAGGTAGACAAAATGACACTGAAGGAGGAACTAAGGTTTTAAATGTGTAGTAGAAAGCATAGGTATGTCTGCCTGGGATTTGACAGAAATGGTTTCAAATTATATCAAGTATACGTGCTTTATTCACAGACAGTTCTTTAAAAATCTTACCCATTTAAAAATAACATTTAAAAAAAATAAAATCTATTGTCCAAAGAAAGTTAAGACAAGTAGAAAAATTCTTGTCACTCCAGACTGGCAGAATGAGAGCAAAGTGAAAAGTGGGACAGGGGAATAAATTGGGTAGTCATTATTTTAAATAAATCCTGATCTGGTTTAAAAAAAAAAACAAACCAAAAAAACCCACTATTGAAGGTAAATTAGAAGTGAGACTGAATATCTCCTGTCTGTGTGGTCATCCCATTAGCACCAGCAGAAGTTTCATTCAGAAAGCATTCCTGAATGGAGTGGTATTGTCATGGGAGTAACAAAAAAAATAATTAACGGTATTGCTTCATACCACTGGTTTATCAAAACATAGTATCTTGCTGTCCACCACATTTAAAGCGTTATCCTCCACTATATGGAAAATTATCCTCCTGATTCAAAGAGCACAGCATTTTTCAAATACATATGTCCAGTTGCAACAACCACAAAAAAAAAAATCACAGTGTGGTAGCTGAAGTATAGAAGTACCAACAGTTCTCTGCAAAATTGATGACTCCACATGACAGCCCCACAGACTGCACTGCAAAACTGATGACCTTGTACAAGAGTTTAATGAAAACTCTTCTGCTTATAATCTGAAGATTGAGATTTAACACATTTTACCTGCATATAGTCTGGTACAATAGATACAAATAGGATACGTTCCTTTGAAATTAAATCAGAGTTGTGGGCAAGATTATGAAAAGTGCTGAGAGGGTTTATAAAAAAAAAAAATCCACATACAGGCAAACAGAAATAGTCACCTACCTCAGATAAATCAACTGAAGTTAGATGTCCAGAATGTTTTAGTGATCTTGAAAATCCTATTAGGTACCTCTAAGCATCTAAATGTCTTTGAAAACTTATCCCTCTGTGCTTAGCATTATTAGGAATCGCTGGACTTGAAAAGCTAAAGGGACTTAGTGTCACCTGCAATATACAGCTGTATGTTTCAAGCAGAATTCATATGATTCAACAGTACAGCTGTCCAATCAAAGATCCCTCCGCCGTCAGCAGAGGAAGATAGACACCCATCATAAAATCTCCTATAAAGGATAAAGCATTCTCTGGAATACCTTTCTCAAACTTGGCATAAATTGGCCTCAGGAAGACACTTAGAGGGAGTTTAAATGACTAGACACATAATTCATACCTGCAGTCTAGGCACAGAACGAAGAATTCGCTGTGCTGCTAATTTCAGAAAGCCTTTGTTGAGCTTCTGCTCTGCCCCAAACAGTAATTAGGTTCATGTTTTAACCTGTACGATTGTGATAGCTGTCACAATTAGAGCAAAAAGATTCAACCTACAGAGAGGTTCCAGGCACCTATTTTTTCTACATCCTCGTACACGGATCCCCAATGAGCTGCAACAAACCCACATGTTGGATCACTGAGTGAATATATCGGGTCACATAAAGGCACAAAGATGCAACCATGCTGCAGTCTGCATGCTTATTTAGAGACTCCTTTTTAACACAGCGGCAGTAAAGTGGTCTTTCCTTTCTCCTACTCAAGGATTACACACTCAGCAAAACTGGTCAGTGCAGTCTGTTACGGGAGATCACAAGACCTGAGTCACTTAAATTTGACACTACATTCATGAAATGAAAATAAAAAAGACCAGCTCATTTGACAAAGGGGAAAACTTCAGAGTTCACTGGGTGAAAGAGTTACCCAAGGAATTCTCTGAAATACTGATGGATGCGAGGAACACGAAATTTTGAGGTATGGCGGGCCAGAGACAGCAGGGTTATAAGCAAAAGGAAATGAAGGGAATTTGTGAATTGGCTTTGAGAAAATGGCAGAGATAATAAGGACACGACAGCAATAAAAAGTACCATTTTTTTCACAATGGTCCCTATGCTGTGAAGTTAGGTGGCAATTTATTTTGAAAACACAAAGTGTAGGAGTGAGAGGAAGAATAGGTATGTATTCTCATTCTTCCCACACTTCCCATAAAAGCTTGTTTATTCACTAGCTAACAATTAACTGAGACACCTTTTGCAGTCATTTACTCTCATTGCATTTAGTTTTGTTCTACTTTTGATCATGGAAATGTGACTGACCTGCAAGCAGGATAGTAAGTCTGTTGCCTGAAGTACGCCACTTATTTTATCAATTATTATCATTACAATAACTGCTGCAAAATTAACTTCAAGTAGCATGAGCTACATTGATAATATCAAGATAAGCACCTGAATTTTAATGAACATTCTATTTTTAATGAAAAATAAGTTAAATAAACCTGAAATTGTATGATACTAAAAAAAATATCTCTACAAACACTATTTTCATAGAAGCTTAGAAAGCTGCTCATTAAATTTCACTATGGGCAAAGAAAAATTTTTCCAGCATTTGTTTCCAGTCATATATAGCCTGCTTCAACCTCTTTTAAACTTTGTAATCTCCTTTAAATTCAAGGGATATCTGAACAGAACTATATTATTCATCACTTAACTTTCAGATTTATAGAGACAGACTAGAAACAATGGAAGGAAAAGAATTCTAATGAGAGTTTCTTGAGTGTGTAGATTAAGACTTCTCATGTTCACAAAGAAACCCAGCAAAACTTTTGATCTGAGAGACTATGAACGTTAATGATCAGAAAGAATGTCATGAAGGATTTGTTTATATTTTTAAAACTGTACATAAAAACTATTTATAAAGGAGACAAAATGCAGGCAAGAAATGAAAGACATTCTTTTATAAATTAAAAATGTTTGCTTTCTGCTATAACATAAGAAAGCTAGATGTAAGAGAAGTATACTATGTGTATGTTCAAAGGCTTCACAACATGAGGTATAGAAGTATTTAAAATGGTAACAGCTCAGAAAATAGTACAGGTCTTAAAATCAAATCATCCTCATAAATAAATCATCAAATAAAGGTAAAATGACAAATTGGTATTAGTCTAATACAAACTTAGCTGAAGTATTAATAGCCTTTCTTCCCCCCCTTGGAAGGAAAATTGCTGTTAAAACTTGCATTCAGATAAAGGCCTTCGGGTCTAACTGTTTGTGTTGCAATTCTTCATTGCTTTTGGTCACTCATAAGAACTCTAGTGATGTCAAACCATCCTTAAGATGTCAAACTACAGAGCACACAGTATGATGCACCTTTGAAATGCGCTCTACTGTTTCTGAAAGGAAAGTACAGGTTCCATATCTTTCCTCTTTACATTAGGCTTTGCACCTGTGTCCTTGGGAAAAGTTCCCACTGCTCCTTGATAGGGACCCACACTCTTAGTGGCAGCTGTACATTTCTTCCTTGGCTGGAGGACCATGTGCCACCTTGCAATTGTAGGTAGGTCTGATACTCATGAAGGAAAAGATGGCTCACTTTGTACAAGTGGTTGAACCCAAGATTTCATGGGAATTTTCCTATGAAAGACAGTTGAATCTGAGAATATAGGCCAGAGTATTCAGGAGAATATCTCCTCATAAAAAACAAGTCATAAGAATAAGAAAAATCCTAGTTGCCTAGTTCTTATCAGAAGGCAATTCTAGTTCTTATCAGAAGATAATTCTTGTAACAGTACCTGGCTGCAAGGAAATTTCACAACATTTGTAGTTTCAGCATGCTTCATACCAGTTATGTTTTTTCACATAACCTTTGTTCATAGAACTCCTGTGACCCTTCTTGTTCCCCCTGTCAGACTTCTAATGGTTTGTACTGAAACCATCCTAATTAGATCGTGAGATTTGTAGGGCATGGACCTTGTCTAATTGTTTGTTTTATAACACTGTGAGTGTATAATACCTATACTAGTAATAAAACCAGATCTTGTCCTGTGCTTTATTATGTTACAGAGAAACAGCTAGACATCTTGTTTTTAGCCTGCTTTCTAAATTAAACATCTTATATGATCAATGTATATCTCCATGCATGTTTGTACTTGCAAAATTTCAGACCCCTCTGTCTAAGTTTAGCTACATTTACATTCCCACAAAACAGGACTGAGCTCAGAGATAATAAATACCTATCATGCTTCATGAAAATAGGTGTGTTGAAGATATTACTTCCCTGAGAAAAAAAAGCTGCAGTACATGCTCAATGTTTTTGAGATACTATAAAACAACAGATAGGCACACTACAGCTCAAATCTATGGGAAGATCATCAATCAGAGCTCACATTCTTCAGATTCAAATATGCATCACACACCTATAGAAAAACAGATTCACTAGTTGTAACGCTCATACAGCTACTTAAGAACTTACAAGTGGATCTAGTGAGTCATGCCAAAGGTCTGCTTTGTCAGGCAACCCATTACTGGCTGTGATTAACAGCAGGCACACAGTGAAAAGCAGAGTAGGGCAGATACATAGCGGTATTTCCCCAGAATACTGCCTCCAGCAATGTGTGGATCAGGGACATCCTGAGCCTGGCATTATGTCTGTGTGCTTAATAGCTCTCCCCGCATCCCTTACAAGGATTTGTTCAATTGCTTTTGGCAGTTCTGTAAACATCTGGCATCCATAACTTCTCAAGGTAAAGGAGTCCCACAGCTTACCTACATACTTCACAAAGAAATGTCTTCTTTTACTTGCCTTGCACTGCCACCTGTTAGTCTTACATGATACTCCCTGGAGCTTATTTTTTAAAAAAAGAACAGCTTTTCCCTCGTTATTCACAATTTACAACCTGTGATTCTAATGACCTTGGTCATAATCTCTCCCAGTTGCTTCTTTCCCAGCTGTATAGGGCAAAGATTTAGAATGGATTTAAAATACATTGGAGCTTCACTGACTTCAGTGGCCTTTGGATCATTTTCAAAAGCAGTATACACAACGCAGCTATGATTAACTATCTTCTGTGCCAAAACCCAACCACTACCTCTTGACATATTTTTAATATTCCATATTATATTTCTGGTAAAAAAATATGGAGATATTTCTGTATTTTTACATCTTGAATTGATATCAACATGTGAGAGATAATTCAGGTCTCAAATTTGAAAAGAATGGCACAAACGTTACAATAAAACTATTTTTACCAGATTAAAATAAGCTCTTGATATTTACTACCTGAAGAACAGAAAGGAAAAAGAAAAAGCAAACACCTTTCACCTTTTCATTAGGGCATAAGGTGTAAAGGAAAAGAAAACAGTACAATAAACAAAATGGGGATGGGGTGGCTTAGCACCATTTCCAGGCTAAGTTCCAAGTCATTTCTATAATCAAGTTCCAATCCAAGTAAATGTTTGCCTCATTTCCTTTGGATTTGGCAAACTTAAGTATAGGAAAGTCAAGGGCTTATTTTTTCATTTTCACTTTGATGAAAGCATTCTTGCTTTACTTGCAGTTTTCAGATCAGATCAATTGTTTTATTTTTCTAAAATGCCAAAAACAGCATAGCTAGGAGGAAACTTATGCAGGAAAAGAATGAGTTGTTGTTTCCGTACTTATTGCACAATGTCACTTGCTTTTTTCATGTGTTCTATTAGTTCTAGTAGATCCCACGCTCTCTAAAGCTTTATTTCAGAAAGGAAAAACTGCAGTAATTATGGTAAAAGATGTCAAGATACACAGCACAACTATCCTTTGTACCACAACTCAAGGAGTATGGCGTTCTTTTGTCACATACCTCTTAAATATATGTGTTCTGCAGTTTGTCTTACATCAAAAAACTCTTCTTAATGCAATGCAAAAAGACATTTAAAAGATAGCACTGGTAGCTGTGAGTCACTTAGTTTGGAAATAAATCTAGGGTATTCCGTCAGAGCAGCACAAATAAAAAAGCATCTTTTGAATGCCAAGGCCAAACATACAATACTCTATAGGCATGGTGCTTGCTATGCCCTTTACTGGCAGATTGATTTTCATGTTCTGACTAAACTAACAGTTAGCAACATTATACTGCTGGTTGGATAGCAATGACAGCCCAATTAGAAAACACAGTCAATGAATAGGTCAGGCAGCTGGGATCCAGATATTCTAAGCAAGACTAGGCCTTTCAGTTTGTAAAACTTTCTGTTGACCTTTTCCTCATCATAAGTGACCCACCATAAAAACATGTCAAAATTTTGTGCGGAAACAAAACAGAAAATAAACTATGAACTACCCAAATAAACAAACAGCTTAAGAAAACCTGTTGAGAAATAGTTAGCAAAAGAAAGAAAAGAAATGGTTTATAGGGAGATTCCTGATTTCCCCATAAAAGTGTGCATTGTACTGGTTGCTGGCTTTGGGGAAATGTTTTTGGGTAGCCTGCGCTACTCAGACATATAACAGTCAGATATATTTTGTAGGCATAGAACCACCAAAACTAGTAATGTATGTCTGTATTATTTAGCCCACTTACCTTACCATAGAAACACAGACCATTTTGAATTTTGGCTTGATCCTACTTAAAATATGTATATGTGTGTGTGTATATATATATTTATAATATATAAATAATTCCATATAGATTTGAAGTTATGCAGCCTGAAAGCAGGCAGTAGAGATTTCTCAACATATGATGTATACAAAGTGGATGGATGGATCAGGACAGCATTATAAACTCCCAAGTAGGACACTACATAAATTGCTATGCTTTTAAACTTAACGGGAGCAGCTAGGTTTTTTCTATCAAACTGAGAGTTCAGTTCTGAAAGTACAGTGTTAGCACTAGGGCTTCGAAATCTAGTATTCATGACATGTAAAACATGTCTTTGGAGACAAAGTTCCCACCCCTTCTAAATCAACAACAAGGCTCCCTTGGACTTTTAAAAGAGCCAAGATCTGTCCTGAAGACTACTGATTTTTTTTACTCAAGATAGATCTCTCTGCAATACACCAGTGTGTGCTTGATTGTCATAAATACAGCTTTTCAATATCACCATTGTTATCTCCATTAAAAACCCCTTGCTTATGCCTTTTTGCAAAGACCTCTTACATTCAGAAATGCCTCTCCTCACACCTTAAAACTTTCCATCATGGAAGTTTCTTCTAGCATTGGCTAATCTCACCTTTGTGTTTAATCTTGAACCTGGCTAGACTTAATGCTACACATGAGCAAGAATAGTTCTCAACTTTTATTCTGCCATGTCCTGTTTCCAGCTCCCACAGCTGACTATCTCATGGCCTTTGCTATGCTGCAGCCTTTAGAAGAAATGGACTTACTTTCCTCTGCATTGCCATGCTAACTTAATGGTTTCACGTAAATACACATTTATAACAGTAGCAGCACGTATTACTGCTCATTAAGCTCCTTTCAAAATTGTGTCAGTGGTTTTTGTTGCATAAGCAGCAATGTCAGGATGCCATTACAAAACCTAGGAACAGCATTAGCTGAAACTGCACAAAGACTCTGGTGTGTGCATGACACTGTTCTCTGAACTGCAGTGTAGGTACATCTGAAATGTGCTTGCTCACACTACAGAAACTACTCATTAGCATCTGTATATAACACATCATCACCACAGGGAAAGCTAGTTTAAAATCATAAATGTCAAGACATACTTAACTTAAAGGTCAGATTTAATTACAGTTGTTGAAACTGAAATATACCAATTACCATTACTATGTCAGAAAATTTCTTAAAACTATTTGAAATGTTTTCTTGGTGCCTGTACTTTTCTGTAATTGACATCTTTTGTTCCATGATGGAGATGTTTCAATGGGCATTTTTTTGCTAACTTTGAAGCAGAGAGAACAAAACAGAAAACTAATGAACAAAGCACCACCACAAAGCTCCACAAAGCCTGTTCTCTGCATTATGATATTATTAATTACTTTCTTGTAATTGGCACTTCAGATAATCATTTAGATAATGGAATTATTTGAAGAATCTTGTGCGTGGATGAAACAGATTTAACTGTGTGGCTTTTAGGTTTAATGACAAAATAAATCAATAAGTGAAACAGACTGGTGAGAAAATAACTCAATAACTGAAAAATTTGCTCTACCTGTAGGCTTTTCCAAGGATTCTACTGGGAATAGTTATTGACTCACATAAGTATTTTAGTTCTCTCTTTCCCCCAAGGTACAGAAAGTTTGAATGCTGTGATTTCATTTTCTCTTCTGTTACCTAGTGTTTACTCTCTCCTCTCCACCACAGCCAGGATTTTCAGCTTACCTTTTCCTATACTTTTAGCAGAGTGATAGGCTTATTTTTTTTTTTCCCTGAAGGAGCCATTCCCAGCTAGATAGAATGCAGCAGAGAAAAGGTTAAGCTATATAAAGATGAATTCCCCAGAACAGCACAGATTCTAGCTACTGTGTAGCCCCTGTGCAAAAATTCAAAAGTCTAAAAGTGAATAAAGCAAATGGCTCTGGAGGAAAATATCACTAGCTGATGAAAAAAGGACATCAAATGTGCTGATAAAAGAGACTTACTCATTTGTTAAGTTGCATTCATCCTGCACCTGAGGTGCTGGGTCCTAACAGCATCCCTGGTACTGCAAAGTGTGCCAGTGCCCTCTCAAGCATACAAATTACCTGAAATCAGTGAAGTCTTGTGCCCTCTTCTTTCACAAGCCCCAGTACTTGGAGCTTCACATACAGCAAAAGAAAAGAGCTCAAAAGTCTGAATATACTGAACATACACATTAACTGAAAGACACAGTGAAAGATGGCATCGGGTACGCAACACAAGTACAGCAGAAAAGTTCAGTACAGCTGGCAGTTCAGAAACCATTCACAGTACACCAAAAAAACAGCCTCGACTGTGCTACAGTGAAAGGCAAACAGGGTAGTGGAGTTTGCGTCGCCTTGCATCTCAATAAATGGGAAAGAATGACATTTAATTAAAGAGTTTCCTGCCTCCCAGGTACTGATGACATTGAAATCAGTGTGGACATAAGGCATTTAAGCCAGCATCATCCAAAGAAGTCTCTTATTTAAGATTTACAGCTGACTGTTAGAGAAAAGTGAAAATTTATTAAAGGCTTCCATCTGGCAGAATGTATCATTAGTATTCAAACTGATAGCAGCAGTGATTTAAATTTAATAATCCGAGTAGAGATATGCATCAAAAAAGAATTCTTCTAAAATACATCTAATAGCAATAACTGACTTCTTTATTATAGTCTGCCTGTGAAAAATGCCAGATATCAAAGAATAAGACATCAAATGTTAATTTCAGTGTGTTCTTCCAGTTGAAACTCACATTAAAATAATATACTCGGTGCAAATCAAGTATCATAGGCTGTACCTGTTTGTACCTTTCCTGAGCAAGATTTAAAACATTGGGACCCAGAAAAAGCTAAGAAATTTCCCTTAGCTGAAGAGAGGTTGTATACTGTCAGTGTTCATGAACTAGCAGCAAGGGCAGCCTCTGTGAGGGGAGGACGGGGTCCGGCTGGCTCCAGTGGTCCCTCCGCAGGGCACAGCTGTGGCTGTGGCACCTCTAGCAAAATTATTTCAGAAAGTGCAAAATGCTGTCCAGGAGAGAGGATCAAGTTTAAAAAAAAAGGGGGGGGAAAAAGGTGCGAGAAAGAGCCTTGTGAACACCAAGGTCAGAGAAGGAGAAGGAGGTGGTCCAGGTACTGGATCAGAGTTTCTCCTGCAGCCCATGGAAAAGCCCATGGTGGAGCACCTGCAAAACAGTCTTTCTGTTAATTTTTGCTAGTGATACAAAGGAACATTCCGAATGTTGCAGATAGAGTCATTGCTATATCTGGCAGGTAAATAAGTGAACAAACAGTAAAGGACAGTTTGTTCAGGAAAAAAATAAACGTGAACATTAAGACAAAATACAAGCATCGCCAGCTGAAGAGGTTGGAGAAAAAAAGTTCTGTTCATTATGAGAATAAGCATAAATTAATTACCCAGTGCACAATTTGCATCGTGGGTGTTGCACAAACAAAAATACTGACAAATTAGTCACCCTTTTAATGCTTTTTTCTTAATTGCAGATTAACGGGCAGTTCAGCTTTACAGGTTGGTAATTTGCCACTATGATCTGCTTTTAAAAAGTTGAACAAGAAAACATCATTAGAATGCTCCGTATTAGCTGTTGGTAAGAAGCCAGATTAGGCTGTCTAAGTTGGACCAGGTCCTTTAAATGTTCCACAGCTTTCTATCAGGAAGGCAGGCACTACTTCTGCATTGGCAGTGTTATAACAAGTGATCGATATCAAGACATTTACTTCTTTGTCACTCCTAGCTCAGCAGGGGTGAGCACAGGCAGAGTCTGATGGAAGGCGGCTTTTGCAGTCATCAGGCAGCTGCACAAAGCAATGTGGGCTCGTCTAGCAGGGGCTGGGGGTATGGGGCGCAGGTGTGATGGTGGCTGAGGCCCCGCAGTCCCTGCTCCTTCTCCCGCAGATACCTGTGAATGTTCAGCACTATAAAAAAAGACAACACGTTTGACTTTTTATTTTTCCTAAGCCTTTTTTCCCCCCCCCAGAAATGAATATGGATTCATACTAACTCTGACACAAGTTTATTGAAAAACGGGGTTTGGTTTTCATTTAAAACTCTGAAAATTAAAAGGAGCTCCTTCCTATCTTTTTCAAAATGAAACATTCTATTTTTCCACTTATATGAAATGACCATTGCAGAACCCCTTAATTTTACTTTTTAAATTTCAGTTTAAAAAAGACATTTTGATTTCCTCCCATAATGCTTTCTTCCAATTGATGCATTCTCAACTCATCAGAAGAAAACTTTTAGTTTTTATTATAAATGAGACTGATTTGTTGTATTCTTCAAAAAACCCCAATAAGCAGGAAACAAAATATATTTTTTTTCACTGTACGTCAGATTCAGAGAAAAAGCATTAGCAATTCAGATTCTTCACAGATTCTACAATGAAATAATATACATCAGCACTGAAGGTGTTCATACTATTCCATGTATAAGTCTCACCTTACAAATTATAAAATTTCCACACAGACTTTGCACTCAAAAGCTCATAATCTTATACACACTAGACATTGAAAACTGAGGCATTGTTAGGGAGATTGTTATACTGGGAAAACCAAGTGCTTAAAGAACACAGGACTGCCAAGAACACATGGGGAATGGTGCCATTTTTGCTAGTAATGTCAAATTTTTTAAGCTACTGGAAACATTCCTTGCAGTGGCACATCTCGGCTTTGCACAATTCAGAGCTTCTTGGCCAGACCCCACACCGTGGTACCAGAAGTTCCAACTTTACAGCCAGTGAAGATGCACCCTATTTGGCTCTGTAGGAGCCAGTTATGGTGTAAAAACTCTCGACTATACTTGAATTAGTAATTTAATTTGTAAAAAATAAAAATAGAAAATATATTGTCATTGGAAATGTTTTCTTAATGCCCATAAACAGAAAAAAAAATCATAATTCTTTTATTAGCTCAAGCACAAAACTACATGAATGAAACTATGTTGCTCCAATTAAACAGGACTTTGTAGAACTATAATTCATTACTCTAAGCATCATGTTCCATGAGCAACTATGATGTCTTTCTTCACAAAAATTCATTACAAGAAAAAAAAGCATGTTAATGGAAGTAAAGCATTCATAAGTGAGCTTATGTTCAGCCCCACTAACTGCCATGACTTTTTCCACAAATCTTTGTCAGCCTTTCATAGAATGTTATTACATATTTGTACCTTTTCTTAAATCCCTGAAGCTGTTTGAATCAATAAGAATCTCATCTTTTCCTGAAAAAAATACTGTTTATGACTAACAGCACAGTTGTGGGGGGAAAAATCATCCTTGAACAGCTCAGAAATTACAAGAGAAACAAATAGCATCAAGCATGTAATATGTTAAAATAAAATCTCAAGATTTTCATGCCTTAAGTGTGATTACTAAATATTTGGCATCAGTGATACAGAAACAGAGAATATTTCTTCTGTAAGATCAGAAAGGCAGAAATGCTCACTTTATTTAAAACCAAAAAAGGGGAAGTCATGTAAAGAAAGACATCTCATAGAGCTGGGGTAAGTGAAGATACCCACAATTGTTTAGTACCACCAAGTTAATAACAGCAGGATACCCAATATGAGTGCATGCTTCTGCTGTACGCACATACAAACTGGATAAATCCTCTACTGGATAAATTAGGACTGGACATAATTTTCTTACCCTTGACACTCAGCGATGCTTGATACAGTAACATAAGCATAGGCAACATATGTGCCATCTGAAGTTAATTGAATATCATAAAACTCTGTGTTATTATTATTAAAATCTTCCACCTAAGGAATCTTACATTTCTGCACTGGAACAGTTTGAAACATATGAAAGACTGCAAACAAACCAACCAAAAACCGCCCAGGAGAAAAAAACACCCTTCTCTGGTCTATTGGTTGCAGCTCACATTTCAGGATAATGTATATAGGAACTCAGAGCCAGATTCATCAGAGCTTTATTGACTCATTAATGTTGCTCTGAATAAATGAGAGTTTGTGTGTAGATTTAGTTTGAACGATAATTGCTAGGATCAACAGTGTGATACGTATTTAAACCTAGGACTACTGCCACTGAATAAATGAAGGAATCATTACCAGTTAATCTTTGTAGGGCAGGGTGTTCCTTGCTGGACCAAAAAATATCAGCAATAATTTCTGCAATGACTGGAAAAGTCTTCATCATTTACAATCGTTAGAAGATTTTATCGTTTTGCTGAGCCAGAAATACTGTAAAACTTTTGGAAGATTTTCTGAGCTTATTACAGCTTAAAACAACAGTATATAATGTAGAAGAACAGACTGTCCAAGTGCTTTAAAACATTCCTATGTTATAGAGAACAAAGTCATTATTTTTAGACTAATGTGTGGTTTATAAATTATTACCATTCATTTTACTGTCATCCCCTAGGATGAGAAAGGCTATCGGAGGATTCTAAAGTATGAATTGGTTCCTTTGGTCTGGAAACAAAAGTCACAAGCTAAAAGAATTTTTAAAATTCTTTGGTCCAAAATATTTTTTTTTAAACATATACTTACTAGAGAGTAAAAAATTGTAAACTATAATGTCATTTAATCTTAATTTTAGATAGAGCTTGTTGCAGACAGCTCCAATTTGGGGTGTCCAAGCCTCAAGATAAAAAAAGCAATCTGATTAAACAAGGATTTTCTGAAAAACAGTGTTTACTACAGCTGGAAAAGTAACAAAATTTGGGAAAAAAATGGCAGGGCACTTGCACACCAGATTTGAATGATGGAAATTATTGGGTCCAGGCTAGATTTTCTGATGTGAGGCAGTGGCACCCTGCACAGAGAAGCCATTAGATCAGAGTGCCCTGCCTGGGTCAGGGACTCTCCCCTGCTTCAGGCCGGAGATTCCTGCCCCTCTCTGTCTGAGGGGATTCACTTTCTTGTGTTGCCTTGATTCCACTCTGTACAAAGAATTTATTGCTCATGAACCCTGGCTTCCCAGATCTCACATGACTTTCTGTCCACTAAGCTATAGAAAAAGTCTTTCTTTCCCCTTTTCTGCATAGTCAATGAAATGATGTTATAAAACATAAAGATTTTGGTTTAGCTCAATTCACAGTGAGAAACCATTTATTACTTAGAGCCAAGAAAATTACTATAAATCAATTAGAAAATGTAAAATACTTATTTAGTAAAAACTATAAAGTATCTACATTAAAACAACCTTCAGTAGAATTTATATCTTAAGATCGTCACCACTGACATTCCACTGAGATGAACAAAGTTTAGCCATTCTTAGATGACTAGTCAACACAAGTTATTTTCAGAATTGTAAACCTCAAACAATATCTTACTTTTTACTGCTTTAATATGACAAAAAATAGAATGGAATTAGTAGCTGACCTCCAGGACATTGACTGCACATGTCCATACAACCTAGGAGGGTTCATCACAAAGGTAAGGGACTTTACACCAGTAATTTCACCTTTTATAACAACTGCTTTAGGTGACAGTAATCTTTAGGTAAACACAGAATGTTAAAACAACTCAAACCTATGAATACTTTTACATTTCAAAGCAATGTGAAATATTTGAACTTGAACTCTAAAATAAATAGAAATATGCAGAGGAAGTAAAGAAGAAAAGAATGATTTTGACTAAGTTATTCCAGAAAAAAAAAAAAAAGACCATTTTCAGATTACAGTCAGCCAAAAATTATGTGAAGAAAGAAGAGAGACAAAGAGCCAACCTTGAGCATTGAAATCAAAAGCCATAAATAACATAAAAATTATTATTCTGAATATAGTCAGGTTTTCCAAACAAGATAGAGAAAATTCTACTAGGTCAAAATATCAAAACTAAACACCTAAGCATGATTTGTACCTTTCTTAAAACATCTATCATGTCTAAATTAAAGTCCATCAGATTTTGCAATTATAATTAAACATGTCCTGTTCTTCATTATTGTTGCACATTTCAGTAATGTTTTTAACAGCTTCATTGTTTTCCCTGGATCACGCAGAGACACCAAACTGTTTGTAAAACTATTCCCACTAAATGTGTTGAAGGAAAGAACTGGTGATGAAAGATATTGAACATTTTTCATATATTTTGAATATTTTGAATATATCCAAATCCATTTACTGATTAGTTATGATTATGTGCTAATTTTAAAACTACATAATTTATGTTACATGTTAGATCTGGCTATAGTAAATTGAAAGAAAATACTTTACAAGCACTGCTGGTTTTTTGGAGTTTTTTTTTACTAAGTACAAAGTCATAATTTTATATTTCAGTAAATATAACTGATTAGCTTGGCTACAAAAACACATTAGCATATATCCAATGCCCAAAATGTTACACAAGAGACATCATACAGTCACTGATGAATGATGATTACAATGGTGAGGAGAATGAACACACAAGCTATTGAAAAGCGAAATTGTCAAAATGACCCATTCCCTCTTGCTGCCCCTCTATCACCCTCTGACTCAGTGCTGCCCTGTACAAAGAACGACTATGTTTGGTGACACCCATGCTGCCTCACTGCAGTTAATAGAATTGCATATAAAATTGTGCAAGTCAACTTGGATATTAAGGTTATATTTTGGTTTTATTTTATCCAGTGCCATGTTACTTCAGTTCCTCCCCTCCATCATTAATGGTACCCTACACAAGAAGAAAAAAAAAACCAAAAAACAAAAAACAACTAAGTCCCTCTGTCCCTCTCTGCTCACTTGATGTGTGATACAACTTTCTGTTTTGCTGTCGTCAGATTTTACCCATTTCTTTTGCCTCCTGTGTCCAGCCAGGGTCATTTTATTTGTCTACTGTTTTCTGGTTTTGGATAACTAAGGTGAAATTTTAAGATCCCAAAGAAACATGGTTTTGTACACATTTGACTTAGCATGTGTGTGCGTATATATGCCTATATATGTGTATAGATATTCAAAATGCCCAAAAGAACTCAAAATTCAGTAAAACAAGTTTCTCCTGCTCTGATCAACTAATTTTAGCCTCTAAGTATTACTATTAATAAGTAATTATGTTGCATTTCCTCCTAGTACACAGGTCAAGTAAGGGGTTGTCGTTGTGGTAGGATTTACATGGAAAAAAAGTAGATCCTATCCTGGATGCCTTATAATGAAGCAGTCTGTCAGTCTCCTCTGGAAGTCGCTTCAGAGGTCTAACAAGCCACTTGGTGATGTGAAAAGAAAAAATTTTGCAGTATCAAAAACTGTCCCTGTACCTTGCTGTTCTTTCCAGTGTTGCAGTGGATAGTGTAGCTTCCTGTGCTATCTGTACAATCCCATTATTCTCTGTGAATTGTAGAGGTTTAATGCTGCATTTAAAGATATATGGTAATACATATTATATTTTCAGGATTAGATCTGTTTCTTTGCTTAGTTTTTGCAGGTTTTACCTTTTTGTTGTGTAGAACAAATGCACTGACTGCAGTCAAGCACAATACATTGAACTGGTGTCTTGCCAGGTACTGTGTTAAAAGTGAAGCCCAGGAAATGAGTCTGTGGAGCAATTATGCATGAAATGTCTTCTAAATATATTTATTCATTACTACTAATAAGAAAGCTTGTCTTTAGATGATTCTTTAATTTGTTCCAGACACTGATATTTCTAACTGTCCAAACCATAAGCATGTCCTTGTGAAAATTATGTTCTTATGGTTATTTAGAGAAAATTACTTCAGAATATGAAGCTGTGTCATTCTGTTTAGATAGTTACATGTAATCTCTAATATAATAAACTGCAACATTCATACACCATTTTTTTCCAGTGTAATGTTGGGCAATCATTGACACTAATGAAGTAGGCCTTCCAATCACATAGCAAGTATTACTACTATTTCACAGATGAGAGAATTGAGGTAAAGAGAAATAAAGACAGACAAATAGCTCCATGGTCTCCTTCCCCTAGCAAAAGATTCCAAGCTCATGACTTACAGGCCTGAACTAAGATCACAGCTACACTTATTTCTCTAGACTCTAAATTATCTGTAGACCTTTGTCATCACAGAGTCAAGCATAACATAAGGAAAATTTATCCTTTGTACTGGATATTCCCAGTTTAGTTTTCACTTGAGAACTATTTGAAATTTTTAGTGGTAAAAACATGTCCTGGTTTCAGCTGGGATAGAGTTAATTTTTTTCTTAGTAGCTGGTGCAGTGCTGTGTTTTGGATGTGGAGTGAGAACAATGTTGATGGCACAACGATTGATTTGGGTGTTGCTGCGTAATGCTTATACTAAGTCAAGGACTTTTCAGTTCCTCAGGCCCTGCCAGGGAGAGGGCTGGAGGGGCACAAGAAACTGGGAAGGGGCACAGCCAGGACAGGTGACCCAAACTGGCCAAAGGGATATTCCATACCATAGGACATCACCCTGAGTTTATAAACTGGGGGAAGAAGAAGGAAACAGGGGACAGAGAGCTTTATGGCATTTGTCTTCCCAAGTCACAGTTACACTTGATGGAGCCCTGCTTTCCTAGGGGTGGCTGAACACCTGCCTGCCGATGGGAAGTGCGGTAATGAATTCCTTGTTTTGCTTTGCCTGCATGTGCAGCTTTTGCTTTACCTGTTAAACTGTCTTTATCTCAGCCCATGAGTTTTCTCACCTTTACTCTTCTGATCCTCTCCCCCATGACACTGGGGGGGGTGTGCAGATTTGTAAGCAAGCGGCTGCGTGGGGCTTGGTTGCTGGCTGGGGTTAAACCACAACAAAAAACAATCCCTATTAAGGCTGAATTTCATCTTCATAACAAATTGGACCCTGACATAACAACATGTGAGAAAAAGAAGGAAGAAAAGTCATGAAAGGCAGCAACTAATAGACTCTTCACTGTAGTAGTGCCTAGCTGGCTCTGTGGTGGAGTTCATTGGTTTACACTCTCCATACATCTTAACAGATAGCATTGCCCAAAAGCTTGAAGCTCAAAAAGATGGAGAATTGGTATCTAAAAAATAGAAGTGAACCATTTGAGGACTCTTACAGGCTGGCTGAATGGTTGGAGACTGCTCAGTGAAATGCATACACACCTCACCAACAAAGCCAGCACGGGGAGTGCCTGCAGCCTCATGACTTCTCCCTGCCCCATACACCACAGCTTATCCCCCATGTATTCGTACTGCTGTTCCTGTCACAGGAGCAAGGCTGTAAATTAGCTCAACAAGTTAAAAGAATAAATATTCTGGGAAAGTCACAGGGAGGGAAGCATACCTGAACTCAAAGAGTCCCAGGGAGTTGTTGACAATTTTCAAAGATCCCACTTTGAAATAACTGTAGTAACCAAAAGTACCACATATAGGTCAACTGGGTACCAGGGTGTCCAAAAGGTTTCTTCATCCTTTCTTACAACAGCTTCAATGCTCTGCCAGATGAGAACCCTCTGACACAAGGTTCTGCCATCCTAGATTCTTTTACACCAATTTTTTACTTCACATTTTCACTTGTGTTCGTTTCCTTTGCCTTCTCTGTGAGCTGGAGCAAATATTAACAGGGATTTTTTTGGTTGTTTTGCTTCACTTTGGTAAACTACTATTTTAATCATCCTTCCATTACATAACTGCAAATATTTATTTCTCATCTTTATCTTCTTCCAAATTGCCATAATCACCACATACATCTCTGCTCTCTGCACATCTAGCTGAAAGCAAAATAATCATGTCACAAGTTGGCTAACTTCAGAGAAATCACAGGTATCTGACATATATCTAAAGCTGCAACATCACTCCACACTTACTACAGAGAAATAAAAATAAAGTTACCATTGCCTTTCAACCCTTTGTGATCCTTTCCCAGTTGCCTCAAGGATTAATGGCACTGAGTTCCAAAAATGTCCGAGTTTCTCTCGCTTTGAAGAGCTATGCAAATTGCTATTTGTATGCAAACTGGAACAATAGTCTTTTCTCTCCTAATTTTAATTGGTACACCATCATGCAGACAGCTGCTAATAGTAGCTTGATTTCTAGATTAAGGTCAGCAGACCCACACCCCAAAGTGTTATTTGTTTCAACTAGAAAGATCAAAACACTAGAATAATGATAAAAAGCACAGAGTTCAAACTGGAGGAGAGACTGGTTCCTCATCCTCCTAAGGGTCTATAACCTCAGCTGAACATTAATCTGTAACAGAGTTGGATTAATTTTATTTGCTTGGTCAGACAATTTCTGAACAGCTGGCAAACTGAAATGATTTGCCATTTACATACAGATACTATTGACAGATCCTTGGATCCTGCTGCAAGATAAGCTTCCAAGTGACATTGTCAAAACTGATGGAACAGTTCCTAGTGCTGGGAAACAAATGTTGGAATTTTTTTCTGGAATTAGTCAGTATTTCAAGTAAGTATTTTTCAAGGGACTTACAAGTTATTTTATCACTTTTGTCCCTTGTACCAGTAACAATTGCCATTAAAATACCTCTATACCCACAAATTTCCTTCCAAAGTGTGTAAATAAATTTGGTAAGAGATGCCTATGGAAAAAAATATTCTTATGGACTTTAAAAAGCAAACAGTGGGAAAGAAATTCTCTGAGTATTAACTTGAAGATTTAATAAAGAAATTAAAATACATAGGCCTTAAGGATTTTTTCTGAAGTTATCCATTGACTTTAATGAGCATGCTACAATTTACACCAATAACAAGGACAAAATCAGGTTTTATGCCTGATTGTCTGATTTGATCAAAGGAGTTGAGATCACAAGAACATTGGTTCAAAAAGGTTTGGTTCAGAAAGTCTTTAGTTTCAATATCTTCTTTTCTAAATGCCCATAAAAAGGGAAAGAATGGAAATGAACCATTCTTGTTTACACCTAAATTGTGTCTCTATACCAGAGAAGTCTCTCCTAAAGAAAAATTAAATAGTACAAAATACAACTCAGTATGCTTTTGCAGGTCCTCAATTAACTCAAAACTATACCTTCCTTCATCTCAGATAAACTATTCAAGTTAAAAAGGGCACACAGCAAAGAGCCCCTATTGTTCCACCAGGCAGGGAATGTAACAACACACTCACACCACACATATAAAATGTACTTCAGTTCAGGAGAAGAGAATTCCTGAACAGAACGTAATTAATGTTACATGCCAAACCAATTAGTGAAGTGTCATTGGAGTCACAGCCGTTGCATCTACAGCTCCAAACTTCTGGGCCAAGATCAGGAAATTATACCACTTGAAAGCCCTTAACAGGAAATAACGAGCATTTTTATGGCACCAGAGCCATAATTCATATCAGCCATTTAATATGTGAACATAATTAAGCAGTCAATACACTTTGGTGTAATGGCTGGTTTCTAAGCTCTCCTTTCCCACTCTAAACATTATTAAAACGAGTTGAAGAAATCATCAAAGGGATTTAAGCATCATAGGGTCTAGCAAGATCCTAGACATCAGGATGCTAGGGAGATTCTCAATCAATCATCCAGGAATGCGTTGTGAGGAAGCTGATTGAAAAGAATAGAGTTAAAATTGAATTAGAAAATACAGCAAAAGGAGGATAATTTTCAAAGGCCAAAAGAGAAAAAAAAAAAAAAATCTGAAGGGTTTCCTTAACAGATTTAAAATTACCATATTTTTGTTTGTGTGGAAGGCACTTGACTTAGACAATGTGTACAGCATGCCTATAATTTTATTCTTAAGATCATTTCTATTTGTATGGCTCTGTAATACAAGCACGGGGAGACACTGGATGAAATTTAAAAAAAAGTAAATTTTGTATGTATAAAGGAGAATTGATTTTATGTACCATATAATTACCATAACTGCCTCAACCTTATAAGATATTACTCAAGAAATAGCTTGGTAAGATTAAATAAATTACGAAGGGCACCACACCTCATGTTTATAGTACAAGCTAATAACTAGCTGAAATAAGAAGGAAATCATTCTTCCTCTGCCCCTTTATATACAAATTAGAAATAATATACAGGATTGTGCGTGGCTGTGCATGTGATGTGACTTACCACCTCTGAAGCACATAAAATATGCAGACTACTGTAAGAGGAAAGACCAGAGAAAGTTTCCCATGCAACCTAATTTGGAGTAGAAATACCTGTCTTCCTAAACTGCAATACAGAATCCAGCTTTGTAACTTAGGGATTCGTTAGTGCCTGGGCAGTGCCCACACTACGTTCATTCTGCTGGAGTTGTAATAATTGAGCCATTCAAGAAAAGTGTGATTTCCATACTAGGTCTGTGTGGAGAAAAACAAACAAAGTCGAATACTGTTTAGATATTAACACCAAAAAACATGATGGTATTAACATTTTCTTCATGCTTCTAGCTTGTGCTGTTTTCCAGAGTACAGGCCTGAATTTGTTGTACTCTGTGACCCACAGTCTATGTTTCTGTAAGTTCACAGAATTAATTTTGTAGCTCCATTTATTGGCTTGAAGGTGTTAACGTTTAGCCCTTCTGGGAAAGAGTCTGCTTGCCTTGATTGTCCATTGTCAATCACAATGCATATCAACACTTGTACTAAAAAGACTAGTCAAATGTAGCTGTATTTGCCTTTCATGGTCACACTGAAGGTATAGTAAGGCCTATAGGTATTATACTGAGGCACCACAAAGCTCAGATGGTTTTCCCTAAACATAGTTTAGAGCTGGCTCTAGCAAGGTTGTGCTTGATCTGCACTTTAAAATACAAGATAGATATATGTTATCTGCAAGGTCCTTTTCCACAATGCCATCTCTATTTCAGCAAGGAACATTAGGGTTTCCTTTCAAAAAAAGCAGCAGCACAAGTGACCACCTCAGCATAGCACCCTTGCTGTGGTGTGCACGGACATGGAAACTGCCTGATCCTATGACATATGCTACTGTAGGTATGAAGATATTGAAAGAAGACCGTCAGCAGCCAACAGTCTGGTGCTCATATCTCAGCTATTTCCCTTGAGATAAAATTAAGATTATGACTTCAAAGTAGTCCACCACAGAAAAAATGGAAGTACAGAGAGGCTGCACTCAATCACACTCTGAGTTTGGCCTCTCTACATCTTTCCCTGAATCCCACTAACAGAAAACCTGCCTCAGCATTTTCTGGAGCACATCATAAAACAGAAGCTTTCATATCCCTCCATCTTCCAACACATACAAGTTCATTACAACAAATTACTAATGTTTCCCCTGTTTTCAGAACAGGCTGAAAAGCAAAGGAGCCATCAGCCAGTTGGAAAAACACCAATGAAAAAAACGAATGAAAAAGTGTGATGATACATTCTCTTGTCAAAGACTGTGAGGAGGAGAGAAAATGTGATAAATTAATCTGTTCTAATAAGGACATATTGTAATAAGAATAGAGACTCATTCAATTAATCCACTCTTAGTATAATCCTATAAGAATGATATGGACCTCCCTGGATACCGTATCTCAAGATACGACAGTTCTTTTTTTCTTAGCCAGCAGTTCCTGATTACAGAAAAGTAATTAGGCAAAACTGTCTAATAATGTGCTATTTGGGAGATAATCAAAACGTAACACAGAAAGGACTGATCTAAAAATGTAGCAGATCAGTTTATAGGACCTTAAAGATTCAGGTCCTGGGTAGAGTAGGGTAGTCTCTGACTCGCAGCTTGATTCAGATTCTGACTGAAATAATATTTGGTTTTTACATTCACTGAAAATATTTCTAGTTTAAAAAGAGTGATTTCAGATTAGCTGGTTCCTCTACATACAAAAAGAACTTTAAAAAAATGTAGGAAAGATATTAGAGGATACAGGAGAAACTCATTTTCATGCTCATTATATATGACCTGGGGCCAATGACTGAGTCATAACACTTTGCCACAGACTTTTATTATCAGTTAGTTTCCCACTGCACAATGTGTTAAGAATAGATTGTCTGGATCACTGAAAAATGGTAAAATGCAATGGTCTAGCTGGTTAGCTGCACCAGAAGTCTTCAAGATCTGGCCATATACTAGTAAGCTTTACTATGCCTGCACCAGTTGTTCCTGCACACCATGTCCACAGTTCACCTATCCTATATCCAGCAAATCACTTGAAATAAATAAGAAAAAAATCTTATTCTCTGCTCCTTAATGCACAGATATACCATAACACACATCCTCACACCTACAGTACCAAATCTCCTGCCAATTAAAATAAAACCAAAAAAACACAACCGTAATGGGATCCTGATACATCCTCCTCAAGAGCAAACCTAATCCCATCAGCCCATTAGACATAATGCAAAACTGTTAGGTTCTGCCTTTCTGCCCCTGTCCATTGCATTGGCTCAGTATGCTTCACACTGTATCACAGTTTACATCCTGGTTAAGCATTACATGGTTATTTTTTTGTTTGAAGTTTGATGATCCATGATAAGCACAACCTTTTGAAATCCTCTTTATCTGCATGGTTTCTACTATGCAATGGTTACTAATGAGGGCTGGCATCTAGTCTACATTTCCTTTTCTTGTTAATCAACATATTGAAACAGGCAGTAGACCTGCATTGAATCTACTCAGGTTCCTCCAGACATGTTTCTGTCACTTTATATAATGGATACAACATAAGTTAAAATTTTCATTAAAACTTCAGTCGTCTTAACTGATTCTGTCTGCACCTATTTTACAAACAGTTCTCCCTATTTACATGTTCCGTAACACCTTCTTAGTGCTAATTTACCCTTTAAAAAATCACCAAACGTGATGCACTAGTGAACCCATATAATAATCAATATTGGTAAGACAATCTTTTATATAATGAAAACACACATAAATTGCTCTTATTTAATTTAATATATATTTATTACAGTGCTAAGTTTAATATACACATTTCTGTTATAAAGGCATTTCTTTTTCCTTCAGTATTCAAAAAGAAAGGTTTTTTGCAGTTTCAGAGGCACTGAGAGAAAAACAGTATTTTGGTGATGATTTGGGGTTTCCTAAAAATGTATTTCCTCTGATTTTAAGATTTTTCACATCATAGAGATTGTCCTGTGGAACATGGCTAACCACCTGCTTTCAACACCAACTGGTATCTCGCTACATTTATTATCTTAGATCTTTCAGCAGCATTTGACATCAGTTGACATTACTCATCACAGGAGCCTCCTGAAGCATCTGGAATCTTGTGTTGGCCTAAAAATCATTACTCTACACTGCCCAAAGCACTCAGTTCTAATTTTTCTAATTTTTATGTCTTTACTGCAGTGGGCTTTGCTGCTAGGCTCATTCTTTGTCCCCAGGCTCCTAGAGTCTGCATACTGCTCTTGGCCATAGTGTTTAAGTAGCAAGGCATTTGCTACAGTAATTAATTAAACAGCAGCATCCTAAAAGTGTTCATTCAAGAATGATAAAAAAATATTTAAATGATAGTACAATTCATATTCTGCAGCATATGAAGACATGGATGGCCATTCTTGGACACAGAAGTTAGGAGAATTTCTTGGTAGTAAGTCATTCAGTGAATATAATAGACTTTTTTATTATCGTTTTCTATCTATTCAGAGTTGAATCATTTTTTATTCATTATATTCATAGAATAGCTACAAAATTAACAGTGTTTACAGACATAGTTGAACTATGTTCAGTAACTGTAATGTGTAATTTGTCCATACATCTCAGGACAGTGAATTACTGATATTTTTTAAATAATTAAGGATTCTTTTGTGAAGAACAGAAAATTATACACTTCTTTGCACATACATAATTTATGCAGATATAAACACTAGTATTATTATGAACTACTGCTTATTAAACACTCCAGACAACAAACCCACTGTTTCTTTAAACAATTAACTTAGTGGGCATTAATTTGGCCAAACCACCTAGCTTTGATTCTTTTTTGTCATTGTCACTGAATTCTGCTTTGGCGATTGAAGCTTTGTGACTCTGAACTAGGTTTCCAATCATACCTCTCAGCAGTATTACAAAGACAAGATGTGCTGCAGGAAGGGATGAGAATCTGGACTGGTAGCTTTTCATGTGTATCTATTTAACAGATGCATTGCTTGAGAGTTACATTAAGAGTGCAGAAGCAGCCAGAAAGAACAGGGTACTGGGATGGGATGAAAAGAGATACAGCAGAAAGACCAGAAGGCATGCAAGGATATCATAGGACAAAAAGGCTTGATCAGACTATCCGACCAAACTAGCACTGCAGAGAAGAGAATCAGTGTTGCCAGTGAGACATCAGGATGGTTTCAGGGTCCAGAACTGGATTATCAGTATACGTCAGTACCTTTTTATAGACAGTTAAAGTCTTCTTGCCATTCTCAGCTGATCTCAGTCTGGTTGTTTGGGGTTTTTGAAAGACACTGAAACAGACAAGCAGTTTGAAAATTCAGAATTTTTAACCACACAGCTATTTTGTGCATGTACTGATACCTCTAGAACCTTAAATGACTTGAACCAAAATAGCAAGTTAGTGACCTGTAGAAGCCATGGTTTTGATTTGGTGTAAAAAATGCCTGAACACAGGATATGGGAACACTGAACCATTCCAATTCCAGAAATTGTTTTTTTTTAATATGCTGCTTTGCTGTAAAATTATTGTCTATTCTAGTACTCTGTGCTGTGTTCTTGACATTTTTCACTGATGTGAAAATGGAAAAATAAATTCCAACTTCTAGTCTCTGGGCATAAAGTATCCATAGATACGTCATTCAGGTTCATTTCATTAAAAAAAAAAAAAAAAAAAAAAAAGTCAATCAGGCTTAAAAATAGCAGCCCTTGGAGATTATTCTCTGTTGACCATCTTCACTACAATGCCAAGAAATGCTGCTGAATGAAATCGACTCTGTCCATACAAAGCTCAAGTTTTGCTCTTGATTGCATAATGGATTGATTATTATAATTCTCTGTTTGCTGTTCTTCCTGATTTTCTGCTGAACAGAGACCAGGTAATTCCAAATGCTACACCAAAAATGCTGACCTTCAAAAAGCATCCCAGTGTATTAGCCCTCCTCTTAATACCTAGTATCGGCTCCTACCCAAGGGTCTGATTAATGTCATACAACACCATCATCCACCACAAAAACATCTATGGCTCTGGATTTGGTAGCAAATTAAGCTTGGGTTTTTCTGATGTTTCTTGCCAAACCAAAAGATTTGGTGATGTAATTCACTACTTCTGATTATTCTGTAATTCCAATTGATTGTTGATTACTCTTTCTGAAATTAGCTACCGAAAGGGCTTTTTACCACTATATTATTCACCTTTGCAACTCAGCTCATTCAGACATCAGGAAGATGGATGCAATAAGCAACTTCAAGGCTAAGTTTAATTCATTCTGCCTGAAACAGTTTTTAATTAGATATCATTTGAGATCTTTTTTTTAATTACTTCTTGGTGCTTCTGGTTACTGAACTCTGTAACATGCCCTAGTATGATAATGAGAAGTATGCCTTAGAAGTTGAAATGCTAAAATACTAAGCACAAAATCCACTCTTCATATTATTCTTGGAGTCAGAAGAACTCTATCATTTGCCTTTTGCAAATTATTTTAATAAGATTTCTGATAACAGTGTGGGACAAAATATAGCATGACCTCTCCAAATCCAGAGAGAATCTTTTTACAGTGCTTTTTTGGGGGAAAACAACCCTAGAATGGTATTCAGATGGCAGGGTAAAATCTTTTACTTTATGCAGAAGCTGCTGAAGTCAAAAGATAGAATAAGTGGAGATTAAACTAATCATGAAAATAAAAATGAAGTACAAAAACAGCCTTCCCAACCCCCCCAAATAAGAAAAATTGTAAGGAAATCCGTTTTGCCTATTTCACTAATCTTCTGGCACTCCAGAAACATAGCTCATATAGTTCTCTCTTGTATAGGACCATCTCTATGCAATGTTTGTACAATTTTTTCTTGTAATTAGGTTTGTGGAAATTGTAGTACCATACAATGAAGTTAGGGGACAAGAAGTGTATGTGTGTTGGGGGGGGGGGGCGGGGTGGGTGTAGGGGCGGTGTTTAAAAAATACCAAGTCAAACCTGACATTTTTGGTACTGAGTCTACTGACAAAATCTATTTTTGATCACAGCCACATCACCTTCACTAGCAATGCTGGGTGACTGAAACCAGAGATTCCATAATGGAAGTAAAACCAGCATCTTGTATGGCTACTGTCATTACACTTCATTCTAGTAGCTCATTAAAACTACAGAAGATAAAGAAAAGTGCAGAAAGGTAATGTAGTGATAGATTGTCTTTGCTTTCAGCAGTCTTTCTTATACAAAAGAAGCTGTCCTTCTCAGGAGAGGTGAAAGTCAATATTAAACTGGTAATAAAAGCAACCAGTTTCATCCAAGCCACCAGAAGAAAAAAATCTTACTTTATGCCAGAAGTGGGTGTCAACAGTATAATCCTACTGGTAAAATACTCACAGACCTCTTTAATGAGCTTCTCATACTGCTGTCATAGGCACCCAGAGCTCTCTATGATAAAATATTAACTCTATCATACTCCAGTTCATGCGTTCATATACTATTTTGGTGCATATGCTCTGAAAGCAATGAGAGAAAATTATATTTGCACAGAAATTATCCAGAACAGGAAGAAGGACTACAGCATGAAACAGGTCTTATACATCTCTGAATTCTACGACTCGGATGTAAGATCTTTCCTGCAGTGTTGCTCATCCCTGCTCACACCATCATGTATAGGAATAAACAGATATCCAGTGAAACACAGAGAATGGAAAGAGATGCTGTTGTTGTCACTTAGAGAAAAGGGGAAAACAGTGTTTTCATGGAAATGTTTTTTGCAACCTTGTTACTATATCCTTTAGTGTTATCCTTACATATAAATTTTATGGGCACACTGTGTGTCATGGACACCAGCTGGAATATAATCAGGAGTATGAAAGTCACTTGTATAACGCATCCCACAATGATGGAGCATATGGTCACCCTGTAAACTCTCACATTTCAGATACAAATTTTCTGTCTCCAATAATGATTTGGAAAGCCATGATCAAGGCATCAAGGGGTTAAATGCTTTAGCCAAGACCAGAAAAAAAAACCATTGTTCTAGAAAAGAGATTGGGGGGGGTGGGGGTGGGGTGTATCATTTAATATAAAGACACAGAGAAAGGCAAATCAATCTTCCTTGTCCAATAAGCATCACACACACAAAAGGTGTACTTGGTCTGTAACAATTCTCTTTCAGTATCAGAAAAGTTGTTTTAATAAGTGCAGAGAAAATATTTCCAGTCGGAATTTATATAAGGTTATTTTCCTATTGACCTGAATGGCATTGGATCAGACCTTTAGCTGACATTCCCATCCTCTGGTTCATTCTCAAAAGTCTTCTATATCACTGGGTAAATCACTTAGCCCTCTAACTCACTCATCCCAGTTTCCTTGCAAGTCACATAAATTGATAACTGAAGCATGGAGATGCTATCTGTTAGTAAAAATATAGGAGAAATACAGAATTACTTTAACTGATCAAGAACAAATTGCCATATTTGTGTAAAAACTAGTATAGATATTTCTAACAGAACTTGTCATCAGAAGAAGCAGCTGTTAATTATGGTAGCAACAGCAGTTTAATTGACATGGGAGCTTTGTATCTTTGTTTGATTTCATACTACTTACAAATAACAAATTGTAAGAAATGAAAGAGCCAACATCAGGCATTTGGTTGGAATTGATTAACATTTAGATATGATCAATCCAAGACATGAAGCATCATTAATCCAGGTAGTGACCCCTGGTTAAGTCGCTCAATTGCTCACAGATCCACAAACCTTGTAGCTGAATTAATGGCATTAATTTTATCCTTTCCAACACTGGCTAACTACAACAACTGTACATTATTAACAGTGGCATAAGCACAACCAGTGAGACAAACATCTTGACACAATGCAAAAACATTTATGTTCACTTTACATGGCACAGTAATCTAATGCTTTGGTCTTCTGTAGATCAACTGCATAAGTCTCTCTCATCTGAGAAATCAACTGCCAAGAAACAAATGCAGTTAAGACATTTTCACACTCAATGATATAGTCAGGTTTCCGACAATTTAAAAGCAAAGTCCTACATTTTTTTCCACTGCTCTCGAAGCAAATAGTCCATTAATCTTTTACCATATGGCTTGCTAAAGATGGATTACTCACAATCTTTCCCATGAAAGTCATGATATTTGGAAATTCACAGCCAAAGCATCTTGTTTACTCAGATGGGAGTATCCTCCAAGACACTAGTATTTCAAGAAGGCGTCACTTTTGATTGTGTAATACTGAGGCACAGTATTACATACTTTTCTACAAACTTCCAGTTTCAGACATCTAGGACACAATAGAAAACAAACAAAAAACCAATGCCACTGCAGCAAGAATGCACAAGCCATGCAAGGCTGTCCTGGCTGGAGAATCCTAAGACCTCTTTCTATTAAATTACACTTTCTAAGATGATATTGACAAAGCATTGAAGCATTTAAAATGCAGATGGATCAGTCGCTGATAAACATGTAAGGAAGATAGGTCTTCTACAAGAAGTTAGAAAAACCAAAAACAAGTATGTATAAGACTTTGGTAACCTGGCCAGAACACTCTCAACACTCTCAGGTTTTGCCATTCAATTCAGGGCAAGACACAAATTAAAAAAAATAAAATAAAATAAAAAATACAATAAAAAGGTGTGTGTTCATAGTAATATTAAGGCTGTTCTTTAAAAAGCTTATTTAGACACAGCTATCTAGATTCAGAAATTTTTGGTCAGTCCTTCTGCTGTATGAGCATATTCCTGTAATTCCAACATTTGTATTACAGCGCAGCACCACCCTGAGTTTAACTTAAGCTGTCTGAAGAGTCTGCAGCCAAAAAACCTACTCGGTGAAGAGGCACTAGTAGAAAATTTGGAAGGACACAAATTCCATTCTCTCATTTACCAAAAGGTTTCTGTCTGCTTGGGGAATGAATTCATTTGGGCTCAGACACCTTGTGGGCCAGTACTGCTACAGAACATTGTTAAGGAACTTGTTCTAAGTCTGGATTCTGTAAAACTAAAAAGCAGATAAAAAGATTTTTGTACTTCTCCCAGATAACAGAAGAAAGATCACAATGTATTTGGTAACTCTGGCGATGGTCACGTTAAGTGTCACTAGCTTGCAGAGTACTAAGGTGTGTTATCGGAATAGATGGTTGAAACTCTTCTGATCTTGGTGGAAAAAAAAAAAGGAAAAAAAAAGTGGTAAATAAATTCTTCTTTCTACAGAATTCATTTTCCATTCTAGTAAAAATTGTCAGGCCCTGAAAGCATAAAATCTGGCAAGTTCTTTCTGACAGTGTCTGTCATTCTTGATAGTTTGGGAAATAAAAAGAAGGTTTAATCAGGTCATCTCCAAATGTCTTGAAGTTATATCCCAGCTCCACTGAAGGTACTCACCCTAAGAACATTAAGATACTTCAGAATCCCAATTTAATTTAATGCAACAGCCACTCAGCTCCTGTCCTGGTACTTTCCATTCACTAGGCACAACAAACCACTTTAATGACAATACAGACAGGGCAGAGTTAAGGAACAATACATAATGTGTTTTTAGAGAAATTATTTTATTGTCTACAGCATCACTAGACTCAGACTTCTGAGCAGAAAAAAAGTTACACCTTATACTTACAGAAAACATGAGGTGTGCTATACAATGCGTGATTCCCACTTTGTAAAGACAGTATTGTGATTTCATTCAGCCTTAGAAACAACCATTGCCACTATTAAACTTGCACTATTTTACAATCTGTAGGAAAAGTCTTATTTTACAGCTACTTGGTACTTTCCTTTTTACCCCTCAGTAGTGAAAAATCTTATATTCTTGTACAACTCATCTTCAGGATACAAGCAACTCCCCCAGAGTATCTGTCATTAAGGGCTACAAAGCATGAACAATTGGATGCAGATTACCTTGTCTATCCACGATGCTTATGCACCCCCACTATCATGATGCCTGAGCACTTCACAGTCTTAAAAGCACTTATTCTCATAAAACAAGAGAAGCGCTACTGTCAGCATTTTCTAGAAAGAGAACAGAGGCACAGAAAGTCTACGGACTTTCCGTGAAGTCAGTGACAGAGGCTAGCACTCAGACTAGCGGATTCACCTCTCTGCTGTTTTATTTTGCCCTAAGTGAAGTATTCAGATAAAAAGTCTATGCATAAAGTCCTCTGACACATTAATCTGTGTATGTGCGTGTGCAATGCAGAAAGCCTAGCGAAATTGTGCCCTGACCTAGTTAGGGGCTCCAGATGCTTCTTTAGGCTAAATAATTATGATAGCAATTATGTTAATTTAGAATAAAGTTACTGAAGCCAATCAAGTTATTCCAGTATTACATCAATCCGAGATGAGAACTGAGCACTGAGTGACACATCCACTAATGTTTTTGGACCTTTTTAGAGTGTTCATAGCCCACATGATGCATTCAATTGCCTCCTTAAATCTAAAGTGTGTCCAGAGTAATGGGAAAGTGCTGTCCAAGCAGAAAGCCTTACTTGTTCAATAAACTCTGTCCTCTGAAGTACTAGCATTACTAGAGGAGAAAAGCCTCTTTAAGCTTTCTTCTGTTATCTCAAATGTTCTAGAACTGTGTAAAATTGTTTAGAGGTTACAGCAGCATTTCTGCTTTTACAGCTCATTTAACTATGCAATTAGACATTACAATAGATATGGAAGATTTAAAATTAGATATGCTTATCTTCAGTGCATGGGTCAGTACTTTCAACTTTAAAACAAATTAACATTTTGCTTCTCATCCCTCTCCCCTTTTCACCACAAAATGAAGGTGTTTATCTTAAGTCAGCAATTTTCATGACTTCCATCACATGGTAGGAGGCAAAGGGATAAGTTTAATAGATTTAAAAAGGAAGTGTTGCTGTAAAGCAATTGCAAGATAGCCATACCAAAAATGCATTTTGTACATGTGGAGGTAAATGTGTACGTATACAAAATTTTCACGATAGGAAGGTGAACATCTTGTCCAATGACTGGTAATTCAGTGCTGGAAATTACATCACCCTGAACAGATATACAATATTATATTTCTATTTAAAATGGAGAAACTGAATGTCAGCACAGTGGGGGACAAAGCAGCAGAGGAGTATTGCATCTTTAATAGGATTTTGAATTCAAATATGCTAAGCAAAACTACTTAAAATTGTATCTGAATAATAAACAGATACCATTTTCATTTAAAAAACAAACCAGCTGTGGGTCAGCACATAGCTATAAAATCCATTCTTTTATTAAGAGAATGAGAAAATATATCCTGGAAATAGAAATGAGAAGTGAAATCTCAGCCATGTGGCCTTCTTCAGGCTATGGAAGGAAAAAATATAACAAGGTTAACTTTGTTCTTTTTTGTCTGCAGCCCAAAGAAAGTCTCAAAGCCATGATGTCGCTTCTCATCACAGTTTCTATTTCTAGCACCGAAAAGGGAGGTTTGGGGGTGGAGAGGGGAGAGGTTTAAGCCTTCACCGACCACCCCACCCCCATCTTCTTTCACTCTCAGAATAGCATTACTTGTATTTATTGTTCTAAATAATCTTGGAGTATTTTATGTTAGAAATGATGCAAATTAGTAAATGAGAACAGTGTCACGGGCTACAGAATATCCACATTTCTGGGAAATTAAGAAGTCTACTGAATCCAGGAAGAGTACTTCCAGTGACCAATACCACATATGACTGAAACAGAGTGGAATAGGTCTTTCATTCACTTGAGGCTTTGTCTATGACACATGAAAATTAATAAAAATTGACTCCTTTTTTTTTTTCTTTTCAATGGTTGTCAGATCAGTTATTTATCTCTTACTCTCAGCAGTTTCCAATGACAAGTATGTCGATAATGAACCCTTTATTCTCACTGATATTGAGGGAGTATTGAAAACAGATCATCTTTTCTACACAGAAAACAAAAGACAACCCCCTAAAGCATGCCTGATTGTAAAACAATACAGAAAGTATAGTTTTAAGAGTCAGAACATTTCTGTAATTAGGCACAAATTTTCAAACAGCAATGCTTTTGGATGTCCAACTAAAGAAAATATGGGCTGAATTCCCAGCCTCACTAATGCTTCCTTTGGTATCATTTGCAGAGCTGAGTGTCCAGTATCACTGGAATGACACCTATCAAACTCAAAACCAGGCACTTTTGCTGGAAGTGTTGCAATAGCTCATGGCTTCACTCTCAGAGCCTGCTAATTGAGACAACCAGCAGCTGTGCCACAAAATACAGATGAGATATGCAAACCGTTTTTTGTCAGGCAAGGATCCACCAACTAAGGTAAAACATCCTCCCTCAGGGATAGTGACCTATGACACCAATAGAAGAGAAAAAAATAGTCAACCAATAATTCATTAAATGAAATGGGCATCTCAAATCCTGAAACAAATCCCTCAATGTCACTGCTGGGGTTCGACAGCGGTACAGGAACCTACACAAATGATTTTATTGCAGGATCGGAATTTTAGTATTTTTTTTTCCTTTCCCCCCCCACCCCCCACCCCCATCCCCCTTAGGAAAATCACTGACAGATTTTCAGGTATTGCTCCACTCCACTAGGCTTTATTCTCAGGAATTTAAGTTATTTTCACAACCAAGTTTAGCTCCTGAATTAATTTCACTTGTCATTATTTGATTAGACGTAGCAGAAATTGTTTTCCCTTAATCAGATGTTATTTGAGCTATGGCTAGCAAAGTGATATGAACTGAAAAAATCAGAAATGCACAGTAAACTCAGGTGTTCCTCATCACTTCCCTTTCCAAGCAAAATCCTCATGATTCTTTAAAATTATTTTTTAATGAAATACTTCAAATATGGACCCATTTGGCTGTAACATCATACCATAGACTGGTAAATATGTTTGAAAGAAAAACTTAGTGAACATGATGAAGGTAAACACATTTTGGTAAGCACATTAAACTTTGTCCCGCAGGGCTGCAGAGGTGCTGAACACAGAGAGCATTTTCATTTAAAGGACTGATAAGGCTCTTGGTGTTCTTGCTACCAGTACTCACCTAGTTCAGCTAAGTTATTGAATTAAAATTTAATGAAGGACCAAGTTTGAAATTCTGTCCCACTGCACAAACCTTATAAATACCCTACAACGATACTGCATCGTCATGATAAATTATACATGTAATGGTGCTGAAAGTTATGTAAATTCAAAAAAACTTTATTAAAGTTGTACTCTAACTGACATTGTGTACAGTTGCAGACACAACTTTATCAACTGATTCTGAACTGCAATAAAAGAGAAATATGTATTCTCTTCTCTTGTTTATTCCCTGGAAGAATAAACTGAAAATCACCAAATTATCCTCCCCTCACAACTGTCTGAATATTAATTGTGAGCTTGAAGGGCAGCAAAACACATACAGCATTGCCAGGACTAGTAATTAATCTGAAAGTTTCAGACTCTGACATATTGTGTACACAGTGCTGAAGTGATAACCTAGAGAATGTATTCCTCCTTTGCTGCTGATGGTCTATGATCATTCCTGTAGATACATTCTGAATGCAAATTTTTGAGACTACAGACAGAATAAAATGCAGACCTTTAGAAATTAACCCTAAACAAAAAAGTCATTATGAAAAGGAAAATTCTATACTATTTGCAAGTAATTTTGATGTCTAATTATTAACAAGGAATATTGCTATCTATTTAGAAATTAAAAATTGTGCTTCAACTTATTATAAAACAAAATTGTGGTGAAGCCAACATGCCACTAGGTCAGTTCTTCAGGGGTTTCACTATTACCCTTTGCAAGTGATTTTAACATAAGCGAAATTTGCCAAGGCAGAGAGATTACCACAGAATGCTGATAAACAAACTTTCTCACTTTGGGGAAAACTTTTGCATTTGTTATTGTTGCATTTACTGCAGCATCTGCTGGTAAGGATAATTTTTCCTTACTCTGATTATTTGCACAAGGTTTAACCCTTTACAAGCACACTGTAAATGACTAAAAGAGTCTGCTGACATTGCTCTCTAATGAAAGCATTTACGAATGGGCTAGTAAGAGATGATGAGGATAGATACTAAGTATTCCAGTTTTCTCCAGTCTTTCTGATTTCTTTGGAGGATAGTCTATTCCTGTATAACTGGAAATTTGCTTCTCTTCCAAAGCACAAACTCATGTATTAATTATGCTGATACCTCAAATCTTGCAGGGAATCTGAAACAATAGCACTTAGGCATCAGCTGCACTGTGCATGTTGCTAGAGAGTAGATCATTTTACTCATTAGAAAAGATGCAAAAAGAAAGATGAAGACACGCCATGAATGTACAATCCAGCTCAGTAACTTCTCATTTTGATATGTCTCTAACAGGTACTAGAGAACTTGACTCTTGATTAACATCATTTTTTGAAAAACAGTTCAATTTTAAAAAACTGCAAAATATGCCATATAATCAGGTTGATGACTATAGGCACACTAAATCTGAGTATGTCCATATTTGTTTCACTTGCTCTACCCAGTCTAGCTAAATGCAAGACACCTGTAATGTGGAAGTAACAGACGTATTAGTGAAGCACTCAGAGAACATAAATACCTATTATATGCAAGCACCTTGCCTTTTCATAATCTTCCTGAAAAATCAATAGCTAGCAAAGATACTCTTAATTATCAGCAGAAGATACTAGCTTTATCAGAGCACAACATTGTCCCACCAGCAATTCTTAGGGTATATGACATAAACACATTCATAGTTCATTTGGGCACCTTGAATGCCGCTGTATTGTGGTCATGGGTACACAGGGTGAGACTGCTGACTGAAAAACATAGCATTCTGGGAGTGTCAAGCATTCAGAACCTAGACTTTTGTGTTCCAGGTTATCTGGAGTAGAATGAATTTTGGATTTGCCACATTATAGAGTATAATATCACCAAATGTTCTGCAGCATTATGATTCTATCATTAAACAAGGAAAAATAGACAAAAGACATGACAAAATCATCATCAGATCATTTCATCAAACCAATCAGAGATCAGTGATAAGAAGATACAGAACTCAGGCTTTGACAGCATCACAGCTCACATATATTCAGGCAGTGAGTTAATTCATTTTATTATAAAGCCAGAGAAAAACAGATTAGCTTCAGAACAGAACATATCCTAGAAAAAGAAATCACCACACACACATTTTTGTGGTGGAACCATTTCTTCTAGAGAAAAACAGTGGAAGTGGCCACACATCACAGAAGTTCTTAAATAAATGACAGTAAAACTCTTACTGACAGCATTACACACAGTCTCCACTTTCAGCAGGATATTCTTTAACACGATATGCCAAAGACTCTCTTTAGTAAAAACTTCTAAGGAGACCTCCCCCTCCTTGCTGGGTAATGGTACGGAGAAGCAATTATTTCCTTATTTTCTACGGTGGCCAGCTGGGAGTTTCAGGCTAACACCTGTAGTTGCCCTTTCTTTGCACCCTGCCATGGGCAAATGAACTATACAAGCCACTAAATCTCTTCATCTTTATCTTTTAGCTTCTTAAGAAAAGCCAGTTTTACCTGACCCTCCCAAGACCTGGAGTTAGGGTGGAGCATTTCACCATTCCAGGGCTGCTAAAGCAGAAATTCAAAGGGCATTCCTCCCACCTCTTCAAACCTAGCCACCAGCAACTCAGTAACCTCTGGCCTGAGATACTTTATATAAAAGTACCAACAAATCAGTGTGACACCTCAGTACTATAACACCTCAGGTGATTGTTTCTAAATTTTAAGATCAGAAGTGCAAAGAAACTTTCGATAACAGTGTCAAAAATAATCAGAGTAAGTACTCTGTTGCTTGTAGTCCTAAACGATAAATGCTTGACTATAAATACCCAGCACCTGATACAAGCCCTCAGATGGCCAACACTGCCTTAACACCCGCACCAAGACAAATATAGTTCTCTCCTTGCAGTTACATGTATATTCATTCCTGGAGAGCCTGAGTGCCACACAGTATTTCTGGTGGGTAGAAACATTCTCATTTCCTCTCTACATCTGCAGACAGCATTTTAGTTTGTTTATAAACAAATCTCTTTCTCTCTTTGACATGTGCATATCTGTGTGCACCCATTGTGGCCATGAAAGGGTCTTATAAGAGTGGAACAGAAAGAGGAGTTTCAGATACTTTAAAGTAAGTTTAAAGTAAACTTAAAGATAGTTAAGCAGTGCCAAAACAAGGTGAAAAGTGGGAGCTAATCCCCCTTCCAAATATAGCCCTAGTGCAAATCAGATCTCTAATGCTATGTAGAGATAGCTCTTAGTATTTGTTCTGCAAGGGTAAGGTTTTTCCTCTGTCAGCTTTTGACTGTAGTCTTTCAGAAGAAAATATTTTATTTCACTGTGAATGGAAACCTTTGTGTCAAACTAAATGAAACATTTCAGTCTTTTATTTCAGCGAGAAATATTCCCTTCATCACTATTTAAATAATTCTCTCCATTTCTCTTTCCCTTCCCCTCCCCTTCCCCTCCGCTTAATTTTAGTCTGATTTGGCAAGGAAACATCTCATATGACTGCACACAGTGTCAGACATTCCTTCCTCTTGTTGTCTAGTTTCTATCAAATTTGACAGTCAGAGTTCAAAAGCTGCTACGGAAGTTTTGTGAAAATCTGTGTCTCATGAGATGGTAGAGACCACATTAGTACTCCCACTGAAGAAAAAGGCAGAGAGAACTTACTGTTTGACAGCCACTGCTGGGCAACATATATTTACTATCTGGTCAGTTTTGCACATGTGCTCTAGACTAGCCACAGCACGTACACTGTATCTCACCCATGAGTAAACCAGAAAGCAGGCTGAGATTCAAGGGAACTGGGAATAGTATGAGGATGGTCCTCAGGAACACAGAAAAGATCTAGAAATATCTCAGTGCTGAGTCTGAGTTCTTGCAGTGGGATGGAAGGGTGCCGTAGGTAGGAGACATAAGATGTAACCTTATCATAAACCAGGCTTTTGTCGCTCCTTTACCAATAGAACTAGTTGCTTTAGATTGGCTGCCAAAACAAAAATCAACTGTTTACACAACTTTCAAATTCCACCCACCTCAGATTTTGAAAAATGAACAATTGTCAACTGGGAAATTTAGCAGTTTTGACTTCACAGTAACATCTCTGGTTATGACTTAATGTCTGCAGACACTACTAATAAGACAGACAAGAACTCCTGTAGGGTTATTTTCTCTGCAGAAGCAGTGAAAACCATTTGCTGTCCCCAAAGTCTCGGGCATAGTGCTTGATCATACATACTAATGAGCTTCCAGATCAATCCAGTCCTCTTTCCCATGAAACCTTACTGCACTGATTAAGCCATTGGCCTGCATTCACTAAAATTTCTATTTATTTCCCCTTAATAAACATTGAGGCTTTCCTTGATTAAGAAGTCCACCAGCTGCCAAGTGTGAAATATCTGCCTTGAGGGCACATGACTAAGGCCAGGTTCATGGCTCATGTAAAGTATTCAATTTTCTCGGATCCACCTGATCAGACATTTCAGTTTACTATGGGTAGTTCTCTGTGTCTGTATTCAAATTCCTCCCACACCAGGGGGGATTTACATGGAAATGTAAGCTCTCTTTTTTGAAAATGCTTTCAAACTATGTATAAACCAAGGTGTAATGAAGTCATTCGTTACGTTCTTGAACTTGCAGCTCTGCTAAAAACAAAAATGATATGTATATCCCTCCTTTCTTCTCTGTTTCAAAACAGGAGCAGGATCCTTTAAAAAACTGTCATATTTCTCATGCCAATCTTATCAAAGTCATCCCATACACCTATGAACTGGAAAAAATGCAGATTCTTAACTTACTTGTGAATATAATTGTGCTGAACTATCCTCACTCAGGTAACCAACGCATCACGTTACTGTATAGATAATCTTTGTAATATTTAGAGCAGTACTCAGTGCAATTAAGGATGCATGCTTTACAACCTGAGTATCTTTGGGGGGCTAAAAGCCAAGAACAAAACAATGCAAAAAAAAAAATCCATTATATTGGTATATATTTATGGATCCAAGTGACTAATTGACTAGCATAAAAACACACTCATGATTGGAAACTGACTGTATTTTTTTCAAACAAGAGCTGGAGCTTTCCTGGGGTTTAACCTGTCATTTGCATAGGTTAATTTTAAATGGCAGTGCAAATTTAGCTTGAAAAGATAATTATAATATTTCACCTCCTTTCATCTCAGGTTATGTAAATGAGACTTTAATCTTTTTGCAGTTCATATTATATTAATAAGAAAAAAAATCTTGATTTATGTTATGCTGTCAATCACTTGATAGCAGCGGACGCAAATGAAAGCATGTGCGTACAAATCAGGCTAATTTCCAACTATTCTCTTATGTCTTTCTTTTTATCTATAGGGTTATGGCACATATTCCAGATAAGGAAGTGAACAGGGAGAGAGTTTTGACAGGTATCTTGTTAGATTGATATGTCATTTTTATTAGTAGCAAATTAATTCATCTCTCTGATAAGATTGTTTCTTAGATGGTTTATGCATTACTTCATTGTCAAAGACTGCTCAGGATCAACCACCTCACACGATTACTTACAGGTTCCAGAAGTCTTCCTTACCCCACTCTTTTTGGTTGTCCATGGTGAAAATAAGGCCCAAATCATTTTGCTCTGGTTTCTTCCATTTTCATATAAGTTGTGGATCTTACTGCACACCTCAGAGCTTCTGTGTATTGCAACAACCTTCACAAATTATTCCAAGAGTAGTGCAAATCAGCTGGAATAAGGACAGGGCCAAGTCACTAATGGCTTAGCTTTGCTTTCAGCTGACACTTTTGTTCTGAGAATGTGAAATGGATAAAAACAAGTCCAGTTCCTAACCATCACCTTCAGGCAACACTTTTTTAGCTGTATGTAAATTTTTTTCCCCATTTCACAGCTGAAATACTTTCTGAGCTTTATGACCATCAACCTATCACAACAGGAACCAATGCTGGGCAGTTAAGAGATTTTCTTAATATCATTTAATTTCTTTGTTCTACAAAACACAGACAAGGCCCATTTCCTTCATGAGAAATACTGCAGAAATTGATTCCTACAGAAAGTCTGGAAAAGGCCACCTGCCTCTTTGGATTACTCCACAGCTCCCATTATAACTTCAAAACAGATCCAGGCACTGAAACATTTCTGTCTCACTGAGCCCCACATTTAGTCCTAGAAGAAGGTATACTTGGAAATGTGATCTGGACAAGATATGCCTCTGTTCACACAGCTTCTCTGTGGCACAAAGTAAGACTGATGAGATCTAATAGTCTGAAGAAATGTAAGTGATTTAATGAGCAAAACCAAGACTTTTTTTTTTTTTTATAGCCCTGATCCTTTATACAGGAATTTCATATATAGAAGAAGTATTTGCACATTGGTATCAGCAGCAGCCTAAGAAAAAATTCTTATTTCACCATAAAACACCTCTTACCAGTTAAAAATCCAGTTTTCAGGACTGTTGTTCCTAGTTGCAGTTTCATCAGGCCTTGATACACCCACCTATCACCTGGGATGTTTTTAAGATACTCCTTAATGCATAAATGGCAATACTAGAGTTATAATCCTCTGACTGCCTAAAAGTATTTGAATACAGGCCATGTCCTTGTTTTTAAGGTTTTCTAGCTTTTCACATTAAAATGTTCTCATGTTATTATCTCCATCAGCTCAAACCAAACCAAAGGCTACCAGAATTTTAATCCTTCTGATATGTTGTAAAATAACCCTTGGTAATCACTGTCCCATCCTTAAAAAAAATTCTCATTGAAAGGAAATGGTGGACTTCATACAGCTATGTAAGATAACTGACACCTGAAAAAAGAGATCATCTAAGAGAAAAAAACAGACAGATTCTCAGTTGCTATAAATAAAAAATAACTTTTATCAGTAGAAAATTTGGCTTATGATTTATGTATGAACATTACCTAAGCTAGCCTTCAACCTTCTCTTACACCAAACTCAGTTTTTCTGCAGATTTCAAAGTGTTTTCTGTATCATTTTATAGATTTCAAGGAGAAAAGTAGGTAGAAATGCTAGAATGAGAAAGTCATTTTCCAGTATTGAAAGAAAAATCACCAAGTACATTCTTACATGTTTTGAATAAGAAGGTTTTTGATTACCATCAGACATTGTCATTGGCTTATATCCAAACTATGTCTGTACTTTGAAATTTGCTTATTACAGTGCCCTTCCAAAGTAAGCTCTTAGAATTTTCACAATGGTTTTCTAAAGGAAGTAATTTAATGAAATGTAACATGATGTTCTGCTTTCTTACTATGTGTGGGGAGGTTTCACCTAATTACTTTTCTTCCATTTTCTCCCACACATGTACAAAATGCATGCAACACTTCCTTCTATGTTTTCATAGATGTGCAGTGTAGAAGTACTGCACTGACAAGAAAATAGAAATAATTAAGTCCTCCACTTTACCACTGGATCATGCAGGTCATATTCCTATGGTCCACTTTCAGTGTAATAAAGTATTACTAGACCCTTTGGCCCACTGAAATCAATAGGACTACTGCTGGACATAGTGAATATTACATTTGCAGAAATGCATTTTTCCCCAGTGAGAATATAGATCAGATTCTTTTATTTTCTTCTTCTCTTCTCCCCTTTCTTGCTTTCACTGCTACTCACGTGAAAGCAATGACAATTTTGAAAAATTAAGTAAGGCTTTCCTTTAGCTCAGATTATTTTTTTTTCCTGAAGGCTAAAAGATGTTTGTTCACTAGATTTTGTCTTTCAGCCGTGCAAAACAACCTAGTTTGTATGAAACCTCTTCCAAACTCTAAAATTCAGTGTAGTGAAAACATCTTTTGCCTTCCCCTAGAAGGTGAAACCAAGTACAAAAAATTAAAAGTTCAGCTTTGGTAATGACACTAAAATATTCAGGAATGTAAAAAGGAGAGAAAGTGCATGCCAGAACTTTATTCCATTGCTTGCAGTGAAAGTGTTTTACAGTAAAAGGTTGTTTTACTCTTGGGAATTAATCTGGTCTCTGTTTTTAATGTGTTACATAGTCTACTCCAGAGTAGTAAAATAGTAATTCTAGTACTGAAAGCATTTTTGTTATTTGTTTTTCTCCAAAGAACAAATTACTACTTTTCACCTGGGAAAAGCTCCCAGCTGAAAGACTCAAATAGTTAGTGGATCAGGTTTTGCAAAGCAACGTTCATTCTTAGTTTAGCTTTTTTTTTTTTTCAAGAAGAAATTCTTGTTGCTAAGAATTACACCAAAAGGCAATCCTGCCAAATAAACAATCTTTTTTGTAATAGAGATTAAGAAACAAAATAAAACAAAAAATTAAGCACCTTATTCATAGGAGCAGAGTCCTCTTTCTAAAGTAAAATTCTATACATTTTATGTTTATCACAAGTTCTTTTCTTGAAGCCAATCACACTGTAGCTAGTGTATTGAATAGGCACACATTGAATAAGCAGCTGTTGCTTTACTAAACTAATATCCATTAAACAAAATGGTCATAAGTGCATCAATCTAATCTAATAGCAAGCGTGTCATTGAAATAGAAAGTTGTCACAGGATCGATGTCCCCTGCCTTGAAAATAAACATTGTGGTTTCGACTCAGCACTTATCAAGCAGCAGGAGACCATTATCCTGTGATAACATCCCATTCTATTGACATTATCCGTTAACTAGAGATACTCAGCGATATACCAGTTTTGTTCACTTTGGATAAAATAAGCATTCATTTTACATCTGCTATACATCATTATTGGGCATGTGCATTTCCCACAACCTGAGTGACTTTTAAAATACAGAAATTATTAAAACATGTTTTACAACATATACTGCCACTTATATGGCCATTGAATGTTCTTAAATGAGCAAGAGGTAGCAAAGCCGTGAGAATTATAGCTACCTTCACATTGGTTTGTGCTGCTCCCAGACCCTTCCCTAGCTATTATTTTGTCAGTTGCTCAACACATTGCTGAGCTATGATTTTTCCTTGGCTAACCCCTTGTCTGATCTACCTTTCTAATAACCATTCTGACTATCATACAGTCTATAGGGTTTTTTTGGATAAGGAGGGTGGGGTGTGGGGATTGTTTTTGATTTTAAAGTAAAACTTTCCCCAGATCTTTTCTAACAAGCACATCAGGACCAGACAATATTTTGAGTCAAAAAATGAAGGATTACTGATCCTAGGATGAAAAGTTCCTGCCACTAAGACCTGTGTGCATCTCCCTTAGAGGTCAGCAAATCACTGGAGCACTCCAGACCATTTACAAGCACCTGGTGCATTTCTTAATTCCACCTCCCCTTCACAATGTAGCTACTAACTTCATAGATGAGGCTGCTATCTGGTATCCGTATTACTCATTCGAGGCATCACGTCATTTACAAACTAGGACCTTGGCCTCCTCTAGCCATCATCCTCTCACTCAGGTGTCCATAGAAATTCACTGACAATCATTATGTGTTGCCTTATGAGGTCTTTATTTTCTCCTCCTTTTGTGTGATTTTTACACTTGAAAAATAAATCTCTTAATCCCACTTCCTGAAAGCATGGAAATTACGTAAGAGGTGATCTAGGTTTCAAGAAAAAAATCCACCAAAAAGGTGTAAGCGGCTTGCAATATTTTTGTGAAAAATAGGTTAAGATTAGTTTGCACATTCCAAAGTGAAGTGTTCTTAATTCATTGCAAAATTACAACATATTTCTATCTTTGATTAGATAACAAATACAAAAGACCAGATCTAATTACAGGCATATGATAGGCCTGTTGTCTAGGGGGATTAACTACTACACATTTTTTTCCTGCGGGGATGAGGTAGCTGGTCTGCTACACAGTGTGGTGGAGTATTGAACTGGAACAGTTTTCCACGTTGAAAGTTTAATTTCTGCTGTATTCCTCTGCATGCATAATGTGTTTCCTATATTACTGTCAATATTCAGGCAAGTAACAGTTGCAAAAGGGATGAATTATGAGTTCCTTTAAAACATGATAATAAAACCAAAACCAAGAGAACATCTTACATAACGAAGAAAAAATTTTTTCAGCTGGCTAAGCACCTTTCTACGCTTCCCTACATGGGCAAGTTCTCTCATGACAGTCCAAATCAAAACACCACATCACTTTACACGTTGCAGTTAAGCATGTTTGGCACAAGGATTTTGTCCTAACTTTCTTTTCCTTCCGTCCTTTCCTACTACCTACTCCTGCTCTTCAACTGCCATCTAAAACAAGCTATATCGTTATCACCTGAGGCTCCACAGCAGGTGGTTGCCGATGTCCCATCAGCACTACCTAAATCTCATGACAAAAGACTACCATCTGCATCTTACCATTTCACATGGGTCACACTCAGATGTCTCTTTCTTGGACAGTTTCAGCTAAAGCTCCCCAAATATCTTCAAAGAGAGAAGGAAAACAATGTACAAACAAGAACAATCCACAGTATTGATGGGTGAAAGGTAAGTATTCTGTCCCTTAAAGCCTCCACTGAAGCAATGCTTCATGGCCAAAACAGATGTCAGAGGCAAATACAGAGCACCCTATTCCTACTGACATCTCCACAAAAACAATTCAAATACTATCTTGAATTTGCTTTTGCTGGTTTTTTTGCTTTACTTGCTGATCAGTCCTTACTATTGATCACAACAATTTTTACATTCTCACCAAATAATATACGTAGTGAAAGATTGGAGGTTAATTACTGAATATATTCCAGTATATTTCTAATTATTCTTCAAGATGGACAAGCCAAAGTAACAGAATTTATTTCACCAGAGAAAACATGGTGTCTCACAAAGGCAAAGGGAAGAGAGTGAGTGATGATGGAATCAACCCACAGCTGTAAAAAAATCTCATAACCCATGAATTACCCATTATTCCCCCAGTGTATTAGCTCCCCTTAGCAAGGCACTAAAGAAACCAGCCTGATACATAAAGCACAGTAGAACCATCCCAGACATATGTGAGAACATTTAGACATCTGCCACTTCACAGAGTAACAGAGAGGCTAAAAATGGTTTCAACTGTTTCATACATGAGGATGCCGTAATGTTGTACAAGCTAATTAATGCACCCCTTCTGGGCCTTATTACCACAGAGGTAAGACAGAGAACGACAAAAGAGTAGCTACAATCTATTGCAATTACACATATGCAAGCAAGGGGGCAAGTTCTGTTTGCCCTTTGTGAAAGCACACAGTAGGAGTTACAAGTACAAGAAATACTTATCCTCCTTGACGTATTTTTGCTCGGTATCTCAGAGCTCACAGACAAATTTAGCCTATGAATGGTTATTAATATACACCAGTATATAAAATGAGGTCATGGTTGCATTTTTGTTGTACATGGCTTTTTTATTGATATTATCTTTTTGTAAAATTGGTAGAGTGCTATGCAAAAATACCAAACAAATATTAACTAGGATTGTAAAGAAAGATTCCCGTGAAAATATTTTCATTTGGTTTTGGGTGGGAGAGCAAAAGAAAAATGTTTTGGAGTTACTAGGTTTCATGGTGGGTTCTAAAACACTGAACAAAATTTTTAAACATGTAATGCTGCTTCTTTCCCAGAAAAGCTGCTTTTTGGAAAGTCCAGCTCTAATATAATCAGTGGCTAAAAGGCTTGGCCATTCTTGCCTGGCTAAAAGTCTTTTATATATACCCTTCAGACCAGGGATTTCAGCCAGGGTTTCCCACATGAAGTTACTGCCTTTGGTGAACAGGCCATTAGCTACTTTGAGGTGGATCTCTCAAACTCCTTCTTGGATCTGTTCTACTCTATAAAATTAAAAATTCATTTAACCACATCAAGAGGCAGCCTGAGTTTGTATGACAGTGATTAGAGCACTTTAAGAGGCAAGAAATTGATGTTAGAGTGCTTGTTCAATGGAAGTTGATTAGTTTTTCAAAATGGAACAGCCCCAGCAAGGGAAATGTATCCCTGGAAACAGTGCGTGGCAGTAAAGGCACTCCGATGACTGAAGTTCAAGTCTGTAATTAGAATGAATTGAGAAAAATTCATGTAGCATCATTTGCAGCGAATGCCCTACCATTTTGTACATTTCTTATTAGTGTGTAAACATGTAGTTCTTTCTGCTTTTTGGTGAAAGCAAATCTGAAATGTCATGAAAACTATGAAATCTGAAAGGTCATATCTTAACATTCAAAAGGAAACGAAACAATTAAAGACAATTTTACAGTGTCTAATCAAGCTCCATTAGTCCCTAAAGTCTGCCCTAACTCCAAACCACGCTTCTCAATATTACACCACTAACAGAAAACATACAGCAAAATTCTCCATTCTATTCCAGCAAGTTTATCATCATATGGTTTCAGTGGCTCTGCAACAATTCTGTTCAGTAATCAATCATGATTACTAGCTATATACAGTACACACAGCAGAAGACATTAATTTGGGACAGCCTAGGGTAGCACGCTAATTAGCGATATGCTGAAACAGCATTTGTGCATGGCTCCTTGAAACGCAATTTTTCCATCGGCACAAATGCCTCACCCTAAGTATCTTACCTTACAAATGATGCACCATTTTATCAAATTAATTGGCCTGTTATATCAACACAGTCTGGAAGGAGAGTTATTTTGCCTGTAAAATCTGAATAACTTTATTCTTCATATTGTATACTGCATACCACTATGTTTCTTAAATATCACTAGATACGTTCTACTTTTTCAATCTGGATGGGAGGACAATAACTTTTCCATGTGATTATTATACTTAATAAGGTGGGATACGTAGCAGTATCCTAGTAGCCTTTTGCTGTAGGATATATTATTCATATCTGTCCCAATATCAAGAAATTTTGTAACTATATTTTTTATGACATTGAGTCACTTCGGAGAAAGGAGATCAGAGCAAGACTGAAAAATAAGAACTCCAGCAGCAGTGGTGAGTTTCAACATCTACTATCCCAGGAAATGCTAAAACCAAAATCCAACAACGTAAATGTAGCTGAGTTTGATTTGTTGTTTCAGTTGTTTTTCATTTATCACCTCCCAGGAACAAAGGCTGATCTTGAAATTACTAAAGAGAGCGGTACAGCACAAGCAGCCATATCCCAAAGGCATTTGTAGACTGAAGAAGCTCATTGGCTATGTAAGCAAAACAGCAGCCCTTATACAAGGAGCAGTTATATACACTACAATATTTTCCTTGAGATAAGGGTATTGGCCTGGATTTCTCAAAAACCATCTACAGGGTGCCAGAGCAGTGTTACAGGAGGATTTCATTCAGTATCTGGCTGAACTGGTGTTGCTGGATTAGTCTACACTGTGGCTGTGGTATTCCATTTTGCTCCTTCACCAGTGGTCATTACAGACCGTATCCAGGACAGCGGATTTGAGCTCAGGACTTTCTGGTCCTAAATAAATATGCATTACCAAAAGAATTATGGCTGCTTGAAGCATATCAGAAGACAAGAATTAGAGTTTATAAATAAAACTGTTTTATAGAAACTTTCTTAAAGGATATTTATTTCTTCTGGAAACAATTTTGGATCAAAAGCATGTTAAAAAGGGGTTTTCTCCTCATTGCTTTGCCTCATTTTGTGCAAGGCAGAGGGAAAGAAGAATCTTCCCATTTTAATTCCTTTCCTGAGTTTCCTTCATTTTTTCCATCAGAAGAAGGAAAATTCAAAAATCTGTGAAAAACTTTTTCACCTTTACCCTGCCCTTTTTTTGTATGGGGAAAAAAGAAAAAAAGAAAAGAAAAAAAATACATTTCCCTGAAATTAGAAAGGTGTAAAAAACAAAAAAAGTTGAAAAAAATCTAAAAATTTAAACAGTCAAAATTCCACTGAAACTATATTCTACTTCTATACAGGAAAGATATATAGCAAGAGAAGCCAGATACTGAGTCCAAAAGAGCTCCTGCTATTTCACATAAATGAAACAGAACCTACTAAACTTTGAGTTGAGTACACTGGAGAAAAAGTCTTGGACATTTGAAGCCATGGATCAACGTTCATTGATACTTAATATACGTATTGCCTGACTTGCTGGCAGAACAAATGTGAACTGGATCAAGTGCAAGCACGTAATTACATATTTCTCTAGCCACCCACACAGCAAGCAATACAATGCTTATGCCAAATCTATGCCTGCTATGGGATAACAGACGCTAAATGACTGAACAAGAACTGCTGAGACAGCAAAGTGAGCTTATACTGTTTCTGTGCTCTGCTTTGCATTTGAGCAATTTTTTATTTGTTACTCTCCACTCAAGAGCCATACTTACCATTCTGTGGAGCTGCAGCCTGAGGCACTCTGTTTAACACATCAGATAGTGCACATATAATCAGCAAATTATTACTGTTCAGCATCTATCGAGATGGCCGCCTTTGGAGAGAAGAGATCCCTAGTCCTAAGGCACATTCAGTGTCTGTCGTTTTATTGAGACTGTTAACAAGGGGCAATTACAATCAGTTCTGACTGCCTTTCATGCTACTGATGTCCATCAACTGGAAAATGGTCTGAGAGCAAAACAGTTGACAGAATTCAAGCAGCTATTTGAGAACAGACAGTTTTCAGTCTAGTTTTGTTCCAAGTCAACTTGGCCCCTTCCTTATATTACTCCTATGCTGTTTTTATACAAAAAGCTTTGATACAGATTTGTTCAGCTTTTAAAGGTAAGCTTCTGCAGTACCTGCCTGCTTTTCATCAGACTGAAAGCAGAATCAACCTAGTATTTATATGCATCTCCCCCATCTTCCCTGTTTTCCCCTAAAAGACAGACAAGTTTTTGTAGAAGTGATGGAACTGATTGGAAAGAAATCCTGCAATTTCTCAGTGCAATTAAACAGGAAAGCAAGCCTTGTCCTTCTACTAAATACCTGTACTGTAGTCAATCACTTGTATAAGGTTAACTTATTCAAAGGATCCTTCTACATGGTTCGCAGTGCATGAAAGACAGAGCTTCAACAGCTATCCACTTGATACAGAATTCAAGCAACAGCCTATGGATTAAAGTTTCCTCAATTCATTATCTGTGCTCTGAAGTACCTAGCCACCTCCAGAAAGTGTCTGTCTACTGAACTGTAAACATGAACATCATGGCATTCTGAAAAGATAAGCTAAACACAATAGAAAGTACAGGGAATGGCTTCAGTTATATGATGTTAGGCTCTTAAGCAAAACTGCAAATTCATCTCTTCCAAAAGTTAAGGGTTGAAGAATACAGAAAACACATCACTATCATAGTTGGGAGGTTTTTTTATTATTGAATTAATTATAGTTAAGTAATTTTCATGTAGTCATTAGCCTTCTACTTAAGTGGCTATTCTAATATAAAAGTATATATCAGGTAAAAAAGATGAGTTTAAAAAAAATAAAAAAAAAACAGACAAAAAATAAACAGAGGGGTGATTTCGAAGTACACAGCTCCTCAGGCTTAGAGATTTGCTGTTTCACCTAACATTGTGCCAAACTTATGACGAGCAAATCCTACTAAATGGTTAACTCCCATCTACAATTCCACAAGATCAGCAAAGCACAGAAATCATCCATTCCCTCGAGAAAGTGTGGAAAAGGTTCATCTATTATCGGAGACATGAAAAACCTCTTGAGTAAAGAAAACCAAAATAGTAATGCTAAAGTAGAACAACTTAGTTCTTTCTGCCTTGTAACTAACTAACCTCAGCATGAAATGGTGGCATTCAGAGCAACATGTTATTTTCTGAATTAAAGGTGAAATTTCCATAACTCTTTCATTAGTCTTAAAGTATTAAAAAAACAAACAAACAAACAACAACAACAAAAAACCAACAAACATTTCCCTGGATCTATGGCTGTCAGAAGACTGACTACTGAATTAATGTAGCTTATTTTTAGTTTATTCCACTGAAGACATTTTGCATGCTATCTTGCAACAGCATTGGAGATTTTTTCAAAGGTGCAAAGTAAAATGGGGTGCTTGCTTTTCCATGAAAAACCACTTCATTTTAATATTTAACACCTAGTTGTTTAAATTATATGGAGTCTATTGACACTGAACATTAATGATCTGTAGGAGAGCACATTTTGCCTTACCTTTCTCTTACTAGATTTTTTTCCTACTTTTCATAACTTAATAATGTATTGTGCTCTTAGTCTTTCTTCTACCACAAAAGCACCCATAAGCAGTGGTGTTATTTATTGGCTTATTGTCCAATGTTTGAAAGTGTTCTCACCTGTATTACAAATGTAGAAATCTGAATTAATTTAATTAGAATTGATTATGAGTCACTTGAAGGTTTTGAAGATCCCAACCTACCTAGCAATTTAGGAGTCTAATTTTAGATTTTCCCTCCATTGGTCAGGTAAGATGTAAAATGCTTGTAAAAATTTATTGTGTAACAGAGAATGATAGGGTTAATTAAGGTTTGTTGGGTGTTAAGATTGATTCAGACACTTTGCTACGGCAAAGTTATTGCTGAAGTTAACAAGCGAGTGGACAAACAAGAATTTCAGTATTACTAGCATATTAACTAACTTCTGCAGTTTAGCAGAACCCAATCTTGATTGAAGATGCAGAATATTTTTCTTTCTTTTTTTTTTTCCACAAAGAACATTCTGCCCCATTGCCTCTCCAAAGATGAGCAAGAAAAGAAATATTTTTCAAATCTGCAATAATATTTTTGATCATCACCACTGAGACACCCAAAGAAACTAGGAAATTTAAGGTTAGAGTCACCGCCTATGATGTGGGAAATGGAGATTTGGGCTGTTGCAGGAAGACCAGAGTAGGCACTTGAATATGAATTTCCTACATCCCCACTATACTGTAACCATGAGTAACAGGGGATTCCATTGTACGTGTATTACTTTATGCACAAAAATCATGTCGAACACATTTGATGAACAAAGACAACAGAGAACAGGAGCAAGGAAATAATTTCTAATCCAGGACTAATGGCAGATAACAATACTCCATTTCCAAAAAATATACAAAAATGCCTGCAGATTCTAACGTAATAACTATTTACTCACCTAGATATGAAATTTGGAGTTAGACTTTATTAAAACTATGCACAGAGCCAAAATATGAACCTGTTTGGGGTATGTGCATTGCATTGACAGCAATATTAGTTGGATGGTATGTTTAAACTTGCATTAGCTGTTTCACTTGGCACTAGATTTTACACAGCAATATTTCTATAAAAATAAGATGTTTTCAAATATTTTTATAAAGCTTTTATTGCTATGATAGAATTTTTGTAACCTGCACCAAGTCTTTATTATCTCAAGGAAGGGAGCTATAAAACTGCTGGTTTTAAAATCAATTTATTCTCAAGTCATCCTCCACCAGCAATTGCAACTTTGCTCACTGCTACCTTCAGTTTAGTACTTGCACTTCTATAGCAGTTTCTGCAAAATGCACTTTTTTCCCCCCATTCTCAATTACAGGTTTCAGAGAGAAAACTGTACTGACAAACTGACACTAAAGAGACCTTTCAGCAAGTTATCCCAGAAAGGGTCAGCTTTAGTCTCTGAAGTACTTAGAAATGTATTGTACATGCCTCTGCCGTCATAATAACTGAGAACACTGCTGCTGGGTGTAAAATCCATGGTCTTCTCTGATATTAGCCTTCACAGTGCTCAAAACATAGTATTTTGAATGCCATTTGTGATGAAGTGTCAGTTGGAAGTGGAAGGAACAGCAATAGTAGTGCTCAGGAGCTTACGAAACCTTCCAGCGGGGAGGGGGGAAGAGCACTTCACTGATACACAGATAAAATGGAAGGTACAGAAACATGGTATTCTACCTAGGTGGTATCTACAGAGCTCTGGTGATAACAGGCAGGAATATCCCACGCGTCTCAGCCATACATAAAGAAAATGCTTCTGCATGTTGTGCAAAACCAGCTGCTGTACTCTTCATTTGAGGGTGGAGCCTTTTGCCCATTGCAGTACTTTTGCGATTGGCTGAGGTGATGTGCAAAGAAAAGTCTATATTTGGTAGTTCATCCTTGTACAATTTTCCAGTCATATTTTAAGAAACATAAGAAAGTCTATGGCAGAAAAACCGAAAAGATGAGTCAGTTGCAAAATGTAGCTTGCAAGCCTGTTGTAGGGCTAGAATTTGAAGCAGGATCCTCAATCCTAAAGGTCAGTGCCCTCTTCACTAGGCTGATAGCTGTTCTGTGACAAATGCCTCTTTCTCCCTGCTCCCTCTCTATTTCAAACCTGAGATAACTTCCTGACAATACTTTCGATGAAACTTACACCTCTGTATTCTCTCTCTTCCATTTAGTATGCCTCCACATAATACAAGCTATGCTTTGAACCACAAAATTGAGCTCACATGTAAGCATTTTGTTGACAGAGACATAATAAGTAGTTTAGAAGAATTTGTTTAAGAAGTAAGGTACACATTTAATTTTCATACTCAAATACTATGGTTCTTAAAAAGTCATTCCAAAGATTTCAGATTGTTTCCAGAATAGCAAATACCTTCCCAAACTTGTAAAAAGTATCAACTTTGCCTTTGTTGTGAAAGACAAAGTGAAGTATAAACAGAAAGGGCACAGCAGATGAAGTTGGATCCAGTTCCTACGGTGTCCTATCCCCTGCTATTGGGGAGCCTTATTTTTTTTTTTAGGATTAGCAGTTTGCCAAATCCACCAAAATAACATCAGAATATTAAGGTGCAAGAGGCTATGCCATCAAAATGTTGAAATTCTTGCAAAAGTCACTAAGAAACAGTCACAATAAATTCTTACCTATACATTGTAATACAAAGTTCTACAACATTCAACAGTGTAAGTAAATGGATTTCAAGTCATTGCTTTTGAGCATGAGCTTACCAGAGCCAGATGTTTACTTTGTTCTTTCAGAGCTTAAGTGCCATTAGCAAAACAAAATTCTGACGCTTAAATGTTCAAGATCATTTTTTCAGCTCAGATTTATTTCTTTTCTCCAATTATTCTAAATGCTTTATTATATATTTTTATAACAAAAACAAAACAAGCAAACAAAAAAACCATCCAAACAGACAAAATCTCACCAGCTAAGGAACAATAACATATTAAGGGGAAGAAAGGAAAAAAAAAAAAAAAAGGGAAAAAAAATTAAAACCACAGAAAACAGCTTCCAAAAATTGGAATGCTAATTGGCTTTAACATAATACAACTTAATGACTTTGAAAAGATCACTGCAGTTAATAGACTTCATGCAAAGAATTAAGTAAATTAGTTGTCTCATCTTTCATGTGCTGGGCACTGGAAACTGACACCAAATATTCCTACCCTCCCTTCCTCGCCTTGAGAAATTTCTCTAGCAAGAGAAATGAACACAGAGATTTGAAAAGAGGTTCCATGTTAGCAATTAAAATCTTTTCTCAAAACCATTTATTTCATAATTGTATTTAGTGAAGGCTGGTGGATAGTAAGACAAGCAAGGAAAAACACGGACTGTATTGCTGTGGGCACTACCTGAAGAGACAAAAAAGTCGTTGAGTACCTAAAAAGCAGTGAGGAGAGGAAGGAAATTATGTCTCAGATACAAAGTTTCTGTTTGATTGGTTTTCTGTCAGTTATGAGGAAAAAGACAGAAACAACTTACTAGGTGTGAACTGATACGACTCACAAGACAGAAATTTCCAAAGGGCCCAGTTGATTCAGGAGCGCACTCATAAAAAGGGCACTCTGTGAGTATCACTGTGAGAACACACCAAGGAAGCATTCCTGGCCAGTTACAACTTTTAAAACCATTATCTACCTCCACTTGCAACACCCTAGCAACCTGATAACCCATTATAGAACCAGTGCACCCTTTTACTCCACTGCAGAAAACCATCTCTCTTCTATGTGAGTGCAGATGCAGAATATAAAATCAGCTTGCATGATGAGTGCAGAATCTTTAATTACATGGAGAGAGAAAAAGATCCAGTCAAGGCTCACTGATCCTGAATATGTAATACTGCCATTCAGAATTACCCCTTACTGCTGACAAGCCTACTTCCCAAAATATGACAACTACCATTCTCAGAGGTCCCATTTGTGGGCATCATAAGGTCAGCACTCAGAATCTGGATTCTCTCACTCCCTCTTAACATCTAATGCCTCATATTTCCTTAACACAGACTGCTTTTGCTCTGGAGGCCCTTGGCTCGCTCTTTCTAATGGCTGATCTTATGGGCCAGGGGCAGATGCTTCCAGAAAATCCCTATCCAGGAAGCTTCATTGACCAAACACTGGAGTGTGTCACGCTTCTTCCCTGCCCTAGACCAGCTCTTCCTTTCTTCCAACAGAAGCTCAAAAGACAGCCTTTGTGTATGTCCAGGACACACTGTAAACATACACATTCAGCAGCATAAAAATAGGTTAAATTACACGACAATGTTTACAGGTACCCTCGTGCCCACTTTCTCAGTTTGTGCAGCCAGTTCCTCTATCGTGGATAATTTCTTGAAGTTCCACAGATTTCTGAATTTTAACACTTTTCTCCCCATTAAGGATCTGATATTTACCTGCCCTTGAGATTATGGAAATCAAACCATTTTCAAAAATTTTTAAAATGACACGTGTTTACCAGCATAGTGTTTCTGGTTGAGTTACAGACTGTATGAAATTGATGGGTAAGCTACTAGTTGCAGAGGATCGTGCAACTTACTTGTGAGTATTGGTGGAATGACGTACCACTTTATACTGTATTTCTAAATGACAAAGCTTAATCATAGTAAAATAAGTGACTGAGCAGTAAGATTAGAATAATTTCTCAATTCAGCTGTTTATGTTTTGATAATTAATTCAGCCATTTTTGACACCTGGCTGACAATCTCCACATCTAAGATCAAGAGCTGAGCTCTGAGATTATTCCTGAGACTCTGAGACTATAACCTCCCAGCCCTGCAGACACTTCCCATACACTCAGGGATAGTTCCACCTCCTATAGCAGTAACAGCCTACATTCTCTGAAGTGAAATGCTCGTCATACTCCTCCCGTAGGTAGTCCTACGTCCTCTCTATGAAGGATAGTACCCTCACCAGGATAGAACAAAGTCAAGGAAACAATCTCTATGTTCAATACCTCAAGAGGATGAAGGCATGAGTGACAATACTTAGAGAAAATCTCAGTAAAGTGGAAAACATCTATACACAACTGTAAACATTACGCAATTAGATACCTGTATATGCTGTGGCTGTTGCCATGAGCTAACCTTCTAAAAAGGAGGAGTAGTCTGCAGAGACCAGCAGCCATTTTAATTTCATTTCAGCAAAGGCTGTGAAGAAAATACAAATGCACTCTTTCTCTCTGATGGAGCTTAATTTTTGTTCTTATTTTGTTGTCCTTAATTTAAAATGAGAGTCACTCTTAACAGAAAATATCTGGTTGCTCTTTGAATGAAGAGAAACAAAAAGGAACAGATTAGCAAGGTGATCTGCTGGTACTGATGTCTGTTGCTGAAATCTTTTGTCACAAAAGTATTTTCAGAAAGCAAGCAGAATCTGTCAAGCCCTCAACATTAGTCTCTTTCTAACAGTATTTCCACAGATTAATTAACTCAAATGTCATTCTCTTATAGCTGCATGCACTCTTCAGAAGAGTACTTGGTAGCTGCTGTGTGTTTTGGATCAAACAAAGCTCTACAGGGATACAGTCATAATTCCAGTAAATTACTATTGCACTGGAATGCTACAGAATAGCTTTTCAGATATATTCCCAGGAAAATCTTAGCCCAAATGCATTCTCAGAGCAAAAGATTCACCATGGCCCTTTCTTCACCATTAGAGGCCACCTGTAGTTGCCTTTCTACATGCATTCTGAGGACAAAAGATGTTATCTTTTAGTAGACATGGGACCCTCACTTGGGCCACTATACCTCAGTGGAAATACTTTATTTCAGAACATCCATACCTAATGTACAGCTATATAACATTTATTCAGCAACACAGGGAGTTGTTATGACTAACTCCTCTTTGTCTCTTTAGTCAACTGTATCATGTAAACAGCATATGCACACACATCCTCATGTGCAGTCCTGCAAGTTCACTCTTGGCACCCACCCTTGAAAATCAGACCGAAAATTAATCTCTACATTCAAAATATCTGAAAGGCCTTCAGTAATTTGTAAAAAATTGTTTCTTACTCTCTTCAGGCAAATCCTCTTGTATTTTCAAAAAACTTAAATGTGTCTTCATCTTCAGGGAATAAAACAAAACCAAAATAACACAGCCGTGCTGGTCAGTATGACCATAAGTCCTAGAGAATAGTTCACCAGGCTCAAATGCTGCGAGTGACCACACAAACTTTCATTGCCCCTTACTGACTTTCGTAAGTCTGAGTCTTTCTTTGCCCTCATCAATGGCTCTTTCCCCCTTAATGTCCATCCTCAGTGACAACAGATCACAACCTCTTCTTCAAAGGTTTTCCTTTTTTTTTTCCCCCTGTTCATTGCCGTTCTTAAAAAAAAGACCAAGAAAAGAGTGTAGTTCTAATTATCTCCTTCCAGCGTAATGATTTCCCTTTCACAATTTTCCCTGCTATGGTTAGAATGGGAAGCAATTATCCGCTGGCACATGAGGGTAAATGACACCTAGTATAAAACCTGTATAGGTAAATCAGTAAACATACAAACAGGCAGCAAAAACACATTGGAAAAAACTGTTTTGTATTTGTGTTTGAACCTCACACAAAGCAAGTCTGAATATCAGATTTATTTAAAAAAAAAAAAAAACAAAAACAAAAACAAAAACCTAAAAAACCCCACCTATCCAGTACAGTATAATTACCGCAGAAGCCAGAGGGATAAAAAAAAAATCTTCCAAATTCTCGCCATTCTCTGAGCAACTCACAGTTAAAAGGGGCTGAATATTTTCTAGGCTAATATAGGGAAGCATTATGACAATCCTGCTCCTGAGCTTCTCTGTGCTTAAATCAGCACAAGTATATTAAAATAATGTCACATAATTTTCCTCATGAAACCACCATTTTGCTGTTACCTGGAGGGATACTGTAAGATACACTATCGTACTATAAATGTAAATATTCTGTACACCAAGTGTTCCATGAGAATGGAAACTTAATGATGTATATATTACAACATCACTGCTGGAGTTAGGGTTGTATTAGCATTTCTGTGATAACCCACCCCACCATTTCCCAGAGGTTTATAACTCAACTGTAAAAATTTACTACAAGCTGAAATTTAATGTATCAAGTCCACCCCAGGAGCATTTTCTTTTTTAAAAAAGACAGCCATCTCCATGTTTTGAGATTGAGAATGCATATATGTGTTAAACATACTTTTTAGTGTCCAATTTAATGAAAAAAAAAAGTCACTAATAAAATGGTTTTAAGAAAAACAAATCCATAACCACAGTCGGCTCTGAAGGTGTCAAGTGGAAAAATATGATGAACGATTAAAATATAATTTTGAAAACAGTTTATGGAGAGTCAAAGTAACTGCTGGGAATAAAACCTGATTAAAAATACCAAGATCCTGAATTTCTTTAATGTGTGTTTATTTTTCTGCCTTGTAAAGACCTAATTTTCATCCTGTTCTGTTTGAGGACACAGCATTGATTTTTCTGGTACAGCAACAGATCCAGTCCCTGAGTTATTGATATGCTTTTAAAATACAAGATACACTGTAATGTAAACTGAGCCATAAAAGAGTTTCTTCTCCTCAAACATATTTCTTCCTCCTCAGAGCTCAGCATTTCTGTACTACAGATTTAGCTCAGCCTGGTAGCCATCATGTCCAGCGTAAATCCCAAGTAGCTGTGTAGTGATCAAAGCCTTCACCTCCTTATTCTAATGCCTATAGTTTCTGAGGTTAGCTCTTGAGAGGCCTTTTGTTTGCTCAGATCATACCTAATATGACTGAAATAGGCACAGTTCTTTCTATGTCTGCAGCCATATCGCAAAGCTTTGAGACTTGCTTTTATTTCCATTGATTTTTCTTTGCTATTGCTGCTGTATATGTTTTACTTTCTTGAATATAAATGAGGTTTATTGCTAAGGTCTAGCTTATTGCCATAAGCTGTTCTAAAGAAGTGTAAACTATTCTTTCTTCTGTAAGACTCTGGGAATGGTCTCAGCCCAAACTCAACAGATAGTTTTTCCTCAGAAGAATAACCACAAAGTTCTGTAGCATAGCCCAAAACTGGAAAATTATGGGTGGAGTGGGCGAACACACCACAAATTTGAAATGAAGATTTCAGAACTACCTTAACACTTTGTTTTCAGTAGATCAAGTTACCTCTGTGAAGCTTCATTTTTTGCCTAGAATGTTAAGAAGAACCTTAGTATTTTCTCATCAGCTGAAAGTATTTGTACTAATATGTATTACAATGGAATTTGAACCAGAATTCAAAAGATAAACACTGTAAATGGATCACTAATCAAAATCTTGTGGTTTGGGGAACATTACAGACTTTAAGTGTGAGGACGCTCTTTGTTAGCTGTTTATCATTGACAAGACCTCTGCATTGTACAACTGCAGATAGACCATACTCTGAAGAGTGTGTGTAAAATACATGAGATGCACAGAACACAAAAGAATAAAACAGAACATAAAAATTCCCAGATGAAGTATTTCATTCTTTAACATTCTCTGTTTTTGTTGAAGAAGGATGACTGAGAGGCCAAAGCAGTGCAATACTTGAAACAGAAGTCTTTAGGAGAAATCCAAGTTAGAAGAAATTATTCAACTGCAAATACCTTCTGATGGCAACAGTATGCATTGAAGTGCATGAAAAAAAAATAATCACAAGTTCTTGAGCAGAAATATGAAAATCAGGGCAAGAAGTAGTCACTTGAAACTGACTAAATCCTTTCAAATAAAAACACATACACAGTGAAGTAACCATGAAGCTAGAAGCAAGAAAAGCACAACAGCTTTGAGGGTTGTGATCAAACTATCAAAGTGCGATGTCTGCTCTCTCAAAGACTTTGCTTGCACGTTGTGATCAGTCACATGTTATTTCTCTCCTTAATAGTTTCTCGTCTTAGCACTCCAACGATATGACAGGATTTGTTTTTCTTCAGATAAAACCACTGCATATAATCACATTACAGAAGCGTCAAGGAATGAGCGTCATAGAGTCATTCAAAAGGTAGCCAGAACAAACCTTGAGAAGGCAGGACCTGCATGTTACAGACAGGTTTTTGACAAAAGTGATCTTAGGAAGCTTTTTGTGATGTAGATACCATACCCTTCTCCAGCAGTCCTTTCCTGCCCATAGCAAGCAGCCCCGAGCCCAACAGCTAGCCTCAGCCAGGTGACTAGCCTGACTGTAGGAGAGAAGGAAGAAAAGAGCTCCAAGTGAAGTAAAAATTCAAAATCTGGCCTTCCTACCAGATGCTTTCCAGCTGTATATTGGCCCTCCAGTTCTGTCTTGCCAGCTTTCATAAAGCTGCTACTTTCAGGTTTTCAGTGGGTCTTTTTTCTAACATTTCTCATTTTCCCCTCTTACAGCTTCTTTCACAGATGTGCTGAATGGTAGTGTTATACAACTCAGCCTGGAGAACTCTCATGGAAATCAATTTGACTAATGCACACACAGCATAAAAGGGGATATTTAACTGCAAAGAGGATGTTTTTTCCCCTGGACTGGAGAACAAGAGCAATCATTTGAGCTAGTTTCTGTATGGAAGTTGGAGAGAAGTGATGGTTTCCCCATGGATTAACATTTCCTGACTTTGCTCTTCACACAAAGGTTACAACTACTTATGTTATATGCAAGCTATGCATAATAATTAGAAACAGGGCACACTGTCTAAATCATCATACTTGTTAGCATTTCAATGCAGATATCATTTTAATCCTTGAATTTCTAATGTCAACAGTAGCTGCTTAGAGTTGTCATTGAAATCTTTAATTTCTCTCCTCTTCCTACTGCATCTACGTGCACACATTGTTCATTGATTATGGTTGGGCATTTCTTCTAGGTTTTTATAACCTTGCAGTACCATTTATGCAATCAGAACTTATACTGGCAACCTAGTACATGTTATACAAGAGTGGAGTTACATATTTGAATGATAAGTATTGAAGTTACTTAAGGTCCTATTCAGAAGGATTATATAGCATAATAAAGGTCAGCTGCGATACATACTATTATGTTAACGTGCAAAAGGATGTGTAGCAGTAGATGATGTGAAGAGTTTATTTATTATAAAGCAGGTCATGTGTTAGGAGTAAGTTTCAGATAGCAATAGACAGTGACAGTGGATTATTGTAGGCTTATGGTAAAACCATTTTCATATCAGATGAAACAATCATTTTAAAACTGGAGTCAGAATCCCAAATCCACACAGAGCAAAGAAAAGTACCTGAGGAGCTTTAGCAAGAAACTTTCATAAGGCTTCTGAGCTAGTGGTGATGTTTCCATCAGCAGGTTTCTTGGTTAAGAAACTATTCTTTCTGATACTGATTGAGTATCAGATATTTGATAATTATCCAGTATCAATGGATAGTAGGTCTATCCATTCATATTAAACTCATATTGAAAAGTCCTCACAGTGATTTTTGCACATCATGCATCAAGAATACAAGTATTTTCTGTGATGTGCCATAGTTAGCAACAACTAACTAAATCAGGACACTCCCTGATAATTAAAAATAAGCATTTTGGACATTTTTTGACAAATTATTGTCTCTATCACCATTCTTTTAGGTTTTCTGTGGTTTGGAAAAGAAAAGTGGGAGAATTTCTCTTCTCTGTGGTTTCCTTATGGAAGGTGATGCATGTAATAATGTACTTAAGGCCCTGCACAAGTCAGTTCTGAAACACAGTTCATGCATTACTTATGAGATTTCACTGAAATGTAAATCTGAGTTATTTTCATTTGTTCCCTTGGTCTAAAATGAAAAAAACATTTACTAAGTCCAAGGAATCATTTTCAGAGTTCAAATTCTAAAGAGAAATGTATGGTATGGTAAAATTTATTAATAAAAAATAAATACATGTCCTAACAAATAAAGCTTCTGCACTATAAAACTTCACATTTGTCTGTATGAATGTTTAATGCATTTGTAAAAAGCAGTCCTGCTTTGCAGAGTATAGCCACAAAAGTGTCCTGCAACCTACTAGCACTTACAATCACAGCATGGGTCCAAAGAGGATTGTCAGAAATGCATCATCCATGCTTGATAGATCAGAGGAACTGTACAGAGTATATTAAAGTCATATTATAGTTACTAATAGGAAAGCAAATGCAAAAATATTTCTGGGTTAGCTCTAAAATTAGATATTAACTTATAATTTGACTGGCTTAAGCACACTTAGGAAATTAGCAGTCAGTGTTGGATCTTGCTAAGAAAATTTAACTATGACCTACAGAAACCAATTGCATGACAGGGACCTAAAAATATAATTTCAGAAAAAATAATGATAATCATAATGTTTTATAAATTGCATGTCTTTCCACTCTAATAAAAAAATGCACCTTGAAAGGCTCTGATGTCCTCTACCATAACCAGTTTACATGCATATTATTGTGAGCAAACCATGGCCCACAGTTCCTTAGCCATCTTTAAAAAATGCATAATAATTTATCTGGAATATTTTCTTCCATCTCTGAGTTACTAAAAGGCTTAAAACCAATATGAATTTAGAACACAAGCAGGATATATTTCCTCTAGCATATATTCAGGGTTTTGCACAGGGTTATTTTGGTGATATTGCTGCTGTTCCTGCATTTATGTTCAGGTAGGACTATCATGATCTGCCAACGCAATGGAAAATATTTCCAACTACATTTACAAGATATTTCAATTTCAACTGAAAAAGATATTTTAAAGGATTTTTTTATATGTAAAGGTTATACATATCAGTAAAAATTAAAGCACTGAATTGAGTAATTGCACAGAATTTTAAAGAAGTGTTAATATTTGCAGTGAATGTGACCCCAAATAAACTTGTTAGATTCAGACACCTTGTAGAAATGTAAGCTCAAGTTATTCTCCCTTGAAAGATAAAAAAGGTCAGGGAATCTGAGCATAGTTTCAAGCTTGTTATACATATACATACGTGACCAGTTACAATCTGAACTTGAGACTTCAATTTGTTATTGAACAAAACCTTAATCTTCCAAACTTCTTGGGGAAAAGCTTTAAATAGGTGAAAATAAAATATGACTATTGAAGAAATGAAAGGATATGAAGAGCCATCTGAGGCAGGAGTACCAAAAAAAAAGTCAAAATGTTTTCCAACCTGAATAAATCTTTGTAGGAAATACTAAACAAACAAACAAAACAACAACAACAACAACAAAAAAAAAAGGGTAAGAGGAAGAAATTAAATATATCTGAAATTATGAGTGCACTAGAAAACACAGTACAATAAACTTCAAGCTGGCCTCTTGGGGAAAGATTAAAAATAAGAATTGTAAACTATACAAGAAGTAGTTTGTAGAAACTGTATCTTGTTCAAAAATAAAGCAATCTAACTTATCTCCCCAGATGCAAAATTCTACAGTTTAATTTAGTTTACAGTTTAAATTGGTTTTGATCATTTCGCTGATTTCTACTTAACTAGCTTTAATTTTAACATTTACTTTTAATTGACACGAGGCAATTCCGTGAGTTATGCCAATAACAGGTCTTCCCTATGTAAAAAGGCTCAAAAATACCTTGAAGTCAGAATGACCAGTTCAAATGCTGTTCAGAAATTCTCAAAATACTAAAGAGGTTCCAAAATGGTCACAAAAATTTTCTTGTAAAGGAGGAATCCAGAATGATTTACAATCCATTCCTGTAGTTAATGGCTTATACACAAGAGAAGCAGAGCATACCACCACCATATCTCCAGAACTGTTTACAATCTAACTAATTTGTAAGGTAAGAAGTTTTCTAAATATATGTCATTTTGATTAGGAATGCACTTTTTTTTTGCATTGTGTAGTATTCACTTGTATGTGTAATGGAAACTGGTCTTAGATGGGGATTTTCTAAAGTATGCAGCACAGTGGGACCAAGTAGATGTTGAATATTTCAAAAAAAATATGGCAAATCAGTCAGGCCAAGATTTCCCCCTATCATATTCCCTAGGATTATAGTCTCAGTAAGGGTAAATTCCCATTCACAGGACAGAACAGGTGGGAAGTTGAACTACTGGAATATCACATCCCTTACTATTAATTGGGCAGCAAGGAGAAATTAAACCAAGGACTCCAGTTTCACAGGATAATTTACATCAGAATGAAATGTGCATGGGTATCTTTGTGCTAACTTCACTATGCACCATAATACAGTAATAGTGATGCAGTGACAGATTGGCAATCATGTACTTTTAACCCTAGAGAGTTTGATTTTTGGTTATTAGCCCCTGTGTTGTGCATATTTAGCTGGAGAGATAAAAGTATATTCATTTTATTCTTAGTATGCTACAACCACACATACATTTTTCTTGGTATTTAGACCTTTAGAGAGTAGCTCTTAGGCCGATTATGTTGGGAAACTTCCCAGGAAAGTGTCATTCAGCCTTTGTATCTTCTATCCCTCTCTGCTGTATCCACCTCTCTTCCTCCTTAAATTTTCTCCTTCGCATCAAATGTTACTGTTATTTCAAAGCAATAGGAATCAAGGACAAGGGCGAGAGCTGGCTCTGTCAGACTGTGTTGAAAAGTTCCTGAGGATGTAAGAGAGAGGAAAGAAACATGAATTGTTGCAATTGCAATCCAAGATGAAGAAGTTGGAGGCTGGGGTGCAAGGATTTTGGACAAGTCAGTGGAAAGGGAGGTGAGGTATACATATATTTACAAATGTATTTGAAGAGCAGAAGGAAGTAAGATTGCATAAAGTTTCTGACTCCTATTGCAACAGGCTATTCATTTAATCCTTGCTTTGCCTCCATTCAGTCAGCTTCTTGGTACCATTTCATAATGAACCCAGGCTTAAATAAAAGAGTTATAGAAAATAACTGCAAAGCTCTTCAGAATGAGTACAATAGGCGACAACTTTTTGGAATGACAGAGAGAGAATGTTGATATGTTGAGGCACTTCATCCATTTAAAACCTTTCTTGCTTTTATCAAGTATGTTTTAATTTTTATAACTTGCTAGAGCTAGAAAGAGAGCTCTTTAATTATAAATGTGAAAGAATAAATACACATCTTTAGCTTGCAACAATTCACTTCAGTTTTAAGAAGAAATGTGATTTAGAATATTCCTTTATTGTATACTATTTTTTAGTAACTAGAAGTCAAAGCTACTGATGACTGAAAGAACAATGTAACCAGCTTGACTTTGAGAAATTCAGGGCAACTAGAAGGCTCCCCTCAGACAAAGACACAACATACAGATGTCCTAGAATTCATCTGGAAGAAATGCTGTGAGCTCCAATATGTACTTCTGCAGGTAAAAATGCTTTTTTCTCTGCTTGTAGTTTGCAAAACTTGCTCATTGCAATCCTATAAATCTTCCTTTAAATCAAAAGAAGGTATAGTTGCTAATATGCAGTCTGATGTCCCATCTTTGAAGACTCCCAGAAGAGGGAAAACTTTCTTCCTCTTCTCTTTATCACTACAGGGATCATTAACAAAGATGAGAAGGCACCACAATAATAATAAAGCCCCAGCTGTGTCTCCAAATATATGCAGGCAACTCAAAAACTGTAAAATCAATAGCCCAGTCTTCACCCAGAAATGAAAGCAGCACAGCAGAGATTACATTTCAGTGACATGAACAGACAAGATTGCAGCTCTGTCAGACGTCTCACCATCTGGGCTTGGATGGAGCAAGGAAATACAGTCTGGAGCACAAGCTATTTTCCCTAGACACAAAAGCAACAGCTTCTTCTAGGCTCGGAACAGTGGTAGATGTTAGGTACCAATGAAACAAAACAAATGTATGAATCATAGCAGAGGACAGGGAGTGGAACTGGCACCTTTGTGCTAACCCTTCTCCTCTGAGAAGCAGCAGCTCTTGTTTCTCTGAACCACTTAGCCTAGAAATAGACTGAAAATCAAGAAGATAAACTGAAGATCAGCTGCTTAGTGGTATCAATTCAAAGTAATACCACCAGCTTTTCAGCAGACTGAGTACTGAGTGTGCATATCTGCAAGTCAACATCAGCAATAGTAGTGTCATACTTCAGTGTTTTACTGAGATATAACAAGGGGGATAGGTATTGAGTAGTAGGGGTAAGGAAAGCAGAAAGGGTTCAGATTACACATAATCCTTCATCATGTGTATCATGCATGGATCTTGCACATTTTTACAGCTTTCTTCTAATTCTATGGAATTTCATCTTTGGTGCTGGTGGGGGGCGGGGGGGGCATGCGCAGAAATAAAGCACAGCTCTAGCTATCACAGCTGCAGAGAAATCCTTTAAGTTTGAATCATGTTCAAAAAGCAAGAAATCCAGAGGTGCAGGAAGATCAGAAATGAAAAGCTATGTTACTAATCATTCCTTGCGTGAGCAACACATCAGTTTGAGGGTGAGAGTTATTGCCTGCCTCTTCTCACCACAACCTGACACATGAAACAAAGAAAGCTTAAGGGAGGGACCAGAATACCCAGTTGGTAACTAAACTGAGAGAACGTACCATCAAAAGATGAGAGGTCTAGCCTGACTGGGGCCAAAAAGTGGTATCAATCATCATCTCCTTTGAATTTATCAACTGCAAATCTTCCTCCCAGTGGATTCTCTCTACAAACTTCAAATGACATCATTGCATAGATCACAACGATCAAGTGTCCTCTCACAACCAGGAAGGCAAGAAGCATGATACCCAAGGACTTAAGCCTAATTAAATTCATATTACTGCCGGACTTTTTTAACTGGAAAAAAAAAATCCTGGGTCCTGAGCCTTATATATATATATATACCTCTCCTTGCCAAGGAGGATGCTAAGCTTGGAGATTTCATAACAGGAATGATGATCTTCTGAAAACATGTAGAGCTTATTATGTGAGGATCACAGGATAATTCAGCTTGGAAGGGAGCTCAGGAGGTCTCTGTTCTTACCTCCTGCTCAAAGCAGGGCCAGCTCTAAGGACAGATTCCTGGAGCCTGGCTCCATCTTCTTGATGACCTCCTTATAGGCACTGGGAGCTGCTGTTAGGTGTCCCCAAAGCTGTCTCTTTTCCAGGTTGAACAAGCCCAGTTCCCTCAGCCTCTCCTCACAGCACAAGTGCTCCAGCCCCCTTACCATCTTTAAAGCAGTTGAATATTAGCTTCTAGAAAGATAGAGTACATCACAGATTCCTTCATTCATCCAGTAACAATTTACAGAAGAAATACAACAGAAGGGTTAGAAATGAGGTGTGATACACTTTTTGATAGCAGTGCTAAGAGCTATACTGGTACAGTCAAACACCAAATGGCTATTTTGAAAAATATTGTTATAACATCTGATATAGGAGATAATTAATAAAATCACAGGAAAAGTCAGGTTGGAAGGAGGCAATCTAGTCTAACCTCCTTCCCAAAGCAAGGTCAGCTATGAAGTCAGGGGTTTAATTCTTCAGTCATCCCTTGCTACTAGCAGAAGATGAAGAATTCAACCTTATTTAAAAAAAATCCATTTCTTGCTAACTCACATTTCATTATAGGATTCTAAGAAATGAAAAGTACTTCATTATGAACATGGGAGTTATAAGGCAAGAGGGAAGGGTAGCCATCTGTAGTAGAACACACTGCTCCTGTTTACATTTATCTCATCAGTTTGTTTACAGTGAACCCTCCTGAACCTCTCCTTGCTAGATAGGATGCCTTCCCTTTGTGTTAAGCAGGCTTATGCTTAAAGTCAGAATGAGCAGATGGAAAGAAAAGTTTTAACAACAAGAGTGCTCTTCCATTGTACTTATGATGACAAAACAGTACAAAATGTCAGCAGTAGGCAGTCTGCTGCCATCTACAATACGAGGTATATAGCTGTTTTTTTTAAATCCAGAGTAGGCTGTTTCTGAGCAACATAAAACAAGCAGGAAAAGATTAAAATAAAACAAGTCAACCGAGGAAAAAATTCAAAGGAAGTCTTTCAATCCACGTCCTATCCTTTTGCATATAACAAATATAAAAAAGGCAGTCAACCTACAGCCTTGGTACAGAGGTAGCGCACAACTACAACTTATCTCCCTCTCCACTTGCTGTTTTTCAGTCAGGGACACCTTAGGCACAGGCAGGAGGGGAAACAAATGCCTCAGACAGGTGATTACCACTTGCTTCTAGCTGACCTCCTTAGGGTTAAATTCAGATGCAGCAGTTTGCACTGCAGCTTCTGGGCTCTGCTTCTAGATCTTCCTGAACTTCTGAGCTTGCTGGAGGACCCTGGGAACTCTCTGGGGAGCACCGTGGTTCCTCCTGCTGCCAGGAAAGGATAGCTACAGGAAGCTGTAGCTTTTAGCAAGCTCTAGAAGCTTCTAACAAGATCTGGAAGCTGTTCTTGATCAAAAGGTGCCATCAGGTGATTATAAAGAGTCAAGGACCCTTTCAGCAGGATGAGAGAGGTCTGGAGTGCATGCATAAGAGGGCCAAAAAATCTTTATCTGTGCCTGTGCAGGCAGGGGCAGTGACATGACATCGGGCACAATCACCAGCAGTGACTGAAAAAACTAGCCCTGGCATCCTCCTTGATGACTAAGGTCTGCTTGGAAGAGACAAGATCCACCCAAGCAAGTGGAGCAAAAGCATTTTTGCCAACAGGCCATCCAGCCTGGTGAGGAAAGCTTTAAAACAGAAACACGGGAGCCAGAATAGACTTCAATATGCAATACAGCAAGGAAGTGATGGATGGGGTTGGCAAGTGTGCAGTATGCTATGGATGGAAGACACCTCAACCAATAGAACAGAGCTGAGGGGGCCACGCCATGTCTATGCACCCAAATGAAATGCTAAAAGGACAGCAGATTGCATGTTTTCTCAGAAATCAGTACACTGATGCCTTTGTGAAGTGTCTGTACACCAGTGTTCTCAGTACAGTGAACAAGCAGGAGCTATTAGACATCTGTGTGCAGTTACAGGGCTACAGCCTTATTTGGATCATGGAGACATCGTGGGGTAGCTCACTCAACTTGAAGGCTGCAGTCGGTGGGTACAGGCTTATTAGGAAGGTGACCCTAGGATCACCATTTGGAAGGCCAGGATGGTGAGGAGGAAGAGTTGCCTTTGATCTGAGAGCAGCAGATGGGTGATGAGCCAACTGACAGCTTATGGGTCAGATTCACCGGGCAGAACAAAACCAGTAATGTGGTGGGTGTCTGCTGCCAACTACCTGATCAAGAGGAAACATAGATTTTGCGGCCTTCTTCAGACAGCTGGAATAAACCTCACATGCACAGGCCCTGGTCCTCATGCAGACATTAACCACCCCAATATCTGCTCGATAGACAATACAGCAGGGCACAAGCAATCAAGGATGTTTCAGGTCTGCATCAAAGATGGCTTCCTAACACCCATGATCAAGCAGCCAACAAGAGAAGATGCTCTGTTGGATCTTATACTTAACAAACAAGGAAGAGCTGAATGGGAGCATGAAGGCTGGGGGCAGCCTTGGCTGCAGTGACCATGAGATGTGGAGTTCAGGATCTACGGAGACAGGAACAATGTAAATAGCAGGATCACAGCCCTCAAATTCAGAAGAGCCGACTGGCTTGTTTAGGGATCTGCTTGGAACAATCACATGGACTATGATACTGGAAAGAGGAGTCCAGGAGAGCAGTTCAATTTTTCAAGGACCACTTCCTCCAAGCTCAAGAATGGTCCATCCCAATGTGCAGAAAGTCAAGCAAAGGTGGCAGGGAGCTCCTGAACACTCAACTATCAAAAATAATAATAAGAGGTGGCAGCAGGGACAGGTGACCCAGGAGGAATACAGGGACACTGTCCAAGTGTGCAGTGATGGAGTTAGTATACCAAAACACATCTGGAGCTGAATTTGGCAGGGAATCTACAGGGTAGTTAGCCTCGCCTCAATCCCTGGGAAAGTAATGGAGCAAATAACCCTGGAAGCTATTTCCAAAAATATGAAAGACAGGAAGGGAGTAGTAAGCATCTATTTATGAAGCAGAAATCAAGTCTGACCTACGTAATAGCCTTTTATGATTAAATCACTAGCTCAGTGGATGAGAGGAGTGTGATGGATACTTTTCTCTTGACTTTAGCAAGGCTTTTGACACTTTATCCCTTAACTTTCTCATAGACATATTGATGAAATACAAATTAGATTAGTGGACAGTAAGGTGGATTGAAAACTATCTGAATTGCCAAGCTCAAAGGATTGTGATCTGCGGCACAAGGTCCAGCTGAGACCAATCACTAATGGTGTTCTGCTGGGGCTGATACTGGGGCCAGTATTGGTTAGCATGTTTGTTAATGACCTGGAACATGGGCCTGAGTGCATGTGAATGGGGAGGAGTGGCTGGTACACCAGATGGTTGTGCTACCATTCAGAGGGACCCCAACAGCCTGGAGAAATGAGCCAAAAGGTCATGAAAAGGGAAGGGCAGAAGTCCTGCATCCATGGGGAAGAAATAACACCATGCACCAGCACAGACTGGCTTGAAAGCAGTTCTGCAGGAATGAACTCTGCAAAGGAAGGAATGGACAAGCTGACCGTGAGCCAGCAATGTGCCCTGGCGGCAAAGGCAGCCAGTAGTTTCCTGATTTGTGTTAGGAAGAGTGTTGCCAGCAGGCTAGGAGAGGTGATTCTTCTCCTCGGCCAGCACTGGTAAAGCCACTGAGTGCTGGGTCCAGTACTGCAATCCCCAGTATAAGAGAGGCATGGACATCCTGGAGCAAGTCCATTTAAGGGCCATGAAGATGATTAAGGACCGGAGCATCTTTCTTATGAGGAAAGGCAGAGAGAGCTGGGACTCTTCAACCCAGAGAAAACAAGGTTCGCATCTCATGGTCTGAGCAAAGAAGGTGGAGACAGACTCTTCTCAGTGGTACCAGCCACAATTTCAAATGCATGAAATACCATTTAACCATCAGAAAAAAAAGAAAGAATAAAAAACCTGCATTTTTACTGTGAGGGAGAGTAAACATTGGAACAGTTTTTCCGGAGAGGTTGTGGAGTTTTGGTCCTTGGAGGAATTCAAAATGAGTTTTGACACAGCCCTGAGCAACCTGCTCTAACTGACCCTGCTTGGAACAAGAGGCTGGACTGGAGGATCTCCAGATGTCCCCTCCCACCTCAATGAGTCTATGGTTCTGTGATCAGTTTGGTTGCCTTTCCAAATACATGACCAAAGTGCAGGAACTTTTCACCATGTCATGTGTACACCTGTGGTCCCTTGATGGGAACACTCATCTGTTTTAGCTATATTACAAGATTGCATTCACATCCATAACAGAAGAAGATCATGACCTATAAGCCCTGGAGTACTGTAGGAACAAGTGTATGCAGCACTGCACCAGAAACATTGGGAACCACTGATGGAGTAGATTCCTTTAGTTAAAAAGCCTAAGCAATAACAGAGACATTATAATTAGCTATGGATTCACAGCTATGTTTGCTGGTAGTGAAACTCACAGGAAGAATTACTCTGATTTACAGTAATTTGCCACTGAGGGTTTCAAACTTCACCAAAAAAAAATCTATTGATTTCATAATATAACAGCAGAGATGAGGAAACTCCCCAGGAAAGTTTTCTGTGTTGGAATATTTTTGCAGTATTTTTGCATCCTTTCTCCACTTTGATTAGATACAAGAGTGTACTTGCTAGCAAAAGGAAGATTGAAAACATATTCACTAAAACCAGGGATGAACAAAAATGGCTGTTTAGTTTGCAAAATATTTCCAGTTTTCAGATATTTTTTATTATTATTTTGCACTGGTTTGAACCAGAAAAGATATTTTAAAAAGAAGCCCCAAAAGAGAAAATCACACTTCAGACTAACCCATTAACTCTGGCACTTGCGAAGGAAAACAGAAATGGAAGTTCAGTCTCCTGCTCTGAATTAATCAAAGCAGGGACTTGAAGTTCATATATTAGCTAATTCAGTGGAATATGTTAAGAAAAAAAAAAAATTCTATGGGGCTAATATGGCTTTACTATCCCTTTACAATATTAAGCACTAAAACAAATCAGTGTTCTAAGGTTCATACCCTTTAGCTTCTTAGCAGACAATAACCGTTATCACTTTTTTAACATTTTATGTAAAACAGAAAAACAAGCAAAGAAGTTGAACTCTAAAGGGAGGTATTTCCAGATGGGAGTTGGTTTTTTTTTATGAGGAAATTTTTTCTACCACCAAGCCCATTGCACAGGATGATTACAATGTTAACAGAAGTCCTCTTTAAGAGAGCAAGGCATAGTATGGGATGAATTAGTTTAATTTTAAGAACGAAAATGAACAAACCGAAATAAGAAACACCTACCAAATCAAAAAGTTAGAACATATAATACCTGTTTGTGACTTTCATACCACCACATGTTTACAGTTATACAATGTGTATATATATACCTGCACATGTGTACAGCAACATACGATATCACTGCTGTTTGCACAGACACCCAAAAGCTTTAAACTGACTAGATCATTGTTGCTGTCGGTGTAATCACAGCAGCTCAGTGCAGACTAAAAAACCTACTTGAGAAGCTTACTCAAGGCCCTTTGGTATCCCCTACCAAGACCTACACTTCCAAAGCAATACTAATAACTGTATTTGAAATAGAAAGTTTTGGACTAACCTCATATATTGGCACAAGTTACTCAATACGACTGAAAAATATTCTCTAGCATATAAACCACCCATGGACAGACAAAAAAAGTTTGGGGTTTTTGCAGAGCTGCCAAAAAGGCAGCAACCTTGTAAACTTATACCACTTTTACCATCACCTAAGAAGCATCTATTTGCATCTTTGTTCAAAGGTTCACATCACAATGTTTTAGAAAACATGGTTTTACCTGGCTAAGAAGCAGTCACAAGGAAAATGGGGAGCATATAAGAGCAAGATGATTCATTCCAGACAACTGAGGCATGTTACTCAAAACATCCTCTCGGCTCCCTTCTTAGTCCAGCTGTCTGATCAGTCTCTGTCTCTCTCCCAAGTACAGATTAACCAAAGCCCAGAAGTATCCTGAGGGATCCCAGGATGTGGTAGGAGCTATGAAATTCAAGCTCTTCAGCGTAGCTTTTCTCCAGAAAGGAGAGAGGTAAATGGACCGACACCTAATTGTTTCAACCACTGGGTTGTTTAATCTCCAATTAGACCTCATTTCTCATCTGCTAAGTTCAACCGATTGATTTCCAGTCACACACTCTTCTTGTTTACTGTAAAGATATGCCTCCTCTCTGCTCAGAGAAAGCAGCCATGTGTGGGCCCCACTTGTGCCTCAAGACAGCTGGTTGTGAGCCTGCTCCAGCTCAGCACCCAGCAGCCCCACTGACACATGGCTCTACCAGTGCCTAGATATCCACCCAAGGAGCAGGTGTTTTATTGCAGGCATAGCTGCACACTAACAGGTCTGAAAGCTTCAGGATGAAGTTGGCTCAGAGCAAGCATCTGACTGTGCAGATACTACAGTCAAAAGCAGCCCTTGGGTTGTGCCTGCAGAGCTCCCTGTTCACTAATTTCTGACTTTTTCAGACTTTTCTTAGCATAATTTTATATAACAGGTTGGGATGCCACTTGAGGTAGGTATAGCTACATAGCCCTTTATATAGGGGCTGTATAGAGGCCTCTGTACAGCATAAGTACCAAACTAAAAGCAACACTCATCCTCAGTGGCTAGCTGTTGGCTGTTCTTGGGTGAACATATTTTTAGCACTATCCCAGTATTCCTGATGATAGATAGAACATGATGATGAAACTCCTACCTGGCAAAGTTTTATTAAAATCATTGTTTCCACAAAACTTTTCAGCTTCAACAAAATAGTGTTTTCTGACAAAAAGTGGTGCACCCAGCAATGCTGAACAATTCTACCAGCTTCTTAAAATAAGCAAAAACATCATTATTGGAAAGACTGAACTGCAGTCATCTGCATAGTAGAGGCAGGTAAAAAGGAAAGAGTGACAATGTAGCCCACAAATGAAACTCAAAAAATGGTCTGCTTTTCTTGTCTGGCTATTTTATATGCTAAACTACTATAAAGCTATTGTTGTTGTAAGATATCAAGCCATCTCAGTTACACTGCATGCTTCCCTGTCACAGAGAGCTAAATGGGTCATTCTTATCTACCTTTTCACAGTTCATGAGGTTTATTGATACTACGAAATCAAATTTTTAGTAAAAGGATGGTCTGTCATTTTGTGAAAATAAATGTATAACAAAGCTATGTTTCTGTTAGTTTATCTGCATCTATCAAATTAATCTGATTACTTATAAGCTTTCCTAAACCATTCAGAAGAAAAACTCTGTTAGAATTAGGAGTTAGGTATATTATGTCCTTCTAATGTGCTTAACAAGACAAATCATTACAGAATTCAAACACTTTGGCAAGCATATATTCCTGGCAGGGGAATGGACATTAACATGGCAGCAAAAGCAGTTTCTCATGCTCAGGAGACACTCTAGAGGGCTGTCCTGGAACAGAACGTTAGTTCTGGGTGGGCTTAAGTCAGATAAAACCAGTTGAAAGAAATAAACAAGAATGTTGGAGAACAGAAATTTCAATATTTCCTATGAAGAAACGCAAACCTATGCAAACCTACCATCACAGATAGCTGCAGAGACACAGGCTGATTAAAGAAAAGATATAGCATCTGATCCCGTGTTTGTCTAGATGCTGAAAAGCTAAGTCCATTTATTTAGAAGAACAAGACGACAGTGATACAATCTGTTTAGAACAAGAATGTAATTTTCAGTTGCCTGTCCACTTTCAGCAAGTGCAGTTGCTGGGGGAAAAACAGGAATCGAATCACACTTGCTGCTAAATACATATTTAATTGCTTATGTTTTTTTTATATTTTGTTTTGCACCAGACTGTTTACTCTGCACACGAGGATGTGGAATTGGTGTTGCAATTTTCTGCTTCCCTTCATCAGTCTTAAAGTGCCCCCTCGTGCACGCTGAGGGAAAGTCCGCAGCCTCGCAGAGCGGAGCCGTGGCTGCAGAGAGAATATTCTGGCAGATTTTACTTCATGTGAAAACATTGCATTATCCCCCTTCCAGGCGATTTCATCAGATTTTCGTGGCTGAAGTGGATTCTGCATCACTGGGAATGTGAATTAGCAAAAGTAACCCCTGTAAGGTCTTGGGCTGGTGTAACATAAAGGAGGAGTACCAAGTCCTTCCCAGCCTTGTAACCTACACAGATGTGACAGAGGTGGTGTTACGGAGGCGGCTGAGCACTCCGGTACCAGCTCTCGGCGTGGGCTCCCACCTGCCAGGACACTTGTAGTGCCATCAGCCTGACCCAGCGCACTGGACCCTACCCCAGGGACCATCATCAGCCCCGCAGAAGACACCCAGACTTCAGCCCTTCTTTCCTCTGCTCAGTAAGAAAGGATGAGACCCTATGACTCTCTTTAGAATTAGGAAAAGAAAACTTAAGGAATGCATTTATCTCATGTGAGGGTTCGGAACAGTGTGTCAGGGTAGCCCAATAGCCATCTGTAGATTTACAGCTGGCTACATCAAAGCAGCCACAGCTACAGATATTGCTGAAAACTGCAGTTATTTAAACACACACAGACATAACATTTTACATCATCGTAACAGTTCATGTTTTCCTCAGGGGTGAACAAATCACCAGTGCTCTGTGACGCAGTGAAAGGAAAAGAAAAGAGGGATTATCCCTTTTTTAATCACAAAAATAGAGATTACTTACTCAAAGATTACTGTCAAGAAATACATCAAAAATTTGAAATTACCTGAGCTTTTGGTTACCTGAGTTTTGCTTGAACCACAGACTTCTCCCTCCCTTCCAGAACAGGGTATGTCTGAAATGAGCTCTGCTTTTTACTCCCTAATAATCTTAACACTGCAGTGGTATGAAAGAGCTTGTTTCTCAGGTGCTTGAACACGACTTCTGATGTAGAGGTATCTACCTGTCTTTTGTGATATGTTTTGATAAGCTAATTTCTTCTGCAGAGCTTTCCTGGAAAGAAATTGTACTGAGGTATGGAAGTCAAATGGAAATACACCGTCACAGCATTTTCAGCTGCATAATAAAATTTAAAAAAATAAAATAATAAGAGAGCCCCTTCAGTCATCACTATCATATATAAACCCCACAACAATTGAGGATCAATAAATGTGTTGAGCTGGCAAATCCTGGAGACAAGATGTCCTTATAATTAGGGCAGCAGCATCCATGGCATGGTTTCTAACTGCTTTCCCCATCCCTCCCCCACAGAAATCACTTCAGTCTTGCCTGTTCAAATATTTAGCTTTTACACTGATGAGAAGGATATAAATTCCTAGACAGAAGACACTGCACACATTCTGCAAGGGTATTTTAATTCCTTTCAGATTTCTTTTGTCTTTGGGATTAAATCAGAGTTCATACTATGACTCTATATTTTGTGGTTTTATTAATTTGTATGTAATTACTTAAAGAGCTATTTTGGCTTGACATTATTCCTACTTGGGTTCCGTTACAAGATCCTAAACAGTTGTTTCAGATCAGTGTAAGAATTGATTTCACATCCATTTTATCATCCAAATTAATGATGAGAAAAAAGCATCTGACTTGCTGTGTGGTCCATAGCAAATGGCTTTGTCTCTCTGCTTGGGTTTCTACATCAGTACCGCCTTCACAGAGACTTACCGGGAATCACGTTTTTACATTCATACAGTACTAATTACAAAAAAGAATGCAGAGAAAATAACCAATAGCATTCTTATATGTGCCTTTTAGTGGTGTATTTAAAATTTGTTTAGTGCAGATTCCAAATATTTTAAAATTTGATTAGATCATAGATAATAGGACCCAAAAGATCATTAGTCCATCTGGTCAAACCAAGACAATAAGACTTTGTACTACAAGATTTGAAAATACCCTATAATGTCTCAGCAAGAAGTGCTATGCAGTAATGAATTTATTTATTTATATTTGCCACAAGCAGCTTGTTCTCTCATTCTCTTCCCTGTAACCAAATTACATATGCAAATTAGGATCTGGTAGATTGTTTTTCCCTGCATAAATATATGCATGCTGCTGTGTGCTTATAGTAGAGAAGTCAAGGTCAAAAAAGTATACTTTCCATTTGAACCAGCAACTCCCACGGCAGTTCCTATAGGAGACTATTAAAAAAACTCATGCTGAAATAGACCGGACATTCATACTGAAAAGCAACACTGACCTGGAGAGCCAAAGTGTCTGACTGAAGGCTTTCATCTGAAACTTGTACTTCGTGGAGCTGAACGGACCCAGCTTTCAAACACCTTCAAGGTCTTGAGGGGCTCAAACTGGATCAAGTAGACTGGGAACAGAACCACTGAGATGTTGTTTGTAACACACCTCTTGAAGCTCTCCAGTCCAGTATTGCCCTTCAACTGGAGTTATCAGCAGAACTGAATCAGGTCATCCATAGAAAACCCCCAAATCCGGTCCCCTGCCTGGGTGCTGCACTGCACACCTGGAAAGAAAGGATGACTAACCTGACCCTCCTTGTGCAGAAATTGTGGCCATTGCCCCTTGTTATATCATCTGCACCTTCTAAGGAGTTTTTGGTACTTTCATACTCAGAATTCCCCCTCCTAAAAGTAGTTGTAGACCTCTACTAGATCACTCCTTAGCCTCTACATGCAAGCTCAGCTCCCTTAAAGGCCACGTGCCATCTACTCTATCTTGGTGGCCCACTGACAGACCCTCTCAATAAGTAAGTTATGTATTTACTCATGAAAGATGTCTGTGTTCTGAGTAAAAACTTCCTAAGTCACTGGATTTCACATTTAAACATGCTGTATTGCTCTAGACTCCACAGCTGCAGCTGAGACATCATTTGCTGGGCAGGATAGCACAGTAATTGGCAGAGGGTCTTATGCAAGGACTCACACAGAGAATTTATCCTCCCCACAGATGATACTGTACTATGGCTGCAAATACCACAAGCACAGTTTAGGTCTACACTAAAACCCTTGAATGCATCTTGTTTACATTCCATATAGTTGTGCTTTCAGCACCTACCTCTGGATCATTTTGACGGGAGTAATATCACCTTACATGACTAAACAAAGCACGATGTCATACATTGAATTGCTCGTATCTTAGCTCAGCTCTTTCTAGATATTGTCAGGTTGCATAATGCCACAGTCAACTACACCATCCTAACACATCTTCATAATATCTCCATGTAAACTTTAAGTAGGTCTGGAAGAGGATTGACCCTCTTGAGAGGATTGAGTCACATGAGAAATCAGTTAGCAGAAGGCATAATGCTCTTGATACTAATGTTTGTCTTGGAGCAAATATGAGTTCTGGATTTACAACTAAAATCTAAAGTGGACATATCAACAGAATAAACACAGGCACAATTTCATTGTGGTGTCTTACAAACTTAGATGCTAAAAATTAAAATGTGGAATGTATTTTTAATATACATTTACTGTTTATACTCTGGCTTAAAGTAAGGGCAGCAGTGTCTGGCCCGCAAAGTGGCCCTCAAATACCACCTAAAGCTGAGGCCAACATAGGATCTCCTCCTTTCAGCTCTTGTGTCAGTCACTTCCTTTCCAGTCACTGGTCTAAAAATTGCCTTTTTATCCCTGGACATTTTGACTTCAGAAAACTACTCAAGTAGATTTAGTTTAGAACTGTGTCAGCTCCCCTCTGGCCTGAGCTATATCATGTTTTCCTCAGTCAAACCTATTTGATCCAACACATCTAGTTCACTGGTTGTTTTAACACCTGCATTTATGGCAGGAACCACGCCATTCCAATATGGCAACAAACAAAAAAACACACAGACTCTGACAAGTAACAAACTTCTCAAAACAGAGAGAAGATGAGACAAGATTTATGACAGACAGCACATCTCAAAATTTCACATAAGTGTTGAAAGATGGACTTCTCTTTGTAAGTTGTATGGTCCAATTTACCATTGCTGTTCTGTAAATCTGCACATGCATGTAAATAAATGAGAAAACAATACTTCACTTTTCTCTTCTGAAAGAAAGACAGTTTTATCCTGGATTTTAAAGTTTTCTGGCTGCCCAGAGGCAGTGATAAAACTTAACATCTATGCTACCTGCCAATAATTGCGTGCAGATAACTCATCTAGAATCACAAAGGTTTTGGCTTTGTTTTAATCTAGCAACTCTTTGTGAGGATTTCCATCACTTTTACACAAATGCAAATGTTTTCCATGTATTGTTGCACACCAGCAACATTTTCCAATGTCTTTCTCCAATAAATCTGTACAGAAGACCACAGTAGGAAATTCTACATGCCCCATTGGGCTAGCAATCATTAAATATACAACATCCTAACGAAAGGCAGTTTACAGTACAAGCAAAGAAATTTTCACACATTGACAACCAGTTTCTCAGCTTTTGAAAGCCGCATAAAAAGGCTTCCAGCTGCCATACAATATTTGCAACCAAACAAAAACTAATCCTTGGCAAATGTCTTTGCAAAAAATAACTACAGAGAATAATAGAGCAGTTAAAAATGGAGTCACACCAACAGGAAAAACAAACATTAAAACAATGCTTTCTAGCCCCCCTTCCCATTTCAGATTGGTATGACTCATTCTTCCACATCATTCTCCCACCCATGCAAACTCTGAGTTCCCAGTCCCTCAGCACAGACAAATATGATAACAACTGTCGCAGACACAGCCAAATCTCCCATATCTCAGCATTCAATAGTACACAACTCCCATACAGTTCAGCAGAAGCCTAGTGCAGGCTGACATAGTCGTATTCGAACATTCAGCTATGGTTTTCATAGAACTGTGATCAATTTCTGTGATTGTGATCAATTTCTGATTACTGCGATCAATAGGAATTCTAATTGCAAAAACCTGACCAAGACAGGGGAGTACAGATTCTCAAGGCTCTTGCCATCCCTTCCTCCTTGGCAGCACGTGGACCTGTGACAGCCCTCAGTGCAGCAGGACCATGGTTATGATCTGGACATTATCAAGAGAGAGTAGAAGCCTTTCAAAAGTTCTTGCATTTCACTCTTCTCTGACTGCAGGAGCTAGTCAGCAAGGCAGATGATGGCATTAACCCCCTCCAGTACAGCTAGAAGAGCAGGTGAGACCTGTGCCCAGAGGAGGAATTCCAAGGGGTGAGAGAGGCCAGTGAGGGTGAACAGGGAGTATTTGGGACAGTTATGAGCTGAGCATCAGCAGGAGAGCAGGGGCCATGCCTGGCAACACACCAAGGCACAAATCCAACCTGGCAAGAGTAATGAAAGATGAGGCAGATGATTTGAATCAACATCAAAGGATTTATCAGAAACCCACCATCCAAATCTTACCCAAAAAGTATCTCAGCATTTGGGAAGGAAGCTCAGCATGATACTTATGGAACAAGTCCATTTGGGGTGAGACTATCATGCTACACTCTCTGAAAGAATCAATCCTCCCAGCCAAAGTTTGCATTCCCAGACAGCAAACTGCAACTTTCTCAGAGAAAACAGTGAGTTTGCAGCTATGTGATATGACTTAATACAGAGCCAAAGGGGATGGCACGCAGCTGACCTACTTTGAAACACAAAGTATGGAAACAACTCTCAGCAAGAAAATATGAGCTTTACTTTCAAGCACAGACAGGCTAAAGTAGCCCAATTATTTACCACCCAAGATGCTAAAGAGGAAAATAAGTCTCTCAGCTTCTAGCGCTGTTACAGAATCTCAGAAATATTCATGCCTCTAATTATTAGATGATGTTCCTAATATCCTTCAGTAATGCTCCTCTCTCTCATTTTTTCCCCTGGTCACCAGCAAGCTCAAACTACAAATCTCATGAACTGACCCCATTTATATACAGAAATGTTTTTGTCTAGATCGTGTTACATTATTTTCTTATTTACTTTGGAAACAAATGATATATTACTTAAATATAAAATTAGTTGGGATGAGAAAAATGTAATGTTAGAAAGAAATAATAAAGGGACAAATGTGTGTTTAAATATCAACTCAGTTTAAATTTTGTAGTTCCACAAAAGAAAAATAGGCTTTTCCTGCCTTCTTCATTCAAAGCAAGTAAAAATATCGCTAATGTCAAAACAATTCATTGCAAAGGTAAGAAAATTATTTCCCTATTTTTTTAAGCCTGCCCCCAAGAACTCCACATGAAAAGAAAAAGGAAAAAAAGTAAAACCCTTTAAAGCATTTTGACTTAAACAACTCTTTTCTTCTTGTATTTTTGAACATAGGGAACAGAATTGTCACGTGGTGCATTTTTAACGTGCACCTTGGGAAAAAAAAAAATCAATGGCAATATGCTTTCTCTTTTTTCTCTCACAAAGGAACTTTGCAAGAAACACCTTTCAGCACATCTGCCAAGATTATTGGCCTGGTCATTAAAAAAAAAAAAAAAAAGGTGAAATAAAAGCACAGATGTCTAACACTAGAACTAGGTAAGGTAGCAAGAGCCAGCCAGGAGCCTGACTCCAGTGACATCTATGAAGATGTCCTTTCACAAAAAGGAAATGTTTGCTCCCTCTCATTACTGATTTTAATAAGATTCATTGGTTGAGACAGCTATCCATGCAGAGCAGTTATGAACACCTCAGACTTTCACTGACCTTCAGCGAATTATAAAAGAAGGAACCGATTTCAATCCCTGGAAAGGAGGGAGAAAGACAAGCCACCTCTCACAGGGTAAAGGTAAATACTTAACAGAAAAAGCTCTGATGCTATAAAAGAATTCCTAACAGCAGGGAAGAAGGCATCAAATCAACTGCTGTCATATTAAATATTTCCTACAAAGGAGGAAATATGCTTTAGTGCAATGAGATATCCAGCAGAGGATTTTTATGTAGCATGCTCAAGAATTAATCTCTGTGTTCAACCCTGCACTACTACAGCTGAGTCAGCACCACTCTTTTAAATGACCTGATTCTGTAATCGCATTATTAATATCATGAAAATGACTTTCCTCTTTGCTGTTTTGTGCTATCAATGGAAAGCCACAGAACCAAAATGCATTAGCTCTCATAGGTCTTCTCTAGGATTATTTCCATTAATACAAACTGAATTAATATGGAGGCATTTGAATAATCACCACTTACATGCTAGTGCCAGAGCTATGTCAGGAGCTGTGGTTAACTTCTGTAAAACATTGCACTTTATTTGTGTTATTGTCATCTGAACCATGCATATTTTATCATTCTCTATCAGGATGATATCTTGCAATATACATTGTTATTCTTTTCTTATTTCTTGGCATATTATATACACACTGTCTGCTTTATGTTCCCTAATTAGAAAGCCTAAATTTTTAACTGGCACATGTTTAAATTTATGCATTTGAAGAGGGGAATTCATTACAAGAAATAAACATAAGAAATAGCAACATAATGGAGACCCTTTTTATTTTTGCAAGACATTGACTCAAACTTTGATTTGTAGGGATTTATATAGCTACAGCTTTTAACTGCAAAGAGGAGAGAGTCTATTAGGGTACCAGAGGATAGCTTTGATGGCCAGTAAAAGTAAACTCTTATTTCTGAGCAGTGCTATAATTCAAGTGAACTGCAAATGTGAAGAGTAAAGTGTTTTAGAAAATAACACCTATGATAAATTTGACCAGTTCTAATCTAACTGAGTTAATAACCAGTAGGTTCAAGGCAATCTGTGGATCTTGTACAGCAACCCAAACTCTAAAGACTTCAGCGTTTGTAGCAATGTATTAGTAAGCATTTTAAATGCAAAACAGCCTCGGATAGCCAGGTCAGAACTGATAAAAGTGCTGTACCATTTGTCAGCATATTTATTCCACAAAATAAATTTTAAAAATAAGATGCTTCACGAAGCAAAAACAACAAAAATTCTTGCAAGACAAAGGATATACTAGGAACTCATCAAACACTGTGATATACTGCTGAAAAAAATTATACCTCCCTTGTATGTATTTATGCATTATTTTTGAAAAAGATACAACAGGCATGATAGTGATAACAAGTAGTCTTACACACTTACACACAAAGGCAGGAGTCAATCAAATGTCTTGCACTGAAAATTACCATAGAAAAAGATTTTTCTGTTGCTATTAAACATGGTTGAAGCAAGTTTTCAGCTGTGAAAGAAAGGTATCATTATTAAAGAGAATTCAAAATAACTGGAGTGCCACACAGTTGCCACAGGCTCTGGAAGAAGGATGGAGGTAATAGCCACTGTGCTGTCCATCATGCCCACCACTTTTCTGAGTCCTTCCAACTTCTAGGCCACCTGTTGCAGGGTTATTGCAACATAAGCATGAATTCCTAGAGATGTAAAACTTCACTATACAAACAGCCTCTAAGCAAAACTATGGAGACAATAAAAGAATCACCATACCAGAAAAAATAAAGCTAGAACAGCAAAAAGCAACAATGTATTAGAAACATTGAACCAAAACAAACATTGACTTTCAGTGAAGTAAATATATTCATCTCCGCCTGAAAGGAGGTAAGACCTATCATTTATGAGGGGCAAGGCCTCTCATGAACGTACAACAGCCAATTTACACAAACATTCAGCTGGGCTATTTCCTCATTAATTTTCTTCTGAAATATTTTTTCTTCTTTGTATGTGGAAAATAATGCTTCACAAAAGTTCACACGGGGAAAAAAAATCAAGTGTTTAATCCTACCCTGTTACTGTACAGCTCCAGTTACCATAACAACTTGCTGTAGCTTTTCTCATAATAGGCTTAGGGTAGCTTGTCCACAAAACCATTTTGTCACTGGAGGTACCATTAGTACACTATTTCACACCCATGCAGCCTCTCTGTTGCCAAGAGTCAAATCTATTTCATTTTAAGTGTAAATATAATTCACAGTATTTTGAGATTTCATGGCTAGAAAAGCCAAACTACAGGAAACGTTCGTAATCACATCACTTATCAAAGTGGTACTGGGTTCATAGTTTAAAAAAAATAAAATTAAAAAATATCAACCTTTACCCTACTAGTGTTCATCAAATGCTTCAGTATTTCACTGTGCTTATAACAGTAAGTAGTATTTTAAATGCACGTGTGAATTTGTAGCTGTATTTTCAGTCATCTCACCAGTTCATTTACGCCAAATCTGTAGTTTTTTCATTTCTATAATTATAAATTAAATATTATTTAAGTGTGCACTATGTAACAACTCATTCGCAGGTATCTTTATTCCTGTTCTTTGGGTAAGTATTGCAGCTCTGGAGAATGATTGCCAAAATCCTGTGGATAAAGTTGGAAACCCAGTGCTCAGTTTGGGGCTCAAATGTTTCTTTGAGCTGCATTTCACAATGCAGACATTCTTTCATGTAATTTATTATTAAATATCAATTTCTCTCAGTCTAATTTTGGTAGCAAGTGTTTGTACAAAAGCTAAGGTGGAGCTTGATGTCAAAGCAGTAGGTTTGAAAGGAGGATTCGCAAAATATCTTTTAGATGTTTTGAGCTCTTATAATTCTTTAATGAAAGTATGTCGTCTTTTCAAGATAATTATTCACAGTGCCTCAGTGTAAGGGAAAAGGTGTACATTCAACCTAGTCTGCCATTTGGTGTTTCCAGTGGAGCACATTGAAGCAAAGTGCTGGAAAAACGGAACTCAAACATTCCAGGTCTTCTAGACACCTTCTACTGGCAGGGAAGATAAAAGATTAAATTAAAAGCCCCAATGCTTTTATCACTGGAGAAATCTAAATGCAGACAACTCCAAATTTTTTCTTCTGCAGAAAGTCTTAAAGTCTCCTTTTAATAGGTCATGAACAGGAACTCATAAATGTGCACCTGTAGCTGATGTTCAAGGTGCATTCACACTCCCAACAAAATTTTCTTCCTGTGGCTTAGCCCCTTGAAGCAGGCTATGCTGCAATCCTGCACCTGGTTTTGGTACAGCAAGACTAACAAACCCTTACCGATAACAAGCATCTGCCCATCAGATACAAGACCCAATAGCATCTCAAAGTAGCAAAGGAGTGGTGCCGTCTCTGATTCTATAGGATAAATAACACAAGGTCTGTGTGAAAGTCTGTGCCCTGGATGGTCCCTACTTCCCCATGCGAGGGAACTCTCAAACACTCACCAAAGTCTACGTGCATGTGGGAACCAGGATGAAGGTGGGCAGTGGTCCTGACTTACAGAGATGGAAAATCCCCACAGTTCCTCTGATTTTCTGTGCAATTTTCTGTACTCTTTGTGTGACATTTTAACCACCTTGTCAACTGATACAACAAAATTAGAGTCCATTTGCAGGGGTGTTGTAATTACTTTATTTCCTCTTTAAAGGCATTGCTTAATCTAAATTCTCCCCCACTTAAGTTTATTTCTATCTAAATAATTTGTATCTGTGAAGTTCTTTGAGGTCTTCAGATTTGAGTTGTGTTATTTTATGAAGCTTGATGTTTAAAGTAGTCTTAAATCAAAGCAAACAACATGACATATCTGGACCTAATTTGATGTGTAAAGACCATTATTATCTAGTTAGCAATCTCCTCTCAATTGTAAGTATTTTAAAAAGATCACTAAGAGAAAAATTCTGCAGTGTTACAGTCAACACATGCAAGTCATTAGCTAACAGAGTATCTACCCTTACCTATAGATAGAATTTTGTCTCTTAACAAGTGATGAAGAGCAGCAAGAAATTTTCATGTAGGCATCCTAAGTGGTTCTAGTCTAATTGATTAGCGTTTCCTGAGCAGAAGTGGCAAGCTAACACTACTTTGCTGATGTCAGCTCAGCTCTGACATCAGTACAGTCCCTACTGCAAACTTTAAAAGGACGTGTAAGTAATATGAGCAGATTTTTATTTTGGACCCATTAAAATGTTAGAGATCTCACTGTCAAATAAAACCAGCAATATGGAAATGAAAAGCAGTTATTTCCAACTTCAACTATTACCATGAAGAGACATAAACTAAAGTAAAAGTGTACTTGAAGCTTTCTTGGAAAAACAGCAATATTGAATTCTTGGGAGTTCATTAATCTGTACAACACGGTCCAGCTTAATATTGCAAATTCCTCAGCTTTCATAACTAAGCAGCCTTCTGTTGAGGGAAATGCAATGAAAAAAACAAAGAAGAGGTGATGAAATAAAATCAGTACAAACTGAAGGTTAGTAGAGCCTTGTAATTCCAGTTACCTCCATGGTCAAGTTAACAGGCTTTTACTGCACACAAACTAATGCCTTGTTTCTATCAGAAGACAGATGTGTGATCCATGACAATCACTACCCACTAGACAGTCCATTTAGACAAGGGAACAAATAAACACTGCTTTAGGAACACATTAAAAAAAAAAAAAAAAAAAAAAAAAAAAAGCTGCTGCCCAAGACACTGCCATGTAAGACAGCCTGAGCTCAACTCGCAGGCAGGGTGAGAAGGAACTCTGACACTCTAGTGCAAGTGCAGTATTTGGAAAAATAAGTGGGAGTTGTGAGGCTCTGGCACAAGGAATGGTGGAAGCTGAAGAGAATTTTTGTTAGCAATAGTCTTAGAAGGTCTGGAAATACGCAAACACAGAAACTGTTTCCTGTCCAGTAAAATTAAACTTTGATACATCTTCTTCATGTATCTGTTATACATATCAACAGGACCACGCCAGAGAAACGCATGTCTCATCTTGACCTTCCTCGGAACAAGTTGCAGTGTCGTCAATTATTTCAAAGAGCAAGAATGCTAAATGCAATTGTATCTTGAGATTCTGTAGCAGCTATACATCTACAAAAGACATGAAGAACCAGGTGCAAAGCCACATTCAAGGATACATGTAAACCCTGCTCTATTGTCATAACATGAAAAGCGTGTTTGACCAAGTGAGCTTATCCTTTATGCTCTTCTAAACACATGCTTCATGCTGTATCTTTTAACAAGCAGCTGGCTGTTGCACCAATTCATAATACCCTGAGTAGCACCACTTGCAAATTACTTCCAAAGAAATGAGTACTTAGAAATTTGTCAGAGACCTGATTAGATGGTGAAATGAATCTGTGTTAGAGGCGCAATAGACTTTGATCAGTTTAAAAATGGCTTGTTTGAACATTTGAAATCATTAGCAGGGTGCAAATGGGAGTGATATAATTTAGTGTTGAGAGCAATTAGATTGGAGTTCATTTTGTAGTGTCTATTGAGTATGATATTTTTATCTGCTTTATAAACATTATAATACTTGCATAATAGATGCGACACTCATTCTTCTTGAACATTATTATAGATGTCTTTTTCAGTAATATTCATACACATGAAAGCAGTGGTAAAAATAGTATTTACTCATAACCTGATCTCTCTCTGAAAGACAGCTGAAGATTTCGGTGGATCAAATGCTTACTCTGCCTTCCAAGATCTTTAGACATTTATCCAAAGATCTACTAAAGCAATCAATACAGATGGAAGCGAAGCTTAAAGACCTAGATCTACAAGTTACTGAGATTGGTTTAGAAAAATCCAACTACACATATTAAATAGAAAGCAACTTCCTTACAAAATATCATTAATCTGGAAATTATACTTCCAGTTTCTCCCAAAATTTAAAGTATTACTTCTAAAATAAAGCCAAGTAAAATGAACATGCTCCAGAGAGATTTCATTCAGAAAATATAGTGATCAAATTCCAGAGTTCTCTGTTATCTATCAAATTTATTTCATATTTTCTATGTGAAATTCTGATGGTTGCCTCCCTGCCTTGTTCTCAGCAGTCCTCCCCCAGTCTCCAGTAACAAAAATGTAAAGCTTTCATATCACTTTGCAGCAAAGAACAGTTCAGAAATACAGGGGTTTTTAATGGTAGCCTGCAGAAAAATAAACACATTGATTGTAGGGGTCTGAAACTCAAGATACATAGCCCAAGAAGCAACCTACTGACAGACAACAGGGTTTTCAAAATCTCATTATTCCACATAGTTCAGTATCTTTTTGCATTAGAGTAGATCACATTAAGGGCCTGATCCAACCATTTCAAACTCAACAGCAGTCTTTCCATTGCTATCAGTAAGCTTTGAATCAGACACCTAAGCATGGAAGTTGATATACATGGAATAAAAGTGCCATCTAGAAACCAGTAGCAGGACTGCCTCCATGTGATTCATGTGCAAAAGCAAAAAACACGCAGAAACAGACTAGTAAATGGGTGGGTTGGTTAGGTTTTTTTCTAATGGCAGCGTTCACCATGAGTCATTTCTAATACACAACACTTACTGTTAAATGGACCGCTTCAGTCTTTTGAGTAGTTTTCCTCACAGTACCTGTATGTGAGGTATGGAAATAATTTTATCTTCATTTATATACAAAAACTTTGGGCATTTAAATATGCTCATAAAAAGAAATTCTGTGGCAATGAAGGAAGTTATGAAGCCAAAACACGAAGTTCATACAACCAACTTTTTCTTCCCCAGCTTGAGTCTCTTGCTTACTCAGGCACTGCTGCAATATTTGTCTCTGCACCATTCCTAGTCAAAAAATTACTGTTTCCTTCAGGGTAGCATCAGGAGTTCAGACCTGTGGCACCAGCATGTTCCACAGTGGCTCTGGTTGGGGATTCATCCCAAATCAGAGGATAATTGCTTGCTCCTCAAAGCCCTATTCCAGGTTCCACAAGCAGGTTTTGCTGTTTCTAAGGGCAGCATTGACAGAGGAATCTGCATTGGCACCTTAACCAGAGCACCCATAGAGGCTCTGCTAACAGGTCAGAGGAAAGCAGCATATAGGCAATAACTGTCACTATTTAATGCTACAAAAGCTCCTCATCTGCCATGTAATTTATTCCTTTTGCTGAAGCTAAATCCTTAGAGCAAACATAACAACTACATACAGAATCAGTTTCAAATAAATGATGACTTCTGCCCCATTGCCAAGTTTTCACTCAGGAGCTTAAAATTTGTTGTCAAGCAAATCAAAAACTGCTGTTCCTGTTATTAGCACTCCACACCTATCAAACCATTACTTCTCATTCAAATCCTTCATAAAAACTCAGCTTGCTTAAACATGTGGTTGTGGGGGACTAAGTCTGTGAACTTTTATTAAGCTTCATTCATCCTGCTTTTTCAGTCACATATTTTAGAAGAGCCACATAGCATGGTCTTTGTCATAGGTTGTAAAGCACAGAGTACACCAATAATCATAAATTTAGTAATAAAAGATTAAGAAACAGAGTCAAGCTAATCAGAAAAAGATATTTTCCCAGCATCATATGTATTTCAAATATTTTTTCTTATTCTTTTTCCTTCCTGAAGGACATGTCAACATGGAGGGCAGAGCAAAACAAAGCAATCCAGCTCATGAGTTAACTCTAGTTCCCACGAGGCAGCTGAGAACAAGGTTAAGTAGAATCATCCCAAAACACTTCACCTATGAATTATTTTTCTGAAGCAAAATGTTTCATTTGGCCTATGCAAAATACAGAATTGTATAAATAAATAAAAAAATTGTAGAAAATTGACTGTGTTCAAAAAGTAACAAGAAATATATTTTTCTGCTGCAGATGGCCAGATGGAAAATAAACCAACAAGCTTTTAAACACAATTTGTCCATCTGAATAGTTTCATTGTTTTGGGAAGGGAAGGTTTTTTAGTATTATTTTATTCTAAACAATCAGTCCTTCAAGAACACCAAGTCACTTAAAACAGAAACAGTAAAATAAAAATCTTTCTGCCTTTGTTGGAAGATGTGTGATCAAATAAAAGCCACCAATGGTGAAAGCAAGATGATTTCAGAGAGACAGAGTTAAATAGAGAGGCTCCCAGATGACCTTACTAACAGATGTGGATAGTATATTACATCATCATTATGAGGCAAAACTACTCTTTTTGCTTGTAAGTTAAGTTAATGTGGTAATATCAGTACTTAGGGATTTTAATAATAAAACAGGTTTCAATCACCAGCACGTTTCTACACCTGGTGAGGATCGAGTCAATTGTATCAGGATGCATCCTGCAGAGCATTAGCTACTTACAAGTGATGTCCCTGTTCATCTACCTCCAAAGCTTGCAGGATAGCAAAACAGGAGCAGGAGAGGGAAGGGAAGCCAGCGTGGGTGGCAGCAACGCTGCTTCTGACAGGCCCCTTAACTGAGCCCCCATATAGGCTCCCAACACCACCCACCCACGCCACAGGGATAAAAGACAAGCAAAATTAGGGCAGGCCTTGCAGCAGTCAATACAGAAATATCTCTAGGACTGATCTGAATAGACATTGCAGAACTAAGAGCTATAACGTGTACACAAATGGTGAGAAGGAGCACTCAAGCCCAACCCAGTCAAGACAGAGGGAATCAAAATGTTTCCTCACCTCACTTGCTGCAGCCTTACCACTTGTTTGTATTCTCCAGTTTGACCCTCCTGTGGGCCTTGCCAGTGGTACCTCCCTATATTTGGGCAAGGACCCCTACCCCTCACATCTATCTTCCCCTGAGCAGCTCCACAGAGAACTTCCCTGTGCCAGATCCAAGTGATGCACCCCAGGTCAGGAGGCTCCTCAGTAGAACAAGGAGCTTTCCTCCCACCTCTACAGTGAGAAACAAGAAACTTGTATAATCAGTTAATTTAGACACTGAAATGAACGTTGTTTTATGTTCTGACATTAAAGGATATAAAAATAATTTAAAACCTGGAAGGCAAATTCACTGTTGGTGCAAACAGCTGACTTCAGTGACATTCAGCTTGTTTATGCAAGCAGCGAATTTGGCCTGCATGTACTTTTTGCTCAATGTTTCTGTCAGACAATGTAGAGCTAACAATATTTGGCTTCATCTCACTCTGGGCAGATCAGCTATTTGCACCCAGGACTTTTTTCTTTGCCCGCCAGTTTGAATTTTCCCCCAGCCCAGGCTTTGATGTACCTTTATAACAGCTGCAAAACACATTTCATGCCAAGGAGCAATTTGCAGGCACAGCACTAGACATTTCAGAGCATTGCTAGTTATTCATACAGTATTTTTTTGGCAGGTTTTTGAAATATAATACCATAGAACTGTCGCCTCTCACAGTAACAAGTATTTTCATGCATTTGTCTTTTCTGTGAAAATAATTCATAATTTTTTGCCACAACAGAGAACTCATCTAGCAACACAGAAATTTTAAATCCAATATTTTGCTTTTAATAGTGCTAATTCGAAAGCAGTCTTGACACATGTGTACAAAATATCTCTTGCAGGTAACAGAAAGGAGACAAAAAAACCCCAAAACCATACCACCCTTATATTCCCCACTGCATGCTTCAGCTGACCTACCTTCCCCCAGGGAAAGAACGCAATGCCTGGTAAATCATATGCATGCTGTGAAAGCAAAGGCTCATCTCTCTATTCCTGCTTTGTCTGTACAAAATGCACAAACTCATCCTTTTAATTTGGATAATAATTCCACATAAGAAAAGATTTCTGTTAAGGGTATCGGTCATATGTACTTCATCTACTTGAAATTTCTAAAACCAGGCCAGGAAGGCTCTGAACTTTGTAATTTATGAGTGATTTCACCATAAAGATATGGTAAATGATTAAAAAAAACCAAAATGAACCCAAACAAACTATACCTTGCACTCATCCTTTACTATCAGTAGCACTACCAGCAAAAAACAAAGCTGTTCATAGTATCTTTTCTCAGTGAAAAGAGTTTCCTCCACAGGCTAGCTTCTGGAGTATGAGAGGTTTAGTTGCCTTCTAAGACCCAAATGTATTTCCTACAAAGCTCTCCAAGGACAGTTTTATCACAGATTTAAATTTCATTGATCTTCAACTATTAGCAAGCCCTTCCTACAGGCCAACAGCCACAGGGCACCATTTCTAGCCTTCTGTGTTTCCTCAGTTCAGCAGGTACACCACTGTTTTCTTACCTTTTGTTTCACATCACAGGTAGACTTAGCCATCGTCCTGACCTAAATTTTCAATGTAGAAATCAGCCATCCAAATCTCATGTGCTGGAAGACATCCATCTCTATTCACCAAGTCCTCCTCACCTCATTTACCTTATCAAAAACTAATCTCATCAGACTTAAAGGCATTCTGATATTCTGGCTTTTAGCAAAGTACTGACTCATCTCTGGGGGCTAAGCTGGAGGCATTTCCAGGAGAACCTCCTGAGAAAAGCTGCCTGCAGCAAGTTTCAGCCCACCAGCGCAGGTCCCCCCTGTCCTGGAAGGCAGGTCAGCCCTGCTTGTCCAGGAAAGGATGTCCTTCTCCCATCTTCTCCAGCCCCAGAACCTCTTTAGGAAACAGAGAAAAGGATAACCACTGCCAATTCACCACTCTGCTCCTGCCCCCTTATGTACCATCCTCAGCTGCCAAGCAATTTGATATTCAGTTGGCAGCAAGCATCTTGTTCTCTCAGAGAAAGTAAACTAATTGCCTTCATTATTACTGTTGTTTCTCATCCCATTTGTGCTTTCTGCCACTTGGCTCTTTTGATCATTCATTTTAAACATACACAGACTTCAATCCATTTAGATTTATCAGTGTTGTATTCTGCAGGTTATTACTCTTTCCAGAAAGTAAGTTTTCTTGTAGTTTGATAGTGTTTGGATAAGTATGGAGTCAGTGTCTCCCTTTGCACCTTATTTACTTTTCCCCTTCTTCCACATATCAGTTAATAAAAAAATATGGATGTAAAGGGTAAGAAAATCTTACTAGATAAGAGCAACTGCAGAAACATACAGAGAAGTTAAACACCATCACCTAGCAAATCAATAGCAAAGTCAGAAAAACTTCCAATCTCTTGATCTAAATCCTAGACAGTCTCAAAAAAGTACTTTATTTCTAACATCGCCTTGGCCTCATTTATGACATATTTCTCATTTCAGTTGCTCGAAATATTTTCAACAGTGAAAGAAAAAAATACATGATAAGTTCTCCTTTATTTTCCTGGTTTAGTTTTAAATTAAACAGAAGAAACTAGCTTCAACCCTAAAACCTATATTTCAAAATTTAGGTTTGATTAAAAAAGGAGAGATTAAATGGACAACAGAAAGTGTGGATGATTTTTTGTTTAAAATGAGGCAATTTTTATTAAGAGCAGGAGGAAAAATCTCTACAAGTATTTCTCAACTGTAACTTGCTAAAGATAGATAAATATAAAATACAAATGTTTGACTCCAATTTGGTGTACAGAATAATAACTACATAACAACAATAGTCAAAACCTAAAGATTCGGTTCTCAGGATCTTCTAATATTGAAAACTTTACTTCGAAGCATTTTTGCCCAAGTATTTGATAGATGAAAAAGATACATATACCCAAAATGATCAGAGCAGATAGCACAGCAACTAGCCTTCAAGTTGTCACTTAAGAGACTCGGATAGCAAAAAATACAGCCAGCAAGGCAGCTGGATGCACAATTTATTTCCAGTCTCTTTTCTCATATTAAAGACTATTTCTCTGTCATAGCAGCAACATTCATTATATTTGGAGCAGTGAAACAATGAAAACATCATCACACCGTAATTGGCCTGGGAGATGCTGGCATTAGGGTATGTCAGTTCTTTCAGTCAGAGGAAGATTGTGGCTCATTCCTCTGCTGATCCCCACCCAGAAACAGAAACAGCTCTGCAGCCAAGAGCTTCTACACCTATCTTAGAGCTATTAGTCTATCCTGTCATGCTTAGATGCCCTAAAACAAAGTGATCAAACTCAAAACGAGCAGTCAGTCATCCCTACTGGATTCCACTCTGGCTTGTAACAAATTGTGGGTTTTATGAGCAATTACAATTAAATCATTCTGTGATGAATCTGTTGTTGAGAGGCACCATAGGAACAAAACCAGCAGAATAATTCAATTTGTTTTCTCACTAAAGATACATTGTTGATCCGTATTTTTCAAATCAAGACCTTCTACCCTTGTGTCTTGTAAAAGACAGAGGACATTTCTCTAACCTCATTAAGTTCATAACAAAGACCAGAAGGAATACTGTCTTCAGTTTTCAAAAGATGACATATGGTGTGTTCCACAGGATTGTCAGAACTAATTTCTGAAATCTTCACCTTAAATTGGCTGACAACTGTGCTAAGCTAAATTTATTTTTGTATTAACCCTTAGGAATACAAGCACTTTCCAGATTGCCACCAAATAGCGATACTAGCAACTTTGCAATTCCATTCTGTTGTTCATCTGAAAGCTTCAAGGCATTATACACGTGCCAATCTTCAGAACACCTAGTAGGAGAGATACTAAAGCCCCTTTAAAGATAGAAACATAGAGTAACAAATACAATAAATTAGATGCAAAGTAAGATTGCAATTCAAGGACAAAGCCAAGGAGCTAATTTCCCAAGACCTAGCTCATAGCTGCTGACAACCTTACTGTTAAAGACAGTATTTCCTAAATGTTTAGCAAACTCGCTACAGTATCAGCACCAGCCAGTCTGAAAACTTCTGAAAGCTATCATTTTCACATTCACAGAAAACCATCCACATGAGGCACTGACTCCAGTCCTGTTGACTTTATGAAAGCTGTTCTGGGTGGGACCCAGAAAGATGTTAATTTCAACACTTCCATTCATGTACATCAAGAATTTGATGAAAACTGGGAGACCTCTGCCTTGCTAGAGAATCAAATTGCTATTGTCCTGAGCAAGGACCTTAAAGTGAGATGCTCAAAACTATTAAGCAACTTGTTTCCCCTGCCCACCCCTACAAAAAATCTATAAATGGATAAAACATTGTTCTGTACTTCACAGAATCTATGAGGAAAGCTGATTAAATACAAAGTTACTCAGTTATTACAGCCAGCAATCATGTAGACAGGACGTTAGTAAAAAGAAAGTTTTTCCAATAAGTGCAGTGTCACCAGGTAAAACTTCTTCCATCATTTCAGATGGGCTCTTCTAGCTTTTGCTGAAGGTTGTTTCTAGCATTACTCTGTACAGCTGTAAGGCTACCTAAAAAGATCAATAAGATCAGTGAACGCTAGCAAAATCAGTTTTAACAACACATCCAGACATACATTTCTCAGAAACTAGACAAGGTAGGCATTCTTTGGCTTAGTAGCAGAGAAAAGGAAAGCTTACATCTCTAGAAATCATTTCCCATTGATCGTTTCTTGACCAGATACACAGCTTCCCTCAACTCCATCTAGAGAAGTTGCCTTAACCATTCCTAGATTTTCATTGCACTACGGCATATTGCAACATACTACAGTTCCAAGTGAGGTATTTTTCTCACAAAACATTTGACTAGAAGAAAAGAAAAGCCTTTTTGGAAGCGAGGAATAACTGTTGTCCCCAAGATATTTTTGTTCCCTCAACTGTAAGTTAGAAATTCCTGCACATTGTTATCTCTAAATCTAGCTACTCACAGATTCTTCCTAGCTGTATTTCCATAATCAGCTACAACCCATACTTATTTTTGGTCTGCATGTTCATTGTGCCTGACTGCAGTGTTAGAAATCACAACCCATCTGGGTACATTTTTTTTCTTTATCTGACTACTGTTTATTACGGCTAACAAGAATTTGCCTCTGCATTCTCCCCAAGCCGTGAATGTGGTTATTCAATCACGATATGTAAAGATCATTTCAGAGGTAATCTCAGATTCAACAAAAAGTATAGGCAAAAAGTACAGGCATTCATTTCATGAACAAAAAATACTTCAGCTGGTGTTGTTCAGGCAACAACATCAACTTACATGCAGTATTTGGGAGACATCACTCGGATTGTCTGTGAATAAAGAGTCTTCAGAGCCAAAGACTCTCTCTGTCATGCATCAAAAATTAAGCTCGCAAGCTCCTCTAGGCAGAGAGGAAGAAACAAAGAAAACATTCAAGTCACTTTTAATCACATACACATAATACACAAGTGAATGAACAAAAATAACACCAGTATAAATCCTTCATCTAGCAGCTCATCACCTCCATTGGAACTGCTGAAGCAAAGACTTTATGTCAGCTTCATATTGATCATAGATGGAAATCGGTTAACCATTTTCCTCTCACCATGAAACTGCAAGTATCTTTGTAATATAAAAGTTGCCTGTTCAACAACAAAGACGCTTTAGCTTCAACAGTCCTGAAAATTAGGCCGATAACTCCATTGTGCTGCGGCCTATATTCAAAACTTGATGCAGTCAAACAAATTAGAGATGTCTATCTACTGTTCAGAATGAGACCTCTTGATTTGGGGGGGGGGGGGGGGGCAGCAGGGTCATAATAGCATCAATATGTCTGAATTTTTGTAAATATTTTTTCAATTGTTCTCTAAAAATTAAAAGTTACTTTTTTCAGTAAGCTAGTATAAGCTCAGGATCCATAGTTTCTTACAGAGCTGTGCAGAGGCATTCTGGAAAGAGATACAGACATTATTGCCAAAATTCCAATCATTAGAATACATGAAGTGCTACACCTGAGAATACGGTAAGGTTGTAAGATCAGACAGGCACAGTTGGCCTGTAATTAATATAATTGCACTGACAAGTATATTCATGTGTGCATATATAGAAAAATAGTTATAGCATAAAAATTTTGTCTTGCATAATATTAATTTACATATAAAGTAATATTTAATAGAAGTAATTATTTCCTGCAATAATAATGTTTTCCAGTTACACTTCATATACAGTAAGAGCTTATGTGTGTGCCAAAGCATATAAAGGATTTTTATGCTAAGTCAATGCTACAACATTGTATTAGCAAAACATTTGGGAGCCAGCAGGCCCTAGGTTCTCAAATATCTTTGAGTCCAAGCTTGTTTTGCACCAGCTACATTGGCAAAAGGGTTTTTTAAACCAAAGTCTTGACCTTTCCAGGGCAGCAAAAGTTTCTACTGTACATTGCCATTTCCAAATATAGGCAGAAATAGTCCTTTCTGTACGTTCACAGGAAGGTACTCCGGTTCATTTTCAAGTGAAATACAAACCTATTTTCCCAAGCAAAGCGGCAAAACTCCAAGGGCAGGGGAAATGGTTACTGCTGGCCTTCAGTAGGATGATGTCTACTATGTGAAGCTGTGTAGCTGTCCAGGATCTAGGTGTCCCAAGACATCTTCAGGAAAGTCTCTAAAAAGTACAAAACCCACTAAGATACTGTTTAACAGCATATGTAGGCCCTAGTTTGCACAGTCTTTCCTACTGGTTTCAGTGCTTCAATCGGTTTTACAACACAAGTCTGAACACACTTTAGTAGGCTCAGACTCCCAAAATGTGCTCAGTCTTACTGCTTGAGGAGGTGAAACAGCTCTCTAAAATAACAGTACACTCTTGTACAAACACGTAACTGCTGAAAATGGAGACATCCCAGCACAAAGGGACGCTCTTGCACCTCCATCACCACATTTCCACACATTGCTGGTTTAGAAAAAGGTTCATCTTCATGACCCTAATGTATTCAGAATTCTCCTTGATGACTGCAGAAGAACAGAGCCCCACACACACCTGCTGCCTTCTCTTAACTTTTGATTCAGCAAAACTTTAACTAAATCTTATCAGTTAAATAATCATGACATTAACATGAACAGTTGCACTGCTATGTTGCTTACTCTTCTTGTATCCCCATCAGGTCCATTTAATTTATAGCATCTCTGAGACGAGGACTAATTACTGCTTTGTGTTTGCACTCCAATATGATTGAGCCCTACTTACAAGCATTTAAGATAATTATTGCATACTTGTATAAATTGCCACAGAGACAATTCAGGCATAACTACTTTTCTTCAGTGCATGTAAAAATCTCACTTTGCTGTTATTTGGAAAACAAGATATAGCACTGAGAACAATAAGAATTAGCAAAAAAAAAAAACCAACTTATCTGTGTGTGTGTCTGTGTGTGTCTGTGTGTGTCCATCCATCCGTCTATCCCCCTGTCTAAAAATTTCAGGACCTAGGATCAAATTTCATGCCTAATCTGTTCTTATCTGAACCAACTCTCTATTGAAGGCAGAAAACAATTAAGTGAAGCTCATGAAGTAGCCACCCTTGAATTTTTGGTTGAAGATGCAACTCCTTGTAATTTTCTATTTATTTTCCACTATATGAGGTTGAATTAGCTTAACATTTGCAAGATGTAAGCATCATTGAGCCTAAACTAGAAACTACACCTGATCTGGCCTCAAATATCACAAACATTATTAAAGTCCCTAACATTTTTCTAGTGGAGAAGTTTTTTGCATGGAAAATAAGCAAAAATGTTAGTAGCTCCAGCTTCACCCAATACTTCATATAAATGATGTCATACATTAATGGGATGCAAGCTTTCCAACAAATTCATGATAGGAACATTTCAACATTATGCATCAGTTTTTCAAACTCATTTCCAGTAGCATCACAGCTAACTCTCCACCAGAATATGTTGAGAATATGTGCTGACTTAGTTTTTGGGTTTTCTAAAGCAAATAACCTGAGAAAAAGTAGATACTTTAATCTATGTAAATATAAAACTATACAAAATTATGATGAAACAGTTAAAGTGATACAGATTATTAAATTAACCTGCCTCAACAGTCCATGAGGAAGGAAAACTGGGCTATCAAAATCAGCTGTAATTGTTTAATGTGGATGAAAACCAACAATTCAGAACTGATCATATAACTCACAGTTAGTGTGCGAGTGTTAATGTGCAATACCTACGTGAATCAGGCTCTATTGATATATTTTAAAGATCCAAAATCTATTTTTGTAGAAATTGTTTAGAGAAATGGAATCTAACCTACAGGTTAGCATCTTAGAAACACCAATTCAGAATTTAAACAGCTTAATATATTATCGTACTAAACACCCCAGTATTTTCAGAGAACAGGAGTCTGTTTGTTTAATCTCCTGGGATATTACAGATTAAGACATTAAAATTGCATGGGAAAGCATAACTGTGCCCCCTTGTGTGCATTAGTAACATCATCATATGACAGGTCCTGAACACATTACATGCTTTTCTGCCAACTTAGTTTTCAGCTTATGAAACTTTTTGTAGAATTTAGTTAACGCTGGGAATAATCCTGTAATGAGTAGCACAAATGTGACCGATAACAGGCAGCAAAGGGAGATGCACTGTAGGCCAGCCCTCCATCCCTACCACTCATGAGTGCTGTTTGCCCATGATACCCTCCAACACTGCTCACAGGCAGAGGAAATTAAAAAGCTGAATTTAAGCTGAAGGGAAGAACAAAGTACAATACGCCTGCAGCACGACTCATTCAATATCACTACCCCCAGGCCAGCAGTGTTGGGGAACATTGCCACAGGCAGTGTTTAATGCTGTCTTTAATATGCTTAGAATAAGCATTTTTATTTTAAAAAAAAATCCTATACTGACTGAGGATTATTTTTTTTTAATTACAATAATGGAGCACAGTCTCCAGAACTCCAAAGAGTCTTTCCAAATAACAATGAGTAGTTGCAGTGACAGCCTCTGAGCTTTTCTAACACAGTGAAATAAGGTAACTTGGGTGTCATTGGAAAATTACATTGGCTGCAGTATTCTGCTCTGTCCACGGGCCGATGTACTCTCAGAAGGGAACTACTGAAGATCTCCAGGAAAATTTGTTCCCTGTTCAGTCATGTGACCAAATACCACTTAGGTTAATTCAAAACCAAAAGTTATTGATTCTCTCTGCTTTTAAACAAGCTAATTTTGAGGTACCACATGGATGAACAGAGTACACAGAAGTCTGGCTGGGTACAGCACTGGAATTCTCTCTGTAGACAAGCTAGATTCCCTTCCTTCTCAAAAATCATTTAAAAAACCCCAAAGCATTTCCAATTTAGACAATAAAGTTTAATTGCATAAAAATCATGTATCCAATACTAAGCAAAAGAAAAAAACCCACAACAACAAATTTTAGAGAGGTTTCAGTGTGTAAAGCAGGAAATTGTTTGCTTTGTTCCCTCCCTCTCCCACCAGAGACAGTATTTATACTCTTGGCACAATGTGACAGAGCAGTACCTTAAAACAATAAGTAGGATATAATTGCTTTAAAATCTATTTCAGTACAGACTAGGTATGACTAGGGTACAACCCCACCACAAGTGTTGGTGTCCAAAATTATTTGTCTACAGGAGAAGGGAGTCTTTCCAGATGACTGCTTGACCTTTGTAGGAGGTTGAAGAACATGTTAGATCCTTTTCCTACCCACATATTCTGTTCTCCCAATTGCTGGTTTTCTGGTTATCGTAACTGATAAAAACAAAGAACTGCAGGTTAAACAGCATTTGCAGTTATAGATGTAACATTGCAAATAGTGGGATTAAGGCAATGAATACAGGCTTGCAGCCCCAAAAATTTTCAAAGATAGTACCTAGAAATTGTAAAAACATACAAAATTAGATTTTCATACACAGACATATACATGCAAATTGTGAAGGTGATGCCTAAAACACCACCTGACTTTCAGAAGTAATACAATCCAACCCTTAAAAAGGAAGAAAAAAAAAATCTGAAAAGGCATGCATAACACTGAAAATACATTACCAAGCTACCAATAAATTAGCTGCACTAACTGGTATCTTCTCTTTTCTGTGTATCTGACCTCTATAGTCTCTGCAAAGACCCTCACCTCCCTGTGGACCTGAGCAGTCCCCCATGCTGTATATACACCCTCGGGCTGTGCAACTGACTGTGCGCTGCTTCAGGAGCTTCGTTTGAGACACACAGACCCATAGAAACCAGTTAGCCATGCCAGGTAGGCTGCTCCTGGGGCTTACACTGGGCTGCTTTCAATTTCTCCCACTTTCATCTTCCCTGTTCCAGCAACCATTACAGAGGGGGAAGGATGAAGAAGGATAAAATCCCTGAAGCCTACAAAAGAAAAATTAACAAAACAGGCAATCAAGATCTGCGGAAAAGCAGGCAGAGCATCATTGCCAGAAATGGAGGGGCCCAAGACAAGTTTAGCCATTCTAAACATTAGGAAAGATAGGCTGCTTTGCCGTCTAAAATCCTTTCACTCCAATTACTATGCATAAATACTGTATTTCAAGAATCTTCAGATGAAGGACATGGAAATTATTTTTGTAATCAGATCTTGAAATCTTTGAGGTTTTTTTCCATGTTGGTTAACTAACACAGGCTTCTTCATGGTATTCACGTGTATTAGTCAGCAAACATTAGAAATGTTAAAAAAACTACTGAAATAAAGGTAAATTGGTACTGAGCTACATCAAGAGAAGCTTAAAAATCTATTTCAGCATGTGATAGAGAGAGTTTTAGCATATTGCACAAACTTCAAAATCCCATTCTTGTGCTGTTTGCAGGAAAAAAAACCCACAAATTACTCACTGCAGCCAGAAAGTCTGTTCTGGTAAGAGTTTTATTGGCTAAGCATGATTTAAGATGGAGCAGTCTTTTTTCCATATGATTTGCTGTTTTTCTTCATTATCCCTCCACCCCAGAAGTTCTTCTTCAAGTGAATCAAGTAGTTTTCCCTTGAATGGGATTTTAAACACTCATGATAACAATTCTGATAAGTAAGACTGCAAGCACAAATGCCTCAGTCATTCAGGAAAAATCTTTTGTGAGAAGTAAAATTTTTAAACTGTTTAGTTTTCAGGTAGTATCTTCATTTGAATTGGTTTTTTTATGAAAAAATGAAAATTCCATAACTCCTGAAAATCCAGTCTGTATAGGTATCCACTCTGTTCAAGGATGTCCAATCCCCTGTTAATGCAATAACTCTCTTGTTTTTGTGATCTTTCTGCTTCCAATGTGTGCCACCCGTCCAGTCTCAACTTTGCCACTTACAATCATTAATAATGTTCTAGTGTTAATCATTCTTCAAAAATAGATGAACGATGCATCTGCATGGATTTTAAAGTACAAAGTTGCACCTTTATTAGCCGTGAGGTGATCTTCCTCTCCCAAAAACCTAATACCTTACTGGGTCTAGGCTGAAGTTAAACGATATCTTTTGAGCACTTATAAAGCAAATGCCCTGACTCCTTTCCTCCTTATGATGATATACCAGCTATACCCTAAGATTCTGTTCATTATTTACCCCTGAAATCTGGTTTTCTCAGCTTTGCATTCCTTTAAAGAGTTGTAAATTAATAAACTCTATCCCTATAACACGAAACAAATCATATTCTTACTTCATTTTAAAGCAAAATTGTCCCTTAAAATGCAAGTAAAGACACAGCCACCTGCTTTCTATTCTCCCAGATAAAGAAAAACACTTCAGGCCAAAAATACAGAGGCAAATCAAACATTTGGAGTCTAGGCAATATCTCCATTGTTTGGGAGAAGGACAAGCAATGCTAGCAGAACAAATGCCTGATTCTCAGGAAAGAAGACTTATCAGATTGCCAGTGGCTGCAGGAGGAAGATCAGAGCCTCTTCTCATTCAAAACTTAAGGGGAGTTAATGTCCCATAAACAGCGTATTTTAAGGGCAAAGCTATAAGGTAACTTTAGCTAGGGACACGTTTTACGTGCTCCAACAATGATGAAATTATATGATTAATAACTAAGCAATAAGATACAAAACTGAGAGGAGTGGCGGACACACCAGGAGGCTGCGCTGCTGTTCAGTGAGACCTGGACAGGTTGGAGAGTTGGGTGGAGAGGAACCTAATGGAGTTCCACAAAGGCCAGTGTAAGGTCCTTCACCCAGGGAGGAGTAACCCCACGCACCAGTACACACCAGGCTGGGGCTGACCTGCTGGGAGGTAGCTCTGCGGGGAAGAACCTGGGAGTTCTTGTGGACACCAAGTTGCCATGAGCCAGCAGTGTGATGCCCTTGTGGCCAAGAAGGCCAACAGGATCCTGGGGTGCATTAGAAGCATGGCCAGCAGGTCGAAGGAGGTGATCCTGCCCCTCTGCTCTGCCCTGGTGAGGCCACATCTGGAGTGCTGTGTCCAGTGCTGGGCTCCCCAGTTCAAGAGAGACAGGGAACTGCTGGTGAGGGCCCAGCGGAGGGCTACAAAGATGATGAGGGACTGGAGCATCTCCCTTATGAGGAAAGGCTGAGAGAGCTGGGCCTGTTTAGCCTGGGGAAGAGAAGACACAGAGGGGATCTTATCAAAGTCGGCAAATGTCTTAAGGGTGAGTGTCAAGAGGCTGGAGCCAGGCTCTTTTCAGCAGTGCCCAGCAACAGGACAAGGGTCAACAGGCACAAACTGCAACACAGGCAGTTCCTTCTGAATATGAGGAAAAACTTCTTCACTTTGAGGGTTACAGAGTACTGGAACAGGCTGACCAGAGAGGGTGTGGAGTCTCCTTCTCTGTAGACATTCAGATCTTGCCTGGACATTTCTCTGTGCAACCTGCTTTAGGAGAACCTGCTTTAGCAGGGTGGTTGGACTAAATAATCTCCAGAGGTCACTTCCAACCCTGACCATTCTGTGAATCTGTGAATATTCCAGCAAACAAACTCCATTGAAACACCTTTTAATTTCAAAAATATTCTGAGTAACCCCCATTAATGCATGGGGGTTCAGCATTTACTTCACTTTCAGTGTTTACTGTATCATAATATTCCCATATTTAATAAACGGATTAAAGATGCAGCATAGACTATATATCTTTCCTCAGATAACATTTTGAGAACTACTCAAATTTGAATTATTTTGTTCTGTCTCTCAGCTGGTAATAGAACTTCCTTCAAAGGCTCTTTGCAGGTCTAAAAATCATCAGGCCTACAAAACGTTGTATCACATGTCCTAAAGTATCACAGATTCAATCACAGATCAATCACAGATTCCTCACACCTCTTTTTCTTCTGCAGGTCGTATCATATATAATGTTGGAACCATCCCCTAAAATGGACTGTGCTTCTGTTAAAATATGTTTTCCACAGAGAAAAGCCTCAAACTGAGAATTAAAAAAAACCTCAGAAGTGACTTCTGTCTTTTGATTAAAAAACAAAATATTTGAGCAAATAGAACGACAGCTTGGTTTGGGTTGGAAGGAACCTTAAAGATCATCTAGTTCCAACCCCACTGCATGGGGAGGGACACCTGCCACTAGACCAAGTTGCCCAAAGCCCCATCCAACCTGGCCTTGAGCACTTCCAATGACAGAGCATCCACAGCTTCTCTGGGCAACCTGTTCCAGTGCCTCACCACCCTCACAGTAAAGAATTTCTTCCTAATATCTAGTCTAAATCTACCTCTTTCTGTTTCAAGCCATTACCCCTTGTTCTATGGCTACATGCCCCTGTGAAAAGTCCCTCTCCAGATTTCTGGTAGGCCCCCTTGAGGTACTGGAAAGCTGCTGTAAGGTGTCCCTGGAGCCTTCTCTTCTCCAGGCTGAACAACCCCAGCTCTGTCAGCCTGTCTTCATAGGAGAAGTGCTCCAGCCCTCTGATCATCTTTGTGGCCCTCCTCTAGACTTGTTTCAACAGGTCCATGTACTTCTTACACTGGGGGCCGTAGACCCAAACACAGGTCAAATACTTTTTACTAATTTTTTTCCAGGTTTTCTCAAGTGAAACTACAGTAGCCCCATGAGGCAGCCAGCCTTAACTTCTGGAAAGAGCTCTCACCAGAATTCCCCCTGACAGGCTCCACAGCAGCAAGGTGGCTTACTGTCGTGGTTTAACACCAGCCGGCAACTAAGCATCACACAACTGCTCACTTGTTCCTCCTCAGTGGATGCGGGACACAATCAGAAAGCAAGAAAACTTGTGGGTTGAAATAAAGACAGTTAAACAGGTAAAGCAAAAGCCGCACACGCAAGCAAAGTAGAACAAGGGATTCATTCCCCCTCCCCACCGGCGGGCAGGCTCAACCACCCCCAGGAGGGCAGGGCTCCAGCACATGTAACCGTGACTGGGGAAGGCAAACGCCATCACGCCCAACGTGCCCCCTTCCTCCTCCTTCCCCAGCTCTACCCGCTGAGCATGGCGCCATACGGTATGGAATGTCCCTTTGGCCAGCCGGGGTCAGCTGTCCCGGCCGTGCCCCCTCCCAGCTGCTGGTGCCCCCCAGCCTGCTCGCTGCTGGGGGGTGAGGGGCAGACACGGCCTCGGCTCTGGGTCAGCGCTGCTCAGCAGCCACCGGCACCTCCCTGAGCCACCAGCGCTGGCTCCAGCACAGATCCAGAACATGGCCCCGTACAGGACACTGGGAAGAAAACTAACTCAAGCCCAGCCAAAACCAGCACACTCACCAAAGCGGCAGATGTAAGCACAGCACACTGGTTTCAAGAGGCAGGGTGAATCGTTTCAGTCACTGTGAGTAGTAAACCACTGAAATGATATTGCTGAAAGAAAATGAGAGGAACACTGATACTGAGGAAGGTCAAAACACACAAATTGACATCTCAGAGAGAAGGAAAGGATATTTTTTTCTTAATGCCATGCTAATAAGGGTGAAATAGACACCAATACTGTTTGCAGATGATATAAATAAAATGGTGTGTAATGCTCGGTAAAGTGGTAGGTGCAAAGGTTTCACTTATGCTTTCACAGGGATAACACACAAAGTCAAAAACCTTTTGTAAAATAGCTTCATTAACATTAAAAAGATGTAAAAGTATGACATTCTTCTAGTACTGAGAGCAGCTACAAAGGTAGTAACCCTCACTTCCTGAACATCACTTTATGTTACATGATAGCAAACCCCTGTGGAAAACACATTAAACAATATTAGCATAAAGCTTCCCACTGCACAGAGAACAGAATCTCCTTATGGTGACTAGAGCAGGCTAGAAGAAAAATGATGTCGCAAAAGGTGACCTCTGAATAATTTTATAGAGAAGTGATAATATAAACCTATTCTCCCAAAATAGAACAGCACAAGAATCGCAGTTATGAGCTGAAGAGGATTAGTTCAATTGTCCTATAGCAAGGAGAAAGTATTTGGTTTAAAATTAAGAAACTACAAATTAAGAAATATGATTACATTAAGTAAAATTCTGTTTTGTATGACCTTTCCTATTGACAACAGGGTATGAGTAATCTATAGAAACACTGGTCTTGTCATATCAAGCAGTGCATAGCAGCATTAATGCTGAAGACCTTCAAGACTCCCTAATGATAAATGGTTACACTGTGGTAGCACTAGTTAGCACGCAGAGTGCCAAAATCCCTTGAGAGTCAAAATATTCCCACAAATATATATCACCGATTAAAGTTTTGTAAAGTAAACACAGTAGATTTCTTACAAACAAATTGAGCAATGGAAGGCAGTCTTCAATTTTATTCAGTAATCGGGATAATTTATTTTTTTTAGATGCGGTAAGAGTACAAATTCATTCCAGTTTTAGCCAATAAAAAGCTCCATTTATGGTCTATAGAAATGCTAAACTTGTACACTTTGAGGATTTATACATAAATAAAGCCTAAGCTTAAAAATAACCAAAGTATTTTTTCATTCCTGTTTAAAAATATTTAATAGTCTTTGAGCCCAGCTGACTGGCAGCTTTTTCACAAATTCAAACACTCCTATTTTCCTGAAAAATTATCATTAAAAATTGTAGTTATTTAAACTTCCTTTTGCTTTCCACAGTTAAAAAAAAAAAACAAAAAAACACACACACATACAAAAAAACCCAAACCATAGTTTTCCTGTCATTTAATTTTTTCTACAACAAAAGAGCTTTGTCAAGGGACTTTGGGGGCAGCAGCCACCCCAGCAGCTCCCGCCAGGCCCCTCCTGCCCAGACGCTGGAGCGCAGGTGCCCGGGGCCCCTGCCCAGGCCAAAGGGCATGGCTGCCACTTTCCCGCCTCCGCCTGCAACCTCTAGCAAAGCTGCACATGTGTCCCACAGACACACACATGCAGAGGACACAAGCAGGGCCAGTCACTCAGGCTGCCACAGACAGGGTGCTGCCTTCAACAGCACCTACATACAGGACTCACATAAAACACAAGCCCAGACAGCCACATCCCTTCCCCCTTTTCAGCTGGTGGAGACAGGAGGTCACCGGTGAAGGCACACACAAACACATACCCACACCCCACATTCACAAGCGCACGCACATCTGTGGATCCCCAAGTACCAGCACAGCTTCTCTGCCTGTCCAACACCCCTGCCCAGATCCTGGACCCCCTTCCCTGCCCCACAGGTGTCCTACTCACCAGGTGGTTCTGCTGGAGGTCTGCTAGTGGACACACACGCACACCAGATCTGAGGGAGATACCCTCGCCCCCACAGCAGCTAACACCAGGCACACAGGCCGGGGCACAGTCCTGCTCCAGCTGCTGGTGCTGAGCTCCAGCTGCTGGTGCTGAGCCCCTCACTCGCACTGTTCCTGCCCCAGTGGCTGAAGCCGAGACCTCCACCCGCTCCAGTGGGTGGCACCGAGACCCCGCGGGCTCCAGCAGCTGGTACCACAGTGCAAGGGTGCCCACAGCCCCCATCGGACCCCAGCAGCTGGCACCCAGTCCTTGCAGCACTCACACACACCGGACACACTGCGAGGTTACACAGAGAGATCATTAAAAAAGGATTTAATCAGAAGATGAGACACACTGTGGTGATGAGGTGCAGGGCTGAGACAAGCATACTGACCAGCCCTGTTTTACAAGTAACCAACCCTTTCATTACCCCTTCCTCTCTATTCCCACTTTGCTCCTCCCTGATCCCCTTCCCCTGCACATTTCCCATCGGTTTCTCTAGTACCACTGACCTGCAACATCCTGGACCCTCAGGTTTTCAGCCTTATCAGCTGCAAAGTCTAAGTTTGCCTGCAGTTTCCTGACAGCTCGTTAATTTTCGTTTCTTGTCCTTGTCCCACTATGTTTGTCTGTCAGGTCTGTGACTCTGTAGTTCTGTTATTGCTTCCCCCCTTCTCCTTTTCATTGCATTTGTCAAGGTCCTTGACCAGATAATCTTACAGAAATACATATTCCCACATTCCCCACACCCTTTATCTCTTGGTGTGACATTCCCTATGTACTCCCACATAACTTCAGTCAGAAGTTTGTAAGGATAAGTGAAATCAAGTAAAAAATGCACTTTAAAAGAATCCATAGATAAATTGCTATGGGAGTATTCCACCTTCTACTCTTGCTTGAGGTGTGCTCAGGCAAGGACCGTACTCATACGCACACAGAGAATTTACACTCCCTGCATTTACAAAGTAGCTCCATTTTATTTCAAAGAATCCTTCAGGGAGGAAAGTTATACTCTGTGTGAGTAAAGGATGCTTTCAACTCAAAATACAAGGCAGATCATACTGCAATAAGCCAATCTTGGGGGGATGCGGGGTCTAGCTAGTCTACAAACCAAAGACAAGGATTTAGTCAACAATTCTACTTTATGAGAAGGAAAAAAAAATTACATTTTCCAACTTTGAAGAGAAGTTTGCAAGCTAATGCTATAACTGTTTCACTGTCTTTTTAAACCACGAAAAATGTAGAAAGTTTTTTGTCAAATAGAACTTAATTTTGACAGAAAGTTTATTGTTTCTTGTCCTCGTGTTCCAATAGTTATAGTTATGTACCCGGCTAACTCTCCCCACTTTGCAAAAAAGGGTAACATCAGTTACAGGAGTAGCACTATGCAATAGTGCTTAAAGCTTCCACAATAGCAACCTTCCCACAAAATTCAGAGCAAATGCTAGGCACAGTGAGTAGCAATAACATACTGGCCAAGGATGGCCAGGGCATGTAACAATGAGGGCAAAGAAAACACATACTTAACAGAATAACCGGCATCATCAAAGCTGGAGAAAGAGGAAAAGCATGACATCTTTGAAATTGTCTGTTCCCCTCCAGAGCTCCAGAAAGTGTTTCTAGACTTCAAATGTCTGATCCCCTAAAGACTAATTTAATTCTCCCTCCTCCTTAATAAATTAATTTTATTTAAATGATTAATTTATTAAATAAATTTATTATTATCAAATCTTTTTTCTGTATTCTAAAGTTAAGAAACACTGTCAGGAGTATACAAGAGATTATATGCTTAAAATTTATTACATTTGGTAACAAAGAAATGATATTCAATGTTCCAAAACAAATATTATTTGATGTAGAGGATCTAGGGTGGAGCTTTTGCCAAAGTGTTAATCTAGGTAACCATCAGACCAGCTCAATTCTTCTAAGATCTTACAATGCACCTGACAGATAGAACTCATACTTGCTCAGCATATGCATCCATATTTCAGCCTAAAGCTCTTTCCTTACAAATGTGTCTAAAGTACCCCAGCTCTCTGTTTTAACATGCATTTTGTGTTAGAATTTAATTCCGCTATATACAAAGAATCTGACAAAACACTGTTCAAAAGATTAACTCTTCCCCCAACCTCAAGTCCTCCTAGGAAACCATACATTAGTGGAAGTTCATATGTATTCCCAAAAAGTTCCTCTAAGTATCACCATTTCATAGCAGTTATACTTGACAAAATATGCTGCAGCTTCTAATTGAGTCAGGCAGTTTTTATGAAGAAAGGCTTTTTTTTTTCTCCACTTTTACAAAACACAGCTTATGAATTCTACCTGCTTACTGATAAATTTGACACTATTGGAAAAATAAGGCAGCTGATTTAGGAAACAAGAATTATTCACACTGGGGAGGTATACATCATTAACCATTTTTTGTTTCTTAATCTGTTCTTCATGTGCTGTAGATAGAACAATTCTGCCACCTAGAGTAAAATCCAGGACCAAGATAAAAAGATTTTGGTGAACATGTATTATCTGCCTGACTAATTTGAAATGGAAGAGACACCTTCCGTGGCAGATAATTAAATGCAAATATTTTGGGTTTATTCATTTTTTTAAATTGTGCTACAAAATATTTAGTAGGCTGTTGCTATCAAAATCAGCAGCATTGCCAGAGAACTAGGTGAAATATGATAAATACAGTTGAGATAATTTACATTTTTATTGGCCTTTTCATTACACACACCTCCAAGTACTTCCAAAACTTCACAAAGCAGTTACCCATTTCCCTGTATAAATGGGACAGAATTCCATTAACTAAGTTTTAAATTAGGAATTGGACAAATCAGGAATCATAACCCAGTTTAACAGGAAAATGGTTTCTGTTCATTCTTTATATATATATACACACATACATCACATTTCCAAATATTTCTATTTCTGAGGCAAAAAACTGCTGCCAGTTGATACGTAAAACACTGCTACCTGGGAAGGGAAAATTGAGGTAACGGCAAGGGAAAGCAGTTCCTTACAAAGAGTTAATGATCTTTAATTTATATAAAAGCCAGGATTTTAGCATCTAATTAGTATGAATTAGTGCATCTACCTCCAGCTCACAAGGGTGAAAAGCTGATGTATCCTTGGTTATGAATCTGTGGTTTTAAAGATAAATACAATAAATTTAAAGCAATAAATTGTCCTATTCTGAGGGCTCAAAGGACATATACTGAGGTCTTCATAAGCAGTTATGTCAAAGTACAAAATAGCACATAATTTTTCCTCTAATGACTGAAATACATTTGTGATGGAGCTGGTAGATGGAGATTTACTTCCAGCTAAATAGACTAGAAGTATGATTTTCTTCCTCTACGTTCTCTCTCTCAGACAGAGGAGAACGTTCTATGGAAGGTAATGCAAGGTTACTCCCTTGGCTCACCAGGCGCTCTTTGAAAAGGCATGGAGAATTCTCTTAAGTGGCAGGTTCTGGATGTAACCTTTGGATCACAGTCTTTAAAATATTTTTTTCTAGAAGCCAGGAGAGTGTGGCCAGATAAAGCATCAGGTTTTTTTGCAGTTCTCTTCCTTAAACTCCTGAAGACTAGATAGTGAGGTAGCTGGACCTTGGCATGACCCATCATGGCCATCCTTACATGTTTGTTTTTGTGATAGGAAAAACACCAAGAATGAGTTGTTGCTAGAACTAAAAATAGCCTGTGCTTATTAGCAATAATATGTTGCACTGGATGCACATAGCACACTTCATCTGAGGATCTAAGTGTTTTGCAAACATTAATTAAGCTCTGCACTGCTGTTATGATTCACAGAATGTCATTATCACACCCAAGGGATGTAGGAAAAAAGCCAAGCAACGTATAGGGAAGCAAGCCCTTGACAGCACAATGACTCTGGTTCCATTTCAGATCCCATCAACCTACATACCTCCCAGGACAAAAAGTAAAGTCAAGGATTACTCAGAACATAGCACATCATTTTTATGTGATTTTTGAAGCATAAATTACTGTAAAAATGTACTTCTGACCATTCTTTCTTTTCTTGTCACTTGTATTATTAGCATTTCCCAGTCCTATTATTATTCCTCTTTATTCTGATCTCTTATCTTGGTAACCCTGAGTACGTTCACCTTTCTTTTCAAATCCGCTAGTCTTTACCTACTTCCAATCATTTGTCCTTGGAGTATCATTTCCTTCAAACACCCAATTCTTCACATTCTTTCACTTGACGTTCCTACCCAGAAGTCAGATATTTTCCTCTCTCAATCTTTACCATGTTTCTCAATACTGCACTGATCATTTCTGACTCCCTGGGGAGCAAATCACTTTCTATTGTTATGAACAGGGAGTAAATAGGCATAGAGGATCTCAGGAGCAAAGACCAGCAACCAGCATTCGTTGTTCTCCACTACTTCCTTTCTTCTCATCTCCATTAAAGCAGAAACACACTGAGGATGTGTCCTCAGAGTTTCAGTAACTGGCATGTTTAGTGCTGTGATAGGTCTTTATAGTATCAGTCGCGGCATCACCAGGAAGCCAGCACTCCTGCGCGCCTCTCTGAAGTGCCTGTACGCTCTCACAGCATGCAGAACTGACATTGGGGCTTACAGGTCTGCATGCAATTGCAGAGGTATGATCCCATTGGGACCATGGAAACACGGTGGGATAACTCACACAACTGTTGCAATGGGTGGACACAAAGCATCATGGTGAGGAGGTGGAGTTGCCCTTGATGTGAGAGCACCACAGGGATGCATGGAGCTGGATCTGGGGATGGGTGATGAGCCAGCTGACAACTTACAGGTCAGAATCACTGGACAGACCAAAACCAATAATGTTGTGGTGAGTGTCTGCTACCAACCGCCTGATCAAGAGGAAGTACTGAATTTCAGACAACTTCAGACAACTGAAGAAGCCTCACATGCACAGACCCTGGTCCTCATGCAGAATTTGACCACCCCAATATCTGGTGGAGGCACAGCACAGCAAAACAAAAGCAATTGAGGATGTTTCAGGACTGCATTAATGATGACTTTCTGATACCAATGATCAAGTAGCCAACAAGGGAAGATGCTGGAATTTATACTTAAAAAGAAAGAAGAATGGGTCTGGAGTGTTCCAATTTAACCGCCGTAGACAGCTGAGCCCCATGCAGCCACTCACTCACTCCCCCAACAGAGGGATGAAGTAGACAATTTGAAGGATAACAGTGATAAAACTTGTAGGTTGAAATAAAGACAGACTAGTAAGAGACAGAAAAAAAAACGGGGGGGGGGGGAACAGGATGGACACGACATCAACAAAACAAAAACCCAATATGCTGCCCAGATAGTCCCTGAGCAACATTAAGCCCTGGAAAACTTCTCCCTAATTTTATTGCTGAGAACAATATCAGATGGTATGGAATATCCCTTTGGTCACTTGTGATCAGCTGTCCCAGCTGTGTCCTCGGCCAGTCTCTTGTCCACAGAGAGAAGACCTTGACACTGTGTTAGAGCTGTTCAGCAACAGTGAAAACATTGGTGTGTTATCAGCACCACTTTGGTCACAAATCCAAAACACAGCACCATACAGGCTGCTATAAGGAAAATAAACTCAGTCCCAGCCAAACCTAATACAGGGGGTGCGAAAGCTAGGGGCAGTCTTAGCTGCCATAACCTTGAGGCATGGAGTTCAGGATCCAGAGAGGAGGAAACAAGGCAAATATTAGAATCCTGTTTGGGAAGGAGAATAGGGACCTACTTGGAAGAGTCACATGGAGCGTGATCCTGGAGAAAAGTGTTTCAGCACAGCTGTTTGTTTTTTGTTTGTGGGTTTTTTTTATTTTTTGGTTGGGTGGGTTTGTAGTGGGTTTTTTTTCCCAGTGATCACCTCCTCCAAGCTTAAGAATTGTCTGTGCCAAGGTGCAGACTGTCAGAACACTCGCATGGATGAACAGGGGGCTCCTAACAAAACTCATCTATCAAATGGGAACATAACAAGAGATGGTAGCACGGGCAAGTGACCCAGGAGTAATACAGAGACACTGTCCAAGTGTGCGGTGATGGGGCTGGGTAGGCCAAAGTCCATCTGAAGCTGAATCCAGTGAGAGACATGAAAGGCACTAAGAAAGGCTTCTGCAGGCATATCAGCAACTTACAACTAGGGGCAGCGTGCTGAATGTGATGCACAGTATATGCTGACAGCCCGCATGGATAATGCTGAGGCACTCAATGCCTTCTATGCTTTGGCCCTTTTTACTGGCAAGATTGCCTCTCAAATCTCAGGTCCCCGAAATTAGTGGAAAAGTCTGGAGCAAGGAAAACTGTCAGTAGAGAAGGGATACACCCACAAGTGCTGAGGGAGCTGGCCCATGCCATTATCAGACCACTATCCACTCTTTTTGAAAGGTTATGGTGATTGACGAAGGTTCCTGAGGACTGGAAGACAGAAAGCGTTGTATCTTTCAGAAGGATAAGGAGGAAGGTAGGTCCTGAAGAACTACAGGCCAGTTGACCTCACCTCAAACCCTGGCAAGGGTGATGGAGCAAATAATTGTCAAAGCGATTTCCAAGCACATGAAGGACAGAGAAGTGATGAGTCATCATGGACTTATAAAGCAGGAATCATGCCTGATGTGGTGGTTTGACCCTGGCTAGATGCCAGGTGACCACCAAAACTGCTCTACCACTCCCCACCTCAACCAGACAGGGGAAAGAAAATATAATGAAAGGCTCATGAGCTGAGATAAGCACAGGGAGATCACTCAGCAATTACTGTCACGGGCAAAACAGACTCAACTTGGGGAAATTAGTTTAATTTTTTACCATTCAAATCAGAAAAAAAAAACCAAAAACCAACCAAAACCAAAAACACCTTCCCCCCACCCCTCCCTTCTTCTCAGGCTTAAATTAAATCCCAGTTTCTCTACCTCCTCCCCTCGAGTGGCACAGGGGAACAGGGGTTACGGTCAGTTCATCACATGTTGTTTCTGCCTCTCCTCACACTCTGCCCCTGCTCCAGCACAGGGTCCTCTCCCACAGGAGACAGTTCTCCATGAACTTCTCCAATTTGAGTCCTTCCAATGGGCTGCAGCTCTTCACACACTGCTCCAGCATGGGTCCCCCACGGGGTCACAAGTCCTGCCAGCAGACCTGCTTCAGCATGGTCTTCCCATGGGTCACAGCCTCCTTCGGGCATCCAACTGCTCTGGCATGGGGACCTCCATGGGCTGCAGGTAGATACCTGCTGCACCATTATCTCCATGGGCTGCAGGGGCACAGCCTGCCTCACCATGGTCTTCACCACAGGCTGCAGGGGAATCTCTGCTGTGGCACCTGGAGCACCTCCCCCCACTCCTTCTGCACTTTCATGTCTGCAGAGTTGTTCCTCTCACATAGTCCCAGTCCTCTCTCTCACTGGCACAGATTTCTGCTCCCCAGCTTCTTAAAATGCTATCACAGAGGTGCTACCACCATCGCAGATTAGCTTGGCCAGGTCTGTCTTGGAGCCAGCTGGCACTGGCTCCATTTGACATAGGGGAAGCTTCTGGCATCTTCTCACAGAAGCCACCTCTGTAGCAACACACACACACACTATGCAAACCCACTAGACCTGAGCAGCCTAATAGCCTTCCACAATAACGTGATGAGTTCAGCAGGTGAGGAGAGAGAAGTGGATATGGCTCATCCTGACTTTAGCAAGGCTTTTGATGGTCCCGTCACTTTCTTATAGGCGTACTGACAAAATGCAAGTGAGGTTAAGTGGACAATAAAGTGGACTGAAAACCAGCTGAGCTGCCAGGCTCAAACTGGTGGTTGTGATCAGCAGCACGAAGCCTAGCTGTAGGCCCATCACTAACCTTGTAGCCCTGAGGCTGATACTGGGGCCAGTACTGTTTAACCTCTTCAGCTGGAAGATGGGACAGAGCACAACAGCAGCAAGTCTGCACATTATAAATGATGGGGAAGAGTGGCTGATATACCAGATGGGTGTGTGGCTGTTCCAAGGGACCTCAACAGCCTGGAGAAATGACCCAACAAGGAACCTTGTGAAGTTCAGAAAAGGGAAATACCTCCAAGTGCTGTGATCAGTCCTGCTCTCCCCAGTACAAGAAAGATGGACAAACTGGAGCAGTTCCAGCACACAGGGCCATGAAAATGATTGCAGGACAGGAACATCTGAAGTGTGGCTCAGAGAGCTCAGATTGTTTAGGCTGGAGAAAAGGCTCAGGGAACCTTATCAATGTGGATCAACACCTGCGAGCACAAGACTAAGCTAGACTCTTCACAGTGATACACAGCAAAAGAACACAAGGTAATAGCCATAAATTCAAATGGGATTTTCCATTCAAAGAAAATACTGGTTCTAACACCAAGGCTGGTCACACATTGGTACAGGTTGCCCAGAGACACACTGTGGAGTCTCCATCTGTGGAGATATCCAAACCCAAACTGAACACAGACCTGAGCAACCTACCATAGATGACCCAGTTTTCAGTAGGGCTATTACGGAGTCTCCAGTGATTCCTTCTAATCCCAAAAGTTTCATGATTCTGTGGTCTGTGTTCTGATGACAGAATAAGGTGAAAATAAAAAAAAATAAATAAAAAGAAACTGACTGTTCCCCAATATGTTTCAAAATCAACATACCAAAAGAGATCAGAGACTGTTAGACATTCCCAAGAAACATACACTAAGTGCAATCCACCTGCAGGTTAAGCCATCAGTCATCTCACCCAGAATAAGATCTCCGAATACCTTTGAAACACCAGGTGGGCTTACTCACCATGTTGAGTACCAATGAAGTCAAGCTGCAAGAGTTTTACAGAAAAGCAAACGCTGATTGCTTTAGCAGAGGACACTTGTTCATGTCTGCAGCTAGCTAGCAGCAGTAACAGGATAAGCTTGAACACTCCTTTCTCTTATTTGTGTGTACTCTATTAATTTATAGAGGCTTTTAGAATAACTAGCAACATGGATGTGAAATACATATACAGCACTGTTGAAAGTCTTTGTGATTGTTCTGTACCACTTACGCTTTATACTCTCAGTACTTTTGTGTCTTTTCTTTCCCCCCATCATGTCACTTTATAAAACTCCCTGTTTAAGACGAAGGAAGGCCAAACATGGGTTTTATATTATGCTCTTTCCTGGCATCTCATTTTACTTGCCACTCACTTCCCACCACCACCCCGACCCCCCAAAAAATTAATTGGTTTGTGTGTATCCTGAAAGACAGAGCAGAGTTTAATGTAGCTTTGAAAATCAACATTTCTCTTTGCAAGAGAAAATGCTTAGCTCTCAGAAGAGTTTTATTCTTTAATCTGATGAATTACTAATAACATCTGGAATTCAGAAGAGTACGTTCAATGTTCAATTAACAGAAGCTTAACATTCATTCAACCCCTTACAGGAAGCCAGTCACTATTGTCTTTCACAGAACAATCGAACAGTGTAATTAAAAGTCACAAGGCAAGTAAATGACAATAAGAACTAGATTTCACCTTCCTCTCTGAAGCTTTGCTAAATGTATTATCTCATCTATTTGTATTTGTTAATGCAAAGATCCAAAGTTACTACCCTTTGTTGATACTCACACTTTTGAAGGGTCAGAAAACAACAGAAATCTTTCAGTGACAATAGACAAAACAGTTTTCCACTTGAAAGATTCATTGCTTTAAGGTGCTAGTGGAAATTTATATGGATCCTTAGCCATATATTTATTTTATACATACATATGTATATAGAAAAACACATACACACAACTGAAGTTGAGTTTGAAGCAATGTCAATTTTCTTTTAAGGAAGTTGGTTGGGGATTTTTCCTGTCTTATTACTGTGCAGATAGCTGTGCTAGGTACTAGCTATTTCATTTAAACTGAACGTGGCTGAGCTGCTCTCTGGTAAGGCCCCCAAAACATACAAAGCTCAATCAGTAGGAGCCTAGGCAGAGCAATCAAGTACTAACTTGGAGTGCACTGGGAAAAGCTCAGCTGGGGCTGCTGTATCTGGCTGCTGAAACAGAAAAGAACAAAGTCCTACTGGTTCACTAAAAGCAGCTTTGAAAGACCTGTAGTTTTATAGAGTATTTCCAGAGCAGCCATCACTAGGTAAGTTTAAGAGGGCTGCGTAAAAGGTTCACGAAGCAAACTTCTTCACAGCTGTGAGCAAGACATTACTACTATGTTTTATCACTGAAAAACATACATAAAGAACACCACACTACCTCAGTTTCACTAAGGACAGGTAAATGATTTGCAATGGTGGAGAGTATATGTAATAATAAGTTATATTCTTGCACTATAAAGACACAAAGTCTCATACACAACAACCTTTTCCTATGTACCTCTACAATCCAATTCTACAGTGCGGTAGAGAAAAAGTATAAATAAAAATTCAGTAATTAAGGTTTTGGTTGCACTTCCAGCATGACTTAGCAAGAATCTGCTAGTTTCAGCTGAACATATCATACTACCAGAGATGGGGGCAGAAGTGTAATAGAAACATTAGCAATAATCTTACTGGAAGACACTCTATTTGGAAGAAGTGCCCAAGGTAACTTGCATGAGCTAGAATTTCAAGTTGGCAAGTTGATAAAGCATTGTTTAAGTGCTTCAAATTTATATGATACTGTTTTAAATCAACTTAAAAAACACAAGTGTTGGTAAATCTTTCTGGTGTCCACAACAGTAAGCTATAACAATTCAAGGTGGCTTCTGATTAGAGATTCACAATCCAACAGTATTTTCATGAAAATCAATACCGATGTGATGTTTGAAATCATACCTTTTCTATTATTCTCTCCCCACCCCTCCTAAATTCTTCATTGCTCCAACTACACCCTAAAGCACAGTACTGATCAAAGCAGATGTCCTTTGCTGTTACAATCCCCTCTCTTCTTGCATGCAAAAGAATCCAATAGCAGGACACACAGATTTCCTTGAAGTCTTCAGTAAGCAAGTTGTGAATGTGATATATCATGGATGCAGCACTAAAACAGTGATTCACCAGTGTAAGACCCTCAAGAAAAACACAAAACAAAAAAAAAAACAAAACCAAAAAAAGAGGAAAGAGCTAGCATTTCAACAGAGTTCAGGCTGCTTTTAAAGCGAGGGAACTATTCGTTTAATTTCCAAGTCTTCAAATGAATGTTTGACTTCTCCCAGACAGGGAATACAGTAAGAAATAAAAGGCTTTTTTCACAAACAGCTAAGAAATTGAGCCGCCTGCCTCGTTTATATACTTCTTTGTAGAGAAGTCATCCTGTAATGCGCATACTAATTTTCCCTTGTGAAAAGGAGCAGCAATAATAACCAACAAGTTGAACGTTAGCATATTTGTGACCTAGCCATCAAATCAAAATGTGTGAATTACAGTGCTGCTTTCTCCATTGATGTTCAGAATTCAACATATGCCAGCTTACACAGTGCTTGGAGATGAAGAGCATCTTTAAAGGGATGGAAAGCATACACCCCCTTCTCCCTCTGGAAGAAAAGAAGAAAATTAATATTTGGTTGTAATGCAACAAAATCAATCACAGCTCTTTGATAATAGGTTTGTCTGAGCTTCCCTGGAAAATAGGACACTTGAGAATTCCTAACTACAGTAGATACAAATCCAAAATAACCTTTGCAGTTGCAGCGAATTAGTGCCAAGGAAGGCTGAATTATTTCCACACAAATCTCTGAACAGTTTGGTTCCACAGGAATACTGAAAGATCTGGCAGAAACCAAAAAGACAAGATGATCATCTGAACCAAAATACACCACCTTCTACCTACAGATCTGTATGAAGGTAAGCAGCACGGGGCAGCTATTCTTCCGGAGTCTGGCAAAGGGTATATATAAGAGGATCTAGAGAAAGGAATGAACGTTACTGGGGATCTTGCACTTAATTTCAATAGCTCTGGACAAAACAGGGGGAGCATAAGCAGCAGAACTGTATTCTCTGCTACATACTCAGGAGCAAGGCATGGGAAAGTATATGGTGTTTAGCTGTGTTTAGAGAAAATGCCAGCAGGAGTTTCTGCTTTTGTGCAGCTCCCCTTCACAGGCCTCCTACAGGACCTTTATTTTTAAAGTACAGGATCTCCAGATAATCCTCAAATTATTACCATTCAATGTTACAATGGAGGCTCTGAACAGGAGTCTTTTCAGACATGTGGAGGAACCCAGTTTGGTTTTCTCTTTAGCTTGCTCTAATGTTGAAGAGTACACCACACCTCTCAATATGATTGATTCAAAAAAAGAAAAGCCACCTCTTGTAAGAGAAATTACCATCACGGCAGCTAATGATTACCTTGCACAACTGACCATACTTTAAATGTCTTTACCGCTGTATTTTCAACTCACCCAATTCCAATCCTGACATCGTGCATGTTCAAGTTGATTAGCAGCTCAACACCCAATTCTACACTGAGCTGCCAAGACTCTTTCCCGAGTTCTAAATTACATCTAGAGCATTCCAGGGATAAAGTAGTTGACATTTCAAACATACATTTATCACAACTGATCACCTTATCACTCTTCCACACTTGTTTACACACATTCTGCCTTTCCAGTCTTCAGTGAAGTTAATTACTGGTAAACCTAATGAGGTACCTTCACTGTTCCCATAAGCAATGCAATTGTATTACTCCTTTTAGTTTCTTAACTCTTGGGCTGCTGTGCCATGAGCATTCTTCTGTAGCCCTTTGCAAGAGGAACTACTGTGTTTTCTTTTATTCATGCTACTTTGGGATGTTGAAGGGTAAAGTAACACTTATCTTTTCAAGAAAACAACCTGATTCAAGACTGCAGAAACTAGAGCTCCTTCAAGGCTTCTTCCTAATTTTGGCATGGTTTAGATGGAAAAAGCCTCAGTATTTTGGTGAATTTTCTCTGCTCCCTGCAGAACCTCAACTAGTATACTTGTCTATGACTAATATTAGCAATGGCACTTACTAGCTACAGCAGTTGCCTCAGACACATGATCCCTAGCAAGGCCCAGTAGCTCTGGCCAGACCTGCCAGCAATTAAGTATTCCAGGCTTGACAAAACAAAATGCCAATAAAAGACTTGGAACTTGCAAAAAAACTTCAGTTTGTCCGTAACATGAGGAGACACACTGACAAAAGCAAAGCAGCAGAGGTATCCCCCGCCTGATTTGTACAACGGAGGTTGCAGAGGTACACTTCAGGGCATAAACTGCAGCGCAGAAACTTTTCTTGGCATTATACAAGACAAAAAGAAGTCAGATTTACCACAAAACATAACTTCATGTTGAGGTAGATGCTGGAACTGATGGGTTGAGCTGCTTTTCAAAAGAAATTAAGATCACGTACACAAATAATTTTGCATTTAGATATTTTACACTAGAAAGCTTGTCCTAAATGGATGTATTCTCTCCTATTTGAAGTTTGTCATCTGAGGTTTTTGGGCTTGGGGTTATTTTTAGCTATTTTGTTGTTTTTCTAGATATTAAATTTGGAAGTTTTGCTGGTTACAGATCTGAAGACAAACATCAAAGCAGAAACTAACGGTTAAAGAACACCTTTGGCTGAACAATTCAGCCATGACTAGACTATGAATGCAAAGGACTTTATTTTAAAGGGTCATGCATCTCTTCAGAAAAAGTCCACATTCAGAAGCCCTTTGTTGTTTGGTACTGGTGATGGATTAACTTTATAAACTTCCATCAAAACTCAGTGTTTCTCTCTTATGTCTCTGCTGCTGCTGCTTCCACCCTAGACAGAAATTAAGCAAAGTCTCTGTCAACATAAACTACAGTTATCCAGTCTATTATATGCTCTACCTAGGCGACAGCATACCTAAAAAAAAGAAAAAAACACTTTAAACACCACAGTGTTTGGTGGTCGGGGTTTGGGTTTTTTGTTTGGTTTTGGTTGGTGGGGTGTTTTAGAGCTTTAGGGCAGCCATCTATCTTGGAGCATTCCTGGCGGACAACATCAGATACACCATTGGAGATAAATAAAAAACCAGAAATAACATTCTATTTTTCTCAAACTATTTTATCTAGAATTGCTAGATTAGCACATTCTATAGGTTAAGCAGAAAGCAGAACGGATTCCCCCTGCCAAAGCAGTGTTTTTATTCACAGCCCTCTTAACACCTTAAAAACAGGGTATCTTTCATCAGAGCAGAATTAAAGGCTGTGGGAGGTCCTTCAGCAATTTCATAGCCAGTGTTAGATCTTCCTTCATATATACCTCATCTTTCCAATCATTTTTCCAGACTCCTGCATTTCAGAGTACAAATAACCGTGCTTTTCCTCCTGTACCCCTGTCCCAGCCTCTTCCTTCATGCACACGTGTATTCACACGCCTTCACCCACATGCTGTAATTGTGACTTACAATTTCTGTAATACTCTCCTATTGCTAAGCCTCCTCTGTATAAAACAAAAGAGAAAAACTGGAAAATGAGTAATTTGGTAAGATTTAAGTAGTACACAGAACAAATGGAAATCCACCCTGAGGTTCAGAAATTACTTCCAGAATATTATCAGTCTAAAAGGTAAGACCTCTTAGAATACAGACAAACCTTGGCCTTCAGAAGTTAACTATTTAACTTCCTCCTGGAAACAATGGAGGAAAAGTGGTAATTTTAAGTACAGAAGTAGGAGAGAAACAGGACTGAACCATACAGGTATTGCAGCTGATAGGGAACTCAGTTAAACTTTACTTTGATTCCTTGAATAAAGAAACACTTTCCACTGTCTAGGTATGTTAGCAGTTACTTCGCACATCCTTACAAGGCACTCAAAAAGAACAGGGAGTATGGGAGACCTTTACCAAACTTAGAACCAGCTTAACCAGGAGCACTCTATCCCTAGGAACAGCTCAGTGCTCAAAGGACCTTGCAAGAGATTTCTTGCCCCATTTCAACTTTGTTCCACATGCTCCATCTCACCAAGGGCAAGCAGGATGCTATAGAAATTCACAAGCAATGCCATCACCCAGTGGGAACTGGTAAAACTGTCACTTTAAAAGCCTAAATTCGGCAGAGTAAGGAAATGGACTTCGATTCAACAGTAATCAAAAGCAGTTAATCTAGTAAAAAAACACCTGACTTCAGTGACTGAATACCAGTTTGCTGAAGTTGTTAATTAACCGAAGCTCAGTAATATCCCATGGGGATTAGAATGCTCTGTGTTCCACTTGCTCGGGTGCCAAGTCTTGCAGTAAAATATTTCTTATAAACTATGCTATAACATCTCAATCAAAATTTGCAGGAGAAATTAATAGTAGGTCCCCCCCAACAGAAAGGTATTTAGCGCTCTGAAGATGCAAAGGTGATTTAGGCTTTGCCAGCCCATATGCTTTTTCCACTGATAAGCAGTTAACACTGTTTAATCAAGAACACGAAGGACATATTGATGTGAAACCAGCGACCAACTCACACCAAGGTATTGCTTCTCAGGAGGGCTGCATTAGAAAACTACAACTGAAAATAATTTATATACAGATTCAATTACCAATATCCTATTTTTATCCAGGAAAAACTAATTTGTTTTGCACTATAGGTTCTCTAAACACTATTCTCATCGACCCCCCGGTCCACACCTGTATTGTCACTTATTTATCTCGCTGCAACCTTGTCACCTCTACATAGGTGGCACTTCTGGTTACAAGAGAAGCCACTTTTAAACAGCTCTTCTTGATATACAGCTAGTGCTTCTTTCCTTCTCAGAGTTGCTACAGTTAAAAAGAATATTAAATAACAGCACGAATTTTCTTTTTTTGCTTTTGGTAGAAAGCCACAGGTTCTCAAACTAATCCTCAAACTCAAAATCACAAGGCTATGCATTATTCCAGCAGTCACTTGGAAAGGCTTTTCACCTTGTTCAGAAGATAAAAACATAAAATCCCAAATCTTAAAAATATGATGCAACTTAAACTTAAAAAGGCTCTTTCAAGCAAAAGCACTAAGGCTCAGGATCTCCAAGCCTAACTCTGGCACCCTGGCTGCCCCAACAAAACTGTATCCACCTTTCCCTTCCCAGTAATATTGCCACCAAGCTTTAATAATAGCATGAAACAAAGAAGTGTTACAGACTCCTAAGCAGAACAAAGAAAATTTATCTCAAGTTTTAAAAAAGGCTTATATACTCTGGCAACAGCCTAAGTTCAATTAACATTACATAACATTCTCACTAACACAGTTTCACTTTTCAAAATGGAAGTCAAATTTATTCAACATTAAGTGTAACAACACATCAGAAATCAATATCCACTTATAAAATAAAGCAAAGTAACATGAATAAACACAGGAAAATACTGTCTGAGACTCTCCAAGCAGGACATTTCTCATAAGACTCACAGAAAAAAAAAAAGATTTTTATATGCAAACAGACTCAATTCCCAAAAACTCAGTTTTTTCCAGTTGTAAAGCAATATATAGCTAATGGGAGATAAACTAGAAAAGGGAATGAAATGCATCATGCTGTACAACACCAAAGAAATACTCCAACTGCATTTGCGTACAGCATTAACAACATGCAGTAGATGAGGTTAAAAGCAAGTACAGTGTGTATATATTAGAGACAGAAACTAGCCAGTCTGAGGGCTTTGTTTCTTATTTTAGTTCAAACTAATGAAAACAAACAGATGCTAAGAGCAAACAGAGGAAGAGCAGAATCTGCACTGAGAATAACATCTCTTCCCAGAACAGTAAAGCATCTTGAGTAAGATTTAAATTGTGCGCATTTTCACTCCGTTGGTCCTCTTCTTGCTATGTCATTCAAACATACCTAGCTCCAATGATGGGCTTTATGCAAGTATCTACGTTTCTATAAAGCTGTAATTAAATAAAACAATGCAAGTCATTCAAATTCCGCTAATCCTTTAAGTCAGGCATTAATATGCTGAACACTCACTACAACTCAATGCTATTTAAATTAAAAATAAAAACAGGGCAAGACATCTGGCAAACAGCCTTGCTGAAATGTAGGGTATTTTAATTGTTTTTGTTGCTTGGATGAAAGCAGTGTGAAAATACACATGCTACCCATTTCGTTAAGAACTATTTAAACAATTATTTTCCACAAAAAGTTGGGATCTTTGTTGGTTCTAGTCAGTCCACAGCCTGACAGATTTCTCTTGCCAGTCTTTTTTTTAAACAAACCCCCAAGATCTCCTATAGCTCGTCAGCTATTGAAAAGCAAGCAAGCAAAGCGCACATGCAAGTTATTAGATTTAGATAGCCAAATATAATTAACTACAAAGTTCCAAGCAGTAAGTACATCTACATTCCCCTGGGGAGACTCAGTCTTACTGGGAGATGGATTTGAATGCTGATAAAGAATGCCAGTTACCTGGTTCACTTCAGAAGTTCTCTGCCTTCCACTTGAGGACTTCCAAGAGCCCATTCTACCACCTAACAAGCTAATAAACTAGTACAAATATTCAAGACTTAAATTCATTTCAGTAAGAATGGACTGATGGCTTACAATTGAAGACTGACTTTTGTAGGGCTAGACATATTGACCTTAATTTTAAATGAATTCAAGTTTGAAAATAATTGTGCAGCATCAAGATAAAAGTAAAACACAAAGGAAAAATTAAGAAAGATAAACTTACCACTCACACACAAATTGCACAAGTCAATGCTCTACCTAGTTTAACTCAAGTACAGCAGTGTTTTTACAACAATATCCAAAAAGTAACTTATCTACCACTTATCTATTGGTAATTCTCAGCTGAAAAAAATGTTGTATTCAGTACCTGTTTACTTAACAGTAGAGGGATCACAACGAACCAAAATTAATTGAAAGGAATGTAAAGGAGAGTCTTAATTCAGATGTCTTTAGTGCATATTAAACCAAAATTGACTTTAAGACATGCTACTGAAACCATTATCTGAAACTGGTCTGAGGTCCAGCAATCACATAAGCTAACTATGAAATTTAATGCTGGGTCAAAAATGGAATAGAAATATGAAGGTAATGTCCTGCAGAGTACGTCTAAAGAAGAAAGGTTTTTTTCCTTGGGTAAAGAGTTACTCATCTGAAAGCTTTGAGACTGAATATACCTCTCATCTTCAGCAATGTAAGTTGTGAGTATTCCTTAGTCTTCTGATATAGGAGCAGATGAAACACCTCTGAACTCTTTTTTCATCCTCTATAATGAGCAAGAGGAATTTCTTTCTACCTTGCTCAGATGTGCTTTCCTTAACATCTAAGCAGAGACCAACCTTCCACTTCCATTTCAGTGAAGAATTAAATACACAGAACACACATAATTTGGTAAACTTGAGATTCAAAGTTGTAAAGGAAAAAAGATAACACAAATCATTTTATTTCTGAAAGACTGAAGTGGGCTGATAAGTACTGCCATCTTGCTTAAGTAATGTCAGATGCAAGAGCAACTGGGAATAACAATTCAAAGGTTAATATTGTTATAATTTATATGAATCAGTGCATTCTGTTTGTGCAAGACAGGACTAAGTGGAAATTCAGATCAGCACCATCTCTACAGGGCTATCTGTTGAAAACGCTACTGAAGCCCCAAAGAATGATTACCTAAACATTTACATGCTGTCGGGCAGTCAGACTCTACTAGCAAAAGCCTTTTTTGGTTATTGGTTATACCAACATCTGTGTTTAAGTCACTAGTAGAAAAGTTTACCAGCACTTTGAATCAAACAGCCTTAGAAGGTTTAACCATTACTCAGTGAAGATGCAACATCCAGGATTAAAATGCCTACAGCAATTCAGAGCAAGCAGTGTTTCAGACATGAAACAGTAATGCATCATTTTAGTCAGTGGAACTGGAACAAGTTAGAAAACAATGTGCACCCTCCTACTTAATATATTGTACAAGGAGATAAGCAAATAGTAAAAGAGGTCCAAGAATCAGTAATTCCTCTATTTGGCTTTAAAAAAAAAAATATTAAGCATTCGGTTTATTTACATTCTTCTTCCCTGCTTGTAAATGAAAAATAAATGCTTCTTTGCACGTTATAAAATTAAGGTAATAATCCCTCTCCAGCAATGTATCTTAGAAATGGAATGAAACTATCCTGAAGCTCTAAACCGGCAGTACGAGAAATGCTAGCTAAAGCTCACCTCTCTCCTATGCATGCTTTTTTCCCATATACTGGGAAGCAAAAGGGCAAAAATCTCGAAAGCTTCAATTTCTAATAAATTTTATCTTTTTAGGCTTTCAATCAGTCATAAATTAATGACCAATTCAAGCTGGCATCCATAAATATAAGAAAACTGAAGTCAAGTATCCTTGGCTTCACAATCTTCAAGGCTTCCAAATGAGGAACTGTATTCTTATTATAACATTACTACCTGAACTATGATGGAGAATCTTCCCTCTTTCAGCAAACTGCCCACCAGAAAGTGGAGGGTAACCTGCTACCTAGGTACCAGTGAGGTGGGGAAAGAGATGTTGACATATGCATGGAACTGCCTATGAGAAATTTTAGATTCCATCCCTGAGCAGGGAAAAAGAATCTACTTCCCTGTCCACTCTAAGCTGGTCAAAAGTATTCCCCATGGCAACCAGAAATCCTTTCCTAAAATTTTTACACTATTAGGAAAGAAGTATCACATAGCTTTAGTAAGAATTGTGGAAAGGTTTGGGTTTGTTCAGTTTTGGAAGTATTGGGTTTTTCTTCTTCATGCAGAACCACTTGACAGCTGCTTTTACAGGTGAAAGACTCAAATGGTAACCTCTTCAGGGAGAAGCCTTTTAAGCAGTTTCCACAAAGGGCTGCTCTCCTGACAAAGTACTCTTAAAATATTTCAAGAAAGCAAGATCCTCATCTTCTGAAAAATACTGGAGAATTTAAAATAGAACATGGAGAACAGAAACTAAAAAAAAAACCAACCCACCTCTGATCACAACCATTCTGAGTTTAGAGCTTAGGAATTCCCCAGCCATTTAAAGATGATGACACTAGATGATTGTCTTGAATGACTGACATGTCTTATAGAAATCCCAGTGGTTGGAACCCTGGCTGGATTCACTGACTGCAAGCCAGTTCATGTTACACCATTAAGCAAGTGGAGGAAAAACAGAGGACCTTTGAATGCATATCGTCTCACTTCTGAGCTGCTGACATATGCCAGATACTTCAACATTAAGACTGGATTTGACGTTTGCCGGTGAGGATCTGTCTACCTGACAGTCAGTGCTCTCAGCAGGATGCTAACGGAAGATGAGCATTCCTACAGTAGCCATAGTACAAGCAATGCAAGTCACTTTGGGGACAAGTTTAAGTGGCAAGATCCACAAGGGGTCTATTAAAATGATTTAACCCCACCCTCAACTCTATGAACTTAAAATTGCAGTCTGTGCTCCAACATACAATCCTCACCACTTCTGATCATATTAACTTAAGCTTTTAGTTCTATAATATTAATTATTAAATATAATATTATTAGCAGCTATAAAGTTACAGGACAGCTGGTAACAAACCGAGTGTTGAGAGTAGTCTGTGCTCCAAAGGTTTGCCATTTTGAAGCCAAAAAATCTGTTAACACTATGATAATCTTATTGATTTGTTTGTAGGAAGCCATAGCATTTTTTTTCCAGAAGACATTTAAATTGTGTATTTTAAAAAGAATTAACACTTAAACTCACAGCCAGTGAAGAGTACACCACCTCTTCCATTTCAATTTTTAGTTATACTTACTACAGAAAACCGAATTTGTCTGTTTTGGCTTCTCAGTATTTGAGCTTGCCTGGCTTACGTCAGGATTAAGTAGTGCTGTCCTCCCACTCCTCAACACCAGGTAATTTCTTCCATGTGTAAATATTTACTCTCCAGTATCAAGACGCTGTTTCATCATCTTTGGTAATGATAGAGACATAGTTCCTCAAACCTCACACAGCAATATCTACTATCCAGCCCCAGATCTAACTTTAAACTCTGTTATTGCTATAGCCTTCTCAAGTGCAGACATCAAAATTGAACATTTTTCTGGTAGTAGTCTTCTCCGTGCTGCTTGGGAGGCAAGGTAAGTTCCCTACTTTTACGTATGTTTTTTTCCCTTTGTATGTGTTCAAGTACTTCATCAGGCTTTTAACTACAACTCTGAATGCTCAGCATTGAAGTGGTTCTCTGGCACAAGTTTTTTTTTGCATTGCTGGGGGTCTTTTTTGTCTACCATGCACAGAGTGTACAATCTTTCTTCAAAAAGACCACTGTTACCTTCTGACAGTAATACTCCGGATTCCTTCTGCTCTCTTAAGGAATTAATCAATGTACCAGGACATTTAAGGTACTTGTACATGCAAGGTCTCTATCACATTTTCTAACCCTCCTCTTCAAACCATTTCACTAGCCATAAAATATGCTTTTGTTAACATTGCCATCACTTCTTGAGGACAGACCTAACACATTGGTATGTACAGTGGAACCTAAATAGAAAATTATAGAAAAGACATGTATCACTTGATTTCAGTTAGCTACAGGTTTTGAAGGCTTCTTACTAGAAAAAAATTTAGGCAGTCAGTGAATTAATTCTTTCATACAGTACAGCATGTACATATTGGCAAGAAGCCCCTAATCACAGGTCGCTGGCAGTGGCACCTGTTACTGAGGCAACTAGAATACTCCTATGGAAGAGCTGAAACTATTTAGTCATCACTGGGTAAATTGCTTGTGTTCACTAGAGCAAGAAGTATTTCTTTGGAATGTACCTCAAAAGAAATTCCGCTCAGTAGTATTTTCAAACTGAATAAAAGGCACTGTTACTCAAGCAGTACATTTGTTGTCTCCAACTGTTTTAAAAAAAAAATTAAAATATGTTTTTGAATAACTAGCTACTGTTGCTCTAAGAAGGCTTCCTTGTTACCTCAATTTTCATCTCTCCCTATAAAAGCTTAACATAAAAAGTGCTTTTATCTAAAGCATGTAGAGTCTCACCTTTATATCTATCTTTATATCTAAAATTATGAATTAGTATAACAGTATGCATTATAAAATTATACCATTTACTTCAGACATGGCTGAACAGCTAAATCTTCAAACTATACAAAAATAAAGTGTATGAAATCTTACAAAAGGAGGACATTAAGACATTAATAGCTAGTCCAAAAAATATAACTTATACACAGCAGTAATAAGCATAAGCAATGTAGCCTACAACAGCTTTCAATTAACAGGACCTCTGAAACAAGCATCAGCTAAAATTAGAACATTCCCAACACAATGTTTCCAATTTATTGTCTTTACCACAGTACAAACTTTTACAAACCAAATGTCCATTGTCTGTCAGTCTGTAAACAAAAGCTACTATCTCCCTCCTCATTTTAAGAGGGTGAATGTTTTCAGTCCTCGGTCAAGTTTCATATCCATCACTTGCATAAGGAATTAAAAGCCTCTTCTCTTGTTATTTTTCTTTTTTTTTTTCTTTTTTTTTTTTTTTTTTTTTAATCATACAGCCTGCAGTGAAGTAAAATCACAGTGAAAGTCCTGGAAAAAACATGATCTTTACAGCAGGACTTGAACCATTCTAATAATAAAAGCATGGCATTTCCATTTCCAGAAATCAAGTCAATTAGAAATCCTAAGTTCTACTTAAAAACCCCAAAAGATCTAAAAGTGAAAAGATTCATCTTCTCAGTCAAATACAAGTCTTTCGGTTTCACTTGCAGAGAGACTTTTCCAGTCTGTAAAACAGTAGTGCAATTCAATTAGTTCTACTTTTATTTTTCTTAAAGTCCAGTAGATAAATGTCCTAGCTCTACGGAAAGATAGGAAGATGCTCCAGTAAACAAGAAACTTTGGCAAGCCCAGGAAGGCTTACTAGTCCATTAAAGCTTAGAAGTCCAAAGTGGCTTAAAAATAGTTTATGAACAAACTAAAAACCAAAAAAAACCAAGAAAACAAAATTTAAAACAAAACCACTAAAAAAAGACAAACTAAAAAAAAGGAAATAAATAGGCAGAAATTAATGTAAACTGTCTGAACTTTTAATGATTTCTCATTAACAGCTGGCACAACCTTTGACAGTACAGTCAGTTAAATATAGTTGACCTACAGAGCATTCCATTAGGGCAACCAGTCTGGAACACTCAAATGGAATTACATTCCTAAGACTTAAAAAATAGAGTTCTTATAACACTACTATAGGTTTCTTCTGCCCACCTCACTTACACTTCTTCTTGAAGAGGCTTTTTATTTTTGATGGCTTTTTGTTTTTTTCACCATTTTGACACAGGTCCTGCGGGATGCTACTTATCCTAGGGACAGAAGCAGCTTCATGGTTGGGTTTACTATCACTGCTGGCTGAAGAACATGAGGTGTGCCGAGGCTTTGGGAGTGGGACCCCAGTTGAAAGCTGATTCATGCTGCAGGACTTCTCCAGGATTCCATTATAAACTTTGCTTGCAGGGCTAAAGATCATGCTCTTAGTTTCTGCCATGCCTACACAGTCAGGAGAGCCCCTAGAGATATCTGCAGTTAGAGAAGAGGAGTCTCCTGTAGATGATTCCTCCAGTGAGAATTCTTCTGGGGATATTTTCTGAGGAGAAAGTGTCTGGTAGATCTCAAGACTTGCTGGAGGAGACTGCTTCCTTCCGGTGGATGAATTTAAGGAGTCACATTCCGAACCTGTTTCCTGTATTTCCCTGAGTTAGAGCAAAGACAGGAGAAAACATAATGAAACTACTATTTCCTTCGTGTAATTAAAAAGGAAATTAATTTAGAATCAATAACATTAGTCTAAAAGCACCACCCACACTTTTCCTTAGTATTTAATTAACAACAAACATTAAGTTAAACATTTGAAGTCACGACTTTCATTACATTATTATCTAAACTTAAGATAATTAACTTGTGTGATCTTGTTTTTGTGAGCAGCACCATCTGCCCAGAATCAGTCATTTGTATCTCACTTCAAAGAACAAAAACTATCTCTGAGAAAAGTTATGAAATGAAAGAAGGAGAATTAAGCCTATCATACACAAAAAGTTTCTTCAGGACAAGTGTCCCTACCTTTCAACAAGCTCATTTGCTCCTTCCAAAAGGAATTTAACCTTTTCCTATGAGGCCATGTAACAAGAGTAGGTACACGCTCAACATGCTGTAAGAATTGTGTTACCATCCATCTTCTCTTCGCCCAGTAGCTGACATTGCTTTTGATCCTAGTTTCAGATGTAAAAGCCAGTAACATATTGTAATGGAGAATCAGGGTTAGTTCAGTGCACCCTGGATTGTAACATTACTTAACTGTATACGACATGCTAGCTATTTACATACATATACCAGACAAGAACTCTCTCTGTTCAATGAGGACTATATTAATTTATATTATCCTACAGATTACTTTTGGCTTGGTTCAACCTCTAATTCTAAACTGCTAGTCTCAAATAATCCTATCAGAGTTCCAAGTGCTGTTTGCTAATCTCCGTACCATTGTTTATCAGCAGAGAAGTAAATGGCTTCCTCCTCCTCTTCAGTTCGATAAAGAGCGGGGCAGCTCGACACAGAAAGGATGTCAGGGTCAGGGGACTGCAAAGCATGCTGAGACTGCGGAGATGATGGCACAACATTGCGTCTTGATCGACACAAGCTACTGCTTCTTGCCAGTGTGCTGGGAGGTTTTACAATGGACCCTGAGGCAAAGACAAAGCAAACCAAAACCCTCCAAGTGACATTGATGGTAACAATATCTACTCTGAAGACTAAATAGCAGCTATCTGCTTCAGCCACAGTGATTCTTAAAAAACTTTGACATTGCTCAGCTGTTTAGGGAGAAGACAGACTGGCATCACCTTACACATTCTACAGTTAGATGAAGCAACTAACCAAGATGCAACTGCAGCAGTCTTGTGACTGCCAAATATTACTCTGACCACGTGCACCAAAGCTCTGGCTCGCTATGCTCTCTTGAGAACAAAGAGAAAGATTCTACTGGAGCTCCCAACCCTTTATAAACTGAAAATAGCAATGCTGAAATTAGTATGTTACACAATATCCTGTACTTTACTTGCATGGTGATTTGGAGCTTAAAAGAATATGTAAAAGTTCTGCAATGCAGGTATACCTAACCGAACAACCAAAATAAAACACACTGCATTAGTTGAAAGTTATGTTAGCCATGGAAGACCAATTTACCTAACATGATAGAAAATATAACTCAATCTCATTTTCAGTGCAAGTATTTCCTATTTGACAACACTTCCTTTTGCCAGGCTAACTATGAATTTCTAGAAACAAAAAATACTACGAATGGGGGAGACAGCAACACAAAACTTGACCAGGAAAGTATCTAACAGGAAGTGACAAACTAAAATGTTCCTAATTAATTCCTCCTTCAAAGGATGATTAGGCAGCAATACTCCTACGGAAATAAATCTACAGACCTCTTTTCAGGCTAGCAGTTTTGAGTCTCAGGATTTCTCATACCCCTCCTCAAACTGTCCCACAGAATGCATCACTGCATAAGACAGACGGACCATAGCCTTCACTGATGTTCAAAACCGGTACCAAACAAAACACACTAAAAAAAAATCAATTATTTTTGTAGACAAGGATGTCTAGCCTGACAAAAAATGTTTTTATTTTTTGAGATGCCAGTTTTGCATCAGGTAAATTAAAGTTTCCCTTACTGGAATCTCAGGAAAGGTTGAGTTGTCATTCTGTTTTAGTGCAGGAAATCACAACTTCCACAAAACAAGTAACTGCACCTTCGCCAACGCGTAGACTTTGTTTCCTGCTGGGCTGAGCAGAAAAGAGAGGTATACAAGTCCCACATGACAGCTGTCATGTAACTCAAATTTTTGATTTTACTTTCCATGAACTCCCTACAGACCTGAAAAGCAGGTGCTGGCAGCTCAAAAATAAGCCTCTGTCATTACAAATATATGTCTAAAAAAAACCCACAGACATGAACTGAGATAAGAGTAAGAATCCCTTCAGAAAAGTTACTCTGTATCCAGGTAAATCAGATGTCATCCTACTTGCTGATGTAAAAGCAAAGATTGCACCATGGGTGAATTTTGAGAGAAGTTACAAGCATTTTGGTTCCTTGTAGGTATATTTACACAGCATTATGAAGGATTCAGCTGTGACAATTTAAGGTCTAGAATTTTCTAGTACAAATGAAGCTCAATAAATCAAGGAATCAGCTGAATCCTAATCAGTCAATGGAAAAGCAGGAATTTCAGTATTACTTTCCTGTAATGACTTTGTTCCAGTCTTGTACATCTGGTTTTTTATCCCCCCTTTTCTTCAGCCAGGATGATTAAACAGATCTACTTCACACCATTTTAGCCTGTCGTCCCAATTGCTGACTTCAAATGTTTCAATCTTAAGAGACCAAAGGATGCTGGGGCAAGGTAACAGCCCAGAGAATTCAGTTTAGGTCCAGACTGAAACAGTCTTGCTCATAACTGACCTGTCTGCATGCTGCATTTTGTCTGAAGCCTCATGAGTGGAACAAGCTATTTTGCTTCTGTCCCTTCTAATGTGTATTTGTCATTTTTGTCTAAAGGATGGGAATAATTTAGCAGTTACCAAACTAACCTACAATAACTTGACTCCTAAAGTGGTTTCAAATACAGATCATTTAGCATATTTTCTCTTTACTTCCCCACTTCCAAGCGTTTCCTGGTGTTTTTTTTTTCACTGAGTAGAAATTTTAAAACCTACTAAGTTAAGGAGAAGATACTTCCCTCATGTAATCACTCACAAAAATCAGGCTCTTGTGCCTTACCAACATTCAGGAAAACACATTTGAAATTTTTGTAGCATTACCAAGACTCAGATAACTTTCATCACTGAGACAACATCCATTAACTAAATACTTCCAAATGAACTGAACTTTAAAAACAAAAACAAACCACCATAATTGCAAAAGCCCACAAAAGCAAAAGTTTCAACTAAGTATGCTCTTAAAACTGTACAGTCCTCCTCAAATCACAGCTCCTCTGAAACAACTGCACTTTGCTTTCTGGCTTCACTTCTATGCAAGACCTGAATGAGAAGAGTGACTAAAAAACGAAGTGTGACTGAAGTCTTAAATACATATTTAAGTGTTTTGTCATTTTAGACCATCTGGAAAGTTGGATAATAAATGGAGCTCTTCATTTTGAAATCAGACCACAGGTTTCTCCATACAGACTTGGATGTTTAACTCTAGACATCTTATTTTACCGAGCCATCCAAAAATTTTGTTGCTAAGGTTTAAATCAAAGCATTCACAGCGAAGACAACTAGAGACACAATATTCTTTAAAAGCAATAAAAGCTTGCAGTAAGTAGTGTTGCATAACTTTGCAACGTGGCCTATAAAAAAGTGGTTACATTCAGTAGACAGACATGTGACCAAGGCACACTAAATGAAGCCGGCAAAGTGGCAACCACTCTCCTTATGCTATTTTAAAATACACTTCTAATTTCTTCTGAGAATCCCAGCCCTGGAAGAAAAACGTACACATAAGACAAAGTTTCCTTCCCTACTCATTTCTCAGCTTGATATTAATTGTTTGAATACCTCCATGGGATCTTTTTGATTTGCCTCTAGAGTCCAGTTAACCGCAACTTCCATGAAACAGGCTCTTGTATTGACGCAATAACTCAAGATACAAGGGTGGTCTGAATCCCCAGTGTATCTCTCTTGATCATAGTTTAACCAAATCTGGATTTTCCCTCCCTCCAGCACTTGGCCTCTCTGCCTCACAGTCAAACAATCCACTGTATCCAAACATAAACATTCTGCCTGAAAGCTTCCCTTGGATAACAGGATTTTGTTCCAGCCACTGAAGAATGTTTAAAAAGCTCTGTAGCACATGGCCTCTTAAAGGGTGCGATCCTCCTAGTAGCTCAAGGGACCCTAGACTAACTCCACCCCTTCCACCTGAAAGAGTAAGTGTGCTAACAAATTCATTATAATGCATTACTCATTACAAATGTTTGTCTACACAGCAATCCAAGCATGACAAGCAGACTTTCAAAACCTTAGCTGGATATCCCCCCCCCAATCTCCCACTAAGACAGAATAAAGGCTTTTTCTTCACATTATTTTTATTGTAAAAACCCATTTCCAGTTTATACAAGTCCCAACAGATGCATCTAAAATGCTAGATAGAATTTTGTTTCTTGATTTGACTTTGATCCAGTCCTGTTTGATTTCAGCACTAATCTCCCACCTGACTTTACAAATCCCATGCCTCCCCAACTCTCCCCCTTTCTTTTTATTGAGCACACCACTTACCATGAAACTGTGAAACTATTGGAGGAGTATCTTCATCCAAGTCATCAACTCCCCCTGCAATTGGGTAAGGAGGAATAGAAACTCGAGGCATAACTACCCAGCTGTGATCAGAGTAGAGAGAGGAGGTCAAGCTTGGTAGCCCAGAATTGTGTGCTATTTGAAAACCACAGATCTTCTCAATCTGTTGCCATCGATAAAGACGCTCTCTCAAACATGTCGTCAGCTCAGAGAGGGCTTTCCTAAAGAAAAGCACAAATTAAAATTACAGGCACTGTTCTTAACGACAAAGCAAAGCAATGCAAGCGCAATCATCCCAGCATACCAGAAGATCCATTAGGACTGTCCAAATATTTGTCATTTAATATCTTTTAAACTGTTTTACTTAAGTGCAATGGCACTAAGACACTAAATCCCATCACTCTCATAAAATTCCAGTGTTTCAGGAATAAATAGTCACAAAAGAACATGCATCCTGTTAATACTCTTACTTTGCTTCAAGGATTTTATGGTCCACTTCATCCAGGGAGGAGCTGTGTGCAACATGTAACGTTCCAAATACAGTGCTTCTCTTCTTTTTTATTTTCTCTGCCTAAAAGCAAGGTCAAATGAAATGCATAAAACTGGGAGTTACAGACTTAACACAGATATCAATCTTAACAATAGTGACAGGTAGCAAAAAACAACCCTGAGGAGGGGAAAAAAAAAAAATCTCCAAATGCTTATCTAGACAATTTGTATTTACTATTTCATATATCTGTAGGTCCGAAAAGTTTTAAGTAGGTAAAGAGTAAGTGTTAGTACCTCATCTTTGGCGATTGCTAATTGCATTTCTGCATGCTGTCTTTTGATATTGTAATACTGTACTTCAACTTCATGTGTTAACTGAAGCCACTTCTGCAAAGCTTCAGGAACAGACCAATTACTTCTCAGCTCAAACTCCTTTTCAGCCTTTTTTAAAGCCATGCGAACCTAACAATCAAGAAGAAATAAAAGTGTTAACAAGAGTATCATTAGAAACAACAGAAGAAAGTGAAATATAAGCACCTTTATAGGCTGCAGCAACATACTAAGGCTTTACGGAGCTTTGGTGTGTGCCAATTGCTGTCTGGAAGGCAGATCTGGCATTTCTGAAATATAGCATATGAATTTCCATATACTGCATTATACTTAGATTTTTTTCCTATGGTATATAGCCCCTAACTTGAAGCTTAAATATTTTTATAAGGCAGCATTTTTATTTAGTACAATAAATCTAATTATTGCACTGAGTGAGACAAAGCTACTATCTCTCATCTGATAACAAGGTGGAAAAAAGCTTTCGTATATATTTTGTTCCATGAATCCAACATGATGAGCTAACATACGAAGTGTATGTCTTCTTAGTTTCAGGATTATTTTCCTAGCTAATGGCATGACTGACATACAGTTATTAAGTGCTCTTTGAATTTTTCCATTCAAATCCATCATTAGAGAAATAAATGCTGCTTTAAACACTCCTAAGGATCTAATAAAACCAGGACCAATTTAAAATCAATGCTAAAATTATACACAGTTTGCAGATACCTGTACTAGCTCTTCCTCTGCATATTTGAGCCTGCTGAGCTCACATTCAGCTCCCTCCCTCAACTCCCTTAGGCGATGAGCTTCCCGTTTTGCATCATTGATCTCATCCATCATTTTGCGCTCCAGATTTTGCTTTTCCACAGCAACATTTCTATTCTCTTCTTGTGCCTTCTCAAGCCTTCACAATTGAACAAAAAATATGAGAAATTACACAGCGTATTTGTTAAAAGTTGCAGTCCAGAGGAGAAGAAAATGCATCTAGCAACAGGGCAAGAGGCAATGGGCACAAACAAAAACACAAGAGGTTCCATCCGAACATCAGGGAACAGTTTTTCACCATGAGGGTTACTGAGCACTGGCACAGGTTGCCCAGGGAGGTGGTAGAGTCTCCATCCTTGGACATATTCAGCAGCTGCCTGGACATGGTCCTGGGCAACTTGTTTTAGATGATCCTGCTGGAGCAGGTGAGGCTGGACAAGATGACCTACAGAAGTCCCTTCCAACCTCAACCATTCTGTGACAATAAAGACTATGCAAGGTTTATGAACCAACAGCAATTACATCACATAATGTTCTGTCCACATCAGACAAAATATGTGAAATTTTAGCTGAACTATCATTAAAGGTGTAATAAGATCAAAACACAAGTCATTATAGACAATTGAGTTACAGGTGCATCAGAGAAGACTGTCAGCTCTCACAGTGCTAAATAAGTAATAGAGAGCAATCAGTCCAGGTCTGTTTCAATCTTAGGAGCTTAAAAACCAGAGAAATGTTCTAATTCCCATATATATATATATATATACAAGTATCCCAAAGTAAACTGTAATTATATGAAAACAACAGTATATACTTTACATCTCTAGGTAAAAAAGGTTGATCCTCTGCTCTCTTTACATTCACCCTAAATTGATATTGCCTGCTAAAATACCCAGGAGCAATATCAACCCTAAACCCCATTGTCACCGAAATCACAATTTCCATGCAAAATGATGATGAACAAAATTCAAAGGCAGCTTAATGCAAATAATGTATGACTGAAAATGATCAGGATCTGTATTTGTATTTAACCTCAAAACAAAAGGACAAGTAAACATTAACTTTTTTTAGCTTTTATACCTTTCCTGCAAGTCAAGAAGACTTTGTTCTGCTGTTTGGAGACTTTCTAAGTCCTTCATCATCTTTGTGATATGTTCTCTTGAGGTTCTGTTCTGTGTATATGCAAACCAGCAGCCTCCAAACCCAATAACTATAGAAACTGTTAATATAAAATCCTTCATCCAGTTGTGAGGGGGACCTGTGCAGAGAATAGTAAGATCATTAACTAGTTCATTGATACAGGCAACAGACTATGGACTTTTTTTTTCCCCACAGCCTAAAAGGTTACAGAACCTGATGCTAAACAGAATCCCGACTGATTTATCTCCAACCACTTCCAACAACTTTTCAACCTTTCAAATGGACTCCAGAGCATTTCCATACAACTTAAGCAACTCTGCTCTGGCACAATCTACTTCACCTATGCTAAAACATACATTATATTGAGGAAAGCCTACTAAACTTTTACAGTACATAGTGTGTTATCTTTATTTAAATGAATTGAGAGTTTCCCCAATTACACTTTAATCAGGCCAGTAGGAACTTTAGTTATATTTGAGTAAGCTCTCCCCAGTCTGCACCTCTGGAATACCCTGTGCTAAGTTAAAAATGCACTTGTAGAAAATAAAGTAGATTTTAAAAGGATAAGTAGCTAGTAGCAGCACTTTTTAAAAGCAGGACCTGAACTATCAAAGTATCATATCCCAGATTCACATACACTTTGTTAGTACAACTTTTATAGTCACTTGCACCTTTATAAAAAATTTTTCAAAGGACAGTTTCTGTTAGCATTAAAAGGTATAATGCAGACGCAAAGTGCTTTTTTTCCCCTGAAAATCTCCAGCTCGGATCTGTCAGGCTAACTCATATCAGTCAGGCCAGCTCCAATCTGGCCTGACTTTTGTGAAGTCAGTCACTACTCTCCAAACCGACCACTAAGCTCAGGAATACCTGACATGCACAGTACCACAACAGCTCTATAACTGCATACAAGCAAGCTGGTGATGTGGTAAAGAAATCTCTGCACATGCTAAGATGGGTCAGATGTCAGCTGTGTAAATGCTGCATTAATTTAACTGCACTTAAGGCTGAGTCTGCACGAAAGACACCGGTATTGGATTTGCACCACCAGCTCCTTTTTGCTTCCTTGGGAAAGGTCATTCCCCCTCATTTCAGCATCCCACCTTACACTGTCCAAGCTAATTGGGAAGTGAATGTAACACTAGCTGCAAGTACAATTTAAACACTCAAAAACAGAGGACACTTCTTGTGACACAAAAGCCAACACCCTTCTGTCAAGTGGGGTTATACTAAAATATCTATATAATCTTATACACAGAAGTGAACCTTTGTCCTGATCCCAGCAACCTGACAACTTTTTAATTCATCGCCCAGTTCCAGAATGCATGCCAAGCAATCCATCAGTACAACCAGAAAATAGGTAAGCTGTCCTACCTACAGTATCATGTCACTGAAAATATTCTCTGTTGAATTCTTACAAATAAGAGATAAGAAAACACTACAAAAAGTTACTAACGGGTGAGAGGTCCGAATAAAACAACATCCAAGGCTTTAAGCTGAAGCTTCTGTCTATGGCTCCGGTCAATTATTTTCAAGTGAGAGATCATGAAAGCATGTTCATTTACTGCTATCCTGTTAATGATAAGACAAAACGTTACCTATTCCACAAGCTATATTCAAAACCAGTCTATGGAAAGAAATACATCAATAGCATTTTCAACAATTATATAGATTATAGTTATACAATGAGAGTGAGAGACATAATACCATGACAGTAGGGCTACAAAAAAGCATATCAGCATGTGGCAAAGGAAAAACATCAAAGCATTTCCCTATTCTTTTCTTTCTGGAATAATCATGACATAAATCCATTTGGCAGAGTTAAAGGTAATGGTATGTTTCCAGACTTGCAACACCAGCTCTCTGAAATACATACAATACTCAAATCTAGTTGTTATGCTCAAGAAATTAGGTTCTACAGACAGTTTTTGATGTATACCCATACAATTATTTGAAGTTGTTCAAAAGAAAGTTCACTGCCATACAGAATTATATGACCAATGATAGAAGCTTCAACAGTAAGAAGCAAAACTAAGACAAAAGGAGTGGCAAGAAGCATTTATATTTTGAAATAATTTGGCATAGAAAAAAAAATACACCAGCTGTTCAAAACCACAAGGACACTTCTCTTTTCTTGCATTTGACTGTATCTTGTCAGACTTTAGGTTCACGTAGTTGTTCCCACATACAGACTAAAGCAGTAACCTACAGGGAATTATCTGAAACTAATCCAGAAGAAATGTTCACCTGGGAAGTGTTGTTCCATTGACATTGCTGTCTCTAAAATTCTTTTCATACTGAGGCAGTTCAACAAATTCTGACAGCCACTGAAGGGTGTCCTCTTGGGTCCAGTTATGGACTGGAAGAAAAAGTCAGTTTGATTACCTTTAATTTTTGTAAAAATCAATAGCAAGACATAGAAGACAAGCAGTTACAGAAGACAACAGATTACAGCGAACAGAACAGTGCCAAAGAGAATTGCAGAAAAACTAGCATTAACCTTCACCAAGGTGTTTCTGGCATTTCACCTATCTCATTGTGTGCTTCTCAGAGGAAGCTTAGGCAAACTGTAAACAAACAAGCATGGAACCAACAGAAACATTTCTTTATTAAAAATTCCACAGAATAATTTACTGGTTTGCTTTAGTTTAAATCAGGACAGTCTTGTGACTTTTATCTGCTTAAACTGATCTCAGCCTCAATCCTTTTGTCCTTGCTACCCTTGCAGAACTAAAGACATGTCACCAGGTGCTGTAGCCATTTAAGGCAATACACCAAGATCTTTCCCAGGATGATGGCTTAAGAACTTGTTTTCACAAGAATCTCCATAAAGGCTCATGCCTACTAACCATAAAAGATGAGCATAGAACAGAGGAAATTGAAAGGAAATACTGGAAGACAGAAAACATATAGCAGGAAAACAATTAAACCTATGCCCAGAACAGCTGTATTACATACTACAATATTCCCACTAAGAAAAATTATTTAAATATGTAGACAATAATCAACAACTTGCCCATATAGCAGAACAGTGTACATAACTTTTTATAGCTACATATGCTCTAAGAAAATACCTCCCACAGATTTTAAAAAAAAAAAAAAAAAAAAAAGACCCCACTGAAACAAAAAACCCAAATTAAACTAAATTCACATTTCTGACCCTTACAGGCCAGCTGCTACAGCTTACACCTTAGCACTGGCAAGGCTGAAGGGAAACTGTCCTCTACATTTATCCACTCTGCCATAGTCTGTCTGCACGTGAAAGAAATAGTGACAGCCTCCTTCTGAACCGATGTATCTTTGCATGAACAAATATGTTTAAAAACACCCCACAATCCAAAGTTTCTCAATTGAAAACTAATTCTGTGTGACAATGCTGGGCAGACGTTTGTTTAGCAACCTCATCATAAGGACACATTCTCAGTGGTGAATTTTGACAATGATCCTTTAGAAAAAGCTGCTGAAAGCTTGACAGGTAAGCTGCAAGCAACAGACATTTTTCTGAGTTCAAATTCATATTTCAGTTCACAATTAAACTAAAATAAGGACTTTAGGTCCCCTGTCTGCACTAACATAGCTGTAAAATAAGCTTAAACATTTCAGATTTTCATCACTCCAGATAAGCGGAGACAGAACACATTTCATAGACCCACTTACAGCTTAAAAACAATAAACTCACAGTACAAACTACTTGCATCCTAGCCGTACGAATGGCTACACCTCTTTCCCAGAAAGCTGTCCCATTTCTTCCTCTGCTTTTGAGCCACAAGCTGTTTTCCAGGTGTTGATCCTGGTTGCACCAGGTTCAGTTTTGCCATATTACTCTAAGCTTTTATGGTAAATGTCTGGGCTTAATTTGTAAACAGATCATTTTCACATTCACAAAACAGTTAATCTTCGCAATAAGTGATCAGATTTACAAATCATTCTAAGCATCTCAAAAGGGTGGTAAGATCATCCAGAAATGTATCACCTTAACTGCATTCTGGAAGTATGTTCATAAAATGATCCAAAGCAAAAGCATTTTAACGTGACAGGAAAAAAAGATAAATCACCTAAAATAGCTACTATACACTACAGACTACCACTGACAGTACAGAACATGCCACTTCAGAAGCCATACACTGACTTTATAAATTGACAGGGAGGGAAAAAAAAAAAGTAACAGTAAGTTTCACTTCTGCTGAAAGCATTCTGTGGTCCCTCTCAAAATTTATGTAAATTTGTAAATTGTTTATAATTCACTAGTGATTTTAAACCTATCATGTAAGAAATGAGATACATATTTGATTACAGCAGAGCCTATCACATCTGTTTTACTGTTTAGTGTGATGTTTCCTTCGTAGAATATCAAGGAAATTTCCCCAAATGAACCAATTACACCTAGGAAAAAACACTTTGCTATTCATTATCTGTCACTGTATCAAATACCTCCATTATTACAGAAATATCAAAAAAGTGACCAAACTCTATCCTGAACTAGAATCAGAGCTTGTACTTTCTATATTCTTCTTAAACTGTTACCTGTTTACATAAAAGTTAGTACCAATTACTCTTTGAAATATGTTGTGTCCTTTTAAATGGCCACTCGCCATTTAAGCATAATCAGTACGTACAGTCAACTCTCATTCTGTGATTTCGGTGTCCGAATCTCTGCCCACACACATATTTTGTGAGAGATTTAGATTTATTATGTAACCTAATTCTGTATTAGCAGAATTCCAGTATCAGTGCCTGCAAATCCCTAACTTTTCCATGTGGAACTGGATCCTAAACTACCCTGTCCTCCATTTCCTACAGCACCACAGTGAAGCCCTGGGAGATTGATTTAGATCAGTGAAAACAATCAGACTGTTTCTTTTTGTTGGCATCTTTTATGTATTAGTAAGAAGTATTGCTTGTCTCCGGTAAGACCTTACAACCAATATATATGTTTATCCTACAACAATACACAATACTGATAAGCAAACTGGCCTTTCTTCAGCAGAAGCAGTTATAGCCTACTGAAGCATGACACAAGACAAGCAGTATGCATCGGGTATACTGAAAAGTAAGCAGGCCAGCTGAAACTCATCTCAACCAGCACTGCCAGTTAGAATGTGCCAGTTCCCGCTAATTAGCTGAGGTTGTCATTTTCTCCTTATTTTAACTGCCCAGGAAGAATACAGTGCTTTGGACAGGGGAGTAGCCACTGACAACTACTGTAAGTTAAATGCATATACCATGCAAGAGTAAGCAAAACAACCTTCCCTCTCACACCTGTTTTCACAAATAGGTATCTTGAGAGAGGATGTCAGCAACATGCTTTGGGCAGGCAGGTGTAGAAGCCACAGTGTTTACAGTGCAGCAGTCAGTCTAGATTTGCATCAGCTGTTCTATTTCTGATCACAAGTTTGAGGGTTTTATGGCTGTTTCTGTTTGGAGTTTTTTTTGGCTTCGCTGGTTTTGGTTGGTTTGGGTTTTTTTCTTCTAATTTTTTCCCCTCCTTTTAAACTGCTATAACATGCCTGAAGGTGAAGAAGGAAAAACAGCTTCAAACTGGCCCTGTATGAAAGCTCCTCCTTGCTAATCCATGTTAATGGCCCATTAAAAGATCATTTCTTCATGTTGAATTTATCATGTAGCACAGTGCTTCAGGGCAGGAAGGCATGAAGTAAAACAATATTACAGTGTCAGCCTCACTACCCCTATGAGCCTCCTACTCTTTCAGAAATCAAATTCCATTCAATAAGCATATTTTGTGGCAAGGAATGGATGACAGACATGTATTAGGCTTATAAGCTGAAAAAAGGCTGACCAGAATACAGAAAAACAGAAAGTTGTTCTGTAGCAAGCAGACACAAAGTTTTAAAAGTTAGTTTTGTTTTAGCAGGACCTTCAGCAACAACATCAGCGTGAAATTTGCTGCCACCAGAAGGTTTTTAAACTAACAAACCAAATAGCATGAAAAAGCAAAAGAGAGGAATGACCCTGACTATCTTTTCAACAGAACTCATTTCACACAGAAGGGCCAGCCCGCAGTACCGTACTGGTCCTGTCTGGAACCCTACACAGCATTATGTAACTCACCCTTGGCCAAGCCCTGCTCACATGCATTTCCAATCTCCAGATATTTAAAACCTGAGACAGCAAACAATTAAGAAAGTGCGAGGCAACAGTAACACATTTGTGGTATGCAGTTTAGTCACAGTTGCTGCAAGAACACCTGTGCAACATTACCTCAGTATACAACAGGTGACCACACAAAGTAAGCCATTTTTTAATCTTTTTTCCCCTAATAAGGTACCAGACTTTAGGTCACCTTCTACTTTCCACAGAAAAGGAAAAAAAAAAAACAAACCAAAAACAGAACAAATACAAAACAAAATAAAAAAAAAAGTTAAAAAAATACACAAGGTGGGGAGAAGCTTTTTTTTTATTATAGGGCAGTATGCACTATAGGACATACTCTACATTAAAGGCCAAATAATATGTCATAATGGTAAAGAAAACCTGGGTTGTTGATGTGGGTTTTTTTAAGGCAGTTTGTAAAAGACTAATCTGAGTACTACCCAAAATTAGTTAACAACAGTGAATCATTCATGAACTCCAGGTTTGGCCACTACAGTCTTGCTTTGCTATAAAATCAAGTCCCAAAGGACAACGCTACACCACCAAGAACACAGCATCCTACCTATTCCAAGACAGGTCAGAGAACTACCCAGCTGAAGGCCCCTGCACTGATTTTACAGACTCCCTTACTATTGAGGATAAATACCTTTACATCTCTCTTCAGACAGCAAATTTATAAGATTTCAGCCTATTACAGGGGCAGAAAAAAGAGAAGGCAGACACCTCTGAGACAAAGAATTTTCAAATATAATTGTACGGTCTGGTGTTCAGCCATCAAAACGAATGTTCATCTGTCCCCTCTGCTGCACTCACAACTACCACCTTTTCAAGGCCCTTGTTGAAAAAATACTGAAGATGCACCTTTGATTTTAACCCAACAGCAATTACTAAGCTCGATATTTTAGAATAGCAGAAAGGCTCTGTATATGTATAAATACTGCTTAATCAGAAAGAAAAGGACATAGTCAAAGCAAATACAAGCATATAGTCGCATTTACATTAAAGGAACAGACATACACAACAACAGAAACCAGAATACTTTCAGAAAGCAGTGTTTTCTATGGTTTAAACAGCTATGCTAGCTCCTAGGCATTCCTCTAAATGGAATGCTCTCTATAGAATTAGATTATGAGATTAAAAAATTTAAATGGTCACAAAAAACATAAGCAATTTCAGCTAAACTAAATTAAGTGACAGCCTTTTTTTTTTTTTTTAAATACTGAATGACTCATTGAAACTGCATGGCAACACAGCAAGAATAGGCTAAATGCTGATTTAAGTTACAATTCCTTTCATGCAGTTAAAACCTATAGCACCCTTGAAATTCCTTTAATTTGCACCAGTGCAGACTATGCCCTAAGGATTTTGCACCAGGTAGGGGGGATACCCAAAGCCTGCTCAATTTCAGAAATATCAAAAAACAATATTCTGAAGCTGCTTTTTTTATTAGGCAATTTTTAAAGCTTTGAATGGAGCCCATTCTTAGGGTTCTATTCACTGTTTTAAGATCCTTCTCAAGCAATTACTTAAAAAGAACCTCTGTTTTTGTTAATCCTAAAAGGAGACTCCAAACAGCAATAGCGCACTTACTGTATCATAAACCATGTTTTCACTTTCTTCCCTCAAATCCTACCTATCTCACATCACCCAATATCTTAAACAGAAAGCAAACTATTTGACAAATACTTCAGACAAACTTTCACATAAAGCAAGCTTTATGGGAACAAATGGGCAATTCTACTCAGCATAAATTAAGCAGCAATAGATCCAGAAAATGTTTCTGTTTAAGTACTGAAGTGCAATGTCAACAGCACTATTCAGAGCTTGTAATTCTCACACAGATACCTCAACACACTACTTAGGGAAGTTTCAAATTACCAATACCATCATTTATACTACCTTCCACCCTTTTGTTTAATGCTGTCAAATTGCATTAAACTGACACGATAAACTAGCAGCACATAAGACGAAAATACATCAAAATCCCTAAATTATCTAGAAAGGAAAAAATGTGTTTTCCATGTTACCTAATATTAAATGAAAGTAGTTTATTATCTGAGGGCTTCATGCTTTCTAACAGTCAGCAGACCACTGTTAACACTGCTTGGGAGTTTCATTCTAAGGGCCTCCCTGCGGTGCAACTTCAGTTTCCTCAAGAGCATGCACAGTGAAGCCATTATAAGCAGACACAGTAAGACCAGACATTCCTCTCAAAGTCTTTTGAGTCTTACTCACACTGCTCACACTACATTCAAGAAACCTGGAACAAAGATTACACAACAGACAAATTAGACACTTCTGATACCACTATAGCCCAAATTTTTGATAACTCATAAGTTAGACAAACAATTGTAGGGAGGTATTTTTCCGATACTTCAGTTGCAATACTTTCATTGAACAAGATCTTTAGTGAATAATTTACAGAATATTTGAAGAGGCTAAAATTTGCTGGTTAAAACATAGCCATTCACCATGCAACAAACACTTGACCAATATATTGCTTCAGACTGCACTTAACGACTTCCTACACTAGCAGAATGAACCAACGGCATGTTTTAAATTTCATTTCTCTTTTGTTTCTACTTTCAGCTGTTTGACTAAACTTTTAGATCTGTGCTGACCATTAGCACAACACCTTCTGAATGGTGTGAAAAAAGAAGTATTTTTTCTCCTAACATTCCAGAGCTCTGGAAGTTTCACTACATCCTGGAACATATTTGGCAGTGAATACTACACTACCTGTTAAGTAGTGTCTTGTGATATTTGAAATGTTTGGCTCAACTTACTTACTCAAATCAAAGTGAGGGAGGGACGATGGTATTAGGTTGCCAGTACCTTTTTCCAAAATGCTTTCAACTAAATTCCAGCTCTTTGTAGCCCAAAGATCTACATTGCAGTGGAAGCACACTGGACTTTCGATTTAATACAACATATAAAAAAATGAATGTTCAAAAAATAGCTTGACAGCAACCCTTAGGGATTACTGAATTAAAAACATGCTTATCTGTAATTCAACACTTCCAACTGTCACCTTCATAAATTGCAACCTCACATAGATGCATGTGTAAGCTAGTTTAGTTTACTTGGAATACACCCAGCACATCAAGAGGAAATTAACACTAGCTGGACAAAGAGTTTTTTGTCAGGTTTACATACGCCTATAAAGAACAGCACCAAAACAGATTCATGAAGATCATTTAAGAGGTCATCCATTTACTACTCCAAACTCCTTGGTGGAAAAATAGTTGAATTACATCTATTTTCAATAATGACCATCACTTTCACCTATTCTTCTTTACCTACCTTCAGATGTTTTCCAGCGTTTCCACAGATCCTCAATAGTGATGTGTTTGTCTTCTCTGTGTAAATGACTATGTTTATTAGAGGCATCCTTATATTGCATATCTTCCCTTAGAAACTGAAGAAAAAGGAAAACATCATCTTAAATGCCAAAGTAACATTTTCTAAACAAACTACAAGGAAATCAGGCAGAAGAGAATCTTTACTTTTTCTTGCTCATGCAAGCAGCACACTATTTCTGTAAGTTGACTACATGAAAGATGAAGAAAGCAAGCTAAACACTCTTACAGGAGTTGATTTTCACAATGATTAATACCTAGAAAAACCGAAGGTGCAGTTGCTAGTATACTAGGTTTAACATTACTAGTATGCCTTAGATTTACAGTGATTACAAAATGCACCACACAAGTCATACTGCATACTTCTTTATTCTGAAGACATTTAACCAACTTCACCTAGCAGAAGACCATGTAAGATTTGAGAACATGCCATATGGATGAGTAATAACTGCGTGCTGCTATACCAGTTAAATGCAAGTGCTTGAGGGATGACAGAAAGGCGTTGACTAAGTATTACTAAAGCCTTTTGATTAGACAACAAAAATTTTACTTCTGTTTCAAATTAAAAAACAGAGGTCATCTTAGGGACAGTTTTCTTCTTGCTAATGATTCCTCAGTGGTTATACTACAAGTACAGAATCATTACACAAAGCTGTTTCATTCTCAGTAATTAACAGGAAGCCTATGTCAAAATAACCACGCTTTGCCTTTTAGTAAACAGGATAAAAAGGAAGATCTTGCAATCATGGCATATACAACAGTGTTGTATCGATATTTCAGAAGTAACTACAAACGGATTTTCCAAACACATACAAATAAAAAAGCATGGAACTGCAAAACCAGTTTTATTTTTATTTCACACAGACCTAGAAAAGTTGAACTACTGGTTTGCAAACCACCTCCATTAATAGCGAAAACCTTCCACAAATATCAGTTCCTAAAAGCACAGCATAAGCAGTCTCTGTGAGCAGAGACCTTAGTACCAGAAAATTAATACAAGAGCTAAGTGATCTTCCACAGTAGATAGCTTGCTTTCTTCAGTTCTTGAAGGATAAAGCTGTTCAAACAAAACCACCTACAGACAGTCACAACAGCTAATGCAAAAACCCAGTTTTTTATGTGACTGGTCTGATTTCATCACCACTTCAAGCAGAGGGTAGGAGGAAGGCTAAGCTAGCGATGCACTGCAGAAGGCCCCACTTCTTTGAATTTAGCCCTGGTAATAATTTATCTGCAGAGCTTCCCACACAGGCACCATTTCTAACAAATCTAGAGATTACGTCATTCAAGAAACTGCAGGACAGACTGAAAAGTAGTTGATGTTAAAACATAATACTAACTCTTAATAAAAAGAGGTAGCGTATGATAGCTGAAATATGCAAGAAAGGACTAACAACAATTTCCTCTTATTAAAAACTTCATTCTTATCAATAAGGGAATCTAAAAATATGGGAAAGGATTCAAGTTTTCTCCTCTAACTGATAAACTTGGGATAAAATACTAGTCACCTTCCCTAATCCAATCATAAAGCTATGCATGTCTTTTGGTTCCAAATACAGACTGGATGCAAACTCTCTTTCATTCATCTACCACTTCAAAACTTTTTTTGGTTATCAGACATTAGCTTTCTAAAGCCTTTTGATTCCTAAAATAGTTCTATTTAGCTCATACAAACTGCACAAGAATTCTACCTCCTCTTTCCTATGTTTATAACACATAAATACGGATATATACACATACACACATGTATATACATGAGAAATATAGCAGAAATTTATGAAGTATGTAAGAACAATTGAAAACAGCAGCCTGCTGGGGCAGAGGCAATTACGCAAGTTCTGAAACACGACAGACCAGCAACTGTAAAAGAGCGTGGTAAGCACAGGGAAGGACTGATTGCTGTAACAATATGCAAATGTAAAAATATCTGTAGCATACTCTGTAGTCCAAGTGCAAACTCTGAGTTCTTCCCAAACTGGCACAACTACCATGAAGCTGGCAATTTCCACGGCTAACATACAAGTGCAATCAAAGGATGATTATCCTATTTGTTCCTCCTCCATGTTTATTAAAGGGTAAACTGAAGAAAAGAAATCAAACAATAAGAAATCAAAACAAAACAATCTTCTTATTCACTAATGTCTCTAAGCTTTCCAGATTAAAGTACAGTATCACAGCTGAAGCTGGAAAGAACTGATGTTTGCCCACCTCATCTCTTCCCTTCAGAGTGCAAGGACCTACCATCAACTACCATCCCCAACATGTCTTTTGGAAACTTGTGAAAAACTTACTAAAAAGACAGCAAAAAATACATTATAGCTCCTTCCCTGTAAAAACTATCTCCCTTCATAGAGGGGTTAAGGTACACACTAACACTTCAGCTTTCTAGTGACTGGTGATGCACTGCCCTTGGAGCCTCCAAATGTCAGGCATGGAAAACTGTAAAAACAAACGTTGTAGGCCAATCAAGTTTCTCAAGAGGAGCAATGGAATATACGCTGTTATGTAAATGTTTAAGCATATTTGCATCTCCTCAGCTAAAATCATATATCGGATCAGTTTTGTTCATGAAAAACTTGCTTCTATCATTACTGCTAGTTGTCAGCAGAGGTTGTAAAACACCTTAGGACAAGAATATTTGAACAGCTACAGGTGCCATCAAAGGAAGTCTGAATTGCTGTTAACAATACCTATATGCAGGGTTAGGAATACAGAAGAGAAGGAAGATGCCAACTGATAAACAGAAAAGCTACATCTCACCCCAAAGTACTACAGGAAAGCATTCCGATTTAAAAAATGGGACAGATAGGTTGCCTTGGCACCCAAGATAAGCAATGCCAACAACAGTTTATGGCAAACGTGCAGAATTTCATGTCATTCTGCTATGCAGCCGGCAGAGGGAGCAAAAGTAGTTACTGTATGAATTTACGTTCCCAACACACCGCCGAACACAAACGGCTATGCTAACAAGTGGAGAGGAAAAAACCGAAAAGCCCGGTCTCAAATCTCATCACAAACACAGAAAACAAATCCAAGCTTGAAGGACAAGATTTCCCAGGCGATGAGGATGACAGTGGAAAAAGATCTGGTTTATAATGAGAAAATGTTTAGAATATTTGACTAAGTCCCTCTTTAAAAAAAGGGATCATCGATGCACAAACTTGTAAGCAGTTCGCATTTAGCAATCAATATGCAGTTACTCCTTAAGGGGAAGGATTATGCATTTATGATAATTTCTTCAAGAAAAGAGCCACTCTTCTGTTCAGTCCCACCTATAATGCTCCCATACCCTCTAAGAATAACCACAATGACTTCCTCCCTCAACAAGGTTCTCTTACACCAGATGGTCACAATGGTAAAGTTACAGTGTGTATAGCTAGAAAGAGGCCATCATGTTTCAAAGAATGAATGCATTTGCTAATTAAGAGATACATGATATCATCAAACATCTTTCTTTCGCTTAAAAGATCTTTGTTTCAAAACTGGCCTAATACGGAAATTTTCCTTTAAGTAATTGCATCCTAAATTAAAGCAAGCCATAAAAAAATTAAAGAAAGCCACAAAAACAGAACAACTCTGGTAAAAAGAGAGGATTTTTCTGTTCCTTGTGGTAGCAGCTAATCTCTCTTCTGTTGCCCTGGTCATTAAGTACACAAAGAAAAGGTTAGAAAAATAACTCTAAATAGGGAGGTTAAAAGAATAAGCTCTAACAAAAAACATCTAAGGATTATCTTAGCCAACATAATTAATCAAGAGGGAGATGGCTTTATAAGACTACAAAGTTGAAACCAAGCAAGCAGTAGATAACTTAACTAAAAAAAATCTGTGTGAAATAAGGGGGGGGGGGGGGGGATCACTTTTAAAAGTAGTTACTCCAAAAACAAGGAAAGAGTAAAAAACCACCACACCTAGAGATCAAAACTCCAGTTTCAAGTCAAAAGTACCATAACAACTGTGCCTCTATAAAAATTCACATCACAAAGGCCAAGGTTAAGCAGTGTAATAGGTGGAGAGAAAACTTTCTCCTCCCTGGAAAGGACAAGACTTGTGGAACCTTGGAAAAGAGTTACAAGGTCACATACACCACAACCTTCCCGCCTCTTCAGAAAGTCTTTAGCTGTAACATCCACCAAAATCCAGTCAACTCTTAATCAAAATCTAACATGAAACAACAACAAAAATCCAACCCTTCCAAAAGGAGGAAAAAAAGGCAGAGCAAAATCCAATACTGGTTTGACATGAAGATAGCACTTAAAAACTAAAACTACATGCAAGAATACAAAAAGTTAAAATATGTTAAAGTATGGAAGTTACAAGACATACTTGCTCCTTGAAGAGCAAATGAACAACTGCACACTTTCACAAATGGCAGTGGAAGAGGACAATTAACCACACTCACTAACTGCAGAATGGAAGTACTCGTGCTATGTTTGTATTTTGTTCTGGGTAAAGGCTCAAGTTTATGATTTTCAGTTTCACCAACTTAAAAATAGACCCTCTAACTGACAAGTTTACTTTAGGAGCAATTGGTGACATCTCCTGGCTAAGCATTACTGTCTTCCTTGAGCATCTATTTTAATTTATATCTAACATGTTTAATTCCTTAAACAGTGTTATTTCCTTCAGTTTTATTCCTTCAAAAGAAAACCTGCAGAAGTTACAGTTTCAGTTTTCCCATACTACTACCTTCAGATACAGCTAGTCACCGTCACACAACCTTTTAGTACGTTCCCTCCCATCCACTGCTACCAGACTTGTTGAAGTATTAGAATGTCAGACTTACAAGTTACAGTGGCAACTATGTTTTTAAAAGTCAACATACTACGATTCAGGTACTCCGCGTTCACAACCGCCTACCCTACAGAGACAGTTTCTAAAGATGTTACACAGTAAAATAAGAAAATATATTTAAGCATAATAAAAACATTACTGGGAAAACGCAGGCTATAGCCATGAAAGTGTTACCAAGGATATCTTAAGTAACCTACCAATTGTTTTGAAAAAAAGATTATGGAAAAAAGCTCAAAACAATATTGTAGCTATTCTACTGCAAAGTAAACTTTGCAATCTCTTAACGGCCAAGATAGAATTTCCAAGGGGGCATTTCATTGTAGCAGAACTAAATGCCTGCAGTGCTACATAAACGGGTGCAGACAGCTACATATTAGCTTAAATACCTCCAAGGAGGCAAGGCATGAGGTAGGTCTGATCCAAATCACGTTGGAATAGGTTTCCATGCAACGGTGCCTATGAAACACAGGCTGCCTCTCTACAGGACTTCACTGCACAGGCACAGCCACAAACTAACATGGTCGCAAGGTCTTCAGACAAGACAGGGCTCCTACCTATCCTGCTCTGAAAACACAGACTATGTAGACATGTCCAGAGTTGCTTACAAAGCTCGAGAAGGCTAGAAGGCATACTGCCTGGGGGCGAATACATCAGCAGTTAAATGATAAAATGCCATGCAAAAAAAGACCTCTATTAACAGATCTAGACAAACTATGGGGATCCAAGTAACCCAATAGCTTTGGAAAAGGTTTGCTATGTTGGTTAGGAAGCTCAAAATATGTCTTTGAAAGATCAACATTTGTAACAGAATGCTCTTGCACAGTGAGGTATACAAAACACACTGAGGAGCCATCCCAGTACTACAGAAAACAGTTGTAACGTTTTCAGTTTCTGAACCACTGCAGCAGGTATTTCTCAACCATGCAGATTTTTGCCTAACCAGCTGACAATGAAGTATTACGTAGTTTACATAAATATGAACACCAGTTTAAGGACCTTTATGATACAAAATAAGGACTAAACCAGAATAGTAAGGGAACTTTAAAGGACATCTAACACCTTGCTGAGTGTATAATTCCAGACAACAAAATCAAGCAAGAGCTCAGCCTTATAGCAGAACCAACTAAAAACCTAACACCTGGGGTAGGCTCCTGAAGTTTAATGAGGTTCCAAGATGCACGAAAGAAGAAGGGAGATTAAGCTTTTGAACTGTCATCCATTGTTTGTTTTTTTTTTAACATCTGTTCCATACACAGCTGTACTTCCCCCCTCCCCAAAAATCTTCACTCCCTCCAAGATGCAACAATTGAAAGGAAGAGACGTTCTGGCATAAATTTGCTTTTGTTCCAAGAATACAGAAGGGCACTTCACTTAAGTCATCTCAAGTTTAACGTTAAATTCTGAAAGTGTTTTTTCACCTCACACTTTAGGCTTCTAATATCCAAAATACACACACTTAAAATGGCAGCACCACACTATCTTGGCCTCTATTCTTCAGGATTTCCTGTCATGGAATTTCTTGCGATTTTGCCTGAAGTATTTTGTACTCACCACTGTCCAGAACAGATTACCAAAACAAATAGGTCTCTGGTCCAAACTAGTAAATCATGTTTTATTCATTTATTAAATATCTCTTAAGGAATTAAAGAACAAAGATAACCACCGACTTCTTTCACCAGCTCATCTTATACAAATCAAATAGTTAGCTGTATTTCAGCAGTAATACAGAAAATAATTTCACATTGAAAAGTTATTAAATTTTATCTCTCCAGATTATCCCAAAATATAAATATTAGTGTGGAATATTTTAATTTAGCAAGCTTGTAAAATAGATTGTGATGTGTAGATGCATGTACCATTTCAAATGCTAAAAGAAAGGAAACAAACAACCAAGAATATGATTAGCAAACTACGTAATAAAAATAAGTAATAAGAACATGAACTGGTTCTCCTTTATTATGAAACTTTTAATCACAAATTAGCACTAAAGAGAGGGTATACTGAAGCATACATTTCTGAATTCACCTCAGTTCTATAAATTATTTTTAACTGAGTTGTTTACATTTGACCTCCATATCTTCTCCATTTTTGTTTCCTTCTGGATGCTTCAACTTTTTTTTCCTTTTTAGAGTCCACTCCTTCCTCTTCTCTCAAAAAACACAGCATACTCTCTCTAGACATAGGTTTGTTCCACCTCTGTCCGTTTATTCGCATCCAAGATGCAAATAACAACCTCAAGCCCTCAAACAACAGCTTCACAGGGCCCATCCGTCCAGAAACAGTCACTTCGGAGGAAGATCTTGGGCTGTCAAATATTCTGCCCATCAAATTTACCATAGCCAAAGTACTATATTACTATTTATTCCTCATCAGACCATACTAGCTACTTTTTCTGCTTTAAACACTACACAGAAGACAATAATACTCCCTGGTTTAGGCCACTAGATTCTTTTTGATTCTTGCCTCCAGACAACATTTTAAGTCAGGCACTTCTGCATTCTCACCCCTGATTTTCCAACTTCTTTGACTATACTGTTAAACACCATTCTCTGATCGTTTCGTACTTTCGATGCTGCACTCTCTTCCTCTCCACAGTGTTTTTTTCCTTTTCTGGTGGTTTTGTGGGAGGGTTTCTTGGGTTGGGATTTTCATTAAGTAATTATTTAAGTGCACTTATAAACTTAAACAAAACATCAAGATTATTAAGTTGATCTATCCAAAGATCCCACACAAAGCTGTAATTGTGCCATTAGCTTTGTGTGACAGTAGACACACTGTTAAGATACTAGTATTTCAAAAACATCAACTTATTTATTTCTACAGAGAGATTCCTTGAGGAAATGACTTGATGTAGGATCTACACATACAGGTTCTTTGGAAACAGGAAAAACCTATGTTAATAGTGAACAGATAAGTCTGTCATACTGATTGTGTCTTTTCATCATTGAAACAAAATCATGTACACGTGCAACAGATGCTTCCTGAGGCAGATAGCCTCCCACAACACATGACTAAAACCTCAATTAGTAATACATTCCTCCCTTTACCCTTTTACAGCCCCCCTTCTTTAAACCAGTTTAAACAATTCCAATCTTTCGTATGTTAATAAGAAAGAATAATAGCAAGAACTAGATTTGATTTAAAAAAAAAATCATATTAGCCTGCCCCAATGATAAGCATAATCTTTTTCCACATCCATCCTTTTTCTTCTTGTCTGATGTACCATATTCTCTGGTTTTCACACCATGATAGCCTACTTCACAGAAATCAGTAACTGCACAGTAAAGCATACTTTTAAGTAAGCCATGAATTTATTATCTTAACCATTGGGTTTTTTTCAAGCTGTACTTCTTGTTTTGAAGTACATAATTCTACACTGAAAATTCAGGGCAAGTATTAGAAAGTTATGTGAAACCTGAATGCAAAAACATTTCTAACATGAGTAGCTAAAGCTCTTCTTTTGTAAGTATTTTGTAATAACTAGAACCAGAAAAAGTATATTGTAGTGAATTTAAAAGTTCAAGTTTTTCATCTTTATACATCTCTTAAGTTATACCACCCAGTCTAAATTAGGTAACAGGTGAAAGAATAAGGAAAACACCATCTAACCAGTCCATGCTCAAACTAGAGCCCCTCTATCCTCCTCAGAAGACTTCAACAAAACCCTCATGTGTCTTAATGACTAATAAATCCCATGCTAAAAATTCAGATCAGGTTTCCCTACATCAATTTCATCAAGGTCAAATACAAGCTTCTTCCCAGTCCACACAAGGTAGTTCAAAACTGTTTTCAGTATCAGACAATTTATACGAAATAAAGTTTCTTATAACAGTTCAGATTTTCTTATATCCTCAAAGATCCTTCTGTAGAGAAGGAGTTTCTACATGAGACTTCATTTTACAGAGGAAAAACAAACTACAACATAAAACCGGGCATGAGTAACATTAGGAAAAGTAATAGCATGCAGATGAAATGTCTGGAATCACTGTTGAAAGTTCTCAACTGGATTAGCAAATTAGAATAGTTAAAATAAATACTTCAACATCTTCAGCTCTTGTTACCTTCCCCTCTCAAAATAACTTCTTTACAAGAACTTACTTCCTTGGTGTAAATATACACTTGGAATTTGTAACACTGTTTTAGTGCTGGTAAAACAGCAGAAACTTACTGTACTTTGTCACATTTTTTCCTGCCAAATAAAAAGCCGATGAATATCTAATCAACATACCTAATACACTGCTCTTCCAGGAGTCTTGCAAGCAAAAACCATGCAGCATGAAACAGGAAATCCATTACCCTGCTGTTAAGTAAAAACCCTGTATTTCATTAAGCTTTACTTCTCAAGTTTTTTTAATTATCAGTCCTCATTCTTATTCAAAACAAGCAATATTACCCACTGTGACAGAACAAAAAACACAAGTCTGGTTTTTAAATAGTGCATATTAGGACAACATTTTTAGCATATATTCAGACCTACTGTAATCAGGTAACTATGTTGTTATAGTGTCAGATCTGTCAAGATTATAGTAAAGATCCAGTAAGTGCTACAACAAGAGCATATAAATTAGTAGTTGAACTTGCAATTAAACCGCATTTCTCATTAATTTCGGGTTTGCTTTTAATGTCTTACAAGAAAGCACTCTATGCAAATACATATTCATCATTGATTTGCATGCAAACTGTACGTAGAAAAGAGCTCGTTTAGGGGGTATTAAATATTTCTTCAATATGTACAGCAAATAGTTTGAATATACAGTTTCATTCATCTCTCATTACCCCAGCTACAACAACCACCCTCATGAACAGTGTTTTTATTTCAGTCATTTTAACAGAGTTTAAAAGTAGCTTCTGTTGCTTGAGTTTATCTTGACATTCCTCTGGAACAGGAAGAAACTTAAGGTCAAACATAAAAATGGTCCACTGGAAGCTAAGACAGATCTTTTGAACACTAATGAAAAGCTTCCAATGTATAAATATTTCAGTATTTTCTTTTAACTTTCTTAACTTTCAGGTATAGCAAATGCAGCACAATGTCAAGAGTACCACACAGTGCTGAGAAGCTCCTCAGGAAGCTCACACTCATACTTCTGTTTCAGTTTGCAGACTGGATTGTACACTCCCAAACATTAGTGAAAATAACTAAACATTCTGCAGCAACAGTGCTAGACTATTTCGAGTGCCTGAACTACCTCGCCATGACACTCCCTAAGGTACAGAGCAGATTTTTTCTTTTTTCCTCCAAAGTTAAAAGGTACATTATTTTATTCTGGACCATTCCCTCCACTGTACTGTATTCTTTCAGAAAATTCACATCAACCAAGCATCGATCACTGTTGATGCTACTTGTGCACAGTCACACAGAAAAAGTAAGTAGCATCAAATTAAACTTGACAATGATAATTCACAACTTACGGAGAGCAATCTTCCCTGAGATGTTACCAAAAAGGGAAGAGAAATCAGGGCTAGATTCCTCTCCCACTCACCTCCAGTGAGAATGGGCTTCAGAACCACATAGCAATACCCTCATTTTTAGGGGACAGGAGATGAGGGGACATCTTCACTCCCTTTCTCAAGTCTGTACCTGACAACTGCCAGAAAGCAAAAGCAGCAGTAACAATGAAACTGCATCGATATTTCTATTCCTACCCAGTGATCTGAGAATCCTGATAGTAAAGTTGAATAAGTGTAAGGGCAAGTCCTTTACCAGGACCACCAGGAGCCTGCCTACCAAACCCATTTGAGCACACTCACCAAAAACTTGAGGCAAGTCTGAATAATTTTCCTTACTTCATAGGACTTAATTTACCATTAACCTACAGCAGACATTTACTACTTGTCTGTAAAATGTAAGCAAAAACACACAAAAAAACTTTCTAGACTGCTGTAACGGGTATTGTTTTGCACTGTGAAGTGCCTGGAACAGATCTAAGGTAAATAGAAAAGGTCAGTGATACCTTAAGCAAGAAAAGCTTGGAGCAAAGAAACTGACATGCCAGGTGGCAGATCATACCAAGTCCGACTCTTAGTTGCCTCAATGCAAGTTAAACCAACACCATTTGCCTACCTCTTACACTAATCACAGAAATAACAGCTTTTATACATAGTCATATAAAACTTTCCTTTAGGCTAGAACAATGGACAATAATATCCCATTTCAGACAATTCTAGAAGTTGGACTTTCCTTACACATTTGGCTGTGGGAAGGGCTGAATTAAGAAAAACAGCAACAACTACTCAACAGCTAGAACATAAAAAGCAGCTATATAAAACAGGGAGAAAAAAGAAAAGACAGATTTAAATATGCACAAGTGAAGGCTTTTCACTCCTACCTCGTCACTTTCATCTACTTCAATACCACCATCTTTGTCATCATCCATTTGCTTATGGATCATGCGGAGAGCTTCTAGGCTGAACCGGTCCTCCTCAGTAAAGCACGGTGGGCTGAGTGAACTGCAGGGATCTAGAGGCAGGGGGAACACACAAAAAAAGCCCAGAAATATTAGCTACTGTCACACTAAAATATAAAGCTTCCAAGCAAGAGAAAGGGCTTGAATTTCTGTAAGTGTACATATATTTCACTGCACACAGTCACCTGGTCATAGTTGTCAAATTTGGCTGTAAAATAGTAATTCTTGTCAAGAAAAAGTGCAGGGTGGGGTGGGGAGTGTCGTCAGCTCTTTATCCAGAAAGGCGGCCTCGATTGAAATAGTTTGACTCGTGAGGGGTTTTTTTTGCACCCCTCTAGCTGCTATCTCCACCTCTTCATCTATCACCCACCCTTAGTAATATATCACTGCAATAGCAAATAAAGCCACTGCATTTTTCAACCTCCTTTCTGAAAGCCTGGGCTAAACAGAGAGCAGTGCAGGAAGATAAAGAATTGTCATGTCCTACAATCATAGTTTCATACACAGATAACAAAGGGATGGTAACAACACTGCAGATCAAATTTAAAGTAGACAGTACTGCTGGATGCAAAATATTCATGGAGGACTAAAAAGAAAGCACACCACAAAGAAAATCCAACTGATAATAACACATGATCTCTCAGTCCTGTATGCTCTGATCAAAAACAGCAGAGTCACTGTGAAACAAGATTTCAGATCAAAAATAGCATTTTCATTTGTATTCATCACTGAAGGCTCACAATATATGCTTATCTAATGGCTCTGCTTCTACCACATCACATTGTTATAGCTCTGTTTTTTCCCTTCCACAAGGCACATGCCAAACGCTCCAAGATTCAACAACGCATGATGACCAACTGTCATTAAAGATCGGTCTTTCACAGACTTTGGCACTAATAGCTAGGTATTTCATTAATTCCAACCTACCGAACACCATCAAAGAATAGAAGGTGGAGAAGAACACACAAATAATTTTTTGGAAGTTCAGCTTTAATAAGACTGTAAATTCCCTTTGTAATAGCTATTATAAAAATACACTGACTAGATCCCCTAAACTGGTACACTCCACTTCAATCACATCAAAGCAAATTAAATTGAGGCAGCATACGAGTAATTTTTGCTTCTTCTAGTCTATCAAAGGGTTAAGCTTTCATATTACTACAGAACTTATTAAAGGCTCATTTATATAAGTAAAAGGATGCACATATAGAAATTGATAGGAACCAGCATTTGCACAGAAAAATAAATTATTTCAGTATTTCCATACCAATTGAATTGGCATGATTCTGCTTTTCTGTGTATTATAAATTTTAAAATAATCAGTAGAGGATAAGAGTCAGTTTGCAGAAGGCTACAAAGCAGAAGTACAAAGATAGCAACCACAACATAGCTGGAATCTCAAATGCACATTAATAGGACTGATCCCTGCAGCTAAACATGAGTCAAAGCATTCTTACTTTATCCACCAGTTTTATTATGCAGAAGTTAATAGTTACCTGTTATCTGTGCCCATGTATCAATTAAAAAAATAAAAAGCAAACAAAAAAACCCACAGAAAACCCAGACACCTCACTGACACGGTCTCAGAACAGAGAAAGGTTGGGTTTAGAACTACTTCATCTAGATCAGAGACAAATTACTAAACATTAAATCAGGCCACAACAAACAACTTTCAGTTTTGGAATGCAACTAATATTTCATGAAAAAAGTGAAGCCACGTAATTTTTTTACAATTTAAAAAATATTTCATTTGCCTATCTTTGTTTAATTAGAAAAGGTTTGATTTTCACAATACACAGCTTTTAGATTTTTGCCTTGCAATGAAAAAAATCACTATCATTGGAGGAGGTAAAAGGACTTATCCTTGTAAAACAGAGTGTTTGCTGTAGAATGGCTTCTCTTGCAATGCAATCAATCACCTAAAAATTTTACTAATAATTAAATTCCAACAACCATAAACAAAGAATGTGGCACTAAAATACAATCATATATCAGAAGAACCATCTTTGTACTGCCAGATCTGTATTTCTAAGTTAGAAGAAAGCATAATTGTCAAAACAGATAAACAGGTCCCTCAAACACGCCCAGCTTCTTCAATTTATACTTAGTTCTATTCTTACATAGAAGAAAATATCAGAGAAATGTTCACAGTTTGCAAGCACCCCCTCAAATGTTTTTCCATTTCATTTAGCTGAAAGCCCAGTTTTTCAAATCAAAAAGGTTTTCTCAGAGCACACTTTCTCCAAACTGAGGTTGATCAGTTTCTTAATCATAATACTTATTTATCTTTAAAATGTAACTTTTTGGTTATTTTAGCACAAGAGCACTTTTAAGAGCTATGGCTTTTCTTGAGAGAAACAAACAGGCTGCTTGTGTTTCAAATGTCCCGTGCACTGACTCCAGGAACACTTGATGTCTCTCTCAAGAGATGATAGAGTTCCAACTGCTTGTTTGGGGACTAAGTAGTAACATGGAGTAGCACCACATCTCAACTGTAATAAAAATGAACCCACTCTAAACAGAATCCGGATTTACCTTCAAGCTTATTTTCATATGGTAAAATTAAACATTCCCAGACTAACAACACTTGTCAACCCCTCTTTAGAGAACATTCTCAACACAAAAACAAATCACAAAGCCACAGCATAAGAATAAATGAAAAGCATTTCCCAAGGATACCTATGAAGCAGCCCTACCAGATTAAAAAAACAGCTGATTGAAATCTAACCATCTGCACCTACCTCTGCAGGAGATTCTAACATGCAGTATTTTGTCTTACTTGCATGGCAGAAACAATTCAAATTAATACTATATGAAGTATGGTTAGAAACTTCTCAAGCATCCAGTTAACTAACAAAAAAGCCAAGAGGAAAAGTCTCAAGAGACTGTAAGCACCGCAACTATAAGCCTGAGGCCCCGTAACAAATCATAGGACTAGTTGATAATTCATTTTTCACTTTGAGTTCACCCTATTGAAGGTGTTCGGGGATTCCAAACCTCCTCCTGTACCTTAAGGACAGACTTAATTTCATGTCTGAACCAATTTCTCTGTCCTAGTCTGGTATGTTGTCATAAATGCACCTAGTTCAAAATCCTCATCAGGGGAAAGAGTACAGAGATGATACCAAAAAGTTCACTCAGGGAGTGAACCTGATAGCTTAGAGTTTGACCCTTTCTTTAACAAATAGCACAGAAGAATTAGCAAAGCAAATGAGAGATACAGTTTGGATGAGGTAGACAAGGGGCATACAAGCACACCATATGCCACTCCAGGCAGAAGTTATTTTACAGACCTGTTTTTAACGTTGCTTAGAAGTGAGGAAGTTTCAGAACTTCTGGTCATCATAAGGAAGAAATTTTTTACTAAAAAAAAAAAAATAGATGTCGAATTTATGGCGTAACAAACTTGGCAGAACCTTTGACCAAACCTTTCTCCTGCCTTGAGGAGCTCGGTAACTGCCTCCTGGCTCTGAGGCAAGAGGAGTAAATAGCCTTCATCAGCCCAGGAAGCTGCACAAAGCCACAGGTACAAACCAGTCGTATAGGAGACTGTTAGACAACAAACCAAGTACAGAGTTATCCAATCTGGATTACAGGAAACTTTCTATTTACAGATAAGGGGAAAATAGCACTTACTATTACTTAGGGGCTTTTCTGCCCCCTTCCTCCCCTCCCCCTGACCTTTCTCTCTTTTTCAGTGAGGCTAAACCAAGGCAAGACTACAAGAGAAACTTCATTTTGAAATTCTCCTAAACTTTAGAATCACACCTTTTCCATCTCATTTCCTGAAGGCAACAGGAATTAAACATACAAACTGACAATGTCAACACAGGCTAGTAAGGAAAATTAATTCCACCCATACCTTCAAGCATTCATGTCAGCCAAGCCCTTGAAATTTATTTTAGGGATACACCATTAGAAATCACTCCAAAGCAAAAGTGTATATGCACCTCACAGTCTTTCATCCATCCTGCATTTATGTTTCCCTAAACTGTTGTGAGTGCAACAGTGAAAAGGACTGACAGATCGAGTAACTGCAGGATTATTAGCCATCCTACACACACAGCTTTTTGCATACGGACACTGCAGCATAAAAGCTATGACTGTGCCAAAGCCTGTGACAGAGGGACCCTAGCCAGCTGTCTGCAGTCCCAGCCTGGTCTCCAAAGCACCCCAGCCCTTAAGTCTTTTTGATGTCTCAAAGATCCCTTTTAAGAGTATAGCAATAGAAAAAACCTTTATGATATTCAGAGGTACCCGGAACCAGATACACACCTCCAAATTTAAAATTTAAATGCCTTTAAGCTTCCAGATTAGTTCACTCGGAACAACTTGGTGGCTGGGAGTTATTTGGGGAGACTGACTACTACACATCATTTCTGTTCTGTGAGAATGTTCACTGTTCACAGAGAGGGAAAAGCACTTTTTTGTGCTAACATATGGCAGTCCTATTGAAGCCCGCAGTGTTGCTGCGACTGCCTTTTTCTGATGAATCCAGGAGTGTACCATGTCCTACTAGTTTTATGATTCCTCATTCCTAAGAAGCCATCTGAGATAAAGGGAAACCTCACAGGAAAGGCAAGCACTATACAACTGTCAGCTTCCTAAACACATACTCTCAGCTTAAAACTGTATAAGCAAGCCATGAGGACAGAGGTAGGATTTCTCTGCATTTTCCAGAGCCAAAGCAGGTGGCCACAATACCCCAACCCCCCACTCCCTCCAAACGCATCTTCATCTAACTACAATTTCGATTTCTTTAGATTTCTTTTGTGCTTTAGTTTTACACTGTACTCTACTACATTACATTTTCTTCATTAATTCAATACAATTCCTTTCAAGGTAAAAAAAAGTGTAAGAAAACAATGATTTTTAATGACCTCCATACAAATCTGAGTGTCAGCTACAATACAGATTATTGAAGTTAACAAAAAGCAAGCATTTCCAAAAATTTGACCAGATGTTCAAAATAACCATTCACAGTAAAGCAAATAAACATGTTGCTTTTATCTTAAATCTTTACATAAGGTGTCATTAAAATCTTCAAATACTTGAAGAGACAGCCTCAGAGTGAGCTTCGTTTAATCTTTCAATTAAAAGCTCCTAAAGCAAATCACTCCTACTCTTAATAATTAAACTCCTCCATATGGCAAGTAGGCTGAGCAGGATATAACATTTAACTTGACAATGTCATTTGTGACATTTATTTAAATGATCAGAGTGAAAAATAAAGCTCATGATTGCAGCACATCTTTCCACTAAAAAACAGACAAAATTTTGACAAAAAGGGTGTAACACGCTTATCTTCTAATCACAACACTGATGTTACTTAAATGAGCTTCCTGAAGAGGAAAAGTCAATAATAATAATGACAGCAGGGAGAGGGGAGGGGGTACAATGGGAAAGGAGTTTCAGGAAATTATTGTCACCAAAGAATTTTAAAAACTGAAGTTTCACATTAGGCTTTTCCACTACTCCATATTAGAAATTCAGGTAATTTCTGAAATTGTGTTTATAACCTCGTGCAATAACAGCAGATAAGACTCAGCAATAAAACTCTGGACTGCAAAGTCTGGTATCTGAAGCACTTGTTTCTGAATACATGCGCAATGCTTAGCGACTGGTAAAATTTCAGCTTAAAAAAACCCAAAATTTGCAGTTCAGTTCCATGAAAGCTGCCACAATCCTTTTAAAATCCACTAAACCATCCTTCAGTTAAAAAAGAAGACTTTTCAAAGAACCTTAAAATAAATCATTACCACTTCACTATGTATATAAGCAATCTTTGCATGAGATGCAAACCTGGTTTTGTCAGTATTGACGTGTCCATCTATTTTGCTATTTCAGTAGCTTTTAATATATGCAATCAACTATCTCCCCCCACCCAAAACTTGAAACTTGATGAGGCAAGCAAGGCTTTGATTTTTCCTTAAATCACCATTATCTCATCTCTGCTTTCTCCACACCCACAAAAAAGCTGTCTAATTCTGAACTTAAATTTCATTTTTTACACACAGAAAAGAAAAAACAGTGAAATCATTTGAAGCAGAAATTTAGTCAAATAATGCCATTAGCAAAATCAAGTGTTAAGGCAAGTTTCAATTAAAGCTTTTCTAATCTTTCCTAGATAAAAAGCTTCAAAACAAACTGCAGAACAGCATACAGAACTTTTTGTTCACTTAAGACATTTAAAACATTATACACTACCTTAGAAAACTATTTAATAATTTCATAGTAATAAAAACGTTTACTCAGTGGAAAAGGACTTCTCTAGAAACAGAAAGGAATTCTCTAGATAATCAAATTTGATGTCAAATCTATTTTTGCTTTAACTGCATTAAAAGCAACTATCCCAAATCAGTAATGCTTGTTTAAAAAGGAAGTTGCAAAAATGGGTTTGAATACATTAATCATCTCAAGGATTATTCTGACAAGATGAAATATCAGTATAAACACTTCATTTAGACTGTTAGGAAGTTGATTATTAAATTACAACACTGCTGTGTCTGACTAGACAAAAATCAGGAAGATGGATTCATGGCTTTTCCATCTCCTTCCCACACACCCCCTGAGCAACGACACAGTCTGAAGGGAAGAGGAAGTTGGACAATTATTGTTATACAATGGTCAAAGTAGACTGATTTAGAAGAGGAACTCCTCCCAACCCTAACAAAGCAGGATGAGAGGAAACTGGGAGAATGCATCTTACACAAGCCATCAAAAATTCTGGTTTTCCCTCCTTCCAACCTTATTTGCACTTCAATGATACTTACTATACAAACCTACAAACACATATGAATGTTTAGTTTAGAAAAAAAGTGCCATATGTCTGATACCTACTCTAAGCAACAGGAAAGTCTGTCTCATTTTACTCGTATTTATTAGTACAAAACCAAGCAGGGAAATATTTAACACAATATAAAACTAAGTTTTCAACTATCTTGATTTAGTAGCGAAGACTACTTAAAACTCCTTTAAAGATGTATGATGCACTCTTTGCACTTTATAGTAATTATTAACATCTAAAATCAGAATAGCTCCAAGAAAAAACAAATTTTCATACGTTCATAGATGACCTAAATTCTTAGCTTCACCTGGGATAAAAACACACCCTTAAAACTCAGACAAAACAGAAAAGACAGTCTGTATTTTTGCCTTACATCCTACAGATGTTTAAAAGTTACATCTGTTGAAGGGACTGTGAATTTACTGGAGTTCGTTTGTCAACAGAACATTAATTAAGCTGATGAAAAACTACAGCTGTGTATTCATATATATTCAGTGACTATTAATATAATAACACACAAGGTTTTTTTATATTTTAGGTCTGAATTCTTCACTGCTGTTCTAATGTATTTCTCCCTTTTCTAACAGCAGGAAAACAGGAAAACATGCAGTATATCCCTGATCATGTAATTTAATCTGCCTAAGGAGTAACAGTAGCATAACATTTAAGCCACTTTCTTAATTTGGTCAGGAAATCAGAAAAGCAATTTACAGGTAGGTGACCTTCAAAAGTCTGACAAGATGTCCATGGAATTTCTGAAGCAAACTTCCTTAGTAACTGTTTTCTAACTAAAACCTCATCTTCTTGCTTAGAATTCCATCCTTGTTAACAGCTCTGCTGTGAATTAATCTGGGAGCCTGATCTTTAGCCTCCTGGTGAAATGTATAGTCAGTATTCAGTGTACAAATTTCTCTTCAGATATGGCTCTAGATGTGAGCAGAGCATGAGCCACTAAGTCCTTTCTGGCAGACTGTGATCTGCAGAATACAACCACCACAACAGTATGGTTAATAATACAAAAGTTTACGAACTTTTTTCATGTTAAGAAGATAGTTCACAACTTGGAATGAAAAGAGGGAGCAGCACTTGAAAAGTATTTCACCACCTTACATAGTTTCTAAAAAGTTTAATAAAAAGGCATAAGTTTTACAGATGTGGCTTGAAGATTTAAAAAAGCATCTTTAAAGACCTACATCCTTACACTTTCAGACAAACTGACACATGCTAAAATTGTGCATTAGAGGAGTGCATTGAAGACACATTTATTATTTTCAAACAAAAACAGATATATCTTTAAACTTACACTTTTCATCACACCAGTTTTTCCTCTGATATATTTGTTTTCACATGTGGTTCATAATCGTATCCTATATCCATGAATCAGGCATGCAAGCATGACATTGCTGACATTACTGAATTACTTCAGTCTTCTACACCATCTGATCTAGTACATATATTATTAACTGTTCTAACCAAGGAATCAAATTTAATCCTCTGTGAGCACCATCTGTAGCATCATCAGTTCCCTCACAGTTCCTGTAACAACATGTTGTCAGGATGTATTTATACTTTAAGAGAGCATATTAGAATTATACAACTGAAACCTAAAGCATCAGGGCACTTGCTTAATACATAATCTGCTAGGATTCCAGTATTTGAGTATTAACTTTGTCAGCCTATGTAATGTTTATACTTTCAGAAATACAGATGCACTGAATACACAGATCCATTTTATTTAATCAATAACACCATAATGAAACACTTCTTCTAGCACCATTCAACATCAGTAACTTTGAGGATGTATAAATGTAAGTTCCTTTAAATACTCCTACTATCTTACGTGAACTAGTCATGCAGATTGCTGGCTAGTTAAGGACTATCCTAGTCCCAGAGCTTACACAAACTGCTTTGCTGTTAGCACTCACATCCAGCTCCAGATTGCAGAACTGGCAGTTTTGCTCCTACTAATATGCTGCTAAATATTTTTCTCATGATTAACTTCACCAAGTGATAACTGAGCTGACAAACCTACCAATGGTGCCTCAGTTCACCTTGGCCTATTTCATGCAAATAAGATCTAAAGATCATTTTAAAAAAAAAAAGTTTTCAGAACATAAAAAAAATGAGATAGTCACATCTTTGGAAATAACATATGCTATTGCTCAAACTTAACAGAAATAGTGCTGTTTACAGTTATCAGAATGTTAGAATAAACCATAGTTGCCTGTATCTTAGATACATCTTGGTCGATACTGTTTTGATAAATGTACACCTGGGTCCATAAAAATAGTAGCAAATAGTATAGTTTTCCAATACATATTCTTTAGTTGTTAAAGTGGTCAATAAAATAGAAGCCAGCTCTTACTGACACAATGAACAAACACTGAACACTCACACTCTGTGCATTAATTCATGCACTGGAATCACACAGTAGAAAAAAAAATTAAACTCAGTTCAATTAAAAACTCCAAAAGAGTTAAAGAAAGTCACGTAATGTTAGAGAGAACTTGCTCAAATGGATTCCATTTAAATAAAAAAAAACAACCACCCTCATTCTACAAACACATGGCTCTTCCCATCAAAAAAAGTTGCGTACAATTCGCACACAAGTTTATAGTAGCAGCATTCCATCTCTAGAAAAATATTGAGAAGTTACATACAAAAGAAAACAGTAAAGTATCCAAATACTCTAAGTTTGCTTGAACAACACAGATTGCCAAACACTAACTGTACAGCTTCAAATAACATCAGTTGCTCCCAAAGAGCACGAGCATATTCAGGGTGCAAGGAAGAGCCAAAGCAGTAATTTCATATATATCTAAAGCAGAATAAGCCAAAGACTAATGCTAAAAGGATTCTAACTGCTCGTGCCCCCACCATTCATTTCTGTCCATGTACTATTGCCTTCCTTGTACCAACAGTAAGCACATTTGTGCAGTCATGCTGCAGGAAGGACCAGGAAACCGATTCTGCTTGAATTGGTTCTATACGCCTGCACAAACACTTGCAACAGCAAAAGAGGAGGAGGAGGAGGAGGAAACCCATGCAGAAGCAGGCAGAGCTGCACTTTACAGCCAGTGCTGCTGCTAAGCCCAGTCCTGACGTGCCCTATGTTACAAATGAATCCAGCCAGCAACACAGCAGGTGAGCAATAAACTGAAAAATGGAATTAATGCAGTGGAACAAAATCTACACGACTTGAGCGGTAAACTCCATTTTTTTTTTTTTTACATCCTTGCTTTCTCTACTAGGAGACGTAAGATAAGGTCGTGTCCTAGATGACTTATTGCAATTAACAATTATCAAGTGGAAAAATTAATACATAGTTACCTGCAACAAGCTGATGTCATGGCTGGACTTTAAATACAACACTAAACACCTGAGGCAATCTGCATTTTGTCAAGTAGATTTTTGTGGCCTATAAAAGCTAAAACCAACTTTTGTAACACTATAGCAGGAGCTAGAGCAATAGCAAACAGATAAAACATTCCACAAGATTTGCAAAACAGTTTCTAACACCACTGCTGGCAAGCTCACAATTTGTCCTTTCTCCAAGGCTCCCCCAACAAGCCTACAGAAGTCACAAGCTCCACACACAGCCCGCTTCGGCTGTATTAACAGCAGGACTTCAGAGACACCTAATCTCTACAAACTTACACTAGCAAGCTCAAGGTGTCCATTAGGCTCATATCTGCCCCAAGTATTTATACAATTTATGTACTTCCTTCATTCAAGCTCCAAATTTTTGACCAGTTTCCAAATCATAGGAGCCAGAGCATGCATTAAGAATTCCATACACAGGACTATAAAAAGAGCAAAATAATAGGACCTGTCCCAAACTTCCAAACTTGACAAACTATGACACTTGGCTACATAAAGCCAAGGGAGTTTGTGTTTCAGGGTTTTTTTTGTTTTGTTTAGAGGCTTTTTAAAATTTTTATTACTGGCAGACTTCTGAAGAGAACAGCCAGGAAAATACTTACGGAAAACTCAAAGGAAAGAACAAGAAAGTCTAAAGATATTTTAAAATAATTTAACACTGTGACAACTGAAGTTACAACCAATTGTAAAAGAACATTGGTATAAGATACCTTTAAAGGTAACCAATGACACTAAGAAATATGTAATTTACTCAAGTCTTCACTTAATTCCCAATATAGGCTCCTGACACACATGGGTAAAAATCAAGATGAAATGAAGGGCAGTAAGCTTTTTCCAGACAATCACTACTTTACTTAACAGGAGTCATTACAGGTACTTTATGACATATATACATATATGTCTATTTAAACATAAAATGTCATTGTATACTTTAGAGTCTTACAGAAGACTTCAGATACAAATCAATATTAGTGGTTATGAGACCTGAAAAGGCTAAAGCATGAAAAATCATATCCTTCATTGGTTTTTAAGCTTTGCCAGACACATACTGCAAATGGAACTGGGGATCTCATGCACAGAATTACCACTGCTTCTGTTGCTATTTGTTCCCTGCAAGACATAAGTAGGAAAACAGGCACAGAGCCAAATTCCAATAGACATAAGTGTTTCCGCCACATTACCTTTTTTTAATATATCAAGTATCAACACGTACAGGCAGTCCATCATTTTCAATATCAGAAAGGAAGTAACTTCCAAAAATTAAAAAAGCCACCTGCCCACCATTAAGCATAAGAAAAAGTAAATCAAAACTGTCAAAGATTCATTCTAATTAAACACGTTCAATTAGATCTCATTTTCAAAAATCCCAGGAAGCTGATTTCACATGCAACCTTCTGTTTCCCATGGAAACAGAAATATGTTACAAATAGAACATATAGAATAAACAAGGTTTGTTTTCAAATATGTTGGAGTTTCTGTCTTGTTGTTAGCTGTTCTGTACATGGTTTATGGCCTCCATAGACAATAAAAACATCTTAAGTTCTTCATTCACATCTCAAAGAGAAGCATATTTTGTAATACTATTCTACTTCGCCATTTAATTTTGGTTTAATCAAATACAAAGTACATACATTCTCAGGTTTTATCTACTTCGCCATTTAATTTTGGTTTAATCAAATACAAAGTACATACATTCTCAGGTTTTATCTCCAAGGTCTATTCTCATGCCCTAAATGCAATGCCTGACAAAGCTGACATCCAAATACCAACTATTCTTTGTCAGTCACATCTACCAACCAGCATAAGTGTTTTAATTTTTTCTATATTAACACAAAGATTTGTAGGTCATAAATCTTCCCTTTAAATCCAGTTCTTGTCTGTAACCATTTCAAAGCAATTTTTATACCAAGTCATCTGCTGGGGGCAGGAGGAAAATGTTTTTTACATTCTGAATTTCTGAGGAATACTGAGCACAATCAACATACAGTTGGATAGCAGAAAAATGGGTAACAGTTACCAGAAATCCCAGGATGGTCAGGGTTGGAAGGGACCTCTGGAGATCATTTAGTCCAAACACCCTGCTAAAGCAGGCTCACCTAGAGCAGGTTGCACAGGATCATGTCCTGATGGTTTTGAATGTCTCCAGAGGAGACTCCACAACCTCTCTGGACAGCCTGTTCCAGTACTCTGTAACCCTCAAAGTGAAGCAAGTTTTTCCTCATATTCAGCTGGAACTGCCTGTGTTGCAGTTTGTGCCTGTTGCCCCTTGTCCTGTTGCTGGGCACTGCTGAAAAGAGCCTGGCTCCAGCCTCTTGACACTCACCCTTAAGACATTTGCCGACTTTGGTAAGATCCCCTCTGTGTCTTCTCTTCCCCAGGCTAAACAGGCCCAGCTCTCTCAGCCTTTCCTCATAAGGGAGGTGCTCCATCCCCCTCATTATCTTCATATCCCTCCGCTGGGCCCTCACCAGCACTTCCCTGTCTCTCTTGAACCGGGGAGCCCAGCACTGGACACAGCACTCCAGATGTGGCCTCACCAGGGCAGAGCAGAGGGGCAGGATCACCTCCTTCGACCTGCTGGCCATGCTTCTCCTAATGTGCCCCAGGATCCTGTTGGCCTTCTTGGCCACAGGGCACACTGATGGCTCGTGGGCAACTATGCCTTATGCTCCATGACACAGAACTACATTCTTCATTTACTCTATTAAAACACAAAGGAAACTGTTTCCTCCTTTGTTTCATTTCTTTAGTCATATTTAAATTCACACATAGAAGTTATCACATGGTAAAGTTTCCAGTTAACATGAAAACAGATAAAACAAAAATACTTTTCTGACATTTAAAATGTTTGTTGAAGTTTTCTTCACACAAGTGAAGTTTTCTACCAATGCCAAACCAAAGCCAGGTGAAGCTGCCTCTAAAATCAACAAAAATCCAAAAAACAAAGTAGTATTTTTAAACCTACTCAGTTAATATTACCAAAAGTTAATATAAAATTTTCAAACTAGAAGTATACACCCAGAAAGTTCCACTCCTATTCAGAAATTCCCTCTGGAAACAATATGAACTAAAAGTCTTAGACACATGCAAAGAACAGCATTATTTTTACATGTGACAAAGTTGGGACTATTACGAGACAAGAACTGAAATCTGAAAACCACGGTTTTAATACGTTACTTCAAAATGGTAGCATCATAAACTGAAAGTTTAGTATGCTCACTATACTGTAGGCAGATAGCTATCTTGCAGTTCTCTCGCTTCCTTCACCTATGATAACATTGCAAACAGCCTACACTAGACAGATTACACTACTAAACCACTACCCTACTAGCTTCGCAATTATCAATTAAGTTCTCCGTTTCTTCCTTCCTTACTTTTCTCTAAAATTTAATTTTTCTATCTAAAAATCTTAAGGTTTATTTAAAGGAGGAAAGTCGAGGCAGTAAAGAAAAAAAGTCTTCCATCTAGGTACATCAGAAATTCAATTTCAAAGGTTTCTAAACAAGTCTAAAAATTTACTTATTTGTGAGCTATTAATTACCCTATCTCATGCAAGATAATACTCTCAAGAAACAGTCTGAAGCTTTTATGTTTGGAGTAATAAATTCTCCATCTTTTTCTCATTGGAGTAGTAAAAAATTATACCATTTCCTGCTCAGATGCCTTCTTAAACTTAGTTGAATGAAAGAACCTTTCCACATGTGATTTCACCTGGTTTCTCTCCAAAGCCTACTTGTTCCTACTCATCTGTGATTATCTAACACACAAAAAAAGTCCATGCAGAAAATTCTTTAAAGTACGCATGTTTTGAAGTACTTAACGCTGAAGCAAAACATTACATATCTTCTCTCTATATAAACAGATTATATTTTTTCAGCAAATCAACCAACAACCTAGGATATTCAAGTTTGGTTTGTTTTTATTTGGCCATTTGTGGGGTTTTTTGTTTGTGGGGTTTTTTGTTTGTGGGTTTCTTCCCCCCCCCCCCCCCCCCCCAGTAAAATGTTGCATTGTTTGGCCATATCTATACACATGAATACACACATACTTGCAGCATGCAGCCTTTTCTTTGTTTTGGGGGCTCATTTTTAATCCATTAATACTACACATTCTTACAACTTTAGCCTTCCAAATCTTATGCTCAATGAGCTGCTTCAATTTTATTAAGATTAAAATAAAACAGAGTTTCAATCCTACATAATTCCAAGACCGCCAGCTTTCAAGAAACTAATTTGTTTAGTCTTGTAAAGAGGAGGGCTAAGGTGATCTAATAGTGGTCTGCAACTAACTACTTGACACAGGCTGCAAACCCTCCTCAGTAAGGGCAGAGCATGTAACATGGGGCAACAGTTAAACTATGCACTGGGACCATCAGGGTACCCTTTCTTGCTAGAAGGGCTTTGCAGCATTAGGACAGGCTACTCAGAGGAGGTGGACTCTTCACCCTTAGAGGCTTTCAGGAGCTGGCCAGATGACCTTTTCTTGCAGTGGTAACATTCTCGCTCAAAGCGCAGGTTTGACATTCAGTGGTCCCTTTCAATCAGCATTTCTATCATCTCTTTTGAAAGGCAGATTTTAGAGTAACAACTGCCCCGATACTGAACTGAGGGCTCCAATTCACAAATACAAATAAAAATGTAACACCAGTAGTCATACTTACTTATGAAATGTCAACTGTATCCTCACCATCTGTTCCTAGGATGCTCCTAGGAAGCCTACTGTTGTGAAGAAGTTGCTGACCCACCACATTTACATCCCGAAGTTTTAAATATCTAATGATAATAAACAGAAGAAAAATCAAAGCAAGCCTGAAGAAGCCCTTGGGAAATCCTGATCAAATCCCAAATGGGTTCTTACAGCCTTGACATCTGTGCACAGGTTTTACTGCCTTTCAATGACAGGAGGAATGCATATGCATAATTAAAGAATGCATACAAATGAACTTATCCTTCAGGAATACCTTTGCAAAATCTGTATAGTTTTACCATCACGTCAGTTCAAACCAATACTTTGTATATAATAAAGAGATACGAGTTTCAGCAGAACTTAAAGCATACTGAAAGACAATAAAGAAAACACGGTGTCAAGAATTGAGATGCTTGTAGAAGCCCAGAGTTTAAAAATAGGGTGATCATCGTTCAGAAGAAAGATTTCATCACAACTAGAACAGGCATGTTCATTCAAGAATAAGGTTTTTCTAAAGCTACACTGTATTGTATAACATTACTTTGCATCTCCATAAGAAATACATTTTACATTAGGAGACATTTTGTACACACAAACTTACGAAGGTAACAAAGCTAAAAAATTCTACATTACGTGGCTACATTTAGCCCCAAATAAATGACAACCTGTACTTTTAAATGAGATACCTATTGCAAAAGCCTACATATTTGTGACATAGCTAAAGCAAAGAAACTATCTTGCACTGTTAGTTTTCTAAAGCTCCAATAATATTCAGTGCTGTTTTGGTAAGAAGCCTCAGCTTCCCTTTCAGCAATTTAAAAATTGAGGTATTTCAGATTCTCTAGGGATGAATACATTAAAAAAAATTTAATGGCTTTACTGACATTTACACAAGCTTAAATACAAAGATTTTGAGAAGGGTTAACAATTTTCACATGCAGAAGGAGAAGGGAAGAAGAGAAAAGACAGGGTTGTTGCAAAAATTCCACTGTTTCTATAAGCAGAAAAAGTAATTTATGAAAAAGCATTACATAAGTTACTGCACTACAACTGCAATCTTGATCAAAAATAAGATTCAAGATGCTGTTAGCCAAATTGCAGTCAATAGCAGGGGGAAGGGAAAGAGAAGGGTGTGGAAATGGTAGAAAAGGAGGTAAGATAGTAAGCCATCAGTTTTACTGATCTACATAGAGCAGTGTTAACAAAAGCACCTTACAAAAACATTCAATGTATTCACTAATATTATGTTTTTAACCTTAGACTTTACCCATATTTTGATTAGAAAGCTGCAGAAATGCTTGCATGTATGAAATACACTACTACAGAGAAGCAATCGCAATCAGATAAAATGAAGTGCAATTAAGGAGATATGCAGAATTAATGCAACCAATACCTTGAAAAGGTATCCAAATCTATTCCAATCGAGTTCAGTTCTTACACTGAAAGAAGTTCTACCTCAGCATGAAAAATACTGAGCTCAGAGCTCATTTGTGTGTAACTACCCACAGCGGCACCTTACAGAAGATGCAAACCCTGATGTAAAACCAGGGCTCAACCATAACACTACTAAGAATTTATTCCAAGCTTTTCTGAACCGCATCAGCTGTTTCATGTAACTGCACACTGAACTTGAGCACTATTTATTGATAGGTGGGTTTTAATGCAATTAACTATAACCCTTTCTCTAATACTTGCCAGGAATAGCTTACCTAGTAAGCAGAACAAAGCTATTAACATTTTTAAGTAACAGTACTTAATCTCAAACAGTAAACCAACATATAAAACTCAACTTATCAAACCATTATTTAAGTTTACCAAATTTACTGGTGCCGACAATTGCAAGTTTCATTGGGCTTTTTTTTTTTTAATCTACAAGTATTGAGACTCCAGAAGTCAGGTAATGTAAATTACTAGCAGTAAAATTTAATCTCTGCAGTGTATAAAAGATTCTTTGTTCTTTTTAAAAAAAGTGTAATTATTTCAAGCCAAGTTTTAGTAATAAACTTGAACACTGGAGTTCTTTAAAATCCCTTGTTTCATAGGAGATCACATGGCTATTGATTTACTGATCCCTTACAAAGGATTATGTGTTGTAGTAAAACATGATTAATAGAATAGGAATTCTTTTAGCTTGGCAATTAAAATAAGTATTACACCATTATTTTAAAGCCACGGAAAAGACCGCAATACTACTAGACTGGGGCAAAAATTAAATACCTACTACTCCAAGTACAGAATGACAAAAACTTACAGAAATTATCAAAGGAAAACCCCAACTTTGATAACAGGATAGTTGGTAGCCAAGTACAGTCTTTCAAATGACAATAGAATTCTGCAAATACCTGCAAAGATGATAAAAAATAAAACCTACACTACTAAAAAATGCAACCCTATGTTGCTACCAAAGCACTGCCTTGAAAAGAATCATTCCTTTCACCATCATTTAAGTGTCCCTTTCCATAAGAGGTCAAACAGAAGAAATTCCTCAAATGCAGACCAGTGGGGTGACAAACGAAATACCCAGCTCCAGAACATGCATTTTCACATACTTTTACTCTAAAGGCAAGTATTCCATTTATTCTAAAAAATAACAATTCCTGCCCACTCTCTATAATATGCAACATCATATATACACTTTAAAAAAAAAAAAAAAAAAAAAAAAAAAAAAACCACCCAAAAACTCCTTAAATGAACACAAGCATACTCTTTTCTTACCTGAAAGGGCTTTCTAGCTGCAGGCCAATTTGAAATGACTCCGAAAGAGAGACAGCAAGAGGGTGAGGGCTGTCATAAAAGGAGACAACCTTTTATATGCTTAAATACTCACTTGCAGTTTTCAAATTAGATCAGCATTTGTCAGAATTACATACTTCTATATATGCACAAAAAACTCATGAGGGCAAATGTTTGTACATAGTTACTAAATACATGACATCCGAAGTAACAAAAAGCAAGCCACTAGATAAAATCAAAATGAAGACAGACAGTATTTTAGCTGTTATTTTTCACAGGGACATCTTGATACAAATGGCCTAGAAGACCTACCTTTTCTCACAATATTTTTATTTCTAATCCCATAGCTATTGCTACATAATAAACTACAGTAATATATACCAACTTCATATACCAATAACTGAGCAGGCCCACTGACCTACTTAAAAACTCCTGCCCCATCAAATCCTCAAGGGAGGAAGAATTTGAGCACGGTTTTCAACCTTGTCCAAATTAAGCCAAATGGCAATTTAAAACCAACAAACCTTGGCAACAGTTTCAATGTTACATCTTCCTTCAGAAAAATGCCAGAGCTCAAAATTTGTTCAGTCACCCCTAGCACTTCAAATCTTACAGTGCCACCCCAGCTCTGCCTGCACGCTGTACGCTAGTTTGATTAATCGGTTTCTGCAGTCTATTATCCACCCACATGAAGATGTGGGTGATAGGAGCCACGCCTTCAAACAGAAACAAGGGAATCAGGCCAAACATTCAGCCATCTCTGCTGCATGGTGTCTTCCTGTCACCTCAGAGACTGCAAACTGACTCAAAAGCCTCTCTCCTCATTAGCATCTTCCCTAACTGATCAAAGCTCCACTGCCCAGCCACCTCAAGGCCCCTTGCATGAGACAGAAGAATAAACTGCAGCACAAACCCAGCGCAAGTTGAAGCTGCAGCCTCTGTGGCATGTCATTAACTAATCAGGAAGACAACAGACAGCTGATTTCATAAGTCAGTCTTAAGATTTTCTGTATGGGTGCAAATACTCAGCTCAGCTTGCTCACACCTCAGGCAGGACTTGCAGAGCAAACATGTTCACTTTTAGCACACCACTGAGCAGTCTATGGCTAGAACCACTAGTCTGTGGTTTTGCATGTTCAATTCACAGCCAGGAAAACAGCATGATTCAAACAAGCTACAGAAATATTTAGTACATCAAAGTCTTGCCACTTGTTTATCCCACCTAGGACTTCTCCATTAAGCCAGAACAACAACAACAAAAAAAACACCAAACCCCAAACACCCAACCATGTAAGCATTTTGCTTTCCCTATTCTTAATTTCCCTAAAAGCAACAACAGAATTTCATTTTTGTGTGATGAAAACATGCATTTATAGGTGATTAGTTTTGCTTTGGTTGGTTGGGGGTTTTTTTTAGACACTTTGCCTTCTGTTAGAGATAAGGGCGATGAAACTAAAGGAAACAATGTTCCCATAATTACATATTGAATTGAAGTCACTGTAACTCACTAGAATCTAAGCAACATTGTCAAAGAAAATTTGAGCGTGTTTATGCACAACATGTAAATAAGATGTTCCTTTTTATTAGGAGTTACTCAAAAAAAGGTGGCAATATTCATCATTTGGTAGATAAAACATGTTATCAGCAGAAATCAAGAAATTTTTTTGTTGTTAGTTTCAGTTTGGATCCACAGGAATGCTTGGTCACACAGAGCCAATAGGTTCCTGAAGGATTGTCCTCCATTTGTTCGCTGTTTAACATAAAATGTTTATCAAATGAGCAAAAAATATACTTCCCCTTAATGCCTGCCTTTTACTCAGCCTACCAGAGTGCCTTGAGTTTTCTCTTCCGTTGTCAATACAATAAATATTCCGTATGTTCTAGGAGAAAAACAGCTACACTCAGTTCTGTCTGGAAAACGCTGACTTTGTTTTTTGAAGGTAGTATTTTACCTGAAGGCAAATTCATCAGCCAATAAATTACACAAAATCCTTTTCATTAGCTGTTGTACTCAATAGAAGAGATGGTACAACATGTAAAACCAAACCAAAGACAACTTTTTTAGAAATAAGACACAAATGCAGCAGAAAAATTTGAACACAACGTATGGTACAAATCTTCTACACTCACAGGCTCACACCCAGGCAGTTTATACCCAAAACAAAAACTGAGACATTCATTTTTTCCCCCATCAATGCTGAATAGTTACAAATTCAATTGCAGAAATTATACCAAGCATAACAACCTCCTTCCTTCCTACTGATTTTTGCTGTTGACAAAGTAAAGCATGTTAACAGCAAATGCCATCTATGACAATCTGAAGAGAAATCCAAGCCTGAGCTGTGTGGAGGGGAAGGTGCAGAAAAACTGACCATTGCTGATCTGTGCAGTCAGTCACCTGAGGTAGTTATGCACAGTGGAATGTTTTAGCAGATAATTTCTTACCAGAAAGACTGCTAATTGGTATTAACTCCATTAAGTTGTTTGCTTAATAAGCAGCTATTAAAAATTACTAAACAGAGAAATGCAGAGGTAATTACACCTTCCTTGATTCAACTCAGTGTGATGTTCTGCCCATCTCCAAACAGAATGAGCATAATTCCAAAGGAAGGGGACATCTTCATAAGCAAACAGCATACAATAGAAAACAAAGCAGAGAAAAATAAACCAAATAGTATTTTTTTTCCCCCAAATGACAGTATTTTGAAAGGCTACTAGGTAACAAAAGAACAAAAACCACAAAAAAACCCTCACAAAAAACCCAAAACACAGAAAAAAAAAACACAAAAAAAAAACCAACACACAAAACCACAAAACACGAAAAGAACCAACCCTGCCTTTAACAACGAGTTCTGCTGATCATCACATCCAAGACACCAAACTTTCTTCAAAGTGAGATCTACATGGTGGAACAAAAAGCCATGTTTATTTTAGGTAAGATAAAAACCAAGCAGACAGGAACAATCCTTCACACTTCAGGACATAAAACAACTAGTAAACGTTTTCTGTAGGAAGAGTCATACTGAATCACTGTGCTGCAATTATGTGCTAGACTTCTCACAATATCCTTTTCTCAAGCCCCTGGTAGATTGTTATTTCCATGTGTTAGATAAGCTACTTCTCTGATTTTGTAAAACAATGAATATGTTCTTAAACAATGTTTTAACTGATCACCTCTGGACCAGTGAAGGGGGAGAAATGCACAACAATATGCATAAAAGCATATTTGTGAGTAACAGCATCAACTGCTGTCTGAAAGAGCCATCTCTGGAAAAAAAACCTACAATTCCCCAAAGAGCCTCTATGGATTTCCACATTACAACACCACAAATAACATACATGGATTTTCTCTTAAAACAGCAGACACCAACATTTTAGTAAAAGTTGATGCCACAGGAACTGAATCCTCTCTCTTATCACAAAATGAAATTTCAGCAAAATTGTTCTGAATAACAGTGATAGATGCTCTATCAAAATACAAGTTTGGCCTTTTTTAAAAGCAGTAAAAATACTGACCAATATCACTTTGTTCCAAACACAGTATTTTGGTGGTCTGTAAAGATCTGCGGTCACATCCAAAATTTGATTCCATTAATTCTTTTAAAAATTTAAGTAACAGAAGAAAGATACATGCATACAATCATCCCTGTATGTTATCTGTTATCCAATTCTTCAGAGGTAAACAAGTACTTGTAAGTAAGGCTAAATTACTTACAGAAAAGTGAAAAAAGCCTTTAGGTTTTCTCATGGCATAATTTCAGTACTACTAATTTTTGTACAATCACGTCTCATGCATACACTAACACAAATTCTGCTAAAGTAAGTTTTTCAAAGAAGTAAACCAATTACTAAATGTTACCCTAAAGCTTTATCAGTGAATTAACTAACAACTTTCAGTCACTAACAAAAGCATGCAGGAATATGCTATGAGTGGAATAAAGAATCCACACTGCAACCTGCCAGGCACCCTCAGAGTGGAAAATTTCAGAATCACCATGTTTCTCATATAAAAATAAACCACATAACTAAAGACATGTCTTAATTTAGCATTTCTGTTTTGCTTTATACTTGTTATTTAAACATCTATGACAAAATATTGTTTACTTACATGAACACACACACCAAAAAAATGAGACAAGAAATAATCCAAAGCAACATTTCCCAGCTTCCCCAACTTGTTTACTGCTGGGAACTGCGTATGCAACCCTTTAAATCCTACACAAAACAAATCTGTCACAACTAGTATCCTAATGACTTGTATGTCTGAATGCCATCAATGCGAAGGTACTTTGTTCTAGACAGACGCAGCATTTTTACAATGCATTGTGCAGCACACACAATCTTTGCCACCCTCCGTGGACGGATCTTTCCCCTGGCCTATACCTCACTCCACTGGCAACTTTTACTTAGCTTCTCTTCTACCCATGTTCAGCCAGCATCCATCTTCTGTTGAACATTCATGAGGCTGTACTGGCAACTTGTCATTACTTACTCTTATTTGCCTGTGATTTTCCTATTTGTTCTTTCTACAGTCTGGTTGGACAACAGTAACAGCTGGCTAGCACAGTAAACACTATGCCAAGCAGGTGCATGGACAGAACAGAGGAGTTAATTTTGACAGACACACCTTTTGCTGAAAGCTGACTACACTACTTGTAATTATGGAGTATTTCATATTCATGTAATATTCAGTTATTTACTAGCATCACTATACACAAGTAAAATTCCAGTTCAGAGGAGATATTAATGCTGTAATACCTCATATAAAGGTCCTTTTGCAAATCTAAGTGCATTAGACAACCCAAAAACCATTCCCAAAATTAAGCTTGGGTCAACGATCAACTCTGAGTGCAATGATACAGGTGTTCATTAATTAGGCAGAAAATGCAAAGACAAAACAAATTCAGACAGTAATAAGGCCTTAACTAATCTAAATGGCTTTGCATGATATTTATTAAGAACAAACTCCAGATCTCTCAAGTACTCACTGTCATATCTTTCACCCACTCTCTGAACTGAACCACCTTATAAACAACATAAAAGCAAAAGCTGAACAGAAATCTACTTTTGGAAATTTTTTCTTTTGAACACATTGCTTAGCAAGTTCCATGGGACACCCAGCTGAGGAGGTAAATAGCAGGTGTAACCAAAAGTGAAGGTAATGTTGGACAGGCATCCAAAGCCAGAGTTTTGCCTGAGGAAGAAAAGACATTAATTAAAAAAATTACATGTCAGAATAAATCATTGTATACTAGACAAATCACTACTCCTAAATATATCATTTAGCTGTTGAAAGATTTGCATATAAAGAGTTACACTGCAGATTTCTAGAAGCCTTAATTATATGAAAAACCTTCAGCTGTGCTTAGAAATACAGTACAGAACTTAAGCATAAATGTTGATTTATTAGAACTTGCATGAGTCAGATATAACAGGTAAGAGTTCTCTGCAGATTTCGATGTTCGTACAAAAAGGGAACAGAAACTCTGGAGAATCCTGTCAGATATTCTGAATGACTACTGAAAGATCCTCAAACACAGGACAACTATAGACTCCTAACAAGCTGCAGATTACATGTCACCAAACATTCCTGAAGAATATGGGTTTTCTCTGTCCCTGGTATCTTTCAAATATAAGTCCGTGCCATCAGAAAAAGACACTGCCCACAGCTCTCATCTGCAAAACAGATATGAATAGTAATGAACCACTAAGAGCAACTCCAATGCCATGGTACCTTGCAAAGACAGAGTAGGCAGCCCAGTACTCTGCTCATGACTAAACCAATCACAGTTGCATGATACTGAACAATTGTGGGCGAGGGTATCACAATTTCTAATTTAGCACAACATTCTGCCATGAAGTACAAAGTGTTACTTGAAGTTCCCAGATGCAATTAATGCAGAGGTGGAATCACTCTTTCCTTTTTCTATAGCTGTGCTTCAGTCTTACCTACATATCCAAAGTATTTCTGTTAAGAGCTTCAGAACCACATTAACTGATGGCAGTCTGCTTTTTACTTCTGGTACTTCTTATGAACATTGGCAGATAGGTCTAAAACCATCTGAGCACGTTACAGACACACACAGAGAAAAAAAAAAGCCAGCAAAACATGTAAATTCATTCTGGAACACAGCATTTTCAGTTATGTGCTGTTGTAACCAGCATTTTACAAGACCCACACAATTCCTGCATCAAATAGCAATACAGGATGGCTGGATTTGGCTTTTCAGTATTTCTTTTTCATTCAAACTAGAGCAAAAAATAAGCAGCGAATCAAATGCGGTGAGAAAGCCTGTTAAGGAGGTTGGGGTACACAATCAGAACATCTAAAACATGCACAAGATTTGTTGGGGTGGAGGAGGCAAGGCAAGACAAATGCAACAGCATGACTCAATGGATAAGACATTTAGAAGAATCTTACAAAATACATTATGAAACATTACATCCTAAAAAAATTAATTTCCTTACACTGCAACCCAACCACTCAGATGAATTCTGTAAAACAGTTCAAAAGCTAAGTGAATTCAAGCATAGATCATCTTCTCTAGTAGGCAAGTCATCTACTAAGAAGCCTCAAACCTTCTGAAAGTAATAAATCATGGCTAATAAGGTTATCAAAGATGGGGAGAAGGAGTTAACACCACCTCCCCTCCCCTAACACATTAATTATAGCTTCCTAGGTAGTATTACTGATTGGCTGAAATTTTAAAGCTAAATGACACAGAAAACAAAACTTAAGTGCACTTAAGAAGCACTGTGAACATAAATGCCAAATTAATATCCAACCTGAGCAGCAATTATTTATCATATAGCATATAAAAACTTAAATACATTAAAGAAACATGCCAAAAATACTTGACTCAGAAAGCGTTTAAGTTTAGATATAAATGTAAACAGGTTAGAGGCTCCTTAAACAGGATGAAGTACTGTTGCTAGAACAGTTCTCGTATAAAGCCAGAACAACAAAATTTTTTCCCTTAAATCTGAAGTGCCCTCTTCACACAAAAGAAATCTGACACAGCAACTTGAGTTAGTGGTGTGTCCCATCCATCTCAACAGAGCTTTCTACCTCATGACAAAACAAATTTACTCTGTTACAGGAGCCCAGATTCCTACCTCAGATGCCAACACCTCAACAGATGTGAAATGAATCCCATCCTTAAAGCTTCTGATCAAGTAATTCTACGGGGGCCTTTTAACACCTCTGGGGCCCCTACAAACTCAATAGTAAACAACAAATTAAAATAATGAATAGGTGAAGCAGGAAACTGTGCATAGTAATTGCTACCCAAGCATGCTTCTCCCACCACATGATCTGAAACACTAGCTCCCAAATGATGCCACATTCTCTAAATTCAGTATAATAACAATAGCCTTGGCATGAGCAACAGCCAGGCAGAAAAGCCAAGGAGAAGGAGGAAGCAGGCTCACTGCTGGAAATACCCACCAGCGTGGCAGCAACAGCTGCTGCTGGGGCCGGCTGCTCTCCTCCACTCTGAGCCCTCTACCCCACCAGTATCCATCCCACATGCTTCAACCCTTTCTGGAAGAAGCATTGCTTCATTTCAATTAGTAAACAGGGAATGCCTCACGTGCCATCTGTAAATCAAATGGGTTTGCCTGTGTGCCAAACTAACTACAACTTGCACTTTGAAGTAATCTATGTTTAACAGAAGTTTAAGATAGGCCAAAGAGGAAGCAAGTTTCAAAATATTTCTAAGTAAGATGTCTGAGACCATCAGGGGAGGCTATTTGATAAAACAAGTGAACGTCAGAGCCAAAGGCACATTACTCATGCAAATATAAGTCTACTTATAATCTTGGACAAGACGCACAGGAAAAGTACAGTATTTACCTCACCCTAGCATTTCAACTGCAATACTTTGAGCACTTCATTATTAGTGGTAGCACCAGTATGAACATCATAATTCACCCTCTACTATATGTCTCTAACTTACTTCACATACTAAGAAAATATCTAAGAATTATGCTCTCCACTAGGTATCCAACAACCCCGGGGTTAAGAAAAAAAAAACCTCAGAAATGTCTTAAATGCTTTAATTCCACACAATACAGGATGCTCTATATTCAACTTCTGATCTTAAATTCACTACCTAGCCAAACAGAAGGAGCTCTTTGAAATATCCAAGCAGTTGTACAAATGGCAGCAACCATGGTGATCCCAGGACACATGCCATCGTTTTCCACAGCAGTTTACAGTTGATGTTTTCAGTTCTCACATGTGTGCAGAAAATGCCAGAGAACTACATATTTAAGCCTGTCTGAATGCAAAACTTGCCAAAGAAAACTTAATTACAGCTCTGAAATACATGCTCCTTCCTTCTTCTAGCAAGTGTCCTACTACACTCCCAATAAACAGACCAGAATTAAGCTTGACCTTTATGATCACTAGAAGTATAGCACAGACCCGGAAAAACTGAATTTTCACTCCTTCAAACACTAAATATACTTCTCTTAATTTTCATGTGCAAAATGTCCTCGTTACTAGCAGAGTTTCCACTTCCACTTTCATTTTTATTACATACACCAAAAAAATTTTGAAAAAGGCAAACTGAACCAGACACATTCATGAAACATTTCTGCAGTCAGTTGCCAGAGCAGAACCCCACGGCAAAAAGAGTTTCACTTAAAGTATTCACAATAGTACAAGCAACAGCAAAATAAACATTTTCATTCCAATAAGTCTCAGAAAGCTTTTGGAGAAAAAAATTTGAAAAAGACAAGAGGCCACCAAGTTTGAAAAGTTACAGTTATTTTCCCCTCAACATCCAGCAAATAAGAGTGGCCTGGTAGGAGCTACAAAATGAAATCCCATTTTACAAAGCAAATCGGATTGACTGATCTTCAGCAACAGGCTGATTGATCTTCAAAATTGTCACACTACTACCTAAAACACTACAGCTGCCTAAAACCTCCACTTCACCCCCAGTCAGATCTGAAGGTAAGATACTAGAGACTAGTTCTCTCATGACAGAGCAAGGCACTACGTCTAGCCTTTAAGCAGGTTAACACAGCATTCTGAAAACTCAGGGTCATCGGTTGGTATGCTTAACTCTCTGCCTTAAAGTCTTCTCAAACACTTCACAGGCACTAGAAAACCAGTATCAGAACAACAAGTGACAAGAGTTAAAGAAGCACTTATTAAAAGTGCTAAAAATTCAAAAAAATCTATCCAAGTGAATAATCAACTACTACTTTCATATTTAAAGAATAAAAGCAATAAATTGGGTAACAAGACAATGGCTATCTTGTTCTTTGGCTTCTGTAAGAATGTTAATCTGCTGTTGACAGCATTTTGGGCATAGAAAACTAAAAGTGGTTAGAAAAAAATCAAAACCAAAAAAGTCATTGTAATTTTACAAACTTCTGGCAGGAAAGGAATTTCAGCCTTCAGATACTACTTAGAAGACTGCAAACCAGTGCAAATCAACAAAAGAAAAACAGTTCAATAAAATCAATTTATGAATTCAATCAGCACCAGCAAAAATTCTGCCAGTCCTTAACTTGAAAAATCCCAGTTGATAACGCCTCCCAAAAACTTACTGTACAAATCCCAATGCAGCTTACTACAAAATTATGACATTCTCCTTTAAGCATTTTACTTATTCCTTCTGCTTTAGCAGTCACTTGAAACATTTGCACAGAACTAAAAATGAAATTCTAATGGAAAACAGCAAGTATTTTGTCAAATTATCTTGCCTCAAACAACACAACGATACCTTGCAGTTTTACAAAAAACTAGCAAAACATACGAATTAGCTGCACTGACTAAAGGTGTCCACCTCGTTCAGCCTTGCACAGCACCAGTTGGCAGCCCATAGCACAGTACAAAGGATGATGGCAAAGACCACTTTTCCCCCCCAAACCCAACCCATTTTTGGTTGGCAAAACAGTCCACGGCAATTAGTTTCCCAGTTCAATTCCCCCTATTCATGCCAGTGTGCTCTCCCCCTTCCCCCAGGAAAATGGAAAGCAGTGGAACACACCTTATTTTTAAACCTTCTGATTTTCCACCAATGCTCCCAGGTCTCATAGCATGAAAATAATTACCAGTCTTTCTAGAGTTGCCTCCTTTATAATACTCATGATTTCAAAGAGTCATCCTCAAAGAGACAATCCTCACTATCACTGTTGCAAAGAGACATCCTCACTATCATCACACCTCCTAAGACCTGAAACCCATCTGGCTTCCACAGTGCTCTTCCATCCCTCTGTCCCTCCACCTCTTTGGCCTTCCTTGCTTCCAGCCCAGGGTTCATTCGACCTTGACTTCACCATTTTCAGCACATTATTCCAGCAGAAAATGAACCCAACAACTAAACTGAAACAGCTCAGCATGAGGAAGAGGACAGGCTGAAGGCCTAAACCACAGCTGCCGAAGTATATGGGCTTCAGCTTCCAAAGAACTATGGCCACAGGGCAGATCTTTTAAATTCAAGTGCCAGCTTCTTTTCATACACACTTTACATACATACAAACATATATACAAAAGCATTGGCAAGCTTTATTCAAACCTCTCCTAGTTTTACAATCTTTTCAAGTGACAACAATTAGTATACTATTTACCTTTTTTCAGAATTTGTAGTATTTCTTCCTGATCGATAACCAGGCTGTTTCCAAGGAACAATCCACCATTACTCCCAAAAATCTCAAGTATAACAGCTAATCAGAGCTCCAATTATTTGGTTAAATCCAGTCCAAGTACACACTTAACAGTATGAAAGTGCTAAAACAAGTTCCTTCCTCCTTTCCCTCCCTGCCCTACTTCCTTGCACTTCAACACTACCCTCTCATCATCCTATCACAGAGTATCATGAAATACCAAAAAGATCTCTGCAGGCACCAGCAGTTTACATTGAATCCCCCCCTTCCCAACCCCCTCCCTTCATCATCTCACTAGACATCAAACTTCCACTCCCTTCTAAGCTAAATGGTATAAAGCTCAGTTTGTAATGACCTAGTACTGTGAAGATGCATCCTTTTTCTCCTCTTTAAGATAACATTTTACCTGTGATTGCTTATCACTCTTTTGTAAGGAAACAGCAATTTCTGTGGACCTGATCACAGCCGAGGTTGTGTACAGAGCTTCCATTTTGTTGAAATGAGGAAGTCTTACCACTTATCAACATCAAGAGAAATTAAAGCCTTGACTACTGTTCAGAGGGTACTATAAACAGACATGAGGCAACATAAAACAAGTTTCTGAATGCTTTTGTGACAAAAAAAGAAGCACATCACAGATGCATAGTTTCCTAGGAAGGATGTTTACTTAAGAAAGGAAACCAACCAGTTTTACTTGGATTCCTTTATAACAAAGTGTAAGAGTAGTCAATTGGATGCATTTAGACTCAGATAGGTGGGGTTTTTTTCCCTTCAATCATCTATAACTGAATCAAGCATGGGACTCCTCTTCATTATCCTGTCTTAATAAAATCACATTTCATCAGTTTTGCTTTATATAAGTAAATAGTTATGCTAAGCAAGTGATTGTAGTTTCGAGACATGAACTCTTAAAAAAGCATGAATTTCTCCCTAAGTGAAGTTACTATCATCTACGATAACTTCTCTCTTTAAGAAGCCATACTAAAGTCTTTGTTCTACTGATAATTTAAAAGTCTCCCTCTACAAATTTTATGGATTGCTGAAGTATTTCTTTACCAATTTTGAATGCCATTTTTCAACCTCACGGGTGGTAACTGTGTAAAACATTGCTTTTTGCAAGTAGCTAAATCCCCCTTTATCCACCTTTCTCAATCTCTATTTACTTGGCATGCATGGGCTTTTACAAAAATCGTTAATACTACCTTACTCCAACACTGTTACCTTCTCACGCACACCCTTGTGCAGCTGCGCACTGAACTGAAGCAAGCCTGATTCTGCTGAGAAAAAAATTAATACAAACATCCAGCTCAATCAATTCCCCCAGACTAGCTCACCACCAGCCATGATAATATTAAGGGAGCAGCTGGAACACACAGAATAGTCAGGGAGGGACAGAAAGCCACAAGCACAAAGGAAGAGCACCTATTTCTGCAGAAACAGCCTACACCAGGGTCCATTTAAACCAGTTACAAAGCAACATCCTTCAAAGGCTGCAGAGCTACAGATCTCTCATCATTGCCTGCAACACACAGTAAGACCACTTACCAGGAGTGCATTTTAAGACCAAACCCAAAATATCAATTTACTTAAAATGCAGTCTTTGAATGAAATCCCAGTGAATATGTAATACAGGTTCATATGGTGAAGTCAATGGAAACCATTTCATTGTCTTGTATCTGTACTCACACTGACATATCACGGTGCTGTTCCCAGAGTAACTACAATGTCCTCTATGGCTCTGACAGCAGTGTCTCAGTAGATACATTCCGGGAACATCAACCAGGTAGAAGAGAAGAGACTGAGGCAGTCATATTCCAAAAAAGTACTGGCAAAGTTAGGTCTTTCAAAGAAAAATTAAAAATATACCCTGGGGAAGGCAAGGGCTGCCTTGATGCATTTCATTTGCAAGTAAAAATTGCAAGAAGAAAAGGATATACATACATTTTTCCTTCCTGCCAAATTATAATGTAAGTATTGGAGCTATATGATATTATGTAGTGTAATATATTTAATTCTGTTTAATTAATGATGTTTAATTTGCTAATATTTAGCAAAACAGTAAATAATACTTAGCACTGAAAAAAGTAATTTCATTTTCATTTCAAAATAATTGGCAAGTCTTTAGGCAATGAAAATAACAAGCCAACAGCATTTGTCATATAGGCATACCATGTCACAGCAAGAAGTTACCTTGCAACCTTCCATATATAGCAATCTAGAACTAAAACTACAGTTAGAAGGAGGTCTCCTACTCAGAATAATTAACTTTCATATTTCTTTCAAAATCATCACCGACCTCATGGTTTGGATGGGTTTCTTTATTCATTAACAATATATTTCTTGCTCACTGTTCTTCAAATAAAAGCACTGGATAGCATTTCAAATTGAGGAAAAATTAATCAAGCTTGTCATTTCCAGACTATAAGTGGAGACAAACAATGTAAGACTTATTATTATTATTTGCTTTAGATCTAGAAATACAAACAAAAAATTCACCTCCTTACTGCCTCTAGTGAGGGTAGGAGGGAGGAATGCATTCCAAGTAATATCCTGCGACAAAAAAAAAAAATTCAGCAGATTGACAAAAGTTATGTTGATAACTTCCTAGCAAAACTCACTTAACATATTTCTACATGTAAACAGAGTAAATCTAAAAACAACCAAAAAAAAAAATCACTTAAGCCATTTGCTCATTTATCAAATGCTACATGTACAAAAGAAAAGCCAAGAAACAATCAAGAGTTACTGATGACCAATCTTAATGGCAGCCTGTGGGAGTTGTTTACTATTAAAAATAAAATAATGTTTGTGTGAAATTTAGAAAGGAAATTAACATATTTAACTTGCAGAGAACGCTGAATCTGAACTAATTCAGTTCACACAGACACCTGATGGTTCTGAGAAGAACTGTTCCTTTATCTGTGTAATATTGTAACGTGCTTATAACTACATACAACTAACCCCTTCCTTTATTCTAAACCACAAAGTGAGAAAAAGCACCCATACCACACCTTCATGTATGGAAAGTTTCCTATTTTAAGAAGAAACTACACAGAGCTTAGAAATCCAAGATGACTTCATCAAATTTTTATTCAACAAAAACATATTTCAATTAAACTCTACCACAAGTTTTCTTTGTTTTTTAACAGGTTCAGATAAACTACTGGTTATTGCTTACCTCAGTTTCAGAAGCTGAGCAAATGACAATTTCTTACAAATTAATTACAACCACAGAAACTAAATACACACAAAAAAATAATCAGGTATTAAAATTTTAATTGGAGACAGTACCAGAAGGCTGAACTGCTGACAGTTTTTAAATGTTTCATGATGCAGAATAAAAGGTAAGAGACAGAAAGCATTGCCTAGAGGAAAATGATCAAAGCGATCTTTGCATTCCCATAAATTCTGAGCCACTGCAAAAGTTAAAGCTTCACACAATCCAAGTAGCCTCAACAACCACTTCCAATTTACACAAGTTTCTGTGGTGCTGCTTGTGGTTAGCAATACAAGCTGCAATAGCGGCAGGTTCCCTCCTGCCTCTGCATCCAGGAATCACAGGAGAAGCAATATTTGCCTGCAACAGCATAACACTGTCTGCATAGAGAGGAAATTTTCTCCTGATAAACTTAAAAGTCTGTGCTAGAGACCACAGAAATGAGATTTAAAATGTCACTGGTTCTTACCTGTTAATTCAAATTCTGTTGAGTCAAATGAGTCAACAGTTCTATTATGAGTGCTGTTAAATTCTTAACTGTTCTAACAAGCACATTATCTTCAATTGTCAAGACAGATTTTAGTTAAAACTCCGGAGTACTTTTCATTATATAGACTTAAGGATTCCTTGAACAGGTCTCTGAAAAATGCCATGCTTTTGGGATTGGAAGGAAAAGGAGAAAGGTCCAAAAGGAAAAAAAAAAAGAATGAAAAAAACCACCACAAATCAAACAAACATGAAAGATACAGTAATAAACTCTCTTCAGTTAAGTTACAAGTGCTCACAGAAATCAAGTAAACAAATGCAGATGTTATAGTACCCAGATAATCATATTCTGGTTATACCGATTCTAAATTTTCACAATGTATTATCATTTTGTTCACCCCCTCCCCCTTTCAGAAATGCAAAGATAGTTTCCATAGTAACAGGAGAGACTTAGAAGTATCCAAAAGCAAAATAACACTAACTTATGTAATAACTTGAAACTCACCTTGGTTTGTAAAATGTGCGTGTGCTTATTTTAGGTCAACAATACATAGTGGTTATTTATCCTTAACACATACCATATATGATCAAGAGAAACATCTCAAGTTCCTGTATTTTAAAAAGCCAGTTTCACAGATAGGATATAAAAGACTAATCCCAATGAAGTCTTCTCATACCTCAGGATTTCTGCAGGAAATTACAGCCAACTCTTATGTAAAATAATACTCTTTTGACTTCCAAGGAGTTTTTGACAATGTATTAAAAATTAACAAAAATAAAAGTAGTAATTTTCCTAGCTTTTCCACATCATCACAACTATTCTCAATATGCTCCTCTCCCCTGATGCCAACTGCAAAAAAAAAAGGACATATAAGTTACAGCACGGAAGCTAAAAAAAATCAATTAAAAGGATATAAATTGCTTACTTCATACAAACTTGAAAAAAGGAAACTACATTTTTAGGTGTTTTTCATAGTGGTAGCATCATGGGAAATCTTATCAAGATCAACTGCCTCCTCAGTCAGTTCAGTCCTTCTTTGACAAATATATGGCAGCTCAACCTGCTTAAGGTAGATGAGTATCACTGAGGTTAGTTAGAAGAAAATGAATCATGCCCAAACTGCATAGGACCAGCTAGACATAATCTGGTAGGAGGTCCCCAGAAAAGCAGAGCAGCTTATAACTGAAAGAGCAATACAAAAACGTCTTGATGGAGGGATGATACCAAGTAAAAAAAAAAAAAAAAAAAAAAACAAAAAAAAACCACACCAACAAAAAAAACCGGGGAGGGTCACTGAGGGGTTTTAAGGCAAGCTCTGCTACTGTAAGACAAGAAACACAAAATACTAACTAAACCTGGCTAATTCCCACAGTAAGTCCAGGGAAATCTTCAGAACAGGTGATGCTGACAGTCAAGGGAAAAAAGCTCACAGTACACCAGAAGCTGCAGAATGCACTAGCAGAAGCACTGAAGAGTTACGGTAATAACACTGGAAGGCTGTAAGGCAAAAATACTCAGCTATGGCTAAGTTACAAGGGCTTGAGATCTTATCTGAGTGGGATTCCAACGCTGCTCTGCTACATAAAGCCAAGATTTTCCTTGGTTGCTTGGTTTTTAATATTTGTTTCAAGAACCTCTACAAATCCAGCCATTTACAGCTTTTTTAGCTATATCTAGTAGTTGTGACAATTCACCAGCTGCCAACTGAGCTAATCAAAACCCAGAAACCTTGTTTGCTGGATTTCTCCTATTCCTTATTACTAAAAATAAAGAATATGCTAAGAAATTAAAAACCTAATGAAACTGAGAACAGAGCAGAAACCAGCTGGATTTCAGGGGCAGATGACTGCATTGAGATGCTATCAGAAAGCAAATGATGGCTTGAAGTTGACATCCTTTAGTGGAAAAAGAACTTTCAATTTCTATCCTCCCAACAGAAACAGTAAGACTAGATCATAAAGTACTTAAAGACAAACAAAAAGTAGTAATGGAATAATAAAAAAAAAAAACCAACCCAAAAAAAAAATCTACCAGCCTTAAAAAGCAGTTTGCTAGGGAAGTGACAGAAGTCTCATAGCTCACAACCTTTTAAGATCAGCGCATTTGCTACATGACCAAAGTCACTGCACTCTGTATTAGTCCACACACATAACCACCAACTTCCAAATGGATTATTCAAGCCAAAAAAAGGTCACTGTGCCAGTTTTACAGTCACCTTACTGATGCAATTCTATGGACAGCTATGCTCAAACCATCACTCCTTGCCATCACAGGAGGCAGACCACCCTTCTTCCCCACTGATGATCCCACCTGGACAGTCCCATCCTGCCTTTTCGTTGCACTGGCACTAGTGCTTAAAGCATATCAGGAAAGAGTCTGATTAAGAAATCTATCGATTTTTCTGTTGCCTGTGTTTCTCTTCACATTCCTGCAAGCTAGAGCAACTGACAGCGCTCATCACAACACTGGGGACAAGCAGGGTACAAAGCAGAAAGGCAGCAGGAACTCCCTCCCTCCCTGTGGGCTGCAAGTATTGGGATGAGCATGCCCACACCTACTGGCTCTCTGCTAACAATATTGCTTGCCTGGCCAGCTGGGGTCAACTCCAAACAAGAAAGCCACCCTTCAACAGCCACCCACATTAGAATGGCTTAAAACAATTGTCAAGTTGCAGCTAAAAAGACACGTTTTCTAGAAAGCCTCACTTCTCAAGTGCCAAAGTCTAATTAATATGAAGAGCTCAGAGTGTTAAGATGATAGATAAGTTATTATCATATACATATATAAATAAAAGTTCCAGAATGGAAACTCAATTACAAGCAAAACAAATCTTTGAATGGCTTTCAGGAAAATGTTACATTATGTTGTCCATTGTTTCTTCAGTAAATACAATGTACTGCTGTAGTTAAAAATGGTCTAGCTCAGTGTTACAAGCCATTATTTGAGAAAAATTTATTAGCCAAATACAGGTCCTGGTTCTTTGTCTCACCTGAAAGGCAGACAAATTAATCCATGATCACGAACTAAATTTAGACTTTTAAACAAGAAAAGAATCCACAACTATACAAAATTAAAAAGCAACGTAATTAACAGTCAATGAATGAACTGAACGTGAAAACCCCGTGTTGTCTTCAGACTCAGAACAGAAGGTTCCTTAAAACTTTCTATCAAATTCAGTAGTGAACAGAGCCATAATGAGTAGAAAATCGCCTCATGACGTTTCATCCAGTGGAAACACAGCTTTGTTGATCCGATTTCCATAATTATGACTAAATACCTTCATCACAGTGTCAGATGCTACATATACAGCTGTCATTTTATAAATATCACCATTAAAAAGGCACACATACACAGGAAGACAACAGTAATGTTAATCTATATAAACAACTGAGTAAATCCCTGAATATCCAATGAAATACAGCAGGAGTAGAATCTTAGGCTCTTTCCTAGTCCTAAAATTCATTATACATACCTTTTCTGTCAAGATAAACTTGTCTAGGTATCTAGTTTTTCTGTCTAGATAAACTTTGCCAGCTTCTCCTCTAACACAATAAAAGCCCCCAATAATAGGAACTTACTGAACAATCTACGTAATTTGACTGCTATAGGTAAAAACTTTCCAGTCTATATTTAACCTAAATCTCACCCACGACAATTACTTCCTCTTAACAAGAAAACAGAAAGTTTTTAAAAAAAATCAATATGCTTGTGTGAACTATTTATTGTATATACACTCCCCACAGCCTTTTCTACCCTCCAAAATAAAACAATACTTTAAAAAATTTTTAGCATCAGTGATAGGTTGAGTTTCTCTATCCACATTGCTACTTTCCTCTGCATTTTTTGGATTGTTTAACACTGAACTAGGCACAAAAGTGCAACCAAGAAGAAAAAAAACAGATGCCTTCTGTAATTTAAACTGGATCAACATATCCAAGGATAGCACCCACTTTTGCCAGCTGTGTAACATTGCTTATTCAGATCGATTTGTTACTAGGGCTCCTGGGTTATTTCCTAAGCTGTGCTGCCCATACACCACCAAGTATCTGATAGCCTCTTCCTAGCACAGCCTTATCAGCTTTTCATCTTCTGGACTGTATTTCTCAAACCTATTAAGATGACATAAATTAAGTTTTTTTCTGTTCTTCTCCAGATGAGTGTTGGCAATCCCTCTTAACTCCATGGCACATCTGCAGGTTTTATATTATCTATCATTCTTTCCCTAAAAGATAAGCAAAACAACCCGCTGAACACGTCACCTGATTTTCTCCCAACCTTCAAGAGTTCTTCCAGCTTTACAAAGAGTAACTTAAAACTATCTGGGGGTTAGTTACCAGACAGGCAAAAACTTGCGTGATGAACTTAAACATTCTATTTATCGAGTGGATGAACACAGAACTATGTTAAAAACCTCCTAAAGATTAAAACTCATTCTAAGATGGCTTTTAACCATAAATATTTTCCAGACCAAACTCATGTAGCACAATAAATCCAGTCTTAACATGTTAGATTTCTCAAATAAATGTATTTCTTTACCAGATTCACTGCAGGGGAAAAGCACGACAGCTGACAAGCATCTCTGTACTTTTATAGTCCATAAAATAGTCTTTTTTCCAGACACTGACACATCAAGATTGATTAAGCATGAAATGTAGACAGCATCAGCACTATAATAGCAAGAACTGTTAAATACCACCTACAACCAGATTAATTATGGTCTGGAAAAAAAAAGCTATTCCAACACAGCATTTTCACAATACCCTTGGGAGGTTTGACTGCTGCTTCACAGATTGCGGATGTTCCAACTTCCTTAGTTTACACGGCAAGCCTACAGATTGGACAATTTGTATTTCAGAAATGCTGTGTCCTCAAACAAGATCGGCTAGATCACATAGCCTTGCACCTCCATCTCAGAGTTCCTGCGGGAATACCGTTGAAGTTCCAGCAGTTACAATTAACGTTTTTAAAGCGTTATGTTGAGAAGAAACCTATGCATGTTTCATCCACTGAAGCTCAGTAATTTCAGCTCAGGATGTCAATACTCTTCCAAACAATATCAGAAGTTTTTCCTCTGATAAGAAGCGCACACTAATTCAGAAGGAGTACGGTTTGTGATTTTCTTCCACCTTCCACACACCCCCTCCCATTAGCGAGCTATTTGAAAAGCACACCAAGAGACGCAACAAACTTCTAAATGTTTTCGAGTTACTACCTGACGCTCAAACCCCATCTTCCTAAGTGAAAAGCCTGCAGACCATAAAGCTTCCTACTGCTCAAGACAGGTTCATAATGCGTATAAGCAATCCAGAGCCGTCGACGCCTGCTGAAATTAGATTATTTTAAATGTTTCACCACAACTGCTGTTTGCAACTGCAGGCATTACCACCTGCCGCAAGCCCGGCTGTACGAATGTATTCACTTGTTTCGATTAAGTGAAGCGGGGGAAAAGCTTTCGACACTTTTCTCGAGGGCTAAATCCCCTCCGAGGGCGCGGGATGGACACCTTTGTCTTCGCAGCACGGGGCTCCCGGCCGGCGCTGCAGCTAGCTGCGCGGCGGCACGGCAGGACCCGCAAGCGGGCTAGGGGGGGTGTCGCCTCCCCGCCCCGGGGCCACCGCAGCCCGCCCCCCCCCCCCCTGCCGCGCCGGGAGGGCGCCCCGCATCTCGCCCGGCAGCCGCCCTGCGGGTGCGGGAGCCGCGGCAGAGGCGCACGGCGGGCCAGGGCCGGGGCGGCGCCCCAGGCACCCACCCGCACGGGCGGGCGGCACCGCGGGAGCCGACGCGGAAGCGGCGGCCCCGGGTCGCAACAGCATCGCTATCCAGCGGGATCCCGCGCGTAGCCTGCGGCGGGCGCCTTCCCGGGCGGGGCAGAGGGGGCGGCCGGCCGCCGCCGGGGCAGTACCGCAGTGCCGCCGCCGCAGCCGGGCCCCCTGCAGACCGGCCCGCGCCCTCTGCAGAGCCGCATCGTGCCTGGGCCCGCGGCGGAGGGAGGCGGCCCCGGAGCGCCGCGCACCGCGCCGGGCGGGGCAGGGCCCCGCCAGCAGCCGGTGTGTGTGTCCCCCGCCGGCGGGATGCTCCCCCCGCCCCGCCGGCGGCACGCGTGGGAGCCGTTACCTGTCACGACCGCCGCCGTCTCCGCCGCAGTGGCGGCGGCGCCTCCTCGCCCGCCCCGCCGGCCACCGCCGCCGTCCGCAGCCTCCGGGTCGCGTCCCCCGCCGGCGGCAGCGGGCGGGAGCAGCCCGGGCAGGAGCAGCCCCAGCAGAAGCAGGCAGGTTGGCACCGGGGTCGCCGCCGGCCGCCCGCCGGGCGCTCGGAAGCCGCTCATGGGTATCGCCGTCGCAGCGAGGCGAAGGAAGGGCAGGGAAGGAAGGAAGGGGCTGGAGCTCCGCCGCTGCCCGCTCCGGCGGCACGAACCCGCCTCAGCGCCGGTCCCACGCCGCCTCCCGCCGCTTCCGGCGGCCGCCGCCGAGCCGCCCGGGCGACACGTCACCGCGTGGTGACGTCACCCGGGAGGGGGCGGGGGCCGGGGCCGGGGCGGGGGCCGGGGCCGGGCAGGGGCGGGCGGCGGGAGCCCGTGGGCAGCGGGGCTGGGCCGGGGGGCTGCGGCGCGGCGGGACGCGCCTGGGGGCGCGGGAGGCGGCGGGTGGCCGGGCCTGCTGCGCCGGGGGGCGGCGAGCGTGCGTGCCGCGGCGGTGCCCCTCGGCGGAGCGCCGGCAGGGCTCGCTGCCAGCCCTGCCCCGGAGCCAGGCCGGGGGTCGGTGCCCGGGCGGGGAGCGGCCGTGGGCCGGCGGCCGGAGGGGCCGCCAGTCGTGTGGCCGAACGCCCTCCGATCTAGGCCGGTTAGCTTGGCCGCATCCAGGGAAGGCACCGCGTCTTAAAACGGCGCTTTAGCTCTACAGGGGGGAAAAACGAGACCCTGGAGTTCGTTACATTTGTCCTTATCGCAGCGACACTGCAGCAAATGCGGGCCCCGGGGAGCGCTTCCGAGCGGGAAGGGACATACGAGAGAAGGTTCGGTTCGGCATGTACCGCAGCCCTAAAAAAACAACAAAAAAAGTAATGGTGTTTTAATCTGATCCCATGCAGCTGAAATCACGAAAAGTAAGCCCTCGCCGAGATTAAACCTGATTTCATTGTGCTTAAGACCTTGGCCAAAAAAAAAAAAAAATAATAAAAAAAGGCAACAAAACAAACCACTTTTCCTTAAGATGTTTTCATCAAGCTGCTGAAAGGGAATAAAATCTACTTTTGTGCTTCGTCCCGTGCAGAGCTGTGGGATTCTCAGCATTCTCTTTGGAGTTGGTTAACAAGAATAACAGCCTGCAAAGACCAAATTAAACCGAACATCTCAGATACACAGTACATGAGAAAACAGCACAGTATGGATAGTAAAAGCTCTATAACCATTACATTCGTGATTAATTGTTCCAAACACCTAAGAAATAACTGAAGAGGTGTTTTGAAAAGGTCCTGAGAAAAGCCTTTGCCCCATTCGCAGACCCTACAGGAGACAGGAGCATAAAATGGAGGGGTAGGAGCTGCTTGGCAGAAAGCCAACTGTGAAATTGTTACAGTACCATTGAGTGCAGCAGGACATAATTTCTCTAGCAACATAATTAACAAGCATCCTCCATCCCAACTGCAACATATTTAAAAAAAAAAAAAAAAAAAAAAAAAGAAACCCACAAAACTTTGAAGTAGTGATACAGCTTATGAAGATTTGGAAAACGTGTGTACACCTAATGAATTCTCTTCGTATTGTGAAGTCTGTGCTTGGCCTTATAGTTTCTGTTGCTGAATACAACAGCTTTTAAAGACCAACAGTCAACAGTATCTGACCAGATCCTGCACAGAGAGAACAATGAAAGGTCTGCATCTTACAAAAGCTTATTCAGTGTTGTTTAACTTCAGGGAGGGGAGCTGGAGCAGAGTAAATTCCCTGGATGGAAACAAAGAAACTAGCTGCTAATTTAATTAATTAGTTAATTTTGAAATACATAAAAAATGGTACATGAAGGTTTCATAAAGGCAAGTTTCCTGGATGAGCGTGAACTATTTTAACTGAGAGCCACTGGAGTCAAAGAGTACAGGCTGCATGAGTCTTATAGAGAAATGTCACACATCAGAGTAGCTGTGAGATGGTGACACTAACAGAGCACACTTCCACGAAAATGCTGCGGACCTGAAGTGGAAAATGATCCTTGTTAAAAATCCTCTTGCAAAGTCGGTTCATTTTTGTCTCTTGCTTTCAGCTATAAGCTGCCACATCAGGAAGCACGGAACGGATTGTTTTCAAGCAATAGTTTTGTTCTGGAGTTGCAAGGAGGTCACTGCTGGCCAGGGCACCTTAGCAGAAGATCTCACAGTGAGAAGCATATTAAATGGAAATACCTCATGATGCCCTGCCACTTCACATCATGCAGACGCAGCTGCATGAGCTCAGAATCAAGGAAGGTACCTACCCTGGGCGGCAGCCTCACTCATTAATCCACAGAAACCAAAATGATTTGTGGTTTCAATATGAGGACCCAAATACTGCTGAGTGCCCTGCAAGGCTTGACCACAGAATCATAGAAAAATTTATGACCTCTAGAGTTCATCTAGTCAAACCCCCCTACTGAGCCCTGAGGAACACCACCGATAACCACATGCCAGTTTCATTTTGGTCCGTTGACCACTACTTTTTGAGTGGACTGGTTCAGACTCTCTTCCACCTGCCTTGTCCACTTACCTACTCCCTACTGGGCTACAAAGATGCCATGGATACCATGGCAAAAGCCAAAAAATCAATGCGTGTGCTGCTCTTACCACCTCATCCATAGAGCAAATCATCTCATCATAGAAGGCAATTGTGTTAGTAGAACTATGCTGGGGTTTCCAAATGAGCTTCTTGTCTTTCATCATCCCAGAAATGGCTTGCAGAAGGATCTGCTTCATGATCTTCTCTGAGAGAGGGGCTGGGTAAGGATGACTGTCCTGTAGTTTCCTGCACCTTGCTTTGATGGTAGGTGTGATAATTGCTTTTTTTCCCAGTAACTGGAAATCCCACCTGATTGTCACAGCCCTTCAAAGGTGATAGGAAGCAGCACCTTCCTCGGCACCTTTAGAAGCACCTCCTGTCTAGCCCTAAGGACCTGTAAACATCTAATTTGCTGAAGTAGCCCTCATGCAACATTCCTTTGCAGTTGATAGCAGCCTCATCCTCCAAACTTTGCCACCAGGCATGGAGATATGTGAGGCCTGACCTTGCTAGTAAAGAAAAGAGAAAGAGGGCTTTGTGTATCTCAGCCTTTTCCAGGTCATTCATTATTGGGTCACCTACCCCAGTCAACAGCAGAGCCTGTGGTTCTAGGCTTAGTGTGCTTGTCATTAAAATGATTTAGATTGTTTTCCCAGCCTTTGGGTGTAGACAGCTGGAATAGAAAGGCTGTGTTGTGTGCATGGTGTGAATGGAGAATGAATGGTAACGCCTGGATGTGGGGGTGCTGGATGGAGCACTCCATCTGGATCCAACTGAATGCAGCAAAAGGGCTCTCAGCGTAGACTGTACTAATGGCACCCAAATTAGAAGGTGATCAAGGCCCTAGCACACCTGTATGCCGTTTCACAAGACACCCAGATCTGGAGAAAAAGAGCAATGAAGAAATCCTGATGACTCACAGAGGTGGGACAGGATGGAGAACTGATCACTATCAGCTGCTCAGGGCTATAAAGGGGCATATCCAAAAATCTGTGCATGGTTGCCAGCTTAAGGAGGGCTCAGGAGATATGGGGGGGACTTCACAGCTGGCATCATTCACCTCCAATTACAATGGATATGGGACCTAATGTCCTGGCATGAGCATTGCAGTGCTGGAGGGGCACCCTGTGGCTATGTAGATTTCGTGAACACACATCCTGGTGCTCCTGAGCATAGTGATGCCCTGAGGGCATGACTGACAGTTAAAGGTACTTCATTCTGATTTCTGTTTTATATAAAGCCACTTTCCCCTCAGAAGGTGTGTAGTACCTTGTCAATAGGGTATCACAACAGTATTTCCCACAAGTGCATCTCTTCATTTTTTTCCAGAGAGCATACTGGTCTCAAGGCCTAGAGTTCAGTCACTTAACGTTACTTTCAGTCAAGAGTCTTTCTTACCGATAATGGATTCGCACAGTCTCAGTCAAATTTTCTGAGTGTGCTTTGCTGCATGGATAACCAGAGATGCTTTTTTGAGTTCTGTCCTCCATCCTTCCGTTGATCTGCAAAACAGAAAGTTAATTTTGGGGTTTGTGTGGTTGGTTGTTGTTGTTGTTTTTTTTTCATAGCATGTATTTTACTGCTTTGAGTTGCCATTTCTGTCATCAATTTTATCATCTGCCTAGCCTGGTTATGCATATTGATTTATCTAAGTAGAAAAAGGGAGAGGAAATAATCGTTAGAGTTGTTTAATGCTGACAGTTCTTTCCAATACATGCATTCAGCTGGTCCTAAAAAACCCTGGAACCAAGTTTGAACAGCAGAGTAAAGGAGAAAAAAAAAATTTGACCGCTATTTACAGTTTCCCCAAACTGCACACTGGGAATGCTCTGGTTAAATATGAGAACTCAAAAGGAAAAATATTAATCGGGTAAACAGGCTGATAGTAACAAATGAGAAGGAAATCTGGTGGGCAGAACAGGAAAAAAAGCACAAGCTGAAAAATATGGTGGGAGGTCACATTACAGAAAAGAAGACTTAGAAATAATAGGCAAAATCTCAGGTAGACATTAATACAATCAGATTTATTTGTTCAAAAAACAGTGCAAATACAAACTGACAGTAAATTAATGTAAATTCAAATTAGCAATGACCACCAGATTATTGGTAAATTATCCAAAAAGCACTTGATTCTATAAAAAAATGAGAAAGAAGCAATCATGTTGAACAGTCTTGAGATTAAAATTCAAATGTCTTCTCTTGATTAGGGAAGTTACTCCTACCTGCACCCAAATTATATTAAAAAAAAAAAAAAAAAGTATTGATTGCAACCTTCTAGTTCTCTGATTTCATGTGCTGATAATATCTTGATAAAATCTTGAATGAAGGTGGAATTTTACAGGCTTCATATTTGTCAGGATGAGAGGATAAGTTTAGGAATTCCTTCTCAGTTGTTTCTGAGTTACTGAAGCTTATGTTTTCAGGAAGGAGAGTCGTTAGCTCAAGGGAAAACTATACTAAGTATTTTAAGTGGTCCTGTATTCCCAGCCCTTAACAGACTAAGAAACTATGGGACATAGATGTTATCTCAGTCCAATAATGAAATTGCAATGGAGACAGTGGAAGTGAATGAAACCTTTTTCCTTATCTGATTAGCCCTTATGATCTTCTTAAGACCAAGATTCTAGGTATCTCTCAAATGAGCAAACTGGCTGGTAATAGGCTAAAATGCTTTTAAAGTGACAACATCTCAGTCAGCAAGAAGGAGCAGTCACTAACTGCAAACCAGAGCTGTAGATCTGTAAAGAACTTTTTGATTATGTCTCCTAATTATTGAGGCTTTTTTTAAATTAGTATTGTCACTAGTATTGCTGAAGATATTTTTTTTCTATAACACTTAAAGAATAAAGTACAAATATAAAAAAAAAGTCTTGAAAAATACAGAATGTTCAGCAAATGTTCATTGCAGCTGAGTCTCCTATTTGCATGGAAACTTTGCATATCCTTTTTTCAATTTGTTGAGTTCCTTATGGGAACAAATATGCCATTACAGCTAGATGTTGGCTAGGCAGACTGTGGTTGAATTTTGTTTATTTCAAAAATAAACAAAGACTCAACCTGTTTACACAAGATCTGGAGGCACATCTGCAGATAGCAAATCTGAGGGAAAACAATGGCAGAATGGGTGAATAAAATATTTCAGGCAGCACTTTGATTTCTGGATTCTGTAGTAGGAGCCAAACAGCTTGCCAGGACACAGTCTTACTGGTGATGCAGACGCAGGAGTCTTGCTATCTGATTGATTATTTTGTGGCACCAGTCAGATTACAACAAGGTGACGGGTTGTCATATGTTTTGACAGCTAAAGGGCATTCAAGAATAACACACAGTTGTGGAAAATAATACATTACAGATTAAGGTGATCAGAAGTATGCTAGAAACTGCCACAGGACAATCTTTGTGATCATGATGTGACTGAGTCCCTCTCCTCATCTAATCTACTCAGAAAATACCTCAATTTTATTTCTTTTTTTTTTTTTTTTTTTTTTTTGGCCAAAATTGATTGCTAGACTGTAAATGTCCAGACACCTTATTAAATTTTAAGAAGACTTTGACTGTGGCAATTTTGCACCCCCAGTTAAGTCACAATCAGCTCATTAGTAGTTCAAACTGTCTTTAAGATCAGGGTAATTATTCTTGATGTTTAACAAACAGCAATATTACACAACCAATCTATACACTACAAATAATTTGCTTGCCATCTTTCTTTTTCAGTTTTCAAGCAATGTGAGAATTCAACCCATTTCAACACTGAAGTGATAGCTACAGAGATGGCTCAGTGAAAAAGAATATCTCAGAGGGAAGGGAGTACAGATAATTTCATTGCCATATGCAAAAAGAAAATCCCAGTATGTACATAAACTTTCTTTCACCTTCTCTGAATCTCAGTAAATCTCTAAATCCACTCTTACCTAGAGCAGAGACAGTCAGTGCTTTGTATCTGCTTATTCCCTCCCTTCCTGCTAGACAGGAAACAAGGAAAAAAACGTTACAGTCAGGAGGTGATGAGAGTCACTACTGCACATGACTAGCAAATGCATGGGGAAAAACATAGAATAAAAGTCACAGTAAAAAAAATCTCATTTGGACATAATAATTTAGCACATATCTGTGATCGCAGCAAGTATTGAAGGCTGCCTCCTGAGGTGTGTTTGGGTATGTCTTCACTGGGCAAAAAAAGTTCCTACTCACTTGTAACAGGAACTGTCAGGATGGAGTCTGCCTATTCAGGCTGGTAGGGGTGTTCTGGGGGATCAGTTGTAGTCTCAGTGACTCTAAAGTAATTGTAGCATTAAAAATAATGTAAGTAGTGACTTTCAGAATGTTGAGTTTTTTTTGTCTAAATAAGTAGCTAAAGTCTTGTTACCTCATGATGTATAATGCTGCTCTTTACCTGAATGAGCATAGTCAGAAAAATACTGTCAGATTAATTATGTATAAGGGCAACCATTTTCTTCTTTAAGTAAATACTTGGGATGAGAACAAAGAATATTGATGACCTTATGAAGAAGTAAGATGGAAGTGACCAGAGCTTTTACTTCTGGTGTGGTTTTGGTAGTTTTTGCATCTGTTGATCGCAAAAACAAGCAATCACTCAATCAGAGGCCAGAGTTTGAGTGAGTGGGAGATTATATTCTTATGCTCTGTGACTAACAGATAGAAATAAAAAGCCTAGTGAACGTGTGTTTCATGTAAATACAATTCTATTGTAGGATGGTCTGAGGTCACAGCAAGCAGACTGTTTCCTGGAATTTCTGCAGGCAAGTTGCACATCCTGTGAACAGGAGCTCTCTAGATTTGTGGCATGTCCTGCCAGGTACCGTGTGTGACACAGCACCTAATAAATAAGATCATTGTGCAGAGGCAGAGACAGCTAGTCTCAAATCACCCAGAAAGTTGAAGGAGATATGGAAACTACTGCTGAGAAAATCAAATAACAGGTATTTTGTCTCTGTCTCAATTCTTTTTATGTTTTGGTTTGGGTGATCGGGAAAAAAGCATTGGAGACCGTATCTTCATTTACAAGGTCATTGGAAACAGACAGTCTTCCTACTTTCAAACACAGCCTTGGGCATTTGGCATTATGACTTACTACAAACAGCTGTATTTCTCAGGAAACAAGAAAGTGAGGGCAGAATTTCATCCATTGCTTACATCTCCAGGAACAGTACATACAGTTCGGTTTCGTTCCTGCTTGCTTTGCAGATTGTGGTACTTGGAAGGTTGCGTGCAATGTGCTAAGCTTCTCTGAGCACTGGAGCTGAACAAGCTTTCATGATCTTCCTTGGATCTGGACCTTTTTTATTCCTTTATCTGCCTTCATGATGAAATTGGGAGAGTTTGGGTTAGGGATGGGACAAAAAAGTCCTGCATTCAGTGAAGTTTCTCAGCTTTCTCTGATATACCTGTATAGGACAGGTCATATTATTTTTAATTTATTATTTATCTACTATTTAATGAATTTTAGCAGTTCTTGTTAAACTGTTCATGGTAGTTATTAGGAAACATGGAAAAGGGCTCAACTAAAAGTTAGACATGTAAATTGGAGACAGTCACCTCCTAATCCCATCCGAATCAATAGAGTTATGGGAACTTGCCAGAAGGTTGTTAATTTCCTGCTAAAATAAACATCTAAGATCAGACAACTTTTTAACTTGTTTCTCTTCACTGACAATAAAAAGGGAGCCTTGCAAAACTATTTTAACCATTTAACTGCTAGATTTCTAAAATAAGTTAAACTGTATCCTGCTCTACATGTCTTGCCATTAAAAAAGAAGAGGGGGGCGGAAAAGGCGTATCAACTTCCAGGGGAAAAAAAATAAAATATCTTTTGCCTCTTATTCAGTAGGGAATGACCCACACAAAGTGGTCTTGATGCTTTTCTATGTGCCTTATTACATGTCCTTGTAACACAGGAATCTCGTTAACTTTTAGGCCTTACTGGAGTGATATACCTAGAAAAGAATCATAAAGGTAAAAACAGCGTTAAAGAGTTGGAATGCACATCCAGTAGCAATCGGTAAACCTTTCCTAATGATTGCTATCTGCCATCATCTCTACACTGCAGTTAGTTCAGACAATATCTTCAGAACCAATCTTGAAGGACTAAAGAAAGACTCAGAGAAGCACTTGCCTCCGAAGACGTATTCCCAGTGGGATTAGCTGTGCTAACACCAGCAGTGCTCCCCTTCATCTGGAAACAGTGTGATTTTTTTGATACTGAAAGTTTGAATATCACTCCAGAACTGGTACCTTCTACACAATCTTGATGTTTCTGTAATCTGAAAAAGAAAGACAAGCTCAAGAAACAGGTATAAGACCAAAAAAATTAGGTTGCTAATGCTTCCTGAATTGTAAAGGCTGGAGGTAGGTGTGACGCCTATCCAGAGTTACTGGAGAGAGACTGCAGCAAACCATGGGCTATGGTAGTGGGTGGTGTTCGTTACAGCAGGGCCCTTGCCTTCTCCTGGGAGTTTGAAGGTGGAAAGAATGCATGGTGTACTTCTTAAATTCCCTTAAACTCCCCCTTTTAGATCTAACAGATGGCCTGAAAACTCACACTGAAATAAGGGGGCTAGTGAAAATTTAAAATAAATATGAAGGGAATAAAAAGCTAAAATGCCTAGCATTAATCCTTACAAAATCTTGGTACAGCACTGAGTCTTGAAAGTATGTTTCTGTCCCATAATAACCCTGCCTTTGAATAGCCTGGTCCCACCAAAAGCAGCGCGCAGCACACAGCGTTGACCTGTTTGCATTGGAACAATTTCCTGAGCAGTATCAGCAACCATCTCTCTGTTTAAATGCCTGGACTGAAGTCAGGAAAGAGAAATTTATCCTCCACTTGCCATTTAAATAATCTGACCATGATGTTTTCTAAAAAGGGGCAAAATTTCAGAGAAAATTGAAAAGATGGCTTATGTTTGCACTGAGAACATACTCATTTCAGTTGGGCTGTGTCCAGCTTTCTGAGAGATCTACAGTAAATTCTAGAAAAACAGAGCAAAAAAGGCCAGTTTAAGTGAGCATATTCTTCATTAAACTGTTTGGAACTTGTGAACAAAAGATCTGTATCTATGAAGGGCTATTTCTTCTATAGCATTTTACATTGCATACGTCTTTGTGCTGCTGAAAAAAGGTGGTATTTTTCCTTCATAAAAGTATAAGAGACTGAACTGAGATTTTGTAAAAATGTTCACAATTGCTTAGCTATAAGAAAACACAGAATAACTGTATTACAGTTCATGCTTTTTAACGAGGAAAATACAAATATTTATATGAATTCCTTTATTCAGTGGAATTTATATTAAAAAATGGAAAAATGATCTCTGGGGGAGAATTTCACACGGAGACCACGAAAGATCTGACAAAACAGAGAAAAGTGTAAAGCCTCTAACATCATGAATTACTATTGTACATACCACATAAGATGATTTTTTTTTTCTTGCCCAGATTTCACCATTCTCTATTTCTTCTCTGGAAATTATACTTTTATTTTGTCCTATCATCACATTCTAGAATATGGTGTAAAGCTCTAGTGTATGCAAACCAAAGTTTATTTGTACAAACTACCATCTTGACCCTTCCCTCAACCAAAATGTAATAGTAGGGGGTGAGTTCTGAGTTATGTGTAGTAGAGAATAATGGGAATATCTTCGATTACCTGCTTGACGGCTAGTATATACAGCACTGTGTGTGACTTCTTTCAAAGCCAAGGCACTCAATAAGTCCTTAGGTCCAGCCTGAGAAAATCTGCACTCATTATGGTGTCTGTAATGTCACTGCTTCTCTCTCATCTCCTTCTAACTGAAAACATGGCAGGCATGCATTACATCACGGCATCACACAGTTTCTCCAGTGTCTGCATTCAGAATGGTGATGTAGGACATTCAAGAAAACATCCCAGGCATCAGTCCCTGCTGCTTCGGGAGGATTGCACTGACAGGAGGGTCTTTGATGGGTTTGGCTTTGGAAGATTTCAAGCCTCTATTTAGGTCTTTATTAACCTAGATTGTTGCAAAGCCCAAACATCTACTACTCCCATCTTTTAATTGTGTGGTTTCAGGTCTGAATATTGATTAGCTGCCTAAATAAATAATACCTGTTGTAAACAGACTCTCCACTGTAATACTTACCCTTTATCTGTATTGCCACCTAATGCAGAAATGGACAGATAGCAAACCTTTAAAGTTTTTCCAGGATTTCTCCATAACAGATTAGAAACATCATCTTTCTCAGGGAAAAATAAGAGTCCTAAACAGAAGGGTTTATATTTTCTATAAGATGTAAACTGTAATTCACAAAGACAGCAAAACCAGATTAGACAAAACTATGTAAGGATATTGAATATTGCAAAAAAGAAGGGAGGAGAAGATAAAGCTCTGGAACATAAATATCTGGTGGTAAAAGTTTGAATTTCAAAATTTATATTAACATACCAAAGAGACATTTTCTCTTTCATATGATTCACAAAACTTACTCAAGCTCTTAAAAAATAATGAAGAATTCAGAAACACCTTTTTACCTTTTAATTGACATACATGTTTTAATTGCTGAATAAAGATACAGTCTAAGGTCAGTAGAAGAAAACGTACTTTGTTAAATATACAAATAGCAAATGATCCCTTTCTGTGTTGCAGAGAGTACAGTCTACAGAGTATGAGCATCTTTTTCCACAAGCCCTTCCTTTCAAGAATCACTTTCCCCACAGTGAAAGTGCAAGGCATAGGTGGGAGGGAGGCCTCGCAGCCCTTGTGTTAATGGTGAGGGGTGTTAATGCTGATAACGCTACTTTACCATGTCTATCAGTTTTATCTAAAATGTATCACAAACTAAAACTAAGTATCTAAATATGTCTTTAGGTCAGAAACTATCAAGAGAACTTCTTCACCACTCATGTGAGTGCCGAAAGCAACTGGAACCTCCTTCACAAGCTGTAACTATGCCAGTTTTCCACAGTTAGAACTTGATGTTAACATTAATGAACCAGGACTGGGCTTCAAAGCAATGCTCATGTTTTTGTAACCCAGATGCAGTTAAAAAAAATAAAAAGAGAGAAAAGGGAAAATGTTATGACACTAGATGTATTATCAAACAAATTTAGATAATAAATAATTCTGAACAAATAGAAGATCAAATATTGCTTTTAACAATGTATATTTGTGCTGATTTACTATTTGTAATTGGACTCATTAAGTGCATAACTATCCTAAACAGAGCTTTTCAGGGAAAAAAAAAATAAAATTCTATAATGTGCCATTCATGGAACACACAGCTGTTGAATAAACTGAACTATCAGATACCTACTAAAACATATTACGTGGCTATAACGTAATATTTTGTCTTGACTATCAAATCCCAGTTTGTCTCTTAGCAACATGATACAGACTTTTTTTGTTTAAAACAAAGCACAGAAATTGGTTATGTGCTTTGTCTTGCACCAATTGTGAGCTTTAACTCCTTTGTTAAATATTCCATTTATTTTGGTCATAATCCCAAAAGAAACAATTTGTTCAAACTGTTCAGCCAAACACAATGTCATTTGGCAAAACACCATGGTCCTCCATAAAGCCAATTCTCCAGAGATAATACTTTGCACATTATCAGTAGTCCCACATCTAGAACAACAGGCTGATTTTGAAATAGGGACAAATAGAGGCCCCACCACATCTGATGCTGAACTTCACTTTCTGTAACCAGCAATGTCTGAAAATACACAGAATCAGGTGAACCTCCCTGGGCTCAAATAAAGACTCAAAACAAAGAAAAAAGGTTTGACAAAAAGCAGTATTTCTCCCCCATATTAATTTTAAGGCTGATCCCCAATCTGTATTTAGACTGCATCGTAATTGTTTAAGTGTTGTGGTCTTATAAAGCGTGGTAAACCCAAGATGAACATCCTATTCTAACCATATATTGAGTCTATTCTCATCTGCTGACTTCTGTTGCACTGTATGTTGTCCACAGAAGACACAAGTATCCCAAGACGCTTCTCAAAACCACAATTGGTCTGTACAGCCGTCATTTGATAGGTATACAATTGTCTAATTAAAAAAAATAAAAAAAGATGAGACATTTTAACAGTTTTAAAGCAGAGCACAACTGTTACACTGCTGGTTCAAAACAATTTTCCCTGTGTTCATAGTCTTGTTAAGGTATTGAAAAAGCTAAGAATGAAGCGTGCAGGAAAAAAATGCTTTCAGTTATTTCAATTAGCAGCACAGCTTATTCTGGATTCTAGATGTTTCAGATTATTCTGTGGTTATTTACTACAATAAATGGTTCTTACAGAACTCCTCACAGACGTGCAGTCCCTCACAACAAGTGTGGCCTCATGCTGAAAGCCTGATGCCTCCAGGAAGGAGTGTTTTTTCTCTCCTGCACTGAATCCTAAAGCTGTAAAAAAACCCAAACTCCACCACCACAGTTGTCCTTGAGCACGTCTTCTGAAGCCCAGTATTGTTAACATGGCTACCCAGAGGGGGAATTATTCACAGGGGTGGCTTCTCCTGCTGGTGCTGCCCAGGAGGAGAGGAAGGCTAGTTACTATCTGCTCTGCCGGCCATTCCCGGAGGCTCTTGGCTTGGCCATGGTCCTGGTCCTGGTTCTTGTCCTGGCCCTAGCTCTGCTGCGTTCCCCTACCCAGTAACTGCACATCAGGCAAACTTTTTGGGGCTGGAGGAAGCCAGCTGCAGCTGGCCGTACAAAACACAAACTCTGTTGATCCAAAATACATGCTTCAGCTAATTGCCTTTCCTGAGCGGGCTTTGGGGATGAAAGCTGCCGGTGCAGTAACATCTGCCAGCAGCCAGGCATGGACAGGAACAGCCTCTAGGAAAGGAGGGAAAAGGAAGTGCCCAGCAGCTCCCGCCACCCCTGCCACATCCTCCCCCTCCCTCTCCTGTTTCCTCACATAAAATACTTGACAGAATATATTACCAATTTTTTAAAGTATGTCAAAAGGCTCTCCCCCTTCCTCACTGAAGATACAGCCCTACAGTTTTGCAATATATTTCAGTATCTTTTAAATAAATGCTTATTTAGTGTTACTAAGTGGCTCACTATATTGCCTTCCCCTGACGGATCTTTATACAGCAACGGACAAGAAGCTCAACACGGCCCGGCAATGTGTGCTTGTAGCCCAGAAAGCCAGCTGTATCCTGGGCTGCATCAAAGTAAGGGTGACCAGCAGGCTGGGGGAGGTGATTCTCCCCCTCTGCTTGGCTCTTGTGAGACCCCACCTGGAGCACTGTGTTCAGCTCTGCAGCCCCCGATATAAAAAGGACCTGTTGGAGAGAGCCCAGAGGAGGGTCACGAAGGTGATCAGAGGGCTGGAACACCTCTCTTGTGAAGACAGGCTGAGAGAGTTGGGGTTGTTCAGCCTGGAGAAGACTCTGGGGAGACCTTACAGCAGCTTTCCAGTACCTAAAGAGGGCCTACCAGAAATCTGGAGAGGGACTTTTTACAGGGGCATGTAGCCATAGAACAAGGGGTAATGGCTTGAAACAGAAAGAGAGTAGATTTAGACTAGATATTAGGAAGAAATTCTTTACTGTGAGGGTGGTGAGGCACTGGAACAGGTTGCCCAGAGAAGTTGTGGATGCTCCACAAGTGTTGAAGGCCAGGCTGGATGGGGCTTCGAGCAACCTGGTCTAGTGGAAGATGTCCCTGCCCATGGCAGGGGGGTTGGAACTAGATGATCTTTAAGGTCCCTTCCAACCCAAACATTCTGTGATATGATTCTATGATTCTGTTTAATGAAATCCATTCAGTCCTTTTGGAAGAATTTTATAAAATTCATTAGAAGACAGTAAAAGAGGCATGTGCTTGGGCATATGGTTTTTTGCTGCTTGCTGTTTACAAGTATAAATGTTTCTTGAACTGGTGTCTCTTTCAAGCCTTTTCCCTTTACTGGGATATCTTGAGTGTTTCACAATCTCCATACTCTCTCAATTTCTCATAATAAAATTTGTTACTATGACACAAAAAAAAATCCACTAAAAAGTAGAAGCTGTTCTAGTTATTCAATTGTTCCATTACCCAGTCATCAAGATTTAAGTTTCAATATATTTTTGGAAGTACTGAACGAAGATAACTTGGGTACATTTTTAGACAAGCCTATTTACTTTTGCGTTTTTTAAACAGTCTATTTGACATTACAAGTAACCTTTGACAGACCGTAGCCAGAATCGTAAGGTAAGCAGCAAAAAATTGATCCCTATCTATAAATATGGAAACAATTGGTTCTTGTACTGGAATGTCTGTTTACATGATTTCAGATAGGGAGGAACAGACCAAGAAATACAACTCAGCTAAACTGAGCTGTTGAAGGTCCAGATGAGTCTGTTCAAATCAATGTAATTATCAATTTAGATATGATTCTACTATCAAAGTCTGGCCATTACTTAAAACAGAAAAAATGAAGAAGAGTTTCAGGAATTTGGAAGTCAAATGATGGACTACAGACATGAACAGGTTGGAACTGGTGTGTAAAGTTAAGGAATTAAAACTTAAATAATTGGTACTACCTACATATACAAGAGAAGTATCTAGCTGTAAACCAGTCATTTTACTATTTTTAAAAACATTTGAAATTAAAGCGTTATTTAAGCAAGGGAGATTAAAAATACAAGTATCAGCCAGAATCTGAAACACAGTATTTTGTTGGAACTAAACCAGGAAACTAAGGGGAATATGAAAGCAATCCTTCTTCAGTAAAAGCAATTTTTTAAGATAGATTTTTATATTTTTTTAAAAACCTAACAGTATAGTTGAAGTCTAAGAGTATCTGGTTCATTTTTCATCCCATCTTAGTCTCATTTTTGAAGCAATTATACTCATTATTCCTGTATACATTCCTGTCTGTGCGTATGCATCTTTCTATGTCTCAAACATCTGACGAAGGGCAGCAGAGGTCTTCAAGAGATTTGCTGCTAGAGCTGGTTCGTACAATACCTGGCCCAAGAGCTGCATGCAGTCTGTGAAGCCTGTGGTCAACCCTGCAGTAAGAGGCACAGCATCACCCCAGGCTCACGGAGCAGCCAGCCTGGGCAGTCAGCATGAGTGGTATAGCAGAAGATCCAACCACGAGGAGAAATGAGTGTGAAGGTCAGGAAAGGAGTTAAGTACTCCAGTGGGAAAGGCAGAGGGGACACAAGGGAGATATGAGATTGTAAGGATGAATAACAAGATGCCAAGTCAGAGGAAAACAGACCATGCTCTGTTACTCACAGAACTGCTTCTTTAAACAAGAACCCAAGTTTCTATGTCTGCCTACTTATAACATTTTCAAAAACATTGAAAATGAAAAAAAAAAAAAAAGAGAGAGAAAAAAAATATTGCTCAAAAATCCCAGCGTGGAATGGGTTAGGGTAATGTTCAGATTCTGCACCATGTACTTACACAGAGAGATGCAAATGAGAGAGTCAGGAGACCTCTAGGGAATCTCCCTTGCTATTTAGTAAATACTTTTAATACCCTAAAAAGCCATGGTAACCTTTTAATCACCTTACTGAGCCACAAACCTTGTGACTGGTTTGTAACACTATAACTTCTAAATTGTTACCCAATCTTACTGATTTTAAAAACTGCAAAATGCTGCAGTTTTAGAGGTAGATGTGCATTATTTGTTGTTCTGAAGATTAAATGAGGTCTTGTGGTTAATACACAAACCAAGCATCCTAAAGTATAAACAGGAATTTGGGAAAGGAGAGACTGCTCACCTCTTTTATGAATTTACTCTGTAATTTTTAGCAAATCACTTAATCTTTCTGTGCCTCCATTCCCATATATAAAACCAGGTAATACTTGCTGTAAAGATAAAAGTTGTCACATGTCCTCTTTTTAAAATCTAAATGTCATCAAAAAGCCTCTAGTCAAACAGTTGAAACTATTTCTTGCAAATATTAAGGAGAAGATCCATTTTCTTTGTTATACAGAACAAAATTTCCCTAAATATTCTCATTCAATACATTGTGTTTGTTAAGCAGTTTGGTTCTTAATATAAGAAGTGATCATACTGAGTCCAGAACTTTACCTTTTTTTAGAATTAGCCTTATAAATCTACTAGCGGTCTATAAAAGATCCGTAAGTTGCTTACTACATTATCCTGACAGAGACAACAAGAATCACAGACGTAAAGCTCATAACCCTATCTCAGACTACAGCTTAGATCATTCGACAGAAAACTTTTGAGCAAACTATGAGGGATTCATGTTTCACTGTCATACATTCAGTATGTATGACAAATGATGACAACTACATGTAAGTAAATTAGGCAAAGATAAAAGTCCTATGGCAAACACAGTGGCTATATTACCCATTATGTTCTTTTGACTTTGATCCTTTTTCAGCTATTAAGATATGCTCAATCAAAACAGATTATTCAATCCAATTTTGGTATTAAACAAATCAGTAGAAAAAGCTGGAAGACCTCACAAAAGCTATGATCACTAACAGACGATGAGCCAGCCTAACAGCGTAGTGACAATCTGTCACACATCGATATGAGTATGGATTCTGAAGCCTGAGCTGTTGAATCAGAGAGGCTGGAAAACTGGCAAAAGCCTAGCACTGCTCTCCCAAAGACAGCATGGGTCACGGCAAAAGGACTCTTGGCATCGTTCTCAGGGGAATATTTTGGCTCATGCAAGGACTGGCTCCAACAAGTTATGAAAGAAGCTATGCTCAGGCCTTCTCTGCAGGGGAACATATTTTATGACACGGGGCCTTTGATGGGACTCTGGGTAGGAGTTTAGAAGATGCATGACATAGCTGTGTACCTAACCGAACATGAATGGGGAATGCATGACTATGTATATGAAAAGAATAAACGGAAGTAGCTATCAGGAGAAAAAATACAGAGAAAACTTCAGTGATGAGAATAAGTAGGACAGAGATAGCAGAACCGGTATATGAGCCTATCCTTTCCTTAGAAAATCAGAAAAAAAATCTTGCAAGTTAAAGTATCTTTATTTTCTCAGTTTACAGTATTTGAGCTGATAACTTATAAGCTGCGACCTTGAAAAAGTAATTTCATATTAAAAGAGAGCTTTTACAACTCCAACATTAACATCACAAAACTCAGATCACAAATTATATTTACTTTATGTAGTTTAATGTTACATGCATTTTAGACACCGATTCACGTTGGTTTTTTGCACAAGTAGTCATTCTCACTGTACAAATAATAATCATTGCTGTTATGGTGAAATTCAGTAGCATGCACTGCACACACTCATGTGCAAAGTTATTGTTTTCAGTTAGAAAATTTTAAGGTAATGATTTCTAAATTAATATTATACATACAGTTTAATTTTGGTTTTATGCAGACATTGCATAGATGATGATTAGCTTCTCAAGAAAGACTGGAATTGTGGTACCAGTATTGTTGAAGCAGATCAAGTGACAGTTGCAAACAAGAAGATTTGAAGAAGAGGCATAACTTTCAGGGTTGAAAGGTCAGCAAGTACAGCCTAGGATAAAAAAAAAACAAAAAGGCTTCTTAAACTTGACATTTGAATCAAATTTCTTTAAAGCAAGTCAAGAAATCAGAAAAACGTTCAAATACTGACTACAATACTAACAGTAATTAGATTCAGACCTGGCTAGAAACAAATTATGCTGTTTTATGTTAGTGCTTTATTGTATTATTTTTCAAGCTAAGATTTCAAAGAAAAAACATATGTTTATGTATATAAACCAAGTAACTTTATTTTAGCCTTTAGCCTTACTTCAAATATACATGGCATCATGGGTGAGTAAGGGGTCTAACATTTCAACTTGCTTCTAAAAATAATTGGGAATTGAGAGTCCTTATCCTGTGGCTTGGCTAGTACTTGTGAAGTAAATCCAATGTAATGACTCAAATAGTCAATGTCTTCTCATGAAAGTATGTTTAAAAAAAAAAAAGAAAAATATCAAGTCATCAATCACAAACTCTCAAAGTTTAAAAAAACCACCAGTTTTGGAAAAAAAGAAAATCTGAACAAATTACTAGAGATAAACAATAATAATCTTCACCTACATGATTTAATTTTCTTCATTTCTCACAAGAGTACTCAGAGAAATTTCAGGTGCGACAAAAGTAATCTTGGAAAATCTTTGTAATATCAAAAAGCACAGAAGCAACTACATCAAAATGTACTGAGAAAAAAGGTACAAACCACAATATTTTAGAATCAATATATGCCACAAACACAATTATCTAATAAAATAGAAAAAAATCTAATTGTACAAAATAATTTGATAACACTGCATTTTTGTAGCAAATAGACCCTTTCATTTCCATTTACTCCATAAAGCAGTATTATGTACACAATTTCCTCAGTTTTTTATATGAGGTAAGAATTTAGGCAGAAAGATTTACACTATGTACCATGTGCCATATGAAGTTTAAGTTACTCCTGTTGGCAAGGCATCAGAAACTATTTCAATCTCCTCTAACTGAAACTTATCCTTACTTCAGCTGCAGCCAGTGATGTCACCTCCATCAGGTTGACCGCTCGGAAAGCAAACACAGCAGCTGCCAGGACTGAAAGAAAATGCCCAATATTTCAGTTGCTGACCTGTTAATTAGTGTTTAGAATTAATCTTGATGTATAATACCAATTCTCACTCCCGTAGAGAAATTATTTTGATTCTGAAGAATAATATACAATAGATGGCTGTGTTTTGAGTTTCTTTGGCTACTCTTTAAAACTGATAGGAAAAACACAACATTCTTTCAGAGAAGTCTGAGTGAAAATGCTTGAGTTTAAGATAAATAGCTCTTAATTAAAAGGGACAAAGTGATTTACAATCAGTTCATTTCTAAGCAAATATTTTTAATTTATTTAAATAGCACTATTTCAGTTGTGAATATTATGAAATATTTTCAAAAATGTTAATTTGTTTTGTAGTATCTTATATAATTATATAGAATCATAGAATCATTTATGTTGGAAGAGACCTTTGAGATCATCAAGTCCAACCGTTAACCCAGGACTGCCAAGTCCATCACTAAACCACATCACTAAGCCCCGCTTCTATGCGTTTTTTAAATACCTCCACGGACGGTGGTTCCACCACATCCCTGGGCAGCCTGTTCCAATGCTTGACCACCCCTTCTGTCATGAAATTTTTCCTAATATCTGATCTAAACCTCCCTTGGAACAACTTGAGGCCATTTCCTTTCATACTGTTGCTACTTATCTGGGAGAAGAGACCTACCTCCACCTGCCTATAATCTCCTTTCAGGTAGGTGTAACTCCATTTACTACCACTCTCTACCCCTCTACATAGCTGTCTTATATGTACGAATGGAACCAAAACCTTTTATCTTCTATTTACCTACTTTGTATTTAAAAACTGACCCGGCTGAATACATATGTCTTCTTTAGAACCCCAATCTTAAACCTTGCATAAATCTTAGGACATAATTTTCTTTAAAAAAAAAAATAATTACAAAAGTGCAAAACTTTCAAAATGTCTTAAAAGATGGGACTTCTAAAGAAGACATCCAGCAAAATCAGGGGAACTCTCATTTGCTCTAAGTACTGAAGAAATACTTGCCATAAGTGAGTAACATGAACCTTGTATTTTGTGAAAGGAGATGAACTCATTTATTGTTACCACTGAAACTAGGAGAACATCCTATATTCTGTTCAGAGAGCACTTAGCAGTTTTGCAGTGCTACCACGAAAAAAAATTACATCATATATTTTTGTTAAGAGATGCAGTACTTACACAATTCTCGTTTTCTAAAAGTTATACTCCTTGACATGTATGTAATCTGCTTTCAGCATTCAAAGAGCAATTATTTCCTTCTTGTCACAAAATACATTTGAAGCTAACATGTATTGGCCTTACATCCACCTGGACTTAATAAGTTTTGTAAAAACAATTCTATTACCAGCAAGAATTTCTAGAGAGTTGTATCCCAGGATTCTGTCCCACAGAAGCAAGAGCTGATCTGTAGCTAAATAACCAGAAAATGCTCGTACCATCCATTTAAACGAAATTCGTAGCCTGAAAACAAGTGATAAACAACAGTTACTGTATTTGTTTCCCACAATGATCAGTCAAATCCTCTACAAATAGAAAATATTCTATTATTCTTCTGAATTTCTTTTCTAGAAAGGATAGCCATTTTCTCTTGCTGCTCTAATAATCAATGTTTTCCTTTGCAACAATCATCAGAAAACTATTTAGCATCTTGTTTGACAAAGTACTATAGAATTAAAATATTCTGACCAAACAATCAGAGCAGAGGGATCTTCAGCTATTATCACCCCCAATGTTTCATCCTTTCTGCAATTATATTATGATGAATACCAATTATACCAGCAAGATTTTCAGGTTCTATTGCACTTGGTGCCATGAGTACACTACAGAATAACAGTCTCTTGCTCTCTCCCTTTCCAGTAGCTTCTGCTGCAACTAACATATCTCTGTGTCCTTTGTCCCCTACGAAATAAATCACTTAGTTCCATCAGATCTGACATGAATAACTGAAACTTAGCTGAATAACGTAGTGTTCCTCGTAGAGCAATTCCCCTCACTCTTTCATAGAACTTACAGAAGAAATGCACAAAGCACATACACACCTTAGACAAAGGACTCCAATTGACTTTCAAGGAAAAACAGCACACTGATGTTTTTGAATAATTTTCCATATCTTTTAAATTAAAATACTACAGAACAGCATTTCCAGAACAATGAATCTTCAACATTTGTAGTCAGAAAGATGTACTTACGGCTGAGCCCCAATTTCTCGAAGGTGATAAAAAAGCTGGGGCAGATGGGTTTGTAGAAGAGTCTCAAACAGCAAACACAATGACACAATGCCCTAATGAAACAAGATCATATCCTGAATACTAACAGTCACCCTGCCAATCTGAGAAAACAGTATCAGCATGTAAGTATGCATGAATTTTTAATTCAAGCAATAAAACACTATTAATGATACAATACACAGCTCAGGTAAGCAGGGCACAAGCAACTCTAATGCCTTCAGTCACTAATTTTATGTATATATTAGCAATGTAATATGTTGTGATAGTCCCTTTCAGCTGGAAGTTACTTATGGTATTTGTATGTCAGGCTCTAAGTACTTAGCAGGTTATTATAATATGACCTACTTGAAATACTTCCACTTTGATGAAATAGACCTCAGTTGCACTAAAAAAAAAAAATGATGTGAGAAATAGTATCTCTGATAACTAAAACCAAATAGCAATGGGGATAACTATGAAAAAGCTAAATGTAAACGCATTTTTAAATTTCTTTTTAAAATTACCATGAAAATGAACAGATTCTTGTCTGACCCATTTTCCTGCTTTTAATGACTGAAAGCACAATGCACAGCCGTGAAATGGTATATCAAGAATAGGATTTTCTTTTAACCAGGAAGTGTTTTCAAAAAGTACTATAGCTATTCAGCAATTTGTGAAGGAGGGAAAAAATATTTACTAAGTTTTATTTGTCAAAAACAGAAGATAAACCGATTTCTACTATTGTCTTACATTCAAGACAGCTTGTCCTGGTCATTTGTTATTTAAATTTATCTAGCACATGCTGACACACACAGATACTTGAGCTAAAGAAACAGATGTTAACTTGATGTCACTGAAACAGGATCTGTATATATATATGACTGTGTTTTAGTCCCTCCACCCCAGAAAATACTTAAGCATGCACTTACATGTCATTAATTAAAATGAAAGTGAGTATGCATTTATGTGACTTCCTGAACTGAGAAACCTATTACATAAAAGACTTGACTCTCAAAAAACCACCCACACCCTCATAAATTGAGAGAGCTGTATTATTTTTAAATACATGATGTTCGATAGCAAAGACTATAATTGACATAGAAAACAAAAACATCCAAACTGGAGTTACCTAATAATTTTTCCAAGCTTGCCTGAAATATTTTATTATATTTAAAAGGATATATTTCAATCACATAGAAAATCATGCCACTGCATAATATTGTTCCATAGCAAACAGAATATCAAGTGAGTGGGTTTTAATTCCTAATGAACTTACAGAGGGATGAGAAGAGATGGAATGGAGTCTGAAGAAAAAACGCACATACATCTCACGGAATATCTGATACAATTTGGAAGGTTCATGGTACAGAAAACAAAGTGGAGCAACTGAAAGGATAAAAGAATTATAATTGACTCAACACTGTAAACTTCTAAAAGAGTTCAATGATTAAGTGCATGAAGTATGAGGAAAACCCAAGTAATTTATAGTAGTACAACTTACAAAAACAACACTAAACCAATTATTAAGAAAGAAGTATTTTATAATACAGTCTATCATTTGACTTCAATAGTTAAGAAAGGGAGTACAATACAGTCTAGGTAATAGTTCTATATATTTCAAGTATCTAAACTAGTTAGACCCTGCTTACTACAATGCTGGCTTCTGAAACAATAGAAATACACTTTAAGGATGGTTTCTCTGGGGTTTATAGTAATCTATAACTTCCAATGTGCCCTTGGGCTAGTGACCATCTCTGAGTTGGTTCCCCATTTGCAAGACTGGAATAAGTTTGCTGCTTGAAGATAAGCATTGTCAAAACTAAAATATTTTAAAAATAGCTTTTAGTTGCCACAGTAACATCACATAAGTATGACAAACTGACAGAGAGCTGTATTATCTCAAAACCATGGACGTTTAGTAGTTTATTGTTTAGAAGCTTTGTAATATACCTGATTCAAAATAAGAGTTGGCTACATTTGTAAAGCAGCAGTTCTCAAACTTTTTTACAATCAGTCCCTTTTTCCTTTTTGTAGAAGTCTAGCATATGGATAAATCTGTTGTATGTATATGCTGCACAAACATAATCAGTTCCCTCCAATTGCTACTCCATTTGTTTAATGCATGTTTTACAGACAGTTGTTCTATATCAGGGGTCCTCAAACTACGGCCCACGGGCCAGATACCCCCCGCCTCCAGGGTCCTCAATCCGGCCCCCGGTATTTACAGCCCCCCCCGCCGGGGTTGGGGGGGGGAAACCAAGCAGCCGCAGATGACTGCCTGCCATTGCATCCGCGCGCCGGCCCCCTGGTTAAAAAGTTTGAGGACCCCTGGTCTATATACATTTCTGTAAACAGCCTTTTTAGCTATCCACTCATCACATCTACTGCCTCATTTTACAGGTGCATTCATTATGGATGACAACTTACATTTTAACACACTCACAGTTTCTATCTCTACATTCACATTCCCTTCTAGTTTTATTTACACAAAGCTAGGGATATGAATACATTTACCTGTACACATATGTATATATATGCACATAGATATATGTACTTTTATATATATATACATATATATGGGTGTATGCATATATCAATTCATTTTCACATATATATATATATACACATCAGAGAAGGTGGCTTAATAGAAAGCAGTAGTGTATGTGTATGAGAAGTGGGATGCCAAGGCAAGGTGAGATGTCCACAGAAACGTGTATTTACAGAGGGGTAAGAAAAGCAGTGGGTGTTACTAATGCGTATGCTTTTAATGACTGAAGATGGAGGTGGAAGACTTGGCAGCATGCATATGAACATAAAGGCCAGGAGGATCACAGAACAGTGCCTGACAGTTGGCACCCTACAAGCGTATGCATATGAACACGGAAAAGTGTATAGGATTTACAAACAGAGCGGCTGCAAAGCTGCCTGGCAGAAAAGGACCTGGGGGTACTGGTTGATGGCAGCCTGAACACGACCCAGCAGTGTGCCCAATAGCACCCTGGCTTGTATCAGTGTGGCCAGCAGGACCACAAGGCAAAGGATTGTCCCCCCTCATACTTGGCACTGGTGAGGCCACACCTCAAATACTGTTTCGGGCCCCTCACTTCAAGAGGGATGCAGAGGTGCTGGAGGGTGTCCAGAGAAGGGGAACAAAGCTGGTGAAAGTTCTAGAGAACAAGTCTTATGAGGAGCATCTGAGGGAACTGGGGTTGTTTGGTTTGAAGGAGACTCAGGGGGGAATTTATTGCTCCCCACAACCACCTGAAAGGAGGCTGTAGTAGGTAGGTGGAGGTAAGTCTCTTCTCTCAAATAACTAGTAACAAGACAAGAGGAAAAAGACTCAAGTTATGCCAGGGGAGGTTTAGATTGGGTATTAGGAAAAATTTCTTGACAGAAAGGGTGGTCAAGCATTGGAACAGGCTGCCCAGGGATGTGGTGGAATCACCATCCCTCGAGGTACTTAAAAAACATGTAGAAGCGGTGCTTAGTGACGTGGTTTAGTGATGGACTTGGCAGTCCTGCGTTAACGGTTGGACTTGATCTCAAAGGTCTCTTCCAACCTAAATGGTTCTGTGATTCTAGATAAAGATCCAGATACTTCCTCCTATAGCAGCACAGCATAGAATACGCAGAATGCTCTGCTTGGTCCCAGCTACTGTACCCGTAGCTTGGAGTTAACTACTGTGTTTCCACTGCCTTGTTTTTCAGCCTCCCTCCTTCTCACATCAGACATGTTCTGAGCCCTTGCACAGAGAGGGCAGGAGGGAGGGAGGAAGCTCACACCCAGTTTCAGAGACACTGTTCTCAAGGGCAGAGTCAAATCCAAACATTTTGAAAAGTGGTGTCACACACAAAAAGTGAAAGCCTCCTAGTCAGTACCTAAGGAAGAATTTGTAACTCAGCTGTTCTTTACTTCAAAGACTTAAGATTCCTTATTCAGGTTCAAATTTGCATTTTGTATTTAAATTGCCTGATTTTAATGATTAGCAAAACATAGCATTTTAAGTATAAACAAATCCTACTTGCCCTGTGATACCACAAACACCTTTGATAAATCAAAGGAAAAAACTGAAAAGCTGTAACAAATAGTCTTACACTGTTTTCTGCATTAGGTGCCTTGCTACATCTGAGACCTGAGGAGATTTTTCTGCTCATTTTCTAGAAAACTTGTTGATATTTGAGCTTTCCTCTATGCAGTAAATTAGCAACCATTCCATTATTTAATGCTCCTTTAACATCTGTTCTAGGCAAATGGAAACATCAACAGGCCTTTCACATAATTCATGTTTTTAAGAACTCTTCACAGGGAACTTAGTCTATCCAGAAATAAAACACAAGAAAAGAGCACTCTGTCTACAAACTTTATCCCTTTATTCATATACATTAAGATGCATAGCTCAGCTATTAGCTCTCAAAGAAGGAACTCCCACACGGTAGCAAGCTGTAATTTAAGTAAACAGAAACACCTGGAATTTTAAAAGTTGTACACAACAGTCTTCATATACAAAGAAACAGAATATACACACAAGTTTAAAAGTTGCGGAAAAGTACATGCAGCTTTAAACTGCAATGATAAAAAGCGATACCGAGGTTTTAAGAGTTTACGAGTCACACTTACCATACATAGAAAAGCCATGAAAAGGAATTACACCTAAAAAACATAATATATTTTAAAAAATATTTATTTTTATGCATGTAAAAAAACTGTATTTGCCCCCCAGTTTCTACATTGGCAGTCATTCTGCCTACTATAGGAACAAAAATATTTCCTTATTATGGCATGTGCAGTCTTGGATCTCAATCCTGTAAATATTTAAACACATGCCTAAACACATGCTATAGTTCCTAGAAAGTCAAGTAAAGCTCCATTTTCATGAGGTTATTACATATAAGCTTTGCCAAAATCAGAACCTAATTTCAGATAAATGACAAGGCTTAAGTGTCATGCACCGACAAGGAGGGAGCAGAAAAAAAGGAGGCCAAGACCTCTAGTAATTCATGTTATACTCTGCTAAAACACTTAGATGACTTGGCAGTTGTATCATGAAAATTTTCTCCTTTCCAGCTCCCATTCATTAATTTTCATATAGGACTGGTAAGAAGCTGCTGCTTTAGCAAAAGGTTGTAAGGACAACGCTTCATGGCTACAACACTGCAAAGAACTGCAGAGGCAAAAAAGGAAAAAGGGGGAACAAAAGTATGTGCTACAACCGACACCACTGGAACACAGAAGACATAGAAGACAAGGCCAGAGACGTAGATTTAAGAGTGGTGTCATAAGGCCTTGAAAGCAAGAGCAGAGCTTGAACTTAAAATACAAATGCAGTGCAAAAACAGGGAAAGGATTCAATAGACGGGGATTGAAATGGTCAAAATAAAGAGCTGAAAAAAAATTTGAGTAACTGAAATAACAGCAATGATTTTAACAAAATTATGTAGATTAGTTAAGTCTGAATTTTTTAAATGAAGACAAATTTTGAAAGGAAAACTTCAAGGTGTGGTTTGTCGAGTACTGAAAAGCTGGAGGCCAGACAGTTTCAGCATGTACCATTCAGATCCTCTAAGCAGTGACACAAGGCTGGAACACAAACTGCTGCACCAGAGGTTGTTTTTCCCTCTCCTTCCCACACAGACAAACTCCATATGTGACTACTAACACCAGGCCCTATGTGGTTTTGGAGTAGCTTCAGTCCAGCTTACTCCTTTAAATTAATGAATTTTGCAGTATAACATGAAAACATAAGTTGTAATAGAAAAAGAAGTTATCATGTATTACAGAAAAAAAATCCTCTATCTTTCCAGTCTACCACTAGAGGAGGTAATAGTATAATTCTTACCATTTGGAGGATAGAAAACAGCATATTCTTCCATTCCAAGTTTTCCTGTGAATCATCAAACCACAATTAAAATGTGATTAAACTGTTAAAAGGTAAAAAGATTTAAATTAGAAAGGTAGCATCTAAGTTACAACTATAAAAATCATAAATAATTATGTTATTGACCATTTAATATTTTCTAAAACAAGGAAGCAATGCAATAGGACAGGTATGGTGTCAGAAATAAAACTCAAATGCAGCACCAATAAGGGAGGATGACAATCAGCAAAAAATAAGGAGAAAGATTTCAGCAATGCTATACCATAGAGATTTTATTTGGGTGTATCTCAGGAGCTCTAAAGGTGTTTTGCTGCGGACTTTGAAGACAGTGTAAGTTCCATAAGCAGATACGGTAAAGGGGATAAGTCTGCCATGCTGTAGCAGACTGCCCGAGGGACAGGAAAAGCATCCACAAAGAGAGAAGAACAGATAAAAAGTATTCAAGGCTTCACTAAGCCTGCAACAGAGAGGAAGATGGATGGTATAGTTTCGCTACAACAAATTATTTAAGTAATCTTTTGCATACAAAGATACAAAAACAATCACTAACAGTACAGACTAACCTTATAACTTTTTATCTTCCCTGCAAAATGAATGTTATATTAGTTAACTGTATTTTAACTATAGAACATAATCATATAAAATCCACTATTAAAAAATCAACTATTTATTTAGAAATATAGAAGTGTCTCTAAGAATAATTACAACTAATAAAAACCTGTTATTATTTTTGTTTTAAAATCAGAAAATGCAACTAAAAAATGTAATTACTTATATGAAAACTTATACAATAGTCAGAGATCCCCTAGATCTCTGTGGTTTTGTTCACTCTACACAGAAGAATTTAGCACAGGAAATTTCTTGTCAGATTCAATGGAATCCGGATTTAAATATTTTCCTATAGGATGAATTGACAGAATTAAATTCAAAATTGGCCTGCAAAGCTCTTGCCTACTACCCCATAAAATTACATAATTTTATTACATAAAATTCTGATTACAGAAAGCAGTTGTTTCATTAAACTAAAAAATATTCTTTACTTTTCCTTTCAGTAGTTTTCTTGCTGTAAAGCCCGGAGTTGTAATCTGGAAGGAGAGTATTTTTAGTATAAAGTACAACTCTTGGAAAAGTAGCCAAAAATAGGATCTACAAGCCTTTTAGATTTACACTGCACAGGTTCAGCAGAGATTTAGATTTCAGTAACTTCATTCCCCAGATTTGTCTAGGAATAAGTAGGATGTTCCCCATAGCTGTGTTTCTGGGCCGCCATGGCTCTGTGCCTGAAGTGAGACCTGGGATCCCACTGCTGTTCTGCTCTCCGGTCAGCCCTTTGCTTGTTTCAAGAAGCAGGTAAAGAAAACCCCCAGAGAGAGAGAGAGAGAGAGAGAGAGACTGAGAATACCTATGGAGCATTAAAGGAGGAAGAACAAATTTAGAAAACAAACATTGTTTCTAGTGACATAAGAAGCAGCAAGAGGAAAACTGTCAGCAGAGATCCTGTTCAAAACCAGTACTTGGTATGGGGATCACATTTGGCTAAATACACTGGCATGAGGGAGCAAGGAAGAAAATGAGAATGCAGAAGGTACATGGAAAAAAAAGTGATTGGGTGGCTGAATGATTCAAGAAGGAAGACAAAACTAGGAACCTCTGGGTAAAGCCAAGGCAGATGAGGATCTAAGAAGCAAGGAAACCATCAAGAGGCACAGCATTAAAAGTTGACAGAGAAGACAAGCGGACTGAAACAATAAATTTAAGATTGTTAAGAAAACCAAGATTCACATGAGAACTTAAGCCAAAGAACATCCAAAAGTAAGCTAACACTCTGGAAGATGCCATGCTTTGAAAAAAATCAGTATAAGTCTGCTTGGTAGAGTTCAGACCTTCAAACCGAGGCCACAGTTCTTCAGCAACATGTTCTGCCCCTGTCTACGAATATCTGCGAAACTCACTGCTTTGGGAAAGTATCATCCTACCACCACTTCGTAAAGGACAATATTTAAATTTCTAGCTCTGATGAAGACAGATGTTGCCAAGATTTTACCATATTGTCATAGTTCTGTGTCTAATTTATTTTCATAAAACACTGGAGAATTATGCACAGTAAACTACAGTAAAAGAGCAACATTGCCATCTGGTCTTCATGCAATCAGCTTCTAAACTGTCACAATCTGTGCAGATGTCAACTGGATACATGAAGTTTATATTAACATTCTTTTAAATGTAGTCTAGCAGATGTAATGAACATAAAGCAAATTCACATATTGTATTACTGCAGCAGTCAACAAAAATATATACAGTCTTCCTTAGAACAACTCTTTTTACCTCGTATGTATGATTTGGGTGGGGTGGCACTACTGTAAGTAAAGTGCTCCAATACAGATGTATCTCGGGAAAAACAGAGTAATACCTGTAGGAGAGACAGTATGTAAAAATCAGTTGACAAAGCAATGTCAAACAGATGTAAAGACCTGCACTAATTAGCATCTATTACATGCTATTGAAGACAACGAATAAGGTTGAAAGCTCTTGACCAACTTAATTTACTTTCCTGTTCAAATTTCCAGGCTCGCTTTGAACTTGCTACAATTTTACCTTCATATTCATTTGTTGTCAGCAAAATATCCATGTTCTCCAACCCTCCTCTTTGCCTCAGCATGGGTTTATCCCCTTCTGTCACATCATTAAGTGACTGCACGTGCAACTGGTTGCTTTGACATCTATTAGATTATTTTTCTACTCAGCTACTATAACCTGGGAAAGTCCTAGTAAGTGAATAAGTGAACTAAACATTTACATTTTCACATATGTGTGTTTTCAGAAGACTGATCCTTACACTCACTTTCATTCCCAGGAGCTTTACTGATTGCTTACACAATACCCAGTTCTTTCAAAAAGCACAGATTATAATGTTCACTTTGTATCCCTAAGTTCTGAAATGCACATTGTATTTTGTAAAATATATTTGTATTTTTTACTGTTTACATGAATGAAAAATCCAGTATTCCCAGAAACTGCTATAAAATTAAATAGTAAAAACATTTCTAGAAAAAATTAACAATAAACTCATCACATACGCAGTTGTAAAAATTGTAATAATTAGTACTGTACTTTAAAATTTTCATGTTTTCATGCACTGAAATACTGCACTACCAAGAATGTACACAGGAGGGCAGAAGTAAGACAGACTTCAACTTGCTGCTGCCTCTTCTGCCAACCTTACACCCTCTCTGTTCTTGCAGGTTTTAAGAGTTTGTTTGTTTGTTTTATGCCTGTCCCAAGGCATAAAAGGAAGAAACGTTTTAGATGGTGTATAATTTATTGTAAGTAAAAATGAATGGATTTTTCCTTCACCTAATTATTGCAAACATTTTCCAGATACCAGCATTTGTCAAAAGGAAACATGCAAAACTGAGACACTATCATTTGAACAACATAGCTTTTTTTATTTTTTACAGAAAGCGGGTCATATTTTGAGACTTCTTCCTGGTTTGAACCTCAAAACTATCTCAGATACAAACATCATTTAAAATATAAATAGTTATATTATCTTAAACAGTTTAAGCTAAATATTATTCTTGCACAAGACACAATCATTTTCAGAGCTGCCAAAATACAGCTGACAATAACAATACACAGGCAAGCGTAATTCTCTGTATATGTTAACTGAGGTGAAAGAAAAAGAAACTAATCTAAAAAGGGCATAAAATATGTTCTTTCATAGGGGAAAGAATGTAACCTTAATTTGAGGCCCTCTTTTTTAGGAATACGGTGTCCAGTACCAGTATCTGGAAGTCTTTAAATTAAGACTATGCGTCTACTCAACCAGAAATTACGACTACACTTAAAAACTGCTGGGGGAGGTTTCTTTGCATGTATTCATTATGCAGGATGTAAGACTGAAGTATTCAAATTGAAACTCTGGCCTGAAATAATGAATCTACAAATTTATTTATTATGTATTATTTTTCTCATTCACAAAAATGATAATGCTAAAGAAAACATGACACAAATCCCTTTCTAAGTACAGAAATGTTTGGAAAACTACTGGATATTTATAATCAAAATTGAAAGGAAAACCACTGAATTCAAAGGACTGAAAAAGAACAAAGCCAAAGCTTTCACCAAAAAGAAATTACTGTATTAGAAGTAACTGTATTCTATTTCAGTAGTTATTAAGAAGTAATAAAAACATGCAAACTTTGGGATAAAGAAAGCAAAGATATTAAAGGAAATAAATTACATTATTTCATAGTGTTCTGCCCAGAAAGGACTGCATGTTACTGAAGAGGTACCAATAATCCAACCAAATACACTCATTGTTATTTCATGCCCAAACTTTCTGGTTTTGATGGATGCTTTATCTGTTAGGTAATACACAGACAAATGCCACACTCTGCTCAATGACTTGGAAACCTGAAAAGGCAGTAACTAGTCATGAAAGAAAACCACAAACACAGTGCAAACATAGAAAGAATTTATCAGGTTTAAACTAACATATTCATTACCTATTTTATTTAGCCAATATTTAATTCCAGTTATTATATGAAGTCAATAAATAAAATTCCGTATCAAAGTGACTCATACTGCAGAATTTTTCCAGGGGCCATAGAACAAAATCATTTGGCAGCAATGCATTTGCAAATTAGGTTGGAAGAGAAAATTATCAAGGAAAACTGATAACTTTCTTCTAGAAAACAGCCTGAGCACCAAACAAAACTAGAGCAACTAATAATTAGAAGTTAGAGATAATTCTTTGCCTCAAAGCCTTGCAGTAAAACTAGCTACTTAATTTTTCAAAGATTGTTGGTGACTCTCCTTCAAATTACTAAGGGTAGTTTCGTCCTTTTTATGATTTTCATTCTGTAATAATTGTTTTAGCTAATATAGTTATATAAAAATTAAAATATTCAACTGTGCTAGCCATTTAGAATTATGAACAAAATCTATTTCTGATGGTCTTAAAACAAAAGATTGTAATAGTTCATGTTCATTCATAATTATAATCCTGTGTCCACTGGAACTGTCAGGTAATGACTAATTAATATGTCTTAGTCATCTATATAGAAGCAGAAATAAGAATGAGGTTTTCGCATCCCATGATGCAGAGATAATGTTACAATAATGAAGATCATCTTTGACGCTTAAAATCAAGAAAAACTTCTACATGTAAATATTTTAGTGAATAAATATCAGTGAGTTGTCAATTATGTAGTCACTTTTTGAATTTTAATTCAGAAAAAAATTCAGACATAAATCTTAATATTGTAACTATTTTTAAGTAAAAAGGTTTATCATTTCATGAGGTTAAAATTTTAAGTATTAATGTTTAAATGCTTATTACACTAAATATTATATGTAGACATGACTGAATATTATTCTTAAATAGTAACACATATTTTTATATCTGTATGGGCTAAAAAGCATTAAAGACAGTTAAATTCTTAGTTAAATTACTAGCAGTTTTACATACTGCTGTCAAAGAAGAAACCATTTAGTTTCACGTAGCTCTAAAACAAAAAAATCAAGCAAGTCTAACCTAACAGATGTAACTAATGAAATTGAAAGCATGTGGAAATTGTATGTTTGCTGCATGACATTTATGTTGACGCTGCAATCAACTACACGTTAGGAAATTCATAAATGTAATCTCCTTCTATTTAAGGGCATTTGACAGGCAGCAACGAAGATAATTCTTCATAAATTAGCCGCGTTCCCCGTTGCTAGAAGCAGCTCCAGAATGCGAACAATCCTAGAAGAACCATGCATATCACTGCCTTATTCAGAATCAATGTCTTAAAGTTAAAAATATGTCACTGAAATATTTTTTATGCTTATTGTAGTAGGTGACTATAAAGCAGTTTTGGGTTTGGTTGGGTTTTTTTGGGGTGTTATTTTCTTTTTTTAAACTGGAACCCTGAATATACTGCAAGTCTTAATTTCTCCATATGTCACAACTGTTAATAATTTTGTTAGTGCAAAGCTGGAAAGGAGAAGAATACGGCTGACTTTGCATTTTCTGGCTTACTGCATTGAAAATACATTGTGTAGGGTCCTTCAGAGTAGGAGTTTTAGAAGTCCGTCCTGCTTAACCTGTTTAAGTGTACAAAATCGTTATTCAGATGCGAAAATATATGTAATACAGCAAACATGCATCTGTCTAGGGTCCCACTGTATTCTGCCTACACGTGAAACAAAGGCAGTCCTTACTCCAAAGATGCTACAACCCCACATTACTATACTTTCTAGCTTTTCTAAGAAAAAAATAGTTACATACCTGATATAAATAATCCTCAAATACAAAATAGTAGTCATCGTTGCTTGCTGTCAGCTTTACATCCTGTAATCAAAGAACACAGCAGTTGGAAGCCAAAAGACATCTTTTCAGACTCCCATAGAAGCTAAAGATAACACAGTGGTAGAAGACACTGTTTCACCATTGAATCATGAAAGAGCTGTAGTTAAGCATGTAGTCCACATTTTTAAAATAAAAAGCGCTATATTAACTTGATAATTAAAGTATCCAGAATTGAAACTTGAAATTGAAGTGGTTTGACCCCAGTGCTTTCTTCCTTGCAAAACCAGTTATTCCTCAAATGAAGTAACCATTTCTTTATGACATAATGGCTCAACTCAAACAGATGCGTTACACAAGAGCCAACACAAGCACAATGAGAGAATTTACAATAATGAATTCACACTGATTATTCTTAGACTCCTTAAAACCAAACCATCTAAGATTTTCTTTGTTAAAAAACCCCCAAGACACTTGTGTAATGAGTATACAAATCACTTAATCACTGTTTAGTGAATTACTTACTTTGTATATCAGGCTGTCCACTAAAAGGTCATGCTGAATCACATTTGACTTAAGCTGTTCATAATACAAGATATCCTAAAATTAAAAATAATGTAATCATCAGTCTGAGACACAACTTTACATTTAAAGCAACAAAGCCAATTTTTAACAATTAAAAAAAATTATAAGCATGTATTCAGCTGAAAAACCCACTGCATAGTTTATGAAGCATTCTATCATGGTTTATTCTAGTTTAAGCTCCAAGGAATGAGGCAGACAGTTGAGACATTATAAAATTACCTCCCCTTCAGATAATTAATAAAATGAGAATGAAGGAACTAGTTCAAATCAAGATGGTCTTGGAAAATTTATTGTTCCCACCATTGGTTTCCTGCATGTCTACAGAACATACACAAGGGTGAAACAACATGGAAGAATCAGAACAAACACTTCTCTGCTTTTGCTTATTCTATCACTTTCTTTTTAGAAAGGGCTTGCAAAGGAAAAAAAAAAAAAAAAGAATTAAATGTCACACTATCATCATGTAACTCCTAAACCCCTAAATACCTCTCTGCCATTATGCCTACAAATGAATAATGGTTTCAGATTGAATAACAGTTTCAGATGGATTTGGAATAATTCATAAACTAAACCAGCAGTCCCAAAGCTCCTTTCCCACCTGACAAAACTTTCGATCTCAATGTGTCTCTATGGACACCACACAAATACTTGCACATTCCAAGATTTACATAGTATTTACTGCTGATTTCTTTGCAAAAAGGTTATCTCTGGAGTAAGGATGTAAAGATCAAATGGGAAGTAAAATGGTATTTTGAGAGTGAGAGAATGGAGAAAGAATGAAGAAAAGGCTAGAGAACATTGTAACTGTTCTTTGTATGAATCCAAAACAGAGAAGTGGTGAATAGTACACACCTAGAAATTATTAGAATGAATACATTCTTAAACTATTAAGCTGAAATGAGGACAAAAGATGTATTTATTAGGTACTGATAACTACCACAGGGAAAATATTTACGTTTTTCTTTCTGAGAAATAAAAAGGGGAGGTAAAAATACTACACTATTTCTTTAGGAAGATCAGACATAAATATTTAATAAATGTAAGCTATTTGCAGTATGAATATAGCAATTTGTTCTTAAAAGATACAGAGAACTACTCTAATATTCAAGTCACAATGTTAAAGCATCAATACTGTAGTCTAATTAAGCGTAACATTGCCAAATGAGCAATGTCTGAAGTATTTTTTTCCATCTCAAATGATTATACATACTAGAATAGAAAGAGCCAATAAGAAAAAAAACCACAAAAGCTGCTTTTTCATGCTAAGCAGACCGCATGATTAACTAACTGTTTCTGCTGTACATGCAAGTGCTCCTGCCTAAGAAACAGTACAATGAAACTCATGGCTACAGGGGTACTAGGTAACACAACTACTAATCTATTGTAACTTGAGAAAGAGATTATTAGAATCTCATGCATTCCTGTTATCATTTCCCAGCTTTTAGTTCTCTAGAACTGCTTTGAACAATTGATAAAGGCTATCTGGAAAAAGGAGATTAAAGAGGTATAAAGGAAAAGAGTGATCTTTTGTTATGCACATATGGACCACGCTTTACACGCAGAAACAAGTTTTCTTATTAAAATACTTTCACCTAAGGTCACACAGTGGCTCTAAGCCACAAGCTAATATTATCACTAGCCCAGTGTTTTGTGTTAACATTCTCCTTCCTCTAATAGAAGGCCATTCAATTATGTTATACATTTGCTTACAAGAGTCCATAGATTTTCCTATTATTATTAAAACTATTGCAAAACCACAGCTAAAAATTAATCACTTAAGTACATGGTCCATTCATCTTGACAGTCAGAATAAATCAGTATTAAGTTTAATTGCTGATGATATATTCACACTTAAAATAGACTTAGTGATTTGGTATGCAAGAAAAAACTTTACTGAATGTATGAAGAACAGATTACTGTACAAGAAAAAATATTCATAAATGATGCTCTACTGAACTGACATAATGAGTTTAGAGTGCTAGTTTCAGTTGAGTTTTGTTTATGGCATCACACTGAACTATGATTATGTCATTAATTTCTTAAAATGTTTATCAGCTTCCCATGCCTTAATTCAACTGCATCATTAATTGAAATTTAAAGAATCATGTTAATGGCAATTACGTATAAATTACAGTTTACGCCAATAGCCAGTGAACAGCAGCCTCCACAGAAGAAAAACAGAAAACTGCTGCAATTTAGAATAAATAGGTTTAACCAGAACAGAGGATTTGCTATTTGTTAATCCAGATCAATACATGTATTTAAACCATTTTGTAACATTTTTTTTTGTTTTAGCAAAGATAAAGTGTACCCTTCAGACTTGTGTACTAATTTTAGAAAACAACCTACATATTGGAATATGGGGCAAGTACTGTCTGCGTTAGAACACAGATTTGAATTACTAAGCCGTAACCAATAGGACATACAGATTCTGAAATATATTTCCTTCCTAATTTTCCTCCTTAATTTGTTTCAATTGGGGTAAACGTTTCAAGCAATCAAAAAGGTGGTAAGAATAAGCAACCTGATGTCTAGGGCACTGTCTTAAAAAGAGAGAACAACTGGGCTAAGATTCTTCAGCACATCACAGAAACTGAATGGAAGTTCTTTATAATTCAGTTGAATACTTTCTTCAATCTGATTTTAAATTAAAGGGTCAACAGTTCATCAACTTATCTTTTTTCCAGAAAGAATAGTTTCTCCTTTTCTCTTACAAAAACTCACTAGGTCAACATTACTCAGAAAATCAAACACTGTTTGCTGTTGCTGTTAGAATTTCAGCATGAACTAAAATTTCAAACACAACTCAAAACTCCACCATTAAAAAGTGAATAGAAAATTTACATTGCAAATATTAGCAGACTAAAACAATTCTTGAATATTTTAACAGCACAATAATTCAGTAAAAAGACTGGAAAGACAAGCTGTCCATCTGAACTAGAGCTCCTGAGAAAAAGTTTGGGGAAAAAAGTCATTAAAAAGGGACTTGCAAAGCAAGAACAATCATAACCATTCTACAAGTAAAGGCTTTAACTCATTACTTGTTATTCGTTTTCTGTTAAGTTGCAATTTTTGTGATGCAAAATGATGTCTGGGCTTGGAATCATGCCAGTTTTTCATCTGCAACTTGACTACAAGAGGATCTTGCCCATGCCTCTTGGTAAGATGAGGCTTGTGATTCATGTTGTATTAATAAATTTATTCCTAATATCTCAATCATGAACAAGATTGGTCATGTGGCTTGAAAGTAAATATATGACTTCTGCTTAGTGATCAGTTTTTCTCACACAGTGAGGAATACTTTTAAGAGCTTCATTCAGGCTTCAAAAAAGATTCGAGTCTCATTTTACTATTTTATTGGATGTTTCTTCCCCCAGATGAGACAACTGACTACTACCAAGTTTCAGGACTGTCCAAGAACACAGTACATTTCTTAATCTAAAATGTCTTCAATTATTCAACCCAAAATCTTACCATTTTCATCCAGTTCGGCCTTTCTTCTGTGTCTGCCAAATCTTAACATAACCTTGATTTCTAAACGTCTTCCTTTTAAAAAGTGTGTTGCATTTTTATATAGAATGTAGCTTTTCTCAAAATTATACATATTTTATTTATACTGTACCTCCAAACATACTCATCTTTCCAGGCTGAAATATAAGTACATTTCAGGATTACAGTCCCCAGCCCTCTTGACCTTACAAAGCCACATACCAAAATTTCCACCCAAAAACCTCATACTGTATCCACCTGAGAGCATAAGGAAAAGGGAGCTCTAAAAGTAGCTCACAGGCAAGAGAGAGCAGTATCTTTCAGCAGCACCCAGAAAAGCTAGTTAAAGCAGAATCTGGTGATTCACTTTTTTTGAAATTAAGGTTTGGATTACTCAGCAGCCTGTGTGTGGGCACAGTCCACCTGTGGTCTGCCATGAAATCCCTGGCACTGGAGCTACACTCCCACCACTGAACTACAAGCAGCTCATGATTCATTTTTAGGTTACCCTCGTCACTGCCTATCTATACTTGCCTCTCAAATTTAATGCAAGAAGCGGGTGGGTGAAGCATAGAACTAGGAAGATGAAGACAGACTGACATTGGAGAGTCTAGAAAGGAGACACTAAGGTTTGTGGGAATTGGATGAAGCCTAAAGAATGGCAACCAGCATTAATTAGGTGACCTGAAGATTTTGGAACAGAAGTACCAGGAACAAGTACAAACCAAAAAACTAATCTGATTACATAAAGAGGCAATGGACAAAACAGTGAAAGAAAGTCCCTCCTGGCAATCCTTCAAGACAATCCAAAGCTTATTCTCCTTTCATCAGACACCTGTGAAATCTATTTGTAAAGTACATCCTTCTCCAGTCAAAATTGATGACAGTCCATTACTGCTATGGGCTTCTCTGCTATCTGAATGGTATAGCGAGTACCTTACGCTACTGATCCTAGTCTAAAAAACCCTTCTGATAAGGCAGAGTTACATAATGCTCCACTACAAACTTACCACCTTGCCTATTTATTAAGTTTTTAAACCTAGGAAATTGCATTCAGTAAAAGCTGTGGTAAAGCAAAGCATTACTAATTTCTGCATGCTGGAATTTGCAGAATTAAGATTTATTTTCAACCCACTAGCTCAAAAAAATTAGAGAGAAAAAACCCCTAAGAGACAATGAATAATTTCGGTTTCTAAGCACTGCTTGAATAGCATGCAGTGAATAAACAATAGGATAACACACCAACAAAGGAAAAAGAAATTTTAACAGATTCTCAGTAAGCATGTACCATCCATTTTGTGCAATCAATAAGGCAGACATCCCAGAGGAAAAAAAATGTGATTATGTGATTCAAGATCATACAATAAAAAATATATATATACAGCAAATTAGGCTGCTTGCACAGACAATATTAAATGTGACACTGTGCAGCTTTTAAATGTTTGACTTTACAACCTTAAAAATGCTCTTTTAACACAGTTCCTCGAAAATGTACCATTACAAAAGAAAACTAATCAACAATTCATTGCCAGGCAATGTGTTTATGCATTTCTAAATAATCTGGCATATACAGCTTATAGTTTATAATTCTTATGATTACGATGCTAGAATCATCCATTGCTTGGCTTTATATTAGCTTTATACAGAGGCTGAGCTTTACTGAATAAAAATTTCCAAACAACAATACTGGATGCTAACACACACAATGCTGCCCATACCAAACCCTCCTAATGTTTTCCATTAAAGAAAGAAAATGCACGGTTCTTATGAGTTAAAGATTCATACAGCTATAAACGTAATACAGCCTAAACAGCAAATCAGAAATATTACAGCAAGAAATCTCTGCAAACACACAATTCAATTCCAGCAGAGAAACAGTACACGGGAGGTAGAAAAAAGAAGTGTTAGATAAATCAATAAAATCTATATGAAATAAAGCAGATCATAAAGCAGCTACATGTATATGAAAACTGATTTACTATACTTTACAAAAAATAAAGCAGTGCATTCAGTATATGCAAGAAGAACATCATAGTGTTAACATTCTGGTAATAGTGACAGCCTTACTTTAGTGATACGCTAGTAAATGCAATGCTTAAAATGAACTATGAACATTCACCTTGTAACATAGCTATAGTAAACCACATGCTACCTGATCAAACCTACCTGATCTATGGGCAGTCTGCCAGGTCTCAGCCAGAAAGCCTATCCTTTTAGTGCATTTGCATTTTTAGTACCCAAAGTCCATAAAATAACTGCAACTTAGAGACCAGGATAACAAATACTATACTATGCTATGCAAAAATAGTCTTGGAAAATAAGATAAAAGGCTCCCACATCTGTTACATTAGAAGACACAGTTTGCGTTTAGCATGATAGAAAAACTTTCATATGCTCTTACATCACCAGCTTAGACTATTTTCTCCAAGATAGTATATCTTGTCCACAGACTCGGTAATTTCTGTTCTTTGTGGGCAGGGTGGATTTTGTATTTTACTATTTTCCAATCCTTTCCTTCAACACTCTCAAAGTAGCGACAAATCCACAGTCTGCATCACTTCATCCATCCTTACTTACCACCTTTTTCTTGATGTTATCATTACCGTTTTCCAGTCACTTATCCTCATCTCCCTAGAGTTCTTTCAGCATCATCACAAAATACTGTCTCACCAATAACTACCTGCACACAGTCTACTCAGTTCAGTCTCAAGGCTCTGGACCCTGTAGAATGTCTCCTAAATGAGAACATCTATTGCACTGAATCTCAGAATACTGTACCTGTGTATAGTTTATTTTTCTTCTTCATCTATAGTTGATGAGTATCATTTGCTAAGTGCATAGAAAGTCATCTCAAGGTAAAATATTATGTTAATGAAAACATTTTAGCTGCCCTGACATAAATGTTCACATGCATCCTTGCAATAAGTTGGAGCTGAATTACCATTTACTACACAGCAAAGGCACATACATGAGCACTTGTGATCAAACAGCTAACGCACTGTTCTCTGGTTTACTTAACAGTAAATTGATTTAATAACCTCACAGCAAAGGCTAACCTTTTGAGAATGTCTAAAATACTCACACTTCATGCATAGTATAAACGCATGTTAAAACCAACTATAAACTCGAGTTAACTTTCAAAGGACCAAACAGTGTGGCTGACAAATATATCAATAGACAGACATAGCTGTTCCTCTTTAATAAAGGTAATTGTTGAAAACTGTCCATATGAATTTGAGGAAACAGATTTTAATAAATCTATTTCTGTAACAACTCACGCCTTACGTGAACTTAAATTGAAATATTTTATCATTTTTCTGATTATTATCTTTTGGTAATCAAAACAGAATACCTGGCTCTTTTATTCAATTTCATTTTCCACATGAAGATAAAAATATTTTTAGAGCATGCAGCATTTAACAGAATAGAAACAGATGCAATTTAACCAACAACATTAATTTCACACCTATATTCCTGCTTTCATAGAGACTTCTAAAATTCAAGCTGTTCCAATAATTTAAAATAACTTAAATACAGTGTTGAGCGTATTAAGATGTATAACATTTCATTATCAACAGCTTTTTCTTCTATAGAAAATTCAATCTTCTATTTAACTAGAAAACAAAAATATTTTATTTTTTCAAAAAGGAATAAAATAAGTAATTCTAATACCAGACCAAATAACTTCAACTCCTTACATAAGATGTCAAATGAACAAGATTTACACTTCTTTTTAAGGGCATGATTGTACTCTGTAGTTACCAATAAATGCCCCAATATCACAAGAAAATGGCTTCATCCTCAAAGGACACCAGATACTATATAAGTCTCACAATTATGAGCACATTTACATGGATACATGTTATTTTTTTATTGCAATAAAAGCCTTGCATCAAAGTATTCAAATTCCTGCAAAGATTTAAATAAGAATTTAACTTTTAAATGTATATTAGATATATTGACTATAGCATGGCTTTGGATACTGCAAAAGATTTCCCTGTTGAGGACCTGCATTAAATACAAGGTACTATGAAAAACTGCTGCTGTACAAGGGAGTATGAAAACAATCCACATCTTACTAGTTCCTCTTTATGTTTTTTTGATTGTACATATGTAGAGCATATGCAATAAAATATAAAGTAATTTACAAGATTTGTACGTGCATATGATGACAAGTTCAAGTAGACAGGAAAAGGTATAGCACATCTTTTTGTAAAACTTAGCAAAAATAAGAGAGGTTCAGTCATCTTTCCAGGACTTTTTTCTTCTCGCCCTCTGAAAAACTCAGCACCATATTGGAAAACCTCAACTGAATATTCTACAGTATTTTGTTCATATATCTGTTAAAAAAATAGGGAACAGCCTAAAAGGCTTCAACACAGCATGGAGTTTTTCCAGGTGTGTGTATAGTTCTCATAAAATATTTACCAGTTTCTGTGACAACTCAGTAGAGCATTTCTATTTTGGAAAAAGATCACTAGAAGATATGTGCTTGCACTTTTGTGTTTTCACCTAGTCTTCGTATTTTACTCTCACTTTGCTCCTTACCTCTGGCTGATTAGAGATATTGAGAATGAGGGCCCACAGTTCAGGTCGGAGTGCTGTTGGACATCCCTGACGAACATATTGTTGAGCTGCAGCACTATCTTGTTCTGCTAAAACTGTAAGAAACAAAGCACGTAATGAATTGATGTAGTTTAAGACTTCCAAAGTTTATCAAACACTTTGATTTTTAAGTTAACTAACCGGTTTACCATGCTGTAAAAATCAGCTAATAAGAAAACATCCAAAAGGTCTGGTTTCCACTATGCAATTTTGGAATAGTTCCCTGGGAAACAAGGCAATTGGTATTAATAACCAAGGCTGTACTACCTTCTGTCATAAACCAGCACTTAGTATGTATCTATGGCTGTATCATGGCTAGATGCAGCTAATAGGCTGGCATCAAACAGAATGCCAGCCATATATAGCCACAAAATACTCCTGTTTCACTGTAAGTGGTATCTCACTTCAAATAGGAGATTGCCACTCACTTTGGTTTTTTGTCTCCCCTATTTTTATGTTAACTATACAGATACCTTCACAGATAATCTTGGGGCAAGAATTTTCCATTTCAGTGTACTGTCACGTTCTCTCATTATTGGTATATGTACTCTGAAAGATACAGACTTCTCAGAAGATTTTGGTTTTCCTTCAGACAGACATAAAACAAATATTCTACTGTTGACAGGTTTGTTTAGATGGGTCATTGTTGTTAAGCTTTAGGCTACTCTGTCACAAGGGCCTCATCCTGAATACAGTACCATACATACCTTACAGCAGATTATCTCATTCCTTACTTGAAACTATAAACTTGAAAGATGTGCATCTTTAGCTATCGTAATCTGGTAGAAGTGTTGTTTCCCATTGAGGTTATGTGGTTAACTGTTTCCTCATACCTGAAATGTCTTTCACAACAGAGAAATAGTGGGGACAATATTTCTGTGAGATCATCTAGACATTAGATAGGTATTGTACTGGTACTCAGAAGTTTCCAAATCTGTACCCTCTGATTTTTCTGAAGTCTCTCAGAAACAGCTTGCTTTTCTAAATTTCACTAAATTCGCTATTCACAATACCTGCCCTGACATGACTTAGAAGGATGAGAACGGAATTACATGTCTATTTAATTGACTCCTCTCTCCTTAAACACTGAATAGACCAGTCTGTCAATTTTCTGTTTAACCTGCAGAGCTCTAACATAGATTATGTGATCCTTTCTTCCTAAAGAAAGGCGGCAAAAAAAAAATAAATTCCTACATTCCCCACAAAATTTTAGAAAAGACCATGATTTATCTCAGTGTCCATGAGCACTTACTTTATTTTTTCTTACTGAGACACAAAATACTAAAAAGTAGTTTTGCTATATACAAGATGGGTTTTACTAAATACAGCAAAGAAAATTCCTCAGACTTGGCAATACCGCTAGTATAAAAGCAAAATTAATATATCAGTGGCAACCAAAGTCATAACCAACACTCAACAGAGCATGCAGTAGAATTCCCACTGAATGAACAGTTTATGCTCAAGACTCTTAAACTACATTTTTGCAGAATTTTGTGATTTTGCATATAGGAGAAGCTAAGACAATCACTGTAATAGAAGCTGCTCTACACAGACCAGAGATGAAGAGTAAGAATTACATTGTGGAGTTGAATGACTGGCTCAGGAAGTATGGATGGGGAATTTATTTGAAGAACAGAGATGGACAGTACCCTAAGGAATTCCTCTCAGATCAGAAAACAGATAATGAGGGGTAGAAAGAGGACCGCAAAAGGAGAATTAAGAAAGAAAGGTTGCTGTTTTGTTACTGCAACAAAAAAATGGGATGGAAGACTTCTGGGATGGTATCCACTCTATTTTTTTTCTTTGATGGTGACAATGTTTAGCAGGAATCACAAGAGACAGTGAGAAGCAGATACTGATGGACTTCAAACATTCCTTGTATGTTTCTTCTATAAGCAAACTCAAGCTAATAAATTCTTCTTTCTTTTATCTTTCCCTTTCCTTTGTAGGTTATTTCTTACCCTACAAAAAAAAAAAAAACAAAAAACAAAAAACAACCCAGAGCTTCTTTAATAAAAGCATTATACACAGACAAAGGAGTAAATTTTCCATAGTGGCTAATTATTGCAATATTTAGCAAATTCTGCAATCGCAAATAACCATTAAAAAGACCATTCTGATGCACAGGCGTAAATCCCATTACACTAATGAGAACTTTGTGTGCAGAGAAGGAAGTCCAGAGTCTTTTGATTTTAAAATGAAATTCAGTAGTGGTGTAAGTTATCACCAAAAAGTTATGTCTCTATGCTTCCTATTTAATTTTAATTAAGTATCTGTGGAGCTGCTTATCTGATAGCTATTGGTACACTGTAAATGCTTGCTTTTCTGTCCCTGTCTACATTACAACGGTCTCTGTCTGTGTTAGTCTATCTGTTGTCATACAAATGGAGTTCGTCATCCAGTATGCAAAGAGCCAATCTCACACAAAGCTGAGATATCACTTATCACATGTCTGCACAGAGATGGGTGCTAGGTGGCAAATCCACAAAGCTAGCTCACCTCTTAACACACGGTAAAACATTTTACACGCTTTGAACAATTGTTTACAATTAGGTTTAGTCACATTGAATTCTCATTGGTTCTTACGAGCCGGTTGACTACATGTCTAAATTTTTAAAATGCTATAATTTAGATGGAAATTTACTGAATTCATTCCTAACTATTCACAGTTTATTAAAGATGAAATCAGATCCATACCTTTCTGTCCAACACGTACATGTTCATTTTCAAAGAACTCTAGAAAATACAAAAATGGTAAAAAATAAGTGAAAAAAAAGATACTCCAGCAAGTAATGCATTTTATATTTTTATTACATACCATTACGTTCAGCTGATTTTTACTGCTAATGTCACTAAAAATTACCCTGCATCAGCATCAATATTCTTTTTCAAAAAATAAGAAGAAATAATACTACAGAATTTTTTCTTGCCTGAGTGACACAAATACCAAAGCAGCACTATACTACATGAACCTAGACTTTCAATTAGGTAAGTTTCCATTTAAAAAGGAAAATGACTTGATACTATAATGTTTTCCATTTATATATGGAAAGTCCATTTCAAAACCTGTTGCTACAGGAATAGATGCATACATGGAAAACCAACAGAAATTATGCACTATTTAAGCTGCTGTACATCAATATATGGATATTTTCTGTAATCTTTTCTTAAAGACAGTTATCTAAAAGATGTTTGTATATAAGCCTGTTAGTTGGCTTAAAATTTATTGAAATTTTCTGTGTTTTTGGAGACAGACAATTTGGTTCTTTACATGCTGAAGTGTTCAAACACACCGAAATTAATATCTTTTCACGTTAAGGTGACAATTTTAAATCTTCTCCAAATCTGTCTCTTCATATTTACAATGTTTTCTATTATTAGCTGTAAGTTGCTAAGAAAATCACTAGAATCATAGTTACAGAACAAATATTTATGATTAATTATGGAGAAAAAATACACAAATTGCTTGATAATTGCAAAGTATTCTACTCATTAGTGTTCTATTTAAATGACTGAAGCACAGTATTAGCTAACCAGGAGGCACTTGCGCTGAATCATCAATACCCAGCTGTCCTATATTTAAGCCTAGTTCACTGAAGTCTTCTTTCTGAAAAGAAACAAAACCATAAAACAGAATTAACAACATTTAATTCTCTAAATCACTAGATACTTCTTCTGACAGTCTTAAGGCAAATATTTTCTTTTAACCAAACATAATTCTTTTAAATACACACATATGAAATAGAAGCTTCGGTTTTTAAAGAGAAGGAACTCACATCAATTCTTACTCTAGTTTTAGTTATAGGCCCCAGTTTTCATGTCAGCTATGAGTTACACCTGGATGTAGTAAGGTGGTGAATGAAAGATCAGGTTAAGGCTTTCTAATTCCCAGCTCTTTTCCAATTCCAGATGCAAGTTTTCCTACTAACATAAAATTCTCAGGAGACTCATCAGTGAAGCATTAAAAGCTCTCCAATTATATTTTCCAATTATAATACTAGTACCCAAGCATTTCCTTTAATTTACAATTTGATAATAAAGGGATGTAAAATTACTTTGAGAAGAAAATCAGAAGCTAACTGATTGTCAGGTTACTGACCTTGTACAGCATCAAATAAAACTGTAGAATTGAGATAAACTACATAAAGTTTCTTGTACAGAAAAAAAATAGTAAGTGAATAACATGTACAGAAGTATATTTTTGGCACAAATTAAACCTGTGTGGCACAAAATGAAAACCTTTCTACTGGCAGATAATTTACTGTTTATGTTTTATTTTTCATTAAAAATGTCTTTTCATAAATTTATGCAAAGCTTATGCTCTGTGTTTTTACTACATATTTAGACTGATTTTTACTTTTAAAAGGAAAACCCTACCATGACACTAATATTCTCCCTTCCGGTTTAGAATCTTACTCATGAGCAAAGTGGAATAGTTCTTACAGAAACCTCTTGAAAGAATAAATATACTTACCAGTTCTGGAATATCTTTAACTTTTAGAGGAACCTGAATTAGCCCCAGATGATTTCTGAAACTAGGCTGTTCTCCATTTTCATAATTTGGGTTTCGAAGATTCATCAGTACCTTAAAAATGGTAGCTCTGTCATTCTTCGCATATATTCAGAAATCCTCTTAACATCATCAGTGTTACAAACGGTACATTCAGCATAAAACAATTTCCTGCAACTATCATATATAGGCCCAAATTATCAAATTTTATCTCAGTATTTTCAGTATAAAAAAGTAGCCACATTTTTAAGGAAGCAACCATATTCTACTTTGAAAAGAAAGCTCAAATTATGAATAAAAACACAGAAATAATTTTAAATATATGGGCTTAAGTGCTGGCTACATAGTAATATCTTGACTAAAACTCACTTCCTCATCAAAGCTACTCGCCAAGAGTATATTTCTGATGGCTACAATATCCAGGATATTCATCAGCATTACTTATTTCTGAAAGAAATTTTATTCACATTCTTACTCTGGCAATCTTATGTAGCTTTCAAAGTGTCACATAATTTGCTACCAAAATTATTTCTTACTAAATAACAATACACCAAAATATCTTTTTTCATTTAAGAATAAAAATTAATTACAGAATTGAAAACCTAAACTAAGGATAAAATTAAAGTGACAAGGAATCATGTCAAGATAAGTAACTATGATCTAAAAAGGAATAAAACAGTCACTTGCATACTGTTATTCCATGGGTACAGATTTTGATATTATAATGTTGAGCTGGCAAGGATTCTTTTGAAGATGAGTTTCCAGCTCTTAAGAAATTCTTCCACAACATCCTAACTCTACAATTCTCAGTCTTGTAAGTAATCTAATACCATATAACCTCACTGCCAGACTTGTAAGATTAATATAAGAAACTGCAAACTCTGGGGAAAAAAAAACAGTACAAAAGAAAAGGAGTGACCACGATGGTCACTGGGTAAGGCTAAAATGAAGATGGATTTGTTTACAGATTCAAGATCAAATACACAACTTGGCTGTTAATCCAGTGATGGAAAACAGAATAAATCAAGTTTTCAATATTTTCAGTAACTGAACAAGAGGAACTCTTTAGAAATGTAGTAAAATGGATAGAAAGTTTATTGCTGGATTCAGAAATGCACTCAAAATGCATAACCATGAAACAATTTACACTTAAATCAGAAATATTATAAACCTCCTCTACCACTACAAAAGACATTCCAATAAACTTGCACTGAATCACTTAGAAATATTAGAACATTAATGCTAACTGATAATTCAGTATTAGACTTCTACATTTTATTCTGTAAATTTGGAGGCCATGTTAACTCTAATTCTACACTGTCATCATGCTCTAGATGATTTGTTTCCTGTATAACTCACAAGATATACAGATACTGATTTTTTAAAATATTATTTTCAATTGCATTTTAATCCAAAATCTCCTACTGTGTCACCATTAAGTTAACTGTCATCAACAATGTTGACTGCCCATTGTCCACATCTATTCTAGGCAGAGATGGTAAAGCAAGTTCTGTTTTACTAAGATGTTCTGTGCTTGAACCATGCAAAATGATGAGTCATACTGTCATTTCTGACTTAAAAGATTAAGCAGTCACCGTTCTTTTTATTGGTTTGATTACAGACAAAAGCATCCAAATTCCACACAGTTCTGTTTCACGTTTGATTTTTCACAGTCTTCATAGACGACCTACAATTTCAACTGCATACAGGTCTACTATCTACCACCAGTCTATCAGCTTCACATATTGCAAGTTATCAGCCTAATGTATTTGAAATGCAAAGTTATTTACTAGATCAGTTGGAAAATTGCTCTGCAAGGAAAAAAGTTAGCTCCAAACTGTTATTTAAAGGAGAAGTTTATCACAAGTACAATTTAAAACTGCAGTTAAAAAGAAAGAGTCAATAGCATTTTGTCTATTGTCCAAAACATGGACTCAAAAAAATGCTGGATTTCACTTGCTATAAAGGACAAATTGTTTGAAATACGCTTAATTATTTTTCCCAATTCACATAAGAGACTATAATGGATACAAGTCAATGGCTGAGTGATTGTCTCATAAATGCTTACCTCAAGAAAATCTTTAGGTGCATAAACAGGCCGGAAGAGACTTAAATCTGAAATAAGATTTCAGTGATTCTATCTTAAAACCAAGAGGTGAAAAAACAAAGCATTTTTCCCATACCTGTTACACAATCTAGCAATTTCAACAGCATATTAGAGCAAAGATTAAAATAATATTATCACAGATATCATGGCTACAACCACCACATATTCTCCAAGATTATGCTACTGTTAGTGCCTCAGTTTTGTAAATCCCAAGTAAGTGAACAGTAGTCACAGGAAGCTCTACTTATACCACATAAATCTTTTGATTGAACCATTCTTAGACATGGGAGAGATATGATATTCAAAAGAGGGGCTTTTTTTAACTGCATAGGTTGCTGAATTAAATGTACTGCTGTCAAATAAAAAATAGGTACAACAATCCATGAAAAGTATTTGCCATCACAGAGGTGGTACTACGATACCTTTGCAAAGTCATTTCTTTTAAGGAACTTGGACATGAACTAACAAGGCAGTTAGCCTTGCTGTCCCAAAGGATGATTATTTTGTGCAAATGTATTTTTATCTTTTGTTGCTAGTATGTCTAAGCTTAAGTATCCATAGTTCTGAACATTTTCTTCCTATTAGCCTGAGCTTACACTAAGAGGAGCTGTGCCCTAGTGGTATAAATCTCTGAAGCACTGGAATGAGGATTATTATACCATAACCTCTCAGTGATGATTCAAAGTTAGTACAATAACTTGAAACAAAATAACAATGACATTAATATTTATTTATGCATAATGACACATTACTAATGAGAAAAAAAGATTTAAATCCGTTTAGGTTGAAGTGATTACATTAATCTTTGATGGATAAATAAAATGTACATGCTATTTTTCTATGCACATAAATTAGTTGACCTTACCTGGCTCATCAGTTCCCATTTCATTCCATTTATTAAGCAGTTCTTTCTGTTCAGTTAAAGGCCTCTGGAAGGCATAAGAAGGTAACTCTTCTTTTTTTAACAAAATGAGTAAAAACATGCCTATTTCAAATACATAACTCAATGTAACACTTTAAAAAATAGATTGCACTAGAAAAACAAATTATTATTTTTTTATACAAATTAGCCCCAGGCTGAAGGTATATTCTACTGTAGAAAGTCCAAGTTCCAGTTCAAGGAAAAAGGGAGCCCATTACATAGTTTCATGTGCTTACTAAGGAGTTTTAGGCTATTTAGTAGTCAGTTTCATATTACTGAAGACTTTCTGCTCCTTCCACAGAGCTGCTGGACTTTGTCATCAAATTTCTGTCCCTGGCATAGTCATGAAAAGCAAACACAGCTACATCCTTTATCTCAGATGATGAACTACAGAGGTTCTGCTACCTGTCATAGATACACAACAGGAGAAAGATAACGAACAAAACATTCTAATATTCTACCCCAATTCCATGATTCTTAATATTAAAGCCTCTAAATTAATAAAAAACAAAACAGAGCAGATTGAATGACAGTCAAAATTAGCAATGTACCAGCACCTATCTCTGAGTACCAATTTAAATATAGCTTTCTCCAGCACACAAAGTATGTCTGCGCTGTGTACAGGCTATGCCCCTAGAAGTTATACAGCTGAGTATGTACGTAAAAATGCTCTATTAAGAGCAATGAACATAGCAATTATCTTTCCAACATGCTGCTCCCTCAAAAGGATAATTACTGCAACAGTAAAGAGGAAGATCTACCTACAGACTTCATCGTCTCCTAAGTTGAGTTGGTGCGTACATTGCCACTGTCCCTGAAAACTACTCTGTATTAAAATTATTTGGATACCAGCCTTGCAGTTCTTGATAACCATGTGTAAAAAGAACATTACAAGTGCACAAGATGAGGCTTAATTTCCAAAAAATGTCAGTTTGGCAACAGAAAGTTGGTAATACATTACCTTCTGCGCTAGTGGGATACTGAGTTCTGTGCACATGCTGTTCAGACTTTTTAGAATTCGCTTCTCCCAGCTTCCCTAAAACACACACAAAAAATTAAATTTTATGGACTTTCTTTTTCTTCTAATAGCATTTATCATGTAATAACAAACAGCTTTTTAAAGTCATATATAAGAAAGGATAGCAAGAGTCACTGACCGACATCTGCAAAACTGTTAAGGGAACATTTGCAAACTTATTTAAATGGAAACAATAAAACAAAAAAATGTCACTTTTTACATCACAATAAAAAAACAGAAAAATGAGTTCTCACATTTCAGATCTCCAAAAAGCATGTATTTCACAATTACTGATTTTTGACGTATGCCTAATGATCAAGCTTCCTTATATATCAACATTTAACATTTTTCAGACAATTACAAGCAGGGCAATCAACTGTGTACAGAGAATGCCTTCTCCACTTTGTGACCTGAAGAAAGTGCAAGTCTTTCTGCACAAAAGGTATCTTAGGTGCTCTCAGAAGTTTAAAAATTTAGCAATTTGGTATTCTTCAATGCTCCAAAAAATAGTTCTTCTAAAATAATGCTCATGAAATAGTTGTCTAATCAAAGAGAAAATGAGAAGTAGGCAATACCTCAGAAGCAAGTGGACAGCTTAAAGAGCAATCAGATTCTTCCAACTATTGCATTAGACTTCAAACTCACCATATGGTCCCTAATCCATGGATAATTCCTCTGAAGTTAATGCCAACCAGTATTTACTTCCTTGTCTATTGGCTTAGGATTTTGCTTCTGTGATTACAGCAGCACTGGTGGGTCTTATTTTTAATTTAGTTTTCTGTGGATGATGAGTCAGGCCTCAATCAAATGAATGGAAAGACTCCTCTTAATGTCATTTAGCTCTATTTATTAATTGCAAATTTTACAACAGTTAGTTACTGTCTAACCACATGTTCAAACTTAAAGTTCTGCCTAAAAGGGGCTGCAGTTTATTAGACAGGATGTAAATGAAGGGAAGGGCAGATGTTCAAATGTTCTGTCAAAAGAAAAATTATCTTGTCTATAATTGTTTCGGTTTAGCTTCCATTTAAAAGATCCTTTCATGAATTCTTCCATCAAACAAAATAGCTATCTTTCAACAGAAATTCCTTCTCACAATCAAGCAATCCCTTCACCTTCTCTTGTATAAACAAAACAGATCTGAGTTTAGACTGTAAGGAATGTTTTCCAAATTACAGTATTTTTTATAATATTCTGTATAGTAACATTTGTCTTTGTTGAACTTCATATGGTTCTTGTTAGACCGCTCTTCTAGTCTATTCAGGTGGCTGCAGGGTGGCTCTCCCCTCCAAAGTGTCCACGTCCCCAGTCAGTTTGGTATGATCTGCAAACTTCATCAGGGTACACTCGACCCCATCAAAATTAAGTGGGGGGAGCATGAATATGCTCCAAGATATAAAAGCTACAAAAGAAGCACAGAGGAGGCAGGTGGCAGCTTTCTAAGACCAAGAACCAGCTTGTTCTAATGAGCAATGGAGGTCAATACTCGGTATGACTGACAACTGCCAGACCAGACATTAACCCACATTGCATTGGGGATGCAACATGTCAGTAATAAATCACTTCTGGATACTCATAAAACTGTGTCATAATTCAGCCTTCAAGACTCTGCCCAGTAAAAGATGTTCAAATAAAAGCAAGCAAGTCAAAACAAAAATAAGGGTTACACAGCCTCTGCAAGCAAGACGCCCTTCCCCTCTTCCCAGGACAGTGCAGTTACCTGCAGTGAGCAGAAACAGAATGCAGTTTCCTCAACTGAAATAAAAGCCAGAGGCAGAGTTCACAAAGCCATTTCATTGATGGGAACAATACATTTTCCAAGACAATTCCTCTAATTTCACGAAGAAATTTAACACTAAGAAAACATGCTGCTGGGATTGCTGTGGTTACAATGATAACTTTCAGTAAAATAGTTGAAACTGAGGAAGACAGTACTGCTATTTGCGAAAAACTTCAAACATGTCTATTACAAATCAGATTTATCTTATCCTGTAGCAACGTCATTTATAAACCTTCACTGCAAGTAAATGAACCTGAGCGGACAAGAAATAAACTAAACAAAAATACGTCACAACTGCATATACTACCCAGGATTAGTTACAGGTTTTTTCAGAATAATGAATCCTAAAATTATTTCTTCTAGAAGATTAGGCAGAAATGTGATTCTTTCAGAGTGTACCCAGTCAGACCTACTCTGTGGGTAGAATTCAAGGTGCCTGGACACAGATTTCATTTGGTACATTTCCCCTAATCAACATCTGTAAATTTTAAAAAGAAGAGAAATACAGAAACTACGTTGGTACTGCTGTCATTCTAATGCTCAGAAACTTTTAATTTGGCCTCTGATAAGAGGCATAACTTAATTTAGGACACAAGAAACCAAATCAATACGTGATCTAAAAGAGACCTGAATATCCCTTAATCCAACTTCTATAACAAGAAACAGAAATTCTTTCAGGAATAATGAAAATGTTATCAAATTTATTTTGACTTTAATAATTTCCAAAGAAAACATTATTCTGTATCAACTATTCAAGCACTCTATTTTCTCAAAGAGATTTAGAAACTGGGAAAGGTAAATTGACTGTTGAAGGATCTTCAGCAGTCACAGCATTAGTATACGTTGTATTGTCATTTCAATACTTTCAGAGTCTATTCACTAGTCTGTTTCAAGAAAGAAAACTGGTAATTTACCTGTTTTTTTGTCCTTTAGGGATTATTTACCTCTTCTAGGAGAAACTACAATACAGATAGGAACATCTGTATTACACTTTAGAAAGTTCCTAGTACCCATGCTCCTATTGAAACTGTAAAGCTACTCATATTTGAAATAGGACTTGGGGAGTGCTCTAGCTCGTCACTATCAACATACAGTCAGAATGCTTTTTAGATTGTGTGTCTCTATAGCATATACAACATGGGGAATCTGGTCTTAGCTAGGCAAAACACCTACCAAAATATCAATAGCAAATACAACAATATACTTCAAGGTAATTTTCCAATCAAGTCTGTTGTTTATGTATGGACTTTCTTCAAAATGCAAGATCTGAAAACAAGCAAAGAGGAACATACAAAAATGTAATTACTGGGAGGTAAAGATTTGCTTTAGCAAAGCTCCACTTCAGTAAGATCTTCACAGACTTGGCTAGAAGCATGGAGGTAAAAAAAATCTAACAAAGCAAGGCACATACAGGTTAAAATACAGACAATTATGGTCTTCTGCCTTCCTGGAAGTCTGAAGTGCAGCCCACCAGGGACATATTTATCTTTTTGGGTCCCTATATTTTTAGATAACCAGCTGATGCTACTCAAGTAGAACACACTGAATTCCTGTTAAGATTTCCTGTAGTAATATATAAAATTTCTAATTTTTGTGAATGTACTCCACCACTCTACTTTTAAGAGCTGCCCTACCTTCAGGAAGGTATACTGGATCACAGAAGATTACCCAGAGTTATGTTTCTGACTGCACAGATTTCAGATAAACCTATCAATTTTTTCATTGGTGACAGATTTAAAAGTAATGGAACAAAACTTTAAAGACAATCAAGCAAAAATAAGTATTATTAACTCAAACAACATGGGTTCTCTAGAGCCAGTAGAGTATCTCAGATTCCTTTGAAGATAGCTAGTTAACTTAATGTTGCCTTGCTCTGGAAAGCAACACCTTTCCCACTCTTATTGTGCTGGAGCCAAGCAGACCTAATCCAACAAAGAATTGGCTGCTCCCTTCCTGTTTTCTTACTCTTTATACTTTGCAACTGGATGATGGGATATCTTTTCTTATCTACCTATCTCCTCCTCAAGTTTACTTTTTTAACATTTCTCTCAAAATCCTGAAACAAGCTCCCAGCTTACAGCTAAAAAAGGAAAAAGAACTTGTATGGATTAAAACATAGCAGTGCAAATTCACGGTAGTCCTATAACATACTATTAATTATAAGAGTTGATATTTACAGTGTTTGGTTTGTTGTGAACGTTGTAAAATCTACATAGGACAATTAAAAGACAGCCTCATGGGAGGTATCAGATTGTGGAAACATTTTTTAATATTTCTTTGGTCTCAGCTTGTTATGCTTCTCTTTAGCTCTTTTTGCTCTTATTTTTATGTTGTTCACTTCATTTCTTCATTGCTGTTCGCAGCAGAGTTGTTCTAAAACTAGCAAAGCCTTTCCAAGTGAACTCTGGGAGCAAAACAAACAGTTGAAGAGGTCTGCAATCATTTCCCCTCACCTACATGCAGATATGAAAATAGTCAATACGGCAGTTCAATGGATTCAGGAATGTTTCAACTCAGATCAGCCTCTGCTGGGCAGGTAAAGCAATTAGCCAAGTTCAAATTTTTAATCGTAGAATCTAGTGCTAATACTTTGCCTGCATGAAAAGGTGTAAGTTTTAAGCAATAATTCTGCTGTTTAACAAGGCGGGAAGGGGTGAGCTACCTCCCCAAAACTATAACCAGACCAAATACCTCAGAAAACACCAGAGATGTGAAATAACCTGATGTTTTAAACAAAGGTTCTAAATATTGTATCTGACATTTTTAAGGAAACAAAAACCAAGACCTAGTATTACTCTGCCTAGGAAAGACCTAAACAACAGTGATCAACCTCAGCTGAAACACAGGACCAGCTCTCTAGCACACACTATTAGAAAATACATATTTTGTTACATTAATATTCAAAGGTGTGAAAATATTAATGCCAGTATTTTTTCTACACTGGACAATACCACAACTACATGAATGGTTTACAACATTACTACTTGTTGCCATTAATGCTCAATCCTTTCCTAGAAAGCTATTTTTCCTTTTGAGGTAGTGAAAAGAATAGAGTATAATAACTTCAGTCTGCCCCCTAAAAATGAGAAAACAGAACCAATTTAAAGAGAAAAAGGGTTAATTATGAAGATCTCAATATCTAGGAAAATACCAATATAGTTTCAATTACTAATTCAAAGTAATTCCAGTAACTGCTATCAAAGAAAGACAGTTTTCAGAGAGCATTACCCTTCTTTCCAGAACTCTGAAGTAGAGCAAAATTAATTAAGATAGAAAAGGATAAATAAAATGTCAACAAGCTCATAACAATGGAAACAGTATCTTAAACAGTGGCTGTGCATAATAAAAATAGAACATGACTTACATGGAAAACATTTTTCTACCAGGACAAATTTTATTGATAGAATCAAATTATTCTTTTCCAACTGTTGTCGTGCTAAAAGACAAATAAAATGAAAACATCTACCCACAAATAAAACAAAAATAGTCCTCCACCTTCAAAATGTAAATTAGATTTCCAATACCTAATAAAAGTAAATTGGTAAGTTTCCACTTTTATTTCTCTCCCCAAAGGTATTAGCAAGCTGTACATTTGCATTTTAGCCATTTCCAAATATTTGAAAAAAAAAACCCAAAATCATCAAAACACTTGACTTTGTAAGCTTTTAACATTGTTTATTGCTCTTTACTCAAAAAGAATAACAAAACCTCGTTGTGATTCAACTGATCTGATTATGATTGTTTTCTTATGGACCTATTACCTACAGCAATAAATGTGTGTTTATATTGAAAAACCAAACAATCACATGTATCTCAGTAGTTTTAGAAAGTATAATGTTAATTCCCTAACTGTGTATTCATTACTGTTCCACGACTATCACCATTTATCGGTACTTCTCTGTGAAAAGGATACATATGCCTTTATTGAAGAGTTGTATTTCAAGAAAGGATTTAAGAGGATCTACTGGTTTTGGCTGGGATAAAGTTTATTTTCTTCATAGTGGCTTGCATAGTGCTGTGTTTTGGATTTGTAACCAAAATAGTGTTGATAACACACCAGTGTTTTAGCTGTTGCTGAGAAGTCATACATAGCTTTGAGGCCTTTTCTGTTTCTTATGCTTCTGCACCAGCAAGTAGGCTGGGGGTGGACAAGAAGTTGGTCAGCTAGGACTGAGCAAAGGAACCATGTGACATCATGCTTTAAATAAAAAAGCTGAGAGAAAGAAGGAGAAAGGAGGGACATTCAGAGTTACAGTGTTTGTTTGCACAAGTAACTGTTACGTGTGATGGAGCCCTGCTTTTCTGGAGATGGCTAAACATCTGCCTGCTGATGGGAAGTAGTGAATGAATTCCTAATTTGCTTTGCTAGCATGCGTGGCTTTTGCTTTACCTATTAAACTGTCTTTATCACAAGTTTTCTTACTTTTGCCCTTCTGATTCTCTCCCTTATTCTGCTTGGGGGAGAGTGAGCAAGTGGCTGAGCTACCTACCAGGGCTAACCCACCCCAGAGGATATGGATGCCTAATACTCTTAGAAATCGGGGTATGAAATTTTGAAACTAGTAAAGATAGGATTTCTCCTAGTCATTCCTAAACTATTAGAAAAACAGTCCTTTCCACACAGAGCTAAAAATAACAGTTACCTTAAGTACTGCATACACTTCTATAAAATAATAACCAATGAAACTGGTTTAGACAAACATAGATATACCTCTGTGGTTTTCACATTAGTAAACTGATAAGAATGATTATTTTCAGGCAGTAAATTGTGGCATTACATTTCACACCACAGAACAAAAATTGTTTAATACAATCTTTGTCCCCAAACGCTAAAGACTGAAACCCAGGATAGCAGGATAAGACTTACAGGAATAAACAACAATATGATTGAAAAAATAACACAATTTGTTGAATACCTTGTAAAAGAATACTGCAATATATTTCTAGGCATGGCTGAGTTAAATACAATTTTATCCTTACCTCAGATGTTTTGGTTAGATCATATTCTTGAAGCATTTTTTTTTACATTTTTACGTAAAAAACTTTTTTATTTATTTCAAATGGCTTTTATTGGTGAGAAAATAAAACCAACGAAGCAAAAATATTTTTTCCTGACATGAAAAATCCTCATTTAATCTTTCATAGTCCAGTTTTTCTTATTCTCCTTCAATATGCCTTAAGATCCTGAGCACTTTTCACCTTCCTTTCACATTTTTAAGTATCAAATATGTCACCTTTCTGAAGATCTCGCTATCTCTGCAGCCTGTTGTCTTTCATTGCAAAACTGCTTGTGTCCCTTCAAAACTATTTTTGTAAACCTAGGTGAAATGACCTATAGCTACACTTTTTCTTCTTCCCAAGAAAATCAAATTCTCCTCCTTGACATACTTCATATTGTCTCTAATCTAAATATTCACCTACCTGTCACTTTCATGATTGGAGAATTACTTGAGTATTTTTTGTATGTATGTAAAATGTCACATACACAACATTACTATTAACTTCAATGCAATTACAAATTTGTGTTTTTCCTAATGTATAAACCCTAGAAATTGTACAATAACATTATACAGAATAAATCTCAAATAGTGTAATGAAAAATCTGATATGAACGGTAAAATTGGTAACAACCAACCTGTGCTTTCCTCATATAAGCTAATGGTTCTTTCATATGCTCAGGTGGTGCTGCAGGATGACAGGGCGAAGGAAACCTTAAAAAGAATAGTATATTTTAAATGTTCAGATTTTTATTTTGCTTGATTAATTCTGTATTTGTAAAACTAAACATAACTCCTTTCAGCAGAGCACTAGTAAAACCACTGCATATGTTCATGAAAACTAAAAATAAAAAATGTTATTAGAAGTATTTCTTCCTCATCCTTTCCTATGGATGCAAACAATATAAAGATATGTGAGTATTAACATTTCAACATGAGTTCTTCTTATATACAAATAATGCTTACTCATAATTTCACATGTTTGTAAAGTCAAATAATTCTATGAACAAATCAGGTATTTTAATAGTGTATCCTCTTCACATTATGTCACCTTTATGACTCCCTGGAACTTTTACTATCCAGGACATTATTTTTTTCAAGAGATTATATATTTCTTGGAGGATTTCCTTTTAAAAATCAATAGAGAACATGTACATATCCAAAGCAATTAGAACTTTGTGGTGTTGACCTAAGCAAAATTGAATATGCACTCATAAACTGAATTATGCCAAAATATAAAAGCTGGAACAAAAATTTAAAAAAACCAAATCAAAACACTAAATTATCTTCCCGTAGTAGTGCAGATTATTTCTAAACAAGTTATTGCCAAACATCTCATCCAGCTTATTGTTAATTGCTTCAAATGTCTTTCAGGAAACAAAATTTACGCAAAGCTTCTCTCACAGTTTGCCTGTTTCATTTGTTGAAACGTGTTCAATCAGTTCCTATCAGATGATTTTGGGAAATCCTCCCCAAATTTCTTCCCATTTGTAACTAGTAAAGTCATTCTTGTACTTGCTGCTAATTTGTTCTGGACAACTCTGTGCTCATATGTAAAATGGAATCAATAATAACGAATTTCAGCAAAGCTGTTTCTTGGCTTCTCTACAATGTTCATGACATCATGGTACTCTCTAGTTAATTTCAATCTTCCAGGACTATTTTCATTATTTTGCAGCTTTTTTCTGTGAACTCAAAGAAACTGTAAGTATTAGTCCAAAAGACAGGTAAATACTTTTCCCTTGAAAGATACAATGAAGACAACTCCTTACTAACAGACACACAGAATCAAGTCCCTTGTAGTACTAAGACACACTGTTCAAAACCGGTAACTCTAATAAGCTTGTTCAAATTAGCACAAATAGATTTGCATAAACATTTATTATATAGTTACTTTTACAACTATATAGGTTACAAAATCCCCTTTTCCACCTTGCCAGAACATAAAGGCAACTTACGCTTCCCAGAATTTTGCTGAACAATAATAAAAAGGGTATTTTACAAATTTTAGTGTGTTTATAACCATATCCCAAGCATGATGACCACTGATCTGGTAGGTCTAGAGATCTAATATCTTAAATATTTTTTTAATAATTAATATAATAAAATATCTGTTATGCTGTCATAAACAGCTGAAACTAAAATTCATTTGCAGCAACCACCTCAGCTACGCAAGGATTTTATTATGACTGTCAGTACCTTTGGAAGTAAAATAACAAAGAAATTACTGAAGTAAAAAAATATGTTGATATTTCTTTTACTCGTTCCTTAAAACATACTTGAGTCCAATATATTCACTAGGGTGAAAGAGAAATAATAGCACTTTAAAAACAGAAATTAAGCAGGTACCCTTGGTTTGACAGATTTTGCAGATAATAATAACACATTATACACCTATATATACAAATGAATTAAAAGTAAATAATGTAAGCAGAACTTATTAAATAAAAATACTAAATTAACTCACACATTGAGTTCACTATAAACAGCATTCTGAAGCTTCTTTTCCCAACCTGTTAAAAAAAAAAAAAAAAAAGATATCCAGAAGACAACTTTAGGAATTCATACTAATGGAAAATGTTGCTTCGCAGTCACTAGAATTTTCTGTCCTGTCTCAATTCATGTCTACCTACCAGACAGACAAGAGATGAAGAAACTTCAATCTAATTAAGACAGGAAAACCACAAGTTGAGACCTGTATAAAGGTTGAATATCCTCTATTTCCATCTACTGTTCAAATAATTACAACACAGTTTTGGTTAAATAATTATATGGTAGTTTTCAAAGCCTTCATATTATTAAAACAACTATAAATATTAGTAGACACAGTGTTCCCAATTATTATAAATCTTGTATCGCTTACCATCAAATCTTCATATTATTGTTACATAGCCCAAAACCTCCAATGAAACTTGGAAATTTAACTAAGGCTAAAATTTTCAAGAATGCCTTCATGAATGCTAATTTCTGTTTTCAGGAGTGAACTCTTGTATTATTCAGAACTTTCAAAAAAATTACCAGTATCTTACAAAATTATAAAATCACTTCTTCGCATAGTATGTTTTTCAAAATACTGCTTGAATCCATGAAGTTCTTCACTTTTAATTTTCTCTATCTTGTTTAATAATCTGGAATGACTGAATGTCTGCTTCTGGCTACTGTCAGCAACAAGATACCAAGCTGCACAAAGTACTGTTTTCATCCTGCACCTCACATATGTTCTTATGTAGAGCTATACTATTCACAAATGTATCAATGAAGTATTACAAACCTGATGTCTTCAGAAAGTTCTTAATATCTTCTTTCAGTGATTCCAGTTTAATTTCTGGTTTATGTAGGCTAACCTAATATGAGAAATAAATAAATGAATAAATAAATCATCATCAAGCAAGCACTAAAAAGAAAGTAAACTGTGTATTTTAAGTTATGAAATAAGAAACATAATACATGCTTAAGGTTGCATACAAACTTCTATGTTTCCTTCTAACTTGATGACAGTAACTGCAGCCAAAAAAAATAAAATTCACCAACATTTTCCTCACTCTATGTCTTTGCTTTTACATCAGTGCTAAAAGCTGTATGTGGGGAAGGAAAGAGAGGAAGGAGAGGAAGTATGCAGTGACATATGTGCTTAATATTCTGAGTAGGTACACCAAATACTTAGTACAAATGCTAGATTCTACACATTATGACCAATCCTTTAAGGTACACAAGTAAATAACTAGCAGCCACTCACTGTATTCTACATGAAAGAATCAATCTGAAAATGTTCCATAACTTCTCACTTAACCTCTCACAGTTCACCTCTCTCAGATAAGGAATGTCATATTCGAACTTCAAATAAAAACTGTGGACCAAACAGCCCCCACCGCAGCTGTGACCACCGGTATATACAGCCTCTTGTAATGAAATGCACTCAACACAGACAATAAGGCACCAACCAGCTTTACAACTGTACCATGACACTACCACACAGATGTTCAGCAACAGCAGGAGCAGCTGCTATAGCATCTCCTTCTTCTATAGCTAGACAAGAAAACAAATAGACCACAAAGGCTGAAGAGGACAACAATCAGAAACTCAGGAGTTTCTGTGAAGTGACTTCTAATATGTATTTTCCTAAACATGGAGTGTGGCAACAGCGGATTAACACCAGAAGATAAAGCTAGAGGTTTAGAAAAGAGTATCAACCCTGGCTGCTAACCCGAAAATAATAGTGAGATTCTGTGTGCAAGTCAGGCCACTGCCACGACAGCTCAAGGCATATGTTAGAAGCATATGGCCCCATCATCTACCTAGAAATGTGAGATATTTCATACAAGCTACTCAGCAATATGCTGTAGGCCTATCAGCTGCTGCTTCATTTGCAGTAAGTTATGCTGCTATTAAAAATAAACTTTAACCAGCTTGTTCAGTTTGCCAGCCCTACCAGCACAGCATGCTTTAGCTCTATTACACAAAACCAACAAACTCCACAATCTTATCATTTGCCTCACAGTTTATATATGGAAAAGGGTATTTGCTGTGCTGCACAGCTTGCCAGAGAAGCTGGTCTAGATGAATTCACAATGCAGAATTTTAAAGGAAATCTTTCTTTTTCCCTAGTTGAAAAGAGGAATGTCTAACAATGCAGAGACTGATAGCATCAGCATTTCTGCTCTTCTTTCAAGTCACCTTGCCATTACAGGTAAGGAAGGCTTTATATTTGGTTTATCAACTGCAATAGTGAAGAGACTGTAAGCATGCTTTCATGAGAAAGAAAGGTGATCATAAGCATAAGCCATAGGTGTGGTGAGTTGCGTAACTCATGTCAAATGACAAACATATTCCGTTCAGCACAATGGTAAAAGCTAGAGAAGGATCATTGCTAAAGGCTGGGAAAAAAAAGAAAGGTTTTCATGAGAGTTCTGGGGCAGCTCACAAAATACCATTTTAAGCAAAAGCCTCAAGGAGTATTTGATGAAGGATTCCTTCTGAACCTACTTTGATGGAAAGTCCTGCGTCTGTTTTGGACTGACGTATGTCAGGCTGAGTTTAATTTTTTTCTGTTGCAAGGCAGTGGTTTTGTACCTCTCCTGTATGAATTTTAAATAAAGTAACACCCATCAAACTGGGCAGATTGTGCCTTACTGTTCCCCAGAAGTTTTTGCACATACTTCCATAAATGTTCAGCTTTGTCTTCTGCATTAAATATGGCCAATTTTAATACCAAGGTCCATGGGGGTTTTACCTGTGGAGCCTGGTACACATGCTTCAAAATCCTTTTTAGATATGCAAAAAACCCCTCACAAATACAACGCATTGACAGATGTTGTGATACATCAACAACAACAAAAGCTTTACGATCTACTAAAAAGTGGGTTCATTGTCTTGACACTGTAAACGGTGCAAGAAGTAACAGAAGTGCAATCAGGAGAACTGATTTTTAATCCCCTGCTGTTCACACACCTGTAAAATTTGTGAGCTCTTGGCTCATTGAGGAAGCTCTGACACTCATATTGATCACCTTTTTTTTTTTTGTGGATTCCAGGAAACTCTGGAAATTGATATAGCGTATTGCACTAGAGGGGAGAAAAGAGTTCAGTCCACACAGACTACTTCCCATTTTCCCTGTCAGACCAAAAGATACAACAGAGGACTTTCTCATAAATTGCTGGTCCCAACAGAGCCTGTTCCCCACCTGCGGAACAAAAAACCCCAGTAACTCTATTGTACGCAGCGGGGTGGCAGTCAAAAAGGAAGCAGGACAGCACTTTCGGGAAAACTTTCTCCAAGGATTACATTACCGCATCAATGTCCACCAGTTAACTTCAGCCCTTCATGCCCATTTATTCAGTCACGTTCTATCTCACTATTCCTCGCTCTGCAGCAGCTGCAGTAAATATTCCTATGCTAATCTTTAATTTACCATAACTTCTATTTTTAGCCTCTTTCCCATGTCCTTTTCTTTCTCTTGATTGCAAAATGCTCTACTGAGAGAAATTTTCACATAAGAAACATGAGAATTCCCCTCCAGATTATTGGGGCAATTCTTGTGTCCCCACTCTTCCCGTTTCAGGATGCAATTGCCAAAGCCTCCTCCTATTTCTACTTTTTCCTTTTGTTTACTTCTGGATTATGATTGATACATTCCTACAGTTTTAAGCAGAGCTACAGAGCCACAGAAACTGTCAGTTATGGACTCATTGCATACTGGATTGCTGATCAGTTTTCATACAGAAATGAGATACCTGCAAGGTGAGGATCTGGCAGATTGTCCAGCTAGTGGCTGCAGACAGTTCCAACATAGAAGAAGAAAATACCCTAGCTCTGAATAACATAACCAAAGAAGAAAATATTTACTTCAGTAGTATCGAAATCCCTTCTGAACTGTTTTGCTGTAATTTAACAGAATGGTACCTCGTTGGAATGTATATGGGTGCATACAGGAACAAAATTGAGGAGTCAAAGAGACTTAGCAGAGCTGATGTTCCAAAATTACTAGACCAGGTCTCCCACATACTTTGATTTTCCTTTGGACTAATTGATCTAACTTCTTTCTGTGTTATACTATGTTGCAAAATACATTTAGGTGGTTTTATTTTAGGTGGGGTTTGTTTGTTGTAAACTGCTTGGTACCACCTACTGCCTAAGTGTCATTTGCATTTTCATCCCCTGTGAGTTTTTGGGAAAATGAAAAATATGTTGAAAAACTTTATTGATATAAAAACCATTACTATGATTTACACTGATAAAAATGCCTAGCTAAGATTTACTGGGGGAAAAAACACCTTGATGAAATTTGTACTGATGAACTAAATTCACTTCCTGCATGATCATATGCAGCACACACCCAGGTATAACTACAGACTCTCCAATTTCAGTATATACATTTTGATGAAAGTATATCTTCCTCTTTCAAAAAAAAAAAAAATCTGGTACTATAATGAGGCTATCACATTTACGGTAAAGGAGAGTGAGCAACCCATGAAGGCAAAGAGTGACAGCTAGACCAGGGAAGAAGGCTATTCGGAGACTCAGTCAGGCCAATACAGAATCCTGAAAGGAGACAGGGATGAATGTAGCATATTTCAGCAAGCAGTAAAAAATTATTTTTAATCAAAGTTAATATCTACCAGTTTCTTTTCCCATATAACTGGCATTGAGCATATTCTCATTGGATAGGGCACCAGGTTTCAGGCATTGGGTGTCCACGTTCACCTACAGTCTTGGTCAACTTCTTGCAAATCAAGAAGCAACTGGCTGTCAGACAGACCTTCATAAAACAAGCTATCATTACAGCATTTCTTGGTACCCTCTTGTCCTTCAGCTGCACAGAAGAGCAAGGGTAGTTTTGCAACTTTCAAAATTTTGCCAAAACTTCTGAAAGGTGGTTAAGGTACCACTAACAATTTTCCATGTACATGTTCATTCCCTTTGATTTTGGCAAGGTATCCTGCTGAGATCTGGGCTGTCACCATCATAAGCGATACTCCAAATGTATTACACTGTCTGCACTTGGATGCCAAGATGGAAGAGAATCCAGACACTCAACACTGATGTGGCTGAAAGCAAGCAAAAGGACAGCACAGCGCTAGGTGGGAAAAGTCAGTGGGCACAGTATATTGATTCATAGAGCAACTGAACGCAGAGACAAATCTATTTGCAAATTAGCATCAAGATTTGGCAATGGCACTCAGTCATCATGACTGGAGCAGCCCTGATCATGCAAGAGGACAGGACAGATGGGCCATCAAGACATCAAGCACTCAAAGTATAGGAAAATAGCTAGAGGACCAACAACATACTATAAAGAGGAGGCGTGACAGAACAAAGTGTCCCAGCATAACTCCCATGTTAAACTATATCTTTTCTCAACAAAAATAAACACTGTGGAGAAGTGATCCAACTATACTGAAATGTGGAACTCCATCAGGTGAACACATTTTTTTATCCTGTTGCAAACAGTTCTACAAATAACTTTACACAACCTAAACATTTTTACAGGCTATCCACCATAACTTCTCTTCAAAGCCTTTTTTGTTTAGGTTAAGTATGTATTCATATATATACACATTTAGCAATCTCCTCTCCATACCTTGTTCATACCTCCTGGTACCTCCTAAAATCTTTTCTCATTCCCAAATTTGTCAGAGTGGGGTAGAACAGGGTGTCAAGAGCTCTCAGAGCATTTATTACATTCATTATGATTCTGCACATGTGCACAATGTTTTTAGCTTTTATTGCTATTATTTCCCAAATTACAATAAAGCACACTACCCCATACATAGTCCAACTTCAGCAGAAGTAAATTCAATGAAAGCTAATAAATATTCACCTTTTCTCACATAGCCCATTCTGCCATAACTAAATTTTATCAGGATCAAGCCAACTTGTTAAAAACCACTTCAAGCACTACCACAATCATTTCAACATAAACACTCTCTAAACACTTAAAATCCTAGAAATTTAAGGGAGTGATTTTGGTTTTGGCTTACACATTCCTGTAACAGAAAGAGGAATCATGCTGAGCATAACTAAAGAAATTTCAGTAAGTGTAAAACCCTGATTACATTGACAATTTTCCAACCCTTCTACATTTCTACAGCAATTACATTACGGAAACAGTATTGTGAACTAACTTATACAACTAAAAATAACCTAGCAGTTGAAACAGAGAGCTTCAATTGGCCTCATACAGGAATAAAGAACTTCAAATGTTATGTTCTCCTACAAGATAAGCAGGATACATTTTTAATAATAAAATTATGTTTTAATACATTTTCTGTTTTATTTGAATATAAAATTAATGCTGCAAATAGAATACGCATACACAAGGCAAAACATGTAATTACATTACTAGACAAAAAAAATAACCTGCGAATCAAGCTTACATTTCTTCTGAACTCCATAATCTGTTCAACATATACACAACTGGATTCAATTTAAAATTCACTGTACTGCAAATGTTACTGCTGAACCATTTAAACCAAAGTACAAACCCTTTCAGGAGGGTATATAAAGCCCTTTGTTAAATACAATGCATGAAACCAAATAGTTAATTATCTATGATGACTCATGAGCCTACATTTATTTGCTAAGTTTTATTAAGTAAAGGCTACATTTCACAAAAACATTCTCCTTCTTAATTTGATCTTTCACTTAAGTAGGAATCAGTAACAATTTCTTTTTTAACTGTTGGAGAAAAATGTCATGAAAAGAATATTCTCAGGAATCTTGCAAACCATTCACTCCACAGAAATTATCGTAAGATGTTTACCTGTACTCCATTTACTAGCACACAGTTGGGCAACACCCCAAGCCCCAAAGCAAGTTCCTCTCCTTCTTTGCCCAGTGCTTGCAGTCTTGTGAAGACCCTAAACTCTCACTTCAATTAGTATTTTCTTTAAGTCTTTCTGGTACTAGTCACAGTCTCCTCAAAGAGTGATGGCACAGTCCTCTCCTCTGGACAATCATTCTGATCATGATACATTCTAGCAATCTCCTCTACATACCTTGTTCATACCTCCTAGTACCTCCTAAAATCTTTTCTCACTCCCAAACTTGTCAGACTGGGGTGGAACAGGGTGTCAAGGCTGATTCTTATGCTTAAGTTACCACTTTCAGCCAAATTTGACAGCCATTATCTTGTTTTTCTACAAGGTCTCCTTCAAGTTGTCCCACCACAGACATACCTACAAGAAACAAATCTGAAAACATCTACACAGAAAATGCCCCACGGGACTCCTAGTATTGTGAGTTTTCCTCATTCAAATTAAAAACACAATCTAAAACCTTTATCTTTCATTTTAGTTTCTCTCCTGCTTTAGAAAAGTTCTTTAGGAATAAACTGCTGAGGGTTTGCTTGTTGGTTGGTTTTCGCGGTTGTTTTCTTTTTTTCTAACTTTACTTGTTATTTGCCCCTGGCCACTAGAGGTTCCAGGCAACCCAGAGCCAGACTGATTTCTATTAAAGATTTGCAGAGGACAAAAATTAAGACTGATTAATCTTAACTGATTAATAAAGCCTGATTTCCTTCAAACATAATGAAAAACAAAGTTTCTATATTTTCCGCAAATGAAAATGTGATAAAAAGGTAGCACTTTTTTCATGGTTTGTTCCATTTTTATTGTCAGTTCACTGACAAAGATTTTCTCTAAAACAAAATTTTAGTAAGATTTCACAAAAAAAAAATAATTTCAAACTGCATTTTGTGATTGAATATGTCTGTGTCTCAGTTTTTCTAACCACCCCTAATTTTTACCTTAAACACATTTACAATTCAGAAAGCGAAGAGAAAAATTAAGACAAAAGCAAGCAAATTTGGTTACAAAGTCACAGTGAAAGCTGTGCCTAAGAAAATGAGATCAGATTTCTCCTCTGATATGCCAGCAGCAATGCTACCTGTTGAAAAGCTGCTATCTAATATTTTGGCCCTTTGTAACTGTTATTCTTTACTTTCAAAGGCACTACAAAATATGCTTAGAAGACATTCCAAAGCAAATGACAGGCATGTTTATACGCTTTCCTGCATTAATCTCCTTGTATTAACTGCAGCCACATTATCAACATACCAAAACTCAACCCACAAAATCAACCTAAAGTTTATTTTCCAAATCATCACTAACAAGAATATGACCCTATCTCTACTTCAGCCTTCGGGACAAAAATGTGATTATCTTGGTATCCCCTGAGCTCAAGCTGTGACAAGCAAATCATTTGGTGCCCATGCCAAACTTATTTCAAAGAGACTGTGTATCACAGTCTTAACACTAGTTAGGGCTCTCAGTGACAGTCAAGCATAGCACTGGTGTGATTTGTTAATAACCACAGGGCTACTGTATCACCTCTCACAAATAATGTCAAGATACTGTGTTTTCCCCAAAATTCTATGAACTCATGAAAGAAACTTTCCATTTTGAGCTCTCCTTCCTAGAAATTAAAAGAGATTAATTTACAAAACAGTTTTTGTTAGCAGTTAAAACACTGTTTCTGAGACTAGATGACCTCTCAAAAATTTCAGGCAATATTATAATGGACCTTAAGATCTGTTCTGACTCTTATAATTTCAGAGATGCTAAGCATTTTTGAGGAATCAGTATCAGCAACATTGTTTTCTGCATTGACAGATAAAGAGGAATTTTTGTAAAGGCAAAATACAACTGCAGTGCAGCTATCCAAAACAATAGGTAAGTTTTATTTTGAAAAAAAACACAGTATGCATCCCCCAAAACAGCTTAAAATCACCTAAAAAGGGAGCACCCGTAGATCAATACTTCAGCCAGTGCAGAACAAGCATTGTTCAGAAACTGGTAACCAGCAGATGGAAAAAAACCCATCACATCCTATCAATGAACTGTAGTTCAGGTGTGATGCACAGCAATAGCAAAGAATTCATATTTGATAATGCAACTTCAGAACTACCCCGTGTAATGGGAGGGAAATAAAGCATTAATTTAATAATGTAACAAAATTCAGAAACTTTCAGAATTACGTACAGCTACTATGGGATGGACAAAGACAGGGAACTCGCTGACAGGGCCTTTGCAACTGCATACCAGAGCAATAATATCACTATATAAGCATTATAAATAAAACAAGTCTATACTGTACATGAAAGAACATAAATGCAAGCAAGGTCAACAAAAAATTCAGTAAAGGAGAACATACAGATTCAGGGTGTACATTTGGCCCTATTAATTTAAAATACAAGCCCCAAAAGATGACTCTTTACATTGAAAAATCCTCTAGTTGATGTATCTATAAACTTTCCAGTCTTTCAGATCACTACACTGAACTATAGCTCTGATTTAATCTTCTATTACAAATACTTCAAATACCTGCTCTAAAAATCAACCTGAATATTTGTTGCCCTGTTTATTTTCTTTTTCCTTAGCACTTCATATGACTAAAATAATCTTCTAATCTATATATACCCATGAGTTTTCTTCTCCAAGAAATCAGTAAAACTGTTTTTCAAAGCTATCGTGACAGATTCAGCTGTGGTCATTACACTGTTTTATTTATTTTATAGGTTACTTTATGCTTTGATTATGCAGAGTTTCTGCTTGTATTGAGTAAATTCATACGCTATAGAGTCAAGGAGGGATTTAGGCCTTAACTATCCTTTCAGACATCAGTCATCACCATAGAAAGACACTGCTAAGGTCCTCAGAGTGTCCACCTGTACAAAACAGCCATCCACCAGCAGCATTTAAACACCTCACCAAGTCCTGGCAACACCAAGCTTCCTCATGTTTCAAAACAAACATGCAAAGTATTAAATGACTGTGAAATCAGATCTCACAGGAGAGAAAAACAAAAAGAATGAATGCAGAGATAAGTACATACAGGTTTTATCACAATCAGTAACAAAGCTGTTAAAAGAGAGTTCTGTTTACTGCCTTTATTGAGGACAATCTCTTGAACCTGACCCTCCACACCTCATGTAAAGCTATTTGGGATGCTGAATTCCCCAACACTTCACAGAACCCAACATCTCTACTCTTTTATAATGCCAGCCCCCTTCAAGTCATGCAAATTTGCTTAATCACATATTCAGAGAGCAGTCAACCAACAGGAGTAAAGCAGACACATATATTTTAAAAAGCATTTAGAGTCCAAATCAGCAGATTTAAAACCAAAACAAACCAGAAAGGGCATGCAGTGACATCAGTTGCTATTCAGACACTGAGTCACATTCAGAGAAGAAAATCCCGTTTCATTTAAAAACCCAACAAAACTAAGGCAGATAATGGACACTGTACCCTAAAAAAATCTGTATAATTTTAAGCAGTTTGTAATAAAAAGAAAAATAATTCCAAGATTTTATAAAACCCAATCCAAAATATTTCAGAAACGCACAGTAATTGTTATAGGACCACTGCTATATTATTATGGTCAGGAAAACTGACACAATTTTAACCTGAAACATCCTAAATGAAGTTCAGCTGAAATATGACAATCTGCACTTGAAACCAGGCAAGTTACTAAATATAAAAAAGCAATTCTTTTCCCAGCTACAAAAATGCACTTTCATGGGCGCGTTTCATTTTATTGTCACTGCCTTTCACGAAACCCTCCTTTTCTCAGGGGCACTCCGGAAGAGGCGGGGGTGGGCGGTATTTAAACCTTCCCAAATTAGCGATTAAAAGAGAAAAGAGATTCATTTTAGGCACTATTTGAAGCAATGAGATTTCAAGAGGACAGTCTTCACATTCCATGCGAAATGCTTCAGTCCCAAGGAGAAACTACAAACACAGCTCTAGAAGCCACCCAGACAGCCCTCCGGCCCGGTCGGGGAGGGAGGCCCGGCGAAGCCTGGAGCCCCCTGCCGCCGGTGGAGGCCGCACGGGCCGGGCCGGGGGCGACGACCGGGAACAAAGCGCCGGGGAGGGGGAGCGGGAAACGGAGGCGGGCCTGGGGGCACAGCGCCAGGTTGGGGCTCACCCGGGCCTGTCGCTCCAGCTGGGAGTGGAGGCTGGAGCCCTTCAGCCGCTGCACGATCCGCGCTATGGTGAGGGACAGCCCGCTGTCCGGGTCCAGCATCGCGGCGCGTGGGCCACGCCCGTCGCCGGGCTGCCGCACCGGGCCGCTTTCGCCGCGACACCCCGCCGCGTTCACCGGCGTTACCCGGCAACGGCGGGAGCGGAGGCGGGCCTCAGCCGCTGCGTCCGGGTGGAAAGCGACGCCTCCCAGAAAGGTTCCCAGCCGCACGATGGGGACTTGAGCGGGACAGAGCGCCCTCCGCTGCCCGGCGTGGCGCAGACCCCCGGCCGCTCAACTCAGGAGCCCCCAAGCTGTCCCCAGAGCCGGGGAGGCCGCCCCGGTGGTGCCTTCAGCTGCCGCCTCTCCCTGGGCACCTGACAGGCTTCCTCCAGCCCACGGGCCACATGCCACAGGGCTGGGCAATGGTTGCCTAAAGCTCTGGTGAAAATCTCACGCGGTGCTTCTGTTTCCTAAACAAACGTTTATAATGTATCATGGCTAGAAAGGATGTCAGAAATAAGCGTAAGGAAAGCCTACATGTGGGTCTTGGGCTTTAGCTGCCCGGCCTGAGTGCCAGCACCTGGCCATGCCAGTGTGGGAGACACCCGAAGGTGCCCAGCCTGCCCGCTGTGCCCTTGGGCTCTGCCGAGCCTGCAGGGAGACCTGCCTCATCCCCGCAGCTGTGTGGCCGCTGCAGCCTGGCATGAGTGTCCAGCTGCTCTCCCGGTAGTGGCAGGTTCCTGACAGCAGCCTGCAAAGGCATTTGTAGCTGCTGTCCCTCGGCAGTTGCCACCTGCCAGGCCAGGTGGGCTGTAACGGGCTATGCGCATCCCAGGTCTGTCTTAATAATGAGTTAAATAATATCTTACATCATCATTACTTACAACTTCATTAACCAGCCTTGTTTTGCCTTGGAAAGGACTAAGCTTTCCCTCACAACCAGCCATTGCGCCTCGGCTGAGCTGCTGCAATCAGTAGCTGTAGGGCAGCATCTTCGTCAACTGCTTCTAGGCCAGGGCTGACGGTGAAAGGGCTTGAAACTCATTTCAGCGCGGTCAGAAATATTAGCTTAAAAACATCTTTAGCTGTGGTTTAAGTGGCTTTGCACCAGTGTGACATAGACAGATTCATGTCATTAGAACCTGAGAGAGAGTTTTAACAGCTGTTTTTTAGGGTCTGAGGTATCACATCCAGATGGTGTGAGCAGGAGATTGAGCCACGAGGCTCCCTTCTGTGTGCTTCTGGCAGGGGTCCACAAACTACGTCCCGCGGGCCGGATACGGCCCCCCAGGGTCCTCAATCCAGCCCCCGGTATTTACAGACCCCCCCGCCTCCCCCCGCCAGGGCTTGGGGGGGAACCCAAGCAGCCGCAGATGACTGCCTGCCACTGCATCCGCGCGCTGGCCCCCTGGTTAAAAAGTTTGAGGAGCCGTGTTCTGGAGGAATACTGCTCGACCTGTACTCAGGTGAAGTTTTATTGCGCTCTTGAATATGTTACCCCTGCCTGCTCAGTATGGTGAGGCATTAATTCAGGCTCTGTACCAGGAGCAGGCACAGCCCTTATTTAAGCACAGCAGCTGTGTGGCGCTATATGCATCTCGTTGAGTGATGTAAATGCAAGGAATTTTAATCCACTTAGTCCTTCAGGGGAAATCTATTCCTATGTGCATCAGTAACAGGACCATGTAATCAAATTCTCACTTAATAAACTAATTTACTAAGCTGAAATGCTAATTTTGAAATCCCAGCATAATTAATAAATAAGCTAAGAAAGTTCAAGGAGGTAACATGGAAAAACTGATTATTGACCTCCAAAGCCTAGCATTAATACTTATTTTCAGCTCTGAGGATGGCCATGCCTCTGTAAAACAAAGAATGTTTCAAGATTCTGAAACATCAGGTTGTAACTTTCACTGCTGTGAGTGACAGGTGAGGAAATGAAGATAGGTGTCATCAGTTAACTTGCTAGGAAAAACAACTAGATGTAAAAGGTATAAAACTGAACTCATCTGTCTGCAAACTCTTTTGACTTATCTGTGAGAATTTCTGGATAAAATAAGTTTTAAAAAAGAATAGTAATAGAAGATCAGAAATAAAAGTTCTTTAACCAACTGTAGAGAAAACTGAAGTTTCTCTTAGTCATTTATGCTAACTCAAAAAACTGAGGAGAGCTTGCTTCTCGATTCATGGAGAGCACAGGGAGATCAACTGCCCAGTTGTCCAGCAATGCCCTTCTGATTTACAAGTTTTCTGACATTTCTGCTCTTACATGCATATGTGAAGTCAGGGGCAACAGTGAGCACATTTTTTTTTCCTCTGTGTATTGGGAGTTAATGAAATATTTGCCTACATTTTCAACTGAACAAGCATACAAAGTATAGTAGCTTTGCATGCTAGTTCATAATAAAATTCTGCAAAGAGTTCACATGAAGACAGTATCTCTCCTCGATATTTTTTATTTTCATTGAGGAGGATTATTTGTGTAGGAACTTTGCCTGCTCAGACAAGCACATGGAAATAACCAGGGCATGCCACTAAGCTCCACAGCTCAGTGTCTGTAAGTCCAGGGTTTTACATTGCAGCTGCTAGTGTGAGCGTAAGCCCTTCCCTCTTGCCTGGCACAGTCCTCAGCAGCATTTTCTTTTCCAGTTTTTGGGAGAACCTGTGGACTGCCACAGGGATGGCAATCTCACATTGCCTTTGGCAAGTATGTTATTTATCAGGACTGCTTGATATGTGGGGACTCAGGCTTGTTACATTACTACTGGTAGCACAACATGGTGTCTGGCTGGACACCATGGTGTTTTCCGTTCTGTGGTCTGCAGGGACCACGTTCAGCCAAATGGCAGGTTGTGGAGAGGGACAGAAGAAGTGACATCTTACTGATAAGAAGTGTGAGTTCCCCTGCTCCTGGGGAATATGGGGAGATGATACATCAGGTGAGTTTCATGTGCAATGCATAAGACTTTGCAGGTCTGCAAAAGCCATCCGTATCTCTATAGGTCAACAGGAGAAAAAATTAACGTTGGCTACATATGAAGAATTTCCCGGAGTTGACTACCCCTGCTCCAAATCTGCCTTTGTTGCTCTCTGCATGTGCACATCTGTCACTCTTCATTCCCTGTTTTTCTAGACTGTTTCCAGTCTGGTTTCCATCCTCCTATGCACTAGGTTTCTCTTTGGTCAGTTACATCTCCAGTATGGGCAGGAAAACTTGTAAATACCAATCAAACCTAAAAAGCAAGGTGATATAAAGAGATAATCTTTACAGAATATCACTGAGGGCTATTAACAGCTTCTTGTGAATCCTTACCATATCCAGTGAAGCAATCTCATGCTTAAGTGCCTGCTTCTCTTTTGTCTCCTTACAAGGACCTTACTGCATAGCAGCTTGAGAAATGCAGGGTCATTGTTAAAAAAAAATAAATCACTTGAATGACAGGCATTGGCAGGAATCTCAACCAATTCTTTAGCCTGTCCCCCTGGTATCACATGACTGGCTTAACTTGGTTCGTGTGATAAGTGCTTGACAATTACTGCTTTTTCGTCATGATTTACTTTTAAATTATAAGTAACCAACTGCAGTACAGACAGTGTAGAGTGGGTTTATGATGTCCAGTACCACATACTAGAGGCAGCTTGCTGGTTTTATCAGAAGGTCTGGTGTAGTTTTTCTGTTGTTTTGGGGGGGTTGGGGTTGGTTTCTTTGTGGTTGTTGTTGTTGGTTGGTTGGTTGGTTTTTTGGTTTTTGTGGTCTTTCCCTCTCTTCATCTCAGTCCTACACCCTTGAACACCAATTCCCTTCTTCTTTGTATTCCACCTCCATTTACAGCTGCAGTGCTCTACAGTGTTACACCTTTCTTTAACGTGTTTTGTGTCAAGTTACTGCAGTTAACTGTACCTGATACTTGTATCCCAAGTGTCTTTCATTTATCTGCCACTGCAGGTCTGGAAAGCATCAACAACTTGGCAAGGGAAAGGAAAAATTACAGTCAGTATCTGATATATTTCAGCCATACTCTCTCCATCTTTCCCCTGGTGGGTTTTTGATTGAGGGGAGGATATGACACAACAGATACATCATACTGTCATATTTAAGGCCACATGAGACAAAATACATTTTAATGCTTCCAAATTATTTGGAAGACCAGTTTATTTCCTGGATTGTAAAGGCAGTCAGTAAAAAGGAAAAACATCCAAAGGATGCACTGAGTGCCTGGAAGCTTGGCTTTTTCCATACACTATGTATGGACCAGGCAGCGCTATCTGCAGGTATCACCAAAGGAGGCAGTCGCCTGGTATAACAGAATAAATGATGAGGGAAGTCAACAAAATCCCAGCAATGTTAATAAAATCCCAACAGTCCCAATCCCCAAATCCCAGCAGTCAAGAAAATCCCAGCATTTTCAGTCAGCTGCTCCCAAGACACTCTTCCCCTAAGCCATTCACAACACTCATGCTGTCCTGATCCCATCTTCATCTTTCATTTTCTTCCTGCTAGAAGTGCCAAGTCATGAAGTCTCCTCTTAAGGCTACTTTCTCTGCTGGGGGAACAGGGGTGGGGAGGGACTGGAAGGAAGATGCTGCCCCTTTACCTGTGCTGGGGGCGGGTGCATTCATGCAGGCAGTGCTGGCAGGGTAAGGGAACAAGGTATGGTGCAGAATAGGATTAAGTATGCAATCATTGTCACTTATTACTGTAGAGAAGCCACGTACCTTTCCTTGACACCCTGCATAACAGGGAGTTAATGCTTTCCAGGTGGAGCTACATATTGCATTCACCCTGACAATGTATCATAAATATTGTGTAGGTCTCCAAGTTGTTCCTTCTGTTTTTGTCCTACATGAGACACTGCCAGGAGAATGACAGCATGTGCAATCCCTAATGGCAGACTGGGTTGTATGTAAGGATGGCTGTGTCCCGATCAGCCAAGTGCCACAGAAACCCAGGTTTAAAAAGAAACAACCACCACCACCCCCAAAAAAACCCAACAACAAATTTGTGTGCCAAAACAAAAGGATAAGATATTAAAGGGGAAAAAAACCCCAGACTCAAACAAAAACCACACACATCCTTCCCATGCCCAAAGTGCTCTGTATTTGCCTTCCTTCAGACAGGAAAACAGGGCATTTTTATACCCTCTCAGGTAAACTGGATTTTTGTTGTTGTTTTGAATTTTTTTATCTAAAAATCTACTTCTTTCCAGACCTTCATTTCTTCTTTCTCCACTTGGAACCATTTTAACCCAGGAGAGTTTAAAATCCATAACCCTGATCCTTCATCTCAAGCCATTAGCAGAACTTCTCTTGTGACCTAAAGCATCAGGTTCAAACAGCCGCTCCCTGGATTTCTCATCCAAGCACATTCTTTCAGAGAACATCATGTTCGGTCCTTTGCTTAGTGTGCTCACTCTTTATATTAAACTAATGTATATTAAACTTTAATCTCAGTTATGGGTCAGTCCTGCAGGTTCACCTTTATAACAGCCACTGCTTTCCTTGTGCAGTCAGAACCATGAGCTGATAACAGAGAGGCATGACAAAAAAGAAATTTCTGTCACTGCCTCACCCTCATCAATTTCAAGCTTTATTCAAATTACTGCACAAAAAGTGACAGTGCATATTTTGACAAGTTTCAATACTTTATTTAAAATAATCAGTATCTGTGGAGTAATGAGATTTTTTTGCCCAAATACCACTGATGCAATCTGAAGAATGTAGGAAGCTTAGGTGATGTACTTTCACTTATCAGGGAAGAAAACGTCTCTTATTTCAGACTACTGTTCATGAGAAGTAATATATTTTATCTAATACGTGGCTGAACTTGAGAGCTAGACTTTGACTACCAATGACATCAAGGATTATCAGTCTAGTTCTAGGAGTTTCACATTGCTTCAGTACTTGATTTTAGGTAATTTCCTTCCGGACCTTGGCTTTGCTTTAGATAGGTATAAGCCACATCCTAGAGAGGATCATGTATGTCAGATCATAGTATCTATTACTGGTAATTTTTTTAGTAGCATTGCTGAGTCATAGCAGCAACTGTGAGTTATCAGTTATGTAAAACAGCTAGCATGCACAAAGTTCCTAATTTCTCTAGTGTTATTAGATTTAGTCTATTATTCATGTGTTTTATTATTAAACAAGTGACATGGGCTTTAGCAGTAACATTCTGTATCATTTGAAGAAAAACACATGCTGAATCACAAATACAGTTTATTGCATAAATAGTGCATAAACTGAGTAGCTTATGCACTTGAAACATGGGATATATTTTAGATCTTAATTTTAAATTGTATATTCACCTATCAGCAAGTCTGTCAGGAAATTTACATAACAGTTGTATGTATCCAAACCTTTTAAAAGACAGGACTCAACATTCATGAGCAAACATTTTCCCAATACACACATAACAGCTTACTTTAGCCACTTCTTTTAAGGTTCTTACAAACTTTAACCAATTGGTCTGTGAGCAAGAAATCTAGTTAAAAGAGCAGTCTCAGGAGATTCTTAGTAAACATCTACAGGTCAGAGTTTACCAGTACATAGATATGCTAGAGTAAGATTCTGTATTCTTTTCAAAGCTATTGATTTCAGTGAGGCTATGTGATGTAAATACAAGCAGAACTTGGGTTTTGTCTGTGACAGGAAGTATTCCCTTTTTCAAAATATCTAAAAAAATATATGTGGTGGGGTTTTACATCTACTATTTAAAAATATCAAACCCTCTGATCTTCTATTTATGTATTACAGAGTATTGAGCATTACTCCACTGAAATAGCTTCTTGAAAACATACCCTACTTATTGCAGTAAGGGAATTTGTCTTCTGTTGGCAATGTAATAAATGTTTTAAGGTAGTCTGTTATACTTTTGTTCACTGCCTGGAATATATACAATTTATTGCAGAGTCATGTCAGTATGTGTTGCAAGTCTTCAACAACCAGCAGGTCACCTTGAATACGTTATTTAGTGTCTAAATCATAGCCTTCCTCTCCTTAATCATTAAGAAGTAGACCTATAAACTTAGTGGAAGAACAGGATCTTTCCTTGGGTATCAGTTCTAGGCATTTTTTATTTTTCTGATTAAGATTTGATGACAATTGAAGTGGATTAATGCTTTTCTGTTTTTTTTAATATGAAGGTTTAGTAGGCTGACTGGTTTCCTTGTTTGTTGTATTTTCAAACAGAGGATTCATAAGTGAAGAATAAATCAAAAGGAGCTAGAAACTCTTGAGGGTTTTTGTAATTCTTTCCTGAAGGTTATGTAGTTGGAACATAACCAGATACCCTAACTGTTAAAAGGAGCACTCTAGTTTGGGTTGCAGAGATCCTTACTTCCATTACAAGGATTTTTCACATATTTTTTACCTTGACTTCTGTTTCCTTAAGCTGATGTCTGCTCAGAAAAAAAAAAAAAAGACATAAAAAAATGATTGCTTTGTTAATTAACAGGTTACAGGGCTGAATCTTGTAATCTATATTGCAACATGTTCCAAAAAAGACCAGGAAGGAAAATTAGAAAACATTCACAAAGATCACAGTGCTCAAGGGCTGAAGAAAGGTTGGAATTTTTTGTATTCATTGCAAAAAAGAAAGTGAAGAGACAAGTTATGAAGCTGGTAAAGTAGTTTAGCAAAACTCTACAGATTTGCCCTAGCCGAGGCTATCAGTCAGTAATATGAATGAGGAATCATATAGCGATGTAATTGGATGAATATGTAATGTCAGAAGGATAACTGTGATGCATTAGGCAGCTAAGGTGCTGTCTAAGAAATATTTTAAAGCCAGATTTTCCCCAGTCCAGCTCCAGGAGTCTACATGCTTGACCTGAAGATTGTCAGTAGCTTGCCATAGTCCATCCTCCTCATGTGGGATGCCTCCCTACCTTCCCTAGTGACTTTTATCATTAATCACTTTTGTTCTTCATAGGAAGGACCCCTGCAGCCAACATTCCTATCCACTCTTTGACAAAGGACACATTTTCTAGAGAGATGGGATAAAAGGTGCTCCCAGCATTAAAATACTTAATTGGAATCGTTCAGCAGTGGAAGGACTCACCTTCACTTATGAAATTAGATTAATAATAATGGCAGCATAATAAAGGTTTAGATCAAAGAGGTGACACATAAGGCTGTCAACCCATAGGTACTGGCATATGGGAAAATAATAGCAAGAGATGACACTGATTCTTTGAAGGAAGCTACTTTCAAAACATAGTTAACTTTTTTTCCCCAAATATAACTGTGAATGTTTACAACAAGAATATGAATGGGGCAAAGACTTAAAATACCCTATAGAGCAAGTTTGATAAGGGATTCAGAGAAGAAAATGTATGTATGCATATTGATTTTATAATCAAATATTCACTTAGAAAAACATTTTGCTTTGGCATCATTATGCAGTGGTTTAGGACACCAAAACCTCCAAATATCCATAGCCATGCAATGGTTTTGACTTCAATGAACTTTAACTGTGACATGATTTAATAAACTTTTTTATTATTATTATTTGAAATATTAAAAAAAAAGAGTATCCTTATGCAGTAAGGTGCTACTAGCTTTTATAACTTTATCCAAGAGGCACAAGTCTTTGAGATCTAACTATTTATTTACTCCTTAGAAGTGGAAATAATACCCCTGCTGAAAGTACTGAATACAGCTCAGTTGCATGGCCTAAGGGATAAATGCTCCAGACTTAAGGTACTATTTGCAAATACAGTTTTGGTTAAGTTGGCTTAAAGGAGGTGAAAATGCACATAGGTAGGAAAGGCAATAGCTGAAGAAGCACTCATGAGGATGCATCAAAGAAGGAACAGAGGAAAAGAAGTCATTATCATGTCGCTAATTGAACGAGCCACTGTGTAATGAACAGGGTGCCAGGAAAAGTGTAAGCGAGGAAAAATCCTGGTTTGTTCTCATTCTTCTGTACTCTTCAGAGAAATAGACTTTACTATCTTCTTGATCAGTAAGCTGATATCATCAAAGAAATATCAATTTTATTGACAGTTTCTGCTCAAACAGCATTAAATCTGGAAAGCCTTGGATAATTAGTAACACGTCAGATCAGAAGAACAAAAGTTTAGATTAGATAAAATTGTATATGACCTACCACACACTCTTTCTTAAAACAGAAGATCAAAAATTATTTTTAACCATTTTTAGCATGATCTGATTTTTCAGAATTGCTTTGAATATTTCCCACAGAATCCAATTTTAAATTTCCAGCTTTCTCTGTATAAGGTCTGGTAATGAGATATTCCAGTATGAAATGACTCAGTTTAACAGCTAATGAAATAAATAGTACTTTACTTTTTATTTTGCTAGAGCATTCCCATTTGACTTCTAATAAAAACTTTTATGAGCAGTCATTGGGAATTAAGTGAAGACTTTGGGGAGGTCTGTCTTCACAAAGTATAAAATTGCAGCTGACACTTCTGGCTTTCTAACTGAAATGCTAATGAAATTTTAGGAGACCAGATCACTGTGAGATTATGGTTTGAACAAAATTGTACTTCTGCTACTGCTGGATTTAAAACCAAAGTGAGTGAGAGTCAAATCTGGGAGCATTTCACTAGCATATCACTTAAAATATTATGAAAACCCTTTACTTGCTCCAGCAACTTCTCTAGGCAAAGCTTGTAAAAATAAAATACTAATTGTTGCTGACCTTTTATCATGGTCTCCTCAGAAATACCTTTCCTACTTCAATTGTATCATTTTCCCCACATTGTAGGATTGAAAAGTGAATGCATTAGAATAAAATAAAAACACTGGGAAGAAATAAGGTATCCGAGAAGTGACACGGTAGCCACAATTTATATGATCTGTGACTGTTTTGCACTGCTGTGTCTGTACAAAGCATGCTTAATGCCAGTTGATTACAGAAAGGTCCAAACCACTATGGATGAAACTGCAAATGTGAGTGCAAGATAGTGACTTCAGACACACAAAAAATTATTAAAAGAAATCATCCATATCAGTTGCAAATTTTCAAGTGTTTGTTAAAGCAAATAACGTTTTTGTATGTGAGGATTACATCCCAAAGATCCAACTTCTGATACGTTTCTGATTTATAAGCCTCTGGATATTTAGGAATACCATAGCATCCTAACTGAGTCTGGCGCTATCAAAAAAGGAGCGTAGAGAATTCAGAGCAGAATTTGTCCTTGGACTTTTGTTTCTCCTTTCTTTTGAGAGTTGAGTCTTCTCCTTGGCAGTTTTAAAACAGTTTTGTAATGTAAGCAAAGATTAAACAACGAAAATTAATTTAAAACTTGCATGCTTTCAGTCACATTAACTCCCTGCACAATGTAATGTTGTATAAACACGAGCAAATAGTCCAAACTACAGCAATTGTTCCCCACAGGGTGTTTTCTTAAGAACTAAATAGACAAAAGCATGGCAAGTAAGGCCAATAATACTATTGTTTAACAGCCCATCTGTGCTGGAACTCTGCAAATTATTATTTTCAGTGTTTCAGTGTTGGAATAACGTTTTGAAATCACTCTGTATGGGAATACTATCCAATACTGCCAGTGCATCTCAGCACAATAGTTGAAATAAATCATGTTGTCACTATGGGTTTGACCTGCCTCTCTCAGTTACTCAAAAAATTATAACTGACCGTTTTCTACAACCTGTTATTAGACAGAATCATACCTATCAATGAAATCCAAAATGCAAAGATAATTTGTCTTATTTACAAATAAAAATAAACATTCCAGAAATGAAGACCTAGGACAGGGTAAATTGTCTTAGGTCCCAAAGGTCTCCCTGTACCTCATCTTACTTGGTTCAATAATTAGTCCAAACTGTTCCTAGTTAGCAGAGTTCCAGTTAACTGAAAAAATTGGCCTGGAGATTGTCACTGTAAAAGAACAAGAGTCAAACAATAAAATAATTAATTGTATACAATGAAACACATAGCCATGAACCTAACTTAAAATCTTACTTTCATTCTGGTAGCCCCAGAACTTGAAGGCGACAACCCATCTTTTCACTGTCTGAGTACCCTTCTGTGCAAAATCACAACAACAGAAAACGTGCAAAATGCTAGGCATCAGGCCATCTTTTACTCTTCTCTTTATTAGATCAAAATCCTACTTGGCTTAAGTACTTTCACGGAGGGAGTATTGTGTGGGGATTGCTGGTCGGGGTTTATAGATGATAGTAATTGTCTTTGTTGTACCAGTAGTAATGGTAGAAAGGTCTTCTAAAGCAGAGACATTTTGCAATATATTCTAAAATATTATATATAGCTCTGGATATCTATTTCATAACTAGATACCCTACTCCAAATACTTTATTTCCTGTGCTCTTATTCATTACCCTCACTTCATGGTCTGAATTTTCTCAAATTACTAAAATTCATACTCAGAATTCAGTTGTTGGTAAGAGACTTAGCCTATTAACTTTGAAATAAGTGAGGCTACATGCTTCTCTTTAGTTACTGAATAATAGAAAATTTAACAAAATATAACCAAATTGTATGTTCAATTTCTTGTGCAGACTTGTACAAATTTATGTCAAATCAGATGACTTCTGTTCACAGAAAGTGTATGATTCCTATAAAAACAGAAGCTTTCAAGAACTACTGTTGTTGGTTAAATTAATTCTTCTTATGTAAGCGTAATTTTCAGTATTTTTCTGATGGACACGCTTGCTACCCATAGCTTAGGTTCCCTTACGCCAAGGATTATAAGATTCTTGGGAACTCAGATGTCAATGAACAAATTTCAGTAGTATTACCTTTAGGGTATTTATCATATGTTACAGAAACTGATAGCCCTCCAAAAATGTAGATGTCAGATCAGATGTCATGAAACACAAAGTAGCTTCTCTCCATACATAATAAGACACATAAACTTTGGAATCTTTAATTAAAGCCCTGGCTTCAGTTATGCTGGTACCAATTTATCCAATAATACATCAGCTGACTTCCTCTATTTCCTCCCTACTAACTGCACAGCCAGTCTCTTAATGACTTAGTTGGTGTTGTTAAAATAATATCTCTTTATCTAATTCTGTGGAAATGTGAAGATCTATTTGATCTTAACGTCATGAGTATAGGGTGGCTTTCCTTGAGAGCAGAGCTGTCTGACAAATATAGCACCGGCCCAAGTCTGAGGAGACTGCCTTCCTTCTCCTGACTCTTCCACTGGCCCACTGAGTGGCCTGTGCCAAATAGTTCACTTTCTTGTGCTTCATCTTTTTCATCTTTAAACTGAATTCATATCAACTGCAATTAACATAACTACCTTCTTTCATATACTTCTGAGAGATCTACTTATGGGAAAAACAGTAGTGACTCTTCGTTATGTGCTTAACTGGAATCTTCAAAAGACAAGACTACAGGTCTTGGCTGTTACAGGTTGGGGTTTATTTAGCAGTCTGTTCTGGTTTTGAGCTTTATTAAGGAGTTGAGTAGTGTCAAGAAAAGTTGTACCATTTTGTTCTTGGCATTATAATCAATGGGGCCGTTTCTGGTGGCAGCCACTGATGTTTTTACCTGTTTGTTACAAACCGTGTCATGACTGTACCTCAGAAGACAGGCTCAGGCGACTGGTACCTTAGAACATGTGATGGATTTTGACTTTGACTGATGCTGCTCTAGTATGCAAAAATATGCTCAAAGGAGCCTATTAATATTACCAACACCTGATGGTGTTAAGATAAACCAAAAAAGGTCACCTCTTGGGCCATGTGTTGATGCTGGCAAGTTGGCATGTGGTCCTAGCAGCCACAATGTAAGGGTGTGCAAGGCTGTTTCCTTCCATCTCTAGCTTGAATCCTGAACCGTTTTTTCTAGCAAACTAATATATTCACAGGGCGAAGAAAAAATCTAAGGCTGTACAACCCAGTGTATGGCCTAGTAAAGAAACAAGCAACTTTAAAAAATATCTATGTTCCTCTTCATGGGTTAGTATTAAATTCTCATAAGCACATATGCATCCGTTATGTAAGCCACAAAAAGGAAAAGGGTCGGCTTCAGTTCTTCAGCAAGCATTGTTATAATTTCTGCCCTCATTTTTAAAAATTAGTTAGAAGTCTAGGTGTATGGAGAGAGGAGATGAAACTGAGCCTAGAGACAGGCCAACACTGGCTGAGAGAGAAGTGCCAGCAGGAGTTACAACAGGCACGATAAACCATGCAGGAGGAATGAGCGAATAATGATTCATCCCAGACCTTACTAAAGGTATCTTATTGGCTGTCACAGGGTGTCAGGAGGATTTTTATGTGATCTTGTGTTATACTGGACAGACTATTTACACATATTTCTTTGAAGAAGTTTCCCTAAACTTTATACAACACTTGCATAGCAATCTCTGGAGCAAAAATGGACTTCTGGCTGTTCTTGCATCCAGAAAGCCCACAGAAACTTGGACCTGAAGACTTACAGAAACAATATGCTTTATTCGTCCTGTTCATCAGCGAGCCTTGAACATTGTACAAAAGTCACAGCCATCACCTGGGAGGCCTCATTTCTTCTCTTCTGAGGAAGATGGTATGACCGGCTGACTGGATGTCCATGAAGGCATCAGGGCCAGCTGTAATGTGTCTCACAGGTAGGTCAGGTGGATGATACTGCAAACATCCAAAAATTTCAAATACTATGAATTGGCACTCCAAAAGAAAGAAAAAAGTGACCCCCAAAATAATTTAAAAGATACCTTGAGAGATGTCCAGATGGATCATCCATCAAGTGGAGTCTTCCAGGCATTTCTTAAGCTACATGTCACAGCACTGTCATACATGACCACTGGAGATGCACTGCAGTGGCAGAAAGAGCACTTTGTTTGCCTTTGACCTCCTCTATATTGCTGAATACTATTTCAGAAATCATTCATGGTACAACAAAGCGCTCTGAAATAAATTTCATCCTTATTGAATTCAGATGAGTATGCTATAAACTGGTCTTAATTGCAGTTACTGTGAGACACTGATAGGACTCAAGCTCAGATCACCTTGGAAAAGCTTAAAATAAATGTGTTTCTGAGAATTTTGTGTGTTCTCCAAGTGTGGTCTCATCCAGATCTGTTGCGACGGAGGGAAGACACAGTCACTCAATATGAGTGATCAGCAGACTTCATTTATTGTCTCTTACAGTCACCTTTTATGCCTTCTTATAATTAGCTCATACATATTACAAAAGTTAAGCTCATTATTGGTTAGTTGCCTAAATACCACGCCCGCCCCTTGTTTCTCTTCTGTAGTTTTCTGTTCCCACCTGCAACATTCTTTTCCCACCGAAATATTCCTGTTACTGTGTAACAAGGACAGCCAAAGACAGTGTATTTTGCTTTACTTCAGATAAGCTGAGAGCGATGTGCATTTTTGTCCAGCCAGCTGGACTATGTCTATGTGACTCTTTTCAGCTAGCCAGTTATCCACACAGATATCCCTGTAGTTTGTATCTGTGTAACTCCACTGAATCAATTGCCTGATGCCAGCATAAACCTGGCAAATGAGAACAGAAGTAGACCATGGCTTCCCATATGCATTTCTTCTCATTCATGTATTTTATTTCATTTGCCAGGACAAAAAAGACTTGGCAACAAACCCAAAATTATTTGTAGGTTTCACACAAGATAAAGATAAGCTTTTCGAAATTCATTATTTTACAAGTGGAGTTTCTATTTAAATTTAAGTAAAGATCTTTGTCAGATTAATGAAAAAACAGAACAGATGCTTATTCTTCAGGAAGAAGAATGAGGCAACTATAAATTGATGTGGTTTGCTTTTGGACAAGAAAAGCAATATACACTTAACATGAAATGACATAGCACAGCAACTGTTTTGGCTGCAAAGCCAGTGTGTTCAGTATTTGACATTATAGAGGAAAAAAAGGATTATGATTAAAATGAAAAAATAATTGAAATGGCAGACTCTTTTGTTATTATGGATTAATGAGCCTCCTCTTCTTTGAATACAGGGAAAAATATTTCTGTTTACTTTTCTTTAAACTGTCTACACAGCTACACTATGGTACCTAAATTACTTCTTAATTAACAAAACCATATTTTATTAATAAAAGAAGTTCTTGCCTAAAACTTCCAACATCCCAAATAATGCATGATTAGGTTCAAGTGGGGTAGACGTTCAGGATTTTGTTTCTCCTAAATAATAAAAGTACATCTGTGATTAGCAAGCATTTAATTAAAACAGCATCCTTTTCCTCTCGCTTAAAGCTTGCAGGGAGACAAGATGATACTGATCTGGGTGGAGAGTGATCTATCATGCAATTAGCTAAATGGAATGGGAAGAAATTATGTGAAAAAGACAACTCAGAACTGTCCAAACGTTAAGATTATTAGCTGTACATTTGAGTAAATCTATGCAAAAAAATGCCTAGAAGACTCCAGCTCTTTGATCTACATAAGTTTCATGCAGAAATCCACTCCAAAGGGGGAGTCAAGAGTTCATGGTAAATTTTTACTCATTTAGTCTGGCAATTTAACCAGCAGACGCTGAATCCAGCTCAGCCCAGGACCAGATGGTATTCATCCAGAACTTCTAAAGGAAATGGTAAAATTATTAAACATGATGTGTCATCTCTTGCTTAGAACTACATTGTTGCCAGAGAAAAAAAAAAGTGCAAATGTGATGCCAGTGTTTATAAAAGGCTCCAAGGGAACTAAACCCTTGGAATTATGAGCCACTCTGTATGCCTGGCACCCACAGAAAGGAGAGCTGGTGGAGACAGTAATAACAGATGAAAATCTCTGGACACAAGGTCTGCAAAAATTTTGTAGAGGAAAGCTACACCTTACAGATTTAGAGAGCTGGACATGTGAACCAGCTGATCCAGTTTGTTTCAAATAGTAACTACACAGTTACTAGGATTTGCATGCGATAGCATTCCCTCACTCATTCCGCACTTGGTTTTGGTTGAAATTAGTACCCTCTGGAGCCAGTCATAGCTCAGTACTTACCCTCAACCCTTCACGTCTATGCTCCATGTGCTACCTCCCATCGCTATGCTCTCCGCTCATTTGCCACCTGCACAGTATGCCTCTATGCCAAGAGGCTTCACAGAGCAGGCTGCACCCACGGCACTTTGGTCCATTTTGCATTTCTGCTGACTACATGAAGCCTCTGTCTGTGGCTGATGGCCTCGTTGGCTTCAGCCCTCTTGCGTGTGCTTAAGAAGCCCATCTTGACACTGTAGTGGGCCCATCCCTTGGGAGGAGGCTAGGTGAGGGGCTTTTACCCTCTTGAGGAAGCTGGTCCTTCGCACGGTTGAGACCAATGTGAGAGACATGCGCTGGCTTTATAGTGTTTGTTGTTACTGACCTGCAGCCCTGGCCAGCCTCAGAGCACACTGCTCTCTGACAGTTCCTTTTCCATGTGGCAGGGTCATGGCAGGCTGCTATACACACAGCCTGGCACTGCCACCGTCACCACCAGTGGGCTTGCATTGGGAAGACATGAATGGCAAGGGATGAAGTCGTCTGCTCACATGTCATTCAGGACAATAAGCCTGACAAGTGTCATCTGAATTTGCACATCCAGAAAAAGTGAGCTGCAATGTAAACATGGCTCTGGGCTACCTTTGCAAAAGTGGAAAGGAAAGGTCTGATTTCCTTCTGTCACCAGTGAAAAAAAACCATCAAAAAGGCACTCTCTCCTGAGGCTGGCAATCAGAGGCAATTACTTGGAAACCAAGTTTGTGGCATCCATAAGCATCACGTGGACACAGAGCCAGTGAGCCACAAGTACCTGATGATTCAGTTGTGGCGATGCTGGCAAAGGTCCTGATAACTCAGGAGAACACATGCTGAGTTCTTCAATGACATGCATGCATGTTTCAGGCTTTGTGTTTGGTTTCTTTAGCTGAAAACATTGTTCCCTCATGCTGTGGGCACAACCCACATCACTGAGCTGCTATATCAGTTTGTGGTTTGTTTCTTCTTTCCTTTTCTAGATGGAGCTTCCTAAAGCCTGGGACGTTTTAACATGTGACTATCCATGTTCAGAGGTAGTCCTGGAAGACTTGTCTGGGCTGGGGGAGCAGAGCTGGCGTGGATATGCTTGCCAGAAAGAGCTAGGAGAACCATGGAAGCAGGAGTTCAGGAGCAATTTTTAACGTCATGGATAAGGAGACAATTGGTCTGGAGTGAAACAGGAAACATCATGATTAGAAGACTGGAAATAAAAATTAGGAATGAAAAGTAGGAGTGAAAGGCAATTATGAATGGAGCCCCACAGGAAGCTATGCTGCAGCTGTTCACCTCTTTCATAAATGCTCCAGGAGATGGGAAGAGGGGTGAGGTAAAAGAGCTTTCTGTGATGCTAAGTCATTCAAGGAGAAGAGAAGCAAAAACTGACTTTGAAGAACTGCAGAAATCTCTTTATGGTAAAAATGGGAGAGTAAAAATCACTGCAAAGCAGAAAACAATTATAATTTTTCACAAACAGTGTAGGGCTCTAAACTAGATATTACTATGCAGGAAGGAGATTACTGAATTTACACTAGGTTTTCCCATGAAAATATCAGTTCAATTCTCAGTAGTCATCAAAAAAGCAAATAGGATTACAGGAATTATTAGGAAAGGAACAGGGGAAGTAACAACACAGAAAGTCAATATGCCATTATTTAAATCCTTCGTTCATCTATATGTGTTAACATCTGTGAAAGACTGTAGAATAACTAGGAAAAATTTTAGACCTGGGCCATGATGCTCATAGAAGGTATGAAACTACCTCTTTACAAAGAATGAATAACCAACCTGATACTCCTCAGATATGACAAAATTGTAACAAGTACGGAGGAGTTAACTTCAGAATAATAATTCACCATCTGTCATGATACAGTGAGAGACGATAGCCCCACTGTAATCTTTCTGATTGTAATGATCCTCCTAATGATCCCCCTATTCCTGTCTTCCCTCCTGATCACTATGCCTCCCCAAGACCTTCATTCACTCTATTTCTTCTCTTCTTTTTAACCAGGTCCTGAGACTTCATGGAAGACTCTATGCAATCCAGTTTAGCAAGTCTGGAAGTCCAGCAGACGATGGCAAGTGCACAGTCTCAGTCTATATTTGACAACATAAATAAAAATTAATCTTTCTATTTAGTGTAATGTTGCTTCCTCAGGAAGTTACAGGAGTAAACAAGCTGTAACTCTTCAGAACACCAGCAATTAACTCCTCACCCCAAAAGTACAGTGGTATAACCAGTATAAAAACTGTAGATTAAAAATTATTTGAGAAAGAATCCAACCCCAAAAAGCAACACATCTATCGTAAATAAATAATTACGTAAATAAAAATACTGCTAATATCAGCCATTCAACACAATTGCAACTGAAAATATATCCAATCATTTATCTAATGCAGATCTAATAGTAGGTGCCAGGAATCCAGAAAGATCTCTTCCACATTAAAAATAAGCCCAGAACAACAATGTGACATCTTGCTTACAGAAACTCTTGAACTTCATTACAGGCTATTTAATTCAGTAAAGGAATTGCTAAACACAATTACCCATCCTGTGTTTTACAGTTGGCCAGATCATTATAGTAATTATAAATAATTAAAATAACTTCTTTTGACACACAAAGGTTTCTAAAAGCTTAAAATCATTCAGATTTGATGTTACTTCATGACAAAGGAAAATGCTCTAAAATGGAAAGACAGCATTGAAGTGACTCTCATACAGATATGGAAAGTAGGATCAGTATCTCAAGTGTAAGAAGTATAAAGGGCACCTTGGAAAGGCATTCATAGGCTACACGATCTGCTGTGAGTTGGTTTGTCCTTGATTTTTCCTCTATAGAAAATAATTTTCAAAGGAAAAAGCTGTTGTCAACCAGAAGTTTGGGCAGCTTAGACTATTCTGCATCTTGCGGTTGTCTATGAAGAGGAGCAAAAATGCAACTGAAGTTCAGTAGTCCTTTCCAAAAAGCATTCTTTACTTCTCCTTTGCATTACCACTACTACAGCAGCACCTGTCTTGACTGCCATTTCAGCTCTTTGGGATATTATAATAATTTTAAATGGCCAGATAAAATGTTCAGGAAATACTGGAATAATTACAAATAAGTTCAAAACTGAAACAACAAAAAAATGTATGCATTTAATTAAATGGGCAATGTTTGTCATTTAATAGAGTGGTTGATTAATAACACCCATCAGTTTAATCATAGAAAAATATTTAAAAAAATTAAAACTGAATTAGGCAGCTAAAAGAAAATTGATTTTTAGAGACATTGGTACCTAATGTTCAAGCTTAATGCCCAGTCATTGAAGAAATGGAAGCATTTTAACTTTTGTTTCTTTGATATGATTTTCTTCCATTTTGAGACTGAGTGGAAAAATAAACTATAACGTGTCATTCTGGATTAATTTCCCACCAGTACATTACACCTTTGAAACTGGAATTGAGTCCTGCTGGACTGAATGGTTTTTTTTTTCAGCTTAGACAGTTACATGTTGCATACACCAGTTGCCAGCTTGAGTCGTTTTATCTCAGATTTTAAAAACTACAAAGATCTATTAAATAAATGGAAAAATATAATTAATCTGCTAAAGAAAAGATAATTTAGAAATTAGAACTTTAAATGTAGCTTTTCAATCTACTCTCATATGTACCTATTCCCATTAATGGCATTGTAAAGCAAAGCTGATGAGACTGGAAAAGAAATCCAGGCTTTCCAGTCTCTGTATGTTACCTTTAAGGGATCCAGATTTGTAATTAGGAACCTATTAGTGCTCTGCCTATTTAAGTAGAAGAGATTTTAAATGTGAAATATGTTTTCCATTGAATTATAGCAGGGATTCATTTATAATATTAATTTACAGCTTTAGCCATAAACAAGCTGTATACTGGAAGTTAAAAGCCCATGACTTTGTGAAAACACCAGAGAGGATAATGTTTATGCATTAAAAAAGCAGAACTCAGAAGAAAGGGTTTCTTTTAAATGATCAAGATTGTTGTGTTTTACAGCAATGTGTAACTAACATGCCAGAGTTTATCAGTTCATCAAGTTTGTATTCGAGTCCTTGTACTGAGAAAATGTGTAGGCTTCTGCTTTAACCGACAATTCTAATATACTTTTGTAAGGTTTGATCCAAGAACACTGAAATTAGTGAGTCTTTCTAGTGACTTGCTGGAGTTTGGATCAGGCACGTACAGCGCTTTTGTACAAAGTTAGCACTTCACCGCATGAGAGAGATGTAACAGCTCTTGTTTTTCTGAGCATACCCAGTCTTCAGTCTGCTCTGAAAAATATGAAGGTAAGAATCACTTTCATGTGAGGCATGCAAAATCTTCACTGTATTTCTTTCTTCTCTGCCCTTCTATTCAGCTGCTCTTATTATTTTAAATGCTGTTGGTTGAGAGACGGGTTTATCAGTCTCATCACTCACTGGCTGTGATTTATTGGCCATGGTGTGACAGACTCCTTTTGAGAAATATTGCAGAGATGTGAGTAGAAGCAATCTTGCAAAGGGTTAATGCTGTAATCTTTTTCTAGCCTGTTTATAATCCCAACAGTAGTCCAGTAACAGAAGGGGGGGTGTGCGCGCATACGTGTGAGCGTGTATGTGCACGCATGCCTTGCTTTTCTGAACTGCCTTGTGTGTCCCTGGAATAAATCTTGTTCAGCCTGAACAGGACTCTGTGTGCTCAGTGCCCCTGATAGTTAGAAGAGCTTCCTTGCACAACTGCCTCTCTTGTGCTTCTTCGGAAGATTTCATTCAGAAATGTATTTGTTTACTGAAGGAATGGGCAGATAGTTGCACACCCACCCACTTCTCCATCAAAGCTAACCTGTGGGTACTGAAGAATGGAAGTAGTTGATGTTAGCTTCCTTGGGAACGGTACGAATATTACTGCTTTCCTGTGTGATATCATCTTTGAAAATGACACTTTTTTCTGTGTGGAAGAACCACCTTATCCTTCTAAAGGTATGTATAGAAACCCATGGTTTTTTCCAGGCAGTTTTAGTTCTAGCTGGGAGTAGGGATACTATGGAAAGAAACAGCTACCCAAAGCTTTTCCCGTGAAAGAGTGCAAAATCAACTGCTTGCTGATAAGTTAGGATGAGAAACAGGCAGGAAATAATTTAGAATGTGCTGGTTTTCCAAGTTAAAAATTCAACTAGAACAAAATTTGGATATAATGGAAAACTAAACTAGTAGCAATATTTGGCACAAAATGTAAACAGTTCTGCTAAGGACTTGGAGAAACATGATTTTTACTCTTTGAGCAAATCAATAACAATGGAGTTATCTGATCTGATGCCATGCACAAATGATTACATTTGAAATTGTAGCACTCTGAGGCTGCAAAAAATATGCATGTATTAAAATATTTTTGATTTCTCTATTTTTTCTTACTTCTGTATAAAGAAGGAACTCCCATGGTGAGTGAGTGGTGCACACTAAGTGGTGTGAGCAGAGTGTGTGTTTAAAAAGTCGTATTTGGCTATCCAAATGTACATTGTATTGCATCTATTGTATTTTAATGTTGTGGAATTCAAGTAGGTCAGAGTAAGTTTAAGAATTTCAGCACTTCCATCAATTTTGCATTGTTATAAAGACATAAACCTTAGTAAAACTGAATACAGAAAGGCTTTTACCTTTTGATTAAAGGATGAAACATCTAATACTAGTCTATGAGCTATATACTGTATAACTGATTTTTCCTTGTGACAATTTTCAGATTTGCATCAGATAATTCGGGTTCTGCTGTATTGCTTGATATTTCTGCTCAGCATTTTGGGGAACATTCTGGTAATTACAGTGCTGATAAGAAACAAGCGGATGAGAACAGTCACCAACACATTTCTGCTGTCACTAGCAGTCAGTGACCTGATGCTCTGCCTTTTCTGCATGCCATTCACCCTCATTCCCAACCTGCTGAAAGATTTTATTTTTGGTAGTGCTGTTTGCAAAACTGCCACTTATTTCATGGGTAAGTCTTGGAAATTTATACTTATTTTGAAGACTGACTAAAGAGATAGGCGAGAAGGTCATTAAAGACCAGTAAAAAGCTGATTGTTTCCATCTGCCATTGAACAGTTACCAAAATTATGAAGAAATAGCTCTGTAGTGCAAATCTTCATGGTTCTGTTTTCCTTGGTCTAATCCAGCAAAACACAGAGGCAGCCACTTAATTTTAACAACGTGCAGAAGTGTTTTACTGGATCAGGTGGAGTGAAAAATATGTTGTATGATCAATCTTTAATGAGGAACCCAGCACATGTGCTTGTTTACCCATCACTGACAGAGTTATTAGTGGTGTTGAGATCACCCATCAGACATGACAGGGTTGTACAGTCCTCACCAAGGCCAGATTTTGCCCACAGATTATTTTGGTAGCAGTGATGCATAAAAAAAAAAATAGAGTAGGTCAAAGTAGGTGTCATTTGCAGAGCTGGAAGTTAGAGCAAACGCTTTCTGAGAACAGACCAGGTGTGATCAGAGCTCACCAGGACACCACAAAATATAGGTGTAGGTTTTAGAGGGTGACTTTAAGAAGCATCACATTTATATGCCTTGCCATACCCCCTTTGGTTTTGGAGCCAGGAGTTTCAAAATGCCTGGATTATGTATGTCTGTGTAAGTGATTTTGTCTCACTTCCAATACTTCCTGTGCATTTGCTTGTTTCTTAAAAGAAAGAAAGAAAAAAAAAAACAAAAAGGAAAAAAAACCACATTATATAAGTTTTTGCTACCTTGGGAGAGCCTTGGTTAATTACAGAAACCTTAGGTCCCCTTTCAACCAATGCCCTTGAGAACTTTGATGTAATGTGAAAGTACACACCTAAAGTGTGTGAATGGGAAATCAACATCTTTTTGTAGATAAAACAAATAAAACTAAAGTCCATGTTTAAACAATTATAATGAACTGGTGCCATAAATGTCATAAAACTTTGCTGAAGCATTGTCATCTTTCTCTTATTTCACACTGTGTAAATTACTTTATAAAAGAAATCCTCGGAAATATTTTTGAGCACGGAGTTTTTCATTATGAAGGTGTTTTATTTTAAGAGTCAGAATGTGGATATTTCCCATTAGCAGGTCACGTTAAGAGAGGCTTCAAACAGACACTGACATCCATTACATCACCTGTGCTCATTTTTTTAATTTTAAGATGTAGGAAGAGGTATTTTAAATTACAGATAATTTGTGTGAAGCAGGCTGTAAAGATATTGGCATTTTATATTTTGATTCACATTAGAACATTCACAAAGACTATTAAATGAAAGCTTATTCACCAAAAGAAAAATTTGTGACAGAGCTAGCAAGAAATATTTATAAACTTGAAGTGATAAACTGGGTCACCTCAGTGACAGCAATACAGACCACTGTGTTATATTTTGTAGTATATGAACAGAAGAAATGAAGGGCATTTGAAGGACAAAGGTTCTGCTTCTTGTCTTCATTTCTCCTGCTTTGTAACTCCATTAGCATCTAGTTAAAAAAGTGGTAAGATATTTAATTCTCTTGAATGAGAAAATCAGATCACCAGACAAGCAGGACACTTAAAAAAAATGGCAACAATTGAAGAGGGACTATGAACTTCAGTGTTAAAAGAGTAATTAACATAATAACATAGCATAATCCCACTGATTTCAAATGCTTGTTTGAATTTCAGTGCAGTTAATGGAGTGGATAAACCACAGTAGGAAAGACAAGAACGAGGAGGAAAAGTGTCTTCTTTTCCTGTTATCAGAATTTCACGGTTTGACAGAATGAATCTTTTCTTTCGGACTTCTGGCGTTACAGAAGCACAGGACAGCAACATCAGTGTGGAGACCCAGACCCATTGCCTACACATTCTTCACTGACTTAATCAGTGTGATATTTATAAACATTTTAGCTTATAAACAGTTTGCTATATTTTTAATTTTCTGTTTGTATACAGAAAGTTAGCCAGACTGTTTGAAAATAACATGAACCTTTAAAACAACAGAATAACCTTTTTCTTTATTTCATATATATAGGTGTCTCTGTAAGTGTCTCTACATTCAACCTGGTTGCCATATCTTTGGAGAGATACAGTGCCATTTGCAAACCTCTGCAGTCCAGGGTCTGGCAAACAAAATCTCATGCCTTGAAAGTGATTGCTGCTACCTGGTGTGTTTCCTTTACTATCATGTCACCATACCCAATTTACAGCAAACTGGTACCTTTTACCAAGTATAACAACACCACAGCAAATATGTGTCGGCTCCTTTGGCCAAGTGATGTCATTCAGCAGTCCTGGTAAGGCATAGCTGACTGTTAGCAAATGCATAATTATCTGGTGGAAAACAGGATTTCATGGTAGCATTAAGCCTGTTGAAAATCAAGTATTAACCTTCAGCAAACATTTACACTTCTATCATGCTTATTTAAGAAGTAAAAAAAAATAAAATTAAGCTGCTTACATTTTGACACTTGTATGACTTTTCCTGTGTCATAGGAATGATACCCAACATGGCAATGATTCTCACACTATGGTCTGCTAAGCAGCTACTGTCACTGTAAAGAAAGCATCTGTCACTCCTCATGTAGGAGTACTGCTTCGACCCACTTATATGTAAACATAAATATTTTCAGAGAAATCCTTGATTGGTCTTTGAGAAACAGTCACACACCAGTGCCCCTCTGTGTGCTGCCTTGCCTGTGAAATTTTTTTGCCTGAAGGTCCTCTGAAGCAGGGAAGTAGAATATGAGAACTTGGAGAGGTTGCAAATGCCCTTCTTGAGAACTGAACCCTTTTGGTCACTTCTAGAGAATAGGGGCAGAGATATGAGGGGAGAGACAGTGCTCCAAGCCCTACAGGTACAGGCAGAGTAAGTAAATAGTAGCACTATTAAGCAGCAATATCACTTAGACATTGTGTCCTTGCATGATGACTAAACACCTTAACTGGCACCAAGAAGATGTAAGATTCTTTCGGATACTGAAGGTCAGTCGGAACTGGGAGCAAGGTTAAGGTATGCTCCGCTTCAGTGTGGTGTGTCTGCAAACATAGCAAACCTGTATTAATGCTTTTGGTAGTCTCTGGTGTTTGGCAGTCTGAGTACAGATGAGGAGGGAGGATGGAGGGTGAAATTCCCTTCTCTGCGGTGGTGTTGCAGATTCCCAGGTGCCTTAGTGAGTTTGCACCAAAGCCCCAGGGAGCAGAAGAGACATAAGCTCATGAACGCATTTAAACCAAATTATTTCCCCAACTTGTAGTCACATGAGAGAAGCTGCCTAGAGTAAGAGATGTGCAACCAAGTAAAAGCTGCTTCCTTCAGCAAAGGGATTGCTGGCCCTGGGATCCCTCCCCAGGGGCCTCTGCATGGCTCCAGGGATGAGAGCTGGGGTCGTGGCTGCTCCATCCCTGCCCACACGTGCCACGACCCTTGGAAAGTCAGATCTCACTGAAGTAGTGACTACCAGTACCAGGGGCTCCTTCAAGAATCATCATCAGCTCATTTGGCTTCTGCAAGGCCATTTTAATGTCATTCAAAGTGGCAGGGCACCCAGTGCTCATGTGGTTACAGCAGGGAGCCCCATCCATAGGCAGAGAGACCTTCGTCCCCCGTCTGACCTCTACGTGAGTGCTCATCTCCTCTGGGCCTGCGAAGGCCGGGTGATGGATGTTTTGCAGCCACAATAGCCTTGTTCCTACTGTATTTTTCTGGGGCAAGAAGGAGAAGAGGTGGGAAGCTTCTAATTTCCAGAGCTGTCAAAATGATGGTTCATATTAGTATGGAAAAATTTCAAAAAAATCTTGAAATCCTGCCCTCCCCTTGCTCCCCCTCCCCCCCCAGTTCTTACCTGGAGAAAAAGGTTTTCTGGGTTTGTGCTGTTCCTTGCTCTCAGTTCATCTTTTGATTCTTTAGGTACACTTTCCTGCTACTTATACTCTTTCTTATACCTGGGATTATAATGATGGTTGCCTATGGCCTGATTTCTTTGGAACTCTATAGAGGAATAAAATTTGATGCCAGCCAGAGAAAATCTTCACAAGGTAATAATACATTTAGGTTTGGTTTGGTTTTGTTTTGTTTTGTTTTGTTTTTTAAGTTAGAGTTGAAGATACGAGCAGTCATCTTAAGGCTACTAAAAGCAAAATTTTCTATTTGCAAAAGTGACCATTAGGGTCATTATGGTCGTGAACTTGCCAGATGCGTTTGCTGATTGAAGTTATTCCATTACTCACTAGCAAATAATTCCTCACCTATGGCTTGTTTGCAAAGGCTCTGGGCAGGATACATTAAACTTCTAATTTGTTTTTTGTAGCAATACCAAGATTTTTTTCTGGCCATGGGTGAGGACCATTTCTGTCAATAAACACCACAATAAAAATTGTCAGATTTACATAGAAGCATATAATTTTGAAAACTATCTTCAGTGAATACTTGAGCAAACAGTGTTCTTACATCTTTTGCATCAATTTGTATAGAGTTAAGACATGAGAATATTGGGATATAGCGGACGCAGAGCAGCTGATACATGACTGACTCAGAAGTAGGCCAGTGTTTTCTTTGCAGCAGTTGTTCAGCCATGAATTATGTTATTTGTTTAGACTTGGACTCCATCTTTGTTTTTGATTTTGAACCACTGTTCAGAGATATTTTGCCAACTCTTTAAGCACTGATTTATATGTACAGAAAGAAAAGTAAGTACCTGCAGCACCAAATATGAGGATGGAGATGGATGCTACCTCAACAAAACCAAAAGAAAAAGGAAAATGCCATTGCAACAGCTCTCTGCTACTAGCCATAGCAAAATAGACAGGGTGAGAAGCAGCAGCTCTTCTGCCAACTTAATGGCCAAGAAACTCGTCATCCGTATGTTGGTGGTGATAGTGATTTTGTTTTTCCTTTGCTGGACTCCCATCTTCAGCGTGAACGCGTGGCGCGCGTTTGACACTGCCTCGGCAGACCAGCGTCTCTCAGGGGCTCCCATCTCCTTTATCCACTTGTTGTCCTACACTTCTGCCTGTGTGAACCCTATCATATACTGCTTTATGAACAAGCGTTTCCGCATGGGTTTTCTAGCCACTTTCACCTGCTGCGCAAAGCAAAAGCCCCCTGCGATACGGGGGGAGGTCGGTGATGAAGAGGAGGGGAAGACAACAGGGGCTTCACTCTCCAAATGTTCTTATACGCACATGAATGCATCTGCTCCTCCCTGAGCTGCATCAGAAGAGGCAGTGAGTGGCCTACAGAAATTCAAGTATCTGTCACCTGGTCTTGGAAAGTGACTGAGGCATCAGCTGAACATGATTTAGTTCTGAGGTAATGAAACACTTCAGCTGACAGTACGGGAAATGGATCGCTGTCTGAGCTTTGTATCACCTTCCCTTCAAAAGTACAAAGGGAGAAGAGGGCTCTTTGAAGATAAGGGACTTTATAGAAAGCCTTAGAAGATGCTCTGTTTGTCATAGATTTGCCTGTAAAAATTGGTGTCCTTTATACCAACAGTTTTGTTGAGTTTTTGGCTGCTGTTCTGAGTATTTCTTAAAATTTCTGAGATGCTAATAGATTCTCCTCAAACACAAATACATGTATTGCAGTCTTCACTTCAATACTTAGGCCTCATAATCAAAATTTTCTCAGTTACCTTTCTAGTAGTGTATTTTCACATTGTTTTAGCTGAGCTAATACATGTTGAGATTATTTTGGGGTCACAGTCAAGTAAAAGACGAATGGGCTTGTCTATGCGAAGATGATGCTATTAAGTAAAATAATTTCATTTTTTATAAAAATTTAAAATAAATATTGATGACTTTGTGGATAAAATTCATTTCTCACTTAGGCAATAACCTAAATTAATATAAGTTAATGTATTTTTGGTTTAAATAAACCCCATAGAACAAGCACAAAGAAGTGGCTTTCTTCTGTGCACCTGCCATCACCCACACGTGCAAGTGCCAAGGTCTTAGATGAGCCCCAAAGGCTTGCATGGAAATTGTCACACTGGCAAGCACAGGAATAAACGCTGGGGATAAAAGCAAAGAGGTGATTTTACAAAAGACACAGGACTGAAGACGTAGGACGATGTTCACGGTAGCCATACATTTCACAAATATATTCACAGTCACTCCTGGCATGGTACTGCCACATGGAAATAGAAGGCATTGGATGTAGTGAGGCAGAAAGAGAGCAGATGCAACGAGCAAAGTCTGGAAGACTTTGTCAGAAAACATAGTTTTTCTTAAATTTGGAACAACTGTTTTCTCCAGCTACACATATTTGTAAACAGACTCAACACAGGAAAAACCCAAAACTTTGAATGATGTAATGATTGGTGTTTACTGAGCAAGGAATCCAGCCTCTTTCCTGTGCAGCGCAGAGGTGACTGTGGGTGTTCAGGTCGTGCCTTCTGCTCTGTGGAGCTCAGCAGAAGTTATATCATTTCTTTTGTTTTGTGAAAATATCCTGTTGAAGATGCTTCTGTCTTCTAGCTGAATCAATATAATTTAAAAAACTTGTTATTAGAAAGAGATTAAATTTGAGCACAGTGCGGAATGTAGATGTGGATATTAAATATAACCCCTCTCAAGCTTTTTAATCAGAAAAATCTAATCTCTTTACAGAATGATTTTAAATTGGAAATATAATTTGAGTTCCAGGCACCCAGATCCATGTTCTGCACTCAGTTATTGCCTGAAACAGTTTATCCATACAACTTCGCATACAACTTTGGCTATTATTTTTTTGCATCCAGCTTGTCCACAGACAGGAAATTAAAAAAAAAATAATTCTAAACACTATTTATGCACGATCCATAGAAACAATGTTTTGCCTGCCACATTAACAAAGTAACACTATTCCTGGAATGGTGCTGAGACTTACTGACATTGATCTGACCTTTTGCAAATACCCACCAAATTAAATTAGGGGATTTAATTCATAAAAAAAAAATAAGAATTTTACTTCACATAAGGATGTAGGATGAGATCCTCTACAAACCTGTCCTGTGCGTTGAAACTGAAGGAGAAACTTAGCTGGTTTTGGATTTATGTGAAACAGTGAGAGCAGAAAAAAATATTTCTCAAGTCTTTTATACCATTTGGAAGTTTGGCTTTATTTAGGACATAGTTTGAAAATTATATAAGTAAAAAAAAAATCACAATTTAATTATATACTGGATATGAGTATTGGTGACTAAGCACTGTATAGTGAGACAGCCTGCTTTACAGCTCTGTATGCACTTTCAAAGGCAAATTCCTTTTTCTCAATGTAGATTCCCTGGTACCTTTAGAGCCAGCATAGCAGTATGTAACACCGTTCACCGGCTCCTACTGGTTTAGTCCGAGGACGATGGTTTCAGATGAAAGGCAAAAGCTATTTTCAACAATGCCTTAATCAAATGACAGCCACCCGTGGCCCCTGGTACCTGTGGCTGAAAGCAGCAGAGTCTCTTGATTGATTCCCCCCTCGCAACTATCAGGGAGCACAATTTGGAGGTGATGAAGTGAGGGAGGCAGGAGAAGAAGATCCTGATGGAGTGGCAGTCGGGCAACAATCAGGGAAGGGTTAGAAATGTGCCAGAAGAGGCACATTTCTTTTTGCCTAAGGCTCGTCTGTGCATGTGTCACTCTTTCCTTCTGTTGCCCCCTACACATCTGTTTTTAAACCAATGTGTTAACTATGACCAGGCTCCCAAAGTCATGAGCCTTAAGCTAAATTCCAGTAAGGAGTAGGAATTAAGTTTTTAAAATGCAGGATTGCAACCCAGTCATTTTGTCATCTTCTGCCCTGTTCTCCTAGCACAGGAAATTTCAGCCTTTCTGCAGCCTGCATTCATCTGAATGCCATTTTCCCTGATCTGTGCATTGCAGAAGTTACTCCTGTGTCCAAATGTCACCCTTTCATCGCTAAAGCGTCGTGTAATCCTCTCAGCACATTTATTTCAGATACTGCTATTAGTGGAAATGTATCTTCAACAATAAATGTGGGTGGAATAAACATATTAAAATAAAAGAACCCATGAAGTCTCCTTATTTTAACATTAGTTTATAGAGGTTGGGCGGAGAAACCCTATCCTAGAAGTCTACTTCTACAATGGGCAGTACCTAAAGGCAAACTGTTTCCCATATGTAGCAGACAAATGGCAAGCCAATAAATTTCAGGTGTATAATGCCCATAAATCTCTGAAGTCTTCCTCTTCTTCCCCTTTCCCCCCTGACTCCTGGGTTTTTTTCTCCCCTTGTCTTTCTCTTATCTCTTTCAGATGCATGTTACCATCTTTTTTTTCTGTACCCTTCCCAGTCTCTAGGTTACTTCCCCCCACCAACAATTGCTAGATTTTTTTATTTTCCTCTTTGACAGGTTTATTTTCCTTCCCAGAGAGCACTCTCATCTTCATTTTCCTCTATTATCTCCAGCTGACAGACTCCTGAAACACATCGCCCCAAGCAATATATCCTGCCCACAACACAACAGTTCTGCAATTGCCTCTTACAACCCTACCCTACGTCTGAGTCCATCATCTCTGTTGAACACTGGCTCCTGGCATGCTCAAACAAGCAGTATATACTAGTTTGTAAAACAAAGCCATAGCACTAAATAATATCTAAGTCCTCCTTTGGTACTTCTGTCATTATTACTTGCAGCTTCTATTATTAGGGCACTGCGGGAAAATTACTTTGGGAGGAAATCAGAGAAAACTGGGACCTAATAGGAGCATAGTATTACAGGAAGGTTTTTAGGGTGAAATACAGCTATCACCTTCAGGATGGTTGGCATGCATGGAATCTGCTTCACCACAGCTCCCTAAGCAACACACCCTGCCAGCTCGGCAGGTGCTGACAGGAGTGATGGAGGGTGGAACAGAGTGGAGACACCGTGGCCAGGCTCTGCTGTGCTCCCTGCAGGAACGGGACCTGATGGTCTGATAAGCTGCATAGCAGTTGTCATACAAAGGATATATGAGATGGTGCTGGCTGCTGAGCTGACCACTGGCGAAATGACTTTCCTCAAATGAAATAGTCTCATTGTAATACTAGTGCACACCCCCATCCCAAAGCACTACTACATCTCACTGGGTACGTGATGCCAGTCAGTAAAACAATATGTATGAGCCACTCAAGCTCCCCCTAAGTGTAAAGAAAATGGACTGGTCCTGAACTGAAATATATCTAAAGGGGGGGAACTGTTGTCTAAACTCCTGAAACATCACACTTTGATTTAGTGTCACAAGGTTAGGTCAAGCTGACCCACCCTCTAAAGCTGTAAATTCTGGCTGACAAGCTAATAAGGTGTCACGACTCCCATCTGAAAGTAGGACAAAGGTAATTGTGGCAGAGGGAGATCGCGACATCCAACTCAATTAGCCCCCCAAAAGAGGGCAACTGCTTGAGGAGCGTGCGTAGTTAGTGAAGGACTGCAGTAGTGCTGCCTGAGGGTGCGTAATAATTTACAGTGGGAGTGAGAAACTTGTAACCAACCCTGTGTATGATAAATGATGAAGTATAAAAAGTGGACGGCTGAGGGGAGAAGTTAGGGAAGACTCCATCCTAACTTCTGGGATCAGTTGACGGGCTGAACCTGCCTTCTACCCCACAGGGACGCCTATTGGGTAAGAACTTTATTCTATGACTAACGCTAGCTGTTACTAAGTGTATTGTTTTAAGCTTGTTTTGTGGTCAGTGTATTATCATCAGCAACCTTCAAACCTTACTCTGTCACAAACTTGTATTTTGTATGATATAAATCTTCAGCTGAATTCCATTTTGCATAAGTCTCCCAAGATCTGAGTAGCTGTTATAATGGATGTGACTCAGTGACGCTGTCGGGGGCTTCCCGAATAGGTTCATCGACTCACCCCCCGATATCGTGGGCTGTCAAAACGCAGGTAGCAGACCAGCCGGTCGGACACAAGGATCTCGTCTTTCTTGGGAAACTGACAGGCTGATCAAATATAAAGGGTTCAAGGAAACTCCGCTTCTTAACATGACAGGCACAATTTGGGACAGATGCTTAAAATACTGCTAAATACAGCACTTAGTGGAGGGAGTCAAGCGAAGGATGTATTTCAGTGTTACCAAGGCAAAAAACAGGTGCTCTGCATGAAAAGCAGCATGTGGATTTGGAGCTGCAGCCACTAAAGGTTTACACCTCCTTTACAAAAGCTGTGGCCTCTTTGGTGACGCTGCCAAGCCCTTCTTGGCCAGGTGGTGAGGCTGCCTGGGGCTCTGCTGCCTCCTCCAGCCCCTCCTGCGCCTCCTGCCTCCGAGCCCAGCGATGGTGTAAACCGCATTCGTGCATCTTGGCTTGTCGCGGCACTGTTCTGGCTTGGAAATAGGTTATTTCAGAATTGCATGATACTGAAATAATGCAATACAATACAGAAACACCGGAGCCAAAGCATAGCAAATAAACACACACTCAGTGTTTCTGAATCAAAGCTCATCTATGGTCAGATATACTCCCACTATGAACAGAACAGAACGTGCTTGGCACTTACTGACTGCCACCAAACCATCTTGTAAACTTACGATTGCAATAGTGAGTGTAGTTTCTTCAATGTTTTTTTCCTCATGAAGCATTAATCTTGGAAGTACTCATTCAGGTGCTGGGAGGATTTTAATAGCTACTTATCTCCTTCATTGTCTTAGACACCCATTTTTCCATAGCTGATGCTTTTTTATACAAATCAAGATACACAAACTAAGAGTGTCTTCAGATTCAAGGACTGTACTTACTTCCTCTTCCATTTCTCAGGATTTTGGTAAACATGCCTCTTTTTTTTTCCTCAGTCTAAATTGAATGGCTATTGAGCTAAACTTAGGGTTCCTAGTGGCAAAAAATGCCTCTTCTCAAAAGGAAAGTGAAGAATACTAAAACTTAATGACTTTGAGTAAGGATTATATGAAAAGAGAGGGTGTAATCTCCTTATTACAGCATCAGAGACAGGGTGGTAGGGAATATATTAAAAAAGCTGGAATTGGAGGGTTGGGGTTTTTTTGTGTTAATTTTTATAAATGTCTTGCTCTTCCATTTAAAATATGACACAGACCAGCCAAATCACATTTCACGCAGGTATGCATGTAGGTCAGCACTTTGCTCACCCTCTGACCATGGCTTTCCTGTCCATTTCCCTATATACATTATTCATTTTTGTTAAACAGCTCCAGCCTTTTATGCACAATCTCTCCCTGGCTCTTCTCTCATCAGTTACATCCACATCATAGTAATGTGAGCCTTGAAGATGCCAGAATTGCTAAGTGGTTTATAAAAAACCCCATTTCTAGCATTACCTTTTTTTTTTCTTCCTGCAAAGTGTATTAGGCTGCCTTGGGTACCTGCGAAAGGGAAAAAAAAAAAAAAAAGCAAAGGAAATGTTCATGAATTGTAAAGCTCCTGCTTCGCTTGCCTAATGACAAATCATCTCTACTAGGAGTTATTTGTCTGCCTCTCTACAGATAATTATGGCATGAAGAGTTTTCTTTGCCTCCCACTCCCAGTTGTGTCCAAAAAGCACTAATTTTGAGCTATTGAGATGTCAGCTGTCCACTGTGCTGTGAGATGAGAACAAAACATCTTCATTAGCATCAGCAGGTAGCAAACATCAAGTCGGAACCATCCCCTGTGGGGTAAACACCATATAATTGATTTCCTGCTATTTTGGCAGTTATTACAGATTTTTAAAATATCACCTGATCGAATGAGGAATGCAATGTATATACTGAGTTTGATTTCAAACAGCGGACAAAGCACTGCATAGCTCCTGTGAACGTCGTACGAATACCAGTGTTACAAAGCAATCGTGAAGAACGGTCACACGTACAGAACCTACATCCACAGGAAAGATGAGGGGCTGCTCACACTTTTGGCTGGCTGTCAGAGCCAGTTAACTCTTTTTTTTAAATGGACAGTGGCTCAGGTCCTTGTTCTGAGACTATTAAGCAACTGATAAGAGGCCTCATTCATGACCAAGCGAAGAATGACACAGAGGTGAAACCACAGGGGCATCCGCAGTAAACAGATGGCAACATCCAAGAGAGAACCGGCCAGCCAGCTGGGAACGCTGCACTGACGAACGTGCTACGGGCCTTCTAACACCTGAGATCTTCAGGATTTCATAGCTAAACTGGAGGTAGATGCAGAGTAACCAGAGCTGCTTCCTTGCTCTGAAACCGGCTCAGAACTCAGTCTGCATCCCTGTGGTAGCATCTGGCAGTGTTGCTGTGACCAGCTTGCTATTATTGTAAAGGAATATAAGGACAGCAATGTCATCCAAGGCACTCTGTCTTTGGAGCTGCTTTTTCTGGTGTCTTCCCAAGAAGATGGTCCTGCCACAGTTCACATGCAAGGAGGAAAAATAACGCTAGGGTTATGGCGCTGACATTAATTCACTGTACCAGAGAGGATGCAGCTGCTGCTTCTGCTGAAAACCCAGCCTCACATCCCCTCTAGTTTACCAGGGTGCTACAACTGATTTACGTGCCCCTGGTCATCTGATGGGGAAGGACAGAGGTCATCACAGGATGAGCAGGCTACCGTGTTTTGAAGACAAAGAGCTTTTCATGTGCAGTCCAGATGTAGACAGTGTTCAGCTGAGTTACAAGAAAATCAGTAGTGAATAAAGCAAATTTTTGGCTATAAGACAGGTTCTCACAGTGGGTTGATTTTTAAGAAGAGGGTTCTGCTAATATCAAAGTCCTCGCTTCACTGGGATTGCAGATCCAGGAAAAGGATCCAGAAAACATATCGCAGTGCTTTTGTGTTTATTAAATAGGAAATGTGTTTAAATAGTGTCAACTGACTGAAGCAAAATAATACAGTCCAGGAGGGACTCAGGAATAGCTTTGTGTTCCCTGGCACTTTTCAAGCATTTTTTTTCCCTTTTGTATTAATTTCCTTCCTTATTTCAAGCAGTGAGAAGTAAAAGCTGTTGGGAATTCAAAGAACATTTATTGAAAGGCAGTGTTTTCCACAAGACATCAGATGTTTATTAACACCCAACATGACTCCTCTGCTGCACTAAGTTGTCAAATATTTATTAAGACCAGGGCAGACTTTGCTGCACACCGGAGCCCAGAGTGACAAGCCTCCAATTACAGAGGCTACATAGAGAGGGAGAGGAAGAGAGAGAGCGAGCAAGCTGCAGGTGTACAGCTCTGTCCTATATTGCCTTTGTGAGATCTGTAAGAGATTAATGAGGCTGGTAGAAGAGTGAGTATTTACAAAGACGGTGACTGAAGACAAAGTGGAATCCAATGCACTTGCAGCTGGAAACATGGCTCTGCAGAGCCCAGACACAGGGCTGGGACAGGAATGGAAGGGAAGGTGAACAGGAAACATTTCGACCTTGTAGAGTGGGGGGAAAAATTATAATAAGGTGGAAAGGACAATGTCATCTGATCTGTGAGGAGAGAAAATCATTGCAAACAGTTTTTGGCTTTGGATTGTCAATACCCTCCTGAAAGCAAGAGACAAGGCAGCTGTGCCCTGTCTGTGAAGGGCATGTGGGGGCAGACAAAAGTTTCCCTAGGCAGCAAGATGGAAGGAAAATCCAACTTCATTTTGGGTATGAAAGCACTCGTTTTAGGCAAGGCTGAAAGTGGAGATTTGAAAGGAAAACAACTATTCTGGAATTAATTTCTTTTCTACAGGCTTTGCATAGGGTTTTGCTGCTGAATTCCGACAGCAGGACAGAGCAGGTAAGCGGAGCTGGGGGTCTCTGCAGCATGCCCCAAGCAGAGAAGCCTGATGGAGAAGCGCACCTGGGGCCACGGAGAGCCTGCTGCGTACAAAGTGCTGCTAGCAAGCAGAGCGTGATTTATTATGCCTGTATGAGTCAAGCGTCTCTCATGTGAGGAGTTTAAACTACGCTACCACAATACTATTATGTTCTAGTCTAGCTGACAGGTTAAGAGAATATAGCGCTATGTTCCTCTGTCCCAAAGACCAGCACCCCTGAACGCTGTGCATCCACAGGACCTACTGAGAGCTGCACCAGCCAACACAGACCCCAGCTCTGCTACCACTGGTGTGGCAGGAGGCAGCCTATAGGGACCCTGTGTTCCATCAGACCGAGCTAGAAACGACAACGGTTTCAGAAACCAGGTGAGCAGAAAAGGATCTAAATAAGCAAGAGAGCGTTTAAAAAAGAAACAACCCCCACCCCCTCACACCCCCAACCAACCCCCTCTTCCCCCCAAACTGTGGTGCTTGCATTTAACGGTTCCCAGCATTTGGAACAGTCTACTTTTCACTAGCATCCTGTAAACAAACTTAAAAATTTGAGTGGTGTTCTTTGCTAGGAGGAAATAGGTATTGCCTCTCCTGCCCCACCTCCACCTCACTTTTCCACCACAGAGCTTCGTGTCCTCATTCTGGCAGCTGACAGCAGCAGGCTGTTATGCTACCAGTTGGCTTCGCTAGACAGTAATTTCCAAATCTACACATCTGCTTAGACTACAATGCCTCGTACACTCAATTATACTCCCAACCCTACCAAGAGCCATGTTTCTAAATTAAACTTACCAAAACGCAATTTTATAACTGATTCATGTTGTGTCTGCGCTTCCTCCAAATTTAGTTTGAATAATGTTTTCTAATCTACTACTACGCAAAACAAAACAGAGAACTCTGGTATTATTTCTGTACGCATGTGGGCTTGAACGTAGCCATCTGTGCAACTTCAGGCTCTGCTTCTGAGCCAAGGTTTGTTATTTACTTACATTTGTCCTTGATCCTCTCTGGAGGAACATATTTGTGCAAGTGCTTTTGAGTACTTTCCTATGTCTGAGACTCTGTCCACCTGTGCGACCAGTTATCGTAGATAGCAGTCGGGAGGGCTTTTGAAGAAGGGACACTTGGAAACACCTGCTTTCCAGTTACAGAATCAAGTAACTTTACATCCTTTTTTTTTATATTTTTAAGCTGCAAAATTCCCTATCTGGCTGGAGTTCTCTTTACTTTTGTTTCACAGCTTTAATATCAACCATTCTTTTTCACCTCCTATGACTGTTCTCCAGTTCTGGCAATTCCCCTTTTCTGTGTGGGGTATGTCAGATCTAATGTGCTCACACACACGTCATCAACAAAACTACTGTTGTTTTGTATCCAGAAAATTAAAGCAACTTTTTATTGCTCCTCCTGTCGCATTTTGGTTGGCTTCATCAAATTCTAAAGTTAATTTTATTAACGTTTCAGGACTTCCATGCCCTCTCTGACAAGTCACCACTTGAAAATACTGGATGACCTTGCACATTTTGATTTCTTGCAATCAAAGCAAGATGTGATGACTAATCTACCTCTTAGGGAGTGGCCTGCCAACAGCACTGAAATTAAGGTGGACACATGTATTTTCTAGATTTCACTCTTTGCAATACATTTTAAGGACTGACAGCACATATATATACAAGTATAGCTAAAGGAGGTGGAGGTTTGGGCAGCAAGGTGAGACTGGATTAAAATTTTTGGCACCTGGTGAAATAGGAGCAGCATTTCAAGGCCACTGAATGAGTTTGCAGATCATGTTCCAATTGAAATAAGAGGAAATTAATTTAAAATGTAGACATTTAAATGTCTTTGGGCTTGAGTGAGCGGATGAAGTATTTACACCTGCAACAAATCTTCAGAAAGGGATATTTCTTGCAAGACATGGTTTAAATAAAGGTGCAGAAGACCTGTGGCGCTGCTGTCGAATTGGAAATATTGTATGCTTCATTAGCTAGTTCTGCTTCAAACCCAGTCTGGAGTCAGTCCCATCTAATCCTGTTTGCTCCCAAACAGCAGCTGCTGCAAACAGTTTTGGGTTTACATTTACAGATTCTGTTGTCATTGATGAGCTTGTCTGGGTAAGGACGTTCAAATATAACACAACTTCCTTTTCCTCTGGGTGTCCAAGAGGAGACTGTGTATTTACTTTCAAGTGTTTGTTCCCACTGGTCATAAACACATAGGCCCAGAATCCCATTCAGGTGTGTCCAGTGGGACTTTTAATTCTGACCCCAAACACCCATTTATGGAGGGTGGTGTGGGGCTGGGGCTGTCACTGAATCCCAGAGTCTCCATTGGGCCAGCTGAAGTGCAGGCTTCTTTTATTATTTTTTTTTCAAGGTTATTTAGAGAAGAGAGAAATGTTTTAGTGTTGCAGCAAGGTGCTGGACGGTTTGTATCCTTCAGAAGAAAACAAAACTTTCACCTTCTCGAATTGAAATTCTGGCTCTGCCTCTCAGTTGAGGCACTTCTCTGTTCTCTGCTTCTGACTTCTGAAGTTCCCTGCACTTCTCCATTCAAGTGGATTTTTTTTTCTACCAGGCTGACTTATTTAGAGGGCTTAGCAAGCAGAAACGCAGCACACTATTGGCATATTCCTCATCAAACAGTAGCCAGCAGGGGTTTTCTGGGCAGCAGCTACAGTCTGAAGATCAGCAGCCCCCAGTTTCCCTTACACATAAACCCATTCTTACTCAGTGCATTTTTGCCTGTGGTCTGCTATGCCCACATCCTTACCAAGGATTTGAAAGTATTGAGGTTCTCGAGCATCCTCAGGTAACACAACTTTGCTTTTCATTTGTGCACATCAAATCATTCGTATTTCTCAAACTGAGAGATTTAATTCTCTCTTGAAGAATTTTACAGTTCAGCTTCAGCTGGGAAGTTAGGTGAAATGAGAGTTCGTGAGGAGCTTTCTTACTGAACTATCTAATCAAAAACTTTTTGATGGAGATGAGCCAGTCAGAGCAAACCCCTTTTTGGCAGGGAGAAATCTTCTCCAGCCCAAACCAGAATTACTGATGTTAGATGAGAAAGAATTGGGTTTTAGTTCTCCCCGTTCCTGCTTCAGAAAAAGGAGTTAAACCTCCATTTGCTCCACTTCAGGCAAAATGGACCCACTAAACTACTAAAGACAGACTTTACAGCCTCTCTGGTCTGGAGTTTTATCAATGCCTATAAACTATTCTTAACTGGAAAAAGATTATAAATCCCTAGGGAAATTATTACTGTATTTCATTGGGATGCAAGAGCGCTACTCGTGTCCTAACTGCATTTAAAGCAAACATCTTGAGAAGACTTTTTTTTACCCTTTCCCGCTTTTTTTTTTTTAAACCTGCTCTATGTGGTCCTGAAAAATACATCAAAATGGTTAAGATTAGGTAAGTTCAGGATGATTCAAACTTGGATGGCACACATGCCTGAGTTTTCTTAGTAGGTATCTTGTATATAATTTGATATTTTATACCTGAGCTCTTGACTGTTTACTAATGCCAATTAATGAATTGCTAGAGGAAAAGAGATTGTAACTCAGTTCTGCTAGCGTCCAGCAGCTTATTGAAGTGTTGTTATCATTCATCTGTTACTTGATTTTTCCCATTTTACACTGACAGGTTTTAGAATAAAATGATTCATAAGTTCTGGCCATCAAGGTGACTCCTGGCTCAGCGGGGGGGTGTCCTGGGTGATCATTCCTCCCTCTAAGGCAACATCGCTGCTGGCCAGCAGAACACAACTCCTTAACGAACAGCCCATCCTCTCGGCCTCTATGACAAGTAACACTCAGACTTTAATGACTGCATCCATTACATGATTCATAACTCCCATCAGCACTGAAATTTCCAGCATTCTGACTTAAAAACTAGTGCTCACCTCTGCTGTTACCTCTCTCCTTCCATCTTACATAATAATGTGGCAGTACTTAGGTGTAACTTAAAGGCTTGAACTCATTTTTTCCACCCACACCTGGGACCTGGACAAATGTCCCTTGCATCAGGACATTGATGTATTGGGACTGTGAATTTCCTGCTTCAGAATAATGAAAACCGTTCAATTTGCACTGAACATGCCATAGTGCTTCTGTGCTTTTGCGCAGAACATTTCACAAGCTAACATTTAAACGTCATTTTCATAGACAGATAAATACGGAATTAATTGAAAAACAAGATAAACATCAGTATCCTTAGTGTTCACTCTTAATATGATCAGCTGCAAAGAACTTGCTTGCTAAAACAGGATGGAAGTACAGGTGAGAGAAAGTAGTAATATATTAAAGTGGCTGATAAAACTTCTCAGATCACAGCAGACGAATGGCAAAGCTCTACCCGTATTTCATAACTGTATTCCTCAAGGCAGCTGGTGGACCAAGCTACAAGCAGAGATTCACATATGATTTTTAAAAGCTAGGACTGCATATTTACATTTTCGCCTTGCTGTGAAGATAACCTCATGCAGGTAATAAGCCCTGTTTATTGTTTCACCATCCTAACGCCCAGTGAAAGGAGACAAGATTTTTTTGGTTTTCTAATTTATATTGGTAGCTGGTATCTATTTCCCTGTAAGTTTACCTGTAAACTGACAGTAAAAAGTTGTGCAAAAGTAGAATTTTATCAAAATCTAGCATTCCAAGCTCTGAATTTCAAAGCAGTCCAGGATATAGACACTCAAGATCGTAAGGTTCAGGATGAAACACACTTGGTTCATGACAGCTCACAAGCCAAGATATCTGAAGGTAGAAGTAGAAAACCACAATGAAAAATCACATTACAATTTTCCTTGGAATAAATCGCATAAAACTGTTACGAACTTGAAAAATGAACCACTTGGTAGAAAGTGCAGATGTATTTGGAAGCTTAAACACTCACCAATTGCCATTTATCCTCCCAAGGAAGAGAATTTTCCTTATTAACATTACTTTTAAATTAAATAATCAAACATCTTTTCAGACCATTGTTGATTTGTATGTCTATTAAATCTCCAAAGTAAAACCATTTACCAAAAATTGATTTAGAAGTCCAATACTTTCTGAATGTGTGAAACTGAGATGACATCAACATCAGTCTCACAACTGATGTCATGGAATCAAGTGGAGTCTAAAACCTAGATGGCTCCTTAAACCCAGGCATGCTGTAGGAAGTAGTATGGATCAGCAAAATGACTGTCAAAACAGATCCACATGCCCACACAAAGGTTAATCTACATCTGGTCCTTCAGAAATAATTTAATTTGCGTGGAACTCTATTCTGAAATTTGTAATGACTCATCAGTAATCAGCACAGCACTGCCAGAAGACATTTTCATTTGGAAAAAAATAAACCAAACTCCTACTTGTCAAGCGTTTTGTGCTAGTTACCTACTTTGTCAAGAAAAGATTTTTTTTTTTTTTTTTGTAATGGTTTTGTATGGCATTCTGCTTTGTATTGCTGCAGATTGCCAGACTGTACCACCTTAGTAACTTACTTAATCATAATGCTTGAAATGACTGTTGCACAAACCAGGCTGCAACACCGATAACCCCCAGGCAGGATAAAGGAACAATGGGACCGCTGACTTTCTTCCCTCAAAAGAAGTAGATGCTGTGTTAGAAACTGCATTGACAGCAAGAGGCAAATCTGCAGTTGCCTTGTCTGCATATTGAGGTGCTTGTTTTCTCAATCTTGCAAACAAAAGAATTCCACAGAACTCTGTTAAAGTGTGAGAAATTTAAAATTCTTGCCTTCAAAGGCAAAGCATAGAAACACCTTTTGTTAAGACCATGATATAAGTACATTAAAACATATCAGCTGTACCATTTCCTAGCCTTATGATTTCTTTCATGTTGAAATCTAGTAGTGTTGCTGAATCTCTCACATTTTTGGGGAATTCCCAATTAGGTTTTCTAAGGCAGTAAATTCAATCACCGTGAATCCTCTGTCTGCTCTTTCCCAATTTCCACAAAGTAAAATTGTTGGCAGTGAGAGGAACCAAAATGGAATTTGAAGCACACCTAACTGAAAACAAACAGAAAAAACCACACGAATAGGAAAAAAACCATAATTTAAGACATTATAGTAATAGATTACTGGCGACAAAAGCGAGCAGTGGAAGCCAAGAAGATACAAACCAACCATGTGTGTCTTTGGTGTTTTGTGTGTGTTTGTATATCTATACAGTGCTGCATGAGAGATGTTTATACAGGTAAAGTGTTCACACTGAACTAAACTCTGCAACTACATGCACATACAGAAGTATCATGCAACGTTTTCTTGGACAGAGAGAAAACCCCCAAGTTTGAAGTCACTGCTGTCATGTGATTGTGTATACGAACACACCAATGTGGCTCTGAGGATCACATCTCATTTCACAGCACAGATACCTGGGCTGGATTAGCTCTAAACAGATAAAGTACAGATTATCAACATCAAGAAGAAACACCAAACTGCCTTACTAAAAAAAAAACCAAAACAAAGTCACTGGGCTCAAACTAGAATTAAACTCACTTGGAGATTTTAAGAACTAATTATTAAAACAGACAATTTTAAGACAGAAAACACGCTATGTACCGAGCTGTGCTTCTACCCTTTATACAACTGTTGAAGTTACTGTTCAAGCAGAACTATGAAGTTCTTAGATTCTGATGATATGGCCTGTAAGGCTGCGGTTTTTGTAACAAAATCCTTCCTTCTGCAAAGAATGGCCAATGGATTACAACTTATTATAAACGTCCTAATGCATTGGTATAGCTATCAACAAATGAATGCAGCTGCTATTATTTTTTTGTACGTCAAGGGTCCCAAAGCCAAGTCACTCAGCAGAAGCTGAAGTAGAAAGTGAGAGATGGAGGTACGGCAGAGAAGTAGCTTGAATGACACAAGGTCCCATCCTGCCTGCAAAACACATCCGTAGGGATTCACAGAGGTGGAAATGGACAAATTTTCCAGTGAACAAATAGCAAACAGAACAAAGGTGTTTTAATTATAACCAGAGAAGATTTAAGGTTTTAATGAACATAGATGAGGGGGAAACATGACAGCAAATATAATTAAAAGACGAATAAGAAGCAAATGATTTCTAAGTTCAGATAAAGGCTCACAGGCACCTTTATGCGGTTCCAGATAACATGTACCATCTTCAGATGAAAGACCTACGGATCACTGAGGCCAGGTCTGTAGAAACTTCCATTCAATGTACCTACAAGCAGCTTAAATAACGTTTCTTTTTCTCCCACCCCACCCCACAACAGCAGAAACAGCAGAGAGACAACAGCACATATCCTCAGAAGTTATAGTTCACCTTATTTAACACCGACTCCTATCTTCTAAATTATGCAGAAAAATTTACACATTCTGAGAAAAACTGCAAACAAATTAAGGATCTTGAAAAGTAAGGGAACTGAGACTAGAATACACAGGCAATAGCGCATGGAAAAAACGTCAGTAAATTTTTTACCATCATTTTCCACACTTGAAGGAGATGCTGAACCTGAAAGATGTCAGATTCAAAAGGTCTAATCAAATCTTTTTCAGACAGCTGTTGGCTTGCAAGTTTGTTTCTACAGAAAATCAAGACTTCCTCAACTTAATTTCTCTTTAGCATAGATAATTAATGTTGATATTAACTACAAAAGTATTTTTAAGTAATACGGGCTGTAACTCTTCAAACTTTTTGGCCTCACACTAAGCATGTGTTACTGGATATCAGAGACAAATATCCTTTATGGACACACTAATTAAGCACATACAGGTTTTTCTATCCTTCTCAGAAGCATGCAACTCCAACCTACACAGAGCACGGTGAAAGGTGAACTACCTGTCCCCATTCTGTAATTCTGAATGTTCTGGAATGGCATATATTGCATGTAATCCACCAAATGAATCTTTTCGTCTAGCCAAATAATTTCACACCATTCTCCTTTTAATCCTCTACTCCAGATTTTAAAAGCATTTATTTTTGAGACTATCTATACAGCTAATTCCCAAGGTTTAGATGAAAAGATTTTTTTTCTATCTATAGTTCTTCATCTAAGACCAGCACCATCCCACCATACCATTTCTTCCAGCTATACCAATGCTAAAAGTTTAGCAAGTGACTCTGCTCTTTGCCAAAACCTCAGATCTTATTTCTATTCTGCTCCAGAAGAATCAGTGTATCATTCCAGAAACAGACCGCAAGTCTTCAAAACAATTTTTAAATGTAATCTGCCCATACCGCCAGTTTCAAACAGCAGAAGCTCTACCAGTGCTGAGTTTCTGGCTATTTTATGCGTCTTAATAACAATGGCACAGCATTCACCTTCGTAGATGTTTCAATGAAAATCCGTAAGCTTCTTTACAGTCAAATGTTCTCTATTTTCCAACGAAATTGCTCCCTCTCTTGCTCTTGCCACACCTTCTTAACAACCACTTCTGGCCCCTTCACAGTCTTATGGATAAACTAGTACTTCTTCTATTAGTTTAACACAAAACTAGTACTGGTAGGTTTCTGCCATTCCACACTCTCTCTGCTGTGTCCACTTCCCACCTCAGAAACTTTTTTCAAGTGACTGTGTCACTTGTGCTTGCAAACTAAAAGAGTGCAGAGTGCATAACTTCTAGTCATTCCTTATGGCTCTACTAGAGCATACTGTCATAGCAAGAAACAAGGTAGCTTGCTACACTTCTAGTTCTAATTATTAACCAACTAAAAGAAATATCAATCTGCAACTAAGAAAAAGATGAAAACAGGTATATTAGTTGCAATAATAAAGTTACTGAAGTTAAACAAACACAGTTCATTTTTTCTTATTTAATAAATAATATAAAAAAGTGAACCTTTTTTTTTTTTTACATTATTGGAAAAAACAGTTTCTTATCTAACTCCAGCAATAATACAACCAATAATGAAACCAATTAAGATTTTTGGGTGGACATTCCATATCCCGTTTAAAGCGGAGTCCAGTGTGCACAGCCTCATAACTACTGATGACTTTTCCACTCCTGGGGTTGGTGTTCTTTTGTGTTGTTCTGGTTCCATAGATGACCTCACTGTTCATTTGCATTAAACAACAACAACAAAAAAAAAAAAAAAAGAAAGAAAAAAAAGAAAAAATCATATTCCTTGGTTAACAAAAACATGCCAAGTTTCAACACCTGGTCAAATCATAACTACTTTTATATCATCATACAGATGTTCAATTATGTTTGTCACATCAACAGTAACATGGCATTTTATCTTTAGCCTTGTAGAAAAAATTGCAAGCCGACAGCATAATGCACATACACACACAGAGTACACTTGACAAAAAACACTTTTATGTGGTTTACATTTCACTTTTATTTAAACCTCAAAACTGCCCATATTGCAGGGTTTTTCTTGATGAAATATGGAACTGAGCAATTAATTCTACAAAATTATGGTAAAAACTTGCTCATTTTTCTACCTTATTGCTAAGAAACTTTACAGGTGCACAGTTTGTAAAAATAACCCTTTTAAGACTGAATGTATACACATGCTACAGGATTTGAAAAAAACCTACATTAGCATAGCACCTCCAGATGGGGCAAATGCAGTGCTGAACACAGAAAGAATGTTTACAAAGTTAGAACTGCTCATTTATTTTACAGCTTCTAAAGGGAAGAAATTGTTCAGTCCTAAAAGGGTTAAGTAGAAACCCTAATATACTTCTTTTTCTAACAAAGCTGCCACTCAATCCCACAGTACAGTGCTTGAAAACAAAGTCAAAAGTCTGGCACAGGAAAGTATAAACATTTGTTCAGTACTCATAAACAGCTGCTTTTGAAAGAAAGTAAATAATATGGTTAATAATTGAAGAGCATCTTAGTTTCAAGTTGGACACCTCTATGGAGTCATTTAATCTACAAGTGGGTAGCTTCCAATAGACAATTTGTTCCACTTGGCATTGATGTTCTGTATATGGGGAATTTGCTGATTTATGTCTTGAGTTCATGTCTTTTCAGGTAACCATTCTGATCTTACAAGTCTGTGCAACAGAAGTAGTACAGAATACCATTATTGTCACAGTTGTGGGATACCCTCAGGGCAAATAATTTGGAAAAACATCAGCAGCAGATTATTAAAGTTTATGCTAGTGTTGAACTCTGAAATGCAGTTCCAAACAAATGAAAACAAAAGAAGGCATAGCTAAATTAGAGCACTTAATCTGCTTTTTCTTCCTACAGTTGGAAATATAACAACATTCTGAACACAATCTCTATGTATATAGAATTAACAGCAGACTTAACAGCTAGACTTGAACAGCTAACAGCTTCATACTGAAACGTACTAGAAGTAGTTTTATCAAAATCTTGAGATATTGTTAATATAATGGAAATTGATTAACAGCTCACAAGGCCAATAAATGTAACAGTATCACCCCACAGGAAAAAGTTCAGGAAGATAATGTATCTGAACAACTGGACATCTTAAACACAGTAAGAACCTGGAAGACCATTTCTGTACTATAGAATAACTACTGGCAACAATGGAGCCACAAGCCCAAGGGAAAAATGGTGTTATTAAAATGATCTTGTAAGCAGAACTTAATAGTCTCTTCTTCTCACCCGCTTGGCTGTAGTGTGTAGAACAGCAGAAATCAGGCTAAGTCGTTATGTTCTTTACAAGTCAAGGAATATTTACCTATTGGGCAAAGTCACTGCAAGTAAAGAAACTGAATATAAAAAGTATTGCATTTATATGTAAAAATTTTAAAACAATGAGTATAAAAGCATGTGTCAAGTTCTGAAAAGCTATTTTAAATAGTCTTTGAAGGTTAAAAGGCTTGTTATGGTTTGCCTACTCTGTGTATATCATAGTTTGTTCTTGAATACCCTCTAAATCTGATAAATATATCGCTTATTTTAATTCTCAGTCTAATTAGTGATGAAAATCCGTGGCTTTTGAATTAAGCCGTACTGTAAGATACTTATGTGTTTCTAATAAAAACACTGTGAAATGATTCCTGCCACACACAATTAAAACAAAATTTTATAGCACATACAAAGGTAAACAGATTTGCAAGTAAATGCCAGTAAACAGTTTAACACAGAGATAAGGCCACAATGAATTCTGCCCTTGGTCACTGGAACGGATATGAGGTGAGGCAGTATTCACTAGTGTTAAGAACCAGCATTGTGACTATGTCATGGGAGTAAGTATGAAGGCCTGTGGTAGAATACAAGCACATTTTAGAAGGACAGTGGCACTGATTCTACTATTGGCTAAATATGCTTTATAACCAATTTCTTCCTTTAACTACATTGTTTCCACATAGGCCACGGAGCACTAAAGCAAACAAGTAGAATGGAGCATCAGAGTACACAAATATGGTGCAGAGACAATGCTTCAAAATGGTGGTGGGTCTCTGAACTGGAGTAAGTGGTCAGAAATAAAAACCCTATGAAAACTGTCAACAGATAAGCTTGTAAGCAATGCACTGCAGGAAGCCACAGGTTCACATTTACACAGCAGTTCTGACTCTTACTTCGGGGTATAGAAGAGGCTGAACACACCATAAAATTTGTATTTTGGCTTTTAAAGAGGAAGATCCCACTATCAGAACTTGTCCTATGAGTCTATGCCTAGTTCTGTGACTACAAAGGAACTACTGGGGTATACTTTCCAATACAAATGAAGCAGGCAGGTCTACAAGGAGAGACAAAACATGGCAGAGTCAAAATGAAAAACAAATGCAACAACCAACGAAGTCAAAGTGCAAATGAGCCTTGAATTTATGATGGAGAGAAGACTTGAATGTTGCACAAGCTGTTGGCAGGGAGAGAGAAACCCACAGGAAATAAGGATGGGAAGAGCTGACATCTTCATAGTGCTTTTACAATTTTCTATTTGCCCATTTCTAAGTAATAAAATTTACTTCTAGTTATTATGGTATGATCACTTCACAATGAAAGCACGTTCTCAATACAAGTGTTACACCAAAGTCTGGCCTAATTTACTGAACAGTATGAAGAAAAACATGCTTGTTGTGATTCTTAAGTGATGAAGGGCATCACCTACCAATCCCATTTGTAGCACACACTTCTCATGGTACTTTAGTTACATGCCAACAAGACAGAAGACATGCTGCCAAATGAAGTTATTGGGAACATTCCATTTTTGAAATAAAACATTTAACTTACACTTAATACAAATTATGTACAAGATTAGAAAAACCTGAACAGATCCTGAAACATTTTCAGATGTAATATGACTGAACAAGGAAGAGGGGAGTAACCCAGTAACAACCCTTCAGAAACACCAACGTATGCTTGTGACATGAACAATCATTAATATGACTGCTTGAGATGCCACTTTAAAAAAACCTCAGGTAATGTTAGAACCTCATGAATTATCACTATAAATACATATTTAAAAAAGAAAAACAGAAATAACTATTAACAATGACTGAAAACAGAGCACTAAAGTTAACATACATTGCATGTATTGCAGGCAAGGCAGAGGCATTTTTTTTAAAGCTTTTGCACAGACTTCATATAATCTTAAAAAAAATATGCTGGCCTTTACAAGGTTCTACTTGCTGAAATAAAAACAATTTCAGTTCATAAAAAGTCACAAGACTTCAGTTTAAAAAAAGGAACAGTTCCAGCCACAGACCAAAAATATATATATTTTTTTAAAACTGGAAGAGTATGGTAATTAGATTATACAAGCATGGTCAGGCTTGGAACCTGAATATACTTCAGAGCAAAAGCTCAGAGGAAAAAAAAATATAAACTATTTGGTAACAAAAGTGTACTATATGTTGTGATACAAAAAAGGTATGGTGAAAATGTACCTTTTATACTAAAGCTTATACAAGTTCCTTGGTCCATAAAAACTATGTTGTATTCATGTTTTCTAGTTTGCTCAACATGTATCCCAGCCACATTTTTTGTTTCTTGCCCATTAAAAAAAACACAGCTGAAAAATAGATTTTCAATAAAGTTCTTATGTTTCGGATGTTTTTGTATTTTTTTTGTTGGTTTTTTTTTGTGTGTGGGTTTTTGTTTGTTTTTATTGTGGCTTCTATATTTAAGGATCAGCACTTGCAGGTAACAAGGTTCAAATAGTATCACCTAAAAGTAAAAGGTGTTTTCCCATGAAACCACAAAAATTGTTCAGTTCTCTTGAATGTAGCACTTGAAAGTCAGTTAAAAGTCCAGGCAAACAACAGTAGTTAGGAAACTACAGTTGCTGTGGATGATGTGACATTGGTTGGATTTGTGCTGACGTTTGTGTAACTTCCCTCGCTGTTTGTATTTGTTTCACTGGAAGCCATAAGGCTTGAGTTGGCTCTGAGGATTGCTCCAGCAGCACTGCAGTGTGGTCGTGGCCCTGGTTCCGGTGTGTATGTAAAGGTAAGGCTGGTGGAGTAAATGATGCCATCATTACGGACCAAAGTTACTGGAACCTGGACTGGCTGACGGACCCACCTCCAACCCTCTCGAAATGCAGAAATGTCTGGTACAACACATAACATGCTCTCTGCGCATCTGAAAAACAGGAGAGTCAACTGAGCATAATAAAACTTAAGCTTAAAGAATAGAACAGAATAGTTCAGTTGGAAGGGACCTAAAATGACCATCTAGTCCTACTGCCTGACCACTTCAGGGCTGACCAAAAGTTAAAACCTATTATATAAAGGGCATTGTTCAAATGCCTCTTAAACACTGACGGGCTTCGGGCATCAACTACCCCTCCAGGAAGCCTGTCGCAGTGTTTGACCACCCTCAGTAAAAACATGTATCCTAAGGTCTAGTCTGAACCTTCCCTAGGCACAGCTTTGAACCATTCCCACACATCCTGGCACAGGATCCCAGGGAGCAGAGCTCAGCACCTCTCTCTCCACTTCCTCTCCTCAGGAAGCTGCAGAGAGCAATGAAGTCGCCCCTCAGCCTCCTTTTCTCCAGACCAGACAAACCCTGAGTCCTCAGCTGCTCCTCACAGGGCACGCCCTCCAGCCCTTCACCAGCTTTGTTGCCCTCCTCTGGACAAATTCAAGCGCTTTCACATCTTTCTTAAATTGTGGGGCTAGAACTGCAAGAAATACTCACGGTGAGGCTGCACCAATGCTAAATACAGTGGGATAACCACCTCTTCCAACTAGCTGGATGCAGTTTGCCCTCTTGGCTGCCAGGGCACACTGCTTGACTCATATTGAAAACCTGCTGTCAACTAGCACTCCCAGATCCCTTTCTGCACGGCAGAAAGTATACGCTTGAGTGTATACACATGAGTATATACTCTTCAAAGCATCCAGTAAAACGTAATCACCATAAAAGTAGTAGGAAATACTGTACCTGTACATGGTTTCAGCTTCCACATCCCCAAACCAGACACGTAAATTTGGAGTGAAGTTCTGTCCTGTAAGTTCCAACATTGCTACATCCCCGCCACCATTCAACTGGAAAGAAAGTGAATGGAAAAAAGAAGAAAATCCATAGAAAAACATGTATTAATAAAACACACATACACACACACTGAAAAAAACCAAAAATTTTTTTCACGTGTACAAGAACAGTAAAGGGTGCTGTTTCTATCTGCTGGATAAAACTGAAAGAAACACACCTACACAACTGAACTGTAAATTAACACATCTAAACAATACTACCAATTAATTTAATATCGTGAAGGAATGTCAAAGTTTTGATAGTGGCCACTTAGAAGTCAACAAACAAGGCTCAGAAAATGAAGAACAAAGAATCTTTCAGAGAATGCGTTAGGGAAGCTTCAAGTTTTTCCATGGTAGGATGCTGATTTTCTTAATAACGTTTCTGTCTGGCCTCCCTTTGATCTCTAATTGGCTGTTTTAAGATCCAAAATCAATTTCTATATAATCAAACAGAAGTCCTAAGGATATCACTACCACAGTATTTTAAGAAAACCTTCTTAATGTAGAGAACAATATTAATATTATTCCTATGATGCGCAGGCTCACATATCTGAAATGTAGGTAAGAAAAATTATGGCAACAAACTAATTTTCCTATTTATAAAGCTAGAAGTATGTTTTCCTACAGTATTCCACAAAGGTACCATGGAGGTTAAATCAGTATGACAAAAATAATCTCACATAAAAGAGTTCATTAAAAAACCCCAACAAACTTACCTGAAGACTTTCTACAACAGGCACAGGTGTCACTGGAGCATGGACCGGTCCCATCCCCTCATAAAATGTGTATTCTGCTTTATCTGTGCTAATGATTGTCCAAGAAGCTCCATCATTAATCATTTCTTTATTTGGTTCTTTGGGGCATGGAGTGGCCTTAGAAAGAAAGAAAAGGTTTAAATCTGGCCTGCAGAATCATTTGCCAAGTCAGAGAGCTAAAAACAAACTCAGCCAGTAACAATGTCTATTATTTCAAAAACATGTTTCCGTATGTTTTTCCTCTAACAAAATGACCTAGAGAACCAGACACATACATTTCAGCAAAACTAGTAGAGAATTAAAACTTGTGAGAACACTGTAACTCTAACTCTCATCTAGGATACTGTCCCCTCTCCAACCTTCTGTTTATTGAGTTTTATTTTAGTTCAGCTTTCGAAGTTTTAATGTTATTCAATAGCCATAAATGAACAAACTAGAGCAACTAGAAGAAGCTACTTCAAAACAGATCTTACTAACGCAAAGTGACTAAAACAGCTACAGATTGAAGTGGAATACTTTTCATTAGTTATGATTTACATCTGGCCAAGTTCTTATTTTATTTTTTTTTTAGAGTGTCCTTCACCATCCACAAGCTTATATTTCAGTGTATGTGCAAAGACAGGGGAGAGAAGTTGAAATGACAACCTTGCAAATCATAAACTTTCACTATCTTCTTGTAAATATTACTAGATTAGTATACAAACATAGACAGAAAATACACTGACAACTATTTATGGCAACAAAAGCCTCTCTGAACAATTCCGTCATCTAGCAACCAATAAGTAAATTGTGTATAGGTTAAACACAGGAAAAGAGGAAAAAAGGACTAAAAAATTCTAACTTTAATATCTAAATTCTGTTTTCTTCCATTAAGCTTTAAGGATATCTAAGTACGTAACTATAACCTTCACTCTTCAAAACTGTTAGATGAACTTCAATTAGCACAAATTTACTGGTTCAGCTGAAAGGAAGTTAAGATCAAAGCTGAATTCTCATGTGGACTCTTCATTCCAGTATCATCATGTAAAAAAGCACTACGAACAGCTTGCAAGGGAAGTATGCAACAGGGATAGTATCTACAGATCTTTCCAAGCTCAAGACCTAACTGATATTTTTATTAGAAACATATGGAGCTTCTAAATTACTAGTCCAACTTCAAAAGTGGAACTGCTGTATACTATTTCAATGCATGACATTTTTCTTAGGGTGACTACAATTCCTGCTGGCACAGATGACATACTTCAGCTCATAACAAACAAAACCACGGATATCACAAATGTACAAGGTTGTACAGGTACAAGATCCTTGACTGGTTTCTTCAGATCTCCTAAACCCCTGCCACAAAGCCGAAGGAAAACGCCACAGAGTTTGTTCTGAAAGTCCTGCTACATCAAGAATTTTTTCAGTAACACATTACTCCTTCTGTCAGAGAAATCCTTGAAAGATTATGATTCCTCTTCTAGAGAAGCATTGCCTCTTGTCGCTTCCAAATACAGCAGTTGACCTCCAGGCCCTCCCCGTCCCCTTCTTTCCTTTCAGAACTAAACTTTCTCAACAGGTGGCACTGGAAGACTGAAATGCCTTACCACCATGCTTAGTACCTCATGTTTTGACAGGCTTCACATGGAGGCAGGATGGGAAACAAACAATTGCGTAACATTAACAGATAAAGGACTGAATTCCCCAGGAAATGGTAAATGCAAGGACAAAGACAAAAGGAATGCAAGGAATAGAATATACTTAGATCTAAAAAAAACCCCTCAAACAACCAAAAACAACTAAACCCTTCCCCCCCCCCCCAAAAAAAACCCTCAAGAAAGCTCTACATCAAAGGATATTGAAAAAATGAAATCATAATGGATTAGAAAAAGTTGTAAGGTTTTGGTTTTGTTTAAATATAAAGCTAATTAAAGGAAAGCAAGAAGGAAAAGGTAGAACTTAACAGTCATTCTTATTTTCAAATGCACAACAGCCAACTGCACAGTCCCCTCCCTGACATTTGTTGTTGCAGTGATTTTTATTCAATGTCATCACCAGCGTACTGATAAAGTCAAATCTTCGACCTTCTGCCTGATCCTAAGTTTTTCAGGTAGTTAAATGCAGTTACAATTGCAAGTATGTTATATCCAGAAGGGCATCAAAATGAACACAAAGGGCAAAAAAGTGGTAATGAGTTTTAATTTAGATAAAAGTGAGGTTTCTAAAGAAAAAAATCTGTAAGCCATGCCCATAAAATACTGAACTTGGAACCAGTAGTTACAACTCAGGATCCTGGAGTCATCACTAAATCTTCTGAAATCACCAGCTCAATGTGAAGTGGCAGCACAATGTTGGACACCCATCAGAAAAAACTATTGAGAATAAGGTATCAAGTATTATTTTGCCAATGTAAATCCTTTGTTCATCTAATTCTGGAATATAGTTCTGGTCTCCTTGTCTAAGAAAGCCACAGTGACAAAACATACAGAAGGGGCAACCAAAATCACCAAGTAGCTGCTAACCTTATGAGAAGAAATTGAAAAGACTGACTCTAATTTGGAGAGAAGAAATTAAGATGTTGATGGGTAAGGTGAATGTAGAAGTTGCTCGCTAAATCCTGCAAAACTGGAACTAGGAATCACTCACAGAAACTGTCAAATCATCGAAAACAAATACAGCAAAAGTTTACTAGACAGACGACAGGAAATGTCTTGAACTATCTGCTGCAGAATACTGCAGTGAGAGAAAGCATCAGTAATTTCAAAAGGAATCAAACTGATGGACGCATCTACAAAATTATACTAAAAGATACGAGTCAAAGATGCAGCCCGTTAATACAGTGAGTATGGGTGCTGGCAGAGTACAACTGCATAAAGCAACCACGTCTGCCCACTTCTTGTAAGCGCCACCCCGTATGGCTGCTGCTAGACATCGATACAGACTGTACACTGATCCAGTATGGTATTATTTATATACTTTCTGTATTCCGCAGAATACATGGACATCTTTAAAGAGAGATCTGGCTGGAACTTCAGCAACTGAATTTCAAGGTTTTTGTATGTTCATACTGACCTGCTGACTTTCTACAGCCTCTCTGCCTCAAGCCTCTAAGGTCTTTATATTGGGCTATTTCCATTCACCTAAGAGAAACCTCTCACCCCAAAGGAAAGTCTGGTGTTTGTTGTTTTTTGGTTTTGGGTTGGTTTTTGTTTGGTTTTTTGGTTTTTTGTTTGTTTGTTTTTTGGTTTTTGTTTTTTTTTTTACAGTGACCACAGTTTGTCTAGACTCTTATTATATGAACTATATTCAACAGTAAATGCTTAAGAGTAGGCAGGTGAAAGATGCTACACGTGCCTGTTTTTCTGGTCTTGGTCTTCTGGTCCAAAGGAAAAAATGGATAAAACGGAATTTCTCTCCTGCCACTGGTAGAAAGAGTTCATCTTCCATCATGATTTCACTTACCAAAGAGTGGTAACAGCCCAACATCCAAGTTAACAGATTTTATTGAACAAGTTGAAGCAGCAGGTACCTACTCCACTCAAAGAACTCTTAATAGTGGGCTGTCTCTTTAAACCCTACCCATGTGGAAAGTTCAAAGCTCTTATCAGACTGGGTACCATAAGTGCTGCAGAAAATGTAGAGTGGCAGGATGTCCTGGTAGTCCCACAGGCAATTCCAAGATGCTGAGCTAAGGCAGCTGTCAGAGAAGCAGGAGTTGTTTCTTCATTCAGCCCTTCCCATAAAGTACTTTGAGAAAGATCAAACAGTAAGGCTGATCCTGAGTTACTGCAGCTCCCATTTCAGAGATTTCTCTTTTTGACAAAGATCTGCTCTCCTTTACAAGAACATATACTGATAGATATAACTCTGCTATATGCTGTGGGTAGAACCAACAGATCTGGTCCCTTCTGAGCTTCATGATTATGTTTCCTGAAATATGAACAAAGCTTCTCAGATTTTCTTCCCATTGTCCCAATTCAGGATAGACGTCAACTGAGCCTTTACCAATCCTTTTTAAATTAAGGGAAATCTTTAAAAAGTTAGCTTCCCCCTTTCCTACCTCTGCCTTTCTTACCCAAGAAGCTACCGCTGTTCTCCTAAGGAATTCCCAAGTCTTTCCTGAGTGTGGCTATCTTCCTGGAACACAACATTCTCTCTCAACACCCTTTGCTATTTGAGCCGCCCTGGATGTTTAAAGAAAACTGCAATACTTAGGTAGGTAGGCCTGGACTTGATCACAGTCTTGTTACTCTATGGGAATCACCATGCTGAAAGTCTGCTAAAATCACGCTAACATACATGAGGCTAAACCCAAAACTTGTTAGTATACTGTATAAGCCAGTATAAGCCATCAGAACAATTGTACACTATGGTATTGCTTTTTGGTTGTGTGTTTAGGTTTGTTGGTGGTTTTTATTTATAGCTTTCCCTAGGGGCTCTTTCCTGTTACAGTAACTTAAGGATATTTTTCTCCACCTGCTGGAGAAACAAATACTTGAAGACTGAGACAGCTACACTCTTTACAGACAAATCAAATTTCTGTGGCTTTACAAATTACTGTGGTCAACTGCCATAGCAGTCTACGCTTATGATCTTAGCCAAGAGCAAGACAATACAACTCTTCTAAGCCCATAATGAAATAAGACTATCATGAAGTGTATTGTTTCCTATTTGCTGTAACCTAGAAATGGACACACAAGTGGTGCAATTCCACTGGCATATGTCAACATGTTAAGCCACAGTATCACCACTGCATGCACAAGTTACTAGTGTGCTTCCATTTCTTCCACTGGAGAAAACGGAATTCATTGTCTACACTGACACAGAAGAAGATTATGAGGAAAGAAAATCAGATTTGGAAAGGGACAGATAAAGTTTGTTGCTTTTCATCCTCTGTTTTTTCAAAACAAAAATATTAAGACACATTCAAAACCAACTGTAAAACTGGCATTCGTACATACATTGGGAATATTTGGGAAAAATTTGCAACCATGCTTCTCATCTATTGAAATAGTTTTAAACAACTCACTTGAAACTGGATTATTCTCTCCTGGGAAAGGCACAAATACATTCTCTCAGTGTCTTTAAGGTAAAATGCACATTTATGGAGCTGCGATACTGGATCATCTGCATCCAATAACGCTGTTTGTTTATCTACTTTTCGAATTATCTGTGAATGAAAGTTATACATATATATTCAGGACAATTTCTGTACTTCATTACAGTTGAGATTACATATGTACTGTTAGTAAAGGAAGTGAAAGGTTTGGTGTTGGGCTCCCCCCCCCCCCCCCCAATTTCCATGTCTCCTGCTTAAAAACCAACATTAGATTCATAAATCTCAATGCTTTTGAAACAAGAACACAACATTGAAGTGACAGTACTACAGCTTCAATGTGCTGCATGCCTGTCTGTCTTAGCCCTTTTGCTATAAAAGTGGGGAAGAAACTTGAAGCTTCATTAAAATCTACTTTTGTTCCATCCCTTGGTACAAAAGAGCAGCAGGTGAAGTATGAATACACTTCTACAGAAGCTTCCACCACTGACAGCATCAACAACATTCTGTGGCAGACTGGTTGCTAAATGAGGAGAGTTAAAAATAAGGAGGTATTGAGATGTCCTTAAGTACAGTCTTGCAAATAAAACAATCATAGTGTATCTTAACAACAGTTTTCATGAAATTTCATTAATTACCTAAAGACAACTGCAAAGAAAGTTGTTCCTTACGTCTGGAAGTTCAGTGAAAAACTATCTGCTGACTTAATTCAGAGATGCTACACTAATTTATTTTTTTAAATTAAAGAAGTTAATCCCTTACAGAAAGTGGAAAGCTGTAGTTTGGAATTCTACCTCAACTTCTAGAAAAAAGTTTAATACTTCATTTTATGCAACATCAGCAGAAGCAGCAGCCAAAGTGTTTGAAGATTTCTAAGCCGACAACCAGAAAGCCAACCATGTCCTCTGGGATTTCTAACGATAATAAATGGCATTATTAGCAATATCAGTTTCAAGGTTAACTTGTTTTTTCAAAGTTCTTTGCATTAACCTATGTCTGCAAGTTACCTTTTAATTGTATCACCTTCAATCAATCTTATAAGGCAGCATGACAAATGTCCCCAATAGCAAACAAAACAGGAATGTTTAGCCTAATTTGTTTGAATTTATTTCTACCTACAAATAAAGTTTCAGGAATCTCCCTTCGGCAGTGAGAAAATATTAACATGAAGCCCACAAAGTGAGATCCTCTTACTGAAGTTCACGTATGCTGAACCAGATCAGTAGTAACCAGGTCTGGATTTTCCTGTCAATGTGATTTAAAAATAAATTTTTAAAAAAGATCTATTTAAATGATGATTTCACACCACTTACTCTAAACAGGCTATCTTATTTTTTAGTTAAGTTTCATATTGGAGAGTACTTCTCAATACAGTCCTAGTAAAGTATCTCTGGGAAGGGGAACAAAAACCTGCCTGCAGGGAATGTTGGTTTTGCATTGGTGTATTCTAATAATTGTTTCTAGTTAAAAGTAGAATTAGTAAAGCCTTGTATGAAATTCATAATGGGCTGACAAACCACAATTTCACAAAAGGTCTCATATGAAGCATTCACTGTTTATTAACAGTCACATAAAATTCCACTTAGGCTGGCATTAAGTGCATAAAACAGGACAAGAAAAATATAATTATACTTTATTTATAAAAACCATTACTGTGTATCCAGCAATAAAATAATTTTCTTGGTTCACAAGCCTTAATTGGTTATAATCAATTTTGTGTCTGTGACAAAAGGCTGAAATTGTGTCTTTCTAAAAAAGTTATTCCAATGTTCCATATGTAAAACAGACCGTATTAATAAATGTCCAAAATGCTTCTGCAAGCTGGTATTGGTGTAATTATGTATCCTTAGAAGTATACAGATTGCTTTTAGATTCAAATCAGTAGAGCATTTTTAAAGTTGTGCTAAACTCAACAAGTGGAATAGTTCTACCGGCTGCAGAGACTTCACTCATCTATTAGGTATCAGTATTTGAAGTATTTTGCTACACTAGAACCTACATTACTGTTTTTAAAAGAGACCTGTTCTTAAGGACAGCTTGCAGATTAACCATTGGCAGTTCTGAATTCTGAAAAATTCTCTACACCTAATTTGCAATCTGTTCTTTGCTTACAGAATTAATCTGAAGATATAAAAATACACTTTTATTAACATGAATGCCATTTTCCATATAAACATATTACCAAAACAAAACATACAAAGTAAAAAATTGTAAACAATGCAAATCCAACTATGCAATTACACTAAGATGTCATCTACAAATTAATTACAGCACTGGAGAAATTAAACTGTACCAGTCTTGGGAGTGCCATGCCAGTAACCGAGCACACAAGTTTGACAGTCTGCCCATAATGAATGTAGCCATCTCTCACTGTGAATTCTTCTCCTTCCGATTCATCATCATCCACTACATGAAAAAGGAATCGTCACATTATTTCTTTTAATCAGTCTTCCTTGATAGGAGGAACATATAACATCACACTATTACAGAAAATACACACTCAATACAAAACAAATCTGCATACGGGTAATTAATATGGAGGAAAAAATGCAGGACTTTTTTTGTGGGGATGGAGGGAAGTAAGTGAAAAAATATATTGCTTCATTTTTACTTACAGAGGTGAATGTAAAATGCTCCCCACTGTTGTGAGCTGGCATGGAAATTACCACCTTCTACGTGCAAATATCTCGTGCTAACTGTTTGGGATCGAAGTCTATTAAATAGTGCCACTTTTGTCCCTGATGCAATACATACTGCAAGGAACACATACAGACTTGAGATTATACAATTACTTCATTATTGCATAAAAAAAGTAACAAAAAGTCACAAAAACATTAAAATAAACTGACGAATAGTGGAAATCAAGAAATAATTCTCAACTATTGGTTAATTTTGAAAATATTTGTATTTGTGACAGACCAAAAATAATCACAAAATTACAAACAGGATAACATACACAGTGGCTGCTCTCCAAGGGCATGCTAGTTCACAGAATTTTGCTACTTAGCCATATGAGCCAGTGCTTGCTGCTGAAAACTCCCTCTGTTCATAGTTCTCCAACAACTGACTGAGCAGAAGCCTTAGCTTGCCCTTGTGCAATACTTAAGGTAACTTTCAGTGATCATTTGAAGTATATTTGAAGTATCAAGAAAAATTGTTCTTACAAATCACAATCAATTGAAAGGAAGACAGACTAACTATGTAAAATTGTAACCATGCAATCTGAAATTTTCTCAGATCCAAACTTACTTATTCAAAAGACAGAAATGCTAAGCTTGCTCCCCTAAAAAAACCCAATCAGCAACTAGCATTTTGCCATCAAAACAGGCATGTTTCTTCTACTTGGTTCATATTCACTGTCCATCAACACTATCTGTCTGAATACAAAGTCAACAGTGCATACTCTGAACCCACAGGTGTGAACTGCACAGCAACAGATTGCCTTTAGTCATGTGGCAAGCTAGCCGCCCCGAGATCCACATTCCATAGGTGAATGGGTTCCAGCCCAACACAGATGGAAGAGCCTTTTAAAGCACTAGTGAAGAGAGAAAAACAAAACAAACAACAAAAAAAAAGGGTATCTCTTGAGGTGCTCCAGTGGTATGCAGGCAAAAACACTCTGGAGGAAAAGCAAAAATTCTCCCAATTATACATTAGCACCAGAGATCTTTAAGTTGAAAAACATGGTAAGCAAATAAATCTGGGTGAAATATCACCATACAGATTTCTTAACTAATTGCTTAAAAGGAACTATGCAAAACATACTAAAAGTAAAACCAACATGAAAACGGCATGAGACGGTAAGAAGGTGGCTGTGATGTGACAAAGTGCAGTTTGGATAACACTACGCAACTTATTTGTCACAATCTGAAAGCTATCTCTTTGATACAGATCAAAACATCCTAAGCACCTGATCATGGCAGCTTAGGAGATCCAACAGCTTAGAAAGCTGAGGTAGAGAATTCTTTACACATATGCCCACAAAGATTCGCTCCTTAAAGTCTTTTTGCAGACCTTTTATATTTACTAAATAACTAACAGTGCATAAAATTCAACACTTATGCTGATGTATACAGTTCTGAAATAAATTAGAAAAAACAGAAATTGAAGATTTCATTGTATTTACTTTGTAGCTACACCACAGAATACACAAGAAAATTAGTAGGAAACAAAATAAATTGCTACATAAAGAAAAGAATTGTAAAATACTTACAGTCTGCATTTTTCAGCGACTGTTTCTTTTTAGAAGGTTTGGAGATTACTTTGATCCGTTTACTGAGGAACACACCGATGTCATCACTATTGCCATAAAACATTTTAACCGATAACATGAAGTGCTTTCTCTTGTCTGAGTCTGATATGTATAATGTTTTGGCAGTGCAATAATTCTGCAGGTGAAAAAATACAGTTGTTTCTTCTTTGAAGCCAACCCAGTTCAAGAAATGCCATGTATTTAATTATGAACAAAACATGAAAACTGATGCAACAGTTTCTAAAACAGAGCAGAAACTGCCTTTTCCATCTCTTCCGTATGTGTATTTCTATGTCTCCGGTTTAGCTTTGTGAAGTTTGGCACCTGGCTTCAGTACTTTAGTGTCTTTCTAAAGACCTTTACCAGGACTGGAAAACAGATGATTAGAGACTACAGATGTGTCAAAGCCATCTCTGAGTGGTTAAGAGTACTACCAAAAATTGTATCTGATTAGAGCTATACAGGCACTACACTGGGCATGCACAGGAGTCTGCCTGTGCAGAAAACGTGCAGAGCCAAACTTTTCTCAAAAGGATGGGAGAAAGTAACCAGAAAGTTACTTTTGGCCAATTGTTTATACCAGGTTACAATAGGAGCCTAAAAAAAAAAAAAGTATCTCAAACTTTTATTATTCTTTTCCTATTCAGCAACATACGAAGCATTTCTAAGTAGACTATGCTGGAAAAACTAGGTAGCTATAAAACAGTGCTTATTAAAACAACCAGCCAAAATGAGCGCTCACACACTGCCAGTTCTATTCCAACTGTTTAAGTCATGACAAATATCTTTTAAAAAGTCTTGTAAAAAATAATCTACTAAATTTATTAAGATGCTATTTTAATAGTATTTTTATGCAAAGGGACTTAAAGACCACTTCTAGCAGTAGATGTTATTCAGATACTTCCTTGATAAGATTATCCACTCCTGCAAGCCAGGGAGAGGGATATGGAGTTTAGGCCAGAAACTGTACTTCAGTTTGATGCCTACCGAATAAGGTAAGAAGATTACTGACTCTGCATCAACAAGCTACAAAGTAAACATTAGTATCCTGCTATGATCCCATGAACCAAATCCACCTACTGGATCATCCCACTTATTTTTGAGGGTTTTTTTTAAACCACTTATGTAGTATCTGCTACAGTGTAACAGAAGTTATCAAAAATTAGCAAGGGTATTCCTTGAAATATGCACCACATAGCTATAATATCCTTTGTAGTAATTTGAGTGGCTTATTACAACTCTTCTACCTTTCCTTCCAAGTTCAGCTGCTGCATTTCTTGGTCGCTGTTTCCTATTCCAATGAAGGCGCAAGGTTGTGACTCTTGCTCAGTGCAACCATCCCGTTCCATTTGCTCTTTTTTTTTCTTCCATCCACTGCCCATAAGGTACACACATGGAGGAGGGCAAAAGAACCTGAAAATGAAAAACATATTATGAGATTACACACAGCTTTCAAGAAAATTCTTCAGACAAACTGCTGTGTATCCAAAGCTTTCTCAGCCCATTCACACTTTGCATTCCAGTATATACATGCACGCCCTTCATTTGCCTTGATTTTCTAAAATGCAAATCAGAAAGAGAAAAGGCAAGGAAAATCAGCATTAGATGCACTGTCACTGAGCATCTTTCCAGTTCAATATATGATAGGTAACAGTTTGCATCTCTACAAAACAAAACCTCTTTCTACCCTTACAAAGAGATTCTCGAAGAAAGTAAAAAGGCTTTGAAAGTGACAGTGTTTTCCTTTTGTAGCTGCTTAACATGATGCTCTGATCAGTTCACACAGAGCAGTTCCACAAATTAATTTAATGGACAACTGCTGACCACAATTCCTATACATTTATTGTTTCATCATTAGTAAGGAGGAAGTCTACTCTGTCCAAGCATAAATCTCTTTTCAGTTTTTAAATAGAATAGATGAGTTTACATCTTCATCAGTAACTGCAAAAGATATGATCTAGTCTTTAGCATCACTGACTGAAATCAGTCTAGAAGCTACTTACAGCAATACATTCAAAATTAAAGGCAGCATTATAATGCAATGTATCGATCCTGAAGTTTCTGCAAATTGCTAAAAATGCAAATACTAATCACTTTTGGTTTTTGTTTAGCTGACACCTGCAGTGGTTTTATCATTACTTAGCTAAGATCAAAGTTTAAAAAGCAGAATGAGTACATCTAGCTGTGAGGTAGAGTCATGAAGGGAGAAAATAACTGAAAAAGTTTTTAATTATTCTATTTATTTCAAATTGGAGAGCAGTGCTTAACTTGGCACTTCTGAAATCCAAATATGACAACTACCTCATACAGGTCTGTAGGTAAGATTTGATTTATTTTTTTTTCCTTTTTTTTTTTTTTTTTTAAAGATTTTGCTTGGGACAACTGAATTAATGGATTACTTCTATTAAATACCATATAAACCTCGATTAGTGGAAGTCAGATTTAGTATGAAAATCAGGTCTAACACTTTATCTCACCTTTTCAGCAAAAGTACCTTTATTTACGATATAAAAATGCTTTTCTAAGTAACAGAATTCTTAACAGATGAAATTAATTCCCGAGTTAATAATCACATAATAATAAATTGTAAGTATTAAGAATCCATGCAAACAAATGCAAAGATTTTAATAATTTCATTTAATGCACACAAGTAATGTCTATTCTTTGTTAGAGAAACAAAGAAATTTTATGTTTTACTGTAATTCAAAACATCTTGGTGGTTATGATAATGAGCAAAAATTACATTCTGCAGGCAAAAAAATATAACCAAACTTTCTTTCTTGCCAGTAAATCCACAGTGAAAATTCTTCACTTCATTTCACTCTTTTTAAAACACAACAAAACTGATGATATACCAATATGCATATAGCTTAAATATCTGTGAATGTCTTTCAAAAGTGTTGGGCTCGGGTTTGAAAAAAGCCTGCCTACAAAAGAATTTGTAGAAAGCAGCTCGCCATGTGACATCAAAAGAGCTATGGGCATGTCTGAGAAGCTCATTAAATTTGTGAAACTGCTTCTACAGATTGCTTTTTGAACTTCCAAACAAATGTAAACAAATGCTAGACTTCATTATGATAATCCATTTCAGCAAAGACATACAGCAATCATTTGCCCCTTTTATTGCCTTCACACTATACTGAAGCATAGAAATTTTGATATATATTTATGGAATTATGAATTAAGAGAAAGCTACTTGTAGAAGCAAACATTTTAACAACTCACATTCTCATGTGGTTATTGCATCAGTTTTAACTACTTCTATTTTATTCTTTGGAGTAATTATGGGTCATATGAAGGCTCTGGATATTTTTTTTCTTCCAATTGAAAATGCAGAACACAGAGAACCAAGGCAATGGGCAGAAACTTGCCAATTTGCAAAGCAGATGTTTCCTGATGGAACTGTCAATTTGAGAAACTACATAATATACTACCTAAAATATAAAATTTAACACTTTCACAGTAGCAGCACAGGAGAACACTTGCACCAGCTCAGTCACCAATCATAAAGCTGAAATTTATAGTTATCTGAATTAGAATGGGTTACTGTAGCTTTATTGCTATAAGAACAGAAGTTCTGAAATTTGAAAATTACCATGAATAAAAAGAGTAAGCAGTAATAAATGTCACCAAATGGTGCACATGCTATATTCCCTTTTTGCTTTTGCTTCTTATCTTCTGCTACCTGATCTCTCTCTTCCACCTTCCATCACAAAGATGATGAATGATGCAGTAGGGGTATATTTAAGAACACCAGGGGTTTCTGTTACGTGCCAATTAAACCCTCCCCTTCCTACTACAAATTCTTGATCTCAAAACCAGCAATGAACTTCCTGCTTTTCAGCTGCATTTATTTCAAACAGCACTGGCGACGTGACCTAATTTCCTTCGAATGCTTCTCTACGCTAAAAGAAAAATGATCTTAAGAGGACTTATGTTTGTGAGAGAGACAGTACAATGACAATGGTCAAGATCATAAAATTTGTATTAAAGTACAAAGTGTATATTTACTTTCTACATGACCAATCTACTTTATGTGCCCTGTATCACCCCACATCTATATGTAAATACCATAAGTGTTATTAAAAAAAAATATCTATTCTGAGGCTCACCTATTGGTTGCTGCAACTTTCAGCATGTTTTAAGAAAACAGAAAACCAAAACAAAGCAAGAAATAACAACTTTAGCATTACACTGAGAAAATTTACACTGTAAGTAATTGTGATCACATGAAAAAAATATATAGATATAGACAAATATATATACACATGTGGGCAGGAAGGAAGCAACAGAATAAAGTGTCACATTTTTATTAGACTGACAAGGGGACAAGTGAGGGCAACAATCATGCCTAAGTACACTTTAGGAGGCCTACTCTGCCATCCCAGACAGGAGAAACATGATGGTGGTCCTCTACGAACATACTTTTCAAATTGGGATTATGAACTAACTCCAAGGTTAGGAAATGCAATTCTTTTGGGAAGAAACTTCAAGTAACAGGTGCATTCATTCAAGAGTTGGCCTTTTGGGAACCAACTCAGATTGCCAGGAAAAGCACACCACCCTAGCTAGTCAGATTCTGAACTCTCAAACTCGAATGTCAATACAAGATCCTTTCAGTGTTCATGGATGTATCCCATTTATTTTCTTCTCAACAATTACAAGCTATTTCCAATAAGGAAATTATACACAGACACAAAATTAATATCAACCTTTATTAACGGAGCAATGCTTTGCAAACAAGAAACCAAACCCCCTGTATTCCATGTAGATATAACACCATAAAGCAAACATCACACATTTACCTTTCTTCCTCATGTATTCTTTTGTATTCCTCTTATCGGTTAGAACACAAGAAACAAATCTCAACCTTTTTTCATATCCTTTTTCATTTCAGATTTATTCTAAACTAAGTCCTTTGAATAGCTACGACCACTAGATGGCACTGAAGACCTACAAGAAACAAGTTTTAACCCACTGGTGAAAAGAAAACAAGCCACAACAATTAAAGTGCTCTTTTAAAATTAGACCACCGGGAAAAGCCTTGGAAAACTATGACTTATGGAATAAAGAATGACACTTTCGAAACAGAGACGATTTTAAGTTTCGTTAAAACAAAAAGAAAGAGTCTGGACATTCACAATCTGAATGCGTTTTCATATATGTCAGCCTCTTACTCACCCTTCAGACACAGACAAGTACAGACTCAGGGCTTTTTATGTCATATTTACAATCCCAGAAACTCATGTACAGAAGAGATTATTATATAGTGTGAGTAAACTATGAATATCCCCATATTTCCAATTTTCACAGAGGACTGGAGAAAGTGTCTTTGATATGTATAAAGTAACTGCTAGAAACAGGTTCTCTCATTAATAAAACATTTGTGATTAAAATAAGAATTTACATGTTTATGTGAGAGGCTGGCTTTCAGATAACTATAAAGAGGAAAGAGAAGAAGAAAATCACCTCCCCAAAATATGTAAAGTAATTAAGGTAATTTCCAGTATTACTGATGGGAAATAAGGCAGGGCAATGTTTGGTGGAACAAATGAAAATACTCTTCCTTTAACCTTTGATTTACAGGGCCTACCTCTCTTTAACCACAAAACTAAAGTAAGACTGAGTAGGAGGTAAAAATTCTTCTGAAATATTCATATGACCTATAGTAAAAAGAAAATTATGTTGGAGGGAATGGCAGCTGTGTCTGGTTCTTCTGAGCTTGTTCAGAATTTTCAGTACAAGAAGTAATGATGGAAAATCATGTAGGATGTCATTTCCTCACTGGATTTGTACCATATTCTCTTAATACCTCTTCTCTATGCAACGAGCAGACTGGCAATTCGTTGATGAATGAGCAGTAAAACAACACAGGACATTATTCTGTGAGGTAAACACCTAACAGCTTGATCTAAAAAACACATGAGATCTGTTAGGGATCAACTCTGTGAGCTCTTTCATTACTGGAAATATAACAATATAACAACCAGGAATGTCTTTCCTGGACAAAAACTGTTCCACACTTGTTAGAGCTGCATGGCGAGATGCAGATTCAGTGTTTTTCTACTTTCTGATATAAAGCACAGCGACTGAACCAGGGTAACATTTTGGGATACCAGGTCTCTGCAAATACTTTATGTATTTAACATACTTCTACAACATTTTGTTGTGTACTCCTAGTTTCTCATAAAAGGCTCTCTCCCATACTTCTTCCAAGAACTTGTGATCAGTGTAATTGAAATGATGGAAAGTTTTAAATAAAGTATAACACTGAAATTATGTTAGCCAGGAAAGGTCAGAAGATTGATCTCCAAAAAGTAAAGGGCATCCCCACAGTGCCTTCCTACAGGATAATTTCATGGGCCACTTAAGTAAGGAAAGACCATAGTATTAGCAACCTCACGTTAAGACTCCAGGCTCAGTAACTCAGCAGAGCAAACAGAAGCAAGCTGTTACCCATCTGTTACAACAGATCTGTTCCATCAGACTGACTGGAAACTGAACATTTTTCCACAGCAAAAAAGCCAAGCTGAGATTTGTCTAAGGATGCTCCCCTTTATTCCAAATTACTTGAAGGGAAGAACAAGATAATTAGTGGTTTCTGAGTCTTGACTGCAACAGCAAAGTGGAATAGGTTGATTCTTTGGCACCACCTGGAATATTGTTTTAAATCAGACAATCACCAAAGGAGACAACAAAATACCGTCAGTCAATTCAGGCCAATCAATACACAGAAAATACGGTACTTCAAGTAGAGAAGGTACCCTAAGTGAACTTGCCAAGAAGCAAGGGGAAGAATGAAGATAAAATCAGCTCATGCCATTGCTGCCTAGTTCTGATGCACTCAATGCTTTTTTCAAACCACAGGCTTCTGTTCATAAAGATATGCTTTTTCAAATCATCCAAATCATCTCCGTGTTCCTCTTACAGAAGTCTTTGCCTTCAGGAGAATTTATAGGTGCCTACCAGCTGGTTTTCTTTATGTTCAGGGTGACATTAGCAGGGAAATTTTTCCTTTGTACCAGCTGGTCAAATTCAAGTCCTGTTAAGACAGGAGGTGAGCTTGTCAATTACCTACATTGTTCTGAGCATGAAACTACTCAGCAGTAGTCTTTCCTTCTTAGGAGCTCAAAGAACTACAACATCCACTAAGGAATTCAATGCAACAACAAACAAATGAAAAATCTTTAGGTGCCAAAGTGCTATGAAAGAAATAGTGGAGCCATGGGGTAAGCCCTGGAAAAGGCTATGCTCTCAATAAATAAGAGCGTTAACCAGAGTGCAGGCATAGTCAGTTTGGTCAAGGGAAGTATCTGAGCAGAAATTACGGGAGCTCCTTCACTAACAGACATAAAACAGGACACAGCTAGGCCATTCTCAGGCTAATCAGTAGTGCTAGCATTTAAACTCCACAAATATCGATTGGCTCAGTCAGTGATGAACTATGTCTTGGAATCCAAAACACTTCAATCCTTTAAACCATTGAATGCTCACACTCACTGTTCAGAGTGTGAGACAAATTTCAGTGAATGGTAAATATAAAAAAAAGTATGTACAAGAAGCACAAGCCAAACACCCACACTCATCAGGCTTATACATCACCTGAGCTTTTTACCAGTCAAATGCCTTTGAAAGACGACAGCCATCCAACAGGAAACACCAGGCAAAAAGCCTTAAATTCAACTGAAGTCCATCCCTGTGCTTCTTACCCTCTGGCTTCTTTGTTAAACCAAAGGACATTAATGTTGGTAAGTGCAAGGCTAATAAGAAGAGTCCACTCAAAGGAAGAAGCCTCCTTTCACTACTGTTATTTACAGTCAAGTATCAAGAACACTCTCAAATGAACCCAGAATGTCTCCACCCATGCGGCAACAACCTGGAATTGTGTTTCTGTGAGGCCTATTTAAACCAGACCACACTACGTGAGATCTGCACCGTCTACAGTTGAGTTTTCACCAGGGTATTTCACCATCTACTAAGCTCATCAAAACACTGAAAGGTAGTTATTGTGCCAACCTTTTAATTATGCCATGCAAAGTTTATTAACGATAAATATTTTCCATGACCTCACAACAAAAAAGGTTTAAAGACCGGAACAAAAGGTGGGAGCTTGTTTAGCCTTTTCTAAGGTTCTACATTTGCTTTAAAGATGTGTCAAATGTAAGAAATGGTTCCTTTTGTAATTGGAATTCTTACTTACAAAGATAGTGCCATTAAACTTATTCTTTATGGATCAAAAATTAACCAGATCATATCCATGCCATAATAAAGTCCCATGGAAAACATGAAATTTCTCCATAAAAATAGGTTTCTGTCTATAAAGCAGATGTGTATGAAACAACTCACTACAGAAATGGTATGTAATGTAAAAATGCTAAAAACTTGATTGATTACTTGTATAAAACAGCTTTAAATCTTTACTAATTTTGCTCAGTCCAGCAATAAAAACCACCAAAGGGCATGTTCTGCTATCAATAAAACAGAAGCAATTAAAAACACTCAAAAAAGAAAAAAAAAGAAAGAAGCATCATTCAGTTTCATGAAGGACCTTAGGGCACACATGGATCCAAGGATTTAATAACTGGCATTTTTCTTTACACCAATAGCAACAGGGCATCATTACTGATGCTAACAGTCTGGGAACTAGCAGAACAGTAGCAGAGGCAGTCTAAATGACGTGTCACAATTAAGAAAAACTGAAATATTTAAATTTAAAAATGAAATCTTAGTATGTATTCCAGACTTTCACTTCATACCCATACCTGCATGGCAATCACTTCACCATCATATTATTTTCTAACAAATATTGAACCATTTTCATGTTAGTAATCTTTTGGAAAGCTCTGAAATTGTCTACAGTTACTTGACATGCTTCCATTTTCAAAGAGGTGAATTTGAGACACCTTTCAGGAACAAATGCAACTGTGCTGAGACAGGCAAACTGCGCCTCACAAAATCTTAAGTGGTACCTAAGTCCAGTTAACAATCATCGCAAACAGTGAGAAACCGATGAATAGTTTACCGAACGAACATTACCACTACTTAGAGTAATGTATGTGCCACAGTTTAACAGCATCACGTGAAGTATACATGTATATTCAAGGCAACAGGAATTTCTAGTAATGCCATGAAATGCACATATGAGCTTTCAGAAACTGATAGCAAATAACAATTCGAAACTTTGCCCTGTATTCTTCAGAACACTTACGTAAGTTTTTCAAACACTAATGGAACATTTAATAATCAAAATTACATACTTTATCTCTTTCATTTCTCCCTTCTTTTGACGCAATTTGTTCTCCAAAACACTGATAACACAGGACAACCTTGTAAAATGTCCCTGCCTTCATGAACTGCTCTGGCCTCAGAACACTGCCTGAAGTTACAGATACGCTTTTAGAAAGTCACTTTCTTATCTATAGGCACACCCCTCATTTTTCGGGAATAATACACTTAAGTCATCTGCAGTGATGAGTTCACTATGCAATTCTTGAATGACAATACAATCTGAAAAGATAGCAATCAGAGATGCCTATATTGCTATGCTACATCTTTTTGGCTGTTGAGTTTGTTGCAGAGGGTTAAAGTTACCATTCACTGGTAGTAAGGCCTTGCATTGCAACCCTTCTGCGTTTCAGTGTGGCAGTGACCAAGAAGCCTGTGTAGTTCTATAGCAAACACACAGCATACTTGTCTGCTTCTGTGCCCTTTCCCATTCGCTGACTTCCCATTTGATTCTCATCAAGAATTTTAGAAAGATCTAAAAAGTACTTTGAGTAAACAATTCCATGGAGCTGCAGAACCTGGACACGGCCCAAATGCAAGGACTCGAGACACTGGCTAACAGAAAAAACAACACATATTGAAAGACAAGTACTCAGGCACAAGAATACTGAAGAACAGTTGAAAATATAGTCTGCATCTCTGTGATTTGCAGACACCAGTAAATGTGATTTAGATCAGCAATGAACAGAGAACTCTGTAGGTCTATTTCTAACATTTCTGTTTTCTAACACTTTCATATGTAAATATGTTAAAATCTCAAATCTCAGAAAACTGTGAAAAACAATGATGTAACAGACTTACACAACAGTGGCAAAAGAAAAATTAAAACTTCAACACCTTTAATTAACGACCCAAATATGCGGTCTTTTGTGGTGAAAAAATATTAAGAAAGTATCTGAAAACTAATAAAATACTGCGCTATTTATTTTAGTGAAATTTAAGGTAGAAAAGTACCATTTATACTTAAAGAAAATTCTACTTCATCACGAAAGGACTAGAAATCTGCATATGAAGGGCCACCCTATTTGCTTCTACTAGTCATGCAATAAAAACACCACATAGAGAAGACTGCAAGAAATTCACCTTTGCCTAAAAAGCATTCATCCTCATGTTTCCCTGTATATCATGTCCCTTAGAAAACTACCTATTATTTTAACTTGTACTGCATTGATTTTTACAAGAGAATGTTTATCAAAAATATGGTTATGATTGACCTGTCATTCTTTTTAAAGCTATTACAGATCCGATTCAGAAAACCATCTTACTGAGGCTAGCGATTTCCCTTTCATATTAATTTGACATTACTTAGGAAAAAACTCCTCTACAAATAGTCACCATTCATCACCTTGTTTACTCCAGACTTAAAATGGAAGGTTTAAAATTAGAACGATTACAGTTCAATGGAAGAAAAACTTCATCTATCGATGGAGAGCCTGTTGGTAGAAACAGGCATCACTACATTGAATGGCACAGGTTTGCAGCATTTGTTACATAACTAAATTATGTACAAAACACGTTTTGGTTTACGTTTCTTCAGACTACATTACAATCTGAAGAATTCTGCAGTGTACTATACACCAGACTACACACTATAGTTCCCCTAGCTGAGAGCTGTAGAGGGAAGTCAGGAAAGAACATAAACTTACCTTTTTTCATTTCCATATGATTTCTGCGCAACTTTCGCATGGAGTATTAGCACTGTTTGATCACCTCGCTCCTTTAGGTAATTTCGCATTGCTTCCCTAAAAATTAGAAGACAAAATAAGCTTTGGAAGTTGTTTTGGTTTTGTTTATAATTACAGTAATTCCAAGACAGCGTTAGGACAAAACCCCCAAACATCTGAAATTTAAAAAAGGTAACAATTAATAGGGTCAAGATGAGTAAGGTTTTTTTAGGACAATTACACAACAAAAAGAAGCACCCATCTTGCATGAAGCTAGCAGTAGGGGTCTGTGGTCATTTACAATTACTACGTTTTCCAGAAAAAAAGACACTTGGTAATATAGAATCATGTCAAAAACAATCACTGCACCATGTTAAAAGCCCAATTTTATGAAGTACCACATCACAAACATTTGATTAGAACACACTTGATTAAATCAATATTGTCTCCGTAACCAATTTAGTCTCATGGTAACAACAAATTGTTCTGAAAGTTCGTTTGTTTAAGCTATTAACTAAGTGAAAAGTTTATATAAATTTCTTTTAATTGTGAAGGTACTAAGAAAAAGTTAAATTTTTCAGCTTATTGTTTTGTCTAGTTTTCTACAGAAAGCTTCTACTTCCTGCATACAGTCAGGTAAAAAAAGATAAATTAGATTTTCTATCATTCATCATCACTGTAATGACAGATGTCACATAAAAGCTATAATTACTTCAAACACAACAACAGCAATTCCTTGAGAGAAGATAGCAATACACCCTATCATTCTTCTGTATAATAATCTAACTGTTCATTAAGGAGCATGCCAAATTCAACACCCTAGGGTTTAGCTGTGTCGGAGTGCTGACAGGAACACTTTTAAGTCCCTGAAGGAGCTTTTGCAGGTTGAATGCCCACCCATGCACTCATCTTCAAAGTCATCAACCAGAGAAACAAATTATGAATTTAACAGGAAGTTACATGAAGAGATGCAACCCTACAGAAGAGGGATTTCCCGCCCTTGATCTTAATTACAGCTAACATCGGTAAACCTGACGTTTATCCATGAAAGCACAGGTGGAAGAATTGTCTCAAAGTGTACAGACTTACTTTATTTGCAACCATTGTTTAAGAATATATTTTAAGCCACAAAATACAATTCACTGTGAAATTGATTTAATACATTTAATTATAGTATTAGCTGCATTTAAGTGGTTTAAAAACTTTCTATCTGACAATCTGAAAGACTCTTAATTATTAAAGAGTACTTTCATACTAAAAACTTTTGTCTTTACTACCATTCAAACATCACTCAAAACCAGCAACCCATGCACAAAACCACTAGGTGCTATCTAATGTTTATTTAGCATTGTATGAGGAAGAAATTCTGCCTTTTCTACTGGTCTGTTGCTACAGTGTACAATCCAAGCTCCTACAAGAACTAGGAATGTTCCCCTCCAACCAATAAAAAACCCAACTCACTATTGCAATTCTTGCACAACATTTTTCATTACTAATCTTAAAACTCTCAATAAAGGTAATACTATTATAGGTTACATCTAAAAACAACCAGCACAGTATGAACAAAGTAGTGCTGTTCCACCAGAGCCTGCACAATGATGAGCGCATTATTAGACAAACAGGACTGCCTTTCCACAAAAAAGCAGAATAATTTTCCAACAATTGAACTAAATGCCTTTAATAGTTTACAGGCACATTTTTTAGCATTACATAAACAAATCGCTCTTAAAAATTTGTGTCTTCTCTTCCATTTCAGCATTTTTCTCTTTAGAAGAAAAAAGTTAGGTTGTTTGTTTCCAGCCTCTATCAGCATAAAGGTTTACAAGCTATTGCTCTGAAGGATGGCTACCAGTTCACAGATGCCTACCCTGTACTCACCTAGCACATCTAGTAGCTAAAATCCTGCACATGAAATTCAGAGTCACTATAGTTAATTGAAAATTTAGTTAACACACCTTACACTGATTAGTCATTTTTTGTTGGGTTTTTTAAATCATAGAATATAAATTTTATTAGTAATTTCAGGGTAATGCTAAAAGGTGTTACTGTTTAAGATGGAAAACACTGCATTTCTTAAAAAATATCGTTAAATATCCCTGAAAACAGGTAGGCCAACAGGAAACAGCAATGATTGTTAATTACTCATCAGTCAGTATAAATCAATTTTGCATTGAAATGAAGTTTAACACAAGCTAACCTAAAGCTTACCCAGAAATGTAATGAGAATCCCCAGCACAAAATGTAAATACTCTCCCCCATCCTGTGCTTCACATGAGGCAACATAATTTCATCCAAAACAGAAGTAGGCCATAGTGACAATGGGTTTCCATGTCTACAGCACTATTACCACACAAAACTAAATAAAAAAGCACATCTTCTGCACTTCAAGAAAACAGTAGATTTTAGGCTTAGTAATCGACACAATTTGTGGCACAGAATAATAATTATTTGCATAGACTATGTTGCAGTGGTTTGAAAAAATGGTGACTACTTCAAGTTTCTGGTATAAATGCTTCCCCGACAGACCAGGAGCAGATTAGGCACAGTACTCCAGTCAGTCTAAACACTTTTCAGAATGGATTGACTTGATCCTACTATTTGATGCTATCTCTGACTGTTTACATTTCAGCAAAAATTGGTTAAGATCACTCCTTGACAGCACTGTGTTCATTTTGCTCTTACCTGCTGCATGACCGTAGTAATGTAATAGTTGAATTTTGGCAGTAAAAAGTTATTTTACATGACCGCACAAGACACTTACTCAAGGAAAAAACCCCAGCTCATTCCTGATAATTTAAAAATAGATTTTAGTTTTAAATTAGATGTAGATTCACATCCTGCTGAATAATCGACAATAACTGATATATGCAGTCAATACCACTTCTAAAAGGGGATTTGGGTATCATATTAAAAACAAGCCACTTGCTGTTCATAATCTTACTACTGGCTGCTGACTGCATATATTAATTGAAAAGCTTTGATATTTAAAATTCTAGGGTTAGCAAGACTCAATTTTTTAACTTAGAAATCCTCCTGACAATGAAAATGGTAACTTTAAAAAATTGTTAAGACCAGCATTTCTTTAATGTTTACCTGGTGAGCCGTTTCGGTTGAGGTCGCTCTCCAAATTTCCTGAAAAAAAGAAGAAGTTGCTAATTTAAACCAAAAGTGTTTAGTCACAATTTTACAGTGAATTACTATCCCAATTTTATAATTTTTGAAAATGCACTAGAATTTGGTGCCTTTTCCTTAAAATTTCCTCAGTAGATTACTATTGAAATATCAACCATATCCTTGCAACATCTTTTCCCACAATAGCAGAGCCTTTTTTTATTTGGAATACTAAGTAACTTTCTTTGCTAAAATCACATATACTTTCTCTGTTTTGAAAAGTTGAGATATGACAAGTATGTAAATAACCAGGAAATCTATGCCACAGTATTGACCAGATGTGCCAACAAAAAGCAGTATTATCAACATACAGAAATGAACAGGCTTATCTCCAAGTTGACAAATCACAGCTAATTCCTCCCATCACAACTTCTCAGAAAACTGTTTTTCCTTAAGGACTTCTTACAAAAAGGATTACAAAATATTTCATACGTGCTGGTACAGAACTACAACAAGAATCTTTCTTGTGGAGTATAGCCAAGCATGATCCTGAAACATCCTGTTAATACACTTAACTTTTCTAGCCACAAAGCGTTTGAGACAGCTGTATTTCTTTCAGTGCTTTAACACTGTTCTTGACAGAGAACCTTTACACTAGTTTAAGACTTTCCACAAAAGTCTTTACTTACATAAGGCACTAAATTGACACTGGGCAGAAACTTTTTCATGAACAAAAACATCCTCAGATTAAACCAAAACGGTCAGGTAAAAGAACTGAAAACAAGGAGGGCTGTACCCAGCAATGTATATCTGCTCAACCTAGTAAGGAAGTATAACCACAAGCTAAATAAGGACAAATAGGGAAAGGGGGTGTGAGGGGGGGAACTTACCAAACCCCACCTTTCTTTCTAAAAATTAACTGAGGCATAAGAAACTATAGTTCTGCTGTCAGTGTTCATAAATACCTCTATGACTTGCCAAACTCTTTGATAATAAGTAGGCATCTCTTTCCCTTCATGCTTCCTGTAAAGTGAAAAAGCCCTCTCCTAATATTGCCACACAACACTGTTGGAGGCTCCCCAGGACAAGAACTTGATCATTAAATGATGTGACAAGAAATTCCCCTGTTCATGCCGTGGATCTGTCCTGAACTCTACAGCAAATGGTGGTGGAATAATTTGATACATTCCAATTTCATCTGAGTAATTCTAGAAATATACAAAGTAAAAATACATAGCTATTGCCGTTTATACAGTTGGGCAGAATAGCACTCTCCTGAAAAGACAGTGACAAGAAGACTCAGCAAATTTTGAAGTTATTTTTCAAGACTTGAGAAATTAGTCCTCTAAAGTACTGGCAGTCCACTCTATGTTGAGGAACTGGATAAATAAGATGAAGCCAAATTTTTTTTTTCCTTGTTTAAACAACGAAATCAAAATTTATTTTTTCAACCAGACAGAAGTTCCTTTCACATTTTATTTTGCTGTTGGTAATACACTGTTCACTTGTTTGGCTTTAACTTTAAATGAAACAAATTCTTCCTACAAGATTTGTTATATATACTTTAAATTTCAAGGTATACTGGACATGTACTTCATTTATACTTTTCCCTATGGCATGTATCACTACACTGTCATATTTGTGAATGCAAAGAGGTAACCAGAAAATCCAAACAGCTTTGCAGCCTGGCGGCAGCAAAGTTATATATATGCTTCTAGCACTTTTCGGGATGTGCCTAGGTTCATCTCCTGAGCACGCCCTGTGCCTCTGATTTTTTCCTTGGATTAACGGTGTGGGTAGGTGTGTGTATTCTACCTCCTCGGTACTATCTATATAGTTACTGTTCTCTCCTGAAGACCTAGGATCATTATATCTGGCAGAGGATTCACCTGTCTGTGACTCACCGACTAGACAACAGATTACCTTTAAACAATACTCTACAGTTAAAAAACACCCCTATAGATCAGCTGCCTGATTTTGGGTAGAAATACAGTCTTTGTTTAAATCCCTCTGCACATTTTAATCCACCACAAAAAAAAATAAAGAGGTGCCCATTCTGGAGCAAAGCAGGCATTATGCACACCACGCTTAGACTGTGGCCAACTGATCCAATCCAAGATGAGGAAGACACTAGTAAATCAGAAACAGCACCGATACAAAGAAAACTTCCCAGACAAAAATCTTACACTCTCCTAAGGCAACATCTATCCATGGGGAGCTCTTGCACGCAGCAGGTGCATTCCCCTTGCATGTACACTTATTGCTGTCTAAAGAGAACCTTTTTAACAAGGCATCTACACAAAACAACTGCAGTCACTTTAAGAATCATTTAGGCTGGGGAAGACCTTTAAGATCATAAAGTCCAACAGATGTAGAACTGCCAAGGCCACCAGTAAACCATGTCCCCCCACCTTTTCCTTTAGTCAAATCCTGAATCCACAGCACCTGAAAAAGTACAAAATTCCTTCTTCAGAGGCAGAGCTAAAGCACTGCGAAAAGTATGATGGAGATGCACCAGGTGCACAGGTTAAACTCTAATTATCTGATGTTCAGTGAAGTACCTTTGTTAAGTCACATGCCAGCCTTCCCTAGCCTCCTCCATCCAAAATAATGATGTCACTGTAATCAACTTGTCAACGCATATAAATGCTACCTACCCTTGGCAACATGGCATCATCCAAGGAGATGATGCAAACTAACCTTGGTAGAACTTAGTATTTTTTCAGTATACATTAAAGGGAGAGGTAGAATAGGAAGAAATTACATATTAATATGTAATTACTTTAAGTCCTATTTTTTACTGTCTATAAATTAAATTCAGCTACTTTTTCCTCAGTAACGTCACCCCAATTAAGGTGATGGTTATCTACTCTAGCCTTGGTGTCAATGAACAGCACCACCTCAAGATCTTTTCAAAGATCCCATAAAGGTTCTTCAAAACTAAGAACTCTTAAGACTTGACTTACAATCCACTTACATTTGTAGACTTTTTCACAGGGATAACTATATTTAGGAAAAATTAATGAGACTTGTACAGGAATAAAACAAATTATTTAAATAAGTGACCAATATGTACATGAATGAGGTTGATTGACATTGCATTCTTACACATGCAGTAAAATACCTCCCCAGCTCAATAGCAATAGTCAAAGAAGTTAGCATTCCAGAATGACTGAGAATGGAATAGGAAACAGAAACATTATCATGTAATAGCATTATTCTGCCACACACCCACAGTTCTGAAAACTGCCTGAAGTTCACTGAAAACGTAGCAGGAAAAAAGTTCTCAGAGTAATAAAAGATATCATAAAAATCAATATGGATGATCAATAGTTTTCAGAAGCAGTTGGCTAAAATTCTTTAGCCTTCAGTGAGTGACAGCATGACAGAAAAGTGACAAACAGATGCAAAGACTTACGGGAGTAATAAGATATGCAACATGTGAAAAGGAGATAGTTATCCTCTCTCACACAAACACAAGAATTGGGAAATAGATCAAATATCTGAAAATTTCATTTCAGAATAAAAAAAAAAATTCCTTGCTCTACAAACACTGCTATAACTAGTTGTGAAGCATATTGCTAGAGGAAATTGTGAAGGCTAAAAACACAAATTGACTCAAAAGATTAAACAAAAATCTGGTACAAAACTCTCTTAGCTTCTGTTAAGCATAGGTGTACATTTTCCAATATTATGCTGAAGAAAACCTAAACCATGTTCCACCAGCAGCAAAGACATTACTGGAAGAAAAAAAAACCAAAACCAGTTTACATTTACTGAGCCTTTTATATCCTTTCCTTAACCATCCATTACTGATGACTAGAAGGCATGGTACAGTATGTATATTCCTATGAACCAGATATACTCCACTACAGCAACTGCATCCAGGATGCCAGATTTTTTTGGTCACATTGCAAACTCCAGATACACAAAGACGACATGAAAAGAAATTTTAAAAAAAAGTATCACATGTATTTCATTTAATGGTTCATCTGGTTTACTCCTTCCATATGTCTGCAACTTCACGTGGTTATCTGCACTGACAACGCAACTTTAAGTACAAAAACCATCTAGTAACTACCACATAGAAGAAAAGATTAAGAGGCTTTTTAATTATTCTGATGTCAGGACAGCTGATTTGAAAGTGCAAGAAACATTATCTATGGTTTTGTACTAAATGACATTTTATATCTATGATTGCTATAATTTCAAACTTTCATATTTGACTGGCATGTGGAAAAATGAGCCAGCTCAGACATTTCAAGGTTACCTGTTAGAGATGACAGAGACTGCACCATTTTTCTTACGTAGGTTTTCTCTGGATTTCACTGTTCTGGAATTTCTTTTTGTATTCAGTATTTCTTTTCTCCCTCTTTGTTTAGATCTTGAAAGGTTGATGGATAACAAAAAAATACACTAGAGGAAACTAAAAAGGTATCATAGTTCTACTCCTGTAGTAGTACTGAACAAGGTAAATAGATATAATATATAGCTTATAATTAATATTTCAAGTTACATATATCTGAATGCTCAAGAAGTTCCTTTCCTGATTTTTTTTTTTAAATTTTATTATCCAAGACTAAGGTCTGTTTCAGGTGTACTGTACTGAAATTCTGGATATACAGTCAAGAGTCCAGTTGACATTTCAATTCACAAAACTAACTCAGTGCAAGCTATTGTATTGATATTTCCCTAACACACTGCACTGCAAACATGAGTGTGAGCATTAGTCACACTGTAATCACTTGTTCCTAGTCCTGTACTTTCTCCAATAATTTATATTCCATTATGTCATGTATTTTGTCTTCTGATGCTTTGCATATATTAATTTCATTTCCAAATTTTGCACTCTAGGCATAACTTTTCTCCTGTATCATGCCCCCAATCATTCTTTTCAAGTCCATCCTTTTCATGTAGCAAGCCCCAGTTTGCTATTCAAAGTTTTATTCAAACTTCTTTTCCCCATTCACAGAATGGGAAATGAACTTTCCCTCTCTTTTTTTTTTTAACCTTTACTGCCCTTCAAGTAACCACGGAAATTAACAACTGCACTAACATTAATCTTACAAGTACACTAACTAGTTTTTCTCAAATCTTAGTATTCTCAAGTTAGGTAAAAAAAATGACAGAACGTATAGGGTAAGTTTCAAATATTTTCAGAAAATATCAGAATTCTAAATCCTATTTGGAATGCCTAGCTTAGATACAATACATACTATGCTATAGTTTTCTATGGCTGCAGGAGTATGAATTTCCACTGGTTTCCAGCATCTACAAAGGAGCACAAAGAAAATCTCAATAGTTATATGCCTCTACTAAAAGCACCAAACTTATTTTCTGCTATACAGTCTTACTTTCTGGAGATAAACTTAACTATTTTGGCTGGTTTTTTGGTTGATTTTGGGTTTGGTTGGGGATTTTTTTTTTGTATGTGTCAAGTCAGCTTTGGAAGGAAAAATAAGTAAGACAAAATTAACCAAGACAGTTTTGCCATTTGCAAGAACAAATTATTTAAAAAAAAATAAAAATTACATTCTGTCCCATCCTCAACTTTAACTGAAAATCTGTGGTCACTAAACTGCTCTAGCATCCTCCTGCCTGGAATATGAAATTCCAATTTTTCCAGTATTGGCCTTCAGCCAAGAACATCCTTTTTATAGTCCCCGAGAAAATCTGTTCACCTTTATTTACTGAGCACAGAAGCCTTAAAGAAGTATTTCCACGACATCAGAGACAAACTTTAGCAATTTGCCTTAAGAATTCTATCTTCTCTTGGACTATAGACTGACACAAATTTTGGCATCTAGTAGGAATAGCATGGATCTTTCTGTAAATAACACTCTCCAGAGAGGCAAAAAGCAAAAGGGAGTTTGTCAGATTTGAATATAGCAGAAATAACAACTGAGAAGAAAGCAAGCATGTCGGAGAGGCCAACATGGGAGAAATAGCAGGAAGAGTGAGGACTGGGAATGGGAAGACATGAGTGGCAAACTAAGACGTGCTAGACAAGAAGAATGGGCCTGAGAATATTATGGGAGATGAGGCAACAGAAAAGCCTGTGCCAAGGCAAAACATTCAGTTTCAACCCCAAAATATACAAAGACCAGTAAAAATACTACAATTACTGCTTCCTCTGTTGGCTTTTTTTGTGATAGAAATTTTCATCATGTTTTAAAATTTTCAACTTTGAAAAGCAAAATACCTGCCTTACCCTGAAGAATCCAAAACCGTACTACAGCAAATATCCATGTGTTGAGATCTGCGTCAAGATCTCTGCCTTTTCTTTTTGTCTTACACAAGCATGAAGAGATCATCATGGTTGTTGGGGGCTAAGCCTGGTAGGCAACTAAGCACCACACAGCTGCTTACTCCCCTCCCCCCATCAGACGGGTGAAGAGAAAAGCATCAGTAAAAAGAAGAAAACTTGTAGGTTGAGCTAAACATTGTTTAACAAATGAAGAAGTGAAAGAAAGAAACAAGCTAATCGCTTATCACCTCACATGGGCAGACCGATGCCAAGCCAGTTCCCAAGCAAAAGCTGGGTAACTTTTCTCTAAACCCCTCTCCTCTCCATTTTATTTCTGAACACATTATAAGGCATGGAATATCTCTTTGGTTAGTTTGGGTCATCTGTCTGGTTGTGTCCCCTTCTAATGTCTTGTGCACCCCCCAGTCACTGCGGGGGACAGACACGGGACAGAGTGAGAAACAGAGAAGGCCTTGACGCTGTGCAAACACTGTTCTGCAAGAACTAAAATATTACCACGTTATCAGCACTGTTTTGATCACAAAGAACACAGCACCATACCAGCTGCTATGAAAAAAAGTAACTCCAGCCAGCCAGACACCATACAATGAGAATACTGAAGAAAAATGGATGCTTTCTACATGGGAAAAAAGTGTTGGCTTTTCAAAAGGCACAGAGGGCCTGTTCACTGGAAAACTTTCACTTCAAAATGTCCGACTGCCAAATCAGTTGCAACTGGACCTACACACTTGATGCTTTTGACTGATCTAGCAAGGACCTAACATAACTGAATAGCAAAACCAATTCTTTACTAGTCCAGCTATATGGTAGAACATATCACAGTATTTGCTGCAGAACACATTACAGGAACTCTTTAATAAGCTACAAGAGATGAATGCAATACCTCAATATGGATTCTGTAAACAATCCCCAGGCAAGTGCTCACATGGAAACTTCCCTGGAAGGAAGTTATCCCATAACTGTTCAGTGAAATTGTTCCAGCTCCTCCTCCTGAAGCACAAATCTCTCAACATTGTCAGAAATAAGATACAGCAATCACTAATCCAAGGCAGAATTAGACCCAGAGACTGACTCGAGTAGCAAGCTCCACTTTCCTTAATCAAAGTTGTCAAATAAATGGGTTTTGAGACAGTGTGCTTCACACAGGCTTACTAGGGGATAGAGATTATTAAGAATACTAAATTAAATACAGAATAGAGTGACTAAAGAAAGTTTTTACTTCCTCAGAGGAGGTCAGAGGAAAACAATGCTGGAAACAGAAGGAGTCTAATGTAAAGAATTTCAGATTTTTATATAATCTCTAGAGAAGTTTCAGAATACACTGTGCAACTCAGAAAGAATGAACACAAGAAATTCCAATCTCTGCTCTCTAATGATATGAAGTGACAATGAAGTTTGGTTAGAGGTTGAAGCAAAGTTCCAACATTTCTAATATCTACCAAATAGCTGGTACCCCAAAAGCCATTAAGTGTGACAGGACTGGGAAGGAAGAAATACTGCCATTTCAACTACTATAGATATACTGTAGTTAGGAGTGCAGCAAAAGAAACCTCTGTGCTTTGTTTAATCCCAGTTCTAAAAACACAGCCAACTTTCAGATGCAACTTTCTCCTAGACCTCTTATATAGCCATGAAACCTGTGAAAATGTGAAGAGTTTGTGGCTGGACAGTGAGACAAAAGCCCTTTAAAGGAAGATATTAAAATAAGACAAGTCATTTACAGTTTTTCTTCTATTGTTCTCCCTCAACATTAAAACAACTTCTACATATCTGGTAAGCTAGAAAGCCTTTCAAATGTACTTTCAGCCCTTGGCACAAGATGACCCTCACCATAACAAGGCCTATTGGTTCTACTCTAAGAAACAAAAATTATTTTCAAATAATTCAAGTTGCTGTGTGACCAGTTACCACAAACCTATCAAATGTGGTATACTACAAGCTCATCAGTACATGACCTCACTTGGTTCACTTGGCCTACTAAGGTTACCTAAGATCTAAGGAAGTAAAATACTAGGTTTTCTAGTTTTACGTTTAAAGTTTGAGGATTAATATGAAAGTATTCCTTTTTTTCAGCCATTAACAGACACATCACCTGAGAAAAGCTGAAAGAGATGGATTCAAGCAGCAAACTGGGACTCTGTTTTCTCTCTTTCTTTTAATTCTCTATCCTCTGTCCATTTCCAGCTTCAATTTGCTTACCACAGAAAAATTAGCGAGGAACTTAAGCAGTATTGAGGAAAGTTCATACTCATGGACTTTAAACAAGCTAAAAATTATCAAAGCCAACATATATACAATGGTGTCCATGTACAGGGCACACTGAATAGTTCTCAGGAGCTATACCTTCATCTTCCACTTGTTAAAAACATTCTATACAGGTTAAGCAATATACTGCAATCCTACTTAGTAAGACTCAGCTACTCCACATCAGGCTTACTTTGTTTTTGCAGATTTCTACATTTAGAGTAACACGTTACATGAAGAGTAAAAGCAAGGCAGAAGAACTTGCTTTGTGTTTTAAAACACAAGAATCTTCTGTTAATGCAAGTATATTTTCCTGTGCACAGACTTCTATGAAGACGAGATGCTAATATAGAATATATTTCTGTGCATTCACCTATACAACCATATTCTCTTACAAACACTGTAGAACACAACTCTGAAAGGAAAAGATCATCTATCACTAAGAAACTTCATCCCATCCAGTGGTTTCACAGACACAAAGACAGTTCCTACATATTTTTAAAATGACCATTTATGATCTGGCATGAGCTGATATATAAAAACAGAGCACAATTTCATACAGCTGTTTCTGCTATGATTGCTCTATGAAATATATATTAATTGCAGCTGTTGATTAATATCACTTTTAATATTTGTTTTCCGTTGGAGTAAACCGATGCATTTGATTTCTAAGTGCAACTTATTTCACACTGATATCCTTTATTTTTTAAATGAAGCTGAAAATCAGACACTGTTATGACTTGCCAATGGTAGAAATGCACAGCTTAAAAAAGTGATGTTCTATAAGTTTAACACATGATTAAAAAACCCAACCACCTAAAGGACACAATTTCTAAGAGATTAATGTAAAAGACATCTAATTGGGCATATGAATTCAGTTAAGATGGAAGTAAACACAAACAACTAATATTACTTATGCTCAAACATAACATTTCACATTTATCTTTTCCATGGATGAGGATATTAAATAAATGAACCTTACAAATGGCTAAAACAAAGACCTTCAGAAAAATTCTATCTTCTCCAAAACAAAAATGCATTCAATATCTACAGGCCTGATCATTAAGGGAAACAGTTGTACTACTAACATTCAGCACTAAATAAGCAACACACTGGCAACAAACTAAAAGGAAAGAACTAAAATAAACAAGCTTATATTGTCAAAAGAAAGGACAGGTGATGAAGTCTTCTCTCGGCCACCCTATACTCCACAGCCTGCAATTCTGCAAAACCTTCACTCTTCATGAAGTTCTGAGCAGATTTACTTTTTTCAAGCTACCCCCCTCCATGCCCCCCACATTTTTTCTTTACTCTCCACTGATCTTTAGATTGTTGTAACTTATATATAACTCAGCCTAATATGACCCAGCCTACACCGTGAGTGTGCCTAACTACTGTGGTTTTTATCTGCATAGCATCTGAGAGAAAGGAGTTTTTAAATCCTTAGACTACTTATACCCTAAACATTTTACCGTCTTCTACTATTTCCTTTCACCTAGCAGAACAGAACCACAGAAGTTGTTGCTGTCCTGCTTTCTCAATAAAAATACTGCTGCAGCAGTTCTAAGTTAGTCAGTTCTAAGCAATGTGCAGAAGACACTGAAGATTATGCAGATCCATTACTTTGCAGTGATATATGCATCTCAGGAGTGTTCTTTCTGCTATGAACATACTTTGATTTATGTAATATGATATGTAACTGATACACAGACAAATGATGCATTTCAGAGGCTCTTATTCCGTCCATAATATCACACACTTGAGGTACATAAACTGCTGATGAAATGACACCTATCTCCTCTGCTCCTCCCTCCAGGTGTGACTGTGTTCATAACCACTATCGCTAGAGCTGGTGAAGTCAGCAAAATGTCAGTTTTAGATCACCCATCATGCCACAGGCTGGTTCATCATTCAGAATGAACAAATGCACTAACAGAGCCGCATGCAGTCATCAACTCACTCTCACCTTTGCCTGGCAGTGGCACTTAGGCCTTGAGTCGCATTACAGTGTCTACTGTAATAAATTTTGCTATAAAGACTTTGTCCTGAAGATTAAGAATTGAACTAAAAACTAACCCATTTTTAAAAATAAAGTTTTCATAGCCACACATAACGTACAAAGAGCCAACCTCAATCTGCTTTGAAATACTGCTGACCCTCTTTCTTATCCATACTACAAAAGGAGATAAAATTAATTAAAACCTCACCAATCAAGAATGTCTAAGGGACATGAACAATGCCAGCATTTCTCCTACTCCTAAAGTCCTTTTCTCCTCTGTACAGAATGAATGATGGGTGGTCCAACTGCACTGTGGCTTTTTGGAAGTAGGGGGCACAGCAGCCCCTGAAATAACAAAACCAGAAAGTTTTTGAGCCATACACAAAACATTCCCTCTCTTCAAGAAAAAAAAAAAACCAAACCAAAAAACAAAAAACAACAAACCAAAAAAAAACCCAAAAAAAAACCCAACCAAAAAACAAACTACAGACCCACCTGCTCCAGGGTGAATGCCACCAACCACGCACTATCACATCTTTGTACTGCATGATCCTGTACTGCTCCGGCCTGTACTTAAAGAATTTAAGTCCTCCAGCACAGAGAACATGTTACGTGTTTCAAACAAGTCTTCTACTGCACAGCACTATATACACTTTTGGCACTATATCAAATAATACTGACATAAATACAATAGAAAAAGCTCTGCTTCATTTCATCACGCCCTCTCACTGGAAGTCACTGGTTCAATTAGAAACTCCCTCTCCCTTTTCTGACCCACTTTCATCCTCCCACGTTGCTTTCATTATTGTCCTCTCTCTTTTCCAGTCCCCATAAAAAGAAAATCACAGAACCACAACTGCCATTTAAACACAGCTTGCACCGTATCAGTAAGTAGACTCATTTTTTAACAACTTACAGAAAGTAAACAAATTCAGTTCTTTATAGTGGTCTACCTACATTTGGAAAAAACTTCATCCAGTAACATCACTGTACTTGTACTAACTCTGAAAATCAAAGGTCTAGTCCAAAAAGTACATAATTTTAATCCAGACAGAACTCACATAACTGCCACACCAAGTTAAGCCAAGAACATCAGTAACGACAGCTTATTTACGAACAAGAAAGTGCCTAAATACCTACCTGAAGATGTGTTTTTCCTGCTTTTGCTTTTCACTATAGATACCTGCTGGAAGAAGCTACAGTAGCCAAAAGATTTCAAGCATACTAAAGAACACAGATATTACAAACTTGAAATATGCCACTAAAATATTGGAATGGTGTAGAGTGTGAGAAACATCATAAATTACTCCTCCTATTAAGATTCCTTTATATTCACATGCTACTATTTCTTTTTGATTGACCCCCAAATAACATTGGCTCAAACATTCAGTGAAAACTGCATATTTGCACACTTACCTTACCAACTGAGTTATCAGCTTGAAAAATCAGCATGCCAACAGAATCTCAGTCCCTAAACCACAATATAATTTGGCTCATCTATTGTAACTGCATCGGGAACGAGCAATACAAGGCTCATTAGTTTTATCTTCATCTACTCAAACCAAAAAGGAGTGACTGTTTGGAAAACAACTGCACAGAGATCACAAAACTGGCTACTAAAATAATGGTAAACTGCTAATGCATTAAAACTGTCTGAAGCATGCTTCCACATGCAACGTTCCACATTCACAGCTTTCAGTGACAACTACTTTGCTCAGTTATTATGGTTCTTCTTGTCTATCTAGCACAACAAATTTTCCCTTGGATCTCATCTTGTACATCATCTCTGAATAGATATTTCACAAGTGAACTTGACTTTTATTTCCTAAGAAAGTGATTCTATGTCCCCTATTAAATCAGAATTGAAGTACCAGTGAGCCTTTAAAAAACAAGCAGCTACTTTTTTCTTTTAAGAGATTATTTTTTTAAATACAAGAACAGAGACATCAAGCAATAAAGTAGTGCCCTTTTACAGTTACCATCTGTGCATAACTGCAAATAAGATTTAGTCTGAAGAAGGATTTTTTTAGAGGCACAAGGATCAACTTTAAGAAACCTACTGATTGTTACCTCTGTTGTCTGATTACTTGAAAAGTCACAAATTAGACACAAGAGATTTTTTTAGACCACTTTCCTGCCAATAAAGGAATCCTATGCTGTACTAAAGTACCTGAGGATTTGTTCAACCTTGCTTTCAATTTTCAATGACTGAATGTTTGCAGTGTTCAATGAACAGTTTCCCATCTTTAAACAGACCTTCCATCCATAACTAAAAGATAAGTGGTCAGCTTCTGTGCAGAAGGCAACATTAAAAAAAACCCCAAAAAACAAATAAGCACAAAAACTTAAGGTTCACTGTTTTCTTTGAACTGCCACTGTTCACTGCAATGCCAAAAACATATAATAGAAGCGGAAATTGTAAATTATTTTGCAAGGAAGTAGTAAAGAACCATACTGAACTTGCAAAGGAAGAAGATCCTCAAAAAGCCAGCCTAACCTCACATAACCATAAAGGCAAATACGTATTTCTTTTGAACACCTCTTAAAGAGATAACAGGTTCCTGACAGGGATAGCCACTGGTAAACTCAAAATTTCTAACCACTGCTCTATTGAAGTAATAGGTTAACCATTCTTCCATGTGCTTTTCCTTACTCTATACCCACATAAAGGAGCCTTCATTACTACTGTGACTGCTTCCTATCAACAGAAAAACAAGAACATACTAATCTGTCGCTAAGGGGCTTACTGTCCTGCTCCAGGCTCCTCAACCAGCTTCCCCTGCACCACCTGCAGAATTGAGACCTTCAGAGGGAGCTAACTCAGCCTATCGATACACTGAGTAGTAGGAGACTGAGGAAAACCAATGGGTTTGGTTGCAGAAAGCTGTTTGGTTACCTCAGCATATCAACTTTAACAGAAGCCAAAAGAAATTACACTGAAGGAGCAGCTAAGCTTGTATTCTCTTACACCCTAGCAAGCCTATAACTCTCACGGGAAAGAACTAAATGTAGAAAATAAAACACAGAAGAATGCTGTAAGGGAAATGACTTGCAAAAAACAAGTCTTAGGCATAATTAAGACATCTTACCAGAGACTAACATCCTTAGTCAAAGTTTAGCTTAGGATAGCTATAAGCCTCTCACCCTAAATGCAGTCAGAACTTAATACAAAATGACAGCTAAGTATACTAACATCTCTAAGGTTTAAGCAGACCAACTCTGACAGTCTTGCTGTGACCATTTAAGCCACCAGAGTCTCAAATGCCTTTCCCACCTCTCTGCTAGGTCAGGGTAAGCAAACATGTGTGTCCCCCAGCCGCTCCGGCTCACAGTTGGACTGCGGCTTCACAGGCAGCTGATTTGTCACCACCAAAACATAGGTCTCACCTATCAGCTTCCCCCATGGATATCCTGAGTCACCCTTAACACACAAACTCCAGCACTTGTCAGACCTTCCCACAAATTCAAATCAGTAACCCAGAAAAAAACCCCACACTATCTTTTGGGAGAGGAGGGGGATGAAAGGAAGGAAGGAAAGTGAATTCTATTGATTCTGTCATGAACCCAAGGAGTGCCAGCACCACCACCATGGTTCTACAGGAATGCTCTGAGTAGAATGGGACCTCCCACTGCAGCAGCAGCACCCTATTAGAAACCTGGTGCATCCATAGCTTCAGTTTAGACCCACTTTGTTGTATTTTAAATAATTAAAAAAAACAAAACCAACCACCAAACAATTCATACACTCCATTTACTGACCTTGCTTTAGGAACTGTAAGCTCTAACAGCAATAGTACATACAGTGCTTAGCCCACCAAAGAAAAAAGTTTCAAGAGCAATTTAAAAAAAAAAAAAAAAAATCTTTACTGTATTTTCATACTTCTCAAAAACACCTTTAGTAAATGGGGATGATGCCCTGTCAACCCCCCCTCCAGCAACTCAGTCAGCTGAGTCATTTTGATATTCTAGAATTTTATTTTATTTTTATACACAGTTTTATTAGAGTCTGTACCCTCTCCTTTCATTCCCTTTCTTCCTCCAGCTTCCACACTGCTGTAATCCCTCAAAATGCAAAATGGAAGCAGCTCCCTATGTTTGTTAAAAGCAAACTGTTAAGAGTTACATAAGCTTACTTCCATGCAACTACATCTCATCCACTGATCCTAGATTTGTAAAACAATTCACAAATGATATCAGTATGCAAGCAGAGAATAGGTTATCAGTTCATAACCAGGTTCCCATGCAAACAGTAATTTCCAAATCGGCAAATAAAATCCATTTATTCAGTAGATTAAAATGACACAAAACCTGTGAATACATACACTTTTTAACAAAGACATATTTGGCACCAACCTGTTGTACAAAATTATAGGGTTTCCTAGATTTCAGATGTTTTCCTCTTGCGTCACCCAGGAATTACACTGTTACGCTAACATTAACTGGGTGCAGTTGCAAAATGAGCTGTCAGTATCCTAAAATTAATCAATCTCAGGTATATTGCTTCATAATTAAGCTTATGAATATATCATCCCATTAATATAAAAACACCAGCAATAAACACACATCCCAGAAAAGAGGGAGAATTAGACAGCTCTTTCAACCTTCTAGGACAGCTAAATCATTTGGAGGCTATTCTTGCTCGTCAAATCTTTTTCACTGTGGTTATACTAAAAGTCTCCAACTGGGAAGCATTTTATATAAACAAGTAATTCTTGAACCTTTAAAGTCACAAAACTAGACAGCAAAATTAAGTGACACTCCCTCTGCAGTTTACAAACCTGTGTTTCAATAATACCATAAATGCTTTAAAAGATTTAAAAGCTTTGGATTTTGTTGTTGTTGAATTGATTCATAGGCAAATTATTTCTGTGTTTTCAAGTGATTAATTTATACTTCAGTTGCAGCTCCTGCAATAATTACTAGAGCATTGCCACACAGGAAAGACAAAAATTCAGATTCCCATTTAACAAATGTTTAATGATTTAAAGAGGAAAATAAAGCATGTACAACAAGTATATTTCTGTTTAAATTATATCAACTAGAAGTTCCCTTCAATTATTGCTATTTTTAATGCAGAACTCAAATATTTAGAAAAAAATTGCTAGAGAAATATAATCTCCACAATACCTATCATGAAATGCAATAATACCTTTAACAATGCTTGTGGTAAATTGGTCAACGATCCCTGAACACGATAATGAAACAGATACTCCAAAAATACACCTCTACTCCTCCTTATCACAGTACATTTACAACAATCATATGAAAAGATTAGATTACACATCTGGGATGTCAGCAGGCTAACACCTTATCATCTTTTTTTCTAGTATTATAGTATTACGGTTCTCTTACATAGTTACACATGCTCCTATTGTGCCCAAATAGCTCTAATGGGGCATTTTTTTCTAAGAAAAAAAAAGTATCTGCAGAGCACAACTGCAAAGCAGTTATTATTGTCCATTTTTTTAAATTGAAATTGTGTGAATCATACTTAATTCAAGTAGGCTTGCTTTTCAGGTTTGTCAAGTTTAAACTCCACACAGATGCAAATTACTGGTAAAACTTCTCCCTGCATCTTAATGAGGTACACTATGAAGCCAACTTGAAAACAAGAGTGTTTGAGACAAATTTTACTTGACCTAGGTATTCTAAGTGTTTAAGGAGGTAGTATTTTAAAAGAAAGTTTTACGCAACAGCACTGAACTTCTGCATGATCTTGAACCTGTGACTGCTACAACACTAGTTTCCCAGACTAATGCCTGTGCTGGCACAAATTTTTGTCTAAGGATTTTACTGCATGATAAGCGTGCCTAAGCAGTGTTGCGAAGACTCCCAACTGCTGAGCTCTGAACCCAACCTCTTTTCAAAACATTGTCTCATCCTTTCAAGTACATTCAGGCCAGAAGGGAAAGTAAATTGTCAAAACTGTTTTGAAGTACTAAACAACCAAATTCAGGAATTAACTTCAGTTAGCAGCTACCACCATCTCAATTGTATCTTGACCTGTTTAAAAATTATTGCCAACAGGACTGCCAAGTGTGTAGTACATGGAACATGCTAATGAACAGGGAGATTTCCTTCCCACAATTCCTGCCTAGCGCTGCTTCAAACAGGACAGATTGAACTCTCCAAGAAAAATGAGAAAATCATACACAAACACAATCATTAAGGTTCAGCAATGAGATAGATAAGCTGAACTCCTGAATTAAAACATGTAGATGCCTGTGCAGCAAAGGTAAACGAATTTTAAAAGTCTCATCCTGAAAAAAATCAAGGGATGACCTATATTAGAAGCTATGGCTTAGAATTCAGCATTTTAGAGAGATGGTATCTTTTCATTGAGTTTTATGAAAAGTGGAGGCTGGATAGACATTTCCAAAATACTGTCATTGAAGACGACAAGCAGAACTTGGCAATGGCACACTGTTTCACAGGAGGTCACTTTGCATATGCCATTTGGATAGATAGCAAGCATATGCCTCAGCTATACTACAGCCACGCATGGCCCATTAGGGATGACGGAGCTCATGGCATTGTCCAGTAAACTTCCCTCACCATACAAGTCACACATGTATAAGACACACAAGTTCTTTAGTCCTGCTGTTTATAGAACAACTTGGAGACCAAAAAGGCTCTGTTACCTGACAATAGCATATGCAAAATGCAATCTAAACAAAAGAAGAAAATTTAGAATGCCAATTTTGAAGTGCTTGAATTACCTTACATGATTATGGGAAAGTTTAAATACTGTCAAAATGGCAGTCACACATATAAAAAATACCAGCATTTCATCTTACAAGTCTTTTCAATTTGTTATCTACACACTGTTCACGCAGACATAAGAAATATAGAAACCAACTCTTTGCTCTTCAGTCAGATTGTAAGCAGAGGGTCTCCAGAATTTCCAATGACAATAATAAATTATGAAATGCAATTTAACTGTTGAGCTCCTGCTTTAAGTGGATTTTTAAACAAAAAAAAAACCACGAGTTGCATACTAAATTTATTTATGACTATAAGCCTCTTGGAACAGGTATCAAATTATGTTGTGTTTACTAGCCTGAAGAAAGCCTAATAAAACATTCTGGCAACGGGAAGATAAACACCAGAAAAGTATATCACTGTGTAACTTAATTCTTTTTTCCCCCCCAAGTGGTTCACAGGCTGCTGTAATAACTTTGTGTGCCAAGTTACCTACCATATTAGCTATGATGGTGTCTAGCTCTTTAAATAGATGATATTGCTATGGGGACAGAGGAAGAACTGCTGGACTGTTTCTGTGATGAGAAGGGTAGTGGGAGAAGTGAAATATGAGCAGCAGGTTTGGAAGCCTGAGGTATTTTTCACTTCTGTTTTGTATTTTTTCCATATACACAGGAAACTCCCTTGGGGGGAGAAAGACCAACTTCCCTACAGCTAAATACAAGAACGTGTAAAACAGAAAAGCCATTCAATGTTTCCATACCTTAACAAAACAACAAAAAAAAAAAAAAATCAGACAAAAATTTCAGTGCTGAGATAGTGAAATCTTAACTTTCTCATCTCCAAAATTTCTTCAGACAACAAAATCTTTGCAGTAATAGAAAAATCGAAAGAATAGAGACAAAAGAAGATTAGGATGCCTACACACATATAGCCATCATTACCTACCTTCATATTTAGAGAGCTCATTCTCTCCCTCATTCCAGACTATTGTCCATGCATTCCCCTCTACTCCCTCTTGCTGCTGCAAAGCAAGTGAGGCAGTGAAGAAGGGCAGAGTTATGACAGTCTGTCCAGAGGTGCAGGGCCTTCTGCTCGCACTGCTAGTGGTTACTCTAATTCAGGCCAAGGCTCCAGCAATCCATTTGTCCATCTCCAACAGCTGAAGAAAAGTAAGAACCACCCAACCCTAAATGGTACTTCCTATGAACATCCCCCTGTCTACAACTATTTTCAGTTCAGGGGATTTCTGAGCCCACTGTTGCCAGAAATGAACAGGTTTTATTCATAACTGGGCCTCACATGGTCCAAGCACACTGTAGATAGTAAGGGACACATTCTATGTGCTTTGGAGACCAGTGGGGCAGACAAGAGACCAAGGGAGAGTTCTGCTGTAGAACAGGGCTACACTAGATGTGGAAGGGAATCCCAAGACAATTTGGCATGATCAGCCTCAAAGGGTCACCCCACCCCAGAACTAAAATTCAGTTTTAACATGTCAGCAAAGCCAGTCTCATATTATAGTGACACTTGAAAAGCCCCAAAATCACATGGCTACAGATGCTCACTGCTGACCTGAGCACTGACACAGAATGCCACAGCTTTTTGAAGGTATGCAAAGAAAGCCAGCTGTGAAATGTGGTACAATAATACAAATGTTTTTCAATAAAATTAACTACAAACAGTAAGGGAAAGCATAATGAATCTCTACTACTCATGTATTTGCTTTTCAAAAAGCTAATTTAAATAAATAAGAAAACTGAGCTTCTACATTTGAGGGTCTCAAGCAGTTTTACTTTGGTACCATGCAATACAGCCCTGCTAGCAGATGCTTCTAACTTTGAGAACAAAATAAGACTTTTTTTTTTAAAAAAAAAAAAAAAAAGAAGCTGCAGATCCAGCTGAGGTTTCAGGGTTTTTTGGTTTTGTTTTGTTTATTTAAGATTTTTCCCCCCCAAGGAAAGGTTTTCCCTGAGAGATTTGCAACAATAAGCCATAATGTCCTTTAGGAAATATATCTTCATTAACACCACAAACGATGCCATGACAGGCACCCAATGTCTGCTCAACTATGCTACTTCCAATAGTTATAAGATCTGGTTGACCATGCCAGCACACCGTGGGACAAACCCAAAGTATACTCACCATTAGGGCACCACTCTTCACAATACACAAGGAGTATAAAGAGGTCGAAAAAGCTCATCATCCTGACTAGTTCTGTAATGAAAACCAACACAGTCCACCCTTTCAGGTATGCCAGAGCCCCTGTTAAAGGAGCTCCCTGAACCTGCCTGCCACCCAGCAGTATGAGTCATAGGTGATTACAGTAATGATACTGTGCCAAGACCTAGGGCACTCTGAACTCAAGAGTCCTCAAGAAGATGTTTCTAACAGCTACAATTAACTGTAGACACTGTAGAAAATGGACAGAATAACAAATCAAGAGGACTGAGACAGAAAGGCAAAAGCAAGTGGACAATGCAATAAATGGCCTCAGCCAGAAGAAAATGTAGTGTATTCCATTACAGATTATCTGGCAAAGGAGAAGCTGATAAATGACTCAACTCTCGGGAGAAGAGCATGAAGTTACTTTTGGCTTCCAAGACAGAAGAAAGCAGCTGGAAAAAGGAAGAGGCCACAGACAGAAGAAGCAATGAAGATCCAGGACAAAGCTTAAGTGTTTGCTTCCTGTTACTCCAACTACAGTCCAGTGTTGCAAGACTGAATGTTTGAAGGTTCCTTTTACCAAAGCAGAAAGGTTGCACACACTGAGCCTCACTGGCTGGAACTATTATTCAATTCTGATATGCAAAGGACATGCCTATTGGACTTTTTAAATCTTGTTGCAAAATGAAGGGGATAGGAGTCCTGTAGCCAAAGGGTTACATGAGCTGCTTAATCACTGAACATAAACCGAGGCTCACTGTTGAAAGAAAAAGTGCACCAGTGTTACCCACCTACTTCAGGAATATCTTTGTTAATCTTTCAGATACGTATTTTTTGTGACATAAAAATAAGCAGACAAGTTCATGACAAGTGTAGCACAAAACCTACAAACTATTAAAGATGCGTTCTCTGATGAGAACAACAAATATCAAACTATTTCAATCAAAATGATAATTTCTAACTTATACTAAAACATCCCAGTATGAATACCATTTCTCTTAAGATTCTAAAACAATATTAAGAAAAGCAAATCTAGTGTTTCTCTTCAACCACTGAACCAGGCAAAAAGAAAAGTTACAATTTTATGCAGGAAGTTACACATGCTCTTTTAACCCATCTTATGTTAAAGGAAACTTTCTGTATAGTCAATATTAATTCAAGTTGTATAACAAAGCTGTGTAACAAACAACCTGAAGCTTACCTGTATACACACATACCCCTTTTTGGGCAATGCTTATTTACAGAATTTGGCTTTCAAAACTTCGTTTCAGCTTTACTTAGTTTGCTTTCATCACTTCAAAACCAATCCTTTCCCCCAGTTCTGTTGCTTTAGAAATACACCATGTTAGTAAAGAACAAAGTGTCCTGTTTCTTTACAGCTTTCAATATACTCCCTACAATGCTACTAGCAACAGATTGCAGTCTCTGAATTAATTAATTCAAAGTTCTGTTCTATCCATCCTTCTTGGAGTAGCAAAAGAATAACAAAATAGTGATAGCTTCCCATACACTTCTAAGATGAAGAAGAGGACTGAAACATGTCAAAAGAAAGAAGCGTAGTGAAAGGGAATAATGAAACTCCTTCAAAATAAAGTGATCCTCCACTATGTCATCTACTTACCCCTCCCAAAATATGTTTCCTGCCTTCACAGTATTAACACCTAGGATCTTTCTTTGCCTTTCCCCATATAACTTAATTTTCCTCACTTCTCTGTATCATTGTTTTGTCTTCTGTTACACATGGTATCTTGGGTTCTTGAATTCTTCAGATTTTATTTTCTCTCCAATACTCGCCAGCTCTTTAGCTGGGAGACAAGCTGCATACCATTAGATATCTCCTCTCACAATGAAAGACACTGATATGGCCAAGCTCCAAGTTCCAAAAAGCAAGGAATAGGGTTTGGATTTGACTTAAAACATACAGTTGTTATATTATCACATTGGCTGAGTAGTAACAGTGACTTCCCCATTCTGTAGATAACAGTGCTGATGCTCTAAGCACACCACAAGCCTTACAGGGCAAGTAACAGAAAAAAAGGGGGGGGGAGGGGGGAGGGAAGGGAACATGACAGATCCGGAGCAATACTGTTGGGAAGTACTCTGGAAATACTGTTCTGGACAAAGGTAAACGAACGCAGACTGCCCAGGAACAAAGAGAATTGGGCTTATATAGAAACATCACAGGAAAAAAAGCATAGAGAAAGTATCCTGCTGTATTACTTCATAAAAAAAAGTAAAGAGATGTAGAAGCAAAACTAATTGAGGGCTGGTCATGAAATTCAGGAGAGAACAAGACTGAAAGCAACTAAGTAATATAAGAAACCCCCAAAGTTCTTTCATTACACTGTACATATAACAAGAGGAAGCAGAATTGACCAGATCTAAATTGGAATCAGCAGAAAGGAATGTCAAGCAGTGATTAATACACATTTCGACTAATGCCAAAACAAAAAGGAGAATATATTAGGAAAGTGATTTGGACATGGTAGAATAACATCTTCTATCTTAAAAAAGAAGTAATACCATTATTGAACAAAATTGCCTAAAGTCAGGACATTAAGTAGGAGAATACTGAATACAACAGAGAAAGTGTCAAAAGTACCACCCGTAAAATCTATGTTAGGAAAGTACCTTAAACAACAAAACCCACAATTTGAATCCTATGCACCAGAAGCACTGAGGAAAACTTCCAGTAAGTGAAGTCTCTTATCTCTACAGATGTAATACTCATCACTGCCTAATAACATCTGGCAAACATCGGTCTGTTGCTTTTGGGTTTTTTTAAGACCTGTTCTAACCAAAAAAGATAAAACTTTCAAATTTGAACCGATGCAGTAAGACTTTAATGAGTATGCAAACTGACAAGTCTAACCAGTCTACTGCTGACTTTAAGAGCCACACAGCAATAAGGTGAAACAGCTAAGAGTCAGTTCAGTTTTTCTGCTTGCTTGCAAAGTACTAACAATATAAAAACCCAGAAACATTAAGATTTTGTCCAGAAGCACTATCTGAATGAACATTCAGAGAGTTCGTTCTTGTATGTTTTATTTCCATATGGAAATTCAGCCTAGAGTCAGGGAACGCTCACACAAGGACTGGCTTCAAACTCTGTCTTGTCACGTACCTTCAGCATACCTTCAGAGGTCACCTTTTATTGACTGCAATCTCAAAAGCTAATGTACATGTAGCAGCTAGTCAAAAGAATAATAGTTATCCTTACAGGTCAAGGGATCCAATAAAAAGAGTTGAACTATACTTTCTAGTAGACTCTAACACTTGCAAATGACTGTAAGAGCCTGGTCTACTCTTCTTTGCTGCCATTTGAAGTATGATTTATCACTTCAACAAGCTAATTGTGAGTAAAACTTCTCAATAAGACCTCTCTTTTTTTTTTTTTTTAACACATTGTTTCATGACGACTCCTTTGTTTTACCTGTTAACTACAAGGAAATACAGGTATCTTGCCCATTGCAAGTAAAAATGGAAAAAGTTCTGACATTTGTTTTACCATAGTTCTCACATTTCTTTTAGCACAGTTCTGAGTACTTTGAGGGTGCTGCTATAAGTGGTAGCATTGCTAACAGAATTCTTATTTACTGTATTATCAAAATTGAACATTAACCTGGCCAATGTCCGTATTATTAATTAAAATATACTAGAATAAGTTTTTATGCCTTCACCTTCCTGTTTCTGATGACCTTTATGGCAAAAAAATTACTTCAGATCTAGAAAACTCCCTGTTTTCTATCTCTGCATAATATATTTTTCTTTCACTCCTGCAGACAAACTAAGAGGCACATTCACCTCCATAACCAGCAAATCAATTAATATTGAAAGCCACACTTGTAAATTTAGTACTTACATGAAGATCTCTCAAACTTTTACATGACAATTAGGGTTAAAAGTATCATCTGTACTGACTGAAAGAGCCTGTCACAATGCATCAAGTGTGCTACAAGCCTCTTCCGAAGAGGAAGCCTGATCCCAAATACTTATTTTGATTAACTGCTCTGCATAGCTTATTAACGAAAGATTTGTAATGCACATTTAAATAAAACAAATCAAAAACAAAACCAACCATGCAATAAAAAAAAAAAAACAAACAACTGGAAAGCAAAAGGAAAAGAAAAAAAAAAAGAAAAACCACAAACGAAAAACAACACCCCAGGACTCAGTGCTGGCAATGAACAGCAGAAGGAAAAAATTTGGCTAGAAAAATACTTGGACAGAAAAGACACGTCCAAAATAGTTCTGCTATATCCCCCTCACTTCTGGAAGATATTACATTATTAAGGATTTTACTAGTCATCACTGTGTATCTACTACAAAACTATGAGAGCCTGAAAAGAAATACACACATGCAGAATAACACCAGTCTTTCAATGAAGCTTTTTCTTTTCTGAATTCTTACCCTCACTACTGAAGTCAGAGCTGGCTGGCTGATTTGGAAAGTGGTAAAATATTTTGAATTTTAAAATAAATACCTATACAGAATAATTTCTTTTGTAGTATAAAGACATGGCTATAGCACACTGCAGCACCACTTCATTTTTCTTCATGCCACATTTATCCACTGGTCATGCCCTAGCCATTGCTTTTATGTCTCCATTATGTAAGAGCAGCATCTCTCTAGTGTCTATTCTAATATCCTTCAATATTACCAAAACACATTCATTATGAATACCGTCAGTCTTAGTCTTGCTTACCATACCTTTCTGTTATGCAGACTGAAAACCTAAGAAAGTCTGGTATCTGCTGACCATCTTTCACAGGCACAGTAGCGAGAGAAGACATGATGCCACCTGTCAAAACCCAGCAAACTGAACAGCAAACAGCCCATAACCACACGAAGCAATGAGAATGGAATCAGGAGACAACAGTTCTATTTCCACCTCTCCATGGACTCTGCGTTTGACCTTGGCAAGTCACTGGTATTTTGTGCTTGTTTTTTCATGTTCAGGACATGAAGGGCTTTTACGCAGATGGCTGGAACAACAACAATAATAAAATAACTGAGTAAGTTTAATTATTATTTATTCTATAATGCCAGGCCTTAGAACTCTTCCGCAATGGCATAATTCAGAGCGAGCACAAGCACCTCTAATTCTCTAGGCCTTCATTTTGAAGTTCCCTTTACGTAAAAGCACTGGTGAAAGCAGTAACCCATTACCAGAGACCACCCCACACTGTTACCAAAAACTGATAAATGCTTAGTTTCACAAACTTCTGCTGAGCAAACAAATTAGACCTTATTTTTTTACACTGGCAGTTCCTAATCCACAGCTTGCAAAAGAAACACTACCTGCAAGATGCTCTGCCACTGCTCCCACACAAAATTAAATTACAGAGTTAAAATAAGAGCTGCCAGGAAAATGAAAGTAGTATATTGCCTAAAGAGTACTTTTTACTTTGTGCCGTTTCTATGGTACGTCAAAAATTAGGGACCAGTATTTTTCACAATTCAATACCCTCTCTCAGGCTTAGAAAATTCTGAGTTTCATGCTGCCTGATCAAGTTTCATTCTGATACCAAGTTTCCTGGTAGTCTCCCAAGGCACCACACACTTGAAACACACCAAAGTATAGTTTGAAAAAAAAGTGCAGATGAAATGTTCTACAGACCAAGCAATGTTACCAAGAATACAAGTAAAAAGACTTTTCTCTGGCACATACAGAAAAATGTCTACATTTGTCCATACTCAAAAAGGGAAAATTACAAATGTTTACTCTGCTATTCAAATACATTCAAATAACCGTAACAATCAGAAAACTGACTAGGACTCATTGCAATACATACCCTTGAATCCCACCTACCAGAAGCAGAAAAATAGAGTAACAGGTGTAATCTCACACAGAGCAGTCAAAAATGACCACTTGCCAATACATCTTCTTGCTTATTACAAGTGTTCTGGATTTTGAATATACTGATTAAATGCCACTTCATACAAGTCAGTCATGCAACTACAATGAAAACAAATTATTTCTTCCTCCTGAATATAAAACAAATGAGGAAAAGTTATACCGTAACACAGCCACCTTAATGTCTTCATGTTTTCCAAGTGAAGCAATGAGAAGAGCTTTATTTAAATAATTACAGAAATATACACTTAATTTCAACACGAATATTTTCAAGACTTATCTACATAAAATATATGTTCAAAAAAAAAAGCATCACAAACTTAATGAAGAAACATGCTGTTGACTAAAACATTCAGATTGTTTTAGAAAGAATAAATCATGCCCCAGCCGCTTGTCACTCATTGAATACTCTGATTAATTAAAATAGTAAGACATTATAAAGACTATGTCTTATGGTAAAATTTTATAGAACAGTCAAGCTCTTCAAAAACTGTAAAAAAATATTAAATGGAATCCAAAAATAGTGTTTATCCTTGTAAAGTTATAGCCTCTGCCTATTGCAAGGATGTAAAACTGATCTTAACCAAGAGATTTCTTAGACTATGCGTACTGAAACCCCTACCTTCTTTCCTTTCTTGGTAAAAATGTTTACCACTGTAAATATATAGTTTATGCATTCACATGCAAAACAGCATGAATATACATGGGCATATATCACTATCTGGATAACTAAACTCCAGTTGAAGAGCATTAAGTATTTCTCGAAAAATTAAATTATTTTCAATAGTATACATAGGCACTGAAAAGGGGCCTATGATGCCACATAGGAACAGGCAATGAAAGAGTTTCTTTATGTTTCAAAGGGTACCTAACATTATTTTTTTTTTTTTAGAAAAAGGTAGCAACCACAAAACACACACACACAAATGCACGCGAATTATGAGTAAAGAGCACCACAGCATAAAGCAGAACCCCAGGAAATGAGATAATGTCAAACTAAGTTTAGCACTTACTTTTCCAAGACTCAGTAAGAATATAATGATAGGAAAATTGCTACTTTCTATTAATAATTTTCTCTTCAAAGAAATTTATCAGTCGTTTCCTCTTCTGAGTTTTTACATTGGAAAGAGAGAACCATAATTCCATATAATTTCCTTGCCTCATGTAATCTTAATTATTAATTACTGCAGTTATGTTCAAGACAAGTATGAAAGGTGTACAGTATTAAGAGTATTATAAACATTTCCACATAAAAATAATGAAAGTTCAGTAAGATCAAGAATATAATTTTACACCTATAATTATAAACTTGTCTTGAAATAGTATAGACTCAAAAGGCAAATCCAGTTTTGTCAACAGAATTAAGATTACATTTGACAATATAGCTAGTGACATTTACCTTTTTCCCTTCTTCACCTAAATACACAGGAAAAAATAAGCAACTCTTAAAAAGCAAGTCAACACTACAAGTGCTCAATTTTGTAAAATATTGCAATAATGTAAATAATTTTAAAAATCCACTTAAAAGTATACCTTCCCTGAGAAATGCTCTTGGGATGCAGTGATTCAGCACATTACAGTGCCATACAGGTCAGTTAATAATGTGCTTGCAATTAACATCCAAAGAATTTAGGGTGGCAAGTACTACTAACATAGAAAAGATGTCCTGAAACTTTAAAATTCTGCTGACACAATTTGCACTCCAAATGTGAAACTAGTATCTTGCATAAATTACATTCGTCATTCCCAACAGAGATTCAAATGTATTGCATAAGCTAGAATACTTGTTTCTATTAAATATGTACTTTACAAATCTAGAATTAAAATTTCTTTCTTCAATTTTATCAAAAAGCAAACATAGCATAGAATAGGTATGTATAAAACCTTTACTCAAATTCTTTGCCCATGAAGGCACCACAGCTCTTTCAGGAAGACCTTACAAGCAGCTATAGGCTACTTTAGCTTCTTTTCACATGCTTTTTAAACATATAAATTGATTCAGTTCAAAATAATTAAAAACAACCCTAGAATGAACTATTATTGGGAAGTAGAAATTAGCAACTCATAGGAAAAAAACTCTTATCCACAATCCCATGATCAATAATGCAATTCATAGTACAGAATAGCAAACTTAAGAGTTATCTCTGCAAAGAGGTATTGGCAAAGGATATTGCCTTTTGACTAGCAGTAAGAAAAGCACACATACTATGCCTAATAAAACAGTCTGTAGAGCACTTCTGGAGAAATCAAGTTATAAAAAGATGATTTTCAAACTTTCTTTGTGCTCTATATCAACCAAAATAAGTCAGAAATGACAAAGAGCTACTTAATACAATGAATAAACAATGAAAGCAAATAAAATCCAGATCAAGAGTTAACTTCCTAAAATCGCCCCTACTGAAACTACAAAAGATTGAGTATTTGCAAGCATCTCAGAAGACTGCTTCAAGAATACAGCGCTCCCAAAGATTTCCCAATAGACTTAAGACATTGACAAGCTCCTTGGTAATGATTTAAATGTTAGTCACACAAAACCATCTACTCATTTGATTGTAAACGAGTTTTTCCCAAGCTTTAACACTCATTATGTGTATACACACAATACAATAGCCATAGTTATGGTATTACTCAAATCTTTATAAGCACCATGTTTAAAACTCCAGTGACAGTAAAAACTATAGCCTGAAGAACCATCCTATCCTTGAATTCTACTCCCATAGTCTACACAATCCTGTTTCCATTCCTTGAGCTTCACTGAAGCCACTCTCACTAACATCTCTTGCAGTCTAACCCTATGATGAGGCTCAGAATCAATATGCAATTCTTATCTTCCTAGACCTGTCAATCACCCAAAGCTACCAGCAATGCCTCCTTTCCAGAAATATTCTCCCTGGTTTCCCTGGCATTGTTGCTCTCATGATTCATCCCTTATCATTCTAATTGTTCTTTCAGTGTATCCTCCTGAAGGAGCCTCCTTATTCACCTGTACTATCTTATGAATCATTTAACAGGTTTCTGTCTTGCATCCCTCTCCATTCTCCTTTACTTTGTCCAGTGCCAGGATTCAAATTCAACTAATAACTCCCTGCCGTTAATTAGAAACATACTTTCTACTACATACCCTCCGTGTTCGTCCAAGCTAACCTCTCAGCCTGCATCTCTTTCTCTGTACAGATGGCTATCAGCTCAGCCTCAGCACAGACAAAACACAGGACTTAGCTTTCTATCACTGCTTCAGTCTCCTTTCCACTACTACAAGTCACTGACTTTCAGGACTCTTAACTAAGACTCAGCCCTTAACCCATGTTTTTCTATAGGTCCTAGAAATAATCTGGGTTTGAAACCCTGGTAGTGCCTACCACATCACGAAGATATGCTTTTAGTAGCTTAAATTTTATCCTGTGACCACAGCAGTTCACATCTGAAATAGTGAAGCACCCTTCTTCATCCTTCAAAATCCAGATTTGACCCTGCTCTATTTATTCTGAACATTCCTCTCCAGATAGCTTTTTTAGCCTAAGGTAAGATCGCAAAAGTCTCCCCACCCTCCCCTGACATCTCTTGAGCGGCATCCACTTCACTCTCTACTTCAAGACCCTTACTGGTCAATGTCCTCATCCTGAAAATTACTAACTGGGATGTAGATGAGGCTAAAGTTTCAATAAACTTACATTTTCACCTCTGAACCTCTCTTCTGTTGCCCTCCTAGTTGCAAGAGCCCCACAGAGCAGTCATCCTTCAAAAACCTCCTACAAGTTTTTCCATAGTTCTCATTAAAAACAAATAAACAAACAAAACTACCAGATGGCTGGCACATCTAGACCAGTACGCTAAAATTCACTGCACTGATGCCAAACATTCTCCTGTGTCATCACAGATCTGATGTGTCTTCCCTTACCCTTCAATCATCAAGTATTCTGGGTCAGGAAACACCTCTTAACCACAGAACTTTGGAATGACTAATTCGGACACATAACTTAAACGAGTCTGATACTTAGAAAAGGGTTACTAAAACAATTTTCTACTTTACAATGCTATGGAAAACATCACACTAGTGATAAGCCCACTCAGTTATTTCTGTCTTTTTCAACGCAAACCCTGTTTGAAAAATAACCCAAATACTATCTTGTATACTGCTATTACAGAGGTTTTCACTGTTAATCAAGTACTGAAACCAATGCCTAGCATTTATCACTTCTATCTACCCTTTCTAAATTTTGTTCACTTGTTTGCTGATACATGATTCTTTGCAAGGGTTTTATTGTTGTTGGATTTTTTTGCAATGCTTCTTGCATTATTTTCTAATATTTAAAAGATCAGACTGTCACAGGCTACAGAGAAGACACCATTCCATATTTTATGTCATTTTAAAATGACACAAAAATAAGTTCATAGCATTAGAAATTCTCTCTGTCATATGGTTGTATTAGGCCTAGCACAAAAATTTTCAAACTGGTTGAGGCCTACAGATATTTTTGTAGTATCAGTAATTATTTAAAACAAAGTGTTCTGCACTCAAAACATGCTTCCCCGATTAAATAACATTTTTATTAATTTTGCCATCTTAAAATTATGAGTTTCCCTAAATCATTCACAAGCAAAACCAAAAATACTCCACAAAACCCCAAAATACTATTCTATTATCCCAGCCATAAATTATCCACTTCATGTTAAATAATAGTTCAAATAGTAATTAATTTTCAATTACTTCTTACATGTTTCTGTGTACTTCTCATTACATCTAGTTCTGCCACTGTACAATTTAGATTCAGTCATACTGTAAATACAAGCAATCTTGATAAAAACATTCCTTGTGATGCAAGTAGGAGAGTACCACATGCTGCAAACAAGAAACCGGTAATGTACTCTGACTGTCCCTCAAAAATAGTGCAATAAATTCCTACTATTCCATTCCAACACATCATAAAGCAATGTACCATAACTTAGGCTTAGGCATACAGTTTTCACAGGAAAAAAAAATTGTATTTTTACATTTAGCTTACACTGACTGCAGAAAAGCCATGTGCTTTATCTCAAAAGTCTGAGCACCCGTAAGAACTGCAAGCTGCCCACTAAAATACAATGCAGTATTTGCATACTACATTCTTCAGCTACAGCTTTTTAATTTCAACTTTTTTCCCTGTGCAAGTCAGCTTTTACAGAACAGCCTAGAAAGAAAGTTTCTATTACTGACTTTTTTGACAAAAAAAAAAATTAGCTACTGGAATATGATCAATTTTTAACCCTCATACACACAGAAAACTCAGCGTCAGAGCCGTACTCCAAAACCAGGTCATGTAACAAAATAATAATAACAAAAAAAAAAAAAAATCAGGCTTCTTAATTTCATCTAACTATAACATCAACCAAACAGACTTCATTTTACCAATGCTAAAAATATTTAACAATAAGAAAACAAGACTGTTTTTCAGAGAATTATTTTACTTACAGTTTTTGAACAATAAATTAGCATCAACATCCAAAACTACACACAATTTTTTTCACTTTTGCTAAAATGCTGTTTTTCCTAATGTTCAAATTATTCCATCATTTATTTAAAAAAAATAACTGTAGTTGTTATTGTCAGAATTTTAACAGATCTCCAAGAAGGATAAAAGTAACGTCACAAACATGAGAACACTTCTGACAAACCTGCAATAATCAATAAACAAAAGGAAATGGAGCCCAAATATTCAGAGGAGTAAACTAATAGAAACATGGGAAAACTTATTCGCCATCTAGAGCACAGACTAATACCGATAGCAAACTTTAAAATCATTTGTTCCTTTCTTTCAACTCTAACCTCTAAAATAGTACACTCCAGGAACCATAACAAACAAGACCAGCTTCCCTAAAGAACATTTAATTGGGAAAACATGTATGAGCCATAAGATGCCTTTATCAGGACACAAATCAAGCAAAAGCTTCGATATAGTTTTTGACAAGCAAAAGCGAGGAATTGGAAACACTACTGCAGCCAAACAAAACAACAAAATACCATAATGCTACCTTCTCCATGAGAACAAAAGCATCAACCACCAACTCCACCCCACCCCCAAGCAGGCTGTTGCTCTCTAACCACAGAGCCAATGCTACAGACAATGTAATCCCACAGGGAAGACAGAAGGTCACAGACACACTGTGAAATCATAAAATAAGGTCCATGTTTTTAGAAAGACACAGCAGTACTTTCACCAGTCAAGATTTCATCTGGAACAAACAGGTGGAATACAGAAACGGCCTGTTCTTCTCTTGACTGTCCCTTCCCTCAACACAGAGGGAGGTCACACGTGCTCAGTTCAGTCCAAAATAAAGGATGAGGAACTTACAATAGGCAGCAGAATGCAAGATATGGTGAGGATGGCAATATGCAGTGCAACACTGCAGGTGAGACTGCATACTGTACGCCAGCAGTGGATCTGTTATTATTCATCAGCTGGAGGTGGCTAAGAGCATGTCACTTATTACCGTGACACATGCTGCAGCTGGCTAGCCATGATTAAATATCGCCCTGCGTGGCTGAAAGGGATGGCGACTATCATTCGTTATGATCCAGCATGGCATACCGGGGTGGGGAGGCTGCTGCCCTTCACCGCAACGCAGTATTTGGAAGAAGGCAACTAACACTCAACAAAAGCCCTGGGAATAGCATGCAGGGAGGAAAGAACGGGAACCTCAGTCCCCCAGCCTGAGGGGATGGGTGCCCCGCTCGCAGGGGTGGTAAGCCCGGCGGCACTCGGTGCGGCCGAGCGCGCTCCACCGCAACGCGCGACAGTGACAGACCCGCCCCGCTCGGCGGCCCGGGCCGGGGGCTCCAGCCGACCCTCCCCGCGCGAAGGGCGCCGAGGTAGGGCAGGAGCACTGCGCTCAACTTCTCCCAACCACAGCAGCAAAAGCCTTTGTCCGAGCGCTCCCGGTCTGTGGCCAGCAGAGCCCGTGGGTCCCCCTCCTGCGGCAAGATGAGCTGGGGCGACAGATGAGGGGGCACGGCCTGTGCCAGCCGCGGTCCCCTCCCCGCCGGGCTCCGCGGCTCTCCAGAAAGCCCTCAGAGAGGGACCCCCCTCCGGAGCAGCCAGGATGAACACTGACCCCGCACGGAGTCCCGACCGGCGTGCCGGTGCCGGAGAGGAGAGCAAAGAAAGCGCCCGGCCCTGCCGGCACCTCCGCGCCGGGGGGCCGCCGGACAGCCCAGCCGCTGGCGGTCCGTCACCCGAGGCGCGGGGGGCCTCCTCCCGTGCGCCCACCCGGGGGGGACCCCAGCCCCCCAGGGTTTGCCTCTCGGGGCCTGCCTCCGGGCCGTCCGCAGGGCAGCTCTCGCTTCCCCTGAGCTGCGGCAGAGGCGCCGACGGGCGAGAGCGGCGCAGCCGGCGCCCCGGCACCCCCAGAAACAGACGGCTGCCGGCGCGGCGCTGCGAACCCCCCGCACTTACCCTGTCACAACAGGCGCCATCTTCCACAAACTCTCGCCAAAACTCCTACTCTCGCGAGAGCGCCCCCCTCTCCGGGCCCGGAGCGCGCGTGCGCGGGCCCGTGAGACACGCGCGGGACGGGGGGGACGGCGCGCACCGCCCACTCAGCGCCTGGGCTCTCCCCTCAGACACAACAGCCGAGGCGTGGGAACCGCGCCGCTCTCGCGAGAGTTGGGTGCCGCGGGCCAGCGGGCAGAGCGGAGAGCGGGGCCGTTCTCGCGAGAGCCGAGGGCGCCGCGGGGGAACCGAGGGATTCCCTCTGCCCGCTCGCGCGTCTGGCTCCTGCGCCGTCCCCCGCCGGCGGGGAGGGACGGACCGGCGTGGGGAACGGTGGCGGGGAGAAACCGTTCGGGGCGAGGGCGGGCGGGGAGGGGTGACTGCTAGCGCGCGGGGACGGGGCGCTGGCGGGATCGGCCGGCAGTGCCGGCGTGGGGAACTCGCCGCCGCCGCCTCCCCCCGCGGGAGGCGCGTGTGGGGCCGCTCGCCTCGTGCTGTCTGTGGGCCCGGCACATGCGCGGCTGGCGGGCTCGTCGTGAGGGCCGGGGGCGGGCCCCTTCGGCGGGAAGGCGGGGCCTTCGGTCAGCGAGGAGTTGGGGTGTACTGGGGAGGTGGAGAAGTTCCCCCCCCACCGCCCCCCCCCCCCCAGTCGTCCGCCCCCCCCGTGTATAGTGAACGTTTCCTCCGGAGTTCAGACCAGAGCTTTTGTGGAACTTCTGCCAATACACGACGTGCCTGCTCTGTCGGATTCACTGAAATCATACAAAACCAAACCAAGTCCTTGGGTAACTGTGGAGCAGCTTGGGCTTCCTACCAGAGCCGTAAAAGAAGTCAAAACCCACCAGCTGGTGGTAACCTGCACTGTTGCTCTGTCAGGCAGCGCCGGCTGAAGGCTTTTTCACTCCTGTTTGTTGAGCCTGAAAATTCCTACCGAGCTTGGAAACCAGTGGGAAATGGTTAAAGAAATCCTTTTCCAAATAGTGAATAAAAACTAGCAGTACAAGGCTGGGATGTAGAGACACAGCTATTAGATCTATGAGATTTGGTACATGGAAATGTTGCATCATTATTTTTGAAAAATCAGTTTTAAATTAAAAGCCTGCTTTGGTAATGCTGTTATCTGCAACCAAAATGCGTAAGATACATTTGTTTGGCAAACAAAACTTGTTGAGTCTGCTGAGACTCTAACCAATAAAGCGAACTTTGTGGTGACCTCTCAGATAAGGCTGCTGGCTATAGTCAGGGGAACAGAAGGTATCTACAAAAGAAAATTACCTAGATGTGCTCCAAGTTTGACATAAACAAAAGAACACCCCAATTTTTGAGTTTATTTAACAACATTACCATTTCAAGGTGAGGGTCTGATCATCAATTACGAGACCGTGTTTGAAAATTAATCCGTTTACATCAAAGATTCTGTCTTGTCCATTCAGCTTCCTCTATGTTTTTAGTATAACATGTCAATCTCACTTCAAGCACAATTGCATTGATTTAAAGATCTACAGAGATTCCAAAACCCACATAATTTTTATTACTTCACCTCCGTACCTCTGCTGCCTCCCAAATTAGGGATAAAGATAACATTTCAGTAATCCTGTGATATGATTTTGGGTTTCCCTCCCACCTACACTCTCTACTGCTAATCCTAATTCAATGAATAATGTCTCAGATGAGTAAAATCATGTTTTAAGAGATTGCTTGGCAACAAAGTTTGCTGTAATTCTACTCACTGTACAAACAGCTATTGTTTGCTATCATTAAGGGACTTTCCCCACTGTGATTTCCCCCTCTTCATTAGGTATGAAAGGACTTTGATTGGCTCCCTCATAGGCGCAGTTCTCGGCAAAAGCACAATGCATACTGGAAATCCTCTGTATTGTTTGCAAAGAGCAACTCATAATCCCTTTGGAAATCTCTTCCTAAAAACATACCTTTTGTTAATTTTTTTTTATAATATGATTTTCTCCCAAGGCTAAAGAATGATCTCAGCTCATGTTAGCTCCATTCCATTAAGAATGGTTTCTGGATATTTGCCATAGACCGTCTCTAGATGGTCATTTTCTGGGGCCCCTCTTTTAGTGTGTTTTGAATCAAACTGGAAAATCTAAAAATACAGCACACAATAATCTTCGGTGTCTAGACTCTTTTAATATTTTACAAAGAAGGCATTTTGATTAATAACCAGATTAATTGGATACTGGAGCAGGTATATTATTTTGAAGAATTAATAATTACAGAAACCATTATAGTCCTTTCCATCGCTGACAGAGGTATATTATAATACAAACAACCATTGAAATTCTTTTTTCTTTTTGATTATAAACAATGTGTATTCAAAAGGCTAGGAATACTAGTCAAATCAAAAACAATAGCCTCAAATTATCTGTGTAGCCAGTGGAATGAAAGATAATAAAACTACAGAGGGTTTTTTAGTATTGTTCATGCACTGAATTTTCTTCTTGTGGCTAAAAGTATGTATTTCACATAATAGAGTGTGAACAACCCTTGTTGACTTTATTGGAAACTGAAAACATCTAGTACTTTGGGGAGCAGAGCCCCACTTTCTGGTCTGTAATGAATGTAAATATTTCCAGAGCTGAGGTGGAAAACCAAATTTAAATACAAAGTTTGCACCATTTAAAATCTTGTGTCTGCTGTGCAAATTGGCAGTTTGACTTTTTGATTTAAGCCCTGCTGAGGTTGGTGGAAGGGTTCTGAATCAGACCTGTCGCTTCAGAGATGATTTGGAGAAGCATAGCTGGGAGGCGCCTTTGAAGGAAGTGATTTCAACAAGTGTTGGGCTTCACTCTTCTTCCAAACAGATGCTGACCCGAGTTCCTCCAGCTGGGTTCTTAGAATCATTAGCCGCCTTCGAAAATGGAAGGCTGTTAAAGAAGGAAATCCAGTTTACTCTCACTTGTAAGCTGGAGGACAGGACTACTTCCTACTACTTCGGATTCATCAACGTGCAGGTTTGGACAGAGCCAGGTCCATGTGTCTGTGCTAAGTCTGTGCTAAGTGAATTCATACAGTTCCCCTGTCCTCTCTGGATCTTACTTTGGGTGGAAAGAGGAGAAAAGACAGGGAGCCTAGCAAAAGCCCACAGAGTCATTAGGGATCAGGCAGTCGTGTGGATGGGGAGGAGGCCTTTTGGGCAGGAGTTTTGTCCCACCAATGGTACTGAAGAAGCTGATGGCCAGTGGTGTTTGAGCAGCCCAGCTCAAGAGCAGAAGGGCTTGCAGGAGCAGGGAGCACTAGATGCAAGCTGTGATAACTGGGCTGAAGGTTTCAACAGCTTGTTCGACCAGTCCAGACCAAACTTTCTTCAGCTCAGCCTTGCTTGGTTCTGGGCTTCCCCTAAGCTCATTCCTTTCGGCATGGCACTAGCTAACATGCTTGCCAGCTTCTTATTTGGCAACTGCCTTCTGCCTCGCTGGCATGGAAAAAGATGAGAAGACAACAGACCTGCACCCATTTGTGTAGAACAGCCCTGTCTTTTATGTGCTTAGCACAAGCATATGAGAGACACGCAAGGGAACAAGACTCCGCTTCTCAGTTGAGTCTGTCATTTTATAAAAGATAAGTCATAGTGTGTTGTGTAAAATCCTAGCTATTTATAAAATCCAGTGACCTTAAAAAGCATCGTAAGTGGTAGAACCATAGAGTTATCTGAATCGTCATTCTAAACAGCAGGTTTATCTCGAGATGTTGTAGTCTGTATCTGGTGGTGTAAATCACACATTCTAGTAGTAGGTACTGTGATACAACCCTGCTGGAATTTTATAAGCACAGGATGTACAATGTGGTTTAACCGCATGTCTAGGAAAGAAAATAAACAGGCAGTTGCCCACAGAACATATCTTACATCTGAACTTCGGTGCATGTGCCAACAAAAGTTATCGCTTAAGCTGCTAGCTGGACAGCTCGATATCAGAAGTGCCTCTGCTGTGTGAAATGGATGCTGTTGTTCAACATCGCTCAGAGGGTTTTGCAACATTGTCTTGAGGATGATAGGGAGAAAGGATAGCGTAGTTAGCAATCTGCAGCAGGAACATTGTTAAATAGTTTTCACTTGTGTGTCATAACCTCAGAGAGGACAGTAGCGCAAAGAGAAATCTGAATCTGCATCTTAGTGCTGGTTGAGGTGTAACTATGCCTCAGTAAGGTAGTTCCCAAAAGCTGCAGTTGGGCTTGGGCCTCGCTCTAGTATTGCCTTGCAAACAGGTACAGTCCGTAAAGGCAAGATGCAAGAAGTGACTACAGCAAACAATAGGAAGGAAGAGGGGGAGGGAAGATGAGGTTAACAGTAATAACATCATGTGGTTATGTAGGTTAACAGTGTGAACAGCTTGATGACTGACTTCTGTAACCTCTTTATTTTTAAATTCTTTTCTAGAACACACTGTTAAAGCACTTGGCATTGTATTAAATTTTGCTCCTTACCCTACCCCAGAAAAGTATTTTCACTTATTTTCCATTAGGTAAATGTTTTTTTCTGTTTGCATGTAAACTATACTGTATCTTCTTTCTTAGTTTTCCTGGGCTCTTCAAAGAGCCCATCTTTGAACCTCTCTTGCACAGTGCTCCTCCGCTCATGCACATGATGCCTGTCCACCAATTAAGTGTGGCACCATCTCTCCACATACAGCCCTCTTCTGCAGCAGTGCTGTCTGCAGCAGTGGCTGGTGACATCACCCTCCCCATCATCAGGGTGCCCTGGCAGGTACAAGAGACTAGGGAACCTGTGAATCAGCTGGAGAGTAAAATGCCCTGGAGGCTGGCAGAGCCTGCCCACCACCCACCAGGTACCTCCAGCCCCTGCACCTCAGCATTCACAACCACAGACACTTGGCAGAGCGGAGGTTCACCGAGCCCCACCTTGGTGCTGCTGCGAGCGTGTCTCCCGCGCCACCCTGACCTTGTGCCATGGTTAGCATGTGTACCCACCAAACCAGTTCTAAAATTAAACGGCAATATGCAGGATTACAGAGTCATTACTGACAAGGAGTACAGCAGGATAAACTGCAAAAATCTCCATGCTTCTAAAACGTGTTAGAGAAGATAGGGCTCCTTTTCAGTCTGCCTGCTCGCTGTAGGACTGACTTTGAGCAGAGTACACCAAAAGAAATTAGGTGCATCCCACTGAATTCAAGAAGACAGGAAAAATTGAACTAGCAAGTTAGACTGTGAATTATCACAAGTATTAACAAAGCAAAAGGAAGATTTAAAGATTATGATGTGGCTCTGGAGGTTTCATCGATTTTATTCCTATATAAGAAATTGAGTTTGCAATGTTACAATTCTGAACCAATGTGAAAATAGATGTCCCTGTGCAGAAAAACTTTTTAACCAGAGGTGCTGTCATTAGGTATGTTGTCATGACATATTAGTTTACCATCTGCACTGCCAGAGCCATGCTCACACCTAAGCCTGTAATTCAGTGACTGACTTAGTCTGTTCTCCCATTCATGAGGCTCATTGAGAAATATATATGCTGGCATGCTTCAACTTTACCTGCAAATAAAATGTGTTTTTGGAAAAGCCCCCAAAGAATGAAAACTCATTTGGTTCAACAAAACATGAGAGAAACCCCCACTCTTGATTATACCCCTTTTTCTGCTGGCTATAGTGCTTGAGGAAGTTTCAGACTAACTATAACAAGGTACAAAAAAAGAACTTAGCAGCCTACTCTAAAAGAAAACCACAAACTGTGCATAACTCCTTGATAAAACTACCACTACAAATCTATTTGATATTATAAACCAACCCATTTTACTATGTACTAGGCAAGTCTACATCCCAGTCGTAACCACACACTATGTTGAATGGGAGGAAATGTAGACAGAAATCCTTAACCTGTAATTCTACATACAAATACATGCACACACAAATTTTCCTAGTTATGGCTGGAGAAAGGAGTTAGGAAAATAATTGCTTCACAATAAGTAAACACTATTTTGAGAATTTAGTGACGGTGCCTTGTGCTGGTCCTGTATGAAGAAGTTAAACTAATTCTGTGTGTTTAGTGGCTTACAGAGACTGTCCGTGGCCTCAGGCTATGAAGATAAAACTTGGTTTGGGGCTGTTCTTTATTTAAAACATTGAGGAAGTTATACATTCCTGAAACAGAAAATTTTTTGAAGTAGTCTAAAGGCATGGTCAGAGAACATGTAATCTTAAAAAATAATTATCTTGTAATACTGCCATGTTTATATCTATTTGGATTATTTCTTTTGTCAAGAACAGTTGCACAAATTCTGTTTGTTGTGGGTTTAGATTGACTTTCATACCGCTCTCATTTGGAACCTCTGCTGTTCTGTAGCCCATTTTCCATAATCATCATCCTGAAAAAAGAAAGACTATTTCTGGCAGTAATTAATGAAAATAAATTCCGTACAAATTGCCCAAGAATATTTCATTGCTCAGATCCAGGGTGGCTGACACTTGTGAATAAAATAACCTTTTGAATTTTTTCCTTTTAGGGGATCACACATGACCTTTTAATGCTAAAGTTCATTAGTGCTTGGATATCATATTGATGAGCTTTGTATAAATGAATGGATGAACAGATAAGTCATAACTAAGATAATGAGCTTATAGCTGTTATGGAGGTAACTGAAGACATGTCATGGGTACTAATTAATTAAAGAATTTCTGTATAGTTTTATTTCTTGTCAGTCTTGGTTCAGAATTCACTCTCTCTACTTTAATCTTAGCAAGCGATGTTTCATTTTTAATGTTCCAGACAGCTGTATCTTTTTTCCAGAAATCCAGATATCCAGCCATTCTTATTACTGATGGCTTCATTATCAGTTTGTTTTTCTGCTCATTACTGGCACTGACCTTGCCAAGAGCTAAGCACATGCATAATTTTACTCATGCGATTAGACTCATTAAAGCTAATGGGATTAGTCAAGAAAGTAAAGCTACTTCTATTTAAGTGTTTGTCATTTGAGGTAGTGCAACTAGAAACAAGATCAGGAAGGTCTGGAAAGAATTCAGATTGAATAATAATTTTGTGTCTGTCATTTGAGGTAGTGCATCTAGAAGCAAGATTAGGAAAGTCTGGAAGGAATTCAGACCAAAAAATAATTTTTATTAAAAATCATATAAAGAGAAATTCAAACATTTTTCCCTTGACCCAACCCTGATGGGTGATGAACACAGTGCGTTTTCATGCTGGAGGTGAAAAGAGATTTTCTAACTGTTCTTTTCTTCAGAAGATGGGGGCTTGTCAGAACTGAAGCTGGTCTCAGCAAACTTTATGAGGTCATTTCTCAAGTCTAGGACGACATTTCTAAATGAAAGATAATTAGAAATATGCATCTCAGCCAACGGCCCAGCAGCAGAGGCTGACTGTAACCTGACAGCAATGTCAAGGTGCTGAGACCTGGGAGACTTCAGGTCCCCCCAGGAATATTTCATTAATGTGGGGAGTTTGAGAGGAGCAAACCCAGGACAGATTTCCCCTGCACAGAAAGGGGGAGATTGCTCTGAATTAAACAAGGTAAACGTGTCTGCTTTTGCTGAGGAATGGTTTGACAGTATGGATGTGGGTTTACAGGTTGAAAGTCTTGTGTGTGAAATCCTCAAGAGGTGTTTATTGGGTATAGAGTGGGGGAAAAGTCTAAAGGAGGTTTTGTGGAAATAGAAATGCATTTCCTTGCCATTACTCCTGCCCTACCTTTGTTCACCATCTCGAGCACTGCCAGTCTGCCTTTCTTTGACCGGCCAGCTGCAAGCCTCGCAGAAGCATTATAGCAGCCAGAAATACAATATTTAGAGTGCAGCTGGTTTTCAGCCCCTTTCTTTGATAGCCATCTCGGCTAGGGCTGGCAGAGGAGGGGCAGGGAGAAGTTATTCCATCCATCCCAAGGAAGTTCCCCTCTGGACCATCAGGACAGTTTTATGGCTATTGGTAACACAGGCCAAACTTACAATGGATGATTATTAACTCCAACACACTACAATTTGTCATTTTTGACCTCTGATGAGATGCCCCATATACAATACATTATAAAAAATCTGGCCTCTCACTTACAAAATCAAATACCAACCGCTCTGCTATCATTCTGAAGCAATGAATCTCCCGTGGCCTTGGAGAAAAAAAACACTTGTGGACTTTCACCCATTTTATACCTTCCTTTCAAAACACACACTTATTTTGGTCCCTGCTAAAAACAAATACAAATGACAATGGAAACTTACTAAAGCTGCAGTAGAGGCTATTTGTAGTCTGAAAATTAAAATTCGTAGTTCATGCTGACTCCTGTACCCTGGCTTTTTCTGGGTAGAGGTTAAAAAACAGCAAGTCCACCACTACTGAGTCTAATATTGTGGGGGGTGGATATTTTTAACTATGACTCACTTTTCTCTAGGAAAGCAACTGATCTATGCCCCAATGCACACAATTTTATTATCATTGGGAAGAGCCATGTGGTGTTCATGTAGTGCTTAATCTCGTGAAGTCTCAGCACCCAAGGTTTTCTGATTAATGGCAGAGGAGGAAGACTGGAATGACAGTTAGGATTTTGCCAGTTTATACTGTATATACAGCTGTTGCTGCGCAGGGGAGGGAAACGCAGAGTCTGGCTGTCTGTTCCAAACAAAAAGAAATGGCACATGCTATTACTTCCAGATCATTGCAGTCCCTGCACCACCATCTGCTGGGGGTCAGAGCAGTTGTCCGGGTCGGCGTCAGTCATGCACAAACTCAATGCCTTCCACGGAGCTGCACCCAGCAGTACATATTTACAAGAACAATAAAGCAAACCTGCTCCCTGGACACAGGCAGCACAATGCTCAGTCACATTGGGAACAAAGGGGCACAACGAAAGTTGATATGCATTACAAAGGAGGTTCTCGGGGATCACAGCTTTGTGATTTCAGGCTGTAACACAAATTGAAGGGAAGAAAAAGTGTCACCAATGAGCCCAAACCTAGTGATCATTGTATTTGTAATTGACGTAGCATTGCTAAAAGGGTGCCTGGATCTCTGTGTTTCCCCTTTTCCTATTTACAAAGTCTTTTGTAGAAGGTAGTTATATGCAAAAAGCTTTGATGATAAATGCTGAACGCTTGGATATACTGTTCTGTAACAGCAGCAAGATGATCTCTGCCACTTACCCTGGCTTGTCTGTGCATCTCTCTTTTTACAGGGCTTGTGCCATGTCCTGGAGCGAGGTGCAGAGCCCTGACTGACGTAAACTGAACAGTTCCTGGAAACAGGATGAGTACAACTGTGTCACTGTGATGTTGAAACCGAGTGGGCAGTTTTAGCATCTCTTCGGTCTGAACAACAACTAATGAGTAATTCATTTCTTCTGCTAAAAAGGGCTGCTTCAACACCAGTGTGACACATCAGGCATTACTGCAGGGTACTGCAAACCTTTCACTTAGTGCTGTCCTGCACCCTTTGCTGAACACACGCACGCAGACGTGACACCTTTGGTGCCTAGAACTGGAGGTGGGTCTCCTTGCTGTACGTTAAGGCATAGAGGTAAAGCATAACTTTTCTTTTTGATCTGGGCTAGCTTGCTGCAGGCTAAGTCCAGTGTTTCAGTGCTACATCAAAATGGAAGCAAGAGAGCAATGGAGCTCAGTGAGGAGACATCTGCATTGCTCGGGACAGACCCAGCAGTATTCAGCTGAGTTTATTAGTTTGGTCTCAGCATCAGCGCTGTTAAAACAGGCAGCAGTGCCAGCATGGGGTGATAAGAATGGGCAGCAGTCTTGGAAAGCTATGAAAAGGGCAGGTGGAGCTGGACCCAGAACATTTTTTAAGTGAGGCTCATTGCCAAATAACTAGCAAACATGCTGTACTAGCAAAAACACACGAAGGACTGCTGTACTCCCTGCCTCACATAGCTGCAGTATCTGTCACAGCACTACCACGTACATAATCCTTTACATTTCATCTGATAATTAGTGGTTTTGGCATAAGCAAACCCAATCTTGTTAGGTCCTATCGTCAGCTGCTTTTTACTAAGCTCCACTCTGGCCATTTTTGCATAAAGCCTTTCCAGTCCATGTAATGTTTGACAACCTTCTCGGATGTTTAGCCTGAAACATAATATGGAAGCAGAGACCTCCAGGTAGCTGCACCCACATGCCTTCCAGACTCCACCTCCCTGGCCTTGCTGGCACCAGGACACCCCAGCTGCTGGAGCCGCAGAGCTGGTTCTGGAGCCTGTGGGGGCATGCAGAACAGCCTTTGTGTGTTCCCTTAGAAAATGTCACCAGGCTCAGTTACATATTTGTACTTGGAGGGCACTTGCCCTGAGCCATTTGACACAGACCTGAACTGGACAGGTTCGTATTGCAATTAGGCAGCCTTTCAGTGTTGGATCAGAGCCAAAAGAAAGATTTTTTTTAACAATCTAGTGGTAAGGAACTGAGTTTGAAGCAAAAAGCTGCAGAAGAGTAGTCAATGTACAGTTCAGATACATACTAGAATGTTTGAAAGTGTAAATAACTTGATGTCTAATTTTAGAGAGGGGAAGGAAGAGGATAGGAAGCTGGTAAAGTGGCTCTGTCAAGACACTAGTAATAAAATGAAAGGATAAAGAGCCTTTACCCTGTAGGTAATTGATGTAAATCTGCCCCAAATGTGTAGCAACTGAAAGTCCTTCCTATCAGTAGTCCAAGAGAGAAGTGATGTGTTGTCCTGTGTATCTAGTCCACAATAGAGAGGTGCTACATCATCCCTTGGTGCTTGCTTGCACCTGTGTTGGAGGCTTTGTTCTAGCAACCAGTGACTAGATTACCACGAGGAATAGACTGGGTTTCTCAGTCATCCTTCTGAGCACAGTTCAGACAAATTCTTTAAATAATGCTGGGGAATTTAGGACTGGTTTCATGCGTTCTGCAGACTTCGGGAGGTATTTTACAAGTCCTGTGTTTACTAACAAATGTAAAACACAAGAATAGATATGTTCTGCCTAATACAGTAACTTTTCTGATGCAAATAAAGCTTTTACTGAACAACCAATTGAACAACCACGTTGGTACTCTTATTCTACGGCATATTCCTGCTAAGCCATGCTCTTGGTGGAATAGTCCTCCCCCTTTACCATATTGTAGCATACTTAACAGAAATGGAGCCCTGGATAAACCATATTCTTGACTTCTATTTTGTAAATCTGTCACTGTGAGAGCAAGAGTTCAGTCTATTTTTCTTAATTGCCTAGATGAAATGAATTTACATAGTGTCTGTCCCAGTGGGTATCCAGTTAGGCATACAGCTGAGGAGTCTAATGTTGAAACCACACAGCATCCAGAGGCTGCACTGGAAACTTTTTGTTTAGGTACTTAAGTGGGAAATGAACTGTTGGGAAAATCTAGGCCAAAATTAACAGTTTTACTTTTTGTATTGCCTCTTTACTTCATCAACTCACTCTTTATCTCTGAGGCTGTACATATGTTTTTATAAAGACTAGTTCTGTGGGTTACCAGATCTCTGGGCTATACAAATTCAGTCCAGATCAGGCACAATGAAACGTATCTTGAATCAGCTGGAGCACATAATAGGTACACATGATGGCTGTTTATGTCAGCTTTATTCTTTATGCTGCCTCAATGACAACTGTGGGAGAAAAAGTGATATTTGATCAAACTCGAATTACAGAAGCAAGGTTTTGCATTTTTAAACTACTTTCATCTATTACATTAAGCTGTACCAGTTAAGTACATTGCATCAAGAGGCAGTGACATTTTTGATCCAGGATTAACTGCTGCAACTTTGGATTTACTGCCTCATGGAGCCTTGGCCTGATTTTTACCCCCAAACCACTTATATGCTGTTTCTTAACATATCTGCCTTGAACAGCTTTACAAATCTACTAACCTATCTTTTTCCAAATCTTTTCTGTGAATTGCTTTTGCAGTAATGTCTGCCAGTTTCTAATGCCCAATGGCCAGATGAATGACCATTAGGAAATAATAGATTCATAAAATACAATTATGTAGCTTTATGAAAGCAATATTTTAGTGATTTTCAGCTGACCTAGGGCACACATACAATTATTGTGCACTTCTGTTGCTTTTGTCCTCCATCCGTTCTCACTGCTTGCTATAGCCACTTACAGCGTTGCATTTTAGCCTCTTGAATTTGCTTGACTGAATAAGTCTTTGCAGTGGTATTTCCTAATCATATAATACAGGAGGCTCCCCGAGCATATCGGAGGTGCTTAAAACTTCAGGAGGGAGAAAAAGATATTCAGACCTTTTCATTTTTAAATACATTTGTTCCCATTGTTTATGGTGTTACTTTTCATTGTTATAGAAATCTTCTGAAAGGATTATTGAGAGGGTTGTTTTGCTTTAATCAACTTAGTAAACTTTTGTTTTGCCCTTTATGTTGATTACAAAAGCAGCTGACATTGTTTTACTTGCACCTTTTAAAGCACCGCACTGTGTTACTGGCTGAGTAGCATCTCACTGAACTGCGCTTGCTCAGCTTAAATACTGCTGCAAAAGTAGCACAAGAGAAAAATGTTGTCTTTAAGGTCCTACAGAAACTCTAGGTAAGCTGGAGTAGGGGACTGAAAAGAGACGTGGGAGAGAGAGAAATTGCAGAGTAGTGAAGGAAAAAGGGGTAGAAAGGCAAAAGAGAAGATTGTTGCTTCAGTAGAGAAAGGGATGGCTGAGCAGACAGCATCAAATTGCTCCCCAATGCTGTTCTGGCACTTGCAGATCTATGGAAAACATGCCAGAAGGACATGCTGAATTTGTTGCTCCCGTGTGCCAGCCTTTTCTGCAGCAATGAGAGGAACCAATCAGTGCTGCTTCAAAAGCAGCTGGAAACTGAGAAAACCCTGGTCCCCTGCGGCCTGGCAAGCAGCAGCACAGGGTCTTCTCGGTTTCCAGCCACTACAGAGGCTCCATTGACAAAATGTTTGCGGCATTTGAAGGAGTACAATGTGACAATGAAAGAACCTGAGGGAGACAAAAAAAGGAAGGGGGAGAAAAGAGGGAGGAGGCAGAATTAAATGGGAATGAGAGAGCAAGCCAAAGGCAGAAGGATAAAAATCAAAAGAAAAATATGCTAATTACTGCAAAAGGGGTGATAAAAATAAATCATCGTTGTCATATTCAACACCTCTGCAGTGCTTTATCAAAGAATATAGTTGCAGTAGCAAGACAAGAAAACAAAGTAAGACTTCACTAACATTCTTTCTCACCACCTCTCTGAGACACAGACACTTACTTAGTCTCCCACTTTCACAAATACTGTTATGAAGTACAGAGCAACTGGAAAACACCAGGTCCCTCATCCTCTGTTTGAGAGAGAAACAGAAAGAGATAAAGAGCCCTGGAAGCCAGGCGGGTGGTGTGTTTTACTGTTGCTCAGAACAACCAAAGAGGAAACAAATGCTGCCTGAAACAAAGCCATGGAGCTTGGCTCATTTTCTCCTTTTCCCTTGTACTTCATTGTATCGCCTATAAGAATACGTAGCAGAGTGGAAACTACTGATAGCTCAGACAGAAGCAGCATGGCTAGGTTTTATTTCTTTTACCACTGACTGCCTGTCCGTGTGATGGGACATCTAAGAGGGGCATCCAGGAGCTCAGGGGTTGTGCCTACAGTACATTTCCATAGTCTCCCAGATGTCCCCACTTGCAGTGCTTCTTCAGGGTGAAGGGCAATCTGCGGGTGCAAGAGCTGAATTTTGTTACAAAGCAACTAAACTGGAAGGACCTTCCCAGATATCCTCACATGGGTCATGGTCTTTCAGTTCATGGGTCCAGCTCAAGCTACTTCGAATTAAAATCCGCTGAAACATATATAGGGCGAACACAGACAGGGTCTTCAGTACCAACAGTTTCATTCCAGATAACCGCTGTTATTGGGAGTAACCTGATAAAGTAGATGTGCAGAAGAGAATATTGTTTGGGGGAGAGCACTAACATCTACAGATTTTCTGGGAATTCTTGGTACTTTCTGAAAGGTCAGAGAAGTGTACCATAAAATTTGAGAGAGAAGAATAGAAATGCTGTTGTTAGTTTCAAGAGGCAATGTCAGCCAAGAACCGAGAAGGGGGTAAATTCTCTGTTGCTCAAGTTGGAAGTAGGTAAGCTCAATTTACCTGCATTTGCCTTTGAGCACCCTGCTGTCATCATCTTAAATGAGTTTTTAACTGAAGGAAGGCTTCTGTCCTGATGACAGGAGTTTTGAAGTTAATAAAGCCTTCTTCAAAAATTCTCATTTATCATTCAGGTTTAAAATAAAATGCTTCCATTTGCTCTGTGAAGTTGGCAGTTACTTTCAGTCTTGAGAAATTACTCTTGTAAAGTAGTTACTGCTTAGGTCAAAAAAATAATCTGTTTTTCCAAAGCAAACTGAATTTGAGCACAATCTATGACAACTACACAATCCCCAACTTTTAGATCAGTGATCAATTTGTCTTTCTCTGTAGGAATAGTAGGCAGTGTAGGACAGAACTGGTTTTCTTGTGACATTTTTACAAGTGAGTTACTACTGTATGTTAGAATTTTGAAAGAACCTACAGGTGCTTTAGCAGTTGTAAAATGAGACCACCATCATGACTGTCCCATCAGAAGTCCCCCATTGCATAGGAGTTTAAGAATAAAATGGTGGTTACTTTATTATTTCATCTTTTCAGTTCACGTGTAGTAGACCAAAATTGATACCATATTTTCAAATCTATCTTTTCAGGTTTTTTCCATCTGAAATATAAGTTACTTTAAAGCAAGGGTAACTTGCTTCATCTGTAAAATCTTAGCTGTACTTTTTATGCCATAGAGGAGGTGCTAGGAAGGACTCTAGAGGAACTACCAGCATGATAAACAAACATGTACCTCAAAATATTGTGCAAAAACCTATTTTATACTTTTAGGGAATTTTTTTTTCTTTTTGGGGTATATCTTATGAGCTGGCTATGTCTACATTAATGAGTAATTAATCCTAACAAAAATAGATCACCATATTGAAGTACTTAGTGCTGAGAATCAGCATGTTGATTATAAGAACTTCAAGGATTTGAACTTCAGGCCACCTTTAAATTGATCCCTTGGATTGGCTCTTCTCACCATACAAGGGGTTTAAAGCTTCCCAAAGGCCCACTGGTTGGTTTTGATTCTTATGTCCCCACTGGAGGCTGGAGTACATTTCACGTGCACTGGGCAGACCACCTGGGTTAGTTCCCTTCGAAGGGAATTCAGTGCTTCTGTGCACCAAAACTGCCCTGTGAACCGAACCAACGTGCAGTAAATGGGGATAGTCAGAGGACAGGATTTGCTTCAAAACTGTGTTACTGCTCTGAACCAAAATGCTAATGTAGAGGCAACCATACATATTTTTGTGGCTTTGGGAAGATGCTGCATATTTTTATGTCGGATGCAAACCCAGCAGTTTTGCATAGTAATACTCATATAGCTGCTTGTATACTTTCCTGGCCAGCAACCTCTGGCAAGTTCTCTGGGTTTAATAATGCAAAGACCAAAGCCAGCTATGCCGAATCATTATGTAGCCAGAAAAATCCTCACATATGTACTTTACATGCAACTCAGAAGAGCAGATTTTATTTTATCAAGTAGTAACAGTTGTGGTCCTCACATAAGCAGTACGAAAAACTGTTTTCCAAGCTGCATGATGAAATAACTGCGATGTAAATTGACAAATTTTTACTCCAGTTCTCCAAAAAAGAGTGATGGGTTTGCCAAATCAGGAAGAAAGACTTAATTGTCTATGATCGAAGAAGGTCCTGCTCTACATAGAATTCCATGAGAATGCAGAAAGGTTGAAGGGGAGAAAAAGTCTGGAATCAGGTAGGCTTCATTTAAAGGAATGTGCTTGAAAATTCACTCACTTAAATATTGATATTAAAATAAATATGTCTTTTCTGTCTTCTCAGTTGGAAAAACCCACAATAGTGATTGCTTCCTTTAGCTGACAAGCTTCGGGCACTCTGCAGGAAAAAGGACACATGTAGTAACTTGAAATGATGATACTTGGTTTCTTTAAGCAGTAAAACTTCACTCAAAAGTTTGGTTTTGCTACTAGGATCAACCTTTCTCTTTCATATCTAGTTCATATCACAGACGCCTCTTTTCACTTATGTTTTAAGTGGTGAGTGCAGCACAATTGTTTCAGCATCTGAGCAAGAGGGAACGTTTTCTTTCCAACTCACTTATTTTGATACTTAATCTTGAAAAGCAAGTCAATACATTCTAAAGCTCCATGAAAAGCAACTTCTGTCTTCTGCTTCTGTTTCTTAAGGAAAAAGTTAACCAAAAGCATCAGTCAGAACCTGGAAAGAATCAGATCTGAATTCTGAAAACAGTAGTTAGCTTTCATTTGTTCTTACTCCTCTCTACCAGAGGTGATTACAAGTAAGATTAGAAATGCAAATACCAGATACCATATAGTACATCAATGTATTGGTCATGAGATCAGAAGTTAGAGCACGAAAGCTAATTCTGACTTCGTCAATGATTTTCAGCTTTTGTCAAGTTTTTACTATTGAACGTTTCCCACCTGAGCAAAGGAATATTAATGCTTCAAAGAGCAGAAGAAAGAGTGCAACACTCAACAATTTACCTTTCTGATTTCTAGTTTATTTATTTGAATGAGTCATGACTTTGCTCTCAAAACACTGCCCTGAATTACGTTTACTACTGCTGGCCAACTTTTTGCACTGAGTGTTTTAATTTTGATTAGTCACATTCATTTGTGTAATTTCAGTTCCTTGGCTGGATTGCCAGAGCTGAGGCAAGTTTCTAGTGCAGCTGCTGGTACAAGTACAAAATCTAGTTTCAGTTAATTCCTGCGTATATGATTTTTTCATTTGTTCTCAACAAATGATCAGGCACATTTTGAGTGAATGCATGTTTCCAGAAAGCCAGTAGAAAGGAATGTAAAGTGAATAGTGAAAAAGCATTTGACTCCTAAGAAAGAGAATTCCTACAGTAGTGCTCTATTGGCTTTGCTCAAATACTCTTGAATTTCTTCCACTGGGGTCTGATCCATAAATGGATTTGGTCACTAAAAATAGCAGTTATGTCCTAAAGTTCATACTATGTGCTGTTAGAGTTTCAACTCAGCTTCTGTTTAATCTTAATAGAGAGCACCCATGATTACAGTGGGTATTATACCCACAGTCTTCCAGATTGCTTTGGTAGCTGCCAGAGGGAATGGTGGCATCTAAAACTGTGGCACTGCAGGGAATTCAGGCAAACGCACTCCACTGCCATGGACATGTCTGAGCTCACTGAGAGCCTCCTTATTCTTACCTGGAGGCTCCTTTGGCACCTGTGGTTTTCAATTTGCACATACTCTGAGCTGTGTCTGTGAACTTGCAGCTTACTGCCATCGAGACTTGACTGATACACTGACTTTGGTGCAATGACACCAGGGCTCTCATAAGGGCTGAGTTTGGTATGAATGGCAGGAGCAGGAAAGATTTCTTTTTGTAAAAGACTGCCATCCACTTTTGTGCAATATCCAATTTGGTCCAGATTCCTGCCAATAGTATTTTGAGGATTGTGTCCCAAACTGTAATTTTCCTATCCCTAGATGAGAGGCTAAGTTTGCCCAGAGAGCTGGGAGATGCTGCTTCCTGGGGAGCTATGATGTCAGTCAGCTGTGGCTCCAAACTGTGGCTCCTGGCACGTCACACGCTAATTAAAACCTGCTTCTAGAATATCTTTTGCACTTATGCCTTAAAATGTCATTCTAGTTTAGGAACTTCCGAAGACAGCCATGCTCAGCTCCTTTCTGAGTATGAGAGGACTCAGACCTACATTTTCCACCTCTTGGGCATGCTCTGCCTCAGTGCAGCTTATCTCCCTTTCTAGTTCTGGTCCTAGAACAACACAAGTATATTAATTTCCTGACCAGAAGATCTTTTTGCAAAGTTTTCTACCTTATCTTTGCAAAACCAAAAGTTAACTCATAGTCAGGCACCACAGATAGATTTAGATTTAGTTTTTAATCTGGACTGGAGGTGGTCCACAGGGGTGTTCAGAGATAAGGTCTCAGTTCAGTTTGATAAAGCACCAGGAGCTATTTGTAAAAAACTGGCATCCAGATTTTGAACATCTGCTAGGTGTTTCTGATTTTCTTCTCTCAATTAACACAAAAATGTAAAGTATCTTCCCTTCACCCCAGGTTTACAAGAAGTTTAGAGCTGCAGGAGTTATATCGACTGCATCTCTCAAACAGATGGGATTTTTTAAACTTTATCAGGCTTTTAAAATTCGTATTTGGTCCATCTTTTTAAATTTGATCTCTAAAGAAAACTAGCAGAAATCCTGAGGTATTGTTAATGGGTCACCTGGTAAGTCATGGAGATCAATACTTCTTATCCTCAACCATTTACATCCCTATTACAAGTGAGTATGCAGAGACAGACAGCACAGGCTTCTACTTTAGCTCAGTGCATACAGATTAATTAAAAAACAGGCCCAGTGCAGATGATGCTGAAAGAAAAAGTACAAAGCATGAAAAGAAAACCAAAAAAAGAATTACATCATTTCCTTGTATCTTCCCTAAGGACAAGGGATTGGAGAGTATGAGTCAGTCTGAAGAAATGAAATAAAAACATCCCAGCTTTTAGTGACTTTTCCTTGTTCTTACCTTATGGAGCAGAGCTGGCCATCGAGAACAAGCAGCAGAAATTTGACTGCTTGCTAGGTTTTAAAATCTGAGTGAAGGTGTGCATGTGGATAGCTTGGCTTTATGATTTGTGACAAAGATATAGTGACCAGGAGAAGTGGGCTTGGATATGGGGCAGCACAGCCTTGTGGACATCACATCTACTGCTGCCTACAGTCACATACGTAGTAGGTGTGCTCTGCAGCTAGTGGATGAAATCTTTTCAAAGCTCCTTAGAGAGAAGAACACAAGTTGCATGTCCTTTTTGGCTGCTCAAGCCTCTTCCTCATACCTCTGCTTTTCAGTCTGCAGCACAGAGGTGCTGAGAGGATGAAGCAGTGGATGACTTATATACTACTTTCTTGGTATAGGAACAGTACATTTTGTCCGTGACTTAGGACCTACGTAACACTTTACCATGTACTCACCTTGCCCTCCATCCAACATCACAGTGTCAAATATTCTGGAAAATGACATGTAATAATGCAACATATTTTTCTGCTTCATAATTCAGTGAGTGAGAAATGTCTGGATACTAATGAACTTCCTACTGTGTCAAAATGGTATTGTTCATTTCTGTTTAAATAATGCTCAAGATAATCAAGGATCGGCTGTTTGAGCCAGGGTATCGGGGACATTCACCAAGTCAGTATGTCCAAGGACACCCTGGTAGGCATAATTCTGTGTTGTTTACATTGGTGGAGAAAACAAAAAAGGCAGCACAATGTATTTTTGTTCACAGCCTCTGATACCAGTGAAGTCTTTCAGTGATCAAACCTGGTAAGTTCCAGGACTATTCTGGAGCCTCCCAGATCACAGCTTACAGGGCAGAAGGCTTAATTACCCAATTCAAGTTTCGTTGTCCCCCAATTTCTGAGATTTCATTTTAGAAGGAGAGGATTTGGGGTGTCCTTTTGCCCATATTTTTATAACTTTTTATTCTTTTCTGGTTTTCACCAGTAATTTCTACAGTCTCTTCTGTCTTTTTGTATCATGTTCCTTCCCTGCTCCAGATAGCTAGTCTGGCAAGCACAAAGACATTTAAATGACTTCAACCAAGTTAAGAGTGTGTGCAGAACTAATGGAGGATTTAAGATGAGAAGGTGGGAAAGACCTACCTGGCAGTATACATATATTTTCTTTTAATAGTTTAGAGCCAAAACCTCCTGAGATGCATTTGATTGTATCACAGTCTCAGTTTCCATTTAAAAATAAGTCCCTCTGAAGAAATATTGATGCCTATACCGATGCCGGCCTGTGCAGTCTGAAACAATAGCTGTGAGCAGTGCTGATCTGCGTCATGAAGTTCAGTAGTGTTCAGTAGCTTCAGGGCTCCCTGACAACTTTATCAAATGACTCCATGTGCCAGGAGGAGAAAAATGTGAAAACCCTGTTAAACCCTCCAAAACCTTGGCTTTTGCAGTAATGACGTCTTTGCCTCCATCAGCTATGAGGGGCAAGTGTGAGTGAACTGTTGGATGGGTGTGAGAAGCCAGGACCATGCAATCTTCATGTCACGCTGTGCCTTGGGCAGAGGCTTGCAGTCATCTGACTGTCCTCAGCATCTGTTTCCCTGAATTGCAAATAGTTCCATTACCATCATGCTGTTTTATCATCCTGTAAATTTGCCCTATGACAGAACGAGTCCTACCTCTGATGGAGTAGTTTTTGCCATCCTGTATTGTGTGTGTGCTTTATGCTGCAGGTCCTACGTAAGCCTAAGAAAAACCTTCTGATGTGTACTACTGATTGTTTACATATGTTATCAGAGGGGAAAAAAAACAGGAAAGGAAAGCTGGCAGCTCACGCTGCCAAGAGACCTGGCAGTGGCTAGAATCACATTTAGATCATTTCCAGTCAATAGGCTTTGTTTTCATTTTTAAAAAAACCACCTTCCTAGAAAGTTTCTGCACTGCTCTTTTTTTCTCCATTATGATCAGTCCAGGGGAATACTTGCAATGGCTCCTGTCCTTACAACCAAAGCAGGCAACATCAGGAGATGCTTCCAGACAGGAAGTGGAAGGTGTGGTAAGACACTGTGCTTTATGCAAGATAACATGCAGTCTGCCTGGAGCTGCGATCACAGTTCTGTGTGACAAAGGCCTTTTAATGATAATGAAGTCAGGGACTTGTGATGCAAATAGAAATCAGTGCTAAAAGAAGAAGATGAAGTTTAGGACCTAGGCATGTTTCTCATCGTCAGGTCAGGCTTTGTGATGGGGCTGAAAAAGGTGAGCCTGAAGGACTGGGACTCCAGCTGCCTGGATCTAAGGATTGCCTGTGGCAGAGAGAATGTTTCCTTGGCCAGCTAAGCCAGAAGAGCTCACAACTTTTCTGAAAACAGAGAAACAGAGTGTTAGAGGGAATAGATACCAAAGCAAGTTTAATTAGAGCCTAGCTCAAATTCAAAAGTGTTGAAATCTGTGTTGTATCAGCTGATCTGTGCCCATTCACATGTACAGGCAATACTGGAAACTTCATTAGGGTGAAATAAAAGTTGCAAACTTACATCAGCATCTCAAGTACTACAATCTCAGCTAGTCCATGTCCAAGCTTTGGGAGTCCTTGGCTATCTATACAAAACTATTCTCATAAGGTTAAGCATTTGGGGACTCAAGACTGCAGTTGCTGAAAGTGCTGACTCATTTTCCAGTAACAGCCTTAATATTAACTCTGCCTGAAGAGACACAACATAAGCAAAAATGAAATGTAAACTTTAATATCAGCATAAATATTAGACATTCATACTAGCATCATCCAGAGAGGAAAAAAAAAATTCAAATGCAAGCAATCAGAGTGATGGGGAGCTCTAGCACAAATACTGTCTGAGAAGATGCAGTGTTATTAGCATCAGCTTCTGTTGACATCTTAGTCATCAGGAGCATAAGGATGGCAGTAGCAATGCTGCAATGGAAGTTGGGCAGTAATAAATTCATGTCCAGCAACAGATTCCAGATGTAAAACCAAAACACGAGGATTATTTTCTGTCATTGTAAGCACATAGAAAAGTGACAAAAGCAATCTGCTTTTGACATCCAAATGAGATACACTGAGGAGACTAAAGTTAGGATCCTAGTTTTCCTGTGCCATCCCTAGATAAGGGGAAACCAAAGCGCACCTATTAGATGCTCAAGTTGCCTACAGGTTACAGCATAAACTACTTCCCTCTGCCCTCCATGGCTACTAGAGATGACGGTCATGTCAGAATTATGTCTGGCTGTTAGGTCACATGCTCCAATACACCAATGCAAGATATAAAAAGTTGACAATGATATAGGAAAAACAAAGAGAGATGATGAAAACCATAGCTGAAAGGGAAACAATATTATGCTATTCAGTCAGAACTTGGTGGAAACTACCAGCTTCTGCTGTGGTTTTCTCATGAAAGGGAGAAAGATGCTTTCTCTTAGAGACTGACAATGGTAGGACACTGGTGTGCACAAATTTCATACCTGGAGGTATTCCAGACCAATAGAAGTGGAAAAGAAAACAGCATTGAAATAAATGGACTTTGGTGCCCAAATCTTCATCCAAAAGACCTAATCCTGATCTGAGCTACTTCAGATGGCAACAATCATTGGTGCCAGACACCAAAACATATCCCCATCTATGAACTTTTTACACATTTGGGAGTAGGGGGAAAGGCTGGATGAGCTAATTCTGGGTGAGGATATCCTGGTTCCCTGTGGCAGGCTGACCAGGAATATTTTTTAGTTTAGCTCTTCTTCAAGAACTGTCTGACTTCTTTCCATGAGAAGAGTGAAAGTGGACCCACACTGTTAATCATTTTACAGAAAAGACATCGTCCACCTTCATTTCACACTCATGACTCATGCCAGCAAATGTTAGACAGGCTCTGGCTCAGAGCCAGCACATGGTAGTGGCAGCAGGAACTCCTTTTCATTAGTTTCTTTAATTCACTGTTTCCCTTACAGATCTGAAAAAAGATGAATCAAGAATAATTGCTTGCTTAAAATGTAATACTTATTCATTAAACCTTGTTGGGGCGCTGGGTGCAGGCACTTGAATGATCTGGAAAATATGAAAGGAACTTGGCTGGGAAACAAAAACAGAACTGATACGTGGTAATGGCAAAAACAGAAGTAGAAACTATATAATACAGGCAAATTCCTATTGAATGCCTCTTTGTCTTGCTTAAAGAAATACAGAGAAGCACTCAAGATGTACAGATAACTAGCCAGTGTTCCCCATTGCAGAGCTCAAGGAAAGAAGGAAATGCTTCAAGGGTTAGTTCCTGGCTATATGGAATATTGCTGGACTGAAAGCAGTCAGCTGGAGTTCATCCTGATAGTCTCACAAACCATTTTATCACAAAAATGTACAGTAACCAGTCAGAAGCAGCCACAGTATTTTCCCAGCACTTTGTGCTTTATAGGCATATGGGGAAGGAGGGAGACAGGCTACAGTATGGGATTCACGCAGTGTAATGAGATTGGTCCACTTTAGAAAAAATGTATCATGGAAAGGGAAAAAAAGGAACTATGGTTGCATGTGAAATTCAGCTCTTCCTCTTACCTAGTCATTATTTGTTCTGTTTGTTAGGGCAATGTTTCTTGCATATTTGTTCATGTACCATACTGCAGGAGTAAAGATGAGTCAATAAACTGATGGATGTTACATTCTGTAATGTCTTTCCATCTACCTCCACTGCTACGCTACCAGCTGGGAAGAGACTCTAGAAGCATCAGTCCTGCTTTATAGGCTGATCACTAGCTTGGTGAAGACAAAATTTCTCCTATTTACAGAAGTACGAAATTAGAAGCAGCAAAGTATTATACCTTCAGAGAAAATGATATGAACTACTTCCAGAGATAAGAGTATTGTCCTGTACTTCAACCAAGATCCACAAGAATGCAGTTGTAGCATCTGTTTTCTATTTATGCCAATGTGGATCTTAAATTGAATCAGTGTATTTCAATGTGATGTTTCATAATGTTTTTGATATACAGCTTTCATTGTCTCAGTGTAAGGATACAACTGTATCATCTTAAAAAACTAGGACTGTTGTGCACCAGCTTACTTTGCAGTTTAAATTCAGGAGTACAATCACTCTCAGTTTGTACTCAGTTTCCAGGTCAAAGTGCAGACCTGGTTTAACTGGGTCCTTTGAACACTGACAATGAAAAAAAAATAATTATAGTGGTAGTAAAGTCAAAAGCAAAATAACCCTCTGAAAGTTCCTGGTTCAGGGAAGTTCTTACACTGTTGTCTTTCTACTAGTTCACTTCCAGCTGATAAATGAGGTACAGATAGTTGTTAATGTGCTATGACCCAGTTGTTAGAAAGAAAATCCCAGTCTTGGTCTCAGCAAGATAATTAAGATGAGTAGGGAGTTTTTATCCTGTTTTGTAAAGTTAAAAGCCATAGGATTGATGGTGTGACAGCAAATGCCTCTTCTGGCATTTGAGAGACACATCTACTAACTGTGAAATTATGATACATTCTTTGCTCAGTCTGAGGCATTTGTATTTTCCTTTTACACATCATATCCCTATGGCCTTGATGGAAGCGTTGGTTCAGAGGTCAGCTGGTCAGTTTCAAAAAAAACCCAAAATTTTTCTACAGATCTGTTAAACCTGAGGTGTTCTGTCGTGGTCCTGATGGGCTGTGGTGACACTGCTGTGAGGTTTCTGTCTAGGAGTCTGTGGTCCTAGAGCCCACAGCTCCGCAACAACCCTCGGCACAAGCAGTCTTGGGGCCATGGGCTGGGAAGGGTTCCGGATCCTAGTTGAGCCAAGAGCGAGGAAACATTGAAAGCTCTGGCTTTAACTTTATTTTGGCCTTGATCTCTACAGCAGTCATCTTGCAACCCCAGCTCAAGCCACAGTTTTCCTGCTTGCCAGGCATCCTGCCACAAAGGAGGCTGCAAAGGTCCATTTCTAATTCAGACTGACCTGGTCCGAGGGTCCCAGGTTTTCCAGGCTCCCAGTCCAGCTGGCTTTCTAGGCCCCCCAAGTCTGCCTGGAGTCTTGAAGCTGTGGCAGATGCTGACATGAGTCCTGTTGATTTCACTACTGCTTACTGTGACTAGCAGCTGCTTTCTCAAAACTGCTGCTATGATCCCTAGAGAGCACCTTATTTTGGAAATGGGTGTTGGTATTTCCAGAATTATTTTTTACCCTTTGCCTGCTCAATGGGAAATTTCAAAGGCTTTTCTCCCCTCTAATCTGCACATAAACAAATTTCAAAATGCCAGAATTTCATCCCTTCAGATATCCTGGGATTTGGCCACCTCCAGTGTAAATTTTGGTATTTAAATCCCAAGAAAGATTTAATTGATTCAAATGGTGAGACTCCCTCAAAACGTAACAGGGTTACCCCAACAGAGGTCAAGGTAGTAGACCTCTGCTGACAAGGTCGATCTTCCTTATGTTTAAAATTTGAGAAAGTTCATCCCATGAAGGGATTGTAGCCAGGTTCTTCAGTCTTCCATGTTCTTTACACTAAACAAAGATGCTGAACAAGAACTGGAAATTCAGAAAAGTAAATTTTGTCCCTCTTCAACTCTGGTAAAGTTTCTGCTCAGCAATTTTTAATGCTGTCTTTCGTGGGCTGTTTTGTAAAATATGCCCTTTAAGGCTGACAAACAAGCACTTAATCACTCACAGAAAAAAGAAAAAGGTTAAGGTCGATGCATAAGGAAAAGTCCATAGCTTCCTAACTCTTAAACTTCCTGTGCTCCTGCAGCTGAACAATATAGAATTGTGTTGAAGAGGAAAGCATGCTCCCAGTGGTACCTGTCTGAGCTTGGGATTAAACCATCATTTCAGGATACATCTAAATTCAGTTTTAGAAGGCTCCAAAGCTGACATTTGCCTGAACATCTAGCATTGTCTTAGATTTAGTACTGGTTTTATCTGCCTTCTGCAGTTAACAATGTATATATTTAGGTGATTCTGGAGTGCTATGGTTTCCAAACCAGGAAGCTCCTGCAGCCTTTGTGATGGGTCAGATGAGTAGGAAAAATAGAGCAAGGCATCACTGCTTTGTAATTACCGTATCTCTGCAGGGCTTCGGGGGGTGGGGGGTGGGGGGGGGGTGGGGGGAAGCAGCTTCCTGCTTTAGCAGGAAACTTCCTGTTATTTATATAGTACTCTCTGTCACCTAATGCAAGGTGTCATATTCTTAACTGAAATGTAGTGTATCAAATAGTACACCTGCATGAAGCTGAACCAATTCTCATTTCCATTGCTTCATTCTCATGGGCACTAGGAGTGATGCGAACGGAAAAGCAAAATGAGGAAGTTTTTGGATGACTGTTTTCTGCTAGAAATTCTCATTCTTTTTATAGTAAAAGGAATGGGGGGGGGCAGGGGGAGAAGAGTCTCTTATGTAATATACCTTCAACACACTGTATATGCTTTCAAGTCTCTATTATGCCTCCAAACAAGCCTTCAGGAAAAGGGCCTCTAACCTTGCAGATATTTAAATCTTCAAGGCCATAAACAAGATACAGTATTGTGTATGAAGGTAGAAAAGAACAGTGTAGCATGGCAGAATCTTATTTGGCACTGTGAGACAATGAGGCTAAAAATTAGGAGACTTATTTTTGTCTGTTTCTTAATATTTTAATAAATATTTTGATATTTTAATTTCCTTGGCAAGTGAGACTTCATTACATATGACACTGTATCATCCCCTGTATCATCAGTAGAATAAGGCTATTACAGAGTGTTTGGAGTAGCAAGACAGAAAGTGTAGTGTGGGTCCCTTACTGCAAAGCAATTCAACTGGTACCAACTGCATCTGAATTTGCAAAGGTGCAAGCATGGAAATGGGCAGTCTGGCTCCACAGGCAAAGTGTTATTTTACTGGTGCAGATCTAAGGAATCCAGAACCCCAGAAAAAAGCAACAAGCAGGTGTCCATGCTGTGGCTTTTCTTTAGGGAATGAAGTTACGAACCCAAACCAAGATATTTCTCTTAGTCTGTATTACCACCATAAGAGGTCTGCTTGTCAGGAACAGCTGTGTGCAAGTTCCTATCATTTTAAGTGATAAACAAGAAGCAGCATATCAAAAGCCCTGCACAAGTGTGTGTTTCCTGCAAAACTTTCAGTGTCCTCTCTTCCTTCTCCCTTGGCAGCAATAGATGGAACAAATCTTTCCAACTTACAGAGGTGCAGTAGGCTTTTCTGCAGAACATTTTCATTGCCTCTCCCCCACTGCTTTGGCTTTTGAGGTAAAAGTGGTTGAACTTTTCAGATCTGCTAGGATTTGGCCTGCATGTTTTGTTTTCCTTTTCCTGTGTTATTGCAGACTTGTGCCCTTCTTGCTTGCTTATTGATTGGCAGCCAGATAATGACGCTCAAGAGCTGATTTTTTTTGTCATGGTTTCTTTAGGAATGTTTTTTTCCATGGTAGAAAAACCAAAGGCAGTGAAATTGAGTTTAAAAGTTTAGCATTCACAGTCATTGGTTTTGTTCAGAATAACTTTCAGTTTTCTCACTTCAAAATACAAACAGCCAGAAATGTTGTAACAATTGTGTCATAACAAGACCCAGATTTGTTCATTGTTGTCCAGCCTGCTTTTAATTGTCTAAGTGTTATAAAAGTAAATTCAAAAGTTTTGAATTAGCAGCAATTAAAAATCTGTGCAAATCTGTAACCAATAAGGCTTGTACTGGATGTTAGTTCTAGAAGGTAAGGCTATTTCAAAATACATTCATTTGTGGCCATTGCAACCTTAAATTTTGGCCTGAGTTGACTTTGTACAGAATTGAAGAACATTCTGTATAATGTTAAGAGAAAAGCCAAGCCCAGAACTCAAGAGGATGGACAATGCTAGATGTGATCAGGGAAACAGAGATGCCTGATAATGTAAGAGTAGTGAAGAAATCACAACCAATTGCTGTAAAACAACACATAAAGGCACCAAAGAGATGGGGTAGGTGCACTTTCGAGAATTGTGTGTGAAAGAAAGTATCACTAATTCAGATTGCAGAAGAGATGGGAAAAAACTCCATATGAATTCATGTAGCCACCTGCCATTAACTAACCTAAAGTTAAGTGAAAGTTATTGTGTGGCTAGGCAGACAGAAAGGAAGATTACTAAAAGTATTAAAATGAAGCAGCTGAGCTTCCTACTACAGCTACAAATATAAGGCATAAAGTGAAAGAATAATCAGGGAGATTTTGAACCTAGTTATCATTAGATCAATAAAAAAGAATTTGTTTGGGACGACTGGGAACTAAAGAATGTTAAAGCAAGCACAAAAGTAATATTTTGGCCAGGAACGTCTGGACAGAGAAAATAATAATTTTTTTCTAATGTCAGCAGAAAACTTTTTCTAAATGTCAGCAGCAAGAAGAAAATGTGAAATTGTCAGCAAAAAGAAACATTTATCATTCCTGAACTTCCATGTCACCTGTGGCAACTTCTGGGAACAAGCTTTTCTGCAGGGAATATTATGAATATTTACTGGCAGTAGATTTCAAATATTTTTAAACATCTTCCTGAAAACAAAATATGTCATTGGATGTCCAGTCCAGAATGGCCTTCTGTATCTGAGAGGAGAAAAAATGTGAACAGTACACCTACTTCTAAGCAAGATCCAGAAAGATTTTTAAAAAAGCAAAGGCTGAGGAGGGTAGGGTTTTCTGGTTTTCCTGTACAGACACAGTTGATCCTAAAGTGCTGAACAAATGAACCCAATGCAGTCTTATAAATCACAGTGAAATTCATCACAATGAAGCAGTTAATGTAGGAACCCTTTAAAAAGCCCTGAATCAAATAAAAACATGTAGACAAAACTCATAATAGATTATAAGCAGATAAATGTAAAACTCCTCGCCTGGTGAGTGTAGCCACACTCTGGTATGTACCCAGTCCACCGCTGCTTCCCAGGTCCCACAGGCCCGACAGGCTTATAGCACCTTACAATTGTAAGGGCTGAAAGACGACAGCAGCATCTCCTCACCACTTTCATGGGTGTGAAACTTTCAGATGAGGCCACCACAGTGCAAACCATTCAGTCTGCAAGGCAGCATACTTAACCACAGCAGAAAACTGGATTGTCCACCATCAACCACCTTGGCCATAAGAGCCCTCTCCTTCTGTGAAATGCCCCTTCTGACCAGTTCAAAGTAGGAGCTTGCATTCCCATCTGTCCGTTCCCCACGGAATACTTGGAGGTGGTGTATCCGAAGTGCTGCTGGGAGCTTTTTCTGGTGCTATACCCTACCCCTCGTTTTGTGGAATTGGGCAGAGTTCTGGGATGAGGTTGATGGGAAGTACCTACGTTGCTGGACAGAGGGCTGGCTCTGCTGGCAGGGTGGAGGAAGAGGTCTTTACCTTTGCTTGCCCTAAACCCAGAACAAGTTACTCCTAATAAAGATGACTGACCTGTAAGTGAAGACTAGGGGTAAGTAGGTATTTCTTTGCCTACTAACATCTCAGTGGGATGCCCATTTTGAAGTTACACTTAAAAGTTTGATAATAACCCAGCACCCACAGGCAAGGAGTTTTCTTTGAGAAAATGTTTTGGGGTTGGGTTTTTTTTTTCTAAATTGTGACAACAGCTGGATGAAATGTATGTCCTACCACAGAGTCTATGCTAGAACTATGAAACCCAAAAGTTAAAGCATGGCATAGCTTGAGACCACAATAATGCACAATTTCTGGAAGAACTAGATCTATCCTCTACAAGTGTTCATCAGTAAACAGCACAAATTCTTATTTTTTTCTGCATAGAGAAAGACCTGAAGGCCTCTCAGTACAAAGGCAATACCCTTTTTGTATTTTTGGACAAATGCCCCCTCTGTAATATGCTAGGTTTTTAATTTTATAGTCTGATTACTAGATACCATGGTGACTATATAATGCACCACATTATTTTTTAGGGACAGTACTTCAGAAAGCTAAGTGAATCTAATACAATTAGCATTCATTTTGTCACAATCAGAGGCATACCTCTGAGTTTTAAGAAGACAGTAAGAAAATGGCACCGTCCCCTGTCGCATCCAGGGTTACCATGTAACCCACTGAGTAAGGGGGAATTTAAGCTACTGCTGTCTATTGTGTCACAAGACAGAAACTTTAGGTGTGCAGAGGTACAGACAAACTGCTGTGATGCTTTAGAGACTGTCTTGGGCCAATGAAATGGTAAAGGTGAGAAGGCAGCACTATCTCTACTCAGCGCAATAAATAACCAGATTTCTTATTAGATAGACACATACAGGGTATTTTAGGAATTAACACTGGAAATTATAATCAGTTCCAATCACTTCACCCTCAAGCTAGGAAACCAAAAATCCTAAATCTAAGAAAAAACAAAGCAGCAGCCTCAGAGTACCATATAAGCCTATTAAAAATCAGTCTAGACTATAGCTCCAGGAATGTAGAAGTTATGAAAATAAACCAAATTTTACCGTTAAGTATCTAAGCAAGAGGCTTCGTCATTCCCTAAATGGCCTGCCAAATCTAGATAGCAGTATGCAGTAATATTTAAAGAACACCTTGACAGTGCTATTTAGAACACAGATTATTACCCAAAACCTTTGAAAAGTGCAGATCCCACTTACTGAAGTTGCTGAAGATTAGTTGAAAGCTTGGGGTTTTGCCATATGGCCTACTTGCCTACATGTTATCAAAGGCTCCTATAGGATGTCGCACAAAATGAAGCCCAGATTCTGGAATATAATCCTTGCCTGGAATTGTGAAAATCTCTTCCTAAAACAGATGAACATTTTGTTTGTCCTCTTCTGAGTTTGTGTAGTTCTGGACATACTATTACCATGGAAAATTCAGGAATATTTGACAGGTTCTGTTAAAGAAACATCTTAAGTAAAAGTTTAAATCAATCTCACACCTATGCAATGATTCAATGGATTTACAATTAGAAAACCCAAGCTCATGGAATTTTGAACCCAACACAATTTTTATTTTGCTGGATTGGAAGAGCAGACATTTGTCAGTATACAGGAGATCCTGTAAATTTCGTTTCATCATACTGCATAATTCTCTTTTCTTAGTCTCAAACTGAATTTCAGTGGTTCAGAAAAATCTGAAGTGCCATTTTTTTATATAAGATTTGTGAAGTACCTTTTTGTGTACATATATTACACACACAGGCCTGTGTGCATGCACTCACGTTCTCTTTGCTGTTATTTCACCATTAGGTTCTATATAAAAACTGCGGAGGTTCTTTGGATAATTTCTGATGGCTCAGAATACCCACTGAGTCTGAGAGCAAGCCAGAATTTCTGGAAACCTACATCGTCTCATTTTAATAGTTTTGAAAAACCTTGGCGTTTAGCTTTGAACTTTAACCAAGAAAAGTTATATCTTATAAACAATGGCATTTGTTGATTGGATGAAGAACTAGATCAATATTGATTTTGGCAACTTCTTTTGGCTGGGTTTGCCTGAAGAAATATGCTGGTCGTGGTGTTAAAAAGTTATGTCAGTTCCTCAACATGTGCCTCTTTTTCTTGGAGCTTTGCCTGAAAATTAGTTTCCAGAGTTACTTCCAGAAGTTAACCTAGAGGCTATCTATTATTGTGAGCTAACAACAGCCTTCTGCTGAGCTATCACCATGTATGAAATAAAACCATTCAAGAAGACAGATTAAAGACATATAAAACAATGGATTTTTGTTTTTCAGAAGTGCTAAAGAATAGGACCCAATTTTTATTTCCTTTGACTCTCATTTGCACTTTTCTTCCAATTTAAAAGGAGCTGTATAAGTAAGTAAGTAGAGTGATAGCAACAAGATTTTAGGCATTTATGGTAATTGTCCAATCGACACAAAACAAAATAAGAGCCGTGTGATTTCCATGATCCAGTTCCTGATTCAAGAGCATTACTGTGAATGAACAAAAAGATATATTTCAGAGAAAATGTACCATTTTCATTTCAAAGTTTCCAATGAGAGAGAATCTACTACAAACTGATAAGTTGCTACAATTACCATCACAACTAAAATTTTCATCTCATTTTGATCTGAATGTCTCTCATTTCAGCTTCCAACTGTTTGAGCCTCTGATATGACTGCTACAGGGAAGAGCCACTTTGAATGTGACTATCTATCTATCTATACATCTATCTACCTACCGATCTTCCATTTCCTGTATATGCTGTTAGTTCACATATCTTTCTCCTCTTGTGGTGCTCAGCCCTCTGATGTATTTCCAGAAAGCAATCATATCGCATCCCAGCCTTTCTTTTGCTATGATAAACAAGACAAGCTCCTTCATGCCTGCTCTACAACAGCAATTTACCCCATTTTGTCCAGGTGCCTGCTCTACTCATGCACAAGTCTGAATTCTCAAACATGAATGAACAGTTTCCAGATAACATCTTACCAATATTCTTGACAAATAGCATTAATATATTCCCATTTTAAAAAAGAACTACCCTCACCTGATTCATTCTGAGATTACTTGTCTCTTTTTGCATTCAGGTCCCTTTGTTCCTCTGATTGCATCCTGTGGCTGACTTGCCTTTTCAGTTTTTTTATTATGCCTGATGAGGGACATCACTTTACAACACAAATTCATGTTCCTTGACCCAGAGGATGGAATTCATCTGTCTTTAGGCACTTTTGAGAAAGTGGTTTAGTCTGTCCTGAGAGAGGAGTCCAAGACAGGTGGGATAAATGAGCAGCAAAAACTCCCACTTCTATATGTTGGATAGAGAAGCCTTGAAAACTGCTGTAGTGGAAAGTATTTCATCAACAGATTATGTGAATGTAGTATTGCATTCCTCCTCCTGTAGAAAAGAACAAAATCACTTACTAAACACTTCTAGATTTTCTGCATTATTTCTAATTTTCCTCTAATAATGCCTAAGTACATTGTTTGTGATCCTCTCTGGTCATTACTTTTGGCCCTTGATTTTATATATGGATATATGAAAAATTACAATTATCTGTGATGTCTGGGAATTGTCTCTTTACTCCCTCCTACTCAGTACCAAGGATATTTTCTTAATTTTTCCTATTCAAATTAATTATTTCTTAAGGCAATACAAAGGAGACAAAATAGCCCCCACTACTAAGGATGTACAACGTAATATATACTTTTTTAAGATATATATATAAAAAACTTGTCCAATTAACTGTCCTTTATTAAATGTCTTCACTTTCATTTAAGCATCAAGTTTATTTTTAGAAAGAAGTGTGCTGTTTCAAGTTTTTTACTGTTGGAAATCATTGCTTACAAAAATGGGTTATGAATCACATTATAAAGATTAAGTTTATGTTAAAGATGTTAATCCATAACAGTTTAAGGGTCTTGAATTTAAAGTAAACTATTGCACTTACAATAACCTATGAAATGACATTAATTTCATATATGTTATCTTTTTCCCCACTATCATGATGATACAATGGAATAGTTACTTGTGACTATTTTAATAAGCTAGATTTGCATCAAACTAAATCTGAGGAATTTTTGCACTGTATGTGTAGCTGCTTTTATAATTTTCATTGTGCAACTTTTTCCTTAAAGAATTCAAAAGTGTTTTACAAGCAAAAAAACATTCCAGCTGCACATCAGTATCAGTTTATTCAGTAAAGGAACACAGATAGCACTGAGGTATGAACAGGTCAGTCAGTTTAGGCAAGAGGTGGATTTCAGGTGGGATTTAATTAGGGGTTGGAATTTGACCAGTTAAATGTTACTCTTCCATAAACCAATGGAGAAAATGCAATGGCAATAAATATTCTGCATTTGGTTTTGCTTAGTTTTCCTTTGATATGAAGAATATGATTTATTATTAAAGCCTGCTTTACCCTACATTAGGACAACCAGAGTGAAGTGATGCATCAGTAGAGATGGTGTTAGAGTTCCTTTAAAGATTTTGTGATAACTTTTTCCATTCTCTGCAAGTTCTTTCATTATTCTAGAAATCTTTTCCAGTGTACACTCAGTTAAATGTAAGTTTTTAATGTAATAATTTCAAGACGAGAAAATTTTCTACAAGTAACCCTTTTTATTTTACAAAAAAAAATTCAGCCAGTTTTATAAGTCCAGCACTTCCTCCAGTCATTGTGAGTCCGCTGTCTGAGTTTTGATCTATGCTACTTTGATGGCAGTATGTCTTATCAGTTTGAAGTGCTATGTAATAGAAAATTATTTAGCATTTTACTCTAAAGTTTGCCTAGAGATCTGAAATTCTCTAACTCTCTTTTACCTGAAGTGGTGCTTCTGAATTGTGATGAGAGCAGAAATTATTTCCTTATTGCTCCAGAATTTGTCAGACATCTGTGGGAAAAAAATTTTCTTTCCCCAAGAGCCAAAATGAAATTTGTTTCCCTTTTTAGTTCTTACTTCTCTTGCCCCTGTCTTCTAAATCTTAATACATGTTAGAAAGTCTGCTTTACCAGGCCCAGTCCGTGATACTAAAATCAATCCATACTTCATAAGAATCCCTCAACAATTCACAGGTGACCTGTCAGCTTGCTTGGCTTCTTTAATGCACAGTGTAGTTGATGCAGTAGTGTCATCACCACTGAGGCCAAATCAGGGCCATGGCCACAGCTTGTCTTGCTGGAGGCAGCGCCTGCACTGGATTCAGCAGAAGGAACAGTTCCCTCCACAACCATCTAGTTAGACCAAAGTGGAGCTGTTGAGGAAGACTTTCTTTCCTGCTGCGCTTTTAGGGGAAGCCTCAGATCACATCCTCTAGGTCTTGTACTTTTGTCTATTGGATTGGAAAGCCCCTTATCATCCAATTGTTTCTTGCTCAATGAGCACGACTTGCAGACTCTTCCCTAACTTTATCACCTACCTAATACATGGGTTGAGCTCCTTTGAGTCTTTGTATGTCCCCCAGTCCTTTAACCAGTGTTGTGGACCCTCTTTGAGTTGTCTCCAACATGTTGAGATCATTCTTGAATGGTAAAAACAAGAACTGCACTATTCTAGAAGGTGTTGAAGCAATGCAGCTACAGAAACTCTTAGCCAACTCAATTGCTTGTCTTCTCGGGTTGGTGTCTTACATACAGAATTCCACCACTTAGCTCCACCCTCCTGATAAGAGGCAGGGAATAATCAATGAGATTATCAGTCATCTTTGAGATCCTTATCAAAGGCCCACAAAAATGAGACGTTCGTTCCCCAGCCGTGCAAAAGGCATGTTGACCCACACACCCACATGCCAGCTCGCAGTTCAGTGAGATTCAGATGCTTACTGGCTCCCCACCAGCTCCTGGGAGGGACTTGTGGGTGGATGGGAGCAGACACACACTTCAGCCACATGCTTGAAGCAAACAACTAAAAAACAGCCACCTTGAGGTGTTTTACAGCATGTACCTGCTGTACAATTTAAATATACCCAGAGAGACATTTGGACTCTGTTTAGCAGCCCAAAACTGTAGCCATATGGCTCCCAGAGAGAATATAGCTAGAAATACAGATTATAAACAGTCTCTTCACCTTCCAATATGAGATCTCTCAAAACTAGGCATGAAGGGTAGGCAAAATGTAACTAAGTTTAATAAAAATAATACAGTTCTGCTTCCTTATAGCACCAGGCAGAGATCATTCAATGAACAATTCTTATATCAAGTCCTCTTTTCTGGAAAATGATTGCTACAAGAGCTAATACAAACTGGGACAGAGGCAGAGTAATAGTGCAGAAAGGTTTAAGAGTATGTTTGAATAGTATGATAAGCACTTGCAAGACTTCCGTTGGGTCTGGTTTACAGTATCAGCATGTGACGTTCTGGCAGCACATCGAGCTCCTGAGCCACAGGACCGACAGTCTCCTACTTTATCCCCATCCCTCTGTTTTTTGAGCTGGGTTCTGTTATTTTTAGCTTGAAGTGGAAAAAGGAAGTTATTCAGATCTTTCATCTGAAATTCACTAACTCTACATAAAAGAGTAGACTTCCCGGTTCATATATGGAGCAGGTCATATTCCTCTTTCACTATGACTGTGAGATCCATGATATAACCTCTACAAGCCCCCCTGCAGAGTAATTTAGACAGATTTTAGAGAAGTTGTTTACTTTTGCTAAATATAAAAGGGCAGGGACTTGCTTTTAAACACTGAAATTTTGCTTTAAAAGTGTCTTAGTAAGAGAAGGAAAATGAGTCAGTAACATGTGGAACATATATTATGTGTGAAACATCTTACCCACGCAAAGGGAGAGAGGATACAGAGAGGAGGTTTGCCTGCACTTTTAACATCAGGAAGCTTCTTTCTCTTTACCTTGCAGGACAGCATATTTCTTTGTTCATACACAAAAACAGTCATTGTGTATATCCAATCTTCTAACTGAGCAGGCTACTCAATGACTTCCATCTAGTGTGACTACTGTGAGTGGCACTGCCAGTATGATCTACCAATAGAAACTTTTTAAGTGGTCAAGGGAGAATCATCTGAGTTTCAGGATAGGTCTTAATATAGGGTGCCTCCCATCTCACATCCTGCTGTGGTGGCAGCAGAAAAAGGAAGTGGCTTGAAAGCTTCTGACCCAGCCAGCTTTCCACTGCATTTGAGCCCTTCTGTAACTTGCAGAGCCCCAGCATCAGCTCTGTGATAACAGTCTCTCCCACTTCTCACCATGCCTCTGGACTACTGCATTCTCCAAACATGGATGTGACTAGTAGGAGGGAAACAAGGTAAAAGCAGGACTGTGGATAAAATCATGAAATCACATTGCCAGTTGGCATTGCTCAGGTTCAAAATTCACAAAGTTGTCAGAGAGATCTGAGATACTAGACAGGTCTAGTACTCTTTACAAGAACACCCACGTCTTGTTTGTCTTCTAACATTTTCCCCTTTATGTGTGTGCAAGGCAGGAGGAGGCTATTACTGCTGTCATTTTACACCCAAATAACTGAGACCCCATGGTTATAACTTGGGCTGCCCAGTGCAGGGACACTTCAATCTACCCAAAGTAATCATGTAGTAGCAAAGCAGGCACTAGGTAAACAACAGCCATGCTTGCTTGGATACTCAGCCCTGCAGGAAAGCAACCTGTGCCTTGCTAATCAGATTGTCCTGCTTCCAGAAACCAGGATTGCTTATTCAGGGACTATCTTTTAGTATCTGAAACTTGGCTTTAGAAATTATCTCGATTTGAAAAGTTTCAGAGTTGGCTTGGTCATCATTGCATGGAAAGGTACCCAAAGGAAAAGAATGGATCATCCTAAAAGTACTGAAGACTTCCAGAGGGCAGAGTAAGCAACTGTACCCACATCTGTTTGCCAAACTAACCCCAAACTGATAAAACATGTGCTGTTCTGTCAATGGCTATGGAGACTCTCACTCACATGAAAAAGCTTTGACTTGGGCTCCTGAGTATGTCAATGGTTCCACTGAAGTTATACTGCTGTTTTCATAAGCAATTTATTTTCTGCGAATACCTTGGAAAAATTCTTAGAAGAGACTTAAATGAAGACAGTTTTGTAACTTGGCAAGCTCACTTAAAAATTCATTAGAGCTCATTTTCTGTTTTCCTTTGCAGAGCTCTGGTGCCTGTCGTCAATAGTCAAGGGAAGAGATGGGGGCTGTTTTGTTTTACTCTGATTCTACAGAGGAAAATCCTATTGGCTTCAGTGTTTTGCCATAAAATTTACTGAATTTCCCATAGGAAGCCACAACTTTAAAATATTCTGTGCTGATGCGTTTTTAAGTCTGCCTGGATGTAAAATGTTTACATGAATTAACTTCACCTTTTGAGTACCTGAGACAGCAAAATTTCCTAATTAGAAAAGATACATTCTGTGTTCATCTTTCCTACCCATTGTGATTTAGTCCATATGATCAATCTATTTTCCTTATGTCATGGATTGCAGAGATCATGCAACCGTGGTGATTTAACATAGTGCCATGCTGTGTTTGTACAGAAACACTGCACAAGGGAGATTCCAAAGGGATTTTAGCAACCCCCAGCTAACACAGGAATTTGAATAACATTACTTGGCCATAGGCAAAAGAATTTCCTTTTGGCTGTTTTTCTCTCCAAAGAAAACACAAAAAGTGGAAGTTAAATAGTACTGTTATTAGAGCTTTGTTGCAACCAGAGAAAAAGTATTCACAACAGCATGCAGCTGAGAGACAGTTCCTCTGCTGGACCTTCATTTGCTCAGCCTCTTTCCTGGATTGAGGTCTTCATGGAGCTGCTCCCTCCCTTGGACCATGCCTGCACATCCCACTTCCTTTTCTTAGAATCCTCTGTATCATCGGGAATTTTGGAGGGCAGAGAGCAAGCAATGAAGTCAGTGTTGAGATTTTTCTATTTTAAGTGTTAAGTTACTAAGGAGATGCTTGGAAATATTAAGGTTTGCTCTGTGTGAAGTTCTAATGGAAATAAAAAGATGAAGACTGAACAATCCTGTCAAAAAACACACAAGCGAAAAAAGCCACCAAAACCTTCCCCTTGGCTGCAACCTGAATGGTGTTGGAAGCACCAGAACATAGCAGGTCTGTTTCATGCAGTCAGTAGAGCCAGGGAAAAATGTTAATATTTTCATAGAAAACATTTCAAAATAATCTCCCTTCTGCAACAGTTTTTGGGTTCTCGGTTTTTTTCTGGTTTTCTCCCTTGCTTTCCTCCCATTTCACCTATACTGGTGAAAGAAAAGAGAGCAGAAAGGTGGTAAGTGATCTAGCTAGTTAGATATGTAGGTAGGTATCTTGCAGTGACAGGGCACTAAATATGCCTAATCAGGCCTGTTGAATTGAAATTCAGTTTTCAGTTATTTCCTCCCATACACTCAGCACGTGTCAGACTTGGGCTGCAGTTCCAGTGAGTGGCATGCCGTGCTGAAGGCATTTATGCAGTCGTGCAGGAGGTAGCTAATGGCACAGTGTGACACTATTTGCTGTCCAGCCAAGAGAATGTATATTCCTGCTCCACTGTGAACACAAGACAGAATTGTCTCTAAACAGTCCATTCATTCTTTGACTGCCATATATCAGCTGTATGTGTTGACTTGTGACTTAGTCTTGTTTCCATTTACTTCTCCTTTATGCTGTGCATGGACAAAGCAGCAGCAGATCCTCGAACAGTTCCCAGTTTTCATTAATGGTTCTTATGTTAAGTTTCTGTTCCTAAGTAACTATGCCTAAAACTGCTTTAGGCTTTAGAGAACTGGCTTACTCTTTTCCTTTAATTTTTGGATGTCATACTCTGATCGCATAAGGTAACAAGATCATAAAGCACTCATCTTCCTCTGTTAGACTGAGCTCCTATTTTAAGTCATTCTCCCCCTGGGTGCAAGGCTTTCTGTATTAAAGGTTGGTTCTTATTTTTAGACTCTTTAGAGACTGAAAATTGAAGGCACACAAGATTTTTTTTCTTCTTCTCAATACTACCAAATAGATGTCCCAGGCAGCTGCATAAAATGACCAGGTGCTCTGTAAAAGGTAGCCACTGGTTCCTCTTTCAGAATTTTACAGATGCGAACCACATGCGTAGGTAAAAGGCTTGGTGCTCCCCAGACCGCTTTGGCACTAGCGAACAAGGCTGTGCCTGCTGCAACCTGCAGCACCTCCTCACCCCACTCCACCTGCCCAGACCATGCTGCTGCCACAGATGCTCACATTCTGGTCATGAGACCCACCTCATGGCATTGCAGCCATACTAAGTATATTTTACTACTGGTACACATGGTAGCACTCAGTAGAGGAAAAAAGCAGGTTTTTGAAATGTGATTTAATATGAGTAACTGAACTGGAGAACGATGCACAGAAGCAGAGCTGGAAGGGATGCCAGCATATCTCGGAGAACACAGGCATGACTTAGGATCACAGGAACTCGAATGGTCGAAGTTCTAGCACGTAAAACTAAATATGAAAGGACCACTGGCTTTTCCTTCCATCTCTGTATTTTATCTTTCTTTTGGCCATTTGTTATGGTAGCTTCTCCATCGGCTACATGGAACATCAGATAAACTAAAAAACATGCAGCTTGAAAAATACTAGTTTTCTGCCTCTTGGAGTGAAATGTCATTTGTAACAGGGTAGTCCCTTGCACCACGAAGAAGTAATATGCACCAGAGGGTGACTGTTTCTATTTGAGAGTTGATTGTGTTACTGAGGCAAACAGTGTAATAAAGACCAGCATTGAACTTTGAAGAATTTGAGAAAACTTTGAAAAAAATAATTTCTTAACAGAAAACTTTCTAGTCTATGTTTGGACTACCATTTAAATGGCTAATAAAAATCTGGCCATAAGCCCACTTCCCTCCTTCTCCCTGCCCCCCTTCTCCTAGTGCTGCAATTTACAGAAGCAAAAAGAGGAAATCTGATGATGACATTTTTCCAACTGTAGAACAATTTTTGCTTAGCGGCCCATGCAGTGTTCTTTACATAATGTTCTCATTTCTTACTCCCTTTGTACAGGACAGTAGCAAGAAAAGGTTGCTGCAAGACTTGGTGTGCCTGTGCTAGCTTTCCTTCAGAGAGCAAGGCCAACGTGAAGGCTGAGGACCCAACGGCGTGGCTGTTAGCCAGGGTTCCAAGTTGCCCAGGCTGAACCCCGTGCTACTGCATGATCACTTTTGTGAATACTAGGTACACTGCCTAGGGCATAGCTAGCAGCTTATAACTGACGCTGTTGAGACTACTGTCTGAATATCTCCTTAAGTTATTTCTGTTAATTATGAATTTTTAAGGAGACAGCACATAGCACAATGACATTTCTACAGAGATTTCCATCAGATGCTTTCAAGATATTTTGCCAAGGCATGTTTGTGAGAGGAATACACCTTTAGAAACTGGCAATTCACTGTCCCTGAAGCCCTAGGACTGCTGGTGTATCAGTGTTCGGTGGCCCTTTCTGATAGCAGACAATATCAGATTTTTTAGAAGACAAAAATATCCTTGTAAAATAGTAGTTTATTTATTTTTAAAGGAAACTAAGAGTTGCTAAGTCACTGGACCAAAACCACTAATCCAAAACTAACAAAATAAGTTGCATGGACACACCAACGTCCAAACAACAAAAGTCTCCCTCTGCCTGTCATATAGAAGAGTTTATAAAGTCAGGAAAGATTATAAACAAAAAGGCTTAAGAGGTTCAGAGAAAAATGCTTGCTGAATGAAGTGCTGGGTGAGATGACATCTGAGAAATGACAGGAATGGCCCAAAACTGATGAGCAGGTGATTTGGCTTACTTGGCAAGCAACAAAAGGATAATCCTTATTTCCTTATTGCCCTTTTGTGTCCATCATTTGATGTCAAAAGGGCTAAAAGGAGTGAGATTTACATTCATGGCACAAAATGCCCACTGCCTGCTGGGACCTGAGGGTTCTTTATGGCATTGTTGGACCTTAATTCTCCTAATGCTGAGATGATGTGGGCAGACAGTTGATGGGAAGGATCCAAAAGATAACTCCACTTGTACTAGCTTCTGTTAACTTCTGAATGATATCCAGCATATGAGGCTCAGGTTCCTGTTCCCAGCCTCTCCCTGCTATCTGCTTTTCCTTCTCCAGTTCAGTTAATCTTTCTCTGTTCTTGCCATCTGTTTAGTTAGTCTGTCCTAAACTCTTTCCTTTGCAACACTGCTGCAATCCTGCAACCAGCAAGATACCAAGAACGCTGCCTTTGACAGCCCAACAACTAGTGTAAATTTGCCAGGTCTCAGAGTGGCTGATAAGGCTTTCTGCTACTTTTTTTTTTGTTTTGTTTTGTTTTTCTTTAGCAGCAAGCTTGGAAGGAATAGAATGAGAAAAGGACTCTTGTGCTGTTTTGCTGTCCTGTTCTCCCTCTCCTCTTAAGTTTGGGGTTGTTTTTTTTTTTTGGTCTTGTGTTGTCCTGAAGAAACCAGGAGTCAGTTTTAATTAAGCATAACAGAATCACCTTTTCTCTGTTCTACCAAATGAACAGTTAACACCGTAAAAGATTCAGAACAAGTGAGCAGAGGAATCATGACAAGAACTTGCTAAATGGAAAGGTAAAAAGGAGGGTTAACTCCCTTTCCTTCTTTGCCCACATCTCTAAAAATGTCCAAGTGATTAACAGTGACTGTCAGCACGCCATAAAAGATCATGTTAACACCTGTGAATCTCTATCCCCAATTGTTTAATTGAAAAGAACTCAGAGCAAATGTGCCTCCTCTGCTTCTGCATTCTTTATTGACTGCCTGTTTGTGCCATGGCTGTAATCAGTGCATGTGGCACAATGCACGCTCCAGCCTTAGTATCGTATTTAGAAAGGCAGTTAAATTCTCTGGCACCTGTGTAAGAAAATTTCCCACCTTCTGATTGCCCATGATGAAGGGGACAGAACCTCTCAGCCACTAACTTCTTCTTAATCATTTTATGGCAATGGAAATTTGGCATTTATACCTGTTTCAAATATGTTCCCTTGAGTCTTTTTCTTTTTAGAGAATCCTACTTTTTACTTCCTTTTTCAATGAGTTCAGCTAATGACAAAGCATAGCCAGGAAGGGTGACTGGAAAATTGGAATTCTGTTTCATTAAACTGCATCTAGTTTCAAAATTCATTTCTGTATGCATGTGAATACAATCCGCAACCTTTCCACTGGTAACAAAGCACAACTCTGTGACAAAGCCCCCAGAGAAGGTTCATAGTGGCTGCACTCCCCAGGAAAGGGTGAGAGCCCTCTGGAGAGCTTTCACCAGCCAGATTGGGGTTGGAAAGTTGATTTTCCACACCTGGGAAAAAGCCAAGGCTTTCTCTTACTGTATTCTCTCCTTCCCTCCATGTATCATCTGGAGAAGCTATTTTGCCAAATTTTGTTGAACTGACATTTCAGTGTTTGAATACTGCAACAAAATGACATTTTTCTGACAAAAAAAGATTTGTCAGAAGACTCTTCATGTTTTATAGCTGAGTGCCCAAATAACGTTCTCTGTACAATTCATTATTGTATAATCTTTTTTGAGAAGCAGCCCTCTAATTTTTTCTCTCATCAGTTGTGCTGAAAACAGTCTTGACACTTAAGAATCAGGTCTTTTATCCCACAACCTTGACAACACAGCTGTAGAAAAATAAATTGACAGCACAACATTTAAGAAAACTGAACTGTAAAACAAACCCAACTCGTAAACATGAATTAGACTCACTTCTTTCTAAACTCTTGTGTTTCTCTGCAGTATTACTTGTAGGGTTTCATATGCGTTACTTATCATGGAAAAAAAATATTGCAAACAACTGAGCTATAGGTGAAACTTGGGCCAGAGACAATAAAATGTGTTCTTATTGTAGTTGAACTGGCAGAGTAGCCCGTTCACCTCCGAAAGCTGGAAATGTTCCCTCAAGTATACTGTGACATACTTTAACCAGCATAAAATGGAACTGCCACTGAAAATATAGATCTCACTCTTTATGCAGTTTATATTTCTCTTTCCCACCTTCATCTCTTGTCTATATGGTCCCTTCCTGCACAAATAACAGGATAGCTTTAGCTGAGCTTCTCCCTTGATCCTATTCACCATGAGGTCCCCCAAGCATGTGTGACAGGAAAAAAGGATGGAGCAGAACTGGGAATGAATGAGCAGCTGGAGACAGACAGAAGAAGAGTTTTTATTCTAATGGCAATGCCAGGTTAAGGAGGATTATGGCATTTGCTGCTGCATGGTGGTTTCTCCCAATAAGGTCACCAGCAGCTGCAAATTGCCCTATAGAAGTAGAGTTACGTGGAGACCTGTTTTTTATGTGGATTTTCCCTCTGTGTTTTCAGTACAACAGAAAGGAAGCATATTTGGACCATCCTGAGGAAACCCATTTTCCAATGTAGCAGATGGCCATGAACTCTTTAATAGGTGCTTGGCATCCCCCAGGCCCAGGCTGTATTATATCAAAAGTAACCTTTCTGGCACCCACAATGGCAGTGTGTGACGTGCAGCCTAACACTGGATTTCACCCTTCCATCAGATTTTGGAAGATTCACGTACCTATTATTTCTCCAGCTATTGGGAGTGGGAGTTACATGCTTAAATTCTTTAGCTGAAAAAATTCCAGACTATTTTATTGGCTAAACAGTATTGTTCCTCTAAAAAAACACATACAAGATATAAATGCAGATGAACTGTTAAGTAATTTCCAATAGTTTGAAATACTTACGTTCATACCATGCTTGTACACTTTTTTTCGTTGGAATACATTTTGCACTCATTAGCAAAGATGCTATTCCATTTAAGTCAGTTGGGGCTTCTCTGGTATATTTTAGAACAGAACTGGAGCCAAGATATGTATCTTACTCAGTTCATTAGACTCTCCAGTGCTGTAGATTAAATAAGCAAGTATGTCACTAAATCTGTTCAGCATTAAAATGATACAAAATGTATTTTTCTTCTTCCAGCTAAATACTTTTCTTCAAATCTGAACCAGATGGAAACACAGTGAGTTATCTGCGATGAGCTCATCTGGTCTTCTGAGTGGAATGTCCGACATTTGGTCACACATCTTGAGATGTGAGTTAGGGTCTGAATGGGGAAACTTTTATCATCTTATGTTTACTCTTGTGAATAGGCTCATTAGCTTCAATGGACAACAAGTAAAATAAATGACACGCACACACAGAGCAAGACCATGCAGGATATGTTTCTGTATAAATTCTCTCAAATGTACTTCACCTTCCCAAAGACAATTGACCCACAAAAGTCCAGCAAACACGGTAACTGGAAACTCAGCATCAAAATTAGTTAAGAAATCTGGAGCAGCTCTTTTATTCTGTCTTCCATTAAACCTGCTTTTGTTATGTTTATTTGGCAGACTAATATTTCTGTGGGCACACTGACTTGTAAGTCTTTTATGAAACCAAGCATACTGTTGTCATTTGACTAATAAAAAAAAACAAACAACAAACCAGGCATCAAAATTATTTCTTTTTATAGTTATGGAAAAATTGTGAGGGGAGTTTACAAATCTAAACTGTCAGGTATTAAACCTCCTTGTTTACAAGATTAAAAACAAAGAGTTCCAATGAGAACTTGCTCCCACATGGCAATGCTATGTTTCAGCTGTAGGGTCATCTTCTGTTGTCAGGTACACCGAATGCTGCAGTGAAACTGCTCTTGTGTGAAGAAGTACCTGTCCTTTATTAGCACAATCAGGCTAATCTTGCCTCACTGAATTCAGGGGAGCTTTGCCATTGCCTTCACTAAGGCTAGAATTTTACCTTTACTCAAGAGTTGGAATATGAAATGGACTGAGCTCCCACATCTTCGGAAAAGTAAATGAGACCTGAAAGCGCTAAGTGCCTTGTCTACATTATGCACACCCAGTTTTTAGGCAGTCTGGTGATCGCTGCTTAAGGCTAATTTACCAGGCTTCCTGATAAGATAAATTAGCATAGGTGGATCTCCTCTCCGTGAGAATTAAGCTGCTTCTAATAGTTAGACTGAACAGGTTTGGTTCTTTACACTGCATTGATCTGGGGCCAGCATACTTTTAATGTGTAGCTTCCCTCACTCCCATGAGCAAGCTGGAAGAGTCTGTTCTGTGGCAATGAAGAACAGAAAACCTGTATATTTGAGAGAGCTTTAGCACCCATCTGCCTGAAAGTTTCTCCAAACAACTATAGGTTTCTGTCATTGGGGCTTTTTTTTGTTTTCTTGTTTTAGGTTATTTTTAAACACTTCTTCTTGCAGTCCTAGAATCAGGACTCACTCAGGACATCACAGAACATCAAACATCAGAGAAATTCAAACAAAAAGACTTCTATCAGAATGGCCCGACTTTATTCCTCCTATAACTCCACTGCAGTTCAGTAAGTATTTGTTATTCGTTATTTCCCTCTTTTGGAAGGAAGACAGTGAAAACAGCTATCTTTAAACAAAATTCAGGCTCATAAGACAGCTTTCTATCCTGAAGAATTCAGAGCTTTTGCAGTTTGTTTTTTTAATCAAAATCAGAGACACAAGATCTGATTTGTATTGGCTAAATTCCAATTTATTCTTCTTGCCTAATGTTTCCTCCTGGCTGGCCCTGCATCTTCAGCTGTGTGTAGCCAAGAGGAATCACCAGGCATAGAGACGTTAGTGGAATTTAAACTGACTGCATCTGGGCCTTGGTGCCTTCATTTTGTGACTTTCTTATTTGATATCCCTGAAATGTTTGACAGAGGCTTAAGAGCCCGTGGACCAAGATCTAGATTATTACTTGAACAGCAAAAGATGAGACAGTATTCTGAAACATAAATGAATTTGCACATGAACTCAAAGCTGAATTAATCCAGCAGAAATGTCTCTGTAGAACTTAATGGACACCAGAAAGAATGAAAAATAGTGGGATTCAAAAAATAAAATAAAATCATACTTACTGGAGCTGTGGACATTCTCAGGATAATTAGTTACATATGTTTTGGTTGTGCCCTAGGGTAAAATAAGTTCTGGGATGAGGTAATAAATAAATTAAATGTGGTTTTGGAAATAGTTATCCCTAACTATCCAAAATGTCCATTGCTAGAAGAATTTGGATGCAGCCGACTTTGGAAATCTGAAAGGACCACAGAAACAATTTTTATAAGAGCAACAATACTGCAAAGAAGACACCACAAAAACTGAAGTCAGCACAATCTTGAATGCTGCTGATTGATGCACTGAGTTAATCTAATTGATACATTTTGGAAAGATTTGTTTGAATAAGCTAGGTAATTTGAAAGTGAGGTATATAATAATGTACCCCCACATAAAGTCATCAATTATCATAGCACCAACTGAAATACTAGCTGCATCTTTTGTTCACATGGATGAATTCTATAAATACTGAATTACTTTCCACTGCCAACACCCCCCCCCTTTTTTTTTTCTTTTTCAATTTTTAGAGCGGAAAAAGTAAATACAGCTTAGCTTCACTTATCATGTCATATGCTCACTTACTGCTGTTATTCAGCCTTGCTTGCAGTACCTCTAGAGCAAACATTTTTAACTATTATGGGTCAGATCCAGATTAGATTCTGTCCTGCCCCTGTGATGAAATGTAGAACCTGCTTGGCCCAGCCACTCTAAAAAGACAGATTTTAAATCCTTGACTAATCACTAGGCTTGTACTTAGTGCTAATTTCCATTTTCAGTGGAAAAAGAGAAATTTCAAGGATTTCACAACAATCTGGGGCTTTATTTGGTCTTGTAGGGGCAGGGAGCTATCAGTGAATTTACCCAAGTCTCCTGAGGTTTTGGTTAATTGTGTAATTTCCTTCTTACAATATGGCTGATTAGCCTCACAAGTTGTTCATCAAATTTTCCAGAGGACTTCATAGAGTTCTCACCATTTTAGTTGTATTCTTGGGCTGGACAAAAAATATTAATAGTTAACCTACAGGATCAAGCTCATTTCTACGTGTCTTTGCTATAAAGTCAGCTATTTAGTTGTTTGACTCCATTTTAGCTCTTCTCATTCCTCCTCCATTAGATGTAGGACAGTTCCGGACTGGCAACTCCATAAGAAGAGCCTCCAAAAAAAAAGGATTCTCTCAGTGGGAAATGGGAATCAGCAAGTCCTGAATCTGGTGTATGTTCCCAGTGCCTCTTTAGCAGTTTATTAACCAAATATACAAATCAAGGTGAGGCCAGCTTACCACTCCTGCCCCTTCATGCCAGTTGAAGCCTCGGCCCAGTCAGAGATAACGGAAAATTCAGATTACTCCAACACCCAGAGGATTGTACTTAAAGACTAGACTTTAGTCTCTTCTTAGTCAGGAGTTCCCTAGTCTTTGAATCAGTGAATTTTAGCTAAAAGATCAAAACAATAATTAACTTCCAATTCTGCCATGCTGTTCTTCCACTTATTCCATTTGGAACAAAAGTGTAGAAGTTTTTAATTTCTCTTTTTAACTTCGAACAAAATACAGGGATGCTAACATTTTACACCTTTAAACTACTGTCAAGTGCTAAGGAGTAAAAGGAGAACCCAGAAATCCCCTGAAAAAAAATTAAAATTTTGGAATGTTATAAACTGGTTTTTCTCATCCTGAAAAATTCAAAACAACTACAAGACTGAAAAAAAAATAATAATGGTTTAAATCATTGTCTTAAAGGAATGATTTCCAGAACCTTACAGCTAGTCCTATCAAGGACATAGATCTTCAGATTGCCACTGCCTTATCTCCTACATCTGAATGTTCCTTCTTTCCCCATTATGCTGCTCTTTAAGACACAGCCATGTATCTTGTTCTTAGAAATCCACGAGTAAAATTATGCATGGCCACCAATTGCCCATCACAAGAAGTCATAGGACAACATCAGTTCCATTTTCACCATTTGGCATATATTTACATTTTAAAAAGAAAATTCAAAAAGTGCTAAATCTACCAAGTTTTCCATACCTGATAAATACCTGAAAATAGTGCAAGTTCATCACTGGCCAGCAATGGATCTAGTATTTTAGTCTACCTTATGCCTTAGGTGACTATCAGCAGAAGAATTTTTTCAGATGGACAATGGCCAGGTCTTCAGTCCTCTGCCTTTAATACAGTCACTTGCTTTAGGGAAGAAGCTTTGAACATCTACCTTATGAAGTCAGCAAAAATTTAGCCTCATTTCAGCATCTGTATATACCTGTACAAGGCCACTAACAGAATCCAGCTGAAGTATTTTGCTCCAGAGTCAGGTCCTCTCTCATCTGGGTAACTCACATGAAAGCTGGAACCTCTCTTCTTTATAAGTAAACAGAGATGTCTAAGAAATGAAGTATCCAAGCAGCATAAAAAATCAAGTATTTAACCGAAATCTTGAAAGCAAGTAACTACAGGCAAAAGATATCATGGAAATTCTCAACACAAATACACGGTCATCAAAATAACAAAAGAAGAGATTATTATTGCTCTACAAGACTAGCAGAGGTAGACAAAAGACCTGTGTTTCAAATAAGGAGTTTAATCAGTCTTTGCTTGGCTACTTACCTCATCTGAAAACTGTTTCAGCTGTGGTAAGCTTTTACTTCAGACTGACTAACTACCCACAGCTTCTCCCCTCTTCTTGTCATGAGATCAAACACTACAATTTTACTTTGCATTATTTACCAAGGTTAGTCAAACCTCATGAACACACATACACAAAAGAACATATTGCTGATGCTAATTAGCAACAACTGATAGGAACACCCTCACAGATTAAGAATCCAGTGTTGAATCTTTTCTTAAAACAGGTTTTTCTAGAACTTCCTTTAGAATACAGGTTACAGCTGGAAAATATTGTTCACTTTATTAAAATTATTATTACTATTACCAGAGCTTCCAATGCAAATCTGATAGTTTGCAAGTTCTAGTTTCCTTTCCCTGGTGCCTGTGTAGCAAACACTTTATTAATCAGCTTTCTAGAAAAGCTTGGAAGGAACAGGGACTCCCCCAGCACTGCCTCTGAGCAACAGCATAACATAGAAAAGTTGTTCCAAGACTCAAATTCTTTCTCCAGCCTTGCTTACTGGACACCCATGCAATCATGCTGTTAATCCTTTAAGCACTGACTATTATTTGCTTATTTGGTATTTGTTCCATGCACCTCCTAATTACTTCTCTTGCAATGTCTCTTTGCTGACAGACTCACTTTTCAAGCTCCCTAAGCCTCTGATCGTTTCTCCTTTTTTCACTGGTCCCCTATTCCTATATATTCAAGTACCCAAGGTAAGAATTCTGCAAGCAGGTAACTAATGAATCAAAGAGGAAGAAACTGCCCACTTAAGGTCATTCCAATTGAATGCCTCACTACTGAGTTCCTCAGCTTTTTCTTCTAGATGTGAAATTGTTTGGGGTGATTAATGGATTTTTAAAATCAATATGAATATTCACTTTGAGCGTGAAAGCTAATACAGGATGCTTGTGCAAGCACCTTAAACCTAATTTACGTGGACCATCATCTTACTGGGGAGAATATGAGGTGTTTATTAACACAGCCAGAAATTCTGAATAAAAAGCTGTGTTCATTTTCTGTTAGGAAGGTTCCCTCCAGAAGATCTTCTGATGCATTTGTCCAGAATCAGGCTTACAGTAATACTCATACCTAAATCCACATCCCACTAAATACCCTCAAAATGACCTTTATCTGAAAGTAGTATTAAGAAAATTCATCATATTCAAAGGAGAACAAGGACTGCGCCTACCTCAGAAGGCTGCAGATCAGTGGGTGATCAGAAATACTGCTGGTTGACTCTCCTGTTCCTGTACTCTTCCCAGGCTGCCTGAAGTTGATCACTGTTCCTAGTGGATTTTCCTCCAAAGGTAATGGGCCTTAGCCAGTCCCTGAGAAAGCTGAATACACTCTGCCCATGACCTCCCAGCAAAGTACGTAAGCAAAAGAAAAACTGGGGAGAAAACAAACAATGATGGGGGGCAACAAATGAAAGAAGGGGAGAGACTTTACGGTCATAGGTTAGAAATGAAAAAACAGTATTTGGAGATGGAAGGAGACGACAGAGGACCCTTCCAAGGGTCCCTGAAACCAACCAAGGAGCTGGTGGATGCTCTGCAGCAGTGCTCTGCCCGAAGACATGACAGATGAGAGAATGAAAATAGACTCAGGTCCCTGGCATCCCCATCAGGTATCCCCTCCTGAGGCTGTGACAGAGCAGCTGAAGCACAGCAGAGGAAGCTGATGGTGAGGTATCCTACAACCTGGTGGTCGTGGGTTGAGGCATATAAATAAAAAGGCAAGGTGAAAACTGAAACCAAAACATGATTAAGAGGTTTTGGAGGAGCCTTAAGAGGGACTGCCATGTGGTAAACTCAATACACCTGTACACTGTGGTCTTCCAGTTGCCACAGAAAGGACATGTGTCAAGGGACCCACACAAGCTGCGAAGTAGCCCATGTCATTATTATAGAAGCACTTCCACATAAGATCAGATAGATGCTAAATCTAAAAAAGTTGTGTGAGCAACTATATTTTCTCAACTGAATTTACACAATTTGTCCAAAGCCACTGAAAAATCACCTTTTAATAGCAGTCACCATCTATGATCAGTCAGGATATTTCTGAAACATATTCAAGGGTGTTTCAGAAATATGAGGTATTGTGGGTAGAGGTAATCTGGACTCTGTGCATAAGTGAACAGTCACAAAACACATTAACCATAGTCGGTGACTAGCGTTAGGTTAGAGTTAAGCAGTTTTCTACAGGATTGCACTTTACAGTGGTAGGAGGGAAGTAATCTTAATCACATAAGTAGAACAAGTACCATTCATTCACTTCTTGCCATAATAATATGTCAATATCTGTAGATCTTGCTCCAAAATTCTGTGTTCTGAGCAGCAGCAATTTGCAGTAGCGCAACTGGTAGAACTTAAGTAAACTAGGATTCATAACTACTAGATATGGTGCTATGCATTGTACCATTCATAATATATTAGAAGTTAATGATCATCTTGATTTTTTTTACAGTATTGAATGTAGAGCTTTAGCACAACTTTTTTGGCAGAGAGCTGCTGGTGTAGTTGCACCACCAGACTGGCATTCAAAAGATGTAGGCTTAGCCACATGTTTCCTGTGTGACTTTGTAGAAATTGCTTAATCTCTGTTTCTCAACTCCTCATCCATGAAACAGAATTATTTCCTTCTGCCACAGGAATGTTTATTAAAACACATGTATTAATGAGCAGGTACAATGGTGACACAAACTATAAAATGGCACTTAGGAAAATGTTAGTATTAATTGAACCTGACAGTGAAAGCTCTCTGTATTCATACCTGTAATTTATTCCTAACTTCATCTCACTCTACAGTTTCTGCAGGCCTTTGCTAATACTCCAGTGGTAAACTTTTTATGTTTCTGCTTAATTCCCTAGAGAACACTGCAAAAATAGTGTTTATCTAGATAGTATTCTATCAGGATAATGTTTTTGCTATTTCTTCCAACATGTTGTGGTTAAAATACATGAAACATATTCAAAGTAGAGGATCATCAAACACTATTTACAAGAGAAATGAAGTATCATAGGAGGAAATAATCCCACAAAAAATTATCTCCTTCAACAATCTTTGCCAGTGGTAAAAGTATCGTTGAAAATTTGTCCAATGTGAAATTCAGGTATGTTAGAGATTAAACTGAAGGTCATTTGATAAGCAGAAAACAAGTAAATAGATTATAGCAATGGGACCTTTGATTATAACAATTAGATAGCAATTTGATTTAAAAATGCTTTGGTTACGCCTTGAATATATTGGATCAACTCTTTTCATGGTGGGTAAGGAAAATGGAGAGGCAAAGAGTGCAGGATGGTGTAAGATTGCACAATTGCTCCACGTGGAGTGAATCTGCTCTAGCACTGAGGAACCGTTTGAGGAAGCTGGGAAAAGGAGAAGGGTGTGGCTGGTGAAACCATGTCTCTCAGAGCCATAACCACACGTTTAAAATAGTATTGAAAAAATATGCTCCGGACCATCTTTGTTGGTTTTGAGTGCAGTAAGCTTTCTACATAACTTTAAAACAAGCATGCAGACAGAAGGAGAAATAGGAGCCGTCAGTGGCATAAAGTTTGTCCTTAATTTCCACACTCCTCTCAGTTCTAGGCAAGAAGGACCTTCCAAAGCCAAGACTCCATGTAGTTATTGTCTAACAGATCCTCTCTAGTGATGCACAGAGACATAGAAAAATGTCTATTATTGATTCCATAGAAAATGAAAGAACAGAAAAACAGGGAAAATACTCATCCATAACAAAAAGAAATGTGTGGGCTTATGCATCATGAGTATAGGTAGGTCACAGTCAGCAGGAACATAGTATTCTGGTAAAATAAGTTTCCACTTTATTTTTATTGAAGAAAAATCTCAGGACAAGAGATTTTTCAGCACTAAAGAAATAAAGCAAACCATGCAACTAAAAGCAGTAGCTTTTCTAAAGGTCTGCTTCTAACCAGTTATTTAAAGGGAGGGGAAGTAGACATGGAACTGCCACAATCACAGCTACCGTCTGAATCTGAGAAAATGCTTGAAGGGACAGTAGAATGACAGAATGAAAACAAACGAGATCCTCAGAGTGATCCATCTCAAAATAGGTCAAAAGGCCCTTATGTCACTTAATTTCTAGCTCCTATTTCAAAATGGTTCAGAAGGCCCTATCCAGAGGGCAGCAGTCCTGCATCTAACAGGCTGAGTCTGTTGTAAGTAGCCATGCAAGAAACTTCTTTTCTACTTCCGTATCTGCTGCTTTTTTTGTTTTGATTGACACTCAGAGGTGATACCAAGTCACGTACCCTGACATGACACTGGGATTTGAGGTTTTAATTGTATGGAGTCAGTGCAGTTTTTTGATCAGTTATTAAAATAAATGGAGTCCTGAACAAACAGGTACAAGACAGCACATCAAACAACTGGAAAAAATATTTTCATGCTTTTCTCACTGTTGTAGATCTTTCTATATTGGATATGGTATTTACATCCTTAAAATTGCTAGGAGAGGGCCTGCCTGAGTCCTCTCACTGAGGTCTCACAGACTATCGCTCATCTAAATTCTGGACTGGACTCATCTGCCTTATGGCAGATATTTGCACTCTCCTACATGCTGGCTCAGGGTCATATAAGCAGGTCATTCCCTGAAAAGCTGCTGTTTTTTCAAGGTCTGTAAAGGAAAAATTAAAAGAGTCACAGAATGGTTGAAGTTGGAAGGGATCTCCAGAGGTTATCTGGGTCAACGCCCCTGCTCAAGCAGGGCCACCTAGGGCCAGTTGCCCAGAACCTTGTCCAGGTGGCTTTTGGACATCTCCAAGGATGGAGACTCCACCACCATTCTGGGCAACCTCTTCCAGTGCTTGGTCACCCTCACAGTGAAACATTGTGACATTCAGACATTCAGACGGTTTGTCATTGTTCGTGCCTATTGCCTCTAGTGCTGTCAGTAGGTAGCACTGAAAAGCCTGGCTTCATCCTTCTTGCACTTTCCCTCCAGATATTTATATACATTGATGAGATCCCCCTATAGCCTTCTTCAGGCTGAACAGTCCCAGCTCTCTCAGCCTTTCCTCATAGGAGGGATGCCCCTGTCCCTACATCAAATTCACAGTCCTTCACTGGACTCCCTCCAGCAGAGGTTTTAAAATAAACCTTATACTCAGCCGAGCTGAGGAAGGACTGTTTATTTCTTACTTTCCAAGAAGGAAGCTTTGGCCAACACCAGCCTTGTCTAAGAAAGTGTCATAACTTTGTTCGTATAACATACAGCATTCTCTCAATCTCCTGCCTTCCGCTTTGCACACCCTGGGATCTTTTGTAGAGAAAAAATGAGCTAATTTCAGAGCTGAATGGACTATATTGTGATCAGATAAGCTTTTCTGAACTTTGAAATATTATGACAAACTTAATTTGGCTAGCTGACCTTGCTTTTATCTGAGGCGCTTGGCATCCCCTGCAGCAGCAGGAGTAGGTCCCAGTTTTGCCATCCTGTGCAGGGGTGGCTTGTGACGTGTGCCTGCTGCGCCATGCTGGGGCGCACACGTGGAGAGGCACCTTCCCACCCTGCCCTTCCCACCTGTGGCACCAACACCTGCGGCTCTGCAACTCACTGCCCAGGGCTCACAGGCACCATAAGGGTGCAGCTGTTTGAGATCGGCTCTGTTGTCAGACACCCACTCCCTTTCACCCCTGGGGAAAAGGTAGCAGGTCAGGTCCTGCCTCTTCCCCTGACTGTCCTGGGCCACATCTGTACAACACCGTGGGGAAGAGTGCAGCACACCCCAGGTGAGAGTCCAGCAAGTGGGCAGGACCGGGTCTGGGCAGTTACTACCTCGGATCCCCAAAGCCGTTCTGCTGCATTAGTACACTGTTGGGTCAAAGCTACTAAGCACAGGTTTCAGTTGGAGATGTGAAAGACCGTGTTAAGCTGCTGGAAAAAAATGTAAAATCTCCTTCACGTGAGATTTATAATGACAAGTTAAAAATGACCTGTCAGGGTGGTGTATGGATACCTGATCCTGCATCGGTGCTGGGCAGTTTCAGGTCCAAGTTTTCTTCCACCCTACCATTTCTACAATACCTAGCAAAGAGCTTCCTTTCTCCACTGGAAATCAGTTCCCAGGTTGAAATTTTCCAGCCACAAATTCCTTACTGCACAGCCATGCATTAGATCAGTTGAACCTGAATAAAATCACTTCCAGCACTAGAGCTTCTAGTTACTTCTGGCTCTCTCATATGGGCAGCACATAAGGATAGCGTCATGCCCCCAGGCTCATGCAGCAACCCCAGCACACCAACACCACCTCAGTGATGTTCCTTGAGCCTACACTCTTATACAGAGAATCACCTTAAAGAGACCATTTCGTCCCTCTTGCACCTGTTCCACATTTGCCTTGATTTATTGGTTGCACATCGAAGTGCAGGAAAGAAATATTTTCATAACACTTTGGAATCTTTTCATTTGTAAATTTCTATGTTTGTTGATGTGTTATTGCAGAAAATGTAGCTCTTGTTGGGGAGCTCAAAACTACTTCTTGCCTGGTAATCAGATAACAATATTGCAGGAGGAAAAATCTACCAGATGCTCCAGAGCAGTTCAAAGATTGATTACAAATATTATTTTTTTTGTTTAGATTGAGCTGACTTTACATTAATTAGAACTGCTGTTAATAAACAGGGAATGACTTTATGCTGAATGTTGCTGCCAGTTACTTTATTTAACTGTGTTCACAGTGAGAATATTAAAAAAAGATCTTATGGGAATTGTTACATTCCCTCACTGTGAAAGGATTTCTTCTTGTTTATCTTATATATTCTTACTGCCAGGTCAGGCATTCAGCTTTTAAAAAGTTCCCCGTCACTTTCTTGGCCTGACACTGTGAATTCTGAACCACTGCTACCACCTTATTAACCAAAATGTGTACATAGTCTGCCATTCACATCTCTAGAATGCTGCCTTTTTATTGATTAACTGTAATATTACAGTTACTACTACGATACTATTGCAGTAGTCCCAGTGTATAGTAACATGATAGTAACTTCTCTGATATGAAAATATAAATAAACAGTGCAGCCTAAAGTGGTTACAGCACTTCCCTGTGATCCCCTGGTTAAAGCCCAGACCCTGTGGCAATGTTATCTGTGTCCTCACACTCATATCTGCTCTGCTGTCTTGGGCCTGCCTTCAAACACCTGCGTCCTTCAGCTTCATCATTTGTGAAACAGAGACAATGACACCTTTGTAGACCTTCTTTATAATGTTTGTGAAAAGCTTTGAAATACTGGGTTTAAAAGATGCTAGCAGAACCCAAAATAAAGTTAGGATCTTCATTTGTTTCATTGGGTCTTACCTAGAATCCATGTGATCAGCAGGTCCAACTCTAAATGACCTGCTGACAGGGAAAGAAAAATCCCAGCCTGTAGGCATGACAAAAGATCAAAACCAAAAGATGTCTAAAACAGGCTTGCCACCCAGAAACAACCAGGCTTTTGTTTAGGTGTCCCATAGATCTTCTAGACTTGTGCCCCGGGTAGCTGGACACAGGGAAACCTGAGTCCACCCTGTCCATACTCCACAACCTGGCCAGCTGTGAGCCAGCTGTGGTCTGCAAGCCAGGTAACCATGTCAAAGCTGAGATACCCTATGTTAGCACAGGTCAGGGCTTTTGGTTCAGAGCTTGGCCGTATTCGGTTAGCTCAAAGGACTCTTGCACAGTCTACACCAGCAAAAATACACCTGGCCATATTCATTATATTCCCCAACTCCAGAAAGGTACGGTTATTGTTAAACCTCTCACTCTAATAATTTTTTATCTCACAAATATTAAGCCCCTATTTACCACTGTTCACAAGCTCACTTCCCCACAGTCCTTGTTCTTTAGGAAAGGGAATTACAAGTCGCTGCACCAGAAGGGACTCATGGATTCTCAAAAGAGCAGACAAAAATGCATTTTGCCTCCCTGTGGATGAGAGGTCACACTCTTTCTGCCATTGGAGAGGAGGGCAAAAGGCAAAGTAAGACAAAGACTGAGGGGAGAGCCCTCATTACTCATCCTGCTTTTGGAAGAGGCCCTAAGTTCAACAGCTCCTTCCCTCCTGCCCATCCCTGCCAAAGACCACAGTGGCAAGCCAAGGAGCAGGACCTCCAACAGACCAAGCAAGCTGCAGAGCCTTTTTGCTGCTGTTAGACATCTTCCACCCTTGATACAATGCTCTGCTTTGCCTACGCCAGCAGCTGGCCCCAGCTGAAGCCCACCTCTACAAACAGCACTGTCCGTCCCCAGTGCCCCCCCAGCTCGTCGTAAGCGTGGGCCCTGGGGCACTGGCAGCCATGGCTGTGGGAGCACAGGAGCTGCTCTTGCCCTTGTGGTCTGAACCTTTGTCTCTGACAGGACTTTATGCCAGCTTCATCTGAGAAGGGCTTTAGAAAATCTGTGCAAGCAATTAGGGGATGAACCGCCTCCAAGGAAACTTTCTCTCTAACCCTTATTAGTAGTTAGAGGTTGGCCGCAAAGCAAGTAGCTTTACATTCTCAGACTTGCAGACACCATTATGATGGATGCCCCGACAGGAGCCAATTCAAAACAGATACACGGCACTTTGCTCAGTAACGTGGGCGCACTGGTTTGCGTAAGGTACTAGCACTGCAACTCCATACTGGATTGACGTGGCTTTATCTTTTCTAAGCACTGGTCTTTAAGAGATTAAAAAGGACTTTTTTTAATCTAAAGCCAAAATAACTTGATTTTGATAAGACTTCAAATTGCCCTGAAGCCAAAACCAGACAACCTATGAACGTTTAAAAATGAAAAGTCATTTAATTTTAGGGGGTTTGAAAATATTGACAACTTATGCGGTGGTGTAGCAATGCTGTCTCACAGGACATTGAATGTTGTACAATAACTTCAATATTCTACAAGCTGATTCTCATGTTTTAATTTACATATGGACAGCTGTGTCTTAGTCAAGGCAGAAAGTCTTATTTTATGGATTGGGAGGTCTTCCGTTTGTACTGTGACAAATTTTACAGAATATTTCAACAGAATTTCCATTCCACAGGGAGTTTCAGACTGTTTTCATTCTGAAGGAGAGCAATTTGCAAAGTGATAATATTTTCCATGACATGGAAATCCCAGCTTTTAACTCATTCCTGTACAAAAGCAAGGAACCATGTGAATGACTCCTTCCATCTCACTCCCAGCTTCAGTGCCAATCCTGTCACTTCCTGCATTACTTACTGTTGCTTTTCAACTCAGAATTTACGTTTCCAAGGTTAGCAGGTATGATTCTGAGTACAGAGGCAGGAAGAAGATTTCATTAAGTGAGCATGCCATTTTTTCAGGGGTGTCGCTCTTCAGATCAGAGTCACATTCTAAAGCCACTACATCACAGCCCCAGATTAAATATATACTGTGTGTGACCAAGCCCTGTATTTCCCAGGTCATAAGAGTTATTATGACCTGGTCTTAAAGGGATTTTGGTCATGAGTTGTGCAACTATTTTTCAGATCCTTTTATTTGCATGAGCATCTTCATCTGTAATCATACATGCACCATATGCAAAGTCCTGTTTGCAATTCACATAAATTATTAATTCACAGCTTAAGCTGCACATTTCCTCTATTAGTCACATTTCTTAGAGGCTTCTCATTACTGCAGCATATGGAAGTTCTCTTTCCCTATGGTGCTCTGCGGTGATTAATTGTGGGAATCAAAAGGTAGGTAGAAGGCATAATTTAGGACCAAACTCAACATAGAAATTTCCCTAGCACAAACCTCAAGCAAGCAGTAGTGTTACTGAAAGTTTATATTATGGCAAGCTTTTTCAGTGTTTGAAGACAATGTATTTTCAGTTTGTCCAATACCAAACGGACAACAGGAGTCTGAGAACTGTTTGTAGGGATTAATGACTAGCTGGGAGGAGCTGATGGCTGAAACACAGTTGAAGGCCATTAATCGCGGACAGTCATTAATTCTCAGGCAACACCCAGTGTCAGAGTTGTTACTTTTATAAGCTGTTGTTTAAAATCATGTGTATGAATGTTTTTAGGGTTAGGTAGTTATAGTCAGCACGTATGGGGCATTTCTAGAAAATTAATGCTTTGTATGTTAGGCAGATTGCTTATGTCAGCTCTCTCCATGGCTCTCATTTGTTAATATAAATTGTTTTGTATGACGGATTGTGGTTTATGTTCTTTCTTATACACTCCCAGTACAGGACATTTAAGGCACATCTATCGATTTTTCCACAGATTTTCCCTGTCTGTTTCTGTGGATGCATTCCCCTGCTTTTTAAGACAGTGTATTGCAGAAGACAAACTCCTTGTTGATAAATCTGACATGACTTGTAAAAACCCAAAGGAAGAATTTTAGGTAAATCACAAATGAAAGGGAAAACCTCCCAGGATATTGCAGGTTATGTGAGTATTCAAGAAGAGGACAAAGAGTAAACTGTGGCAACAGCCATACTGGCAAGGCATTTTTAAGTCAATTGCAAACATGCAGACACATGCCTATTGGACACGCTGCAAACTTCTCCAAGATGGGTACAGGACTGGTAAAAAAGTGCAAGTTCAGAGAACTATGAGAAACTCAGGAGCATGACACAGGCATATGAACCTTGAAATGATAACCTGGATCTGGTTTTATGGGTTGTATGAAATGAAGATGTAGTTTCAGTTCCATTCTCAACGCATCACATAAGTCATCATCAGAGGAGATGTTAATATGACTTCCTTGTTGGGGAAGCCAAGACATAAAGGACTATAGAAAATGAAGCTTCGTTTTCCTATTAGAGTTGTTTTCTCTGGTTTGAGTTGGAAAGGTATTGGAAGTGAAATACAAAAAATATTCCTGTCCTATGTATGTATCCCAGGTGGCTCAGCATGCCTAGTTAACACCTTTCACAAGTGCAATATCCATTTTTAATGGTCATTTTAAGGAAAGAAAAATCTAATGTTTTTTTGACTATAACTACTAAAGCCAGCAAGCAGACATCTAAAACAGTGAGCACATGAGCAGCTGCAGAGGTAATCCAGGCAGCCAAAAGACTAGTGCAATCCTTCTGGACCTCAAAGCCTGCCAGAGGACATCCATCCTATTCTCTACTCACTTTCAAAACCCACTTTGCCATCTTGCAGATCTGTTTATTTTCCCTACAGACCTCTAGGTTCTGATGGGTTTTCCTGAAGTAAGAAAATAAACCCCAAGTTACTGGTGGGAGGACTTAGAAGTCCTACTGAGATCAAGGTTCTGTAAGAACGTACCGGTCTCCAATATGAGCTTATTACTAATCTTGCTTCACATTGTGCTGTCTCTGAAGGCAGAGCATTTTAGAAGCATTAGATTGCTCTCTAAGGACAACTTTTATCTTAGGCACATGGAAAACAGAAGGGTCAGGGAAAGAAGTAAGGAAAGGGTTTATTTCCCAGATAAAACTGGGTACTTAAGTCACCCTTATAAAACATACAGCCATCCATGCAATTCTGAGAGTTGTATATTTCCATGATAGGGAAACTGTCTCATCTGCAGATGCAGCAGTGTATTTTACACACACCTGCTTGACTGCACAATAGCTTAGATTCTTGATCTTGCAGTGAACTCTTCATAAGCAGGTCCCTGTGCGTAGGTACTTATTTTTGATAATGTAGCCTCTAAGTCTCTATTCAGAATAGTTTTAAGGTTTCCATGAACTTTGCTCAAAAATGTGCCAAAAGACTTCCAAGTAACAAACATGCTTTTGCAATTTACTGAAACTTTCCCCTTGTGTTCCAGAGAAGCAACCTCCCCATTACTCACCAGAGAGACACATGAGCCAAGGAGGAAGGAAAGGGAATCAGCTAGTAAAAACAGGCAATTCCCTTCTTTAGTGTCTACACTTAGTCATTAAATAAAAAATAGATGCGAAATCCAAACTTTTTTTTTTTCCAAATGGGTCATTGCCTCAGTGAAGATTGAATAGATGAGGACTAATTGTATCTTGGTTTTGATCAGAACCTTTTGTAATCACTTGCTTTTTCAAAATAATACTGCTGCACTTCATACCATAGCAGGGGCTATTGTGCATTTGTAGTGCTCTGCATCCTTCCAAAGGAATGCATTCTCCCAAGTATATCTTTTTACACTTCTTTAAATGACTAGTGAACCATATTACCCAATAAGCAAGGGGGTTGGGGTATTTTTGCCAGATAGTAATTTTACTTGGAAAAAAAATTGAGTCAAGGCCAAGGTATAAAGTTCAGACCTAAATCAAAATCACTTTCCTCTAACGTTAGAGTGTCTTGCAGCCTGAGGTTTCCAACTGACTCTTCTTAAAAATGGACTTTTTAGAAACTTGCAGTGTTGATCTTGCTTGGATTCTAGGCTTTGTTCAACTGGGACATGTAAAATTAGCTTTTACAAGCTATGTCACGTGGAAGGACAGGAGATTGTAATCTCACTTGTAACCTTAAGAATATAGCAACCAAGTAGAAGTTGAATTTTCAAAGGAAAATGTCAGTTGATACATGATGAAAAGGCAATTCCTTTTCATTTCAGACTACGATGTATTCAAGGCCCAAGCATGATATTCAGACCTCACTTCCTGCAAGACAGTACAGTACTTAGTAACACACTGTGTAGTATGAGTTGTACACTTGGAACTCACAAATTCCCCCTTGAAATTTTTCAAGAGTAGTCAGTGGTAAGTAGCAAAACACAAACACATTACTCCTTTTTCTTGAGTTACTCTCTGAAACAATTCTCCACAAGAGCACTGGGAAGATTTTTTGGGGGTACCTCCTGTATGCTTGCTACGTCAAAGTGTAGAAGTCCATAAAATAATTAGTGTTACATTGTCAGGGAAGCATTCTTTCCATGCATTCTGGCCAGAGCAAATTCTGAAAGGCTTTCTGGTGCCAAAGCAGTTGAATTAAGTCAAAAAATGGATATATTTAGCCAATCCTCCAGATTTCAGTTTCTGGGTATCATTTAGCTGCAGATAAACGTGCAGAAGGACTCACAATCATGGGTCAAGTTATTGTAAATCAGCTGAGCCCCAGGAAATACCTGGCTGTACACTTCTAATTCGGCCAAACACAGGGTGGTATGGCTGAGTTTATCCATCTCTCCTTGGAGGCAAAGCTACGTCAAATTGTCTTACATTTTCTGTGGGCTAAAATCATTCACACTGGCTTTACCATGTCTCAGCCGACAGATGGTAACTTATTAAACATCAGTATGCTGGTGAAAATTGTGAGCCCACAAGATTTCTGAGGCTTTCAATAGAAAACATTTCTAAAGTATGCTGCACAACTTCTACCTATAGTGCTAGCTACACATTCGCAAATGCTTTGCAGGTATAAGGTGCCATATTTGCAAAGCCAAGCAGACGTGGCACTTCAGCCCCTCTCTTTCTTTCCTCCTGCTCTCACAGATTATCATCCTATTGGAACAAGCAGGCCATTTGGCACAGTTATAACTGCGGTTACATAAGAAAGCCAGAAAAAAAAGCAGCTCCCACAAATCCAAACCACAGATTAAGTTCAGTTTTAGAAGATAATATGTACAGTAGTGACAATGAGATTTATGCTATAAGAAGGAACAACTTTCTGACTCCATTGCTGAAAACAATTATGTTTAAAGGCTCATATGCAGATAATCCAAAATACAATAAAAATTGAGTATAAAAGTCAGGGTGGCATTTTCCATTCATATATTTTTCCCACACCTACAAGTCCACACTGGAGCTAAGCAAACTGGGCATTCCTTCACTAATGTAAGAGCTGTCTCTGGAAGCAGTACTAACAGTGTTCTGTGTTTATATACACAAAAAGTTGACAGAGGAAGGAAAAGGAAGAAAGGATGTAGGCTTCAGAACTAATGTGTCTTGAATTTCTTCTGGAAGAGGCGAAAAAGTGCACATATAGAGTCTTAAGAAGTCTTTGCTGGCCCAGAATACCATGTGACTCCTTTCTGAGGCACGCATATTTTAGAGGCAGATGCACAGCCACATTCCTCTGCTTGCGGGTACTGAGTAACAAGTGTTTGGAGATTTTTGATCGGTGATTATTTTTCTCACATAATTTGGGAAAGGTTTCTCATTACTACCTTGTCCAGCAGTTCGAAATGAGTCATGAAAGAACTGGTTGATTGTCAGATAAGCTGCCTACATGGGGCTCCCGAAGAATATATACTCCAGTGGAACTTGACAATCAGCTACAAGTTCTTCATGGTCTATATTTGTTTTTTAACTTTGCATTACCATCATTAATGAGGCCAAGAATGAAAACGAAAATCTGTGTGCTTTGTTAATGGGAACAAGAACAACATGGCTTTGGCTAAACTTGAATAGAACAGTAGTTGAAAATACAACTGGTGAAAAGAACAAGAACTTTCAGATGCTGTAAACTGTTACATTCACAGGCTTAACAAAGTGTCACACGTGTCCTGAAGTTCTGGCCCTATTATGTGTACTTATTTTTTAGTCCTAATGGTTGATGTAGGAAAAATGCACAGCTACCATTTTATAAAATACTTGATATAACTGGAACTGATTATGAATTATGAGAAACAGAAAAGAGTTTTGGACATTCCAGAAGTAGAGTCACAGCTCTCATTAAAACAAACCAAACCAAACCAAAACAAAAAAAACAACAACAACAAAAACCAACAGATAATGTGACCCACTCACCCAACCCTAAAGCTAAATTGTAGTATATGAAGCAGAAAAACGAATTCCGTATTATTATTACACTAACAGTTGTCTTACGTATGTTGGCAGATTGAGTGTTGGGTAAGGACTAGCCAGCCATGTCCAGGACACAATTTCTGATGTTTCTTGAAGCCTACAGAACTCTTTGTATGTAAGAACAAAACACAGAATGAACAAATAGAAAATAGAGGATGGCTGCACAGCCATTTTAGACCAGGATCTTCTATTGGACAGGAGACCCATAGGAAAGTAATAACTGTAAGGATTTCACTGAAAGTGGTCAGAGAAAGCATACTGGCTGAACAAGGTACATGCCCTACAGACCTTATGCATAGGATTGAACACTTAGGAGTGACTGATGGGGTGAAATCAACATAGCACTTTTCTGGTTTGATCAGGACATTATCAAGCCCAAGTTCCTCCTTTCACCACTGTGCTCTCAGTGCTTTGGAGATTTCTCACCAAACAGGTCTTCTTCTAAAAAGAACCTCCTCTCTGGAAAGTTCACTCATCTTAGGAGAACAGAAATGCTCATTCACTAGTGCCTTAACCAGCAGCCCAACTACCTAATGTTAATGGTCATCAAGATGTAGATTCCAAACTGCCTACACTAATATGAAGTTCATCATGGCTCAGAGATGGCTCAAGACCACTGAATCAGACAGACAGAAATCACTCTTTAAAAAGTGTAGTACAGTTACAACCAGAATAGTTACTTCACTACACAAAACAGCTCATCGAGCCAGGCAGCTTAATTAAGATGTTAGACGGAAGCCCTGGAATCTGTGAAGAATCATCAATATACCGGACTGGTAAGATCAAGTAAACCCACATAGGAAAAAAATGCTCCATCTTTCAACAGATACCGTTACCTGTTTCATCACTTCTGCATGATCACATGCTATACCCACATGGCAAAGCTCAAGAAAAGTGGTAAAAATCAGAGCCATAAATTATGAAACAGTTCTGTGGCTTTCTGTATCGGTAACAGTGCAGAAGAATTTTGCCTGCCAAAGAAGGAAATAGCCAGTGCCTCAGTCGGGGAGATTCACCTATCAAGCTCCTTGAAAAGTAAGTAGTTTTTCCACTCCTTGGGAAGGAAACACTATCCCCTGAAGATCTCTGCAATTGCCATCTCATTTCTGGGCAAAACCATTAAAAACACAGTAACCAGATAGTGCCAACAGCACGCAACTGCCAGCTTTCTGGAGGCCTTGCAGTCAGGGTTCACATCAGGACACAGAATACAGGCTGTCTTTATTTCCACTCGGGCTACCACTAACACAGTGAAAAGCCTGATACTCCCATATACAGCCATATGCAGAGGTGCAATAAGCCAAAAAATGCTGGATACAGAAAGAGATGACCCTGCCTGTGGTATCTGCAATGTCTTGTTTGAAGCAGAGCTCAGAATGATAATGCAACTGTACCTTCTGTCCAGGCCTTCACCTGCAGGGTTGTACACGTTATCTTTCTTCTTTAATAGCTACACAAGATTGCAGATGGATACTCCAAAGTGGCAGAGGCATAGCTGATAACACTGCAAGGACACTTACTCTCAACAGCTACAGCTATTACTATTATTGAAAAGATAGATCACCTACAGGAATACAGCTTTTTGATAAAGCATGGTTGGCTGGCTCAAGCTGAACTTGAGCAAAACTGAGTCAGTGTTGGTCACACTGGGGAAAATGCTTTGAACTGCCTGAAAATACTCCTGAAACCTTCAGAGTTGGGCTATCACAGTCACGTGGTTAACTAGGGCATTGCCTGATGCCCTGCTAGGTGAGGATGGCCAGAGAGCATCTCTCCCTTCCTTTGCTCTGCTGGAAAACTTGTTCCTTACTCCTTAGTGAAGATCAATCTGCGCCTTGGTCAGATCCAGATTTAGGCAGCTCCATTTACTGTAGCTAAACAACTTTTAAGCATTAACAGACTTCCTCTATCCTCTTTCTCATGGACTCAGAGAACTGTGTCAAGATGCCCTTCCAGAAGCTTTGGAAGCTGGTTTGAAAACTTGCTGCTAATTTCTAAAGCAGTCAATGGACTAAACCCCAGAAATTAAAATGCGTTATGATCAACAAACCTCTACAGATGCTTTATCCTCTGGGCCAACGCAATCACAATGCAGCAAAGCCTTCCATCATGGGCCTTGTCTCAAATAAAACACAAACAACTTTCCTGCTCTACAAAGAACTCTACCCTAAGCACTTTTTTAAAAAATTAGTATGGGCAATGTACCAGAAACAACAAGGAATTTACTAGGCATTTAGCTAATTCTTAGAGATAGCATTGGCACATGGTGGTGATTGACAGTGCTACTGATTCCATAAATAGGTATGTTCAATATTGGGGAGGAATAAAAACAGGAATTTAGGCAGACAGATAAAAAAGCAATGGTAACTAGAATAGGAAGGTAAACAAGGGAGAAGTTGAAGGAAAAGGAAGGCTTTTTTTTTTACTGGAAAGACTGGTCAAGAACAGAAAGGCAGAAGCACAAGCTTATGAAGATGGGTTTCTCAGCTGAGTACCCTACATACTGCTCAGTTTTGTGGTGGATATCATGAAATTTAACATTTCCTAGTTTTGGATAGTACCCTATCACTTTTAACATGGGCCACCCTAGGAATAAAAATACAGAAGCGACAGGCAGTGTATCTTGGCCAGAGTGAATGTGACGTTTTTGTGCCATTCTGGTGATACAGAACACGTGGAATGGACCTTGAATGTGTCTCCATGATCTGACAACATGGAATCTAAACTGGTTTTTCCCCTTTTCCTTCTGTTTTCTTTTGAACAGTCCCCTAGCAGTTCTGGAGAGGTACGCTGCTTGCATACTGTATGCTAATCACCATTTACGTGCTCCTCAGAATTAAGCACTGACTTCATTGCGTGGAAAGTCTTTTAAAAAATGTGGAGGTGTGTGTGTGGGAAGTCATTTCCAAGTGACATTCCAAGCCCCTCCTTCTCCCTGGCTCCGAGGAGTAATTACTCAGCTGGAAAATGAAACAACACTGCTATTTTAGTGTAGTTTAGGACCTTGGACCTGGTTTCATGTTTCAGATTAATGCTTTCTGTGCCTTTTGGAAATCCAGAATAGCAGAAAAGCCACCCTTCAGAGAGAGCTGCATCCTATAGATGCACAGCATTCTGGAGACATGTATGACTTGCTGCCCCTTTCCTATTTTGCTGTGTCCCATTGAGACACATAGCTCTTTTCCCTCCCACTTGAATGAACTTCTAACCTGCCTCTATAAAGCCACACGTGTTCTTCCTGACCCTCTGTCCTGGGTCTCTGGTTGCTCTGTGATGAACACTTACTATACTTTGTTGCAACATACTAACAAAGCAAAACAGACTAAACCAAAATGTTTAAAAATGAAGTACCACCATAGGCCACCTCAAGTCAACTCAAAAATCTAGTCATGGTATCTTATGATCCTACCTAATTCTAGTCTTAGTAGGACATGGCTGGCTAGAATCCCAGATCTTCAAAAAAAAAAGGAGCTGAAATGCTTTCTTCAGCATATTCTTTAGTATTTCAATAAGCAATGTGTAAGTGCTTCAGTTACGTTTTTTATGTTCTAGTGTGGTGGCTGCTCCAAGAATACAGATACACCAGGGCAGTGGTGAGATGCCATGCAAGGGGAACTTTGACATAACCTATCAGTTCAAGGAACGAATTGAAGCAAGGTACCACTTATACTGAAATAAGACGGTCTAATACCAAAGTTTGGAAGCTGAGAACAATTTCCGGATTGTGAGAACAAAGAAAAGAACAAAAGCTTCCAAAAGCAATATGATCAAGGAATTATCAACAGCTAAGGAAAAAATTATTAGAACCCGGACTTAGTAATTTTTCTTTCCAATATAATAACATCAGAATGAAATAAACTATGAAGTCTGTGAATATCTGTATCCTCATTTTCACACCTTTAAAGGATTATGGAAAGAAATGGATATAATTTTAATAGCATTCTATAATCTATCTGCTCATTTATTTGTATATTATAGAAAGAGTTTAACATTTGATGTAGGAATTGCAAGATCCAGTCAGACACAAGGTCCATTTAGATCAGAACATACCCATTTAAGTGTCCAGCAGGAAATGTTTTGCAAAGGGCACAAGAAGCCTCACACACACACACAAAAAAAAAAAAAAAAAAAAAAAAAAAAAAAGCCAGATGTGGTATACTTTGTAGCCTTACTTTCCATCCCACCTCTCCATACACTCTGTTCTTCATCACTTAGTCAAAGACGCCGGTCCTTTTCAAAAGTCTGCACACTCTTCAGTGTACCAACAATAACAATCCATACTGCTATAAATTCTTTCAGCGAAAGTAAGACAGTTTATTAATAAAGCATGAGAAAAATGAATTCCCAAAGCTGCGGGTAGGATGTTCACCTATAAATCCCACATACAGATTTGCCAGCAGTAACAGTTCATAGCAACTAGACTGTGCAGCATCAGATCCCACCGTCTGCCCTCTGCTGAGAATGTTATTGACCAGGTGATTGTCTCTGTGAAGTCTGGGAATGTTTTCAATAGTGCAAAAGCAGACACACAGACACACCTCAGGTCTACCATATGTGTAGAACAAATACCTGGTTGACTCTATAAAGTTCAGAGCTCCAAAAATTCTGGCAACTTACATTTCACTTCTGCTTTACTAGGGTAAGCATACATTTTATAAGGAAAGTACAAAACCGGAATCTCACTACTTCAAATAATTCCTTCATACTTCAAGAATTCTAAGAATTTAAAATGATTCATTGATCTCTAACAGGCTGCCTGGAGATGATCACAGAGACTCCTACAAAGCTTCGCATATTGTCACATTCTTCCTCCTGGTGGTAAGATACCCAGAGGTGGAAACTGCCACCCCGTAGCTCCTTAACAGTGAATAGGTATCAGTCTCCAGAAAACAAATTATCACTCTCTTTTCCTTATGGAAAGCCATGAAAACTCACTCACAGCAATAACAAGACCAGGTTGCCATGCAAGTACATAAACATCTCCCAACTTCTTTTTGATCTCTCATATCCAAGTTACTCTTTCAAGTCCCCCAAACAATTCAGCCTTATCTGATAGCAGTCATAAAAGAAAGTGAAAAGCTGTGCTTCCTCAGGTGAGCAAGCTAAGAAACACAAATCCTTAGAAAAAAAATAAAACAAGAGGCATCAAGTTGCATAATTATTTAATAAAGCACTTAACTAAAATTTGAGAGTATTAGGGACAATTTCATAATAACTTAGTCTTTGACTCAACACCTTTTATTTCATATTTTCTCTGTTTTCCACATTATACCAGCAAAATTATTTTTATTCAAGATCACTGAAATTGGAGACAATTTCTGCTGCAGCATGTGAAAAAGAAAGAAATAAATCCTGATCTTCGGTTTCTGAATGATGGGGCGATATTTTCAACACTTCCTGTTTGAGCCCAGCATGCCCCAATTTTTTCTCTTTTTTTCCCTTTTGGCTGGCTTAGGTGAATGAAACAGTCTGAGAAATCCAAGCCTAACATTTTCTAACACCAACCAAACGTTACAGCCAGTAGAAGGTTTGGATCCTAAAAACTGAGCTTCTTTCGAAACAAGCTTAAGGATTTAAAAAAAAATGATCTATTGAACCTTTTCACAGAAAGTTTTAAAACAGAATCTGACAAAGGATTTCAACTTGAATTTTGTTTTGTTTTTAGCTCACATCATCCTGCTATGGAATGTAATAAGTGGAGTTATGGGGATGTTCCTTCCTTTACTATTTTCATGTCTATTGTTTCGCTTACTCAACAAACTTCCTTCCAACTGGGAAACTTAGGGAGCAACAAAGCATCATGTCTGTAGTGCCTTTAAGAGTGATGAAGTTACAAAGCAGGAAATAATCTCTTTGTATGTGAAGATAACTGGACATTGTAAGATTTTGTGGTAATCTTTCTTAAAAGGAGGAAAAAATTAAGAATATAAACCCAACTGTTTGCCCCTTATTTTTAAATGAAAATTCATTTCATGTTAAGCCCAATGATGAAATTGCAACAGCATTCTAATATTTAGCTTTAATTAGCTGTCTATTTTTTCACTCGCTGTATTCACTGTTCTATCAGAGCTGGTGTGCATGAGTTTTTCTTGCACAGCACTTGCAAGGACATAGACATAGTGCCTGAAGACATTTGAGCACTAGGACAGAATTTACCGTTTAAATGTGAAGTGGTAGAAGCTAGGACATTTATCTACCAGAGCTGGGCCCATTCGCCTGTGGAACAGATAGATTTCCAGTGTGATGAGACTGATTAATTTCCTAACAATTGCTTTGTCTCCATTTCTCCCATATTTGTGTCACTTCTTCTTTCTGTCATCTGTATGTCCCTCCCCTTTTTGCTGCCTTTTCTTTGTCCGCCTTTACCACCTCTTCGGTCTCAGATGGGTATTCCTCATTCTTTGTCAGTGCACTTCCTTCAATACATGGAACTTTCCTGGTGCCAGCATTAGTTATCTGTGTTTAAAACACCTATAGAAAAAAATAATTCATAGAGTTTCTCCCTTTGTGCTGATTGTGAAATGCAAAATCTTCCTCCTGAACAACACAGCCCAAGGTCTCAGTACCACCACTTTTTCGTATCCGTCTCAATTCCTTGCTGCAGGAATTCTACCTAATAATTTATTAATCCCTTGCTCGTGTCTCCTTATTTCTCTCCAAAAAAGGAAATAACCTATTTCAGGAGACCAAAGATTCCTCACCGCCCAGGAGTCATGACAAATTCAGCCCTAGGGAGGAGCAGTGGCTCCACGTTAGCCAAAGTATACACTGAAATGCTGTTCCGGTGCTTATGGTTTCCAAAGAAGTGTCATGTGGCAAAGATGTCACTTGGTACTTGATAGTTTAATCAAACCCTCAGGGGCAGCAGCCATTAATTATCTTGTAGTCCAAAACCATTATTCCCTTCCTAAAGTGACATCATTTCGTTATGACAAATGCATCTCCTTTCACTTTTCTGACTGGAAAGCTAACAGCAACTAATTCATCAATTGTATCATTTTTTCTTTAACAGCACAGTTGTTTGGGTGGAAAACATTGCACAAATGAAGAATATTGCCACAAGCACGGAGGCAGAAGTCAGGCCTCTGAAACAGACTGAAGCCTCTCCCATTGTGCCATCTTTTCCTTGGAGGTTGTTAAGCATCAGGTTATTCTCAGTTCTTAGTTGTCTGTTGGAAACTAAGCTTGGCATTGCGATCCTTTTACCTGTTTACAGATGTTTACTTTTCTGTGAGGTGACTTTTCAAATGTCGACTGCTAGATGTTCTCCTTTGGTTTCCATTTAAAAGTGTTCTGCTGAGGTGTAAACTTACTCCAGTTTGACGGGAGACTTTAATTCAAATGGGAACAAACATTTTGATTATAGTCAGCTGGTGCTGAGGTTTTGCACTCACCTTTCACAAATGGTTTTGTTTACTGCCTGGCCAGATGATAATTTTGTCTGGCTACACCCAAGAGACACCAGCATTTCTAAAGCATCTTTCTCTATCGAGGAAAAAAGCCAGACTCTAGCAGTCACCCTCTTCTGGCAGAAGCATTAAAATCTGGTATTTTATTACGTTTCAGGTTTATGACTTGGAGAAGACACCTGGGGGAGGTTTTGGCACGGAGCAGGCAGGTATGTTCATCTTCAGACCCACAGCCTGCCTGTGCCGCTGCCGGCAGGCTCCTGTGCAGGGCGGCACTGGCACCAGAAATCCAAAGCCTGCCAGCCCCCCCACGGCTCCCCCACCCTGCCCAGGGACAAGGACCCTATTCCATTATCCTCTGGGGCCACCAGTCCCTACTCTCGCGGTGCTGCAGTGGTGCTGGTCTCCAGTTTGGCAGAGTCATGCCCTGCCCGGCCACAGGCCCCTCGTCCTGCACCGACCTCAGCCCCCCCCCCTTGGACGGCGCCCAGTGCCCGGAGCTGGGGCCGCCCCACTGCCTGGCAGTGGCCTGCGCCTGGCTGGGGCGGTGGGATGGAGCCCGGCTGCCAGGCCCGGCAGCAGCCAGCAGTGCCACAACCAGCAGTATCCAAAAGGGAGGCTCTTGCCAGCAGCCCGTCAGGCAACAAAACTGTCCTGGCACCATTTTAGCTGAGGAAAACAGAAAGAGCTCTTGGAGCTGCTCTAAAGCGGCGACAGCTACCAGCATGGCTTTCATTTATTTCTGTGAATGTCCTTACGTGCAGCAATTGCTATGCAAGCGGTATGTTTCATTGCAGACAGCTCAGTTTTTGCTTTTATGTGGAAATTTGTTGGTTGGTAAGGGTGATTTCAGGGCGGCTGGCAAATTGCGGTTTGCTGGAAATGGCCATTCCAGTGGTCCCGGTCCACCACGCCAGGGCCAGCCCCCCCTGCACAAGATCATTAGGTATCATCCCAGGGGAGACAGCGCAGTAAAAGGTTAGTTTGGGAATGATGCCTCTTGGGATGACTGTCCCCTTGACACATAGCAAGACTGTGAGAGAACTTCTGACTCCCAAGAGCAACGCAAAGCTGTCACACATGCTTCTCTGGAAAGCTGGGCCCTTAGCAAGCACACAGGCATTTAAAGCAGGTGCAAGAGTGGGCTTAGATGATATTTACAGATGGCTGTGTGAGAGCAGACAGGCAAGAGAGACACAGCACCCACTCCCAAGTGGTACTGCAGCTTCTGGCAGGAGTGTGCAGACTCCACACGGTTCTTCTGTGGGGTGCTTGCGAAGAAGAAACAAAGCATGACACAGAGGAAGCAGGAGACACAACAAAGAGAGAGAGAGACTCTTAAACATACAGCTAGCAAGGGGTGAATGAAAGCAGGTGGAAATTATGGGCTTTTGTCTTGATGTATGAACATAGGGATTTCCCCCTTACACGTGGAAGTGAGAGCTCAGCCATGCATGGTCTGATATCGGCATAGAGTTTCGTATCCCCCAGATTCACCCCCTCATACAAGCATGTTTTGTACCACAGCGCTGTGTTGCCCTCCAGCACACTGGCTTTTCTCCACATGGCTGGCAGATAATGTAGTACCATGGGTACCACTTACTTTCGCAGTGTTTTAGTTCCCCACCCCCACCTTTCTGAGTGATGGTAGTGTCATGGAGAAAAGAACGGGTAAATACCATCAATCAGAGCCTTCTCCAGCAATTCTGCTTTGCACATCAGCTTGGAAGGGTTGGAAGAGGATTTCCTCTCCTGCATGGTGCCATTTTCTCCTTGTCTCTGTCTGAAGGTTTGTCTCAGTTCACAATCATATGATCTCAACAACCTGCAGTTTTACCTTCACCTGTGCCTTGTACAATACTGCAAACATGATCTTGTTCACTTGATCTGCATCATTTAGCTCTACTGGACTTCTCAAGCCTGTGCCATCTGTAGCATAAACAGGCTACTACCATGTGCTACTTAATTGCACACTAATACTCCTCTGTGTAAGAAGCCACTACCCTGACTCACACAGGGTTTATTTACCAGGTGCGTTACAGGCAGATGTTTTGGCACTCAGGGCCAACTGGAAGCTCTGCAGCCACGTTAGAGAAGTGTTAAGTCACAGCTGCAAGTTTATGAGTTGGGCTCTGCACCCTGCTAACTACAGTCACCACTCAGAGCACAAGCAGAGGGAGTTCTTATCTGCTGGTGAGTGACCACATAGCTATAAATATAAGGAAGTGAATAATAATAAGAAAAGCAACATACAAAAAATTGCTGGAATGAAGACACCTGATATGTTTTACTTTGTTGAAGAGTATGAAGTTCAAAGATGGCAACTTAAACTTTATGAAATCCAGCAATGAGGAATTAAACAGGTATCACCATAATAAGGTTATTAATCATAGCTGGATCGAAGGTCTTGTTTAAAATGAACAGGATAAGGTAATAAAGACTATCTGTGGAAAGTGAAACATCACAAAGCAGCGATCAAATGGGTTACCAAAGTAACTGATTTTTGGATGACAGCTTGATCTGCATTAGTGGGGGAGAAAAGTGGTTTTTGACAGCAACACCTGTAGGTCAAATCAGTCTGAATTTTATCCTCTGTTTTATAAGACTGAGTCAAATTATGGGCAATAAGCCTCAGATATGGAGAAAGGTCCAGTGTCAGAGGATACTGGGACAAAGTATCCTCTGAGCCCTCAGTCTTCCTGGCTGCTGCCACGCTCAGTCCTCAGAGCATCACTAGTGGGTTCATCTTTCTCCACCCTTCTTCCCCCCTCACACTTCCCAGCATTTGGTACTGTCATTACTGATTAGGGTATGTTTAATTTTCAAGTGACGGCAGTTACTCCTTCATAGCTGGTAGCCACCTCCTCCCCACCCTCAGCTAAGATGTAATACTTTACAACAGATGAAAAGCATGTATGTATTGCCTGGACCATGAGATTTACTTATACCTCTCCAGGGATGTTTCAGGGTGAGCTATTTTACTTTACCCTGAAGTCAAACAGGAACATGCATTTAGATGCAGAGGTAGCTTATTGTGTCTCAGGGAAAAGAACAGAGGGATAGGATAACAGAAGACTAGTGTGTGCATCATCTTACCTGTGCTTGGCACTGCCATAAGATTTAACTAGACCTAAACTTTTCAGGTCCCTTATCACCTGGAGGAGGAAGTGCAGTCTGCCTTCTTTCAATGTCCTGACCCTACCTTGTAGCTTCAAGGCTGATGCTTTTAAATCTTAAAGTCCTTTTCTCCTAATTTTCTTCCCCGAGGTCTCCTTCCCCTTGCAGGCTTACCTGCAATGCACATCAGGAAGTGGTGGTAAGCCCACAAGTCTCAATACTTGAATTACTAGCCAGGCATCACCAAGTATCTGCCTACACGCAACTACACAACTGCAGGAAGGAAGGGGTAAAACCATCTCAGACTGAAATCACAACCTGCCCAGCTGTAGCTCATGGTGTGGTATAAGTAAAAAGGCAAAAGGTACATATAACTTGCCAAAAAAAGTCTCTGTCTTACCACTTAGTTGTACATGGCGACTAAGGGAGTCCACACATGGTAAAAATCAGTTTAATGTAGGAAGTCTTTTATGTGATGAGGGAGCTATAATATAGTGTACTCTGTATTTTCCCACGTACTTGAAGCATATGCATCTGGAATGTTTCCACATTTTCAGTGTATAAAATCTAATTTTATGTTTGCTAGTCAACAGAAGTAAAATTAATTCAGAGTCCTGCATCAACAACATACTTTGATAATCAAACTACATATTTAACACTAGCCCATAGAATGTGAGCTCTGACAGATCCTGATTCAGCCCCCTCTCTCAGCTCCCCACGAAGTCCCCAGTCTCCTTCAGTCTTGGATTAGACTTGAAGAACTGCGTATAGCAAAATGGTGCGTGCAGAGAGCAGCAGCCTCCACACCGGACTGTGCTGCGAGAGTAGCAGAGGACTTTCCAGGCACAATGTCAAAATGCCCTGGAAGTGTTATAAAGTGATACTATGTTAAGTAAGGCCACTGAATGGGTTTCATCCATTTTGACAGTCTCAGTTCTCTGCAGCTACAGGGAGGGAAACAAAGCATCATAGGCATGGAACAGGTTTCTAGGCACCATCCAATCTATTTGCTCACCTTATTATTTCTTCTAGTTTTTAACACAGGCTTGGAAATTTATATTATTTCTTTCTTCTTAATTGTGTTTGAAGATTTACATCCCTCCTCAATTCGGTCATTTGTCATAGGTATATTTTGGGTTTCTATTCTCTTAAAAGCAAAATAAAACAACAAATCACATACCTGACACATTGCTCAGTCCCTCCTGGGGCCAAGCAGTCTTGCAGAGCAAGCTATTGCACAGGGAGGGCTACGTGATGTGCAGGCTCCATCTGCCCCTGAAGTGTGCATGCAGCACCGGGCCAGCAGCATGCTGAGCTGCAGCTCCATTCCACGGAGACACTTTCCACTTTTATTGTTCTTGATTAGAAAAACATTCCAAATCTTAGAATTGACATTTAAGACTGAATAAAGTTCCAGTTTGGTTTTATCAGGGCAAACTTTAAAATAGATTGTCTATTAGCCTTTGTTACTGTATTTCTTTTATGAGCATGAGTGGGAAGAGCATTAAGGAAGGCCATAAATCAGATGCATACTTTTGGTGGGTGCAGGAAATCCTTTAACCTTTATATTTCATAGAAATAGGAATAAATGGGGATTTATTCATATTGTCTACATTTTCCGAAACATCACCCAAGGAAGCATTTCTAGAAGCAAAATGATCAGAAGATGAAAACAAAGACAACAAAAAAAAGTCCCCAAAACCACAGCAGTGCCTAAAGCACCAATTAAAAGCCATTGCCTCCTACTCATATATAGCAGAAGAAGAGACAAAAAAATCCCTACATTTTTATTTTCTTTTGGTTTTTTGGGTTGGGAGCCGGGGATAAAGAAACACCATGGCATTGAGACTTGAGACAATTGTCTTAACACCAATAGTGTGCAAGTGTGTCCATTGGAAAATAATCTGCCCTTAGTGACTAACTCCCAGCAGAAAACTTGGCTACTTGCCAAAATGTAAATACCCCTTCATGTATGCAGGAAATCATTTCCAGCAAACCCAGAGCTGGTTTAGCAGGATGGGAGATTCTGAGCAGTGCACTGTCCATATATTCTTACTGGAACGGGTTAAAAGGCACTTGCAGCAGCACATTATGGATGACACCAGCGAGAATTTAAGCATGCAGCATAATGGTAAAGCAATTAATAAGATCAGTTGCTAACAGTTGCACAACAGAGGAGTGTTTTAAAATTCCTGTGCTCTTTAACAATAATGTGGAGAGATGCTGTGAAAGGGGGGGGGGGGGGTGGGGGTGGGGGGGGTGGGGTGTAAAAGCCTGGCATGGAAGGGACATTCCTTCAGTTCCTCTCAAAAGTTAGAAAAACCTCTGGATAGGAAAATACTATTGAGCGGCCAATTCTTTCCACATTTGGCTAAGCCCAATGCCCAAAATACACAGAACACTACTTCACTTTGAAAGGATTGCAATACTCCTATCTGAGTCATCTGAAAGCAAATAAAATGAGACCTAAACAAATAAACCTAATTGTGCATGGAAACAAATCCAGCTCTCCAGCTTGGCCATGGCTTTGTTTTTGTTAGTTTAAAGCCTGCATATGCAGTTTTAGTGGCATCAGGAGTTATACAAATATTGACAACAAATTGCCAAATGTTGTTTTTTTCCCCCTCAGTGCGCAGTGTGAAGAAGCTGAGGGAATGCTTCTAGGAACCTTCCCTAGTGCACTGAACCAAATCACAGCTTGATGGGATCCGCTCCAGCCTCTTCTCTGAAGGGTAGACACTAATGAGATTGAGCTTGTTGACTGTTATCGTCAAAGACTTTTATTTTTCGCTTGTGAACTCTGCTGAACGCAAACCCAGGCTTTCGAAACGTAGCTCAAATGTTTGCACCATAGCCAGGGCATTGTCACATGCTCTGTCCTCCACCCCGTGATTTGTTGCTAGTTTGTGTCATCCTTAACCTGCTTCTGGTGGATCAGCCAGGAGAGAAACAAATAAAGATGACAAGTGAGAAAACCAAGCTGCTCTCTGACATTCTTCCTTTAAAACGCTATTGCCACTTGCTGATTGTGGAGAGGGCCAGTTGCCTTGAGATAGAAATCGCTCATGAAATCCTGCTGTCATCTGTCAAAGGTAGATTTCGATCAAGTTGGTCTGAATCCTTAGCAGCTCTCAAGGAGAACTGAGAATATGTCACATCTTGATCTGACAGAAGCCAAAGTTAGCAAAAATATATTTACATTTAACTTTTAAATGAAGCCCAGACCTTCCTCTCACACAGAGGCAATGAAACAACACATTTTCTTCTTCTTTTTGCCTCATGTTCACAAGACACCTACAACTTTTATTATTCTAGCCAGCTGGATAACAAGGTTTCCATTCTGCAAAAACATAAACCATTAATCTTGGCGGGGGGGGGGGGGGGGGGGGGGGGGGGGGGAGAGGAATTTTTTAGAATTGAACGTAGATCCTGAGAGTTTTCACACAAAGAAACCACAGAAATAAGACTCATGTACCCTCCTCAAAAGCCCAACAGTTAAGACACTTATCTACAATACTGGAGAGTTTAATTCATATTCCTGTTTTTTCTCATTCATCCTGAGAACTTAGAACTGGGTCTTGTACATCTCAGAAATTACCCAACAACCAGGTTATTGAACACCCTGCAATGAACTTCTGTCTTTTTTATCAGAAATCGCACTCTACACATAAGAAACTCCCTTAAAAGTTTCATCACAAGTGGTGAATTTCCATTAAAAGATTGAGGTTTTAGTTTTAACATCTCCAGCAGAAAAGTTCTTGACTAATTGGTACACCACCTAGCTTTCACTATTATAACATCCACTCTTCAGTTATGATAGCATTATATGCTCAGTATATTCAGGAAGACCTCAGTATGTTGTCAGACATATGCAGAAGCATCTACATCGTCTTTCTGTATTGCATTTCTTATCATGGTGCAAGCACCCCTAAGCACTTGCATAGTAAAGCATGAATCATTAAATCAGTGGAAGGAAGGCACAGTGGAAAGGCATGAGAACTTGTGGGTTTTTGAGAAAGTGGAGGAAAAAAGATCCTCTCTATTTCACTAACTCTAGGTCTTCATAAAAAAAATAGCACAATGGTTGGGACTGTTCATGCTGTGAGCCAACACTGAAATATGACAAAGCATCAAGGCGTGTTGCGTTACATGATACTCAGGCAGCTGCTGTGATGGTGGTTTCAATCCACCAACTGGTGCAACGAAACAAATCTGAAATGTAAAAGCTAGATTTCGACCAAAATATTTCATTAAAATTACATGCATGTAAGTCAGGGAACTCAGACTACTAATCCTCACAGCTACCCTAAGTCAGCCCTGGAGGACAAAGCAAGAACGCAGCTGCACAGACAGGGTCTCAGAAGGTATTCTAGGTTTCAGTTTGCTGACTGGAGCGTGCAAAATTTCTCTAACAATGTTTTGTTAGTGTATTTTCTTTGAAATTTGTTGAAGGGGGAAAATACCCGTTGCTTTTCTGTGGAATGCAAGTATGAAATGACTGCACATCAACACACGAAGATAGCCAGATATAGACGAATTTGTATGAACACCTACTAGTGGAAAGTCCCACCCTGTGCAACAGACCTCAGCAACGCGCTTTAGGTCAGAAGAGAAGAGAGCTGAATCTTTTTCCGTCCTTGATTGCAAATTGGGCACTAATGAGCTTCCATTGTATATGCCACCCTTGAAACCTGGCCTGCACTAAAAATGGTCCCATCCTTCCCTGAAGCCCCAGCAGCCAGTCTGTCAGCAAGGGGGTGGGTTGCTATAAGCCCTCGCAAGAGGTGCGGAACCATTGTGCACAGCACCAGAGCCTTGCTTGCCCCATCTCAGCTGAGTACCCTGCAGGTCCCACACCATGGGGGAGGGAGAATGACCTGTCACCAAAAGTCACCACGAGGCAAGAGAATGACATACCTCCTAGCAAAATAAGAAAGCAAGAGGGTGGGCAGGTTTTGTCCATAGATTTAGCAAAGCACCTTCACTTCACGGAGAGATCCATTCACACTTCTTTCAAATTTCCAGATATTAAAGCAACAGGGAATGATACGAAGTAGAAAGGAAAGGCATCTGAAGCTGTCCGTAAGACAGGGCAACTTATGTCTGTATAACAGATTACTGGCTGTACAGGGCACGTCACCAGCCCACTCTCCCCACCTCTTTTGTCTCCCTCTCTTTTTCTCTCACACTGACTCACTCTTCCATGCCTTCTCGAGCAGTGAGGCCAGTCAATTAAAACCAAATAAAAACTATATCACACATAGGAAGGAGACTGACCTCCCAATGCTGACAGCTGCTGCTGCCAACCTGAACTGCGCAGGGGCACTGAATGCCATCCCTCCTGACCCTCCTTCTTGCCAGCTCCCACACCGCACCGCTCCCAAGGTGTGGAGATGTCAGTCTCCCATTGCAGTGCACAAGCTCCCCCTCAGCATGACAAGGCAAACTATCATTTTCGACCCTGGATGCTGCTGTGGGTGGTCATGTTGGTGTCTGCTCACGCTCACGTGGTACCAGACGCTGTGGAGTGTACAAACTGTTCCATATGGCACATGGAGGGAAACATCCCATGCAGAGAGCGCCACGCTAGCAATACATTACGAAGCTGCATTTAGCAGTCATGTTACCATATAAAGCTCCTGCTCTGTATTCAACTTGGCATGTCTGAATTATTATAAGGATAAATGAGAAAAATCGTACTTCTCAGTTCACAAAAACACAGGAAGAGTGGCTACTAGCAAGTCTGTGCACTTTGTCTTGGGGTTTCTACCTGTCACCCTTCTGCTTGGTGTTTGACACATTTAACTGTTTCTTGTAGTCTTCGTCTTTTGTTTAAATAGCTTTTACTCCTTCCTCTTAACTTCCTAGGCCACCTACTTGTTTAATATCTGATCTTCTCATCCTAATTATTTGACAGCTATTTCTGAGACACTTTGTCGAGTTATTTACCTTGCTGAAGTGACGTAAATTCTTCCCACCCACCCACCCCCAGTCTGTCTGGTTTCCCCCCCTCTAGTCTGGGTGAAGTGACAAACTCTCTCCCCTAGCCAAACATTTGTTTTACAAGGTATTTTTATACCATCACCTCTCTTCCCTGCATCTCCCCCGCCTACCCACCACAAACATATGCTGTGGTGGGAGGACATTCTGGTTTCACATAATTTGAAATCTTAATGTGACAAATTTCCCCTCCTTCAAGTCTTTTTTTTTTTTTTTCTTTTTTTTTTTCTCCAAGATCTGGTTTGTAAAATGCAAACGGCAAAGGGCTAGTTTCTCTGCCTTTTTTACTCTGTGCGTGGAGATGTCCCTCTTTGCTTAGAAGAAATCAGTGGAAGAGAAAGGAAAACCCACTTGATTTATGTTACTGGAAACATATTTATGTTATAAAAAGGTTCAAAGACACACAGAAAGAATACTGCTTAGATTCCTTTCGTTTATAGCAATAAAGACAGGAATGATGACTTCCAAGAAAGCAGGTTCCAAGTAACCACTCTACTGACTTCATTAGTCCATCACAGTCTGTTTTTCCCTGTATTAAAATTCACATGCAATCACACTGACACAGTAAAAACAACCTCAAGTGCTCTAAGCATCAGGCTTGGAACCACGAAAAACATGACTGTGGCCCTCACCATACCCAATCAGGGGTATGTATACTCAGCAGTGATTCTAGTGTGGTAGAGAAAAGCCTAAGCCAGCTTTTAATGAGGCAGGAACAATCTAATTAAAACAGCACAGAGCCCAAACTGGGCTCAGCCATTCTAAATATTTTCCCTACTCTGAGCTAGAGGTTGCAGGGGCATGCATACTATCATGACTGGAGAACATCCAGTACCTACATTCACCACTACAAAGCTACATCTGATGTGCTAAACATCCTAGTCATTCTAGCAGCATGCACAAATGGAATGGGCAAAAATTAAGGCTGTTTATAAAGAGACTGAGTTTACGTTGCAGGGTAGCTGAAAAATGCTTTTTATACGGAGACTGTATCTATTCAGCACACACCATTAGACTTTTTGAAGTGGGATAAAGTCTTATTCCCTGTCCCAGGACCAAACCAAATATTGTTCCAGGATGTCAGCTGCATTTTAGTTCCCATTTTATGCAGAACTTTTAGCATGACACAGGATAACCAAAAAAATTATGCACCAATAATGCATCCTTGTTAACTTAATCTTGTGATTTTGTCTCATACAAGAACGGCAAAGAAAGATAAATCTGAAAAACAGAACAGGGTGGGTCAATTCACTGCTAGCAGCAGGGGAATAAAAACAGAAAGTTCTAAACAGTGAAATTTATTTATACTGTGTGGCAACAGGCTCCAGAGAACAAATTATTAGCAGAAGGAGCCACTCACAGCACATGCAAGGCTCCCCTCAAATCAAACAGATATGGCTGTCACTGCAGGCAGCCAAGGAGCAGAGAGAAGGAAAGAGGGGGAAAAACCCCTTTCCTCAAACTGAAAACATTTTGTAGTTAAGGAACTCAGAGCAGAATGTGTGCAGTGCCTTTTGTTTCTCTTTGGTTCTAACAAGGTCATTTAGGGAAAAGTCTGCAGAGCACCACCAGGAGTGAGCTGAGCAAAGGAGGAGAAGGGAACAATGCAAGTTTCTCAGTAAAAAAGTACAGAAGTTGGAAGGACACGAGCCGTTTGTCTATTCCAAGAACTTCTGGAGACTGGCCCCTTTTGCATGTTGTAGAGTAGAAGACCACCAGACCATCACAGAGGAGCCATCCACCACAATTATTCGGGGATATAGCGGAGAGAAAGAGCCATCCCCCAGTCACGGAGCTAACAGCCTCCAGGGCTCTGCTGGAAACTGTTCAGGGCACTGCAGTTCTGCTGGCTCCTAAGTCATCGCCTAGCCCCTGGCACATACCCAGAACCAGGTGATACTCATTTGGCAGTACATTCTTTACCAGAAAAGCAATATGAAATCCCTGCATTAAACACCCTGCTGTTGGCTAAAGATACAGATCTCTTCTGTGTGCCACAGAAGACTAACAAGTGACTTCTGAATCTCAAAATAAGCATCTGAAGAGGTATCTGTTTGTCCATGAAGAAAATATGCACGCACATGAAGAGACTACTCTCCCTTCTAGGTCACTGGATGTTTCCCTGTGTTAGACATTAGCTGAACGTTCACTGAGCAGGTAGACATGGCACAACCTAGCCTGAACCTATTTTCAATAGTGATAATCTGTGAAGTATTTCACTTTTTCCACTTCCCTCCCCTCAAAAAAAGCAGTAGAAAAGACAGACATATCTTAGGGACTTTTGTCTTCAGTCCAGGTCTTAGATTACCTTTTTTTCCCCCCTCCCAAAACCAAGACAAATGTATCTTTATGCTAAAGTGACTGTAGCTCACATGTACCTACCTGAGCTAGCCCTGCAGTGGCCTGCTTAGGTCCTGTTACCAATGTAGCTGCGTCAGCACAAGCTCAGCACCAGCTGCAGAAACCATCTATGCAGCTAAGGAAACACTCGCCAAGTAGCCATAGTAGTACCCAGCTCAGTATAGGCTATACGGATGGCAGTATCCAAAATCAGCAGTAAAAAGCTGGCTCAAATATGTCTGCAAATGCTGGCATAAGCCTACCTTTGTTAACGGCTTCAAAATGTTCAGAGATTTTGGGTGAAAGATGCTGCATCAGCACAAAAGCATTCCCGCAGCAGTAAACACACTTGGCTGGACCACTGCCTTTTCTTGAGCTCTGATTTGCTTCGAGTAAATACAATCATTTATTGCATGTTTCACCTTCTCATGGAACATCTGCTGTCTGTGAGGAGCCAAACAGCAGACAGGCTCTCAATCCTCCTGAGATACCTCTGGCTAACAGCACACATAGCTTTCCTCAGAGGCCAGAATGTCACTGAACAGTTGGCTTACTATAAACCACCGTGTGCTGTAGGTGTTTCCAGCTCCCCTCACGCTGCATTTGTGTCACAACCCATGTTCCTGAGGATCCTGTGCAGTCTGAGCCATGCTTTACACCTACCCCAGGAGCAGTAAATTTCTTATAAAGCAGTTCTTTCCATCCACAAAGCAGAAAATGAAGAGAAAAATCACTGGCTCATGAGGGAAGGCCAGGAGTAGAGTGTGAAAGTAGGAGAGTTGAGAGCTAGTAACACTGCTCAGCTTATTAGGAGAACATCTCTTCAGGAACAGGGAAGTATATCAAGAAAATAAACAGAGGAAGACCACGAGGACAGGGGTGAAGTCAGAGGACACTGGATGGTCAAGACACACACAAAGAACAAAAAGCAAATGCTGGCTGAAAATGCGCTGAGGAATTTAAATGTCATTCAAAACATAGTGAGCCAATGAAAACACTCAAAGGCAAAGGTAGATATGACAGGAGGCAAAGGAATTTTTGCTGTAGGACTGTCAGTAGGCTGAATGGGAAGTAAAGAAAGCGGAACTGCAGCAGGCTGTAGGAATTTGGCTGTGAGAAGCCTGGTCTGAGTCACGCTGCTTACCATGGAGGAGGCAGTGTTGGAGATCAGGTCTGAGGGCATCACAAGGCTACAAAAAACGGAAAAAGCTGGGGCAACCTTTGAGTGATATGAGGAAAAGGTAACACAAATTGGTCCTCCAAAATATGGAGTAGTTTAAGGTAATGCCTAGATTCTGTATAATGTACTTCAGAAGGTGAGCCAGACCCTTACCAGTTCAGACATCTGTAGAGTCTGGTTACTTTCACTGTCTGCAAAGCAGCTGCTCTCTCAGTTTACACCAGCTTAAACCTTGTCCTCTGTACTCAGAATTACCCATCTTAGTTTTGACAACATAATGGCTTCAAGTAAGAGCACCAAGTCATGCTAATCCAGCCACGAATTCCTCCGTGCTCCCTCCCACCCAGATAAGTTTGGGATATCACAAACAGATAATTACAGTGGCACACAGACCCTTGTGCTACACTAGTTAAAGCCCAGCAGCTGAGGCTCTCCCTACATATCTGAGAAGGTAGGCTCACATATATTCCATCATTTCAGTTTTTGGAAATTGGAGGAGAAAGAGGTGAGTTTTGTTGTTTGGTGGGGGTTTTTTTGTTTGGGTTTGTGGTTTTTTTTAATCTTTAGCCAAGCTATTTTCTTTTATGTTATTAGCATGTGGTATTTGCCTGGCCTATGCAGTTTAATATAGACACAGGTTTCTTCACCCCTCCACACAACCATCTCAGGAAGCTTGCCGCACTCTAAAATAAAACAGGGTAGATATATCATGACCTTTCATTCAAGGCTGAACAGTGGGAGCTGCTTCCACAAGGGCAAGATATACCCAACAAGCCAAACAACGATATCTCATCTATGGGACGAACAGAAGCTCCCCACTGCCACTGGACTCTGCACCTGTGGAGGCTCCTACCTCACACAAGGCCAGCTTCACTGGAGTGGTTTGCCTCACCGTAAGGCAGCAAACGGTTCTTGCACCTGCACCACATTGCCGGCAAGAACACGACTAGCTCCAGGGCTTGAAGGAGTGGGTACAAAGAAGAGCACACTCAGGGAGCTAATATGTAGAAGAACATGCAGAAGTGTGACTGTGGCTAAAGGGAAACTGAGGACTCTACACTCCTATGTGTTCAAGAAAAAGCTTCTACTCCTTCTAACAGGCAGCGCTCAGGATTTTGAGAGTCAGACTCTCTTTGGATAAGTGCACTGCAGGAAGCCAGAAGCATGGGCAGAGAGCAACTGTGGCCAGCAGCTACGGTCACTCATAATCTGTACAAGTTAATAAATGTGTAAAAGTAACAACAGCTTTTGGAGGAGAGAATTGGAGAAGGTGGCCCAAACGCAGGTAAGGTGATCTAGTCATTGGTACACTCTACATACACATGGAATACTACCAGGGACTAAAACTTGGATCCTTTGCATCCCTGTGAGTGTTGTAAACGCCTAACTATTGGCTAGTTTTGGGGAGGGAACACTCATTCCCATATCTTTGCACAACAAAACCTTCAAAAGATTTGTTACCATCCCTGTGTAAAGAAAGTAACATAATTTTAAATCTCAGAATTTCAAGGAACAGAACAATTGTTTACGACACATGTTTGTAAAGAAAATAGTCCAGTTGCGTCAAAGTACGTAATTTACCTTTACAGTACAAAGGTAAAGAGCCTTCAAACTAGCCTGTTGAACCGAGCCAACGAGGGCTACATTTTAACCTCGCATTCAGAAAAATCTTGACGGTGACTATAAGGAGGCTCACTTGCCCCATCTACTGGTCGGCGGGAAGACTGGATTTACACCACAGTCGAAAGCACGACCACCGAGGCCTCCGTACAGTCGAACCCTCAAGTTCCCGTTTCTAACTTTAAACAGATGTGTAAGTGCCATTGACAGCAGCATTTCGGTAAGCACAGAAATGCTTCGCCGACCTGGAGCCTGAGGCTGACTGTTTCGCGTGGCAGGAATAGGGTTACGGCTTCTTTACGACCAAAGAGAAAAATGCATTATTTTCGAAGGAAATACTAGGACAGTCTGTTCAGTAGTACTGGCTTGTTAACCATGAAAAATTAAATAAATATGCCTTCTTTCATTCTGAAGCGGGCTAAGGTCATTTAATACTATAAAATACAGCCTGCAGAACCCTTGTCACAAAGCAGCCATACGCATCACAGCGCAGTAAGGCCATCACAAGGTTACCATGGCTTCATAGGGTTTTTTTTTAATAAGTATTTGTTTACTAAATAGCAAGTCAGATTCCCCAAAGACCTGCTGTCCCTATATTTTCTATCACTACATGCAGTGCATCCATCCTTCTGAAGTGGGTCTGTTCCTTCAGGGACCAGGTTGGAGTCGAGAGTGAAAATACGCAGTTTGGGTTGATGTGAGAGACCTTTCACCCTGCCCCAGGTAGGAAGACTTGTTGGATTTCTCACTTGGAACACACGCCTCACTCTCATCCATGTTCTTCGAGGGCAGCATCTGTGCTCATACTGTAACATCCCTTTGCTCCACGACCTCCCACGCTGGTTGCAGGTCCGATCAGACGTGCCTAGAGAGAAGCTTCAGCCAACAGAAAGGCCACCAGAAAGCCTAGCAGCAAGCCACCCACCACATAACACAATATACCTGCAAGCTGATTCACTAGGAGATCTTACACCCAGACATGCTCTCTCCACATGACCCCAGCAAGCCTAGGACTGTTTGCTTAGGCAGATACTCAGTATGCAAGTAACTGCATTACCTGCAGGACACACAAGTCTCCTTCTCAAAGGACTGTGGGGTCTCAAAAGGTCTAAGCGGAGATGGGACTTAATTATCACAATGTCTATCTAGGCCCAGGCATGAAAGTTCAGAGGGGGGTTATTGTCACACCACAACAGAGAATGACGAACCATCATTCTCAGCAAGTGGAGCCCAGCATTGTTTTCAGGAAGCACAGGTGGCAAAGCACAAGTGTGACCATCTGTCCTGAGGAGCTATGACTGCAGTTACCCAGCAAGCTGTGAGAATCAACCAGCCACAGCAGAGAAGAGACTGTAAAGGAGGAGAAGGAACAGCATCCCCACCGAGGCTGATTCATCTCATGTCATAAACCTGAGAAGCAATTGTGACTACTTTTAAATACATCATGTCTGTAGCAGGCAAGGCAAGAAATCATAGGCAATAGTTCTAGACCTCCTGGTACATCAGGTGATGTGTTGTACATGAGAGTTCGTAAAGCACATGCACTACTCTGAAGATCATCATGAAAGGTTTGCTTAGCCTCCTCCCAGAAGTATATTTTGGGCTGAGTTATGTGTCTTAAGGGTATGGTCAAATGTTTCTGAAATCACTGGAGTTTAAGACTCTATAATGAAAAAAATAATGGACAATAGTGCCTTGAAACAAATGCTTGCACAGCCTCACAACCACAGTGTAAGCTGGGATCCAGCATTTCTAGCTGACATCCCTAGAGAGGTCACCAAAACGGCCAAGAGATTTGTCAGCTGCATGTAATCGCTAGCACCTCAATTATGCAGGGACTGGGCTAGAAGAAACATTGTCAGTGTCCAGAAGGGTCTACAAGTCCACTGAAGACAGGCCCCGAGGGCTACCTTCCCAAGTTCTCCAAGCACCCAAGAATCCCTCTGGGTGATTCCCCACAGGCACACAATTGCCTGGCATACTTGCGCTAGACGGTGGGGGAAGCAAACTGCCAGCTAAGGTGTCACCCAGGACCGTGCACAGAGATGTGAACTGCGGGCAGCGCGCAGAGCTGCTTGCAGGGTAAGCTGGATTCCTCAAGGGCAGGTGCTCTGGGAATCCTGTAGCCAAGCACGCCTGGCTTCCTCGGTAATTCCTCAGCTGTGTGGGACCAGTAGCACAACGTAAGAGTCTTTCCATTCTCCAGCCTATAAAATACTGAGTGATGGAAGAGGGGCCAGAATTTACACCTGAGAAAACAGGTGCCAACTGTGCCTGAGCTTCTGAATTCACGCACCACGCTCTGTTGATGAAGGCGAACTCAGAGAAATGTACCCCAAGAGCTCAGGCTTCCCCCTGCTGTGAGGATGCATGGCGCTTGGCTCCCCGGGCAGCCATCCCCTAGAGCAAAAGCTTCAGCCACGTTGCACCGGGGGGGGGGGGGGGACGACGGGGGGGGACACCCACCGAGAGCAGCTAGTCAGGGGGAAGCTGCTGGAAAAGGAGCAGTAACGCGTAGCTGTGAAAGAGCGAAACCTGCTGAAGACCGATGCTGAAAGGATGCCAGCCCAGTTTTACTAGCCACAGAGTAGTATCACTCTCAAAAGCAGACTCTGCAGACAAGTCAGACATCATGAATTCTCTAGTCCCTCACGGCAGACACCTTTGACAGGCCAAGTTCTGGCTTGTTCGGCTGGGAAACCCCACTCTGTTCCCTAGATCAGATCAGATTTAGACATCTGACTTACATCACGGGCCCAAAGCTTATTGTGTCAATCTGATCTGACCAATTATCCAGGAACTGGCAAAAACAAATGTTTGGTGAGAGTTTTGAATATAAACCAGACTTCAACTGCAAGCGACGGACACAACTGCAGATAAACCATTCAGTCTTTCTTTTACTTTTGCCATCAATGTACATGAGACAATCTTCCTCATCCCATGACTCCCCAATCTCTGCCCAATTATCAGTGTCCAGAAACAATATTCAATTGTTATTTGCATGGCACTCGGCAGATTTTATCTTTTTTTTTGTAAAACAAGGTGAATCAAACATCCTTGTGAGTAATTCTATAATTAATTATGTTATATACAATACCTTCATGGGGGAAAACCTAGCACTGATCTCTGAAAGAATTTATTTTCTTGGTTACGTAACAGAACTGAATGCAATTTTTCTTCCTGTTTATGTTTTTCCTGGGAACAAAGTCTGCATTATTCAGCTGTGATCACTTCAGGCTATTGGTTGGTTGCTTGGGGTTTTTTTAATAGTAATGCACAAGAAGAACACAAAGAGATGGTTCCTTAGAGACTGAACTATGTATTTTATATCAAAAGGCAATTTGCTTTCACTGGAAAATAAACAGCACAGAAAATACTAAACCAGAAGTTTAATTCTACATTCAGACACTTAGGAGTGGGCAACTATACAGTTGATTAGTCTCCGTTTTGGGGGTTCTAGGGTGCAGTGCTAACCATATCTTTAGTCACAAATATTCTAAAATTCAAAACAAAAGAAATAGGCAAAGCAATGAGTATATCACTTCTTGCCACCATCACAAGCATTAAGAATATTATTAAACATGCCACTCACCAGGAAATAAACATCAGAAGGAGCTGGAAATCACGGCGTTGCCACCACTCAGCTTTGACACCGTCACTTTCCACCTCCTTGCAGAAGTCCGGCAGCACTTTTCCAAGCACCACCTGCGTCAGGGCACACTGTAACGTCCCACGGGATCAGCCAGCTCTCTCTGACATAAAACTAGGCTCAGGTGCTGGAATCAGCCCAGGGGCCGAGTCCCAGCTGGCACATCTAAAATGACTTCCAGCCCAAGGGAAATAAGAGAGGAGTGTTTGGAAAGAGCTTACACAGAGGGCTTCCAAATGGTAGTAGCCCTTCCTTAGAGAAACAGGAATATTGCCTAGGCAGATGAATAGATGGTTTGGACTGTTTGAGGGATGGTTCTCTTCTCATTCTGGACTGGGCTGAGCAGCTCCCATTCTTTTGCTGGTGGGTAAAAGGAGTTTGCACAGAGGTGACTGTGGCTCTTGCTTTGCTGGGTGGAGGGAGGCGTAATTATCACTCATGCCCCACTGCGTGGCTGCCTTCCAGCTGCCAAAGCCCTCCTGCCAGTTAGACTTCAAAAGGCAGCACGGCTGGCCAGTTCGTCCAGAAATAGCTCCTCACCTCTCCTGGCAGAGCAAACATCTCTTCAAAAGTCCATTCCATCCATACTCTCTCTAGGCAGTAACTGCTGGTTACCACTCTCTCATCTGCAGTGAGAAAAGCAAATTCAGCTCTCTAGCTTTTCTTTGCACTGTGGACACGTAATAAAAGTGTTCTTTGGACAGGCCCCTACTCAGGCAAAGGCTGAGGCTTCACCATGACCCTCCACCTCCCTAAAAATACTGCAGGGCTAGGGCCTCCTGGTAAGACAGATAAATCCAGTCAATGGCATGAAGATCCTGGTGCTGGTACCTTCAAGAGAGCACAGCAGCTTATTCCAGCGTTGATTGTGCCATCTAACACAAGCAAAGGGACAAAGGTAAGGATGTTTTGCTCCAGGGCAGGGGTGTTAAGTCTGGAGATGATCAACACCATAGTCCCTGGTACAATCTAATGAGCTTTGCGCCAAAATGCACGATGACACTTCCACATAGAGTTCAGAGAAGTAGGTACTGATTCTGGAAAGCTCCCAGAGGTGATGATGTTTTGTACTGACTTATCCAAGCTTGAGGGACTAGCTGCAGAACAGCCCTAATCCTGAGACAAAAATCCTTAGCAGCTTGATCTGACTATGGAGTTAGCCCTTCTTTGAGGAGAGGACTGGACAAGGCAACCTTCAATAGTAATTTCCAGAATAGTCTGTGGTTTTGTGATAGCACTGCTGAGACAGCACATCTGTGAAGAAACACTGAAAAGACCACTTCTGCCTCAGACCTGGGATTGCAGGTTCAACTAGAGTTACCATCATCCTAGCAAAGATTCTTGATGTCCCTTGCAATTGATGAAATGCAAACACAGCAGAAACACACTGGACAGATCCATAACATTCAGAGCAGGCTTGTGGCATTACGCTTTCACTTGGGGGCAAGGGTGCTCCTGTGCCAACTGTACTGGGTCTGGCTGAGTTGGAGTTAATTTTCCCCACAGCAGCCCTCATAGTGCTGTGCTTTGTATCGGTAGCTGGAAAGGTGGAAATAACACACCAGTGCTTTGGCTGCTGCTGAGCAGCGCTGGCACAGCACCCAGGCTGCCTCTACATTTCCCCCCCACCGGCAGGCTGGGGGTGGGCAAGATCTTGGGAGGGGACACAGCCAGGACAGCTGACCCAAAGTGACCAAAGGGATATTCCATACCACATGATGTCTGCTCAGCAATAAAAGCTAAGAGAAAGGAGGAGGAAGGGGGGGTGTGGGGGGGTGCAGGCATTTGTTATTTACATTTGTCTTCCAGAGCAGCCACTATGCATACTGAAGCCCTGCTTCCCGGGAAGTGGCCAGACATCGCCCGCTGATGGGAAGCAGAGAATAACATCTTTTGTTTATCTTTGCTTCTGCATGCACGGCCTTTGCTATTGCTTTATTAAACTACTTTTATCTTGACCCACCAGGGTTTTTTTCATCTTATTTTCTCTCCTGGTCTATCCTGCTGAGGAGGGGAGTGATAGAGTGGATTGGTGGGCACCTGGCATCCAGCCAACATCAACCAACCACAGCAAGGAATGTCTCGGGTCCTTTCCTATGCATAATTCCTCTTCAAAAACTCCCTATCACTTCCTACAACAGTGAACATATGGAGCAACATTGTGCTAAATATAGTAAACCCCCAGATGCCTAGCCTCTGCAAATATAAGTAGATGTGGCCCTTCCTTCATTACTCTATATCTCTATATGAAGTATCGCTGTGGTGTTTTCCATTATGATACAATATGGTAAATCCATCAGAATTATGAGGAAGACTTTCAACATAACAGCTGGCATTCAACTCAGAAATACTCACGTGAATCTGACCATAAAAAAATACACACTTAGAATATGCATATAGTTTTAAGGGCTCTCCCCTGCCGTGTTTCTGAGAGAGAACTTTAATGGTTACACGATAGTCAACATACTAACTAACACAAGAGAACAGAGTGTACAACTTCGGTTCCTATCCAAGTAATATTGGTGGAGCAGACATAAATATTACCATACTGCTTGTATGCAGTAAAGGTAACATTTTGTAAGCTAATTCATACACAAAGAAAGCTATTCACCCAGAACATGGTCTTGAAAATGTCAGAAAATATTTTCAGATAGTTGAAAATCCTGCTCGGGATCTATTTCAGCACAGATAGACCATGAGCGATGAAGGTCCCTACGCCATAAGTAAGAACTACAATATTTCCTCTGATCTATCTCAAAACTGGCAAAGGAGACAAAATTGCTGAATGCTGAAAGAATTAAGTGGTAAGGAGCCTTATACTTGCCATGGATATTTGCCCAAAGAGCCAGGTTCCTAAGCAAGATAATCCTAAATGCTTCTTCAAAATGAAACTGCGTTTGTGATCGAGCATTTCTGTATTACCAGCAGAACATCTAAGACAGGCACTTTTAGTATTGGAGCTGTCTGCCTGCAAACGTAGACAGGAGAAAGAATCAAGAAGATGAGAAATCTTCCATAGACTTAGGGCTAGAATTAGAACATGGTCTTGAAGATTCATGACGGCCTCAGCTGAGAGTAGCATGCCATCTTGGTTTTGGCTGGGAAAGAGTTAATTTTCTTCCTAGCAGCTGGTGCAGCGCTGTGCTGTGTTTTGGATTTGGCGTGAGAATAATGTTGATGGCACACTGATGGGTTTGGGTGTTGCTGGGTAATGTTCGCACTAAGACAAGGACTTCTCAGTTCCTCAGGCCCTGCCAGTGAGAGGGCTGGAGGGGCACAAGGAACTGGGAGGGAGCACAGCCAGGACAGCTGACCCGAACTGGCCAAAGGGATATTCCGTACCAGAGGACATCATGCTCAGTATATAAACTGGGGGGAATCTCTGCTCAGGGACTGGCTGGGTATCAGTCAGCAGGTGGTGAGGAGTTGTGTTGTGCATCACTTGGGCTTTTTTCTTTGAGCTTTATTTCTCTTTTTGTTATCTCCCTTTTCACTAAAATTATTATAATACTAGTAGTAGCATTATATTTTACTTGATTTCAATTATTAAACTGCTCTTATCTCAACCCATGGATTTTACCTTTTCCTGATTTTCCTCCCCATCCCACCGGGGGGCAGGGAGGAACTGAGAGAGTGAGCAGCTGTGTGGTACTTAATTGCCAGATGGGATTAAACCACAACACATACAAACTTACTTTATCTTGGAAGACAGAAAATAACAGAAACAAAGTATCTTTTGCTCTTCTGAGACTTAGAGTTAACCAGAACTTTAGCTAGACCATGCCATCATGGGAAGATTCCTGGAAAAGGGTGGGGTGAAGTGACTGACTGTAAACAAGGCATGAAATTAGGTAAATAAAGACATTTTTAGAATTTCTAGGATCCATACATATCATGTTCCAGCCAGTTCCAAAAGGATGTGACATTTCACAAATAAATCACAAAGTGCCATCAGTATCATTCCACTAAAATCATTGGCCCAGCTGAAATATTTTACCTTTATCTGTATCTCTTCTGTGATTCCAAAGGATTGAAGCAAAGGGAAACTTCTTACCTTCTTCAAAGCAGTCATTATCTGGATGTCACACCTACCTCGTTAGGAGCCTTTCTAAGTGATAGGCACCCAATGACCTGTGGAGACCAGAGCCAGGTGTAAATTTTTTTGCACCCTCCGAATAATCTTGCTAATGAACACAGATGTGACAATTCACTTAATGACATTTTGTCAATAAGGCTTGCTAACTGCACCTCCTCTTCTCTCAGTTTGATGAGCGATGGTTTTTCTGACCAAATAAAACCAACCTTGTGTTCTTGTACTACGCTTACAGTAATTTTTTATTAGCCAGGCCTGTTCTTATGAGTCAATAATCAATGACATAGAGACAGGGCAAATACAAATTTCTGAGCTTTTGAAAGGAACCAACAGCAGTAAACACCTCTCCTTTCTGCCTGGGCTAGAGAGGCAGGTCACTCTCATGATGTTTAGGCACTTCTGAAAGACCTAGTCTTTCAATTGTTTTTAATATGCATTATGATACATCCAGACAAAAGGAGTATGAGGATGTCCAGGTACTTCTGGGATTCTTTTTTTTTTAAACATCTGCCTAGCTGTTTTTCCTTCCAGAAGAGCACAAAAGAATCATGGCAAGCTCTGAAGTAATGAAAAGTGGGGACACAAATAAAAATGCCCAAAGTAGAGCATGCCAGAGTATTAATCTTGCTACCTAATCATGTAACCAGTTTGTCAACATGACAAAAATTCAGGGGATATATTCTATCTGGACTTTAGCAAAGCATTTGGAATGATGTCACGTGGGAAACAATTAGTAGCTGCAGGAATTGTAAGCCAAGTATAGAAGTAGCTAAAGCGGAAATGACAAATGGGAAGTCATTGGCCTGGAGGGATTTTACTGGTGGCATTCGTCAAAGAACTATCTCAAAACAGGTTTAATATACTCATTTGGCACAAAAATAGCAGTATACTAATGAAATGTTCTGATTAAACATCGTGGGACACGATGTCAGTGCAAAAGAATAGCTGGAATGGTAGCTATGGGACAAAATTTAACTGCTACGTGCAGTAAGGAATAACAGCAAGAGTTCTTGCTGTGAACTGAAAGCTTGTCAGCTGAAAACAGCTAGGAGGAATTCTGAGACATATTAGTAGCATTGCCAGACTTCATGTATGGGAATGCTTCTGTTAGATCCTCACAGCTCCTTACAGGCTCCTTCATCTAGTGGTGCTGTTGGCATCATTGCTTTGATCTAGAGGCAGAGGGAGGTAGGCAGGGAGCAGGCAGCAGAGGCCACAAAACCACATAACCCATATTAAAAACAGAGAAAATGAAGGGAGAAGTCCCATGAGTTCTTATGTGGGACATGGAATTTTGGACCAAACTATGAGAAATTCCTTGTTATAACGGACATCCAACAAGCCCGTGTGAGCCATTCACAGGATGACTGGAAGAAGGACCAGGGGAATGGAGCTTATTTCAGAGGAAGCTACAAGCAGAGAGTGAAGATTCTGTTACTAAGATTACCTGCTTTCCAGGCTTCAGAGGACTCCTAATGGTGCTGTTCAGCCAGTAATGGAACAAGTTAGAGTTCTTGTATGAACCTTCCTTGTATCTGTAGATGGGAGGAGATAGGGATCTAGAGCTGGCCTGCTACAATCACTGGCACCCCAAAAGCCACAGATAATAGACCAGGAGGCAAATGCTTCTGGTTAATATCCACAGTGGTTTCTCTTCATCCAGGGTGGAAGAACAAACACATTCCTAAACTGTGCCTGAGCCATCCAGTGCTGGGAGTAATCGGGTGGCTGAGGAGAAGGGACTCCTCCTACAGGAATTTCTGGTGAAGCAATGGGAGTACCTTCCTCCTCTACCCTGATTGGTATTGCTGATATTCACTGTACTGAATTACAGGAAGAAGTTGACAGCTAAGGACGCACCTTTCCCTGTGACCTGGGGCCTGAAAGATCCTTGTCCCTCCCAACCCCAGTTATTCTATGCTTCCTGACCTCTCGAGCTAGGCTAGAGTGAAGGATAGTTGAATAATTTCTCCTTAGATGTTCTCTTCTCATGAAAACCTCTCTGTCTTGACTAGGAACTTTTTTAGAAATTTTTATCTCTGATCTGCCGGGGGGGGGCGGGGGGGGGGGGCGGGAACAGAAAAGAGGGAAAGAGGTATCCCAGTTTGCTCTGTGAGACACCGAGCCTATGAAGGCTGTATTCCACTGGATTTATGCCCTATGTCCCTCCTGCTCCCGCCCGTTCAACTGGCCAGTATGCCCAGTCTCCTTTTCATATCCACCAGCCTCCCTCCAATGTGTTCTTCCAGGGCTACAGGAGGAAAGCTCTTTGCCCTGAAGTTATCTCCAGTTCTTCCTCACCTCCTTTAACTGCCACCCAGCTTCTCCTGCTCAGTACTTGCAGCTCCCTTTGAAGGCTTCTAGCCACTTTTCTGGCATGCAAAGGTCAGAAGGGAGGACCCACTGTTACAGAAGACGAGGGCAATGGCATGTCACAGTACTGAAAATCACTGAGGCACCTGGGCCAGTAACAAAAGCTGAACGATTTTCTGCTTTTTTGTGCAACTGCAGTAACATTTATATTGGGGTGCATTTCAAGTTACACGTAGAAGTTTACGCTCAGATTTGGAGATCTAAAAAACCATGAATATTGTGCAAAGCAGTTGAGTTTTCTGTTTGATTCCCAAAATATAGAATTTCCATACTCGGAGCACAATATTTCAGCAGCATAAAGTCCTGGGAAATTTCAGAAGTTGTTTGCTTTTGGAAAACAGTCTTCAAAATGTTTTAAGTTCTTGGAACCAAAATATGTGATTCCCCACAAATCCAGACCTATTCTTCCTAACCATGAAAAAACTTCTCAAACAAGAACCAAAAATGTTTTCTAGAGCATCAAAAAAAACCCCCCACCTCTGTATTTACCTTCATCATGCCTTGCAAGGAAGGGGAGTACTGTTAGTGCTATTTTACAGATGGAACTGAAGCTCAAAGGCTAAATTACTTACCTGCTGCCAGACAAAAGCGTGGTGGAACAGGGAACTGACTACAACAGTTCTAATTTCCAAGGCAGTGTCTTAAACACTACACCATTTTTGTTGCAAGGCCCACACGGTCCGCACTATGCCCAAACACACCTTGGATCATAGGCTAATACACGGCAATGAGCTTTAACACGCTTTGACCTGCACTTTGTTTTTTGCTCTCTCCTGTTATATATTGTCCACATTGACAGTGTATATTCTGCAGCACTTTCTCAGAAGCTGGAAAATAATTTCCTTCCACTAGCAAACACACTATTTGGGTTGCATGGCACCACAGCTTTGCATTTACTGCTGTATCTGCATGTTAACATGAAGGTCAGTAGGAGTGTACACAGTACTGAGAAAACGAGTAGTTAATTATTGCTAGACTGCAAGAAAGGAAAATACATGGTTTACTTTGGTTTAGAAAACTGCACATCACAAGAACTGCTTCTTTTTCTGTACTGGTTTTTGCAGAAGGGCATACGTACAGTAAAATTTGTGACTATCACTGGAGGCTACTCAGTGTGCTTTGAGTATTATAGGGAAAATACAACCCTCTCATCAGTGGGAATAATACCAATTAAAGTACAACATTCAGCAAGAAAAATCCCATTCTTGCTCATGTGTATAATCTGGCTACTTGCCAATATCTTTTGCCATCTTTACTTCTGAATTGTTTGTGCTTGAGGATTTCATTGCACCATAAACAGTCTATAACGCTTCAAAACTAAGCTGTGTTTAGACCAAAATGCCAGATTTGCTCTTCATGGCACAAGTTTTAATAATTTCAGAACTTATCAACATACTACAGCAGGCCTAAACGGTACAACCAGATGCTTCTGTTCAGATGTCAAAGATGTCACAGCACAAACTAGCCAGCTGCAACAAGGCTTTTACCATCCCGTACCAGGGTAACTTCAGTAAGTAGTTCCCATGTCTTGCCCCAGCACAGCCACCATCCCCCCACAAGGTTTCAAAAGTTCATCTACTGTCCGTGCTGTTTCTTCATCCTCTGCAGGCCAGTCCACCCTGCTCCTTGCCTCTGCTGCATCTGGACTCTCTCTTCATCCAGGGCTCCTCTTCCAGGCAGCCTCTCCTCATCCAGGGACCCTGCTTCTCCCAGGGCCTCTCCTACACCCAGGGCACTCACTCTCCTCCCTCTGCTTCTTCTGGGTCTCTCTTCATCCAGAGCTCCTCTTCCATACACCTCAGAGCTATTTAACTACTTAGCAGGAGCCAGCCACAGCTGCACCTTATCCACGTCAGCCAACCCACCGCCCCTGAAGCCAGCCCACAGCTGTATATTATCAATGTTAATTACTGCAACTTCATTCCTCCACAAAAGAACTGTTTAAAACTTTTCTCCAGTCCTCCAAAGGCTGCAGTTACATTTGCTGTTCATATTCGAATTAAAATAAATAAGCAAAATGCATTTGTATTACAGAACAGATACGATAACTGTTTTAGAAACATTCTAAGGTGGCATTTTTATCAAATGTTTTGTCCTAACCCTTCTATCAGTACAGGTAGGCCAAAACAAGCAAAGCTGTTCCTCTGCAAAAGGTAGATTAGTCTCTCCCAAGTATTAATAATTTTATAAAATTATGCATAATTATAAACACATTCAACAACTTTGTGTGATTGTATTGAAAATTAATAGCTGTTGCAGGCTACAAAAGTATCAAAAACTCTTCCTTCCAGAGCAAGATAAGGAGAGTTCTGGGGAGCACAATTGGCAATACTCAACTTCACCTGTTACTGGGTAGCTAGGAGAAGGAGAGGCTTATGTCCAGCATCCATGAGCAGAACAGAGCATTGTCACAAAGCCCAGAAAGCCAGCTGCAGGATTAGGACTTCCCATGCGAGTCTTGGGCAAGTCTCCAGGCAACTGGCAAATGCCAGAGCAATCACAGAAAAATTCAGTGTAAATTCTGGAGAATTATTGAAATATGTTCCTTGTTGACTTAACAGTTTTATCCAGGCAGAATACCAAAGATTTGAAAAAGACATTCACTATCCTAGCACTTTAAAGACATGACCAATCAGCCCACTTTATTAGGTGGAACACAGCAAGTGAGAAGTGATAATCATTAAAACCAATGTACACCATTTTCAGGATTTAGATTCACTTCAGTAGTACTCAGATATACACTGCTGCAAATTCTGTGAAGGCAATTACAAAACTTAGTAAGCTTTTCTGTGCTGGAATAAACTAGAGATCATGACCAACAGACATGTGCAGTTCTATAAATGCTAAATAATTGAGTTCATGTCTCAAACGTTTTGCAACGTTTAAGTAATATGAAGGCAAAAGGGTCAGCACCTGCCAGCAACAGACACTGTTCTGAAACCATCTAACGTTTTTCTAGGCAAGATCCAGACTCAGCAAACTGCTCAATTTCACAACGTAAACAAGTAGCAGAGATTATCTTACCTTCTATCTCTAAACTAAGTAATTTAATATCCTCTGTCACATCATTTATCCTGAAAAAGTGTTTAATAATTGTTTCATGCTACCAAGATGTATGCTTTTTAAGCATTTGTGTCACCAAGTGACACAGGCAGCATTATTGAACAATTCTCAGTTTCTCCTAAAACTCTGTTTTGCAGTTTGTCAGTTATAGATGGAGTATCTGCATTTAAGCAATGCTGTATTTCCACTGGAAAGGTGTTTTAGATGAAACAACTTTGCTGAAACTGTCGGATCCATCAAGACAATGTTTTGCTGAAGAAAATAAAAACCAAGGCTCCCTCACTTCCACAGTCTCATTGAAGAAAGGTTTAAGTGTTAAAAACCTCCTTGTTCTTCAGTTTAATTGCTTCTTCTTTTCCTGGCAAACACTGAATTAACTTTGTGACAGTGTTTCTCTGTGCAGTGTACCGTGACATCTGTCAACATCTCTACAGTGAATGCATACGCTCACTCTGGCTTCAGCCACCACGTGAAATCACCTGAAAACTCAAAGGAATCAAATATGGTCACATTTTGCCAGCAAGCAAACAAAAAAACTTGTAATGCTTACAGTGAATGGGAGACTAAAAAACCAAAAAACTCAGAAGAGGAAACGTGCCTGAGTGGGAGGGGAATGACAACAAGAGGTAGAAAAGGAATAGCAAGTAACAGAATGGTGGTTTGGAAAAGAACACTGTAAACATTGAGTCTTTCATCTGTTTTAATAAAACTGTGTGATGTCTGAAAAAATTAACAAACTAACATCTGCTAACTTTATAAATAACAATCACGGCGCATACATTCTATGTAACATATACAATCCTGCAATGGTCTTTAAGATGTTGTGTACCATAATGAAGTGCCAAAAATAAATGAAGAAAAGGAGATAGTACTTTCAATTTAAATGTACACGTTATACCTGTACTCAATAACAATATTGGTTAGGTTATAGACTGTAATTATAGGTTACAGACTGTTTCTTTTGAAATCTGAAAACACATAGTTTATTCAAAACCTGTTATTAAAACAGACATCCAATTTGGGTAAAGATTTTCAGTAGGGTCAATCCTTTACTCGCTGTTCTAATGATCATTATCCTCACCATGAAAAAGGTGCTTTTTGAAAAAGGTTATTTAAAGTATCTGCTCTTCTACCTCAACATACAGTGTTAATCTCCCATATCAGGTACTGGTCAAGGTTTTGCCAGCAAGGAAGGCAGGATGCAGGAGTTGCCCCATGCCAGCCAACAGACAGTTCCAGCTGGCTCCGCAAGGGACCCACTGCAAGATACCACTCAGCCCAGCAGCCGAGTGGGTGGCACCTTTGTGAAAACACCAGACAAGCAGAGGTGGCTTTTCCCACAAGAAGAGGAAAAAAGTGAGGAACAGCAGCATGAACACCGAAGTCAGAAAAAAAACCAGGGGAGAAGGTTCTCTAGGCACCAGAGCAGATATTCCCCTGGAGCCCATAAAGAAGACCATGTTGGAGCAGACATCCACGTTACGGCCTGGGGAGGAGCCCACACTGGAGCAGCCAGGTATTTGCTGAAGAAATTGCAGCTCATCAAGAGCCCACACAGGAGCAGGGGCAGTGTGAGAAAGAAGGAGCAGAAGAACTGCTACAAACTACCTGTAACCCCCGCGTCCACTGCTCAGGGCGGGAAGAAATAGAGGAGTCAGGAGTGCAGCTGATCCTGGAAAAATGGAGGCAGTGGGAAGCTGTTATTTTACTTTTTGTTTCTCACTATCCGAACTACTTTAATTGGCAATTAATTACACCAGTTTTCACCCAAGTTAAGTCTGTTTTGCCTGCAACAGTAACGGGTAAGCAATCTCCCTGTTTATCCAGACCCACGAGCTTTGTCATCCTTTCTTCTCCCCCTGTCCTGTTGAGAAGCAGGAGTGAGAGTGTGGCTGAGTGGACACCTGACAGCTGGCCAAGGTCAACCCATCACACGTACTTGCAAAATAAATGGAAAAAATATGCATTGGTTTAAAAGGAAGACATTTTAATGTACAAATTTACACCATCTCATATTTTCTGCACTGATCTCTCTCAGTATGTACTACTATCATGTTTTCATAATAAAACCACAAAAAGTAAATCTCAAACTAGGAAGGAAACTGCAGCAGTCTGCATGATTTATTCTATTCATAATTTATTCTACAAGTGTCTACAGATTAACAGAACAAAATAATTCCTCTTCCCCTTTCTCAAGGAAATAAATATTCGACTTCTAAACTCAAGAACCATTCAGCTCTCTAGCAGTTCATGCACTATGCCCCAGCAGCCTCTGTCAAAACTAGTATGTTTTTAGCTCTTGGGATTCCAACCAGTAGCCTTCGTTGCTCCTCACGTGCCCACACAGCATATTCAGAATTCTTCTCCAGCAACACCCAAAGACACACTTCAGTGAAAGAAGAAACAGCTGAGGATGTCCCTCTTCAGTTTTGCTTTGCAATACACCCAGCCGCCAACATTACTTTCTTCCAAACGGATCAGACCACACTTTTAACCCTATAAATCAAATACGAGAACACCAGCAGTTCATAACTAGACTGTTGCAGAAAAAAAAACAAAAAACAACTGGTCTGCTATTCCAGCTTTGTGTAAGAAACAATGAAAGAACCTAACCACTTCTGCACCAAACTCACAACTCTGCTTAAGCTTGCAAAAATATGTAGAAAGACAAACGCATCTTGATCTTAAGCTTCAGATAAAGGAAAAAATCTATCACACCCATAGTTAAGGTGTTCTAACATTGTTGGAATAACCATCTAGGATTGCAGCTTGCACGTGAATTTGTCTGGATTTCACTTTCAACTAGTAGATCTTGTAACTTCTCATCAGCAGCTAAATTTACATGAGAAGGTTATACGGAGCAGAACTGGTCATCAGGTACTTTCATCTTTGATAAATGAGCCAGGCCAGGCCTCTTTAATGTTTAATAAAGAAGGCAGGTTTACCAGCCTTCTATTTCACAATTCCCTTCCTACTCCTCTTCAGCATTTCACCACTTTCCTGGAAAGTAAGTCCTGCACTGATGATTTAACTGGTATGTGCAGTAAGGACATGGCACTAATCCTGTTTGGTTTTTCCCTGCTGCTGATGTTAGGCTTTTCCAAAAATAGAAATACATTACCCTTTAACATACTCAGATATGAACTGTTTCATCAAGACAAGCACTCTCATGGCTATAAATGAGAAGTGCCAACCTTGCATAATGAATAGCCAGTTCCATTACCTATGAAACAAAAAACTAATAAGGAGAGTCTGCCATACTTGAATTTTATTCCCCTCATATGCTTTTTCTACACCTTCTGGCAATAGCAGGGATCAAAAAACTATTAGCAGTGCATTCCAAAATTTCCTTTCTGTGTAACAGATTTCTGCCTTGCCACTCCACCCATGAGGTTGGAAGGTACCAACAAAGTGCTCACAAATTGTGTTTCAGCTAAGGTGTGAAGAAGTATTTCACAAGATCAGGGTGCAACAGTGTGTATTCTTTACAGATACAGCTCAGCCCACCCATAGTTCTTGTCTGCTCTGTTAATTTCTGGTGTGGAAACTGGCATCTATTTAAGAAAGTATGAAGACAACAGACAGAATTTCTGCAACTTATTTGGCCAGTTAAGTCAATTTAAAACAAGTCTCATTGAATTCATAACTTTCAAGTGAAGAATTACCATAACATTTTTTTTCATGGCAAGTTTGTTATATACATATTCTTCAGATGTATTCTTCACCATATTATTTAAATCCACATAAATATTCAGGTCTCACTTCAAGAAGGTCTTTAAAATAAGCAATGCAAACACAAGAATCAATTTACCTGCAGGCTGAATATCCTCTTGAACAATACCAGCTCGGTTTATTGACTGCTCTTTCCCTGGAAAATAGAAAAGAAAGGACACTACTAGAAGAAAGAAAATACCAGACACCTTGACTGTACCCAGTAAAATAATATTGAAAATTTTATTCATTCTAGATGCTACACAGTAAAATTCTGTTGAGTATCCACCTACACAATATGAATGTAGTATTCACACTTCATTGAGAAACTAACAGCTATAGTCTGAGAGATTACAAACAGTAAGATAAAAATCTTAGAAGTAATGACTAACTGTTTAATAAAAGCTGCCAAAATACCTGCCATGATCCCATCACTTAAGGAATGACCAGTACTTTTAGGAGCCATCACTCATACGTTCAACATAAAACTCTTTAAAAGATTTACTCTTTCCAGTATCAGTGTTCCCCATTTTCAGGCCCTGAAAGATCTTCCATCTTATCACAAGTAGATTTCATGACAGCATCTACAAAACTACCGCTTGTAACTTTGTGAAATTAAGCATCAGAGGGATATTTTTACATACAAGGGGCCTGTCTTAGGCTTTGTTTTTTTGTTTGAAAGACTCAACCGTTTCCAAGAAAAGAAATGGACAAAACTTTATTATTTTCCCTTATTAAATGCCACTCATTTTTTTTTCCTCCTCTTCCAGTTAAGCACTTGACTGCTGTGGTACTTTGAAGCAGGAAGTCAAAGCTCAGCTGGATTAATCTTTTGCCCATACCACTAAAGTTTTAAGCCTCTAAAAAATTGTAAGGTGCATATTCTCAGTGGAAACTCAGAGCTAACCTCACCTTAAACCTGAAATATTTCAGCATTCTATCCCACTGAGAATGCACAGACACAACTTGTTATTAGGCTATCTAATGCTACTGGAAACTAGCAGGCATGGCACAATAACTGATTCTCCTTGCAAGGGGGTAGGCACTAGAGGCAGATCAAGCTTCTCCAGTTCTGTTCGCTGAGCATGGCAACTGCCATTCCATCTTTTTTAGCAGACAAAATCTCAGCGAACTGCCCATTTTCAAAGGAAAACGTAGAAAACCCAGACAGAGAAAACAGAATAAAACAGGGCAAGGAATCAGACTTATTGTAGGACATGGAGGAGAAAGATATTTAGTCTTAGGGAGAGACTAAGATTGGAAGAGATGCAGAAACCAAAATGGGAATCAAACTGAGAGCTCTGGGAACACACCTGGAGCAAACAGGTGGAACTGCCAGCTGGTCAGGCAAAGAAACCAGTGCAGAGAAACAGATGCGTAATATGGAGATAGGACGAGGAACAGTCAATAGATAGGGAGACTGGTGTGGGGGCTGGAAACAATTTGGAAAACACTTAAGCCAAAAAAAAGACATTGAGGAAGAGCCAGTCTTGATGAGAGAACAGCCATACCACAGGAGAGGGAAGGAGCAAAGTCTCACAATTAAGCAAAATCATCAAATCTACTGTGAAAACATCAATCCAAATAGCAGCTGTCAACCCACTGTTTTAATTAATCCAGGTAGAAGAAGTCTGTGCTGAAGACTTCAAAGTTTAAACACTGCCACTAATCTATGTATTCATATGAGGAAACAGTCTTTTTTAACACTAGTTACAGACAGGAAAGTATTAGAAATATTAAGGCCACAAACTGAGGTACTAAAAACCTATCAAATTATAGCATTTCTGTATGAAATTAAGTCAAACCCCTGTATGCAATTTTAAGGTTCTATTAACAATATGACTACACACAGTTTTTCCAAGTATCTTCCATTTTATTTGTTAGACTGCTAGGAACTCCTGCAGAAAAGTCTTCTTCCTGAACATAATTTCTTTCCTGCCTCATTTGTGTAGAATTTGGGAGATACACAAGGAAAACAAGATCGGAGAAAAAGATGACAGCATTTCATGTTTACACAGGTGCAGTATCACTCTAGAGAACTAAAATCCATTCTTGCCTTTTGCAGGATTACTATGTGGTGCTAACCAAAACGTCCAACTTCAGACCCAGTGTCCCAAAATGCAGAAATACTCAGTATTCACCCACAGCTCAAGCCAATGGCAGGGGGTGGCGGGGAGGTTCTGTAGAAGTTGTCATACAGCCTACTAGACTATACACTGAAAAAATCAAATTCTTCGTACCCCAAAAGGTTAAAATACTTCCACTCAAGTACAACTGCGAAATTCCACATTCTTGTCTAAAGTATCATGACAACAAACACTTGTGCTTCTCTCATACTGCAGCAATGACCATCGGGAAAAAGCTCATTTTTTAGGAGATTAGTGCAGGTGAGATCAAAAGTTTGAGCAGCATGCAAGAAGTTTAGAATCAGTTACAAAATACCAAGTTTAAGCACTTGCTAACTGCGCATCACTCATTTTATGTGTTAAATGGAGATTAAAAAAATCCCTAATCTGCTAGGGATCATTTGCTCATGTAATTAGCAAGTACATTAGAGGATGCTGTCCACTAGTTCTGTCCTTTCCTTAATGCTGAGTCACACGTGTGATATTCTATTTTAGGCAAGTATACCATAAGCAAAAATAAATCGTAGAATAAGGTTTTTAAATGGAAACACAGAACAGAAAATCTATCTTTGTGGGCAGTTTCCACCTTCACAAACATAGCTTCCTTAAATAAAAAATTTCTTGCAAGTTAGATTTTACTTCAGCTTTGATGTAAGGCTAAAGTCCCTCCAAGAAGATCAGTAGGTTTGTTACCCTTTTCCTTTTTTTTTTTTCTTTTTTTTTTCCCCCCCCTTCCTCAAAATCTCTTCAGTTGTCTCAGAAGATTAACTGCATGCATCTTCAGGTTATCGCCTACAGCTCACTTAGTTTGATAAAAGTTCCAGTGAGGGGACGTGGCTGGTTACACCAGAACTTTTCCCTTCTTCCTTCCACGGTAGGTAACAGAAGTTTGGGGGTGATGGCCTACCCCCCTACCACCCCCGTGGCACGGGGAGTGCCTCCAGCTGCAGGGCCAGGCCCAGGCTCAGGCAGCTTTTCTGTGCTGCTGGCAGGAAAGCAGTGTGTTTCTGAGACAATTCTGCAGACCAAGACCAGCTCTAGCAAATCATCATCATCAGTAAAGAATCTGTTATCACATTTTAAGTTAAACTTCTCAGCTGCAGCTGGAAAGCGTAACTGGAACAATTTATAGAATCATGGAAGGGTTTAGGTTGGAAGGGACCTTTAAAGGTCAACTAGTCCAACCCCCCTGCAATGAACATCTTCAACTAGATCTGGTTGCTCAGAGCCCTGTCCAGCCTGGCCCTGAATGTTCCCAGGGATGGGGCATCTACCAGCTCTCTGGGCAACCTGTCCCAGCATCTCACCGCCCTAACTACAAAAAATTTCTTCCTTATATCTAGTCTGAATCTGCCCCCTTTCGGTTTAAAACCATCACCCCTTGTCCTATCGCAAGTGGCCCTGCCAAAAAACCTGCCTGCATCTTTCTTGTAGGCCCCCTTTAGGTACTGAAGGCTGCAGTAAGGTGTCCCCGGAGCCATCTCTTCCCCAGGCTGAACAGCCCCAGCTCTCCCCGCCTGTCCTCACAACAGACGTGTAACAGCCCCTGACCACAACTTCTGTGACTACATCTCAAACCTCTTAATCACTTCAGAGAACAGCTAAAGGCTGCTCTCCCCACATGCTGGCCAACAACTGGAAACAAGAGCACTACGATTTTTTAAATATTTTTTTTTACATATCTCTTAAGAGAGCAGAAAGCCTTTCCCACCCGGCAGCCTCTGGCCCAGCAGCAGCCCGCAGCACACCCGAGCCCGGGCAGGCCCGCGCTCCCGCACCGGCCCCCCGCACCGCTCACGGCGGCACAGACGGGCCCGCCCGCCGCGCCTCTACTGCCCCCGCGCCCCGCTGCCCGCGCGCCGGGACTCACTGTACTGCTCCGGCAGCAGCAGCGGCCGGAAGTAGATGGGGTAAAAGGCCGCCCCCACCACGGCCGCGAAGGCCCCGAAGATGCCGAGCGTGCGGGACAGCCCCGCCATCGCCGCCGCCAGCCGCGACCCGGAAGCTACGCGGCGCCCGGAAGCGGCGCGCCGGGGACACCCGCGCGCCTCCGGCCGGCCCGGCAGCAGCGGCGGGCAGCGCCCCCTCGCGGGCCGGCGGGGCACAGCCCGGTGCCGGCGCCCCGCCGCGAGGCGGGGATGGGGCCGTTCCACGCCCGCCGCGCTTCCCCGTGTCGCGCCTGAACCGGCGAACGGCGGCAGCTCCCGGGCGGCCCCGGCGCCAGCCGCGCCGCAGCGGCAGCTGCCAGGGGGCGCGGCCCTGCCTTACCGCCCTAAGCCGGCCAGCTGAGCCGGGGGGCCGCCCGGGCAGCGCGGGGCCGGGGCGTCGGGGTGGGGGCGAGGGCGGGTGGAGCCGCTGCCGAGCCCCGCTGCCGCCGCGAGGGAGGCGGTGGCCCTGCGCCGGGCCCCGCCCGGAGCCTCTGTACTGGCGTGCGCGGGGGGCTGTGGGGCGCCTCCCTGCGCGGCCGGGGGCTCGGCACCCCAGGGGCGCTCGGCCCCCGTGTGTAGCCCGACCCGGCCGCTCCGCACCTGCGGCGCGGGGCCCGGCCCGGCCCTGCCCCGCCCGGGCGGCGGCCCCTCCTCCAGGAAGCCGGATCTGCCGCAGCCCCGTCGGCGGGGCCGGCCGCGCGCTCCCGGCCGTGCTGGGCAGCGCCGCCCCGGCGGCAGCATGCGGACCCCGGCCGAGCCCCCCGCCGCGCCCCGCCGCCCCCTCCTGCTGCTCCTCCTCCTCACGGTGAGTGGCGGCCGGCCCCGCACCTGCCCCGGGCCCCGGCCCTGCCCGCCGCGGCCGTCGCGGCGGAAGACGGTGGCCGCGGCGAGGGCCCGGGGCGAGCGACGGGCCCCGGGTGAGCGCCGAGCCCCGTGGGCGGGGGCTGCCCGGCACCCCGCGGCTCCTCGGCGGGGCCGGTGCGGGGCCGCCCGGCTGCAGGCTCAGGGCGGAGCGGGACGCGCAGCCGCCGGAGCGGGGGGACGGGCCCGGCCCGCGACGGCCGCCTGGCCCGGCCCGGGGCCGCCTCTCGGAGCCAGCCTGGCGGGCGTCCGGCCCGGCCCGGCTCCCCGCTCTCCAGCCCCCGGCGCTACGCTGCCCTACCGAGCTAGAGCGCGTCGGGCCGTTAAGCGTTAACAGGCTTTCCGCCCTAGGCGGCGTGAAGCTGCAGGGCTGGAGGGAATGGGGTGCTTTGACATCGCTTACAGGTGCGCGTGTGTGGTGCTGCGCTGGCTCACAGAAGCAACTGCGTTTTAGGGGCATCCGCGAAACTACTTTTTCCTCTTTCATGCTGCTAAACACAAACTCCGGTCAAAGTTTTCGTGTGCCTGTGCGATAGTGATGCTGACTGGGAGCAGCTCAACACCCTTTTTGGCGTGTCTCCTTCTCACACATGTTAAAATCTGGTGTGACGTGGCAGGTGTTCACGGCGCGGTGCAGGACTGCGGTTATCTTCAGGCTTCGTGCAAACAGGTGCAGTTGCGTAGGGTTATGTGGGATTTCTGCAGGGGTGAACTCACGGAGGGTCCTGCTGAGATCTTATTTCAGTGAGTGAAAGAGCAGTTTCTTATCATTTCGGGAATATTACACTACTGAAAAGTTTCACTTCCCTACCAGTTGTTGTGATTGCCTTCCACAGGGATTTTTATACCAGCATCCAATGGGATGACTTGGGCTAACTCCTTCAGATTCGGAGAGTTTTAAGTAAAAGATCAAGAAAAAAACCTTTTGTGGTTAAGCTGCCCCACATAGTGAAGCCTCTGTGTCTGTCTTGTAGAGCACTGCCTAGTTTATGGTAATGTTTTTAATCCAGCATAGCTGGCCTCTTTGCTGGGCTTGGAAACTTATATATTTAAATCTCATAATCACACTCATTGTGTAATCCTTTCATCCTTGCTCTCTGTAGTAGGAGGTGATGCACAATTAACTCTGCATTGTCTGAGGTAATGGGGAGGAAAGAACTAGGGTTTCTCACGGAGTAGGAACATCCAGATAACATATGCTATGCGGTGGGCTGGGTAACACTGTGTAGAGGCAATCAAGTGATAACAGAGTCAGCCATGGTCTGGAGGAGCTTATGGTCTGCGGTCTCTGCCACAGCTGCATCGGTGTGGCGTCACTCAGGGTCTTTGCACAGTGCTCCTTGAGAGATGAGCCTTTTGAAGGGTTTGTTAGGTGTCATATAACAGCAGACCCAAACGCTCTTCACGCATTCTTGCAGCACCTGTCTCAACTAATACCCAGGCACCAAAGAATACAAAGAAAAGTTTCTTGAGTGATTCTGTGGGAGCTATTGAACAGAATAGGCACTAAAGGGAAAGGGGTAAGATCAACAGGGCTGAAGCTAGCCTTATGCAGCAGTGGTCATGGCACATCATGCTTAAGTGCTTCAGGAACATCATGGAGTTTGTTCTACAAGGAACTGGCTATGGGTTGCAGAGCTTACTACCATGGGATCCCCACCACAAAATTTCTGCAGCTCGCTGGAAGTCAAGTGATCACTTTCACACACTGCTGCATCTTTGTTAATGATCTGTGCCAGACCCAAACTGTCTTTGCTGGAGGCTAGCTCCTATATCTCTGTATTGGATCAACGCCTGAGGAAACTGAGCTGGCTGTGTATATTTTCGCAGTAAATGTGTGTATGTGGTAAGCGCACAGTGGTACCCCAATGCTTTGTAGTATCTACCTGGTAGACTTCTACATTTTGTGATAACCACATGGCATTGCTTTCATTATGTATTGCTATCTTCCTCATGACGCAGCCTCCATATCACAAGGATTAAGCTGTTTACAAGTACTCTTTATTGTAAGATAAAAAAATGTAAGAAATAATGGTAACCATCAAGTAGGAGAGGTTTGGAATACTTTGTGGTTGCTGCTATGTGCTTGTAATGCTTTTAGAGGTATCTGTAACCAAAGAAGGATTATGTAGGAAATGTAAAAGAATAGTATCTTTGCCAAGTCAAGCTCTGAAAGATAATTAAATCAGTATTAAAATTAAGGATCTCTCATCAACTTTAATATCAGTATTTGTGTGTGTGTATTAGTGCATGATATGGTAGTAAATTTTCTAATGGACACCAGCCTCCTATTACTATTCCTTTTTTAGCCCCTTCAGTATGTATCGTTTTTATAATACTCATTTTATAGAATGGGAAACAAGGCAGAGGGGAAGTCTGTCACTCTGAAGAGACTGCCTATTGTAGAAAGCCTGGATACTGACACTGTGTTTTGAATTTTTATTTGTTCAAATTGTATATCTTGGTGCTTATACATGTTTATCAGTGTTCAGCATTGCTACACATCTGGCTTCTAGTGTCTCTTGTTGGACGCAAGAAGATAGAGTACTCGGTTATTTGTGTGGAAAGGGGTTTAAGTGACAATTTCAGAAAGACCTAGGAACACTAAATAAATCTAGTTATCTAGAGTTACCCAGCTGCTAGCAATGATATCCAGCTTTCTCATCCAGAAGTTCCCCCATGCAGTTATGTCTTCCAGCTTCTGCCTTAAACAAAGTTAAGGTCTTGGGGTAAATAGTCTCCTCTATACACAGCTGTGTTCCACATGCCACCGTAGAGCTCTTCTGTGCCTTTAAGGAGGCTGGGCTCCAGGGAAAAAAACATCATTTGATCACAATAGTTAAATCCAAAATCTTCATCTATAGGAACAAGAAAGTAGTATAGGTAAACTTCATTCTGACTTCTCTTAATATTTGCATCTTCACTGGTTTTGCTGGCTTGATGGTTTTTTTCAGTATAGGTCTCAAGGAGCGTCAACATATTCTTAAGAATTCTTAAGAAATATGAAGCGGAATAGTTTATCATTAGGGACTTTTACTGATTCCCATATTGAATCATGGGCAAGGTCTTGTCCTCCAGGTGCACAGCACCCAATTAGAAATGTACTAACAACTTGGCCGAGGCTTTTAAATACTTCGATAATCACAGTGAAAAAGCCATCAGTCCAATACAGATATCCAAGATAAATTTCAGTTCAATTTGTTTAAACTTAGCAAAGTTAAAAGTTACCCAAGACAGATCTCGTTTTAAGCAATCTTAATGACCAGCTTCTCTGGTAGTCCTAAGTGACAATTCTGAATATTTTAGATGGCAAAAGTGCCGTGCTGGTGGCTGGTCCTCTGAGCTGAGTAATCCTCAGTATCCTTGGCAGTGTATCAAGCCGGATGCTGACTGCAGAGCAGAAAGAAAAGAAGCTGTTGGAAGCCTTAGAGACAAGAACTTCAGCATGGAGGATAATCCTGATGTATCTCCAAGTATGTTTTAATGTATGTAGCTGTGGAGAGCAAAAGCTGAGCAAATGCTGCCTGGAGGTCTTGCTGCTCAGTTTTGTAAGTCCATCTCCAGGATAGGAACATTTCAATAATAAGCTTCTAAACACTTCATGAAGATTAATTAATTCTCAGGAAACCATTGTGACCTGCCTTAGTTGTTATTCTACCCTTCAGGTACCTGATGAGAGGTAACAAAATTAGGTAATTTTTAAAAAAGATATAGAAACGTCAGGCTGCGGCAGTACTAGTGAACAACAACACGGTTAATAAATGTTGGTACATTTTAGTATATACTCTTTGGGCCTGATCCTAGGAGCATGTGTAAATAGCATGACCTGTGAGTCAGTATGTTAGACCGGATTCTACTTGCAGAAGGGCTGAGGGATACACCCTGTAAATAAAGTTTGTTTGTAGAAGCATGTGTAACTTTGAGAACTTGATGTAAGGGAGTTGTTACCATTAAAACCTTGATGGTAGATCTCCAGCAATCCGTATCTACTTGCTATGTGAATGAACCCCGTTTTTTTGAGTTCAAGTATGGTATATAAACCTTCTGCTTGTACAGTGTCCTGTGAGTATATTAGTAATCACGTAAACTTAGATTCTCTGGGTAATGTTGTGTTCTGTGGGTTTTTTTCCAGAATTTTGTGCCGTCCTTCGAAAAGGAGACATCACGGACAACAGCAGTTACCCCACAGTTTGGACAAAATGTGGATTATGTGGACTTTATTCATTTAAACATTTTAGAAAAGAAAGTTCTTAACAATTCTGAGGTTTCAGTTCAGTATTTATGTTCTAAGCCTTGTATCATTAACTTGGAAGCAGTAGCTTCCTCTGAGTTCAGGACTGGTGTACCAGTATATAGAAGGAGGTGGAAGGATGAGAAGAACCTTTATGTTAGCAGAACTCGACAAGTACATTTGAAATTTCCGAGCATCATGGTTTACAGAGATGATTATATCATCAGAAACTCAATAATAGTGCACAGTGTGATATTATATGCATGGATTAGTCACAAATCGGTTAGCAGCTATGATGTTGGGCAGAACGAAGACTACCAGGATGCAGTTGCCAAGAACTACACCTTTTTAGAAGCAGTTCCACCTTTTGAACGCCCATATAAGGATCACAAAGTTTGTCTTCAGTGGGGTGCTGACTATTTGTGGATGCTCCAGGCAAACAGGATACCTCAGTGCCCTCATGAAAGTGGTAGGTGTAACGTCACTCTTTTCCACAAAGAAACTAATGGGACCCAAATAACATCTTTGGTAAGCTGTTAAAAAATACATACCTGTAGTAAACAGGTAAATGTTATGTAGAGTGATTTGCTTGGCAAACATTGTTGAGTATGTAAGCTTTGTAACTGTTAGAGCTGCAAATGACTGATGCCATCAAGTCCTTCAGAGCTGGCTTGTTGCATCACAGCCAGCCTGGAGATCTGCAGCAGTATGGCCTTCTATTTTCTAAGCGTATTCAAACAACTTATTTAAAACCCACTGAGGTCAGCAGGCATCATTCCTTTGTCTTCAGAGAGAGTTGTTCACTCCCTTACTGCGTTATTTCAGGGTCAGTCCTGCAGTTCTTACATACATAATTCTTACACAGGTAGTCTACTTAAGATGATGGCCACACAGAAACATATGTTTAAGTCTTTATAGTGCAATAAACTTCATAGTACTTCACTTTTTTGCCCAAAACCATTATGCGCAAACACTTTTGTTTTAAAAATAAATAGTTTTAAATAAAAAAACCCCTCTGTCTTGCCATCAGTATAAATTACTGAAACTCACAACTGCTTACTAGATTTTCTCAGAATTCTGATTTTTTTTCTGTCTGCCTATATCTGGCTTTACACCTGCTGACAATTATTTTTGTCATCAGTCTACATTCAAAGCAGAACCTAAAAGCAAAAAGGTTATTTGCTTCTAAGGGGTTGTCTCCTAGAAAATCCCCTATAATGGTATTTGTATCACTTATCTTCACTACATTGGCTGAGAAGACAAACAGGGAAGCAATGATGTTGCTTCCTTCAGGGGCTTTCTAAAATACTTGTTGGAGACAGCATGTGATCTCTGACAACAGTGTGAAACATCTTATGTATTTTCTAGTTATATTATAGATAAAAACAGTATACCAGTGAATAGGAGGAAATAACATTTTATTCAAGTTAATTTTTTAAAATGAGCTTGTAACAATTTGCTTGGGCTTTGGTGTTTTGGGTTTTTGTTGTTTTGGAGTTTTTTTTAGGAAAGCTGTTAACATGTCATGGCTTTGAAGATCTTTTTCATGTTTCTTAGCAGGAATGGCTTTATCAAATTTATTACAGGATTATGCATATCAGTTTAGAACAGAATTGGTGTCTATCCATACGTATAGTATAAACTGCAGAGCTAAAAATGGAGAGCAAGTCCAAGAGCTGGTGGAGTAATGTTACATAGGCATAAGCAAAGATAGGATGAGATTTAACCAAATAACATAAATCAAGATTTCTTCCTTACTAACTGATTCTTTTCTTGAAGTATCTTAGGTTGAAATGAGTCTGTTCTTTCCTTGCTTCTAATACCAGCTGGAAGTCAATTAATTTCACTTTCCATGGGTTATTCAGTCCAACACTGTAATGCATTTAATAACAGCAAGTAAACTTGTGTTTAAGGACTTACTGAAGTTTTGTGTTAATTTTTAATCTGTTGTACGATTCAGATGTTTGACTGTGTGAGTTAGTTAATTAGTTATCAATGCTTGTTGCCTGGCAGATTAAGAAAGATTTTATTTTGCAGATGGTGTCCAGATTCTCAACTTTATTTACGCTTCCAGCGGGGAGAAGACAGGAATCATGAAGAAATTTGAACAATTTGAAAACAGAGAACTTGAGACAGTCAGACGACATCAGATTGATTATCCCATGTAAGTATAGGCAAATAACTGAAGCAGGCTATAATTGATTGTTGAAGGCTATAGAATGACCTTAAACTCATAGGCTATACCACAAATTAAAGGAATACTGCCTACTAATTTGAGAAAAAGCTCTAAAGGAAACTAGTTAGCAATTCATTCTGTTCTCTGATTTCAGTTTTGGAGAGGATTAATCTAAACCTCAGAAAGATATTTATATTATGTGTTAGTGCAGTGCTGTGTAAGGGATACCAACAGTAGGAGTAACGGAGCTGGTTAGGTACAGATAGGAGGGTGGGTTAGCTGTTATGTGCTGTCATAATCAGACTGCTGTCTCATGACTAGCTAGCCTGGGGTTTTCTGTGTTTCAAATGTTGTTTGCAGACCAAGTGCAGGTTTCTTGCAAGGGCAAGCAATGTGGACCAGCTTTTTCCCTATAAATTCAGGCTCTAGTTCATTTTGCAGTTGACAAGCCCTTAGGGATAGGAGCCCCCTGCCTAGGTAAGTCTTCAAACTTGAGCTTACGCTATTTTCTTCCACCATTGCTGTGTAAACTCTCCTAGCTGGACAAACTCTCCTTAGCCCCTGCACACTGTTCAGTTACAGAGGAATCACTCTGGGAAGATCATCTTTCTCTCCTCTTCTCCCCATTCCCAAAACTGTTACAAATCTTCAGTCATGTTTTGCAACTTTAGAGGAAAAAGTGTGTGTGTGTGTATATAATACATATATATATATAAAATTTATCTCCCTTCCACCAGATGCTGTTAGCCTGCCAACATTATTACAGAAATAGGAAATGATCACAGGAACTGGAACTTGCCTGCTGGTTTGCGTTTGGCCTGTGACCACAAGAAGAGTGCCAAAGATGACTTACCAGATAGCGTGGGTTCCATACAAATTACTAGCCCTCAAACTATAGCTCTGAAGTCATAAGTACAGAGCAATTTTTAGCTCCTGGCCTCTTCAGGATGGGTGACAGCTTGGTTTGCACAGCCTGCTGCCCTTTGCTCACAGTACAGTTGCATTCTGCTTCTGGCACTGAGGCACTACTCAAGCTCTGCTTGAGAATATATGGCATGAATTTATGCAGCTCTTTACCTGTTCCACACAGTTCCACCCTCTCTTGCCTTCAGGTGGTGTCTGCAGGGTTAACATTAAGAGTTGCTTGTGTGTTGTGGTTGCATGACAACCTGGAGTAGCTCTGTTAAGAAGGGGAAGAGAGCTTCCCTTCAGCATTCTGTATGTGAGTGGTGGTTCCCCGCTGCACCAAAAGGTCAACAGAAGCAGATGGACCTAATTGAAGTTACTTGTTTGACTTCAGTCAGGGATTTGTAAAGACAGACGTCTGCAGACTGACAATAGTCATTTGAGGTAGCTACCAGCAGTATTTCTGGAAACACAGTGTTTGCATGTAGGTCGTAACAATCAGTGTACAAGTGATTGTGATTTACAGACCCTTCCACCTCACCCTTGTGCCATCTCTGAAGGATATGGTGTTATTAGATATTTAAGGTGTAGACTGTATTGGGGAAAACTTCACCACCCTTGCATTTTTTTTGTAAGCAGGTGTTAGGCTTTCAGACCTATACCTGGTTTAGTTTAGGAAAGGATACCACATACTCTGTGTTCAGCAACTTCTTGAGAGAGAAGCAAGGCAAGTTGACACAGTTCTAAAGTAGTATAAACAAATATTGACTTTTTTCTTAATTATAGAAATAGAAAATACTAATAATATTTCCTCCTAAAAGTCACTAAGAAAAGAGAACTTCTTTATCTGATATGATAATAATCATAATGCTTTGCTGGGTTGTACATTGGAGCTATGGTTTTCAAAGGCATTCAGCATTGGCCTAACTGATACAGAAATGTTATGGAAATAAGTGGTCAAGTGTCTGTTACAAGCACTGAAGCAGACTTGGTCTGGCACAGAGGAGCTCCTTAAAATTAGATACTGTGGTATAAATTCTGCTTTTAGTGCCTCAGCCAGCCAGCTTTGTACAGAAATTTCTAAGTAGATAACATTGTTGGGTCTTCAGTTTTCTACTTTGCAGTGCTCCAGAGTTTGCACAAGCTTCACCTTTATGTATCCCACGATAGCTCCGTGACAGCTATTCATATCGGCACTACTCAGAGGCTGGATTCATTTTTAAATGCTTCTCCCAAGCACATTTTCACAGTTGGCATTTAGTGTAGATGACACAGCTTACTTTTCACTGGCTTCAACAATCAAGATCACCATGCATCTGGGGATTTTGTACTGTAGCCTGCATGCGGGAGGTTGGCTCCGAGTTGTCTCAGTTGTGTTTTCAGTTCCCTATTGATGTGGGATCTGGTAGTAGCTCTGACCCAGAGTTCTGGAATTGATTCAGATAACACTCTCTTACTCTCCTCTCATGCTGTTACCACTGAAGTGCACAGTTAAAAGGAGATCACAGATCCGAGAGTCTTAAGTACGGTTGCTCTGAAGGTTTTCACTGCAGAGGATGTGTTCTGTTCTGAAGATCACATGTGTGAGAAAGGTTTGCTAAGTTAAAGTGAAATGCATGCTTTTCAAATGATATAGGGAGAGTTCTCATCAGGAGTGGATTTTTTTGTTTGTTTTTGCTCCTGCAGGTTCACTGTTTCAATCTGGCTATATTTACTCCATCACTGTGAAAAGGATCTGTGTGGTATACTCTATTTTATTGATCCGAAAGAAATGTATAGTACTCCTGCTGTATTTCTAAATGAGGAAGGTAAGGGGTATTCTTAACGGCCTTCAGAAGGGGTCTAATATAGTCTTTATAGATCTGTGCCTAGGAATAACACTGATCATTATATTATCAGACCTATTTTCTGAAACTGAGCCCTGGCAAAATGCTTTATTTTGATGATAGTGTCTCAATAGGAAAGTAGCTACTAAATTAAAAGGGTAAAACTGAGAAATAGTTGCATAGCATCTGGTCTTGTCTAACTTCAGGAAATGTCTGCTTTGTTAGGAGAATAGACTGGATCTTACAGGTCAGGAACATACACCGGGATTAAACAATCTTATCTCAATGAACAACATCTGTTATTATTATTGAAGTATTATTTTAGTCTTGGTCTCAATTCTTGTATATGTACTACATGAAAATTTTTGAAAATTTGAAATAGCCTCAGAAAAGGTCCAAATGATTCAAGGTCTTGCCTATATTGCAATAGTAATGTAGCAAGAAGCACAGTCTGTTTCCCTATCCAAAAAAAAGTTAAGCGGTAGGACTGTCTTAGTCTAGCAACACTTGCAGCAGAGAAATATTCCTGCCAGAAGGTGACTGACTCTTCAGCCTCTTGGTAGTGAAATTCAGCAGCTGGGAGCTGACTGGCTGGCTCATAGAGGAAATAAGTGTGCAGAGTTTTAAAAGTGCACACCTGGCTTTCTCATAAGACATTACATTTTTTCCCCTTCTTTGCAAGTTTCGTAACTAATCTTTTCCTCTCTGTTATTTTTGCTATTTCTGTTTTTTTTCTGTCTTGTAACCAATCTAGGTAATTAATCTATCCATTATAAACTGGATTTTTTCTTTGAAGAACAAACAAAAATAGCAGTTTGTTTGGAAGTTATCACCTTGATGCAAGATTTGCTTTGAGGGGTTTTAGGGCCAGTTTTATTCTCAGCCTTAGACTAAATTATCATAATAATCTGTTCTGGTCTTAAGAGCTCAAACCATGAGACTAGCTTCTGCAGGTCCAAGTATCGGAGGGTAGAGTCATCTTGTACTTGATCATTGCATCCTCACGTGCTATCCGTTTAGCACTGAGTAGACACCGTAGTCTGCTCTGCTGTTTGCTGCAAGACATGTCTGCTTTCTGGTGTTTGAGATCAACTGTGGCACCCTCCCTGTCTGCCATACGTTTAGTGTGTTTATCCCTCAGACAGTTGGTTTTGAGTCTGTGGTTTAATGTGGGAGCCTGGGCATTAGCATCCAAGATGTGTAACTGAAATGTGGAGCAAGTTTCCCTGGGATTCTGAGAGAGCTGATGTATGGCTTGGCGAGTGCCCAGATCTCTGTTGGTAGTGAAGAGGATGAAGAAGACAGAAGTGCTATAACTAATACATTAGGAACCCCATTCTTAATGTTGATATTTCTGTGGTGTTTATTTCCTTTTTCTTCCTTTTTTTGCTGTCAGGTTATGTGCATATTCAGATGCACCTCATGAGAGGAGATGACCTTGCAGTGAAAACTAGCTTCAGCCTTCCTCTCAAGCAGTGGTTTCGACTGGATCTTTCTTTTAAGGGCGGACAGGTATGCGCGCTACTGAATTAGAGGTTCACGACTGAGATGTGTCTAATTTGATTATGCCTTTGACAAACCCCTTAACAGCTGAGAAAGACAGAAATACTATAATTTGTACATGCTTACATAGCGAAAGAATGAAATGTAAAACTAGAAATTGTTGGGAGATGTTCAGACCATCCAACTTAGGGAAATCAACTTAGATGCTTAAGATAAGAGAATTATCTTAATTCTGTGTATTAATTTACTTAGAATTACTGTGTATTCGGTGGCTATGTTCGTGTACACTGTTGCTCTCTAGAGACTGTTGACTTTACAGGCAGCCAGTACTCCTTGCTTAGATACCTTGTCTAAATACTTGAAGTTACATGGTGTGAAAAGCTCTGAGGGACTTTGCACTTGGAGGCTTAGGTGTTTTTACCGTTCTGATATGAGAATTTACATGTCTGGTCTCCTGTACGGTACCATGCCTCTTGCCTAGATGTGTTAGCTAACAGGGAGGCATGTGCAGTTTCGAAGTTTTGCACATTTGACAAAGTGACATAGGATTACCTACCTTTATAAGACCAAAAAATATTACAGTATCCCTCTGTAGTAGATAAGTAATTTACATTTTAATAAATCACAATTGTTTTTTCACAGAACCTTCCAAAAGCAGCACTGAAAATGCAGGCTCCCTGCCAAAGTTCTCTGAACCTCCAGCTACTATGATATTAGGGTGTGAAAATAATAAAAAACCTTAGTCTTCTATTTCTCAACTTCTTTCTTCTTGAAAATGGTTGAATAGATTACATACTGAATTGTAAAAATAATTGCTAATTAATGGCAAGAACAACTAAGTAAATTTAAAGTATGAGATAAATTACTGGTAAAGCTGAAACAATGTTTTACTGAGAGAGCAATGTACAGACTAAACTACTGTGGTTCCTTTTGCACCCCACTGTTTTTAAGTATGTAAGTGGTGAGCAGACTGATTGTCTTGCAAGAAAATAGGGTAGAAATGTGTATTTACTTTTAATATCATATGCTTTTAAATATATTGTTAAAAGGAAAAATGAAAAAAGTGTTTTATAGCATCAGAACTGTCTTTTTCTGCTTGTTTAAATTGTAGAAATAATTTTAGTTCGTGGGAAAGGGAATGCCCTATGGGTTTTGAAGCTCAGCTTCAGGTACAAATGTGAAAGTTCCTGTAAATATTGATACAGGATATATTAGTCTTGACCTTTTGGAAATTTGTACAATTAGATTAAGGAAAATATTCTCATTGAGAGCAGAGTGAATTTATTCAGGTGTGAGATAAAACCTGTGGTCAATAAATTTCCACTTCTGGACAAAGTAAGAGGGCCAGGAAGAGTTTAATGAGCACTCTTGTGGACAGAAGAGGAAGTAGGACCGAACCTAAAAACATTTTAGTACTTGGAGCCATTCTCTGGAACAGATAAAGCTGTGGTTTGGTTCCATCTTACTAACACTTCTTCCTGTAGTATGTTTTTAAATGCTACAACCTCAAAAGGTACAGAAGAGTCTCCTTATTTAGGCACTTTGTGTCCAAAGAAGGGCAACAAAGCTAGTGAAGGATCTAGAGAACAAGTCTTGTGAGGAGTGGCTGACGGAGCTGGGGTTGTTTAGCCTGGAGAAAAGGAGGCTCAGCAGAGACCTTATTGCTCTCTACGACCACTTGAAAAGAGGTTGTTTGCAGGTGGATGTCAGTCTCTTCTCCCAGGTAATAACTGATAGGATGAGAGGAAATGGCCTCAAGTTGCACCAGAAGAGGTTTAGATTGGGTATTAGGAAAAAATTCTTCACTGGAGAGGTTACCAAACATTGGAGCAGGCTGCCCAGGGAAGTGGTTGAGTCACCATCCCTGAGAGTATTTAAAAGATGTGTAGATGTGGCACTTAGGGACATGGTTTAGTAGTGGACTTGGCAGTGTTAGGTTAAGGATTGAGCTTGATGATCTTAAAGGTCTTTTTCAAGCTAAATGATTCTGTGGTTGTATGATTATTTCACTTCCATCGAGATACATTTAGTCCAGCATGACTTGAGATAAAATAGATAAATTAGGGAAGGTTGGGAAATTAGGCATCAAGAAATTAAGAGCCAGATTTTAAGAGCATCTGAAGGTGCAAGAAGAGTAAAAGCTTCAGCAAAGTACAGATGTCTTATAACTCAACACAGGAAAGAAACAGCTGAAGTAGGAAACGTGTACTACTTTTGCTATTTTTTGTTGCTCATGGTTGGCCAGGACAGACCAGTGCCAATGCTTTCCATTAACCTCTTCTGACATATACCCTCTTTAGTGCAGAGGAGATGCAACAAGCTGCAGCTGTAATCTTCTGAACTAGTTGAAATGGATTAATAAATATACCTTCTAATATTTTGTTTATTATAATTAATATTTTATGTTATTTTAGATAGAAGTAAGCAGTGTTGGGAAGAATTTGAAAAGACATCATCATCAGTCTTTTACGTAAGCAGCGTTTTCCCTTTTGTTGACTAATATGTGTATATGTGTTCAGATATGGAAAATGGGAGAAGGAGAGCACAAGTTTGTAACTGAGATTCCAAACGATTTTCAGAGTATCTGTAGTATTCTTCCAGTCTATGCTTTCAAAACCAGTTTTCATTACTATGTTTACATGGAGCATGAGCTGAATAATTTTGTTAATGCCGTGAGCTAGTTGAGTTAACATGCTGCATGATCTAGCACTGGAGTCTGATAACCCTCCATAAAAAATGGTTGGAAGGTCAGTGGCATTAGGATCAGTCTTCAAAAGAAGTCTTGGTCTTACTGAAGTCAAGAGAAGTTTTGCTGTTGCTGTGAGAGAGCTAGGATTTCACCAGTGAAATTGTTTCCTGCTTTGCTTAGGTAGAGAGCAAAATTTCTACCAGAAATGTTCTTCCTCTATCCTTTACTCTAAGCAACTGAATAATTTTTTTAAATGGCTCTTTAATTGTTCTCTTTCCCTGTAATTTAAGATTGACTCACTCTTGTGCAAATAATTTAAAAAAACACTTTTTAATATGGAAACTATGTAACAGTAAATTGCATGGCAGACTTAAGTGTTATACCTTCTCTGTTGTGGTTACCCAGAAATTGTAAACTTACACATAGTAACTCTAAGAGACAGATAACTTACATTTTCATATGCCAGTTTTAGAAAATACAAGGGAGGGGTGGAGCTGAAAATTTTGAGGTTGTGTAATGATGCATAAAACACCAGAAGATACCTACAGGTCAGAAAAATAAAACACCCTGCTGGTTTAATATGCTTGTAGACAAGGGATTTGTTAAAAATACTCCAGAATTTATCACACTAAATTGCAGAGTAGATTTTGAGAGTAAACAGACGAGAAAAGCAAAAAATACTGGCAGTGACTTTAAGGCTGTCAGTTATGGAAATTCTGAGATACAAATTTTGGTGTGTTTTTTTTCTTTCATAGTACCTTTTGATAGCCAGCTGACTTTTCTTTCATGTTCAAGTTTTAGGGAAGTTTTCTATTATGATGACACTGCCGGATACTTTGTTCTTGGAGGCAGTGGATATGTAAATGGTATTGAAGCATTCTTTGGACCTGTGATATACTATCGTCTCAATGTGTTGGAAACAGAACAGGTAAACAAAAGCAGTATTTGGAAATGTTTAAATATTAGCAGCCAGCTATGGCTGTATTTTATTTTGTTTTAACTCAAGCTCTTAGCAAGTGATAGACTTGCTATGAAGCATAATAGTACTTGGGAATATATAACCGAAATATGATCATGTTCTGCTGAAATCTAGGAATGTTAGTTATCACTTAAAAGGCTAAAAGATAAGACTTATAGAAGCAAGTATGTAAAGCAATGTTCCTGAATCTGTATTTAAGTAAGGATTTATTTTCAGTGTTGCTTTGTTTCCCAGACTTTTTGATGATACAGTATTGAACATGTGATTAATTTATGGTTTTGTTGAAATTGGTGGTAAAAGTCATGTAGACTTGGTCAGTTTGGGAAGTTCATCCATGGTTTCTTGGATTATGCTGACTGTTTAAAGTCATAGTCTATTGTGGCCAGCATCAGGTTGCCTGGCACATTAACATGATGTGCCAGAGAAGCTGATCGTAGTAAACAATGTTTCCTGGTTTTATTTGCCTACAACACTTCTTTCTACCCAAGCACAGGCAACAACAGGTACTGTAGATGCCATTTATCTATGATTTGCCTTTTTATAGATTTCTAACCCTCTTCATGATAAAGAAACAGTGGAACAAATTGAACTCTACTATGAGAGATGTATGGACATTCGAGAAATTGTTTATGAGTACAGATACATTGTAAGGCAAGGTGAAAAAGCACAAAGAAATCGTAAGTGTTGATCTGTGATGTATGAATTTTAAACTGTCATCTTTGGAGACCTGTTTTCTTTCCTTTTACCAGAATCTGGATAACAGTCACCAAAAGTAAACTTAAATTCAGCCATAACAAGAAAAAAAGGCAATTTGAAAAGTTTAGCCTTGTTACTGGTATCTAAAACTATGGGTTTGTCCCTGCAAAGACTTTTGTGCCATGGAATACAGACTTAAATCATGTTCTTGGTAGCTCTTCTCTAGTAAGACAGGTGTATAAAGGGACAAAGAAACACTTTCAAGCTTACATGTAAGCTATTTGATTGCCTTTCCTCCATTTCATTCCCAAATGACCCTAAAGGCACACGTATTTTAAGCCCTTTCCCCAAAATGGGTGATTTTTTCTAGAATGTCTCTGCCACAGTTGCCTAATGTACAGTAATTGACAGGTATATACCAAAGCAACTACTGTAGTGAAGGAAGAGTAACATAGGTTGTGTGTGCTGAAAACTAGCTTATGTTTCCAATTGGAATTTGATTGCATACATTGTGACCGGAGTATGGAGGAGAGTAGAAAAAATCTTACCTATTTGTAACTGGTCTGTGCTAGCTGTATGAGTTTTTAGCACTACTTTTTGTTAAGGATGTGTTCATCTTGTCCATGAATTTTTAGTTTACCCTAGAAACATCTTTTTTTCTACCAAAAGCTTATTTTAAAGACCAGCCAAGTCAGCTTTCATGTCTTAAATATGTTGTTTTCTCTAGGTTACTGTGAAAACTATTATTTGGAGCTGATTCACAACTATGGAGAAAAATCTAAATGTGATGCCTTCATGTGGGGAAAAGAGCTCAGGGAAAAGTACCACACTTTGTTCAAACTGTTACAAGAGATGGATTTCAGTGCTGCAGATGGTAATCATATTTTATTTTATTGTTCTTAAACAACTCCATATTATATGTCATTTAAGTTAGTATGCTTTGACTTCAGTTTGTTTTACACATTTTTGTTCATATCAGCTAACTTAGTAAAGGAGTGTCATGTGACTTATATGTTGTGCTGCAAATGAGGGATGGCTTATTTTGTAGAAGGAAATAGAGATATCCTTATGCTTTTAGTGGTTAGTTACTTTGAGATGGTCTTCTGGATTTTTATTCACTCCTCTTATTCAATAGTACCTTTTATCTCCAGGAATTTTGGTTGTCTGTATTGAGAATAACATTCAGTGTGAGAAATAACAAAATCTGTCTCAGTCCCATTAAATTAAGGAGGGGAGATCCATTCCTGATTTTAACTCTTGCAATAACTGTGTGTCCTATGTTTTATTTTTGGTGTTAGAAGATGGAAGTGATACAGTTCTAGAAGTTGGCCGGAGGATATTTGAGAAGGTTGCAAAGGGTCTGTCCAGCGCTGATGGCCTCAGCAATATGGGCTTCTCTGTTCCTCTCTTGGTGGATTCAAGTTGTTGTGGATACCATAAGGCTTCTTATTTTCTTGCAGTTATATTTGAAACAGGGCTAGGTGTGCCTGTCGATCATACAAAGGTAGAGTATTTAATATGCTTGGTTACGTCCGTGAAATTACCTTTAAAGGCAATTTAGAAATGGAATGGATTTATGATCAATTGAATTTAAAAATGTGAAATGGCCCCCAGATCTAGGCTGTAGTTGAAGGGATTCCCCAAAACACCTACTCTTAAAAAGCCCAGTGGCAGTGAAGTCTTTATGAACTCCTGATTGTGGGAATCTTTATCCTGCTCATCCAGAACAAGGAAATCAATACTATAGTAAGACCTAAAAATGGTGGTAAAGTGAAAAGCAGGGAACGTAATGCTTTTCTCAGTCACTGAGATGGTAGGATGAAGTAATAACCGCAGAATCACCCACAGTCATTTGTAGATGGGTATGGAAAATGTCTCACATCAGGCAAATGTCCTAAAGTGGAAAGGTTGCACAGTACGTTCAGGAAAGAAGTCCCATTTTACAGTGTGCAAAAATGTGGTGCTGAGTATATTATGGTCAGAGGTTTACAGGTAAGCAAAGTAGAACAGTTTTATTTTGGAAAAAAACTGACCATGCTTCAGCTGAGCAACTGCAGAGCATATAAACTCCTGACCTTTTAGTTAGGTTGCAAATAACTGAAATGTTTCCATGTGATTCCATTGCAAGGTCAAATAAAGTGGAAGCATTTATTTATCACTGGAAGAGGGCTATACTGAAATTGCCAATGTGTATTTAATTGTGATATAATAGTGTAATATAAAATGCTCATAAAGAATAGCAGATCTGCCTAATGTGGTTACAGGATGCTAAATCAGAACTTCTCCTCAGAGGCCAGTCTGAGACCAAGCTCACTGCAGTTTTTCAAACACAAGAAACCTTAGACAGGAGCCTTTTTTGTACCCTAATTATGAAGTATACCTAGCGCTAATTATGGAGACGAAGTAATTTTATTACTGGTTCCGCTTCAGATAGTGTAGGAAATAATTTAATATCCCATGCAAATGGAATACTACTGTTTTATTACTGTGCAGGTGAAAAATAATAGTGCTGAAAATGGTTTTGGCAAATTTGCAGTACCTCAACTATTTCCAGCACCAATTACTATCTCAAGGGAGCTTTGTGCTGAAACCTTGTCAGCCACAAGTCCCATCCTTCTAGTCCTGTCAGATCCTTGGGGTGAGATTTTCAAGTGCTGTTTGTTAACTTCCATATGTTTCCACTGAATTCAGTGCAAAAACTCCAGTTGGCATCAGTGAGACTAGTTAAGTCACTGCTGAATATAAAAACTGTCAGAGCATAATTAACACTATAATAAAGTAGCATGAAAATTTGTAGCACCCTTAGTGGTGGCAGAGTAACTGCGATACTTGAAAAGTATTTAGAGATTCCATTTTTTCTTTCCAATCTTTCTATACATATAGAAGGCATTTTAATGACTTTAGGGCAGTGCTTGATTTTGTAACTCTTTACATGGTATAGCTAGTATGTCAGCTACCAGTATGAACACTGTTCCCTATGAATCTCCACCAAAGCGCTAAACTTGTGAGATGTGCAGTGAATTCACTCTTGTTTATGTCTGTTGATTTTTGCCAGGGACTGCTGTATAGTTTGGTTGGCACTCAGGGGAATGAGAGACTTGCTGTAATGAATCTTGGCTATAAACACTACCAAGGCGTTAATAACTATCCAGTTGATTTGGAGCTGTCCTATGCTTATTACAGTAATATTGCAATAAAGACATCATTGGATCAACACACTATAAAAGGGGAACAGGTAAGAATTATAAACGGATCTAAATTTCTTTTCTATGACTTTTCATATTTTCATTAATTTTCATATTAATTATGTAGCTAGAACGTTTCTGTCTTGATTTACAAATGTTAGCTCATCTGATTGGTGTGCCTGCCCATGGCAGGGGTGTTGGACTAAATCATCTTTAAAGGTCACTTCTAACCCAAACCATTCTATGATTGTTACGAAATCCCCCAAATTATATGTAAATATCATTACTCTGTTTCTTAGCAAGGGGGAAACCAAATCAAAGTTAGGCTCAAATCCTCAGAATTGTCCACATGAGTATCTTTCAGTAAAGTCTAGGTCTTATTCTTGGGCCCTAATTCCTCACTGAGATTTTTAATTATTAATATAATTTGATGTGTTTATTAAGCAACCGATCCACTGTTTCAGTAGCCAGCCATCATGAAGTTCATGTAAAAGATGAATTGTTCTTTCCATACTCACACCTTTCCTATAATCAAATGTAAGGATTTGGCTGTTAAATAGGTATCTGATGAGATAAAGTTTACAGTTAAATTCTTTTAGAATAAGCTGCTAAACAGGAGGTAACACAACTTTTATCTGTGAAGAATACTGAAGGTAGGCTAGTACTAGGATCCTGGCTTATCAGGAAGAAAGATTATTGTACAAAAAAAAAAAAAAAAAGAGATATTTTGATTGCTGAAGAACTAAAAATCAGTAGATAGCCACCTAGATAAAAGTGCTGTAGGGCAGGTCTTCATCAAGCTTTCTGCCAGCCTTTTTTTTTATCTTTTAAGAGAGATTTCTACAGGAACTAAAAAGCCTTAAAAGGTTAAAAGAACTTCTTTGCCATTAAGTGCATTTAAAACTACAAAGGTGGTGGGTGGTTTTTTTCAGTTGTTGACACCTTGGCATATCTTCTCAGTGTAGAGCGGACTTAAGAGTTTTGTACTGTAATGAGGCAACAAATGTTTTTTACATCAGATGTAAGGATGGTTCTTAATTCACTGGCCAACAGAGGAGTAGTGAGAATTCTAAAACCCAGAATGATAATGAATTTTTAGGGTTAAACAGGAAACGGGCAACATTTTCATTTTGTTGGCAGATGTATGAATTCATTGTGTAATCATTTTTTTGTGTTCACCTACTCTTCAGGCATTTGTTGAACCTATAAGGCTGATGGATGATGAACTCCTAAAAGCTCAAACAAAAGAAAACGGTGATGTCTTTATGTGGTTAAAACATGAAGCAACAAGAGGAAATGCAGCTGCACAGGTATAAAGTGGTACACCTCCCTTTTCTTGATTTTATACACGTGTTGTATGTACATCTGACTTTCTAAGAAAGTTGTAGAGGAGAGTGAAGTGGATAGACTTTTTCTCTTTCTACCCAGAATTGCTTCTATTTCCCATGTTTCTGTCTGATAATATCCAGTGACTGTGTAAAAAGCTATAACAATGATGCAAGGCAAAAGGGAAGAGTTGTCAAGACTTAGCGACCCCCTTCTCTGATCGTTTTCACTGGGTTTGTATTTGACACGGTACAGTTATTGCTGCTGATCTGAGACCAATAACACTGAGCCATGTGCATGCATCAAAGTCTGCCTTTATCACTTACCTCTGCACTTAAATCAAGACAGACTTTCATGGAACTGACAACTGTAAAAAATAACCCTACTGTAGATTTAATGTCAGTATATTTCACCACTGGGAAGCCCTCTGAATATTCTTGATAACCAATTGTTTTCAGACTGTTGAGGACATTTAACTATTTTCCTCACGTATTTAAAATCCATTTGAGCCTGCAAAAGCCTGCTCCTGCAATTCCAGTCTCAATACTAGCATTTATAACATTAGCGTTTATGTTTTCTTTTAGCAACGGTTGGCTCAGATGCTGTTTTGGGGCCAACAAGGAGTGGCAAAAAATCCTGAAGCTGCAATAGAATGGTACGCAAAGGGTGCAATAGAAACAGAAGATCCAGTGTTAATATATGATTATGCCATTGTGTTATTTAAGGTAAGTCATGTTTCGTATTTTAACTTCTAAAAAAACATTCCTATGACATGAATGTTTGTAAGTTACCTGCAGTGACACACTGTGAGAGTGTATACAAGTGCTTTTAGATTTGTCTTTGAAAATCAATCAATAGTTATGAAGCTAAGGTTGACTTTTACCAGTTACACACAAAAATTTTAAAAAGAGCAAGTTAAAAGCAGTTTAGTCACTTTGTTGCTAGCCAGATTCAGGACCAAAATACCACATAAATTGTAGATCCTAATTCTGTATAATGGCTTGTCACCTCAAAAATCTAACCAACTAGTAGGTAGAGGCCTTGGTGTAGAAATGCAGGTGAAAGTTCAGTCCTTTCTTAGAACTCCATTTATTAGATCTCTGGGAATTTTTTTTTAGTAGGAATTAAAGTCTGCATACAGTTAGTTTTTCCCTGCTAGAAGCAGTAGACAGCAGTGGCTACACTCAAGCGTAACCTGGGTTAAATAAGTTGTATCAGCTGAGCAGTGTCACCCATAAGACATTCAACGGTACTAAAGGTTAGATATATTAGTGAAGAACTGTTAGGTCTTCATCTCATTCTTTTGATGGAATGGATGGGCTGTCCTCTACAAAATGCTTGCTTAAGTTTTGCTTGTGTTAATTTTGAGCACCCATGGTCTGTTTGACCCATGTCCAGAATTAATTGATATGGACAACATTAGCATGACATCTGTGTACTTCCTCTGGAGACACTCTGACATCCTTTTTCAGGAAAGCTGAGAGTTCTTACTCCTTGCCAAATTGTGGACAATCTATGCACCTTCGAATGCTACTAATTCTTCCTTAGCTGCCAAAAATTAAAGATCTGTGATATTATTTACCCATAAAAATCACTTGGATTGACTGGTGAAGTAATTCTTCCTAGTCTTTGTAGAGCTGTGAATGAAGGATAAGCACAAAACTTTATTGTTGTTGTTGTAGCTGTTTAAAGCTGAGTAACACCTAGTAAATAATAGTATCACTGTTAAAATGCATTTTATGTGTGAATTTTCGTTAGCCTGTATTCTGTATTTGTAAACAATGATTGTTTCATATATCCGTTTCCTAGGGCCAAGGTGTGAAAAAGAACACAAAACTGGCTTTGGAATTGATGAAGAAAGCAGCCGCCAAGGTAAAATGTAATAAATACTTTATTGTAAAAGTCATATACCAGGTGCTAATAATAATGAACTGATTTATATAAAATGCCTGTTACTATAATTCTGTGTAAATACTGGTTGCTTCTCCCAATGTCATCACCATGAATGGTGAAAGCCTTTTTCCCCCAAATTGAGAGACTAGACTACTTGAATGGCCACTCAGCCAAAATTTTTGTGGAAGAAAAGTAATTCTCTCTACTTAGATCTTTTGGAACTTGATGATAGTTAAGTGATTAGAGAGTGAATAGTTGTTCCAGGAGTATGTTTTTGCCTCATATTCCTAAGCATTTTCCTCTAGACCATACTAGGTATATTTTTTATAGGCTTGAGCTTTTGACATGGTGATCTTTCCAGACAGGTAGAGATAACTGCCATCTTTGAAAATCCATGCCAGCAGGCTTCACTATAATAACAGAGCATCTTTAAGGTGCAATGTGAATGAGAAAGAGCAACAGCTGAGGTCTGGATTGTACTTCCACAATCTGCACAGAGTGATGGTGCACTCCTGCAGCCTTCAGGAGCTGAAGGCAGAGTGGTGGCTTCCTGTCCAACCCCCCTGAGCTGTGGTGGTTTACGGCTACTTCTCTCTGCACAGAGTTAATGCTCCTCCAGGGGATGCTGGTGACTGGAAAAAGACTGCATGTCCTTTCTTAGGCCAGCTGTTCTCTGCTTCAGAGAGGAGACCTTGATGTCCCAAAGCCTTCTGGTTTTTTCCATAGCATGGGGAAACATTGACAGGTGCCACAAAGAAGAGGAGCCTTGCTCCATTTAATAATCTAGTACAGTCAGTCAGATTAGCCAGGCCATGATCTGGTCCTAAGTATAAAAGTAAAAGAGTACCTAGACCTTTAATACCTTACTAGCTCTTAGAACCAGAACTAGTTAAATTACTGACAAGGGACAGTAGGACTTCACTGCTGAGCACCATCAGAAAAGAATTGTGCCTGTTCTGTCTTTCCTTTGAAAGAGGAGAGACTACCTCTTCTACTGCCTGTTTGGGAAAGGCTTGAATAAACTGAGTGGCTTTCACAGTGTGATCAAAATTCACTTGACTCAGGATCTGAGGAACCGATTCCAGGAAGCATCCTGGAGATAACAATTTCCTCACTCTCCTTGAACCCAGATACTTATGTTTTTATGCTCCTGTACAAAAATACAATTATTGAAAAGTTTAACTGCTTTTGCCTTTTAATGGGTTAGTAACACTCTTTAAATCTGAAAGAAAAAAGGGATAATGTTCCAGAGGGCCTTTGTAAGTGCCAGTAGTGTGCAGTTCTGTCTACACAAATTACAGGAGACCACTGTTCAGCACAGAAGGCAACAGTAGCAAGCAAATAACTTGTGTTTCTGCACTGAGATTCCTTAGGTGGCTTTTACCTTATGTCACTGATCTGGCATGGTTGCTATTTAAACATACATTATAAAATAGGACTAAATAGCATGTTCATATTCATTGGTACAGACTAATTTGAACTGCTGGCATACTTACAGCCACCATATGATCCACCAGTTTAGGCAAGGAGATGGTAACTCATTGCAACCAAAATAAAAACTGTCCAGGAAGATTTTTTCCTCTTGATCCATAATTATTGATGCAAAGATGCAACTGTATGATGGCATGTAGCACTATCTTAAGCAGATCTGTATGATGTTGGTCAAATACATTTTGAAAACAGCATCACAAACTTGTGTTCATTGCTTCCTGTTTATGCTTAGGGAAAAGTTCTGATTTAAAAGAAGTGGGGTTTTTGATTGCTAGCGCTGTCAACCAGGTTCTGACACCTATTCAAGAATAGGTGTCCTGTTTTGGCTTTGCAGAGGAAACAAGAAAAACAGTTGCAGTTTTTTGTTGTCAACAAGTACAAATCTGAATGCAGACATGGCTAAGACTATAGAGTAAGACAGCACTGGAGTCTTATTCCTGGTTCTCGCTACGAGGTCAGGAGGGAGAATAGTGTGAAAAAAAGCCAGCAAATCTTTACGTCCCTTAGTCCCAGATCAGTGTAATTTCGGCTGGATCTGTCTGCCAGACATCTAGAATATATAGACAAGGTTACGAGAGCACCCAAAGTCAAGCAGCAGGTTGGAATTGCAAAGTGACCCAAAGCAGAATCAAATGTGTGACGTGAGACTGCTCTTCTCCTTCCCTAAGGGCTTGCCCCAGGCAGTGAATGGATTGGGATGGTACTACCACAATTTTAAAAGAGACTACAGAAAAGCAGCTGAACACTGGTTAATTGCTGAAGAATTGGGGAATCCAGATGCATCGTACAACCTTGGTGTCCTTTATTTAGATGGGATTTACCCTGGAGTACCTGGTAGAAATCAAGTGAGTAAATATTTAATAGTACTATTTCTTACATTAGGGCCCAGTTTAGAAGTTTTTGCTTCATTTTCGAGACCGCTGTGTTCACTCTGAGTTGGATTTTGATACTTCTATCACAAAGAAGGGTGTTACTGGGGAATTCAGTCAGATTGCTTAGAGAGAGATGTTACTCAAATATCTCAGTCATACTTATGTGTGTGTTTGTGTTCCTTTAATTTAGAAACAAAGCAGGTGCAGGTTTAGCTCCAGGGACTGCCTCTGCTTTCCTCCTTCCAGAGACAGCAGGCAGGATAATGTATGCTCTCACATCGTGTGATCCTTTTGGTATCTCTCAGTTTTAGAATGGAAAGTAGGTAAAGGATGCTTTCCACAATAGATGAAAGCAGCAGAACCTTGTCCTTGAGCTTGTGAACTACATTCACATAGCTTCTGAGACTGTCACAACTACAGTGAGAGACCTTCAAGCCAATGTAACTACTTGCAAATGTAACTATTTAATACACTCCTGGTAGACCGCAATATTTTGGTTTGTCTTTCTGTGACAGTACATTTATTAACTTTTCTCAGTGACATGTGCAGAATTAATTTTCCCCTAATAGGAAGGGTCTACTCAAGTTATATTTCTTTTAAATAACTAGAGAGTTTACAGCCAACAGCACATAGTGAGGCAAGCTGTAATAGATGCAAGAAGACCTTGTGATTGGAGCTAAAAGATGTTTCCAGCATGGCTTGTGGGTTCTGAGATCCGGATATACTCCAGACAGTGAGCATATCTGCTGCCAACAGCAGCAGCACTCACCAACATGTGCATTCGGCAAATGCATTTTCCTTCCTGAGGGACCAAAACACCTTTCAGGGTGGACTGATTATAAGAGTACACCTAAAAGTGCTCAGGCTTCTTTATTTACCAAAGCTATGGGCAAGGAGGCGTATGTTATGGCTGTGATGGATGCTCTGAAGTCCATGCTTACCCACAGAAAATGTATATTGATGGTTAAAGATTTCCTGAAATGAATTATTTCGGGCTGTATGCTGCTTTGGTTTATATTTCAGATTACTATTTCTGAGGGTAAGACATGGAGAGCCACAGAGCCCTCCTGCTTCTGCAACTCTGGCCCGGGCTACTCAGCCTGTGTTATCTTCTATAAACCAGTTTCAGGGGCTTGAGTACCATGGTTGCACACTGCTGGGCATACTGAGCATTGCTGCTCCGCCCCAGCCCTCACTTAGGCATCGCCAGAGCAGAAGTCCTGTTTCCCAAGACCCCTTGTTAATCTCTCTACTAGTGAACAACTAATTTTACTTTTGTCAGTATACACAAGACTTGTATGTTACCATGTGTTAGTTACACATTTAGACACTTTCCTCTTTGACATTCCATATATTACCGGAATTTATGTGTTTAAAAACCTTTTCCCAGTCTAAACTATTAAAAAGTTAGAAGAAAGGTATTAATTTCACCTAAGTACATTAAAGTACTTAAACTGGACTTGTATGTTACCATGTGTTAGTTACACATTTAGACACTTTCCTCTTTGACATTCCATATATTACCGGAATTTATGTGTTTAAAAACCTTTTCCCAGTCTAAACTATTAAAAAGTTAGAAGAAAGGTATTAATTTCACCTAAGTACATTAAAGTACTTAAACTGGCTTGCCCTCATTAGCCAATTGCCTCTTTTAATTCATTTGCTGAAATTAATCCCAGGAAACAAAACTCAGTAAACGTTAATAATGCAGCCTTGCGAATTGTGTCTTGTTTCTTCACAGACAGTTGCTGCACGCTATTTCTATAAAGCTGCTCAAGGAGGACACATAGAAGGGACTTTACGATGCTCTCTGTACTACATCACAGGAAATATGGAAGACTTCCCTAGAGATCCGGAAAAAGCTGTAATGTAAGGAATGAAACCCTTGGTTAAAGGAGAATATATTTCTGGTGGGATTATCTTGATTAATGGTGTTTTTTGAGTCCGTAGCCTAAGTATCTTGTACTTAATGGTGCTTACCTCCTTGACAAAAGGTTGTTCTGCAGTAAAGTTTAATCCACATGAATATGTATATTATTTAAATGACCAGTAGACTTTGAGAGATGTTGAGTACTTTTAGTACTTTTTTTTTCTGGAACAACTCAGAGAGATTATATGGAACAACTCTGAGACGTATCTAACAAAGCCATGCTTATTCGATTTTCAAGAAATACTAGTCTCCTGATGTGGTAGGACTGATACTTTGTATCAGGAAAAAGGCAGATAATTAGTTATAGCACTTATTAACTTAGGTTTGTTTTCTTAAAAAAAAAAAAAAAAAGAAAAGAAAAACAAGGAACTACTTTTGCTGATAAAAAACATGGGATGTCTCTAGTATGCTCAGAGATGAACGGGCAAAATGTTCTCATTCAGTCGACAGTTAAAAGACTGATGTAGCAATTACTGTGAAACTCCATAGTTTGTCTCATGAAAGAAGTCAGAAAGTGATCCCATATGCTTTTGTGTCCTTTGAGTCAGTGTGAGTTGGGATAATGTTACTGGAGCACAGCTGTTCATTTCTTGTTTTTTGTTCTTTTCTACAGCTGGGCAAAACACATTGCAGAGAAGAACGGCTACTTAGGGCATGTCATCAGAAAAGCTCTCAATGCTTATCTGGAGCTTTCATGGTTTGTTTGTTCTGTTCTCTTCAAATTCATTTTCTATTTTCACTTAACTTTATAGCGTGATAAAATAATTAACATTGGGCCATCACCTCAAAAAAACACAAATAGCAACACCACTGAAATCAGTAGCAAAACACCTATTGACATCAAGGGAGGGAGGAGTTGACCCAAAGCCTAATTCAACAGTTATGACAGAATCAAGTGAAAAAGAGGGAGTTTGTAGTGAAATATTGTTGTACTGGCTGTCTGTGGTTTTCATCCCACAGTACTGTAGCATGTAATGTGTACTGGATTAGCCAGAGGAATGCCTTTCATTTTTAATATACCCTCTGTTCCAAAAACCATATTCTGCTTTCCCTCTTCTGTATAATTCCGTGTCATGAAAACTCAGGCTGCTGGATTAGATTTGTTCTTCTTTTGTATATAATTAGTACTATCTTTTCTATAAAGTGTAATAGGAGGTTACAATATCCAATAAGCCAACCAAGAAGTTTCAAAATAGCCTCCAGGTTAGTGCTCCATTTTTGCAGTGACCTGTAGGCATGAGCATCGGATACTGTACATGCAGGTATCAGGCTGTCACATGTGATTAAAACAGGCTACTTTAGTCCTGCAGCCTCCCTATGCTAGTGCTTAATTACTGCTTCAGGCTTAAGAGATCTATAAGGAACTGCCAGCCTACTGTTCTGAGTAATTGATTCCTAGAAGTTTCTTTTTATTAGGTCCATCACAGACATTTCTCTTGAGATGTGACCTCATTTTTCAACACTGAAAAAGTCTCAGTTAATGTTTTTGTAGCATGTTCTGATGTACAAGCCTGTGACTCTGCCCAGCTCACTCTGCATACAGTCACATGAAAGTCCTGTGCACATGCCAGGTATAGCATTAAGATCCCAGGAGGTCTGGGGTTTGGTCTCTGCCATGGTTTTAAATTGTGTTGTGGAGAAAATCACTGGAAGCGTGACCCTTCAATAGGAAGCTTTAGTAGGAAAAAATTACACCAACTGTTGAGTTTTTTTTTATCTTGTCATTTTAAAACCAAACACGTGCTTTTAAAGACTTCTCTTAATTTTGATTGCTTAATCTTCATAATACCGAGTAGGTGGGTGACAGAGAACATGAAAGAGATGCTGTCCTCTACAGTCATGAGCGGCGCTGTACTACTGTACTGTAATACTGAATTGCTATACCGCAAATGCAAAACTAGCTTTTATTACTTGATTTTACAGTCAGTGAGATGCCTAGATTCCATAGGGGGACTGAGAATGTTATTCTATTCACACATTCAAATATAACGAGAGAAAATTCCTGTTACAAAAATTTCATAGTCTAAAAAGACAGGACAAACAAGTCATTGAAATAAAAGGGTGAAGCTTATACAGGTAGTACCCAGGTGAATGTTTGACAGATACATACACAGCTAAGTTAATTACAGATTTTTTTAAAGTGTAGGAGGTAAGGGTCTCTTAAGAATGTTTTGTCTGAAACATTTAAATAGATAATTGGGCTTAATATCAAATCAACTGTATCATCAGTCTTGCACTTAGAATAAATGTATGCTGGACCTAATCTAGCTTCAGTGCAAGAGAGAAAACTGCAGATTCTTGAGATCTGTGGCAGGTTGTTACACAATGAGCCAACTAAGAGGTTGTTACATTGCCAGTAGATGTAGCTGTTGCATGGGTTTGCCAGCCTCTTGCTTTTAAACGTTCTACCAAAATTTTGCTCTTAGGTGATTTTATCAATTCATTTAGTGGGATTTTTTTAACTATTAACTAAAACGCATGCTATTTTTGTCAGGTTAGTCACTGATTTATTTTATCTTAACGACAGGCATGAAGCTCTGCTGCATTATGTATTAGCAGCTGAAACTGGGATTGAAGTGTCACAGTCAAATCTAGCACACATTTGTGAAGAAAGACCAGTAAGTAAATGTATTCACAGCTCATGATCCCAAAAGGAACACTTGCTAATAATAACGTGATTCTAGTCTCTTATCTGTGTTATGAATGGATGGATCAATTCTTTTCTTTCCAGGACCTAGCAAGGAAATACCTAGCAACTGACTGTGTTTGGAGATACTACAATTTCTCTGTATCTCAAGTCAACGCACCATCATTTGGTATGTATAAGGAATTCTCTCTGAATTTTAATTTTACGGGTTTTTATTTTATTTTAAAAACTACATTTTTTATAACTTCTATGTGAGTGAGCAAGTTAAGGGAAGAGTAATCCCTGCTTATCAGACATTTCCTTTTTGGTAGACAGAAAGGCATTTTAAGTCTTGTGTTTCAGCACAGCTTTTCTGAGAATTTCCTTTTTATGGCATAAAATGGATAAAATTTGAATAAAATAATAAAAAAAGACCAAGCTAAGCCCTGAGAAGGGGCTAGATAGCTAGATATTTAGAAGCCTAAGCAATTGGTTCAAGGTTTAAGAAAAAAAAAATAGCAGTAGACTTTAGGAGCTCATGCTGTTTAGTTTATCAAAAAGAAAATCCAAAAGCAAATATGCTTCCATATCATAATTGAGTCATGAGAAACTAATGAAGGCTAAAGGATTCCTTATCTAATTTATTATGAGTTTTTCTTTAGGGGGTACAGAGTTTATCAACATTGGCACAGCTTACCTTGGGGAACTAAAGGATTCTCTGTTAAGGAAAAAAAAAAAAAAAGACTTATTTACATATAATAAGTTACATTCCTCTGGCCTTAGATTTTACTACACCTGTGATTTTAGTGACTAAGTAATCTTGTTGCCTTTGAAAGAGTTACTCAATATTTGAAAACATTGATCTGATTGTCTCACAAAAAGGTTTAGGTGCTTTGTAAGAAGCACATGGAAAAGTGGAGTGAACATAACAAGGCAGAAACTGAATGCCACATTGATAGAGCCTGAAGCCACAGGAGCTGACAAACCCTGTTAGCTTTCACAAGGAGTTTGTAGATGCCTTAGCAAGGTGCAGTTTTATTCACCCTTCGGCAGATCCGCAATCTTACGTTAGAAAAGGACAATCTTACATTAGAAAAACTTCTGAAGATCAGACTCATGGAGTGAGACTGTGATTTCATTCAAGTAAAGGAGAAAAGACTTGCTAGGTTCAAGAGGGGAAGAATTTTATTACTTTACCTCTTCCTCACATGAGTAACATAACCCCTCTCTGCAGTAGTGGAGCATCAAATCCCCAGTGTAGGGCCTGGGATGGAGAGTCTAACCCTGGCAGCAGAGTATTGCAGGGCTATGTTATCTCTGCAGGGTGACCTCAAGGCCGCTGCCTGTTCAGGAGTGCTCTCTGGGCCAGGGCTGGAGTGATGCAGTTGGTGTGGTTCAGGGGAGCTCTCCTCTTCATGGTTTGCTAAAGCATCCATTGCCTTTCCCTCAGCATCTGTGCCAGCCTATCCACTTAGTCTTTCCGCCTTTGCTGTTGGGTCAGCGAATGACTTGCTTGCTGGAAGTGCTTTGCTATAGTCCCCTGTAAAAACAGGTGGGTTTTCTAGGTAGCTGCCGTAGACACACAGGGCAAGGTGTAGGAGTGTTTCAAACCATTTGGGGAAAGCTTAGGTTAAATAAGCATAGACAGTCATGGGAATTTTTAAGTTCTTCAACACAGATTAGGAATCATGCTTGCTCCTGTCTGGGTCAGTGTCCACAGCATTTCATTACTGTGCAATATCACAGAAAGATGTTTGTAAAATATTTGCTGGGCATTGTTTCCTTCTAGACCAGGAAAATTTTATACCTACCATCGTCCTAGGTTGGGATGGATTTGAAATTAAGGAAATTATTGTCAGCAAAGTTCTGTAACTTTGGGGATGGATTCAGCCACCACAGTGACAGGTACAGAACAAACTTAGACAGCATGTGTTTAAGTCTCTTCAAGTTAGTAGGGCTAGCCTGAATAATAAGGCTACAGGTTGCCCAAGGGCAGATTCAGCAGGTGAAGAAGGAAGCAGTATAAAGTTTCTACATCTCAATTTTGTAAAAGTAGCAATCTGGTTCACTAGATTCGTTAAAGAGAAACCATGAGAAATTTCATTCAAGGTAAGTATTTTCAGTGGGCAGGCTGTTGTAAAGTAGCCACAGAGACAACCAGAGAGAGACTTTTTTTAAAAAATTATGTGCTACTGGTTTCTTCTACAGCTTATTTGAAGATGGGTGATTTCTACTACTATGGTTACCACAACCAGTCTAAGGACCTTGAGCTCTCAATGCGGATGTATGCACAAGCGGCATTAGAGGGAGATTCACAGGTGGGTCTGCAGCTGTAATGTGTTCATAAAACGTCAGAGTTTAGAACAGTCTGAGGATTTATCTGAGACCGATTATTCTGCTTGACTATATCTGCACTGAAGAAACCTGCTAGAATAAGTTATAATTATTTCAAAATAGCTTGTGAGTCAGTAGTTGCTGTTTTATGATAACAGAAGGTAGACCTAGCACAGATGGACAGTCCTAGAATTAATATGTTTTGAAAGCTAAAGGTGAATGGCCTAATGCAGTGCTGCCTTACCTTGGCACAATTGATTCTGTTGTGACCTTGGTATTTTTGCTGTGGCAAGAGGAAGAATTAATAGACTGTTGAGTTTTATTCCATTCCTATCCTTTGCTACGTTAGGATATAAACAAGAAGAATGACCTGTTTCTCTTGGTATCTTGAGTGAATCCCAGGGTGAATTTTGTTCGCTCCACCAACAAAAGGTTCATCTTAAAATTCTTTATAATTAAAAGATACACCATATCACATTACCAAAGACATGCAGTTTCAACACTGAATTTGTTGCCCTCAGACCCTCCTGAAGTTTCCAGGGTGCAGTATTCTGTCCTTATGACAATGTCCCCAGACAGTATCTTGTATGTGAATTTTTTAGAGGTGACATAGTTGGGTTCTGTTTTAAGGATATTAGGATAAAACATTACTGCTGAACTAGCAAAGGAAAGAAGAGATGCATGAGCAGTTACTTCAAAGTATGAAAGCCAGACTTGATGGGGAATCCTGTAATACATCTCATGTGTGTGCATCTTCATGGTTCTGAAGAGACAGGGATGCCTAAGTCTTGTCCAAGAAGGCAAAGCTGTAAGATTAAAGTCTTAAATTGTCTGGGGGAAATTTCTGCTCTCAATTTCACTGTTCAAATTGCTATTGATCTAGAGAGCTAGGTGGAGGTGAATTAAACAGTAACAGAACAGGAATCCATTTCTGCTTAGAGTTATTTCCCTATTAGATAAAAGATTAAGTTTAATATTGGGGCTGCATTTAAAGAGCAACTAAAAATGAGAAAGCTCAGATCTTTTTCCAGATGGTTTCTAAGAAAACAGCATGGTATACAAATGAATGTCAGTTCTCTTGCATTTTCGGTATTTACCTGGGTATATGGTCAGGAGGAAAGGCTTTCATAATTATTCAGTAAAGATCACATTATACTTAATTAATTTATACAAGGAAGTTATAATTATTTAGATACTTTATGCTTACAGTAGACCTTAAATATACATATGAAAATTTAATGTTTAAAAAGCATGTATGCTTTTTTATTGTTAGGGTTTCTTTAATTTGGCCCTTGTCATTGAAGAGGGTAACTCTATACCTTCCTACATTCTGGATCACTTGGAAATTGATCAGGCATTGCATTCTAGTAATACGTCACTTCTTCAGGAACTTTATTACAGGTGAGTCTTATTTCCCCTTAATCAGCATCTTCTGTCTTTATGTGTGAGTAACATTTACTCCAGAGAACAGCAACTCCTGTAATTATTAACTTTGTTCACCTGTATGACTTAAGGCACATTAAGGTCAGCATGTGTGAAATACATAAATTACCTAAATGTATTTCAGTTTATGCCTGTTAAAAGAGACCTCATTATATGTGGTTATCTGAAATAGCAGGGACTAGATTTAATGATCCAGGAGGTCTTTTCCAATTCGATGTATTTAAGTTCCTAAATTAGGCACTGACAATTTGTATACAGTCCAAAACAATCTTTTAATGATAAATTGAGCATAATTTAATTGGAACTTAAAAGTATGTAACTGGCATAATAACAGTCCTGCCTGTTTATTCTGCAAAGACATTCCGGTCTGGCACAGACGTGGCACAGAATATTAGGTACGTGAGAAGGTTACAGGTTGTTGCCTGTGCCAGCACTGCTCATGCACAAACCACCTGGAGACTTCTGGTTCCAGTACAGAACTTAGGTTGCTTAAGCTTACACAGTATTTGGTGAATTTGTGGAATTGCCTTTCAGATGTTTAAAGTAGGAGGAGCTAGCAGTTAATTCATGAAGCTGTGAACCAAGAATGAGTAGTTTATCTTCTGTTTTGCTACTGAGTGTTGTGTGACCCAAAAAAAGCGGAGTTGGTATCAACATTAAAACCTCATTTGTTGATTCACCAACGGTCTGCTGAAATGGTTCTTCACTGCCATCAGCCTGAACTTGTACCCCAAATTACTTCCACTCCACCTGAAATTACTAGACAGATAAATAGGGCTGCTGGACCAGCTGGTCCATCTGGGACTGTAAGCTTGAGCCTGTATTCTGCCTTCACTTGGGCTGAATCCATCTGCTTTGCAACTAGAGTAACTCCTGAGTCGACAGCACTGCAGGGTTTTCCTGTCATCATACACTTTTGTCCAGAAGGGCACATACTTTTTAAAAAATATGTATATAATACATGAATTATATATAATTTTGTATAGATCACACCTATTTTTCAATATAATTTTTAATATAAAAGTTATATATATATGTACACACCCCACCCACACTCAACCCTCCCTCCTCAGCTTGGTAGAAAAGAATCCATTGTAGCTTGAAATAGATGCCTGTGATTTAGCTGTCTAAACTGCCCCAGTAGGCGAAGTCCTAACTGATGGAACTGAGAAAGCTACTCGGCTCATAGCTAGTCAGCAAAAGCACTCTTCAAGCTCTGACTGCGCTGTCTAGTACTCCATTGTCCCTAAAGCGGGTTAAGGCACCAGCATCCTGTGTAGATAAGTAAATTTTGTACATCTAATCTTAAATCAAGTCCTACTGCTGTTGACTCACATTAGTTAGAGCAAAGTATCTTGGGTATGACCTTGCACTGTGACTGCTTGGCAAGGGTAGCCTGGATGCTTAGACCTGTTGTTGACTAATAAAATAAAAAACCTGCTCCTAGGGTAAGGTATTGTGTGCTTAATGAGGTTCATCTGGTATTTCTTTGAATTTTTACTTCACCATCTGTGAGATAGGGATGATACTATCAGCTTGTTTTCCTGGGTTACTGAGGTTTGCTGCAAACCCACTTGAGGTTCCCAGATGACAGATGCCACAAAATTGTAGAGTAAGACTAATTAGTTTTAATCTTCTTGTTGTAGGTGCTGGAATAATAGTAACCAGGAATCCATTAGTCCATGCTCATTAGCATTGCTTTATTTTTACATGAGAGTTTTCTGGAACAATATTTTACAATCTACTGTGGTATGTATTTCTGCTTTGGTACATGCAGAGCTCATTTGGAGCACTACCTTGGCTTTGCATGGCTCTAATTCTGTTTTCAAACTTACTGTCACAGATCTACTTCATGGGAACCTTTCTTTTATCGATTCTGGTTGCATTTGCAGTGCAGTATTTTCAGTCTTTATCTGGTAAGTATTTGTCATAGTAAAACTAAAGAAAAAGAATGATCTCTTTGTTTCAGTAAAAACTTGAAAAATAAAAGCAGGAATTCTAGATTTGGTTGTGGTGCAGCAACTTCTTTGACATGCAGGTAATTTTCTGATCATTGAAAAGGAGTGGATGAAGCAAAGCATAGGTTTAAGCCTGTTGGTTTCTGGAGAATTTCCCTTGGTAAAGGAGATTCTTAATAAAAACATTAACTGCAGGAGATTATGACTGGAAACAAGAGATTATTTCCTTTCTCTCAACATGCAGTGTTGTTAGAGTAATTATATGACTTGGATTTCATGTGTTGTCGCTGCAGTATGCAATGAGACTGTTCCCTGTTTCATACAACTGGATCCATTCAGATACGAGGTGGGAGAAAAAGCGAGGTTCAGAGAGCTGGTACACTGGAGTAACTTAGGAGAAGGCAGTTCAGCCTCTTCAGACCAGTAAAAGAATCAGTAAATACATTCAATCAGCACTTGCAGACTCCTCCTGTCCTAAACTGGAAAGCCTTGCTGTATATGTTGTCGTTTCTGATGGGACAGAGAATATGAAGAGACAGAAAACCAAATGCCAGACTTCAGTCTGTTAAAATTCCCATTATTTTTTTTACTATATTAAAAGAGACATCAGAGACAAAACTACATTGCTCAGGAAAGGAGAAAAAGCCCTACCATCACATGCAAAAATTATAAGTCATCATTTTAAAAGCGTTGCCAGCTTCAAGCAAGTGTTTCATTTCAAATCACGAAACAGGATCTTGGTCGGAAAGTTGTGAAATTAATGTTACCAGTTACAAAAATAGTTTCTTCCACCAAATACATTTTCTTACATTGTGTTTTAACCTCAGTAGGCAGTTTAAGCCTATGTCAGAAAATACTGTTTTCTGACATATTTCCATAACAAAATACAGAAAAAAATTACTTTCCACATTGACAGCCTACCTCTATAGGGGATAGTATTTAAAAAAACCCACAAACCACCATTAAATATACAAAATTATTTGAATTTTAAAATTCCTTAATAGCATTTAAGACATGCAGCTGTGAGTAATATGCTGACTATGGAAATAATTCTGAAAACCTTCTTTATTTTCTTACTAGCTATGACTTATGCAACTTGGGAATCATACTTCATATGTACAAAGTTTATACTTAAAGTTACAGATATTCTTCTTTCAGTATTTTCTAACCTTTTGAGTATTATCTTTATATGTTATTTTATATCCACATACTATTGAAATATTTATAAATAGACTTCTTGGATGCAGTGGGGTCTTTTCTAATAATTTCTTTTGATGTTTTTCCAAAGCCCGTAATTCTTCTGGTACAAGATCAGAACCATCATCAGATGAACTTTCTTCCTCAGGGAATAGTAATGAAGATGCTACTAGACTGGTACAGCAAGATGGATCTACTTTTTCAAATGATTTAGCACAGCAGGAATCAAACCCTCAGAATCCTCTTGTTACAAGCTGAAGTGTAGTTTTCTTACGGTTGACGTCCCATTGGGAAGATGGGATATGAATAACTACAGATCCAAGAACTGGCAACCAACCCCATCAGTGGCATTAATAATTCAGTCCAACAGCTAAAATTGTAGGCAAATTCACTGATCTGATTTCTCCGCTTCAGATTAAAAAACATCCCTGTAGTTTATTTAACACTCCAAACAGGTTATCTCACTATATCCGACACATGATCATACTGTATTTAATTGAAGGACTGGAAGAAAACATGCAAAGTCTTTGCCTAATTGAAGAAGGAGCACCCTTCCCACCGGTTTTGATGAAGAAGTAGGTTTACATATCTAATACCTTACTAAATTGCCTTTACTGCATTTGAGTTTCTTTTGCTGGTGAAGTTACCAGAATTTTCCAAATTGGAAGCATGGAAATCATGTAAAGTTAAATCCCAGCCACCAACACTTTCTAAGCTCCGTGGCACACCAGCCCGGACTTTGATACATGCAGCAATGACAATTGGTTTTTTGGCATTTTGTATTCCATCCTGAGTCTCTGATGTGAAAACTGTTTCATTTTGAAAGTAAAACACCGGGAAGATTTGCAATATGATCATAACCTAGCAGCTCTGCTGGCTACCCCTTGGTCAAAGTTTCACAAATGTCAGCAGTTCCCTGGTGGACACAACAAAATGTTTCCTGCCCTGCCAAGAGCCACTGGTTAAAGAAAGTAGCTTCCCTAATGGATAAATAAAAGAATATTTAAGTGTGAACAGATGACACAAAGTGAATGAACTATTTAATTTTTGATTCTTCCATAGCTAACATTGGCAAGGATTTATTTCATGTTCTACAGTAACTCTTAAAACCATCTAAGTGATAGTTTATTTGATAAATGTTACGTGGGATATGTGGATAATAAGTATGGAGTGCAAATGCCTTCTGTCTGATTTAAAGCTGTCTGGTAAGTGGCTGTAGGAAAGGTCTGACCTTTAAAGCAGGCGTGCGTGCACCTCTGCAAAATAGTGTAGATCACAGACTATAAATTGCATCAATCTATGCATTATTGAGGGTTAAATCCACTCTCCTTGCACTACATTATTTACTCTTGTAAATAAAGATATTTTTCTAATTCAAATTCAGCCTATATGTGGAGGATTATTTGTTTTTTTAAAGCATTAGTCAGATGATACAGTATCTTGCTGTTGCAGATTCTTAAGATCATTATTTAGGTGTCTGTTTTCTTGGCTTCAAATGGGACAATCAATCCCTTGCTTGCTTTGAGGAATACAGCATTCTCACAGAGCAGACCTGGGAGAGTTTTTGGTTTGTTTTTCAAACAAGACATACAAGTTTTCAGTAAGAAATGAATGAATTAAAAGGGAAAAAACCTTCAAACTTTCAGAGAGATTAATATGCATATATATATATATAAATGTATATGTGCACATATCACCAGAGTGTGTTTTGCTTGCCAAAAACCAAACATTCAAAAGTGTTCAGAGAATTGATGCTTAGAGTAAGTAGTTCCATTGAGTAAACAAGGGGAGGCGGGGAGGAAGCAGATGTTGAAGCTTCCCCCCCTCCTTGCCCTCCAGCTGTATCATCACAAAGTGAATTGTGTGCCACACATCTGAGTTTTTCATTTATTTGAATAAGAACAGTGCAAAGAGTATTTTTTATGTTTAGTACAGTTGTAGATATATATTTTGTTCTTTTTATGTAAAGCTAAGTATTTAAGTGTTACAAAGCTGCTTTGCTTTTACATACTAAACTGTGTTGATTTGCAGAGGTTATGTGCTGTGCTTTTGGTATCCATTGTAAATGTATCACCATCATTTTTTTTAGTCTGTTTTGAGCTGCAAAAACTTGTGCAGCTAAATTTGGTTGTATCGGATTCCTTAACACAAATGCATGGATATTTCAAGAATTCTCTCAACTTTACTTTTATCATGTAATAAAAGAAAACAGTATGCAGTTGTATTAAAACTGGGGCAGGTTTAGATGGTAGAAAATAGTGCAACCTTTGAAGACAAGTAAACAACTGTCATAACATTGCATGATGTCTGATACCAAACGGCACATAACTGACGGTCACAAAAAACTATTTGGACATACATGTGGCAAGTCTTGCCTGTAGTAAGCTACATGTGCAAGATGTGTTTTACTACATATGTCATATATAGCAAAACTGAAGCCTCTAGTGAAATATTGATCCCGTGGGAGTTTGTCCATGGTGGCATGATTGCAACCCATGTGTTGAAATCATGGAGTTCTCAGAACAGCAGTGGCTTAGGTTGTGTACATATAGGTCAGACTTGAGTGTTAGCGGTCAGGCTGACTGCATTTTCCTCTCCAAAGTAAACCCATGTTCTCAACTTTAGTAATTAAGTAGTTTGAGGAGGTTTGCCAGAAACATGATTTTACATCTGTGTTTCAGAAGACAATTGCTGAAGCTGCAATATATTTCTTGACGACAGCAGTTAATGGTTAGGTCTTTGTTTGTTATCTATTACGTCAGAAGTTCTACCGAAATATACTTGGAGAATATTAAGATAAGCAACATTTCACAATAAACTAGCAATACTTACGGCTGAAATAATAATGGTTACATTATTATCCTTCACTTCTCATAAGATCTAGGGGCTATTATTTGACAACCTAAAGAATCAAACAATTCCTGGAGAGAAAGAGAGGATGGTTAGTTAAGCAAAGCATCTTATAGTTCTACTGCACCCAGAAGAGGGGGAGGAGGAAAAGGAAAAAAAGTTGCTGTATCAAGGATTATTTTTCATCAATTGAAACAAGATAACTGAAGTTTATAGCTTCTGCAGCCCATGCTGAGTGGTCAGAATGGGAGTGAAGAAATAAGAAATCACAAGTATAGAGCTAAAATGCAGCTTGTTTATACACATTCCATAGAAGCCCAGACATCTGAACAACAGAGGTAGGGGTTAAGGTGGTGTAAGTGATGGCCATTTTTCTTTCTCCCTTGGTTCAGCCCGGAATCATCTGTAGCAAATAAATTAGAGACAACCAAGAATTTCAGAATCGTTATTTACAAAATAGGTGCCCAGTTATCTAAAATTAGTGCAGTTTACACCAAGTAAATGGATGTGTGTTACAGCAAGTGACAAGCGAGAGAAGTTACTACATACCAGCTATCGAAGTGCTATGAAAAAAGTGAGAATGGGATTCCAACTACAGATTGGGAAAGGGAGATAGGTCAAGGTAAGCTTAAAAAAAGAAGAAGACATTGTTGAGTAGTTCTGAGTGGTTAATAACTTTAAGGTTATGTAGTATGCAATTCAAACTGGTTATGCAAAATTTGCAGCTATGCTGAAAAGTTTGTTCAGCTTTGAATTGCATAGCAAGGTAGGAGTAGGACAAACCTGAATGTGGGCATCCTTGTGTAGGTGACTGACCACAGCATGGTGCTGCTTTCCAGTCCATACAGTGATGAACATTACATCCCAATACACAGGTATGAGCACATGCTTAGTTATATATTAATACATGTTGAAAAGCAATACTGTGCAATAGAAATTTTACTCAGTGATTAAGGGGCCGATACATGGAAATTAGCCCTGGCATAGTGGCTATGTATTGTAAGTATAACCTCTGTTGGGACTTTTGTATTCCCATTTAAGCTACTGGGAAAGCATAGATGGTCTTTAAAAGCATGTGGGAAACATGGATTATCTGTGAAGAGATCTGTTTTATAGCAGATTGTTGTCTGTGTAAGCTGTCCCCACTGAGTAATGGACTGTGACATTTAACTGATTGTTGACCCTTATCCAAGATGAAATGCAGCACAAAGGTATGAAACAGGTTGAATAGCTTTAGCTGAGGAATTCCACCCACACACCCTTTCCTTCCTCCCATAAATACATGAAATGTATTAAAAGAGTGGGATGTAGAAAGAGAACAGAAGTGAAAGAAAAAGCCAGAATTTTTTAAGAACAAAAAGTAATGAAGCTAAAGAGTGACAGGAGCCTGAGCACAGAGCAATTTCCTATGCTGTCTTCTAGGGTCTAGGTGACAGGAGCAATTCCTAAATAATCATCAGAACATTGTAAATGAAGAAAAAGCAGCTACTGGGATATAGATGTGCTGGAAATGCATCACAGCTTGGATGTTTATGAGAAGACCTAATTCCGATGCCAGAAGGCCACATTACTATTTGTAGTAAAAAAAGTAACAGTGAGTCTATGCCTAGATACAAGGTATCTGTGTTAAAAGCAGCCGTGTCAGCTAACTGAAACCAGAAAAGATGGGGAGTAATGAGTAATCAAAATGGAGAGGAAAAAATCACTTGCATAATTGCAGTATGTGCTTACATTGCAGTAAGCATTAGATGTGTTTGCAAAACAAACAAACAAACAGAACCTCCAAAACAAACAAAAACCTCAGCCACTTGTGGTAGATTAGATATTCTGAAGCACCGAGGTTCCAAACTTAAATGACACCAGTGCTATGTGCCCATTGACTTAAGGAACTTGGGTTGTTTGGTAAGTGCTATCAGATAGATACCCATCCACCTTTGGGCATCTTAATAACCCCTTAGAAGAAAACTGGCTGCAACAGGTTTGTTTATAACTCCGTGTTCAGTGATCTTTCCTTTCTGTTAACGTATTCCTTGACCTTGCTTCCCTCCCTGGTTCACGTTTTCTGATTCTTGTTGTTCTCCTTCATTTGTCCACGTTGACCTCTCCTTAATCATTCATCAGCCTTCTAGATAGCTCCTAATACCCAGCATTGCTATTTGCTCTTATCAGTTCTGCCAGTTGAACAGGAAAAAGCACAAGTCCATTAGCAGGGCCTAGCACCGTTTTATGACAGTCTGCCAAAGTAGGAGCTGAGATACCCGCACAGCATTTTCGATCCGTTCATTATGGCATAGCCTGAGTCATGGCTTTACACAGCACATATCTTTAATTGTGCAAATTAGAAGCAAATCTCCCTGGTTAGATTTGTATTAATAAACTAATGAAGACCAGACTCTGCTATCTGGCTGTGAGTAGTTAAACTCTTCCTGGAAATCCGGTTGCCTCGTGTACCACTTATCTGGACCAGTCCTGGTCCATAAAAACCCCAAATGGTGCCCGGTCATTGTCTAGGAGGTTTTTACTCAAACGGGCTCAAGTTAGGCCAGGAAGCACACCACCAAAGAGCCAAGATGATCATTAGGCAGTGCCCAAGTGCATCCTTCACACCTTGTTTAGATTAATTGTGCAGAGGAACAGAGACTGGTGGGCTGTGAGACTCCATTCCACCCCTAAACAACTACTCTAAGATTAGCCCCTCTGATTTCACCAGCCTGTTGATGATGGGATGATGGGAGGAGATGCCTCCCAGCAGTCCAAATGTGTTCAGAGCTTGCTTTGAAGGCTTACTTTCTTGAAAGCAGCATGTTCAGCTGTTGCTTGTAGAGCACAGGACAGCCTTTCTAAAACACACCAGTACCGACTGACGGGAATGATAAATCAAAACCACTACTCATGCCTTACCTTGTTCCAGGAAGACCAAAGCCCCTTCTGCTCTGTAGAGTTGGCTAGTTGCAGTAACGCTTGTCTTGACTCCTTGTCCCCTACCAACTCCCTCTACTGTCCTACCCAGCTGACAAGGTTGAGAGGCTCACGTCTGCTCATCAGGGCTTCATTGCTCTTCCAAGCCAGCTCCAGCTATACGTGGATAGCTCTTCTGATTTCATTTTTGAGTCAACCACAGCATGCCGGTCCTGGAAGACAAGTTAACCGTTTCAATTCAGTCGGTTACAACACCAATAGGGGAAACCCAGATGTGTCTACACTAACAAAAATAGCCTGGTGTTTTCTACATTAAACAAACATGAGAAGCTGTAGAGGGTCAGAAATCTTTCCTCTAGATATTTTTAAATCTTCACTGCTCAGCTGTCCCTGATCCCAAGCAATAAGTTATATGTTAAAATCACCAGCAGCCTTCAGAAGCACCATAGGCCAATATTTAGGAGGTAATTTACTGACCTGAAAAGCTGCCATAAAGTACAGACACGAAATCAAATATTCCATAGCCTAGAGTAATTCTGGCCACATTCTTCAGGTACCAAACTTGGACTAACAGAATTAAAAGTGGTCATATACGCTGTTTAAAAGCATGTGAGGTGTCCTTAGAGAGGCTAAAATCCACAGCAGAAGTGACAGTCATGCAGAGATAACTGTGGCAAGTGCTGATACAACCTCAGAGGCTCCTGGGGCCGGGGTCCAGAGGCAGCCCGGCAGCAGCGTTGCTGCCCAGCCTATTTCTTGGGCTCTTCTAGTGCAAACTCTTCTATCCCACGTGGAACCACATTGCTGTGCTCTGCAACCATACCCTCCGTGCCTTTCCAATGGTAAAAGGAGATAAAAAGCTTCACTTTCCTATCTTGCATATCCAGTAAGAACACACAGGAGATCCTTGGCGCTTGGATAGCATTCAGCCCCACACCGGTTTGTGCAGAGAAACAGCATGTGACAGAGTCAGTTACACTGATGCTGATATCAAGGATAGGAAACACCCTGTTCAGCATTTTGAGTAATAAAATACCTATGCACCTTTTCAAGGAAGCTTTATTACCCCATATGCTAATTCAGTTAGCAAGAGGAAAAGAAAAATAATCAGGCTACCCTCCAAACGCCCACCTCATGCCTCTTTGTACCTTGTGCCCAAATACCATTACCCTGGAAATATCCCGATTCTCCTGTGGTGCATTAAATGCTTGTTAAGGGTAGGTGCATAAACCAAAATCCCTCTTTCAGCTGGAATAATTTTTATGGTCATAAGTCTGCCTATAAAAAACCATAACAAGGTGAATTGCCCAGGCACCCACCTACCCCACCACCGCTTGCAGATGAAAGCAGAAATTTAGGTATCTACCCACTGCTTTGTGTACCTGCCTCGTATAATTCCAGAACTATTTGAAGGGCTGAAGATGAGAGGCTGGGTTTAATAAAGGCCCCTTCTGCAAATGCGTAAAGATACAATCAATTCTTTCACTGAACCCAACAAAAGGATTTTTTCTGAAACTTTTAAAAGATTGTGCTAGTGTTAACAACTACAGACCTAGGACAAAGAGAAGTTCAGCTTATAAAATGAAACTTCTGAAGATACACAATGCCAATGCTATTTAAGTGAAGAATGATTCATCTAAAAACTCTTAGATATTTGTCTCATCCTTCATCTCCCTTCACATGTCACAGCTGAACCCAGCTGGCAGCGGAGCCCCACACAGCTGCTCGCTCACTGCCCTGGTGGGATGGGGGAGAGGGTTGGAAGCATAAAAGTGAAAGAACTTGTGGGTTGAGACAGAGTTTAACAGGTAAAGCAAAAGCCACGCACACAACCAAAGCAAACCAGGGGATTCGTTCCCCCTCTGCACCGGCGGGCAGGCACAGCCACCCCCAGGAGAGCAGGGCTCCAGCACGGGTAACCGTGACTGGGGAAGGCAAACGCCATCACGCCCAACGTGCCCCCTTCCTCCTCCTTCCCCAGCTCTACCCGCTGAGCATGGCGCCATACGGTACGGAATGTCCCTTTGGCCAGCCGGGGTCAGCTGTCCCGGCCGTGCCCCCTCCCAGCTGCTGGTGCCCCCCAGCCTGCTCGCTGCTGGGGGGTGAGGGGCAGACACGGCCTCGGCTCTGGGTCAGCGCTGCTCAGCAGCCACCGGCACCTCCCTGAGCCACCAGCGCTGGCTCCAGCACAGATCCAGAACATGGCCCCGAACCGGCCACTGGGAAGAAAACTAACTCTAGCCCAGCCAAAACCAGCACAGCACACAAAACCATCAGGCCAGAATCTGGTACTCTAAATCAAGGCTAGCTGAAAGAGAAAGCCATTTTTGTTTGGCTGTGGAAAAAATGAAGCAAGGGAAAATGAAGAGAAAATGACACACACAGAAACCCCCAAACTCCACAATCACTGAAGTCCAAAGCCTTTTACAGTCTCCATCACTCCTCTATCCAGAAAAAAACAGATAGCTTCTCTGGGTCTTTGCTGCAGTTCTCTGATAAAAACAGTGTCTGTTTACCACAGCACGAAGGGCTCAGAATATTCTGCTGGAAGCCTGCGTGCGGCACAAGTCAAGGCAGAGTGGTTCAGGGATGCTTCACCAGAGCAGTTCCTTGCACGGGCTATCCCAGGCGCTGTCAGCAAGGTAACCTCTGCTTGCCCTTCAGCGCAGAGATAACCGTCCCTTTCCAGCCAGTAGTACCAGGCCAAGGTCCAGACAGCAGTAGCACTTGAACCCTGCTTGAGTTTGTAAGCCCTGCTAGATTGCTGATGTTGAGTGGGAAGGCCACAGGGAGCACAGAGTTCAAACACCCGGAATCGGCCAGGACATGGCTGGCTCTGATCCGGGGCTTGCACCCTGTAAACTTTCCATGCTCTTGGCCTCGCCATAATTTCTGTTCGACCAGCCCCAGCATATATCTCAACTACTCGAGGCTAGTCTATGCCAATGTGCATTTATTAGCACAGGTGGAGGTAAATTCATGAGGTGCATAATCCATATCGCAAGATAAATACATTTTATCTCCATCATATTAAGAATGCTGAGTCACTCTTGCAGTGTTCTCCTTCAAGGCTTCTGCTTGCTAGAAGCAAATGCAAGAGCATGTCCTCAGGACATAAGTAATTAAAGAGATTGGTCGCTTGAACATTTGACTTCCAGATGAAATATTGTACACATTCGGCAGGATCGTTTCTGATAGAAATGGGTTATTGTTACAAAAAAACTGGACTTTATACCACTACACAAATAAAACAGTGTTCCAGAGCAGTTCCCCTCACCGTAGAAAGAAATATAACTGTCCTTGTGCTTTATGACAGAGAAGTGAATTACTCTGCTAGGCCTGACCGTAAATATGAGCCTTTACAGAAATAATTTTTCTGCTCATGGATCATGGGATAAAAGCCCACAGGCCTTGCAAGTGTGTGTATTTAGGAGCTAAAGGGCAAATTTGGGAGCTGAATGTCCGATGTCATTAAAAATTAATCTTTCTAACAGTTTCTTCCACACAAAGGTAACATTCGGGTAGTCGACTTTCACAAATTCAGAACAGTTACAGTCTCAGTCCAAGCCTTTTCCTGCCTTACAAGCTGGAATTTAGACACCTAATGTTTGTTGACATCTGCAATTATAAGCCCCCAAATCCATTTGCAATATTTGTCCTTATCTTTACCTAATTTGCTATAGCACTCTTAAAGACTCATAGAAATAGCAATAAGGAACTCAAAACTCAGAGATATTTGTGGTACACCTTTCTGACTGTCTTTGATTACAGCTTCTGACTGCTGTAAATGCCAAAAAACCTCGTGAAGGTGCCCCAGTGCCTAACATGTCCAAGAACCTGCTACTCTACTGCTGCCTGTTTTTAATATATACATAAAAAAAATAAAAGATGTATACCTTATACACTGGTAGGGCTGTGTGGTTATACTACTGCCTTTGTACAAAAAGGCAGCTTTTTTGTTATTAAAAACAGCTTTGTGACTGGAGAACCTAACCAGGCTGAAGCAGCACTCAACAGCCTTAGTCAAGGACTTCCATGTCTACATCCCTCACTCCGCAGAAGGTTGCCCTGCCCCCTACAGATTGTTGGTACACCAGAAAGAAATTTGAAAGTCCTGTCAACACCACCTGTACTTGTGCCACAGGAGCCATGAATGGTAGCTTGGCTTCATAACTTGCCTAGTCCATAAGCGTTCTCAAGGAGTCATTTTACACTTCTGTGCTATTCTAACGCAGAGCCAGCATTTTAGGTACTGAGTGTTCATGAGTGTTTTCTCAATTGCTACCTGGTCCTGTGGAAACCACCACAGGCCTAAGATTTCTACAGGTGGCTACATGCAGAACCATCAGCTTGCTGACGGTGCCAAGGAGATGTGCAACAGCCACCTCCTTCATGGTCCCAACAGGATGACTCCCCATCTTTTGGGGTTTGGTTTGGGGCTGGATTTTTTTTTTTTTTGGTGTATTGGTGGCTCTTTTTGTTTGTTTGTTTTCATTTTGGGTGTTTTTTTTACTGGTGGTGCTTGATCTGGGACACATGTCCCTAATGCTCTTCCCAAAAGACTAACAGGAAAAAAAGCAGCCACCACCTGCCTGTTACACCAGCAGCTCCTAAATTCAGCAGTCTAAATTCACATCTCTCTTCTGCTTAGAGCTTCTGAGCCAGCCTTTGGCTGGAGATGCTGAGGCTAGCTCACAGTAAGATCAAGTCCCTGGCACAGCACTGCCACCTCACATCTTCATGGAAGTGACAATCCGCACGCACGCAGTATTGCCATGCAGTGTATAGACTGTGCCTGTTGTAGGTTGTACCAGAGCTGCCTGTCACTAGGCTGGAGAGTCTCAGCATCACATCGCACTAACCCTCACCTTGTTCACCTCTCCAACAGCTTCCCATGCCAAGTGGTGGCTCCTCTCTCAGCTGCCTAACTTCCCTTCCTTTGCACAGAGGTGTTCAAATGCCTGAAGCTAGGCAGTGTAATGATAAAACCTGTGGTGCTTCTGCTTTCTTTCCAGAACAGGAATTCTGCTGCTCAAGGCAAAGCAAAACAGGTGGGGGTTTTGCTATATTAAACATGGTACTGCCTCACAAATTTGTGTTAACCATAATGTAGCGTTTGTCAACTAAGTTTGTTTCTGCAATCCAGTATACTTCCAGCATACATTTTTAGTGAAAAGAATTTCAGGTAATAGATAACAGATTACGATCCTCCAGCATGTCAAGACCTTTGCTACAGTAATATTTTCTGCACATTTATCTTGGCGTGCAATTTGTTTGCAGCAATGTCAGTAAGTGACTATCTGAGCCTCAGATGGTTTGGTCAGAACCTGGCCTAATCTCTCTTTGTAACAAAGTACTTCTGGCCATTTACTCATATCATGGTTATCCAGCAGTTTTCCTAGCCTGCTGGTGAGCTCTCTTGTCAGCTATCAGCCCTGCACCCAATCCATCCAGAGCTCCACCCAAGCAGAGCATGTCTAAACTAGGTTTTAAAGACTGCTTTGCAATCTCGGTTAAGGCTCACACCCATTTCAATCCATTGGAGAAGCCAGAACTCCCTCTTAACCACTTCCCAGCTGAGAAAGCCACATCCTTTTCAGCATTTTATCACACCATAACGCTGCAAGGCTGGTTCAAATTCCATTGATTTTTATGGACTTACAGAGCCATAGGTGACACTGATTTTTTTCAGATCCCTTCTTCTGGCACAGCATGAGCTAGATCTGCTGGGAATAGGCTAGGCCAGTTTTAAGCTGGTGATCAGGAGCAGAGACAACAGGGAACCAAGGAACAGACACTGGCCTGCATTAGGGTGCTTGTGCATGGAATTTCCTCACGGCTTTCTGCATTCAGGTCCCTCTCTCCCATGTTTCCCTCTCCTACAAGGGCAAGCACTGTTGAGGGGTGGATGCTGATGGAACAAGTGCAAACACACAAGGCCAAGGGCAGGACCAGGCATGTGGCCTCCTTGGGTCTCATACAGCTGGCCTTAGCCCACCGATCCCTCTGCAGAGCCCTCCTGCCCTCCAGCAGATCAACATTCCCACCCAAGCTGGCATCATCTACAGACTTACTGAGGGTGCACTCGATCCCCTCCCAGAAGGTATTTAACAGACGTGTAAACATGGTGCTCAGGGACACAGTTTTGTGGTGGACTCGGCAGTGTTAGATTTACAGCTGGACTCAATGGTCTTAAAGGTCTTTTCCAGCCTAAATGATTCTATGATTCTCCATCCATCCCCAGCTAACACTTTCAGCACCTCAATTCCTCCAACATTGTTTTAGGTAAGTTGTCTGTATTGTATAGTGATGGTTAGCCACATTTTATGACTTTTCCCCACAACCAAAAGTACAAGCTTTCTTCAAAGAGACAAGCATTCTGCTCTGCATATAGGAGCACCTAAAGCACAAAATCTGAGCCATCCCTCCTAAAGCATTATAGCAATAACGAGCAATAAGTACACATAGATACTTATTGCCTTACTTAACTTTTTTTCTTTTCTCTCCAACAGACAGGATAAAGTCTTAACAAATGTTTATCTACCATGTGCACTACACAGCTAGAAAAGTAAGTTTTAACTGTACATAAAACCTTCACAGGAGTAAGCTTATGACTAGGAAAGAAAAAGAAAAAATAACACTCCTGCAACAAAAAATATCCTTAATGAATACACTTTTCAAAACATCACTGGTGGGCCCAAGAAAAAAATATCATCCCTTCCCCCAAAATCTCCTCTGGTTAAAGAAAATACCCACTTTGAAAAGAAATCTTATTCCCCTCTGCTACAGTACAATGAATCCAGAACTACTAACCAGTACCAAATGATAAAACCCGAAATAACTCCTTATAAAACAGTTTGTCTTAGACTATGTGTCTCAAGACTATCCTTACTTACCATGAGCTCATCTTCAGACACTGAAATACATAGCAATTTCTGGCTCATACCCTTAAACCAGAAGGTGACTGCCATAGCAAGGTGGTGGTGGTTTTTTGTTTTTTTTCTTCAGTCACTTTTCAGCTGTTTTAAATTATTTCCTTTCACTTTAAAGCATCACCAGCTGTGCCCCAGGAGCCCTCATTTAGCTATTGGAGATGCTTCATCTCTTTAGGGAAGTTTTTTTTCATAATTTCTAAGCTAAAAATCTGTTTGAAGCTTTTTGGGGAAAAAATTCCCTAGCACATCTGAAATAGTGTTCATTTGTAACCCAATAGGTATTCAGTAACATTTTGAGTGTTATTATTTTTCTTCCCTACTTCATTTGCTTGTTTGCATGTGTGGAAATGCATGTGGTTATTTAAAAAAATATTACATGCTTGTGATATCTTACGTAGCACCAGTTATCCTACTCATCATTTGCAGACCTAAGACTAAGAAATGCCTACAGTACAATGTGCACATCCAGGCACAGGCATACTTCTAAAATTGTGCCCCTACAGAGGCCAATGTCAATGCCTGTTCCTGAGGTGAACGAGGCACCTGGCCCAGGTGAAGCAATATTAAATTCTTCTGGGGTTTGCATCTAGAAGAACTGCCAGGACATGTCAACAGATGGTGCTGAAATGGCCGTTTCTACTGGTCAGGTGGGAAATCCATTCTCAGCACTGTGATACTTCCCATTAACCATAGTCTGCTTTGTTGAAGGTGCTGCATGTATGCTGAAGGAATTCTGCCATCCAGTCTCCCTTGCCATCTTCTACAAGGTTGCTAAACCTTTTAAATGCTAAATTTGATGTGAAAGAGCAAAGTGTTCACTTTTCTGGTGAGGAACAAAGCATTTTGCAAAACTGATCTTTTTGCAAAAATGATACTCTGGCTTCAATCTGCTCCCGAGCAAAACAGGGGGGGAGGCCCCCCTGAGCTGCCTTTATGTGCTGCCCAGTGCCTGAGCCAGCCCCGAGTCCTGGTGGCCGAACCCCCAGGAACCAGGTTGTTCCCAGGACCCAACAGCCCCACCATGCTGGTGAATGGGGACTGCTCCAGGAGAATGTACCTGGCTGTTGCGTCCTGTCCTGTCTCCCGAGTCTTCGCTGCCCTACAAATGCCCTCACACACAACAGGGGTTATGTTCTGCCTTCATAGATGCTCCGACCAAGAGATCCTTCCAGCTCTCATCAGGTCGGGTTTTTGACCCAGAACAGCTTCTGCAGTGTTATCTGTAGTGTCCCTGTAGTAAGATTTCATTGACCGAATAAAATCTCTCATTAATTACTCTTATTCAAAAACTGCCCTGTGGTGTGTCTTGAAACAGATTATTAATTAAGAGTGTCAATGGCTGAGTAATCGTAGCTTCAAACATTCCTCCCAGTACAGCATGGCGGGTCTTCCCCTGCAAGGACTGCTGTGCAACAAGCTGATACCATGTGGGAAAGCCCCAAAGCTTTACACTGAGCTGCAGTGTGCTGTAACTCATCCCTGTCACCTGTTACACATGGCTGAGGCATCTTAATAGCTTTAGAAGTTGCCTCTCAAGGCTTATACCTCTTTGACTCACATCCAAGAGGAGCAGCTGAGTATGGTGTGGGAACAAGTTAGTTTCACTAACAGAAGAGGACTGTTCATGCTGTTAGTTGTCACAGGACAACTAGTCACAACTATAGAACAGTCGCAGCTGGGAACCAGACCTCTCATTCTCTAGAGGACCTTATGATGACCTTTAACGAAGCACGCAATTAATCTGTCCAACTATTTTTCAGTTACTAATTTCCACAGCGTTGTTTTCCTAGCTTTATCTCAGCTTTATGGTCATTTATAGTCACTTCCTTTCCTATCTTAGCTTTATAGTCACTGGTGCCTGATTACTTTTTCGCATGGGCCATTCTTCCAGCTGCAGATATATGTCTTGAACGTACCAACACGCACTGCTTGTACCCAACACATCAGCACCCTGCTGTGCATGTACACCTGAGGAGAGATGGCCCAGCTGCCACCCTGCAGAGGCAGAGAGGTCTCCTCCATCCCTCCCCAAGCAGTGCCCAGGATGAAGCCCTGTGATGGGGTGCCCCTGAGCACTGGGTTGCTTTCTCTCCTCAGCAACCTCAGTGGATGCTTTGGGTCCACATTATTGAGGACTTTGTTGAGACTGTGAATGCATGGCTGGTCATCTCCTACCTGACTAGGAGGTGATCCATCACATCCATGACCATGAGGTATCTGGAGAAGGACCACCGAGCTTAGGATACCTCTCAGGGCTCACCAGGCATTTTGCTTTACTCCAAAGGAAGTAAAACACGTTCCTTTCCCTGCATTTCAAGCTAGTGCTGAAATTGCTGATGATGAATCCGAAGTGATCTCTGCCTGCCGTGATGTGCATGCAGTCACTTTACCACCAGGTCTAACCAGTATCAATTTCACCTCATCTGACCCCCCCAAAGTCCTGCCCTGCTTTGGAGCTCTGTTCCTCCAGCCCCACCCCTGCTCTGTCTGTGATTCCTCAGCCCCCAGCATCTCAGACTTGCAATGTCAGGGAGGGAGGGGACAAAACAGAATATTATTCCCTGCCCCTATTTTTCCCAAGCCGGATGAACATCAGCCTGGGGGTTCCTAGGTTCAGCAGCACTGGCACGTTGGGGAGGGGAGAAAAGCTGTCCCAAGCGCCCAGGACCGAAGCATGCTGTGCTGCCATTCTCCTCAGAAATGCTCCGTGTGTTGCACCTGTCCTCAGGCACAGGCCAAAGGATGCTCTGCACCTAGCAGGTATGGCTACCCGTATGCTTCCCACTCTGCTGGGGAGTGTTTGAGACTGTTCTAGCACAGCCTTTGGGGAAGACAGAGAAATTATGCTAACAGGTATAGAATCTCTTTTCAGGCGATATAACAGCTGGAAGCAACAGGCAAGAGTCAATACCATATGTTTTTACTCCGCAGCAACACCAGAAGTAGCCTTCTGCTGGTGACCAGCTGGGATCTGGTGCCTGAGGGCATTGCATTAGTCAGGTAAAACAGGGCTTCATGCTTTCCTAGTTCACACGTGCACCCATTTACCCAACATCAATTATGGTTGCATGTTGCCTAAGCAAGGGCAGCATTTGGTCCATAAATTTTTTGTGTCCCCTGTAATTTCTGCTTTTTGTATTGTGTAAAAAACCTCAATATATCAACTGTGGTGTTGGTTGCAAAATATCTTCCTCTGTAATTACCCAAATTGTTTATGTCATGGAAATGTGTCCTTAGACATTGAGCAGTGTAAAAAAGATTGATACACCCCAAAAGTGTAAATGGCAATTAGGGAATTTCATCAGGTGCTGAGTAAGATGGAATGTTTGTGACACTTTAATGCTAGCCTTCGCTCTGTTTCTCTGTCTTGTTGAAACACTCAGATCTCAGTTGCTTGGGGAAACCTGCTTAGGGACAGCACAATGAAAATCAGCATAATTACTATCCAATATGCAAAGTAAACACTCCGCGCTTTCATATGAATCACGTGTTTCCTTTGTAGTAGAATTGTAATAGGGACTAAGATCTACAAAGTATTCACTGTAAAAATATCATGAGCGGGTTTACACATACGGCGTCATGCCTCTGGCACATGGCAACACCAGGATTGGCCATTAGCTGGAGAAAAAAAATTTCCAAATGCAGATAAAGCTCTTGCATGGAAGCACAGCCTATTGAAATTGTGCAACTGAAGCGTGGCCTGGTGTTCCCTGGTATGTGCACAGAGTATATCCTCCCCTATGCAGCTCTTGAAATAGCGGATTTTTGCTCGGTACTGCTCACTATTTTAAACTGACGGGATCAGATCTATTGCTATTGTGTGTCAGTTCAGCTACTGCCCATGGTACCACACCAGCCTGCACCCCCAAATAATCTCCTGTAAATCAGAGAACAGCACTTCTCTATGGCACGGCCAGCGGTGTCTTGGGGACCTGACTGGGTGCCTGCTACTACGTGGGAAGCTGAAGAAAGAGACGATGAAGCATTTAACCTGCATTTCTGACAATGAGAACCCTTCCCAGTGGTAGGCCTGGTGCAGGAAAACACTGTGTTATCAAGAATTTGAAACCGGTGGAAGTGAATGTGAAACCTCAGCATACAATAAAAAAAGCCCAGGAGCACCAGAAGGAGCTGTGGACAGCATAGTTAGGTTGCAAGCGGAGGGGAAGAGGACTGAAACCAGTAGCAGGAGCAACCAGGCAATTAGCTGAAGCATTACTTTAAATGTTTTGAAGGCTTCTGATCAGTGCAGCACTTCATGACGTACCTGCTGTTAAATACCTATAGGCATTGCTGAACTTTGCCCTAAGTAGCTCTTGCAAAGGATTTGGAAATGAGGAGAGGGATGGCACAACCTGTGCGTGTATCTGAATGCACTTTGATTCCTGATGGACAGTGAGTCATGGAGGGTGACGGCACAGAGAATTACAGTATTTCTGCATGGGTGGAAGAAGCTGTAAGTTTTAAATCATGGGCCTAGGGTGCGTACTGCATTTTTAGAAGATGATAGCTTACACTGTAAGTGCATAAATATTTGTGTTATAAGAAATACTTCTGCTTCCTCATTTCACTAAGATACAGTGTGGTTGGCAACAACAGTGGGTTTTGGGGCTGGTTCCTCAGCTACTGTTGAGCACATAGTTCGGAGTCTAATGACCTTTTTAAATAGTCTTTAAGTAGTAATTTTTACTTTGCGCTGTCTGGTTAATTTTAAGCTCCATAGGTCATTTAAGCTCCATAGGTCAAAAAGAGCAAGGTGGATATCTTTGCCCAGTTAGTTATAAGCCAGATATCACTCAGGTCATGGGGTATAAGGAGCATTTTGGAAACACTCTTTGCCACATTTCACGTAGAAAGGAGAATCTGAGCCTAGCACAGTGATATAGATCACTTATTATAACTCATCATGCATCCTGTTGTGAGAGCAGCCCTGGCTTTGCTCTCCCATGCTTACCTTCACTGAGGACAGTCTGCAGAACCTGCCAGAAAATATCTTGACCCACACAGTTGCACTGAGCAAATCCTTTTATTTTTCTCCATAAGAAAATCTGTCATTCATATGAAAATGTTGGACACAGAGGTCTGTGGTGGTTTTCATTAGTGCTTGATGCTAACTTAATTTCTTGTACATTGCATCAGCTCAGGCTAGAACTGTCTACGTACTTAATTTTCTGCAAGCTTCCACAACACATATATAAACAGATATTATGAATACATCCTATTTTTGTAAAACTTCTCTTTATTTTTACATTCAGTGCACGAGGACAGACAAGATGGATATTCATGACAAAGTATAAAGCCATATACTGTCCTCGAAACAGTTAAAAGATACAGTGTTTAAGAGTTTAAAAAAGTATTTTAGGAACCTTGTATTTCCAAAATTCCTCATTACAGAAAATTCAAATCTTGAGAAAAGTAGAGTTCAATATCCTTGTGCATTAAGCCATATTATGAAAGTATGTAGGTGGGTTTCATCTTTGCTTTAAGAAATCTGTCTCTGCATTGCTAACAATCTTGACGTAACCTATTGATGGAGCCAACAGCCTCCACAATATGCAGTATACACAGTTACAAACAATTTGAAAAGTTATATTACAAAATATACAGTAGTTACTTTTTACATTTTTATAGATAAACATTGCATAGTTTTCAAATATGGAATATATAACACAATCATGAGCCTTTTTCTGTATAACTTACGAAAAATTCTGTACACTCAAATAATTATAAATAAAGTGTAAATATCTTTTGGGAAGAGTAGGGGGGGAAATAATGCCAGAACATGTTGTGCTGTCAAGTGTTAAACAGAAATCTTTGTTGCCATCTGCCTAACACAATGGTACAATATGGCCTGGAGCAAGGACAGAGGAGAGTAAGAACAGAAGAGATTGTAGGGGAAACGTTACAATGAGGAATCATGAAGTAATGATATGTCTGACTATTAATTATTACCCTGATTCTTTTGTGAGAAAGAACTGCTTTCCCACAGATACTATCACTGTGCTTGACGGCTTTATTTCAAGATACAAAGTAAGGTGCACATTGCTCAAGACATCAGCAAAAGTAGATTCAAATGTTTCCTGTTTCAATGGGTGGTCAACGGGTGGTCAATGGAAACTTGAGATATCCGGAATTCTTTCCAAGTTATTTTTCTTATATTTTTCCCAAAGAAACAGAGCACGGGAAATGCATGCTGGGATTTAGAGAAACAGATTGTGAAAGCATCCAGAACTGTGAGAATAAAATGAAGAATTATCGAAGATATCAAAATTCCACTTTAAAAATGAGATGCTGACAAAATTCTGTTTCAACTATGTGAAGGACAAGGAAAATAATTTTTAAAAGAATAGTTTGGCATAACTCTGCTCTCTGCTACTACCAAACCCTAAAAGAGCAGAACTATACCAAAACAAGATGCTTTTGGAAATTCACTCTGATTCTAAGCATTTTGTCACTGGCTCACAATTACAGAAGTAGTTGGAATCTCAGTATGAATGCAATTTGCAAACACATTTTCGGCAACATAGTTTGCCAGTTTAAAAAAGTAAATGAAAACAATTGTCAATTCTAAATGTACATATTTACCTGATAGCCAAATTCAACCTACTGAATTCCACAGCTTTGCAGAAAATAAACAACTATTCAGAAGTAAATGTGTTTTAGCAGCACTGAGTGGCTATGTTAAACTAAGGGTCTTCTCAGCATTTCCATTGCAAATTTAATCTACAGCTCAGCCACATAAACTGGCTTTACATGACACTTGGCCTACACTCAGCCACCTGATTTTATTTTAATGTTAGAGATTAGACTTTGGATATTATCCCACACTTGCTGATATCTAAACTACTGAAGGCCAGCAGAAGTACTCGGTGCAACTTTGAAATGCTCTTTTTCTGACATTGAAATTAAGCCTTTTGTAGCCCATGATTCAAAGCAGCCTCACAAGCATTTACTAAAACATCAGTAATGGTAAGATGCGAGCACAAGCAGCTTCCCACCCAAGTGCTACACTACCTATGGATTGACTACACATGGTAGTGACTACACTACTTAAGGATTTTATTTGGGATTTGGATTGCTACATGCAATTGCCAGTAAAATTCACATTATTTCCAAGAAGGGTTGTTCAGAGCACAAAGCCATGGTGCAGAGTGAACACTCCTTTATATCCAGTAAACATTACCATATATCCTGTGCTAGCCATAATCTGCTCTCCAGGTTCCCTCTTTTGTAGCTCTAAAGCCAGTCTCCACCGCTACTCTGAAAAGTCATTTTGTGGCTCAGCCAAAGGGAGCTACAGTTGCACACATATCTCCTGGTGTCAGCCCAGGCTTGCGTGGCTGTCTCCTCCCCTACGCTGGCCACTTGTCCTCCCTCCTGCACCATTCCTCTGATTGTGAGGTTACCTGATGAACAGGATTGGAGAGGACCGTCTAGAGAGATGAATGGCCACACAACCACATCCTGAATCCATCAAGCATCAAGCCCTTTGGTAGCCACACAGTGGCTCCAAACCCAGTGCTTAACCTTCAGCAGGCGGAGGGATCACAATTACTTTTACGGCCTTTAGCATGAGATAACAAAAGATTATAACTCCTGTCTCTGGTGTTAAAGGAGATGGGGGGGGTCAAAATGGGCATATGCCCACCCTTATGCTGCAGTCAGACTCCCAGAGCTTCTGAAGGAAGTCCCAGCATTTTGTTTTCCTTCACACATAAAATAGACTTCGTCCATACTGGGAAAACTACTGTTTTCTGTTTTGATCGCTGCAAATAGGCCAGTAAAAACATTAGGATTCTCTTTGGGGTTGTTTTTTGTTGGTTCCCCCCCCCCCCCCCCCCCCATTTCCAGAGCTTTTAGGTATTATAAACTTCTGCTGAACAAGCCAGTAGGTCAGAAAGGCTGTTCTACAAGTGCATGTTTGTTTGAATTAAGTTTAAATTGATCACCGCTCCTTTCATCCCTTTCTTCATGGGACTCCATCAGGATTTCTTTTGTTTGCTACCAATAGCATTGGATGAAGGTACCACATAGTAGATCCTCTGTAAGCCAATCTGTCATTAGCTTTTCAACTGAGCATAGATTTTCTAGGGACTCTGCCAAGCTTGTTTGACTCCATTCCTTGATGAGTGATATATCACTGGCTGCAGGAACCTAACAAAATATTCACTCTGTCCTCAGTGCATTGTCCAAGGTGGTTTTCAAGAGCCTGACTGTCCTATGCTCTACCTCTGCTAATATGGGTTGATCTGTTACTATAAGGCCGTGTTGTTTGTGCCTGTTTTTTCAACACAAGCTGCAGCTGGTGCCCTTCTTCCACCTTCATCAGACATCGCAATTGTGTTTTCATAAACCTCCACAGTTTTTAGTTGCTTGTCTTTGGCACCTTCCTGTTCTGCGTTGACTTTGCAGCACTTGCAGAAGCCGCAGCAGTGTTTCCCACAAAAGGCAAGTGAAGACATAATTATATTGTCCCAGGGCTCTAGGGAGTGCATCCAGATGGGGAGGAAATCCCAGTTTTGGAGCTTCTCAGGCAGTGAATGCGGTCGCCTCGACTGCATAATATTAATCACAACCACAGCCATAAAAAGAGCAAACAGGGGAAGGCAAACACCCAAAAGAACTCCCCAACCTGCCAGTGACAGACCAAATACAAACAAAGGCAAAAGAAAGAAGCAGACGAGAAGATAAAATACAGCAAACCATCTGTACTTGGCTGTTGTGTTTCCCAAGGTCTTGCACATGCGGATTGGCAGCCGGGTAAAAGGTAGCGGGTAAAACAGAATAATCCCAGAGATATTGAAGAAAAAGTGGCACAAGGCAATCTGAAAGCAAAAACATTTGACAGGTTTGTTAGCCAACATGCCTTTAAAAGCTCCTACCTGCATGATGGTTAACTTCCAGTGGCACTAAAACTCCATAGCTCCCCCTTCCCTTGTTCCCCACTGTTTTTCTTGTCTTTGATGCTATTGCATTGCAGGGCCTTTCCTAGCAGGAAGCAAGGACTTGGTACCACCTCACACATCGTGTGCCTACAAACAGGGGACTGTGTCTGATCACAAGGCAAGCCTGGAGGGGATGGCATATCTCCCCACAGATGGCAGTCTTAAAATACAGCTTTCAACAGCAAGAAATGGAGTCCATCAGAAATAAAGCTCACAAACCAAACAGCTAGTGGGAAACAGTGCTGTTGTCAGCAAGGCGTGAGAACTGTTCATTATTGGGTTCTGCATCCGTAAGTTTCCAATGAAAAGACGAGAAGTGTAAATTAGATATTGCATACAGGCTATTGAGAATTTATTAATGGTACAAACCAGGATTTTACAGAAACTAGCTGAAAGTTTATAGGGTGCCAAGGAGATTCCTGGAATGTGACTTTGTCTGGGTCTTTTACAATAACTTGACTCACATACTTCAAAACTGATTTTTGGAAAATAAGCGTGAAGACACACCTACTTCCTAAAGTTTTCAGAAGTTGCTTAGACAGGATAAGCACACACTGAACAAAACAGTACGTTCCCTGCTCACCTTATCTCATTTTCACTCTATAACTGTTATCAGACTAACGTAAATATGAAAGTACAGGGATTTATTTTTAAAGTACTTTATAAAAACAGCAAGTTATCATGAAATCTGAGCTTGATCAAGATAGTATCTTTTCATGATTGCATCTGTTCTATCATGCCTGAGGACAATAAAACGACTTCTGTAATTTTCTTGAGTTATTGTAGCTAGCAAAAACCATTCATCTTATTCACAAAGGAAACTTCATTATCTTTTCAGTCTTTGATGTAGAGGGCTCATTCAAACGTTATCTGCTGCCTGGAATGTCCTTTACCAGGTGGTAAATGGGAGCTCAAAGCCAGGCTGCCTACTTTTCACGTAGTCTGAGGCGACAAGGAGTTCACTAAAATCCACTCAGATTAGATTTACAATGAGAAAATAGATGCCATCGTGCTCACTGCAACCTGAGGTAGGTAGACAGGTCTCCGTCTTAACGGTTGTACAGCCTTCAGTTAGGTTACAGAAGTCCCTGTACACTGCCTGGACAGAGTTAGGGTCCTGAAGAGGCAACTTACAGACATTAGTAACCCTCACAGGGGACTGCTTAAGAGGGCTGTCACAGATATGGGCACTGAATTCCAAGCTGCAGAGACCCCTCAGGGCTCAAGTGGCCCACACTGTTTCAGTTCTGAATTAATTCAATCAGATCAAGCTCAAGTTACAAAAGCAAGATTTTAGTACATATTGATTGACATTCTGGGAATGTTTAACACAAGCGCTTTTTGCTCTAGCAGTTGAAATGAATGAGCTATCCTTAAAAGCACACACAAAATCAGGCACGACATCCATGGCACATTTGTATCAGAGCCAATTTTGTCAGGCTTTTCTTCAGAAAAGTTGCAACTTCTAAATTAAGTCAAGGAAGCATTGGTTTATACTGACCTGCAATGAATATTTCAATGTACTCCCTGGACTTGCTAAAGCTGCAAGTATAGCTGTTGTGGTTGTGCCAATGTTAGCTCCTAAGGTAAGGGGATAAGAGCGCTCAATGCTTATAACACCAATGCCTAAGAGAAAAGACACAGGATTGAGTGGCTTCAGAATGACGGAGAAAGTAAAACATGTGGATAAGGAACACAGTATTGACAACTTACCAACAAGGGGTGTAATAGCAGATGTGAAAACAGAACTGCTTTGGACAACAAAGGTCATACCAGCTCCTGCGAGCATAGCCAGGTATCCAGCTAGCCAAGTAAATGGAAATGGGAAATCTAAAAAAATAGAGGGAGAACATTGTCTTTAGCATAAAAGAATGCTCTGTGTAACAGTAACACAGCAGTGAAAAGACTATTAAGCATTTAAAATGTAAATATATTGTTTGTATATTGTCTCTTAAATGATGATTTTGGGTCAGAGTCAGTTCTACTACTCTAATTTACCCTGTTTGCTGTACTCCCTTCTTCAGCCTTCCGCCACTGGAAACACTGAGATAGATACTAGACTAGGTAGACATTTGTCCTGACCCAAGGTAGCATTTATGTTGTAATACGATTAGGTACCAGAAATGTTCCCACAGAGGTCAACGCAAAACCTTTTATGTGTCTTGAGCACCTCACTTTTGGCAACCAGGCACCCACTACATGGACCAGATCTTCAGAAAGCTCTGAAGACCATCCTGAGAAAATCAGGTTGCTTGTTCTAAATAGTTTCAAGCAGATCACCTCCTTGTTAACTTGTTAGCTCTTGCAAAGAAAAGCTAATCACACTGATTAGAGAAACTAGGCACAATGGTCCCCTGTAGTCTGCAGATTTCTGGGTGACCCAGGAAGTGAGGACTTATTCAATCAGGAAGACACAGAGGATCACAGAGTAGATCGCAAATGAGCAGTAACCGGCAGTTGATTACTTTCTACCCCTCGTTTTCACTTTGGGCACTGTTCTTTGCCCAGGAGAAGAAAAGACAGCATGGGGACCACTTTGTTGCCTTCTTCATTCCTGTGAACTCTGACTTCAACCTCAACCAGAGGTATGCCAGGATTGCTTTTCTCTGCTACAGGTTCTAACCTCTCCATTCAAGGGAGGATGAAGAAAAAGCAGGCAAGTGAAAAGAAACCAGCATTTGCACTCAGTGGGTCCAGGATGAAAAAACACCTGGAGAACACAGGGAAAGACAGAAAGCACCACTGTTCAGGGCTGCTTATCCTACCGAAGAGATGGGTAAGCTGTAGAACAGGGCGAGCAAAGGGAATTAGATCATTAATCACCACAAACTTTTTTTCAACTTACTTTAGAAGAAACTTGCAGGCTATGTGCCAGAGTAGGCAATCACAATCTCAGCACTTCAGCACTATCTTTTGAGGATGGGAACATTACATTTCTTACAGCTAATGATTATACATCAAGAAACAGAGCCTGGACTTTGGTCTCTGTTGCTGTTAATCTGCTGCAGTTCTCAAGCAAGCTGTTCGCTAATAGATTTTTAAAAGAAAGAAAATAACGTGCTTGGGATGAAAAATTGGGGGGTGGTGGTGATTTTGCTTTAATACTGTTTTCTTTAAACTATTCTGTAATATCTGCTAGAACAGAAGATATCAATAAACATGCTCAGAGTCCTTTTCATTTCTGAAAACAATCTACAGGAAAAGCAGATAATTACCGGTGTTGATTGTCTTCTTGATAATGCTTGCCACTTGTCCTTTAAGCACAGAGTTTAATAGCTTAACGATTGCCACCAAACAGGAGCACAGAACAAGCAGGGACAAAGCCAGAAGGATGAGGCCAATGGCAAGATCAGGCAGGTCTGCGTCTGCAAAGAGATGCTGGCCTGAAAAAGAAAAGGAAAAATAGTTGGCCTAGCCACAGTTTTTCTTTCCGATCCTAAGCTCAGCTCTAGTTTTCGTATATGCCCCCAAGAAAACAGGACCAAAGCACACACAGTGATTGATGCAAGGACTGAAAACACCCCCTTCTTTGCTCAACAAAAGCCATGTCTGAGGTGGGCAAGAGGGGCTCTTGTATGGATACGCTTATGAAATAGACAGCAGGCAGGAGCTGGGCAGCCATATGTAAGGGAGAGGAATACAATGGCATGAAGAAATTTTGGTGTGCTCTGAGCCAGAGGGTGGGTCGGCTCTTCCCACAGGTGGCTGAACGCCTGAGAAGGGCTCTTGAAAGTCCTGAAGGGCATGCATAGGGATGGAGATATCCAAGAAACCATCCCAGCAAAGTAACTGTAGCTCCAAGTCATCTGAACAGTGAGGGTGACATGATACTGAAGACCTCAATTACTGATATCAGGGAGCATGGAAAGAGATCCATCTGCAGCCAGATACAACAATGCTGCTGGTAACTCCAGCTGCGTAGCTATAACAGAGCACAGGCTGCTTTGACTGCACCTGCAGTAGTGCCTTGTGTCCATACACAGGTGAGTGCCCCTCGATATACCTCTGCAGTGGTCTGTTAACACCATCAGAAAGATATATACACCTGTAAAGATATTACCGAAGGAGAAATAGTTCTACTACTTACATTTACTGATATATTCTGTTTCAGTTATATTTTTCATGGTCCATGTCACGTTTCCTTCAGTCCAGCAAAGGTCAGGAGATGTGCAGTTTTCTGAAGGCGGAATTGTGACATTCTGCAGCGTCTAAAGATTGCCAGATAAAGCAGATAGTTCAGTCACCTACAACCCTTCATTAACAGCTCATGCAAAGTTCTAGGTTTTTATTACAACCAAGTGATCATCAGCTAAAGGCAGATTTGTAAACTGGAGTTTAAGCTGGCACCTCATTAATGACAAGGCAAATTTTTTTGCCTTCTTAAGATAAATGATTGTGCTGTTACACAAGTCAATCAATACAACATTTAAAGATTAAAATATCCTACAAACCTGCTACATGGTAATAATCGTAGGACCAAGTCATCGGTAGCTAAGAACCTTAACTACTGATGTCAGGGTTTGTGGAATGAGGCTTATGCCTAGCTGCAGCTGGGGGACAGTGGCACTCCTTTTCCAGCCACTGCCACAGCTTTCTTGGGGCAAAGAAAGACCTCTTTGCTGTCATCTTAACTACAGTTATTGGTCTGGTGAGTACTGCACAGGACTGTGATTCAGACTACTACAATAACAGTGCAGCCTGAATAAGCATAAGCTGCGCACGCTGCCTTTCTGTGCTTCAGTTTTCCTTCTGTAGAAATATAAGAGCTGCTACTACTTTCCTTTTTAAAGTTCAAATGCTATCTAAGAGCTAATTACTAGCACCGTGATTAGCATTACTGCGCTGAACATGAATTTCTGTTTTTATTACAATAAAACCTTCCTTATAAGAGCTCCTAGCCCAGACATATTGCATTCTGATGCGAGGTCCGTAACTCCTTGTGCAGATTAAGGAATAGTTTGCTGACTGAACTGTATTTCCCCACAAGAGCAGCTAACAGCCAAATGGACTCTGAACCACAATGCTGAACAGGAGGGAACTTTAAGATACGTTTGAGTGATTGCCTTTTGCAGAAACAGGGAAAGAGAAATCATATTTTCTTGCTGGGCACTGTCTGCAGACACCCGTGTTCGTATTCCCCCTCCAGCTGATGCAGATGGGCAAAGCCTGGAGTGGATCCAGTGCCCCCACCTTTTCAGGAAGCACCTGGTCTCCAGCCTCCGCAAGACATCAGCTTTCACAAACACAACACAACGTTGTTTCTTGCCTTCCTGAAATTTTTTTCAGACATCTGAATTTCAAAGCAGCAGCACTAGATCAAAGCATTTACCCTTATGTCTATCCTTAAGCACATGGGGTCTGCATGTATTTATCCCTGCCAGAGGTCTGTTTAATGCTTTTTGCCAGAAATGAGTTCAAGCCTCTAGGAATGTAAATCATTTAAATGATCTTTCTCTTCCCTCACCAAGTTCAAGTCAAGCTTGTAGGGGTTTTATGTATTTTTGTAATTTGACCAGATGTTTGGACAGTAGTTACACAGCCAAAATACAGACAAACACAGAAAGAATTGTGTATATGGAAATGTAACCCTCAGCCTACGACAACTTTCCGTATAGTTTCTTGTAAGAGTGGGGGTACTGTAGGACTCAGGGGCTCAGACCTCACTGCCACCCAGGCAGCACAGCGAAGGGGCAGCCCACGTGAGGGCTGGCGGCCTGAAAGAGGTACGCTGCCCAAGCACCATGCCTCGCGGAGATGAGATACCCAGCTCCTCAGCAGCGTAACCTGAGCAGTTTCACATTAGCAGGGCTCCTGGTGCTATCTCCCTAGCTAGCATTTCACTGGCCATCCAGACCGTCATTCAATAGGAGCTGGGCTCCTCTAAAAACCCAAGCACTTAATTTTGACCTCCGCTTCATGTCCTTAAGTATCTTCTGCCTCAGGACTTCAGGAATCGCTTTTATATACATACCAACAAGTAGAATAGCCTAATTAGAGATCCAAGGGACATTTAATGCTCTAATTGTTAGTTAGCTGAACAACGCAAACCAACCACTCAGCTCCACAGTTTACCAAAATACTCATTGGTGTCGATCTGGGCAACAGATTACTTCAAGCTGCAGTGCTGCTTGGGTGAAGAACAGTGGGACACAGCCCCACAGAGGCTTTCCCCGAGGGCAGTTTTCCAAAAAGCTGCAAATAACCAGCTGCCACCAGATACCACCCTAACAGACCTAAGACTGAAGTTGGTTAGATTAATAGATAAATGCTTAATAGATAAATGGTTAGATAAATAGATAAATGGTGGGCAAAAAGATATTTTCCTTGGCCTATATTGCAGATTTTTTTCCACTTTCAGGGAGCTGGTAGGAGTAGTGGGGTTTAAAGGCATTTGGATGTGGAAGGAGTAAAAGGCTTGGCTCTCAGCCATCAGTTCTGATAAGCAAGGGCCTGCATGGTAGTGAAAGCAACTAGGTCAAGCTCACCACTGGTGTGACATCCTTGGTTTAAGTGGAGCAAAAACTAAATTAAATCGTTTTCATTGTTTTTCTGCTGCATGAAAAATACTAACTTAAAAATCTGATTTCATAATCCTATGATAAGGAGTGTCAGCTACAAATGAGTAGTATGTTTCCTAAGGAACCTAACAATGAATTTAGCATGATACTCACCACATTGCTTTCAGTTACACACCAAATCTTTACCAGGCTTTTGTTTTTTGCTGATTCATCATTTGTAGCAATTGCATTTATTACTGATTTATCAAGCTTAAAAAAAACCAAAAAGAAAAAAAAAAAAGCGTTATTCTGACTTTCATCACATACTTCTGTTCAGCTCTATTCAAATAGTTCCCTTTGGAAGCTCAGTCACGCAAAGCCTACACAACCATCTCTAATGCTAGAGCTGCTGCCCAACAGGTAGGAAGGGGTTTACTCCCAGAAAAAGGTACAACTCTATGTGCACAAACACTGTGCCTCATTCTCCCCAAATCATCCACCACCTCATCTCACCCTTTCTGTTTAAACAGCTACACTGACACAACTGCCTAAATGTATTTACTGTCATTTTAGGAGCTCTGTGCATCCACCCTGGCCTTCAGCTGTCCCTCTAGGTTTGTGTGAGTTTCCCGTAATTTCAGTGTCGTCTCTTCAGGTCCTGTGCAGATCTTCTGGATGTGCCGGGTTGTCTCAGCTAGTACTATCTGCCAATATCTAGGCAACAGGCTGCCATCCCATCCATCCCATAGGACTGTATGTGTCCTCACCTGCCTTCCCAGTCGTCCTAGACAGACCTACCATTAAGGTGAAATGTGGGGGAAATAGAAAGAGGAAATACAGAGCTGGGGCTTTATGAAATGCGAACAAAAAGAAGAACCTACCTGCTAATAAGCTTTACCCTGAGGACACAGAGAAGTGCGTGGAAGCTCCCCACCACCCCACCACCCCCTTCAGAGCATTTTGGTTAGCTGTGGCTGAACCAAGTAAGCAGCTTCCTTGAGGGGAGAAAGAGCTTACCTCAATGATGAGCTTTGTAAAGGGGTCTGTGATAACTTTTAGTAGCTCAGGGGCATCCTCACCACTTTCAAGCTGAAAGGAGTCAACTATAACACTGGTGAGATGGTAAAGATAGCCAGTAATAACTTCAATGGGCAACAGTGCAAACACAGCAAGCCAGTTAAAGAAATCATGGATTGTGGCCGCAGCAAAGGCCCTATATGGAGAAATTAAAAAACAGAGCTCCTTTTAATTAAACAACATGTGTATAACATCAATTAAATATGAAATCATAGATGTGGATCAGGATCAAGATGTGAAATCAAGATGGGAATCGTTTAATTTCTGGGGTCACAGGACACGACTACTTTGCTATAGAGTGCCAAGTTGTCTCCACACCGCTGAGCGAGTTAAAGAGCCAGCCAGGTGAGTGAAACAAGAGAAACTAGAAAAGGCAAAAGTGATCCTTAACGTGAGGTGGCCAAGAGTACTTGTCTGAAGAAAGAACTAGCTGTACAGCCTGCATTTGTTTTGCCTTTCACCCGTTTTTGGTCCATTTTTAATCCTTAGCCAGGCATCGCCTCTGGGACCTGTTGTCTCTGACTCATGGGGGAAGGTGGCTCTTCACATCCCTCTCACACGTTCTTGCAAATCATTGGTTCCAGCTTCTCCTCCACAGCCTGAGGAGCCACAGCTCTTCCCTCAGGGGCTTTGGCTAAGTGTATTTCATACATCTGCTCTGCCACAAACAACAAGGTGCCAAAGCCTCATACTCCTCCCAGGTTTATTGCCCATCTCCAGTAAGCCATGAGCTCTCTCAGTGATAATGTCAAGTGGCAGTCTAAAAGTTGTCACTGTATATATTTGAAAACCAGAACACTTCATTTCTCTACAGTTACCAGCTCTTGCCTACTGTAGTCTCAAAATATCTCCAACACTGAAGTCTCTTTTAAGGAGAGTAGACCAAACTAGTATTAACTTCTTGTACAGCCCTCACATAATTTAGAGATAATCAAAGGTGATGGTATAGTGGGAACAGTTTAAAATTTATCCCTGTGCAACATCCAGTTAATGGTAGATTCTTACAAAAACACAAACCTTTTAAAGGAACCCAATATGCTTTTCTTCAAGTATATGAAGCCACGTATCTAGACAGCATTATACCTTGGCCATGGCCACGCTTGTGATTTTACTAACTAGATATTCAAGTTTTGGTCAACAGAAAGGTTGAACAGCTGTAGTAGTGATAGGGAATATAGAAGAAAACCTACAAAGCAGGAAGAAAAGCAACTTTTCAGATCTAGTGTTTAAGTACAATACCTTCTAAATTCATTCCTGTCCCCAGCTTGCATGAGTGCCACAATCGTGTTTGTAACTGAGGTGCCAATGTTTGCCCCCATTATGATAGGAATCGCTGATTTAACAGTCAGCACTAGAAAGCAGAAAAGGAATCACTGAATGAAAAAATCAGATCATCAGCAAGCTCTTTTCCTCCAATGAAAAATTAAGATCTACTAACGTCACTGGAACCCCTGACTTCCCTTGATGTGGATTAGGCACTCCAGTCCAGACACGTTTGCTTTAACCAAGCCCCCTGGGAACATGGTACTCCCACGGTCCTGTGATCCCCACTGAAACTGCAGCCCACGGTTATCTCTTTTCACCAGATGTTAGAGGGCCAGAGTAAGATAAAGTCTCTTCTTCCCCAGGCATTTTCTTACTTACTGCAGGATTTTTAAATGATGCCACAGGAACAAACGCAGTTCAGTAACTGGCTAACATGAGAAAAGTATGCAGATCTCCCAAAATTAATGCATTCGGTGCCAAGGCTTCCAATGATTTTTACTGCAGTTGTGCACTTACTATTACTACCACTAGTAGTATTCAATTTTATTTATTTACAACTTCAACACAGGTGGGAATGTTTGTATCCCAGACCAAGATTATGAGTAATCTCTAGGAAGACACTGTAATCAGACTTACACGTGGAGGACACCATGCTGACCACAATGGATGAAGATGTGCTGGAGCTCTGGACCATAACAGTCACCAGAACTCCAATCACCAGTCCCGCGACAGGATTAGACAGCACTGAATCATCTTTAAAAATATCCCCTGCTGCTTTACCTACAAAAAACATATTCTCAGAGTGAGACAACTGCAAGATAAAGTCCATAGCATTTAATTAAAGATCATTCAACCACTTAATTGATACAAATATAGCCATGCTTGCCAGCCAAAAATAGTGCAAGATTATGTAGCCCAGGGATCCAAATTCAGGTCCTGAACTCTCAGCTTCTCAGTTATGAGAAAATATTTCATATTCTCTCATTTCAGTGACTGAACAAGCTCTACTGAACTCTGCAGAGAACCATATAAACCCAGAGCTATCAGAGGAAAGACTGTCAAACAAAAAACCCCCACATGCATAGATATGAATGCTATTACTGCCTTGATACTTTTGGTTACTGCATCAAGGAAAATTGTTTTAGTAATCCTGAATAATTCTGTTCCTGTAGCTTTCTGTGTTGTCAAAAATAAAAAATACCTCCACAGAAGTTCACATATTTCTCTGATAACCACTTCTGAATCCACCAGCAGAATTCAACCCTTGGAGATAGGCAAATGTAAAAAATACATTTCAATAGTTTTCATCTTTGAAGGATTTGGGGGGTATTTCAGTGCTGGATGCTTTATTCAAGAGCACAATTTTCATATTTCACCTTGTTGAAATGTCTTTCATATGGGACAGATTTATGCACAGATATATTCATGTAAACTGTCACTAAAGTAACAGGAACCTACTAAAAACTCGGTGCCAATAATTCCTACATCAACACCTCTTTGGAATTTGAGAAGCAAAGGCCCTTTCAAATACGTGAAGGTCAGTCTTCAACCAGAGCTACTTCCTTCTGAATCTATATCTCAACACATAAATCTATGAAGAATGTTCTTGAAGAGTGATACTTGTAACTTAGTCTCTCAGATGAAATTTACTGCCTCATATCACAGTTTATTCTTGATATCGTAGACATTTTCATACCTCCTACCAGTTGAAAAGCAGAGCTCAGTACATCCAGAGAACACACAAACATGTAGAGTAGTCCAAGTAGCATAACAAACTTCCCTATCCCGTAGAGTACACGAATGATTTTTCCTTTTCTATCCAGTTCTGCAAAACAAATGCATTACGCATAGAAAGACTTGCTTGATATATCTGGTGTTCACTCTGGAACAGTCTACGCACAAGCAGAGGCTACAGACCTAAAGACAGTGGTGTGACCCCAGTGTGTGATTAAACCCAAAAGAATGTTCTTCTTAATCAAATTTTAACTGCAGAAGCAGGTAGTTTGTTTACATAGTTTTACCATGTAAAAGCTTTGGTATATGACAAAAGCCCTATGAAATCTGACACTGACCCTCAATTTTACAGAGTCATCCTCTTAAGTAAAAAAAGACCAATAGCAGCCTGGATATAAAACCAGTTTGGGGTTGTTTTCCACATATCTCCTTGTGTTTCAAGGAGGGCAAGCAGCACAATTTCCAGATTCTTCTTAACTGACTAAATATAATATCTGCATTCACTGTTGGGGAAGGTAAGACTGAGTGTAAAGCCTACATCTGAAAAGTCCTCAAATCTTAAATTCAATTCTGCATCAAATACAATTTCAGAAAGATAACCAAGATAAAGAGAGCAGAAATGATGGAAAAAATAAATGCAGGTAACTTATTTGCTGAGGACTGGCTACCTGACCACTTGACCCCAGTGTCCTGCAGTTCCGGCAGAGCCCATGGGTCGTCTTGTTCCGGCCTTGTCTCATCTATCAAGGCTATTGTGGAAAACGCAGGTTGGATTCCTCCTTTATTTCCAAGTGAAGCCACATTGCCTGATGAAATAGAACATTTTAAAATTATTTAATTACTTTCCATCTTCTCCAAGAAGCCCCCAAATTTATGTCTCTCTGTAACTCACAGGTAAGCACACAATACCTTTGTGATTTTCTCCTTCTTTCCCAGCCATGTTCTGGTTCTGTTTGGAAGAGTCCCCAATATAGTTATTGGTTTCAGGCTTTTCCACCTCAGGCCAGGGAGCCATGATCTGTGCCTAGCAAAGTAGTGCTGATTAAAAAGTGTGTGTAGTCAAAATATTCAACTTACAACAGGGTATGTGAGAAACATGATTGAGTTTAAGAGCAAAAGAGGTGGAAATAAAATGGAAGCAATGTGTCCTCGAACACAGCTTTTTACTAATCTTTACGAATTATTCCTTTAGTTGCAAAATTGATTTCTCAATTATATTTTAAATCACATCGTTGGTTTATTTGTGCATTTACACAATTTAAAAAAAGTATTTCCATCTCGTGCCTGTATTTTTGTTCACTTCTAACTGTCATAAAAGCAAAGATTCCTCTGCTTTCCAAACCTTACGCTTTTTTTCTTTAATTCACTATCTCCTTTCAGCAAAATGTCAGAGGACTCTTTTACTTTCTTCCACCTTCTGGATTTAACAGACTGCCTTTACCAAACTGGGAATTCAATTTACAGAACTGACCAAAGAATTCTTCCCAAAAGCATTGCCTTAGTTTGTGTCATGTACACTAAACACAATCTTCTTGCTGCCTTTACTCGTTCATTCCCATGGAACAATGGAGGGGAACGTGACCTTGGACAAGTGGAGGAAGACCCCAGAGTTCTGAGCTCCAGAATGATGCTTGCTGAACAACTGGACAAGAGCATAATTAGACAGCAGTGGCCACTTACAAGTCTACATTTGCCTGTAACTCACAGCTGATGCTGCAAATGAAGCTGGGTTAGTGGCAGCCAGGTCAGGCTCACCCATCTCACGCAGGCTCTCTGTCTGAACCTCTTCCTTCCCAACCCCTTTTGAGCCCACTTGACATGCATTGTAATATTAAGAAGTGCTAACTTCCAAAATAAGACATCACACGGGCAAATCCTGACAGCACAGGTATAAGCACATGTGACAGATCTAGCCCAGGCACAAGAGGAAGAGGCAGCTATTTCTTGAATCAAAACTTGGAAAGGTCCTCCTTATTTACTTCACCAATATGGGAGGCCAGAGGGAGGGACATGAAAGAGGGGAAAGGTCACCATGGGGAGCTGAGGCAATATGTGATAATATTTCTACCTTTCCAAGCTTGTAATGCTGTTGGTTAGCTCAGCCAGGATGACCAAAAAGTCAGCGGAAAGGATGGGAGATGTGAACTCTACCCAGCAAAGCTTCACCTTCAGGTCTGTCTCTCCCAGCCTCTGTGCCAAATGAGAGGGTCAGTGCTGCAGGCAAAGCTGCCCCACAGCTACCGTGTCTGGCACCTGCATGGCTGAAACATCTGTCGGCGAATTTGCCAGCAATGCTCCTCATAAACAGGGCAGCTGCACCCAGCCTCCAAAAGTCAGTGTCAGAGTTGGCATCATACACCCATAAACAAGGTTCACCTGCATTTAGCAGCCACTCCAAGGGAGTATAATTAATCATTCATTTAATCATCATAATCCTTTATGTAGTTGATGGTGAAAATGTTTTGTCCCTGCCCACATCAATAAGCCATCCATTCTCCGCCTTGAGCTGTGAAGGAAATGTCACAGACAGAATCACTCATGTTTTACTGCAACAGAGGAGGGTATTGTTCTCTGGCACTCCACAAAGAAAAGATTATTTCCCCTTCCATGGTAGCAGGAAAAATTATTCTACAATCCCATTAGCAAAAGCTTTTACACTTTCTTTATCTGTGCTGTAAGATTCAGAGCAGCTCGCAAGATACACAAAGAAAGATCTCAGAACAGATGGAAGAGAATCACTCTTGCTTGTTTCAACAAGGGTTTCCATTTGCTTGGAGCAAATTCCTGTATTTTCACCCATGCCAGAAAAACCTCCAAGCCCCACCCATGCCAGAACACCTCTGTCTTGTTAAACAAGTTTCATTTAGGCATGTTCAGCATTTAAAGAACTCTGGAAAAAATAACTGCCCAGCACAAGTGCTTCTTAAGTGAAATGCAATCGTCAAAATGCGTTGGAAATTCAGATGCGAAATTGCATTGACAAGATATTCCCGCCACGGAGAGACACAGAATATGCTGGACACCACCAGCCCTAGAGATGCCATCAGTACTTTTACAGCTCTTCTGTTACACTTGGTATGGAAATGAAGGATTCAGCCTGCATGATTCCTGCATGGAAACTGAGCTGATGCATTCACTGGAGAAACTGGAGATCGAAAACTTCAGCAGACAAACAGCCTCTGTGCCTCCTAAATAAACTGTCCCCATTCAAGAATTCGGCAGGGCATTTTTTCATAATAAGCATCTCCCGTGTTCCTGAGGTGCTCAGGATCCCACAGGTACGTCATGTATTATTATTGTTTTTGCTTTGTGTGATGAAATACCATAGAATGAGAGTTGACCACCTCTGTGGAGGAAGTTTATAATAGGTATGTATATAAAATTATTCATACGAGCCCTAGTCAACCTCTGATGTGGGAAGGTAGATTTGTATACCGGAGGTCTTTACAGTATTTGCCTTGTGCATTTGGGTTCACAGCGGTATTACTAGAATAGCCCATTCTGGGTGATAGGTATCAAGAACTGATAAAAGCAGAACCATTTAGACCCTTGAAGCACTACCAAAGCCGTCAGGTTTCTCCAGATCCTAACTCTTGTTAAGAGGAACAGCTGAGAAGATCGTTTAGAGCCACCTGATACCATCTGCTGGAGTCCTGGCCACAGCTACTTACTGTTAATTAATTGCTGTGCTACAAGGATAATCAACATTCTACAGTTTTCCCTTCAAAGAATTCTTACTTGGCCCAAACACAGACATTAACACCTTGAGAAAATACTCAGAAGAAAACCTGGGTGCTGCGGAGGGGTGACAATGCTAACTGCATTGCTCCCTGGCAGCTCATGCATGCCTTTGGAAAAGCTGGTGCCAGGTGCAGGATAAAGGACCAGCACCGCTGACGCAAGATATAAATGACAATGAAAACCCCAACAGTGGTTTACTTTTGAACACCGGAGACATAACTACACTGCAAAGGAACATGTTAGAGAATGGGCAGAGGACAGGCTGGTGACGACACCGCAACAGGGAGCTACATTCAGCTGCACGCACGAGTCCAGGTATCAAAGGCAGGATAGCCACAATTACTGGATGAGATGCCCGGAGTAATGAGCTCTGCCCATCCCTGTGCCAGCCGGGGTGTCTCAGCACCGTGAGTCCAGTTCCTGCCTTAGCTGGCAGAATGCCAGCTGGGATGCCTGCGCCCAGGGCGTAGTCATGGAGCTCACATCCAGATAAGCATTGGCGCTTTGGATATCCACCTGTTTGGAGCTGCGCTGATACGGAGCTATTTTCCTCCTGAAAGTGGCAGGTCAAAATATGCTATGCATATTGCAAAGGTCTGAAAACTAATGCCTGTGCAAACTGTAATCCAGTCCGCTTCAGTGAACCTCGTGGCAAGTTCTCTCACACCATCGTGTGTGCTCCTTTCGTTGTAAGTATAGTCTTTCCTCGCCTTCGGAAAATGCTAACTATGTGTGACATCCTTTCTAACTCCAGAAGAAACTGAAACCTCCTGCTCCTAAGAAGGAGATAGATGGAAATCAATGGCATTCAAATTCTGAAGGAAATGTGAGAGAGAGAAAGTCAAAGCCAAAGTGGGCTCCCATGTTTTTTATATCCGTACTGACTCTCTCACTGCAGCATTTCAAAGAGTTAAAGTCTCTGGGGAGTTACCTGAGCAACGATAGGTGCCATGCAGTTGCCCTATATTGCCTTCCTCGGTGACTCATTGGACTGTAACAGCATTGCCTCTGTTGCAGGGCTAGACTCTCGGTGCTTTTCAGTTTTAAATCAGAAACAGTTGTAAACGTATTTATTTTGCTGGACTTAACACAGAGAATATGAACTACCACTTGTATGTGCCTGGATGGTATTGTTTGTACCTTTCCACCCGTGACAGCTCACTGAAAGGCCACGTTGTGCCTGAAATAAGAACTATGAAGCAGTAAGCCTTAAAGAAATCTCACCTCCAGGGGAACAGACCCAGTCAAACCAAGATGAAATAAAAGTACTGCAGAAAATAGCAGCCTTTTCAAAACCACCTGGTAATAGCTGCAACAAGCACCAACATGACCATACATGTGCCTACAGGTTGCTCAACCAGCTCCAAATCAAGTTTTGGGTTCAGGCAGGCTTTCCCCAGTGTCTCTCTCTCTCCTTCCGCCCCGCCCCCCCCCCCCCCCCCCCCGCCCCATTCTCTCTCACCTTTTCTATAAAAATACATCACTTCCTTGTCATTCACCACTGCGCTATGTTTTTCATGCTAAAAAGGGATTTATCAGCTCATCTGGTATCTGACTGTATGACTTGGTGAATATGAGTATTTATCACACATACTTCATAGGAGTAAATACCAAGCCACATAGCAATCCTTCTTACAGTTTGAAAAAATATTTTTTTCCCCTCAAAATGTATAATCTCCAACACAGAAGCACACTAAGTAGAGACAGGAAAGGAAAGATCCGAAGCCAGCACAAGCTCATTCAGTAGCTTTACATCAGCTGATAATTTTGCCCCAGAACCTGTTTGTTGGCAGCCGGAAAGCCCCAGGTGCAACAGAACAGGCAGCAACTTAAATCAACACCAGCAATGATTCAGCCTTGCTAGGAGCAAGTCTTGTCTTTGCTCTGGAACCAGCTGCTTCCTTGGGGCTTATTGTCAGAATAAGTTAGCAGGCTCAACCAGGATGTAAACTTTCAACTAAAGTAGTATTTAAGGAAAAAACCAGTATGTGAAAGCTAGAGGAAAAAAAAAAAAAAAAAGCATTGTGCTTACTGTTTGTTCCTATGGATCCCTGAGACTTATTGCACACAAGCTTCAAGTTAACACACAGCAAAACTGAAAACATACAAAACTAGTAAATGAGAACTCATTTCTAAGCAAGTGCAGAGAGAAAATGAATCCCAAACATTATTTTTGCATTCACAACCAAGCAAAGCACCAGACACTGCCACTGAGGAGTCAGAACCAGGAAACATCACTGAACTATTTGAAATGCCTGCTAGGTATTTGGATAAAACAATTACTTTTTTAGAATAAAACAACAACAACAAAAAAAATCCCACCAACTAGAAAATAAAACAGATCTACCCCATCCCAAATACAAAATACATAGTAAAGAATCGAGAGAGGAAAAAGTAATGACATTAAAAAGACTTACTGATCTAATGGAAGAGCTGCTAATAAAAGTTACTGGGAAACCAGCTGATTTCTGCCTACTGCCACATTAGTTGAGCTAACTACATTAGACTAATGTATTCCTTTTACCTCTCTGTACCAAACTGAATTAGCATAAGAAAATGTTTCCATCAAGAATAGCCTGACACAGCTGCACTGCAGCACACAGACTTTACACACTACCTGTGCTAACACACTAACTGACAGTATTTCCTTCCAGTGTTTCATTAATCCTATCCTAGATGTTTTCCAGTATCCAATACCACTCATTACTGTGACTTAAAATCTCACTTTTCAATCCAAATAAACAATGAACAATACTTTCTTATGCTGTAGGCAGTTATATTTCTGGTAATAAAATGCTTTTTTTCTTTATCATATTCCATAAAAATAAATCTACTTATTTGCAGACAAAAAGCAGTACAGCTTGTTTCCAGAACTATGTTTCAGGGGTTTTTTTCATTTCCTTAAAATATAAATGCAGCTTAAAGAACACAAGGTGAAAATGCTAACAAGTGGATGACATTTCACACGCCCCTCCATTTCCCCACATTAGCTCTCTGTTGCCATTCCTTGAGCTGCAAAAACAAAGCTTTGGATTTATGAACTAAACAAGTTAAAAAAAAAGAAAAAAAAGAAAAAAAAAGAAAACTTAGTCTTAGTTGGTTCTTACTTACCACTTCTTTATTCCCAGCCAACAGAGAGAACAGATCAACTGGGCAGCCACTGAAACCTGCAATATATATAGACAGGTGTTGAGCAAAGTTTGCTTTCATCACTGCGCACTAACATTCCTATTTTACAGTCCAGAGGCACTGCCTACCTGCAACTTAATGATCACAATCAACCTTTTTTTAGCAGGAGTGGGCAGCAACCGAGACTGATAAAACTATGGGCTATTTCACACTTATCACATTCTAAAAAATGTCCCATCAGCATTTAAGTACGAGTTACTGGTGTGTTTCTGTGAATGCGGGGGAACGGTTTGTTCCAGCCTTAAAAATTGCTGTCCACCTGATCATTCAGTAATCTTTTTTTCCAATAATAATTTTCCAAAAATATTTTGCAATCTCAGAAGTCTGTCAAAGGCTGTGAAGAAGATGTAGTACTGTTATTTGTCTGTTCAGGTGCCTATTAATCTGCCTAAGAACAGAAGTGAAGGAGAATCAGATAAAAAGCAGTGTAAGTAGGAAACACGTAAGAACTTCTTTAAGAACAGAGGATGGAGTTTCATTCTTATCAGTGCTCAGTGTTTACAATTAAGGTGAGCTCATTAGCATTTTGGCTGTGGCTCTCCCTCTAAATGAGATTTAAAGATGTAAAGACACTTTGATAACAGCATTCAGAATGCTAGTGAGGAAGAAGCCTATATGATAAATGGATACGTTATTCAATAAATACAGTATGGTATTTCAGATTAGACAAAGCGGTCACTAGCATTGCTGTCTGTTTAAATGATAAGCTTAACGGGGAGCTGGGAGTGGTGGTACTGAATTAGGCACTGTAGGTTTATTATCTTTGAATTTTTTTCTGTTTTAACTGGCAACTTTCTTACACTGAGAAAACAAGCTGTAAACCAGCCGCCTAATCACCAGATCTGCTTTGTCTGCGTGTACATGGTCATATCTCCCAGCAGCTTAGTGACTTAGTAACTTAGAAAAATAACACTCTTGCTTTTTGCACCTTTCAGCCCTACAGAGACACCCAGCCTTTGGAGCTGTGAGTCAGAACTTACTCTTCTCCTGTGTCGGCATCAGAAACGTTTAGTAAGTAGTGATCGTAAAAGCCTCCGCAGCTCTGTACGCAGCATCACATCATGGCAGTGGAACCACCAAGCACCTCCCCTGGCCACAGCAGCGCTGCTGGTGGAGACCCCACCGCCCCCCCATCACCCTGGGCATGGCTGATGTTGCAGCCCAAGGAGGAAAGCACCAGCCCTGCCTCACCCGTCCCAGCTCAGTTTGCACAGAGGTGGCTATGGAAAGGAAACTGATTTTTCTTCCATGTGAAGCGGAAAACAGCCCAAAGTGGAAAGACACGGTGGAAAATGGATTCAAGGTCTACCTTGGTGGTTCACAGGCTCAGTTTTCTTAACAGAAGTGTACTTTAACATTGCATCTAAATATAGTTTTTCATTGATACTCTACATGTAAGAAATCAGATGAAGCTTTTAACTGGGAATCCTCGTGTTTCTCTCAGCTGTGGCTTATTCTCTTCTGAGTCACTGTTTGTGAAACCCAGCTTTGACAGTGAGAAGGTATGAGATGTGCACGTTCCAGGTACCCAGTTAGGGCTCAGCCAGAGCATGGTGACGTCTTCCACAGCATTTTTAATCCAACGCTCTTCATTCCATTTGCTAAGCACAATCCTATGTGCTGACCATGTTAATGTTTTAGGAAGGGAACAATCCTAGATCAGACCCATCATATTCTCAAAAAAAAAACTTTAGGAAAGAAAAGCCAGTTGCTCACACGAAGGCAGGCAATCCAAAGTCTGCTCTTAGAAATCCAGGGTAGATGTTCTGCAATCAGTCTGGAAGAGTCTCCATAAGGAGGTAGCCACAAGCAATGAAGGTGGGTGTCATTTGTTCCAGAAGCCTTTGCCTCATTCAGGGTTGGAGAAGAGGCTGAAACTCTTCCCAGGACACCAGGGCAGTTGGAGCGACAGTCCAGAGTGCTTTTCATGCATCTGGCATAGATTCAAAAGATGCTGCTGCTAAGGAAGAATAACCCAGTGCTCTTTCATCCCTCTTCAGGGTTTACTTTGAAGCAGCTGACCTAATTTCAAAAAATATTCTTGGATAGGGAACATCGAATAAAACAAGGCAAGCAAGCAAATTTCAAGGGTCCTGATTTCCTCTCACAAAGGTGCTGGATTACTCTGTAGATACTTGGAATAATACCTGTGATAGTCTAGCATTTAGCAGGAGGTGCAACCACAGAAAACGTCTCAAACAGAGAATGAGAAAAAATTCCTGGCATGTGCAAATTCTGTGAGAGGTGAACTCTGTCCAGCTATTATATATTGCAAGAAGTTATAACACAACCAAGAAGCATGTCTACATAACAGAGATCTGTGCTACAAGCTCCCTTACAGAACTCCCACACAACATGGATACTTGCTGTACAAGTGTCAACCCCACTCATCTTCAAGACCCAGGCCCTAGTACAGTAAACCAAGCTCACCTAAATCACAACTAAAATAAAAATAATTACAGGCAGGTAAAAGAAATGGTCATCCATTCGGCAAAGGTATCAGAGCAGCCCAAGATATATATTCACTAACATAATAATATTCACATGATGAGGTTTGCTCTTTCAGTAGACACAGCTTCAAAAGACAGCATGCATGAGCAAGACCCTCTGCTAACATTAGGAGAGAAACTGTCTCTCTTACAGTTTAATTTAATTTGCAATGTTCCACAAATCCAAAGAATGCACAGCTGAACATTTCCTGTACATTCAAGATGTTGGGACTCTAGAAAACAGCTACATAGCTCTGAAAAGAATTGGTATTGTTTCCACCATTCGGACACAACATTGTCTCTTTTAACTTGTTCAGAAACTAGAATCAATCTAGTTGTCTATATTTGGGAGCAAGCATTAATATAAATTTGCCTTTCTTCTTTCAGATATGTAAAACACACAGCCCTGATCATTACTGAGGGAGACCAGTGCTGATTTCTGTATGAATTACAGCCAGAACGACTATTTAGTTGAGGACTTACCCACACTCAGCTCAAGAACACCTCCTCCCTTTGTGCTGTTACCTGGAAGAATTTAAGCCCTGGCTTTCTCTATTGTCTCGAAAGTATTCTGCATGTAAACACTTCAGCAATTAATTTTATTAATGAAAACGCCCAGTCAGATACATTTTGTGAATATTAAATTCATATTGATGTACATCTGGGTATTTACTAAGGATTAATATTTGAGGCAGACTCTGAACCAGCCATTATATAGGATGCTTTGATTTTGGAACACAATGGAAATGCTACAACTTTGTTGTTGACTAATTAATTTATTTTCCATTAAGAACTATAAATTTGTCTTTGAAGCTTCAGTACCTACCAGGAAGTTGTCTGCTTTTAGCTACCCTGCACTCTTCTGCTTTAGGTGAGTATGGTTGCAATGCATCCTCAGAACAATTTTTTGCCCATTATTTCTGCTATAGTTGGGAATAGTAAAGAACTCCTAAGACTACTTTGACAGCAATTAGAAAACACTTCATTTAATGTCTAAAGAACCAGAATCCTATCACAAGGTTCTGTATTACAACACTGTGCATTTCATCTTCCATAAGTGATATGCAAAAAAATGAATGGAGTTATGGTAGTTAACATACTTCCAGAGCTGAGTAGCGAAGAAAGTCATAAAGAGACAACATTCAACAGAGCCAGTGCCAGGAACAGGAGGGGGAAATAAAATGTGAAGGAATCACAGAGAGAAAAACTACAGGAAAGGCTTTCCAACACAAAAAGAACTATTTCAATACAGGAAGGACAGTTTTTATGAAAGAATACCATGTCCAACAATTTTAGACAGATGTGTTTGAAAGGAAAAAGGGATCTGTTTCGGTGTTATAAAAATCGAGCAGCCCCTTCACTATAAAACCAGTGTATTCTATTACAACCATGCCCCAAATGTTTTTGCCAGTACAAATGCATCCTTGGGATACAAGTGAGCGGGGTTATTTTGTTCACATCCTCCCATGACAGCTATGGTTTCAGTTCAAGTCACACATTACAATTGTTTTTACTCTTCCTGCAGTATCTTCTTTTAACTTCCTATTTAGTTGATGTCTTGCTACTAACGCATACCAGTACCCATTCTCAACATTTACCAAAACATAAGGGACTGCTCACCCAGAGCCTGCAGTACAGGCACGGGGAACTGTGGGTTCAGAGCGGTGGGCGCTCCGCACAGCCCTGCAGTATGATGGTGAGTGCTTCCCACTTTGTCCCAGGGGAGGCATGATGGCAGGGAAAGAGGTGCAGACTAAAACACGGCACGTGAAAAAATAGCCCCAGCAGTAGTCTGAATTTTATTTCAGCCAGAATGCTAAAAATATGAATCATATCACATGCTTTGACAACTAAAGCCCCGATAAATTTTAAAAGTTTTCCTTACCATAGCTGCTCTAAACTTTTATTATTTGTCTTGAAAATTTAACTAAAAGGTTTAAGAAATGTCCATTAAAAAAAACCCCAACCCCAAAACAAAGATCTGCTGATGCTTTAAGGTAAGAAATTTTTAATTACAAAAGAAATCCAATATTATTCCCCTCTTGCTAACCTTTCCTTACTCTTTTTATAGCCTCTCCCCTCACCTTGCCCACACCCCTCATCCCCTCTCCTCCCTGCTCCTGTTCCTTTTACCAATCCTACATGCCACATCCTCTCGTTGCCTCCCACTTTGGACACATATACATGAATGCAAATAGCATCTTCCCAACAAACAAGTAAGGAGGAAGAGGAAGAAGAGAAGTGGTGAAGGGTAATGTGAGAGCTCTTAAATAAATAATAATATTTACACTCTTATGTAAACCTTAATTTACAGATCTCAAAGTGCTTTAGGAAAGTAGACATTGTTCACTCCTTTATTATTCACAGACAGTTCAAAGATTTCTTTTTTAAGAAATCCATTGTTTTCTTCCTACACAATTTGTTAACCCTTGGCTGACACTGGACGTGGTGTTGCCGGTAGCAGGACGAGCAAGTATAATTACTGGCAGCCAGCTGAGCATGTTTACCCTGAAGAAAAGACTCATCTCACATTTCAAACCTGTGCAATTCTTCTGCACCTGTGTTGTACAGCCTGCTGGCCTCCACGTGCTGCCTATGGAGCCACTGCATAGGTACAAGAGCCACGCTTATTTGTCTTCTATCCAAATGACTTCTGCCTAAAAGATGGGTTTGAGAGTGATTTAAAGTGAGGATTTTTGCCAAAATAAATAATCTTGCACAAACACGGTACTCTTTCAAAGTCCATATATGCACCAATTCTGTATAGAATTGTGCATTCCAAATAAAGCATTCAACACCTCAAACTCTAGTTTAAAAATTACAGATTATTTCATCAATGACACCATTTGTAACTTATTGTTGAGAAGTGCTTGGCAGTATCTCCTTTCTGAGTCTTCATCCCTGAAACTGCTTTTGGACAACTCTAGGCGAGTTACCTAAAGGCAATGTGTTGCCATAAGGCGAGAGAATAAATCTCATTTCTTTGAACTTACTTTCCATACAACTAATTATCCTACATGCCAATTCTGTACAGACCTTTAAACTAGATCTGCAAATGTAACAGCAAAATCAAACCAGCTGGTATCTAATACATCTCAAATACAGTAACCTTCCTTAATATGTAGTTCATTGGTGATTACCCATTATTATCATCTAATATGAAGGTCCTTGAATGCATCCAGAGGAGGGCAACAAAGCTGGTGAAGAACTGGAAATAAGAAGTGGCTGAGGACTCAGGATTCATCTGGTTTGGACAAAAGGAGGCTGAGGGGTGATCTCATTGCTCTCTGCAGCTTGCTGAGGAGGGGAAGCGGAGAGGGAGGTGCTGAGCTCTGCTCCCTGGGGTCCAGGGAGAGGACACATGGGAGTGGTTCAAAGCTGCACAAGGGGAGGTTTAGGCTGGACATTAGGAAGGATTTCTTTACTGAGAAGGTGGTCAGACACTGGAACAGGCTCCCCAAAGAGGTGGGCAATGCCCCAAGCCTGTCAGTGTTTCAGAGGCATTTGGACGATGCCCTTGACAACATGCTTTAACATCTGGTCAGCTCTGAACTGGCCAGCCAGTTGGACCAGATGATCGTTGTAGGTCCCTTCCATCTGAATAGTCCATTCCATTCCATTCCATTCCTGCCACAATAATCAGTAAAGGATCTCAAGTCAAGTCAGGTGCGAGGAGGGCCCTCTCTGGATCGAGTACTACAGTAATCGTCTTACTTCATCAGGCAAACCAGTTCTGCTGCATAGCTGTGAGATCTTGCAATTAGGAGACCTCTCTGTGCCATACATCAGAAAATTTTTCTCCTGTCACAGCAACTTCTCCCAGTGATGCCTGTGCCACATAAACTGGTTTGATCCAAGCCCACTGTCACCCATAAAAACCGTGGAATGATTTTGGAGGATTTTATTCTTGGCAACCCGACACTGCACATTGTGCAGGAACCATCCCCACTCTCCTTGCAGTATAAATTGGATGTTGGTCCCCTGCCTTAAGATACGCAGGGAGAAATGTAATGCTTTTTTTTCTTTAACATTATTCTATTCCCGGGGGGTTTCTATAGACCTCAAGTGCCCATCTTTAACATGCATGTAATGAATGACTTCACCAGAATAAGAAGGTAGTCTCTGTCTGTTAACAGCGTAGCTTCTTGTAAAGTACTGAAAACTAAAATCTAACCCAGGCCATAATTACAGTTCCTATTGTCTTAAAAGAACTTACATGTAAGTAAGACATCCTATGGACAAAAGCACGCAGGCAGTAGCTGCTTTTTAATTGGTTACAGTTCATCCTACACAAATATTTTTGGCTTTATAAGGGGTAATTAAGGGAGTAACGAGACCAATATTTGCTTTCCCAAAGAAAGACGGTAGTAGACACTAAACCTGAATAGGAATCCAAGACAGGAAGCTCTTCGTCACAGCCTTCAGCCTTAGCCAATACGCAGGGTTTTCCCTGCCTGTTTCTCTTAAAACCTAGAAACTGACGGGAGTGTTTTTACTGCAGTTGTGTCTCTTTACAAGGAAAATATATAACAGCCTTTCGTATGTGTCACACATAGCAGAACTTAAAAGGTATTGAATAAATCTCTGAACTTCTGGGCTCAGTGCTAGCAGAAAGATGCTTCAGGCAGTAAAGGCAGGAAAAAGTAACAAAGGGCCTTAAAAATCAAATCACAGCAAAATATTCTCTGTCCTGTTCTTAAGCTGCATTCATGGAACAGGAATTTGAACATTTCTTAGAAATACAGAAGGATATTTCAAGGATTGACAAGGATGACTGACTCCATCATTAGCTTCTTTACCTAAAGCAAACAGATCCAAACTATAGCTGATAGCTCAAGTCCAAAGAGGTAATACTACAGCACGAGACCATCTTCTTGCTGTAAAAGGTGAATAACGTTAACTACTAAAATGATTATGAACAGTTCTTCTGCACAGGAAAATATAGTTTTACCTCTCTAAAAAAGATGATTGAAAAACCTCTGGATATATAGTTTGGGTGCTCTCTAAAACCTCTCCAAACTTAAGCCCAAATATTATGCTTATCAACGAGCATAACTTTCCTGGCATATTATGACCTACTTAAGCTGTTGCTTTTGAGTCTTGCTAAGTATCTCCATCACTTTGTGAGAACATAGTCTTAATAATCAGTTAATGCACTCCATTAAAATTGTTGCAGTATCAATAAACATTACAACATCACAAACCTAAGACTTCCGTTACTTTAAAGTTAAGTGTTTCTTTGTTTAAGTAACAAGCATAAATTAATGCAGTGAGAAGACAAGAATTGCTTCTTAATTGTATTGGAAGGACTTTTTTTTTTAAAACCTAAAGGTAACAAGTGTCATTTTGCATATATTAAGATTTAAAGAGGTGTCTCTGTTACAGCTGATGTGTAACTCAAGACTTACAGAGTTGTAAAACTGTAACTTTATGCTAATTTCAATAAATTATGTATAGCCCATTTATAAATATGTTACCTGCTGTCCTTGATCCCCACACCATGCTCGGATTGGTCCTGGTCTTTATTTATCAGCTTGGTCTCCACAGGCCTCATAAACTGTTACTGGTTACAGCAAACAAGATTTGACTTACCAGCCTTCTCCCCTGTTAGTCACAGCAAGGGTCTTCACGTGCCAGATACCACAGAGCACTTTGTTTCATTGTTGTGGGAGTTCGAAAAAAGTCCATAGAGCTTCCTTATTTGAAAAATATTCTTGAATAAAATATAAGAGAATGAAATATAGAGCTTGTGATATTCAGAGATATTCAAAACAGACATTTCAGAATAATTATTACGTATTAGCTTTTCCACAGACCGAAACCCTTGATCAGATATCATTGTTCCATGCTTGCGGTTCTTCTTTTCACTGAAACTTGGCATCAGGAATACAGACCAGGACTTTTTTCAGCCCAGGGTGCATTAAGGACAACAGGGCACACCGTGCCAGGATGAAAGCCTGTCAAGGCACTCGCTGGGGACCACAGCTGGCTGGGAGGAATGGTACTGGGGATGCAGGTAGGAAGGAGCTGCCCGCCTGTGCTCGATGCCTCAGGCTGCGGCCCCAGACCTGCCCCTGCTCATCTGAGGATGCTTAACACAACCCGACAGCTACACCAGGGCCCGGCGGCAATCGAGCATCACTTTCTAGATGTGGTGCCTTGGGAAACACACAGACATTTCTCATGAATGAAGAAATAGTGTATGGAAGTACAAGTCCTGGAAAATGGGAACACAGCTAACTGTCAAGGTTTCCAGTGGAGTCTACAGTGGGATTGCACACACCAAACAGGCGCATGAGACTCAACCCAACTCCCTCCCCTTTTACTCATAGCACTAGTCCACATAAAGGTCATTACCAGTTGCAGGATGTCTTTCACATCTGCGATATGTCATGTACTTGCCTGCAAAGATGAAGCACTCTTATGTAGCAGGATACTATGGAGATGAAGACAGCAACTATTACAGCAAAGGACAGCGTGAGGAAGGAGAAATAGCTCATACAACCCATTTATTTGTACTATCAAGCACGTAATTGTGTCTCTTTTACTGATATTTCCTCTGGAAAGTCGCTTGTTCTTAGTCCCATCACTTTCTGAAAGGTGTAGTATTTACTGTGTGGCAGATTCAACTGCTGGTCTTCCACTTTGAAGATTAAAGCAGACGATAAGTACAATCCATTCAGGAGGCATGTAGAACAGTATCCAGCACCCTTGGTGTATTCTGTAAACAATATACATAAGGCTAATTATGTCTGATAATAGTATACTAATAACATCTGATGTTTGTATAGTGCATTTCACATTAAAGGGAATCGCTGTTACAGCATGTTGAACATGTAAGATTAGGAGAGATATAAATGGTCAAGAGCAATTCCTAGTGAAGGACAAGTTAATGTTGCCTGAGATAGGTACCACACCACACATAAAATACCAACATGTCTGTATTCTGCAATTTTTGTTTTAAACTGCCCAGTTTTCAGGTGCTCTTGAGCTTAAAATTGTTCTTTGAAGGAAGACCGCAGGGAGGTGCCCATTTTGGACAAACATTTCGGAGAACTTTCCCTACTTGAAAGGACTTTCTTAAAAGAAGTGGATAAAACTGCCACTAAACCACTTCTTTTAAGAAAGTCCTTTCAAGCAGGGAAAGTTCTCAGAAATGTTTATTGGACTTTGGGTTGCAGGGATTACAAGAAATGTTTGCAAGATACAGTTCCACCTTTACTTTTCCTGTTCTGAATTAGGACAGTCTGGATGCTAAGGCCATTTCCGTTACAGTATTAACTCTGGCAAGTGGAACAAGCCTTACTAAAGGAATTTTAGCCTTGGCTTGAGATTCAAGAAGTTGAAACGGGGCATTAGAGCTACAATGGAGTCTCTAGTATTGGAAGATGGCTTCTTCAGTGCTACAGAAGAGCAGGGAGCCAGAACTGGCTAGATAAGTTACTCTCCCTAGATTTCTCCAGCTAAAGCGAACAACAGTTGACTACAAATGTTCTTGCCATCCACCCATCTTCTATTTTGTATATGTTTAGACTGATTTCTAGTATTGAAGTCCTCATGGTTTTTTGGTATGATAATCTGAACCTTGTCAATACCAACTGATTGATACACATCTGTCAGATAGCTCTTCACCCAGCATCACACTTCCCACACTCATACCTCTCCTCAAGATTTAGAAATTACTTCCTTTCTGAGAATATACTCAGAGCTTCACAGGAACACAGATAAAGAATTCTACAGGCCTAGAAATAAAATAATAAAAGTTTGTGGGTTAGTACAGCCTACCTGCACTTGACTATCTGCTTTATCAGCCTCCATATGTTAATAATTCTTTTCTTAAAAAATTTTCTGAGGCCTTACATGCTACAACATACCTGGTCACCTGGTGGACCAAGTCTGGTCACCATTTTCTCCCTTCTTACGTGGATAACATGCTACATTTGCTACTTCCAGTCCTGTTGCCTCCCTCTTGGACGGGCAGACATTTAAGCATCTGACCCACAATTCCCTCTGCCCATTATTTCAGAGTTTTGGCTCACAAGTAACCAGCCTCCCCAGCACACTGCAGCTCTTGATGCCATTTCAGGTATGGCCCATATATTCCCACACCTCTTACCTTAACTGCTGCCCTGCATTTCCCCTAGGAAGAGTAGTCTTTTTCTTTTTTCCCCCTCAAAGACACACCATTAACCTGGTGATCAACAGGAGATGCAGGTACCCACATAGACAAATTTCTTCTAGTGCTAAAGAAAGGAAAAGACTATTTGAAAAATGTTTAACAAATCCACTTACCTAAAGCTCATCATGGAGTAGATTCTCCTCATGCTAGGGGTATAAGCAAAGACAAATTATCTGCTATTTAAAGACAAAACACACACCTGTCATTACCACAGCCAGAAAAGGGTTATATGGAGGATTTGTTCTGTTTCACACTCGTAAGCCTTTTGAGGGTCCATGCTTTTGAACATAGTATCACCTTAAAAAATCCTTTCTTAAATTCTCTTTCCTTACGTAGATCTTGGAGGCAAGAACTGCCTTATGGAGTGTGTCATCACCTCAGCTGTTGTTACAGCAAATAACAGCCTGTAAAAGTGCGCTGCATCTAGGATTGCACATGCAGCATGGGAACTCGCTGGAAACCCTTATTCACAAAATGCAGTTGCACATGAAGCAGCGTGTCAAAAATGCCTGAGAAATAAAATGGGGACGCTTTAGGTCATGCCTGTAAATAATACTTTCCTACTCGACAGCAGAAAAATTCTATTTAGTGTGTCATGCAGAGCAGCTGGCATAGCCTTCATCTGGTGCAGCCTTCATCTGGTGCCAAGTCACACAGCTCATGCCTCTGAAAAGTGCCTGGTCAGTTCAGGACTACTGCTCACAGCCAAAGGCACAAGCAAACAAAGTCAGCTCAGGATGGCTGCTAAACTTGCAGTGGCAGGTGTGCTATGCCCACCCTGGCATGAAAAGCCCAGGACAGAGGAAGCCTGGGAGGAGCAGGAAACCATTCTATAGCCCTTGAATACAAAACCAGAAGCTGGAAAAACTCACAAAGTCCTTCCACCTTTCCTGGGAACCTGGCCAGGCTTGCCAGCATAACTTGAGCCTTGCTCAATACAGAAATCACTCTGCAGGAGAACCAGCACGGCAGACCTCAGGGACCCTGGAGAAGAAGGAAGCCGCTATACCACCCACCCTCCACCCTTAAGCCCTTTCAATTAACTTTGGTTTTCTTACATTTGATTCAAAACAGCTTGGATAATTTATTACTTGTATTTTGTAGAAGGTCAGCACAGAGGTTTGTATTCAACATTAGTGTACATAAATGTAAACAGGAACTTGGAACGGAAATTTGGTATGTCAAGCCACTCATCACAGCTTGATGGAAAAACATAATACTCCAGTGTCTCACTGGTCATATATTCAGGGTCTTGTCATTTGAGCCCTTCAAAAGAAATGAGAGCAGATCACTCAAGCTGCCTTTCTGAAGCATTGCCTAAAACCCCAAGGAGTCAGGAAAGGTGGTTAGAGTTGGAGGTAGGTGTTTAGGACCTTCCACTTCTTAAGGAAGCCAATTTGTCAAAACTCTTTGTGATTCATATATTTTATAATGATAAAACTTCTGAAAGAAAGGTTTCTTGGACTGGGAATTGGACTGTTGTTCAAAAAAGAGGAAAGGTTTGTGGCATGTGAGCCCAGAAAGTTTAGTCATGAGTAACTCCCAGTAAGGCTTGACTGTACATCATCCTCTTCTGACCACAGCTACTCCATGCAAACACCTGTGGACCGGGTCATTTGAATAGTAATTGCTGGGGTCAAGAGCTACTTGAGCTCATTTTCACTTGAGAAGATCAGGAGTTGATAACCTGAGCAAATCAGTAGCAGAGCTGGCTGTGGAGCAAAGGCAGGCATCTGGCAGGGACCTGAAGATACACCTCATCTAGTTGACGTAGTTGCCCTTCGTACAATAGGAAGTGACCAGCAATCAGCATACCAAATTTTGTATGTTTAACACCAAGTACTGATTGTCTGTTGAGTAAGACTACAAAGGAAACATGGTAAGATTAGAAACACAAATCTTATATTCACCTAGCGGTCAGAAAATAAAGCAAACAATAGCCTTTTTATTGTTGCCCAGATGCGAAAAGAATTGAGGGCCCACGTGTGAAAGAAATTTTGCATCCTAATAATAGCAAGTCACAGCAAAGCTCAGGAGATTAAAAAAAAAGTTACTTATAGGCAAACGAAACATAAAGGTCATAATAAACGAAAGTTTAAAAATCAGAATTTCAAAGAAGGGAAGGAGGAGAAAAAAAAGAAAATGGCTATAGACAGTAATTACAGTACCACATGAAGAATGTAGCTAAATACAAAGCTTAACATGCTTTAAAAAACCTAAACCAAACAGATGTGCAAAACAGAGTTTCCAATTTCAATCATTACCTTAAACACGTCTCTTTTACTGACTGACTCACTGAGTTAATTTGAGGACAACACTTTAAAGAGATGCTTCCATGGAAACACCTCCCTCAAGCTGTTGCTCGCCATATATTCCACATCGCCACATAAGCAAACGCTAAGATAATTCCACTTCTCTCTGAGCATTAATTCACATTAAAAATCCCTTTTCTCAACACTACTGCTTTTACATTCATGTGATTCAGAAGTTTAAATCTGATTGGATCGGATAGTGACTGTTCATAAGAATAATAAGCAATTGCCAAGAAGAGGTAAAAAGTACTTACGGATGTGATGAGTATCACCAAAGAACTCAGAGATCTGTGGAGCTTAATGGCATTATTAAAAGCTGGCATTTCTAGTGATACAGACCAACAGCAAAGTACACGACCTTTCTAGTGCTGATCTTAACTTCCCCTGTTTAGAAAAATGCAGCTTCTCTGTAAATCCCTTATTCCTGCTGGAGAAGAAGATATTTCTCAATCCAGTATTCATCCAAATGCTAGGCAACAATACAAAGAAAAAGCAGTTCTTGAAAATTTGAAAAATATTGACCTGAAGAGAAAAAGAGGGCAAGCTTTCAGCCAGTCCTTTCAGCACTGGAAATTGCCTCCTAGAAGCTTCCACTCCATAAAACACAAATAAAGGATATTGTTGTTACACGTAAATGCATGTTGAATACCCAGTTTGAAAAGAGGATTTTAGTTGTAAGATACAGCTACTGATCTGTAACTCCTTAACTTCAGCTTGCAGTCCTTATTGGAAGAGGACCTAACCACAGAGGTGTTGTTACATTCCCATAGGTCTCTTGAGCTGGTTCCTTGGTCTCATCCTTTCATCCTCCAAGATGTAAACACCCTCTGGCCACCAGAGCAACAGAAACACCGAGGTTCCTTTCTAGTCATTGGAAAAACGTGGATACCTCCAAAAGCTGTTTAATTCCCCTTCGTAAAACACTTTACCTAAAATAGATTGTTCTGCTTTCTGTTAACCGTAGGCAGCCTGGACTACCACTGGTCTCTTCAGAGGCTAAGCTCAGCAAAATAGATACTAGCATAATAGGCACTGTCTTGTCATAGTACAAAAAATAAAATAAAATGTAAAAAATCCCTACACATTCCTGACAACTGTATTTCACTTACCTCCACACAAGGACATCTTGCAACCTATGGATAAAAAAAGCTATAAAAGCAATAAGCAATACATGAAGGTGCTGGAAGCAGTCCGTCTGCATCAGCTTGGGCCAGTCTACCTTCAGGTACTGGTATTAGGCCAGTTCTTCATGTAGCTTTATGCTGAATGTACTCAGGCCAAAAGAATTACAGGTTTCTTACTATGTAGGGTTTGTTCTGACAACATATACCTTCACTGCGGAAAGCCTTGGAGGTAATTTGGAAGATGCAGCAGACAGAAAGGCACAGCAAGAATATTTGTCATCTAAAAAGAAGAGAGAAACAATTGGGAGTTGCAGAAGAGCACATGGCTGCATGCTTGTGTTAAAATGTTTATCAGACAAACTCTGTACAAACCTGAGAATGTGTAACCAAGACAGGCACCGAGACAGCTAGCTTTAGCCTTGCAAGCTTACTCTTGCTAGTTTCCAGTCAATCACAATCAATGGAGAGAGACTTGCTCTTCCAGAAGGTAATCAGAAGGTAGCGACATATCACAGTACTCCCACAAAACCAGCTTTTTTCTCTGCTAATTAAAGCCTAAAAAACATCTGCTCATTTGAATTCTTTCCCTAAACCCATTTTCTGAACTAAATCAGTACACCGTGACCCCTGCAGACTGATGGGTTATGTTAGGTAAATAATCTCAGCATCTTGAGCTCCCAGAAGGCAGTGATAAGCATCTTTCCTGTCCACTGGACTACGTTGAAGGACTTGATGATTTTGGACATTGCAGTGGTGAGTCTTCTCCTTGAGATGATGGGGCTTCCTGAGCGAAAGCAGTGGGGTAAGGCCACAACACAGAAGCAGCAAAGCACTATGAATATTAAAGGATGACCCCTCAAGAAGGAGAAGAAAATGAGGGGAAAAAACCCACCATGTTCCCAATTACGATGTAGGCTGGACTGCAGTCTGAGCTTGCTGTCTACCAATAACCTTTATGGAGGTCTGAGATATATTTATGTGCCCAATGGAAATCAGTCTTTAGGTTTGTTGACCTACTGCCAAGCCGTCTCCAGAACCGAAAAAGAGTAAGAGTATCACCTAGGCAGTGCTGCAGAGAGGACACTGCAATTAGCCTGGAGACAGTGCCATCCTGCAGCAGCAATACTCTCCAGGTGTCCTTGTGTTGCAGCCACATTAGTGCCTTGTACCACGCTCGCTTGTCTTGGAGAGTTCAGCTAGGATGATGCACAGTGCCTTGCGAACATCAGCAGTTATCACTGGGGTGAAGAAAGCTTGGGTGTTGACTCTTGAATTACACAGTTCAGGAAAGAAATTTCATGGGATATTTAAACATACTAAACAGTTAAGAACTCTGATTTATGTCCAGATCACAAGAAGGAAGCACGTAACAGTGCCCCAAACCTAAGGGCATGCAAAACATGGCAAAGGAAAGATACCCTGTTGCTCAACTGTTGATTGAACATGCTACAGAAACCTCAGCTTTGCCTCTAGTGACAAATAGCTTGCAAGGTATGAGGAGATTACAAGCCAATGCTCTATGATTGCAAGCCAAAATAAAAAAAAAAAAAAAAAAAAAAAAAAAAAAAAAAGAAGAGTACAAATTAGACATTTCCTATCCATGAAGAAATGCCAGTCTTAGAAAAATGGCTAACTGCATAAAACACATGCTGCAGCAGTAGTTAAGAAGTTCTTTCCTTTTTGAGTAATCAGAAGATTACATTCTGTACAGTGAAGATCGAAAACCAAGCCAAACCTAAGCAACATTACTTGACTTCAAAGAAGTGAGAGGAAGAGTGGGTTTAAAATAAAGACATCCTAAAATATGCATGTTTTCTCTAACTCCACTGTTTTCATCTTTTCACAGCACTGGAACTTTTTAGGTTTTAAAAAAAAAAAAAGCCTAACAGACTAACAGCAATACAAAGGGTAGTACTGCTTCACCATTCCCATTAGGTCAAGTTTCTAGGTTGGATTTTTTGTAGTGTATTGCTGGTATTTTTAAAAGAACCTGAAAGAGGTTGTGTCAGCTTTGGGCTCTAAGGAGCTACACCTATTGCTCCGGATCTATGTATGCGAACTTTTTTCGTATTTATTTTAACTACTGCTACAGTTCGGCATGTATTCTAAAGCAGTTACAGTTATGCCAGAAGTAATGTTAAAACTTTAAGTAGATGCTTTTACCAGCTTTGTACACTGTAATGCTGATTAAGAAATACTAATATATGTAGGCCTAGGTATGAGAATTTCTTGCCCCACCTGTAAGCCTATAAAAATGTATAGTCATGCAAATATATGATACTCAACCCCAAACCTCCATTTTTAGCCTATTTATTCACATTCAGAAACATAAATAATTAGATTTCTGTTAGACTTGTGCTACATTCATCACTATGCTGAATTTATACTATACCCAATTGCCAAAATCAGAATCAAACTGTACAATTCCGTTGACACTGGTGGGACAGGGTGTTGACAACTTCAGTAAGTGCGGGCCAATGTTTGATGGAAACTTCAGAGTATTCAGTACAACCGTAAGACTCATTTACAACCACAAAAGTGGGAAGGCAATGAGCAAGTGTTATATATCTGTGGTTTTCTGTGTTAATAATAATTAACACCGGACCTGGGGATTTTCTTCATCCAAATTTATTTGCTAAAACCTTCCTCCTACTCAGACTTTTCAAATGGACTCCCTGACTCCCGTAGAACCAGTTTTCTATCTAAAGCAAGTAGGACTGTAAGAAAAATTGCTTCATGAGATTATAGTGAAAGTGCCAAGGAGTACATCTTGTTGAACAGCAGCGCATGTCTCGGGCACCTTGCTTGCTTACGTTGGTCCCCATGAACTGCTGAAACAGAGCACAGATACCTGAGGCAGCAGAATTCAGAGGGATTAAGTGGTGCTGCCATACCCATGCTAAGCAGCACCCTAACTACCACGAGATATGTGATAGGATGCAGCATTTCTCCAATGCAGCTACCTTGATTTTGGATCCAAGCATGCAGTTCTGCGCGAAGGCACTGTTTATGAATAGACAAGCTTGGGTTGGCATTACTTCAAGTACTTCTTGTGCCACCTTCCAGTGGCACCTGTCTGTGAATTGGAAGCCTAGATTCCACAGACATCTAACAAGACTGGTTTTGACATTACCAAGGGCTTCATTTTACTGTGACAAATGCTCCTTTTCTAGCCAAAATAGTCAAGTTACAGGCACACATGACAAACCACAACATACCACCTCCCAGGGTATTTCTTCAGTGTCACTTACTCTCATAGCTGTTCATATGGTTGATCACCAACAGTGTTCATGTCTTTGAGTATAATTAAAAATACATAATGAAACAGTTTAATAACAACAATAATATACATATAGCATAACAAAACTAGTTCGATTTTTTAGAAAGAATAAGAATAGAAGCTAGCCTTCTTCTGTAAGACGAGAGGCATGGATAGGACTGCAGGCTGGGAGGTACAGCTCTCCACACCTCTGTTGCATGGGCAGCAGGGCTCCAGAGTCACACTTTGCAGCTGTGCAATTTCCAGAGCAACACAGAGGATGCTCATAATTAGCTGACAAGAGGCTTAACCCTCGAGGCATTGGTGGTAAACACTATAATCTAGGCTGCATACATTTGCTTGCACTTCAGTACAAAACCCCTGCAGAACCATCCCTCTCCTTTTCTGTGGCCCTATAGCCCTGCTATTCACTTGTTAAGCTTTTCACCAAACACAGATAATAAATTTTCTCCATCATTTATATCACTCAGGTTTGGAGGGTTTTGCTAAGAGCTACTTGTTTTGCTCTTGTATTTTATCCTCTGTGCTAATAGCCTTGTAGCCAACAAAGCCGATGGAGCTGAAATACAGATGCAAGTAAGTAGGAAAGTGATGTTAATGGATTCCCTCATTTCACAGACTGGAAGAACATGAAAAAGGTCTGCCAGAATATATTTTTTTACATCAGTTCTACTTTTCTTCTCTTTTACGGTATCTGAATGACCAAATGCCTCCAGCTGGGGTGTCAATGAACCACAGATAAACACAGACAAAAAAAGTTGAGAAGCCTAGGGTTTTTTTGGCCTCTGAAAATGCCAGATTCTGAAGGCTAAGCCTCTCTTGAACATTTAACATTGCTTCATTCCTGCAAAGTATCACTGGAGACAGCTTTATAATCCAATTAAAAAAAAAGTGTTTTGTTTGAAAAGCTTGTTAGCCTTTCAGGTAAAGTCAGCTTAGCTGGAAACCGATCCATCAAAGTTTCATTTGATTACAAATAAAAAATCCAAATAAAAAGGCTAAACAAATGCCAGCCAAACTTGAAGACTTACATACTCAGGGTTCCTGGATCTTCTCTCTTTGGTTTTTTTTGGCTTTGTAGTCATGATTATTCGTTACTATTTTTAACATCAACAATGTCCTTCTCTGAATATTAAGAAAACAAGTAGAGCCACATTCCTGCAATGAAAGTAAAGTCAAACAGACAATACAGTACCCCAGCCTAGTTCTGAGAAGACTATGCACTATGGAATGAGTAAGTCTACGTAAACTGAGTAAGACCCCCTGTGAAGTCTGCAAGTACTATATCTTGACCAGACATGTGCAGGCACAAGGTCGCATGTAATAGCACTCAACTACCTTGACTCCCGGGCCAGTGACCAAAAGGCAAGTTTCTCCATCAGCAGGGAAGGCTCACCGCCCACTGACTTCTCAGGGCAGAGCTGAAACTTCTGCCTTTGCAACCAAAAAGAAAACAGTATCCACAGCGATGGCTCTGGGTAAAACAGCCTTTGCAAGGGAACAGTAACAAATGAACACCAAGTTACCTGCATTTCTGGGTGTTGGGCAGCTCTGTATCTGCACCACTGACCAGCTTAGCGCTACATGCTTGAGATATCTCAAGAATGGGTCTTATTTTGGAAAACTGAGAAAGCTGAGAGAGTACAAACCAGTGAGCGCTGCTTTGCATAGCACACATTGCAGGTAAGAGGGGCAAGTAAAGGACTGCATTTTTGTGTCCTCACAGTAAGCAGCACCTTTCTCACTACAGCAGGCCTATTTAAATCACCTGGTCTATAGAAAAGCTTTTTCAACATAAATATTAGAAACTAATGGATTTATTTTCCATTTATAGACCTGGACCTACTCGAGAAAGGTAAGAGGAAAGACTCCCCTACTAACTAAGGGAGGGAGAACAAGCAAAGCATATTTAGGTGATTTGTCCCTGGTGGAAAAAGGCACAATGACGCTGGCATTAGCTTCTTAATTGGCTGGAGACTGCCATCTACTTTGCTTTCTCCTCCAAACCAGAGACTGCAGCTGCCACACCTCATTGCTTAATTGTGATGACAATTTTGATTGTTTCAAGTTTCACTATATACTTGAAATACATTTGAGGAAGTGTAGAGTTCTATAAAAGCACAACTGAGGAAAAGTTCTGTATAGATAAGAGGAAATGATTATTTATCTCCTCCAATTTACACAACTGCAGTTTCTGAATTTGACCAAATGACTTTGCATCAAACCACATTTTTAGATTAAGTTGAAGCATCTAGCTTACAAAAAATACTTAGTCTTCGTTTAAAGACACCAGATGATGAGAAAGTCAATATGTCCCTGAATTAACTATTGCCAGGGTAAATGGTCCTCAAAGTTAAAAATGCAAACTGTATTCCAAGCTTCCCCCTGCCAATGTGCCAAACTGAAAACTTCACATAGGAGTTAAAATCCTTTTTTTTTTTTTTTTTTTTTTTTTTTTTTTTTTTAAGGGCAGAGCAAGTAATTTTTCCAAGATAATTTTTTATTTCAGAACAGAATGGTATGGCCAAATCTATTTTTCATTTTCTGTATTCATCCTAACATGTTTATAAGTAGAAGATAAATTTAAACGTGTTTAAAATTACACATAGACATTCACAGATAAAAAATAAATTATGCTATCATGTGGAAGAAAAAACATTGCAAAATTAAAGAATAATTTCTATGTCTATTTGCTTTGTCCTGTAGCTTGTCCTCCATTATTTACCTTGCACATTCTACTACAGACCTTTCCCATGTCAAGCAAAATTTTGATTAATCTTGGTCATGTATTTACACTGAAGACTCTGAGCAGCTGAAAATCAGTACGTGTACTAACACACTTTTAACATAGCTGGTAAAATTTTAATGCATCTCCACTGTGTACTTACATTTGAAACTGCATCACCTCCAACTGACACCAGCTATGCTGCCTGTTGGTCAATGGACTTATTTCCCAATGAGCAAACAGCCAAATCACACAAACCTTGCTCACATTCAGCTCTGTTCACCATCCCTCAGTTACAGTGTCACCAGAGATGCACCAAAAGACCACATTATTCCTACCACAGACAGCAGATCAATATTGTGGCCACAGAGATGGTGCAGTCCCTCTGCCTAACAGACTTCTGTAAATCCACAGATGACAACCAAGCATCTTTTTTTGTTACTATGTTTGTCTTTTTAGTCTGTGTTATTTTGAAAAAATATTTACATAAATAAAACCAAAAGGGGCTTTAGTAATGAGTGCCAGGTTATGCACAGACACCCCAGAAGAGACAAAGGTCTCTCCCCTGACCTCATGCAGGAGCGTGGTGTGACTGGAGACCCATGAATGAGTGCTGGAGCTCTGTGCCTATCAGCCCAGCCCGAGGCAGGTACCTGGGCTCCCCTGCACAGCACCTGGCAAGGACTGTGCACCTCCAGATGCTGCAGTGGGAGAGACCAAAAAACCCCCATCCACTTCAATCCCTGCGACAGGAGAGCAGGCAAAGGATGTGTGAAGGGAGTCCCACACCGCCAGTACTGCAGCCCCAGGTTTGTGAAAGGCTGGCTACTCCAGAAGCAGGATTTCTCAAACTTGTTGCTGTTATGTCTATACTTACTAAACAAAAGGTATTGGGCCACACCCTATCTCATGCTACGTGACTTTCAGATGTAATGCAATATTTAATTTCATGAAACCTGTCTTGCCAAAGTTTGCAATGACCTCAGCCTAGCTGCTGCATCCCCACCTTCCTTTGACACAGGCCCTTGCACTCTTCTGCTTAGTATGTTACCTTCCTTTTGCTTCACTGCCAGCCTTCTGCTTTTTCTTTTAATTCTCTTACAGTTCTGATAAAAGGCGTTCGCCTTTCTGCATCCTCTGCCACTCTCCTTCACTTTCTATTAGCATAGTACAGGTCTCTGACCTGGGTTTCTTTCTCTTCACCTTCAAAAATTCCTCCTAGAATCTCAAGTGCAAACAAGTAACAGCTACAATTTCCATGCCACCATGGCACTGAAGTGCTAAGGGTAGAGAAGGTCTTATGATGTCTGGGTTTTTTTAACGTTAGACTCATTCACAAAATAAAGAAGGTGTCTTGTGTTAGTTTCCCTAATGTTTTGATGATGGTTTTGTGTGTAACTTCCCTAAAACTCCAAATATAGCATAAAAAATTAATCAAGCAAGAGCTACTACAGAACTGAATCCATTCATGTTGTCTTACAAGATGCGCTTCAATTTCATAGACTCATACAGTATCTTGAGTTGGAAGGGACCTATAAAGATCATTGAGTCCAACTCCCCAGAAAGCTGAGGGAAACAACGCGACCCGACAGTGTATTATTTGAGAAATGGTATGCTATATAACAAAGACTTATAAGTAAACAAGAAGCAGCATAAATTTTACACAGGCTTACATGGCTGCCTTTTGACCTCTGAGTACTTGCTACAGGCTTTTTATGTTTTCAGTTAATTCCTTGAGAAGTGTATCCACAAGCTACCTACAGAGAGAACTGCACTGTGCCACGCTTCAAGTGTTCAGAGCATGGGAATAAAAAGCTATGACCATGGTGACACAAATCCTGGCCTTTCTGAAACAGGTGTTGCAGTTGTCAGTAGACATTTTGCCTGGCCTTTCATTGTCATGTTTAAATCCAATTTAACCTATTTTTGAAGCTTGATAGAACATGTACAGTCTGCAATAAAAGACAGTATTGCTATGCTTACAGTAAGCATAAGCACTCCCCAAAAGAGCAGAACTACACAAAAACTCTTGAAAATCTCAACAATAAATAAACAATAAAAAGTAATGGGCTTTAAACAAAGCCATCTGACCTGGCTCCATCTCAGCACAGCTCTAGACTCTGCACTCCAGCATTACAAAGCGCACACCAGCCCAAAGTGTCCAGAGCAACAGCAGGTGGACAGCACTGCAGCTAGGAGCAGGGAAGCCTGGCCTCCTATGCCTGTGGTGGCCTCGGTGACACTTGCCCACCACCGGGACAAGGAGTGCCATTTCACCTGAACAAAAGCGTGTAGAAACAACAAGCTGGGAGAGGAAACAGATTAGAGTCCGGCAAGAATCAATTATCTAATAGTGAGGAGTTGCAGTCATAGCTGGTCATCAGGGCTGGCTAGGTAAGGAGATCAGGGTTTGGAAATTAATGAATTGTCTAGGATGAGCAAGATCTGAGGAGTGCTGGCAAGGCTAGTAAAGCGTGTGAGAGAGCTGGGAAACAGGAAGGCTTTGAATGGAGGGGGAGACTGCAGAAAGAAGTTATACTTGAGAAGGAGGGAAAGATTAGCAAAACGGACAGTTAGGAGCAATAGAACCAGCTAAACAAACAAAATTGGAAAAAGGCATTGGGACACTGCTGGGGGACAGAACAAGGGCACCCCAGAAAGATGAGTTCTGTCTGAGAATGGGGGAGAGGTTTGCAGATAGGAAGTTCAAAGAGCTTGAGTAGTGATTTCCATAGTGAGCTCAGGGGAACATCTGGGACTGGCCAGAGTAGGAGATTGGTAGAAGATACCTAAAAAGAGCAGAGATGATCAAGCAACCAGGGTGCACCAGGAACAGAGCTAGGTCAGGCTCAGATTGGAGAGGTGGGGAGAGACATAGCCAGCTTGGAGAAAGGGAGGAGATGAAAGAGCAATTAAGTCTGTGCCACCAAGTACACGCTTTTCTTCAACCCCTGGGATGCCAATCCAGTGCTTAGGAGCCTTTTCAGCCTTTCACTGTGTCTAAGCTACAGTGCTACTTCCTATTTTAAACAGCAGCACACTTGCTTAGAATGGGAGTGCCTGCAGGAGTTAGGAGTTCGTATCATGTTATTAACCACCACCTAGCCCAGAAGCAGTTACAGCTCTGTTACAGGAAACAAAGGGATTTTGCACATCCCCTTCTGATTTTTGAGTCCGAGTAGTGTTTTTAACCTAAGTATAATACTGTTTATTATATGAATGCTTATTACAGCAAGTGAGAACACAGAACTGGAAAAATTTCAAACAAAAGACATTAGTATTATCTAATGATTCATCTAGCCTGGTTAAGGAAGCTGTATAACTCATTAAGTATATTTCAGAAGTTGGTTTGTCATGAGAGATAATGGCAGACAATTGACCTCTGCAAAGTACATTTTTTTCTCATTATTTCAGTATTATAAAAATATTTGAATTACAGAAAAGTGTAATTATTCACATCCATTTATTAATTTCATTAGTGTGGTAATGAATACTGTTAAGAGTAGGAAAGCACTTCTAAATCACTGTTTATTAACAAAGATGAAGTTGAGCTCAGAAGAGATCATCTGAAACCAGATATTAGCTTGATTAATTTGTTGCTTGTCTTTCTGGTCTGGCCACCAGCAGCTATGGACATTCAGCTACAGAGTAAAAACAGCCAGTGCAGGGGAAGGAGGACAGGGCTACACCACAGTGACAGCCAATTCTCAAATCAGTTTAGATCAGCAATGAAGACTGACCCCTTTGAATGTATCAACTGACCGTAGACCTGTATTCCAATAACTCTTATTTATTGGAAGAGAGAGCAAGTATTATAGAAAACTGTTTCACTTGCAGAAGAAACCATTTTACTTGCATTTAGGGGGAAAAAATTGCCTTTTTTAAGGCCACACAATGACAATGTGAGGAGCTTTTTCCTTTTATCCTTGGGATATAGAACTTATATCTGGCAGGCAAATAGGAACCGTATCGACAACAAAGTGATTTATTTTTTTTGGACGCAAAACAAATTCTTTTTGCTACATGTATGCTTACATATACATCTGCAAGTATTCTTTGTGAAAGACAGCTTGATAGCTGCACGTCCAGATTGTTATCTTTCAGGAAGGACAAAAACAAACTGAACCTACAGCAACCATAAAATAGTATTTACTCACTAATCTGCACTGATACGTTTATGCCAAAACCAGATGAGGATCGTGCACTCCTCTCAAAGAAGGTATTCATTATTTCAGGATGCCCTGTAAAAATGCAAGTTGTATTTCCTACATTATCTTCATGGACTTTCCTGTCCCTCCCCGACTTACCCCAATATTTAGAATGCCTTTCCTTGTACAAAGGCCCTTAGGTGGTGGTTTAAGGTTTCCCCCAGAGCAGTGGAGAGTTACTCTCCTGTCTGTCCCTTGCAGGAGAGGCACTCATTTTTGGTCTACCGCAGTGTTGTCCTCTGTGCTGTGATCTAAAACCGCTTCAGGTCTTGTGTTCCCCATGCTCACCTGACCATGGCCCTCTCACAGGAGCGTCTCAATACATCTTTTATTTTTTCCAGATCTGCACCTTCCAGAGTTTGTTGACATCACCCTGAGAGTTCTTGTCCCCTACCGTGCCAAATGATCCTAAAGACAAAACAAAGAAAAGCTTTTTAGAAGATTTCAGGTGAGGCTAGGAGACTGAAAACAAAATAATCACAAGTGTAGAACACGAGCCAGCTGATATTTAGCTGGACACTCCTTCCAAGATGTTTTCCCTCCCTTGCCTGTAAGTGCCCAGATGTATCCTATTAACTGGAGCTGGGGACACAAGTTTTACAGCACCAACACGTCAGCCAGGTGTGGGCCAAGTTCTGAAATTTCCTAACGAAATTCAGAGGAGGAGGGAAGGTTGGGTCTCATCTTCCCCTCCCTCCATCAATTTTACAATTAGCATTACAATTTTAGTTTTCCTTTAGTACCCTCTTCTCAGTATAAGTGGCCTTAATATTGATAAAGCTTAATCCTATGTCAGCTTTCAGTGTTCCCTTATTGTGTTTGGGATTAACATCTTAAAAATAAGATAAACAAGTTACTGGTTTTGCTTTGTGAGCAGGAAAAAACTCCCTAGATGACACCCTATCTCTACTTTATGACTGTTAACTAATGCCTACACCTTATCATCACACTGAATTATCTGAAGACTGAACTCTGACCTCACATAGAACATGTTATTGGACTTACCTTCTGTTCTGAGGTCTGATCTTCTAATTTAAAGGCAAAAATTCTGCTAACCTAAATACATGGCTTCATCCTACACTATTTGCTCATCTCACAGCAGTTACAGGTTCAAAACATCAGTAACATTATCCATGAATTTCTCCATGTTTAACTATCTTCTTCCAGTGATGAAGTTTTCAAACCTTTATTTATTAAATTACAGCAATATTGTGAAAGTTTTTACAGTAAACTATTAAAAAAAAAATTATCCTTCAAGGGAAACAGCTGGGTTAGGATGTACATTTCCAGCAGCAGATTCCTTGTAAGAACAAATAGAAATTAGTAGCACAAATTCCTAATTCAGATTCCTTCCTGTGACATCCCTCACTCCAGTCACGTTCATTCAGACTGAGACCTCAAAATATAGGATAACACATAGTTGCTTCCTCCCCAGAAGAGCCAGAAAACAGAACAGGGAAAAAAACCACCACCCTCTTATCTGTTCATTCTTCTCCTGTTTGCAGCACCCTCTTCTTCAGAAACAAAACTCTTCTAGCTTGCAGGCAAGACCTTGCCATCATCCCTTCTACACACCTGAGGCCCCTACTCTTTCTCTGGTACCAGAATTGCTGAAATCAAATTAGGTATAAGGAGAAGACCATGGAGCATTAGCCTAGACACAGGAATCTGAACAAAGTTTTGTGCTTGGACTATTTATTTGACACGTACCAGAAAGTTGCTAGAACACCCTAAGAAGCGTTAGCCACTTCCAGATGCTATTACAGAATCTAGGGAACCAAGTACTTGACTTTGAGTCTGCTTTATAATTAATAGTAACGTCTTTTCAGGACGTACTTGCCCCCACATGTAGCTGGATTCCAATCCAAAATCAGAGCTAAAGACCACTGTTAGCTTCTATCATGAATTCAACGCTGGATCAACAGTGCTTAGGAACTCGGAAAAATCACCTCTAGAACAAACAACTTGTAAAGCTTGTGGTGTTTGGGGCTCCATATTCAAAAGGGCACTGGTTACTTTTATCAGTTACAGGAGAGACTAAGAGTACACACTTGCTGAATCACAAAAACTATACAAAACATGCAGAAGGGATGCAAATGCTGTGCTGACTGGCATGCTGAAGATTTTGGTTTTACCACTATAAAATGAACAAATTTTAGTCTGCTTCCCCAACATGGGCTACATCACTTTCACGTACATGCTGTGTTTCTGCTCATTCTCCTACCTTTTACTTCAGCAGCTTTTGCTACCTTTGTGTCTGCACTTCAGGAATGTTGCAGAGCTCAAGAACTTAAGTATTAGTGGTTACGTATTCTAAGGAAGTATCAGGAATTAAGGATACTCAATCAAGAAACATCACGTATCTCAGTGTCTGCAGCCTCCTCTGGAGAAAAAGCTGTCCTCCACCTCTTCCTCTGGGACCACTTAAAGAAGATGAATCAACTCATAACCTGACACACCTAATTATTACATGCTGCTAATATTCAAGGATGCTGTCAGATAAAGAAAAGGGTGTAGCCTCCATGCAAACATGCTTTCCTGCTCTCAAATCAAAGGCCTTCCTCTAATTAAAATCATCTAATTAATTTAGGTCCAAATGAAGCTTCACAGGCAAGGGCAAATCCAGATGAGGCATCATAAATAAGCAATACAAATCGTTCATTCATCCTATAATTATTAAATATTTTCAAAACAAGCCCTACAATGGGGCTGAGGTCCCCTATTGTTTTGATCAGGAAAGGCAGAAAAAGCTTCTTTAATTACCTTATTTAGAAATATATTTATATAGAATATATAATATAGAATTACTAAATGAATACAGTAACGTAAAAAGTTTAAAAAGCAATTAAGAGAGATGTTAAAATTCCTTAAAACAGCTAAAGCTATTAGAATTATGGACAATCAAATCCTTCCACCAGAAAGAGTTCTGGCAGTTAGCCTGTATTTCCTAATAATGGTAAGGCTGCTCATATTTTAAATTTAGGAATTTCTAACAGAGGGAATCGTTAATCCACCCCAAACATCACATTTTACCACAGAGATTTGTACTGGATGAGTTGATACATTAAGCCCAAATTCCAGTGGTGTTCAGGTATTGAGTGATGGGTCAGCTGTGTAACCAATATTTAGCTACCAGTTTCCCATTTGTTTTGGTCCAACCTACCTCTCAGTACACTCTATCCACTAATCCTGGCAGGAAAGGGTGGCAGAATGAGTCCAGCATTATTTTTCCAGTCTTTATTTTTTGGGGCAGCAAAGAGATGCAGCTGAAGGGTGCTTTATTCTTCCAGCTAGAGCAGTAACGTAAGGCGATGAGATGAAGAGCCACAGCACAGCAGGAATTCTACAGCAGTAAAACTGTCTTCTCTCTCTCTCTTTGCACCTGACCAGTGCTTATCTCAGCATTTCAGACTGCACAAATGGAGACAGTACAGATTTAAATAAGCCAAATTAAGTTAACAGTAAGCAAAGTACACTTCCCCAAAGCAGTTTGAGGATGAATTCCAGTCAAAGCATGGGGCAAGATTACTGACACTGGCTGACCTTCACATCTTCATATCAGAAGACTCCCAAACATAATGATTAGGTCAAAGAAAGCCTAACGAGGCCTCTGGCAGGTCATTAAGCAAAAGACACTGGCATTTGAAGTGCGCATCTGATATAAAGAAAAACACTGCTTGAAGGCTCCCAGAAATAAATGTTTACTTAAGATGAAAACAAACAGGAATTCAATAGCAGCATTTACAGTCAGAGAACAATGAAGCTTGTAAATATTTTCCACTCATTTACTTTAAAAACAGTTCCACCTAATCTGTGTTCTCATTTTCTGCATCTTATTGCAAACAATTTGAATAGGTGAAATATTCTTAGAAACTGACTTTTAAGCAGTTACTAGCAAAGAGATCCCTTTTAACACAGGTTAGTAAATATACATACTGAAGGTAGACTGAAAAAGCGTAGGTTGAACAGAGGGGGAAAAAAGAAATTTTGTGTAGTCAAAATACATAAGTAATAAAAGTAATGAGTAGAGCTGGCTTCTTACGGCCCATATTCACTCCAGCCACATTCTCCCCCAGCTCCTAGTCTCCCCAGTAGCACAGCAAACCCACAGAAGGTTTCTGAAATCAAATGTCACAATATAATTCCTCCTTTTCCCCCCCTCTCCTGTTTCATACGAAAGAGTGGATCTCACATCTTCTGCTTGAACAGCTTTGTCTACTCAAAGAGAAAAATGCTTCTGTCTTCTCCTGTTGGGCTCTCACACTCTTAACAGTCCGAGCTCTATTCCTAGCTGGGTCTAACAGCCGAAGGACTAGGCAAGAAGGCACGGTAATATTCCTTTAGCATCACAATACTATTAGTCAGAAATGGGGAAGTACGGGTTTAATCAGAAATCTTAAGTCACAAATAATGTTTCCAGGTGAAGCAAAAATGACAAAGGAAAAAGGACAGCATCAAAAGCTTTCCATGGTTTCTGTCCCCTGGTACAAAATTAAAGTTTGGCTTTCAGAAGTAATGAAGGTGCAAGACACCTGAACCTTTAAAATAATTGCAGTACATTGTGTACTAAACCATGCAAATTATCCAGCAGCCAGGATGCAGTACCACCAAACTACTGCAGTTTTTTTTCCACACAGACCCTCTTCTCCTCTAGGTTGGGGTGTTTTTTTTTGCCATTTCTCTGTGTTTTCTGGACGTTAGGTAGTTGCTGCTCCAATGGGGCTACCAAGTATCTAGAAATCCTGGATAAACGGCCACTCTGTATACACAGACCAACCCTATAACATGTGCAGTGACTGCAGCAAGCAGGTTGAAGGCCAGCAATTTTTTTATCCAGGGGTAGTAAAAATAAAAATCATGCCTTTCACCAAAACCTACACCAATCTGTCGTTAGCATGCATGAGGTCCACACACATTTCAGATGTGCTCATAACAATAGGAACATATGCCCAAATGCTTCAGTCCCATTCTCAGGAAAACTTTCCTGACCGAAGCCTAGACTTTCCAAGCTACCTGCCTGGTGTGCAAAACCTCTCACAGACAAACAAAATATCCAGTTAGTCCTGGTGAACCCAGGAATAACTAGAACCAATGCAGAGTTACATCATCCAATGAAACCTGAGCATTTTTTCTGCACATACTTTCTGTTCGCTCATTATAATTATATTAAAAAGGTTCAGGTTGTTCTTTTACCAAAAACAACTCTACTTGATAGAAAGATATGAAGACATGACTAGCTAAATGAGTTGCCGTAAGCTAAGGTAGGGTGTGGATTTACAGCACACAAGCCTTTCCACAAAAGCTGCTCTTTATCACATAGCGCCAGCGACCCCACTATCACTGCACAGTAGCTACCTCTCATGTGCTACTGAATGAGAGTTGTGTACACAGGCACTCACCAGCCAGTAGCTTATTTTTATAAATCCAAACACATCCACAACTATGCCGTATCTTCTTTGTGGAATCATACACACTGGTCCACATTTTTAAAGGAACTTAACTTAGGCATTTAACTTGGACATTAGGCATTTAATGGATTAGCACAAAGCAAGACTATGTTAAGTCACTGCATATACTACAACAAGGACAACCGTCTAGATTTTCTTTTTTAAGTGATGCAGCACAGGGCTTTTTAAAGCACAGCTTCACCTGCCTATGTGAACCTTTTGAGTTACCCAGAGCTAAGTGGATGACAGATAGCCTTATCAGCGTGCAGAAACAGTACTGGGCATGTATTGGGAGACATCAAAAAGGTGTGCTCTATTTTGATTCATGTTTTCCCAGATAAAGAAACTTCAATTAGATTTTAAAGAAAGAGGCATTACACATTTGACATTGCATTAGTATTATCAGCATTTGCCTACAACACTTTGAAAATAAACCTTTCATTATCCAGATATGATTTACAGATACACTCCTTCAAATACAAACACTGTGTTTCTATTTAAGACAAATCCTTTCTTACGTCCAGATCTGATTTACAGTTAATTTCCTTAAAATAAAAATGTATGACGCAGATTTCAATTTTCTTTCTGCCAGAAACTTCTATTTTTAGATGCAGGGCAACTTTATACTCCTTTAATATGCCTACCACTCCTATACAGCAAATGGTGCACCTTGGCAAGGGCTGACACATTCCGTTAGATAAATAAAATCTGCAGAATTGCTGACCTAATTGTATCAGCATTGATAAGAACAGCAATGTGTTTGGGCCTCCTACTTGATGGAAGTCTGCTAAAGAAAATTACTTACAGCCTTTTTTCTTCCCCCACCCCCTCTTCCCTTTCTTTTTTTAATTGTCATTTTTACATGTGAACATCAACCAGAAAAAGTAGCAGCTCTCTGGGTACACTCCATACCGGAACCAAATTGTTCTGACACAATGTCCTTTAGCATCTGTCAAATGGGGTGCTCCAGAAGCTTCTGCTGGCTCCCATTTTCAAGTCACAAGGTCTCATATCATCAGCTTTGCCCAGTATTGTCTCCACTTACATCTCTCCCATTTCCTCCCACACTCACCTCCCACTCTCCATGTTCTGCCCAAATTACTGATGATTGACCCTTTGGGATTCTTTATCCACTCCCAACTCTGGACCTTCTTATACCCCACTCATGCTAGTAGAAACAGCCTCTCAGCCAGTACCTACCAAATACTTTCCCCTCCATCAAAAGCACCCAGAAAACTCCCGTTCCGAAAAACACTCCACCGTTAAAGATTATGGGGATATGTAGAAAACATGAAATGGTATGTACCACACCTTGTGTCTGACCCTTTGTCTGGCATATGTTTGATACGGACTTTGCTTACTAATTTCATTCTCAAGGCAGCCTCTGCAACACGAGTCATGTCAAGAGTGCAGTGAGTATGCAACTCAAATAGTGTGTTCAGGGATCTGTAACATTCCTTGCTGCAAGCGTCTAGGAAAGAATCAAGTTCTTCTGGTAAGAAGTTTTTCTTCTGTTAGCTAAATGATTTTGAGTTATTTGAAACTATGAATATCTGTCCAAACATTACCGAGGAAATGTTAGTTAATTTCCACCCAAAGAAACAACTTCCAGCAATGTGTAACAACAGAAATAATGCCTCCCTTACGTATTTACTGCAGTAAATGTCTAAAGGCAATCCCATAATCAGGTATTGTGATGGAGAAATGAAAGACACTAGGAGGATCGCAACACTTGGAACAAAAACTCTTTCACCATAATGTAGATAACGTCTGCGTAGGAAGACAAACTTTGTACTCTCACTTCTCATGGATGTTCTCACTTATCTATTCTTCTCAACCCTTTCAAATTATTTCCTGCTTTGACAAAACAAAACTATTTTTAGAGAATTTCTCAACTCTGGAAAAATGCTTTAAAATAACACTTGGAAAGCCTACTAGAATGAAAAAGATGTCTCCCGCACCCCCCATTTAGTCTAACTGTCACTATCAAATATTTGACATTTTATTTAAAATACTTCCATAAACTAAGAAAACAAGATTCTGAAAATAATTATACTTAAAATAACCCTCGATTCTGATTAAATAGGAAGTCCTTTGAAAACACAAATGCAACCTCCCTCACGTTACCAACCAGCTCCTTCAAAATCATCTATTATAGAACTGCAAGTGTTTAAAATTAAGCATTAAACTAAAGAGTTTTGTCAAGGACACAAGTCCTTACTGTTAGATGAGTTATAACTGGAGAACATGAGTATGAAGCATGCAGACAAAAAATATCAGAACTGAGCTTTACCTGTAACCCAAAGTTTAAGTTAACTAAGTAACCTATTAGATTACAAATATACTGTTGACTTATTTTTGCCACATGACATTTTCTCCATTTTCTGCAGAACTAGAGAACAAATTTGAAACAAGTGTCACCTATGCAGCTTACACAGCTGTCTGCAACACAATATTTTTTCAAAGTCCGTGCCCGAAATTTTTGCTGGCTACCTATGACATACTTTCTCTCACATCTGAAAACAAAACTCCAACCATCATGGAGCTACAGTACCTTGTGTCAGCCCCACATTTTCAGAGGGCTTGTAGATATGTTGGAGGAGTACCGACATTTTAAGTGAATGAGACATCGTCCTTTTCTAAAACAAACAAACAAAATATCACAGGCCATTATCTAAAGCATTAACAATAATGATGTGTGGTATTTACAACATTACGGTAAATAACAATGAAATTTGCATTAGGATTAAATAAGGTTATGATAGACACAGTGGAAGCAATCTCCAAAAATGAGGCTGGAAAACAGCAGCCCAGTGCCCTGTCCACGGAAACCAGTACAGGATTTCCACTGCTGCTGTTTCCCTACGGGCAAATCCCAGGCCCTTAGAAAAGGCAAATTCTGACCTCATATTAAGAGTTGGCTTGAGAAGCAGACTTTCACTGTAGAAGTCTGCTGTATCAAAGCAACAGTTGGAAGAATAAAAGACAAGGAAGGTCTTGTGTGGCATGATCCATGTCCTGCCACAGTTGTTTCTCACCCTCCAAAACAGGTAGTAGTACTTTCTGACCACAATTTGTCGCAGTGATGGTATTTTCAGATACTGCTGTAGCTGACACACAATGCTAGTAACTCAAACTATTTGGCAAAGAGATTGAATTTAAAACAAAATTCTCTTGGGAGAGGGAGCTTCAGAAAACAACCTCAACTGACATCACTTCCCAGCATTGACACGCCAGTGACATAATATCATGATGAATCTTTATTTTGCTGCCAAGTCTGGTATCCTCTTGTGAATCTAAATTGAGCAAAGAGGTTGTCTTCCCTGCATGTTTACTACTACTCTTCAAGCATAAGCAGCAGAAAAGTTCTTGTGAGCAAAGACACCTGGATCAGCTTATGCTGTATAGAAAGTGGTATAGGCAACACTGACTTCACAATAGGTCAGCTAAGGAGCAGTCACAAAATCCATCCCAGAACGATGGTAACAAACAAGAGGGCAATAATTCAGGGCTTGGAAAAAGAATATAGTTACCAAGGCAAACATATGCCCATGCTTTAATGAGGACTCGGAAAAATGCTATCCCCTTAAAACACCAGGAGTGTTCTGTGCAGCACCTAGAAGTCTCTTGTTCGACTGTTGCTGCAGCCCAGTAATACTTAATTTCTGAGTCACAGCATTTTGCTATAAAATGCCCCCCCAATCCCTTTTAAGCATTGTTAAGAGCTTCGAACCTGTTTGCCTTCTTCATATTAGATTTGGAAATGTAGTAATGAAATTACCTGATAAAACACACATGCTAAAATCCATAGACCTAGATCACAAATGAAACTATAATGGCCAACAATAAGTTATTTGAGTTTAAAAAAAACAAACACCAAAACCCTCACCAAAAAAACAAACCCTCACCAACTTGCCTCCCAAACATTCACAGAACAGCTCCATAAAGTTAAGCTGCTCTCATTCTGTACTTCCACGTATCCTAAGATATTCAAAACCACATGACACCCAAAGGCAAGAAAAAATAGTCATAACTGGAAATACTCAAATCAGGGCATGAGTCAGCACCTTGCAGAATACCCATCAAGTGCTGATTTTGCAGAAGTCAAGCTGATTCAGTCTGAATTTGCACTTTCTCCTTTAAGCCCTGTGTAAGGGAGGCAAGTATAGTTTCCAGATTTAAACCTTTCTCTGATGTCAACTCAATGGCTTGTTTTAAAATGCCATCACCTGAACACAAACTTCGGCTATCTCCCCAAGGCACAAAGTGTGCAGAAAGAGAAGTATCTGTCCAGTCTCAAGTTGTGGAAAGATCCCAGCCCGAGAGAGAATCAAGAACAGTGAAGACAGATTTCTGTTAAAAGCATTTGCAGATGTATGCAAGTGGGCCATTTCATTTACTATGAGTGACCTACAGTTTCTCACATGTTCAAAATATTACACTCATTAATTGTCTGAGGATACAAGAGCCCCCTTGTGAGTTCAGGCTGTCACTAGCACAGCTTTGGAGCTGCAGGGCAGAGGACAGCAGTTTAGCCACAGCTGCAGCAAAGTCCCACCCATGACACACAGCTTAAGATCACACTATATGGTGAACAGCAGATGAACAAGAGAAATACTGACTGAAGAATACAGGTTGTTCATTTAAAATAGATTTCACCTTGCACAACTTAGAACATAAGATGACCTGACATGCACATAATGACACTTCCAGCCAGATGACTGCACTGAGAACTAGTCTTCCTATATACAATACTTTGCATAGTAGAAAGGGAATGCAGCCACAGCACACTGAATTAACCTTGCTGGTGTTTTACTGAAAATGGCTCACTACAGATTAGACAATCCTGTTCTAGAAAGTAAAGTTCAACTCAAATTACCAATTCAATGCAGCAATAACCGAGCCACATGTGCTGTTGTCATGAGCACGTCAGCATGTCTGAGGGACATTAAAGAACAAAAAGCATATATAATCTCTAACACAAGACAAAAAACTAAAAGGAAAGTTTGGGTCTGTTATAGAACCTTAAATCTCAAAGTCTCTATCTCTAACACAGAAACAGAAAAAAGTCAATAAACACTGTGGGAAAACAAAAGGTGTAAATTTCACTGCAGGACCCACTCCCCCTTCCGCCCCCAAACTGTAATTTACAGGGATGCACTCGTTTTGAAGTTCTACCTTGCTTTACTTTGAGACAACCCAGTTCCAACACACCTAGAGACTTTGGCACAGCCTCACTTGGGTAAGGGGCAGCTTTTGCAATCAGTTCCTGATGAAACTTTCTTTGTTCTACAAAACAGGGAATTGGTGCTTTTGTTAATCCACTTTATTTCAAGAAATTGTAAACTTTTTTCTTGTATCTGTTTACTACTCCTCTTTGACTCTTATTGACTGTAAAGACTTGCAGACTTCTGCTGATGTTAATGTTAAGAAATTAATCCGATGAGGATGTTTCACTGACATCTTCTAAGCTTTGGTTTTGTAGCTGTCAGTATTAAGATAGGAGGGAGAAGAGGAGAGAAGCACCCTCCCCTTGTTGGGAGATCTCCTTCGCCCAGGACTTCAGAACCAAAGGCTGACCCTGGATCAGTTTATCTGGGTTAAGGACAGGGTGGCACAGGACTTTGGCTAGAGTTGAGATTGTGCCAGTAAACATACTTGACCATGACAGATAAGGTTCCCTCACTCAGTACTGAGCAATCAAGCTCCAGGTCAGAGAATTACCAGCAATCTACACAGATAAAATAAACTGGGAAGACACGAAAGAGAAGACAGAGTGTCTCTTCACTCTCCTCCAGCCGCAATTTCTTTGAAATTCCTTACACTTTAGTCAACTCAATCTATTGTCTCCCTGAAAAACAACTCAAACCAACTCTCAGAGTGTCTTTCTTCCATGAGATCTCTTGATTTAAATCAGATCCTATTTTCTCTCAACCTTCAGTAACTTCAAACTCCAAAATATAGACTGCATCTTTATAAAAGGTTAACACATGTTATATGACATGGCATCATTTCAATACTTCTGCCAGTTGCAGTGATTCGTCACATCAAAAAACCCCCCTTTAATTCTATTTTTTAAAGTATTTTAAAATTTAATAGATGGAAAAAGGGAAGAAACCGATACACACTGTAATTAGCCATGTACTTATGGATCACCAGCAATGTGAATCTCTGAGGTTCAAACCATTTATTTTCATTTGGGAGTGCAGTACATGTAGCATTGTAGATATCCCTGCAGTTGAAATAATACTCAAAATTAGTAAGGAATAGTTATCTGGGTGCAAAGTAACTGAAAAGTGAAAGCCCAGTTATATAGTCACATCTGATTTCAGATTAGTGGCTGCTTTTATTAGAAGGCAGAGATCAACACTGAGACTTATCTACTAAGCAGGGAGCTTCAACTTAGAACATAGGTAGAAGTGAAACATGTAGCTGGGAAACTGAAAGCCTTAGTCATTTGTTATTTGCAGGGCGCCCTTTTAGGAAGATCAAGGTCTTTTTAAATTCATATGAAGCACTCAGCTCTGCTGGTTTGTATCTTTTTATACTGTAGTCTGGACATTGATATTGAATACGAGGAACTCCTTTTATCCATTTATTCTAAGTCATGATATCATTGACCCTGCATGACCACAATATGTCCAATCTCTGTCATAAGTTCTGCTGAGAAATCAGACAAGAAGTAGGTCTGACTTTACTGTTGCCATAAATACAGTAGGAATGTAACTAAAAATTTTGCTTTTGATTATAGCTAAGGGCCTCCAGTGACCTTTTAAAGGGATAATCAAAGGTGGAATTTAGATGATTAATAGATATGACAGAAATCAACATACCCCTAAACTCTGGACTAGTGTTTTAACTCTTCCAAAATTATCTCATCAGATACACTGTTAAAAATCTTTGCATCCCGTTCTTGCTCTCCATTTTCCCTTCATGCTCTCTTTAGACTGGGTCCATCCTTTCAATCTTTAAAAAAATACCTGGCTACATACATAGTAATGGCAAAGGATAGATGGAATCAGCACTGCAGCAGCAACATAGCAAACCGTAAAGCCAGGCAGTGTAAGAAGATAAGCCGATTTCATTTTAAAACAAGACTGATTTCATTCACTCTCACCCTCATATCCACATACTCACAAGCACCTGGATGTGTGTGACCAAGCAGTCTGTGCAAAATTCAGGTGCCAAGACTATTGAATCCAGGAGGTCTGTCTAGGACTCCTTGTGACAATACACAGAAAAAGGGACACCAGCTATTGAGTTCTTACCACTCTGCGCTCCTCTTAGGCTGGCAACCATGTGCTTGTTTTGGGTAGGCCTTTTTGTACCCTTTATGAACTGTCAATAATCAGTCTGTCCATTTTGTCCTGCCTCCAACAGCGATCAAGATTTGCTCATTTGCTCAGGTCCTTCGCATCCTGACCACCTGCACACAGACACATGTCAGGATTTTGATGACCTGCTAATCTAGGTGACTTCAACACGTGCCATTCTTATAGCCCTTCTGCTGCTGTTGCTCCTTCTGATACCTCCAACTCCCAGACACTCCCATTCATACCACTCTTAACATATCTATTACAATTCTCCAAAATTTCAGTGATCACCAACCATGAAAGAGAACTAAAGAAATTATAACCCTCTGCAGAACAAAGCAGAGAAATTGTTTCAGTGCACAGAACTGCACAGTATCTTAAGGCAAGAGATGAACAAACAATAATTTGGTCATAGGTTATAAATGGGTTGTTTTTAAATATTAGTTTCTTAAATAGTTTCCTAATAAGACCATATGCATTCCATGTTATCTCTCTCAAGGGATTACCATAGATTGAAAACATGTTCTAAATATTATTTAATAAACTAACTTAGAGAGACTCACTTCTAGATACCACCAAAAAAAGATCTAGAACTCTCATCTGCTTTACTCACTAGTTCATCTTCCTGCTCTAATAATACTTCTTAGAAAAACAAAGTAACTAGAAATTGGGGCAAATAGCATGTTGTTTTTCATGCTGCTGATCAAAATAACATCACCTCAAGATTAACATACACTACCTGGAAGCCACAGATGGAAGACACCTTCCATCCTCCTTCTGCATTTCAATATTCTGAACGTTAAGTAACTGGAGCACTGAACCTAGCATAGATTAGCTGCCACAGGGGACATCACAAATGCCACTCATTTCTAAAGCAGAAAGCAAAAGCATTGTCCATTTGCTTCTAGTCTAGTAGGATTACACTACGAAGGGAATACAGTTAATTAAACATGTGGAAAGATAAAGTTTATTGTTCTTCAGATTACTGCAACATTTGAATAGCACTAGTCTTTGTGCTATCCTCAGGAAATCATAGGTTACCTCAACAGTCTAAAACAAATACGTGACCACATGAACAAATTCCTTACCTTTGCCCCTGTAAGTCTTATCTGTAGTGGCTGTTTAACAGAATGATTTTCCGTGCACCTGAGGACAAGTCTTCATCTTCATTACAGAATTTATATATCAATTCTCTTGAGAATTCCAAGAGGCAAGATCAATCTCTGAAGACTTTATTTTAACAACAAATTTAAGAAAAAAAGATGTACAGGGGAAAATGACTGCACTGCTAAACCTGTAAAAGAACACCAGGGTTTTTCAAATCAGATTTTCTGGTCACTTGGAAGCAGGTCTTGAACCTCACTTTCTCAGGTGACTAACACATACCCTGATCTCCAGACTGTAGAATCAAACAGTTTTCAGTCAAGCAAACAGATAACTGGTTTGTTCAAAGCAGAACAGATTCAGTGACACACTAAGAGAACTCCAACACCAGATCCAACATGCAACAACTCTACTGACATGGGACTGAATCCCTTTGTACGACAACAAGAGCACGGATTTGAAAACAGTTTTATTTCCTATACTAGGCCCTAAGTGGTTCTTTTCTTTTTCCTCTAGTAAAAGCAGGCTTACTTTAGGAGGTAGGGCTCCTGGTGAGAACTGTAATAACTAAACCTGATAGGATTCTTTACTTTATCCTCTAGGTTAAGTGTAAGAACTGCATAAAACCACCCAAGGTCTTCTGATTCACAGGAGCAGGCATGATTACATAAATTGCACTGAGCTGCCAGCAGAGCTGTAAAACTGCCAGGTAGGAGCAGTAGCCACTTAATACCCCCTGGGGGAAGAATGTCAGAACACCCACACTACATTTATATCCCATTATAACTTCAACCCTGGACAGTGCTGGCACCCATGGTCTCCAGACTGATTTGCCGGGCACTCTATTACTTAATCTAAAGGTATAGTTAAATGCATTTTATTCACCTACAAGTGGCACTTTGGCACTTCTCTTCCACTTCCAGAGGCGGTGTGGGTTTTTTTTCTTAGAATTCCTTCACAGTGGTATTCTCCAGAGATCTCCATGTCATTTTGCATCTCCCTCCTTGAAACTCATCCTGTGACAATTCCTTTTGTCCTCTCTGCTCATTCGCATGCATTCTTCTTACTGCTTACTATGAAGTGATCCGTGGTGAAGTCTTCCTTACCCTCTCCAAAACATCCTTCTCAGACTGCTAACATTGCTCCATGGCACAAGCCAAGCCAGTTCTTCCCCTAAACCAGGTTGTGAAGCAAGAAATTAGATTAGTCACAACTCCAAAAGCGACAGCTAGCTCAAGGTAGCAAGAAAGAACTTCTCAGATATTACTGCAGTATGCAAGCCAATTCTGACTCCAGATACGTAGATGGCTTTCCCATTCTGTCAAGGTTTACATATGGGCTGAAAGCTTTTTTAAGTATGTTTTTCAAAGCCAAGCAGCATTAGGACAAACTGTAGGTATTGCTACAGAAATACACATCGCTTCTCCCCTCTGTAAAAAGAAACAGTTAACTAAAGCAAGCTTTTGTTCACGATTTCTCTCCATCCATTTCCTGTCTTTTTGAGCAGCTGAAATGGTCATTTATGAAGGCAGATGTGAACATGCAACGAAATCCATGTAAGTGGGAGGCAACGGTACCACAGCATGCCCAGGTTGTGATGCAAAACAGCACCAGCTGGTGAGAGACTGCAGCAAAGTGGCAAATTTTGAAGTCAGAGAGATTAGGCAGAAAAGGCACGGATAAAAGGTCTGGAAAAGCGATTACACGAGGTGAACAGCAGAAAATAAAGGCTGCCCAAGATCTTTAACAAACTAGAAATGCCACAGGCAAAAAAGGTAGACATTAACAAAGAAGCAGCAGTAAATGATTCTTAGAGACCTAAAGATTAATATTACAAAGAGTGAATTGTTTGCACACTTGCTGAGAATATCTTTTGACATTTTGATATTTTGAGAAGAACTTTTGATTACAAAACTATTAAGAAAGAATGAGAACTCCTCACAGAAAAAGGTAGAAAAAGCCTTGAAAAAAAAAGATGGATGTCGAAGAAATCAAAGTGGCAGAGACCACCATATCCAGACACCACCAAAATCCTGAAAACTTCTAGATCAAGTACTTTCTATCACCCTTTTGAAAAAAAAAAAATGCACAAGCACATTACCAACACATTTATTATTTTTCTTTTGCTACCAGATTTCTGTAATAAGTTTGACAGGAGTCAGTAATGCATTCAGAAGTACCGACCTAAACTGGTGCATTTATATCGTGCCACTGTGAAATGTGGACAGTGCACATGCACTTATCCAAGCCATGAACAAAACCCCCACTGACATAAGTATATCCAAGACTGCACTAGAAAGATGCACAGAATAACCTCAGGGAGATTTCTGAAGGGCATGCCCCTGTGGGACAGGACACACCTGCTAAATTAACACAAATTTAGAAACAATTACAGGCAAGACAGAGCAGATTTCCTACTAGTCAGCAGAAAGCACAGTAAAACAATTGTTTGCAAGCACTCTAGTGTGACAGTTCTTAAAGTCAGATTGGAAGCACACAAGGCCAGGCTTAAGCTGAGTGGGTTCTGTTGTAGCAGCAATTTCTCATCAAGAGTAACTGCTCTACACAGAAAATCCACAGCACTTTTGAATGGGCATTTCTGCCCCTCCTGTCCTACAGCTTCACTGTGCCTTCAACCATCAGCATGTTACGTGAGAATGCTGAACAGCAAGCAGCTTTCAAGAAGGTTGATAAGGGAAAAAAATAAGAAGTTTCTCTCAAAACTTAACAGCTTTGTTTGCAAGGGTCTCGCCCAAACAGTCCATTTTTAAAAAGTTACTTAAAAACACTGTATTTCAAAAAAAGAGAAAGAGGGTAAGTCTAGTATTTTATTTTTCAAATGACAAATAGCCATTTCAGAAGATTTATTTATTTTTGAAATACAGAATGGAGCATTTGCAAAAGACCTGGTCCTCTTCACAAATACAAGGTACACTCACTGTTCTGAAGGAAGATCATGCATTTAGCAGCATTGTTCATCAAAGAGCTGAATTTTAAGTCAGTTAAGACTGACAGCTAGTAGGGAAGAAAATAGATTTTAAACACCATTTCTAGCTTTTACAACTTAGCACTACAACATTCCTACAGCAATGTATTAATTACTAAGCAACATGATTATGCTGAAGTCTATGCATGATACACAATGCCACATCAGAATAAAAAAAAACAAACACTGTGTTGTTAACTTTTCATTATAAAAACAGCAGACAGAAGACACTTTCAGGAACAATCTCACAGAAACTAGGCAGGCTGAGACATGCAAATGTTTGACAAAACATACACACAAGTGTTGCACTGAGGACTATAGAACTGCATAGACTGAAATACTGCAGTACCGAGGAAGACAGATGTTATCAAAAAAGTTTTTAAAAGTATGTATTTAAGTAACAACTGCTAAGTTTTCTTGCCTAGTCTTCCGCTGATCCACAAGCTTATTGTTGGCCATACACTCTTAGATTTCGGCTCTACAGGAAGCTTCTGTACCCATTACTAGAACATAAACTTGAGGAAGAAAATAATTCGGTCCTGAGTGTCCTTTTCACATACAAATTCATTTTATCTTAGTAACAGTATTAAGGGCTGAGGAGGTTAACTACAAAAATGTCAGCTGGTATTTCTTTTTCTCTTCACCTATAAAAAACTGCAAATGGAAAAGTTCTCAAGTAAATTCAGTTCACACCAAACTGTGTGCCAGACAAAAATGGGTCAAATAAACATACTCTAGAACACAGACAGTCTTTGCTGAGAAGCAACACAGATTCTGACCACATCCTACTACAGCTGCTTGAGTCTGTACATGATACATCATCTCAGCAGTCTGAAGTTAAAATTAGAGTCTTGTCCCTTTACCAGTATAAAAGCCTATGTCAAGGATCCAGACTTGATTCATGTTCTTCGGTTTCATCAGGCAGTTCTTCAGCAGATGCACCACACACATTGTCCTGGTTATCTGCAGACTGATTTATCTCAGAAGGTTCCCCAGCTGCAATCTGAGTTGCTTCTTCTTCCTCTTCTTCCTCAACTTCCCCATCGTCCTCCACGTCCATCTCAAACACCCTCACGTGACGGAGATTTGAACTTAGCTACCAAGACATTAAGAAGTTTCCATTAATAAATAAATAAAAGCACCAATACTATTTTAAATGTCACCCAATAGCTTTGAAAATAGCCTTTATCTTTAAAATGGAGGCATCAAGGAAATTACTAACTTTTTAAATTGCTCTGCAGTCTGAAAAGTAAATCAAGTAGTTTAACTTCTGTTAAAAGTTTTCCCATGTTGTGTCATGAGAGAGATACGACTGTATCCTGACACACTTGTAACAGACCACGAGAGAATAATCTCTTAATTAAAAAAAAAGTTTTCATAAATCTCACTAAATTAGCAGAAACAGGTTATCACTCTCTCCAGTCATAACATGTTTTAATAGTTTCCAAGCTTGTTCACATATACTATACTTACCACACAGGAAACTTTTCTAATGCCATTTACAGAAACATACTGAGCTTTCATGTTCTCCAGCACTCTCCACTGATTCTCCAAGAAGACAGTACGTGTCAATATCTCACCTCTTTGCTCATCCAGTCTGCACATAGCAAGAAGAAAAGCACAAAGCTAGTACATAAGAAACAATTCCACTACTAAGAAAAATCTCAGTCAGTCCATTTTTTTACATCTAACTTTTATTATATCATATGCAACAAGCAGATAAACATAAAAATCATAATGCTGCTACAAATATTCTAGAGTGGGGGATCCAACTGTGGAGACACAGCATGGTTCAGCTGAGGAAAAAGATTACAGCAGGTGAAAAGGGAGTTGTAAAGCCTGATCTTCCCACAAGGAACAGCCACAGCAGGAGGATGAGGATGGCCTTCCTTCAAACCTCTCTTCTACAAGAAGAGGAGCTTCTGAACAAAGTCCTGGAGGCAATCCCTCCACTTACACAGAAGTTTGGCCTTCATGACCTTTCAAAGATGTATCACTCCACCCCCACTCACAAGGTCTGTATGAGGGAACTCCCTGCCTATCAGCAGCCAGGATTAGTTTGAACTTGCTTTTAATATTTTCTGTTAATTCTTCAATACACAATTTCTTTGTGGCCTAAAAAAAAATATTTACAGTTCAGTATGCCCATTTACTTTGGGGTAAAAACATATCTTAAGCAATCTACCAGAGGGGCACAGGGAGAAAAAAGAAAAGCAAGTAAGGCACAGCAACTAAAACATTAGATTCAATAATTACACTGGCCTTTTTTGTGTCTGTCTGTGTGCGCACGAGTGTGTGTGTGTTCACTTCCCCCAGATGCTCTCCTCTCCCTGTGCCAATGCAGACAGGGGCACCAATTCTGATGTTCCACAGCTAAACTGACAATAGCTGTTAAGTTTGACTACCAGGGAAAGACGAAGCAGTATCTGTGTATTTTCATTACAAGGTAGAGGTATATGAGCAAATATGCTGAAAACATCCTAAATTCAAGTATTCTTACCAGCAATGTTAGCAACCTCATGAAAAGATTTCTGATACTACAGGATGTCTTCAATTTGTCCTGGCATTTCATGAAAGCCATAAACACAGATAGTAAAAATGCAAAACCAACCCCCCAAAAAACACAAAACAAACTGTTTAAGGAGGCTTCCATCTCCCCACCCCACTCTACCCAGCACAAAGAGGTTTTGAGTTTAAAATCTTTACACACACGCAGCACACGAGTAACTACACACAATTAAAATATGTGCTTAAACTGCTTTTTTCCATACTTGCTCAAAGTTTTTCAGTACCTTTTAGTAGAATCCCAGATTAATTCCCTGTCTTGGTCCTCATCTGTGTATATGGAAGATAAAGGCAACTGAGCCAAGACTCTCTCCTTTCCCTCTTGTTCCACACTCTCCTTCAGAACTACAGTTACAGTTTCATCATCATAAAAGTGTGCATCTAAACAACTGTAGCATCTACAGGAAAATAATTTAGAAAGCATCGAGGAATAAAAGTAAATACAGAACTAAAATATTTTAAAGTTGCACAGCATTCATGTTAAAAAGTATTCAGGAGTAAACAGTGAGCTTTACTGTTAAATGAATAAAAAGGTCATGCAGCTAAGACACTGAAAGACAGCAATAACCACAGCAGACTCCTGTATCATTCAGGAAAAATGATGTGAAGGAAAGAAAACACCCCAAACTTACTAGCAATCTTGTTATTTTCCATTTCAGGTGAAATGGAAGAAACAGTAAACACAAACACCCAAGAAAATTTAGAAACACAACTGAAGCTACAGAGGGCAATCACATCTGGCCTTTCTGCATGAAAAGGATGAGCTTAGTCTGGCATGCCTTTTAAGATCCCTTCAATCAGGCATGTCAAGTCTCACTCCATCTTAAAGAACATCACAGATATAAGTAAGAGCTGTTTCCAGCTAACTTATTTTCTTGTACATGTGCTAAAGCTCTAGTTTTCAACTAAAGAACTAAAATTTATTTGACCTTGAAGTGCAAAGTAAGTCTCCCACAATCCTGCAGCTTCATGCACCTGTGCCATTTCTTACAGATTGACTCCCTCAGGAACTACAAGCTGGTCCAGCATCTGAAGCAGTAACTTGCAAGATAAAAGCTAAACTATAATGCTTGAGAAGTTAACTTAATGTAAAATAAACACTAGAAAACATGGTTTTTTATTTAGCAATCTGCAGTTCTGGAAGAAAAATCAAATACACTGACCTGGAGTCTGAGCTGTCATTTATACTGTTGTTCAAGAAGCTTCCAAACTCTACCGCAAGAATTCCATTACTGACAGACCTAGAAGAACAGTGATTATTATCTTAGGGACTTAATTTCTTTCCCATTCATAGAGAACCCAAAATCTCTAATGACAACTGTGGTAAGAAATGGTGTAAGGCTGTCTAAGCTTAGTACAGTACATGGCTACTTCCCAAAATGGTGTAAATGGTAAGAACTTTTTGATTTCTTCTGCCCCTCAGCAAAACATGACTAATCGAGTCAAATGGGAAACAGTCTGGTTTGTGGGGTACAGCTCTTTGCAGGACTCTTGGCTTAGTTGTCCTAGTCTCAGGTCCATTAAGTTACTTGTTACTCAGATTTACAGAAAACAAGTTCAGACTGTTTTAGGTATCAATGAGGGAAGAAATGGGACAGAAACTACACCACAAGGCTGCAATTTTGTCATCAGCAGCTCTCAACTGGAAACACAAAAGATAGTTTCATCATGTATTTTCTCCAGCAGTAAAACTGCTTCAAAAATTCCCAACCCTATCACAATTAATTTTCATCTCAAATTAAAGACAGATTATAAAAAAAAAAAAATCAGTATTTTACAGAGAGGAGGATTTTTGTCATTTTCTAAACCCAGGTCATTTCAGTGATGTCACTGACAGAATGCAACTTAAACAGTTCATAGAATGGTTCAGGTTAGAAGGGACCTTAAATATCACCTAGTTCCAACACTCTGCCATGGGCAGGGACACCTTCCACTCGAACAGGTTGCTCAAAGCCCCATCCAGCCTGGCCTTGAACACTTCCAGGAATGGGGCATCCACAGCTTCTCCAGGCAACCTGTGCCAGTGCCTCACCACCCTCACAGTAAAGAATTTCTTCCTAATACCTAGACCAAACCTACCCTCTTTCAGTTTGTCCTTGTCCTGTCACTACAGATCCCACTAAGAAGCCTGTCCCCATCTTTCTTACAAGCCCCCTTCAGGTAGTGGAAGGCTGCAGTAAGGTGTCCCTGGAGCCCTCTCTTCTCCAGGCTGAACAGCCCCAACTCTCTCAGCCTGTCTTCATAGGAGAGGTGCTCCAGCCCTCCGATCATCTTTGTGGCCCTCCTCTAGACTTGTTCCAACAGGTCCTTTTTATACTGGGGGCCCCAGAGCTGAATGTGGTACCTGAGATGGGGTCTCACAAGAGCCAAGCAGAGGGGGTGAATCACCTCCCTTGACATGCTGGCCATGCTGCTTTTGATGCAACCCAGGAAACAGCTGGCTTTTTGGGCTGCAAGTGCACACTGCCAGGCAATGTTGAGCTTTTTGTCCACCAGCACCCTCACATTCTCCTCCTCGGGACTGCTCTCAACCCATTCTCTGCCCAGCCTGTATTGATTCTGGGGGCTGCCCTGACCCATGAGCAGGACGTTGTACTTGGCCTTGTTGAATTTCATGAAGTTCACATGGGCCAACCTCTCAAGCCTGTCAAGGTCCCTCTGGACAGCACCCCTCCTTCCAGCATCTGGACCACACCACTCAGCTTGATATTGTTGGCAAATTTGCTGAGGGTGCACTCAATCCCACTGTCCACATTGCTGACAAAGACGTTGAACAACACTGGTCCCGCTATAGATCCCTGATGAACACTACTCGTCACTGGTCTCCACTTGGACATTGAGCCATTGACCGCAACTCTTTGAACGTGGCCATCCAGACAATTCCTTATCCACTGAGTGGTCCACCTGTCAAATCCATGTCTCCCCCGTACAGGGACAAGGATACCATGTGGGACAGTGTCAAAAGCTTTGCACAAGTCCAGGTAAATGATGTCAGTTGCTCTTCCCTGATCCATCAATGCTGCAGCCCCATCATAGAAAGCCTCCAGATTTTTCAGGCATGATTTGCCCTTAGCGAAGCCATGTTGGCTGTCAGCAATCACCTGCTTATTTTCCATGTGCCTTAAAACAGTTTCCAAGAGGTTGTTTGATCTTGCCCGGCACAGAGGTAAGCCTGACCAGCCTGTAGTTTCCCAGGTCCCCCTTATTTCTCTTTTAAAAAATGGGGGTTACATTTCCCCTTTTCCAGTTTGTGGGAACTTCACCGGACTGCCACAGCTTCTTAAATATGATGGATGGTGGCTCAGCCACTTCTTCCACCAGTTCCCTCAGGACCTGCGGATACATCAGGTCCCACGGACTTAAGCACCTTCAGGTCCCTTAGATGGCCTCCAAACCAGTCTTCTGCAACAGGTGGTTCTTCACGCTGCCAGTCTCCACCTTTGCCTTCTGCAACTTGGGCGCTGTGGCGGGAGCACCGGCCAGTGAAGACCAAGGTGAAAAAGTCATTGAGTACCTCAGTCTTCTTCATATGCTGGGTAACCAGGTCTCCCATTTCCTTCTGGAGATGGCCCACATTTTCCCTAGTCTTCCTTTTATCACCGATGTACCTATAGAAGCTTTTCTTGCTCTCCTTATATATCCCTGGCCAGATTTAATTGTTTCAGGGCTTTAGCTTTCCTAACCTGATCCCTGGCTGTTTGGACAGTTTCTCTGTATTCTTCCCAGGCTACCTGTCCTGGCTTCCACCTCCAACTGGCTTCCTTTTTGTGTTTTATTTTGTCCAGGAGCTCCTTGTTCATCCATGCAGGCCTCCTAGCCCATATCAGCACAACTAGGCAGTGACAAACTGTATCTTGGACACAGAAACTCCTGAAGGTACACAAAACTACACCCCAAAGAGATGTATTCTATTTGTTGCACCTGTGAGTCCAACTCCCATTTTTCCTTAAAGCATTAAATTTCAGGCTGCAAGGGATTAATCAAAGAATAATATTGACAGTAAGCCAAAGCACTGAAAGCATGATGCCCTGTAATTTTTCACAAGTTTGCACAAGTGAGCAATTCTGTGAGGAACAAAACTAAGGGAGCCTGATTTTTTTCCTAAGCCTAAAACTATCTTGGGTCTTGTGATTAGATTTTCTGAGTCTACTACAACACAAACTCCTGCTGCAGTTCCCTATTGCATTTCTCAATGTCTCCACATTTTTCTCTAATATCCAAGAAAGATCACATTCATGCTGTTCATTCCTTTTTTTCAAATAGATTAAAACTGTAATTGTCTCTACACATGTGCTGAAGCTCTCGAACCACTTTTTCCCTTTGTGTCTTACCTGGAAGTATCAGTATGTCTCCTCAAAATGTATATTTTAGAAACAGAATTTTCGAGTATGGTGAAGAGAACATAATGTATATTGGATGTTTTGTCATTCCACCTGTAATGTAAGGGAAGGAAATGAAAATTTAGATCAAGTTTTAATAATTGGTAAATTACATTGAACAAGGAATAGCAACATACTTACAGAAATGGTAGTTTAAATAACTGAGGTGTGGAATCTTCACTGAAAAGGAAAAAACAAACCAGTTTATAAAATGCTACTGTAATTTTGTGCAACTGAGCTCTAGAAATAACTTAAAGAAATACCTTTGAGAAGTTTTATAAAGAGACATGTAGACTGCTTGATGCACTGACTTTCCAATTATATCCTAATAAATACAATAGGCAAAAAATGCAGGCAGTTATTCATAATTATACATGTTTTTAAGATAAAAGAAACCTCAAACAAACAAAACCACCTAAGTACATCTGAAAAAAAATCACCAACACTTATGCTGGAATAAACATCCCCAACACAAACACTACTGTCACTTGACACACCTGTTTCATGTTTCTTCATAATATATAGACTAACATATTGTCAGCTAACAGTTATAACAGTTATCAAGTACATAGCACATTCACCAAGCTAATTAACACGAAAAATAGATCACAGTACCGTGGGAACAGAAGACATGAAACAAAAAAATCCCCCTTACACTCTCCCTAGCCAAAGGCAGTGGTGAAGCTGGGCTACATGCTACCCCCTAAGTTGTAAGCACTCAAAGGCAAAGAAAACTTCAGGCCTTACTACGCATGACTACTATCTTTCAGTTGACTGCTACCCCTAAAAGAAAGTTATCATTTATATAAATTGAACTCACCGCTGGCTTTTGTAAACACTGATCAATGACCTCTTCCATTTGCCTTTTGACAAAATGTAGTGATTTCTCAGGATAGTAGGGAAACAGAAGAGGACTTTCTGTAAACAGATAAAGTTTTTATAAAAAATGCTTGATCTCTATAAAAACATACTACACCGTTATTAAAATGATAAATTGGAATGAGTCCAGTGGAGGGTCAAATAAGATGGTCGCAGGGCTAAAGCATATGCTTTATGAGTGGAAGCTGAGGGGGCTGCATTTGTTCAGCTTAGAGAACTGAGGGCTAACAAGGAAGAACCCAGTGGTCTCTTCAGCTGCCTAAAGGAAGCATTACAGAGGACATTATTTTCAAAGCTGCACACAGGGAGAGGAGAATTAACAGTCATAAGCACCAGCAAGGGAAATTCCAATCACATATAAGGAAAAAAGTTTTGACAAGGATTGGTTAGCCACTGGAAAAGGGCAGACATAGAGAACTCAACTGCACAAAGCCTTGAGCAAGCCAGGTTATCTTCAAAATTAGCCCTGTTTTGACTGGATTAGGTGACTGCCTAAATAATTGCCCAATTATAAATTCTAACTCAATTAACTAACTGGATTACAATATGAAAGGAGATAAATGAATGAGAAATGGAGGCCTGTCTGCCCCTTCAGCTTTTCTTCACAGCCCGTTCACAATAGCAAAAAGACTGAATTGCATTTACCAAAAAGCTAGAAACACAGTTGTCATAAAATATCTTGTTTAAGCAAAACAATTTCCATGCTTTTTAGAGTAGCTATGAATGGGCTTCAATAGGACTGATTCATTCTTACGAAATTAACTACTTTGGAAGAAGACTTTTAGCTTCTGCGATATATCTCGTTACTTATTTTAAGTACATAACCTGTTTCTTTTCCAATGCTTAGCTGGAAAAATTATAACAACTACATCAACCAACAAAGCAATGTAAAACACCAATGAAGGCTAGAAGGTATCAATCAAATGACAGAAGCTTTACTTGTCCTATAGTCCCATAAACATCTCAACACTTACCATTAATACTAACAAAATCACTTAAAACCATCTCTACAAACAATTACGAAACTTGGGTTGTAACAGAAATGATCAGTCAACACATTTAAAGTATCAACCATATTTTCCAAGTATGTCTAAAACCACATTTTCTAAATATTACTTTCACAAATGAAAATGCTACAACTTCCCCACTTTTTATTGAATCAAATAGGCAGAAAAAGGCAGCTACAGCAAATTCTATTAAAAGGCAGCTTATGCTGTAGAAGTTTTACAGTCTACGGTTTCTGACGTTAAACAAGACTAATTTTCACCATCAGCTTGCTATAGTCTCTTACTTCTTTTTCACCGCTAATTAAAAAATAGTCTCAGACTCCAGTGAAAGAGAACAAGTTAAGACACTTTCCCCCAGGTATGACTTAAGCGTAATTATTACTTCCTTGAACTCAAATCAAGACCTCCTAAAATAGACATCTCCTGGGATTCCTTCCAAGTCAATATTTCTGAGACTGGTACATAAAAAATATAGGAAACTCCTAATACCCAGAAAAAAGGTAATTGACTGGGTAAGCAGCTACATAAAAACTGCATAAAATAACATGGCACATTTGTTTTATTCTACTCAGATGAAAACCCACAACTAACACTATAGAAATAACTCTTAAGCATGAAAAAATAGATTACTCTTCTGCATTTGTTACATTCCACATGTATCTTTGATTCACTTTTACTTTTTACTAAAGCACACACAACCTTTAATATGAGTACTGTCTTTAAGAAAGTTAAACCACTGGTTTCCCTCTGTATTAGGTGGTGATACAAGGTCATCATCTTCATCTTTCAAGTACTAGAAAAAGAAATGGACATTTTTAAGATTGCATGTTAAGAATAAGGGACATTAGATTTCACTTCCACATTGCCCCTCACAAGTCTGTTAAAAATTTCTTGTTAATTTAACATGCCCTACTTTTAAAACTAAGTATTCTACCCCTTCTAGAAACATTAAGAGAAATCAACTATTGTCAAAGATCACATTGATATTTCCATAAAAAAAAAAATTTTAAATCAAGTTTCAGCACAAATGTTTTGAAATCCAGTGATTAATGGCATAAAGACAAACAAACACATTTCAGTTTTACATTACTATTGCTGGCTGCAAAGAAGTTTCACCCTTTACCTAAAAAAACCCAGCATGTGCAAGGTAAAACTATTAGATGAATTTTTAAACACTCCTTTTCCTGACAGGGTAAAATAACTAAAAGCTCTCCTTTACCATTACTGGAATGTGCAACAGAAAGCAAAAGGGACAGAGAAGAAAGGTGGACACAGCTTTAAAAGCTTCTCCATCTAAGGATTTTCTCATTTGTTCTTTTCCCATTTGTTCCCTAGTTCTTTACCTGACCAACTCTCTCCACATTGAAGTATTTTCCTTTACGATTGTAAAGTTCTGGTGCCTGAAAAAATTATGCAAACAAAACCATTATTTAAACCCAAAGTTAATGAGAAGTAGCGTACAAAAAGATGATTGAATTATTTTTTTACAAGATTTTTTCAGATTCAATTATTGGCAGCAAAATAGTCAGATGCTGCACTTGACAAACCAACAAAACTTACCTCATTAAAATGTTCAGTAAGAAAATCAGCAACAAACGTGATATCTTTTTGAGTCATCTAAAATGAAAAAAAAAAAAAAACAAAAACCGTCAGAAAAGCAAAGGATAAGAAATACATTTCAATGAGCACAGAACACACGTTCTGCAGGCTGAACAAGCACAGCTCCCTCAGCCTGTCCTCACAGGGCAAGTGCTCCAGCCTCCAACTTGCTTGGGAGCCCTCTGCTGAAATCGCTCCAGTTTATTCATGTCTGTCTTGTACAGGAGAGCCCTGAACTGCAGTAAGTGTTCTAGATGAAAGATGATGAGTGCTAAGTAAGGAAGGTAACTACTTCCCTTGACCTCCTAGCCATATTCCTGTTAGTACAGCCCTGGTTACTCTGGGCCACCTTTGTTGCCAGGGCACGCTGCTGGCTCATGCCCAGCCTGCACCCACCAACATCCCCAGGTCCACCCCATCAGTATTGCTCCCCAGCCAATTTGGGCCCTGCTGTGCAGTGGGTTACTCTTTCCCGTAACAGAACCTTGCATTTGTCCTTGATGAACTTCAGGAGGTCCCTATCTGTCCATTCCTCCAGCCTACCTATTTCCTTTTGGAAGGCACCTCTGCCCTCAAGCGTATTAACTGGTTCACCCAGTGAGAGGGCGCCTGCAAATCTGACGCAAGTGTATTCCATCTCCTCTACCAGGGCATTGGTAAAGATGTTAAAATCCCATTCCGGTTAACTTAATCCTTTAGGGCATATAAAAAGCTGCTATACACAGAGGTCTCACATTCACATACAATATACTATTAACAAAGAAAACAAAAAAAAAATTAATGCGAGACAGCATATTAGCGTGACTCTGCAGGCATCAACTTTCTCAAAAGAAATGACACAGACTCTATCCTTTAAGTTTTGGAACAAAAATAAACCTTTAATCCTGTGTTCAAGTCAAGCAGAATACAGAGTATACCACCATTTATTAGAAAATGTTACTACTACCTTGTTCAGCTCTGGGAGCACATGATCTTCTGACATCCTCAACATGGCTGCGGGAGAAATTATACTCTTACTGCATTAACATTAATACGTTCTCCTAATATTCTTAATTTTCCATGGCTATGTAATAAGACATTGCTAATAAAATAGGAAGGATTAATTTGTCAGAAGCAAAACAGTTTGGAATGAAGAATTACGAATTGAGACTAAAATTAAGCCTCACTTGCCCCACTAGTTTAAAATACAGATCGTGGAGAATTTTTATCTTTGATCTTTTCCAACTGCATTGTACCCTGTACAAGACTGAGATAAGATTATTATAAAAACAGTTCATATGAATTTATTCTTGTGCAAACTAAGAGCAAAAAAAAGATATATATAAAATACATGAATACTCTCATGTCCAGAATAATGTGTTTTAAGAGAACTGCACAGAAGTAATTTTAAATCAGTGAGGCTTAGATAAACAGTTCTCTGTCTAGTTTCAACACAAGCAAACACAGTCAACAATTAAATAATGAAAGTTCTAACATTATGACAGAGAACTCTGATTGTTCTGCTTTCTGCAATTTTAAAAATTAAAATTATTATATTTGTACTAGCAAGTACTAACGCTGCATTTCTGGTGCTTTTACAGTATCTGGTAAGACTGCTTACTTTTTTAAAAAAATTTCTAAAGAATCAGTTAAAAATTACAAACCTATTCATAACTACTTTATAAAAACAAGCAGGCTAAAGTAGAGTGCTCTGCTCTTCCTTCTAACATTTTACCTGCAGCTACACAGCTACAAGTGAAGCTGGGTATTAAGTGCATCTGGACATTCTGAGCCCCTTTACACCTGTGTGTAACCTTACAGGTAACTCAGTCCCCAAAGCATGAAACAGCAAGTGACAGAGTAAAGGAGAGTTAGACTATACTTCAAATTTGGTGTAAACGAAATGAAGTCCTTTAATTTCTTCAAGTCAAGATCAGCAAACTGCTCATGAAGCAGACAACAGTTTGGAGTAACGCTACAGGGTAAGTGTATACAATACCCACTGTACACACACTAAGTTTAATTAAGACCTACGTGTTTAATATTCTAATTATTCTTGCCTTATCAACTTTAACCTTTTAAATGTCCAGGAATTTTCTGACAGAAATAAATAGATGGTTATAATTAAGATTTGCTTAATTACTTGCTGACATTTAAACGCTTACAATACAAAACAGATATCAGACCCTTACTATGTTATCAAGCTTACCAACATACAGCCATCGAAAAAATGCTTTGAAGTTTTTCATACTACTGTCGATAACTCTGAGCAAGAAACAAGAAAAGAAATTACCAGATCTAAATGTCACAAGCTGCTCCAGGCTTAAGTCCCATCTTTACTACAGAAAGGTCTACAAGCACTATCAATTTAAAAAATAATGCCAAATGCAACCTTCCAAATAAGACTTGTCTTGGGGTATGTCTATAAGACGCAGTGAGACAAGATAAAAGCTCACCACCAGAAGAGGAGCCTTGCTTTCCCAACCTCTTCCATTCCCAGCCACATGCTTCCCCTTAAAAAACAATTATCAAGTCTTATATATAACTCCCCAGACTTTATACTTACTGAAGCAGCTCATTTGCTTTCAGGATGAAAGAACCAACAGCAGTAATAGCCTCTGCAAAAAGAGCTAACCATTATTATTAAGCTTTCAAAATTGAAATCAAAGTGGGTAAGGGACAAGCATGCTACTCTACCTTCAATTCCAGATGCATCTAATCCCAGAGATTCATACTTTTGTTTCCATAAAGCCATTCCTTTCAATTCACTCAAGTGGTATAACAGTGCCTCAGAGCCACTAGGAAGGCAAAGCAAAGTAATATAATCTTTTACTCACCCTTTGGAAATTCACTGCTTCATTGCACGCTACATTTTTGTCATTTAATGTGCAAAGTGGAGAGCTTTGTAAGGTGGTCTGTCATGTAAGACAAAGCATCACTTTACAGAAAAGCAAATATTGCCCTAATGATTTTAACCACTCCACAAAGTTGGTGCAAACGTTTTGCATATATCCTGCATATATGCAGGCAGTGATATACAGGTGACATATCATGGAGACTGTTCAAAGTACTTCCACAGTTCTCCACTACCCAAAAGTAAAATAGTACATTTTGTCATGACCACAGTCTCTGCTCCCGCACACCTACATACAAAGAACCACCAAAGCAGCATACTGTCCTTTAGCAAAGCACAAAATATGCCATTTTATCTACAATGCATTGGACATTCTGTGACTTACCTCTGCAAATGACTTATGACCAACTTTTGTATACTGGAATAGGAAGACTCTATAGACTGACCGAGTTTTTTTAAACCCTGTTAAAATAGAAATACAAACATATAATAATTTTCTGTTAACAGACCAGTGATTAAAAGACATCAAAATAGATTATTTTAATATGTTAAAAGATATTAACATACCTTTACTGTCAGTTGGTTCATTAGTAATGCCTGAAGTTCCAGACTGAAGAGGTGGGGGAGAGAGCCAAATATATGTTCATTTTGTATTTCACTATCAAATGCAAATGCATACTCAGATAAAACAACAATAACTACCTTGCTTTGCCCCATAACAGCAGCTGCATAAACTCATCCTGAACAGAAGTGGTTGTATTCTTTTCCTGTCAGTCAAAATGATTGGAAAAGATTGGTGAAGAGATTAAATCTGGGCTACCAAATAATCTCACAAACACTTCAATAAAAGTGGATCGGAGGACCCGCCCATATCCTTGAATGCTGAAATCAGACTACTAATCACTGAAAATTTTCTAGTATTTTATGCTATTTTCAATTGTATTACCCAGTAAAAATTCCAAGCAGTTTGCCATCACTAAGAATCTATTTTGAAAAAAATAAATAAATTATTTGATTCAATTAACCTCTAGCCATGGTCAATGAACACACAATGTAAGCAAATCCATAATGGCTGTTACACATGCTCTGTTGAACTAGGCTGTAAGTTCTGGTGGGCTGTTACTCAACATTTACATTATTCAGTTTATCAGTGACTGAAGTTCAAAGAGCACAACCTTTAATAGAAAGCAACTGATAATAGCTGTGCAAGCTGAAAACTATCACTTCCGAGTAACTTAGAATAAATAAAAAAGCTTCACAACACAATCATGCTTCATTGTACTCTGATATCTTCAGCATCAGAAACCTTGACACAATAGCTTCCAGGTTGCCTCTGAACTTCAGAGTTTGTTAGCTGGAGGCATCATGTTTAAACAACATTAAGATATGCAGTACGTTAATGTGAAAAACAGAACTACTGCAAAAAAAAAAAAAGTTTTCCCAAAAGAATGGTTAATACCACAGTACCTGTACAAACTTCGTTAGTCGTGAGTCCATCTGCATCAATATTTCTTCCCACGCTTCACACATACATGCCAATGACAACTTTATATACTGTAATACAGACATTAGCATTATTCCCTTTTCACTCCCTTCAAAACACATGAAAGAACTGGATGTTACAATACAAAGGGAAGATACAATGTAGATATTACATAAAACTTATCAAATTCGAAGTTAGGGCTCTACAATAACTTAAAACCAACTTAAGCTTCCCACTAGGAAACCTTTATTTTACTTGCATTAAGAATATCAAAGCCTGTAAGAACTGTGATATTAAAAGGACGTTGTAGCACAACTGTACCTGTAACAGAGTTGAAATGTGAGTAAACTTTCGAGCCATTCGAGTTACCTCAGGTAAGTAACTTGATAATAGACTAGTGTCCAGCTATAATAAATGAAACAAGCAACAGTTACAGATGATTTGTCTTTTAAATTTTAGATTACAGAAACTAAAAGACAGATTGGGAGGACCCACAGAAAAATTGTCATTTCTTATTTCCTTAAGGTTGATTTTAAGAGGGAAATACATTCAATTCAAAGGGGCAATAAATATTTTTATTACATCTATAAAAACTCCTGATAGGGTTCCTCATTTTGGAGTCCTAACAGTAAAAGTTTTAGGGATGACTATTTGGGATAGACTGGATAATCAACAGCATTGCTGTGCCTTCGGGTGCAGGATGAAGAAAATCTGAATAACTGTAACTGTAATTGAATAAATGAATGTTCTATTTAAAATATTTTAAAATAATGCCTCAGATCATCATCATCAGTCTCACCAGTGAGACTGCATGTTAACATGATAAATCCAGAAGCATAATGGGGGTGAATTTCACAAAGACTGGAAATAAAAAGTTTGTTTTTTCTGCAAATAATGGGAAAGCAATAAAGCCACCAGAAAGTAATTAAAAAAACAGGTTTACTGTTAAAGAACGTTTTAAAATTACTTGCCTGAAAATATGTTATCTCTGCTGCATTGTCTGAGGAGTCTTGTATCTCTGTAATAACTGACAGTGATTTCAAATCACTAGACAAACATAGTCCACGACAAGATCCTGCCACCTGAAGGATTCCAGTTGGAAAGTTAATGAAATACTGCATTTCCTCCGAGACGTACTTACTTGTCTAACATATTCACATACAAAGAAGCCTGCAGTCACTGATATGTAAAAACAAAGCAGATTTTTCAGCTGCTGTTCAGGAACAAATGTACTCTTTTCACTGCAGATTAGTGTTGAACTTTGTTCCACTTGAAACAAGATGTTAAAATTGCCAGAGTTAAAATGTCTTTCCAACAGTAACAATACAACTCAAGAGAAACAACTATTCCTTTTCTTTAAATTCAGCAACCCAGTTTCACTTAAGTGTAAGTGTACATACGTATTTTTTCACTCAATTCAGCTGTAGTTTGGTACATTATGAAGAAAAAAATATGGAAAAAACAGAACGTACCCCAGTTACTGTAGCAATCTTGAACATTCCATAAGCATAAATCTCAATAAATCCTGAGCTGCCACCAAGGACAAGAGCATTAAGCCTATAAAAATAAAAGAATGTGTTGATGAGCACACTGAAACCAATTCTAATGCATATAAATATAATTCTTAATACTTAAAATTCATCCCTTTACTAAAGATCCTGTAAAGAACCACTGAACAAAAAGAAACACTGTGCTACTGTCTATGATACAAGAAATTTAAAAACCAAAAAAATATGAGATTGGATTTTATTCATAAGACCTGCCTCTAACATTTACAGAAAGAGTATCAATTACTAAATTAACTGAGAGAATAGGGGGAAAATTATACACTTTAGGCACAGAAGTCCTTCTTCACTAACTCTGTACTTTGTAGAGGAAAAGAGTAACAGTTTCTAGCAAGAGCCCACCTACCAATAGACAGCAAAGCATTCTTACAAAAGTAATTTTGTATTACTAACTACACGCAGAGTAAGTTTGTCAAAGTCACTCAGCGGCACTCCTCAGCAAAACCGCAAAGGCAATAAATGTTTGAAAGGGATGCAGCAGCAAGAAACAGCCACAAGGAACAACAGCACCAGAAACTGAACACCAGTTCAGAGAGTAGGGTCGGGGGCAGGCAGGTCTGCATTTTGCCCATTTATTACAACCAACTTGCTACAGTGACTGGGAAAAAAGCTTCTCTGTGACCTCTCCTTTTTTGTCTAAGTTTAAAAAAATTGAACTTTGGACAGGGAGGTTGTCTATTGCTGTCATACATCCATACTTCTTGAACTACACATATTTGCTTACATTGAGGTGAGCAGTAATGCTCTCCAACATGAAAAATGAGCATGTTTTACATGTCCCCTTATAAATACAAGAAAATTAACTGCAATTTCTGCCTGTTACACACCTAAATACATGTTAAAGGAGAATGATTTCATTAAAGTGAAAAGGGAACTTAACAAAATGGTATCTGAAAACCTTTTGGTTTGATTAACTGAATGGATGAAGGAGCACAGAGTCCAGAAAGCTCCTACACCACAGACAGCCACCACGTGTGTCTCTAGCAAGGAAGTCCTACTGTAAGTAGAGGTATCAAATCTTAAAAAGGAATAACTGGTAATAGACAGAGGTGAATAAAGAGGATGATTCTCAGTAGTGAGACTGTAAAGAACAGTGGAAGAAAGCGAATGGAAAACCAAGGCATAGATGTTAAGCACTCTCCTCAAAAATGCACCACAAGCACTCTACAAAGCCAGTCTCAGTGTGCTAAACTACACTTTCTCCAGTTGCTCCTCATGTGTTTCCTACTAAGTGATGTTTACTTATTTTAAAGTAGCCCTAATACAGCTGATATCAGAGCTAATTTTAACTTTGTCACACTCATGCAAACCCACAGGAATTTCCCATTTATAACAAGCATTCACAAACATTTCCAAGCCAGCTTAAGTAACACATATAACATAGCCTTCAAATGTACCCCAAGAAATCTTTTTCTAAGGGAAAGATATGGCATCAACAGCAGCTGCTAATGAAGTCCCTTATAACCCCCTAAACTGAGGGGGAAAGGGGTAAACTGATACTTTATTTTCCTAATATATTCTTTGAACTTGATCTTTGTACATGACAGAAATTCCATATCCTTTCTCCAGGACCCTTAAAAAGAGATTATGTATAACTGAAAAGTAAACCCACTTATCCATTGTTTTATATCTTTAAAAAAAACAACCAACCAAAAAAACCACAACCACCTGCATACAGAATTTACCTTACATCACCCAAAAGCTTCATAATCTCATCTGACTTTTCTTCACTGAAAATACAAAAGATATGATTGGGGGTTATATAGCTTTTCCAAATACTAGAAAACAAAATGAAACAAAAAAAAAAGAGAGATACACAAGATGACAATTTCTTACCTGAAAATTTTTGCAGTGGTACTGTAACTGAAAACAAAATAATTATTCTCAATAACAATGATCAGATATATAATCCAAAGCATCTGTAGAGCATTAAAGCTGAATAACCAAAACATTGACAATGAACAGCAAACTGTATCTTCTCAAGCTCAATAGCATAATGCTTACTTTTTCGGTAGCGCCGGTAATTTAGGCAAAAGGAGATTTGATTCATCCTCAGCATTATAAAAGGAAGTGAGAACACTGAAAAAGAAGTAATACTGTTTATCATCCCAGCCATAAAAAGCATATACTCAATACACCATGTATATTAAAGTTACAAATATCCAAGGGTAATCCCCTACAGGGCCTTTAATAATTTATCAAATCATCAAATTAATAAAAGAAATCTGAAAAATCTTTTTATTTCCACCGAAGAAGAACATGAAGTTTCTATCTGCTGGCTCAGTAGCTTGCCACCAAATCCCTCATCATCTGTAAGCAGCTATGACTAAGATTTTCTGTTTAAACCCTGTACAGCCCTGAAGTACAACCTACCTGCACCTCAAAAAAGCTAAAGACACATTACAGTGAGAGAAGACTAAATGCAATACCTTAACACCACACCTTAGACATGCCAGAAGGATGAGATTCCTCACAAAAGGATAAATCTACCTCCATCAGGAGAAAAATGCTAGAGTGATTTAAGATGCAGTCATTTTACTATTTTAAGATTGGTGTTTTCTGGAGAGGGGGAAGAATCCCAAAATCAGGCTTACACCACCTCCCTTTTAAAAAGAAATGTCTTATTTAATTATTGTCTGCAATAAGTTGCATATCAGAGGTTTTTGTAAGACCACAAAAATAGGGACCACAATATCCTCCAGCTCACAACTGCTGCTGAGCATTGTCCAGTGCCACAGAGCTTATGGTCACTAGGGGCAACCTGACTGTGTGAAGCAGGTACACCCACAATAGAATTGCCCACAGGGTTGGATGGAACACTAAAGGCAGATCGTGAAAGAAGTAAGCACCAAACTAAAGATCATGAAAACACAACTGAAGATAGATTTCAATACAATACTTATTCTGACTAACAAAACATCTCATTATAATATCTATTAATTTATTAAAATAATTAAAGTAAACGGATCAGAGACAGGCTGTACAAGCTAATATTAGACTAAGCAGTTCTTAAGAAGTGGGCACTCAAGATCATGCTGAAATTTTTGCGTGTAACCTAAAGAACCACAAGACTAAGATATCAGCACTAAAAATAAATGTATGAAAAGTGTCTATTTAATAAAAAAGACAATTTTAAGCAAAAAGGTAAAAAAATCCCCACAGCTACCTAATATTATATTATTTTATATGACTGCTTGTAGCATAGTAAGTATAAATTATTAGTAAAGTGGCACTACATAGCCCATAATTTACTTCAAGGGTTTTTTGGACTCACGTGCTTTCCTCAGTTACTTCCATCCAATGCATGTATGTAATAGATGAGTCCACGGAGAAGGAGTGCAAGCTTTCAGGTTTTTCTACATCACACAGAATAATCCGCTTCGTATCAGTAAGGCCAAAAGCCAAAACTAGAGAAAGATGAATAAAATGTATAAATAACCAATGCACAAAACTTTGTACTTTACACAGACCTAGGAAATAACGTGTCTTCAAAGCCAACTACTGCACAGAACTTTGTCTGTTTACAGTCCTTCCAAACCATCTTTTGAAATCTACTTATTAAAGTGAAAATTTGAACTCAAATCATATTTTATGTGATGAATTTAAGTCAAAGGCCTGGTTTCACAATTACGTACCTACATATTGAACTGAACATGCTTTTAACACTTCTAATAACAGTTCTGACAAAGCAGAGGCTTCAGCTTTTGCAAATTTGAGGCCAAAATTATACATGAAGAATGTCCACCAGAAAGGTTTGGGTTTTATTACAACAAAATACAATTTAAGAATTGCTAAGCAGGTTCTGCATCACCACCTTCTTAACTTCATTCATCCACAAAAGCGTGTGGCAGGCATAGGTTTCTGTGCTTACTTCCTTGTAATCACACGCAACCAGCTTAAAAAGAAGTTTCTTAAACCCCTCGGACTCCATCATAAAACAATATAGGTAGCTTTTATCCACATGTCATGGAAGAAGGCATTGTTCCCGTTCTCCCACCTCTAATGAGTCAAAAAATTAACTGATTTCCAGCCTAGGTTTATTAAACTACTAACTTCAATATTATTTCTGTTGACAAGGAAAAGGCTTTTTTTTTTTTTCCTTCTTTGGTGTATTATTAGAGCAATTTCAGACTATGCTAAATAAGCTAACATCTTCAGCCAATCCTGATCAGACAGCCTCTCCCAATAAATTTGGTATTTCATACAGAAATATTCTGCTTAGTTCGGAACTTGGGAGTTTTGCTATACCTCGAAAGCTGTATTTTCGACATAAACCCGCCTTGCAAATCTTTCTTGCAATTGCTTTCAACATTTTAAATCTCTCTATTACTTTGAATAAGCCTACATAAAACTAAGCCACACTTCTCTTGAAACAGCTGACTTGAGAATTTCCTTCACAGGTAAGAGGTATCGTCACCACAACTTGCACTGATTTCCAATGGGATTTTTAATGCACTGTATCACCTCATATACTTGACATTACTTTTGCCATCTGGTCTCCAAGCAAGGGCTGTCACTTCTTTTCCTGTATTTTCATTTGGAGGCAAACTCCACACTCGTTGGAAGTTTGCAAGCCGGTGAAGTAAAACCTACAAACACATTGAAGACAAAAACAATCCACGTTCTCCCATTAGTACCAGCTTGTAAATCAGCTCACGATGCGCTTTTTTAATAACTCCTGTGTCTTAAATTTAGATTCGTTCCTATGACATTTTAGAGAACAGCATACTGTTTACAGCAATACAGAGAAATAAGCTGCTGCCTTGTATAAGCCTGGAAGCCTGTAACCAACAGGGGCTACTCACGCCCCTCCGGCAGAGACAGCCTGAAAGCGCAAGTTTTGTCTTCATGCATGATCACATACAGCGGTTCCAGGAAAAAACATCTGAAAACATATTTAGCTTAACTAAGAAGTTTCACGTGCTTTAGAACGCCATAGAAGCAGACAACGTATTACCAATGAATTTGCTGGAAATTAGAAAGTAAAAACGAAGGAGCAATAAGTATTGAGGAGCTTGATAAAAAATTTGCTGTTCTTGGCTAAGCTTACAAGAATTATGCCACAGATGACAGCATAGGCACCTCGGGGACCGCAGAGCGGAGGCAGCGCCTCCCCGCCAGCAGCAGCCGCTCTTCGCCCCTCAGAGTCCTCCCCGCCGCCCGCCTGGCCCCACTCACCTCCCCCGCCCGGTTGGCCAGGGCGATGAGGTCCCTCTTGGGGGACCAGGCCATGAAGACGATCTCCTGGGGCAGCTGCTTCTCCCCCACCTGCCGGAAGGCGGGCATGGCGGCGGGCCGCTCCGGCCGAGCGCCGGCCGTGCTCCAAAGGGCTGCCGAGCCGCTCTCTCTCCCACCGGGCGCCTCCTCAGGCCCCAGCGCCGCCCGCCCGCCCTCCGCGCCCGGCTTCCGGAGGCGGAGCTTCCCGCCGCGCCGCCGGCTGGGCCTCGACGGGTGCGGGACCGCCGCGGCTGCCCGCGCCTCAGCGCCCGGCTCGGGGAGGGCGACGCAGGGCAGCGCGGAGGCGGGTCAGGCTCTTCCCGCCCTGCCCGCTGGGACAAGGCCCCGCCTGCGGAGGGGCACGGCCTGTCCCCGGCGGGGGGCGGCTCCCTCCCCTCGCTCCCCACGCGGGGCCGGCGAAACGCCCGCGGCCGGGAGGGCCCGGCGGCAGAGGGGGCGGGGCCCCGGGCTGACGCAGCGCCCTGCGGGGGGCGGCCGCGTCTGGCTGCCGGTGCCGGGGGAAGGCCCTGCCCGGCCTGCCTGCAGCGCAGAGCAACGCCGCTTTAGCTTCGGGTAACGCCACAGGAGGCTATCATCCCCTCCCGCAGCGCACACCGGGTTTCGTATGCTTACACCCAGGAATACGCTAGCCCACCTCGGTCAGCAGTGCCAATCCAAAATATTGCATACAATGATTTTTTCTGTACAACACATGCAGGTAGTTTACATTTACACCTAAGGTCACTTTTTTGCACTTACAAAGCTTCTGAAATACTTTCTATGGTGCTGTTCTTAGTCTTTTTTCCATTTGGAGGGAAAATTCAAAAAAACCCAAAACCACAGTGTGAGAGGCCTGGGACTAACAGAGCTTGGACCCCTAAGAATCTCTGCCTTACCTTCCCCTAACTCCCTTCCTCCGAGACCCCCAACACCTGCCACAAAGCCACAGCATCCACCAGTACCCCGCCTCTCGACAGTACTTACCCCTAAACTTGAGGCTCCCACTACATCAGACAAATAGCTTATCCTGAACACACAAAATCATTACATTATACAAATATATTGTAAGTGTGTAGTTTACTTAGTATGTTTTTTTTGTGCGAGTGCTGATGTATGATAAAAGAGTTGCCACTTAACCCATTTTTATTTTGGATGTTAATATTAACATTTTTAGAAAATGGAATCAAAGGCTGGCCATAAAAAAATTAGTAATTATGTATCAGCAACCAAAGTCACATCTTTTTTTTCTTATTATTCTTTAATTTCTTCCTGGAGAATATGGCACGCTTCATAGCTGATCTTTTACAGATGCCCATCTTCACCCTCTTTACAGTTTTCTGCCTTTGCTTTTCATCAGCTCTGTAAAGCAAAGAAAGAACTTACTAATTAGAATAAAATGGAGAACATACTTCTACATTTGCTGGTATTTTAAATAATCTGTCATGTAAGTATATGAACTCAGAAGTACTATCACAAAAAGTGCAAGGAACATTCCATCTTACAATGTTATGACATCTAATCTTCCTAAAATTGTCTGCCCACTTTACTACCATTATTTTTCATTTATGTACATATTCAGCATTTAAACAGATATAGAAACTTTAAGAAATGCCGCTCATCGAGTACAAAAAAAGCACATACTTTCATGCTCAATATATAACATATGAATATACACTAACAGAAAGACTTAGAAGAAATTATGTTTAACAACATCATGAAGACTCCCGCAAATAACACAGGACCTAAATATAACTAGCAAGTTAATTGTTTTCTGTCTCTGACAAAGGATGTACTTCAAAACACAAAACATTGGTGTTTTTATTAGAAAAAGAAACCTAAGTTATCTTCTGCAATAAATAAGCAGAAGAAGTAACCGATGTGCCGAAAGGACTAAACCATTCCAGTACAATGGACAGAGTATCTTACTTGACAGAACAAACAGATGAGGTTTCGTAATTTCTGTTAGTATTCTTTTTACTTTTGTAAGCAAAGAAAAAAATATTAAGGGAGGGAATTTTTAAGAGATATGTAAACCAAAATAATGCTACCTTTTATCTCTAATACTCTATAACCAAAACTCAGATTAATGTCACAGCAGGACACAAAGAATATACCTGTAGTACTCCACCATCCAGCAGGCATCTGGTCAACCTCTTGGTACTGATCCAAGAGGTTAACTATCTGAATCTCACTATGCAACAGAGGTACATCTTTTGGGAGGGAAGATTTGGATTTCCACTGCTACAGCCATTCAGGTTTCACAGGCTCACAAACAAACAAGTTCAAGTTCACAAACAAACCCATGCACTCTGGAGAGGAAGTTACTACAAAAGTGCAGGCCGACTACCCTGAACTGGAAAGACTGAGGCAACTGCTAGATCATCTCTTAGCAAATCCCCTTTCTTCTTTTCAGTTAATTCACACCTGAAATGTGTGAAAACACACATTTTTTTTTGGTTTTGATACATACAGGTACATGCTTGTGTATGTTACAGAAGCACAATCATAGCAGAATAAAAGTACTTAATGTGACCCTCATTAACATAGATCTTACATGGCAGAGATTCAGACCATACTACAGAGAACCTGAAATACCAGAAGAAAAAAAAAAAAGAAAAAGATACCACAACAAAGCAAAAGAGACAGGAAGCAATACAAACAGTGTAGTAACTTTTCTCTGCCCTTTCGTGAGGAATCCAAAGGGGGTCAAAGTGTTTCATTACTTTAATTTTGAATCTTCTCGACAGAGCTATCCCATGCATCATTCACCAAGTTTGGGATCCACATAAATCAGTTTTTGAAAGAAAAGCCACATTCAGGGACTGGGAGCCACAGCAAGTGACCTGCCCATTTTTTATCACGTCCTCCCTTCAGTGTAGACTACCCAGCAATAAACCAAGTGGGCAATAGTGAAAGTTGACATCAGCACCCAAAGCCAAAAATATCTCTTTCCAAATCATTTCCATGAAATAAAAACTAATCTCACCTGAATGCTACCTTTAATTATATTAATGAAATAGCACACTTACTGGCAAGCTGTTCTGGTGCGGGAGAGACTGGGACAGGAGCTGCGTTTGTGGCCTGCCTTGCCACAAACAAAACAGCCAGCATCTGTCTTCTCACAAGCATGGTTTTGAAGAGTGCAGCAGTTGCAATTGTTACAGTGAAACCAAGCTGCAAAATAAGTAACATGATTCATGATCTTGAAAAGGTTTAGAATCATCATTCTGAAACTAAGCTTTAAATATAGGCTGCATTACCAGGTTTTTAATTTTGTGCTAGTTTTATAGAGATGGATGTAGTCAGATTCTGGTCCCTTACTGCATTTCATAAGGTATCCAGGTACTTCATTAGATATACTGTGTAACTATTCCAGTGTAACTGAACTATTTTGCCATTAGAACTATTATACTGTATGCAATCACAAAAAAAATAGTCTAGATATTAAAACGGACTTCCAAATTGCTATTTCTGTACCAGCAACAAAAAAAGATTGCTTCAGCTATTTAAACACAGCTATAAATACATTTGTGTATGAAACATAATTTAATCATGCTCTTTCAAAAATTTTAGTAATCGCCTATTTGTTTATGAAATTCTAATGAAAAAGTTTACAAAATCAGGAAATGCTTATATGACAAATCAAAATATTTAAGTTTTCCCATAACAAATATAAATGGGATTTAGTATGCCTTGACACAGATTTATCGCATTTCCACACAGTGCAAATAAACCTAAGTTACTCAGTGGCAACTTGTGAGAAATTGAGATTTTTCCTTTACTCTTTGTTTTCTGAATGATTACATTTTGTATCTTTCACAAAATATTTTTCTATTCTGGTTTGTAATCTCTGTTTCTTTGGACTATAGAAGCATACTTTTACTTAGAATTTTTTTTTTCTATACTTACAGGGTTTTACACATTTTTTGCAAAGCACACAATGTTTCCATCGTCTACCATCCTACAAAAGATGAATAAATGTTTCGTGTGTTTGTTTAAAAAAATCCCCACAACATTCCATCTTAAAACTGAACTACCAATGTATGGTCCCCATTATTTACAGAAACAGGTCCTCTGTACGAAGCACAGTAACTTAGAAACAACAGTCCTGAGCATCTGTGACAACTGCAGCAAAATGGCTACATTTTGAAATTAGCAAGTTCTACAACTTCCAGAACTAAGAAGAAACGTACATGTCAACAGATCCTTGATGAATAAAGGTATAAGTGGTATATAGCAAACTCTTCCTGACGTCTTTCCAACACAAAGGAATCAGGGAAAGAGAAATTAATTCCCACTGGGTTATGAGTGATGTCCTATGAAGTTAGTAAGTCTATGAAAGTGAACTGTTCAGGGTTTCCCAGGGAAATCAGTATCAGAGCAGGTTTTTACCAGATCAAATATTACAGAAATTATTATCTGACTACTGCTAAAAGTGCTATCCAGACAGAAGTCAAAATACTTACTTTTGACGTACACGAATTGCATATCTCACAGTGCTGGTTACCAGAACTAACATACCGCTGACATACAGCGCAAAACCTAGGAAAAATAAATAAATAAATGTATTCATTCACTATTTGTTCACAAAGCGATACAAATTAATTTTATACAAGCTCAACAATAAACATAAGCATTTGCTAAATTAAAGATGATGGTTTTGATGTATAAAATCACCACTTAGGCCCAGAGCCTCATAATCATTTAGACACAGTACATTTGAATAAATTCAGGTGCCTGAATTCAAATTAGCAACACTATCAGCAGTAAATCAACCAAATCTATTCCTTTGTCCTTGATGCTTCTGTTAGTGTTCATTCTATTAACTATTGTGTCAACCAAGCTGACTATCAGGCACAGCTATAAATCTATCTCATAGACATACACACAGTATTTCCTACAGACAAGCTGAGGAATGTCATCGTTCCACACTGGAAAACGTAAATTTCTTTTTAGCTGCCCGGTTCTCCTACACATTGTTTATAGGACACACAACCTTAGAATGAGACAAAGAAATGCGGTCTTGAGCCCGGCATCCAAAAGTTAGGTATGACAATACCAAACAGCACCACCCCAAAGTCCTTTAGAGACTTTATGCCCTAAGAAGAACACACTCTCCCAGTGATTTAAGTGTTAACACATCTTACCTATAACCCTCTTCTACAGGAAGTACAATCATACTTGGGGTGAGGTTCGTGAAGATCCTGACAGGGGACTGCCTACGACCTGTCTTACCATGTTTATAAAGTGCATGATTATCATAGTCTACCTAGAAGAACAGAACCATAGAAAAAGAGTCTTAAACAGAATGCTAAGCAGAGGCAGCACTACTTACATATTTATTATATGTGCCTTACGAAAATTTCATTTTTATATAGAAGACTCTAACCTCAAATTAGATTCCAAATTCTACAGCTAGTATTTTGTCTCATTTATTTTTAAATTTGTGCAACCACAGTATCAGGCTAGACTCAAAAAACTAAGTTCCTGATACTACAATAATCCTATTTTACTTATCCATTTTTGCTTTTTTGCATGGGATACCTAAGATAACATTGCAGTTGTTCCATAAAACAGCAACCCATTAAAAAAAACAGCACTATACCATTTGGTCTATCTGGAAGTACAAAAGTTGACATGCATCTTAACATATCTCAAAATAATTATAAAGCTGCAAATCCAGTCAGCACTGGTTTTTCCAGCACTGCCTTCAGAGACTTGTCAAAAAAACTCTCATCTCTGAACACTAGCACAACAAATGCAGACTCTAGCCTAGCAGGACTTTTCAATTTTCTTCCACAAATTTCCATTCTGCAAGTATGCACCTGTCAAAATTAATGTAAATTTTGTCACACTGAAAACCTAGCAGAAAAGATGAGTTAATGGACAGACGACAGGTGAATTAAAAATACATAATAAACTGTAGGAGTGTTACAAAGTCATCAAAGGTGTTGATATAAGAATTAGTCACTTTAAAAAGGAACATGTAAATATCTATAACGAAAAACAAGAATTTGAAAAACAGAGTACATTAGTTAATCCTTACAAATAGTTAACAAGACATGGCCTTGGAGAAGGAATAGACACCATAAATACCTCAAGCTAAGAAATAAGAAGGTAAGCTCATGGAGAACCAAATAGTTAATGAGACCAAACACAAAATTACTTGACCTATGTGTGAACTATCTTAATTAACATGTAAAAGATCCACCTTCCAGCAAAGAAAGCCCCGTACTAACAAAGCCCACTCCCCACAGTGTGTGAAAAGAATACTGCACCTTTAAATGGAGGCAAGGCTCCCAAGACCAATAAGAATTAAGTGTGACTAAATGTAATTGTAAGCAATTGTAAGGAATTGTATAAACTGTTATATGTCGCGTTAAGAGGTATGCTAACTTTGTGGTTTACCACCTAAGCACCCATCTCCACACAGATGTGTAATAAACAAATATCTTAACTCTGTGTGTGGATCAGTCAAATACAGAATCTAGGCTTCACATGACATCAGAGGGTTTGCAGTACCTCCAACACAGTTAAAACGGAAGTTCAAGAAGGTGACCCATTTACAGACAAGTGCTACCTTTATATCAGCTTTCATTCATATTCCTGTTCACACTGCACATAACTGAAATTTAGCAGATGCACTGGGTTCATTTGTACCTGGTAATCCATCATATTGAAGGATGGAAAAAACTCAAGAATACGAGACTCAAAGAAGTATGGAAAAATCCAGAACATGGGCATCTCTTGGTTTTTATGACCTAGTGATGAAAAGACTTAGATGTAGTACCTTGTTTTTCTTTAGTGTACATGAAGCATGAAAAAAATTACAGTAAACATTCTTAATACATAAACGTGTATGTATGTCATGCTGGGCCTACGAACCAATTCCGTTAGGCAACAGAAAGTTTTGGCTTTTTTTATATACGCAGAGCTGTAAGCTCTACTTAACCAACAACTCTTGTCACCCACCTAGGCTGCTTAGAAACAGGCCTGGTTTGATAGCTTATTCTTCTCTACCATTAAAGTCCATTTTAATTGCAAAGTAGATTTTTAAGAGTTTTGTAAAAGTTTTTAAGAGAGACATAGAGAACTAGATATCATTAAACTAAAAGTATCAGGAAAGTAAATTAGACATATGGTAGTTGATCTTCAGAAATTATGACAGTGTTTACATTCACCCGGATAGCATGAATCACAAACTTTTAAACAGGTACTTTTCCTTACAGTGATGTTACAGCTCAGCCCACCTATCTGACTGTAATACATACCTTCTTTTTCTGTCTCCTTCCACATCGCCATCAGTTTTTTAAAACTAGAAGCCAGTGCTTCCACTAAACCTCCAAATGGGGGATCAGTTACCATAATGACTCTTTCACCCTTGTCTTGATACAAGAATTTCCTACAAGTCTCACATGCAGCCTGTAAGAAACAAGAAGTTAAATTTCCAGAAATACAGATTAAAGAACTAGTAAAATATTGTCTTTGGCAAAAAATTATTATTTTACTAGTTTCAACTTTGAAGATGGAAGCTGTTTTCTCTTGTGGAGGTGAATTTCCTCTTGTGTAGCATTTAAAAAAACAACCAGATTTGGAGCACTGAGAACAAGTGCCTTCTTCAGTTAGACAGAGATAATATATCAAGGCCAGATGCAGTACAAGCTTCCTAAGACAGCCTTCTTCCTAAAGGTACTAAGTTTAACTTGGAAAAAAAGATGTTATTCACAGCAAGAAAGCAAAGTTCAGGCTCAAAATACATTTTATTTATGCCCTTCAGTTTTACTCTGTAAAGCATCATCAAAGTAATGGGAAAAAATTCAGTCCACTGAAAACTGACTCAATCCATACTGGTTATAAAAATACAGTGTTCAAATTTTAGCAATCCACCATGAACCCTACTATTGAAGGAAATGTAAAAAGCTATGTATTTACTACCATCTTGCAGTGTTATCTCATCTATTAACTTTCCAAAACCAGATTTTTAATACTAATATGCATTCAAAAGTGCTGCGATTCAGTCCTTGAATATACAGCAATACAGTGTCATTACAGGTGTCACACCTTGAAAAAAACACTACAGTGTTTATAATGCAGATGAACAGTCTTGTTTTAAGTGAAAAATACAAAATTTGAGTACAGTAATGGATTAAAAACAATTCAAACGTAAGACTTTCAGACCAGCTTCCCATTTCATTCTAGACGGTTCTTTTTATTTTCATGATTCCCATCAAAATTAGGCTTTAGAATGGAAAAAATATGAAAATTATCTACATAGTGTGAAAGGTATTGCAATAAACATGTTTATGCAACTCAGTGGTGGCTTGCTAATAATGGCAGAGAAAGAGCAAAGGCGGAGTGAGTATACTACTGGGATAAATGTTTGAAATGTATGTTTGGAATAGAATTACACTGATTCTACAAAGCTACAATAAATGTCCTACTACAGCTGCAGGTTTCCTAATGAACTCAAAATCAAGCACTTAATGTGGTATTTAAAAAGAAACAAGAAATTCAGCATTTTCTTTAACCTTTACACTAATTCAACCTCATTTTATGACAATAAGGTTAACCTTTCAACCTTGCTTGCCTGGAATAAAGCGGAAAACCCTCCTCTTCCCTCCCACCTCAAGCACCAGTGAACAAGTCCCAGGGCATCCATTGGGCTTGTTAAGGCTGGGAATAAAACAATTAATTCTGTTGTAGCAACACAAGAACAGGGCTAATGTATATTTATATACAGCAACAACTCACACCAAACTGTCATTTTAAAAAAAGCAGCAGTTAAGGTGTATAAGTAACATTAGTTATTATCATAAATTTAATAGGCAACATTTTTTTTAACCAAGTGGGAATTACTGAAAAGGCACTGTTGATTTCCAGTACTAATGACCATTTTTACCTCATGACAGTTGCTTTCTAGTAGACCAGACATGACTATCTTACAAAATTCTGCATCAACAACATGTATTTCTTTATAAAGCACTCAAGAAATACTTGGCCTTACCTCTCCACCAAAAAAATAATGATTAAACATGTTGTAGTGGCAGAATTCATCCTCTGTGTAAAACTGTGAATACCTGTAAAATAAGTTTTAATAGTAGTAGAAAAATATAAATTACTTCTTGCCTGCCCTAAGGAGCATTTACAGTAAAAACAAGGCTTTAAGAAAAAGACCACCTTTGGGTTCTGATTACTGGCGAAACACACCAATACTGGGAAGTAAGTACAATACACACATTTGTGTATGTGTGCAGGAACACAGACACAGAGACAGGAAAAAGGAAAACAACCACCAATTTAGCTTTTAAAGCAGTAAGAACACAAACCTATGTACATACTCTTCAGACAGATAAACGTTTGTCAAAACCTACCTGAAATCAATATCTAGCAGAAGGCTTCTAACCCTGAAATCTTCTTCTTGTGATGCTTTTGACTGGATCATTTCATGAAGCCTGAAGTATAATTGGAGCAAAGAAATTTAACACATAATCATTGGCTTCAGAAATTGTCTCGCAAGACAAGAATGCCTGGTACTTTACTAAACCTAAAACCAAACAGACAGAGAAAATGGAGTAATCTGAATTTGGATGATTGCATTTGGCTAATATTCAAAGTTAGAAAAATATGTTAGTCTTAACAGATGAAAAGTCAGTGGAGCCTACTGGATCACTATGAACAAAGCAGAGGAGAGAGTAAAAACCAAAGCAGAGGAGGGAAGGAGGGGGCAAGAGAGGAGGGGGAGCATGAGCGTGTGTCTGTTATTTGCAGGGCACCTACAGTCCTCTCCTGTATCTTATAAGCTCAAAACAAGACCCCACTTAGATGCCTGGATAATCCCAGAAAACAAGCATAGTGAACCTCTTATTATGGGAGAAGCCTTGATTATTTAAGTATTAGTCAGCTGCACAGTTTTGAGAGCGAAATATTAGTTGGAAGTGTAACAATTCCCTCTGACGTACCTGGGTGTTCCAACAGAGAGCACTCGTCTGAACCCTAAATCAATAATAAGATCCAGTAGGAACTGGCAACTTCTGTCTGTAAATAAATACTGCGCATTTGTTTTTTTATTCTCCAGCGGATACAGAAGTTGACTGGGACTTTTTAACTGGGCAGTGGAGATATCACACAGGAACTGGTGATTGGAGTGTTTTTCCCATTCAGCTGGCAATAGCAATTGCTGGCATTCCTGGCAAAACCTCCTCTCTGACAATGGCAACAGAACAAAACTCTTGTACCTGTAAAACCAAAAGACAACAGGGAACTAATTTTGAAAAAGCCTCTATAAAAGACATGAAGGGGAGGTATAAAGGGGGTTTCAAAAGAGTTGAGACTTTTAAACAGACCATGCAGCTTAAGCTGCTTTTGCAAAACTCCACTATCTACATGCAAATGAAGTAATATACTGGCCAAATATATTGACAGTCCCCATAAAATAACTAGATTACAGAGTGAAGACTCCATATCAACTACCAGCAAGCAGTCCTGTACGTTTATATACAAAACTGGGACATTATTTGTTACTGTATTACCTTTGCTTCTTTCCACAATGTTAACACTGTTACTTTCGCACAGTGAAGTCAGGAATAATTTTTTGAACCAAAACTGCTACTGACCTGTTGTTGGCACATTATGAGCACTAACGTAAGAAGAACTATACATTAAAAAAACCCATACAGTTCCTGGGCTGAAAATACCATGCTTTAATCAGATGTTTCATGCAATTTTCCCATTGCAGTCAGCCAGTTTTTCTAAATCCCTCTGGCTTCTTTTCATATTTTAATGAACCCTGAAATATTATCTCTACATTCAGTATACTTAAACTTGTATTACTTGATTTTTACTGAAGAAAATATACATAACAATACCTTTCCACATTTTGTCTGTGTGTAAAAGGAGGCTGATGATTTCTATTATATTCTTCACGTGCTGCAAGCCTCGTTTCTGACACCTGTAAAATTTATATATATAAAAAGTTACAAAATGAGTAGATATTACTCTATATTGTACGTTAAATCTCAATATTAAACAGAAAGGGTGCATCAAAGGTCTCATTCTTTAGTTACTCTGCATTCACATTCCTTAGATTGTTGTTTCAGAAGAACAAGAACGACTGCAGCAGAGGCATGCTGCAAAACAACACAAGTCTCATGAATTTAAACTGTGAAAAAATAAATATAAGCATTTCATTCTTCTACCACATGTAATACTCGGAGAAAAACTTACGTGATCACGATGAAGACAGAAAGAGGTACACTTTCCATTATTCACACATGCCAGCAGTTGCATTCCCTCTGAAGAACCATATGTGATCTGACCCTGAACAACTTGTAACAGCAGAAATGTTGCCAAGTCTTTTGTGTGTTTTTATTTTAAAAGCACAACAGTCCTTCTCTGAGTCTCCTACTTTGCTCCCACAAAACATACTTATGGTTTAACAGAGTTCCAAGACGAGTGCAAAACTTAGGGAACTGATTTCTTTACAGGGGGAAGACAGTGAAGTACAACAGAACAAAAGACACCTGATACAAGTGGCATTCAAAACGAAATTTCACTAGGAATGTCATTTACATCTACACAACCAAGTGATCAACCACCTAATCTTCTCTTTATACAACTTTTCAGTAGCAACCAGCACAGCAATGAACTGCTTACGAACCCGATTCACCTCCAGCCTGCCAACCTGCTGAGGATAACGACCACAACACTGGACATTTTTATAGGAAACCGAGAAAGGAACACAAAATGTAGTGGACAAAAGCCATGGGAATCTCACTGTGAATACACATCCATCCCAATTTTTCTACCCTACAATTATCTGACCAAAGTTCTTAGACAAAAAGAAACTGCTACAGATATTCTAAGACTATCGAGTATCGCGCTGGTGCCCACCCTCTCACTATTTTGTATATCCCACTGCCTGCCTGTATCCACCAGATTTTCTCTGTATTAATCACGAAGATGAAGCCATCTTGGGACTGGAACTATCCTATTTTGTTCAACATAGCACAGGATTAGCAAACTTCATACCTTGAATACTGAAGCCTTTTGGCAATACAGTAACAAATGCCAGCTCTGCTCAAAACGTACGCTGCCCTCCTTAACGGTTATACTTGAAACGTATTATCTTGACATAAGTGCTCCACTAAACACAAACCATTAGACAAAGTTTACAAAACAGCAATTGCCACAAATTTCCAGAACAAAACGTACTACTTTTTTCCCTAGTTTTAAATAGAAGGGAAAAAACCCCCGAATATTTACCATAGTCTTAAGCAGCGCTCACTTACCTTCTCATCTTCCCACTGGAAAAAGTTACAATCTTTTCTATCCCTACAAGCCGAACAAGCATAAAATCTCCTCCCACCTCCTCCTCCTCCTTGGCCGGTCTTCACGAACAGCAGAGCGGGCCCTGAAGGACAAATCTCAGTTACGGGATGACACGCAGGGCACCAGCAGATGTTTTCACGCCTCCACTGCTGGCGCCAGGCTCCCAGAACCAAGCATTAACAAAGCGTTGCGTTAAAGGGCGTGGAATAACTTGGCAGAAAATAATTTTTAGATTTTCCGACACAAAGGCCGCATTAAAACCCAACCACTGGCAGGGGAACCAGGGGCGCAGCTGGAGGCGAGCGACAGAGGCGCTCGGGGACGTGCCCTCCGCCCCACCGCCGGGAAGGGCGGCCACCGTCGCCAGGGCCCCGCAGCGCCACCCCGCCCCACTCACCGTGCGGGCAGCTGGGAGCGCTGGGCGCCAGCCCCAGCAGCGCCAGCCCACCGGCCCCCGGCCGCTCCGGGCCGCACACGGCCGCAGGCCCCGCCGCGCCGCCAGCCGCCATCTTTCCGCCTCCCTCCCAGCAGCCCCCGCCACCGGAGCACGGCGGCAGCGGCGCAGCCGGCGCCCCCCAGCGGCGCGGCGGCCCCACCTCCGCGCGGTAAAACGGGCATTAGCGCCAGGGCCCGCTCCCTGCAGCGCCGAGCCCGAGCCCAAAACGCGCAGTTTTACGCAGTGACATTTATTTTCTCCAGTAGGCGTGTCCGGTACATAAACACTATCTTTAATTTTTTAATAAACCGTTTGGATAAACAATCATGGGAAGCTTATAAAGGCGATCATGTCAGTCTTATTTCATACCATACAGTGAGCTTTACATTTAAGGCTTAAACGTTTCAGTTAGTCATGTAAATTGCTGGCATGCTACATTAATATTTACATCTACTCAAAAATAAGTAAAATACAAGCATTTTATTATTTGAGTTCAGCAGTATTGCTTAGAATTACAAAATAGAGTAGTGTCTGAAATACTGAAGGTTCCAGAAAAGCAGCAATTTTCCTCCCATTCCCCCTCCTAACTGTCCAGAAAATTACTAAAATAAGAATATTTGCCATGTTACATAAGCCACAGATCGAGAAACATGACCATCAAGTCTTCAACTCCGTAACTTAAACAAACGCTAATGGCAAGGTGGGCACGGCCTTGCCCAGGGCACAACAGCAGCTCTGTGCTCCATGTATTACGGCCCTATCGTGGCTGTTCTGGTCCAAAAAAACACAGCTGTGTTTACACAGAAATTTAGAAGGCAGACTGGCTCTGTGATGAACACGTTAGCATTTCTGTCATTAACGGTGCAGAATCACTTCGGTGACTACCGATGAACACATTATTACAACAAATGGCAAAACAAACCTGTAACAACATGGTGCAATTCTTTCATTGTGATGGCTCTATCAAGAAATATCACAACTTTCCATACGTGTGCTTAAATTCACAAGTTCTAAAAGCTACAGGTGAAATTTCAACCTCTGAAATGTACACTCAGTTTATTGTGTCACAGTAGGAACTGTGTGTACTTGTGTTGAATTTTGCTATAATTCAACTAAACTGTTTTTGGTCCCCACGTGCAAAAAACCTACTTAAAGCATTTTTTTCCCCTTCTCCATTTCTATCACTGGTTTGTCAAAGACAAACTGTTTTGTTTTTTTTAGTGCATTTTTCAAGTAGCTTAAAATACAAGAAAAATTCCAAGGAAAAGCATTTTTACAATCAAAGATAACATTCTGCACTTTGTCTTTTTAATGACCGTATCAAAAGAAATTGATAGGGTATAGGTTTTCACATTTATATTAAACAAAAAGAATTCCTGTTGTATTCAAAAGTAGTTTCTCAGCATATGCAAACCATGTATCTTCCCTTATTCAGAATACATTAATTTAGCCTATAAAAATACAGTATGGACAAGTTCTTGTTCCCTGACATAAGAATTCACAATTTTGACACAAAAATTGTAAACCTTTATTACATTCAAAATACATTTCTTAAGTCTTTAGAATTTAAGTTCTGAGGTGTTGGCAGTCAGAGCTCTTGGCATACAGCAGAAGTACATTATTGCAGAGCCTTTACACAGAAGTAGCTTTCTAAAGTTAAGAAAAACTTACTCTTCCCATGTATTTTTGATGCTACCAGGAGGAAAAGAAAGGCTTCCTGCTATGAAAGGTCTGTGTGAATGCATTACTCAGATGAACAACTCGGCCCTGACTTCCAGTGCTACTTCGCTCCACAATCACACGTGGCATCTGAACAAGCTGAATGGGACTTTTTTCATCCTTTAACGCCTGAGTAAGGTTTAGTATCTAAAAGAGTAAGAGCAGGTAAGGTGAGGGCACACAAGTAAATCCATGGCTAACCAGCTTACAAATTTAGATGCCCGTCTTAAACCAATTCTGTAGAGGACTGTGCTATCAAATGCTTTTTAAATAGATCTACTGCAAGTAGAAGTATTTTTATTTATTTGGTTATATTATGACATCCTACTGCTCTCTGACTACCCTTCTTTTCTTGAATATTTCATGCAACCCTCTCCAAATTTTTGGAAAATGTTACAGACAAAAAAATAATCTAACGCCATTTTAAATTTAGCACATCTCTTAAGAGCATTGCACCTTTAATGAAGGAAACCTGCAGGAAAGCAATCAACATGTATTTAACATAGGATCTGCCAGAAGTTTAGCTACAAATTATTTTCGTATCAGAAGATACGAAGCCGTATTATTAACCCAAACCAAACCCAGTGCTAAGATCCAAATTTAACCCTCAGCTCCCAGGATTCTGTTATCTTCTTTCTAAAACTTCAGTGCTGATGAACTGCCCTCATAACTTACCCCACGTTCAATGTTACCCTGCTGAAAACTGAGGCAAGTACTCAATTCAGTTCTGGTGACACACTTGCATTATCCTTAATATTAAGCCTTTTTCTCCCCTGCACAATGCCCCTTTCTTCCTTGTGTGACTTAATGATCCCCTGCTCATTCTGCACTTTCATGACTGAAGAACCCTGACAGGTAGTCTTTTGCATGGTTTACTGTAATTTGGCTCTTGCAGCAACTGCATTTGACATTTACATTTTCTAAGTTCTAAGGCAATCCTTCATACATCTGTGTTACCTGGTTGTTTAGTCTCCATATTCTTGACAGAATCGTTTATCTTTGGTTTGAAACCCTTCCCAATATTTTTTTCCCCCCACTGCACAAAATTATGGTTCTAAGTACTTTTGGACCCCAGATTTAAAGACCTTGCCCCTTACCTGCAAGACATATTTCTCTTCAGACTCCTTATGTTCACCAACTAGATTCTTCATTTTCTAATTCTTAGAGTTTTCATTTTAAAGGATTTATAGATGTTTTGGCTATACTGCAAATTCATCTTAACTGAATAAATCCATTATTATGTGATCTAGATATCCAACTCTTCTTTAATAACCTTGTAACATACTTTGCTTTTACACCAAAAGCAAGTCCAAAATCAGTGCTAAAAGGCATCATTTGCCGATTTCCAGTCATGTCCGAGAATAAATCATTATCTGTATTTCTTCCCCAAGTCCACACCTAAAAACCTTAGTCTTCCACAGCTAAACACATCCTTGTATAGCTAGAGAGTTTTTTTTAAAAAACCCAACTAAACAAAAAACCCCAAAACCAAAACCCTCAAAGGTTTGAAATCCACCTCAAGGAAAAAGGTGTGAAGAAAGGGACCAGATGCAGCCTTTATAGTAGGAAATTAATTTAGACAGCCTTAGCAAGACTTCTCTCAATTATATAGATCTGGGTTATTTCCTTAATCTTTTTGTTAAATAACAGATTCCCTATAGTCAAATGTCTCATCACAGAAAAGCTACTTAACACAGTGTAAAATGGATGAATACTTCAAAAGTGACCTTCCAGTGACTGCACAAACTTCTCAGGAAAGTTCTTTCTAAAATAACTCCTATAATCCAATGTAATAACTAAGGTCTGCTGGCTTTTAGCCACCACATGTAACTAATGTTAACTAGGATTATATTTGAGTAAGCAGAGCTGCAGTCTTGTGCGACATACTTCTTGATACAGGAAACTACAGAGAAAAGGTTGGATTAAGCCACTCTACAAATTGTGAATGTCTAGCTTTAAACTATCCATGTTGAATTTATGAACACAGAGGAGTCACATGCAATAAATTCAGGGCAAATGGGACTATTAATTTATCTAGTCCAATTCCCTTACATTTTCACAAATCACTATTTTATGCCTTCAATGAACTACACAATTTGTTCTTAGCTAAAGCTTGTTTCCAGTATATCACACCAGTCTTAAATTTTAAAACATCAAGAAGATGGAGAAACCCTTCTCCCTCCCTTGTTTCAGTGTTAGAAAAGACCCAACACAACTTTCATCAAATTTCTAATCCGAAAATGACTGGATTCGTTCCAAGTATGGTTCCTGACATTTGCTAGGATGAAGAAATGTTATTACCTAATATTGCTTTCTTGTGAGAGGCATTTCAATAACCAAGTTAACCCTCCAAAATAAAGTCTCATTTATTTTAATAACAAAATCACCAACCAAGTTTTCTATCCAAGTTTATGATCCTTCTCCAGTGTTTCACTTTTAAAATACTTTCTAAAAATATATAGGTATTAAGTCCTCCCCATCCCCCACAGAAACATTAAAACCCAATTACATTAAGAAAATCTATACAAGTGAAAAAAATTATCAATTTACACTTTCTGCTGTCCCATCTATATCCAAATAAGAACAAACTCTAGAAAGAAATTTGGTCTTCTCAGATGACAATACATTCAAGTGTCTCAATGCAATAGCAGTCAGGTTTTGTAGCTCTAAGAAAACAGCTGAGAAGTGATGACAAATTAAATACATAAATAAAAATATAAAAAAGCAGTCTTACCTGCCCCCTCATAACAGACATTTGGTTTTCAAAAGTAGCCTTATCAAATCCTTTATCAGTCTTTATTGGAGAAAATGAACAGTTGTTATAGAAAATGACCCATTTATTTTTAGCTACATATTTAGCATGCAAATTCATCAATTTCATAATATGCATAGTCATATTTAGCAACACAGTTTTTGAAAGCTTCAAATACTCATAGTATGACACCAAAAAAAAAAAAATCTATTTATTGCAGCACTTTTACATATGTAAAAATGAAGGATGTTCCACATCATAAAAGTGAAATACGTCAGTGGATACCACTTCAGGACACTAGTAGGTAGGCTTAATACCATCACATGATGTTACACTGCTCTGTCTTTCAGTTTTACTCTGGCTAAAGAACACTTCCTCCTTCAGATTTATTAAATACTTAACTTCACAGGGTTTAACAGACAACCAAGGGTCACTCTGAATACAATCGAGTCAAAGATGCAAATATGGCAGATGTGTTTCAGGATCTAGTTTTGACATTACAGCTGCATTTTCATTAAAAGTTTAAAATTTCTATTTCTTTCCATCCTGATGATTTGGATTATTTCACTTGAACATCTGACAATTATTTATGGAATGTTTTGGAGAAGGACACTTCTTTATGTGTCAATACAGTAAATTTGACTTACTTTAAATACGGTCAAGATTTCAGAATCAGCTTCACACAACGTAGGTATGTAGAATTAAGTATATGAAAGGTATGCAGGTACTTTAAGTTACATTAAATACATGATTTCCTCAGGTTACTACCATTTATTTTACATGTATACATACCACAGGTATGCTAAATGGACTTTTAACATAGATTTGTGCTACAGAATTTAACTAGCTTTAATTGATAGTAATCAGCTCATCTTAAAACATGATTACCTTCTATATATGTTTCACATAATCAATTAGCCACATTAGTGACACAGCTTCCTCTTAACTATATAAACCCTTTCTACCACACCAGTGTTAAAACTAAAATAGTGCAGTATTATGACACCCAAGTTAAATTCATAAAAAGAAAAACCATCTAACTGTTCTATTAGAGGTATTAGCTATTTTGGTAACGCTCAATTCAAAGAAGCACTTGATTCACCTTAAATAGTTCATAAAGATCTTCACAAAGATCCTGTACGAAGTTCATATCAGAAATGCGAGGAAGAACTAGGTCTCTGGTCTCCTGAGAGAAAGGAACTTTTGCTTGAGGAAGCCAAGCCCAGTGAAAGGGATCTAAAGCAGAAAAACAGTACACTTAAAATTACCAACAGGCAAAAAAGAAATTCGCAGGTGCTTACCACTGATCAGTACTCCACTGCCTACTAGGAGTTCTCAGTAACACCATTTTTAACAACATTGTCACCTGGTATACCTCTTGGCTACAGTTACAAAAGCAGCTTTACAGCTACTAACCTTTTTTCCAAACATTGAAAATATGTTAAGTAATAAATATCTAGTTGAAGCAATAAGTAAAAAAGGTATGTAAATTAAACACTGTAAGCAACAGTAGAAGCCTTCTAGTTTTGTAATGCAGTTTCCTTTGGAGTAAATTAATGGCTGCAATCAAATAGAAATTTTTCAAACGTTTGACTCATACTGAAGTGTTAACAAAAAAGTACCATTACTTTTTAATAAATTTTTTAGTTTAATAAAATGCCTTATTCTAAGCGTGTTGAGAAAAACATTTTGGATTTTTCATACAATTGCTATCAAACAGTTTTTTCAAGAAATATGGTAGGAGTCATTAGTATTACTAGATGTAAAACAAGAGACCAAACAGTATCAGTTGCAGGAACTGAGGAACGTCACTAGTAGCAGGCCACCCACTGAGCTTCCTAACACTGCTCACAATTAGAGTCTGACAGTCCAGCCAGTTTTCCACCCACCTCACAGTCTGTTTGCCAAGTTCATATGTCACATTTCACTACAAGTACACTGTGAGAAACCACACAGAAGGCCTCACCAGAGTCAAGGAAAGTCAGTATTCACTGCTCTCCCCTCATCTACTGAGCCAGTCATCATTAAAAGCTGTCTAGTCGGTCAAGCAGTTTGTCCTTGGTAAATCCATGCTGGCTTCCCCATCATGTTCTTGTTCTTCATGTGCTTGAACATGGCTTCCAGGGGGATTGATTCCACGATCTGCACAGGGACTAAGGTTAGGCTTACCTTGTACCCTGTATCTTGCCCTTCTTTAAGATGGACGCAATACTGTTTTTCTAGTCATCAGCCATCTCCCACATTACTGCAGTCTTTCAAGTGATGAGAAAACTGCCTCACACCGACAACACCCAGCTCCCATCGTGTTTCCAATGCACTCCGCATTCCATCTACACCTATGAACTTCTGTATGTCCATTTCCTTTCTTCTGCTTTGGGTAATGATTCATTCCCAGAGGCCCTGCTTATGAGCTCTGAGACCCAAGAGCCTGAGAGCAAGTTTTACAGGTGAAAACTGAGGCAAAGTCAGCATTGAATAACTTGTTCTTTCTTATGCCTTGTGCCTTTATCTCTTTGCTGCACTTTTCTTCAGTTCCACTCTCACTTCTAATTTACTCAGCCCCTTCTTGTTGCCCTTTATACCCTCTGCTAGCTTTACTCCAGCTATGCCTTGACTTTCCAGACTCCATTCTTGCACTTTTGGACAGTCTGTTTTTCCAGGGGAGTCCATCTTGTTTTGCTTGGTTTTAATGTACTCAATTTCTGTGTTCCAGTTCACTCAGGAGTTCCCTGTTCATCTCCATGCTACACCAGCCCCCTGCCTTTTGGATAGGCTGTTCTCTGGCTTTGAGGAGGTTATCCTTGATGACCCATCAGCTCTGTTCATCAAGAAAACTTGCTCTATCCATTAAGAGCCTGCCATTTTCAACATTACGCTACAAGTTTTACCTTTACAGAATTGTCACACGCTTGCCCAGTGGAATTCTAGGTTTATTACTGTTGATGCTGAAGTCAAAGATGTTATAAAATAAGCAATATTGCCATGTCTCTAGAACAGCTGCAGAAGTGACTGTAGCCAAGAGATATGTAGGACAGTAACTGTTGACTATCAAGATATGCAGAGCTCTGGGTGGAGTAATTAACTAGCCTTTTAACAGCAAAACTAGCCCACACTTAACTGCCATAATCACTTGATTGGCTAACAGCCCACAGAAATAATTGTAAACCCTGTTGGGCACTTCCGTCTAAACCAGAGGTCCTCAAACTAAGTCCCAGGGGCCGGATACGGCCCCCCAGGGTCCTCAATCCAGCCCCTGGTACTTACAGACCCTCCCACCCCACCCCCCGCCAGGGGCTGGGGGGGGAAACCAAGCAGCCACAGATAACTGCCTGCCACTGCATCCGCGCGCCAGCCCCCTGGTTAAAAAGTTTGAGGACCCCTGCTCTAAACTATAAGTAGTCAGAGATGTGGTCAGAAGCACTCTAGCTTTAACTTTTACAAAGTAAGCTAAAGCTGAGAACAAGTAAAAATAACAAATAGCTCATCTACTTGTTCACCTACAACAGTACCCTTTGTTTTGAAATAGAAATTTGGCCATTAAGAGAGACAACTCACATATCCTTGCACTCAGATGTTTTTCAAGAAAACACACAAGAAGCGCCATGTGAATTTTTTCCAGTTCCACCATCAGTCAGTTTAAATACAGCAGTATGCTTATGAATATCCATGTATTAATACTGCTTAAAAGGTATATGGGTAAAAAAATATGAAAGAGGACTAAGTCACATATGCCATGGCAAAACTGGAATTTGTTGCTAACTTTCTGAAGAAAAGTATATTATTTAAAATAACCAAACAACAAAACCCAAACATATGACTACACTGATGATTTCTTAGTTTCTTAATACTTAACAACCCAAATAAAGAAAATACTTATTTGGAAGTTCCTCCTCCAAAAGGAAGAGGACTGAAGAATGTGATACTTACATGCCCTCCACTCATCAGGATGCTTAAAAGGAAATGCTAAACCATTGTCAATTGCAGCTATTTTAATAGTAGATTCTTTAGTTACAGTCCACTGGTTATCCTATGGAAGGAATATTTAAAAGTTAAGTGATACTTATGTGCTTAACAAAAATAGTGAAATACATTAACAAATACTGAATAATATACTTTTTAGCTTCACTGCTTGAAGTCAGCTCAATACAAAGGAGTATACAGATAAACCCCAGCAGATATAATTCTTACTCTGCCACCATTAAAAAGGAGCCCTTCTCCCAAATACAGAACAAGCACATCATACAAATAGCTGAAGAAGCATGCTTGAGCAACAGTGGGCAGTTTTACTATTATTATAGCCCAAGCTAGTAAAGAAAAAAAATACAGAACAATACAAATAAATTCTAGCACTGTTTTATCCTGACTAGCCTAATCCAAATAGTTTTTCCATTCATTTCACCTGGAATAATTTTCAGTTATCATATTCCTTGAGACCATGCACCAGGGTTAAAGCCGGGCACTTAACCCCCTCCAAGACCAAACTATAAAACTAAAAAAATGTAAAGAATATGTCTCAGTACAGTTTTCTTACCTTATCTGATAGATCAAGTCCATCATCTTGTTTTTCATACCTGACTAACCAGTTATCGTTACCTCTGTCTTTAAACAGGAAAATGCATATCACAATATGTCATTTATAAAAAAAAAAGTCATCTAAAGTGATATACAACAACTAATATTGTAAATTGAGAATTTACCAAAAGACATCAGGCAAAACTGTTCACAAAGGTTCTTCCATCACAATACATGCATTTTAGTTTTACTGAAATGTATGAGGCAACTGATTTACTGAAAAGACTAAAAATTTACCAGGCATTCTTTTATGTATTCCTGCTTTAGTTTCCCCAACTGGCTGAATATACAGCAAAACAAACAAGAAAGTTAAGAGAAAAAAATTTTCATCCATTTCATGCAGAAAGATTGGCCATAGTGTACACTTTTCATGGGGAAAAGGATACCAGCAGCAGCAACCACAGTGACTTCATTTTTAAGCTTGTTCTAATGCTGATGGGGAAAGGGAAAGGCCCACCAAAATTATAGATACTGTGATGTTTGACTGCATGGAGAAAAACTCTTCAAAGATTAAGAGGGAAAAGAAGCCTAAGAGCCTTTCAGAAGCTGAAAATGTCCGCACTGTTCAGGCAAAATTCAGACAGCGAGGGCTTCGATAAGGTCTTTCATAAGGTCTTTCACATAGAAGATGATTGCATGGATCTGTAAATCCTTCTGTCATCTGCTCCCTTATGTTGAGTTAAACATCCATCATAAGATTTTCATGTTCTGTCATGTTTAGATATATTAGATGAAGGTCAAATCATCCATGTAATAAGGTTTTGTATTTTGAGTATATTCCTTACAATTTTAAGAATGTCATAGGACGCAGTAATCGTTTGGAAACACCAGGATCTATCTGATAAAGTGACAGACCACAGTAGCAGCTAGAAAGCATTACGTTCCTATGAAATGTTTTTCTTTAGTTTACTTCTAAAAAGCCATGGGTTAGAGTGACTTATTTTCAGCTGGATTCCTTTCTAATAAGTGAATTTAAGGAAAATGCACTAGAGCTGGTATGTCTGAAGAAGAGTAGACACCCACTTTGACAAAGCAGCAAAGAAAGTATTTTAAATATAAAACTGCCCTTAGATTCTTGAGGAAATAAATCACCTACATAATCAACAGAAGAATCCCAGCTTCTGAGTGAAAGAAACAAGAATGCAGAAGAACTGAGACACATCACAGTTGTATTTCAGTGCCTAGTCAAAATGAATATGAACTATTTTGGTGTTACTGTGCTGTTATTGCCTCCAGCTTAGCATAAAAGGAATGATAGTCATCGCTTTTCTTATGGTTCCTGAAACTCCACCAGGCCTTATCTAAATCAGGGGAAACAGACAGTTAATAGCCTACTGACAGAATTAAAGCATAATGAAAGATTTGTTCTTGAATTCCTACATTGCTTAAAAAGACCAAGTAACAGCCAAAAAGTGTTGTTTGGATTCTATCATACTGCATTATTTAATGTTGAATCCAGAGTAAACGTTTAAGTTTAAAATGCAACATTCTGGCCTTAAATTGTGAGAAAAGCATCTGAAATGCATTAGAAGCCTTCAGCAACAGCTTTCAGCCAGCACTGCTTACCATTTCTGCCTCACAAAAATAGATAGATACCAAGAGACACTAACAAATACCTGTATTTCTGATGACAAAATCCAAGATAACCAATCTTTCAAACTGTGACTGAAATTCTTTCCTTGTGTTCTCAGGTAAAGGATCAGTTTCAAACTTCCTGAGCCAGTAGTCAGCTTCCTTATATCCTTCAACAAACAGCTGGAAGGAGCCAACCTAAAACATAAAGAAACTGCATTTGGAAAATGCACTTGGATAGGTCACATAACTAATCTTAACATTAACAGAAAAACTGATTATATACCTTCAAAGTTCAGAACACGAAGTATGACATTAAAAAAAAAAAGATTACTAAGTAGTTTCTCTGCCATTCCTAAAAATCTAAAAAAAATTAATACTCATATCATAAGGGGCTTTTCTGTTGGGTTTTTTTGCTTTGTTTTGTTACGGGGGTTTTTTTAGTATTTGTTTAAGCACCCACCCAGTTCACCAGGAATAAAATGTAGCCAGAGAGCTCAACATATATGAACACTCCGTATTAGAAGCAGTATTTGAAACAAAGAGAAAGAAACATCTTTTCTCTTTTTCATTGGAAACACTTGGTTCAATAGCTAACAGGAAACTCACCAAAAAATTACAGAGGAAAAATATTCCTCTCTGAAAAGCTTGTATGTTTCACTGATGAGAACAGCAGCATTAACCACTTTTTCAAGACCAACACTTCCTGCATGAAAATGGCTTAAACATTTCCCAAGAGTCCAGGGAAGAAAACTACAGATAGCATAGACTGTATACATATGGGCAACAGGAGAGGTGCACAAGATTAAAATTCAAAGTAGCACTTATATTTGAGAAGTAAAATGCAGATAGATGCACACGTGCAGAGACATGGATAAACACACAGCATGTGGAATAACGATGCTGATACAAGCTTGCATAACGTATGTCACATGGATCAAAATTCCTGGGAACTGACACAAGTGGGTTACCCAAGCTGTTTAGGAACAGAATACTGTGGCAATATTTTGGGGATACAATAAAGCTCATTAGGCAACAAAGATGTAAGGTATTAGTCAGTAGAATAGTGCATGCAAGATTAAAGGAAGGTATGATGAATAGATAACAGCATACCTAAAAGAATAAAAACCAATAGAAGGGGAAAAAATAATAAAGATTGGGGGGAAGGAAGGGGGCGGGAGACATTTTAAAAAAATGAAAGAACGAGATATATTGCAGGGGAGAACCAAACAATGTGAAAACATGACACTGAAACGTAGTGTACTACACAGTCAAGAAGAAAAAAACCCAGTGAGAGATGCACAGCATTTTAACATGTTACTCCTCCAGCAGAAAGCTGAACTCCAAACTGAAATGAGAGGTGGCAAGATTATTAAAGTAGTTAAAATGAAGGTATGGACAGAGTGGATAGATTTTGCACAGAAACAGTCATATTTATTAAACTTCAGTCACTCATAGATAGGTAATCTCAGCAGTAGAAGAAAAATCCTGTTGAAAACTATGATTATTTTTTTTTACTCCAAAGTTTTGTGTAAGAATCAGGAAACACACAAATTGCTTATTTTTCATCTTACCTTAGGAGGTAGTCCAATTCGATTAAATTTTTTAGCAACTTTTGGCACTTTCTCTAAAGCATATTTTTTTCCTCTTGACTTAGCACGATCTATTGCACTGTAATTAAAGGTCTCACTGACAAGCCAGACAACCTTAAAATAAGAAAGTTAAAAACTCAGCTCAGAATTCCTCATTATTTCAATTATAAAGTTACAGTAAATTTCATGCACAGTTGTCAAAAAAAGCAAAAAGGAAACATCAGGTACTTCTATCAGACAAATTTTATATGAAAAGGGGAATAGCTGCTCTTTTACGTATCTCAAAAGAAAAAGGAAATCTTTATATGCTGCTTTTTGCAATTTTTGCATCTCACCAAAACATAAGGCACAAACATGTCAGAAAATGCTAGGAAGTGAAGTGGTTCCAAAGAAGAGATTCAATTCAGATCTCATACTACTCCTTTAAAACAAAAATAACCGTCACTACTTCTACACCAAATTACCGTGTCTTTGGACCTGAAATAGTTCACAAATGACTTGAGAATAACTCATGATATACAAGGATGTCTCTACAACTACAGTCCAGAGACTGAAAAATCCATCACTATACATTTTTTTGCACTAAATAATTCCTGTATTTAAACTTTTACCTTAGTTTTAGGTACAACTCCAAGCCCCAGCTTGTCATCCACAAGATAGGCACCAGCTTCAGAGAGGTATCCCTGATTTGGAACGAGGCAGCCTCTGCCAAAGCAGCAAGGACAACAAACTTTGTGAAAATATTTGGTCCATTTTGGATTTAGATGTCCATAAGGCTCTTCAGATTTTGGTTTGAACACTCCAATAATTTTCTAGGATAAATAATACAAAATTGAAGTATGAATACTTTGAGTTGAAATTATTTTGTAAATCAGTTATTTGGAAATATTAGTTAGATATAATACATCACATTTTACAGTTGCTCTTTTTAGATGACAAAATAATAAAACAAACATGGTATTCCAAATAAATTTATCAAAAAATGCTTGTGCAGAAGTAGTACAAATTCAGAACAAGCTCTTTGTAAGAGAAAAATTGAAACCAGCTAACATTTACTAGTTTTTCAAAACTAAAAAGCACAGCTTTTTAGAATATAGGGTGATTTTTTATATTCTAAGGTTTTTAAAAAAGGAGGTTTTAGAAGTAGTTTTAAAAATAGTTTTCAGCCCACCAATTAACTCATTGTCAAGATATTTCAGACAGGCATAATGGTTCCAGGAAAGTAACAAACATACAGAATGCTAATAATCAAATGTCAGGTTCTCTCTTTTGTATCTATTTTAGCTATTGCTTTAAGTTTGAATGGATCAAAGCATTCTGCAGTTTGCAATTCCAAAACGTGGTGCGGATTACCACTGCTGGAGATTCCTCAACTCAAAGCTGACAATGGTTCACAGTATCAGCCATCATTTATATTGGAGACATGTAGTAAAGCTTAAAATTACTCAGAGTACTGTGTCAAATTTTGGACAGCATGCTTCAAGAAATCTGTTAACAAACTGGAGAAATTTGAAAAACACAAAAAATGTGAATAATGAAAGACTGTATGAACTAGGATAGTTTAGCCTGAGTGAAAATGGGGCCCGATGAACTAGGTAATAGGTTGCTATAGAGAAAAAAGGAACAACACATCTACTGTTAAGGAGCCAAGAAATGACAGGCTTAAATCACAGCACAGAAGCTGCAAAGAAAAAAAAACCTTTTGAACTTTAAGAGTGGCTCAAGACTGGAACAGTCTGCCAAGTTGTGGAGTCTCCAAAACAGGATGCCACTAACAACAGGTTAGTTAAACATTCATCAAGAATCATGTTAAAACGATCCTGCTCCACAGTGCAGGCATTAACTAGATGATTTCTCAAGGTGCCTGCTACACATGTTTCTACATTTGTTAACCTCAAACCACAAGATTATCACCACACTAAAATATATAACCTTCCAATTGCCTATGATAAACTTTAGCCTAGTGCATAAAGTCCATGTAATGCCTGTTTTATAGCTCAAGTGAAATGCTGCAGAAATGCTGTATCTTCATTCCTTCTCACAGGACTACAGTAAGTAAATCAAATCATTACCTAATATATATTTAAGAACAACTGCTTAAGAACCATTTTCACATAATAGTACTTCGCCAAATCCTTATAAAAAACCAGTGAGTACCTCTAAGCTAAACACTGCCTATTGTTGCACCAAGACTCACTAGCTGGTTTACACTCTTAGGTCATGAGCAAGTTTGCTGGCAGTCAGAAACTAACATTCTGCTTCAGTAACTGCTGATTCAACTAGACTAGGGAGAGGACCTGACTAGCTGCTCTAGCTTCTAAAGAATTTTCACCCACTTTGTCCAAGACAGCCTAACTAGTCCAAGATTGTCCAAGACAATCTTGCTCTGCCCAAGACAAACTACAGAGAATTTACTTCATTCAATCTGTAAACAGATTACACAAGACACCAGGCATGAGCAGCGTCACCTGTCCTGTCCATCTATTTTGATTCATTCCCATCAGCTACCAGGAAAGATAGGTTACAAAATATCACCATTTGCATTCATCCTATAAAATCAGGTTCCTATCAACAGGGGCAGGAAAAAAACTGACTAAAATTCTCTTGGTTTTGATATGCTGTCATCTGTGATTCTAAGGTTATGTTCAAAATCATGAGCAAGTTCTATGCAACTCCACGGACACAATTCAATTTAGACCTACACAAAAGGTTGCATATAGAATATTTATAGTAAGCGTAATGTGAAAGGCCAGGATGTTCTCTGAACACTTTACTGTTTTTATCTTTTTAAAACCACAACACTTTGGAGACTGAATTTACTTGGTATACTAGTTTAGTCAAAATTCTAATGTTAGGTTTAGAATTGTTAAAAAGTTATTTAATTTTTTCCTATTGAATCATACATATTTACCTGCTCAAAACAAAGCTAGCAGCTTTTCATTTCCCAGAAACGTCATGGTGTACTTGGTAGTACATGCCAAACCATTAGTTACCTCTTTTCTGATTTGCTCTTTTGGTAATACTTCCTACAAACTGCTCATTTTAAAAGGGAGCTTAGCTCATTTCATTACTTGCCCGGACCGTACTGTGCTATACTATCAAATCTAGATAGGGTTTTCAAGGCTTCACTGAAGTCAGAACCTTGCTCAATTTTACAGAGCCACTGCTGTTGAGGACCACAGTAGTCCCAGAAAACTCAATGTGTAGAAAAACTACCAAGGCCAGTCTTAATTTTGCAAATTAAAACCTAATTTCTAGACTGACTCCATTAGCATTATCAACTTGCCAACAGCTAAACTGTCAAAAACATGCTGCAGAACAGTTTGTAAGAGTCACGTCTTTTACTTTATTGGTTACACAATGAACAACAAATACAGAAATATTCAACACTCCAACAAGTGCTGCTTAAGTACTGAACTGCTTCCTATCAGTACACAACTATGGCAATAAATATATAAAGTTAATTTTAATTAGGCAATTTTAATTCTATCTTTCTGGCAGACCCAAATCAGCAAATAAAATGACCTAATGGAAACTGGTTATTTACCTGTAACTTGGCATTAGCTTGTGTAAACGCTTCAGAAGCTGACCAGTAAGAAGGCTTAGCATGTCTTTAATAAGCTCTTCCCCAGCATAAGGAAGAGAAGATGACTCAAGAACAGCAGCAGCAAGTCACAAAACTGGTCTGAATGATGCAACACCATCAAACAGGATGTGAAATCCATTTCAAAAATGGGAGTTGCACTAGTGACAAAATTAAGTTTTATCAGACCTTTAATAAGGGTAACATTTAGATAAGCTCTAAATTTAGCGCAAAGAATAAAAGCAAAATTGAAAGTCAGCTAGGAACTTGGTATTATTCTCAGAATCCCATGTTGGCAAATACTTTCGTATCTTGCAATGAAGTTTTTCTGGCCCACATAAAAAAAATGGTGGGTTTTTTATCTTCATTTCTGCAAAATATTTACATTCAAATCAATGACCTGCATGAAAGGGGAGGGCAAGTCACTCCTAGGAGCAAAACTAACACTTCACTGAAAAACATAAGTAAAACCAACAAGATCACCACCTAAAAAACAAGGAAATAAGGCGCTCCATCCAAAACACTATGGTTACAAAAATGATCTGTTAAGTACTCTCTTATTAGCCCCAGGGCACAGTCAGTCTCCCAGGCATTTGCTAGTCACCAAAAAAGTGCAAATTTGCACATACAGAAATCCAGCACAAACATGATTTTTTTTCCTAGAAATTCCTCTACTAACTAACTTTCTAAGAATAAAAGATCTCGACTGCACAGCATTAGGAAAAACCAAAAAACCCACTTAACCAGCTTTAAAGCATATTTAGCATAACACTGTAGACTACTCTTCAGACACGCCATGCATTGAATGTTTTGAAAAGTATTGATTTAAACCAGTATTCAATTACTCTCATGTTTTTCCTATTTCATATTAAATAAGACATAATCCTAATCTAAATAACCTATTTAAAAACAATCTGAAGTTTGAGCATGTACATATAAGCATATAACTTGAATACCTACAAAGAATTAAACTACTGAAGTAGGGAAATGACCTGAAGTCTAAGAAGTCTGCCAAAATAAGTCTGGTGAAATTCAAAGTTTGAAAATCTGAAGCAGCATTGTACACAACAGCAAGAATCCCGCAAAGCAACTGACAATGTGAAAGTATGTCTGAAACATAATTTTCTCTTATAAAGTAATGCTAACCAAATGTTGCTTTTCAAGCAAGATTCAGGTAACCATTACTTCTCTGTCTCAAAGTAATCTTAGGATACCTCTTTGATGATCACTATTCAAGGTACCATTTACCATTAAGGGAGGGGAAACCAAATCTTCAAGTTAAGATTCAGCAGACAAATGCAAGTAAAAAGGTAGATCTGTTTATACTGATCTTCTTGCCTATCTACCAATCATGCAGGAGGAAGGACACATGACCTAAATAAAAGACTATGTAAAAAGAAAAGAGATAATATAGGAGGCTTGGCTAAAGAAACTTAAGCAGTACCGAAATCAGAAGCTCAGTTGTGTCAAAAATCAATTAAAACATACAAAGAACAAGATGTTAGATTCTGCACAAAGGAATTCCTGAATCTTTTTCACATGTTAAAGAGGTTATTTTTATTTTCTTCACATTTCTTTGGTGCAGATAATTCAAAACATGGTAAAACTGCAACAGAAAAATAGTTATTTTGGCTTAGCAAGACATAGTTAGAAATCTAAGTATTACTCTCACTGCTTTTTCAACACAGATTTTGGCATACTCTAAATTATTAAACAATTTATTTAGATGATTTCCATTTAAATAGAATTTTAAAATTTCCATGTTAAACTCATTGCTGATAGTGCTTCTGACTTCACAGTAACATGCTCACCCCTTTTGGATCCTTGGCAAAGTAACTTCCACTGGATCCTTGAGAGATTCTTTCTGGAAAAACTCCACACTCTATAGCTTGTTCTGCTCTCAGAATAATTTCTGCAAATTCTGGATCATCTAAAAATATATTCATATCAGCAGTACGTCCTGTATGCCCTGAAAAATAAGAGAACAGGCAATCTTAAGTGTAATTTGTACTACAAATTAACAACAAAAGTAAACGTACTGAAAAGCTAACAACCTTTCCTGCTGTGGTCATTCAATAGCAGGCTAAAAAATCTGATCCATTAAATCAGTGCAAGTTTTCCCACCGATTTACCCATGTCTAATCAACCTTTTGTTTAAGGTAAATCAGCCAAATCTGTAACAACTCATTCGAGACTACCACTGCAAAGTGCTTACATTTTTCGAATATTTTTATTTATATAAGGAAGCCCATAAAGAAAAAAAAACCACCTTCAAAATCATACCTATTAAAAAAGTGCTAATGATTTTACATACCATTTTTATTAAGATTTTTGTAGTATTTTTCAGGGAAAGCTATCTGAAAGTAAACTGTCCATTACCCACTAACTTATTAGAATGGCATCATACCCTTCATTTACCAGCTTGGGTAACATGCTTGTTATCTGCTAAAACACAACAAAGTAATTCACAAAACAATTAGCAGCACTAATATCCCAGTGAAGTACTGGATACCATCACCATTCCAATATTAAATACTATCAACTGCTTGCAGAATTTCTTTACTACTGACCAAAAGATCAGCTCTACGCAGGCATTTATGCAAACTCTATGCCTCTCCAAAAACATTTAGCCAGATAAAAAGAAGTTGCCAAGATTTAATACCTGTACCGTCCTTTAAACCCTTCCAAATTATTTCTTTGCAAGTTTTCAAACTGCAGGGGTTCGTACCTTACTTTTAGGGCTAGGATTATTCCATGTTCTTATCAAGTGCATTTTAATGGGTCTGTGCACTAGGGCTCATTTCTGCATTCAGCAACAGTTGCATTATTCTAAATTAAGCATTCACAGATAAAGTCGCCTTGTTCCCATTTCAGCACTTGAAGAAACTTAAGCTAAAATAACACACATACATACTTCTGGAACAACAACTGACAGAACTAATTCCAAAAAGATACTCCTAAACAGTTTATGGATAGCCAAATAAAAAAATAAATAATAAAAATTGCTCTTGACGTTTTGGAACACCTTTCTGTAGCATACGACATTCACTGAAGTTTTCTAGAACACTACCACTTGCTTGCATGAACCACCCACAAATAATACAGCTTCCAAATCGAAAAGACTTAAAAAGCATAAAACACACAAAAACCTTAGTATTAAGCTGATAACATGAAGAGAAGCCTTAAAAACTAGTAACAGTTCATTCTTAATGATCAGCTACAGCCCATTAGATCAGAATCTGTTAGACTACATGGCCAACACTTCTGCAATAAACTACAGTTTATTTTAAGGCTTTTATTGGGACTGCCGGGGACAATCAATGAATTTTATTTCATAGAGTCTCAGAACCAAGAGAAAGGGTTCTAGAGTTTCCTCGTCACCGTGTACTTAAGCGAGTTAGGGAAATAAACCAAAAAAACCACAATACATTTATTTTTATGGGAAAAGTCACTTTGAATCTGTGGTTCTTATTCCATATTCAAGCCTCAACTATCTCTACATGAGAAATGTCACATCACACAGCTGAGCTGTGTCTACTATATATTTTTGTCAGCAAATGCAAAAATCAGTGTTGTGCATTATACTGTTACCAAAGAAAATGCAACATCCATATGAAGCTGCTCTGCACGTTGATCTTCCAGATGAAGAGGACCTACAGATGAACTGTCCATAACAGGGACTGAAGTTATCTATGCAGAAGACAACTTTCAATTTCTGTGCATTCACTCCAGAATCTAAAAACCGTAAGAGTCTCACTGTCTTGAGGAAATTCTAACATAAATTATAATCTACAGGAAAAATATATTCAATTAAAAAAAAATTAAAACCAAACAAACCACATTATCCTGCATGCTCAAGGAGGAGAAAAATAATTTTTAAAAGTTATGATTGCTACCGTGCTACTAGAAAGCCTTCTGTTACCACAGTGACGTGGCTGTACAAAAACATATAGGCTGAAAACAACAAAACTGGCAGTTTTAAGAAGTTTTCTTTCAGCTTACCAACATTCTCCATGTGAAAATATGCCATTTTTATTGAAGCTAGTATTTCCTGAATGTGGCAGCATTTTCTGACTTGGTTTCTTCCCTGAAAATTATTTTAGCCAAGTTTTCCGCTGTGAATGCATGTTATAGTTGCAACCTACTCCCAGTACAGTCTCCAAACTTACAACTGTAACTAATCAAGATTTTTCTTGCAGCCGCTCTTGAAAACTACTCTTCTCATTAAACTGTCACTCAGGAGACCAGGGCTCTCACGCGCACACATAGTCTACCTACCAAGCCCAATCCCTTTTTCCAAATTAGTTTGGACAAGGCCTAATGCTGTGAAGCCACTATAGTGGAATGGTGAGGACACACCGAAGAAGATACAAATACTATCACCTCAATCTGTTCTTCCATCAAATTAACATGACATAAGCTAAACTACTACACTTTGCAAGATTAACATGTATGAACTCCGTCAATACTAAACTCGCTTTATACTATTTTAACATTAACATAATTAAAGGTAGTCTTTTCAACCAGTTCCATCTTTTTCTATAGTCTTATATTCTGACAAGTAACTCCATTCTGAAAACGCTCTCCACATTGCAATAACATGCATGAATAACATCTCTTGCACGTATGTTCCACCTGAAACCAAAAGGTAAGAACAAGGAAACATGAGCAAGAGATGAGATGATGCAATCAGAGTTCTGAGATTTTCTTACATACTCTTGGGGCAAATCCCAAGTAGTACTCTGCATTCACGACGCTAATTGCACTCTGGTGCAAGACCCACAGCTCTAGTCTCTGCTCTGAAGCATTAACTGCTATGTTTTGCTAGAAGCGCTGTCTCATTAAGACACCTCAAGTCTCATGGGAACAAGACAGAACTCTAACACTTCAAGGGTGTGTTTGCAATACACGTCTGGTCTATGCTTGGGACCATTGGTTAAAAGATGAGAAAATTTTTTTTCTTATGGTTAAACACAGCGCACTAGCAAAAGCTCTATGGGGCTGCTAAAAAAGTTACTAGCACAACTTATATTGCTTAAATTGATGGGGGCTTTGTTTGTTTTTAATATGCTGTTGTCGCAAGAGAAACCATTTTTACCAGTCTCTGGCAAGAAATCCTATGGTAAAGTTACAACAGCAAACACTACTAAGTGATAGACGTCCACAGATTTATGTCAGCAAACCTCTCCTAGATGTACATCTCATCTGTTTACAAAGTTGCACAGAATCTGAATGCTTGAAAGTCTAAAGGAAAAAAAAATAAAAATAAGCAATTGCTTAGTTTATTGTCTTGCCCTTATATTTAGAAGTAGATAACGGCCATGGTTACGCTTCCTTTCAAATCAATAACTATGTTCTTGCATTTCTGCATTTTCTCATCACATTTCTTTCTCTCTTCAAGACTGGGTTTCAAAACATGGAAAGTGCCAAGTTCTCTATGAAACCAAAAATGGGGCAGAAGAGTTCACATCTAAAACTCTTAATACAGGTGACAGTACCAGGAAGCGAGTAGATGTCCGGAGCCAAGAACAGAAACAGAATAAAACTTTTTTTACAGGATGAAAAGATAGGGGTCACAAGCAAGTAATTGTTGGAATAGGGGAAGCAAATAGAAAACTCGATAGCGTTCGCCAAGCGTGCAGGAAGCAGCAGCCGGTCCCACCACAGAACACAGTCTGTAAAATTTGTAAAGCCAAAAGTTGCAAAAACCATAACAGAAACAAAGCAAAGCCCAACAGAACAGAAGACAGAGAACAAGGAGACGTAACAGTGGAGACACTCTTGAAGGTGTAAAGGAGTTCGGGCAGCCCCGCACAGAAAGGCGCGGCACTGCAACGCCGAGCCATTACCGCCCGCGCCGGTGCCTTCCGAGGAACGCTCCGAAGGAGCTCTCTGTGGGAACGGGACACCTCGAGCCGGCACCGGGTACTTCAGCCCCTACAGGCACGTTCCCTGCCCCTCTGGCAGGGCAGGGGCCACCTCTCCCCCGCCAGCCAAGCCACCTGCCCGCGCCGCTGCCCGCCCCCCCCGGTCAGCACCGCCCGGCGGAGGCGGCGGCCCCGGGCCGTACCTGCGGCAGCGCTGGGCCCCTTGTCCCAGGCGGCGCCCGCTCGGCGGCCGCGGCCCGACGCCCGCAGGAGAGGCTCGTCCTCTCCATCTCCCTCCGGCCCCGAGTCCTCCTCACCCGAGTCTTCCTCCTCAGGCCCCAGCTCCCCACACAGCCTCACAGCCCCGCCGGGGGCGGGTTTCGCCCCTTGCGGCCCCCGCCAGGGTGGCCCCGCCTGAGGCGCCGGCTCCGCGAGGAGCAGCAGCCGCTCATCGGGCTCCTCAGCACCCGGCTCCGCCATGGGCGGCCGGGACCCAAGCGCGGCGGGAGGCGCCGCCGGCCGGGCTCAGGCCCCTCGGCCGCAGCCCATTGCACGCTCCGCCGCCGCAGCCGGCTCCGCGCCCGCCGTGCCCCCGCGCCTGCGCGCGCGCCGGTACCCGCCCCCGCCGCTACCTGCCTTAAAGGGGCCGCGGCCCCAGCGGCGCCCCCGAGCCGCCGCGCGTGTGAGTAGCCGGCGACGCCGGGCTGAGGCGGGGTCGGGAGGGGCTCCCGCCTCATCTCCAGGCCGGCTACCAGTCACGGGGCTAGCACATCGGTGTGCAAGGAATTCGTGCCCCACGGCGGCGTCGTATCCGTGGCACGGCGGAGTCTGTGCGGCGAGGTTCCCGCGGTACCTCGGCCGGGGGCCAAATCTACCGGTGCGAGTGTTCGTCCAGCACCGGGTGCTGCGGTCAGCTGGTGTTAGTCTGCACATGGCTTAAGACAGCCTCAGATCCGCTCAACGTTCTTCCGGGAAATCACAGCCAAAGGCCTCCGTACTTGTCTTTTTTTTCACTGTTAGTCACTTAACAGAACATCCCCGACACTGGCTTTACTTGTCCCTCTGGAACAGGCTTGTCTCCTGGCCACCGCTGTCCACTAGCCAGCTGCTCTCCCTCCCCATACTTCAAAAGGCATTATTCTACGCCATCATGGTGATTTCCAAAACAAAGCCTAAAAATATATATGTGAAAACTATGAATACGTTGACGTTATTTCCATGTTCCCGCAACCATCCTTGTTATTAATTGCAAGAAAAAGAATACCACTATAACCCCAACATGCTGCATCAGACTTTGATGTGGATACCCTCTTCCCACACCTCTCTGTACAGGAGGGGGTTTCCTCAATGCAGTACTCAAAAAGATTTTGGTGAAATATGGGAGAAAGATACACGTATGAAGTACTTGTAGACAACTGGGATTCTGGGTTATACTGAGAGCAAACCAGTGCTCAGCTAAAATAATAATTGCACATACTGAATTTTCATTATTCTAGAATTATCCATAATACAAGGATTCATTTTGTCCATAACCCAGAACACAGAAAGAAAATTACTTTGCTTGGTTACTGACAAAATAAAACCTTACTGAAATGTTTGACTTGTGTTTGTTTTGTCTCAGGTTACCTGTCAGCCAGTGGACTTCGGAATTAAATTGTTGTTTACTTATGTAACTACTAATATCTGTAACATTGGATAAAATCTGTTCACACTTGCATTTCTGTTTCCATTCCTTTCTATTAAAAATGAACAGTCAACTGTGACTGCAGATGAATAGCCATTTTATGCCCAGTAAACAAGTATATGAAGGTTACAGCGACTGGATGTTATTTTCCATACAGAAAATTATACAGATGTTAATTCCTGCATGAAGCAAACAAAAAGATCAGACTAAAATGGGAGAAGTCTGACATTTTGCCCAGCAGACCATTAAGGAAGACCCCGTCTTCCTTTAGCTGTATTAGTTATGAGTGCATTGTGGCTGTTTCAGTAATGCTCTGTTAACCAGTCCATCCATGGGTTTTAAAAAAAGTTTGAAAGTTCTTTCTATTGAATGAACCAAAAAATGAAATAGCTAATGAGTTATTTCTTCTGGTTTAGAGAATCTTCTACACCTGCTAGTCTAGTGCATGTCTAAATGCAGTTAACTTAGTTTTTATCTTCTACTGCAATGAGAATTCTGTTACTTGCTCACAGGCCTTGATCCAACAAAATCTTTACATTGCCTCAATCTTCAGTGCTGCAGAGTTCAAACACTACCGCGGCTCATAATTAAACAAAATACACGTCACCATCATTGCTATGAAACCATTAATTTTAATTCTGATTAGCTAATACTCTCAATTAGCCACCTGGATTAAAATTATTAGCAATTAAATCGTGCAAGTAAGTTGGATCATTTTCCTCACGCTAACACTTTTGTCTCTATCCTTCTAATCCACAGAGCATTCTTTGTCATGTTTATAGTATGTACCGGAGTACTATGGGGAAACGTTGGAGTGGAAAAAGAAGGGAAAACGTGCACCGTGGGGCACTTGTAAGCTTTAGGTGAGCGCCCTCTTGTGACACTTCAAAATAAAGACCGCGGTGACGAGCTGTTCGGTATTTCTACAGTACCGGCAACGCGACACGTGGGGACAATCCAGATGCAGCATGACTGCAGGGACTGAGCAGCGGGACAATTCAATTCCGAAGCTCCTTTCTGTTCAACAGGACTAAGAAACTGTGTTAATTATAGTCTGAGCCAACAGTTCAAACAGGTAAGACTGCTCTGTCAGAGCGCCTGAAAGATCCTAATCAGGCTAATGAAACCTACAGAAGCAGCATGGTCACTATGTACTTTTCACACGTTAATTACCCGTCAGAGCTCAAAACTGTAAAACAGAAGAATCAGGTAAGACACCGTAAACGAAGTCTGTTGACCCAGTACAGGCTGGTTAAAACTAAACACTGGAACAAACGCACTGCATACCTCTTCAGTTTTTGCATGCTTGCTACCGGTTATTTCAGGAAGGCACACGGCAACCTGCCAGCTCCCCCGCCTGCCAGAGCGCAGCGCCCGCGGGGGCCGGCGGGCACTCAGATGCCCTGAGGAGCCTCTGCGCACCCGGTGAGCTTCCACCTGCTGAGGCTTCGCTGGCAATCCCCAGCAAAGGTCCGATCCTTGCCCCACATTGCCTGCTGCTGTGTTTTTTCCCCCCAAATAATGTAAATGTTAAAAAAAAAAAAAAAAAAAAAGCAGATTAGCCGTCTCCTAGTTGCACGCCTTTCTCTCTGTAACGCCACTTCGGCGCTGCCTCCGCAGCCCCGGCGGGCGGGCTGGGCTGCGGCTGCACCCAGCGGGCCGCTGTTCCGTGCTGAGGGCAGCCACGCCGCCACCTCTGCTCACGGACACGTTGCGAAGAGCGGAAAAGGCGCTTCCCTGACAGGAACCTTAAGGGCAGGTACGTGGCCGTTCTCAACAGCCTAACGCTAAACTTGGCGGGGGGGGCGGGGGGAACAACCCATGCACAGGTTCGTCACAAGCCAAGAAGCCTGCCTTCTGGCGGGCGCCTCCCCCTCACGGAGGGAGGCCGCCGGCTACCTGTCGGGAGGACCGCGCCCGGGCGCGGAAAACGGCGATGCTCAGCGGCGGCGGCAGGCACAGGCCCGCCTCCCCCAGAGGGAGCCCGGCGCCCGGCCCTGCTGCGGGGGGCGCCGCCGGGACCGGTCTCCGCCGGCGCCAGGGGAGGGGCGGGGCCCCGGCGGCGCATGCGCAACGCTGCCCCAGGCGGTCTCCGGCGGGAGCTGGCCGGGTGGCCCGCTCGGCGGTCGCGCTTGAGGAGGAGCGGCGGCTCGGCGGCGGCAACAGGAGGGGCCGGGGCCCGCGCCGCCGGGAGCCGCGCCGCCGCCCGCCCCTCGGCCATGAACGCGGAGAACTTCGGCTGCAGCGAGCGGCTGGTCACGGCGGCCTATGTGCGCCAGGGGGCGCAGGGCCGCCGCGCGCACGAGCTGCGCCTGCGGGCCCTGCTGGAGCAGGTAACCGGGCCGCTCCCGCCGCTGCCGGCCGCCGTGCCGGGGCCCCGGAGCCGGGGAGCGCGGCGCTGAGCCGCCCGCGGGCGGCGGCTGGCCCGGGGCGCGGGGGGGGAGGCACGGGGCGTCCCCGGGCCGGCCCTGTCAGCACGCAGCCTGCCGGGCGCGGCGGGCCCCGCGCCGGTGTGCCCCTGCAGCTCCCGCCCCGCTGTAGCGGCGCTCTCGAGCCCGCCGTGGCGCTGCCCCGGCGTCGGGCATGGCGGCTCGGGAGAGCTGAGCTGGCCTTGCCGCGGTGGCAGAGACCTTAGGGAGCCCCGAAGTGAAAGGCCTTGTTTGGGAGAAAAAAATTACTGCCTTAGGTTGTGCATTCGCCGAGAAAAGCTCAGCAGACAGTTAAAGAATGGTTTTTTTAAACACTAAAATATTAACGTATTGTTACACGAGGTAAAAAATGACGCTTGTGCCAAAACAATGTATTTGTCTCCAGTGTACAGAAATCATCATCGAGTTCTCAAATCTTTCAGTTCTTGAACATCCTTAGTCACGTCACCTGCTGTTTCAAACTTAACTTTCATACCACGCTTAAGACGTGAATTAGTTTTACTGAATTTATTTTACTCGTATCGCGACACGTGCAGAACCTCTGCGCTGCGGTGGTAGTGCTGGGTGGATTTATGAGTACCTTTCCCCAGAGGATCTCTTCTGCAGTTTGCAAAGACGAGTGCAGGTCTCAACTCGGTAGAGAGCACAAGAACGAGCATGTTACTGTTTGCAGTTTTGAAGTTTGTAAATGCTTTCCTTAGCTGCTAGGTAATAACTAGAAAGGAAAATACGCAGATAGGAAGATGTGTTATAAGTGAAACTATATTTCCCTTCTGCTCATAATTAGTATTTTTGCTTTTGTAATACCCAGTTATCTCCCTTTCGCCCAATTTTCTGTTGGATTCCTGTAGCAGATTCTTGTCTAGAGAACATGTTGAACCATAGTCTTCTAGGGAGTAATTAACGTGTAGATGCTGCAGTGGTTTTGTGTGTACTTTAAAGAACACTTGAAAGTGAAAAATAGCTTGCCTATTTTAATATCGGGATATGCTAATGTAATTGCACTTGATATACAGAAAAATCATTATTTAACTTTTTTCTTTGATGACAGGTTCATAACATATAATACAAAACAGCATAACAAAAATACAAACTGCTGTTCACTGTGGGAAAGAAGGAGAAACATTAATCAAACAAGTTGCATAAAGTTTTGTTCATTTTTGATTTCCAAGTTTTGTGGTTACCTTTCTGTTATTAAGGGAAAATGTCCTGAAGATGGATGGGATGAAAGCACCATTGAACTGTTTCTGCATGAACTTGCTATAATGGATAGCAATAACTTTCTGGGCAACTGTGGTGTGGGTGAGAGGGAAGGAAGAGTGGCGTCAGGACTCGTTGCCCGAAGGCATTACAGGTATAAATCACTGGCAATTTGAATTATTCATATTTTTTATTAGTTCCTTTAAGTGGCATATTTTATTGTGTCTTGTTATCTGAAACCTTGATAGCATTTGAGAAAAACAGTATAATAATATTGAATTGATACAACTTTCTGTATTGAAATTTAATAATGCATTGGAAGGTCTGGAATGGAACAAGAATGTTCTGTCAGTGTTATGTCCTGTATGCTGAACTGGTAGAAGCTTAAGACATTGAGATGACTGCATGCTGGGGAGTCAGAGATCTTCCTGTTTTAAAATAATCTGTGCATTACTTGCCTTTTTTAATACCGTACAGATTTTCACGTGTATATTATTAAAACCTACTGCATACTTAGTTGTAAAGTATCAAGCATTCCTAATGAACAGCTATTTGTATTTAGTTATGTTCATTAATATCTTTATAATGTAAGTAATTGATATGCACATGAAAACCCAGTACATCTATAGTATGTTTTTATATGAAGCAGGGAGATCTATAAAGACAAGAAGAGCTTTTAGTAGCTTTAGTAGCTTGTAGACCTTCTGACTCTTGATGGGATGTTGCATGCTGTAATTCTAGAGGGTCTGTGTTAATTGATTTATGAATATACTTTTTTTTTTTTTTTTTTTTGCACAGACATCTGTGCTGAGTACCTTGCTGTGGTGTTTAATGGGAATGAAACAAAGTGAAATTTCCTGGAATGTTTCTCCTAGAAAGATTAACACAAAAGTATATTAGAGACCAGAAATTTAGTAAGCTTTACCATATGGAAGCTGAATTACTTAAGCTTAATGGCTTTCATAAACCCTACAGTACCATGAAGAATTAATGAAGAAAAGCACTAATACATTTTGTTTTCTGTACTGCTCTCTAGTCTAGGATATGTGTGGCAAGGGAGGTAGGTGGTCACACTGGGATGAGTATCCAAGGAATTATTGCTTTCAGAAAGTACTGGAGAAACCATGCCCAGCTTTTGGCCAGAGACAACCTGGGCTGGCATTTAGCTGCTGTCGGTCTGATGCAGCTCCGTCACCTGGCATCTTGCCTTCACCTATGAGTGTCAGCAATAGCAAGGAAAGGCACAGAGGCATCCTCTACTCCACTTATTTCTGCAATACCTTTTACAGGTAACTTTGGGAGTGATGGAGGTAGCAGGAGATAGTTCTCAAGCTGTCTTTCAGCTTAATAAATTCGAAGGGCCAGTCTTAGAGAGGATTGCTCCTTAGAAAGGAGTACATATTTGCAGAAAATAAGTAGTAGTAGTAGTATGAGGAAGCTATTAAGAATAATATATTATTATATATTATATATATACCCAAAGTATTTATATACGTTATATATAATATGTATAAAAATAAAATATTTTTACTGGAGCGAGGTTTATGTGCAAGCTTCAATTCATTATCAAGCTATTGTTGATTTCAGTCAATAGCTTGAAATGGGGGGAAAAAATTTTAAAACTATGTTCCAAGAAGTTCTGAATTCCATACACTCATCAGACTGCATTTTACTTTATTCTCAAGACAAAACCAGAATTAAAGCCATAAATAGGTGTGTATTGTTCCTAGCTTACTTGAGCAGCTGCTGCGTTTGAGCCATAGGTAAAATTAGCTCTGTAAACTTTACTTTATAAACGGTTTCAGTACCGTCCACTCCTGAAAGGTGCTAAGTAATATCCAACATTTATAAACATAATTTATAAACACCATGCAGAGATGGTATTGCACGATACATAATATTGAATAGCAGAATCAGGTAGATGAAATGAAGACGTAGAAAAAGATGGGCAAAGTGATAACATTAACCTAATTGTCTTTCAGGATGTTTTGTCACAGTATGTATTGTGTCTTTGCCCTATGGAGATGAAGCATTTCTCAGGGAAGTATCTGTATAATACCACTGTGCCTATGGTATGCTACACTGTAGGCAGCAGGTTTTTGTTTTTCTTGGAGTTGTGTGCCTGAACGTGTTGACATTTGTAATGCTGATTCAGCAGACATCAAGAAGTACTGAGGTGCCTTTAAAAGGAAACTTGCCGGATGCTAAAGGTGTTGCTACTATGGGTCTTCTCAAAGTTTTTACTTGCATACTGGGAACACTGTTAATCTACTTCTAAAAAAAAAAATAAATCAATTTCATGCGAATATATCTTGTTATAATGGAACTTGTTATGGCAGATACTGACGTTGCATTGGATACAGCATTTTCCACAATTGTTTATCAAATTAAATTCTCTTCAGTCAGCAAGAATTATTGCTTTGGGATGTGAAAAAAACTTGATGTATGCTTTCAACCTTTTTTTTTTTTTTTAGGTTGATCCATGGAATTGGAAGGTCAGGTGATATTTCTGCAGTCCAGCCTAAAGCTGCAGGGTCTAGCCTTTTGAACAAACTTACTAATTCAGTAGTTCTGGATATTATAAAGCTGGCTGGTAGGTGTAAACGTGAAAATATCTCTTGTTTGTGTGGGGCATGTCTTGGGTTCTTCATGTTAATTTCTGACTTGCTTTTTATGTGCAGGTGTCCGGACAGTGACCAATTGTTTTGTGGTTCCTATGGCAACTGGCATGAGTCTAACTTTGTGTTTTTTAACATTGCGGCACAAGAGACCAAAGGCAAAATACATTATCTGGCCACGTATAGACCAGAAATCTTGCTTTAAATCAATGATAACTGCAGGTAAGAAGGAGCTGACTGATTACACAGTGTGTTCTTCTAACAGATACAAAACTTCATCTAGCAGCCTGGTCAGTTCATATGCTTGCGGCAAGATCCTTAAAAGGCCTAATGCATAGTAGCTGTAAGTGCTTTATTTCTACACTCCTGATTTCTAACACATAACCACAAGTATGAGTTGTCTTCCTGATGCCTTGTAAAATGTAGGCGTATGTTTTGGTACAGAGGTGTATATAGTCAATAGAGAACACAATACTAAGGAAGTTACAGTTCACTTTTGGAGTTAAATGCCTAATTTGCTGTCCTGAGAATTATGTAAAACCAAGGCTCATGGTTCAAATCTCTCTTAGATTTAAGCAAAAAGCACATGTGTCCTAGGAATTGTGATCAAAAGGTGACAAGCTGTGTAGTTTGCACATTCTTTTCTTTTAGAACATGGGGAGTGTTAGCTGCCCTACTTGTTTTTAATCCTGCAGTGTCACTCACCTCACTCAGGAAATTAGTTTGATGCCTTTATTAGTTCAAACCTTCATTTCTCTCAAATGGACTTCCTTGTTTACCACTCTGTAAGTAAGCAAAGGGTAGGAGTCTGACCCTGCATTGAAGCTACAGACAGATGCATAGGATCAAGGGAAGGGCAAGTAAGGGAGACTTAATTTTCCAGCTCAGTGCACATACCTGCAGGTGGTGGCATAGATTCTGGTCCTAGTTCTTAGGACACATTTATTCTTTGCATAAAAGAATCATTAGATAAAAGTTACTAAACAGTTGGACACAGGAATCCAGTGATTCTGTCTAGGTAAGATGCAGGGGTGTTTAAAAGGTATCAGATCGGAACAAATAGAAGATGTATATAAGAAAAGTGGGAGTGTTTTGGGAATTGTATGCTCAATTTAGGACATCAAGCCAAGGAAATTAATGTTTATAATGGAGAAGGTTGTGAGGAAATATAATTGATCTGTTAATTTTTTAGTAGTTTAATTTAGTAGTTAAGATGTCTACCACAAAATTAATTAAAAGAATTATCAAATAAAAAAGAGCAGGCAGCATCAGATATCTAACAACTGTCTACTAAATGCAATCTCTGTCTTCTAGATCGCTAATCGAAAACCAGACTAGGGCTAACAATGTCAATAAATTGTTCTAGTCTTAAGTTCTTCTGTAGAGTTTGAGCCTTAAATGTCAGTGTTAAGGCGCGGTGTTGAGCCATAAAGGAATAATTCACATAGCTGTGGCCATGTTACACTGCTTTGGAAATAACTTCCCCACCCCCGGTCCTTACTTTCATTCAGTAAACTGAACATCTCTGTTTTTTCAAGAAAGTAATAATTGCTTCAGCTAGCATGATGTTGCTGCCGTGCCACACCTGTTTGGGGAAGGGAGTATATGGTTTCCAGTGTTTTATTCTGTAAACAGAACCTTTCTGATTTAGTTATTTATTTATAAGTAGAAATTTGAGCAACTAGCATGACAGGCTTCCCTCCCCGACAAAGAAAACTCTTCAAGTGCTACATTAGGTCAACCATGCTTTTGTCTAGCTGAATCTTGACAGTCTTTGAGGGTGGAGATTCCACAACCTCTCTGGATAGCAGTTCCAGTGCTGTGCTATCCTCTGAATGAAAAAAAGGGGGGTTTTGCAGTTTATTCTGAACCTCTCAAACCAAAATTTGTTACCGTTGCCTCTTACTGTATCCTGCCAAGGAGCATTTGGCTCTCTTGTCTTTGTAACTCCCTCTCAGATAGCTAGGAGCTGCTATTAGCTATTATCCTTAGCCTGTTCAGGCTTGAGAAGTGTGGCTCTTACAGCCTGTCTTTCTAAGCTGTGTGCGCGATACCACGCCCATCTTGGTAGCCCTTTGATGGATCTTCTCTGGTTTTGCAACATCTCTCCGGAGCAGCCTATTCCATAACTGGAAACATTCCACCATTTAGAAAAAGGGGATAATTTTTCAAACGTTTGTCATACGTGTCCTTGAGAAACAACCTTATGAGGTTCACTGTAGGACAACTTAAATACAAACTTAAACTTAAAAAATAAAAGACTTGGGAAATAGCTTGATTTTGATATGACAAAGTTCACTTCCAAAACGAGGTCAAACACGGACATTTTTATATTTTAAGAAGTCACTTGGAAGTTTATAGATTAAGGCACAGGTTTTATGATGAAAGCCCATTCATAATAATCATTATTGCATTGCTACCTCTCTTGGCATTCTTTTTTAGAGAGGCTGTTTTAGTATGCTAATGTTTCACCAGACCACCTGTTGCTGTTGCATGCAAAGACTGTAAGGTAGGCTTTTGTCTGGAGTCCGGTATTTAACAAGAATTTATTGTAGTTTTTAGCTGTATGGACATTGTACAGTAAAGCAGTTCTTAATCCAAGTCTGAAATAATCTGTTAAAACAACAGAAGCAAGGTTATTTTTTTTCAGATTTATACTGGAACTAAAAACCTGCAATTAGTCAGAGATTTGATGATACACGTTCAGGTCTTGCATTTTTTGTTCAGGTTTTGAGCCTGTGGTGATAGAAAATGTGTTAGAAGGTGATGAGCTACGGACAGACATAGAAGCAGTGGAGGCTAAAATCAAGGCTCTTGGTGCTGAAAATATTCTTTGTGTGCATTCAACAACATCTTGCTTTGCTCCAAGGGTACCTGATAGGTAAGTAACCTTTAAGAAATTTGTTATTTGCTACTGTAAAAAGCACCAACAAACAAAAACCCAAACAAAACCTCCGTGTTTTGAATGTCTGTTTCCTTAAAATTGCTTGACTACTGCCAGTAATTAGTAAAGATACTTTAATCCCCTTGCTTAAGGAAAATGGCAGATCAAAACAATGTTCCACTTTCAGAAAGGTATATTTAAAAAGTGAGAACAATGCAGAAGGCGTTTCTTCTGTCATGTAAGTGAGGTTCATGATGATCTGTTGTGGTGAAATGAATATCATTTTGGCAGTGGTTTTCTTTTCATTTCATGGAAATCGTAAAACTAGACTTTCATAGAAACATAGTGCAGGAAATGTAGCTCCATAGCTAATGCTGCATTTTAATATTGCTGTTGCCTTTTCTACTCTTCTCCTCTAGCCATTTTTTCTTAGGCTGTTAATACAGTTTTAAAAAAAAAAAGCTACAACTAAATTTAAAATCTTTGCTTGACTTACTCTTTCCTGTATTATACTGGTGTTTATAGGGCTGATTAAAATATACTGATATAAGGAAACTCTTGGAAGCATGTAGGGCAGATGCGCTGTACAAGTATAACATACGATTTGCCCTGCTGTAACTTATCTTGGTTTGAACATGTTGCTGCCTGATCACATGATGCTACTACTTATAATTTCCAGCTGTTAAATCACCATTAAAAGAAGCTTAAAATACATTGCATTCTTTCCTAATATTACGTATCCGTATGTGTAAAGCCTGTATTTGCTGTGAAGATTTCATTCAAGCACTAGCAGAAGCTGAGGTGAGCATTACAGTTACGGATGGGAAATAGGGTATCTGTGACATTATTTCAACATGTAGCTTGGTTATGGAATACTTGAAACATTTCTTAACCTGAAAATGACATGTTTGAGTAGAGGTGCCTAAAGTACTTGGTATACAGAGTCGTTTGTCCAAAATGGGCACCTTTGTTACTCACAAAACCTGCTTGCTTCTTGATAATTATTTTCATAAGAAATAGAGCAAATTCCTTAGGTTTTACAGTTGAACAGGTACATTTTTATGGGCTTATATGTAGTACACTAAAGTATGAGATATTAGTAAGATGTCTTTTTTTACATGGTTTCAAATTTAGTGTCTCAGTTGTTCCACTTCAACTGTTTTTATCACAAAATTTAAGAGACTTATGTTTAAAGTTCCTCTGCAGCGTGTGCTTTTTTTGTTAATTGCTTTGTTATGTGGAAAATTTAGTTGAATATTTGTAAGTGTAGGAAAGAAACATTACTGACTTTGAAACATGGCAAATAAAGATACGTTTCACTCTGTTTTCCTACCTTTAAAAAAATCCCTGTATTTATGATAAGTTAACCTAGTTGCTAGAGGGAAGTTAAAACCATATAATTCTGTCAGAGTACTATGAACATTGCTTGAAGTTGACTTGCAGATTTATTGGCTAACTTAAATCACAGCTATCAAAATTGAATGGTCTATTTTATAGCTTGGGTAAATGAATCTTTTCCTTATCTGTTTCCTTTTTTTTTGACATGCGATTGTTTTGTCCTCTGCAACTAAGAGATGAATTATTAGGCAGCGGCACTGTGTTATGATATACCACAGATACAGGAGGATTTGAACGCATTTTCTATTTAAAGGATACTGTCAACTATTGAAGGCCATAACATTCATCTTCCTATAGGAAGGAAAATCCTGTACAGCATTTCTGGAGGCTGTAATTTTAAATGTCTGTTTTTAAATACCTTGCATTTGTAAGGCTTTGTTCAGTTGTGGTGGTGTTTTAAAATTTTAAGTGGCTTAGGATTGTTAAAAGGTCAGGGTAAGAGGTTTATGCCTCTGTACCTATCGCTTTCCTTTGAAGTATTATTGAACTTCATGGGAATAATTCACTAGTATAAAAATCCCCTTCCTCAGAGAGACATTAATTCTCAGACAGTCTTTACCTGCTGTTGCTGTGACTTGTCCCTGAAACTACTGTATCTAAAAAGAGAACTAAAGGAAAAAGAAGTGCCTTTTTCAGTTAGTTTATGTACTTAGCAGAACTCAGTATCTTGTTACTTTCATTTGCATTGTAAGAAATTCTTTTAATGAACTTTCACAAACAGGAGAGAAAGAATTAATAAATTGGAAAAGCATTCCTTTAATTCCTATTTGTGGCTTTTAAGAGCTCGAGTAGTAGCCAAACTTACATTAATGCTGTGTTTTTCAGATATAACTAGCAGCACTTTTAATGGTTCATTTTAAGCCCTGGAAGCAGACAAGTGCTATGCATAATTGTTTGCTTTCCTTGCATAATCACATAATCTTTTCAAACTGTAGCACACTCATCCTCTGTTATAATATGGATTGGATTGTTCAGGACAGTATTTTTAGGAAAAATAAAGAGACTTTTGTTTTCAGTACTTGTAGAAGCTAGCTTATTGCTCCTTTAATCTCAGGAGGTGAAAAAGACAAATACATGTACATGCTCTACGTTTCCAGTTTGGTGAAATTCTCTGCCTGCACTTGAAAAGAAGCCTGTAAGAGGGGAACTGTTGAGTCTCTGTGGACGATGAGGAATGAGTGATCAAGATCAATAGATCAGAAGGCAAAAACTTTGCCCTGCGTAGTGTTATGTTTCCTGAATTATTCTGTTAACGTTACGTAGTTCAGGATTCAGGATGTTGATAAATGTGAAAAATTACTGGACGTGCAACTCCTGACAAATATCTTGACTGTAGAAGATCCATATGTACATTATACTACTGGTGTTTCCTGATCATTAAATACTTGTGATTTCTTTAGGGATAATATGGTGATGATGTTTTCCTAAGGACTGAGGTTCAGAAAACTTAATCTTAAGTTTGCAGCTGAATTTTGCCTTACAAAATGACACTAGGCAATGTAACAGAAATAGCATGCCAAAGAATGTTACCTCTTGGAAAATGTTTTTATATTGTCACATTTTATATGAATGTCAGTAAATTACAGTGAGAGGCTGTACAGAAGGAGATAGGTAAAAAGGCATTGAAGGTTTAGTGTTTCCTGATTATTTTTTTTTTAAATACTAATACTTTCATCGTCACTTTATTATGTATTACCTTATTTTTTCAAATATATTTTATTTCTAAAATATATTCACAAGTTTGGGGAAAATCAAGAGTTATTAAAATATGTATTAAAATAATAAATAAAGCATGATTGGAGTGCTTCAAAAAAGGGCAGAAAGTACATGTTTATTTAAAACGCTGAAAGCCCTTACCCAAAATGGTCTATGTACCCACATCAATTCTAGTTTGACTGAGAAATCAATCCAGGCTGAGCTCACTGATTTCAGGGATTTCTAAAGGCAAGTGAAGAGTAAACAGTTGAGCAAAGTTCTAACTTGTTGATCTCCACATTCAGACATTTTAGGGCTCTCCGTTCCTTTGGAGAGTCTTTTTTGTTCGTCGGTTTATCTGAAATATGCAAGTGAGATATCAGCCAAAGGGTTGAATTAGTTCTTTGAAATAAACAGAAGCACGTTAAAAATTCCTGTTACATAATGCTTTTCATTCTCAGACATCTTGAAACTTTTCAGGTTTGAAATTTTCAGGTTGAATATTAGAAGAAAGGGGAAAAAAGTGTGAATAGCTAAAGCTCTGTTAATTATTGCTAAAGTAATAAAATTTTATATCTGAAGCAGAATGATTTGGAAGCTGTTTACCGGTTTCCAGGTAAAACTTTCAGTGAAGTATGAAAAATTTCAGCCCAGGTCAGCATTTTGTAGTATATGAAAAAGGTAACAAAATTTTCTCCTTAACCTTTATAGCTTAAGGTGACAAGTACTGCCTTGAGGTACTAATCAAAAAAGTTTCTTTTCTCACTCTGACCTCCTTGTAGACATTTCAGTCTTTTAATGGTCTGATTTGTAACATGAACTACAGTTATCAATGCTTCTCTAAATAACAATTCTGTGCTCATAGGCTAGAGGAACTGGCTGTGATCTGTGCTAATTATGACATTCCCCATGTTGTCAACAATGCATATGGAGTTCAGTCCTCAAAATGCATGCATCTTATCCAGCAGGTAGGAGCTGTGTATTTCCAATAGTAACTTTTTTAACAAATATAAGTAAAACTTTGACTGTAGACAACACTAACAAATTTTATCTGATGTTTCACTGCTTTGCATCTAATCTTATGCATGTCTGGTATTTGAACAATTTTCTGAGAGAGCAGAGCAGAGGGAAATAAAACTTAAAAATAATAGTTATTTCTATGATGTGATTTTAATGTAATGAACTCACATTTATTTAGGTTTTCATTAAGTTCAGGTGTTTTTCATAACAGAAAAATGTCCCTAATAAGTTTTCTTAAAATATTTCCTAGACTTGTTGGCTAAAAGTGAAATAATGAATCCTACTTAAATAGGAATTAAGCCTTCAACAGAATGTGAGTTACAGATTTTTCAATTGAAGATACAGGATTCTACAGCAAAACTTCATGAATCTTTTCACTTAGAATATTGTTGATACAGAGAACAGCTGAGGAAACTGGGTTAAGTTCAGTGTTAGGTTCAAAAAAGTTTAATTTCTCTTGCTGTTTAGTTTGAGGAGCTTGCCTAATATCTAAGATCATCCATGAAACAGAATTCTTGCATTTTTGTTCATTGCAGTGTATGTGCACTGTTTCTTCACTATTTCCTTTTTCTCTCTGTTGCTCACATTAAAAGAATAGGGGGATTTTTTTTAACAGGATGCAGGGGATCCTGAACTATTATGAATTTAAAATATGCTGGTTGGGGTTTTTTTCCTAATTAAGAAGACATTACATTATTAACTAAGCAGAGACCAACTTGATAAATAATTAGGATGGGAATGTCATGTTGGCAATTCTAAATCTTGAGAGACTGAAGGAATTTGACAAAACTTGCAGTGATATGTGAAATAGAAAATGGCATATGCTTTATTTGTAATGTACTTAGTACACGTTTATTGTATTTAACTTGCACAAGTTTAGTGAAATTCTAACATGAAGGAGGCTGTGGAATTGCTGAGTTTTACTGCATGAAGTGTATCTAATGATAATCTTTTCAGACTATAAAGCTACAAATAGAACTGTTACTGTGTTGATTTCTGTGTTTTTTCTTGGCATGGTTGGGTTGTTTGGTGGTTTGTTGTTTGTTTGTTCTTGGGTTATGCAAATGGATACATTTGAGCTCTGATTTGTTTTACATTTATTTAAAAAAAAGTATTTCCTGTGATAGAAAATGGATTGATTGCCTGTGAGAAAGTAGTTATTAATGAATACTTAGGAATATGTACATGCTGAGCACAGTGTGAACAGACCTTGCAAGGGTATCACAGGAAAGAGCTTTTGAGACCATTTTATTTGTCATGCTTTTCCTCTGGTGGTCTCCTGTCAATTAAATCAAATTATCCTGTTGGCATTCATTTTCCCATTAAAAAGCTGACAAACTGAGAGTGCTTCGTCCTATCTCTCATGCACTAAGCTATTAAAACATAGAAATAATAACTGTGGTTTAGTTGGGTCCGCTTTTTTCACTCTTTTGCCATAGGCATTAACTTTGTTTTTATGTCTTGGGTTTAGTTTGTAGTACCTTAACATGTACGTATTTAAATATACTTCAATATGTATGGTCTTTAATACACTTTTTTAATGCTGCATACTTCTTGTGCAGTTGACAGTAGTGGATTACTCAAATTGAATATGTACTCTAGAATCTACATTTTTTCCTTTACAAATATCTGAGTGGCTAGGTATGAGGATGTTTTGTTTTCTGGGAAGTGGGGAAACCTGCTATAGGAAGTTACCTGGATCTTGATTTTGCAAGCAGCCTTGTAAGGAAGAGTACTGTCACAGCCCACTTGTTTTAATGCAAATTTATACATGTATCAAGAAAAATCTTCTTTGCTAATGAAGCATTAACCTGTAGCCCTTTACTGTGAAAATCTGTTTTTGGGTTTTACGGTTTTAACTGTATAATTCCCATTAAGTTCCAAGGGTTTTCTTTTTGGTTGTTATTGGAAATAAGCTATGCTTAGACTTGCAGGAACTAAAATCAGTATTTTAAATCATAGCAAAATAGGAATTTGTAAGGTACTATGTAAGCAGACATTGGTAATAATAGTCAACTATGCTAAGGAAAGGTAATGCTGTTTTTAAAATTTTTATCACAAATACAGCATCTGAGAGAGTTTAAGGAATTACATTTGTTTTAGTTGTACTGTTGTGTAATTATGATGTGTCATGTGTTTCCTTTTTCCTAATGTATGCTGTGGACGTTTTTGGTTTTGTTTTGTTCCTTTTTGATGAAGGGTGCTCGAGTAGGCAGAATAGATGCTTTTGTTCAGAGCTTGGACAAAAACTTCATGGTTCCAGTAGGTGGTGCTATCATTGCTGGCTTCAATGAGTCCTTCATTCAGGAGATCAGCAAAATGTATCCAGGTAACTAGTTCATGGACTGATTTCATCCATACAAAGCGACTGTAGAAAACCTGATTATCAGCTTTCGTTCACATAAAATTTATTTTTGCCAATTTAATCTGTATATCGTTTTGTTTTCAGGAAGAGCATCTGCGTCTCCTTCCTTAGATGTCCTCATTACGCTTCTGTCTCTAGGTGCCAGTGGCTACAAACAGTTACTGAAAGAGAGGAAGGTAAGCTTTTTGGCAAGCAGCACTTTCTTGAAGTGAGCTGTTAACGAAGTCTTGTTGCGAAACAGCTTTGTGTGGTAAATGCAGTTTCTGTCTAGAAAGCCACTGAACTTCTTCTGAGCTCACAGCTCTGAATCTGGGAAGGCAGTGTGTTATAATTACTTCTTGGCTCAATGGTGCTCATGAGTAAGCATGATTTCCATGTTGTTTTCCAAAGCAGAAAGCTAAGCTGTGGTCCTGTACTATCTTGTATAGTATTCATATTTATTGTTCTAAAGCGTGACTAATTTTGTCAGTATAATAAGTAGAATTTTGCCCACAAAAGCTTAATCTGAGAAATACTGTGCTATCTTGTCATGGTCACACTGCTTCCACAACTAAAGCGTGAGATGAGAGACTGAGGCGTAGCCCAGGGGTGTCTGTTCTTCTTCATCTGGCCCTATTGTGCCTTTGTGCTATGATAGTGTTTAATTAATGTGTGTGTACCACATTCTCTGGAGGATCACAGTTTCTGGTTAGGTTGTAAATACTGCACATGGCCACAAAAAGGAAAAATACTGTCATTTAAGGTATTTATCTAGATACAGAGCTAGGTTTCTTCTCTGCCTCTCACAGACTGTATGTTTTATGTTGAGTGCAATGCCATTGCACAAACATTCAAGAGGTCTAAGGTTGGAACCTGTATATCTTGAGTTGTCCTTAATTCTGAACATATTACAGGTCTGGTTTTGCTATCTCTATGTATAAACACAGAGGATTCTTTTTGTGGAGGGTTTTAGGTGAGGAAGTGCTGTGAATTACGTACTGTTAATATTTTTAAATCCTGCATTATCCCATTATTTTATTTAGAAACCACATTCCAGTTGTTTCCTTCTGACAGCTTGTCTCTGATTACCTGGCAGGGCAATAGTGCTGGGTGCTGTGACTTGTTTCTAGCTGCTTGTAGAGACATCCAGGAGCTCTGTACTGGAATTGTGATCCCATAGGAATAGCTAGACTGTAGAAAACCAGGCCAGCTTAGTGGCCTTACAATGACTAAGAAGTGATCTGTGCAGCTAAAGTGAAAACATGGCTTCTGAAACACCGAAAGCAGTTACCACTTTTGCCACTGTTGCAATACAGTTTCTAACATTTTATTTTGGGCTGTTGTATGCATTACCACGTGTGGTTTGTATCTTCATTAAAAGCAAATTGTAATTTTCCCTCTTCACTCTCATCTCCAAAAGAATCTCAAGTGAATTTTTCATGTCAAAGCTGAGTTTTATATTAGATTTACACTGGTAGCAGATACATAATGGGCAGTAAAAATATTCTCCAAGTCATAAATAATAATTCTTTCATAAATAAAATGTCTTAATGAATAGCTGTATATTTTGAATTGTCATTCTCTTGGAAGTAGAATTCTAAAGTGAATAAAGCATTATATTTTTACAGCTTCAGGTCTTTTTATTTCAAATGTGAGTATATACTATAAACACAGTTATATATGGCATAAATATGTTTCTTTTATTGGATTTGTTGTAGAAGTAGAAACCTTTTTTTGCTTAAATCTGTTTGTTCTTGAATTGTAAAAATGTAATAGTGATAGTTTATTGCCTGTGCTCTGTGAAAGCAAAGGCAGAGCTATTAGGCTTCCAGCAGGAGCTATTTATAGCGTGACATTGAGTACTCCTTTCTATATCGGTGCAGCTGCACCTACTCACACAAAAAGTCAGCTATAAAAAAACTTCAAGTGTGGGGTTTTTTTTTTGCTTTCTCTTTTTATGTTGTCCTTATTCACGTGGGTGTTACTTCAGGTTATTTGAGCTCAAACCAGAATATTACTGAGATTAATCTCACACAACCAAGGAAAGAAATAGTCTACCGTTTTTCTTTTACCCAGATGAACTGTTTAATGTAGGAAGGGAAGAGATTATATGAGAGAGGAGCATGTGCATGGAGTGAGGTTTTCTGACAAGCTGGCAGTGGTGGAGTGTGCAGTGTCCAAGAGTATGAGATTATATGATACAATGTGAAGGGTTAAAATGGTGCAGTGGATCTGAGGACAGAAGAGCACGGGACTAACACACAGATACTGTCCAAGTGTTTGAATAATGGTGGCCATATATGAAAACTTAGTAAGGAATGTTTTCAACAGTCCTATTCTCTGTTTCCAGAGAAAGGATGGAAGATGACCACCAACAGTAATGTTTTCTCACTTGTTCTGAACTTTCAATATTCCTTTTTATGTGTTTATGCGGTGTTTAAGCCAGTAGTTTTCTGATCTCAGTAGGGGATTCTGGGTCCTTTTGTAATGCAGATGATGACAGCTGATCCATGGTCCAATTTGTTAATATCTTTGCTTTTAAAGAACTGTTAATAGTATGTAACAATATTATGATAATATCATGTATTATGTTTTTGTAGCGACTCCTTTGATTTCCTCAGTACAGGTTATATTGTGTCTCATATTCTGCATTCCCAGGACTTAAAACTTCCTGTTTTCATTTATGTATGTGAGTGTCTGAACCAAGCCACATGTAGCAAATATAGTGGTTACATTGTGTAATAGCATAAAGAGGAAACAGGCTTCAATTGTCACCTCAGAACTGATGGAGAGCAAGGACCCTACATTCAGGTCCCTGCAGATCAGGTTTAATACCCGTTAACTATTTTAAAATACGGTCCATTTAATCCATTTAACTCATTATTGTAACAGTATTTTTGAAGAGGTGATGGTTTCATTTTGTTTTCAGCAGTTACAAATTTCCTCATTAGACTTTTCTTAACAATCTAATGATCAAGATAATACCGGTTTACTTAAATGTGTTTCTGTGTTACTTGGAACGTGATGGAGCCTTTTATGTCTGTATCCATCTGTCTGTATACTTTCTAAGAGTGCTTAACTGGAGTTATTTTTATGTCCTTATGGAGTATGTATCTAAAATATTTAAAATCACACTGAGTGGGAGGAAATTGTTTCGTTTTTAAAATTCAGTAAAATACTGGGTTTATGCTTTATGGTTTATCATTGATGCAACTATTCTGATAGGAATAAATAATTTGTACAGTTCAGTGTGAGTTTGTATTGCTGTTCTGCTTATGAATGAAGAATAAGAGAAAAGCCATTTAATGCTGGATATTTAAAGTATAAAAAAATCAAGTATTCTTACAAGACATTTGTTACTTTTTTTTTTTTTTGTCTAGTCAGTTTGCTACACTGTAGTTTGTCAAATGTGTGGGAATATTGCAGGATTTTCCTTGTGTGAAATATGTAGAACGATATTCAGAGTGGCTGGAGGCAAGATAGTTAACAATGTAATCATTATCTTAAATGGTGTTGTGTAATTAAACAAGTGCCAAGTTAAGAATTTCTTCCTAATATCTAATCTAAATCTACCCTTTTTCTATTTAAAGCCACTGCTGCTTGTCCTGTCACTACATGGCCTTGTAAAAAGTCTCTCTCCAGCTTTCTTGTGCCCCCTTTAAGTGCTGTAAGGTCTCCCTGGAACCTTCTCTTCGCCATATTTAGAACGCCCATCTGCTTTTTTCTCTAGAGTTACTGGCTTTTTCCTTACTTGTTTCTCTCTAGTTATTTTCATTTGGAAGAAGAACGGTGCCTAATTTAATACATACATAGAGTGGATAACTGGCTATACCAACTTGCCATCCTTTAAATAATAAGTACTGTAAGAGATGCAACAGAGAATTCCCTAGGTACAACACACAAAAAGTAATCAGTTGTGAATTTGTTCCTGTTGCAGTACAGGTTTTCTCAGTACTAATTTCACCAATTCCATAGTAGACATAATTTATGTACATTTCTGTAATTATGTACATTTCTGTAATATGTTGCTTCAGTTGTAGAAGTAAATAGCCAGCAGAGGGAGCACAAATTAATTTATGATTTCTATTAAAAAAAACCACTAATAGAACAGCTAGCACATTGGTGATGCTCATTGTGGAAAGCAAATAACAAATGAATAATGTGTTTAGATTCAGTGAGGGACCAGAAGGAGGGCAGAAGTGTCTGAACATTTGAAACATAGATGTTTTTCAATTTCTGTGACAGAGCTGTAAATAAACTCTGATGAATTGAAACCGTAAAACCACTTGATTTACCAGTGCTTCTGAAAAATAAGAATGAATTTTCACAAGTTTCAAGTTCTGATAATTAACCATTGATGCCCCCCAAAATTGTAGATGGTAAGGTGGTACTTTTTTCCTCTGTGGCTGATTTCATTCTATAAATGTGAGTAAAGAAAAAGTCAGGAGCTGTATTTGTTTGATTGCTTGTGAAGTGAGACTGGGTTCACTGCAGTGGCTCAATAAAAGCAGCTGTAATACTCTTCTAACTTAGCTACCACAAAGCTCATTTGGTTTCATAAGACCTTTGGAAAGTTCTGCTCAAAAATACAATTTTGTTGATGAACTATAATTTGTATCTGTTAAAGAGTCCACAGGTCAGAACAGGATACTGGTCTATACACAGAAGAAGCAGCTCTATTTAAAGAATGAAAAAATCACTTGTCAGGTCCAGAAATTGAGGATCCTTAAACATGCAGTGACATTGAAGCAGATTCTTCATGGCCAGAAAGAGGAAAAATCTGGTGTTTAGTATTTTTTAAGAGGACTACCTTGTATCTGTATTTTTTTGCTAGTTTGTATGAGAGACCAAGCATTAAAAAGGATGGAAAAGAAGCCAAAGGATACAATAAGAAGAATGGTCTCTCGCTTTGTCCATAAGCGTTTTGAGCTGGTATGTGAAAAGGAAGGTGTTAAAGTGAGGAAAAGCATGAGCAATTATCATAGATTACTACTGGGAAAGAGAGAGGAAATAAAATATGGATGAAGTAAGAGAAGCAGCCTTTTATGTGCAGTGTGACTTGTGTCTGAGCCAAAACATTTATGAATCTCAGTTTTATGACACTTTCACAATAAAGGTGCTATCTAATTAAGTGAAGCAGAAATACAGATGTCTCCATTTTTTTAGTAGGCTTGAAGAGGAAAGGTTGGTCCCAGGAAGGGGACTGGCTGCACAACAGAGCTGAGTATTCAGGAGAGTATGTATTTTGTGAAACGGCGCATTTGAATGTGTACTCATAGTCTTCTCCTTAAGAGACTGTGTATTGCCATTCTCATACAGAAAAAGAAGTCTGTGCACTAGCAGTGATTGTGAGATGCATGGTGACAAGATGCACTACTTTTAGTCTTGAATGGATTAATAGAGAGAAAACAAAGCGGCAATTTGCCATAACACTGACATCTGTGGTAGTAATGTTGTGTTCTCTGGAGCTCAGGGAGCTAGGGTGCAGGGAAGCTCTTGCAGGAGTGGAGTGGGGTAAGACCTGCTGTGCGGTAGGAATCTTTTCAAGATTTTATCTCCCTCAGTTTCAGGGCCGCAGAGAGAATGACTGATATCCCAAGTGAATATATTAGACCAGACAGAGTTTTGTACCAGCTTAAGGGGGAAGAACAGTCTTCAGGAAATGGAGCTATTCCTTTATAGAATGATTTCAGAGGATTGTCTGGTCTGCTTACTTGGTACTCTTGTCTGGTGGTGTAACCCCAGCTGGCAACTAAGCACCACACAGCTACTCGCTCACTCTCCCTGGGTGAGATGGGGGAGAGAATTGGAAAAGTAAGAAAACTCATGGGTTGAGATAAAGATTAATAGGTAAAGCAAAAGCCATGTGTGCAAGCAAAGCAAAATGAGGAATTCATTCACCGCTTCCCATCGGCAGGCAGGGTTTCAGTCATCTCCAGGAGAGCAGGGCTCCAGCATGTGTAACAGTTACTTGGGAAGACAAATGCCATCACTGCAAATGTCCCCCCCTTCCTTCTTCCCCTGGCTTTACATGCTGAGCATGACATTGTACGGAATATCCCTTTGGTCAGTGTGCGTTGGCTGTCCTGGCTCTGCTCTGTCCCAGCTTCTTGTGCACCTCCTCACTGGCAAAGCATGGGAAACTTGAATGTTCCTTGACTTAGAGTAAGCATTACTCAGCCACAACTGAAATGTCGGTGTGTTATCAACATTATTCTCATACTAAATCAAATACAGCACTGTACCAGCTACTAATAAGAAAATTAACTCTATCACAGCTGAAACCAGGACATCATGAAAAGAGGATCAGCTAGGCACCTGTAGGCTATAATGGACACTTAACTGTTTTGTGAAATAGCTACTATTTTCTCTGTTTGATAGCTAATAACAAAAATATGGCATCTTCTTCTCCAGGAGATGTTTTCCTATCTTTCAAGTGAGCTGAAGAAGCTGGCGGATAACCACAATGAGAGACTGTTAGACACACCACATAATCCCATTTCCTTAGGTAATTGTTGGGTTTATGTTTTAAAAATATTCTAATATACTGTGCATTCATATTACACTTTCACATACGGTTCCTACATGTTAAACATTGTTCACTACACTCCATTAAATTGTTCATAGGCTGATATGAAACCACTGAACCCAATAAGGTAACCTACTATAAAAGTAGAGTAGTGACTTGGGCCCTTAATTTTTTTTAAAGAGTTGCTCCTATCCAGTATACTCGTTTATTGTAATCAAGGCAGACAGAAGACATTAGCATGTAGTAATACTTTCTAAAAAAGTAGATTTAACAGTAAGTTAGGGTATAATTATTCTACCCATCATCTTACAGTGTTGTAAAAGAGATTATGGAATTCCTACTCGAGATATTAGTTGTAACCAAAAATAATATTGCCTACCAGTGCAGAATCTGCTTTACATGCAGTCTAACCAAAGAAGTAATCTATGACAGCTAGTAAGAAAACTAAAAATTATGAAATGTAGGATTTGTATTTCTTTTTTTCTTTGTATCTGAAGACAAGTGCTCTACTAGATTTTTACTGTTGGAAAACAGCCTGTCCTCTGTGATTCTACTTTGGAGAAAAAGAAGCTTTGTAGTAGTTTTAACCTGACCTTTTGTTACTTTAGCCATGTCACTGAAGAATCTAGATGAAAATAACGATGCTGCTGTTACCCAGCTTGGATCTATGCTCTTTACAAGACAAGTATCTGGAGCAAGGTGAGCATGCTTTGAATGTGAAAAATTTGGGGGGTTATATTAACATATATTTTACGAAATCCTTTAACATTTACCAGTTGTCTCACGATTGCAGATCACAGTCTGACAATAACACGTCAGGGAGTAACATACTCTTCTTCATCACTGTTACCTACTAATAATGTCTGCCTGCCTGAGTTAGCGATGAGGTCCCCTTTGTTAGCTTTGGTAGGCTAAATAGATCATCTATGCCCATTTAATTTGGTGTCATTATTCCCCTGGGTTTCACTTAGTTTCCAGCTGTTGTCTGATCTTAAGTTGTAAGCTGTTTAGGAGAGATCTTTGTTTTGTTTGTTGCAGCACAAATACAGTTGTGCTGGATGTCAGGGGAAAAAGCTTTTAATACTGCGTGTAGCTTTTTGTCTTACGGAAGAAAATCCTACTTCCCAGAACTAACCATGTTTAAAATAATTTTAAAAATCGACAACCTGAGACAGTCGGAGCTGAATTTATTCTTAGAAACAGCGGTATGTGGAAATGCAAGCCAAATAATTGTTAATTATTTTGGTTTCAACCTTTTAGAAGAAGAGAATGATGTAAAATTTGTTTTGGCAGTGTTCCTTAATCTGAATATTACTGCTGCCATGCTAACTTCTGCCGTAGACTTAATGTCATTTTTTGGTAGCAGAGCTGAATGTTTCCACATCAGAAGGTATGCTTCATTAGCTTGGATTACTCCACTTCCTGCACAAATGAATGACAGTAAATCTATACGTACTGTAGTTAGATGCTCTTTTTAATTTGCCTGTCCTAACCTTGGCTTGTCCTGCAATTTCAGCCATCTTTGGCAGAAATGATTCAAGAGGTTCAATTTTTGAAATTAAAACTCTCCAGTTCTTTGCCTGATACAAAGGTTTCAGATTTTTCCTTTTTTTATGTAAACAAGTAATTCTTTTACAGTACATAAACTGTTTGACTTGGCATTTCAACAGATTTTAAGTGTTACGCATGTGCTGAATGTCAGTGGTAGGAATAGCGACTCCCTGCCTCAGCAGCGTACAGGCTTTTTGCATAACCTGTGGTCAGAGCGTTTGGACAGTGAAGGATCTGCTAATCCTAGTGGTATTTTGTTGGAGTGCAGTTTCTTTTATGAACTGCAGGGAATGTCTCTATAGAGGTAGTAAATTCTTAGAAATGGATTGGTGTTAACTGCTTGTATAGGCTTTAACTGCAGCTACAAGGCTATAGTTCCTTTAACAAGGATGTGGATTAGGGTCTTGATTTATCAGGGAATGTATATGTACTAAAAGTGCTGAGAAATAGGGTGTAATCGGTAGAGGTTCTTACTGTGAGGAAGAGGTAAAGCAATGGCAAAAGGTATGCGCTGCAAGGAGGGTGTGAATATGAGATTAACGTCATAGGATTGGGCAAAAAGGGTGGGAGGAAGCTGGGATCCTGAACCCTCTGAATCCCTTGAACCCAGGCATTTTGGAGTGCGGTGCCCTATGCCAAGCAGATGTCTGCCCTCAGGCTGCTGCCAATATGGTGGTCCCAGGGAGCTCGGGGTCACCAGGTTGCCTAAGGAGCAGCAAACTGGAAGTGCAAGTCAGATAGATAGGGCATGTTATGGAATAGGAAAGTTTGCTGTAGATGTCTTTTCCCCCACACTGGGGTTTCGTAAATACTAATAGTAAAGACCTTAATAATTTAACTGAGGAGGGGAAGTGACATATGCATGTATATGCGTGCTGACTTGAGCTAATCCAAGATCTGCTACTATTGTCACTCTTAGTGTGGTGCTTGGGTACTAACTTGGAGAATGCCTGTTCTAATCTGCTTACGTTAATTTTTTAGATATTACACTGTATAGTACTTCTATAAATGTGTTCATCATGGGATATCACGTAAAATGTCCGAAGCATCTTTAACTGAATCACAATTTTATTTGTTTGTTTCAGGGTTGTTCCCTGCGGGTCTGTACAAACAGTGAATAACTACACTTTTAAAGGCTTTATGTCACATGCAAATGACTATCCCTGTGCTTACCTCAATGCTGCCTCAGCAATTGGAATTAAAAAGCAAGATGTAGATGTATTCCTAAAAAGACTTGAGAAGTGTTTGAAGACTTGTAAAAAAGAAGCAAAGAAAGAAAGAAGTGTGAATGAAATAAGTAATTCTAATGAGGGCACAGAACAACTTGAAGACTAGAAGATACAGATTTAGTAACACAGGAAGATACGCTTTTGTTTGAAGTATGTCAGGTTTGCATTGGGTTAGCATGGTGAATCTGCAGCACAGAAAACTTATTCCTGATCTGAAAACAACAACAACAACAAAGTTGGGTGAAATTCAGCTTTCAAGAAAGTAGGTGATATTCTTTCCGAGACAGGGGCCAGACACAAGTTTTTTGCAGCGTATAAATGCACGTAGTATCTGCAGAAGTAAAGCCTTACATTCATAAGGACCTTGAGCTGGCCTTCAGCAAATCACGGAATGCTTATTCACATGGTTTTGATTAACAGGATTTTCTGTGGCAGTGATTGAATTCCTTCCTAAGTATAGACCATCCAGCAAGAAATGTTTCACTGCTCTCAAAATATCTCCTTTCTCATCAGCATGCTTGCTACTTTTCATTTCTTTTTGAGGATTTATGTAAGTGTTGGGATAGCCCTTACTAAATACAAGGTTAAAACTGCTTGGGGAGAGTTGGAATAGTAGCGTTTTTCAGGTGTTCTCACCTCTCATGAACTGCCTAAAACAAAGCAGCCCCTCAGTGGCAAAGAAAAACCTAGAATACCTCATATCCCGTCGGTACTCAGCTCTTGGAGACATTTGCATAGTTCAGCAACCCAAAGGAATTTTAATGATGAAAGCAAGGCGTTGTAGAGCGGAGAGGTATAGTAGTGGGTTTGGACTTTTTTTTATTTCTTTTTTCTTCCATCTTTTCTTTGATAGTGTGATCAGGTCAGAGACCCACTGAAAAGGAGTGCCTTGTGGGATTAACGCAGCGGTTTCAAAAGCCAGTGAGAGCTAAGGGTATTTTGGCATTTTTAGTCCATTGTCGTTAAAATTTATAGACTTCCATTTCTGAAGTGTCACTTGCCATTGGTACTGTTGCCTCTGTGGCTGCATGCAGTTGCTGATTTGAATTCATTAAGCAAACAGTTTAGAGCTGTTCCTGAAACAAAGGTTCCATATCACTGGAGTGACAGTGCTGTAAGCTGCAAAACTTCTGCTTATTCCTAAATGCAGTTACTGCATGGTATGTAGTTTTTATGTCATTTACTATTCAAAATGAGTTTCGTGTTCAAAGACATTTTCTTTGTCTGTCTGTAATGTGGCATCCCAAGTATTACTACAATTAATGAATTCTAAATGTCAGGAAGTACTGTAGTTGCTTTGTTTGGTGGGATCTGAGACAGGTATCCTTCAAAGCCCTTTGTAAATTGTTTAATCAAAGTAGTAGTTTTTGTATTTATCTACAATAAAGTAGTGTTTTTGAAAGGATTGTCTATCCCACGTGTTCAAATGAATTGATACAAGAGGTGATGTTAATAAGCAGAAGTTAATAATATGCTCATCATCATGAAGCTACTCTCACTTAGGGAGGTCGGTCGTGTCTTAAGCTTAAATTGAACTGCTGCTTCTACATCGTTATTGCTACAGTTACATGTTAGATTGATTAAAGCTTGTGAAGGTATGGCTCCCCGGACTACCGTCAGAGTTGTTATTTGCTGTACAAACACCTCCTAGGAGAAATGTAATATAACTTGGCCACTGAGTCCTTGTGGCTATAAGGAGGTGTAAATGTCTTGTCTTTTCTTTCTCTCCCTGCTCCTTTCATTTTTTTTTTTTTTTTTATTATTACTGAGAGCATGCTATACCTCAGTTTATCCAGTCTGTAAAGCTCTTCCACAAGCTCTGGAGCCAAAACTCTGCAGCTCACTGCCTCAGCATTCAGTATATTGGAGCAGCCAGTGAAAACTACAAGGCCTTAGTGGTACCTTTCTTGCTGGTTTTTGGTATTGCTGTTCTGTGCCTGAATGAGTATAAATTATTGATGTAGGTGACTAGTCACAGAATGCGAACATTAGAACTATTGTTATGAGAGTGTAGAGAGGTGCCTGGTAGCAGCTGAAATAAGCGTTTGATGAATGATATCCTGAAACTGAATAAAGAAAACAGCAGTTGCCTTCTCTGGGAGGAAGAAACCTCTGCCTTTTATGGTCTCATAACAAATTGTCTGCAGCAAATAATTCACTCACTTCTACTACAGATTGAACTGCTTTCTCAGGTAGTGTTTTTCCTGTCTTCAAAATGTTTCCCGTTTGAAATAAAAGCTGAAAATTTCAACAAATCACCATAAACAAGTATCCAGGGAAAAAAAATAAGTGGTTTGTTTTGATTTTGACCTTTTAAAGCTTCCTTTTGTTTAAAAAAACTTAAGATTATGAGAATTGGGAAAAAAATAAATTTGTGTGTCATTAAAGTTATTCATAAATCTTAGTGATGCCACCTGAAGTCAAGAAATCTAAAATAATTTGAGAAATGTGCCCCACCATGAGGCATAAGCTCTTGAACTAGATATTTGTGTTATATTACTTCGGTAAGCTGTTGTACCAGTTTGCAGTTTTATTTACGTGCTTTGTCCCTGTACATGTCTTCAGTTTTAATTAATATTCAGTTTTTAGAGACAGAAGCATTATGTAATGTCACTATAAATAGAATGAAATTTGAAGTAATTCACATGGCAATATAGTTGCAAGTAAATGGACAAGACTTGGTTATTTACAGCATATTTGCAACAGGAGATTCAGTAGATAAGTATTTTTCAATGAAAAATATAAATGACAAATAAGTCAATTTCTGTTTACATTATATATATCTACAATAAAGTAGTGAAATAATACTGGAACATACACCCAGAGCAGAGTTTTCCTTTGCGTAACACATATGGGGAGATGTCATGGCCATGGCAGGTGTCACCCACTAAATGGGCATAGGTTTGTCGTACTATGCAGAGTAAAACAAATATATTAACGATATTTGCCTTCTATGGAGATCTTTCTAAGATGGTAAAGTTAGAAGCTTCTTAATTAACTGTGTAGCCCTTTTCTTCATCTATACGTAGGCACATGTCACTAGAAGCTTCCACATACCTCAGAAATCTTTAAGAACCAACTTGCTGTCTCCAGCATCCATGTTACTAGTGAGACTTCTAGGCAGGCTGCCTGGGCTTCAGAACATACTTGGGGTTCGTACAGCAAAAATCCCTAGTAGAAACACCAAGAACAGATGCCCATTCAGTAAGGCTATCTCACAGCTACTATTTATGTAGCTAGCTATCTCTGTCATCTTCTAGGTCACAGCATGTGGTTACCAGCCGTGAAGCAGGAATGGGCAAACACTTAAAATATTCCAGAAGAGCTGAGGATTCGGAAAGAGAAGTTTGGGATGTTTCCATTCTTGCTACGTAGTCTGCCCTACGTACCCTTGCTTACTGCCCTATAGCAAGGGTAGCAAAGTGATCTGTCTACTTGGCAGCTACCAGTTCATAGAGTGTATTAACAAATACTGAAACTGGGGTGTGTTTGAGCATCGCAAGTATGAGAAGCAGTGGCTGTACAGCTAGCACATTTCCCATTCTGCTTCTGCAGAACGTGTCTTCTACAGATGCTTACTGAAGACTAACCTTTGACAAGAGGGCAGGATGCATCAGTAGGCAGGGACCCCTCAAACTGCTGCAGTCTGAATCACCAAAGCGACTTTCCTGCCCTAGCGGAGCCTGTAACTGTTCTGTGAGATGCTTTTCTTTCCCTCTGATGTTGCATCTTATGCTATGTGGATCTATATAGGTAGAAGAAATGAAGGAGCAGATGGATGTGCCTTGTGAAAATAGCACTGGGATAATATAGAGCAAGCGAACTGACACCAAATGACCCATCTCACAGGCCCACTCTTGGTTTACTTCTTTTGTAGTATCTGAGATAATGAACAAAACGAAGGACTGTTTAAGCAATAATACTGCCTATTCACACTTTGTTCGTAATGATTGCCTAAAATACAAAGCAAATAAAATCTACCAGATGCAGCAAATTCTCTTGAGCCTAAGAAAGCAAAATTGTAATGTTGCAAATGTAAATGCTGGCATTGCAGCTTAATACACATATAAACCAAGCAATCTATATTGTGTGATCATCATTTTTTAGGAAAGGCTGGAGCCCAGAGACTAGCAAATGTTCTCATCTGCAGTGTATCAGCAGTTCTCAGTCTTCAGCTGCTGTATAGATAATAATTCTAATTGAAGAATCATTACATGAATCCATATGTGAATGATAGATGGGCTATAGCCTTTTGTTCATGATGCTTTAAAAACTGAGTTGCTGTTTTCACTGTTATAAGGGGTGATTAGTTTGCCTTTTTTTTGGTTTTTTGTTGTTGTTTTTTTTTTTAAAAAAAAAAGCAACATTTTAATCAACCTGGTCTGACAGGATTTGGAATCTGAAGGAAAAACAATTTCTGTAGCTGACAATTTTTTAAAACAATAGCTATTTAAAGGCTTGAATTGGTTACAAAGTGACTCTCCACAGAGAGAACCTTTGTTCAAATGTTTTTAATTCTAAAACCAGTGCTTGAAAAATTGTGCTGTGTGCTGTGTAATAATTGTTTTTCATGTATTATACTTTTTTCCCTCAAAGATAACAGTGTACACTTCAGTGCAGTTTAATCATTCATTTTTAAAATCACAGTTAAAAAGGCATTTGCTCGGTTGCTCATCAAGCATCTGTCATATCAAAGAACTAGTAATATATTTATCTTGATGGATAAGCTTCAGTGTTCTGGACCAAGTTCAGTGTAACTGGACCAAGCTTTCAATACTCTTTTGGGGATCCTAAAGTCCAGTTCATGATGTAATTAAGATCGGTGTGATAATTATATCTGCTGCTGAACAGGAGTCTTTCATCATACCACATTTCAACTAAATTCTTTAGCACGGCATCAAAGCTGATCCAGTTCAGAAGCTGAATTGCTTTCTTAACATGGATGGTGGAATTTAATTTGCCTTTAGATCCTGAATTCAAATCCAGGCTGACTCAGCTATAGCAAAATTACAACTGCTTGGTTTTTAACCTAATGTGAATAGAAAGAATAGGGTGGTTTCAGATGGGTGCGGCTTTTCCTATTGTCTCAAAGAGCCGCAGACATTCTGCTGCCATCTTACACTTACTGCTGGTTGGCGGGGGGTGGGGGGTGGGCAAGTTGGTCTTGTGCAAAGAACATAACAGCGACAGAGTTGTGTGCATTATTAATCTTTTTCTAGGCCTCCCAAGTAGGAACGTACCAGTTCATTGAGAATTCAAGACAACATGTAGTGTTTCTACTGACCTGTTCTCTCCAAAAGCAGCTTCTCAGGTGCATTTCTTGTGATGGAAGCGTACCAGGGGAGCAAGGGCCAAAACACAGGGAAAAGGAACAAGGTCTCCCAACATTCTGGAAGGTTTCTGGATTGCTTGTATGTGTTTGGCTTTTGCGATGTATAAAGCTCATATTGCTATGTAAACTCTTGAAAAAAATGTTTGCAGACATTCTGGTCCCTTACCTGAGCTGTTTCTGAGCTGAATGCAGAGCAGTGACCCCGCCGCAGGCAGCCACGCCGTGGGTTCTGCTTGCAGGAGGAGGATGCAGTGGCCAAGCAGGAGAAAGTGTTCCTGCTTTGCTTTGATATTGGGCTGCCAAGCAGATAGGACAAATAGAACTAGTTTGCAGACACAAATGGTGCTGAGCAGTTAATCCTGTAACTAGTCTTTTAGAGTCTGAGGAAGTGCAGGTGGAAAGAGTGCTTAGTTTGGTCTGTAATATGTCAAACGAGGAACGTAGCTATTGAGGGCATGAAGCTGTCTGCCAAGCTACAGGGAAGTACCTTTAAAAAAAATCTGCAACATATTGTATAAACTCTTGATTAAATACAAGTCTTCTTACTACTCTCATTGTCATCCTCTGGAACCCTCTATAACGAAGCTACAGTCCAGGTTCTGGCTTTGATTCTGCACAGCATCTGTTTCAACAGTTGTAGAGGAATTGAAAATGACTTAGCAGGTAGAGGAGCTTGGGATACAAAGATACATTTTTAAACAGAAGATATGGAAAGTGTCTAGGAAGTTTATAAAAACAGAAATAGCCTGAAATGCTTGCTGTGCAGCTGAGGCGGCAGTGAGTCTCTAGCAGGGTCTGAGTGTGCACAGTAGTCTTGACCTGCTTGCTGCACAGTGCAAGCACCAGAGAAGACTGTCAAAGTAAAGCTCTCATTTCACTGCGGTAGCAGCCTGCTCTCTAATAGTATTCATTTCCAGTACTCTGTTCTCCCCTCACACCACTGAGTAATTTTTTGGGGTGGGTTATTTCTAGCAGACTTTGCTGTACTAGTGCATCAGAGAAAGGATAGGGAGGAGGAAGGATGCCTACCAGTGCATTGCCATCCCCACTGATGCAGAACTTCATATGCAAGAAGTCAACTGGAGCACACAAAGGCAGCAGGTGCAAGTGCACATGCTGCTAGCTCTTTTTGTTGAAGGGTTTATAATCAGTAAATGGGTTTGAATACAAAAATATTTTTTAATAATGATATAACTGATGCTATTAAAACTCAAGCTCATATTCCATGCAGATGGCACAAACTGTCACGCTCTGGTTTTCTCTTTGGTTTTGTTTCTATAAATTTCAGCTGAATGTTGAATTTGTGTCAGGGCAGCACTTCAGGTTTCAGAAAAGATGCACACCATGTCAGTCTTCTAGCAGTAGATGGTTTTGTCAGGCCTCGCAGTTCCTCTCCGCTCTCTGAAGGCATGCTTAGGAGTTCCAGCCTCACTGGCACCCAGCCCTGTTGAAGCGAGGTATTTCTCAGGGGCTCTGTGTCTTCAGAAAGAATGTGTTGTGGCTGCTGGAGGTCTTTGTAGGCTACATATACTCTTCCCAGTGCCTTGTTGTGACTGCATGCAGTGAACTCTGGATCCACGGGCTCATATACAGGTAAATAGTTTTTACGCTCTTCTTGCACTGAGATGGGCAGCACACATGCTTCATTATTGCTCATGCACCCTTATCAGTATTAAAAGTTGTGGTGAGTGAAATACTACTGCCACCTTCAGCAAGGCTGTAAGGCATGTGTGGATTTGCTAATGGAGTGGAGTGGGGCTAAGAGCGTTTCAGCTCCAGTGATGGTAACCCTTGTGCTCCGAATAATGAAATGCCATTGCACCGCCAAGCGAGGCAGAGGCTGCAGTGGCCCTTCTGCAGGTGTAAACGAGGCAGAAGTGAACTGTGCAGCTGGCCTTGGGTTGTTTGGTCTGCTGATCCCAAAGGGAGTTGTGTTTTCTCTTTTCTAGATGCAGCGGATCTGCAGCGGGCTCAGGAAGAAGAGGCAGTAACAACGTGTGTTTGTCATGGAAGCAAGTAGCTGTGACTCACAAGGCTCCTGGGGCACTGCTTCGCAGAGTTAAAAGACGCTGTTTTCATTTAGTCGCTATATAACTGCATTTATGAGTCTCACTGTTCGCTTTGTTCTCACATAAGCCTGTCTTCCTGCATTTCTAGGCCCTAATTTTCCCCTACCTTGCACTTCCTGTAGATTTTTACATCCATGCAAGCGGTGTTAAAACTCAGCTCTTTTGATGTGAGAGTGTTTAGCATATATGCTGCATTTACTTGGCACAAGCATAGAAGGCCATAGCAGGGGCAAGGCAGCGGGGAATCAAGCCAGTTGTTTACATCTCCCTCCAAAGGACTGGTAGGTCAAACATCCTTCTCCTGTCCACAATACTCTGCCATTAACAGCTGTTAGTGAGTGTTAGCGCATCATATTTTTTTCCCCTCGAGGCTGAGCACATTATCTCTACAACACTCCAGCACCTTGCTGGGAACATGCCACAGTTCTGTTTTCAGAGTGTTTTGTTAATGCTAGTGACCTTGGTGGTGCGACCACAACACCTGCTTTACCTGATAAGATCATTAATTTTTTTTTCTCTGCAGCCTTTGTGTTGAGCCTAAGCAAATCTTCATTTGTACCTGGAAAACATTGCTGAACATCAGCTTACTGGAGCACTGACCTGTATCTCCCGGTATTTTTTAAGGTGTTAAATAGGCAATTAGAAGAAATCACTTCAATAAAAGCAGAATGAACACAAGCCTCTCGTTAGCTGCAATGGAGCAAGACGGTATTGGAATCAATCGCGCAGCTTTTCAGCTGTCACTCTGCTGCAGCAGCAGCTGTCTGTCAGTCGAGGTGACAGCAGAGAACTGATCTATACTCTTCTCTGAGCTACAGAGATAAGCTGCACACGCACAATGCATTCCTAAAATAAACACATCAGGAAGAGCAAGGTATTTTTTTAATGATAAATCTTCTCACCCTTCCAACAGTTCCCCCTCCCTCCTCCTTTGTTAGTTTACCAGGTTGCTGTCACCCCCTGCCTCTTTTCTTACAGGGGCCATGTGTTCTCCTTCTGCCTTTTACCTTATGGGTTTGTTTTTCTGCATGCTGCGGCTTTGTATTTCTGCGGCTGCACCCACCTTCTGCATCTCACCGTCTGTTGCATCCTGCCTTCGGACAAGGTGGGCCTGTCCGCAGAGAAGATGCAGGAGGTACTGCCTCCCAGGCCAGCGTGACCGCAGCTGGCAGTGCCACGGCTGCAGCTGGTGTCCGTAAAATGCTGATTGGAATTGCTTGGAGAAGAACTAAATGGGTCTGAAACTCAGTGTGGAGTAAAGGAGTTGTAACTCCAGAGCTTCTGTAGGAGCTAGCCCCACTCCAAGCCTTAACCTAGCCCTTTGTGCAGGTGGGACTCCAGGGGTTTTCTATTTGCTTTTGCTTCTTTATTGAGCAGGCATGAGTTTACTAAATGAGAAGGTCCCCTCCCCACTGTTTGCTCCAGTTTTGTGGCTCCTCCACAGCAGTGCTGATATTTACATGTACAGGGCAGTCCTGCAGCTCTCCTCTCTCTTCCTCACCCCTGGATGTAGAGAAATGAATTTCCTTGGCAGAAATCCTGCGCTACATACAGATCTTGCTATGTGGCCCCATGCACAAGTATATCCTGCTCGTATGTCCTGCATGACAGGGCTCTTCAGGCTGCTTTGCTCTCCAGTCACACTGGGGTCGAGGTTGCTGCTGTTTTTCTGCCTTATTCTACAGTAGCAGGCATTTGTATTTAGGTGTCTGTGAGTCTTGGATGACCTCATTTCATCAGTAAAATATAGCAGTGTAAGCACTGTGTCATGAAAGTGCAGGGGATGGTGGTGGCTCAGAAGATTGATCGTGTCACTGCTCCAGACTAAGAGCACACACGTCATGAGGGACTTACTTCAAGGCCTTCCCAAAAAGACCAGTAGAAACTAGCAGCTGGCAGAAAAAGAGGAAAAGGTGATCTCAGAGAAACCTTTACATGTACAAAAAAGACTTAAATCTTTTCAATGAAAAATTAAATTTAATTTTTTATTTTATGATCTTGGTTGTATAACATTTGCATGTATTTTTTAGTTCTGCCTGAGGTCTACAAAGGCTGACATGGAAAGCATGGATTTCTCCATCATTCTGTGACATGGAGCCAAGTAAGTATCTGTATTGGGTCTGGCTGATCCCCACAGCAGCCCTCAGTGCTGTGCTTGTATGGGTAGCTAGGAAGGTGGTGATCACACACCAGTGCCTTGGCTGCTGCTGAGCAGCGCTGGCACAGCACCCAGGCTGCCTCTACATTTCCCCCCCACCGGCAGGCTGGGGGTGGGCAAGATCTTGGGAGGGGACACAGCCAGGACAGCTGACCCAAAGTGACCAAAGGGATATTCCATACCACATGATGTCTGCTCAGCAATAAAAGCTAAGAGAAAGGAGGAGGAAGGCGGTGGGGGACATTCATTATTTATGACATTTGTCTTCCAGAGCAGCCACTATGCATACTGAAGCCCTGCTTCCCAGGAAGTGGCCAACCATCGCCGCTGATGGGAAGCAGAGAATAACATCTTTTGTTTGCGTTTGCTTTTGCTTCCGCACATGCGGCTTTTCTGTTGCTTCATTAAACTGCATTTATCTTGACCCATTTCATCTTAGTTTCTCCCCTGCTCCATCCTGCTGAGGAGAGGAGTGATAGAGCGGCTTGGTGGACACCTGGCATCCAGCCAAGGTCAACCCACCTCAGTATCCTCCCCATTTTATAGGTAAGAAAGTAAAGACAGAAGGATCACCCCCGAGTGCCAATTGCCTTTCGTGTAGCTGTGCTGGTTGACGCTGGTTACGCCCCTTGGTTCTGCCTCAGGAAGTCTAAAGTAGCAGGTCAAAGTCTGGTGCCCAAGACAGGCAGCTCGGGACATATGCTGTCCCTGTCCTTGTGTCTCTCTCTTTAAGGTGCAGATTACGTAAGCTCTTCCATTTTTTAACTGTTTTCTACTTAAACAAGGAAAAATATATTTTTGCCTGAATAAGGTTTTCTGTAAGATTCACAAGACCAAATGCCATGTTACGGCATATACAGGGGTAAAATCAGCAGCTCCCGCTTCCCAGGCTCGTGGTTTTGACTAGCTAGCTCCTTTGATAATTTCAAAGGGCCTAAGATAAAAGGAGCTTAGAAAATACAAAGACCTCTGATTTCCTTCTAGAGGTACAGTGGAGGAGTAGGGAAGTGACACTGAGCCATCACCATTTCTATAGCTCTCAGTTCACTGCATATACACTGCCAGAAAATGCCAGTTTTCAGGCCTGTCAACAGATATTTCTCTTAAGTATTTGAAGTATCTCAGCAATGATAATTACATAGCCTCTTGCACACTGCCAATCCTACCTTTGAAGTCTATGGTTTTAGGAAAGTTTAATACAGCTTGCTTAAAGTTAAGCAAATAACTTACCCACATGCAATAAAACTCTGGGCATATTATAAAACTTTATATATATATATATATACACACACACATATATATATACACTGTTACTTTTAGCTTCCCAGAAAACAGTGTATCTAAAATAAGATTTTGAAAGCAAAAGTTTCAGCAGTATCAGTTAGTTGGAAATGTAAAATCTCTTTCTGATTCTATCTCAGAGTAGATTGTTTTCTTTGCATTTTAACAGAGAGTGCTGAACTGCAGCAGCAGCATACGCTGCATTGATACACAAATATTTGATTTGTTTTCCAATAAGGCTGTAATTTCTGTCCAAACTTAGGGCATTGATGAGCTCTGCTTTCAATTTTACTGCAAAATCTCGACAATAAAATAAATAGAAGGCATACAAGAATACTTAAAGGCAAAAATTAAACCCTGACATTTCTAAGACATGTTTTATTAAAAAAATTCTAATAATTTAAACTGTTCTCTTGGTAAAAAATAGGTGCCTTAAATCATGATCTCCTAAGCCACACGTAATCCATACCTATATAAAATTTCCCTTACGATTTCACATTTTGCATGGATGCTTTCAGTACACAAATATGTTTTCCAGATTTTTGTGAAATTCAGGTAATTTTAATAGCTAATAGAAATAACAACTGCATTCGGAGATGTCGAACATAGCAGAATTAAGTCGCTTTTCCTTCCAAGCATTACACACATGGGGTAGACAGAGAGATAAGCGGTGCACTCCACGTTGCAGGCCAGCCTGCGCTGGTGTGAGGGCTGGAACACCAGCAGGTTATTGATCACTGCCGCACAGCTGGGCCAAGCACAGACGGGTCCCAGCAGAACTCACCTGTGCCCTTTATTTAACCAACTGTTAAATGCAAGAAAGATAACCAAGGCATGAGATAAAGCAGTGCTGTTTGGGAATGCCTTTGAACAAATCCAATTACACGTTAATAGAGCTTGCAGGAGTGGGGCCTGATCCTACCGGCTGTTGACAACTAGCAAATGAACTTCAGGGGAAGCTGAGGCTCTCACTGGTACTTGGCATCAGCCTGGGCAATAACTGCAGCTCCTGGTGGACCTTAATCAAATCTCTCCACATAGGCTCTTCCCACTAATGTTTAACCTGTCTGAACTGTGGGCAAGTCTGGTTCCTCTGAGTGGAGGTTCCTAGCTAACAGGCTAACAATAAAAGGAAAAAAAGCCCCCCAAAACAACCAACCCAAACAAACAAACAACAACAACAACAAAAAAAAGGCAAATAAAAGAAGACGGGCACAGGGAACAGACAAATTAATGCATTCAAATTGTAGGCTTACTAGGGCAGCAACTGTATTGCTCCACGTCCAAGTCATGTGTGCCATTCTAGAAACCCCTTCATTGTTGGTACCCATTCAGTAACCATTCTTGTAACAATGACAAGTGCTAAGTAAAAGCCCCCAGCCCAACCCAAGAAGCCCTAGCTTGCTTCCAAAGAGCTCCCAAGAGTGCCAGTGCTATGATGGATGGCCCCCTACTTGAAATCTTCCTTCCTGAAAAGCACAAGACTGTCACTATTTGTAAGCTTTACTCACACAGGTCAGCAAATATAATAGGCAAATATGCAGAGCAAAATGCATTTTGATTGATTAGACAGGCTTTGGAGAGAAGGCACTGAGTTCTTTATTACAGATATTTATCTTATAGTCTTTTCCACTCTGCTGCTTGTTAGTGCATATGGAGGTTTTTGCATGTATTTTTAAATACTAATAACTGTGAGAGACATGGGAAAGGCTTTTCAGTGGATTTTCTTTTATTTTAATTGAAATGAGGGCAGATATAAAGCTAGCCTAATCTCATCTTTTTCAGTTCAAACCTATGTATTTTCCAAGTACTCAGGGCATTATTAAGAATCAACCTAAACTATGTCACAAAAGGTGTAACTAAGGATCCCATCTTTATAAATATTTCAAGTGTCCATTATAAAAACAAACATCAAAGTAGCAATGGCATTTCTCTTTTATCTGCATAAGCGTACTTGGGAATATTGCCTGCGTTTTCCCATCTAAAATGGTCACCGATAGGTGGTGCCAACTATTTCCACATTCCACACAAGATTCTTCCTATTTGTTCCTCCAGCAAATTCTGCCTGCCTCATCTTCCTGGCAGTTCTTCCTTAAAGCCTATTACTGAACAATATGCAATTCCCAACAGATTAATCTGAATCTTTTCATATTCCTTCTTTGCTGCAATGACCCTCAGTTGCTCTTACATGCTAGTGTCTGGGTTTTCCCCATGCTCCAGCTGGTTGCAGCCACCTGTCAAGCAGGAACTTCTGGGATTCCTGCACCCAGAGCTCTGGCTGCACTCCCGAAGAACTTACGTTTGTCTTTGTTCATAGTTTTTTGATCTTGACTGTATTTTTCCATTCTTTCTGGAAATGGGTCTTAACGTTGCTCCAAAACAAATAAATCATTTTCACTCAAACTCATCTTTAATACAACTTTTTAAAAATTCTGCTTCTGAAAGCAAAAGGGAAAATGTAAAGAAAGGAAAAGGTCGTATAAAGTAAAGTTGGTCAAATGGTATAGAATAACTCTGGTGGCTTCATTCTTTTATCTTAAGCAAGGATATTATTTTAGCTCATTGATTCAGAATTCGAAGTGATAGGTGTTTTTTGTTTTCAGTGACTGTCTGGTTCATAGCAATATGCTGTTATTCCAGCTAGCAGATGCTGTAGTGCTAGTTCTTCTACTGCAAGTCATGGTGTTAGATTTGCAGCGGAGGGGAGGACAAGGCTCGTCACTGTTCAGCTGTCAGCATTGCAGGTGACGTTGTCCTGAGCCCTCTGCAGTAGCCAAGAAATACCAGTGACTGCTGGACCAGAGAAGGACCGCGTGAACCCAGCCTCCACACCAGAGACCAGCTACCTCCTTTTGTAGCTGATATTCAGGGCGTATATGCATTTGCACTTGTAATAGCTTTGTTAAGCCTCTTTTTTCCCGGTGCTGCCTATAGAAAGCGATGGCCTTGAACACTGAGGATATGCTAACTGGGGTACTTCTGGGTTGTGTCTGCGAGCCTGGATCTGGAGCGGGGTATAACTCGTAAGAGGAGGAAAGCTGCCGTCTCCAGCACCCCTGTGGTACAGTATGGCCAGTCCACGTCCCTCAGCTCCCTCTTGATTCTTGCTGGAGGGTATATCTAGGCCAGAACACTGCTGGTATGAGACTGCCTCCCCAGAGGCTGATTTCCTAGCTGTCAGAAACAGAAAAAGACATGAGTACCTCAGATGGCTGTGCTCCCTGGCCCCTTTGAATGGCAGCCACCGTCCCCAGACTGTTTATAAAGGCAGCTGCCAGAAGTCCTTTTGACCTAAAAAGCGTAGAGAGTCTGAGCCCCATGGCATGTCTGAACGACCAGAGTGCCTCGCTGGACTGCCCAGCCATGGGCCACAGCCGGGGCACCTGCACCGCTCACTTGAAGGGCAGTGGCACCCTTGGAGCACGGGCCCTTCTTTCCTGCGTTATGAGGCCACAGGACGTCAACCTATTTGTTGCTTCTGCACAGTGTAATGAGCATTGAGGGGATTTTTTTTTTCTCCTTGGCACACCTGGAAGGATGAAGTACCTCCCTCCTCCTCCTCCAGAGGAATGAGACTCTAAGCCTCAGGCTAAGACTCTTTCTCTCAAGACTTAGAGAATCCCCTGGGGCAAAACTGAGACTAGATTTGTCATTTCCTGATGAACGCTGATCAGAAAGCTGATGCAGGAAGGTGGGAGGTGGTGCTTATACTGGTTAGAACTGCATTTCATGAAGGCCTTGATCCTATAGTATGTTAAGGTGGTCTAAGAAAATGTAGTGGCTCAAGGATTTAATGGGGACAGAGGCAAATAAATGCCCTGTTTCTGCATCTCCTTTCATAGAATCATAGAAGCATTTAGGTTGGGAAAGACCTTTTTGATCATCAAGTCCAACTGTTAAAGTTGTGTTTGCTTACCCTTTGAGTTGAAGTATGCCTGATCTGGAGCCCTAAGTCTTCGGCAGTTTTAGGCACGGGCACCATTTGAACTTAGGACCCATCAGAGTCAGGCAACAGCCAAGCCTTCCAAGAGGAGGCCACTTCACTATTGAAAACCATGTTCTGTAGGTGATGCCCAAATTCTCAAGCTATTCAGCATGTTTGACTTCAGACAAGGCACAAAAAGGGATGTCTCAATCATCTAATCTTGCACATCTACATCAGGTTTTCTTTTTTTTCCACCAGCCTACTCGGAGTTAGTTGTTGCTAGTAATCCATCCTCCTGCCTGTGGGAGGGAAGAGTCTTGTGCCCTCCCTCATGTGGCCTTCAAGGTCCATCTGATACCTTACTGAGGTTTCAGTGTTCTGCACCTAGACCTTGTACAGGGAGCTATTGGCTTACTTTCCCAGCCTGTCTTTTTTTCTTTTAAGTGAAAGGTACAACTCCTAAACTGCAGCTTCTAACATGTGTGCATTGCTCTAGATAAGATCTTGCTGACCCTGTAAGAGACTTCACAGTATTTTTTTTTGTCGCATGCTTATGAATTATGGGTATTGAAGTGTAAACAAGGATCCTAGCAAGGGAAATAGAAATCTGATATGAGGAAAAGAGATGTTGTTTGGGTACACAAATTGGAAACATTGACATCCTCGTTACAGCTCTGGAGAAACTGGATCAGGTTAATCATGTGATCTAAAACATAATGGAGTGTCCGCATTAATTTTAAAGACCTCAGTAAATCAGTAAGTGTCTTGAAGGGTGAAATAGGTGTCCTGAGCTTGAATATTCATCTTTGTCTCCAATAGGTTTCATACTAATCTAGCTGTGTTATAAAAGTATGAAGCAACCATCTTTCACTTAGTATCAGCAGCAGACACAATACATGACATGTAAATTCACTGAAGAAACCGAATCATCTGGGAAGAGGAACTTTTCTGACCCTTGACTATAGATGCAAGGGAAGAGAAAAACAGAACTGAGCAGAAAGTCAGACCTGCCCTAAATAAGCGTGATCCTGAGAAAAAGCCCAGAGAGGCAGGTCTGGAAATATGCTGCCTGGAAGAGACTTGGTAGAAGCACAGAAACTGTCTTTGTTTTCTTAATCCCTCCAATGCCCGAAGGAACAGGGCTCAGAAATTTTGTAAGAAACAGCATTGCATCAATATCTCCTAAGCAGAGCAACTTGCAAGGCCTCCACATTTTTGGCCAGAAAGTCTTGGATTTGCTCTTTTGCAGCTGCTTCAGGATCAGGTTTTTAAATATTTTATAACTGCATCCCTTTTTCCTCAGTTTATTCCATTCTATCAGGCTTGTCTAGGGCTGGCATACCATCACTCCTCTGCCAGGTAGGAACAGATTTGCCGGTTGCTGTCCTGTAGAGCGAGAAACCTGTGCTGCAGGAATACAGTTTTTAAGTGTCTTTGCTTTACCTGCAAACACTGTGTGTATAGATAGAGACAGAAAATAGATTCAAGAAAATCCCTTGTCATACTACATGCAACCAACAGCACCTCATGGCTCCTGCTGCACACACAGCCTCCAGTGCTGCCCAAGCCTTCCCTTTGTTGTTCGTAAATCACTGGCATGTACTGATCACTGCGTGTTTAGTCACTTACTTACCCTCGGTAGAGATTGAAAAGAACAAAGGTAAAAATAGAGACTTGCAAAAGATTGCTTAGTGCCATTAAATTTAATGTCTTTTCTACTAATAGATAAGAAATTTTCCGTCTAAAATATTTTTAACTCAGTTCTAGGCTATGGCAGCAAAAACATAGTTTTATGTCTTTCTGCTGTTTCCCAGTTCAGGTGCTTTCTTTTATTCCGTTTTCTTTCCTTATTTTGTATTAGATGGTTCCAATGTGTTCTCTTGTTCTTCCTGTTTTTCAATGTTCCTAATAAAAGCTCCAGCAATAACAGACCAATAAAAGATAAATTCACACTTCAGCTGGGATTTTATCATACATTTTTCATTCATTCCCAAATCCCTGCCCCCAAGATCCACAAATAGGAAATCATGACTTAAGCCAAGGGATCACAGCAGAAGGAACAGCTGATGGTATCTCCCAACCTTTACTCACATCTTAGCCATATGGGAATAATACTTGGAATTAGCTGCATATGTGCTTATTTTCTAAGCTTCCTGCAAAAATTGTTATATATTCTATTACTTTACCGTGGGATGACTGAACAACCATATTTTTGCTCCAGTCCATAAGTGTTATTGCATAGGCTTAACGCTACTCATAAGATTATATGAGCCACACGCACAAGGAGGGCTGAGTACACATAACAAAATCAGAGTCTTAAAATGTCACTGTTAGATTTAAGAATCAAGCACCTACACTCTAAAAATAGTTCTCTGTTCCTACCTATTCATTCAAAGACGGAGGGCAGGCTGCTTTGCCAGCTGGGTGGCAGAGGCAGTGGCACAGGTGCTGTACTCGGTGGCACGGGGAAAGGGTGGGTGGGCAAGTGCCAGCAGCAACGCCAGACACTGGCTCGGCCCGACCCGCTTCTCCCTCTGTCAGTGTAGCCAGTTTGACGTGAGTGGGGTGCATACGTTTAGTCCTTCAAAAGGCTGCCACAGTCCTCTCCTCGATTCTCTTGAGCAAGGCTGAAGCATTTTGGCCAAATCACCAGGAGCACCCTTAGCCAGGGCAGGTCTGGCACCTGCTGTGGGGCGCGGGGCTTGTCCCCAGGGGTGCAGGTGGGCATCGTGCCTGAACACAAGGCTTCGCCATCCAGAACAGAGGCCATGGCTGATACACACACACGTGAAGGAAGATGTGGTTAGCTGCTTCTCTGGTCAGCAAGCCTCTGTCTTGCACTTAACAGCCTTCAGCTAATCAATCCAGAGGTCCCAAGGAGTTAAATGCAGATATAATTCTTTCTCTCATAGTAGGCTGGGGATGTGCAGGCAGGATTCAGCCGCGATGCTAAAATCCCATTCAAGCAGAAATGTCACGTTATTTACTTACTAAAACAATGCTCTTATTACAAAGACATGTTAGGAGTGAAAATATGACAGCATCTATTTTAGGTTGTCATTGATCTTTAATTTGCTGTGACCTGAAGGTTTTCTATGTAGTCAGTGCTTTTTGGCCAGAATATGTGACTGCAGGGAAATGAGTAAATGAGTGCCAGAGATGTTCTTTTTTTCCTATGAAAAGACTGAAATTGCTTTGTGTAAATGTGTGGAAAATGCTGATATTTTGTTTCTATAAATACTTTGCCTCCTGCGTGCTGTATTTCATTTGTGCTGTTTCCTAGGAGTATTTGGCTTCTTATCACTTTTATGCAGGGTGCTGAATACAAATGAGCTACAGTTTACCCAGCAACAAACTGCGGAGCATTTGTGACTGTTGTGCATTTCCTTAGCAAGAGTAACTACTGAATGAAGCAGATTACCCTGTAGCCTTGCAAAACACTGAGGATTATAAAACACGCATTTAGTGGATAAATACACAGAGGAAAATGCACAGACACTCTCTGTTTCTATATATACGGATATGCATGTATATGAATATATCTGGGTGATGCGAAAAAAAACCCCACCCTGAAATAATCCATCATTTTTAGTGAGAGTTCAAATATAGGGAAGGCAAAAAAATTCAAAGTTACATTTCCTGATCTCAGTGACACCACCTACAGCCGGGCTTCTTGTTTATGGCGTCTATAAACAAGGCTCTGTTACCACAGACTCACATGATCACAGGATGATTCAGGTTGCAGGGAGCTCAGGAGGTCACCAGTCCAACCCCTGCTCAGAGCAGGGCCAGCTCTGAGGCTAGGCCAGGTTTCTCAGGGCTTGATACAGTTGTTCCCCCAACTGCAACAACAGAGGCTGCACAGCTTCTGAGGGCAGCTGTCCCACTGTCTGACTGCCCTCCTGGGGAAAACCTTGTTCCATATATCCAGTCTGACCCTCTCTTGTTTCATCATCTGTTGTCTCCGATTCTCCTACCATGCACCTCTGTGAGTGAAGACCCTGGCCCTGCCTCCTCCATGACCTCCCCGTAGATGCTGGGGGACTGCAGTTAGATGCCTCCAAGGCCACCTCTTCTCCAGGTTGGACAAGCTCAGTTCCTTCAGCCTGTCCTCACAGGGAAGCGCTCCAGACCCCAGCCAGGCTGGGGGCCCTTGGCTGAACCCACCCCAGCTCATCATCCTCTTTCTTTGATTTGAGAGGGGCAAAACTGGACACAGGATTGCAGATGTGGTCTCACCACTGCTGAGTAAAGGGATCTAGTTAACTCCCTTGGACCTCCTGGGCATGCCTCTGTAAAGTATGGCCCTGGTTGCTCGTGGCCACCTCTACTGCCAGGGCATGCGGCTGGCTCATGCCCAGCTTGCACCCACCGGCATCCCCTGGTCCACCCAGCAGAGCTGCTCCCCAGCCAGCTGTGCCTCAGTTGTGTTGTTGCAGGGGACTCTTTCTTCCAAAGTGCAGGACGTGGTATTCATCTTTGCTGAATTTCAGGAGATTCCTCCTGGCCCATTCCTTCAGTGTGTCAGGGCCCATTGCATGGCAGACGTCCCTCCCGTGTATTGAATGTTCCCCCTGTTTGGTGTCATCCGTAAGCCAGATGAGAGTGTGCTCCTGGAATCATCGGTAAAGATGTTAAATCGGACAGGTCCCAGGACATGTCCCTGCTGTACTCCACTTGTCACTGGCCACCCGGTAGAGCATGATCCATTTACTGCTACTGTCTGAGCCCAGCCATCCAAGCAGTTTTCACACACTAGTTATCCACCCATCCGGATCATAATGTCCTCACTTAGATGTAGGAATATTGCAGGAGACAGTGTCAAAAACCTTGCTAAAGTTAAGGTAAATATAATCCATTCAAGAAAAGTGTTCCTGGAGGACTCGCTTCGTGATTTTCGCAGGGACCAAAGTTAGGCTGACTAGTGTGTGTTCCCCAGGTTATGCTTTCGGCCTTTTCCAGGAAGAGGTGCAAGATTTGCCTTCCTCCAGTTACTGAGGGCCTCTCTGGCTGCCCAAGCCCCTTCAGAGGAAGATGGTGGCCATACAAGAACAGCAGCCAGTGCTGTGACCAGCCTTGGATGCAGCCTGTCAGGTCCCATGGAGACCCATGGGCTGAGTTCTCTGGAGACCCCTGACCCAGTCCTCACCCCCTGCAAGCTGTCTCCTCCTCCTCCTCCTCTTCCTCCCACACCACCTCTCAGCGCAGGGGCCTGCCATGATGGTGGCTGCTGGCCAGCACCAGGGCTGGGCTGGCTAAGGTCTGCTGCAGCAAAGGGAGGAGTAGGTAGGTCGAGGTAACTCCTGGTGCATTTTGGCAGTGGGGTGAACCAAGAGGGAAGGCTCCCTTCACTGGTGAGGGGACAGCCTAGTAGAGGCAAGAGGAAAAACTCAAATTTCGTCAAGAACATTTTAGGTGAAAAACCTGGACGGCTTTTAAAAGACTTTTTGAACAACTGCAGCAAGCTTTCCCCGAGCTGGGTAATCGGCCATGGGCAGAGGAGGGGTGGGAAAAATGCACTTGGAGTTACACGCCTTAAGTCATCAGCCAGGTCAGTTTTAGCTTTTGCTCACCCAAAGCCTGAGCAAGGACTTGCTCTCAGAGGGGAATGGCCAGGTAAGCACTGAGGTCCTCAGACCTTCCCATGCATGTGCCACTTCTTCAACTGCTAAACTATATGCATGGTTATGCCTGATCTTGTTACACAGGAGTGTTTGTACTATTGCAAGTGAATTTAAATGAGTCTTCTTCAGCTGGTTGACAAATGTAATATAGATGGACTTGACAATTTTATCCCTTGCTTAAATTAAATTGTAGTCCATGGTACAGTGTGCCAAGTTAGGCAAAATGACGTTATGATTACTGTAAGCTGGTGGTCTCCATATCATGATTTGCACCTACTTAATACATGCAGTTTTAAACCTGCCTTCTTTGCTGTCATACATTCAGATAGCTTTTCAGTGCACTGGATTAGTTTGTACTAAAATATAAATACATTTTATCAATACAAAGCATATTTTACCATAATTTAACATCATTAAACACAGAACAGACTTAGTAAAAATACTACTTACATGCTGTAGCACAGTGGTTACCACACATAATTTTCATGGGACTGGGATAAGAGAAAATGAAGGGAGGGACACTCACAGTGAAATGAGTATAAGCAGCAATGGAGGAGCCTCCTTCCATCCTGATGCTCTCCACGTGGCATCCAGTGATAAGAAACCCACCTGCAGGTAGCTGCTTTATGAAGAAAGAGCTGGTAAGGGAGTAGAACCTTCTACAAGTATTTCAGTGCATAAGTACTGCAGTGGAAATGGAGCAGGATAGACTTACGAGGGAAAGAAAGAAGCCAGCAGAGCTTGACAAGGCCCCTTACGCCTTAGTCAGCACTGCCCCTTCACACTTCCAGCAACATTTAGTATGCCCAGGCTGCACAACAGATGGAAACTGCATAGAAATTAGGAGAAAGATGAGTAAAATCTAGCAAATCTGGCACCAAATGCTATGGTGTCAATACACCCAAGCGGCTCTGCATCTACTCGGTTAATCTTGGACGGTTCCACCTGTTGCTGAGAAAATGGGCTTTGACTTTCCTGAAATTCAGAAAATACCATAGCACTTTCTAGCATAAATAAAGCTGTACCAGATTAAGTCTGACTGCTGTTTGCAACCTGGTGGTTACAACCTCCAAGCTGAGCAATGTCTGTTGTGTGATGGACATGAACTTCATTTTGAAAGTGTGGAAGCCAGTTTGGGGTCATTTTCAGGGAAATTGGGACTGCAGAGAATTGATCCTCTCCTAAAACACAGCGACTGTTTGTTCCGTAAGGGTGCTGTATGGGGCTGAATGGCAAGGTTTGAAGTAGTTCAGTGCACATGAAATCAGTAAGTGGAATTGGGGTGAAATGGTCAGGGAACCGCAGCTGATTAAATGGCATTAAAATTTATTAGTCGATTGTACAATTTGTCAGTAAACAGGCATATACGAGGCAAAACCAAGCCTTCTGTAGCTTAATAGCCCCCTGCCATGACTCCCACAAAGCCTGCTTTCCTTCTCCCACAGCCTCCCTGTCTCTTTTTGTGGGTTATCTGAAATTATGGGTTATCTCAGGATCTATTTTCAAGTGCCCATGCTTTTAAGGGGCTGCAGGTTATCTGAGTTTTGACCATACATGGAAAAAAAATACAGTAATTCTGTTTCATTCATTTCAAAGCACATAATCCACTCACAGATGGACCATTTCTTATGTAGCCAATACTACAGATTTTCTGTCCTTAAGAATATAAAGGATGAAGTTTTCTTTAATTTACAAGTCTAATTTAGAAATACTTTTTTCCCAGTTTAAGGTGGAATGAGAAAAAATAAAATTCCTTCTTGATTTTTTGGGAGGTTAGGTGGTCAAATAGCACACCAAATTTCACATAGTGAAACACTGAAATGCAGTCATCCTGCAAATATGAAAATCTCTTTTTCTCATAGAATTGTCATCCTGCCTGTGGGCTTTTTCTTTTGCCTGGTGTCCTAAAGAAATGAGACTTCTGTTATTGCACTATCTGTTTGCATTTGCGTCTGCTCGCCAGAACCCTTTGATAACTTTGAGCTCGTTCAGTTTGAACCAGTTTGGAGAGGAGGACGGAGGATGCAGAGATGCTGAGTTCCCACTGACAGGCAGTGGGAAGAAGAGCTGAGGGGCAGGCAAGGGGCGCTCAGCCGCTCCTCGTTCTGCTCACCCTTTGCAGTGCCCAGCACTTGGTGGCAGCTGGGCTGGGCACACCCAGAGCACGGCGCCAGATGGAGGCACGTCCAATTTCCTGCTCAGTGGGCAGGCACAGCGATGGGGCACAGAGCTGTAAGGGCCCTTTCTGAGCAAAGCCTTTGTTCGTTATCTGGGTGCCAGGCTGCAGAGTGATTATGCCTACAATGTAGTGAGGAAGCAACTAGCACTAAATCTGGCTCTCTGAGGTCACCTGCAAATTAATTCTGTGCACACCTGTCTGCAGCGAGGGGCATGGCCAAAGCCTCCTAATGAGGGGTGTGCACAAAGCCTCCCACATCTTAAGTATCAGGGAAGAAGAGACCTCCTGAGATGGGCATGGAGGACAACAAAGAGCTCAGTGGAGTGTGAACTGGCTGCAAAGGTGCTCTGCTGCATGTAGGCATATTCCAAGGCAGAACTTGGGTGGATGAGTGATTGCATGTAATCAGCACTCGTGTATGAAATAAAAGATCTCACATGGGGTCCGTGCCTTCATATGCCACATGGGGCTGTTGGGAAGGAGAACGACTGTTGCATGAGATTGCTGAAACTGGGGTAGTGGGGAAGCACAGATCCCAGGTGGGTGAGGATGCTGCAGGGAGGGGAGGTGCAGGGGGACGTGCATGTACAGCCTGAGGTCAGATGCTGTTCACTTTGCTCTTCAAACAACACCTTGCAGCTCCTTTGGTGTCTTAGACCTTCACAAGTGACGAAAGAGAAAGGCATATGGATTGTTCTGTCTATTAAGCTTTTGTTCTATATGTGATGCTAATATACTGTTAATACCTTTTCTCAAGAAGACTTATTGCAGGGTAGGACCATAGGTGAAGCCACATGTGAAAACCTTTCTGGGTTGTGTAAGTCCTTTCTAGATCTGGGGGTTTGGAGCCACTGTGAATCCCTGTTTAGGGGGCTTTTGGTAAACATGAAAGCAAGGACAACACGTTTGACCAAGTCCTCTTATTCTGGTGTGATATGAATAACCACCCCCACCACACATGGTGCGCAGCACACCTCGGGTGTAAGAAGCCAGGGCTGGTGCGCAGGGTGTCATTGCAGAGGACTTGCCAGCTCTTCCAAAGTGGGATTTGGCAATCTGTACTTTTGTTTGATGTCTGAGAATATTTTTCTAAGATAGTTTTTATAAAAGCCTACCTTGCAGTGCTGCAGTTCAGCAAAGAAAATCCCCTTTGTGCTTCTTTAAAAGAAAACTGCAGTAATATACCAGGTGCGCGATCTGGACCAGAAATCTTCAGAAGTCAAAAGCAAAGGACATTTAATCCTGACCAAGCAGACTAAACATTTGGTATGAAAGCTGGAGAACGTTCAAGATAATAATAATGTACTCTGCATGTTGCAGTACATCTCCTCTAGCAGTTGGAGTCCAAAAAGGTCACATCAACCATGAGTGAAGAAAGAAAGGAAAACACTCAGCAAGATGAATATTGCTCAGAGCATAAATTTTCCCATACCTTCTTCCACAGCAGGGTCACAAGCAATTAAGAGTCCTCATAGCGGGAACACTTCCACTGACATACTTTCCTTTCACCCACAGGTTTTTTTTCAAATTTCTTACTTTGGGCAGGTGGTCGGTCATGATCCAACAAAACTAATTTTTATTTGCAAATTAACCTAGCAATTAAATTTCCTCAGACAAAAGGTTGAAGTGTTCTTCCCTTCTATACTTCCCATTTTGTATGGGGTGAGCTGATCATCTCTTTGTCCATTACTGTCCACTTCTGTCAAGCTACAGGAAAAAATACAGTGAAAGCATTTATGTTAGTATTTACTCAATAAAGCAGGGATTGAGACATGAAAATGAGAACATGTGAAAAATACCTTCCTGTTCTTGAAGAAACAGAGCTGATAACTTTCACATCAGGGTATTTATTTTAATATTTATGTGCTTCTAAATGTTTGTCTGATTCTGTTTCTCTTTGCAATCCAAGATAAATACCTGAGATTTTGGAAAAGAGAAAGAGTCGTCCTGTTCGCAGAAATGACTGTGATAACATCGTACATCAAAGTGACAAGATGTCTGAGCTGTACTTACCTGGGAATCGGAATATCCTCCACTTAACATCCACTGGGAGGATCGCGTGCAGCACTGTACACGTCTGCACTGGGGTACATGTGGTGGTGTCCCAGGGGACCTGCATGTTTCCTGGCACACTTGGTTAGGGTGACTGCTGAAAGACATGGCATATCCTTTGCACCTCATGTATCGGTTCAGATTTTGATATCATGCCCGTTGACATACTGTCTGAGTGCTCCTATGCTTGTGTTACTGGTTTGAAATGCCATTTTATCTATGGGTATCTGATAGCGCAATCATTCATATGCAGCTGACTGCATTTATTTGTGGCATGACTTAAATGGATGCACCTGCAAGTCTACATAAAAAATCACCTAAGCCCATGAACTGGAATTTGAAGGAAGGCAACAGAATGCACATTTCAGTGTTATTTCTCATTCTTTGGTGCTCTATTTCAACAACTTTTTTCTTCTCAAAGAAGAGAGAGGATTTTGTTTCTATACAGGGCTACTGTATGGATACAATAGACACGGCTTTTTAAAACAAGCAGGTTTTTTATGTTCTTTTAAGGAAATTTATATGTGCGTATGTATATGCATATTTATATTTCTAACCCCCTCACACACCTGTTTTCTGTCATGTGACTATTCCAAGGCAATCATTCATTTTTAATTTCAGCAAGACAGGGCCGTCTGCTGCATCCTGCTGGCACTCCAGGCTCTCTCCTCAGCCTCTGTCAAAGCCCTCGCTCTCCGTGCCAGCTCCCTCCTGTGCAGTACCCCAGCCCCACTGCACCTGCCTCTCCTTCCACCTCATCCTCCTCTGACCTCCAAGACCTCCAGAGAGAGCGGTCTGTACCTGGCAGCCCCTCACTGAGTGGAGCAGGTCTGCTGCAGGCGAAGCTGCAGAAAACACCCCAGGTGGGGAGAACAGGAGAAAATCCCCCTTCCTCTTCCCCAGGGAGGGGGAAATGATTGACAAATAAAACCCATTTAAATCAGTTAAATCAGAAAAACACCCTGTCAGCAAAATTAATTGTGAGCAGTGACAGCAGGTAAATAAGCTCCCCTTTTGGAGTGTCGTGGGATGTTTAGAGGTCTGCATGGAAGAGCTTAGCACCAGTGAAAGCTGCAGAACTGAGTTGTGGAATTGGGGTCCTAAACTCTTTGGGATGAAATAGGTGTGTATCTTTTAGAGAAGGTGCTTTACATACCAATACAGCATCTAAGACATTTAAAACCTTGCAGCAATACCGGACCTTGAAACTGTGTTTCCTGACAGTGTGCTGAGCACAAGTTGAGCCCCGGGGAACCCCACCCGTGACCGGCTGCCAGCCTGAAGCATATTTGCCATAATGCTTTGAGCCAGACCCATCAGCCAATTTCTCACCCGGCATCTTAAGGAATTGTCTAGCTGTGTGCTGGATATTTTCTCCAGAAGGGTGCTGTGAAAGGCAGTATCAAAAGTTTTTGATTTCTGGTGGTGTTCTTGTATTTATTTGGGGGGGCTTACAGTGACCTCAGGATAAAGTACCCAGCTGGAAGAGAATGACAGGAAAATCCAACAGGGCTCAGGGTTCACAACAATTTCTGCCTGCTTGCCAATGAAATAAACATCCTGGGATTATTGTGGCTGTTGAATTAAGATGCAGATGCAGTGCGTAACAGCTCCTGTGAAGAGTGGTATTACATGAATCATTAAAATCACTGAAAAGATAAAACCAAGCAAAGACGACTGGGAATAACACCGACCTCAAGTAATTTCTCTGTCTTATTTCTACCTGATCAGATGACAAAGGAATTAACCCGTTAACTTGGGTGTTGCTCACACTTTGTGAATTTTTGCCTGCTGGACTGATTATGTATGGGTGGAGATGATGAAATCTGGGTCTGCTCAGCACGAAGAAGAGGAGGCTTACTGCTGTCTTTGGCTGCCTCGCGGGAGGCTATGTGGGAGCTGTGCAGTCAGTGGTGAGAGGCAGCAGGCACAAGTTGCAGCAGTGGGAGCTCTCATGAAAATTTTGCAACTGGCCCGTGCCGACCAAGAGGAGAGGCTCAGAGACAAGAGACAGAGTAACAAGAGCAATGCTTTTGTTCACGTGCATGGGGCATCGTCCCATTCAAATTGGGTCACCCCGAGTGTGGTTTTACACACAGCTCTGATCCCTTTCAAGTGTTCAGATACAACATGATTTGATCTATCATTTATTAACACGCGCACAGACTACTGCAAAGCAACTATAATTCTGTGGCGTCATCATCCATCTGCTTCTTTCTTGCTCTGGGTGTCCCTGGAGTGGTCTGGCTACAGTTATTGTGCTGCCAGATGATAGCGGGTTGCACAGCAGTGTCGGGGGTGGGGGGGGTGGGGTGGGGGGGGTGAGGATGCTGGTGTCACCTCAGTAGCCCAAGGGGTATCCCTTTTGCTTCAGGGTGGGGGCTGCCATCCTCGTCCTTGCAACGAGCTGGGGTCCTTTAGTAAGCATGACTATGCAGTGTGCAATGTATTACACATTGTATATGTATATACATATATGTATGTATATACAATGTATATACATCTATCTCCCTTAAGAAAGTTCGTACAGTTTCACGCTAGAAAGACTGCCTTACTTAAAAAGCGTGAGCCTTTCCTAACGAAATTCAGGCTAGCCGGCAGGGAGGTAACTCACGCCGGACACCGCACTAGGCGGCGGCGCAGGCTGCCCTGAGCAGCTGTACCGCTTTGTGTTTAACGTGAATTCCGACCCCGCGGCACGAGCAGCCGTCCTGACGCCGAGCGGCTCCTCTGACCCGCAGCTCTCTTGCGGGAACATCCCAGAAAACCAGCAGCCCCCGGACCGGCACCCCCGGGGCGCCGGGAGCGGGGGCACCCCGGGCTCTGCCCCCGGCAGGGCCAAGCCCCCGCCTCGCACCGCCCCTCGCACCGCCCGGCCGGCCGCGGCGGCGGGACCGGCCCGGCCCGGCCCGGCCCCGCAGCGCAGCGCAGCGCAGCGGCGGGGCGGCGCCGCGCTGATGTCAGGGCGCGGGAGGCGGCGGGGAGCGGCCGCCGGCCGGCGGGCAGCGGCGGCGGGGCCGGCATGGCGGGCCCGCTGCGGCTGCTGGCGCCCTGCGCCGCCACCGCGCTGCTGCCGCTGCTGCTGCCGCTGCTGCTGCTGCCGCCGCCCGCCGCCCCGCGGAGGCCAGCGCGCTGCGCGCCGCCCTGCAGCTGCTGGCGGGAGTCGGCGCTGTGCGTGGGGGCGGCGGGCGCGCCGCGCAGCCTGCCCGCCGGCCTGGGCTCCCTGTGAGTGCGGGGCGCGCCGCGCCGGGGGGCGGCGGGGGGCGCGGCGCCGGCCCGCCTGACGGGTGGCTGCTCTTTTTCCAGGAGCCTGGTAAACGGGACCTTCTCCGAAGTCAAGGACAGGATGTTTTCCCACCTGCCCTCCCTGCAGCTGCTGTAAGTATGGCACCGGGGAAGGCGGCGCCCAGGTAGCGCTCGCCCCTTCCTCCGCAGGGGTCCCGGGCGCCTGGCAGCCAGGCAGGGAGCGGGTGAACCCCCGTCTTGCGCAGCCGCCCGAGGTGGCCGCCGCTTGCCGCCCGAGGGATGCGTTTCCCGCTCGCAAACCACTTCATAAGCACGTATTTAGTTACTGAAGGAGGACAAAATGTTTTCCGGTGCCCTAAGCCCCTGTCGTGGGTTTCTTTTTTTAATTTCAGCTTTAATAAGTTTAGGGCCGGGTTGCTCACCCACCCACCCAGCCATCCCCGGAGTCCTGTGGTGGCTCCCACTCCTGCTCGCTGCGTGCCCGGGAGGCTCGCGCTGGCTCTGGGACGTCGCAGAGGCTGCGGGGACACACCTGGGAGAAAGCCCCCGTGCCTGAAGTGCTGGTGGTGTCCGCAGCGACCCTCCGTGCTTCAGCATCCAGCTCGGAGGGCAGCCCCGCAGATGGCTGCCGACCTGGTGGGCCTCCCAGGAGAGAGCATGGGCTCTGGGCGCTCCCACCTCGGGCAGGCCGTGGGGTCGTGCCCGTGGCATGGTGAGGTGTGTGCCGGCAGCTTGCGCAGCTTACCCAAACTTGCTTTGATTTAGCTGTCCGGGGGGGCAGCAGCTGGGAAGGCACAGAGTGCCCCGTGACCCCCCTGGGGAGCCTGGATGCTGGTTTCTCCAGTAGCCTACAGCAAAGCCAAGGTGCTGCTGTGCCCTGCCTAGCCCAGCACGGCCTGCCGGTGACGCCCCGTGCCGAGCGGGCAATTCCCACCTCCCCCTGTAAGGACCCGCTTACTCCCAGGCAAAGACACACTGCAAAGAAAAAATCAGCAAAAAGATGTGAGGCGTGCCAGAAACCCAGGGTAAGCACTTGCCAGAGAGCTAGGTGTTAAAATTGGTCTTAGCGAGAGGTAGTCCCTGAAAGCATCTAGTAGCCGGATGGCCAGCCTCTTCTCCTCAGGCATCGCCACCCCTTCTGACTCCAAGGCCTGTCTCGCTTGGGAGGAGCAGCACCCCATGGAAAATGCTGGGGAGAAGTGGGCGAAGCAAGGGCTGGAGGCTTTCACCTTCTTTTGCATGGCACTGGTCCCAAACCCAGGTTTTTGTGGGACTTGGGGGCCAGCACAGAGCCCTGGGCAGGGGGGCTTTGACCACCAGTGAATGGGGTCAAACAGCAGACCTGTGCCAGCTGGGAAAGGAGGGGGTGAGTCCAAGGGTGGGTTGAGAGAAAATGTCGATGGGGAATTAGAGACGGGGGGGAATCTGGCTTGTTTTGGATAGCGCTACTGGGAAGGGGGAGGAAGAGTAGCTGAAGGTTATCCCTTTTCCTCAGCTGTAGTAATAGATTTCCAGAAGGAGAAGTTGGGGGGTGTGGGGTGGTGGGATAGAGATCAGTTGTTGAGAAAGTCACAAGTTGCCCATCTCACTTTATGCAGTAAATCAGCTGTGGGAGCCAGAGGGCAGTGTCACCACCACCGCCACTACCTTGGGCCCTGACGGGTTTTGTTGCTGAGTGTAATTTGCGATATTTCCCATCAAACACGAGAAAAAGGAATAATTAAATGACAAAAGAGATACGTGCATACGTACCTCAGGACTATGTGTTCTGTGGCAGTAGCCATGGTAAAATAGTAACGCAAGGATTTATTTTTGATGGCAGTCTGCATCTTTGTCAGATTTCTTTGGGATAATTTAAGGAGCATTTGTCTAGTATTAGCATAATAACCGAGGATCACAGGGAAGGTTTGCATTTCATGTTCGTTAGTCTTCTAAATTAATTTTAGTAAAATGCCTAAAACCATATAGAAAGAGGATTAATAAGTTACTGTAATAAAGCGATTAGTAGAGGCATATTCAGTCATAGCAGAAAATTCTGAATTTTCCAAAAATGATTTGAGTAGTGTTTGATTTTTAGACCAAATAAAAAGTGTTGCTGTTTTCTTAAAAGGAGATCACTCTCTGTCCCTTTGAACATCATCATTGGAGATCATCCACGGTTGTGCTTTGATACAGCAAAGAAGGAACTTGGCTGGCAAAGCCTCTGTGGCATCCTTCTGACCCTGACTGCCTTGTCCTGGCTCAGGTGACAGCTGCTCCAGTGCAGCTCTAAAGTGTTTTGTCCCTGAAGTTCACATGGGAGGCCAAGGCAGTGGTGCCTGGAGCAGTCAGCACCACCGCTCTTCCTTGCTGCCTGCAGACACAGGACTTTGCTTTGCAAGGACAGCAGGACTTTCTCTCTCTAGCACTTTGGGCAGGTCTGTGTTTCCAGCTGACAAACTGGCTGTGTGACCTGTGTTTTGTCCTCCCCACGCTGGGGGCTGTAGCCTGTCTGTGGGTCAGTCTCGGAGCATCCCCCTGGGAGCGCAGAATGAGTGAGTGCTGAGGCAGTGCTGCGACTGCATAAAATGGGAGCTGGCGCTTGGGAACTCAGGAGTGGTGCTGCGATGATTTCTTGAAAATTGTCGGTGTGGCTGGAGGGGTGGTGGGCAACTGAGGTCTACACTCACCCTCTAAAGGTGGCTTGTCCTGCTCAGGGGACCAGAGAGTCAAGGGCCAGCTTGCATTTAACCAAAGTGAATGGCATGGCGAGCATTTTTCCTGGGGAGCAGTGGACATTAATTAGCATCACATTATGTCTTTGATATATTTTTTTTTATAGACCATGCCACGGTCTTTTATGTGTGCTGCATTGGTCGGGCAATATGGACTTAAGTCAGTAAGATTAGTTTGGTCATGGGCAATAAACACAACAAGCATAATCCAGCTTGTCAGGTTTTAATGTGCTTTCCTAATGCCTGCTCTCCATTTTCAGCTTGCTGAACTCCAACTCCTTCACTGTTATACGAGATGATGCCTTCGCTGGTCTCTTCCATCTAGAATACCTGTAAGTTTGGTGTTTTATGTCTTTCCCTGTCCTTTATAAATCAAGATGTTTTGATAAGTTGCCAAGATTCCTGCTGTGAAGTCTTAGTCTTCACTGTGGTTACCAGGAGCAGGGGAGATGAAGGATTTATGTTCCACTGTTGTGCAAATGTTCTTTACGGTGGCTCACCATTTTTCAGAGGTTGCAGTGGATTTTTGAAATACGCCATGAATGCAAGGTGGCTCTGTGCAGTTACAGTACACCGAAAAGGCATTGCTTAGCAAGAGCGTGTCTTGGCTTTCCAGCACAGTGCCATTGCTGTCGATGGGCTTTGAACCTCAGGAAGAGGTGGGGGAGCCGCTCCTGGATTGCTGGCGGCCTGAAGAGGAGTTGCAGAGTGTCCGTGTGCTGTCCAGAACAACCCTGATTACCAGACCAGCTCTCTTCCCCCAACTTTCTTCTCCAACTTAACCTTTTTTCTGATATCCCTTTAATGCCCATGGCATTTATTATTATATTACAAATAATAATAAATATATGAAAATATATTAATACACCATATATATTATTACAGTTATTTATAGTATAATTTACATTTATTTAACTCTCCTTTACGCAGTTGATTTTTACATTACCTTAATTTCCAAATCTATCTTTTTTGATTATTTTTTTTTAGTTTACTTTTTTTCTTTAAAAAAATTACTAGCCCTGGTACCAGGTTGTCCTCACTTCATACTCTGAAGAACTGCCATTTCTCTGTTGCTGGACGTGAGCTGGTATGTTTGAAACTCTGAATACGATCTGAAAAAAATTTCTTCTTTCCACCCACTTTCCTGTGCTGAAAGGCAGCTGTGGAAAACATTTCTGTCTTTTTCTAAAGGAAGAACAATGCTTATGGAACTGACTCTCGCTAAAGTCTTGCAGGCAAACAGGTATTAAGGTGGGATATATTCAGGATTAATAGTCTGATATGTGTGGAGCAGCCAACAATGGAATTTGCAGACAAAAAAACAGAGGATAATGGTAAATGGATATGCTAAAATCCATGATTCAGCTACATATGGATTTTTCAGAGATAGCGAGATATATAATAATTCTGTTTTCTGAGTGTCTAGAAGAAAAAAATTAATTTGCAATACATTTATGAAAAGAAAGAAAACCATGTTAATGTTTTTTCATTAATGACTTGCTTTCAAATGCTGATGAGCTCATCCCAGCAGTACATGCAGTTGTAATGGTTGCACTAATGACTGCAGCCAGATCCCTGTCCGAAAGGAAAAAGTCCTGCCCCTCCTCAGCTGGTCAAAGGGGAAATCCCTGGTTGCCAGGTGCAAGCCAGGGAACAGGATGTGGACCAGTAAAGCCTTACAGTTTCAATTTCCTTTAGCTGCAGCTGGACAAGTAGTCTCGGTTAATGGTTGTGGTCACCCTCCCTGCCAAGTCCACAGAGTTCTTCCTCTTCCCAGCAAATCGCACCTCCCGCTTTTGGGAACCGGGTGTGAGTGGCCTTTCTCTGGCGTGTTTTTTTGGCCATGTAGCTAGTAACACTCTTAAAGCTTCAATAACTCGTGTCTCAGCTACCAGTGATCAGACCTGATGGAGAATAAGAGAACCTCACTGACAAACAAGAATGACAAGTTCCTTTGTGTACAAAGCAAAGTCTCTGGATGAAAAGCAGCTGGGAAGCACCCACAGCAGATACATATATATCTACATCTCCAGCTGTGTCCTGCTGCGCTTGCAGCACTGATAATGGCATTCGATGCACCCTTAAACTAGCTGGCCCTGTGTGCAGAGGTTAGGTAAGACAGGTCTGATGAAGATGGGAGCTCTGCTGGTGAACAGAGTGGTGTTCCCAGGGTAGCATCCCTTTGAGGCCAGGTTTGGTGACTCAGGAATCCAGCAAATTACGAGTCCCAGCCCAAATTTGCATCGCCTTCCTGCAGCGTGTGCAGTGAAGCCATGTTTATTTGCACGGACCGGTGAGCTGGTGCTGTGCAGGGATGCCAGGTGCTGGTGAGGGTCTCAAGAGGCAGTTTAGCTCTCTGCTCTGTGGATTGAATTTGTGTCCTCACACAGCCTTGTAACACCGAACGCTCTTCTAACGTCTTCCATGTAGGCACAGCACTTTCTCATCCACACCCTTTGCATGTAGCCAGGGTCCCAGCCACTTCCTGAAGGATTTTGGCTGTGTCTAAACTGCAGAACCAAGAGCACTTGTCTCCTGCATCCCCATCTTGGTTCTCGGGAAAAGACTGTGGCTCATAGCATTTTTCCTCTCTTTCCCTGGAAGGCAAACAAGGATGCGTAGGAGGAAAGGAGACACTTTTATCTCATAAAACCTTTTATAAAGTCAGCATGCAGTTGTCATCATCCAAGTACAGCTGTACCATGCAATATCTTGATGGCCACCTGGCTGCAATCACTTTACAGGGCTGATGGTGTGTTTACGGATGCATCCTCGAGTGCTCAGGGGTCAAGATGCTCAAATATCAGCTCTTTCTTTAAATGCTGACATGGAGTCAGGAAGAGCAGCATGCTCTTGGAATTGATATGTGCCTGTCGTCATTCCCCCAGCGCACAAGGCCATGGCCTGTGTGCAGCCATCACCCTGCAGAGGTGGCATCCCAGCTGGAGAGATCTGAACTGTGGCACCGAGAAGAAGGCAGTGGCCTTGCCATTTATGCAGACTTGGGATGTCTGTGGTTCGAGTCATGGCTCCGGGGTGTGGAGGTGGCACTGCATGTGCAGCCACGGCAGCTGCCCCTCAGAGAGCCCGCCTGCAGCCTGGGCATCCCTGGCATCGCTGTGCTGCCCCATAGTTTTAAAACACAGGTGGTTTGTGAGAGGAAAGGAGGTCCTTTGCAAGTCCATCTCAGAATCCTCTCCTACGCAGGTCTCTTGCCACATGCGAAACATGCTGAGCAGACTTAACTGACAGAGGAATGACATTTTTGCTTTGTTCATTTTATTCCTCTTCTGCTGGATGTTTGTGTCATATGCTTTCGCTTGTGCTGCCTGGTACTCGCCTTGTTCTGTGCAGTCCACCCGAGGAGAGGGGAAAAGGGAACGTGAGCAGCTCCACCGAGATTTCCCCACCTTTAAGTCTAAAGGGGCTGCCCAGAAACCTGCTGAATTTGGGGACCATAAGTTAAAGCACTGGTGATGCTAATAATAATGTTAATTAAAGTATTTTATACTTTCCACCCCCCCCCCCCCCCCCCCAGATTCATTGAAGGAAACAAAATGGAAACAATTTCAAGAAATGCATTTCGTGGCCTTCGAGACCTGACTCACCTGTAAGTTATTTAACACTTAGCAGAGTAATTTGTACTTGAACAAAACACTTCTGGGGGACTGCTGGTTTTTCTGCTACGCACAAAACCTCCCTTTCCCTCTGTGCATCAGCTTCCCCCTGCTGTCAGCAATGTGCCCTCCACAAATTAAAAACTGGCCTTAAAAAAATTCCTGCTTGGGCAGCACCGCGGTGTGTTCGGCTGCCTGGGCACGCTCGCGGCTGGTGCCGGGGTGCGGCTGTCACGCACAGGTGCTGCACTGGTAGCACCACCACACTGCATACTCGTGATTAACATTCCTGTTTCTTTTCGGCATGCTCAGCGATTGCACTGTGTGCTACATTTGCACCTGGGCAGTAAAAAACTTTGTATCTTTTACCTTTATGTGAGCTTCAGGCAATCTCCATTCCTGAATGAGAATAATTTGTATGTGCCTGTAACTATTACCAATGCCAGTGGCTGGACAGTACTAGATAATTACTGACCTGTAGGTGAGCTCAGACTTAGTAAGAATCAGCCAGACAAGAGATAAGCATTGATACTAAGCTCTGATTTTCTTTTCTAGTTCTTTGGCCAATAACCATCTCAAAGCTCTGCCAAGGGATGTCTTCAGTGATTTAGATTCTTTAATTGAGCTGTAAGTAATGAGAATCTTTCTATTGACTGCCTGCTTCTGTCACTCTGTTACTCTGAGTTTTACGTTCTGGGTTTGTGAGGTGCCGTATCTGGTATCTGCACAGAAAAGAAATGTGTGTTTTGTTGTTCTAGCTTTTCTCTTTTTAAAATTGTTTACTTGGCAGCCTCCTCTAAAAGAACTGTTTCTCAAATCCCTGTTGCTTCTTGTGATGCTGTACATAGCTTGTGTTATTGTACTTCTTTCTGATGTTTCCTATGAATTGTTTTTTAGGGAAAGGGAGACAATGAGTTTTAGAGCTACAGTTTCTCTGAACGTTTTTTCCTGTTGTTGTTGCATGTATTCCCTGAGATTATCTTAGTAAAAGGCATTCATTAAAAAAACCCAAAATGCTTTTTTCTTGGTTTTGTGCAGTTGTAGCACATTGCTGACATACTGTCAGTGTTTTCTTGATGTAACTGAGCTGCTAGTCAGCTTCCCCTATTTTTGGCCTGGCTCTTCCAAACAGCAAAGTGTAATTGTAAGCCACAAAGATTGCCAAGGGATCGAAGAACAGGTACAGTGTTGAAATCGCACATACATTAGTAGGGGGAGGTCAAATTGACTCCACATCAGCAATGACTTGAAAAATAGAAGCCTTACATCTGTATTTTAATGTAATGCAGAAACAGTACCAGCAAGGCCACTCTGTCAACCAGCGGTACTGGAGTAGTTCAGGGAAGGAATGGGATTTATCTGTGTCAGCGGTAAATGGTGGGAATGGGGGTTGCAGCAGACAACCAGACTGTCAGAATTTATTATGTTACAGTCCTAATCCTATGAAAACTTATAAGCGTGAGTGACTTCAGACGTGAATCACAGTGCTCTATTACTACGACTACGTGTGAGCGTATTTCCTAGATTGAAACAGTTTTTCCAAGGACAGCACTCGGTGAAGGAGAGTCCCTAGTAAGAGACTCCCAATAAAACTTAAGAAACTTCCTTGTTCTCAGTTCAAAAACGATTAAAGGCTACTGAGATATTTTTAAATTCAGCATGTCAGGGTGATAACAGTTCTGTAGTATTCATATTGCTATCAACCTTTTCAAATATGTTTATTTCTGTGTGTTTTTTTAGAGATTTAAGGGGAAATAAATTTGAGTGTGACTGCAAAGCCAAGTGGTTGTTTTTGTGGTTAAAGATGACAAATTCCACTGTTTCTGATGTCCTGTGTATTGGTCCAGCAGAATATCAGGATAAGAAGTTAAATGATGTGACAAGTTTTGATTATGAATGCACCACTACAGGTATTCAGAATGTATATTTCTAAGCACACTACAAATGGTTAAATATCAGAAGTTTAGAATATACCCTTTCGCTTCTATAAGCATGACCTGGGGGGAGGAAAGGGTTACATACAAAGCACTTCTGAGTACTAGAACAAGCATAAAATGGGAAAATTACATTTGGAAGCCGAAGTAAGTACCGAGTTTTTATTTGGATTAAGTGATAATGGGAGAAGAGCTCTGAGTATTCATATTCCAAAAGACTTGATTATGACTCACTTTGTGACTTAATTTTCATCACAGAATGCTTTCTATTATCTGGAATAAGGCCATATAGTTATGGCAGATGAGCTTCCAAAAATCTCTGCATTTCACAGAAAGCAATGAAAAGAAGTTCAAATGATGTGGCTATATCTGTTATTTTTATTCAATAGGCCACGATTTAATAGCATCAAATGTGGCAGCAATACTGCCAGCAGTTCTTCATGGAACTCCATTAAATTAGAAATGTCCAATAATGTTCTGACTACTGTCTTGTTTAGGATCTTGATTTTTATTTTAGGTAATGTAAAGCATGCTGAAGGAAGTGAAGAGAAACTTGCATGTGGTTGTGGTTATGCTTATACTTTGTGACTGAACAGCCGTAGTTACCTGTCTTCGAATGTAGTCACATCATATAACTGAGAATATCAGCTACGAGTATTCTTTTTCATCTTTCATGTATGTGATATCAGCACTCTGCCTTTTTTCTATACAGTAATATCAGAGGCATTCAGGTTCTCATCTGTCGTTAAGTCAGTCATCATTATTAAAAGACAATAGAAAAGTTGATTACTATTAATGTGAAATGAAGTTTCAGGACAAGGTATGAAAGGTAACTGAAGGGCAATATGTAAAGGGAAAAAGAATGAACTCAGAATTTAAAAATCTGTCAGAAGAGCAGCAGAGGTAAAGTGCGATAATCTGCTACATAAAAGGATGTCAAAGCAGGAGAGCAATGTAGCTTAGAACAGTACCAAAGTTATGTTCCTGTGTCTGCCAAATCACCCAGATGCAAAAATACAAAGTAAAAGCAGACATTTTTTTATTTCAGTCTGGTTTAAGAAATTGCATAGCACTAACTGTGCAAGACCAAGCCTTATTTACCTGGTCCTCAGACCTATACTGACCTACCTGCCCTCTGTCATCTCTTAGATGACATCTCAATAGAAACCTATCTGTACATTTGCAACAAGCAAAATTCACCTGTAATGTTAGTCCCTTTGTCTGCTGTAAGCAAAATTACATCAAGCATAAATCTAATTCCACATGCTAAGGTGTTAGGTGGTGCAAGGATTGCCCAGCTAAATATTTGCTCAGATGCCATCAGAGAAGTGCTCTCCCAGCACAGCACATAGCTGTAATACATTCTTCAGACTGTAAAGGGTGTTTTCAAAGCAGTTATTCTCTGGCTGCTGTGAGGGAGGGCTGTGTGCCTAACCCGTCTGGCCTGGGGGTAGGAGCAGCAGGCTTCTCAGAGCTCCAGTGCTTGGTGGAAGTGGAGGATGCAGAATACGTGGAGCTCTGGCGTCCTTACAAAGTGTCCGAGAGGGACAGACTGCATGCAGAAACGAGCCATAAGAAAAAACAGGGATAAGTAGAGCAGAAATGCAAATCTTCAGGAGTGTGTCACCTCTGAGACAGCTTCACGTCCCCTGCACTGAACTGGAAGCTACCTTGCTGAAGCTGTAGCCTGCTGGTGGCCTTGGTGGTCTGCGGTGTCAGGCCACAGCTGATTTTTTCTTCTCTGCCATTGCCTCCCCAGATCCAAAGGGAGTGTAAATATGCCCACATGCATTCCTTGAGGACTGATTAGTCACAGACTCGGGCTTGTACCATACTCTGCAGTACAGCAACATCCCCTGTAGGTGTATTCCCCTTTCCTGCTCGGCGACAGGCAGCCTCTCAAGCCTCTTTCATTCATGTCAGTCTTTAGTATCATATTTCCCTCCTTTGCCAGGCAGGATCAGGCTTTCCGTCACTTCTGGTCTCTGGTACTCTGTGTTGAGCATAACTTGGATGTAGAATGTGGCAACAAAGCAGTTTGTTGGGTAAAATGTGCATCTCAGTGGCTCCAGCGAACTGCTACTATGGTAACAGGAGGAGAGATGGAAAGAGGGTGCTGCCAAATTAAAAAAAAAAAAGAGCCAAAGAACAAAGTAGTCCTATTGCTTCTTCACAGAGAAAGCAATTCATAGTGCTGGTGATCTGCACTTTTAACTCTTTGTGATAGCTTCTCTCTTTTCCATTTCCTCACAGCTTGCATCATGGAAGCACGTTAAGCTGTTTCACTTCGTTTCTTGTCTTTCTCCCGCAACAGTGTGTGAGGGGGCTGTGCTGTGGCTGTAAGCACGTCAGGGGAACCTGTCATTACTTTCAGGAGACTGGAAAACGGGCATCGTGCTCCCACAGTTGCTGGAAACAGGCTGTGTGCATGCCTAGACCTTGCTTTGCCCAGACGTGCTGGCAGGGATCATCCTACCGAGCTCTGGAATCTTGGTTTCCCCTTTCTTTACCCAGCTGGGGCTGCCTTGAAGAGATGGTCTTCTCTTTCCCTGCTGCCTGGAAGGAAGGTGCTCCTGTGCAGGAGATTACCTGTGCTGCTGTGGTGGGAGATGGGAAGGGATGGGTAACACTCCCTCATAGCGCTTCCAGCTCCCGGGTAGCCTCACCTGGAGCAGAAATCTCCACTGCAGGGAAGACGGGATGTGAGGAGAGGAGAACCCAGTCGTAGGATGCAGTTTAGGAGCTGCTGCCCAAGCAGATCATCGCTCCCTTTAGTGTCCTGCAGTGTTCCCCATGTGATGCCCCTCTGCTGTGCTAGCATCAGCGCTCCTGTGTGCTGGGATCAGCCAGAGCAGGGGCTGCTGGAAGGGAAATCAGCCCAACCACCAAGGTGCTGGGTCCCTCACCCATCATGGCTGATGCCAATCCAGCTGCAGAGGGAGTGGAGGCGGCGCGGTGGCTGGAGGCTGGGAGGACCACCCCAGCCCTCGGCTGGCAGAAAGCAGGTTAAACCCCTGTGTCCTGGGGCTGGGAGAGCAAAGCTGTGCATCAGGGCGAGAGGGAGAGCAGGACAGCCGTGCTGCTGACGGGCAAAGCGAGGGCCACATCCTCATCCTTCTCCTGTTGGGAAGATGTTGGGAAACCCCCACCCCCCAGCGCAGTATTTACTGTACAAGCCCTTCTAGCATTAAAGCAAGGCATGTGGACCTGCCTGTAAAACTAAATGGAGTCCCTAAGATGTAGATTTTTGGCAAGCCTGATGTGGCAGCACCTCCTTACTTTGTAACCCTCTTCTGCATTAGTCTGGTATTTCTGACTGGTGCTAAAACCAGTGTTTATTGCTTTTTACTGATTATGACTGCTTTTGTTACCCAATTTCACTCATGCAGTGACATAAAGAGCCCAGTGACAGGTACCAGTAAAAATAGCTGTGTTAACACTGAATCATTTCTGAATGAGCAGTGGGTATTAACACACAGACTGGTTTGGTTTAATTCACAGATTCCCTCAAAGTGTTTTACAACTGTTCAGATTTCAGGATACGTCTTTTTCAGGATTAGTTTTTTCGGGTTTTCTTCTCAAGATTTAAAAAATACTTTGATTTTCTATGACTGTATCTGCTATTCTCCCATTCTTAGCTACCTTTGATGATTTATGACTTGACTATTACTTTCTGCATACTTCGGTGTCAGTTTTCTCCAGTCCTTTTATTTTCCCAGTGAGAATAAAGATAACTTTCTTGTTCTCCTACCAGCATTTATGAATCAAGCCCAAACTCTATTTGTAATAGTCCTTCAAAGAATGGAGACTGTCATTTCTTTCGCAGCTGTAGAATCTGCTCTGTTTGTTTAATGGTAGTCATCTATCTTTATTCTCCGGAAGTGTAACTCCTCAAGGGCAAGGCTTTCAAGCATGCAGAGACAGAGAGTTCTTCATTCAAAAAACAATTATTTCATAATGCACCAAAATGAGGGACTCGAGTGAGGACTTAATTACCATTTCATCAAAATCCCTGGATGCCCAGGCCCTTCCAACGTAGGAGTGCGTGATGAAGGCATGTAGCAAATGGAGCTTGAAACAGAGCGGTGTGTGGTTCTGCAGAGAAACGCCATCACGGCAGAAGATGCATTTCCTTTTCTATATGTCTGTATCCATACATCACTTCAGCGCAGGCCCTTCTGCCACATTCTAGATCCAGGCACTGGCTTTTCTTTGTCAGCTCTGCTATACCAGTTTCTTTTCCTGATAATAATGACCTTGCCCAGCTGCCAGGCCACAGATCAAATTCAGACCCAAGCCTCCTTGCTTTGCCCCAGATTGGCTCTTTGCTGACTGCTGACTTCACCCAGGGTGAATTTTAGAGTTTAATCTACAAAGCCACTTAGATTTTAAGGCAAAATCTTGAATTTTGGAGTTACACTCCTAGTCTTTACAGGTTGCTTCAACTCCTCAGTCTTAGTGTCTAGGATAAGTTTTCCACTGGATAGTAGTTTGCAGGTTGGTTGTATTTTACGCCTAAACTACTTTACAATGCCCCGTAAAACGTTATGTTAACTGAGGTTTTGATTACACCATTTTGTCTATGGTCTAGCTGAAATGGGGTTATCCCCAGGCAAACTTCAGATATCATTTCACTTTCTGCCTGGTTTAGCATAACACAAATTGCTAGTGATTAAATTTGCATGACTTAAGAAGCTATTGGACTTCAGCTGGAAGTTGCTGTCTCTCAGCTTGAAAGTGATTCTAGCAAGGCCATTTCACTTGACGGGAAAGCAACTTCCAGCTGTGGGGAAAGAGACTTCTCTCTCAATAGCCTGATTTCATTGATACCAGCCAGCCTAGCTGGAAAACCTGATTTCTGCCACTGTTAACCTATTTGATCTCCTTGGCAACTCTATTTCCAGAGGACGGTTTATGACGCCTAAAGCAGGAGACGCTTTCCCCTGTTGCTGCATGCCTAGTGTGAGCGCCTACACTTCCATGGTAGTGTTATATACAAAATCCAGGATGTTTCACTCATTTTTCAGTGTAAATCATTGTAATGAGCCGCAGACCACTTACTCTGCATTTCCAGCCAGGATGTATCCTAACTGTTGTAAATGTATGTTTCTAGATTTTGTTGTTCACCAGATTTTGCCCTACCAGTCAGTTTCAGTGGATACGTTCAACTCCAAGAATGATGTGTTCGTTGCCATTGCTCAGCCCAGCATGGAGAACTGCATGGTGCTGGAGTGGGATCACATTGAAATGAATTTCAGGAGTTATGACAATATCACAGGTATATGAACACTGGGATTCCAGGCATTGATGAAGTGTTGGCGTTTCACAAAGATGATATTCATAGATGGGACCAGCTGATGGTTTCTGTCCTGAATCTGTGTTGAATTTGGTAGATCGAAGTGTGTAATGTTTGGACATGAGTAACTTCATGGAGCGGTGCATCTTGTTAATGCACACACATTTAACCTGGCTGTAGGACACAATCTAGGCTTTTTTTGTCTGATCTTGAAAATTGTTTTGAAGGCACAAACACTTGCTGTGATTGTCACGCCATGGCCCAGCTTAGCACTCACTGCCTGAATCACACTGTGAGTTGAAGTATATGTTGAAGGAGCCCTTACTCTTGCCGAAGTGCCTGCGAAATAGAATACAAAAATACTCTACTGCATGTAATAGGAAATAGGTCTGGAGGATGCTTCTAGGGTAGGCTGGCCAGGAAAGCGTGTTTCACAGCTTAAGGTGACATAGAGATACTTAAACCGTGGTTGTTACCTAAAGTCATGTGCTGTAAAGCTTTCATGTTTGCTTTCCATTTGCAAACATGCTGAATTAGCATCCTGGCCAGGTTGCTCATCAAACAAAAAGCCCATGTGGATGCCAGGTGATTTTCTAATGCTAACGACTGTTCTGTCCCAAACTGACACTCGTGGTGCTCAGTTATACCACTACAGCAGGGACAGAGTCTTTATTGCTGCTATACACTGCCCAATTTCCCAGATACTTCAAGCTACTGGTTCTGAAGACTCAGGAGCTAAATTTATCCACAGAGCAACCTTCCCTCCTGTTCCTTGTTACGTGTGATAAAGATTATTTTTCACCTTGCATTTTGGGAAACAAAGAATATGCTGTGTTGTCATCTGGTGTTGAAGCCTGCAAAGGCAGCAGGCACCTACCTCCTCAGATCAGCTATGTGTGTCACTGATGGAAGTTTACAAGATGCTACTCCTCCATCAGGAAATTCTGGAAATGAAAAGTTTTGCTTTTTTAGCTTTCATTGTATTTTGGTTGATTAGGGGGGAATATGTACCAGTGGATGTAAACTGAGAAGTCAGTGGCCCAAAGAGAGCTAACAGAGCTCTAGAAAAGCTCTGGAAATGAAATGTAGAGTTTGGGTCATTTCCAAAGGCAGCTGTCTTCTGGACGTATTTCACCTTCCTGTGAATGACGTGATCAGGAGACACTTCTGCTGGGGACTGGTGTGCTAGCTCCACACCCTGCCTACGTGCCCAGGCTCGTTTCTCGAACAACTGCCCAATGTTCCTGTGGGCCTGAGCTTGAGCTCTGGACTCTTGAATGTAACTGAGAGATTTTGCCAGGGGACACAGGCACATAAAGAGCCTCTTGTGGAGCCTAAAAAGTGTTTTGTCGAGCTCAGGAGCTAGCTATGTGCTCTGTGGGGAGTTTTATTGCTAACTGTGTGCTTGGCATTCGGGTATCTGAGTTTAGCCCTTTACAACATGGGCTTACAGAGCTGAGCTAGTTGTCGAGATTGCCTTTGCAGTCAACACGCAGAGAACAGGCATTGCTGTCCTCTGCAAAAGGAGACATCCAGGCTGGGTGAAATCTTTTCTGGAGCGCTTCTTAACTAAGTTAGTCCAGAAAGAGCCTGGATGATCAACTCGAGCGTTCATGTCTACGCTGCAGACAGATACCTTATGGTACTTGAGATGAATCCCCCACCTCCTGCACTGGGAGGGTTGTAGATCATCCCAGGCTGGCTGTGAAACAGCTACGGGTAGGGGACGAGCAGAGGTGCCGGAGCAAGTCTCCTGTAGTGACTGTGACCAAGCACGCACAGGGGAATCTGTGTGGTTATGGTTCTGCTTCAACGGTGCACTTCAGAGAGGAATTCTTCTCTTCTCTTCTTCCAACAAAACCTTTTGCAAACAGTCTAATTGTTACTTTCCTGACGTGTAGTGTATAGTGACTTGACATTCTCAGAATGGGCCATAACCTGATCTGTTCTAATCTGACAACTGCAATATTCCTAAATATTTCTAGTTTAACATAATCTCAGGAATACTTAACAGAAACAACATAATTAGATTTATCTTTTTCATCCTGCTGTCAGGTGATATATCCACAAGATGCATTGATATTTCTATTTACAGCAGAAAAAGCTGACTCTGGCCCTCTTGCACCAAGAGAAATAGACTATATTTCATTCTTCTAGTTAAGCTGGAAAGATGGACATTCAAGGAATAAGAGAATTTCAGCTGCCTACTGAGTCATGAGATGACAACTCTTGATATTTTGCAATAATAAAATTTTGCTTAAATAATTGTTTTGGATATTAGGGGGCATGTGTTTGAACAAAGAAAGGAAGAAAAATTATTTTGGATAAAAAGGAATGAGCATTTTAGGGTGGATGAAAAGGAATGAGCATTTTAGGGTGCATCATACTTGCACAATTTGAGGGCTGTGACATTTCCAACATTTGAAGTCATCTTTCCAGTTATTGGGGAGAAAAAATCATGAAAAGAAGCTCTGATGGCATGTAGCAGAAGGCAAAATTAGGAGATGGTGTGACTTTAAAAAAGGGGAGGGGTGATTTTGGTAATCTTTCTGTGGCTCTAAGGGTGCTTTGTACTGTGCTAATATATATATATATATGCTTTTTTTTTTTTTTTTCCTTTGGGCTATAGGTCAGTCCATAGTGGGATGTAAAGCCATTCTTGTTGGTGACCAAGTCTTTGTGGTGGTGGCACAGCTCTTTGGTGGCTCACACATTTACAAGTATGATGAAAGCTGGACGAAGTTTGTCAAATTCCAGGATATCGAAGTATCTCGCATTTCCAAGCCAAATGATATAGAACTTTTTGAGATAGACAGTGAAATGTTTTTTGTCATAGCAGATAGCTCTAAAGCAGGTTTGTCAACAGTGTACAAGTGGAATAACAAAGGATTTTACTCATACCAGTCCCTTCATGAGTGGTTCAGGGACACCGATGCCGAGTTTCTTGATATAGATGGGAAGTCACATTTAATCCTCTCTAGCCGTTCCCAGGTTCCCATTATACTCCAGTGGAACAAAGTTTCCAAAAAGTTTGTCCCACACAGTGAAATCCCCAACATGGAAGATGTCTTGGCTGTGAAGAGTTTCAGGATGCAAGATAGCCTATACATCACACTCACGAGATTCATCGGTGACTCCAGAGTTATGAAATGGAATAGCAAACAGTTTGTGGAGATACAGGCTCTTCCATCCCGAGGAGCCATGACGCTGCAGCCTTTCTCCTTCAAGAACAATTACTACCTAGCCTTGGGAAGTGACTATACCTTCTCCCAGATTTACCAGTGGGATGGTGAAAAGAAGATCTTCAGATTATTTAAAGAAATCTATGTGCAAGCACCACGGTCTTTCACAGCTGTGTCAACGGATCGAAGAGATTTTTTTTTTGCCTCTAGTTTTAAAGGAAACACTCAAATATTTGAACATATCATCATTGACTTGAGTTTATGAAAAGCTGCTGGAGTGAAATTTGTGTAGAATGACATTTATACACAAACAAAACAAAAAGAGACCTTTCTAAAAACAGGGTGCACCTATGGAGTATGATGACATTTTCTGAACTTTTAAAACTTGCATATTAATCAGGGATTGCATTTACTTGGTTACTGCATGACATGTCCGTTCTATCCTTTTTCAAAGATACATTGCAATCTGCAGTCATTCAGAGGAGAGTGCAGTGCATTAGGATAAATGTTGACATCTAAAAGAATAACCTAAATTTTATGCAGAAAACTACCCTGAATTGAATATCTCATAAAGTGAAGAGTAAGCCATACAAAGCATAGAAATGATCTTGACTCTTAAACTAACGTGTTAGTAATGATTTTAAGACTAGAGCCAGTTCTTCACAGTTGCCGATGAATTGTGAAAGTAAACAGTAATATTCCAGAATACACTTTATTTTTGTTTCTTGAGGTCTGTCTTCAAAATCTGCCTTTGTGGTTTATAATAGGTCTGGGGCATCATTTTAATTCATTGTAGGTTAAAGGGAAAGTAAAAACCTATTGCCATTTTTCTTCCATTATTCACTATTTCAGCAACAAACTGTGCATAACAAGTAGCCCATCCCACAGTAACTGGGTAGGCAGGAAAAGAAGAGTATGTCACTTCTGGAGCAAATAACAGAGTTCTGCATGGTGCCGTGAATGAATCAACTACAAATTCCATCCACTTTCTGGTTTAATAGGTGTCCCAGAAATCCCCCCCATTTTGCCCTAGTTCATTGTTTTCCTGATGATCCCAGTAGATTCTGGGGTCTTTACTTTAAACAAGTAAATCTGTTGTGATTTCTCACTCTAGAAGGCACAGCTTAAGCTTAGCCTGAAACAAACACTATATTCATGTCCTCCATGCTGTAGCTCCTCTGCAATGAGATGATCTATTCTCCAGTGTTCCTTTCTCAGTACAGCTCACGAGCCATAAATTCAGGTTTGGGTCATCACAAGCTGTTTTTGGGAAATCCTGCTTCTGGCTGAGATCTAAATATGACTCCAGTATCGCTGAGTCTTTTGAAACGAAGGCAGCTGGAGCTGCTTCAGGTTAGAGCTAACCCTGCCTCCAGGAAGGATTTCCTCTTGCTGGCTCCGGACTTTTGCCAGGTTGCCAATCCACTGAAGGGTAAGCAGGATGACGTGAACAGACCGTGCTGTGTTGGTGTTTTGGGTGGCTACAGGCTAAGGCATTCAGTCAGCCTAAACAGGGCAGTCCTGGCACACAGAGTCTCTTGTCAGGATAAGAGCAAGGCGCCATTTTCCTGTAAAGGCGCTCCACCGTCCTTACTCAACAAAATTGTGTATCAGAGCCCCCAATTGTTCACTTACACAACATGTTTCTTTACATTTTCATACCACTTAGCATATGAGGGTTGTTTTATTATGTCTTGCTGCTGCACTGCTGCATTGCATAATAGGGAGGCTTTGCGTAAAGCGGGCAGAGCAAAGGAAATTGTCCTTTATTCGTTCATACTCAGGGCTATCTCACCTTCTGTGTGCTGAGCGAGCTTCACATTTTTGCCCTGGACATGTGAAACATGGCCTATTATCACAAACAGAGATGTTCACATAGGCTTTCCAACATCCAAGCTGCAGGAGGATTACGCACAAGGACTCCTGTGAGGAGCCCTAACCTACCAGTGACCTGACACATCACAGCCTTCCCTAACTTTTGCCTCACTGCTATGAAATAAAATTACTGGTCTGTCAGAGACATAACTAATTTTATTCAGTTTTTAAATTATGTGTTAGGGTTTTTTTTTTTCTATGGACATGCTCATTCTGGTTTTATTTTTAATCACGTTGGCAACTTCGCCCATCCAGCTGCCTGAACTATTGAGCGCTGCCCTCCAGATCCCAGTGTGGTGTCAGTCCTGGTGCTTCAATCAGACCAGTAGATGCAAACCAACCCTCTGCAGCAGGTTTTAGCATTGCCTCTCCCAGGATTAAGCTAACAAATCCGACAAAATGAAGAGATTACTCATGTGTCTGACAGTGAACACACTTTCATGCCACGTTCCCAGTTTACTTTTTAAAGCAGGTATGGCTGGCAAGCAATGTTTCTTTAACCTGTGTTGTGGGAAGGCATTTTGTATTATTTCTCTGCTAAGAGTGCATGTTTAAATAGAGGCAGATTTTCTGATGAGGAGGGGCATTTCTCAGTGCACCAGGACTTTCTTTCAGGGCTGTGAGTACTGTTCCCTCAGCAAGGGGCACCACTCAGAGCTAAAAGCTGGTTTAGAGAAATTGGATCTTGGCATTTTTTTCTTGAAGGGAAGCAAGAGGATGGTGGGAAAGAGCTTGTGTATCGCATACCAGGAGATTGTACTGTTTCGAGAGCCAAGGGGATTTTGAGACTTGGCTATCAAGTTGAATTAAATTTAAATGGTCTCTGCAGAGGCAGGCTTAATAAAGAGGATAAAGTGATCCACAGGAGTCTAGCTCGTTCACACAGGACCAGAAGAAGAAAGTGAGGGAAATGAATTCTGCAGGCAGGCTGCTGCTCCTGCCGAGTAGCTGTGTTGGGTGGTCAGAAAGCCCAACTTTGCATCCCTCCTGGCTTCAGGAGGCGCCTGGAGTCGGACGCCAGCCTGTCCTGCTGAGTTAGTGCACAGGAGGTCAGAGCAGCTAAGAGGGCAGGCAAAGAGCACCACTTGAAGAAGAAAAGGTTATCGTACATTTCACAGGATTAAACAAAGGCAGGGTCTCAAAAAGCCTTGTTCTGCTCTTTCCCAAGGAAAAGCCTTTCCAAATGCAACAATGGTTTTGTCTCCGTAGCCTATATTGTGTAATGGAAATTGTTTTGAATACTAAATAAACCATGCATAGCCATAATTTATTGCAATTGTTAAGACCATCAGGACAGCGAGAAAGGATAACAGAACATGCCACCTGGTAATTTTTAATGTATTCTAAAATATATACAACTATGTAAAGAACAGTAGTTTATATAAGCATAGATTTAATACGATGTGATAGCTACAGTGGGAGCATTTTAAGGCTGTATATACATTGAGCTTTTTTAGTAAAGAGGAGCTGATGCAGTCTATGCTAGACACGTGTGTACTCTTTCAATGTATGAATAAAATGTAGTTAATGAGATTAATAGTGGTGCGTTGTGCATGTTAAATTATCCATGCTGTGAAGATCCACACTGCCAGAGGGATGTACAAGGTGTGCAAACGGGTCCTTGTCCGTTCATGATCGGTTTTGGCTTTTGAAAACGTGGAGGAAGCTGTGCTCGGCCTCATTAAATTCAGTTTCTGTGCCTGAGGTAGCTCGGACCTCCAAGGTTTTGCTCTTCCCTGGCTTTCCCCTTCACTCTTTCCTTACACCCCATCTAGTGTCACGAGGATGTAATGCAGCTATTACTACGATTCCCGGTTAACGGGGAACTCGGTTGTTTCCTTCCTTTCTTTCTTACCACAAAACCAAGAGGTCTTCATAAATAATTTTCAAAAGATACTGAAGTGGGTTTATTACATGCAGAGTGGATAAGAATCAAGCCCAAAAATGAATCCCTAGACTTTCAGATCTTTGCTGTGAGGTCTCTTAAGATTTGTTAAATTTTACTGAATCATTGGCATTTACTCTGAGATTGCAAAAATAAATATAAATCTATCAACAGTGAATACATTTTACTTAAAGAAATCCTTGAGCATTATCCACTGATCCTGCCAGTCACTAATGCTGGGGATAATTCCTCTTGTTTTCTTTCTTCAGAAACAGTGCGATTCTCTGTAACTAATTACAGGCTCGTGCAATCAAAGAGATGTCCGCTGTACCATAACGGGGTGCAGTTGGTCTGGGACCATTGCTTTCCTTTTGGGTATTCCACCTTTTTATGAGTCGGCAGCCCTTGTGGCGTGGTATCGTGGCTGCATTCAGCTTGAGCCCTCAGCACAGGAAAGACATGGACTTGTTGGGGCGGGTCCCCAGAGGGCCACAGAAATGATCAGAGGGCTGGAGCACCTCTCCTGTGAAGAAAAGCTGAGAGACTTAGGGCTGTTCAGCCTGGAGAAGAGAAGGGTCCAGGGAGACCTTATTGCAGCATTTAAATACTCAAAGAAGGCTTGTCAGAAAGATGGGGACATAGTAGCGCCGGTTGCGATAGGACAAGGGGTAATGGTTTTAAGCTAAAAGAGGGAAGATACAGACTAGATGCAAGGAAGAAAGTTTTTACAGTGAGGGTGGTGAAACACTGGAACAGGTTGCCCAGAGAGGTGGTAGATGCCCCATCCCTGGGAACGTTCAAGGCCAGGCTGGACGGGGCTCTGAGCAACCAGATCTAGTTGAAGATGTCCCTGCTTATGGCAGGGGGGAGTTGGACCAGATGACCTTTAAAGGCCCCTTCCAACCCAAACCATTCTACGAAGACCCATATCACCTCTTTCGACCCCACCCGCAGACTGTAAAAAAATGTATCTACCCCTTGCCTCCCTGTCAAAGTGCATCACACCTCTCTGTGAATTATTCCAGGGTGGGCACTGTGCAACTCCTGATGCTTCCCTTCAATATTTTCCTCACCCAGAGCCGTGATGTTAGGTTCAGATTGATTTTGCTGTGCGTGGCTTTGTAAGGAACTATGTCCAACATGCAATGTATGCAGCTACCCACAATGTACGCGTATGGCTCCAAACCATCCACTCAGACCCAAAAATAACAGAATTTGCCTAGTGCAAACGTGGAGAATCTTCCATGGACCTAATCTTCCAGCAACTTTCCTCCCATGCAAGGTGTTGCAAAACACCTCTGCAAACCATCATGCAGCTCTGTGGCTAGAATGGCAACGGCTTATGGGCTGAGTGGTACTGGCAGGTGGATTATTGCAGAGGAATTAGAGGCATGAAGCTGGGTTAATTAACATTGAATATACAGCTGTGGGCTGGCTTCAGGGGCGGTGGGTTGGCTGACGTGGATAAGGTGCAGCTGTGGCTGGCTCCTGCTAAGTAGTTAAATAGCTCTGAGGTGTATGGAAGAGGAGCTCTGGATGAAGAGAGACCCAGAAGAAGCAGAGGGAGGAGAGTGAGTGCCCTGGGTGTAGGAGAGGCCCTGGGAGAAGCAGGGGCCCTGGATGAGGAGAGGCTGCCTGGAAGAGGAGCCCTGGATGAAGAGAGAGTCCAGATGCAGCAGAGGCAAGAAGCAGGGTGGACTGGCCTGCAGAGGATGAAGAAACAGCACGGACAGTAGATGAACTTTTGAAACCTTGTGGGGGGATGGTGGCTGTGCTGGGGCAAGACATGGGAACTACTTACTGAAGTTACCCTGGTACGGGATGGTAAAAGCCTTGTTGCAGCTGGCTAGTTTGTTTGTGCTGTGACAGATTATGTCTTTGTAGCCTTCATTTTAAATGCTTTCACAGTATCGGTGTCTTTTTTTTTTGTGGAGGATCTCATACCAGGTGACCAGCTGATTTTATCAGATTTTGAAGCCTGTTAGATCATTTAACTTAGAGTTTCTCAAAAAGAAGGCTGGACTGTATGGGGAATGCAAAAGGGCTTAAGGGGCTAGTTTCCAGATACTGGGGAAAAAAACCCCAGTGTTAGCAGCTTGGCTCCATTTCTTCTGGGTTGGGGTGTGAAAAAAAAGTCCCAGTAATTCCTGGCTGTGAGCATTGCTGCAAAGAGGGAGTAGTGGTAGCAGCTCAGGTCTGTAGGCCAGGAGTGAATGGGGCTTAGGGAGGGTGAGTGGGACTCTTGCAGCTGTTCCTTACACCTTTGCCTTCAGCTTGACTTTTCAAAAAGACCCTGCTCTGCATTCCCCTTGCAATCTGCAGAGGAGTGACCATCCCTGCATTGCTCTTTGGGAATGCTTTTCTCTTGGTATCTTGCTGTGACTTTCAAGGAGAAACAGAAAATTTCAGTGGAAGATTTGAAGAAGGTGGCTAACAGGTGGAAAAAACCATTCATCTAGCAAGGATAGAGAAACTGTGGGAGGGTAGGTGGAGAAATGGTGTGAATTTGAAGCTCATGTTTGAGCTAGAAATCATAGCCAGGATATCACTGACTTTTGGGGCTGCAAGCACACATTGCCAGCTCACGTTCTGCTTTTCATCCACCAGTACCCCCAAGTACTTCCCCTCAAGGCTGCTCTCAATCCCTTCATCCCCCAGCCTGTATTGATACCAGGGGTTGTCCTGACACAGGTGCAGGACCTTGCACTTGGCCTTGTTGAACCTCCTGAGGTTCACATGGGCCCACTTATTGAGCTTGTCCAGGTCCTTCTGGATGGCATCCTATCCCTCAGGCATGTCAGCCACACCACACAGCTTGGTGTCATCTACAAACTTGCTGGGGATGCGCTTGATCTCACTGTATGTCATTGTTGAAGGTATTAAACAGTACTGGTCTCAATACAGACCCCTGAGGGACACCAGTTGCCACTGATCTTCATCAAGTCATTGAGCTGTTGATCATTACCCTCTGGATGTAACCATCCAACCAATTCCTTATCCAATAGGCAGTCCATCCATCAAATCAATCTCTCTTCAATTTAGACAAAAGGATGTTGTGAGGGACCGTGTCAAAGGCCTTACAGAAGTCCAGATAAGTGACACCCATTGCTGCTCTTGCCCATTTTGTAGTCACTTTGTCACAGGAGGCCACTACGTTGGTCTTGGGAAGATTGGATGAGAAATTTCCATAGGCATCTCTTTGTTCCAGTTTTGCTATATCATTCCAGTTTTGTCATGTCAGTGAGGTGGTCTGGATGAAGTTTAGCAGAAACCAAGGGAAGCAGGTGACAGAAGTTTAATAAAAGTAACATTGAAGTAGAGATTAGAAAACTAGAGATGATGAGGCTGTAGACAAATGCTTTAGTCACCTCGAGGGAAACAAATCGCATTTTCTAAGCACAGAGATAATTCAATGTGAGATCAGGGAATTGGGGAGAACCAAAAAAATAAGTTTCTAAATAAAGGAAAAGAATAGGAGTGACAGTATGTAAAGTGTGAGTTTACTTAATTGCTGTGTGGAGTTAAGTATCTAAGTGGCTTTCCAAGGTCACTCAGAGAACGCAATCCACATCATTTTCCATTCCAGAGTCACCCTAGTTTATGCTTAATTAAACTATGCAAGCTCTGCACACTCTAGAAAATGCCCTTTTTATTACATTGTAGGCAATTTGCATTTCTGAAGGGCATTTGGGAACCATGACATCACCAGAATGAAGGGCTTCTGGTAGCATTGCTGCCATTTTTATTCATTTGCAATTGTTGACTTCTATTCCAAAGTTCATTTCTATTTCCTGCTTGGACATTAGCACTGGATTGTACAAGAATGCTCATTTTCCAAGTTCAATGGCTGTTTCAGTTCTTCTGACTCAGCAGCCCTTTGGGGCTGACTCATCCTCCAGCTGCAGGTGTGTCCTGACAATTAATTCTCCATTTTATTCCCATGAATGAAAGGCCGATGGGTCAAGAAAATACTCTCCACCTGCTGCTGGTGGGGTCAGTGGGGATGGAGCCTGGGCTGGCACATGAAAGGAGGGAGCAGCACTGCTCTCTGCATGTTGATGAATTTCTCTCTTCCAGTTCTTTCTTCTCTGGTCTTAATGGTATAGTAAATGGTTTTGCCAGTTTTACAGAAAGTGAAGCACCGGTGAGGCCAGGATAGTGCAGGTTTACTTGGGAAGCTTCTGAGAACAAGCTAGAAATAGAAAGGGGAAACAGAAGTTAAATCTGCAACTCTGGTTAATGGCATCTGCCTACTATTTGTTTGCAAACTCTGTAGCCCAGGGGTCTCGATGGATCCCCAACTCCTCCTGGTTCCTGCTGACAGCGTTTTCTGACTCTGCTTTGTACCATTAGCATCTGGGGAGAAAACTGCAGGCCTTTCATTTTTGAGGAAGGCTCATTACCATTATCTGTGTCTCTGTCACCTCGGGATCTGATTACAGTGCTGGGGTTGCACCTTGAGATCGTTACAATTAAGACTTAATGAAGTGAGTAACTACAGAGTCCCGCAGTTACTCCCCACCAACTTATAGCATCTACCTCTATCATAGGAATAGCTACCACCTGATTTTATTATTTTTAAAAAGTGAAACCTTGTATTTGGAGCTCATCCTATAAAATCCCACACAGCTCTCCTTCCGTATCACAACACAGGCTGGATGAGCTTGGAGTATGCTGCTGGCTGAAAATGGGTGCAGGTAGGAAGGGGGGGGGGAAAAATCACTACTTTTTGGGCTGAAATGTGATAAGGGAATTATGGGTGACAACTGTGTGGGGAGGGCTGTGCTCATGTCCATGCTGAATCCCAGTCCCACCCCACGCGACACTGCAAGTACAGAGGTGCAGGCAGCTGATGTGCCTGAGCCAGCCCACCCCAGCACTGTGAGAGCTCCACAGCTCCCATGTGGTTTACCCCAGCGTGCGTTAAGGATGTACCTGACCTAAGCCAAGAGAGTAAAATGAAATAGGAAGCGAACTGGCACTGTAATGTCTTCTCGCCACCTTTGGCTTGAAATGGAGTCTCCGTGTGTGCAGATGCACTTCCCAGTCCTGTGCTGCCCAGCTAGCAGCAAATAGCGATTGGTTCCTTTGCTTTTCTCAGATATGGATCAAGACAGGTTTGGGGGTAACATGGAAGGTAATAGAGAGTTTATCTCCCTTCAGCTTTTTTCTTTCCCCTTTGCCCCCCATTTATTTGCCTCTGTCCTAATCGCTGGGAGGTTATGATGTCTGACTCGCCAGACTTGAAGAACTGTATGCCATTTTCCCTTAAGTGACAGCTGAGATATTTATCTTTATTGTTGTCAGGAGACTTACGTCAACATGTGCAGGGCAGTTGAGGATAATTTTCCTTTTGATATTTTTGAGGGACTATCAATGAGGGCTAACTGGTGCAAATCCTGGCCCTCTGGTTTGGTGGATAGAGGAGAGCAAAGAGGTTCTTGTAGCTTGGCATCAGGCAGCTCCAGGACCCTTTTTCTCAGTAAGGAGAACAGCTTCCTCATAGCAGGTGCAGACAGAAATGCTAAACTACCTATCCATGAATGTAATGAACTAAAAAGCCTCTTTTACAAAAGATATTAACTTCGGTGTCCTGCTCCACTCTGGGATATTTTGTGACCAGGACTTTGAACATGGTACTGGTAGCCTCTATGTTGCTTGGCATGCAGGGGTTGTAGGAAGTATTTCTAAAATGCCTGGAGATTTAGTAGCAAGGGGCAGGAGGGGAATGCACTTGGGAATAGGTTACTTGCTGATGTGCTGACAGCTGTAGGGGTAGGGGGCTGAGAATTAACTCTTAGAATCTGGGAGTTCCTGAAGATGCTGAAAGCTCCAGGCTGCCAGGTGGAGCTGTAGGCATGTCTTTGTCATCTACCACAGGCACTGGGCCTTTTGGGGAGGTCCTTTTCCATGAGCACCAGAATGGAAGAATCCATTTGCAGTATGTGGACTGTAGCAAGCTGTGCAAGTCAAGAAGAACACTTTATAGTGAGGAATGCTGCATGTCTGCTGCAGTCATCAGTGGAGGCATGCTAGATTCCTTAGGAAAATAATGCAGGAGTGTTCACTTTTCCAGCGGTTATTCAATTACTTATTGGTGTTGTCCTTGGTGTTTTCTTCCCTGAGACTCCTCTTCCAGGTTTTATTTAGTGAGTTGAATATTAATTGTGTTTTCTACCACCTTTGCCCATGTTGGTCATGCCTGTGATAGGATCAGCAGAGGCAAGGCATTCAGGTATCAGAAAGCTGTTAGATCATGACCTCAGCCAAAATAGAAAAAGTCACAGAACAGCTGAGGTGGGAGGGGACCTCCAGAGGTCACCTGGTCCAACCCAGCTGCTCAAGCAGGATCACCTAGAGTCAGTTACTCAGGATCATGTCCAGAAGGCTTTTGATCTCTAAGGATGGAGACTCCCCAGCCTCTCTGGGCAACCTGTGTCAGGGCTTTGTCTCCCTCACGATGAAAAAGTTTTTCCTTTTGTTAATTTCTTTCCCTCATATTTAAGTCCTCCCTATGGAAGGAGGGCAAAGAAACATACTGCATATAACCACTTGCATAGAAAATCCAGCCATTCTCTGTTCCTCTTATCCTCATCAAAATGTGTATAGATGAAATCACTTCTGTGTCGTTTGCAGCACCAAAGTGTTCCTAAGTATAGACTTAGCTTAGTGACCTTGTAGTGAATGTCAGCAGTCAGTTAAGTCACCACTTAGCACTGACAGTGAAGCTATTTAGGAAGTAATGAGTTGGCACAGCACACTAACTTCTGGAATAACTGGGAGCTTGCTAATGCCTGATGCATGCCCCACGCAGTGGTATCATTTAGGGAAGAGTGTGAGTCACTCCTCTTGCTCCCAACTGCAGCCCAAGGCATTAAGTTTGTCTTCACTAAAAACATCTCAGGCTCATCCATGGGCTTCTTCCCTGCTGTACTTCACCTTCGCTTGTCTACACTGACAGCTAGCTTGGGATCTTCCCTTTCAATCCAAGAAGATCAACTGTCTGTAGTTATCCCTGAATACTGTGACATTGAGGTAAACACCAGAAAACCTATCTAGAGTCATAACAACAATGGCAAAATAGTCTTCTGCAAACTCTCTGATCTGAAATAGGTTGCTGCCAGGGTCTCCCCATGGGTGGGCTAAGGAGAATGCTTATTGGACCCTTTTTTAATTGTAAGAGCTTGGGTGGTAGGAAAGCTCAACTCTCCCCTATCCTGCAGGGAGATAGGGTCTGGTATCCCAGTCCTGGTGCTCCCCAGAGCCTACGCTTGGAAATGATAGATAAGCAACCCTCTTCATTCCTTGGAAATGATAGGTGATTGCTGGGCACAGGCAGCATCCAAGGGTGTGTGGGTCTTTGGGCAAAAGACAGTGTGTTGTAAGCAATGAATCTGAATCCCTCTGAGCAACAGAAAATGGGATGGGAGCTCCTCAGGGAGCGGCTCCTCCCACCTGGAGAGGGCACGGTGCATGGCAACTGCTCCTGCAGTTTGTTTTGTACAAAGCAAATTTCAGTCAGAAGCACCTAATTTACATGAGCAATTCAGCAAAAGAGACTGGAGGAAGTTTGCTCCAGTTTGTAAGGATGGGGTTTGGGCATCCCCTTTTTTGGTAAAACATGGCAATTGTTGCCCCCAAGAAACTAACGCGTGGCATGGAGTTACAAACCTTTTTCTGTGGGAAAGCAGAAAGCGTGCCTGGGTGCTCACAGCACCTTTCAGCACTCCCCTCTTTTTTGCAGCATCACCTTGAGTAGGTACTTGAATGTGCCACCTTGGTGTGCTGGCTGGTGAGCTTCCAGTTATGGGTGCTACCTCCATTAGGTATCATACCTGCATAGTTCTGTATTTTTCTTTCATGTTCTCAAATGAAGACCAGTCTTCTAACTGGTTCCTCTATGAAGATACAAATAAACTCCTGTGAGGAGTACACAGCTTCAGTCTGAGGCAGCTTCTCAGGAAGACAGACTACTTCTTTCACTGAGTTTGTTCTCTAGTGTCAACAAATCAAATATGAATTTGCTCAGTTTAAATATATTTTCAGAAAATCCACCACTGGATACATCCTATTACACAAGTGTATGAAAATCAAGGGAAAAATGATTAGGAAAGGTTTCTACCTTCTTTTTTTTTTTAATGTTTCTTCTCTCTGAAATCTTTCACATGCAGATGTTGATGGTTTGTCAAGCACATGAAAAACAGCTCAGTTTCTGGAGATGCAAGGAAATAGAATATTGAAGGAAATTGCAAAGAGTAGAAGCAAATGAAAGATCTTTTTCAATAATGTGCAAGGTTATGGACAACAAGGATATTCATGAACCCTCTAAAACTGAATGTAAAGCAATGAGACTATTCACCTTAACAAGAGTTTTCTTTTGTCTCTTTGTGTTTAACCCCAAGTGATTTGCATTGCCTCCCATGACAACAAATTAAATCCTCTGGAAATACATTTGCCTTCTGCTAGTAATATCTACCACAATAAAATATTTGACATTTATTGTCAAGAGCTGTATGGGAGACAGAAATTCAAGAAAGGTGAAAAAGAGCTATTGCACCATGTGCTTAGCACACCAAACTACTTAACCTCTTGTCTCTAGTCTTTCGCTCTTCAGGTCAGTCAGACATTTGAAGTATTGCCAAGATAACATACTCGTTTTGCATGGACTAGAGATTGCTCAGTAGTGACCTCTCTGCCCAGTTAAAGGCTGGACTGAAAAAAGACTGCGTGTCTCCAGGGATTTCTGCCTTGTCCTGCTTGGCTGCATACTGAGAAAGACCGTGCAGGTAGTGATTACCAGCAGGTTGCTAGATTCCTTTCAAGAAACAGCATGAAGGAACAACTTCAGCCGGTGTGCGAGTTGTGTTTGGTTTACTTATCAGCAGATGGCTAGGTAGGTAAGAGAAACGCTAAGAGCACAATGTCTGAACCATGTGATTGCAGCACAGTGGGGACCAGGAGGAATGGGAGGGGATGGAGGTTTGCCCATCCAACAGGGGCGCATGGCTGAGGCAGAGTACTGCACCAACACAGTGCTTCTGGGCTGGTAGATCCTCACTTCTCCTCACCATGCATGGGTCTGTTGGGCTGGGTATCATTGCACTGTGCACTGCTAGAGGTGTGCCACTGTGCTTCAGTGGCTGTGAATTTGGTGTCCTTGCTAGAAGCTTCAGAGGTGAAGAGGGGCCCTCCTTTTTTGCTTCTGACTCTTCATGATGAAAGGGAAAAGGTTATTTCAAAGATCTTTCCTTGCATATTCCACCTACCCTTAATTCCTCTGTTGATACCTGAGATTTATGATAAGCAAATTGGGGTCATGAGCAACTCAGGGAGTGGAAAGAGAGGTGGCGTATGACCAGGAAGACCACACACTGAACTGAGCCTTCTCTGCTCCTCTCCTTGATGCAATCCATGCTCAGAGACAGGATGGAGCAATGATGCAGACCTGTACGTCTGCAGTGAGAGATGGTGCTGGCTGGGGAAGGCAGCAGAGCTGGACTGCAGTGAGTTCTCATCTGCTTAACTTCCCGATAAATTGCATCGTTATGGTAGGCCGAGCAATGGCTTGGAACCCTTGGGATGGGAAACAGACCTGCAAATACCAAAGGACTGCTGCTGCAAATTGCAAGGAGAGAAGAGTGGAAGGAGAGGCAGGGTGGCCAAAGAGCTATTATCTACCTGTGTGGGAAGGAACCTAAACCAACTATCAAAGACAGGGAAAGGATGTTTTGGTTTTTTACTTGAATGTGCCCTCTTGCTGTGTTCTGAACTTCTGACTGCATTTTCTTCCCTCGGGCAAGATATCTTTATTTGTAAACAGCTTCAGGGAATGCAGTTTGATGCTCTGTACACCCACAGTGGGTGCATTCAGTCTTCTGGGGTTTCAGGATGCAGGTTTAGCCCATTCTATTACTTCTTAGATTGCTCTGAGTACCCTGAACCACAATAATCTGCTAGCATAGCGATGCAGTCAAACATTCCCAAGACACCAGTGGGATACGCAATGGATGCAGTAGAAACCTCTGCAGAGTTCAGGCACCTAATATTTCCAGTCAAGACTTGCATCTTATCCTATTGTGTGGTTGAGGATAATGGAAACTGGAGACAATGTGTTTGGCCAGTTTCTCTTATACTGCTGTGCAGTCCTGAGAGGGCTTTTGACTCTGAACCCTGCATAATTTATGCCTCCAGACCTGAAGAAATATATGCTTAAGAAAACCACAAAACAGAAAACGTTGGAGACTTTAACACATGATTTTCCTGAATATTGGTCTAGCTTATGCTTCCAGAGAGTACCTATTTATCTCCTCCTGGCTGTTAAAGCTCCTTTTCTCTCTTGTTCCTACTGCTCCTTCACCCTATGGCTGGTGTGACGGCTAAGCTGAAAGAAAGAAAAAATGGATGGAAGAGATGAAGATGAAAGACCTTCACCAGGAATCTCTCACTGATGGAAATCTGGGGTATCTCTGTGGTGAGAGGGTAAGAAAGTGTTTCTAGAGGTCTTCCTGTCTCTGTCTTTATCATGGGTACTACTTGCAGGTTAGTGAAGCAGAACTGTAGTCTGAAATTGTTCCGGGGACTAAATCCCTCAGACAGCCATGAGGTGGTAGCATTCGAATGGGCCTGACTCTGCCCAGCCTCCGCCAACCCCACCTCTAGTTCCATTCCCAACAGCACTCTGAGCCACGCGATCATTTTTTGGCAAAGTAACCCCCACAGGCTCTTCCTGCCCCCTCTCTGTTAATTTGATTAATAGGCTGGATTGAGCAGCATCTTCTTCTCAGAGCAGCCTCACGTCACTGGGAGGGCACAATGGCTACCTTCCAAACCACGCAGCGTGGAGCACCAGGGCTTAAGAGGCAGCTTACAGAATTGTCCTGATAAGCAATGACAAAGGAAGTAGGGACATTAGTCACAAGGAGACCAGGGCTCTGACAGTGACAGCTGATGATGTACAGCTGCTGCATTTGGTTTGCAGTCAGTTGAGGCTACACTTCAGATGTTTAGGTGTCTTTTTGGTTGTGTAGGTTTTTTTGGTTCTTTTTAGCGTATCTACAGAATTATGCACATTGCTCCAGTCACCGTGTATGCACCAGACTGAAAAAGTGTTCTTTTTCAAACCCCCAGTGGCCTGCTAAAGCCCCAAAACAAGCAGCAAGGATTAATTCCTCCCCAGATAAGATTTTCCTAAATCCTAACAGATAATTTGTTTGAAGTTTAATTTTAGTCTGTTATTACACACACGGGCCTTATCTTCATTCAGAGTCGTTAGCAAAATTAAACAAGCCTCTTCAAACAGGAAAGGGAAGCATAGCAAGAGCCTGAGCAAATGAGCGAAATGCAGGGCTAATGGCACTAATGGTAGGCTTATGCAGTACTGGCAAGTCCAAGCCCTCAGGGAACCTCCAGTTTGCTGTGCTCTTGCATGTTTGACCCATGTGGTAGCGGTACATCCTGCTCTCTGGGATAACATGATGCTCAAGCCACCTCTGCTGTGACCCGTGTCAGGGTGCCTATACCCTGCCCCTTCTTCCAGTTACCAGGGTGCCTCACTCCATGGTTCCCCAACACTTGCCAGTCTCCCTACCCTGCAGCAGCTCTGTCTCCTTAGGCGCCAGAAGAAGTTACAGCAGGAGTGCACAAGTGTAACAAAGGAAAGAAGAAAAAAAAGGCCGTGTCACACCTTGTGTAATCTTTTGAAATGTGCATTGTATCAGTGGTAGCACTGTTTGAAGTCTATCCTACTCACTTTTCATGGAGAACCTGTATCTCCACCAGTTGGCTGAGCCTCTTCCCCTCTAGCTGCTGTGACACAGGAGGCCACAGAGGAGGTCATCTCCTCACTGTACCGCTCCGTAAAGAGGGTGTGGGGCCTCCGTCTCAAGGTGTGGAAGAGTGAATGTGTTAGTATTGTGGTGTGCTCCTGGTCAGGGTGATGCTTAAGGGAACGTCTAGACAGCTGCTGGTTTTATGCAATTTGACCTCAGTCAACAATGTCTGAAGCCAATTTCAGCTGACCATGTTGGTATTTCATATATAGTCTTCTCTTTATAAAATGCAAGATTCTTTTCAGACAGTGCTCTGAAAGTCTCCCTTCTCCAACTGCAGTTTGTGTAAAAAAAATCTCAGATCTAGAAAAAAGAAACGGGGACTAAGATTACTACTGACTTAAACCAAGGGAAAAGCCTGGTGCTGCGGGTCTCTGCCTTTAAATCGGTTTGTTTCCTCCTCAGCACTGCGGGGACCACATGGGGTCCCTCCAGCGAGTTCAGGACAAGTTCTGCACTGAAGCTGTGAAGGTTGCCTGGAGCTCATCAGCTTCGGCACATGAAACTGTGGGTGATAAGGTAGTGAGGACATGTATCGATGAGATTAGGCCTCAGGAGAGGATGCTCTGAAAACCTGTTGCATTTTCTGCTCTGCCCCTAGTCCATATGTCCGTGATCAAGTCACTTAGGGACAGACTGATGGGAATGTCAGGGGGATGCCACCGTTTCCCTTGGGCATCCAGCCAAACAGCCAGGGGGCTGCCCGCACCCCTTGCACAGCTCCTAGGTAGAGGCAGGCACCTCAGAGATTAGCAATTGTGGTGGCCATCCACAAACCACTCCGTGGGATTTTCCCCTCTCAGGATTTAAGCATTTAACCCTGGCCTCCCTACAATATGCAGACCCCTATCACCAGAAGGTAAGGCTTCACAGCCCAAGCCTCTCCCTGGAGTGTCACAGCATGGGTAAGTGTCACAGCACTCTCCAAACTAGCCAGCTGCAACATGGCTTTTTCCTATCTCATACCAGCATACTCTTCATGCCAGTCCCTCTGCTGCCTTCTCCTCACCAAGGGTGGGTGTTTTCTTTGCTTCTTCCTCCTCTCTTCGTTGGCTCTCAACCACTTAACAGAACCAGCCACAGCTGCACCTTATCTACATAGGCCAACCCGCCGCCCCTGAAGCCAGCCCACAGCTGTATGTTATCGATGCTAATTAACCCAGCTTCAATCCTCTACAGGTAAGTTTCTGTGGGTTGAACTAGACAAGTGCCATCAGCTCTCCGGAGCACCTTCGTGGGTACCTGCTCACACCCTCGATGAATGCGGGATTACACAGGGCAGTCTCACCTCTGTGAAAGCGAGGAGGAGGGGGACCTATCAAAGGGAAAGTGACTCACTGCAGAGCTGCACTGTGCCTCAGCCTGTGAGAAATGTGTGTGGCTGCTCATCAGCATTTGGGGGGTTTTAGGTGGGGCAGTGGTCTCCCTTATCTGTAGTAGCTTCTTGTCCAGTACTGTTTTTAAATTAAAGTGGTTATGATCCCTGTAGACATATCAACTGTACTCTGAGATACAGTGGAGCAAATATGGAGATTTAAGTATGTTTAACCTTTGGCAATCATATTTCCTAATCATCCAGATGTATTATTGAGGCAGTCACCTAGTTCATTATTTACCCATGAGTATAAAAATAATCATGATGAATAGAAGTCTTAATTTTTAAACAAAAGATTATAATTCAGACTCTCTTTGCAACTCAGTTAAACAAAAATTAAGCAAGCCAGTCTAGATTAAGGTTGTACAGTAATCTCCCTTTCATACAGTCTGCCTATACATTCACTAATATAAATACATTCATAACTGTTACCTAGCTACTTCAGTGGTTACAGGTCTGCCATATATGTGCTAAGCACAAAGCAGAAGAGCAAGTGAATATCGCAGGTTCCTCATATTTCTCATAAATGTGAAAAGTCTAGTGTATTTCTACCATAGAAATGAAGACTTGTTAATGCTTGTAAAGGCAGCCTGGAGGCATTAGAAATCCCATACCTGAACACTAATGTGATGCATCAATAAAAAACATTGAATTCAGCCACTACATTTTGATAATGGAGAATTGACTGTATAATTTAATTTAGGGCACTCTGCAAAAAGAAACTTCAGTAGTCAGAAAACATCTTAATTCTCTCTGCCTTGTAATATAGGTAGGTCTCTGTAGAGTTAGACGGAACAGAGAATAGTTTTTCTTCTGTCCTTTTGTTATGCAATTCTTAAACAGAGAAGGCCACAGGCAAAAGCTGCTGTAACGGACATTCTGGTTAAATAGAAGAAAAGAAACTAATCTCAGTAAGTGTGGTCAAACACGGCACCATGTTGCCCACGGAGGTTGTGGGGTCTCAATCCTTGGAGATACTCAGAACTAGACTGCACAAAGTCTCAGTAACCTGACCTAACTTTTATATTTGCCCTACTTTGAGCAAGGTGTTGGACCAAATGACCTCCAGAGGTCCTGTTAGCCACAACTATTTTATGATAGATACCAAAGTCCTTTTGATGCATTAATTGACAAGACTTTTTGTATTACCAAGAGGGGTCAACATGTTTTAATTCATGCATGCATATACACCGGAAGTAGGCAGCCTGAGTTCTAAAGGGAGGACAACAAACACCATATAGGCTTCAAATATCTACATGTAATTTCACAACTTCAGCAAGCAGTCTCCTGCTATGAGTCCTGATGGTGGGTTTTGAAGTCTGCAAGTCTGGCTGTGTAGAGGAATTAGAGAGGAATGAAGCTGGGTTAATTAACATTGATAACACGCAGCTGTGGCCTTGCCTCAGTGGCAGTGGGTTGATTGACATGGACAATGTGCAGCTGTAGCTTGTTCCTGCTAAGTGGTCAAATAGTACTGAGGAGTAGGGGGGAGGGTTGGAAGGAGCAGCAGCAGCATGGTCTGACCTCTGGAGGAAGGTGATACAGCATGTACAGTAGAATCTGACTGATGGTAAAAGCCTTGTTGTAGCCTACTAGTTTGTGCTGCAACATGGCTGTTTCGTAGAGGTTGGGCCACATCTTTGTAAAGTGGCTCACAGGCTGAGTTGTATATGTACAAGTGAAATTTGAAGTAATTTGTCCAGAATGCCATTTTCATGCTTTCTACTTGCACTAAGCTGAAGTTTTTTTGGTTTGGGTTTTTTTTTTCCCCACCTCTGGAAAGGTTATACTACCTCCAAATAGACTAGGTAGTATTATGTTCCTCTAAAAGGTCACTAAAACTAGGCCAGTTCTTAAGAAGTTACTAACAGCAGGTCTCATTTTCAAGTTATTTCTTTAATGATGTTTTCCAAAAATTCATTTTGAGCTTTTTTCTTTTCATTTACGAAATGACCAATTTTTATACTAAAACTATTAAAAAATTGTATATATTTATGTTTCTGTGAAACTATTACAGCAAATACACCAGTGCATGTACGTTCCTCCTTAGCTTGCACAGTCATGCTAGCCTACTTGCTGTTAACAGTAACAGCATGTTGTGCCTTCGCACTGGGAAGAGGGGAAAAAACATATTTTTGACAGCAGCTTGAGTAGGATTGTAAACAACAAGCTGTAGAAAGACTAAAGTGATGCTCTCTTGCTGAACAAAGACCTCTAAAGACAGATAAGCAAGGTAAGGTACCTGGGTACCAATATGGCTTGTGCAGATAGGGGCTGAATCTGAATTCCTCTGCTATGGAACTATGCATCCCCTGTGACATGCAAAGCATGCCTTTCATAGACTGAAAGCCATTCTGATTCAGACTAAACATTGTAACTCATTCTCATTAGAAATGAGTTAGGTAATTTAGATTAGTTTCAGGTAATTTAGATTTTCAAATCCAAGGTTCAAGTGACCAAGCAAAGATCTTCCTTCTTTTCATCACCTCACTTTCATATCCCCTCTAAACAGTTTGAAAGTGTGAGCTAGTGGAAACTCAAGTGTTCAGAGACAAGGAGACCAAAACCTCGCTCAGTGCTGTGACTCTGATGAGCAGATGACAAGGCAGCAGGTAAATTCCAGATATTTTGATTCCCAATAGTCTTGATATGAAAAGTGATTTCTCTCTATTGTGATCACTTTCTAAATCATGAAATTTTTTTTAAACTTCCGTACTAGTCTAAATTTTGGTATTTTTTTCAGTATTTGGAGATTCACACATATGCAGAAATAGAATTATGGGGAGTATTCCCTCTCATGGTTCAACGTTACACGTTATTTAGGGTCATAGCTAAGCAGCAGAAGTGCTGTTAGTTTCTGAGGGGAATGATGCTAGCCCTTATGGTGGTAGTATTGAACAGTCAACTATGTTTTCCTGAAAGCATGCTTCGGTAAGTCTGTATGCCAAAAGAGCTCTGGGATCAATCAAACCTTCACATGCTCTCCAAATAAACCGTATTTGCAGACCTTTCAGCTTTATGCAGTGACGGGCACAATCCAAAAGAAAAACCATGCTCCAAACACCTCAGATGTTTGGGGAAGTAAGCTCAAAACTCTTACCCTAATATGGGTCACCTTTAACAACTTTATTTACAGAAGCAAAATTCTCTCTGATCGAGAGCATGGTCCTGAAATCTGTAACGGGATCTCATTTGTGTGGTTTGATTTCATCTGGGGTTTTAAGACTGTTGGTTCTTATTTCTTCATGTGCTATTAATTTGTGTTCCCTGACAGAATAAGCACAAGATTCATTTACATGAATAACCCTGGAGGGTTGAAATGCCCCGGTGCTGTAAGAGAATACCTCATTTCTATTTATTTTTTGTGGCAGTATTTTTTTCCCCACTGGTTACTAACTGCTTTTGTCCTAACATTATGCCAGTGTAAATCTTGGGAGCTGATTTAAATCCTTCCCTTAACAAAAAAGAAAAATGGTAGCTGTAGTGGCAGACATGAACCCAACAGGCAATGCAACGGGGGGGTTCACTCCCACATTGTCTCCTTCTGATGTGGTACATGTGGCCCAGGTCACACAAGCACCCGCACAGCCCCACTGCCAACTAGACGGCTGTGGGGGAACGTCCCCCGGCGCAGCCTTCATGGACAGCTCTTTGCTTCTTATGTAGCTAAGCCATTGGGTGAACGATACCCTGTGGGCTGCTCAGATTTATGCTTTCCCCCCTCCTTTTATCATAAATCACTTTTTCCAATATCACTTGCTAATATGCTTAGTTATTGTAAAATTATGTAGCAGTATGGTATACATGGAACAGATCCTTGAGCAGAGAACGTTTTACAGAACTGCCTATGCTACTGCTCACCTGAAGCCCCCAAATCATGAGTCAGACCCCTGAAAAGGCACAAAATCCTGCCATTTTTTACTCGCATGTGTGATCCTGTAACACCACTGATTTTCTGTGCAGCTCGTACAGTGTGCAGCTCACTCTTTTGTGCCAGGACCACTCTGTTTGGGCTGGGACCTGAGTGGCTTGGTCTCTACTGCTTTTCTGAGAATCTGCTTTAGCTTTCCTGTGCTACTTTCTCCTGTTGCCTGGGGACGTGTTTTGTGCCTGCACCTAGACTTGCCTGGTGGCAGGTAATGGCCTAGGGCTTGGACTCTGCTGTGGGAACACACTTTCACCCCAGCTTGGTGTGTCCATGTTGTTCCTGTGCCCTTTCTAATTTGCTCAGGTGCTGGTTCTTCTACCTGTCAGCCTCTGCTTGGCTGCCTTTTAGTCTTGGAAAGGACTGCAGTGACAATCACTAGCCCTCTCCCTCTGTTCTGTGCATGTCCTTTATCCCTTGTGGTGCTTGGTGAGGAGGCACTCCCTGCTGAGCCGTTCTGCACCCTGCAGCTGCACACCCTCACCGCTGCCCTGCTCCGTGTGCTCGGGCATGCCATGTGCTCAGACACACCTCTTGCCACTGTGAACAGAGGGTGGCCCAGCTCCCAGAACCAGAACACAGCACACCATCGGTATATGTATCCTGTTGTATGAACCACCCCTCTGGCTTTTTCCCCAAGTAAATAGTCTCCTTTTTAAAGAAAAATTCTCCTTTTGTCTGTTGAGGTGGAAACAGTGTTATCTTCATATGTTAAACTGTTCCCATTATACTCTCAGCCGGATATTCAATGCACTTGGCTCAGCTCAAGCCTATACCTTTTATATGCTTAGCTGTGTATGGTAGATATTCGTCTTGTTTGGTCAATTCTTGTGCTTTCCATCACTAGCTGGCATTTTTCAAAGTCCTGCCTCACATACCCAGCCCACCCTCTCAGGGAGTGGAGTGAACTCTCTGTGAGAGCCATGGACTGATCTGCTGGACCCAGGTCTTGTGTATCACTTGAAGTCCTCCTGGGAAAGGCGATGGTCCAACAGCCCAGTGGCAGATCCGTGTTTGTCACACACAGTCCCTGCTTACACCCTGGTGCCAGTGTGCTGCCGTAGTTACCCTCACGGACTGACATTATCCTTGGCTCCCGTCACCGGTGGCTAGGGTAGGATGTGCCGTAGTGCCTCGCGCGTGCTTTCTTCCTGGTGTTCTGCAATGGCTTTTGCCAAACTGCAAACACACCGTGTGCCCAAAAGTAACTTGCCAGCCTTACAGCAGAGACAGCAGTCCTCACTCTGGGCTCGTCTGAGAGTGGTACGGGAGCCACGGATGGGATAGTGACAGGTCTGGGGATTCAGGAGAGGAAAGCCTCTCTGATCTGGACTTTCATATTCCTGAACTTGTCCTTCAGTCAGGCCCTGGGGTGGAGAGCATGGAAAGCTGCTCAAAGGCAGACTCACAAAGTCAGCGAGATAAAGGGACCATCTAGAGCCAAAGGGCAGAAAAAAATAAAAATAAAATACAAAAAGGAGGAAAAAGAGCCAATGCGACAAAAATAGGGAAATTCAGAGTAGATTTACTGTAAAGAGGCGGGGGAAGGGAAAGGGCAGCTGAAAGCTAGAAAATTACCCAGTAGGCTAATAAAAGGCAGGTAGGTGCACATTTTCAGGTTCTGATTGTCCCTTCAGTTAAACTTTTATGCTTTTATTTAGAGTCAAGAGAAGGAAGATGGATTGTCAGCACGTAACAAGCTACTATTTTAGGTCACAGTAACTATTTTAGATCTTGCAGCCCTAGGGATAATATTTTCTGTATTACTTATGGGCTATCTCTACAGCACTCAGTTCTGATGTAACCATGCCACAGCATGCAAAAACTTCTATAACTCCTGTCTCAAAAGGAAGGATTGAAACCTTGGCCTTTCTAACATCAATGAAAAAAGTATTTCACTTCAGTGTGCATTCAAGACTTCATCTCAAACATGGAGTCTGTTCAATACCGAAAGCTTTGTGAACTTCAGGTCACCACCAATGCCAGCCTTGAGTGTTTTTTCCCTAGAAACTAATGTAAGTTGGCAGGAGTTTCTCCCATTCCTTGTAAGTGGAGAGGCTGTCCCAGGGTTAGTATAAAATAAGCTGCAATTCTTACTTTGAAGAATTGCTCTATGTGGTGTAGCAGGGGCAGGTTTCGCAAAGGTGATTAGAAAACAAGCCTTTGCAGACAGGACTTTCAATGAGGACGATATCTCCTCTAATCTGAGCAGTCTCTTTTTTCCTGGCTTGTGGTGTGCAGCACTTTACAGGCAAACACAAAGGCAAAACAGCCATGTGCTCTGAATAACTTACATTCAAATTAGATTGACAACATAATGAAAGCTGAATAATGTTATATTTGGAAGTTGTTGATAGAAATCATCCCTAGCTCATATCTTGAGAGGATAGTAGGATGAGTGGTTATCTATGTCTCTGCCACTCTGCTTCTTTCAGTCATTTTCCCTTCTCATCTTGCCCAGCACTCTTCAAAAATAGCCTCTTTAAGATATGAAATTTATCTTTATTCTTTTAAAAAAATATCCTCCTAACTTTCTGGATGGACTCTTATAACGCTCCGATTATGTTTTAGAGTTGGTGTACTCAAATCCTCACTGATTTCCAGGATGGGTCTTAAATCACACATTATAGACTCTTATCCCCCAATACTCTGCTTTGGATTTACAGTTCCAGTTAAAGTTACATCTGTGGAGGAAGATGACATCTTGCTGCTCCTTATCCTTTTAAAGTACCAAATCGATTTAAGGGCTTAACTTATTGTTATAGTTTATCCTGAACCTTCTGAATCAGTTCATTGAATTTTAGCTGTAGCTATATAAAATTCTATACAGTGAAATTGTTTGGCCATACTGAGAATGGCTATGCCATGATCCGTCAATGCCACTAACTGCCAGCAATAAAGGAAATTCTCCTTCATTCTCCATTCATTTCAGTGAATTTCTAAAAGTACTATTGAACACCAGGAGTATATTTTACTAGGTTTTAATTTTTTCCACCTTCTTTTAAGGAGTATGTCAATGATACTTAGCTGAAATGCACTTCACTGTGGAGCGGCTTCAGTAGCTGTCAAAAAGAGACACTGGTAAGACCCAACAAAATACGAACTTGTAAGAATGACTGTAGTAGTGAGCAAGATAATGGAAACATTTATAAGGGAGAAGATTACAATTCAGTTAGAGATGTGACTTAGTAAAGGGAAAGCTGCATAGTTCTGTTAAAAGAAGATGATGTATGACAAATGTATTAGGATCATTTCAATGCATTGCTGAATTGATAAAGATGAAATCATTGACATAATTCATCTAGATTTCAGGAACGTATTTGTTACAGACTGTACAGGAGATCAATTTATAAGGTCAGAAAGCTGAGCATAGGGGACAACTCTTGAAATGGAATACAAATTGGTTTAGGCACAAGAAACAGATGGTGTTAGTAAAACGAAACAATTCAGGGTGCGATGAGGTACAGATATGCTTGAACACAAATACTGAATGCCACATGATTCAGGTCCCAAATCATTTGTTGCACTAGGAATGTGGACATGGGCAGGCCTTCACCGCTTTGGAATGGGAAGATTTGCGAACCTCTCTGGGGTGATTGATTGAAAACAACCATGAAAATGCAAATCATCATGGAGAAGCCCATGTACTAAATACACTTCTAAAGTCCTCTACGGAGAGCAGAAAAATGCCTAAAATTCACAGGTGATTAACCACTTCTACCTGCTTTTTAACACCATCTGTGCACCTTGTTAAATAGCAGATTGAAACAGATACATTTTCCTGGTGTGTCAGAATCTGCCTAACCACTAAAGCTGAGAAAAATGACATTGTGCTGTTAGTGAAACCCATCAAGAGTGCGGAATTAGAGGGCTGGAGATCGCAGAGTGCGCTCTCCATCACAAAATGTCCAAGGAAATGCCTTAATCAGGCTTTGACTTCTTTGTTCTTCCTGTGTGGATTTTTCCTCTTTATTTTAAGAATAGACTGAGAAACAGTCTAGAACTGAGCACAACTATGACTGAGCACAGCAAGCTCATAGGAGAGTCCTAAAAACTAACTATATTCCACCCAGTCTCATTTTTTCGTGTACATAAATTGGCTGCCATCCTACTCAAACACTGGAACAGCAAGGAGACACATTGCTCGGTACACTCTGTTAGACAATAGCGTTATTGCTTCTTTTAAAGCAGAAAGACCAGATATCTTGAAATTTGAATGGGAATTAGGCTCCTCATAGCATTTGAAGTTCCACCATGGGTCTCCCCACATCTTCTAGCCTTAAAGTTGCTTAAACAGTGTGATCCTCTTGTACCCCACCTCCAGTGGTGAAAAGTTAATTGTATTTTTCCCAGCCTTTAAATGTATGTATTTCTGTAAATCAAAGATGCTTCTACTTAACAAGGATCTTAATATAAAACTTTTAAGTCTATGATGGACAAAACCCTTCATTGGAGGAAATCCTTCTGGCAAAAGCATGTAGAGTCTAACCTGTTCAGCTGAGGTCTGAGTGTCTTTGGTTCCTTATCTCTGGATACAACTAAACACACCAAACTGCTAGTACACACCCTCAAAACTACCTCTTCTGCTCTGTTGGCAGGTTTCAGGATTCTCATTTGCAAAAGAAGGCAGATGTAAAACAGATGGCTGAAGAAAGTACCATAGATACACATGGCATGTACAAATTAATTTAAATCCATTTTCATTCATTTCAGTACGCTTGCCTTAAAATTGTAATTCAAAAGATGTTTCATAATTTTATTTGTCCCTACAAGGTGCCTCTGGAGAACAAGGCAAGGGCCAGGGAGAGTACCCACTTCAGCCTGTGATTTCTGCCTACTGTTGAATACAAGCTGAGCCCACAGCCCTTATCTTACCTAGTTTCATGGGGTTCTGTTTGGTACTGGCTGTTTGGTGCCTCCAACATTTGCCAGAGGGAATAAGTAAACATACTAACTGCATATGACCTCTCACTAGCACCAGGAGATTATATTTTAAATTGATTCAGCGACCAACAAGCATGAAGAAGAAAACCCTTTATTGGTGAAAGGAAAGAGTTTATTTAAAAAATAAACAGTTAGGAACCAAGAATAAAAAGAAAAAAAATATGACATTCAAAGGTAAAACAAGCAGCAAAAAATAAATAAAAAGCATAAACCTACATTCACTGGAATAATAATTTAGTAAGATCATAATCTTGATCATACACATAATAATATCACACACAGTTAAATGTATAAGCCAAGTGAAATTCTGGAATAGTCTTACAACTATTATATAATACTACATCTTGTCCAGAGTAGTTCAAGGGGAGGTGTATATTTGAAAAAAGCTCCCAAGCACCCTGGTACTACTAGGCATAAGATCAGGCTATACAACATTGAGCAATTAGAAGTCACACAGAAAAAGAATCATAGAATGGTTTGGTTTGGAAGGGACTTGAAGATCATCCAAGTTCCAACCCCCCCACCGTGGGCAGGGACACCTGCCACTCGAACAGGTTGCTCAAACCCCATCCAGCCTGGCCTTGAACACTTCCAGGGATGGAGTATCCGCAGCTTCTCTGGGCAACCTGTGCCAGTGCCTCACCACCCTCACAGCAAAGAATTTCTTCCTAATATCTAGTCTAAATCTACTCTCTTCCTGTTTCAAGCCATTACCCCTTGTTCTATGGCTACATGCCCCTGTGAAAAGTCCCTCTCCAGATTTCTGGTAGGCCCTCTTTAGGTACTGGAAAGCTGCTGTAAGGTCTCCCCAGGGTCTTCTCTTATCCAGGCTGAACCCCAGCTCTCTCAGTCTGTCGTCACCAATACATGAAAGTGGAAGGGGCAAAGAAAAGAGACAGTTGCCCTAGAACAGCATCTACTTCAATGGCTCCTGAAATTTTTTTCCATCTGCTAATAAACCTGGAGCATAATAACAGATCACTTAATTTCTTAAGTTAAACCTGTTGCACTTTTATAACTGATTATTTATGTGAAGAGAAGGAGGTTATATCCTTCCAGTTATGGACTTATCTGGGATGTAGAAACCCAAGCTTCAGCTCCTTGATCCAACTGCTTTCACTAACTGGAGAAGCTTCTAAGAATAAAAGAATGCTCACCCACCTTCCCTTAGAAAAGACTGGAGCTGAAGCCCCAAAAGTCTGCATAATTTGAGCATAAAACAGGCAGATTTCAGCTCAGTGTCTCTGTATGGTGCCATTGCCATTCTAAGGCATGCTGTCAAGCTTTGATGTGAAGTTTCCTCATGAACCCAGAAACATTGCACACCAAAGCTGATATATTTTGTTTTTTCCGGACAGACATTTTCAAATGGAAAATTGTTTTGCTGTGATATTCCTAACAAGTTCTGTTTCAATTTAATTTTTGTGCTCTTTGTCAGTGGGTTTTCTTTCTTTATTCCCTCTAAATTGACTAGAAAGCACAGGATCAAGCTGGCTGTCCTTTATGTTCTCCACCTTGTTCCTTGCTTACAGCCTGCCAAGTATTGACTGTGTATGTAAAGCAATGGTCTTCATGCTGAAGAATCTGGTGTGGTCACAGCAATAAATGTCTGCAATGGTCCGACAGCTCTCAGGAATTTGATATACCCCACCAGTTGAAAAATGAACTTAGAAGTCTGAAAAGCCAGTCATATGTCAGATTTGATGACAGTACTAGGTCACTCTTCAATTTCATAGTAGCAGAAAGTAGTCTGAATTCCCCACCTGTATTTCTTAGTAAAATGAACTATTTCTTACATTATTCCAGCATACTCAGAGGAACATAAAATGCAGTACACGTTTCCTTAGTACCCATCAGTTGTGCCTGTCTGAGTCACTTGACAAAATATTTTCTCTGATCTTATACTGCATTTTTAGTTACCTCAATAGCAAGAAATTTTAAGGGAAATAATAACAATGCAGAAGGAGGGCAGTGAGAGACTTTCCAGTCTCTCTTGAGAGACTGTCTTGACAGGAGGAGTTTGATGCCTCTGGGAAAACAGAATTCATTTACACTAACTCTATATTCAGTTGTAATAACAAGGCCTTAAAACAGGCTCTAAGATTTTAAACTTTTTTCTTTACTGCTATCTTCCAGTTCCTACTGAGTTGCCCTTATTTTTGAGGTGAGGGGAAGAAGAGCCATGAATTCTGCTGGTGAACATAAAATAACTTATTCATAATCCCCACAGTTAATCTAATATCACTAGCAGAGACAGCAGTGCCAAACTTTTCCAATACAACCTAGATCAAACAGATTAATTTTACAGATGCTTTTAAAGAACTTGGAGCCTTCTTGTCTGAGTTGGATTTGAATGGCCCCCAGCATTTTCCACAGCCTTGTCCATAGCCTGGTGTTCCTGGGTGACTTCACTGAAGTCCAAGCTTGGTGGCGGGCTAAGTATGGCCACAAAAGAGAGTGTTTGAGCTGAATAGTTCGGTATAATGGGTGTTTACTAGCAATATCTAAGGGCTGGTGACCTGCTCAAATGCCTGTGCCCACCATCCCACCCTTTTTTGAGCATTTCAGCCGTAGCAAGCTAGGAAGCACCCAAGCAGCTCTTTTCCAATGAAACCGGTATTGCCTGAGGCTGAAGATTTCTCTAGACAGAAGTGTGGCTAAGAGTTATATGCTGCAATATCACAGGGCCTTGAGAAACCAGCCTTTGAAACAGAATTGTTCAAAGCACTTGCATTTGAGGTTATTCATAATATATAGTACTCCTAGAAAATCTATACAGCAGAACACTCTTGACTTCAGATTTTCGATCACTCAAAAAACCTCACAGTTAGGATAGTTCTTTTGCTTATCAGTGTTAATTAATTTTCAAAATCAGTTTGTTTTCAAATTTGCAGTCTCTCCTCTGCCCCACCACCTGGCAGCTTTCCCCTCAGTTCTTTCCACGAGCACTCGTTACCTGCACTCCTCCCTGCTGGCTGCTGCTTTGCATCGTTTTTCCCTTCCCTCCTTCAGCCAGGCCTCACCACCTAGCTCCTTCCCAGAGCTGGCTTGTGCAGATTGCAGTCTGCTCCTGTCTTTTCCCCCTATTTCTCTTTCTTCCATTCCCTCTCTAGAGGAGAGTGTTACTACACTCTGAACTCCAGTACCCAATCACACCAGCTAACAGTCATACAATAGCTGAAAGAAAAAAAGAAAATAAAGACTGTCTCCAATTTTAATGTTACATGCAGCATGTAGTACACAAAGGAATGCAATACATTGAAGGTCCAAAACTGCTGAAGGGGAAAAAAGAAACACCATCACTTTAAAGATCTTTGTTGTTTCCCTAAGATGTGTCCTTCACGGACTTGACTGGGCACAAAAGGATTCAACATAAATGAATAACTGCTAAACTGCTTCTGATCTGCAGATCATATTGTCCTGCTGACAGATCATGCATGTGAAGTAGAAGAGCTGATACAGGACAGTGAAACCATCAATGAACCTGAGAAAATTGTGAAGGTGCAGCTGGAATATAAATGGACAAAAAGCAGCCTCTAAAAAGGAAAGGCAAAAGCAAAGGAAAGAAAACAAACAGGGGAACAGATAAATGCTAAAAGCAATAGTACCCCTCCCAACACAGGGTGCTTCCTCCAAAATGTGTGCATGAGGGTTTGAGCATGTATCTATCTATCATCACGTTAGCAAGAACATGCGATAGAATAATGCCGATATAAATTACCAAAAGTACTAAAATGGATGTTTTATCTATGATAGCTTATATCTTCATTCAGATGTATTTAAGTCCTGATTAAATGGAACCCTGAAACATCTGTGGAGAGTCAGATTGAATCATCCCTTCTGGGGACAAGCACTACATGTTTTCATTACATTTCAATTATGTAGCTTGTCCAGATCTTAAGGATTTACACTGGTTTTTTAATCATATATTTCTTTAGAGTTGGACATGGATGTAATGATGATGTTGGTGCAGTAGACAAATGTTGACAAAAATAAGCAGCAAAATTTGAAGCCATCAGTTCGTTGGCTTACCTATGAATAAAAAACCTGGTTGTTTTCTTTCTTAATGTCTGGCAAAGACACTGATTTCTGAAAGCTGTGTTTTAGAACTCTTGGTTAAATCTCCTACAAGTGAAAACTGTTGGTTAAATCTCCTACATATGTTTACCTTGTTGCATCAAAGAGCCATAGTAGCTTGGATCTGATTCTGAATGTGCAATTTGTCCAGGCAAAAAAAAAGTTTTTTAGAAAGTCTGGAGCCTTCTTAATGAAATGTAGAAAATGCTTAGAGAAGTAGAGAGTAATCTGGCGAAAAGATAGATGAACTCAAGATACTGAGGGAAAGATTGATCACAAAGCAGAATTGCAGAGAAAGGAGATGAAACACTAGAAGCAGATAAGTTTATCTAGTGAATGTATAGAGGAAGAAAGCAAAGAAGATAACAGATCTAGAGACAAAGACAGTGGGATGGTAGCTGAAGGAGGAAGGTTGAGAGATGATGTTTTTACTCAGATGTTCAATGACAATACTGTGTTCTTCTGATGTTGGCAAGGTGACGGTGCAAAAGCAGTTACTGCAGCAGGTAGAAGAATCAAGACAGCTTGTTAGTTTTGCAATTAAAACAGCAGACTGGTACTCCTGAAACCTGCAATTTCGCTTCCTGGTTATGTTTGAAACTTTGGTTTTCTTGAGCAAGGCAATTACTTCCCTCTTCAGTTTCCTTTTTATAAACTAGGGTGATAGTACTTCTTTTCTACCATCATCTCCTTGACTTGTTTGTCTAAGTTAAGACAGGAACCATATCTCAATACATGTTTGCCTAGAGGCTGGCAGAGTAACCTAGTCCCAGCCAGGACCATTGCGTCAGAGTGTTGCAGTAACCACTGGTAAGTAACACAAAAAGGATCAGGAAAGCTGAAGAAACTACCAAAAGGCTTGATATCAGGCACTAAAAGTGATTACTTCAAAATACATATTTGCGTTCTTTTAATTCCTTTCTGATCCTATCAAGCATACTCAAGGCAATTTCAGCTTATTTTTTATATATTGAATCTTTCTTTTACTTCAAAAGAAAGTGGTTATTTTCATCCAAGAGCTTGGGCTTTCTGAAAAACAACAGCTCACATCAGACTTTTGATAAAATCGTAAGAGCTGGAAACACTGAGAGTTCCTTTTGTTTTAATAACCTCTCTTTCATGAATATTTACTTCTCATTTGAATAATTATCATCAATAAAAATTAAAACCCTATGTTTGTGGGGAGTGTGAGCAGCTTTGGGATTAAAATGAGTGACATCCCTCAAAAATAGGACTATCAGAGGGTTATCTTTCTTACAAGCAGAGCTCTTTCTACAAGAGCATTCCGAGTCTGGAGCACTGCAAGACCAAGAAAACAGAGGAGAAAAATTCTCCACGTGAGAAGCAGAACTGGGAAAAAGATTCTATTTGGTTCATCTACACTAGCAGTTATATAGCTTCAGCTATTAGCAGTCCTACGAAAATGATGGGGATTCTAGTATCATTAATGATTCTTTTAACCACTGGGTTTAAATTGTAGTTCTTGTTCATTTAATTTTCATTATTTGCTATTTGCCTGTGCAAACAAGATGCTGTTTTCAGCAATGGGTTGCTGAGAAGCCTGTGAGGACATTGTGATTGCGATATATCACACATGTGATGACAGAAACCACAGAAATATATGAACAAAGACGAAAGACAAATGTACCCTCTAGAGCACTAAAGTTACAGAATGCCTAGACACGAGGATAAGCTAATTTATGAATCAGAGAAATAGGCTATAATTTGGAGAAAATGCCTAAGTTTGATTTATAATTTGCAGGTAGAATGTATGAACTCTGTATTTATCAGACTAAAGTTCCATACTAAAGCTAGCTGCTCTCCTGGATTTTTTTTTCTTTTTTATATGGAGATAACCACAGGCACTTATTAAACTTGATAATCTTACATACAAAGAGAGCTCCTGCTGGGTTTAGATGTGGCCTGTATTTCTTCCTGTATAAGCTGTTAATTAAGCACCTGGAACTGAAATGTTGTCAGTGGTGATACTTGGGCATCACCTGCTTGAAGGGATGTGAAGCTGTCAAATGAGGATCTCTCAGCCATTTTAGAGAACAGAAGCACACCGTGCTTAGATGCCAAACCACAAACAAATCCTAACAATGGGGAAATTGTGGTAAGGAACGAGGCACACTTATTTTACCGTGTCGTCTTGTGCTGTCTGTTGTGTTATTTAAAACAAAGTGTAATTGTGGGTTAAACTGCTCGAATACTCCATGCAGTTACATTTGGACTCTGCCTCAAAACACAGGCCCTGTGAGCACTCATGTGTTAGGAGTGTAACAAAGATCACACCTGATGTGCCTCAAGGTACACCTGGTCCATGGGGATGTACCACGCAGCAGCTCTGGCGGTGGGGCTGAAGAGGGCCTGGCAGGAGCAGAGGTATCTGACAGGAGTATGGTCTGGGTAGCGTGCTTGTGTTTCAGAGCTGACAGAGGAGCGTCTGCACTAACGGGGAGGAAAATAAACCGGATCGACCCCTGGATTGTTGCATTATTTACACCTCCATGAACCGAGTAACAGAGATCTGTGCCCAAAGTGGACAGTGTCCCAGCACAGTGTTTTGAGAAAATGGTTTTCTACCTCTTTGTTCTCCTGCTGCGTCTTGCTTTACACATACAATGCTTATACATAATTTGCAAGGGTTTTGTTACCTATATGTAATATTAAGGTCTCTACTGCAGTACAGAACCCCTGATCCCCGTCCCCTCATCACCTGGCCTGCAGGTATGTCTGGCTGTTCAGTGCCTGGGATCACAGCAAAGCCCTGCTGTTCTCTACGAGAAGACCTAAGGGGAGGAGGTCGCTTCTCTGGGCAACGCGCCTCAGACAGCGCTGCGCACCCTTGGCGGGTGCTGCGGGCAGCCTGGGGCCCGCCACGCTGCCGCCGGTGTGACCCGCGCTCTCCCTTGCGGCCCGGCCCGCCTGCCCGGGCACGACGGCCCTGCCCGGCGCTGTGGGGTAACTCGCCGTGCGGAAGCGGCCTGGTGCCGGCAGCGCGCCGCGGACGGGCCGCGCTGGGCCGCGGGCGGTGAGGCGCCGCTGCAGGCCCGGCTCCGGCAGGCCCGTGCCCCGCAGGCCGCTGGGCGGCCCCGGCCGGCCGGCAAGAGGCGGCCGTAGGCCCCGCCTCTCCCCGCAGGCTCCTCGGCGGAAGGCCGGGGCTGGTGGAGCCGCTCGCCGCCGCATGCCGCCGCGGCCCGCCGGAGCCATGAGCTCCCACCGCAGCGAGAGCGACTGGCAGGGGCTGGTGAGCGAGGTGAGGCGGCGGGGCGCGGGCAGCCGCGGGCCGGGGCGCCATGCTTCCGCGGCGCGGCCTGGACGCCGCGCACCGGCCCGCCTGGCACAGCTGCTGAGGCGGCGGCCCCCGCCCGCAGCCCCGCGCCTCGGGGAGGCTCTGCCGGGGCGGGGGGCGCAGCCGTCGGGGGGGGACCTCGGCGCGGGGTCGAGAGGGGCCCCGCTCCCACGGCCGGGCGGCTGGAGGCGGAGCCGGCGGGGGCGGGGAGGGCACCGCACTGTAGCCCGGCGAGGCTAGCGGCACGGCCACGTCTGCGGCCCGGCACAACCCCTGCGCGGCTGCTCCGTACTGGGGGACAGGCGCCTGCGAGCCGCTCGGCCGTGCTGGCCGCCGCGGGGCTGCCAGGAGGCGGGTTTTGAGGCGCCGAGCCCGCTGTGGGCGCCAAACCGCCGGGGATGCACCTGCGGCGATCCCGGGGCCGCGGCCCGCTCGGGGGGCGGCGGGGCCACTCGGGCGGCGTGCACTTGGTTTTCTTACCTGACTCGCACGTGGAAGGGGTTTGAGACTCGTGGTGCCAGTTGTAAAACAGGAGAAAAATCTGTATCAGCACAGCGGCCGTGAGCCTCAACAGGTGGAGTGTTTTCAGAATACCAGAATAGAAAATTTTGTTATCTACTAAGTCCACATTAAAACATTCACAAAGTTTACAGGGATGCATTTTCATGTAGCATGAGTTACTAAATTCAAAACAACCTGAGGTCACTATAATTTAAGGGAATCTCGTCAAAGGCCACCCTGTTTCATAGGCAAACCCGTGAAGGTTGAAGTAGGTTGGCATGCTGATTTTTGCATTGCATTAATTTTGCGTGACTGTAAAAACAGTGTTTTTATGTTTATAGTTAGCAAATAAAACGTCCGTGCAAATGGCCTGGCCCTAGATCAACCTGACTGTGTCTGCTGCCCGAGAGAACAGTGCATGCAGGTGAATTCCTCCGACTTAAGGGCTTTGCCTGTTACATGAGCGTGGCCTGAGGCCCTGACCTGTCAAAAAGATACATGAGTTCAGGGTCCTGAATCTGTCATTTGTCCTAGTGATTTCAGTGGGAGTTTGTGTGGGCCCAGGTCTGTGCTAGCACAGTACATTCGGTATTGGTGTCTACCTATGCAACACACTAAATAATCCAGAAGGAAGTGAAAAGTGTACTTTTTAGTAGTGTCCTGATGATGCAGTGTTGCATCTGACATGGTGTCACATGGCAGGGAAGCGTAAGAGATAGAGACAATTCATGAGGTGTGTTCAAAGGAAAAGTCCATATTCTTGGCTTTTAAGAGTCATTTAGATTTACTTTGGAACCTTTTTAGTTTTGATACGATTTAACCTAAAAACTCAATCCTGAAATTGAAGACTTACCTCTGGTAGGGGCTTCTGGATTGTAGCGAAGGTTAATCGCTGTGCGAAGCTACATTCTTGCAAATATTTAAGCAGACATCTCATTTTCTTTTTTAGGAACAGTTAGAGGCCTGGTGATTTCCTCTTTTCCTTCTTTTTTCTCTGTTCTCACAGCAGGCTTACAGCTGGTTTTTCTGCATGAGGTCTGTAGCACGTGCTGTCAGGGTATATTCTTCTCTCTTTTGCTTTCCTCTGGCTGTTGTGATTAACTTTGTGCATTTTACCCATTAACTCCAACTTTCTAATGGGTCTGTGAGAAAGTGGCTGTAACTTCTAAAGCAACCTGTAATCAGTTTTTCCAGTTGACTGTATTCCTTGGTGGTACAGAGCTTCTCCAAGCATCTTAGCTTTAGTGTCTGCTAGGTAATGTAAGTTTTGTTCCCTGTGCATTTTGTAAATGTTTTGAAGTGCTTTCAAAAATGTAAGATGACAAAGGCAAGAAAAGATATGGTAGCTCTAAACAAACACTGTTGCGTTGCTGATGCTGCACAGTTAAAATGTAGAATGAGGTTAAAAATCTTGCTATAAAAGACCAGAAGCTGGTGGGTTCAGATCTGTCTGAAAAAAAAAGGTCACATTCTTTTTAATTTTTAATTTTCACAAGGTTGGTCCTCCCAAGTTTGAAAGCTAGGAGTAATTGAAATGCAGCATGGTCTAGTAGTGGATGGTGTCTCTGCCCATGGCAGGGCGAGCTGGAACTAGATGAAATTTAAGGCCCCATCCACCCCAAACCATTCTATGATTTTTAAAAGTCTGGCATTTCAGGTGTTAAGAAAGGTGGTAGGTCCTTATACATACATACAGAAAGGTGACCATACTGTACTCTTCACTGAAGAGAATAGAATTCTTGAAAGTAATTTTGGTCACCAGAATCTTGGTGGTAGAGTTTTGTTTGTCTGCTTTTAAGTGTTTTTGAATGTCCATACTTACATCTCAGCTTGACAGCCATGTTTACAGATATGCTAAGCTGTTGATTTACACAAGCTCATGTGAGTCAGCTCCTTAGTGATTCAGTTTTCCTGTCTGTAAGGGGGATAAAACATAGCTAAATCCCACGAATATGAATGAAAAACATGATTTAAGAACTTTGTTAGAAAGGTTGTAGAGCTTCCAGGGTAGTTGGGGGCTACTTTTTGAAAGGTTGTAGAGCTTCCAACTCTGTATGTTCTGCTGTGGATAAGGGTGTGATTTCAGTTTTTGCCTGAATCCCATGTAATCTGTCTTGGAATTGTGTTCTCTAAGGATGATGACAGAATCAGTGACAGAGAAAGGAGTAGGTGGTATCATGATTTTGGGGTGGTGACATGAGTTGAACAGTACTGGGAGATCATGTGTGGTAGTGAAAAAACACTTTTACATAATCAGCAAGACCACATCTGTCCTTGCTTTAGAGACCTCACTTCTACAAGTTTGGTCTCTTTTCTGCTGAAGTCTGGGAGTGTGCTTCCATTCACTTCATTGAGAGTTGGCACTAGTCCGAATTTAATACTGCTTAGAGAACGTGTACTTTTGGCGGTGTTTTCCACTGGAAGTGAGAAAGGTTTCCTAGGAAACCCATAAGACTAGAGTGGTTGTCCTCCATTCTTTCTGCTAGCTTCTCCCTCAGATTTGCCAACTTCTAGAATTAAGTCCAATGTCAAAATGCTTCTCTTTTTTTCCTTGTCACCTCCCACGCATTAGAGCATTTACTGTATGCTATTTACAGCTACTCATATGTGACTGTGCTTCCTAAAATTAGTTTGAAGAAATTTAGTCTCCATTTAATTTGTCATTCTCAAGAGGCTATTTCTTGATTATTAACTGTGTATGGTCTTTGGCACCACAGAGAGAAGAGATATGCTTGTGCTTTTGAGCTCCCTTGCCTAGTAATTGCCAACTTAAAACTTGGGGAAAGAGTTTTGGGGAATTATTTATCAAAAGTGCAGCTATTGAGTAGTAGTTGTAGTTGAAATAGCTAAATGTTCCACACATGAATTCCGAATAAGAATGAGAAACCTAACCTGCTTGTAATTGGCAGAGCATACCTTTCCCATTGATTGCACAGGTTTTTTATGTGGGCAAGAGAGAAGAGGAAGGAAAATTAGTGAAATGTTCATGTTTATCATATCTCTCTAACCTTCTGTCATGTTATCTTTTCAAACACAGCATGAAATGCAATTCACCAAACATATATGAGGGGACCTGACAGGCTTTGGAGCCACTAATTCCAGAGCTTTTTTAAACACAGGCAAATGCCAGTGGCTGTAGGGAAGAACAAAGTGGAGTAGATGCTCTGAGGTCCCTGGGTGATTGAGTTGGCATAGTCATGGCTTTGTCATTTGGAAAAGGAAGTGGAAATGCTAAAAGAGCTGGCACTGTGACTTACTGCTCTGCAAAGTTCTTGGGGGAGTTCTGTGGGAGAGGTGGCATGGAGACCTGCATGCTGGGCTTTCAGGCAACAAAACAAGTGTTTGTTTGTCCTGTTTGCATGTTCCAGGTTGGACTAAGATACCCACAGGGATGTTGAGGAACAAACACAGAAAAATTAATAATGTAATCAGATGCACCACATACAAAACTTTTAAGGGCACCACATCACAAAATAGTGTTGACGAATCAAATCAAATTATGGTAATTCCTAAATGACCAGTGAAGATGATGTGGTGTAGTGTTGTCATCAAGATAAGACATGGTGGTCTGGGGCGTTGCTTATGTCACTTACCTCATCAGTGAATGATATGAGCATCCTTTGTGTTTCAGCAGTCAGGACGTAGTGAAGCAAGCTCTGGGCAGCAGGCAAAGCAGAGCTGATGTTGTGGAATAAAACAAAGGACACTGCGTTGTCTCAAGATTTATCAGAGATCAGGACATGCGATGAGGTGGCAGGCAAATGGCCAGTAATTGTATATTTCTCTGGATTTGAGTGCTTGACTCTTTCAGACAAGTTGAGCCGTTTAATCTGAAGTCAAGGGGAGCAACATTACTGAAACACAGTCAACAAACACCCTGCATAGTGACTTTGCAATGCATTTTGGGGCGCTTCAGTTTGTAATTTCTACAACAAAATTGCCTCCAAAAGGACAGTGAGGAGAAATCTGATAAAACTGCAGGCAGTTAAATAGCAGTTGGATCCCCTGTCCAGAAGATGGAAAGTAGAGTTCATGGTTTCTCTGAGAGCATGGTGGGCAATAGGTTTCTAGGCCCATCAGCGTTTGGGAGGACACTAGGTGCTGGATTGTTGAGAGAACATAGAATGTGTTCCACAGTGATTCCAAAGCACAGTTTGGAGGTAGACTTCTACCCTCAGAAAATTAGATATTTTCCTTCTTTGCACTAATTGCCCTTAAATACCCAAGTATAGGCCAGTAATTTGTACAAATCTAAAATAAATTATTTTGTGATAAGAATTTGGTGTGTTTGTTGGTTTAGAAAAAGCAAGTCTAAAACCTTGACAGTGTCCCAGCTTCATCAGATTATTAGACCATGTCTACGGTGTCTTTAATAAGATCTATCCAGATTTGTTGCTAAAAATAGCAATGGACAAATAGCAAGTGTTTGATCTGGAGGGTCACCTTGGAGCAGTTACATTCTCCTGTAATGTCAGTCTCTTTTTACTCAATTTCACTAAAGTAGTCATCTGGCTGTAAAGCAGTTCAGGCAGTAATGTAAGAAGTCATATATATTCCTTTAATTATTATGATCTTCCTTGTAGCAATTATAATTTGCTTTATTGCAGATAACAGCAAATGGGTAGATAAAAGTCACTAGACAGATAGGAGAAGTTGTATGTTGTAGCTTTTAGATTGAAAGTATAGCAGCTGGTTCTTGGTTAACTTTGTTTTTTAAACTCAAAGATTATTTTGGAACATCAATTAAAAAGAAACAAAAGACAGTAAGAATATTTTCTAGTGACTAGCGCATAACAGAATTCATTTGTTTGTCTCACTGATAGAGAGTACATGAGACATAGGCTTTCCTTCAATTGCAGAGGAAGAAATCTCTATATGAATGCCAGAAGCATCTATTGAATACTTTTTCTCAGAATAGATGAGAATTTTTTTCTTGTTGTCTGTGTTGCTCCAAAAAGGCTGTTGAACTCCTGTGTTCCTTTTGACAGCATACCAATTTTGCTGCACTTGCTTGTCCACATATGGGAAATTGTTGGTGTGACTCAGTTGTTTCCCTGAGTAGAATTAATTTCTGTTGTATAGTTGTTAGGTCAGTTTATGACAATTACTAATAATTATTATTTTTTTAATATTCAGAAACATATATATTGAATAAACTCTCTGAGGTCTGTCTTTGTAAAATCTGTTTTTTCTTCAAAACTGGTAATTAGAATTTGAAAGATACCTCTGTTGAATAATCAAATTCCACAGAAATGCTGTGGCTTTATTGTGTCTTGTACCATAAGGCCATGGAAACAAGTGACTATACATTTTTACTATTTTTATTGCATTTATTTGGGAAAGTCACTATATACAAAAGTTAAAAATACCTTTAAAAAAAAGTCTTCTAGGTGGTCATTTTTATAGCAAAATCCAAACAGTACATTGATGAGAGATGCCAGCCCCTTTCTTCTGTATGACACATCATCAGCATACAATTAATCATATTAAAATATAGTTTAAACAAGGAGGACGTCACTATTCATTTAGACCCTGAACGCAACTCTCCCCACAATCTGTTTATGGTTCATTATTCTCAACCTAACAGATAATAGCGAATTCCCTTGCCCCTGCCAGTGCTGCTGTGAAAGATGAAGTCTTCCTTTATGCTTTGAGTGTGTCCTTTGTGGAGGGCTGTGACACACGGCAAAACCAAGATTTGTTTAGCACTAGGTCTGCATTTCTGCCTTATAAGTAGTATTTTTTTTATAGTTTTATCCACAAGCTTCTGACTCTGTCGTTCACTGCTTCATATACCACCACTCGGGCCAGGCTCAGAGGCACCTGCTGGTGGTGTGGGTGACTAAGGCGAGATGTTTAGCTTTGCTTCTCTCACATTGTGTACATTGTATAGGCTGTTCTTCTGCTCCACGTAGGTGTTGGCTGGATGGGTCAGCTTCATTCTTTCTGGTGGTTAAAGGAACAGGACAGGCTACTTGGTTCAGGGGTTTGGGCTGCTGGGTTTTTTTGGTGTGATGATGAGGTTTGCTTTTACTCATTTTTATTTGCAATTACTGTATTAGATTGTTAGTATTTAAAAGCAATTTAGTGAAGGCATATTTTAGAATTGACTAAGACATGAGATAAAACTGGAAAAAAAGAAGAGAGATTGTCAGAGGCAAATATTTCACTCTGAGGAAAGGAATTATTTTATCAAGTTTGAAGCAGTTTACCATGTCACTGTAATCACATGCTGACAAGTTTAAAGTTTAGCTTCTGATACTTTTCAGTGCTTTATCAGGGGACTTGACATTTGTGTAAGGTATCAGTAAGGACATAAGTACATAGGTACAGTTGCTTTTGTTGATGCCAAGGCATCATAATCCAGAAAATTTATGGCAGGATTTCAACTTCAATATTGCCAGAAATAAACTTAATCCAAGGTGGAAGTGTCCTTTTTGAGAGTTCAAATCCTTCTCGGAATTGCTTTTCTCATTCCCTTCCCACTTTTTTGCAACCAAGTGTTTACCATTTTTGGAAAATGTTGGTTGTACTAATATACCAAAGTCGCTTTTCCCTTTCTTATCGACTTGAAATTGAGGTTAACAAAGTCAATTCTAAGCAAGTAGTACATATGAGTAATGATTTTTGTCCCAAAGAACAGCACTGACTCAAACAGTATGGAAGTGCTGATGCTCATGCTTTGTGCAAGAGCCTATAATGACAAAGTATTCTTGTCAGTGTATATAATGAAACTATAAATTGTTTTCATGACTGCTGTGATATTTGGTCTCTTGCAGAGCACACTTAGAAAGTGGTTAGCGCTACGCCTTATGTGAGAGTATCAGAAATAGAAATATATGCTTTAGCATGAGCAGTGTCAAGTGATGGGTAGGAAGAATCTGCTGACGGAACATCACGTTAAGTGAAAAAACTGCCCAAAACTTCTGATAGGTAACATTCAGCCACTGCAGGAAAGGATGACGTACAGGTTACTCTTTTTCCTCTCAGTGGGGAAGGGCAATGAAGCAGATCAGACTAATGCAGAACAGGTAAGATTTGCAAGTTCTGCTTTGGTTTGTGCATGAGAGGCAGTGGCTGGAGGGGAAGGCGCACCTCTGCCTCCCCTCTCCATTCAGGTGTTTGCAATATTCCTGCATTATTTCGCATTCTTCTGACTCAACAAGCACGTGTGTATGGTATCACAGCTGAATTAGTTTTTTTACTTGTGTGGGTACCACACTGTAATTGTTTCAGACTCAAGGTAAATTTTGGTTGCTGCTCACGCTATCACTTCTGCTGTAACATGGTCCTGTTTCACTGTCCAGGTGGGAGGCCGAGCCCAGAGGACATTGCTGGTAGCATGGGGAGGAGGGGGAAGGAAGGGGGAGTGGGGCAGGAGATGCTGGTTGCTGAGAGCTGGGTGTTGTGGACGCAAGTAGAAAAGGGAGTTTGCAAAGGATTCTTCTTTCTAGGAGCTTTCCCAGGGCTGTGGGTCAAATTGTGAGGTTTCTCATCCTATTGTGTATGAGGAAAAAGAGGAGAAACTTGAATTGCTGAATTCTTCTCACTCATGGTGTTCAGGTGAGCATGTGGCCTTACAAATGGATTTCAGGCTTCTGATACAACAGATCTCTTTCCTGTGATTATTATTAGTAAGCTAAGACTACTTGTGGCAGACTTTGATCTCATGCAGAGAGTCTTCCTCCACCTTTTCAGACAGAAACTTGAGCCTCTTGAACCTAGTTTGGGCTGGGCTAGATATGGCTTGTTACAATTAAGTTGTGGTTTGTTTTTTTTTTCTCTTCTGCAGTACCTGGTGTGCAAAAGAAAGCTTGAAAGTAAAAAGGAAGCATTGCTAATCCTTTCCAAAGAGCTGGACACCTGTCAACAAGAAAGGGACCAGTACAAGCTTATGGCAAATCAGCTGCGGGAACGACACCAGTCTCTGAAAAAGAAGTATCGGGAGCTGATTGTAGGTTGTTGTTTATGAATTCTGTATAACTGGGGGACAAGGGTGAACCTCACAAAAATGGAAAGAAGTCCATAATGACTGCTGTAAAAATGTTTAGGTACTTGTTCACAGTAGTCCTGCAGTTGTAGAGCCCTGATCATATTATTACTCATCTGTTCCACGTTGGTGAGGTAGTGCCTGTTATATAAGACACAGAAAGACACTGCGTGCTCTGAGGAAATTAGTTTCAGTCATAATTTCATTTAAAAACTGACTGTGGTATTATTATTCCACAGCAACTTAATGTACCATTATGAAAAATAATGCAACATAAATTTGTAATGACCTGCTGTTCTAGAAGTGTAAACAAATCTTCAGCCTTAGACAGTTTTTTGAGTTGAAATTAATATTACTGGTATTAATCAAGATGCAGTACTTCAGAAACATTTTTGATAACATTTTTGTTAAAATATGTGTTTTAAAATTTGATCCACAAAGTTAATATAGTTGCTGGCTTCAGAAAAAAGTTGCCAGTAAAATATGTCCATTTATTTGTAGGATGGGGATCCATCCCTTCCGCCTGAAAAGAGGAAACAGGTAGGATTTATTTTTCAGTTCATATTATTTATCTGTCACAAAAGTACTTTGCAAAAGTGTGAAAATATTAACTAAGAAAGCTGGTAAAAAGCAAGCATTTCTGTCTGTTGAAAAGCTCTGTCTTTAATCTGTGGCTTCCTGTGCTTTTGTCTAAACATGTTTCATTCTGAAATATCTGAACTATCATTAATTAGAATATATGGCTATTGCTTTTATGTTCACCTGAGACTGAAATTGGTCAGCGTACAGAGACTTGAGATTGTTCTCCTTGTTGTTTGTCCTTCATGTATTGAGTCCTAAAATGGGTTCGTGACAGGACTTCTCATACTTAAAAGCAATCTGGGAATGCATTGTCTGCATTCCATAATTGTTAATTTATTGTTGTGAGTACTGTTTTCCATTAGATACTCTCCCAGGTCACTTGGGCTCTGAGTTATAAATGGTAAGAACAATGGTAATTGCATTTTATGGTTCCCCTGGAAAACTTTTTGCCTGCTCACCTTTTTTGTTTGTTCCCGGAGATCTACATAGTGTGTCCCTGTTGTGGAGTGTTGCTTGTCACATCTTAAAATTATCTTAATTTTTAGAGAAAAATGGCACCCGAAACACAATGTGTGAGCAAGGAGAGGAGGACAACCCAAAAGAACAAGAATTGTTACTGTAATTGCCAGTCCTGAAAGTCTTTTAACCATGTTTAAAACATGGTTATTGCATTCCCTTAATGGATCAGAAGTTTTACTCATCATCCTTTCCCTGGGAGTTTGCATGTAGTTCTTGCTGTTTTCTTAAAATTTTAGGGACTCGGGGTTTTGATTGTTTTAAACTAAATTTTCAGAGGCAATATAATTACTCGTTCAGGCACTTAAAACAAATAGCTGCCAAGAAGTCCGTGGCTCAGCATAGAATCATTTAACTTCCTCATTATTTAGCATAATTTATTTGAAATTCTGTTATTTCGATAGAATTCTAATAAAAGGGTTTGATCAGGTATAGGTTTGTGCGTTCTGACTACTAAAACTGGAGTTGAAGAATATACAATTAAAAGGGGAAAAAAAGCACAATGCAGTATATGGGTCATTATAGAGGGAAGTAGGAAGGGAGATTTGCCATTCCATGGATGTTGGTCTGATTCATCTTCCATCTTCCAAAACAAATAAATCTAACACTTGTTTCTAAAACACTAGCAATATTTAGTCTAAATTCAGAAGCTGTGATTATGTTAAGTTTTGGCAAATCTTACCATGGTAAGCATGTGGAAAGCCATTTAATAATTTAGCTAGGAGTTGGTTTTTTTTGCTGAGAAAGCTATGTATTTGTGCTAGGTAACGGTGAAATAAAGAAAATCTTGTTCTCAAATGTGGTCATTTATAGGTCTTCCTGAAGGACAATATATACTCTAGGTTGTACAGTTAGTGCACTTTTTGAATTTTCATTTTCCCGAGAAGTGTGTCTGTTGCATACAAGGTGGATAATCTTGGGTAGTTAGGGCAACCTTTCTGAAGAAGAGTATGGTTTTGCTTTGAGAAATGCACCAAAGAATAATAAAATAAATTTGTGAGTATTTTTGCGTTATTACTGTATGTGCATTTTTTAGCAGTTTTTCATCTGAGAAAGAGTGAAGTGCTCTTTTGCACTTTTTTCCATCCCCTTTTTGCCCAGAAGCCTAGTTGCCTGCTGGGGGAAGTTTGTGACCTCAGTCACTTTATATAAACAGAGGCCCTGATTTTATAATGAATTTTGTATGGCACAAAAGTGCATGCTGTTCTCATGGTCAGAAATAAGATGAAAATATTATATGCTGAACAACTTGCTCTGTTATGTTTCTTTACCACAACTGAAAAATTATTGTTGAAACTGCAATCTAGAACCTTAACTGTAGTAGGTGGGTTGGAGTTGCTACTTTCTTCTCTTTCGTGTCTTCAGTTTTCATCTTTATTATCAATTACACTTTGACTTCTTAAAATATCTTATTTTCCACGTTGTGCCTTCTCTCCCTGTTTTGCAACACACTTTTGTCATGTTTTGTGTGTAACCAAGCAATTTCTATCAGCAAATAGTTAGTTAACTCAGAACGTGTTTTTGTAAAAATTGGTGTTCCTTATCTTAACATGCAGTGCTCTGCAGTGTTCTCCCTCTCAAAGCTGTGTGTGCAGTGGTACACATCTCTGACATAATTGGTTTGGACTCAAGTATCTTAAAGGTCCTTTTCAACCTAAATGGCTCTGTGATTCTATCCAAAGATTGCTCCATGTGTATCACCTTTTGCCAACCAACAAAAGCAGGAAATGAGAAACTGTGCTACTGAAACCTCTTTTCCTCCAGTAGGTGTTTTACTGTTAGTGTTATCACAGCCTGTGAGCTGTCAGCGCTTTCCTGGTCACTCTTACCATTCACAATTCAATGTCGCAGTTGAAGGTAGCTTTATAATGTCTTGTGGTGTCAGGGGTAGGGTAATTTCTGCATAAGTAATGGAGGGGTGAATTGTTTCAGGAGGATAGGAATAATAAAGAGTTGATTTTGATGTTAAAATTCACCAGAGGTGGTAAACAACAGACACTCCCAGTTTTGAAAGGCATGTTAAAATGTTGCTCTGACTACAGAACCTCTGTTATACATCCTGTATAAACAGAAATTCTACCATTCTGCAGTGGTACGCATTTGTATGTATTTGCTGTGATAATAGAACATTTTTATGACATTGGCAAAAAGTTACTGGATGTCTGTTGGACAGTGTCGCCATGCTGGGAGGCTTAAAGAAAAAAACATAGATGTGATTTCTACCTTGATTTATATTGACTATTGTTTTTGTCTACATTGCTTAAATTTTCAGTATTCGGTTTGGGAGAAGCTTTGTCACTGAAATAACAGATCAGTGAATCCTTTGACCTTCTATATGAAATAGAAGTTCTTTTAATACAAATGAGATCCTTTGAATAAGCAAAGGTGAAGTAAAATGCATGGTTAGGAAAAGACTGTGCTGGGCCACAGTCCTAAATATGATTTGCTGAAATTGATGTCAGTGAGACCACTCAGTTGGCGATACTGGGTTTGCAATGGGGCTGTTTGTCAATTGTAAAGCTGCAGTGCATGTGTTCACTGGTGAGGGCTTGTATTTGTATTTTAAATGTATGATGAATCAAATTAAATGGAGCTAAATATCACAAAATCACAGAACAGTTGAGGTGGGAAGCCAGCTCTTGAGATCAACTAGTTCGATCTCCCTGCTCAAGCAGACCACTTAGAGCAGGTTGCCCAGGACCATGTCCAGATTTTTAGTATCTGCAAGGATGGAGACTCCACAGCCTCTCCGGGCAGCCCGTTCCAGTGTTTGACCACTCTCGCGGTAAAAAATGGGGAGGGGGTGGTGTTCAGATACCTGCAGCTATTGAGGTGGCTGAAGTCCCTCATGAGGACCAGGGCCTGTGAACATGAAGCTTCTTCCACTTGTGTGAAGAAGGCCCTATCTACTACTTCTTCCTGATCAGGAGATCTATAGCAAATACCGAGTACAACAGCACACGTTGATCTGCCCGCTAATCTTGGCCCAAAAGGTCTTGGCTGAATCCTGACCTGTCCCAAGGCAGGGCTCCATCATTCCAGCTATTCTCTCACATGAAGGGCAACGCCCCTCCTTTGCCCTTGTGCTGTACTTCCTAAAAAGCCTGTATCCCTCCCTCACAGCACTCCAGTTGTGTGAGCTATTCCACCATTTCTGCATGATCCCAATGAGATTATAACCCTGTGACTGCAAACAGTCATCGAACTCGTCCTGTTTGTTCCCTGTGCTCCATGTGTTAGGCCTCTGAGGGGCGTCCAAGTGTGCCAGTTCCGAGGCACGTGCTTGGGAGCTTTCCCCCCAAGGCTGTTCTGCAGGCGCTTCCTTCTTCACATGCCCGTGTTCAAAGGAATTACGCTTCAGCTCAGTTGCTTTGCGAATTGCTATGTCCACTTTCTTCCTATCATCCCAGGTTCTTGGCTTGCCTACCCTATCCCAAGCCTCCTCGTTCCTTCCCCAATAATTTCTAGTTTAAAGCTCTCCTTCTGAAGTTGGCAAACCTGTCGGCAAAGATACTTTTGCCTCATAGTCAAGGGGATCCTGTGACTTCCAAGCAGCTGTTGAGCCTTAGAGAGGGTCCCATGGCCACAGAACCCTCTGAGGCTCCTAAATGGGCCTTGTAATGTAATGGTGGCGTAGTCCTAGTATAGAGCTCAGCTTGACAACTACTCTTTTTGCCAGGCAGAAACTTTCATCGGAGAACTGGTGTGCATCCTTCCTGAAGGTCATAGTCCTTAACTCAGTTATAGTTATCTGTAGGTGTCCCGAGGTGATTCATTCAGACCGAGACTCTGACTGCTCCAGTGATCACTTGACATCACAACAGCATGCTACCCACTCACCGAGACACTGGTCAGACAGCTTGACTTCTACTAATCAATAAGTTCATGAACATGGCGTTTTGGGGCAAGCAGAACATCAGAAGGACCAGAGGTTCCAGACAGGAGTATGTTGTGACATGCCCCAAATGGACCAATTCTGATCCCTTTCGCTTCCACTTCCAGTTCTAGCTTAATGTATGCAGCTGTACAAACAAACTTCAGGGATTGCCTTGTGACTGTTTATGACATCATAAGGAAAAAATGACTAGTGTGACTACAGTGAGACTATTTCTTGTTAATTCATTAATTCAGGAAGTTTTGCTAGTCTTGCACTAAAATGCAAAAGCTGCAGAGTCCTGTGAGATGAAGTCTTCAGATAAGATACACTACAGGTTAAGCAATCATTTTGTATTTATATCACCGGGGTGCTCTGAAGATTAATGATTTCTGACTTTCTTCAGAGGGTTTGAAGATTAAAAATGTTTTGCATGGGCCAAGCTTAGACCTGTGCACTTTGCTCTGGTTTGTGGGTGCGTGTGTTTGACTCTCATAGTGTGAGACAGCAGATGGAAAACAGTGAGATCATTTGCCCTTGTAATGCATCAGAGAGCAATATTTCCGTGGATTCCAAAATGTGCCTGCTCCAAGAGCATAGCTGGTAGAGAGATCCTGTTTTCTGCACGCTGAAATTTGCTGTTCCATTGATAGGAACAGGTGGCAGTATGCAAACCTAGAACTTCTTAGCCACACTAGGAGTCACGCTTTGTGAAGTGACACTGTTGTTTCTTCAGCATGTAGGTTAAGCGACACTGTTGTTTCTTCAGCATGTAGGTTCTGCAGTAGATGTAAGGCTAGAATAGAAGGAATGCCGATTCTAATAGATGTGATAGTCCCTCTTTAGAATTTGGAGTGCTCTTCAGACCTGACGTGTACAACAACCTCTCCTCTGGTTGCTGTCTTTTACTTTAATGGCATAGAGGGTCCACACCCCTACACCTGAATATTCTGTTAATTAGTCACAACACTCAGAATGTTTAAGGGATGTTGATTCTTTTTGTGCATTATCTCATAGATTAAGTTGTCCTCAAGATCTCAAAGCAGCTAAAATATTTCTGATTAAACAAGATGAAACATTTTTTTATTCTATCCTAGTATATTAGACTTTGTATAAGTACAATTTAATAATTTCTCTTTGACTATGCTCATCTGCTGTCAACAAAAACTTGATGCCTATATGAAGCACGGGAGGACTGAAGTACCTTGTTGAACCTTCATTGCGAAGGAGTTTCTGCCAAGTCACTTCTCATGATGCTGATTATTCGTATAGACACTCTTGGTTGCTGCTTACGATGTGTGTTAACAAGTCGCTGTGCAAAAACTGGCCTCATGAAGGAGTCTGTAGTTGATATTAATGTTACTTTGTTTGTCAGCCTTCGGCAAATGCTCCACGCCTGGCTGGGTGGTGTTTGGTCCTCTGCAGCGTTATGCTAATCTAACACACAGAAGACTGGTTGAAAACGAGAGGAAAAGTATTCCTTTTATATGTCTACTGCTTAAATGGCTTTTTGGTTTTATTAATCAGCTCTATAAAAATTCCAATTGCTGAGTGTCTTTCAAGTATGGGAACAGGAGCGAGCCTTTCTTGTTTTGCAGAGCCTTGTCAAGTTTTGACTAGTGTGCTAGTGTGCTTCTGTGGTGGGATTCCTGCCTGGTTCTCTGAGCAGCAGATGCTCAGAGGAGGAGAGAATTTTCTTCTTCTCTTGTTTTATGTCAAGTGACTGCTTGGCAAGGCTTTGATTTTTGTTGTTGTTTTTCTGTGGGTAAATGTGACCCATATTAAGTGTATTTTGTTTAGTATGCCCAGGACCTATAATTTCAGAAGTCTTCTCTACATAGTTTTTCAACGTAAACAGAAAAATACAGTAATTTTTGCTTCTTATCATCAGGAAGCTAGTGCTAATCATCAGTTCTTTTACCTTGGAGTGAACAGTGGTAGTTGGTAAGCAAAGCAGGTCTTTCTGTATTAATTCAGCCATTGCAATCATATGAATGCATTGGAGGAGAAACTGCAATTAAATTTGCTATCAGTCACACCCATCAAGTGTGCTTAATGTTTCATCAAACTTCTTTTTCTGTCAGCCTATTAATTCAGTATATTCTTTGTTTGAAGGTGTGGATGAAAGAAACATAAAAGACTGAACTGCAGTATAGAAATGCTTATTTGTATAGTAAAATATTTTTTAAACTGTAAAGGTATGTTGGAAGTTTCCCCCTCATCCCCCTTGCCAAATTACTTTTTCAGGCAGTATCTAAAGGCAGAAAGTCCTTTTTTTAAAAAAAAAAAATCCTTTTTTTTTTTTAAGTGTCGGATAAGATTTATGTGCAAGAGAATTGAGAGCTATATTAAAGAGTGTGTTACTATCCATCATTTTTAAAGTGGTGTGGAGAAAATAACTCCATGTGTATGTGTAGCTAGATTTGCAAAATTGTTAAAGGAGCCAAATTCAAGTGTAGTGCATAATTCCAGGGCTGCCTATTTCGAGTTACTTCCCACCCCACCCCCCTTTCTTTTTGGGTCAGCAGTGAGAAAAAATCTGTTGCTGTCTGACAGGTATTCACTGGCTTATGTTAATAAATATTTGTATGTATTTTCACCAGTAGTTTCACATGCTTATCTGTAGCTAAAAGTTAAGGTTCTTTTCCACCTTCTATCTGAAAAATGTTCTTGCAAATTTTAACAAAGTCTGAGTGGAAAAGGGTAAGGTCTGATCTATTCCCATTGAATCTTTCACTCTTTGGTCTGTTCTGATTTATGGTGCTTTTTTGCCCCCTATGTAATAAAGGTAGGCACTTACCACTCGGCACCCTCACATCGATCTTCTTCTGCTTTCTTGCAAGCTTCTGGTGGGATTGCTGGCTGTGGTCACACTTGCTGTTGGTCAGAGAGAAAAGGAATATGGGGACAGTTTCTTATGCCCAATGGGGGGTTGGGCTGCACTGAAATCATACTTCACCGAGAGGGTGATTCGTCACTGGAACAGGTTGCCCAGGGATGTGGTCACAACACTAAGCCTGTCAGAGTTCAAGAAGTGTCTGGGTGATGCTTTTAGTCATATGGTTTAGTTTTAGGTAGTCCTGCAAGAAGCAGGGAGTTGGACTTGCTGATGCTTATGGGTCCCTTCCAACCTGAAATATTCTGTGATAACATGCAAGCTTCCTGTGACAAACAGAGGCAAAACAAATAGCTTATCATGTTGCAGAGACTCAAGAATACCTGCTGGAAACTGAACATTGCCAGAAGTGGACAGAGCTCTAGAAAGATTGATAGCAGGCAGTTAATCAGAGACTAGAATGAGGCACGCTTTTTATTGCAGACAGTTGCGTTAGGGGTGGTTAGGAGAAAAACAGTTTCCACTGCTGCGGGTTGTTGCAGAGGCAAGACAAGATGAGGCTACAGAAAGATACAGACCTTTGCATCTTTCCCTTTCATTACCCATGGCTCAGAAATCTCTCTTCATCAGTACTTCCAAGTTAGTTTTGAATGATGTGAATGAAAGAATTAAAGTCTTTCAAAGTAAAGAAGTAAAGGCAGTTACAGGAGTCTCTTTAAGGCTTCACCTAGAATCAAAAGAAACTGTTGAAGAAATTGAGTCTAGAGAAGCTGAATTTGGCTAATTTTCAGAAAGTTGCTCTCTGTTGCATGGGTAAATGCTATGAGCTTTATTGTCTGCTGAAGTAACTTGTCTTGAATTTCTAAGTGAATTCTGTGTGTTCTATGAATATTGAAAAGAAGTTGCCAGGTGGAAAAATGAATTGCCTTTCTCCTTGCATAGATTTCATCCCTTTCCTCAAAAAATATGTGCTTACAGGCTCATGAAGCCAGTCCTCCATTGTTAGTTTTATCATCTTTCAACCATATGGTATGTTTTCTTATATATGCAAACGAAATGGTACCAAGTCCAGGTGTCGTTCAGTGTATCCTTTTGGCTGGCTCTTTTTAAGCCCAGTAGAGCTCTTCTGAAAATCAAGTATTTCCCCTTCTATCCACATTTAACCGAGAGCTTTAATGAGGTCTTGCCAAAACCTTTAAAACTCGGAACAATCTAAATTACATGTTGTATGGAACCTCTAAGCCAGGGAAATGAATAATTGCTGGAGACTACTTCTGTGACATAGCTTGGTTGTTTTAGTTTAACGAAAGTATAATAGAAGCTTTGCATTAAGGACCAAGTCTATACTTAGCTCATTGTAATGCTCTTAGCATGCTTAAATGAGGCTGTTTTATTTTGGTGTCTAAAATTCTTCATTTAAAGTTGCTTCCAAAATCCCTGTCTCGAGTATAAAGGTTTTTGTCACATTAAGTCATTTATATGACTGACAAATAAAATTCAGCATAGAATTGCAATCCCAGAGAAATGGTTTTAGAGGAAATAAATCTGAGCAGGAAGATTTACTCTAGGCATGGTAATGCCTTTCCTGCAGTTACTGGGAGTTTTGACTACAGAATGCTAGAATCCTGGCGTTGAGGCTGTAAACACTGATTAGTGAGACTGAGTTCTTCCCAGGTGTTGAAATTACATGTGCTATTGCAGTGTTAGGAGCGTTCAAATTCATCATAAAAAGGGACTTTATAAATAGAAGTGTTTCAGAGAAGTTTGTATAAATCATGTTCCTTTTAACTAACTCAGTCTGGTGGTTGGATGGCCTTTGTTGAAAGTCAGCTTTCTTTAAAAAGAAAAATATAATTGCATCTGAGCGGTAGCCATAGATACTTCAGTTTATATACAATTTCCTGCAAACATGGGTTCTTTGTTTTCTTTATTTTAAACAGCCATTAAGCAGTACTTATCAATGCCATTGACTGAATGTGTTCTGAAGCTCCTTGATTCATTCAATGTATGAATGACTATTACACATTTGCTTAACATGTAGAAAAAAAATTTTTTTTTTAATTGCCAAAGCATACGTGAGGAACTTTTTGCATTGCTTGAATGGTTGCTATCTTGAAAATAAAATTACAGTCAGCTTAATTTTGGTCCTATAATTAGCTGTTTAAGTTTTTTGCTGTTACATTATTTTTCCCAAATTATTTATTTACAGTCTTCAGGCTTATCAGTAGTTTGAAAAGTGCTTTAATTTCTTCCAAAACTGTGGGAGACTTACCTTACTTTCTTCTGAACCTTTGATCTCAGAGCATCAGAAGTACAGAAGCTGTAGCAGTGAATTATGCTTGTTGTTCATCAAGTAGAATATATCAGTTTCTCAAGTTATTTTTCCTGTTTAAAAGTTTGAAGCTATTAGTATTTTAGACCAATTGGAATTTGGAGTCGGCTTAATACAGTAGTGTATGAAAGTTCCAGTTGATAATAGTTTAATAGTCTAATCCAAATGGTCAGATGCATGCATAGCTATATTCATGTTAATATTAATTTCAATATATTTGTGTTAATAGTTCTCTTTAGTATATAAACAGGGTGTGGAAATAGCAGTTGTTGGTAAACAAGGGGAAAGATTTCAGAAATGTCTATCAGACACCTTGTTGGTTTGGTAGTGTATGAGTTTTAAAGGTAAAACTCACAGAAACATCCTAAGAGACTGTCAAGTGGTAGTGAGAATGACTGGGTAAAAGAATTTTTTTTTTTCTTTTAGACTGAGAAAGAGAAAAACAGAGAAATGGGGGAGCTGAAAGAGCAGCACAGCAAGTAGGGAATCAAAAACTAAACCTAAAATACCAAGAGAGAGTTAGGAATAGTCAGTTGATGCATTGGCCTCAAACCCAAGGAGTACATGTAAGAGTAGCTTAGACTCATGGGGCTTTACCGAGTCATGCGTAGAAGATCTGAAAACTTTTTTCATTTCTTTTTATATCCTGAATTCAGATTTATGGCAATGGATGACACACCTAGCTGTCCACAGGCAATGTCTTGAAAGGCTGCACATTAGCCACTATGATTATAACTCTCTTAGAAGAGATGTAACTGGTAGACTTTTCCTGTGCTGGGTCAATGTTTGTGTATTCGTGAGATATTTGCTCATTTTCAGATATCATGGATAGGAAAGGAAGAGATTGCATTATTTTTTGGTCAGTGATCAAGCTGATGGAATTGTAAAATTACAGACCACACTGCTTGCCCTGCTGACTTAGTAGGTTAACGTGAATGGTAACTTTTGTCCTGAATTATTGGGGTTGGGCAGGGTGGTGTGTTTTTACTTTCTGACTTCACCTCTATTTTTCTAGAAGTCTGCATGCTAGCTAACAACGCAAGTCAGGTCACATGTGAAGTTTTGTGCTATTAGATATCCATGGTACAGCTTCATATAGGGACAGGGGGACTCTGGCTGGCATCCTCCTTTACTGGCTGCGAATCTGCTTTAAACACTGTTAGGAATACAATTATAATTATTTCTCAGCTGTGCCTTTTATCTAATTATACGTAAGTTTAAAACTACTGTTTGGCAACTTTGTATAAATGTTGTGAAAGTACTCTGCATTCTGCTCTTCCCACCAGCCAAGACACCAGAACTACTGTAGATGTTGTCACTTTGTCTTGTGTGCTGTTGTTGTAGGAGTGCATATGCACACGTGCAGGATGTATTTCCTACTATTAAAGATAAAGAACCCTAGTGATTTTTTTTGTTCTCTCTCTAATGAAGCATGAAGTCTGGGTACTAACAACAATAAAAGTAAAGATTTTTGGCAGATAAGGAGTAAGTCTAGGGTTTCTTTTCAGTCACCACTTACACTTCTTCATAGGCACCAATTTCTGACTGATACTCCTTTTCTAGGCAAATCTTGCTCAGCTACTGAGTGAGGCTCAAGATCGAAATAAACATCTTGGAGAAGAGATTAGAGAGCTTCAACAGAGACTGGGAGAAGTACAAGGGGACAATAAGGTATGATACATTTTGTTATCAGTAAATCGCATGGAGTGTGTAAACTGGGCTGGAGTTTTGCATTTACTTCTTAGGAAAACAAAACAATGGGTTACAGAACTTCTTTGATTGCCACTTTGATTACAATAAATGCTCAAAACAGTAGAACAAAAGAAGCTTATACAGGATACCACTAAGTGCAGCTTATTATATTTTTTTTGTATGCTGTGTTTGCTCTGTTGTCCTTAGTTATGTATTTTGCACTTAGCCTTACTTTAATGATCTCAGACATTCTTTATTTCATTCTTTTTAAAAAATGTTTTATTAGTGGCCTTTCTTCGTACAGATGAGTATGGATAAGCATATCTTCATCATGTGATAATTTTCAGGTTTTTTGCAATGAAAATGCAAAATTCTAGTAGATAAAACCAGGGGAGGCATGATTTTTCCCTTCAAAAATATGGAGCAGTTGATCATAAATATATATAGTGAGCTTTGTATTAAGCCCTCATCCTATTATCCTTACGTAACCAATTTATTTTATTGCTAAATTTAGCAAGTTATATGGAACATTGCTCAAAATCTGCCATTTGGTATTAATCAAACTCCTGTTGTCTCTGTTAATTGAAATACTTAAACTCAAGCCAAATGTGTGTAACATTCACAGCTGGAGCTGTATGCAGGGTACATTCAGAGATCAAACTAGGGAGAGGTTGAATCTGAGAGTCGAGGTGGTTAACGAAGTAAAAAATGAAACAAATAATGAATGATAACTTCCCTCCCTCAACTACAGTTTCAAAGTAATGGGATTTAAAAATATCGATAAAAAAGCAGCCTTTAATTATTCAGGTGGGCTTTTTTTTTCCATTTAAGTTAATTTTATTTTATTTCTTTTATTTTAAACATGGGTATATTGTGATAATACAGTTTTATTCATTGTTTATCACAAGGACTTCCCCGAAGGTGCGCAAGGAGCTACGAAAAGGTCGAGTAAGACCTGGATTTATAGTATGCATAGCATTAGTGCAACTTGCTCAAGCCTTCAAAGACCGGCTTTCCCGGTGTTTCTTTTCATTTGCATGTTTTTGTTTGAACTGTATTATAGTGTAGAAGACAGTGCTTTGCAGTTCCGCAGTACCAATACTATGCCATACAGCCTTTCCCAAGCCAGTCTTGAACAGATAACAAGGGTTTGTAAGTACAAGCAGAATACAAAGGTAGTAAAACTACAACATATTTAAATATCAAGGTTATGTACCTATTTTAAAAGGCTAAATCCTTATAACAATATGATCTTGGTAACACAGAGCCTACTTTGTGCTTGGACTGGCTTTGTTTAGATTTGCCTTTGTGGGTTAACTTTATATTAGCTGGTCATCTTTGACATCTGTATTCTCAGCATGAATTTAAATTCAAGAGCCTCGTAACAAATGGAAAAATACAAAAAGACTTATTCTGCCTGCCATTCCTCTCTCCAAAAGGTGCAAAATAGTGCATCGCTAAATAAAGAGGGGGAGGAAAGAACTGCATCAGGGATTAATTTAGACTAGGATTTTCATTTTTGGAACACGTTCTTCTCTTTCCTAGTAAATGAGAAATACAGCTTATTTTAGAGTCAGGTTGCTGTTTTTTAAAGTGCCTAAAAAAGCATTGCCATATCTCTGAGGGATTTAACACTCTCCTCCTGTGTCAGATTTTGCTCCCTCCTAGCTTCAGTGATAAAATTTGAGGTTTGTTCCCAAAGCCATTCTGTTCTGCTCATCAGTTCTCCTGTACTGGCAGCTGGGTTAGTTCAGGCATTGGAGTCCAGATAATGCATGGTATATACAAAACCAAAGAACTATAATAATTTGCTTGTTCTTACATTTTCCCTCTGCATTCTTCTCTCTGCTTTTTCTGAAGTGAGGGAGGGCATCCTGCCCAGCTGGTCTACGTCAACCTTACTTCTGGCAAGAGATGAACAAACAGCTGCTTTTGCAGCAAGTGAAGCTGCTTATGGATGAACAATTCTGCCTGTGTCTGAGCAGGGGTGACTCATGCAGGCTTTGTCACTGAGTGGCAAGAGCTTTGTAGGACTAAAAAAGAAAAAAAAAACCTCTTTAAATATCACACATTAGCTCTATTGATAAAGAAATGTTTTGATAGCTTGACTTGTTTTTCACTGCTCTAATGTTTGCTACTAGTAGGATACAGTCACTTGGATTTGCAAGAAGACCTTAAACTGGTGACATTTTACTTGTTGAAATCATGTTAAGTACATCCTCAGTTAGGCAATAACAAATTACTTGCATTTGGTTTAACTGGACTAATTTTTTCCTTTAATTTCAGCTAGAATTCTGTTGGCGTGAATAATAAAACTTCTTCAGGCAGTCTCTGGAAGGATTTGTTGCTGCAGTTTGAGAAATACAGCAATAGTTAGACTGCAGTGCTCCAGATATCTAAGACAATTTATTTTTATGATTGATCACAATCTCTTATCAGCTCTGACACATGAAAACTGTTCTGTGTTTTTGATAGTTATTTGTGAATCTTTTTCCTTCCTAATGTTCCGGCAGCAATGCTTGGAGAACAATTACTGAAACTTAGAAGATAGTTAGGAAATCTAATTCTCTCCTGTAAAACGGTGAAAATGGAAAGCATAAGAGAAACTGGAGGCTTGTGGAAGACTAGATGACTCAGTTGCCTTCACTTGAATTCCTACCCACGCAAAGAAATGGTTTTATAAGCTATCGAGGGCAGCTCTAAGCGAGAAGATGATGCATGGAAAACAATGGCTGCAGTGTTACTGACAGTTCGTTATAGAGCAATCATTCATGCAGCAACAGTGTGGAATGTTAAATATGGTGCATATGTTTTGGCAGAACTGGGACTTAAGGTAGCAAATTTGCATAGTTCTGGTCCACTTTTTAAGATTTTGTAGACTGTGTGGTGAAGACAGTTGCTGTCAGTGACTGTGGCTAAACATGATGGTTGCTGCCTTCCTACTGGTTGTGCTTGTTTCTCTTTTACTTCTGCATGTTTTATCATTAATCAGGAATGTACAACTTTGGCACAGGCGTTGCCTGTGGACTCATAGCCTGCACAGCAGCTATCGCAGTGAGGCCCGTTTGGGGCATTATGGGGCTGCTACAGAGTTCCTACTTTATGATTATTTTAGCTGACACTGATTAAGAAAAAGGTGTGATATTAAAATAATAAAGACTAGTGGCTTGCAGCACTGGATTGTTTTGGTTATCAGTCTATGGGTTCTTGATAAACAAGATCTGTCTGTGGTAAGGTGCCAGTAATTTAAATCCACTCTGCTGTGGATGCTGTTCGTAGAATCCCGAGGGGTAGCATTAACCTATTCTCTAGCTGCAAAATGGAGTTGAGCAGTCCTTTCCTCAGTGATTTCTGAATGATGGAAATAAAAATACAGCAGCCAGAGGGCGGGTGTATAAAGTTTATAACAAAGCACTAATATATGAAATAAACCCTTAACTCTCTGGCATAATGCTTAGTGTCTCTTTGGGTCATAGCATTTTTAGGGAAGAATTTTGTAGCAGGTGGTGCTGCCTCCTGAGACATTTGCAGTGCAGAATTAAAGGACTTGGCCTGTTCTGCCCTGTCAACTCTCTGATTGGCCAACTATCTGGAAGGAGCATTCTGTTGTTTTATGGACTGGTATTTTACTTTATTTTATGTATGTTTATAATGCTGCTTTTATGGCCAAATTTGGATTTCTGAAGCATTCTTTTCATAAGACTTCATATTTCCCACCCCCCCACCCCCCCAAATCAGTAGTAAATAAAGAGTTCTGGTTTTATTGGCAGACTGTTTGACCTTGCAAGTAATAATTGCTTGCAGTTATAATTGCATCTTACGCCTCACCCCCTCCTGGGCTGGAGGAGAGTTGGTCATGGTGCATGAGTCACAGCTCTGATCCAGTTCCCAGCCTGGTGCTCAGCGTTCGTTACACAGAAGGTTTGCTCTGCTGCAGGCATTGGAGGCATTGGTAAAGTGTGATTTCCCCTTCCCAGTTCTAGTTTTCCTGAAGAAGATTGAGTCCTCAAAATGTTACTACATTTTTTTCTTACTGCCTTTCTCACTAGCAAGAGTTTCTAGAAATTAAATTAACTGAATTAAATCATGTTACCATACATTTTTTTATCAGCCTTTTAGCATATAAAAAACCTCAGTCCCATAGCTATGAAGCCATTCCAGGATTTGCTAGTTGCATTTTTGACTTATTTGTTTTGATAAAGAAATTAATAGGAATTATATCACCTAGGATCCATTCAGCCTTACTAACTGTGCAGTGGTTTGTACTTTCCCTGTGGGGACGGTGAAATGTAGTTTGCCAAAAGTTACTTTGGGGGGCACAGCTTTCCCTAAACAAGTGAACTGCTTATCAGAACAAGTTGTGCTAGCTTCAGTGACTTGCACTGAACTGGAGCTGAAGTAAGTGGGGAGGATGATTTTGGTAGTCTGTCTTGCATCAGCAGGATTTTAATTGGCACATTGCAGCTATGGTGACTGGCATCCCATAAATACCAAAGATAAATTTTAATGTACAATCTTCTGCTTCAGAAGATTGATTTTTTTTCTGACTCTGCAATATAATGATGTACACTAATTCCTTGGTGCAGGCAAAGAGACGGGGAAAGTCAGGCTGGTTATTATGGTGGGTTTCTCGTCTCTGGAGCTCCTACGAATGAGGCCATGGGGAGGCAACACTTTTGCCTAGTCGTACTCAGTATAAAGAACTGTAAATGCTGAATGCCTCATAGACTGTTATTTTAATACTCCATGATTCTTGAAAGGTAGTTGCCTTTTGCTTTTGATATTGAATATAACTGTATTAATTCAAGTCTGACTGTTTTTAGCAGTCACAAAGCTTCTGAGTTCATTAGCTGTTTGAGAATTTTGGCCAAGTCTTTTTGTTGTTTGACCATTATTTTTTTTAACATGAATTAACTTTTGTCAGTAGATGAAAAAAACGAAGCGCAAGCAAATGTATTAGCAGCTGTTAATGCAAATTTTGCACTGATGTAGCGCGGTGGGATTTTAAGTGGTGTCAGTAAAATGAAGCTGGGCAAGCCGTTTAGTGCCTTTTTGTTCTTAACTAGGAAGAGTTCTCTGCTGCAGAGAATTTGAAGATTTACATATGAAAATGGCTTTCTGAGAATACTCTGGTTCTATAGTCTGGCTGGGATGAGTTCCTGTCAGTCCTAAAAAACATTGACCACGTGTCTGTGTTTACTTGGTCTTTCATCATTTGTATACTCTGGTGACTATCGTTGCAAGGTTTAATTCAGCTTCTGTTGATGCTTTGAGTGTTTGACTGGAATTTTTCACTGAGAACAGGATTGAGCCCTCAGCTCAGAAAATTCCCTCTGGTTTAAATAATACCAGCTGTTTGTGCTGGAAGAGATGGAATCTATGACGGCTTGCTGTTTCTAATGCAGATATACTCTGATGCTACACCCTGTGTTCTCTTGCTTATGGAATCTGGTTTTGTGATGGCAGCTCCTTCGAATGACGATAGCGAAGCAAAGACTTGGAGATGATGAAGTTGGGGCTCGCCACTTTGCAGCACATGAACGGGAGGACCTTGTTCAACAATTGGAGAAGGCTCGAGAACAAGTAATAACTAAGTGGGCATATATTGTCATGTTTTACAGAGCTAGTGCAGTAGCAAGTAAATGACTTCTGTTATGTTTGGAGGGCTGGTAGCTGATTAACATTGGAGATAGTGATGAAGGTGCTGGGATTTTTACTGAAATATTTCTTACTGAGCACTAACTTAAACATGCATATGTCCTTATCTCAGGAATTCCTTCTCTAGATTGAGTCTCCTCTTTTTATAATGTGCAGCAACAACTTGTGACAACTGAATATTGTCCATGAATGTCAATGAAAGAGACTCCTTAGTGAAAGCTGTTACGAGTATTCAACGCAATATGTCTGTATTAATATGATGTACCATCAGCATCCAATTCATCAGACTCATTCCCTAATAGAGACAAATAGCTTTCTGGGCAATTCTGGGGGTTTGTGTTCTCTGTTTTTCCCACACTCATGCCTACCAATGTCAGTTCCACCCTGAATGAGCCATTCTGTGATCCAGGAGGAGGTGTGTATTTCTTCTTTTTCAGCCTTCACTCAAGTGCAGCACTCCTTTAGCTTAGCAGAAGGACTCTTGACTGCACCTGGTCTTCTTCCAATGTGATTCTTTCTGGTATCTCTGTGCCCAATCTCGTGCTCTCTGTTCATCACCTGGCCTTTTTTTCACACGGTCTTCTATTGTCCTTCCTGGCATATCAGTGTTTTCTGAGATGCCAGTGGAGACTTCTCAACTAATTGCAGGCTTTTCTCACTCTCTGTTTGCTCTCCGTTTCCTATCCTTCATAATTTGAAACTTTTTGTCTTTGAGTATCTTAGATACTGGGCTCCTTCACTCTTTTGCTTAATAGCAAAGCTCACCCTGTCAACTCTATGCTTCTTATTTTGTACTTTTCTCAGTTATTCTTTCTGTTCTGTAGAACTTCATTACTGAAAGTCCCATAATTAGTATAAATTCTCCCTTGAGACTTTTTCTTCGTCCTCCAATTTTGCCAAATTCTTGTTCAATTAATTCCAGGAGCCATAGAAATTATATGCTAAAATCATCTTAATATGTCTGTAGCAGAATTATAGTATGGATTAAGATTTCTTTTGCTGTTACATTTTAGTTGGGTTTTTAAATTCAATTTAATGAAGTAGTACCAAAATAGAGTAAAAGTATTGACGGTTATGAGCTTTGGAAAGACTTTTGACTGTCCAGAATCAATCCTGTTCAGACATGCAGTGCTTATTGCTTTTTTCAGTTTGGACACTATGTAATCCTTTGTTTAAACTTCGGAATAGTCATAGAGCTCTCCTTTCTTCACAGATTGAGGCTCTGAGACATGATCTTCAGGCTGCACTGGATGAGTTACAGGATGTGAAAGAGGAACGCTCCTTCTACCAAGATAAGTCTGACAGACTAAATCAAGAACTTAATCATGTCTTAGGAGGGCATGAAAACCGTATCATTGATGTAGATGCTCTATGTATGGAGAACAGGTGAGTGCATTGCAAACCTTGTGGTTTCCCTAGAGCAAGTAGTGTATTGCTTAACAGGAGCATCAGGAAGTCAGTCACAACAAAACTTTAAAGAAAATATATGCAAGAATAAAAGTTAAAAGATTTTGGTAATTTGGTTTGTCTGTTTTGTTTGTACTGTAGCTAACAATCAAATAAAATTGAGAAAGTTAGGCTGCAGGAAATTACCAATGTTTTATTTGGCTACAGAGGTGTCAGTGATTTTCACAAACAGAGCTAAACAAGGAAAAGCAACAGAAGTGCAGACCTTTTTATCATTATGGCATCAAAAGAAAGAATATTAAAAATCAGTGTCTTCAGAAACTCACAGTGAGCTGTAAAGGGCTCATCTTGGATTGGTAACAGGGACTTTGAGTACCCTGAGTTAACAGTTTCGGACATAATTTGCACCACAGGGAGTGGTTGTCAATGCGGAGTGATTTGCCAACAATAGTTGCTGGTGAAATCACCCATGTAGATGTTCTTGCCACTTCCTTGGGAAAAGAATGTGGTATATAGTCTTTGCTAAGGACGACAGAGAGGAGTCACTGACAGAGCCATAGCAGGTACCTCCCTTAATGTCAACAATTACCTTGAAGTGAAAAGATCTTGTAAGACGCTTTCCATTTACAGAGACCTATGCTTCAGGTAAGGAAGTGTAATACCAAAGGCATTACTTCCCCCCAGCAGCTCCAGGGTGTTTTTCTGTTTTGCATGGCCTACAGAGTTTTGTTATCAATTTAAGCCCCCTGCTCTCCTGGCAGTGATACGATTTTATATTTTTTTTCTGAAATAGTTCAATTGTCACAAACCCTAATACAGCTGCAGTTGCACTGTATAGAAGAGGGTATTTTATAAATGCTTTATACATGAAAAAGGTATTTTCCTATGTGGAAATAGCCATCTAATTCAAGTGGATAAACTCTATTAGGAAGAACTGTACTGTTTCAGTTAACTGTATAGCATTTTTCAACTATACTGTTAAATTTTCTACTTTGTGATTGCTAATGAGAAGTGCCATGTAAGTGATGGATATCAGTGCAAAAGTTCTGCATAGTTGAGTTTTGTGTTGATATATATACAAATCTTCATGTGTCTATTGCGCAAAACTTCAAGTACAGAGGACATGAGTAAATGCTTTGTGACTGTTTCCTCTACATGTAAATATATACTCTTAGCTTCCCTCCCCAGAAACCTGAGGACCAATATAAAATGGTTGTGCAGCATGCTTGTCAAATCTAACAGAAGGGCAGCCCCTTTTTCTGATGCGATTTGTTTCTGTACATAAAGTTTTATGGGGTCAAGAGCAGTAAGATTTAGTTATTTTATCCCTCTCAGAACTGCAGAGGGAAAAGATCTCTCAGTAGTTGAAAGAGAGGACATGCCAAGTAGTAAAGAGGAGTGCTTGAGGCAGGACTTGAAAGTAACATGAAGTAAAGGATTACTTTTCTTTTTCAGGTATCTTCAAGAGAGATTAAAACAACTTCAAGAGGAAGTCAACCTTCTTAAGTCTAATATTACTAAATATAAGGTAAGATCCTCTCAGTGTGTCATCTAAACTGTGCTTCATCGGTCATGGAGATTACGGTTCATTCTCATGTTCATATGTATTTAAAGAACAAAATTGTATCTTAAAAAAACCCCGCCATTAACATTCTGACACTATTAGTATGTATACATATTACATGCTCAGTCTTCCTTGTAGGCTTCTTAGCTGATGCAGTGGAAAGGGATACCCATTAAAGGTATTTTGAAAAATGAATTAAATACCTTTTTTTAAGTTTGGGGCAGCGTGGGGGGGGGTGATCAGCCTTCCAGCCTGCTAGTAGGTTATAAGTACCTGGTCACACAGTGTGTGGTGAATGATTCCAGCTGTGTTGCCATCACAGGCAGGTCTTGTCTCCCTGTTCCCTAATGGCCACGCTCGCTCTTCATGTGTCTTAATGATTGCTAAGTCTTAATTGTTCTTTCATTCCTGGGTTAAGATACATGCTGTTTTGCGTGAAACCTTCGGGACTGAATCCTGAATCCTAAGAGGAAAATATTCTTGCTCTTCCCTGAAGTCAAGCACTCTGTTTTCTTCTGCAAGTGATTTTGGGGTGTGGAAGGGCGAGGCTGCTCATCAGGGCATGTCTTAGGACTGTCAATAGGACTTCTTAACCATTTAGTTCGTTATGAAACAGTCACAGCACTAATTGCTTTTTGTACATGAGGAAAGCTTCTCAAAGTGTTAAGTTCATTTCAGTGTCTATTTACACTTACAACTTGGGTCTTTCGGAGTGTGCGTTAGTTTATTGGTGAGAACTGAGCATCTTGGTGGTCTGGTGGGTTTCACAGAACTGTAATTGTTTTGGAAGAACTGGACTTCTGTAGCAGGATCATTCTGCTGCTAAACTCCTGAAAGTCAGTATTTGCAACTAAAACAACTTCTAGAAGCTCTGTGTTTGAGCTTTCCCTTTGAAGGCTATCCAAAAGAATGCTGGGAGAAGTCTTGATTTTGTTTCCAATTGATATTCTCTACAGGATACTGCAATTCACTGGCACTCAGCAGGTTTTTTAAAAATAGGCAAGTCTTAGAAATGGACTAAGGGGAGTGGGTGGGAGAGACTATAATAAAGTGGTTGCAATGAGACAGAATGAGTCTTCGTAACATTTGTAATTTGGCTGGAGAAGAATACTCCAGGAGAGCCACACTCCCATAGATTGCTATGGGAGTAAGTTGTTCTGAGACCAAAGTCCAGAGTTCTAGCTTCTTGACTCCTAATGAAAGCATTTGCTGACTACCGGTTTTCTAAATAAGGTATTTGTTGTTTCCTTAGAATGCACTAGAGAGACGGAAAAATTCAAAGACTCATAGTAGATCCAGTAGCAGTGCTCTGACTGGAGTCCTGTCTGCAAAGCAAGGTATTACATAAATGCAGCATGATGTTGCGTATCTCATTGAATTCCTTCCATCTTAACTCTTAATTTCTGCAACCCTTTCCTCACCAACCAAACCAAAATCTTTCCTTTCTTTCCTGTTTATTATTATGTGCTAATTTTTGTTCTTTCCTCAGTTGACTTGACAATATGAAATTTGCCTTTCGAGTACTGTTTCTCCTTTTGTTACTCTGTGGCCATTCATTCTCTCTTCCATCAGTTTGATTTTTTTTTTTTTTTTAAAGCTCTAAACTCCTTTGCAACTTCAACCCTGACAAATCACTTCTTTATTCATCTCTGCTCTGCTAACAATGGCAATCATAATTCATATTCCAATGAAAAATAGACTGGATGATAAAGGAGGGGCCCCAAGTCAGATTTTCTGCTGCTGTTCTTGGAAGCTTTTACATTTGGATGTTTTGCAAGAAATCCTTTTGACCCATGTTTCTTCACAGGTAGCAAAATGGAGTAATCTCTTTTTCCTCCTTCAAAGGAAATATCAAGATTGGGAAAGAAAGGGGAAGAGAAAATTCTTTGAGCCAAACAGTAGACCTGGCACCCTACTGTTCAGGTGTTGGTGTATTCATACACACACGAGATCAGTAGTATTTGTCATGGTAGACTGAAAGTTGCTTTTTTGTTTTTGACTTCTCTTCTGTCCTCTTCTCCATGTACTTGCAGATAATAGGCAGAGCCAGATTCTAGTTACAGAAGTTAATGATACTAGTAAAATTCCTGATGTGGTTGAGAGGTGTAGGCTCTAAGCTGCAGAGGAAGAGTTCACGAGTGACTGTATTTTCACATCAGTCTTAAATAACCTGAAGGATGTAATAATTCTAAAAGTAATATAAAAGCTTCCTTGTGGGCTTATATTTTAATGTAAGCGGGAGAGAAATGATCAATTTTTTTACCAATCTGTAGGCATATAGAAGAATGAGTTTGTTCCCTCATGAACAAAAAGAATTTTCCAAAAGCAGAATTAAGTTAACATAAGATGTATCTTCCTGTACTTATGCTGGCAATTGCTGCTGAATAACGGTCAGCTTAGAAAGCCACCATCTTTATGCCAGCTAGAGATTATGTTCCTGGTCTTTTGGTTTTGTTTGTTAACTGAAGGAAAGAGATACATATTCATTTAAGTAATGAGAATAGTTCTTTTATGCTAAGTAAATGTTTGTGTCACAACTCTGTGCATGAGAAGCCAAAACTCATTTGTGTTTTTGACATTATAGTTCAAGAGTTGTTGTCGGAGGATCATGGATGTAGCCTACCAGCCACACCACAGTCCATTTCAGATCTCAAATCACTGGCCACTGCATTGCTGGAAACTATCCATGAAAAAAACCTGGTCATACAACACCAAAGGCAAACCAACAAGTAGGTAGCATGACTTCTAAGTAAAATGGAACTTACCGAGCTATGGAGAAGTCATAGTTTTGTGGTAGTTTCAGTGAAATGGGAAGGAAGATCCATCTTCACAGGAAATTCATTGTCTTTGTTAACTGGTGGGTTCTTTAGTTTTTAAGATCAGGTATGTGTTTAGAGAAAAGTTACATTTTTGAAGTCATGTCTGGGCTTGATCAAGACCTGCCTGCCTCTGCTTGGCAAGGGTTGGTTTGCTGCGCAGCTTTAAGACAAACCATAATAACATGGGGTACTTCTAGCAGGTAGTCTGTAGGGAGGGCTAAAGAAAAGCTGTCAGGAGGAAGGAAGTGCTTGAACTGGAGGAGAAGATACATGATAATTGGTTGTTAAGGTAGGAATTTGCTAATGAACACTGGTGGGAATAGTAAATATTGCATTTAGGAAAGGAGCTGAAAAGATTTAGTATAACATTTGTCACAGGCTAGTGGCCTGTGTGTCATACAAATGATAGCTGTTTCTCCTATAGTTACTTTGCCAAAAGTTGTAGGAGATAAACACAATTGGACTGCTACTATGTGATTTGTAAAAAAAAATCTGAACGGAACTTTGAAGGAGAATTTGTTTTTTCTTAGCTGTTCTACTTATCAGTAGAATTCTTTGTCTTGCACAGCTCCTGTCATGGCAGAATATAATAATTTTTGACACATTTTCTGACATTCTGATATTATTGTCCTTATACAGTGTATGAAAATCAGAGCTAGGAAGTGTTCCTTGATTCTGTGCTCAGGTTTTTTTCTGTCGTTCCCCCCCCCCCCCCTTTTTTAAACACTGAGTCACTACTGGTAATCAGAGGTTATTCAGGCTTCTCAAAAGCACATCAGGACCAGATGCCAGAAACAGGCAGACATCTTTCATGAAAGGAAGAAGTAGTACTGAAGTAAACTGTATTGCACTAGAATAGATGATTCATTTTGACAATTGATAACTCTGCTGCTAGGCAGACTCCATTGCATAATTCTTAGCAATGTGGCAACAGAAGTGGAGGAGCAGTTTATAGCCGCTCTTAATACTCTTGAGAAAGCAAATGCCTAATCAGCTCAAGGGAGACTAAAGTGGTGAAAATGAAGCCCAGATCTAACTGATGGCAGCTCAGTCAGTTCATGTCTGTGTGTCATGTAATGCAAGAGGAGCTCCTGCACTGAGCAGTGCTAATGAAGGGCTAACACCTGCTTATTCCTTTCCTACTGCTAATATAACATCAGAAGAAAATAATGCAGAGAACATCTCTTGTTATTCCAGGTATAACCAATCTTTGCCTTTTACATCCTGATACTGTATCATTACCTGGTGTTGTAGTTTGCATACTCTTGCCTATAACTATAGCAAACATTTTTCTTAATTTTGTGTGTCTCTGATCACATGCAGTCTCTTGCATCTCTTAAATGTATCATTGTAATGATGGCTTCACTTTCTGATACCACTGTCTGCTTCCAGCTATCGAGTACAGGTTTTCTTGAGATAAGGTTTCGCAAAGAGATACAATTCTTTTCTCTGTGTGCCCAACTGGTCATATATAGCCACAGGAGTTGAGAATGGATGTGTGCACAAACTAGTATTCTGTGCCCAATAGAAGATCAAGTCTTAGAGGGAGGTGACAGTTCACATCTCTCCCAGGTCAGGAGCGTGCTCAGGGCTGTAGTGTTGTATTCAGCTCAGGATGCTTCAGGGGGAAAAAAAGGGTGGTAAAAAATCCTGGGCGCGTTGTGTGAAGAGCCTCAGTGACACTCCTATGTGGTGTGCTCATTCTTTTTGTCACCTTTTGGCCTTAGTTGGATTAAAGAGGCTTTTAAGGAGCTGAGAGGAATGGGAACTACTTCAAGTAGAAACACCTATGACACAGAAGAGTTAAAGTGAAAAAGGGAAATGCAGGTGGGACATCAGGGCAAGACCATCCTTTATTTGAGGTGCATTAGCTGGTTGTTGGGGGTACTTATTTGCCGTGTAGAAAGTTACCAGTAAAGACTGCTGACTTCAGAAAATGGGGAAGAAACTGCTAACCTGTCAGAGAAGGTTAGAACAGGTCCGTCACCTGATACTGGTAGAAGATGCATTATTTTGTTGAAGACATTCCTCCATTCAGAGTAGGAAGTTGAGAAGGATGTGGGGCTAGAGAGAATTGTAATGACAAAGGATTTTGCATAAACTGGAAGGTAGAAGTCTTCTCCTTCATCCCTCTGTCCTGTTTGCCTGGCTTTCCCTGTGCAAAGGGCATATTTGGAGGACACAGTTACTCTTTGAGAGTGTTGTGTGAAGGAAGTGAGATTTATTGGGTAAAGAACATGAGATCTTGGGGTGGTTGTTTCATTCAGGGAAGAAGTTCTGCTTTTGTTATTTGATAGGTGTTTGACCTATTAGTGACTCTGTTATCAGTAAATGAAACTTTTCAGACTGTACTAACTTACTTTCCTCCAAACAGCTAACCTACTCTAAAATCAAAACCTCTTCTGTTGCTTGCAGATTGAGATATGGCTATATACATTTACAATAGGAGAATGGTAGATTTCCTTTCTGATTAACTGAAGCAATAACAAGGCAGCGGATTTTCTTTTTTAAGTAGATTTGAATTTGGATGTGCCATTGAAGTTGACTTTCTACTGCTAGACTGTTAAAAACATCCATTGCCACTTGCTCTTGGAACAGACACACTATTATTATTGCTGCTTTCCTAAATATGTGGCATGATAAAAGGAGCTGTGGGTGTATGTGCCTAGGAACAAGTAGGCTAAATCCAGCCTTTATTTTCTTAGCCTCGCTTTTTAAGAAAAAAATAAGTTGTTTGGGAAGAAACAGGTCATTTTCCCCAGGTGATTGGTAGCTACTACTGCTAAGTCTAAGTAATGTCCTACGTTTTTCCTCACAAGCACATTAGCTTAATTTGAAAAGGCAGTTGTAAGTGATTTCTGTATGCAGTAATGTGTTGCAAGATTAAATAGTTACGTACATGCAAAAATAAACAGTCCTAACCCTGCCTAGCAAGTGGATAAAAATCTTTTTTGCTTCTGCCAGTAATAAACCATTTATTAGATGTTCTTTTTAATGCAATTTGTTCCTGTAATTGCCAGCACCCATGCAAGCCAGATCAGTGTAGAAGCTGCTCTGCTGCTTAGACGTGTTGCACTAATTTTAACATTTCTAACTTGGGCAAGCTCGGTCATGACCAAAATTACAAAAAGGATTGTGTCAGTCTGTAACTGCGTAAATGTTTCCACATGATGTATAGAACTAGATATGTGACTGTGACAGACCCTATTTACAGACATTTGGGTGATTGTATCTCTATGAGGGTATATCTCTTCTGTAGCAAGATCTAAATTGAAAGTGAGATAAATGGAGCTCTAGAGCTGTAAATCAGCACAGCTCCCTTCAGATCAGAGCCATGTATGTTGGACAGCATGGGAGATCCAGAAAGGAGCTGCTAATTCTTGTGCGAGCATTGCTGCTGTTACATGAACAACAGATTTCTGTAAAACGTTATCCTGGAGGGAGGTTTAGACTAACTCCCTTGTTGCATTAAACATGTGACCAGAGGACAACAGAGAAAGGCTATTGGCACCTTTGTCCATGACATGATCCTTCTGTTTTAGTTGAAGGATCCAGTCCACTAGGGATAGAGATAAAAAAATAGATTAGGGAGTTTGGTGCTACCAACTCATGCAGCCCCTTTAAAAATGCGTACTGTTCCAGGCCACCACAGCACATATGGAGGTGGCAAATTACCTGGAGCTCACAGGGGAAAAGGAATGAATGGAATAAACCGCACTCTGTTCAGGATTGCTTACACATTTCTTTTTTAACAGATACTTCTGTAAGAACTTGCAGCTTTACATAGATTTCATTTCTCCCGTACCTGTCTTCAGGTAACGTGGTTTGAAGCAAACTAGAATCAAACTCATCAGTGAATGCATTTTGCTCTTTTCCTGAATGAAAGGAGCAGGGTTAAGTATCGTCCTTCTTTTTTGCCAGCCATTGTTCAGAGCTGCAGAATGATCCTTCTATGTGAGAACCTGCACCAAAGGTTAAAAAATAGCTCAGCACCTCTTCTGAGGATCCAGTACGAATTATCAGGATATATTTGCTCCAGAACCTTTAGAAATAGTGTGGTACAGCTGATAAATGAATCACGGAATTTAAGAGAAGCAAGAGAAAGGTGACTTTGCTATTGTTGTCTGAATAACAAGAGCAGTAGCAATAACCGAACTTGATGCAGAGTGTTGTTTCCTTCTGTGATATGGCTAGCCGACAGGGAGGGCACTATCCTTCCCCCATTTTCTGCCATGAAACTACTGGTGAACTACTTATGAAAATAATCAGGATTTTTTCTTTTCCTGGCAGAAGCGGTGAACTTGTGACCCCTTTGTGGTGACAGTCATTAGCCAAATGGAGGTTGTTTTGTCAGCTCCCTGCCTGAGCTAACATGATGCAGAAGACTTGCATCATCTCTGTCTGTTCCCTGCTTCTCTAAGCCAGGGGAACGTCAGGTCCTTCAGCTGACCCTTGGTGGGGCTTTAGACAGGGAGATAGAAGTGGGACCCCTGGCCCCCTGTGCGCAAGGTAGAGCCTCTTGAAGTTGCTCTGTGCTTTTCTCCATCACTTGTGGCTTTGTACTGCAGAGCATAGCTGCTGGATGTTGGGCCATGCACTGGGATACACAAATAGTTATTAAGGCTGAGTCTCTCATGCCAGACAGAAGCATTCTGGAAGTGAAATCTAGACTTGAACAATTTTGATTGTAATTGGAGAAGACAGTAATAGATCCATCATAACCTTGGTAACCTATTTGATTGCTGAGTTTCAACGGGGAAATAAACATAACTGCTCCCAAATGTCTTCTCTCCTCTGCTTGTAAATGTGATGCACTGTTTGCTTTCTAGTTGATACACACCACTGTACCTTTCAGTGCTTTCTTTGAGATTTGTTATACGCTTTGTCTTTTACATCACTCTCTCATCTTGATATTTTTGTAATCTTTAAAATACAAGGCTCATTGCAGAGCCCTCACAGTAGAGAATTAAAAAATACTTAGTCCTTGTTAGTCAGTTTGTCTAGCCCCTTTGGTGTTTGCTGGGTTTGCTGTGCTTCATGTCCTTCCCAAATTCTGCCATCTTGTCAGTAACGACATTCCCAGTATGCTCCAATGTCTGCAGCATAAAGCCCTCACTGGAGAGCACACAGTGCAGTATTGCAGAGCTCTGGTGAGCACGGGAAGATGCTCTTGCCGTGCTGTGTTGTGATATGCAGCTTCTCCATTCAGTTCAAATTTAACTGACTTGTCCTGTTGCTGTAATTTGATGAATAAAACTTGCTGTCCATTATCTCTGCTGTCATGTTTAGAACTGCTGTCTCTTCTAGGTTTCTCACTCTATTGAGTATTGTTTGAGATTTACTTAAAGACTTCTGACTCTAGGAGACTTGCTGTGCCTCTGAGAGAAACACTTTCAAAAATTCTTTGGAAAAAAGAGCTTTCCTTGCAAGGTAGAAATCTCTCATTTGATCTGAGGAGAGAATTAAGACTAAAAGTTAAATCCTGCAGGAGAAGTAACTGCAAATAGTGTTTGTGTAGGAATCAGATACAAAAGAAGAGATGACCCAAGAAATGCAGTGAAAACTAAGAGTGGGTGATAAAGACACTAAAGAGCTTGAAGCTTTTTAGTAAAGTAGAAAACAGGGTTCAGCACTAAAAGCAAAGATGTGGTAGAAAAGATATTCCTTGCCATTTTAAGCAATCTTAGTGATAGAGAAACCTCTGTGAACGAAGGACTAGGCCAGAATTGTGTCTTAGAACTTCAAAATCAATCTAGATGTTGTATTGAATTTTCTGGATTTTGTCTTCATAGCTTTTATCTTCTGGTTTTAGCTGTAGATAAAGTAAAAGTAACTGGGAAGAGATATTTGCAGGCAAAGAAATAGAAACATTGTGAGTTACTGTTCTTTGTCTTTACTGAAGGGCAAAGGTTGAATGTCCAGTACATCCTAGACTTTTTTTTTTTTTTTTTAACCCATGGGCTAGATTAGACAACTGTATTTAATTTTCTTCTAACTGGGAGAGGATGTCCATTGCCATTAGTGAAAAGGGATGACTGCATACAGGTTTACTGCACTAGTTAAGTAATAAGTTAAAAATTCAACTGTAGCCATGTAAGCAATTGGGCTTTGGTTACCTTAGTATAACACAGAATCTCACCTCAGCTGACTGTTGCTGGCTTCTGTTTTTGTTTTCTTTTTCCAAAGAATTCTAGGTAATCGAGTGGCAGAACTAGAAAAGAAATTAAGAACTTTGGAAATTGCTGGCTTGTGGAGTCTTCCAGGTTAGTAGAAATTCAAGAGAACAGCTTGCATTATTTAGTTTTCAAGGGTATATTTGCATTTACGAAAAGCTTGGCTATAACTTTTTTAATGACAGTTATTTTATGAATGTGCTATTCAGCACATTTGCAAAATTAGAAACCTCTAATAAATGTTAAGTTGAAACCAGAAATCACTAAACTCTTTAAACTCCAAGTCAGATATATACACTGGAAAAAAAAAAAAAAAAGCTTTTAAATACTGGAAATAACCAAATTGGCTCCATAGTCTGCAAGCAAAAAAAAAAGGGAACTATTTCATTTAAACAGTTGTATGAAATGATATATAGGATATTGGCCATTATGTTTTTCAACAAATGTTATTTATTTTGTACTTGTTGTCACTTCCATGGATTTTATTGCTGTATTTTTAATGTTCTTCTGTAGAATCATGAACTCTGAGAAATTGGAAATGTAAATGGTCTTAAATTTTCTAGTCCATCTCTCCAGAACAGTCTTATTCCCTGTAGCATCCTAAGTATTGTATTTGGTTTTGAATTACTCAAGTAATGGGAGATTAATCTGCTTCCTAATAGACCTCACTGTTAGGAAAATATGCAATATTTAATTTACATTTACTTTTTGCTTCTTTTCTTCCCATTACACCCAATTGTGTCATCTTTAACCACTGTAAATTATGCTACTCCGTTGTTGGTGTTTGCATCATTAGGCTTTGTTGTTTACAGCTTCCTATCAGTGCTACTGGGGGTGGGAGATAGCGTGATTTAGGTTTCTAGTGTTTTGGGTCTGTGTTTTTACCACCTAACCTTTACATCTAGAAAAAAGCTGAAGAGACCTTGTGACAAACCTATGCTGTTCAAACTGTTTGGCCTGATGTGATGTATTTCCACTTTAGTTTGCCTGTTGTAGGCATTCTCGGTCACCCTTCTGGAACTGGCTGTCGTCCTGACACTTTCCAGAACTGAAGGTCCCAAATTTGTTTCTGGGGCTCACTTACTTTTCCGTTAGTCACCTAACGTAGTGCGTTTGTCCCCCCCCACGTACTCCAAAAGATGCAGGTGAAATATTTGTCTAAAACCCTGCTAATGCAGTTTTGGATATTGGTACAAATGTATATCATAAACTCACCAGTTTAAGGTACTGTAGGATTTATTTTTCAAAAAATTCTGTTCTATGAAATTCATACACTAATAAATGCAGCATTTCTGATCTTTGAAAAATGCGTTAAAAAAAAGAAAGGAGCAGCGGGGACTTGTTACACAATTGTTGGTCTCTGTAGGTAAGGCGTCACATTAATGTGTATACAATAACAACTGTCTCTTTCCTTCCTTTCTTTTGCTGCCTGAAGGCCTGAGCTACAATGTCTCAGTGGGATTTGGGAGTAGGTTCTGCTTAACATATATTTTTAGTAACTGATTTTAGCAGTACGTTAAATATTGTCACTGCATGTAAATAAACAGAAATACTACCTCAACACTTTTATATCTGACAGTGTAAGATGTTCAGTCAAGTGAGTTAGATGACCACAAGAGAAACAGACGCTGTTCTACAAGACAGTTCCTTTAAATTGAGGAAAACAATGAGAAAGGATGATCTTAAGTATATGTAAAGGAATTTTACACTGGATTGCGAGTTCTGTTAAGCCCCTTTGTTGATTTGGTGCTTGTCTTCTAATTCAAGCGTGCACTTTTGTTTCCAAGTGCATTCTAGTCCCAGGGTAGTCAGAAAAGAGCCTTGCAACACCTGGTGGGTCACCAATTTTCCTTTCAGAGCATGAAAAGCTTCCACTCCATAAAACAGCAGCATGTAACAAATAGCACAGAAACTACCACAGTGGACTCTGCACCTGAATATTGACTTGGGTGAGAGACAGAAAATGGAGAATATCTCATCTAGTCAGTCTTAGATCTGGAGAGAAAAAAATATTATTTGGTTATGAGTTGAATTTTTTGTCATTGGAAAAAAACATGCAGATGAAAGCTGATGTTCAGTCTAGCACAGAAAGAAGCGCACATTATAAATTGCAGGTTTTTAATCTGAAGTTAATGTTCCTACTTAGGCATCATTGTCCGTATAACATTTATAACATCTCCTGTCACCATGATATTAATATCTTCCAAATGTTGTTAATAAATGATGCTGTTAAACTTTATCCTATTGAAGAAAGAGCTTGACCGCCTTTAATTTTTTGTTAGGTGACATATTTGTCATCTGCTTTTGAGCAATGCATGAGTGAACTCTGGGGAAGCTAAATCAAGAGGAAGTACATATTTAATTTTTGAAATGGTGAAATTGGTAGCATAGCTCATTTCTGTAGAAGTTCTGCCTAACCACAAACTTTAGCTTCCCAGGTTTGGAAAATGAGCCTTAATTGAATCACTTGCGAGGTTCATTGCTGAAAAGAAAGCAAACTTGGACATAGACTTGGCTCTGATTTTCTTTTTATGAGCCTGCTTGCCTTGAGAAGGAAGCAGAGGATGTGATGTTCACAGAAGCATTTAATTCTTTGCTTTGTCTTAGGTATGTTGAGATTCAAATATGCATGCGTAATATGTTAAGTGTATTCAGTAATAGTAAACACCACCTTATTCCTCTCACAACTTGACATACAGAGAAATTATTCTGTGTTTTTTTAAAATCTAGCACTTCCTGAAAATTCCAGATCTCCACTGAAAAAAAGTCCTTAAGAAAAGAGCTGACCATGACTCAGCCTTTTTCTGTCTGGGATGATAAGAAAGTTTCGGTGCTGCCTCTTGCTCCACAGTAATCGATGTGAAGCAGGGGCAAGATCGAATTAATGGGCTCAGCAGCTGCTCTGGGTATAGCCAGTTACAGCAGTGTAGGGTGCAGCAGAAGTTACAAGAGGGTACCCAACCCTGGAGAAGAAAATGAAGAATTTACAACTGCTGAAAACTTATTTGTGTACTTATTTTGAGATCTGTATACTTTCCACTAAATTCCTTCAAAAGTCATTAAATAGAGGAGCACGTAGCTATGTAAGTTACAAAATGGAGCTTACATGGCAGGTAATTGAAATCCCCTGTGCGTAAGCCAACTTCAGATCATGAGTCACAGAATATAGTGCAGCAATACCCCCATGTCCCTCCTTCATGAACGGGTGTTGAGTCACAGTTAATGTATAAATATACATAGGACTTTTTGGGCTACATCTGTTGCTTAGATGGTGGATACTGAGTTTAGCTTTATTTTCTGTAACCAAGTTAGTTTGCAGAGAAAAATGTGGAAGTAGATGTGTTTCCTGTGTAAATACTGGCTGGAAGTCAAGAAGTTTCTTTTTTGAAGCTTGTCTTGGCAATCTTCAGGGAGTTTAGCTCAGGCTTTACTTCTTTTATTCCAAAAAAAAAAGGAAAACAAAAGTCCGCTTTCCACTTTAAAGTTACATCCCCCCAATTTTTTTATTCATCATGTTTTTGAATTTTGCTTCCTCTGTTGGATTATTTTGTATCTTTTTGGATATGTGGCTACTTTTGACAGTGTATGAACATCTGTTGGATGTTTTCATACCACTAGTTCCCTGTATGATTATTTCTTCTTCCAGCATAAAATTCTTCCACTGTTATTACAGGAAAGTGCATTTGTCTAGGGGTTTTTGCATTTTGAAATAGCCATCGGATTTGTTTTGCCTCCCTGCCCCTGCTTTTTTCCCCCCACTTTAATTAATTTTGCCTTGCACTGGGGGGGGGGCTTCTCCACCTTGGTGTTAATTAATGCTACTTTTTATAACTTGCTATGGTGAAGGCAGAATTCTGATGCATAGTTGACAGGGGGATCAAAGCTTGAAAAGATCCAGTTTCAAAAGCAGGAATTGCATTCATATTGCTGCAGTGTATACCCCGACATGTTAAGGTATAAGAACATCATTAATACCTTCAGGATCAAAGTATTTACAGCCAGTGCTTTCAAAAGTATTTAGGGATTGGACTAGTCCAGTTAGACTCCATGGGAACAGCCTGACTTTCATTATTTCTTAGTAGGTACCAGAACTTTCTCAGAGCTGGATTTATTCTGGGTATCTCCTGACCTGCTGCTCTGTTGAAAGTCTTTGTCTTGGATGGGTGATTAGATTTAGGATGTTGCCTTAAGGTGAAACGTACAAACAGATTTAGAGGGGAGAAGTGGTTGTTACATAAATGTCCGTTCTTATGGAGATAAATAGAGCAGTAGCTTGCCACCTCCCCAGCCATTACTTATCGGTTGGCAGTTGTTCTGGAGGCCACACAAACACCACACTTAGCTGATCTTGCACATTTCCTGCCATTTCCCCTCTAGGTTTAAGGTAGTGTCAGTCACTAGAAACATGAGCATCCTGAACAGTGGAGGACTTCCTAAAGGATCTGCAGGTGTTTCTTTCTGTATTGCTAAAATATGTAAAGACTAGGCATCTACAGCAGAGTCCTCAGCTGAAGAGTTTCTTGCACTATTTTGTCTGCAAAACTGCTGGCAAATTGCCCTTTTCCATTTGGTTAAAAAAAAAGTTGCTCAGAAATGCTTTTGGAATTTTCAGATTAAAATCTCTCCTGTTCCCAGCAATGTATGCTTGCTTGCTCCAGCAGTTCTTAGTTACGCTAAGCTTTCAGTATTCTTTTCTAAGGGACCATTGCAGGATAATATGTGTGTGAGTATGTAGTGTAAAATTGCACAAGTGGTACGAGCAGGTTCATCGTTGAGGCAGAGTAATAGAGAGTAAACAGTCAGAGCTGAACACGTGGTGGTAAGAGCATGCAAATGATCCATTACTCTTTGTAAAACTTTGGGTATGATCTGGTTGTTAATATTCTGAATTGAATGCTAACTGCTAATACAATTTGCTGCATACAGCACCTGGTCTTTCAAAATCTGTCCTTTGCTCAGTATTGCAGGTAAAAACAAACACCTCTTCTATATTTGACTTGCATATTCCAGCTCCAGTACGAACTATTTTTTTCCGTGCTGTAGAAGGATCATTTGAGATGCTTTTCTTGTTCTGTACTTTTCAATAATATTGCAAAAAAAATGTAGGATATGTTTGAATATCATTAGTGCACAATGGATGTAATTGGTGGATTGATGATTCTAACACTTTGGTTGTTTCAGGTGGAAAGGACACCATAACATTCAGTGACCCAGCCTTACCTGTTATACAGCGGTCCAGGTCACCATTGTTAGCGTTTACTGATAAGCCACAGAAAACTGTAATACAAGGTGAGCACCTGGAACGTAAGGAACATGATGAGAGCTGAGCACTCATTTCTTTCCAGAGAAAAAGTAATAAATTTTCATGCTGGGATAGCAGAATGTGAAGTTTCAGTGGTTACAGAGGTTGAATAAGTCATCCACAAGTAAAATGGATAGATGGTCCCAGTACAAATAGCAAAGAAATGACTGAAAAATGACTGTTGAATAGATTGCACAGGGCTAGGGACCGGGTCTTACACCTCACAGAATTTTCCTGCCAGATAACTTGATACTGTGAGAGGTTATTCATGCCATCTATGTTACAATTAACTGTCCCCTGCTCTTTTTCCCTCAGTTAAAATGCACAGTAGGAAAGCGTTCCGTGGAACTGGCTTAGCACTTTCCTGCATTATAGCTGGTATCTAGATGAATGGCTTCCTGATTGCACCCAGTAAATGGAAATACCTGACTCGTTTTCCCAGAGAAATTGATGGCTTTTTTTGTAGTCTTGCATGTGTTTTGTTAAAAATCCTTCCCCAATAGCAAGCTTTAACATCTCTACAAAGTCAAGCTTAACTTTATTTGACAGTAGCAGAAGATAGTGGTTTGCTGATAACTTTGATTTATTTTTTTCCCCACTTCAGTTTTTTTATAATGGATGGGAGATGGATTATTATGCTTGCCTATCAGCATTTGGATAAGCTCTTTAATGGGCATAACATTTTGGTATGCCCAGATCTTACTCAGCTAACCATGAAGCATCATAAACAATTTATTTGTTAGTCCTGAAATTAAATAGATTGTGGCTTAATTTTGACTTTATTATCCATGTCATCATCTGATAAAACTTGACAGCCAGACTTATCATTTTTAATAATCTTGATCAGCTGATATTTTTGCTAAAAATAGAGTGAAACTATAGTGAATATTTCTCCAGTGAGTAATAATAACTCATAAATATTAATTTTTGGCCTGCTTAATCATTGATTTTTAATTAAATCTGCAGTTACTGAAAGTATTTACTTGGTGGCATTGTGCTCTTTCCTTTACGTATTTGTCCTAGGTGAGGTTGGTATTACAGTTTTGATTAAAGCTGCCTGTCAAATCTCATCAGGCCCTGTTTCTGTTGCTTTGTAACACTGCCAAACTTTAGCTCTGGGCTGAAGCTTTCCATGCCGTGTTTTCTACTTCAGCTGATGTTTTTAGTGTCAGCCAAAGAACTTTTTTGTGTTAAATTCTGATGACCACGTGTTTCGGGGTTTTTTTTTTCTTTTATTATTTTATTCTTTTTTTATTTTTATTTTTTTTTTCAAACATGCAAGCATTTAGTTTATAATTGAAAGAAATTTGAAAATGTTTCCACCCTGAGAAAACAGGCTGGAGGTTCCACCCCATTCTAAACCATTCGGTTTTAAATCTCACCTGCTAAAAACGATGAAAACCAAACCAATGATTCTGTTGAGCTTTCTTCAAGCCACCAACACTGATAAAATTCTGTATGCACTGTTCCTTCAAGATAATGTAAGCCCAGAGGGAACAAAACCTGGAGTAGAGAGGAAAGGAGGGCTAAGATCAGGACTCAAGTGATGGGAGGACTAGAGTAGATGGGGATTGACAGTCGAAGGAAGACTGGTCGAGCAGAGGTCAGAGCACAGGAGTAAGGAACCAAAATGCTGACAGTGAAAGCAAGGTGTAATAAAGAAGGCTGAAATCTGGATGAGTAATGGACAGAGTGAGTGTAGGGACTGGATAAACAAAGGGATATAGGGCAGGAGCAAAGAGCTAGGCAGGGGAAGAGAAGAGTAGAAGAAAACAGCCTTGGAGAGAAGACAGACAAGGATTAGACCTGTGGCAGTCATGGGAACAATCAGCTCCCAGTAGGTCATCACCCTCTTTCCTCCTCCCTATCCCAAACAGATCCGTAACAGAGCCAAAGTCAGTCACAGAGATCCTGTCGTTAAACTGGAGTATGTTAAGAAATTACTGTTCTGCCTGCACAGACAGCTTGGTTGTTGCCTTTGCATGTGGCCCAGTGTACCGGATAACCTGTAGTGAGAGCTCAGACAAAATTCATAAACAGGGCCAACTTGTCAGTGGCATAGATGAGCGCATATATGCTACCAGTTGTGCGGGGGATGCCATAGCTTCTAACCATGGGTGGAGCAGCAATAGCTCCTTCTGTTGCTCCACATCCTTCTTCTGAAGGATGCTTGGGGCTGCCATCTTCCCTTTGAAGCCTGGAAAGGCAGCAGTGTGTTTTCAGCTGTAGGGCATGTCCCTGTGCTTGGAGTCGCATGGCTCCTCTGCAGTCAGCAGCTATACGAGTGATACACTGAGTCACCTTTTGTGCCACTCGGCTTAGAGAGTGACTGGCTGCTGTTGAGTCTGAGGAGCTTGGTGCATATTGCAGTTTTTCATCTCTACAGTATACACCTCCAAAATCTGGGGGGGCTTGGCAGCTGGGAAGAATGTAGGAATGTGTTCATCAGCCTTTGTTTACCAAGGATCCTTGGTTTAAAAGTATTCCTGAAATAAAAACAAAACCACTTTTATTTTCCCATAGTTGAATGATCAGTTGAGTGAAAACAGTTGATAAGTAGAATAGCAATGAAATCCTTACATATCTATAAATACTCGGCCTGATGTCACGTTGGGTAGCTATGGTTTTTTAAATAGTACCGCAGATATTTGTTGTCCGTTTGACCCAGGAAACGGTTTTAGCTTTTGCGCTAGCGTACATTCTTTATCGGAACTTTCTGTAATACATCAAATGTTGCTCTCCTTAGATCTACAGATAATCAGAGGACTTTTTCAGGGGTTTTTTTAGCTAATCTATCTGCTTACCCTGGTCTCATCAAGGCCTGTTTTAGTCTGTACTTGTTATCATTGGTTCAGTTAAGCTGGATGGTAGGAGTCTGTAGGATATACTGTGCAGTTCCTGTGTGAAGATGCATTATGACATAGTACAACCGTATGAATTAAAGACTGTCTTGTGCCACAAATCTCGCTTTATCCAATGCACAGGACGGCATAGATTATACTTGAGCAGTACAGTTGCTAATGAACAACTGTTCAGGGTTTTTTCCTCTTCATTGTTGAATGCATTGTTCCTGCTGTATTGCCTGTGTGCTATTTCAAGCATTCCCTGAAGACAAAAGTACTGTTTTTCTAGGAACTTTTCACTGGTGATACAGTGCTTTGAACCAGTTTATCTTCAGAAAATTGCAGCAAGGTGCCGAGATGGTGTTATCCCGTTGTAGAGAGGGGAAACTGAGGCACGCAAGGAATAAGGTAGAGTCCCTGCTAATTTCGAGGGCCAATTTGAGGTACATAAGTTTTGGCTCTTTTTGGAGTACTTTGAGTATGTGTGTTGAAACATACAACATGAGCAGAGCAGTACTGCAAATCAAGCTCCTAGGTTTCCAGCTGAGCGCTCAGATAATGAAGATTAGATCCTGTGGGTGATCACCTTTTGAAAGTTAATTTATCCCTGCCTTTTCCACAGACGTAAATTCCAGCTCTTCAGAGTAGCATTCCCGGCTTCCTTAGTGGTAGTAAAAGTGTCTGTTCCCTTTGTGTCAACCCTTCTCTCACTCACTGGGCAGCTCCCAAATTACAAATGAGGCGGGCTCCTGTATTGCGTAGCTCTGGTCCTCCGGCAGCCAGGCTGCCCTGTGCATTGCACGAAGCAGGATTCCTGCAGGAGAAAGAGTAAAAGCTCATATATTAAAAGATAATGCATCTGCATGAGAAGAGTCTTTTTAAGCTGTCAATGCAGCCATGCTCCTGGCATTTCCTGATTTTCTTTCTTTCTTGACTTCGCAAGCTTATTTTCAATGAGGCTTTTTGTCCTTTACATGGATGGGGACAAATTCTCTCCCTTTAACAAAGCTGTTTGTTTACACATTGCTGTTTTCTCTACTCTGACACTTTGTTCAGTGTTTGCCTTTTGGTATAATGGTATATTTAAAATTCTTCCACTGCTGCTTTGTTTTATGGTGTTACCCAAATTAGAATAATCTTTTATGTTAGGAGAAATGTTGCAGGACCAATAACGAAACGTCATTATTGGATGAAAGCCTGTGGAAAGCTCCAAATGAATGAAGCTTGTGTTACCCTAAAAGTAGTAGGGATGTGGGGATTAATGGTTAAGCTGTGCCAAAATTTTCTGTAGGTGGAGTGCCTTGCTTACAGCTGATACTCCTTTGAAAATTTGCCTGACCCTGCTGTTCTGCAGTATGGTATTGACTATGACTCTCTTAGAGTTGTTGGTGCGAGGGAAAAGACAGGCTGCAAAACAGGGCCAGATCCAGCAAGAAACCGAGTGTTGATTGCTTATCATCTAAGAAATGGGTCTGGGATGGGATAGGGGATCACTCTTAGAAATTCCTTACTGAGGTAAACATCTCTGTGGTTTGGCACTGGTGGTGATGGTCTTCAGGTCAGACATATAATAAATACCTGTAACTGACTAGAGCATCTCGCTGTTCCATTTCTCTTTCAGCAGAACAGAAGGGAGAATGCGATGAAACTTGTGCTGTTGCAAGTGAGTCCCTGGCTCCAGAGGGAACAAACTTAAATAACGGAAACCAAAATAAACATTTTTATCCTTCATTACCCCAGCTACCTTCTGAGGAAGAAGAAATAAACAAGCTTGGAAGTCAGATAATTAAACTGACAGAGCAGGCAGTTGCAGAACTGGAGGGGAAAAGAGCAGGCACTTCTGCAGGGGAGCAGATCACGGTGGTTGGAGCGGAGCTTAATGGTTCATCTGAGGGAGAGTTCCCACTTTCCAGCCCTGACCCGTCTGACCCCACAGATCCCTCAAACTCGGAGAATGAACAAACAGCTGAAACTGAGGCCCTGAAAGACAATGACGAAACCTCAGAGAGTGATTGTGAAATTCCAAATGAAAGAGGGGACCGAAATAGCACCGTGGATGTGGTGCATATTGAGGGCCCTGGAAGGCACAGAGGGCTCAGTGTTACAACTGCACACACAAATAACAGCTTTGAGGAGCTCCCTGAATCTGAAAACAAGAAACCATCTGATCCTGCTGAAAACTGTGAATATTTGGATAACAGCTTGGCTTGAGGTATGAAATCCAGGCCCTCGAGCATCTCACTGTAATCCTTTTGCAGTGTCTGTGCTGCTACGAATATGATTGGTGAAACAGCATGTCATGGGCATGATTTTTACATTGAACTGGTAGTGTTTGTCAAAGGTGTTTTTCTGTTAGTTTTGGCTACAGTGTACCAAAATTACCTAAGGGAAAGAATTAGTGATGAGGTTTAATCATGTTAGGGCTTTTTTTAATGATTTTTGGTTTTTACATAGATTGATTACATTAGTGTAGCAAAGAGACCAATGATAATGATTTATCATATTATCACTAGCCTTCTGTAACATGTATGGTCCTAGGGCTGGACTGTATTTTAATGGTTTTAATCTTCCAAGGATGAAAAATTTGGAGTGATAAACTGAGAAGCATCTTAAGGCTGCAAGCTTTTGCTTGTTTCTCAGACTGCGTTCTGTTTCTCTTTCCATATAGTGATGGGAAATCACATACTTAGAATAAAATCAGTTCCCTTATAAGAAGTTTCTGAAAACCATTGCTGCATCTATATCGTTTCTCGTTACAAACCTTTATATCTTCTGAACTGTACAAAATTTTTCCTTCCCTCTTCCAGCTCATCTCATGAAAATGCAGGCAATTATTTCACCAGATACCGAGAACCCAATTTAATGAAGCCAGAAGTCTTTCTCTGAGAAACAGCAATGCTGTTCCAAAGCAAGGGGAGCAGTAAGAAGAGAACCAGTGACATCTGGTCCACCTACTTGGCACTCTCGGTTACTAGAATTGCATTCCTCAACTTACAGGAGCTGGAACAGCCCTCAGGCTAAGTAACCGGTGGTAGATTTCAGCCTGCTTTAAAAAGGTGCCCTCCTTTTTAAAGGAATCTGTGTCTTTTTTATTTTCTTGTGTTTTGGAATTAAGGATAACTCTTCCTTTCCTCCTCGTTTCACCGGTCTATGGTGTGGTAGGTTTACTTGCATTGTTGCTGCTTTCTTAAACTTCTTCCCTTGTTGATGTTTAGTCATAGGAAAACATTCGGATAACTGGGGAAAAGGGAGGCTGCTGTCTCATTCCCTAGCTTGCTGCTGATGCTGGAGCTGTGCCACTCTGCTCCTGGGAAGGCAGCGACAAGGGAATACTTAATGTTGAAGTTAGCAGCTGTAGGAGAAGGGGAGGCATGTCCTTCCTCTCCTGTTTGTAGCATAAGGAATAGTCTCTGCAGCTGTGGAGCTTCTATGGGCCAGCAGCCGTCAAGGCAATTTTTCTGCTGGCTTGGGACCTAATTGTCTGTAAATGTTCATTTCTCACTCCTAGAACTTGAAACCAATCAGAGAGAATTAAATCAAATTTAATAAAATACCACTAATAAAAAGGAAAATCCCTCCCAGATTGAGTACTTCTTTGACAAATAACTGCCAGCTGCAAATTTTTACAGCCCACTTGTCAGCTAGTGAATAAACAGAGTTTATATTAGCAATACTGACAAACTCGTCTGTATATGGAAGATGAGCTAGCAGGTGCTGCCATAATCAAGGTGTCAGGGTCCATGAACAGTTTGTATTCAGCAGAAGAAAGACTGTATGTAAATTATTACATATAAGGAATGATAGTGGGAAGGTGAAAAATGTAGCTTGTCTCTGTTCTCATGTGTTTTCCCTAGCAGGTGCATCCATGTAACCCTTTCAGTGGCTCTCTGCAGGCAATAAAGCCATTCTGGCAGGGTTCCTCAAATACGTTTCCTTTCTCTTTAAAGGTAATTTGGCATTGCAGCATTTCACTGATATTAAGGAGCAGCCCTAAGGAACAAAAACCATCTGTATATTTAAGCATATTAGGAACATAAAGCAGTAAAAAAAGTTTTTCTTTCATTATCCTGATCACAGTTTAAGCTCCTCATCACCTGAAAACACAAGAAGAGTTTAAGGATCTGAAAGATTGTTATGCTGTTCCTGTTAATTGCAACCGACTGCGTTATTGACTCATTTAGTGACAGCACTGACAAGTCCAAGGAGAAGTAGCTGCAGAAACAGAAATCTCCAGGAGAATGTAGCAGGACTTTTTCCTTTAGTGCTTGAATGTCACATGAAGTAGCATTTTATTCAAGACTTGTTCTTTTCGGTCTCTCACAGACTAATCCTGCACAGAGCTAAATATCAATGCAGTCAGAACTGAGGCAAGCGAGGAAGAAGGTCAAGATTTCAGGTAGCTGAGCTCAGAAATGTTGAAGGTGTTACACTGTTTCCCTGTCCTCTGCCTTTCCTGACCCACAGCTGTGTGAGTTAGCATTTTGCTCCGCGTCTCTTAACAGCCACTTAACACTGTAAATTAATGAAGAGCTTGGTGCAAGACTGAGCAGGTAGAAGCAGTGCTGGACCAACAGCTTTTTAATGCCTCATTCATTGATTCTTTTTAGCGTGTTTTATCTGTGAGAACATAGTGACCCAACAATTAGGATATCTTGGTAATTATTCTGACACCATTTCCCCTCTTAGATGCCATTTTTATATCTTTGCAATCATTAAATTCCAGTAAGATATCTAGATCTCTGGAAACCTCATTTTTAGTGCTATATCCCTGCTGCAGTACTGTCCCACTCCTTTCTGTGCTAGTAAATGTATATTCTAGCTGTGTTTTTAGCCTTCTCCCAGCAACAGAGGACTTCAAAGCCAGGAGACTTGTAAAAACATCTTTGCTGCACTATGTGATAACTAATTGAATATTCTTGTCAGTGTCTTCCTTGGATATTGCTTTAATTGATATTGTGCTGTTAGAACGATGATTCCCCACCCCCCATAAATTAATTAGCATTTTGTTGTGGAATGAACACTACTTCAGGGTTGGTTTTTTTCCTGGGGGTGTGTGCGGGTGTTGGTGTTGGTTTTCTTTGTGTTTTTTAGACTCATGTTCCCTTTAGGACTTTAGAAATGCAGAAGTGACATCCAGACATATAAGCCTTTTTGGTGTTGGGCTTTGGGGGAGCAAACTGGGAAGGGATAGTTGTAGCAGGGGTACGGAGAAGATGCATTTCGCAAACTGATTTTAAGGAGTTTGTCTCGCATAAAAGTGAATTGATGCATTATCAGTGAGAAGGATTTCATTTGAAAATATGATGTTGTGGTTATTTGAAAAACAACACACTGAATTTGTAAAATAAGTGTGTGAAAATGACAGATTAAGAAGCATCTTTTAGAATGTTGCTTTTTTTCTAAGTGAGGCTATTTTTAAGCATATGGGAATTTGTATAATAAAGACAGTGGAATTTCTTTAATCCCTATGAGCTCAGGAATGTATTTCAAAATCTTAACTGAGATTAAGTTGAAAGTCTGCTACGTTTCTAAAAGATAGGATTTTGTTTACCAACTTCTGTTTTGTAGTTTTACTTTCTAAATTATGCAGTTTAATTTATTTGCAAACTTGTCTTTTGTTGCTGCCTGGATTAACTGCACAACATGGTTAAACTGTATTAATACATTTTGTCATCTTTAATAAAAACATTTCCTGATACGCTTGTTCTGCCCGCTTGTTTCCTTTTCTCGGTATCAGATGAATGATAGTCATGAGGTAATGTTTTAGTATTTTCAGTGAGTTATGCTAAATTTAAAAAATAAAGCTTTATTGAGAGAGAGTTTTAAGTCTGATAATTTTCAGACTTAAATCTTTTCACTGTCACTTCTCCCAGTCTAAATTGACTGATTTACTTCCTACGTTTTTGTATGAAGAAACACACTCAGGTTCTTTTGGCTTTGAAAATAATATTTATCTCTGATCTTCTAACTTTATCATCATTGTCTAAGCAGTATTAAAACTTTTGTGTACAACTTAGTGACTTACAGGCACAAACTAGAGACTTTAAGGATTTTTTGCTGGGGAGTGATGGCAAATGAATATTTCTTTTAAGTCTGCTTTCAGATGTAAACATTGTGACTTAGCTATAGCTATGTGGACAATTTGAAATAGTTAAGAAGCTTGTACATGTTTGAGAATAAAACCTGAAAACACAAGTAGAATAACATAATGGATCTAAAGTTTAAAACGGGAATGTCTGTGCTTTTCCTTGTTTTTAGGGGACATCTATTATCCAGGTCTTGCAACACAACACCCAACACTGTTGAAAGGATAGAGATCTTCTTGCCTTTCAGATTTGCAGCTGAATACAGGATAGCATCTAATGAGAGGCGATTTCTTACTCACCTTAACTTTTTTTCCTTGGGCATCTAACTTAACGATCCTTTAAGTGCCCCTTACAGTGCACAGACTCTTTACACACTATCAACTGTATCCGTTAGCACTCTTACTCTACATGCATTCGACTCCCAAACTGCATGAAAGGGAATCTTTTCTCTTCAGGAAAATACATCACAATGTTGAGTTGATGCTGTTTTTATTGATGGGCTTACAGAAAGGAGGCTCTACTAAGTGATACACAGGTCTTACAGGAGCAAGCAAATGGGAATGGAAATCCTTTAGCCATATATCTTAGTGGCCACTGGCACAGCCTAAGGTACTTCGTGCTGCCCAGGCTGCAGCCGGTTCCTGGTCTTCACTTAAGCCTGGTTCTATGTTCGTTTGTTGAGCCCTCTCTTCTTCTTGTCGGTAACCTCAGACAATTTCTCTTCCCACAAGTTCTTGTTGCATATCCCAATCACGCAGCAAGCCAGACGTTTCCCAGCATTTCCATTTTCCAAACTGGCCTTATTGTTGCCCTTGCCCATGTCATCTTCCTGCTCGTGGATCACAACGGATCTGCCCGTGATGGAATATGGACCAAACATAGTGGCGAAGAGATTTGTTTTGTATTTTCTGATTTTGCCTTCTTTAGGAAAAAAGTTGCCGAAATCCCCTGGGTGACGGGGGTGATTCACTCTGAAAGGGTTGTAGTGTCCTCCCGTAGAGTCACAGCCCTTGCTGAGATCCCCAAGCTCATGGATGTGTATAGCTCTACCAGACTGATTGTTATCCAGCGGGAACCCATCCAAGTAAAAAATGGCTTCTAATCTTCCATATGAGTAATACTGTCTGAATAAGACTTGTCCAGACACTTGTGGCTTGTCAGCATCTATTTTGGAGCTGGGCTTCATTTCACAAGTGGCATAAATCATCCCATCCGTCTCGTTACCAGGCATTACCGGGTAAAGCAAATTCTGCCAGAGGTCATTCACTTTTTTCTGTATGTCATGAAACGACTCCTGGCTTGGGTCAGTTTCTTTGTCTGTCATGACACCAGAGGCAGACAGGGCAAGCCCGGTGACCAGAGAAAGGAGCAGAAGCATCCTGGCAATTCGGAGCCTGCAGAAGATACAAGAAGCCACAAAGAATTAAGGGCGTTTTGCAGCTGTATGGCTGGAGAGGCACACAGCCCGTGGCGGGGCTGAGCAGAACAGCTGGACCACGGTCCTGGCAGACTGCTGCTTTCTAGATCTGTCTAATGTGATGAACTGAAACTAAATCAGGATGTATACGCGTGTTTAAACACACAGCTGACACCCGTGACTAACAGAAATACTAGTGATTTTGTATTTTGCACTAGATCTGGATTTTAAAAGCTGTTTCTGTTTCCCTGCAGGAAGTAAGCCAGCCAAAGTGTTACTAAATCTATTTTAAAGTTTGTAGTGATTCCAGCAAGACAGTTTGCCAGGAGGCTTTTGCTGGTCCATCTACTTAATTGCTGTTAGGCAGTAGAAGGGAAAAGTAAAAATCCAACAACTTGATTACCTTGCGGAGCTGCTGCAGAACCCCTCAGTAGTAAGCGCTTTGCCTCGGCTCCTCTAAACCAAGATGTGATCGGACAGAAAGCCAGAGCTGTTTGAAGGTGATGCTACGGGAACTGAGTGTTTGTGTAAAAGTTAGGTAACAAGGGCTCAGGGGAGGCGTCACCGGAGAACCGTGGGAGGGGGGGCAGGCGGGGAGGGAGGGGGAAAACAGTTTTGGGCATTTTTGTTTTGAGCAGGATGAACACTTTGTCCTTTCTTGGTTAGTTCGTTAGTCTGGCCGTCAGTTCTCACCGACATTCAAAAAAAAAAAAAAAAGGAAAAAAAGTTATCGAGCTTTTAAATTAATCTTCCTTTTGATGACTTCATGTGCTTATGTAAAATGAGTGACCTTCAACATGCAGTGAGGGGAGAGGAAGGAGATTTTTTAACTCACAGTCGGGCAGTTTGCTTTCTTACATGCTGGTTGTCGTGGAGCTAGTTTGCATTTTTATTCCTTCATTAGTCAAAATTGAAAGTGGTGCTTGAACAACATGAACAGTTTCAGCTGGACGTATACCAAAGTTTCTGTGGTTTTAAAACCTGTATTTGAACTGGCGATGCAGAGGTACGTTTCAGCAACGCTTTCCGGGGAAGTTTTAGGGCTAGTTAGTGTCTGCTGCTTTACTTGCCAAGTTATCCGCTCCACTGAAACCATTTTTTTCTTCATTTTTGGAGACAGCAGCGATTTCTTTCCAAAGAGAGAAGTCAGCAGTACTGAGGCAGCGCAACATCTGACTGAGGCACAGGGAAATTGTTTCCCAGAGCTGGCTGGAGCACGGGTAGTTCACGTGTGTTTCATCATCCCGTGAGCTGCGAAGTGCTCTCCCCTCGGGGGCATTGCCCTGCCTGCAGCGCTTCCCACAACCGCAGCTGAAACGTGGATTCAGCCATCGCAAGAGCAATTTAACAGGCTGTGATTTCTGTGGAGAGAAAGGAGCAGCTCTTATTACTCAGATTACTCAGAAACAATTCTCAATGCAAGAAAATGGCGAAGAAAATCCTTTTCCCCAGTTCATGTCTCCTGCCAGCTGGGTGAGGAATGGGACTGTCAGCTTCTGGAATGGTAAAATTGTGTGTGTTAATCTTAGCGGTATCGTATACTACTACATCAGATCCAAGATACTCGGTTATCTCAGAGCTGATTTTTTTTCTTTCTGTATGAAGGAGAGCAGAGCCAGAGGAGTGTCAACTATTTGGATCATTAGCCAGGGACTGGAAATACAGTTAACTTCTGCTTGGGATATTGGGATATTGAACATGTCACTTTAGCCCTGGGCTTCAGTTCCTAATCTGTGAAATAGGCCAACCGATATTTCTTTTCTTCAAGGTATTTATGAGTTGTTCAAATTGCTGTGCTTGTGGGAGCCACGCGGCGTTCGGTGGAAGCTGAACCCTAAGGCCGAGAGCCACGGGTGCCTGTTACCCCAAACCTGACGCTACCTCCTTTGCAGCTTCTCCCAAGTTCATTCACTGGCAGTCCCTGAGCTGGGGAAATCCATACTTGTGGCACGGTAATACTATGAAATTGCTTGGTTTTGAAGCACTTTTTAAAAAGTAAAATGTTTTCTAATCACATTTTGTATGCAAAAAAATGTTCAGCTCAAACTAGACAAATGTTAGTTTCAGTTTGCTTGGTTAAGGGTGGTTTAAGTTTGTAAAATGAAGGAAGCAAGCATCCAGTTTTAGTAGTATTAGAAAAAACTATTTCTTAGCATCACAAACCATTTTTTAAAGGGGATGTGATAAATGGAAGGAAGAAAGGAGCATCATTCATGGTTTACTCCTTGAGTCTGAAAGTAGTGGACTGCAATTGAGTTTACCACTTCTGCAAGGAAATTTCTGAGCCAGCAGTCAGTGCTCCAAGAAGAGAATTTTAAAGCTTTGGTTGAATTATAAGGCATTTTGAAATAAGAATTCGGGCCAGAATTTTAGCTGGTTTAAACACAGTAATGCTGCTGGCTTCAGTGGTGTTTGTGCTGTTTTATACCAGCTGGGATCCTGTCCCTGAAAAAAACCTACCCTGAGAAGCCCAAGGTACTTGCTGCAAAGCTCCCTTTTGATGTACTGCACATGCGGGACCAAAGCAGAAATGCAGAAGGGTGTAAAGGAGATGATCAAAGGGACAGAAAGGACTGCAGCAAAGCTAAATGATGTGTTTGTAGTGCTCTGCACTTCAGAGAATGAAAAGGAAATACTAGCTGTGGGCTGCTGTCGGAAAGATGTATTTTAAAAAGGAGGAGGTCTCAGAACTTCAAGAAATGCAGCTGCCCAGGTGATTTGGCAGTCAGTCTGGGTCTGAGAGATGGTTGCTAAGATCTAACCAGGTATATCGTTAATGTCTGTTGTTACCCACTGCCTATGTTTTAGTTTTCTAGTTAAAAAGAGGTGCCGAATAATGGGCTAACAGCCTTTAAAGCAGACAGCGGCTGATGGGAGGGAAGCCCGCAGTGACCTGACCATGCACTTGTGTTACAATCCCTATTTAAAAAACAGACCTCTGCTTTTGTCCCAGGTGTACAGGTCTGTTGTATTCTGAATTTCGTGCAATGTCCTAGAGTCTCCTGGGCTGTACAAGACAGAGTCATCAAAACAACTTAAGCAAGGCTCTCTGGACCACATAGAAAAAAAGACTTGGCTTTACTCATGGGACTTTATACCAGGCTCTGATTGTGAACTCTCAGTCCACGTTATGACCTTCAGGGTTGGTTGGCTGGTGGGTCGGTTTTGTGGTGACGTTGTCCTGTTGCATCACCCTGCTGTTCGACTTCACGTCATTTGATTTGTCCAGCACAGAGTTAAACGTGATGAAGAAATGCTGCTAGAAGAGCACCCTTTTGTAGCAAGCCGTAGCCTTGTTTTGTGTCTCCAGCACCTGGATCTGCTCTCAGTGATTTTATGGTAGAATGATTCTCCATAAAAATGACACCCAGAGAAGGCAGGTTTTACGTCTTCTGCAGTGGGTGATGGACCTGACTGATGTTCTCCACGTATGGCTGAGGCTGGAGCCGCTAGAAGAAAGGGGATGTTTGTAGCCTGAGGGAAGCAGAGTCAAGGTCTTTGGGAACCTAATCTGCTCTTTCGATTCATGGCACTGAGTCACAGTCCCAGCCTGGGAGGCAGTTATGCTGGTGGGTCACCAGGCAGCAGCAGGGACACCTGGCATTTGTCGCTGCGTGGGCGTTAGAGACTGCAGGGCACCAAAACTTCCACACATTGAGTTTGGCACGGTACCGCACGTGCTCTGTGCAGCAATTGCCTGCAAGTGCAGCACCAGCCGCAAGTGACGTCTGGCACGTCCTGGTACCTGCCTGTGGGTCTGCAGGTAAAGCCTGCGGTGCTGATTTTCATCTGCAGAGGTATAAGCAGTGCTGCCGAGTTAGGCAGGATTTAGAAAGCAGAAATGCTGTCAGGGTGTCTGTGAAGCTGCAATGACTTTGACTATTTACTGCCTGTCATGCTGTCCAACACAGCCCGTTAATATGTGGTGGAGCTCTGGCACCCATAAGAGAGGTGCTTCATCCTGGACTGAGCAGTTCTTTAGCCCAGTGGCCAGCAAGATGCACCTCATCCCACAGATACTGTGGTGGAGGCACTTGTTTGCAATTTCTATAAGGGAAAAAAAAAAGATGAAAATGCTGTAGCAAACATAAAATCTGTCACTGGTCTAGACTTACTCTTCCTGTTTATTCTTCTTCCTTGACTTGGTGTTTCTATTTAAAGAAATAAAGATATTTATTTTCTACGATAAGCATCCATATATAATATTATTGCAAAAGAGCTATACGCGTTTCCAACTTTTCAGGGCATTACCCGTAAAAAATCAAGTTAAATAATTACACAAAGGGGAAAAAACACTGTTCTCTCTGGGGAATAATTTCTCTTGAAAATAGAAGATTATGTAACTGTCAATGCACTCTACATCAGCCAATTTGAAAAATTCTTGAAATTCTTCCTCTTTAATAGCTTGAGAAGAAATAATTTTATGAGAATGAGGGAGAGATGTACTGTAAGCTTTTTGAAAAAGCTGCATTCAGAAACTCATTCTAGGTCTGACCATCTAATTTAACAGAATCTTATGTTTGTATATGAATAAAAATATAAACATGTAATGTAAAAAGTAGGGATGGAACCCAGCTATTAGATAATTTTGGTTATTATTTGTGATTGCATTAATTCCATAATCCTTTATTAAATGTTTATCCGTTCTGCTGTGTAGCATTAATCTGAAGAGGGGTTTTCTGTCTGAGAGGAGACAAGAAATAAACACGAGACTTTCCTCAAGCTCAGCATCCAATGACCGTAAATGGAAATATCTTGATTATTTTTTATAATTTCAAAGTGCACATCGCATACATGGTGCATATTTGCACAGCTTCAGCACCGAGTGTAGCTTCAAGCCAAAGCTCAGGGGCCGCAGGAGGGCTGGGCCGGTAGGTCAGGTATATGAGCAGTGGTTATGTACAAATAGGTCAATACAAAATGATCTCTCTTTTTGTGACACTCACTAGTTGGCGTCACAGAAATCTAATGATCATCAGGGATGAACTGAGCCTGATTTTCAGATATTTCTATCCTTCCAGTGCACTAAAGAGGCACGACCGTTGGTAACAGGCACTGGTAACGCCTTCTGCTTGTGCGTGCTGTGCTGCTGCTGTCGCTGCTGGGGCGGGCGGTGGGGCTGTGGGTACTGACAGCTGCCAGGTGCTTCTTGGGAGTGGTGGGCTTCAGGCGTCCTGCTTGAGTAGGAGGCAGCAGGACTTTCCAGGACCAAAAAGGGGAAACTCGAACCCTTCCTATGGGAACCAGCCCAGTCCTGGTCCAGGCTCGTCCCAGTCCACGGGAGCATGTCAGCAAGGTGCGAGAGGGCAGGTAAGAGCCCCTGCAAGAGGCAGGGGTGGAAGCAGGCAGGAAAGGAGGAATTACACTTCTACAGGCAAAAAGTTTAAGAGTCCCAAAACTGGCCTGATCCTCCTTCACACATTTCAGTTTAACTTCTGTTAAATGTGAAGGATTGGTCCAGTTTCACTTAAGCAGCAGACAACATTTCAAATAAGCAATTTAAACTCCTTTGATTTACATATTGCAATGCAGATACACTTTGCTTTATTTCAACAAAACGTAACCCAGCGTTCTCTTTAAACACCCTCCGAACTGTATTTGAAAGGCTATGGACTGTCATAGATACCCAGTGCAGTTAAAGAGTAGGAGGGGAAAAAAAACCTGTGCAAAGAAATAAAAGTTGTTTTAAAGAATGCTGGGGAAGTGGTGGTGTGTCCACTCACGATCCCTCGTTCTGTATCTGTGCTAAGGTCTGAAAGGGATTTAGGGACACCATACCCAACCGTACCAATGTGAATCATGACTTAAGCTTGGCTATCCTGTTCTTAAAATTAATGACTGATGAAGAATCTACCATCACCGTGGCTGGACTATCCTCCGTGTTACAGGTTTTTCTGCTCTGTAGCCTGGTTCTCAGGGCAGATTAGACCCAGTGTTTTGATTGTACCCACTACGGACATGGGGGACAAATTGTTCTCTTCTTTGCAGCAGCCTCATGCAAACTCGAGAGTTTAACTCTGTACCAATGGCCCTTCCCTCTTCCAGCTAAACAGTTCCAATTCTTTAAAGCTTTCCTCCTGAATTTTGTAGGCTCCTGTGTCGAATAGATTGCCTTTTCCTATGGGCTGTGCACCTCTTTGTGGAAGAGAAGTGCACAGACGCCTCAGGGCAGCAGCCATCCAGCATGAACTGCTACTGTCCTGGCCCTGCAGACTGTGTAACTCTCTGGATCATACGATCTTTGCCTGATCCTTTCCTGCAGAACTGCTGTCTATGCAACTGCTTCCATTTTTACATTTCCTTAGTTGGCTCTCCCTGCCAAGTATGGGATTTTACCTTTGTCGTGAGTTACTTCACTTTTTTTTATTTCCCCCACCCCTTGGTGTTTCTCCAGCTTGTCATGAACACTTTGAATTCTAATCCTTCCCCACAGTGCATTTACAGCCCTTAAAGCTTGGTGTCAGCTGTGAATTTAATGTTTACTTTTTGTTCCATCATCCAAGTGATTAACAGAAGGGCTGAATAAAACCAAATCACAGACAAACTTTGGCACCTGAGGCGGGCTGTCCTCCCCGTTGGGAACTGACTGGTTTCCAGACCAGGTGCAGATTTCCCACCATCTCTGTACCTGCTTTACAGGACTGGGATCAAGACCATTTTTCTTCCCCCAGCTTGTGTGTAAGAATTTCATGTGAGATGGTCTTTAAGATATTTTAAAAACTAAGTAAAGACAAGCATCTACTTCTCTATATGCAAGACAGGTTATTCTCTTTTAGAAAGATAATAAAAAGTTCCTGATGTCTTTCTATTAATTTCCCTTTCTGGCTTTTAGGTGAACGCAAAAAGTTTGCCTCTTCTAGTGTTTTTTCTGCGGCTTTGACTCCTGGATTAAGCCTCGCCTATCCTCCCTGAATATCCTCAGACTTCCTATAGGAACCAAAGTCATTTACTGGCCCTGCCTCAATGTATCATTATTCCCCTGTGTTATCATTATTCCCCTGGGAGAAGCAAAGTGTCTTTGAAGTGCTGCCTAACTCTAAGTGGTGTCTAAAACCTTAGGCGTCCAAAACCTAATGAAAAGCTATCTTTTATGTGCACATCCCCACACTGCCGTGTCTCCCTTCTGCCCAACGAGTCGGTGGGACCCATAGGATTTCAATGTTACATCGGCTGCGGAAGCAAAGGTGAGGTTAATTCACGCTAAGTAGACTAAACACATTTCAAAGGTTCATGTTTCCGACCATTTTACTTGCAAACAGCACCTGTTTGTAAAAGTCTCCCGCTTTGTCCATGTTCCCCACCACTTTCATTGTGCTTGCCGATACCATAGGCACATTGCACCAAAACCAGGTAAACTGTGCCCGTTCCTAAGGCTGCATTTTAGTGCAGAGTCATATGTGCACGTCAGGTTAATAAATAAGTGGAAAATTACAAGGTTTTATTTTACAAACTCAGGAGGATCTTGGTACTTCAATGCCACTGACAAGAAGCTCCCATTAGCGCTTACATCCTTGCTAACACCTGTAGTCACCAACCACTTGCCCAACAGGCAGCTGGAGCTCAGCAGAAGCAGAGGGCAGCCATGCATTGTGAAGGCAAAAGCCCACCTGGCTGATATCAGACAGCAGTTCCTGCTCTGATAAGAGCCTAACTGCAAATGTTGCGTGCGGAGGTCCATGCCGTTGGCCGGTAGCTATGAAAGGCAATGGCCCTGGGCTTCTGCTGAAGTCAACAGCAGCACCTGGGGGGTTCCTGAGGAGGTTCCTTATCCTTGAATACTGCAGGGCACAGGAGAGGGAGTTCCTGGAGGCTTTCTCAAAGCAGGTATTTTATCACATATGTTGTGGTAAGCTGCTACTGAAAAAAAGTATGGCTTACTGTGGATCCCCATCTCCTCTGAAAATGGTGCAGGGTAGCTGAGGGCTGGACCTCTGGGTACTTTCAAAACAGTTTGTGGTAAAAACCATTGTATTTTTCAGAACTTTCAGAACAGCAGAAAAAGAAAAAAATATGCATATTTTTGTAGAGTAAAAATTGTTTTCATGGTAAAGTGGCCCCCCACCTTTTTAGTCATTTATTCTAGTGGGTTGATTTTTGTAAGCATAACAAAAACCCTGGGAGATTAATGAAGTTTAACAATGTGTGTTAATTACACCCACTTTTCTTGTCTCAGTGAAAACACGGGATCCTAAATCCTATTTACAATCTGAAATTTCAGAGATTCCAGCCCCTCATCTGACCTTAACATCTCACAGTTTCACGCAGCTTTCGTAAGCCTGTGCACATATTTAAGTTCCCCTGTGGAGAGTGGTTTTGGAGATCAGATGTTCAAGGATTAGGAACACAAGAGGTTTTTACTTTGTTCAAAATAATTTTGTCGTTTTAGTGTAAATCATAATGATTGTTTTCTTGAACTGTCAACTGGGTGAATGGGTAAACCATTTTAAGGAGCATTAAATAAAACCATTTTAATTTCTAAATGGCTTACCTTGAAGAATTTTAACATAAATATTTTTCACACTCTGAAGTTTTATCTGAAGTACATATTTGCACTTGAATTCCTCCCCTGAGAAGAATAAGTCCCAACTAAGTAAATAATTAAAGTCAGGAGCCAGCCTGAGGCTGAGCAAGTAGGAATGGTCACCTCTGTCTGAAGATGCTGTTACTACTGTTTATATTTGCATTTGCTTTTGTGGTGGTGGTGGTGTTTCTGTTTGTTTTTTCTTTTAGCTTACAGTAGAACAAAGTTTCCCCAAACGGTGTCAGGTTTTAGGATCTCTGCAGAGATGCAGCGTGGTTCTGTGGATTCTGATTTCGGACCAGAGGATCCCTCCCGTTAGTTCCAACACAGCAGCACAAAGGATTCTTAGCACCTCAGAAGCCAGGTGTTTGGCCCTAGAAAAACAGGGGATACATAGGAGGCAAAACACATGAAAGGACTGGTTTTCTCACCAGCTCCAATATATGCATTAATAAGCAAGACTGAGAATGCCACCTGCTTACAGGAAGGTTTTCAATTCACAGGGCATAGAGTTCTTAATAGTATTCCATTAGATATAATGAGGTATGCTGGTGCAGATTTCCCCCACGAAGTTAGTACACATTTGTACAAAATAAGGCTCCTGCTGGGGTGCTTTATGAATGTGGAGTCTTTCAGTTAAATAGGATAACCAGCTGTTTTCCAGGGCACATGGAGAAATCCTTGGATTGGTTTTTGTTCCTACTCCTGGCATTAGGATGCCTGCAAAAAAAAAAAAAAAAAGAAGAAAGCCAGAAATATTTCACTGTGGCCTTCTTGAAGGGAAAGCAATCCTTCAAATGCATCAAAAATTGTTCTAACAGGTGCAGGAAAAAAAAAACCAAAGAGAAAAATCCATTTTCTTTGTCCTTTTATTTTGTTACAGCCTGCCTTCCATCTTCAGCCTCCAGGGTACCCTCCCATGAGTTGTCTGTTTTGTTACTTGCAAGACTTTATTCCCCAAACCTGCAGATGTTATTAAAATTGAGGATTATGAGGTTATGTAGTATGTGGTAGAAGCCAGATACAGATTGGATGTTTTTATTAGAGGATTACCAAATTTTGTTAACAGGAGTGCGCCTCAGTAATTCTACAGGAAGCTCCGCTGTGCTTGTTATAAAACTGATCCTGAAGCAGATACGGAGCTGCACCTTAGCCAGGTCCAGCTTTCTAACCGTGCTGAGGACAGGTCCCATTCATGATGTGCAAAGCTGGATCATTCCACGTGATGTACAGTGGTTTTACTGGAAAAAATGAAGTGGTCGTGGCAGAAAGTAGCTCATCTCACCATAAAATGCCAAATATCCTGACGTCTTGCTCACTTCAGAATCCTTTTCCACTGCTGGCACACATTATAGGCAGCAAAAGAAAATCAGCATATCAGGTATGTGTTTCAATGTTAGTTTTAAATGGAGTGGAAATATCTAACGCTTTTTTGTAGCTTTTTGTAACTGGCACATCCCTAATACATGACGCTAGGCCTTTAAGCAATCTTGTTGCTCCCAAGGCATGAGATTATGATGACGTATAACTACCTGTGTTAATGTCAGCACACTGGTGTGTTTGTGGGGGGCTGACTGAAGCTAGTGAACCTGAAGCAAGAAATCGGAGGGAAACACCAACACTATAGCCAACCCCAAAGTAGTCTGACCTTAGAGCCGCTATTTTCTCAGTGGTGAACTTGTCTAACTACGGCCACCCAAGAGCTACTAAGAAGGTAATTTTTACAAGCTTTTCATTTAAGAGGAGGGTGAGTCAAGAAGTTTCCAGAAGCTTCTAAAATTTTGCATGATGACTTGTGCCCTGCTGTGGTGGCTTAGCCCTGGTGGGCAGCTCAGGCCCACACAGCTGCTCGCTCTCCCCCAGCAGGATGGGAGAGAGGATTGAAAGGGTAGAAGTGAGAAAAGCTGCAGGCTGAGATAAAGGCAGTTTGATATAGTGAGGGGGCAGGAGGAAGAAGGGGAAAAAACCAAAAGAACGGAAAAGACAGCATGTGGTGAAAAAGCAGTCACTCCCCAGCAGCAGACCAGTGCTCAGCAGTCCCTGAGTAATGGCAGCTTTGGAAAAGCTTCACCTCTAGTTTTATTGCTGAGCATGACATCATATGCCCTGCTGAGCATGACATCATGTGGTGTGGAACATCCCCTTGGCCAGCTGGGGTCAGCTGTCCCCGCTGTGCCCCCTCCCAACCCCTTGCCCACCCCCAGCCTGCTCGCTGGTGAGAAGCAGAAGGCCTTGGTGCTGTGTCAGCACTGCTCAGCAATAGCTAAAACATCCCCGCGTTAGCAATGCCGTTCCATTGCAAATCCAAACCACAGCACCGTGGGAGCAGCTATGAGGGAAATTAACTCCGTCCCAGCCAGACCCAGTACGCCTGCAAGGCTGGCTGCTGGCACAGCCCTGTGCTGGAAGGGAAAAGGAAACAGATTTCTACGTCACGGCCAATGTGGTTTGCAATTTTAAGAGGAAAGTGAAAGGTATTGAATAGGGACTTTTTTTGTACTTCCAGGTACAACTTCCCTTCTGCTACAGGGCTGAATTACCACCACTGTGATGATAAAGTCCACTTGATTTGTCTGAGCAGATTCCTAATTGCTTAATAAATCACTTGAAAAGTTATTTGATGGAGTGGCAAATTATTAACTGGCTGGAGGTCCAGCAAGCAGCAGTTTCATACTAGAAACTTGACTGGGAGTACTGGTCCAAGAATGCCCATGTTCGGTGCCAGAGCCATGTTTTTTTTCCAAAATTTTAGTTATTCTGCACTTATTTCCACAGGGAAATGGAAAATTTGGGTCTGTGCATGTAATTTTAAAGTGTAATTAGTGGCATAAATGAATGTTTGTTATTTTTACTATATATCGCTATGTATTTCCTAGCTGAAATTAGTCATACTGATCCTGTTCCACTCTGAATCAATTAATCAAATTGAGTTCTTGTGGTTATTCAGTTTACTAAAATCCGGTCGTATGTTTCTGCAGGAAGGATGGCTATCTTTTGCCTTGGTTACGGATATTTGTTCATGATTTTTACTAGATCTAAGATGGTACGGTAGGGTTCTTACTTTATCTTTCTATTTAATAGATAATTTTTAATTTCAAGATTACTCTCACAATATCCAATTGAGTGAAGATTTTAAGATCAGCTCTGGGAGAGTTCAGCTAGAATTCCACTATGAAATTCAGATTTTAAAAAACATCACATCAAAAGGTAGTTCTCTCTATAAGGCAGAATAGAGGACGCACTCTCTATGTAGTTGCATAGTTCCTCATTATAGCCACGTAGACCCATTTTTCAGAAAACAGAAGAGAATCTCTGTGTTCTGAACACTTCTGGGGTGGTGTGACTACATCGTTTGATAATCATGTGTAGCTTCATCACAGAATACTGTCACATCACAACAGGAAACGTGGCTGTGGGGAAATTGCTTAGAGGGGGGAAATTACAGACCTAGTAGAAGTTGTAGTATTGTAACAACCTTTTTAGGGAAATGTACGGTTGCCACTTTTGGACGATTGGCGTGCATGGAATCTACTCCACCATGGTTCCCTAGGCAACACAACCTGCTATCCTGGAGGAGCAGCGGAGGGTGGAGCAGGATGGAGACACACTGCGGCCAGGCTCTGCTGTGCTCCCTGCAGGAATGGGAACTTGATGGCACCATACAGCTGATAAGCTGCATAGCGGCTGCCAAATGGAAAATATATGAGAAGATGTCTGCTGCTGGGCCAACGACTGTGGTGAAACTATTCTCCTTAGATGAACCTTGCTCATCATAATCTCATTATAACACTAACACACAGCTCCACCCCAAAGTGACCCACCTCCAAGGCATGACCGCCCCTCACCGAGCACACGCTTTCCATTTCTAATCAACTGTCTTTAAATGAAAGCGAGAGAAGTTTACACCAATCAATAATGAAAGAATGTGTGGCTAGAGTCACTCAAGCTCCACCTGAGAGTAAAGAATAGTATAAAAAGTGAATGAATGAGGAGAGAAGTTAGGAAAGACTCCATTGTAACTTCTGGGATCAGTCAATGGGCTGAACCTGCCTTCTCCCCCACAGGGATGCCTATCGGGCAAGAACTTTGACTTATGCGTGCTAAATAACTAATTCATTCTAGCTGTCATTAGTAATTAAGGTTTTGGTTGTATATGGTTTGGTTGTGTATCATTTCAAGCTTGTTTTTGCAGACAGTCCCTATCACTGGCAATCACAAACCTTAACTTGTCACAATTTTATAACAAAGAGTGTTATTCCATAAACTGTTAGAGTTAATCCTTTGTGCGCACTAGCAGTTGCTGGCAGTGGGTAACACATTCAAACAATGTGGGAAGACCCGCTGAGGGGTCCTGTTTATGCTGTTGGCGTTTCCCTGAACAACGCAGTCAAATCATCCCCCAATCCAGCAGGACCGTTCAGTGAAGGGCCCCTGTAACGGGACGCTGACAGACTGGTTGGGCCCAAGGGTCTTGGCTTTCCTGGGGCACCGACAGACAGATCAAACACACGGGGTTGAGAGGATTTCCCCTCGCCCTTTTCACAAGACATATGGCCCTAAGATTAAAAGGCAGATTTGGATTCCAGATGCGTTTTAGTGTCTTTCTCTTGACATGGAATAAGCCATCTAACCTCCTTTTACCTCCAATTTGCCATTCTTCAAAATCTTGATAACAATGACTCACTTCCTCATGGGGGTACTTTGAGACTTGGATGAAGTCTGAGAAGTTGTTTCTGACCCTGAGAAAACTGATGTCAGAAATTGCGATATTGGAATACTAAATACTAATCTTTCAAGGCTTAGATAAATAATTGTCCACAAATGAAAAGCTATTTTCTCTGCAATTTTTTGGCCCCCTCTATAATATTCCCTTGAATTAGTAGAGTCCAAACTTAATACAGACAACAGAGCAGACAGTGGACACTGCTTGCTTAAGTAAACAACAGCCAGAGCCCAAATTATTAGTAAATACCAAGGCTTCATTTAGGTTGAATAACGCTGCAATCCAACAAATAAATGAGCCATCAAGTTTGAATTTATGTAGCATACGAAACACATTAAAGCCATCTGACCATGACAAAGGCCTTTTCTGCTGTGAATAATGAGGCCAAGACGTTATAATATCCTTTAGATGAGACACTAAACCCAAGGTCCTTTCTGTTTGTCTCTGGTGGCTGTCCAGGTGGAAGTTAAAGACTATGGCGTTTCACTAAAACCATGGAAAATCTCCTGCCTACAATGGTATCACTTTCCCTGTAAATAAAATAAATAAATTTAAAAACTATAGCCACGGCTGTGTATGAGTTGAATACCATCAAGCAAAATGCCAGTTTTCCCATCCATGAGGATAATGGGGAAAGTTCTCTTGTTTTAGCGAGAGCAAGGTCAGTGTCCCTGGTACAAATGTAGGGCTTCAAAAGTCCTTCGGGATTTTGAGAATGTAAAGCACAGAAAAATGCTTCATTCTCATAAATTAACAAAAATTGTGGTAAAGAGAAATCCAAATCATATATGGTGTGTTTGCATGTATCTGTGCTTACATAACTAGGCATGCACATTTACATGTGCAATTTCCAAGAAGAAATGACTTGGAGACAAACAGAAAATAAATAAGCCTGGAAAAAATCCTTACCTTAGCCTGTGCATGTGTGATTTGCTTCAGGAAGTCCATCTCAATTTTCAGTTTCTTTCCTATAATTCTGATGATTTTTGTATTTTTGAATGATTTTTGATTTATTAATTTTTTTGATTAATGATTTTTGAGATATTTGAGGTATTTCAGCTATACTGTTGTTTTGATATGAACCTCAGTGAATGTTTATTTACCGAGTGAAAACCAGGCTTTTGTTTATTGAGCTTGCCTCTTAGTTCTGTAGTTTCACACCATGGTTTCTTAGCATTGGACTCTCATAAGGGTGTGGCACAAGAAGTCACGTGAAAGGTAGATTTCAGAGTACTCTTATAGGTGTAGATCTCTTATCTTACTGTTATTGAGCTGACTGGACTCACTCATTTGAATTTAAAGGAATTAGAGAGATGAGAGAACGTATCCTCTTGCAAGGAGCGAAGAATCACACTAGAGATGAACCCCCTTAGCAGCAGATGATAAAGCCTTTCATGAAGAGCTGACTGATGAATCTGGGCATCTTTCAATTTTCTGAATAATGACCCAGTTCTTCCATCTTGCCGAGAAACATATGGGATGTGAGGAAACCAGCTGAAAACCCAGCCATGTCTGTCCTGTCCGCCACCCCCTCCGCCAGAGGCGGGGCGTGCTGCCTTACGAGGAAAGATGGTTTGAGGGAAACCCGTTAAAGCAAGCTCAGTCTTTGTGAGTGTTATGCCCCTTGATTTCTGCCCCTCTTTTATCAACAGGAATACCACAGAAAGCTGAGGTACCTGTCCAATAGAGATTAATGCTGGCTAGGCTAAGGAATTAATTCAGCTTCCTTGTTTTAACGTATGTCTGCTTGAAATACCTGACATAACAGAAATGTCCCACAGGTCATATCTTTCAGGTCCTTATATCTGAGAAACACACTTTCCAAGAGAGGAGAGCAATGTAAATATCTATCCGTGGCACACCTTAATACTGATGTCACTGACTTTCATTCATCCCCACATTAGTGACAGGAAGCTCTAGTAATGAGGATGGAAAACACGTGCTGGCTGCTTTTTTTTTCCCTTTTTTTTTTGGTCTTCTTTTTTTCTTTTCCAAAATCATTAAAGGCCATGCTTAAAATGTATTTAATGACACTTAAAGATGCAGGTTCTTTGTGGACTTTATTTTGAAAGTGCTAAGACCTTAGAAGTGTAGACCACTTCATGCAAGGAGGACGAATGTTACTGAAACAGCAAAGAGAGGCTATGACACAGGACCAGTCTGAATGAGCTCCAGCAGTTTCTCCCCCCATGCTGCAGAGCTTTCCAAGATTTCCTTGGGTGTGAGTTTGAGAGTAAAGTGTGAGCCGCATCCTAGGCATGCCCAAGGTTGATGGTGTGGATGGCAACTGCTGAAGGCTCTGCCCATGGAGCGAGGATGGCTCATCTCCAAACACCTGATGAGGTTGCTGCTTCCATACTGGTCTGACGTTTAGGGGACACGAGTCCCCTATGACAGTAGTGCCTGATGTGATGTATGCACACAACCTGGCTCGTGGCAGAAGGAACAGCCACGAAGCTGCACTGCTGGCTCTGTCCCTAATGATCATCGCATGAGTCCAAATCACCCTGTCATATGAAAGCCTCAAGAGGTTAAAAAACTTTGTTCCAGATAGAACCATCAACAAAAATTATGTGTGCTTTCCATGTTACTTTTCTAAATGGGAAGACATGTAAATATCGAATGGATTTTTAAGCCATGCCCTCTCTTTCAGGGCAATAAAGACGTTATTCTAACCTAAGGGGCCAGATTCAGCCCATGCTTTGTGACCCGCACTTGGCACGAGGTAACCACAAGTATTGAAAGCAGTGTAAGTGGTCTTCAAAGCAACAAATGGAGGTTTCTTTGTTGTGGGTCTCTCCTAGATGGGCACAGAAAAGAATTTGTCCCTTCAAATTTAGTTCACTAACTTCTAAAAAAAATTTCAGTGATCTGAAAATTTTGTCTAATCTTCCATACAATCTGCTTCAGTATTATTGTGTACCCTTCCACAAATTACCTACATAGCTTTACTCTCTACCTTAAAATATTTTCAACATGTGGTATTCAACTCAGCAGCGTTTTTTTTTTAAGTTACTGATTCCTAACCTTTCTTTTTGCTTCTTTACCTGCTGTTCAAAAAATGGAAGGAGGGTGCTCACAACATAGGGTCTGTGATATATGACTGGATTGTTTGGACTCCATCCAGCGGAGGGCGGTGATAGACATCTGCCCAAAAAGCAATTAACTGCAATGTATTTAGAGAGACAAAATAATCCAATGGTGATTTACCACCTCCAGAAAGGGTTTGTGTTAGAAACAGGGTGGCTGTTTATTGTGGATATTTTTTCAGCTGTTTCACTCTCTATTTTCAAGAATTAAGAAAAAGTTGCAAAATATTTTACCATATAACACAGACAACAATATGTAGAAGTAATTAATAGGGACATCTGAAGGGAAAACAGGGTTGCACCATTAGCCCCTACTAAAATGCATCGGAGTTGATGAATTATTTTAATGGGACAGAATGACAAAAAAGGGACTGTTTCACCTAAGCAGGGACAGCTGGTCCCTATGACAAGGATACATTGCTGTCTTGTGGAGTCTGCCAGCCAGCAAGGCTGAAATAATAGCACTGAGAGAGGTGTGAACGCTCCTCGTTTGCCTTAATTGAGAGCTAATATGAAGTCTAATTATGAACACTTTGTATTAACTGCTTCGTGTCTGAAGGCAGGTTTCTGATCACCAGCCCTCCATCATGTCCAGGAAAGGTCTGCTTTGATTTTCCGGACAGTTACACATCCTGATGCCACGAGGCCAGCTGTGCCAAACCACCTTCCAGCCAACAACCGTCCCTCCCAGAGGCTTTTGATCCTATTTCTGTCCCTGGGCAATGGGAGCTTGGGACAAAATTTCCACCTGGGGACCAAACTGCATGTTTCTCAAAACCAGAACTTTTCCCTTATGGCAGCTCTCCGGGACCGTTACCGGCTGTCCCTGTACAGACCCCCCCTTGCAAAGCTGGCAGCCTGAGGCGTGGGGTCCATCCTGCTGCCCACGGCTGCCCTGGCCCTGCTCCTGGAGAGAGCCGCTGGTGCTGGAGGCACAGACCACACCGACCGAGACATCTGCCAGATTCAAAGCACGACAGGTGGGATTAGAGGATTTAAGCGAGTAATTGCAGAATTTACTTTCGTACAAAGTGAGTGAGGGGGAGAGAAAGGAGGATTAACTTAACTGCCAGAGATTTCTCCAATTATTTGAAAGGTGGTTGTAAAATGACTATTTAATCATGTATCTCATCTGATTCTGAGAATAAAAGTGCTTAAATTTTAAAATGCCAGCTAGGTGGGAACGGGATGGCTCAGGGGACTGAGACTAAGGCTCCTGGGGCTTCATTTGTAAGTCCCACAGCCAAGGCTAATGAAGAATGCAAGGCACCGACCACTAGCTGGCTTTTGTGGGCTGTGTTAAGTCAGACTGGAAACCACAGTCCAGCTCCAAAAGAATTAAGGACCTGATCCTACTTCCACTTAAAACAGTGGTCCAAAATTGAGGCTTCAGTACCACACTGCAAATCCTCAGAGCTACTTCTAGCAACTGTCCTGGCAAGTTGCGTGGAGAAGGCAAAGGTGAGCGGGCTCTGAAGAGCCCGTGCTTGGTGTTGCCTGCCGAACCAGGCTGAGCAGCACTGTCACAGCAGCGCTGGCTTGTCCTGACGCTCAGGTTCAAAAGGAAAAGGTGGGGAGTATCTGCTATCTCCCATCAGCATGAAAAAAACCCCTGATTCTACTTGGGAGAGAGGGAAAGGAAAAGGAGGATGGAAAACAAGCTAAGAAAAACCAAAAGAACAAATATAAACAGAAAACCTGTGCCAAAAACAAAGCCTTTGGTCCCCTGATCAAAACAACTTTGATCAATGCATCTATTCTCAGAAGCACCTTATTTTAGAAAGCAGCTAGCTTTCTAACAAATAAAGAATTGCTCTGTGGTTTCTTTCCAAAGCTTAAATTCAGCTTTCTAGAGTAAGATGAAAAGCTAATTTTCTTGAAGTTTAACGTATTTGTGTAAGCGTGTCAGGTGAAATAAATGACATTGATATTCAGTGTGTATATAGGTGGCACCAGCTCCCAAAACTCTATCTCTTTTTCATCTTACTGGAACATTAACTTATGCTCCTGAGGGCTATGCAGCATGCAGAGTGAGAGTGCAAACTTAAAGATAATTTATCATAGCTCTCTCCTGTGTATCACTCTCTTTCCCTAAACTTTTCCATATCAGAATACAGAACAGAGTTTACTTTTGCCTTAGTTGCCTCTAACTGCACCCATGCAGGGTCTTACTCAAAACAAATGTTTGCATCCTGCAGATCCGCTTCTCAGCATGTTCCCTCGGTAAGTAGACGCATGGACATCTTACCATCACAACTTGGTCATAGGAACCTTAAGAATTGGTCTTTTGAATAACTACGGTTACAGCAAAATATATCGAGAGCTGTAGTTAAGGGCAGAAGAGGGAGAAGGAGGAAAAGAATTTCATGGGAAAGCCTGTCATCCAGGCCAGTAGGAGCTGGTGACGCAGAGAACTAAGGAGTGCCGCTCCTTACTCCTCACTCCAACCGAGCATGAGCAACAGCTTTGGAAAGGCTTGGGCTCTCTTTTTGTTATACATTCACATAGTGACAGGTGTGACGGGTTTCTTCTACTAAAGATGCTGTCTGAATAAGCAGAAAAAAATTACCAAGAGAATAGAATGGTACTATTAATAACAATGTAGATTATGTAGTGCTGGCATGCAGTATCCTTTTTTCATATTAGTATTTATATATTACTTTGCATGGATTAATTAAACTTACACTTTACCTTTCAAGTAGAGCTCAGTTTTGCAATTCACATTTTGCAGAACGGGAAACTGAGGCATGCATAGGTTACATGACTTTTTTCTTCCTGATCTAGTGTGGGGGAAAAAAATATCTGCTGATTTCTGCACCACCATCCACCATACTAAGCTGCTTTTTCTGGTTTGGTTTGGGATTTTTTGTTGGGTTTTTTTTGCATAGGGATACCAATGTGTTAGCTAATGACTAATGTTGCTGATAGGGATCAGTATTAGAGATGCCTGGAGATGGCAGATTACATAGCTTTATTTAAAAAATATTCTGAGGGTAATAGATCTTCCTGAATTTTATTTTTCTGTTCTTGTTTATTTGTACACGACGTTGAAGGTGGGAGTAGGAGTAGCTGGAAAATAAGTAGAAAGCAATGAGTGAGAGGATGCATGGCCCTTGAAGAGATATGATTCAGAGTGCAGCAATTCCCCTGAAGTATCAAGATCCAGAGTTATTGTTTATTTGTCTTTAGCTGTGTCTATAAGAGAAAGAGGCAGAGCCTGGCATAGGAGCACACCTTGCAAATTTGCTTCCAAGGCCTTTACTTCCATCCATCAAAGAGCCAAACCAGAGGAAAACAGTCTTTTGAAAAAGCTAGCAGAGCAGGTTATCAGACCAGCTACATGTTTTGAAAAGAAATCTGACTGCTACAGTAGGTGATGGTATTCACCGGTCTCGAACCCATAGAAACACGCAATATCTGGGCAAAAATAAGCATGACAAAGAGAGGTCCGTAAAATGTAAACTGAACATGCAAGGAGCTGAACGATTATGTGCAGACTGGGGGCACAACATTCCTAAGCAGTATCCTTCCACCCATAGCTATACTCGTAAGAAAAGCCATTTCACAAAAGCTTGCTAGTAAGGGGAATGCAACAGCAGAAAAATAAACTCGGCATAGTCTGGAGAGTGTGTGCTGCACAAAGACGACTGCACTGCCAGCTGTGTGAGATTGTATCGCATTATGTTGTGAATATGGTTCCAATGGTGCGTGATAAAATAAAATGTGGAGAATGCAAGCTCTACGCTTGTGTTGGGAGACAGGCTATTGATTGTGGAAGGCTTGGAGGGTATTCTCAGGAATGTTTGATGCTGTATTTCTCCTGTTCTTGCAATTTCTCCTTACTCATACACTGCTGGTCATCATCATCAGAGGATGCTGACTAGTTTGATTTGTAGTCTGGCTCAGTACAGCCTTTACTGTGCACCCGTGTTCAAGGGGAGATTTTCAGCCTTTAAGAAAAGGTGACCAGTCATGGTGGAAGCCACAATTTAATGAGTTTCCAAAAGCAACACCAGCTTTCGATACTGGTTGTTCTATACAACATATATGTTGTCCCTGTAGTAATCTTGTTGGAATTTTGTTGGGGTGGAATGGACTGATTGTTCCTAAATACCTGAAGCAAGAAGTGTTACATCTGCTATACAGGATACCTTGATATGGAAAAATCTAGACCACAGGTCAGAACCATGCTATTCAGGGATAAATGGGCCTAAGCAGAGAAAAAATACAAATGGATTTTTAACAAAAAAATATCCAAAATAGCCAAATCAAAAATCTGCAAGGACAATTCCAGAAATTATAAGACCACGGGTCTAAGGTTGGCACAGATACGTTTCTTTGCACTGCAGACAGGTATGTATTGGTTTGGGGTTATTACCATCACTGGCTAGAATTGCATTGTTTGTGAAGGCATTTAGAAAATGGGTAATCTCACGTGTGTTGCCTGAAACCACTTGTAGTAAAAAATACTGAGCTGTAAATTGATAGTTATGTCTTTAAATATTTATCAGAAGAACATCATAATGAGTACTCTCCCTTGAGACCAGAATAGCAAATGATTCCATTGAAGATAACACTAACATGGAAATAATAATGTTTTGAATGAAAAGCTAAGGAATGTTATACCCCTGCATGCAAAGCTGTCACCTGCAGGAAGTGTTGTTCAATAGAAAGGTTATTACCAAAGAACCTGACTAGTTAAATGTGAAAGTTAAAACCAGGGAGTTGTGGAGTCTTTTCAACACTAGAAGCAAGTACACAGAAAATACAGAAATCATGAAGCACAAACTACAGTCTGTGCTATGGCAGAACAATATACATATTAATATGAAGGATAAATACAGGTAAAAAAACTTCTTTTGAAGTTGTTTTTATGTTTTTTAAACCAGAACAGACTAACAAAAAGAAGAGAAAATGCCTTCAGAGGTGGGAAAGAATTAGGATGCTGAATCCCAGAATCAGAAGGTCATGGAAGAGCTTGAGGTCTCTACAAGGACATATTGAGAAGAACAATGCAAAGACTGGGCAAACCCACTCACAGGCTGAGAATATAAGGTACGGTGTCTCACAGTCTGTACTTCGTCCTTTCCCTTTGTAAGGTGGGGATATAAAGATGAACAGCTCTTCAGCTGTTTGCACTGAACCATGATGTTCCTGGTATAGTTGCTTGGCACAGACTGGATGTTTGGAGGTAGTTATTAGCAGCCTGACACTCGGAAATCCCTCTCCTTCTCTCATAAGCTCATTCCACTGTTACCCGCTGGTCATTATATCACAGACTCATCACAGCTACAGCTGCTACTCCAACAGGAAAGCTGTTGCAGAACAGGAGCTAACTACCACGATGTTAGTGACAAAAAGCTTGGCACTATCAAGAAGTAGAGTCCAGCCAATCCATTTCTGCTTCTCTTTCACACCAATGCCAGCACGCAAAAAAACGAAACACAAAAACCAAAAAAACCCCCACCAAAATCCACAAAACAAACAAAAAAACAACCAAAAGAAATAGCATCATTGCCATCCTTGGCTTCACCGCCTTTCTTGTCCAGTTAGCATCAGCCATGACTAAACATATCCATTATACCTTAGACTTGTGACCCCTTTAAGAAGGACACTATGCAAAATTCTTCCTCTCCTTTCACACTGAAACCCTTGAGTGGGAAGGACAATGTTAAAGTCATCACAAAACCAGGAAAACAACTGCCAAATGTTAACCACTTTTCTATTCTACCTACAGAGCACTCGCTGACTTCCCTTAGCTTAAACTCTTGTTTCTTCTTCGTAGGTGTTTCAGAACAGTTTCTATCTACTTGATTACAGTAAATGAATGAAGTACCAGCCAGTGCAAATTCCTAACACATCCACCAGAAATAAATGTATCCAAATGCACCCACTTTGGTCTGCCAACAAAAGTCTAACGTGCTGTAGTGTTAAAAAACCCCCAACAAACAGAAATAAGATTGACATTGTGCAGTGCAAAAACTGTATTTTGTAGTTGCAGCTCACTTATAACAAGCTGATGATAATAGGCATGCACAAATATCGGTGTGTTTCTGTGCATGCAGCAGACTTATGAGGCAGATGTGTGTAGAAAGGATTCTAAAAAATCCATCAAGGTGTGCTGGTTTTGGTGGGGATAGAGTTACATTTCTTCATAGCAGCTGGTATGGGGCTATCTTTTGGCTTTGTGCTGAAAACATTGACATGTTGATAACACAGAGATGTTTCGTTACTGCTGAGCAGCGCTGACCCAGAGCCGAGGCCGTGTCTGCCCCTCACCCCCCAGCAGCGAGCAGGCTGGGGGGCACCAGCAGCTGGGAGGGGGCACGGCCGGGACAGCTGACCCCGGCTGGCCAAAGGGACATTCCGTACCGTATGGCGCCATGCTCAGCGGGTAGAGCTGGGGGATCGGTGGGGAGGCTGGTGCGGGAGCCACTGCTCAGGGGCTGGTTGGGTATCATTTCGTTGGTGGTGAGCAATTGCTTTCATTTGCATCACTTGTCTTTTGGGGGTTTATTTTCCTCTGTGTTTTTTTCTCATTCTTGTCCTTACTTAAAAGATATATATAATTATTAAATATTTTTAATTATTAAACTGCTTTAATCTCAACCCACGAGATTCTTTCTCACTTCTACCTCATCTGATTCTCACCCCATCCCACTGGCATGGTGGCAAGTGGCTGTGTGGTGCTTATTTACTGGCCAAGGTTAAACCACGACACAGGGACAATGGTTTTCATAATCATTTCATTTGTCATAACCAAAGGATATTTGTCTATATGCAAGGATCCAGATGGTCTAGATCCTACATACTGAATCATTTAAGCGTGCAGTAACCATTGGTACGTAAAAGTTGATTTTCAAGGTAAAACTGATGTCAGCAAACAAGGCGAGGCTAAGAAAGAAATAGCCCTCACTCACACCATGTTCTCATCCAAAATTTTAACTGGTTTCTTCAGCCTTGCTGTCTGGCTTATCTGGAATCGTTATGCTGGCCAAGCTAAGAACCAGGTGTGTAATGTCTGTCCCTCTGTCCAGAGAACAGAGGTGTCAAAGGCAGCAACAGCCACACAGCTCCACGGTTGCTCTGAGCCAGCAGATGAGGCTATTGCTGTTGGCTTGCTAGGTCAATTAGTATTATCTATTTACTTATCTATTGTTATGATGTGAATTATATAGGAATTATCACAAGGAATATTCATGCATGCATTTTTTCCCCTTCTTTGTCCTTGTTATACTTCCTATAGCATCAACACCTTGTTACAAGGGTGAGGTTGGAGCTTTTATAGATTGCTTTCTGAGGAGCAGTAGTCTTAATGCCACGAAGATTTGCCAGAACAATAACCAGCAACCTTAGAAAAAAAAGCCACAGGTCTTGGAATCTGAATGTATTCATCAGCATGCTCTCTTACACTAATGGTAACGAGTGTTGTGGTTTAACCCCGTCCAGCAACTAAGTATCACTCAGCTGCTCACTCATTGCCCCCCCACCCCTGAGGAGAATTGTAAAAAGGTGAAACCTATGGGTTGAGACCAGAACAGTTTAGTAATTGAAATAAAGTTAAAATAATAATAATAATTAAAAAAAAAACCACAAAAAAACCAACACACAAAAAACCAGATCAGCCAAACAAAAAACCTCCCAACAACAATAATTGTAATGGAGAGGAGAGGGGGAAGAGGAATAAAACCCAAGGGAGAAAACTAAGTGATGTACAATATACAACACACTCACTCACCCCGCACTGACTGATGCCCAGCCAGCCTCTAAGCAGTGGTCGGTGGCTCCTGGCAAACTCCCCCCCTTTATATACTGAGCATGATGTTACATGGTACAGAATATCCCTTTGGCTAGCTCTGTCAGCCATCCTGTCTCCGTTTCCTTCTGGCTTCTTATGCACCTCCTTGTTGGCAGAGCATGGGGAACTTGAAAAGTCTTTGACTTCGAGTAAGCACTACTTAGCAACAACTAAAACATCAGCATGTAATCAACACTATTCTCATACTAAATCCAAATCACAGCACTGTACCAGCTACTAAGAAGAAAATCAATTCTATCCCAGCTAAAACCAGGACAGTGAGTTATATACCTATGTATATAAAGCTTGATTTGATAACTTGTCTTGGGACAAGTGAAGCTCACATCAACTACTGCTTAAAATGGCCAATATGTTATCAAGATCCAACAAAGATAGCACTACGTGTGATGTATGCATACAACCTTAAAGCATCCTTGCCATAGATGCTCCTGTCTTCTAGGCATTTGACCTCGACAGTGACAACAATCCACAGCGTCTGAAATCTAACTTAGATTTTCTAAGCACAGGCGGCAGTTCAGAAGTCCATGGAGATTGCCTAGATGAAGATGGAGTATTAGATGCTATGGCCAGCTGGCTCCAGAGGCAGTCTCTGTGCAAATGAAGAGGTCAAGTGCAATCTTTTCTCCCTTCAAAGCAAAGTAGGTTTGTCTCTGAGGCTTCCAGCCTCTATGGCTGTCACCCTAAAATTGAAAGCGTTTTACCCACACCTGTGTATAGCACAAAATCTTGTAGGTCTCAGCTAAATGACTTCCTGACTGGAGGGTATGTAAAGATGTGCAAGGAGACAGCATGAAATTCAACGGTAAGCTGACCAAAGAGACAATCACCTGTTCCCTCTTGTGTCCAAGGGTTCTGACTCTCCAGTCCTGCTCAGCTTTCCTGTGGTAACTTAAAGATCATTACCCCACTGTCTGCAATGTCTTCTGTTCATGGGTATGACAGAACAGGCAGTGCATTTGCTCCTTAGCTGGTTATTTGACTCATTATGAAGTGGTAATCTATAGCATGAACTAAAGCAGCAGTTTGTGGACTGATGCATTAATTTCAGCCACCAGTGCATGCATCTAAGGCAGGGGAAAGCTGTACCAGGCATTTTCACTAACACCTTGAGAGATGATAGAAGCACAATTACCGTGAGTCACTGGAAGAGGACAGCAAGGTAGTCCCTCCACAACGTCCTCCAGAGCGACACCATATGTGGGTCTTGGTAATGTTCTTTGGTTTTCGGTGTTTCAGAAACTTGCCTCTGTGCCTCCCTTTTCCTTCTGCAGGACTTCCACCCGCAGGTCAGCCTGGATACTGCAGCCGAAGGGTGACCTGTGCTTTGTGGCAAAACTAGGCAGATCAGCAGGTAGGTCCTACATTTCCAGCAGAAGGTAGGGACAACTCTGGCTTCACTTCGGCGATGTCCCCCAGAGTCAGGGGCAGCTGGCGAGAGGGCCCATACCTGAGACACAGTCGTTTCAGCATATGAGAGAAGGGCAGCTACTGGCTCGCACACACATTGGGATTCATCTTCCCATGGGCATGACGTGAAGTACTCATGGCTATCTCAGCCAGACAGGTTTCAGAAGACAGCGAAAAGCCTGAGAAGCTTGCCAGCTGCAGATGTGGAAACAGTTTATATAACTGATAACGTGCTTTGGCCATTTCTTGTCAATGTCTTTTGATAACCTCCTTCAGACATCAAATGAACTGGGTAAGGACAGAGACTGTGTAGACAAAAAGTGTCATTTGCAGTAACATTCACACTGTGCTCACTCAGGTTTTGGAGAGGCTTACCTATTAATTTGAACAGGGTAGGAGAGACTCTCTTTGCTGACCTACACTGTATAAAATAAAATATAGTTGCTAAAGCAGGATGGCTGACTGTGCTGTAAAGGTCCAAGTTTCTCTTCTCCCTTGTTTGATAAATGAATGTCATCAGAATTACTGTGCTCTCCTGAAGCAATTAGTCATTATTGGATGATCAAAAGTATTTATCAAAACTTCAGCTGCAGCGCGATTGATCTTCATTTGGGTTGGAAGGGTTTCCTTGCTGGATTTTGGAGAAGGAATCCATCAGTGGCACAGCCATCAAACAGAAGGCAGCAGGTATATCCTTGTCAGAGAGATATATGACTATGCAGAAATTCAAAAAGGTGCCAAGAAATGCAGCTCGGTAGCAGAGGTGGCTACTGTCACCTGGCAAAGCTGTTGGGGTTTTGAGTAGGAGATGGAAAGAACTGTTAACCAACCCACTTACATCAAGAACACTATAGCCTACCTTAAAACATGCACAGAGGAAATTTAATTAAAGGATTTATACAGCTGTGGAATCCTGAAATCCTCTGAGTAATGTGCAATGGACTCAGACCTCCCTGGGAATGGCTCTTCAGTATTTGCAACATTAAAAAGCTACAGAGGAGCTATTCCAACGTGATGTGTTTGATCCATTTTATTCAGAATTCCTAGCTTCAAGATGCACAACCTAGACCAAAGTAATCTAAAATGTCACCATAGGTGTTACAGCATTGTGTTCGTGAGCAACGATGTGTTTGAGAAGACATCTCAATGGCAGGTCTTGATCTTGTAAAATGCCTTTAGTGCCAGTGAAAGATTATCAGGGTTCAGAATACTTATCTTCAAGGTTTTCTGGTGATCTAAATGGTTTGTGACTGGACGCAGTGCAGAAGCTCTCTTTGTATGTTAACCAATGTTACCATATGTGAAAGAGGTTAATGTTTACTTGGGAAAGGCAGCTGTCGGTGTTTAACCCCGGCTGGCAACCAAGCTCACCCCCCTCACCCAGAGGGATGGGGAGCAGAATCAGAAAGGAATGTAATACTCGAGGGTTGAGATAAGAACAATTTAATAGGTAAAGCAAAAGCCACGCATGCAAGCAAAGCAAAGCAAGGAATTCATTCACCCCTTCCCATGGGCAGGCAGGTGTTTGGCCATACCCAGGAGAGCAGGGCTCCAGCACGTGTCATGATTATTTGGGAAGAAAAATGCCATAATGCCAGATGTCTCCCCCTTCCTTCCTCTTCCCCCAGTTTATATACTCAGCATGACGTCACATGGTATGGAATACCTCTTTGGCTAGCTTGGGTCACCTGTCCTGGCTGTGCCCCCTCCAGATTCCCGTGCCCCTCCAGCCCTCTGGCTGGCAGGGCCCAAGAAACCTAAAAGTCCTTGATTTAGTATAAACATCACCCAGCAACAACTAACAACATCAGTGTCCTATCAACATGGTTCTCACATCAGAGCCAAAGCACAGCGCTGTACTAACTACTAAGAAGAAAATTAACTCTATTCCAGCTGAAACCAGGACAGCAGCCTTGCTCGTTGGGACTCCAATTTCCTCTTGCTATTTAATAATTCAAATACAAATAAATTAAATACCCAGCTGAACCAGAAATACAGAACTATCACTGCAAACTGCATTTGCAGTCGCCTGCCTTCCTGGGGCAAATATTGCAGCCACAAAGCATTATACACCAACTGATTTTGACCATTCAATGAGCAGGCAACTCCTTCTAATCAGTCTGTTTATTTTCTTTCCTTCCACCCTCCCCCCCCCCCCCCCATTTATTTAAGCTAAAAGGGGTAAATTTTTGACTTTTTATAAAAACAGGTATAAATTCAGACTAATCTACTGGTTGGGTTACTCTGGATTAACAATGGTATAAATAACAGCAGAACTTGGCACAGTGTTTCCAAATTAATAAATTTAAATGTTTTTCAACTAATGAAATGGCTTGAATACCATCAAACAGATTTTGCTTTTAATCTGTGAAAGAAAAATGTGTTTGCTTGACCTGTAAAACAAGTTATGCCAAATTTGATCATGAAACAATATTTACGACTGATTTTTAATGTACTGGAAACAACTGAAGTGGGAAATGCTGATACAGTAGTGCAGCTATGACTGTGGAAATAGAACTAATGTAATAAATAAAACAAATGGGTGTAATGAAAGAATAAACCCACACAGGTTGGTAATGCCTTAAAATAGCATGATTTTGAGCCTAAATGTGTATGTGGGGGAATGAAAAAAAAAAAAAAAAAAGCCAGAAAGTCAGCAGCTACAGCATGTGGCAGAAGTCTTTGCTGACATTTGCAGAGCATTGTGTTGTGCCAGCACTGTTGTAAGAAGTGTCTGAGAGCAAGAACATTGCAAAGTAATGAACTCTGAAACATGGTGAAAAAGAATTGCATGTATGTGGACATAAATGTGGCCAAGTCCAGCATATTTCTACTGAAATTGGTGTAACAGCTGATTTAAAAAATAGGCTCAGAATCTTTTCTTGGTGACACACTATCCCTTCCCATCAGCTATACTTGAAAAAGAAAAAAATTCGGTTGAGGACATACATTTTTGACAGACAGCACATGTGATGGAGTGCTGATTCTGCGTATCTCTGAAAATGGAATTGTACTGCAAAGTAGAACTGGATAAATGCAGAGGGAAATTGCTTCCACTGAGAGTGGTGTTTTGTTCTGTTTTTAAAGTATCCTTTTAATGTTGTTAATAGATCTTCTTAAAAATAAATTATTTAAGGAGGCTTATCTTTAAAATACTCCTAGAATTATGACTAGAAAGTATATGAACCATTGCTGTCCTGTAGAACAATTAATTTTCATTGCTATGTTTGTGACCTACTTACACAGACCTCAAACACTAATCTCACTGGATAATTAAGAGTGTAAATATCATTTGTCCAGTCCTTGATGATTTGTTTTAGAAATCCAATGAGCTCTCTACAGTAAACTTGCAGATAAGAAATCCTCAGTTACATATAGACTTTAATTGTCACATAACACTAATGATTCTTAATACTTGGTTTCATATTTTACACTTAGAATAACACAAACTGTATTTAACATGCAATTAAATATTCTCACCCATAAATTTATTTCTCTAATTGTAGCATTCTGATGCAACAGGATGTGGCTACATTGTACAAAACAGGCAAATATGTTTGTCTTATATTTAATGTTGGATAAAATATTTGTAATATTTTTGTTGATGTAAGTGAGGTTTTCTTTACAACTTACTACTGGCCTTCTAAATGCAGGTGTATAGTTCAGGATTGGACCAAAGAAATCAGTTTCACAATCAAGGAAATATTCTGCTAAAAGCCATCCCGATTCAGTGATAAAAAAACTTTTGCAATTAAAAATCATACACACTAGTTGCATGTATTAGAAATTACCTCGGGAGTCGTAACAAATGGGAAGCGGTAATACAAACAGGGTGAATGTTACAAGCACAGTAAGTTGACAAGAGAAGCAAAAAACAGGGAAAAAATCCATAGGAGCGAATGATAATTTTATAAAGTATAGTAAGAATGACAAAAATACCAGCAATGCTATAAGCTTGTAACTAGCTAAAGATAGTAAATAAGTTAACAATGGTGAGGAAAGAGGAAAGCATTATTTAATTTTGGGGGGCTTCTGTTGAAAAGAAACTGGATGACATACTTGCACATCATGAAACTCTATCAAACCTACTAGTAAACTGTGAATAGTGTAACCATACTTACATGGTATGTCTATGTTAAATGGATAGATAAATATATCTTCTATCCTTAAAAATACCTTTTAAAAGTATTCCAAAGACAGACCTTGAGTCCTGATGCATGTTGGTCATGATATTATTTAAATACAAAATAATTCAGTCTTTGTTAAATAGATTATAAATAGCTCCAAAGAACAAAGTTCCATGCTAGTATGGCTAAAACTGTGGGGAAAAAAGTAAATTCCAGGAAATACAAAGTTGGGGGTAAAGCACGCAATGGCCTTCAATATGAGACCTCAACAGGGGGTGTTAAGACAATTGTTTATGTGGTACCTGACTGTGCTGTTACCAGAAGGACGTATGGTGTGTTTCATCCTTAACTGTTCATTTTCTTCATCTACTTACAATTAGCATCCAGGTACCAAGCAATCACCATGTAACTTACGTGCTTTATCACTTTTTTGTTTTTCTTTAAATATCAGGAATCTGGATGTGCTTTCAGTGTGAATTAAGACACTATTTACCTCCATCTATTTAACAGATGAGTTTCAAGACCTACCTTATCATTTAGTACAAGTGAAAAACATGCAAACCTTCGGTAGCGAAACTGCTGAGATCTGCTACTTGCATCTCCTTCTCTATTGGGCTTCATTTGCTCCCTCAAATCATACCAGTTTTCTGGTCCTCCTACTCTCTTTACTCAGGGACTGCGAGCGTTTGCAAACAAAGCTAGCTGGCCAGGTGTGGGGATATATGCTGAGGTAGGTGTTTGGACATTTTGGACACTGAGCTTTCCACCCAAAAGGTCACCAGCTAAAACTAGCTCAACTGAACCATGACTAAAATGTCATCTCCAAGAGCTTCTGTGTGAAGGGACCAGTACAGGAATCATTATACTGAACAGACTGGAAGCACATTAAACTGAGAATTGGAAAAGGAGTTGCTTCAGCTACAGCTGGTGTTTTTACACTAGGCATTATCGTGAAAGAGCTGTTCCTTTTTTAAGTTTGTACCTTACCTTGTTCTGGAGCAACGTTTGCGTGTACACAAGCCATTAGACCCATCCACAGAACCTTGTATTCGAAATTTTTCTGCCTCTAAACTGTGTTATTATTATACTATGGAATAATTTGCAGGTTCATCAAAGAGGCTGCAAATTGCTTGAGCGCCGGAGGCCGAACCAGTTATTCCCAGGAGATGCATCCTTCTCAGGCTGGGGTAGGGTAATATAGGCATAGCTGCATCTGAGGAAAGCTTTTCTTGTAGATAAACACAGGACTTAATTCAAAAAAGCTATTATCTAATACTTCTAATTGATACTAATTTCTTTTTTAAACTGATGTTTGTAATTATTCTTATATATGCAAAACAGTCTATTTGCATATCATAGACACAGAGCTACACAAAACACAGCAGCCTGAGGTTCTAAATCTTCTTTCCCTGACCCATTTTGTCATCTTCAATGTTTCTGTTGTCTCTTCTTAGCCTTCTCAGTTCTTTTTTTCCTTGATAGAAAAATCCTTCTACCTTATAATTCTTTCTTTACTCTTTCTTTTTTGTTTCCTTGGTTTTCTGATTCCTCTTTTTGATCTATACCTACATACCTGTTTCTTCATTTTTCCAAACTCCATCCTCTCCCATGAGGTAAAGATATCCAGCATTTTTTTTTTAGAATGCTGGCTGGCCTATCTGCTAGTTGGCATTTGCTTTCACAGAGGGACTGGGTGAAATTCCTACTGTATCTATCCCACATAAGAGTGTTTCTCCTGCAGTGGTTGTACACCAGTCCCCAGATGCTCAGTAGTATAAGGAATCACATTTTACGAACAAATGTAGTAAGTCTTGCCATAGTGAGCTCTTCAGGCCCTAGGATCTTCTTTAGTAAGTCTGATGGAAATAGTATATTAGCCTAGAAACTATTAGTAACTATGGCAGATTAAAATATGGTAAGTAACTAGGCTTCGTCCTGTCTCCACAGTGTATCACCCTCATGGTTCCTTGTCTCCAGGACATCTGTTACCAGTCATCCCACTCCTGTAAGTCTCCCTGTCTTCCTTGGCTTTCTGTCCATCACTAGAAGTGATGTTTAGGCTCGTTTGCACTGCCCTGTCTTGTTCAGGCCATCAGGAGTTACTGCTCCCATCCTCTGTCTGCCTCTTGGTCCTTCACCCCAACTGTCAAGCTGGTCACGCCTTGTGACACTGCAGAACTCAGTCTCTTCCCAGTCCCATTTTCCCTCCTCCTTTCCCTTCCTTGAAGGCAAAATACTCCTAGTGCCTAAACACACAAGTCCGTATCAGTACAGTGCTGACACAAGCCAGTAAAATGTTATAAAAAAACCACTTGACCAGTGGTGAAAGTCACAGCATAGTTACATGAATTAAGAGTTTCTTGCATGATTGTCTTGATCTAACTCTTACAGGGAGGTTTACTAAGCACCGGAATTTCATCTCTCTACAGGAAAAACTTATGCTGGCTTTCTAATAAGAACAAACAGGCAGACCCCGCAAAGATATTGACATTCTTCCACACCCTAAACTGAAGCGAATGCTGTTCACTGTAAGAATGCTATTTGGCCACCAGTTGCTGTTGTCACAGCTCTAGCAAGACTGAAGATGCAAACACTGAACTGAGACAATAATAGCCAACATGTGGGAATTACCATCAGAGGTCGTTCTGAGAGAGAAAACTGACTGCAAGCAACGCAGAGAAATCTGAAAAGGTTTTGCATGAAATGAGATTATTTTTCAGCATGTGGCATGCCTAAAGTGAAAAAAATATCTATTTTTGTACCATTTTCTCCTGCACTTGAAGAATTATTTTAGCAATATAAAAATACTTCTTTACCACTTAGATGACTCAGAACTTGATAAACAGGTTTTCTTTGAACTTCCTAATTAAATTAGTTTTGGGTAGAATGCAAGCACAATAAATTCCAGCTCTAAAGGTCACATTTTGGAAACATTATAAGCCACTTAACAACAGAAGCTTAGAAGGAGAATGCTTTCTCAGCCTTTATGACTGCCTTGCAATGCTGTAATAGCACTGGGACAGCAGTATTACTGTAATTAGGTATCCTTTGCAACAGCCTGGAGAAGCAGAAACACTCTGGTCATCTAAGACGTGTAGCAGAGCAACACCCTTGGGACTGAGATGTACATAAGGGTTAACCCTTTCTCAGGCACTGTAACCTGACATCATCAGCTCCCACATTCATAGCTCAGCCAATAAACTTGTATTATAATTGTATATATTGTATTATTATAATAATAAAATTGATATAATGATTGAATTTATGTATTTTGTTGGTCAAAACTTCTGTACTTCTGGAAGAGGGAATTCTTAAAGCTGTCTGTTATGAGATTCAGGAGACTTGGCTTTAGTCATTTGAGAGTGCTGCCCTCCTCGCTCTTCTGTGATTACACTTTCAAGGGCAGAGAAAGCAGGATGGGATGTGTGTCTGTGCCATACTCAAAACAGCAGCTACAATACATGTGGGGTGGAGGGGTGGCAAAGGACACAAAGAATATGAGCAGCTTCCTAGGCAGAATGGAGAAGTTGGCAGACCAGGAGCATCCAAAACTGTCCCAGCTGAATCCTCCTGAGCCCGCCTGTCAAGGTCTCAGCACCACAGCTCTTTCACATTAGAGGAAACAGCTGCTCAGCTACTGCTCTCTGTCTGATTAGCTGCAGGTTTTTAAACACCTATCTGGGAGCAATAGGTACATATCCATACACAATATGAGCTTCTGTGCTCTCCAAGAATGATTTGGCGATAAAAGGTAGGGACAAACTTTGGGAACTGCTCACTCTGATAAGTAACATTCTACTCTATAGGAATAAATTTGTGCGCAGTCACACAATCATTATAATTAAAAATATAGAAATAACATGGTTTCTACAGTGTAAATAAAAAAATAGCTGAGGGAAAAATTATGGCAGTAAACAAGACACTTTTCCGTCCTTCAGGTTCACCTGGACATCATGGTTGATTCAAGACTTGTGTACCACGCATGATGTGCCAGATTGCATCCAGGGCAGTTTTTGCATACATTTCTTAAACAGCCATCATTCCAGCTGATAGCAAGCTTGGTTCTTAACCAAAGCTGAAAAAACTGCATAGCTTACACACCAAACTATGAAAGTAAAATGTATGAGAATACTATGCTCTCTGTAGAGAGAACATAGAAACACGTTTAGAAAAGTGGCTTTCATATTTCCTTGAGTTCATTCTACATATCTCTATCCCACAGCAGCTTGAATCTTGTAGGAATATTTGCTTCTGTGGTATCTCTCTTCTTGACCAACACTGGAGGTTTTCACAGTTGCGAGCAGGAGGTTTTAAAAGCTGAGCTTATAAGTGAAGCTAAGAGGTTTAGCTGAGAGCTACAACAGTCATCCTCTCTGGTTTGGGCATGGATGACATTGTACAATTCATACTGTTCAGTGAGTAATACTTGTACTGACTTGCTGCATTGCATTTCACAGTTTGTATTATATTCTGGTTCCAAATATAAAGTACAACGAGTAGGATTATACTAATGTAGTAAGTTTGTTTCTACATGGTTTAAAATACAGCTTTGTTGGATTGTTTACAGTTTACCTGTGCATTTAATGTATTGATTTAAGTTGCAAACTCCAATACAGTATTTCTACATGCTATAGAAAATGCAGAAAATTTCCTCATGCCCTCCCCCCACTACATATTCTTACTTCTTATGTCTGCCAGATGGTGTGGAGCAAATTATTCTAGCACTCAGACCATGTGAATTTTAAGCAGATGAATATAACAGTCTGCACAGCACTTTGCCTTCTTTTATCATTGACTGTGGTGCTGGCCTGTTTGATCACACCCCAGAACAAACAAATCTCATTAATCAGTGTTTTCCTTTTTCTCCCCCTTGGCTGCTTTTTACTTTCCATTCACTTTTGGAGAATTTCTTTGGAAAGCCTCATTTTTAGAGGGAGATAAATTTTTCAGTCTGTTTGGTGCTTTTATTTAAAAGTGAATTTAGCTTTAAGAAAAAGTGCCAGCATGATAAAACTGAGAAATAGTGCAGTTCATGTATGAATTAAACTTGGCCTGAACATCTATGATGTAAGTTATCTGCTAATACTCCACAGCAATTTAAATTTCTATAGTTGAAAGGGTAACATGATTTAAAATCTATGTACCTTACATTACTGGGACTCTTACTGAAACTGTCATTGAAGATTCTGAATTATGCAATTTTAATATAGTTACTTTACCTCAAATGTCAGCAACATCAGCCAAGCAATAATTTGATGATGATGCTTAATTCACTCTGCCATTACTGAACTGGTCTTGAAGCACTGCTGACTTTTTGTTTTACTTTCAGTTCACAGAGTCATGAAAATATCGGTTAGAAGGGACCTTCAGAAATTATTTGGTCTAACCTCCCGTGTGATTTGGGACTTCTGACAGTGCTAGATCAGGTCAGTTACAGTTTTACCCATGTGAGTCTTCAAAAGCCCCGAAGGTGGACATTTCAGTGTCTCCCTGGGTAAACAACAGTATGAACCTGCTCCACTGCTGCACAGTCCTCCTGGTGAGTCCACATCTCCCAGCGAGTCCAAATCTCCCTAATTGAAATTTGTGCCCATCGCCCCTTGTTGCATTGTCCATTACTAGGAAGAAGAGTTTGCTCTGTGACCTTTGAGACTCCCCTTCAAGCATTGTAGGCTGCTAATAGATCACTGCTTAGCTCCTCTTTGCCAGACTGAACAAGCCCAGCTCCCTCATCGTTCACAGATGTCACAGATGGCCAATGACCTACTGCTCCTCCCTGATACCCAGCTGTCTTGGTGGATGTCAGATGGGCCCTCTCCAGTTTCTCCACAACCTGTTCAAAGTTGGACACACACTCCAGATATGCGCCAGCCAGTGCACCTCGCCAACAGTATCTCAATGAACCACCTTCTTCACAGCTGACTTAAGAAAACAGATGCTATCTAATACTCTTGGCTGCTGAGTTCTTGCAGTAGTTTTCCTGTATTAGGACTTTGAACCATAAAGACCTTTGGTTCTTAGAAAGCTATTGTAGAATACACAACTTTTGGTACAGTCTTGGCTTTGCTTCTTGACTGTACTGGGGCTGCTTACAGGTTTGAGGATGATCATTCCTGTAGGAATTTTATCTGGTAGCATGAATACATTGCCTCTACTCCTCCTCCAGACTAAGAAGAGAGGGTAACAAAAAGACCTACCCAGAAATATAGAATACACACTGGGAGGGAGTCTTAATGTTGAAGGTGTAAGAACACTGTAATAACTGATAAAGAAACCCTTACTTATCTCCTCTTCAAAATTAGAAGCCCTTGTTAATATTCCAGCACAGACCTGGTTTAAAAAACTGCTGGCAAAGCAGCGGATCTATTTGAATCGAAGTGAAAGCTGACAGAAGAGATAAAAAATATGGAACAGCAGCCCAGTGCTGATAACTGTGTATGGTACACACTGCATTGAGAAATGGGCAGGAAGGAAGAGCCACTAAGAGTAACCTAAGTGCAGACTGGGGTGTATTGCATCACAGGCATCTTGAAAGAAAACAAGATGAAACTCAGAAAGCTGCATTCACTGAACAACAGCAAAGTCAGAATTTAGGCTAACGCTTAGTTCTGATCTTGACTCAGAGTAGGGTAATTAGATTTATGTGGTATTTAACACTAGGATTTTTTCTCTTCCTGTTTCTTCTTTCTTACTTATTCTCACCTGCCTCAATGACAAAGTCGCTGTTGCATTCTACCTAGCATCTGGGCTCATCTCCTGGGAGATCTGTGACATTGTACCTAGAGCATATGGCCACTTCGTGCTTTCCCTGACCAAAGTTTCACCTGCAGCCTTCTCTCTTAACTTGTTCTATATTCTTTTTTTTTCTCCAATGAAATATTAGCTCTGCTTCTCTCTTCTTTGCGGTTTAGAGTTGATTTCTCAACGTTTGTAATTTGAGAATTATTTTTAATTGAAAGTAAATGTTGGTGTGTGGGATCACAGACACAGCCCATGCAAGCCTGTGCATGCGTGCAGCACAGAGGAAGACTGCTGGGGACAAGCAGAGCTGTGTAGCCACAAGCTGTATGTATTTTAGAACATTAGGATAAAGGGGGAACAGTGCGTAAGAAATAGGTCTGAGGTTTGCAGTTTCATACCAATGGGCTGGTGAAGACACACAAGCTTGCATGTTAAATGTTTGATGGAGGTTTAAAACCAAAAGAAGGTGGTACCCTTCCTTCCCCTTAAATGATTGATCTTTCAGTCTTACTTCTGTGACTCTTCCATCTTCACTTCAAAACTTTATCCCCTTAGAAAGTCTGAGAAGAGGCTGTTCAGAGAGCTGAATTTTTCTTCATCTTTTTTCTGTTTCTGCTTTCCTTTCTCTTGTAACTGTCAGCTCTTAGGCTCTTCTGTCCCTTTACCACTACTGTTTTTTCCCTTGGCATTCTCATCTTTCATACACCCTGCTCTTTTTCCTTCCCCCCAGGGGAACACAGTGTTTGAACTGAGATAAACCTGAAGAAGTAGTATTCCTCCAGGGAGCATCCAGATAATAGGCAGGAGCAGAACTGGATGATTTTGTGAATGCAAGAGTGCATAGGACAAACTATATCTCAAAAACAGCATATATCTATGAAACAGCACAGTTTTCAGATCAAGTCAGCAGATGTTTTTGAAAGCACTGACACCAATCTCAATCTTAACTATTGTGGAGTTAGTATAGACAAGTGATTTGTTAAGGTATGACAAAGCAGATTATGAATGTGTCTCTTAGCTATTTCTTAGTATTAACTACTGAGACCATTTTAATTCAATAGTATCAATCAACATGGCATTAGCCAGGGGTGACACTTACTCTCAATCAGAATAGAGATGGAAGATGCGGTAGTTACAAATAAATAATAATATATTATAATATTTTTTATATAAATAGGCTACCATATATCACCTGCAGAATCTGTACTGGTCATCATTCAGTGATATTCTTAAAGCACACAGCAGCAAAACTCTTCTAGATCCATCCTGGGGATTACAAGACATTGTTACCCTAGCAATGTCCCTCTGCTGGACTGTTAATGCTTTCCTGCCACCCTAATTTTCCAAGAAAGCAATTTATGAAAGCGCTCCCTAACTAATTTCTGTCCTAATGAGAAAGGTGAACTTAAAACAGTCCAAAAATCAGCTCTTTGTTAATGCGGCTTATTTGACAAAAGTAGATCAGAAAGCTTATAAAAAATACACCTATGGGAGAACTTTAGAGTTAAAGGATGTGTAGGAGGGATATTAGAGCTTTCTGTTGTATGAATGTCTATTAGTAGACAGGCAACAGAGCTGCTCGAGTCTTGTTCTAGTTATTTTAGATTTATTTTTAAGTGGCCAAATAGGCAGACTGTTAAAAAGATGAGCACGTAAGAGTCTCATTTGATTTAATGTCTTCCGTAAGGTCCACGGTGTTTCAGCTACATCTTGGAGGACTTGGAAATGTTTTCTTCTACTTTACTGTTCTAGAGACTAACATGCTTCACTGTAGGATACTGCATGCTTTTCATAGAACACGAACGCTTTTCAGAGAATATTTGTACTGAAGATTCAGTTCTTACCCCATCACTCTCCCACACAAGGTGCTAAGCAGCACTGCCTTCTTTTAAAGGAAAGAAAATTCTCTGGGATTCTCCACTATAAATTTGCTCCAAGGTATTAATTTCCACTGGAATCTATGGAAAAATAAGGCTAATGTCAAATAGCTGAATATTTCTGCAAAAAATGCTGAGTAAGCATTTTTTCTAAGAACAGCTAATATTAATCATGTAAATCTATCCAAATCAATCAGGATGTCACTTTAATGTAGGATCAGTCATCTGGTATGGAAAAATGCATATTAAGAAATAGCTTTTACAAGAAAATACGCAATTCTTTGGTCCTAGTCCTCCCAAGATACATTCAAGTATCGAACTTTATTCACCATGAGCAGTGTCAAGCTGTTACATCATAGATTTTTTCAGGCAATCTGGCAGCTGACAGTGTCCTGTCTCCAGTTGCTTGTCTGTGTCCCCGTGCTACTCCTGTTGTCCTTGCTGGGAAATCAAACAGGCTAAGAAACTGCTTTTATGTTGTTGCTGGGCTATTTTTTCAGCCATATCCGTTTCACAGCATGATGCACTGCGTGATTACCCAAAACAACCATGTCATTGTGAGGGAGAGGGTACTGCAGAGATGGGACTGAGCAGTCAGGATTGGGAAGGTCAGGGAAGCCTTCGGTAGTGCTGCAGCACGATCTTGAAAAACCTAATTTACTCCTGTGGAACTACTTGCTGCACGTTAAATATAACATAAGACTGGGCTGTGTGTTACCTATTTCATGTACCATTGTGTAGACAGAAGGTACTTCAAAAAATGTTATTGCAGAAGAAAGCACTTCTTTACTTGTGCTAACCTTAATTCTGCCTCCCTTCTTATTACAGTAGTATTACAGTAATAGTACAGTACTGCTATAATAGTAGTGTTACACATTGATATAGCATGTGAAAATGTTACACACGATGCTATATACAATATAGTAGTATTACACATCTGTAGAAGACAAAAGGAAGTTTGAACCAGCGCTGCTCTATTTAGGCTGCATAACACCTAACAAGCACAAATGAGTCCCAGCCATTCTCTTTTCTGGAGGTATCTCCTATGACAAGGAAATGTTCATCAACATGATGCAAGATGGGGCCCAAGAAAATGAAGTCTGAAAGCAAGCTGCTGCTTTGCAGACCAGGTCCAAAGGGCCTGGGCAAGACTATGGCAACAGCATGCTCCTCACCATCCTCTTTCCCAGTACTTTCCAGATCTAAGCAGAAAGCAGTACTTACATACTAAATGCAACCTGCACATAACTATTCTATGTGCCTAGGGCAGGCCTATTTATAAGACAAGAAAGTGGCCATACATACGGCTCACCTTTGCAAAGGCAGAATTGTGTGGAAGACAAGGTCACCACTACTCAAAATAAAAAAATGAGCCAAAGGGCACATAAGATTTTTATATATTAACCTAGATATGGCTATTATAATTTTCAAAAATGCCGCATGTATAGCATTCTTCTGGTTTTCAGCTGAGAGACAAGTTGCTCTGTCTCTGCAAAGAAGGTCACTCTTTTTTTTTTCTTTTTTTTTTTCCCCCAAGAAGGAGAAGCTCTAGCAGCACCCTCTCCTTTCCCTTTGGGAACAGCCTTGCTCATTAGAGAGAAGGCTATCATTACAGAGTATGCAATGTAATATAATAGTGCATTAATTCCACTACCAGACCGCCGCCAAAAAAAATCCCACACTATCAAACACCAAAACTTAGCCAATGTCTTCTTTCAGCTCCTTTAGGACTCTTGTACTGGTTTTCAGGTTATACTAAGGTTGTTGCTCCCATCTGTGAGGTGGGGATAGAAGAATGACACACACTAATAACATCACTTCAAGGCTGAGGCTTTCTTGTAATAAGTTGTCAAGGGGGTGGTTACACAGCTGCAGAAGTTTACATCCACTTCCAGTCTTTTCATGGCTGCTGAGGATTTTTCTGCAAGTGGACTTCCAGCACAACTGGGGAAAAAAAGTCTTGATCATCTGGGGAAAGAATAAGGGCAGCCAATTGTTAAAAAATTGGGCCTACCTGGGCAAGGTATGATTGTTAAGTGATTTGCTACAAAGTATTTCTTGGATATGATGGATTTTTAGTGTGTATAATTCTCTACTGCTATTATTTTGTTATGTAGTCTGGAACTCACTATGAAGATAAGGATTAGTATTTACCACTTTAGATGTTAGTAGCCCATGAGGTAAGGGTTATTAGATCACCTGTTTCACTGCTCCCTAGCTTTTTTGTAATCTTAGTTGTTGAAACTGTGTATGCTCTATATAGGTAGCAGAAATTAAGCAAATAAATTTCCTAATACTTAAGCAGATGCTCAGAGTGAAGATGTACCACTGATAGATCCAGCATGAATAATCTTAGGCACGAATATGAATGTTTTACAGATGGTGTTAAAGACAAGACTTAAAAAAAAATCTTAAGGAGCTAATGCAATAGTGAATAAGAGGTGATTGTACTCAACACAAAAGGAATGAAAAATATATACCAACATAGTACATTTTTTCCTTCCGCTGATGTGAAAAATTTGTGAAGAAAATGCAAGAAAGAATCAGATCTTTGCAAAAGAAGTGCCAACTGAAAAACTTGCATTTACTCTTCTTCCAATATTCTAGCACAAGATCAAATGACAAGCTTGAAATTCTGGCATTCTCTGACTTTAAACAGTTCCCCATGAAATAATTACTACTCCCTAAAAACATCTTATATTTAAGGAGCTTCTCACAAGATTTCAAACTTGGCATAGAAAGCAGTTAGATTGTAAGGAGCTTAAAAGATAAACTGCCTTCACGTACAACATTAGCCTGTAGTTTCATATGTTTCCAAATGCAGAAGCTTTATAACAACGCCACTTTAACCACAAAGACCTAGAAGTTACGAGAATGTATGACTTCTGTGCATAATGAATGTAAATTAGATGTATAACCTAATTTACTCAGGGGTGACGTTTTGCTTTTATACTATTTCTTGATTCAAAGAAATATATTCAAAACACATAATGAATACGTGCTCTTGCCAGGTTTTTCCAATGGGACTAAAGGTGATTGTAAGGCCATAGCGGGTGACCGAGGGGCTCAGAATAGCAGCTGGCTGTCTACAACAATGCTTTTCCTTCTGGAGAATGGGGTTTGTTTTAAAAAGTGATTTGTCACTCTGGTTAGTGTTCTAGTAGACACAAAATCTGCAGTCTCTCTCTCTATATATCTTTTTTTTTTTTTTTTTTTTTTTTTTAATGAAACTTTACCAAAATCATTCAGGCCCTTCTGACCTGAAGACTTAGTTACAATGGTGTGTTCTATATGGGATAATGTTTAATAACCATTCATAAAATTCAGATAGTGTCTGTATGGCTGATAAAGTTTGCTGTCATGGCAATACTGCTGTTGCCATGCCGGCTTCCTACAGCATATTTCCCAGAGCAATTCAAAGCGTTGATTTATATATATTTGAAGTGTTGCAAAGTTTAGCTTATGTAATTACAGGGAAGCTGCTTCTTTTCTTCACTGCAGAAACTGAGATCAGTTCATGTACTCAACTTCATATTTTTAAATTTGAAAAATGTGGAAGTCCGACATTTTTAAACATACCCTGATCGTGGGTTCTTGTCTCAAGTTTTCTTTCTCCGATAATATGACAGAACATGAAGATAATATACATTTATTTGCATGGGCTTGGTGGGTCAGGCTAGAATGAGAGCTTGCCTGTGATGAGCATTTGTGTTCAAAGCTTCTGTGTACTTTCCAAAGGGTATTACTCATCATATATATGTATATAATTTTTATATATATATATATATATAATTTTAAAACAGTGATTGCAATGATAATTATCAGAAATACTTTGTTTTGATATTTTTAGATTAGTTTGCAGGAAATTATTAAATATCACATTTTGTAGATTTATAAAAAATAGGAGTTAGGCTTGTTTTTAACAAGCAAACTATTAAAAAAAAATATTGTCAGTGCCAAGTGTGGCCTCAGCATTGGGACCACATAGACCGTTGCTTAGGGTATACCACAAGCCATCCATCCATAAAAGAAATATGTACTACAGAGGTTTTAGGGCTCTAACACACAAGCTTTAGGAGATTTAACCTCCTCTGACTGTCTGTCTTACAAGTCTGCTCATCAATATGGCCTCCATTGCAGCAGCAGTTTCTGGTTTCACTTCACCATCCCCTGTTTTAGTTAAGCCAGTGAAGAAGGTCTTTCAACTAAGATGACAGATTGGATAGATCTCATTTTTCTGCCCTTTATAGATGTGGTAATCCCTAGCATAGGAGTGAAGCAATTACCTACCAGCAATGATATCCTAAACTGTGACACTAGACTTCTCTGTCAGAAACCACATGTGATCCAAGGTTGGTCTTTGAATTATGGCTTGTCGGAGACCCATGCGTATTCTTTTGGGCAGAAGGCAATGCACAACTGGGAAAAAAAATTAATAGTTTATAGATAATGTTATTCTCCTAAGCCATTGTTTCAGTTTTCAATGTTAATACTCCTTCCAACCCAAATAGCATAGTAAGTATGCCCATACCAAAAGCAAAAAAACATTACCTGGAAATTGACTAAGAGGATTTTGATACCAATGAGTATTCTTTTTGAAAGTAGGGTAAGAAATAGGGAGTAGAAGAGTAGACAGGCAAATGGCGACTCACATAAATGTCTCCTGTTTCAGTAATCTAAGATTTTCATTTTTATAGATGTATAAAGACTTGGGGGGTGGTGTACAAAAACCTCTTATTTAATAAATGCCTTTGAAAAGGCAGAAAATATGCTTAAATATGCCCTATTTTACACATTCCTTTCATCCTTAAGGCTTTTGACGTAATGCTTATCACTTTGTCATTATGTCAATTTGTGCTTACCAATCTTTTTTTCTCTTGTCTCATCTTATATTAAGGCTGTGATCCTGTGAACACTTACCTACATGCTTAGTTTTGCTACTTGTAGTAATCCCTTTGAAGTTAAAAGGATTATTTGCATTAGTAAAATAAGGCATGTGTGTGCTTGCAGGATGAAGGCCTTACATTGTAAACTCTTTGGGATGGGACCAGATCATTTATTATGCAGTCGTATAGCTCAAAGCACGGTTGGATGGAGGATGAGTTAAGGAGTTTGCAAGGTATTGTTAATAGTGAACTAGTATGTGGGATATTAGTCTCAGGCATAGCACTCAAACAGCTGCTCACCCCAACTAACATAAAATTTTCTCCCCTTCTTTTTTGCATTTGCAAAAGGTATAGCCTAAGATCTCATGCCTGCTGACACACCTGCTTTTTTTCCCCTACCCCCTAAAGCAGAAACTTCCCTGGTGTTGGCCATATGGTAACCTCGAGCAAGACCATGTAGCTGTATGCTGCTGTGCATAGGGAGGAGCAATCAAGATCGGGAATGTATAGCCCAAGAGCTCTCCCGGCCCCCCTTAATGGACACTTGCTGCCTTCTGAGAACTGCACAACAGTAGCTGCTCGTCCCAACTAATGCATGTAATGCTTTTATGTTCTTCTTCTGTTTTCTCACTTTCCAGGGAGACCTAGCCATTATTTTTTTTTGTCTCCCTTCTCTGAGAAGGTAAGTGTGTGCTATTCAAACACTCTACTTCAATAATCACTTGCTTTTGTTTAAGACAGACATAATTTAAAATACACTTGGGGATTCCCTTGGCTGCATTCTGAGAAAACAGCTCTGTGTACACTACAACAGCATCAAAAAAAATAAGCTTGCTATTTGGGACAGAGACATCCTGTAACAAACACATCCTCTGGCAACCTGTTACATAGATATTCCAGTGTTTTTTTGTAATATAACTTCAGAAATTACTTTCAGCTTCACAGGAAAAGCTCAAAATCCAGTTTTGCAGGAATATTTATTGCAGTTGATAACTCCAAGCAGGAAAATGTTCTTTTTATTACACTAGTGTCTAGAACTCCACTTGAGCTGTGGGTGCCATTTTGTTATATTATCTAAAATTAGGGACAGGAATGCGCTTCTGTTAAAGAACATACTCTAAGGACTTGTCTACATGAAATATTTTAGTAGTTATACTGATGTAATCCCAGAAAAATTTGGAACATGAAGCTATGGACAAACACCCACTTGCTGAGCTGGCTGTACTTGTGGAACAAGCCACTGCTGCTAGATAATCTTTCCTGACCACTTTCGTATTTGTTAGCTGAGCCATTTGTGTGAATACTCCCTTGCTTTCACAGTCAGATAAAGTTAACAAAAATTTATTATTTGAAACATCTGAACTAACCCAATTCCTTTGACCAAAATGCTTAGGGAGCAAGTGCTCATTCAAGTAGCTGAGCAAAGGTTGTGGTACTCTCTGGCAGACGAGCTGTGAAGAGTGACAAGGAGCAAGTCTTGCGAAGTGCTTGTTTTTCAATAAATGTACCTAGATGAAGAGAGATACCAATACGATGTTAGTACTTTTAATTCTATCTTAAAATTACTTGTCTATGATATGAATTTAAACCACCACATAGGGCTGAAGGAGCATGAGATAAGACTGGGAATGGAAAGGGGAGGAATAGAGAACAGAATGTCCAGTGGTTCATGTTCTCCAAATAGCTGTCAGAAGTATCAAGAACAGTCCCTCTTGCTCTTCCAGAAGCCCTTAAGAGACTGGCTTTTATGAGCTGTGCTGAAGTATCAAGTGACTGCGCTGGAAGGTGAGGCATCTGCTGAGACTTAGCGCTGGGAAGGGGCAGAAATGGCTGAAGGAAGTTGTGTGAGCACAGAGGCTGCTCAGTGAGCGCCAAGCGTGCTTCTGACTTGAAGACACGGTTGTTACAGGCACCTCACTGTCTGCCTGACTTCGTCTTCTTCTGCCCAGGCTCATCTGTACCTTCAGTCAGAGGACACATGTTGTTTGTGTGGGTGGTTAACCCAGTTCTTACAAGGTGCCGGGGGTGGTAAGAGATGGGGAACAGCTTAGGGGCACAAGAAACAACTCTGAGGACCCAACTTCCACACCAGGCTTAAACTTGCAGGCTTCTGCTGGCAGTTACGCTGGTTGGAAAGGTGAAAAATGACTAATTACAGCTGTAACCGTTCAAGAAAACTTAACTGTAGTGAGGAAATGGCGCTTGACTTCATATCTCGTTTTGCTTCAGGAATTGTTACTAAATGTCATTGTAGCCATGCTCATACTTAAGACGACTTTGATGCAGTACAACTAAACAGGTCTACCAGAGTTTGTGCTATGAACACGGGCTTCCCTTGTACTAGTATTCTGGACAGACACGTACACAAACTGCAAGAGCAAGTGCCAAAAAGTACTAACTGTGTTTCTGGGTCTCTGAAAGGGAATTTTTTTTCCTCATGAAATAAACTGCCATGAACGCTTATTCTTAACGTTTGTGTAGTTAAAGGCTGTATGTGCTTTTACAGCACATAGCTTTGACATCCCGGGTTTTCTCGTACTTCTACTCCTATGAAGGACTTGTGAAAGATTGCCTCTTTCCACACACGCAAGGCTGACACAGCCCGGGCAGCCTTTGACGACCTAAACCAGAGGTTTACAAGGCCAGCTACCCACGCTTCAGCTCCCCCCGCGACAACGGCCGTCCCGAGGCACGCGTGCCCGGGCGGACGGAGCGGGCTGCGGAAACAGCTTTTTCTTACCGGGCACCGACGGCGACGGCCGCGCCCTGACAGGGCGGCCCCGCCACAGCCCAGCCCAGCCCGCCCCGCGCGGGGCCCGCCCGCGCCGCGTGCGCCCACCCCCGCGGCCGCCGCCGCCGCCGCCATGGCGGGCCCCACGCAGCCGTTGGAGCGCGCGGGGCGGGGCCGGCCGCTGAGGGCGCGCGCCGAGGGAAGGCTTTTGCCGGCGGACCCGCGCGCGCACTCCACTCTCTTCCCCCCCCCCCGCCGTCACCCCGCCGCGCGCAGCCCCGGCGCTTCCTTCCGGCCGCCATTTTAGTCGCTGCGCCTGGCCTCGCGGCGCCGCTGCTCTTGCTGCTGCTCGAGGAGCGGAGAGCGCGCCCCGCCGCACCCAGCCTCGGCCGGCCCGCCGCCCGCCCGCCTGCCCGCCGCACCGAGCGGCCGCTCGCCGCCGCCATGTCCAAGCGCCACCGCCTAGATCTGGGGGACGACTACAGCTCCAGCAAGAAACGCACCACCGACGGGTAAGGGGCGGCGCGGCCCGGCGCGGCCCGAGGAGCGCGGCCTGCGGCGGATGGGGGATCGCAGCGGCTCCCGCGCCATCCGCTCCCTATCTTAGGCCGTGGCCGCTCCTCGTGGAGCTGGGCCTCCCCGGGGAGCGGGGCGGCCGCCATGCGTGGGGGGAAGGAGAGAGTTACAGCAGCCGCATTTGCGCGGCGAACCCCCGGCGGCGCCGCCTCGACTGGGCAGGCACGGGAGCCTCGGCAGCTCCCTGCGGCGCTAGGCCTAGGCCCGCGATCGGCCTTTCTGCCGGGCCCCTTGGTGGGGGCGGGGGAGGCGGATGGCGGCAGCGCGGAGGTGGGGAGCGGGCGGGGAGAGCCTCGTGTGGCGGTGTTGGGGGGGGGGGGGGGGGGGGGAGGGGAGGGGAGGGAGCCGCCGGGGCGGGCTGGGCTCCCGTCGCGGCGGACCGGGGGCGGCGCGCTGCTAGGCCCACTCCCCCGCGCCCGGCTTTGTCTGCGGCTCTTTTCGTTATTTATCCCCCACCCCCCGACCTCGTTCCTTTTTTGTTTGTTTCCTTCCAGTTTTGTCTGTTAAATGTGGTCCTAGAGGTCAGTTTGAGATTTGTTCCGCCTGTATAATTAGTGCCTGCCCTGGTAGGAACGTTATTCTTTTGTTAACGTCTTACAGTAACCGGCAGGGATATGCTTTACTTGAAGTAAGAATCGACGGTGAGGTGAGTTTTGAGGTAGAGGTCAGGGGAGGGATTAGATTTTTTCCTTAGTTTTGCAAAGGTTAAAGTTTTAGGACTGTACTGCACAAGCTTTAGCAGATTTTCATTGCCGTTAATGAAATTGCAGGAGCGCAGACTATACGCTCATGTCCTTTTAGACATAGTTGTTTTAGAGCCGCCTTTGCATAATCTCCTACCCACTAATTGGGTGGGGGGAGGGCGGGTGGCTTTTTAAAGTAAATTTCTGAAGTCTCAAGGAACACAAACACAGTGTTTATCTAGTTTGGCCTTCTTGATGGAGCACAAAAGACTTCCGTGAATTAATCCATTTCTGAAGTCCAACAGCATTGTTTTGGGCTAGAGTATTTATCTAAGGAAAATACTTCATCTTGTTCTCAAAGCTTGCAATAACTAAAAGTCTACTGCAGCAGTCAGTGTTCACTGATAGTCTTTGCAAAACTTGCCCTTTTTTTTTTTAAAGGTGAGCTTGTATAACTTCAGCTTTTAGCCTCTAGGGTTTGATGCATTTTCCCCTGCTAAACAAAAATGAAAGTTTATTATTGAACATTTATTTGCTGTATGTAGGATCACTGTAATCTTATTTTTTTTTTCTAAGTAAATGTATCGAGTATTTATCTCGTTAAATACCTTTTTGCATGATTTGCCAAAAGTTGAAATAGCTCTTCTGGGTGTACAGAAAAGTTGTACATGTGCAGCTTTTATGTAGAACTTTCAAATGATCATGCCAAAACTAGGCACTATTTAAATGTGGTACAACTGTTAGGGTTGGCTGTAAAATAATCACAGGTCAGTATTTCCTTGTTTGTATGTTGATGGGTTTTATGGTTTTGGTATGGTTTTATTTGGCATTGTTTTTACTGATTATTTCCTGGCATCCTGAACCCTTAGTCTTACCATTTTGTATGTACTGTAATGAGTTTCCACCAGTAGTAAAACTTTCTAACCAGAAGTCTTTGACTTTTATGGCACCTAAAATCTATACAAGTGCTGGTCTTGTGGCCCTTCTTTGTCCCCTCCTCCTCTGCCAGTAAAAGCATTAAGTGGCATAAGACTTAAACCAAGTCACTATAAGCATAATTTTTGAACATGATTATTTCTGATTTTACTTGAAATTTTAATTCATGTAGCACAAGCCATACTAATGTTACATTGTCATGAATTATTTTAGGGTAGTTTGGGTGTACAGCTTATGGAAGGCTCTAAGTAAGATGCACAGAGAGAATTGTGTAAATAGCATGTATGTACATGTCTTGCTCTGTGTTGAGAGCGCCTTAATGCAGTTTAGTTGGTTTTGGAGGTGGGTTAAGCTGAATTGGCCCTTTGGATGGTTAGCACTTCATAAACTGAACAGTGATTTGTCTTGCATTCAAACTGGACCACCTGACCAAATATGAACGTTGTATCACGTTACCCTGTATGGTTTGAGTTCCTTTTTAATTGAAGCCTGTCATGGTATGTGTGGCTCTACATGGCAACGATGCCAGGCCAACAGGCTTGTAATTGTTGGTGTAACCATAAGCATCAGCACATCTGTGTTCTTGTGATCTTGTATAATTTATGAAGCAAAAACTTTTTTGAAAGATGGGAATCGTATGCAAGGTTTTTGGTTACAGTGTGTGAATTGCATACATACTACTTAAAATCTGTTAATTTTTTCCCACACATACTTAATTTCAGTTCTTGTTAGTGGGATGTATAGTTCAGACTCATGGTACTTCATTTTTTTAATAGAACAGAACAGAAACCATCCTTTAGCTGCATTGGCTTTCTTGCATCAACAATTGCTGTATCTAGTAATGGAGGAAAAAAAGCACTGATGTTCTATTAGATGTGTGTAACTTTCACTGTGATGATCAGTGGCTTTACCTTGTGCCCTTTGTTTCCATTTTCATTTTTATATGCTTTTTGTGCTTGGATTTAGTGAGTGCTACAACATTTCTTTTGTATCCACGTGTGTATATATGTGTGGACATAAGGAAGTGAAATCAGCCCAGACTACTTCGCTTGAAAAACAGCAAAAAGCCCCCTAACACCCTTCTGATTACTTAGGCTGTTACGGGATTCAGGCAGAAGACAAATGTGATTAAATTCGAATCCTTTTATTGTTAATTTCTGGGTTTGAGATAATTTTTCTTTGTGCAATAATGAAAAGCACATCGAATTTGACAATTTATAAATGAAGGACTACCAAGCTGCATCTTTAGAAATATAGTAAATTTGTATGGCAGCGTATGTGTCATTCCTCTTTTCTCTTGTTGGCCAAAGGAGTCTGGATATGTTTGCGAAGTTTCAGTAATAACGGGAGAGTGGCAAGCATTTTTAGGGAAAAACAAACAAATACTACTATAAAATGATGTTAGAGAGTAAGCTTGTGAGGACATGTTCTATTTTTTCTATGCTGAGATCTGGTTGCCCCTGCTTCTCTCTTTCTGTTATAAAAGGAGAGGCAGACACAACTCTGATGAACATGTAAGTAGTGCTTTACTTCTGAAACGTAGATAGAACTGGATGGGTTTGTTTTCTTACTTGTATGATTAAACAGCTCTAAGAGTTCAATGAAGGAACTCAGAAATGGGGGATTAACAGGACCTTCCATTCTGGATTGTATTTCTAGTCCATTTAATCTACTGTCTTGTTCTTGAGGTTGTATTTTTATCCATGCTTTAAGCCCACACAGACTGCTACCAACACAGAAGACGTGCTGCCCTCTCCCTTGTACTGCAAGTGAGTGTTTGGGAGACTAGATCAGAGAACTGACCTGAGTTAGAATTAGCATTGGTGGAGGGAGTCTAAGGAGGGCTTGTTCTTCACAAGACTGTTGAAATGCTTATACCAGCATGCAAGAAGGGTTGGCAACAGTGTGGGTCTGTTTTAGCAGTGGCATTGGTTTATGAGAGGCTTAAGTATACCTGAAGGTATGCTTTATGAGCTCTGATGTAGAAGGTTCTGACATAATACTGCTTAAATAAATGATTATGGAATAGTTTTATTGATGTGGATTTTTTACACTTTGACTAGATAGCAGTAAAGAATAAAAATCCTTCAGAAGCACACACATACCACCACACTCCACCCCCCTGTAAAAAAAAAAAAAAAAAAAACCAAACAAAAAAACCCCCACCCCCAAAATCCCTCAATTAGTAGTATGTCTTATTCTTTCTTTCATTGAAGTGTGTGCTGTTAACGGGCTTTTGCGTTTCACCCCGACTTTACCATTCTTAAATTGCTTTTATGCCTTTATTTCCTTTTGTTGTTAATGATGTTATTGTCTGACCAGCCACCTGTTTATCCCAGTACCTGCAGATATTTAAAATCAGATTGTGAGTAGCTCATTAACTACAAGTCCAAAGCTTTATTCCTGTCTGATACTCTCAATGGTCGAAGAGTCTGATAGCATGTAGCATAATAGAGGCTAGTTCCTTCTGTTTGTAAAGGGGGTAAACTTCCATACCAGACAGTATGAACCTCTTGGGTTCTGCAATACCTGCTTGCCGTTGTCCACTAAGAAGAGATTTCTAGCTTATACAACATTTGATCATATCAGAAGTAATGTTGAAGCTATGGTATCTCAGATTCATGCAAATGGTCTGAAAGGACCTTAATTTTCAGACAGTCTAGTGTCCCAAGCTTTAGGAAAATCTATATACAAGTGAGTTAGGTAGGTGACAGTAAATGGTATGTTTTGTATGTTTCTTCCTTTAAACACAGACTTGCTGATAATAAGTAATCTTAAAAAACCCAACTTACTGCAGCAGTCTCTGAAGCCCTAATAGATTGAACTGTTGAGGGACAAAACCAAAAATACAGCATGCAGTTTATTTGTGTATGCAAGAACAAGAGTGGTGGTTGTTTCCAGTGTGCACCATGTTTTGATTTTAAATTTATAGAACCAGTACTAATATAATCTTGGTTACTGCATCTTCTCCGTAGGTAGGAATTGGCTTATTACTTAACCAGTTACATTTGAATGCCAGCCGTATGTTAAAAAGAAAGCAGTGGAGAGGAGTGTTGGCCAACCGATTTCTGCTCTCTATTCTTTCATGCATGCCTGAGTGCTGGTAAAGACAAGAGGAAGGTTTTGTTTTCCCTTAACGACTCTTCCTAAAAAGGTTCATGTGAGCATTTACTATAAAACTGGTGTTGGCTTAGTTTGTTCTTTTGCCTTTTTGATGGGATTTCAGTTAATGTAATGCACAAAAGCTGAAAAGATCTGTTTTCCTGGCAAAGATGCCACTAATCTTTTGACTTACACTGGTTTAAAATGTGATGTGTTTCTGTAAAGTGGTGCATATGTCAAAATGCTGAATTAGGGTAAGTTTGGGGGTTTTATTAAAAGCATGTAGCTATAGTTGTTTGGATCAAACTGGGGGTTTCTTTACAAGCGTTTCAGGTGTGTGTTGGGAGAGTGAGATTGTGTGCAAGAACAAGTAGGTGGATTTGCAATTCAGAAACTGTCACTAAGACTGAGGATGGAGGTTGAGGTTTGAGTAGTTAACTATGGTGAAAATTATTGTTCTTTTGCAAGTGCAGTGAACTTTTTTTGACTTAATATTTGGAACAAATGGGAATACGTAAATGCTGGTTGTTTTAAGTGTGTGGTAGGAGGTGATACTCGAGAAGGTGGTACCGCTTGGTAGTGTTAGGCTAATGGCTGCACTCGATCTTAAGGGTCTTTTCCAATCTAAATGATTCCGTGAACTGGGTAGCTGGTTTTAAGTCTTAGGTTTCAGACTCAGCAACTTGTGTGTCAGAATTGTATGGAGGACTTAGAACAAAAAAAAAAAAAGTTCAAAGTACTTGTGGGATGTTAAGAAACCAAACAAACTTTTCTTTCAGGGCCTGCTTATCATCATGAGTTAGTTTTTGTGGGTTAGCATAATTCCCTTGTTAGGTAGGCAAGATGTCTATTTAGTGTTCTCTTATGTTTCTGTAGCAGCAGCAAGTAGGGATAAGAAGAATTGTGTGAAAAGTCTAGAACACACAGCTGATGCTTTATAGTCATTAAATGAAGAGGGTTAAGATGATGCTCCCTTCATGTGATAGCTTTCTTCAGTGTTGCCTCTAATGAGGGGAACTGTGGCAGTGCTTGTGTACAGTGAGTATAACTGTGTATTTATATTCCGTACGTATCATGCACACGTCGACGCTTAAGCATCCAGTAGCAGCTGTTTACAGGGCTTCTTAAAAGACTTGGTTTGTATACACTTTGTACTAGATACCTTTACAGATGCGTTGTATTTAAATTCTACTCTGCGTTGAAATATTGAAGTGTCTCATTTTCTGCTGTGTTTCTTAACTCATTTTAGGAAAGATCGGGACCGGGACAGGGACCGTGATGACCGTTCTAAAGATCGTGACAGAGATCGTGACAGAGATAGAGATCGTGACAGAGAAAGGGACAAAGAAAAAGATATGCGACCTACATCTAACTCTACATATTATGCAGCTGCTGGGTTACCAACTATAAAACCAGCAATGATTCCACACAGTATTAACCCTTTCACAAATCTACCACATACACCACGATATTATGACATCCTGAAAAAAAGGCTACAACTTCCTGTCTGGGAATATAAAGAAAGATTTACAGATATTTTGATTAGGCATCAGTCATTTGTGCTGGTTGGAGAGACTGGGTCTGGTAAAACAACACAGGTGAGTTCTTATCTATATAATACTGCAGTTTTTGAAAGGTCAGAACTGTTGCTAGGTATGGAGGCAGTGAAACTTGCTTTGGTTTCTTGAAATTCATTGTGTAAGGACACCTCACAGACAGTGACCAAAACTAATTTGATGAATGTTTTACTTGCTTAATGAATACAAAACTGAGAAGAATCTTTAACACCTTCCCCTTTCACAAACCAGTCCTGTTCTCTGGCCTGTTTCTGTTAGGCTTTATGATTGGTAGTTAACCTTTTTGGTGAAGGAAGAGATTTTAATGCCTAGACAGAAGTGTACTAATCTACAAACTGAAGCAGTGGTTCCAAATAGTTTTAGCTGTTTGTGTAGATAGCAGCTGAAAAGTAGGTAAAATGTTACAAAAGTAGGGACTTGTTAGTCTTACAGGAAACTTTCTGCTACAGATAGGAACTTAAAGGGTATTGAAATGTCAGATACAATTCTGACATGATCCAATTGGATCATGTTTTGGTGACAGTCAAACTTGAGAGAAAGAGACTGGTGTTTCCTTTGTACTGAAACTTCTCGGAGGTCATAGTTTCCCAGTGCTGCAGATAAAAGTCACAATTGTTCTGTAGATTGATGGCTTTAAAAATCTTCCTTAGCACTGGAAATAGTGGTAACAGATCTGCTGAGCCTTTAACTCTTTAAGAAGAGCTTTAACTCTTTAAGAAGAATTTTGGGGACCAGTAAACAGGGAAGATCTAAGGAATACCACTGCATATCTATAGCATGACAAACTTGCTGAAAACTTTCATCTGTTCTCTGATTTGGTGTTTCAAATCTGTGTGGAAAAGTGATGTAAAAAAGTTCTTTGTTCTGAACCCAAAAAATACCTTCTGTCTTGTCAGAAAATAAAAATGAAGGACATTTTAGTCTTCATAAAATGGGTTATAGATAACTTACTGTAAGTCTTACAAAAATTAATTTTCAGTCATAAATTTGGATGTTGAGAAAAAGTGAAGGACATAAGTAGTACATTGGATACCCTTTATAGTTGTGCCTGAAATATTTGAAGAATTCTTGCTGCAAAAATTTTAGAAACCAGGGTCTTGATTGGAAGGTACCTTATGGCGTTATCTGTATTGCTTTTTTAATGTGTAAACTGAGACCAGGATTTTATAGAGTTCTTCAGAAAAGTTTTATGATATAGTTACATGGAAGAGAGAGTATTCTGAACGTTCATGTGAAAAAAATCTGTACTTACCTATATGAAAACAACATTTCTCATTGCATGATTTGAAGATTTAAAGAATATGTGTTCTTAATAATTGTGAATTAAACTTCAAATATATCTTGCTATCATGCCATTCCACACACATAAGCTTTTCCTGAGTTGTCTTACTACCTTACCCCTTAACTTTCAGAAAGGATTTAAGAAACCCAAGGCATCTTCCTAAAAATGGGATTTAAACTACCACAAGCATATAAGCAGTCTTGGAAGCTTCACAGCTGCTTCTGAATTCACTCTATGAGATTGCAGATATGTGTTGAAACAGTTAAGGGTCTCTGTAGGAACATATTGCTGAAAATGATCCTGCTGCCACTTAATGAAAACCTTGTGTTGTGCGTGTGTGTGTCATACCCTTTTTGTGATCAAGTGCTGTGTTAAAACCAGTGGGGGAGCGGTTGTTTTTCTTATAAATATTTATATATTTTTATATATATATATATGGAGCAGGGCAAGATGAGCATTAGAGGGTTTCATAACCACTTAAACTGAAGGTGTACCTGAACCATTTATGATTGCTTTTATTGGTATAAAGTTGGCATTATTTGAAATATATAATGAATTGTTCTTCCAGAACGTTTATCTTGCCTTTCATGGTGATAGTAGAAGGCTATATAGTAATAGATAATATTTTTGAGAACGAGCTGCTGCCTGTGAAGTCCCTTCCCTGATAATGTGCGTGTTTTCCCTTTAGTCTTTTTGAGTGCACAGTTTTGGAAACACATGGCTTTGAGAACGGAAATGATTGAGAAAATTTTTATCTCCTAAGTCTTGTTCCACATAGACTTAAACCCAAAGCACTGAAGTAGTGTGTTGGAAGCCAAGACTGTTAATTTTCAAGTCTTGTATTTGCAATGGCTTGATTTGTAATTCAAACTTAACTTTCTAAGTTAAGTATTTTCTTTAAATGCTCCCCAGATATGTTCCATGGTGGAACAGGTGCACTAAAATGCTTTCAGAAAGAGCTTAAGTACTTGCTATAAATGCAGCATGTGCTCTCTTTTAAATTTGGGATTATATGTGGTGCTGGTATAATAATTTAAATTTCTTCTGTAGATGCAATAGTAGAGTAGCACCTGCTTTCACTTGAAAGCCTTAACTATAAAGGGTAGGATGGTTGTTGATGTAAGGTAAGGGGTGCCACTTTGTCAGCAAGTTTTCATGGCAGGTGAAGGGGTGATTCTGAGTATGGTTTAATCTCCTGCTGCAGGCCACAAGGGAATTGATATGGGTAGAAGTCTGACACCTTTTCAGTTAATGAAAATTCCAAGAATTCTACCATGTAACTTTCAACAGAGAAAGTTTTCAATAAATTGAAGTGACTCAGAACAGCCTGGACACTGCTCTTCTGTATCTTGCTCTTTATCCCTTCAGAAACTTGACTTTCCTTTGACTTTGGAATAGTCTTTAACAGCCCTTGGTGCATTTATCTTTGATCTTAGCTCTGACACAGTATATGTGTAGTCCCTACTTCCTGATATTTACGGAGATTATATTTGAAAATTTCTCTTAATTGAGAAAGTCCTTGAGGTTAAATGGTGCTAACTAAAACTATTCCTCATGCTTTTGATACTGATAAAATGGCTGCTTTTTTTTTTTTTTTTTTTAAAGGAAAGTCAAAGGTTTTGGTGATTTGTAGGGTTTTGTGTGTCAGTGGAGTTGAGCTAACTTCATCTTAGGTTTTATAAGAAGCGTTCAGTATGTTCACGGTTGTAACTGAAGTAAAAAAGGGTTGTGCCATACTCCATTTTTTTTCTACCGTTTGTATGTCTTTTAAAGCTGGATGTGAAAAGTACTCTGATGGTCATCTAAATCAACACATTGAGTTCTAAGTCTGTGTAGCCCTTTTCTTACATTTGACACCAGTGCTGTAGGTTTTGCTGTTTACTGGAAAACCACTTCTGAATTATTTTTATTTCATGTGGCTGTGGCCTGACAGACCTGCTGTTTTAAAGTTTATTTCAGAACTTGCTGTGTTTAAAGTCAAGGAGCTTCACTTAATATGCCTGGAGCTGTGTTTTTATTAGGGGCTTGGGAAGCCGATTCCTTTCTCTACACTGCATATTAGGGGAGTGTGTGTATGTTACAGGACGGGGTTTCATATTCCTGCTATCAGTGTTCAAGAACTGCTATTTTCAGTTTTGCATAAGGTTTTAGTGTTCACTTATGTCCATTTTGCTGTTGAAATACAGTGTTCTCGAAGAAAAAAATTTCTAGTTTAAATTATACTGCTTTTCTTATTGTTCCTCATTGGTACAATTTATAACCAGTCTCGGGTTTTTTTCCTCTGTAAATGTGAGCTTTCAAGAGTACTTGAAAAGTAGTTACTAAGGAAGAGTGGATGGTTTTTTTTTGTCTGTAGACTTGGAACTAGTTGTGCCTGGAGATCTCATAAAATGCCATACTGATAACATATGAAATATATTGTATCTTCATCACACTGTTACTGACCTTAATCAAAAGAATTTCTAAAGCTTCGTATTTTGGATTATTCTTACTGTTTCCAGATTCCTGATATGAGCAGAAAACAGCTGACTGACAGATAAAATGAATGCTAACATAGGAATGAAAACAGGGCTTTCATATCTGGTTGATAAAATTTCAAAAGAACAATAGTTAACTAAATGAACATAACTAATTATTAATTTTATTTTTTTATTTGTTGTGATTCCAGGCTAAAACAATTTTTATATCGTGAAAATAATTTTTTGCTTAAGATATAATAAGCATTACTTTTTAAAGCTACAAAATATGATTTGCTTACTGTAAAACTGTAAACTGTACTATGGATCTCATTTTTTGAGTGTTAACTTTAATTTGGGTTGCTTTGGAGCATGTTGGCTGCCGAACAATCTATGTAAGGTACTGATCTAACAGTGCTTAAATGTATTGTGAACCTATGCATTTCCTTGATAACTTCAAAGATGGCTATGCACATATTTAATGTGAGTGTGCTTTAATTAGTGGCATTGGGTTTAACTAAGTAGTCTATCTGCTCTCATGCTTTGGATATTTTTGTGCATGCAGTTAGCATCTCAGTGTAAGTTATGACTAAATTTATTTGTTATGATACAAAAGTTACAGATTACATTCAGCCTTTTGAAGCGTGTTTTAAAGCTGAATTTTATTCTTGACAGATCCCTCAATGGTGCGTTGACTACATGCGCTCATTGCCTGGACCAAAAAGGGGAGTGGCATGTACTCAGCCTAGAAGAGTAGCTGCAATGAGTGTGGCACAGCGTGTTGCTGATGAGATGGATGTCATGCTGGGCCAGGAGGTTGGTTACTCTATTCGATTTGAAGACTGCAGTAGTGCAAAAACCATTTTGAAGTAAGTATGGCAACTTGGATAAAGGTATAACACAGCCTGCGTGGAGGTCGGGGGGATTTGCAGGGTAGTGAAGAGTGAGCAAAGTTATGATAGGAGTAATGAGGAGTGGAGTGAATCTACGGACAGGCACTTTCTGTGTTTTGAGTGGAGAAGGGAGACAGGAGCCACAGCATGAGCTGAGAGAAACCTCAAGTGTGGGGTTTGAGTAAAATTGAAAATGAATCATTCCTCCTAAAGAAATCACTGCACCCTGTGAAAATTATACCTGACTCTGGGACACAATCCTTAGTGTTTTAGTTGTTGGCTGTTGTAGATGCTTGTGCTGTGTAGGTGGAACCAGGCCCACTTAATACATCATTTGCAGATGACATTCAGAATGCTCACTTAAAAAGGATTCCACATACATGGTGTGGTTCAAGGAATAATGCCTTTATATCAAAAGATGTCTTCTGTTTTGCTCATAGAATTAGTTGAAGGCTGGGAATGAAGTTAATGTATAAAAAGAAATTTTAACTGAGACAGAAAAGTAAAAGAATGAACAGATAATCTGCAAACAGAAAAGGGGTGAAACAACTGTAGAAATTGTATGTCTAGGATTTCAAGAGGGTGTTTTTGCCTTTATTTTCCTGTCTCTGTAGAACCTGGAAATCTGCCAGTAATAGTCTAGAAACCAGTTAATGTTGTTAAAAACCTTGTTTCCCTCCACCCTTTTTTAATTCTGAAGCACTAGCCGTGCCCCCCCCCCTCCCGATTTCACTTACAGCTTGCAGTAATTTCTCTTTTATTTGAAAACTTAAAATGGGCTTGTTACCGTGTTCAGAATGGTTGATTGATATTTATTTAAAACTTGATTAAAAGCTTAGTTCAAGCAACTTAGTGAATGATATGGAAGAGGATTCTGTAGCAGACTATTAAATTTGTGTTGAAATTGTTTTTGCTTGTGTTCAGGTACATGACTGATGGTATGTTACTTCGTGAAGCAATGAATGATCCTTTGCTGGAGCGCTATGGTGTTATAATTCTTGATGAGGCCCATGAGAGAACACTGGCTACTGATATTTTGATGGGAGTTTTGAAGGAAGTTGTAAGACAGAGATCTGATTTGAAGGTCGGTAATGATGAAATCCAACAGCATGTCCTTTCTAGTTGCAGGCATACCAAATTTGGTACTGTGTATTTGCTTACCATTAGCTGACTTGTATAATCAACTAAAGTAGATCAACTGTTATTTGATCTAATGATGATCTGTATTGGAAAGATAACCCTAGGAAATTTTTAATGCAGCTTCTGTTGCAGAAAATGCTAGGCAAGTTAGAAATAGTTGTAGCTAAACCTTTCTGTATTTGACTAGGAATTTTTTTTGACCTTTGTAATAAGGGTGCTGTATTCAGGTGATCAAGCATGCTTAAATCAGTCAACAATTGAGTTTAGTTTCTTACTACTATATGTTGTATGTGTAACACTTCACAAATTCTTACTAACCTTGAGTAACGTTTTTTTTTGTCCTCCAAACCTACAGGTTATAGTTATGAGTGCTACTTTGGATGCTGGCAAGTTTCAGATCTATTTTGATAACTGTCCTCTTCTAACTATCCCGGGTCGCACCCATCCTGTGGAGATATTCTATACTCCAGAACCAGAAAGGGACTACCTTGAGGCTGCCATTCGAACAGTGATCCAAATTCACATGTGTGAAGAAGAGGAAGGAGATCTCTTACTCTTTCTTACCGGACAGGAGGTACTTTCTTCCTTTTTTAATCCAGTGTTTCATACAGAAACTGTTTTAAGTGGCTTGGGTGGACTGAAATGTTTAGTTTGCTTTTCTAGTTTATCATTTGAATGACCTGAGGCTTTCTACCTGTCATATGCTTCAGGTCCTTGGGCATAGTCTGTATCTGTGATATGCATATGCTATGCAAGGCCACTCTAAAATGAAAGTTCTGATCTCGCTCATATACTTCTAAAATAGAAGCCTAGAGTATGAACCCTAGGTTTGTACTGATGTGAATTCAGAAGTTCTGGGTACCTGATACCATCCATGTTTTTACTGAAAACGTAGTTCACTGCACTTCTGGATGTGTATTGTACAACCTGTCTGAAAAATAACACTTTAGTTCTGCTACTTAGCTATCAGTAGTAGTTTTAATGACATGTTTGGGTTTTGTTTTCTGTGAATAGCTTTGAGTATTATGTTAGTATTTCTGTACTGCAAATACAGGGAGTTACATTTAAGAAATGGACTCAGTGCCTTGCAAAAGAGGATTGTACAAAAGCACTTAAGGTAAACAACGTCAGGAAATGAGAATTTTCTGGAAATCTTAAATTGTCTGCTTGAAATAAACTGGGGTGATTTTTTTTTTTTTTCTAATCTGTTCCTTTGAGGCTCTTCTGAGTGGCCTTATTAGTAGACTGAGATGGAGAAGAGGTAAAAAACCCCATAGATATTGTGAAAGTATACTTGACTGTGTGAACATAATATTTCTAGTAATGGGGAGAAACAATATTTCTAGTAGTGGGAAGAAACGCAGCTAGCCAGAGGTGGTTTTTTTTGACTCATTCTTCTTGCAGTCACTCCTCTCGAAGAATTACCCTTAAAAGGATGTGGAACAATTCAGTGTCTTTAGGCATATACAATCTTAATTATGCCAAGGGGGAAAAATAGTACAAATAACTTGTGATGCTGAAGGTGCACAGGCTTCTTGAGTAGATTTGCCAGTCATAAAGATGTGTTACCTTTTAGATGAGTTTTAAAGGACATTTGATTAAAACTTCTTCTGGCAGGTCATCTTGTCCCTTAAGAAAACCAAAACAATTACTGTCATTGTAAAAGCAGCTACTCTGGCCTTTAGATTTCTCCTTCTTTTGTTTGGAGTATTGCTGTGTGTTAAACTACAGCTAGGGAAAAATACTCTAATTATCAGTTATAAACGTTGTCCTTGCTACATCAGTTGCTATGTATTGTTCTAAATAACTTGTCCCCCAACTCCCATAATTGTTATAGCAGGGGGGACAACTGCCTTCATACTAGCTCTTAAGCACCACTCATGTTTGGCAAATGGCTCTAGACAGAACTGGCCTAGTACTGGCCAGTGCTACAGAGATAGTCTATTTTTTTGTATGAACAGGTTCTTTCATTTCTACTGGGTTAATTTACAGGATGTAATGTATTACAAGTTTTAAATAAAATCATGCACACGTTGGTCATGTGTACAGACATAATTATGCGTAAATGTATGTAGCAATATCCCTGTATTGCCTTAGTGAATCACTTAAAACTTGCATTGATAAGCCACCATTGTCTGTTTTTTTTGCCTAGGGCTCTCCAGTCCATGTATCTGGATGATACTGTTCAGGGGCAGTGGGGTGGCTCTGCCTGGAGCTAGTCTGAATTTAGCTAGTTAGCATGAAATTGAGGTCTGGTTTACCTTCTGTAAAGAAGCTTTGAAGTGTTAACATCCATTTTGATTCATGGTGTTTTGGGGCCTCTGTTGAAGCCCATGTTTGAGCCTCATAATGCAGTCTACATGTGTATTACTGTTGAATCTAAAGTGATAGGACCTACTGTAATCTCAAGAACTGGAAAGTGTGCACTAGGTACCACTACTGCTTTGTGGTTTGGGTTCAGTAGGCTTAGTAGCTCGAATCTTGCCATTGGTTTTCACTGGGCATAAATGCTTTGGAATTCTTTTGGATTCTGGAAAACAATATGAGCATGATAGAGCATGGGATTTCTTGGCTGGATGCCCCCCCCTCCCCCCGAATGCAAATGTGAACTGGTTTGAGTTTAAGAGGCTTCAGATGAGCAGTAATTGCAGTGGTCTGAGGCAGCATTAGCATCCTTACTGGCTACTGCCTTCAATTCCCACTGAACGTGAAGTAATTTTAACTGCTACCCATCTTATTGCCCATATAATCAGTACAGATTAGGTAAGACAGAGTTGATGATGGAACCTGAAGATACTGGAGAAGATTCTGTGTTGTTAGGCCCCAAAATAAAAAAGAAGTTTAAATACATTTGGAAACCAAAGGAATCTTAATTGTATAAGCCTGTTACTAGATGAAGATAAAATTGTTGTTAATGGTGCAGAAATAAGTGTTCAATAAAAACTTCCGGAGTGCTGAAAGGAGCAAAAGTATGTGATTATGTAGCATGAGCTACTTTTCAGTCTGTTAGTAACAAAAGAGGATGTTTTTTAAAGCATCTATTAGGAATAAGTATTTTGAAACAGGACTTGTTCCACAGTCCCTGTAAGCAGGAGAGCTTATCTGTTGATTTTTTAAAAACAAACAAAAAAATCACCCTGGTATATTAGGGAAATTCAAGAAGAAATAATGTTCATGTTTTGTGCCAATACTCAAAAAAGGTACAATGTGAGATAAAGTGGATAACTGTACGCCAGGTGGCCTTAAGTCAGTCACAGGCGAAATTGGAAACTGACAGGGAGTTCTGTTCACAAGGAAAAAATCTAATTACATTTCAGTCAACATGTCTTTCTGAGACAGTGGGTTTTGTCGAACTTGCTCTCAGTTGTTGGGATTACAGATTCAGTAATTTAGTTGGGTAGACAAACATTTGTTAAACTTGGCTCTAAATATCTCAAGACTGGCTCACATGCAGATCTCAGAGGTGGCTGGCTTATTGTCTACTGGAGTTCTAAAACAGCATTAGATATCACAGTCCATTAAGATCAGTAATCTGAGAGTAGGTGTAAAATTCTTACAGATTAAATTTGTGGGGTGGGGGAGGCAGAAATTATGACAAACAGTATAGATCTGTCTTACACATCTTAGTAATGGCATTTAGAAACGTGGAGTGTATTTGCTGCCACTCCAGTACCCTTTTCTTCATAAAGCCAAATGCATCCTTAAACATTTTGGAGGAAGAATTCAGGCTGCATCTGGAGATTTGAAGTACAGATGAGCGTTGTTGTTTTTGATTGTAGATAAATACACTGAAAAATCTTGCTGTGAAGTTCTGGTGTCAATGTGCCGGAAAGGTTTAAAGTGATGTTGGTGTAGGAAAGAGTTGCAAAACGTTTTTGAGGTTTTGGTAGAATGTTTTGTAAATGAGGATTTATTTTAAAGATGCAATCTTTTCATCACAGTGAGGCTGTTTAAGCTGTGGAACTGTGAAAGAAAGTAGCAGAGACTTTCTTATGAGGAAATTTAAATAAACAATAACTTTTTAGGCTCAGTGATGTTGATTGGATGAGGTTAAGTCAGCAAGTGTACAAGTTGTCTTGTTCAGGCTTGCATAGAAAGTGTTGAGGAGTATAAACTGAAATTCAGGAGTGGTAATACTGTGTTCAGGTGCTAAAGGGAACAAGTTTTTTTTTTTTTTCCTCTTCATTTGAGATAATGTCACTATGAAGTATTTCAAATAGACCAGGTCAAAAAGTTGCTGAGTATAGGAATCATGCTATGTATTCTCAAGAGAGAATAGGAGACTAGGTCAGTTTTGACTTGACTTGGTTACGGTCAAGTGATGACCTGTTGCATGGACAACTTTTTTTGTTTAAGTTTGTCATTCTGCAATTTTTTTTCTGAATTTGTATTGAGAGCATCACCTGACATGATGCAGGCCTAGAAAGGGCTTATTCTTTTTACTGTTGTTTCCTTATTTCAGCTTATAGCACTTCGTTTTCTTTCCTGGAGGAAGAAAGGGAAAATTTCTAGAAGGTTCATGTCATCAAAGCCAGATGTGGCTGGCAGTGCCCCTGTCTGTGATAGCGGCTTGAAAGAGAAGGGAGAAGCTTAAGGTGTCTGCCAAATATTTCTGAATTGGGAAGTGCTTTTTATTTATGCATTTGTTTTTTTGCCACGTACTCATTTTACACAAGGTAAAATAGCCTTATACTTCTTTTGGCATTTGTTTCCTTCAGGGTTTAACAGTTAGTGCTTACTTGACTCAGCTGTCATCTCCTATTTAAAAGAGTTCAGAGTATGTTCTAACTGAAGCAGTCTTGAAGTTTTGCTCACCTCTTGAGATTCTTTGCAAGTGCTCTAAGTAAAGGGTCAACTGAAGAAAGGATTTCTGAAATAATATTCCCAAGGACCATGTTTACCAAATCACTGAGTTCTGTTTTTCGTGCCAGGTGCTTGAATTGGTGTGTTAAATAGGCTTAAAATGACATCACTAGTCGTCATGTTTTTGTAGAAACAGTTTTTCTAAAGATAATGAGATCTTAAGATTTGAGTGGAGCCTGAGCAGCAAGTTAAATGGATGTTTACATATACCTGTTTGGCCTCTGAACCAGAATGAATGCTGGCATTTGAAGTACTTTCATGGTTCAGGGTGACTTGTGGTTGATTGTTCGGTAACTGCTCTTTAGTATCAGTGTAATTTCAAGTCTCATCCATGGCAGCACAGATGGGTCCTGCACACAAACAAAAGGGAAGGAAAATCAGGTTATTGGATTGTTAGCTTAGCAGTAGCAATTTAACTCCGTAACTTAGGGCCACAAAGATGATCAAAGGACTGGGAAGCCTGCCAAATGAGGAAAGGCTGAGAGAACTGGGTTTGTTCCGCCTTGAGAAAAGAAGGCTTAGAGGAGACATCACCATGTTCCAGTATTGTAAGGGTGGCTAAAATTGAGATGGAGGCTCCCTTTCTACAAGGAGTCACATGGAAAAGACAGATAATGGGTACAAGTTACTTCTGCAGAGATTTTGATTGGACACAGGAGGAAACTTTTTCATAATGAGAACAATCAGCCATTGGGCCAGTCTCCCCAGGGAAGTGGTGTATTCCCCAATGTTGGATGTCTTTAAGATTCAGCTGGACAGGGTGCTGGGCCACCTTGTCTAGATGGTGCTTTTGCCAAAAAAGGTTAGAGCAAATGATCCTTGAGATACCTTCCAATTTGGTTTTCTGTGATGCTGTGAACTTAATTGCTGATAGTCTTCCTGGGTTTCTTTTTGTCTGGGTTTTTAACTACCATTCCATGGAACTTTATGTAGGAATCTTGACTACATTTGTTCAGTACAAACTTGCTTCTTAAAATGTGGTACACTAACTCAATAATATATGCAACTGCTCCTGTAATCCTTTTCTGTTTCTATTCTTACAGTAACCTTTCAGTACAACACCTTATTTAACTGCAGAAATACTATCAGGGAAAGAAATGGAACTGAATTTCTACTGAGCATTCAGTTTGAAGAGTGTAATAAAGACTTCATTTTCAACAGCAGATAAAAGTGCTGTGCATGATAAGAAGCAAAATTGGTCTCTTCTGTGGTTAATTTTATACAGCTCCTTTTAGATGAACTGCTAATGATATGTTCAAATCCTGAGTTTTTGATGCAGAACTAGGGAATATTAAGTATTGGAGTAGTGAGATGATAAGCAGTGGAGATGTGTTGGAGGCAGCTGGTGAGGTATTGGTCTGTGGTTCATTTATTTCTGAGTCTCTTTGCTCTGTGTTCTGACTCAGAACCTGAGGAACCAACATGTTTCTAAATTAAACTGGCACAGACTGTCTTTAAATTTAAAGTAATACCTAGAAGAATTTCTGTGAGAAGGCTTTCAAAAGTGAGGTCTAGGAAAAAAAAAAATAGTATTGCTAAATATTACTTAGTATTGCTAAGTCCTGTTCGCGTTTTCAGTCTTTTTGGTATTTCCTGATACAAATCAAGTGGGGGTGGGATTTAGGCATTAGTCCTGTAAGTGGTACTACTGAAGTTGAGCCATAGGAAAACTATCAGTTCTGTCCTTCTTAGTTTCAAGTACTGACACTTCTTCATCATGTCTTTTCAGATAAGACCTGTCAGATTAAAAAAACAGGCTTCTTGGGAGACGTTCCTTTTGTTCCCTTCCCTTGCTGTCCTTTGAGCGATGTGAAAGGTTTTATATTTACTTTCTGCAATGAGGGATAAAAAACCTTTAGCACTGTTACAGTGAATTAGTTTTACAAATGAGAGGGGTAGGAATTCAGCTCTACCCTCTGTGTCTTGTTCTAGGTGAAGTAGTTTTTCTGCATGTTCTGGCATGAGTGATGCAAGCAGTACTAGGCAGTATGAGAAAGATGCAAAACAAAGGGTCAGACTCTGAAAAGACAGTCTCGAGCATTAAAGAAACTAACCTGCAGCTAGTGTTTTCTGTGGTTAGTTTAACTGTTGCAAAGGAGTAAGCGGCTGCTGACCAGAGAGCAGCATTCAGTACAAAGAGTAATTGCAGCCAGGTCAGTTTCCATGGTTAGTATCCAGCAATTTTAGTTGTTAAGTATCTCCAGGTGATGTCAAACATGTTTGTCTTGCTGAATGGGTAAAAGTATTTTGGGGTACTTAATTTTGACCACAACCTGAAGCATTAAATACACCTCCTTTATGCCTGAAAAACACCTGTAGCTCTTTTGTTTTCTTTGATACTGTGAGATGTATAACCTTTTTAAAAGTTTGTACATATTTTGTGTACTGTTGCTGTAGTATTTAGTGCTGTTCATGAGTGAGTGTGTGAGACTCAGGACTGCCTTTTTAGCTTTTGACTACTTGTATGTGTAGTTACACATGCTTAGTTGAAGTTTTCTCACTCTATTTCTCTGGAGCTGGAGCAAAAGTTCTGCTTTGTGAGCTTGAATCATTTAATATAACCAGTTATTTCACGTGTAGATGTATTGAACTGCCATGAGAAGGGGGAAATAAAGGCTGTGTTTTTAAATTTTTGAGAGTTTTATATGGGTAGTAGGTGTTGGTGTCCCCATCCAGAGGATGCTGAAATGGTATATAAGCAGCAATCTTGGGATTCTGACAATTCAGGACTCCTTTTGTCAACTGGCTTTGAACTCAGAGTTTCCCTCTGATCTGATGGATCTTTGCATTTCTGGGTGCACAGAAACACAGCTTCAGTGAGAGGAATAAAAATTACTGCATCCAAAGGGTGTTTTTAGACACTGATCATCAGGCTGCCTTTTGTTTGGAAAAATGGGTTAAGATGGAGTAAAAAATCCTGTCAAATTCAGGAGGCATAAGTAACCTACTTCCTGTTATATGAAAGCAGACATGGCTGCGCTACTGTTTCTAATAAATCAGGGGGAAACTGTGCACCCTGTTCTTGCTTTGCTTTCTAAACAAGGACGCTGCAAAGTATTGATTCCCATAAAGACTTAAGTCTTGCTGAAAGCAGTGGCACAGTGGAAGTTCCTGTTGAAATCCTGAAGCGTTTTGGTGGCTCTGAATTAACTTTCTCATACCTAAGCTCCTGAACAAAATCCACGTAATTTGATGGGTATTCTAAATATTGCCTGTTGTCTACCAGTTGTTTGAAAACCAAGCAGCCTGATCAGGGTTGTGTGTAGAACCACCAATTCCTTCCAAGAAATTGGTGCCGTTTCTTGGAAGGAATACCATTTAAGTTGGCTTAAATTTGATTTAATAATAGTAATCTTGACTGAATTATTTTCCTGGTTACTGCTTGTTGTTTTTTTTTTTTTTTTTTGTAAACTGTCTTTATTTAGCTGAGGGTAGAAAATACAAATTATTGACTCTCTCAGTGGATTGTTTAGGTGTTTAGTTTTCCTGGCTGAAAAAACTACTTACCACCCCGTTACCTCCTTGATCACTAGTATATCCTTAAAAAGAAATAAGTTCTCTTTGTTGATTCTTGTCTGTCTTGGAGCTTTTCCAAGGAGAACTGCTTATGCTGTTGAGGGTGTGGAAGTATGTTGAGGATTCCACATCAATATTCAAGTATAGTACTATGGAGTTCTTAACAGCTACTTGATTCTAGTTTTCATAGTGTCGCAGCTGAACTATAGATAGTGTATGTATATTGTTAATTCATTTTGATTGGATCAAGCAAGAAGTTTTTAGAAACTTTAAAGTATGTAATAGACCGCCCGGGACAATTCTGATAACTGGATGCTGTGAAGTATGCATATGTTGCATTTGTGGCACTTGCAGATCAAGTTCAAGCTAATAACTTAAGCGTTGCCTAAGCCTCACACTTTTTACACGTTAGGCCTACTTTCTTTGATTATTTCTGAATCAGGTCTTCGTGCTGATGCACTGTGCAGTCATGGGTTTAACTGTGGCTTCTTTGATCCTAGGGTACTGGAAGCAACAGACATGTTACCCACTGTCTGAGGTAGTTGGTGGGATGGTCTGGGTTCCTGAGGTTTTTTTGCAGGCATAATCTAAATGCAAGACAAGTCACTCTATCTTCCCTCTTTTTCCCTCCAATAAGAAGAACCTCCTCCTACATGTGGGTTGATGAAATAATCCATCTTCAAGGAATTTTTTAATGGATTTGGAGTAGATGGTGTGCAAATACTTAAATGTGTGTGGCTCTTAAAAGAAGTCTTTCATACTTGAGTAACTGGGACTATTGAATTAGACTTGCTGAATCTTCAGAGGATTAAAGTTAGGATTGTGCCTCCAACTGTATCTCTTGTATCTCCAGACTTAAATGTTGTCATGTGATACAAATGAATCTTTAACGCTTAAATGAATCCTTAATACTTTCCAACTATTCTTACTACACATATTCCTTCTAGACTATGTACTTTGGGATACCGGTTTCAGTTGTCTGCTGGAATTGGAGGGTGGTTGTGGATACAGTTGAAGTAGAGGTACTGTTTTCTGCCAGTATGGTAAACAAGAGGAAACTACCCTTCTTCTATTTATTTATTTATTTTAATTAAAAACAGTTCAGTGCTAAAGAATTCTTTTACTGTCTTTTAGATGAGTGGCAATGGTCCTTGGTGACTTGCATACTACTTTGAGCAGTTTGTGATAAAAGGTCCATAGTTACCTCTGCAAATCTGTAAAGAGTAATGGTTGTACGTGCACTTGTCATCTCTGTGTTGTAGTATTTTGTTGAGTCCTGATTAGGGATACTTTGAAACTACATTGAGAAACTCTAGGGAAAAACAAAACTTTCATCTCTTCTGAAAGATGATAGGTGGCTGTGAACACGTGTGGCTTGAAGAGTGTAGTGCTTTCATTTATCACTGCTTGCTTGTATTCTACTGTCTCTTAAGTATAAAACTGTCGTGGAGTCTCTCGTCATGACTGCTGGAGATTAAACATCCTGTCCAGCATCAGAGCTTTCCCAATTACACACTGTAATCTGCTCAAATTTCATGAAACAGTGTAGTGACCTTCAGATCAGGAGCTAAGGTCTGTGCTGTGTTTATATTTTTGTTTGTGGGTTTGACTGTTGTTTTTTTTGTGTGGTGGTGGTTTTTTTTTTTTTCTTTGTAAGATACAGTATTTTGTGTTAAGTATTTATCAGGCCCAAGTACCGGCTTGTGTTGTGGTTTAACCTGGTCTACAACCAAGCCCCATGCAGCCGCTTGCTTGGTCCCCCTCACCCAGAGGGATGGGGAGGAGAATCTGAAAGGAATGTAAAACCCAAGGGTTGAGATAAGAACAATTTAATAGGTAAAGCAGAAGTCGTGCATGCAAGCAAAGCAAGGAATTCATTCACCCCTTCCCACTGGCAGGCAGGTGTTCAGCTATCTTCAGGAAAGCAGGGCTCCCTCATGTGTAACAGTTACTCAGGAAGACAAATGCCCTAATGCCAGATGTCTGTCTGTTCCCCCCCCCTTCCTCCTTCTTCCCCCAGTTTATGTAGTCAGCATGACGTCATATGGTATGGAATACCTCTTCAGCCAGTTTGGGTCATCTGTCCTGGCTGTGCCCCCTCCAGATTCCCGTGCCCCTCCAGCCCTCTGGCTGGCAGGGCCCAAGAAACCTAAAAGTCCTTGATTTAGTATAAACATCACCCAGCAACAACTAACAACATCAGTGTCCTATCAACATGGTTCTCACATCAGAGCCAAAGCACAGCGCTGTACTAACTACTAAGAAGAAAGATAACTGAAACTAGGACAGTTTGTCAAGACTTGGGGTGCAAATTTGAGAGACAGTGTCACTGCCTAATTAGTCAGCTATTTACTTCTAACGTGGAGTCTTTTTATGTAACCACCACTGCTAAAGTATTCATTTGGTGAGCTACTGTGTATGATCTGTCAATTGTTAGGTTTTTACTTCTCACTGGGAGGCTATTACTGTACATAAGGTGCTTATCAGCAGAACATCAGGTATTGACAGCTGTGTGAAGAAATTAATTCTCTGTTAATAAACCAGTAGGGGGCATTCCAACTCAGTGTCTTGTATGCCTCTTAATATTTAATGAAGGATGTGTTGGATTTGTTGGCAGAGTGCACCTTTCTTCAAAAGGTGTTTTGTAAATATCTGCAGTTCCTTCAAATTGGCAAGATAATGCCAGAAAGCATTAGGCTTACTATTAAAGGCCTCTGACATTAATGAGGAAGAGCCCTCATTTTGCCATGCTTACATTAATTATATATGCTGATCAGTACAGAACATGAGTATTGTATTGTCTATGCTTCTTTAAAACGTACTCCGTGCAGTTATACTGAAACCTTCCAAGTCTCTTTAAGAACAAATGAAAAAGACCCGGATTGTTCCAGGTTCTGTCTGAATTTATGGCTTCTAAAAAGGGGTCTCCTTCTGATCTTCTAATTACAGTTTTTAAAGCAGTAATTTTATAAAGCCTTTAGATCAACCTGTTCTGTATATTTTCTTGAGGGTCTTTAGCATCACTTTAGCTTCAGGCTGGTGAATTATTTGTGGTAAGGGAGGCCTGGCCTGTTTTTCCGAGTATGCTGTAGCCATTTTTTGCTTTTGCCTACTGTTGCTTCTTGTCATGACAACTTCGTTCTCCCATCAGTGGTTTAGCTGAAATATCAATAGTTGGGAAGTGTGCCTCTTAGTTACACCAGTGGAAGCTCTGTTGTAATTTTTAAGTTGAAGTTAATGAATTCTGTTATTTATTAACCTAAATTTCTATGCGCTTTAATTTTCATTACATCTTGTAATAACTATAGGTCATCCAGCTGACTTAAACGTAATTGTTTTAAAAATTGAACTATAAGCGATTGGTCTGCAGTGATAACTTTTTTGTATCATAAGTTAGAAAGTAGGCTAGCAAATACTGTAGAAAATACTAAGGTAAAAAAGGCATGAAAAATCTTTCTCATCGTCAGCGTATTTCACTGACTTAAGCTTAAACAGGTTTTCAGTTAATTTTAAAGTAAAATCTGAAACACTGGATTGAGAGGTTTGGTTTTGAGCATCTATGTTTATACTGTAAAGGTGTTTGTTCTCATTAGGTACAATGAAGCAAATCTTCCATATAATTGCATTAGTGATACGTGACATTAAAGCTTAATTGGCTTATTTTAAGTATCTTGCACATCAATTTCTTTTAGATTGTGAAAATTGAAAAGGTCATGAGTGCAGTTTAATATTCCAGGGTGAGAGATTTCAATTTTAGTACAATTTGTAGAGAATTAATTAGGAAACATGACTAAAAGAAAAAGGATGTTGAATGCAAATTAGGTTGTTCATTAGAGTATAGAAGCTGAAGCATCTTTTGAAGTATTGTGGAAATTCGATTGCATATTCAGTAAGCACCTTGATTTTTTTATTATTTTTATTTTTTAAAGGAGAAGCTGCAGTAATTGTTCTCCAGGGTGGCGACTTAATATAACTGTCATAAGGCACGCTAAAATAAAACGTACTGCCTTTTTCCATGGAGTTCTGTTAACCCATATCTTTGTTTTTCAGGAGATTGATGAAGCCTGCAAGAGGATAAAACGTGAAATTGATGATTTAGGCCCTGAAGTTGGTGACATCAAAATCATTCCATTGTATTCCACCCTTCCTCCGCAGCAACAGCAAAGGATTTTTGAACCTCCCCCACCAAAAAAACAAAATGGAGCCATAGGAAGAAAGGTAAATAGTACACTGTCTTAGTATGCTGTTCAGTAACTAGCTATTCAGTTAAATGGGCAATTAAATGAGTTTCAGCTGTTTTAATTATATCTGGACAGCAACAAGTAGAAGGTTGGATTTTTTTTTTGATGAAGCCTTAATGCAATATTTTACCACATTAAATTTTGTAGATAATTTGCAGGTTGTTTCTCAGTGCAATTCAAAATGTCTTCCGTCCGTAAGGCCAGAGTGTTCTAGTAACAATGGGACTGAATGGCAGTGGCATTTGTCTTTAAGTTTCTTATGAGAAATACAATAAGTCAGATTAAATACTGTTTGACAATCATGTGATTTATGTGGAGGGATGGGATTTGTTTCCCCTAAGTAGTTACTCTGACACATGCTTTTTTTGGAAACCAAATGGACTCTCTCTTCAATAGATGTTATCAGGCAGGTTTTGTCTGTTTCTCGAGGTTTGTGAGAAGGTGCAAGTTAAAACAAGGGCATTGAAGTTAGAGATTCATGTTTTCTGTAGTAGTGAGCAAGGAACTGTTGTTCTTTCAGTGGGCAGAATGGATTGAGAAACTGAAAAACTTGAAATGGCACTGGTAAATGTTTTTCATAAAATTAATAGCTCGATTCCTGAAGGCTCGCATAAACCACATAGAGAAATAACCACATAGTTTCTAAAACTGAACGTTTGGAAGGATTCTTGTAATGGAGCTTCCTCAAGTTAAGCAGAACTAGTGCTCACACAGTTAAGATTTTGAAGGTCAGAGCTGAATCATACTATCTGCTCTAGGCAGGGTATGTTCCTTGATTATTTGCTCTTTTGTGCAGTACAATGCATGTAGAATACTAGTGACAACTTTCTGGCGTTCTGGAAGAATAAATCACTTAATAAATTTAGTGAAATGATCCTTTTCTTCCTATTGAAGTTGATTGCAGAAAGCATTTGATCTGAAATCATGAAACTAATGCTGCAACAAGATTGTATTAGCAAATGACTTGAATTGCTTTTCAGTGGTGAACAAGTGATAGTTGTGTATTTCATTGAATTTTCTTTCATGTTTAAAACTGTGCACTTCAAAATAGGCATTTTCTGGCTTTTTTGAAAAGAGGCTAACAGGTGCGGTGTGTAGCTTTCACTACGTTGAGCTCACAAAGCCAGTACCAGTGTGTGAAGAGGAAGACATTCTCAATGTAGCAGCTGTTTTACCACAAGAAAAATTTCCATGCTTGAAAGATATCAATTGTAGGCACAAAATAAATAAGCAATAGATTCAGGCCTACAAAGCCATTATATGTATGGAGTTTTTTTGTTGTCTGTTGTTTTTTAAGACTATGTTTCTTCTTGGTCTGCTTTAGCTGAAATGTTATGGCTTCTGTGTTTGGGTTTTTATCTCCATAACAAATAGCAATGAGTAAAAGTGTGTCTGTGTGATATAAATTTGTTTAAATGTTCTTCTGGTTTCAGTTAGTCTCAGTGATCAGGATATGTAAAGTAGGACTGTGTGTTGCTGTGCTTCCGCTATCTTACAAAATGTCTGCTTTCACACTGTCCTATGGGTGTTGGACCCAGGGTTTAGAATTGCTGAGGAGAGAGAGCTTGCAGGAGGTCTGAATCATGTCAAAGGCTCTAATGGTCATAAACACTAACTGAAGAGCTTGCAGTATCTGAATTGGTATCTCCCAAGCTTTAACTTGGCGAAAGGAAAGTAAGATACTGGAAGTTGTGTGGCATCTTACGGAAGTAATAATGGTAACAGCTAGTACTGATTACAGCTTGGTAACTTAGCACGTTTTTGTCCTCTTAGCTGATCTTGTCTAGCACATCTATTATTGCAAGAAAGCTTAAGATAAAGGTAAAAAATTGCTTTCGCTAGTTACAGTTTTTTCATTTATACGATGGAGGCAGATAGAGATGACTTAAGGAGCCTTTCTACTCTCTGTTCTTATTTTATCCCTTTTTCCCAATCTGTGTTCTATTTTCTGATTCAGGAGTATCAAGCATATATCTATAGTGCATATGTATTAACTAGTCAATTTTTTTTATATAGATACTATGTATATCTTACTCTTCAAAGTAACTTCTTTAATTTCAGACTCTGGTGTATAAGCTCTTAATCTGATATTTAAAAACATCTTTAATGTAACCATTTCAGTAATTGCAAAACTAACTGCAGTTAAAGCTAATTAGGTACAATTTGTTATTTTACATAGTGCTACTTCTATTTGTTTGACTTCCAAGTGACCTTGCACTTTGATTTTTAGACTGGAAAAATACAGCATAATTTCCTCACATTTTTTCTTGGGATTTTACATTCTTTAATTATGGATTTTAAGTAATATGACATTAACAAATAAGATCTGTACTGCAACAGAATCCACTGTGTAAATAACTTTTTTCCTTCTACCTTTGGAAAGTTCTGTGTGATTTCAAGTAGAAGTTCAGTAAATTCAAGTACGGGTTAGATTGCTGAACCTTCGTGGACAAAGCATAGTAACAATATTGAGTTGTTGGTATTGAAGTGTCCTAACAGAAACTGGTGATGAAAAACAGGACCAAAACCTTTTGACACTGCTCTGTAACTGGTATTTGAAGAGGCGGGGTATGGACATTTCTGTACTTTAGTAGATAGGGGAAAGCAGAGACCTTTTACATAAGGCATACTCTTGACAGCAAGCTGAATGTGGATTGGCTACCCTTTGAACATGGGAGTGCTAGTCTAATTTGCATATTTAATGACCTGCAACTTTTAAATTAATATGTATTGTGCTTATGTGTCAGCAATTAATTGCATTTCTGTTGGTGGCTTTTATCTCTGATTAATCTGTGTAGGTTACTTGTGAATAAAAGGTGTACAGGATTTTTTTGTTGTTGTTGTTTGAGAAGTTCGAAGCACATAGTTTCAGGCTGGAACACCATCATTTCAAAATTTTTTCCACCGAAGTATTTGGGCAAGCTCAGACCTTAAGTCTGCTTAAGCAGAAACAAGCTGAGAGTAATAAGCAGCTGGCTGGCAACATAGTCAGCCAGGAAGAAGAGAAATCAGCAGGGTTATCAATCTGATCCAGCCGCTGTCTTCATTATAGTTCTGAACAGAACGTTAGGGGTCTCGGATTCTAACTCCTAAACTGAAAACAATGATGACAGAATGCTCTGAAATTTAAGAGGTGAAAGGTAAGTAGTTTTGATGAAACGCTGAATGGGTTTTGGGTCTTTCCTGAGGTATTTGATGGAACTTGCTATTAATGTGTGATTTAATGTGGTCACTATTGGGATGAGAACTGATGTTACAGACCGTTACGCTGCATCTCTGGGCATAAAATTTCAATGATGATGAATCAAGCCTCAGAACTCTGTTACCACCTTTGCTTTAATTTTTGCATGAGAATTCGGAAAGTTCACAGAAACTTCAGAATGTAGGCTTAAAAATATGTACAGATGTTTAAGTATCTGGTAACTTAAAAAACCAAAGTTGAAATTAAATATATTTTTGTTCAGGATTTCAGCTGGAATGTATTGCTAACTGCTTTATTCCAAACAAAGTAAAAAAATTACAGTAATGATGATTTTTAAATAATTAGTTACCTAATGTTTGATTTAATATTATTTAACTATTTACCCTCTTTAGGCTTTTTAATTTTTTTTAAAAAATGTTAAAAGCTGAATTAACAGATGATGCTATTTTGTGCCAGAGATGTGAGAGAAATTTTGAATTGTGTTTAAGTAAAATATTTGCTCTTCTGTTTCTTCTACTCAAAACTAGTATTTGTTTTTAATAGAGACATAGGGAGCAGAAACTGAGGGGAAAAAATTGCTCTGATTGCAATAGAAGTTCATCTGGCTGATTTCAGATTGTCCTGTAAAAATGTTGGAGTCAGCTTTGGTAGTTACTGACGAAGCGAAGGAGAGTTTGCTGAAAATTCTTGGTGCAGAGACTTAATCAGAGCTCTTGATTTTCAGGACAAAGTAGTTTCATTTACAGTTTTATTTTTTCGCAGGTTGTTGTGTCCACTAATATTGCTGAGACTTCATTAACAATAGATGGTGTTGTGTTTGTGATTGATCCTGGCTTTGCAAAACAGAAGGTAAATACTGTTTTGTTTTCTGGTTCTTTATAGTAGGGAAGATACTGGAATGTGGTTTGCTCAGGTAACTGCCCTTCGTAAACACTGATAGGTTGGTTTTTTCCCCAGTTGAAATCTTGAGCTTGGTTGTTTTGTTGTTAACTTCTGATAGGTTTGCACTTAATCTGCAAACTTTAGATATCTAGAGCAGTTGGAAACAGTGTGGTACAGAATAATTTTATTTAAAAAAAAAAAAAAATGTAAGGATTTTGAGAGTTGGGTCTAGAATATGGATTTCCTAGTTACTTTCAGAAGGGAGGTTTTGTGCTGTGTATCTGTGCTTGAGAATGCTCAAGTAAAACCAACAAAATGCGGAAGTAAGTTATATAGCCTTTTAAACTTTTGTAAAATGATATAACAGAACATGAGTACAATAAATGCATCTTTGTACACAAGTTTCAATCACCACGTAGACTGAGTTTTTTTCACAAGTCGTTCTTATACCCTCTGTAATAAGAAATACAGTTTTTGTACATGTTCTGTACCTATTCACACCAGGAGGGTGTTAAAATATGGACCAAAGAACATGGTCAACTGAAACTACTATCTGACTACTGCTTTACTTTTTTACGGTATGCTTTTTTCCATGAGTCCTGTTGAGTTGGCAAGGCTGCTGTTTATGTATGACTGCAGTGGATGTTTTACAGTATATTCCAGCATATATTTTGTACTATGACAGTCTGCATGTACCCTTGAAATACAGTCTTGCTTTGTCATTGATCTGATTTTTACAGTTCTGTTCAACCTTAATGCTAGATTTTTCTGACCTCTAGAACATGATTATTCAAGCTTATAATTGTATCAAGACAACTTTTTTTCCATGGAATTATTTGAGCATCAAGAGTGCATTTAGCACTCTGTAGAACAAATTGGACACATTCCTCGTGCCATGAAAATCTTATCTAAAAATACACACATTTAAGGAGGACAGGGAGCCTGGCAGGAGTTAACAAATGAATAAAACTTAAATGCTGTTCTCCAGGCGCTTGTGTTTGAAGTGCTCTGTCACTGATCCAGAGGCTATTGTAGCAATTTTTTTTTTTCTCCTTTCAAATACATACAACTTGTGATTTCCTAGTCAGAAACTGTATTTGAAAAGAAGTTTAAAACAGGGTATTTTTTTGTTGGTTTGGGGTTTTTTTTAGATAGTTGTCTTTATTCCTGAGTGGTGTTCATTCTTTTCCTTTCCTGCTCTGATTCCACTTACAAATAGGTATACAATCCTCGTATCAGAGTGGAGTCTCTCTTGGTGACTGCAATTAGTAAAGCTTCTGCTCAGCAGCGAGCTGGCCGTGCTGGTCGTACTAGACCAGGCAAGTGCTTCAGGCTTTATACAGAGAAGGCTTACAAAACTGAAATGCAGGTAAGATAACTTTTTTTTAGATTGCATATCTAAGAATATCTGATCAATACAGGTAGTTGAGTGCCGTGCTGCCGAACAAAATCAGAATTTGAATGCTTGTGTAGTTTGTGTTTGGAAGAATAAGTGTTCTGAATTTTCTGTTTTTCTTCTGTCCCCGGCCCCAGGACAACACATACCCTGAAATTCTGAGGTCTAACTTAGGATCTGTAGTATTGCAGCTCAAGAAGCTTGGTATAGATGATTTGGTGCACTTTGATTTTATGGATCCTCCAGGTATCTGCTTCTGTTTTATCTTGTCTAAGTGTTACATTTTGACTCCTGAAATCTTTATGTTGGTGAATATTTTATATAATAACATGGAATAAAGTCTTTGGGTTTTCACTCTTTATATTGTAATTGATAGGAATGTCTTTTATCTTAAAATTTAGTGCTCTGTGTCTTACTGGAGCAAGCTTTTTATGTTTCTGTCTACATTAACAGCCTTTAATGGACCCAAGGAATCTACTGAATGCCTCTTACCTGCAGAGGATAAGACAAAATTATGGGCATTAGAAAATCTAGTACTTGATAAGGTGTTGGGTTTTTTGTTTATCACCTTGATTACACATTCTGATTGTGCATCAGTTAAAAACTGTCTGTAAAGAAATTAGCTAGCGTTTTTGAAGTTGAATACATGGTTTTGGCTCAAACTATAAAGGTAATGTGCATCTCCCTTCTAACAGAGTTAAATGTTCTTATATACTTTAAAAAAAACTGGGTTATATTGCTAATTAGAAATGTAGATCAGCCATATATAAATATACTAAAATTGGTTGTTGTTCCTCTCCCCCTCAAAAACACCAAACCACCAACAAAACCCAAATCAAAACAAAAACCACTTAAATAGCTCTGCAGAACAGTTGCATTCTTTGTGCTGTGCACCATATATAATAGCTTAGCAGGAAGGCTTTTGGATTTCCTTCTGTTTTGCTTTGTGGGTAAAATACACACTTGCTGTGAGGAATGCAGGATTAAGAGAACGTTCTTAGAGGCTCAGTTTTGTGAAGGTCTATAGATATCTAAAGTTGACATGACCGAGATTTTAGAACTGTATCAGTCTGTTTTTGTATGGAACAAGGGAATGCATCAGTGCATGGGAGGATGTGATATTACAATGATACCGAATATGTCACAATGCCACTGCTGTCTGGATTTTGAAAAGCAGTAATCTTCAAATATTCAAAGTTTTTTATTCCATTAAGAACTGTCTTAAGTGCGTTTCCCACCCCTGTTGCCCAGTACGTTCACATTCAGATGTATATAACAATTTGGTAACAATTTTGTGTTAGGAAATCAGCTAAACTGAGAACACAAAAATAAGATGGCTTATAATACTCTGTGCTTCCTCATTTTTTGCTAATTCATAGCAGTTTGATTAATGTGCCTATATAAATATATTTCCTTTCAGCTCCTGAAACTCTGATGAGAGCCTTAGAGCTTTTGAATTACCTTGCTGCTTTAAATGATGATGGAGACTTGACTGAGTTGGGATCCATGATGGCTGAATTTCCACTGGACCCACAGCTGGCTAAAATGGTTATTGCAAGTTGTGACTACAACTGTTCTAATGAGGTCCTATCTATTACTGCCATGTTGTCAGGTAATAGCAGGGAAAGAGATACTAACCAAAATGCAGATCTTCAGTTTGGGGAAAATTGGAGTTTTCCACATCAAAAACATAAATATAAATATATCTCTAATAAAACTAGCATTGTTTTTAAAACTTCATGTGGGGGTTCAATGAATCATTATGGGTTTATGTACAGGCCTTGAAGCTTATGAATAGTAACATTAAGAAATTAACATGCATAAAAATTTCAGACAGTTTGCTCCTAACTTTAAAGTGTGATATATGTACATATATATATATATATCTCAAGTTGCTGGGGGTGGTGGTGGTGTGGAAATCAGACTAGTGGAATAATTTTTTTTTAGGCTCATAGTCAGGACCAGAAATGTCAGCTCAACCACTCTGTTTTTAAGGCAGTAAAATCTATTTTGTATTGTGCATTCTTCTGCACTTTGATAAACCCCAGTATTTCCAAAAGGAATGATACATTTTTCAGTCATTAAGTGGCAAAACCTGTAAAACAGTCCTTTCTTTTAAAGGGAAGAAAGAAACTTTGGGGGGAGGATGTATATTTGTAAGAGTTAATTTGTGTGCACAGCTGTACTTTGCTGCTGTGTTAATGTGAATAGCACTGCGTCAGAGCAGTGCTGCTTGTTGAGAGAGCTTGATGAGAGGAAAAAGGTTACCAAGCAAGCCTTGCATTTCATTTCCCGGTTAGGAAGAACTGACTTGGTTTTATAGTTCCTATACTGTCATAGGACAAACAGCAGGATTTAGTCTATTATCAAATGGGGATGTTCTTACTCATAGCTACTCCTTTGGGTGTGCTATTTTACCAGGCTTTTCACAATGCAGATGTACTGGTTACATGCTTAACTTGGTTGAATAGAGAAAAAAAATGTTTTGGCTAAGTGTAAAATCTGTTGCTTCAGTTTAGTCTTACAGTATATTTATGTGAAAGTTTTTAAGAACAAGCTATAATGTTTGTTGCAGAGTTATGATTGTTCAGACTCAGAGCAGATGGGCAGGGCAGAATCTTAATTTTTTTTTAATTAAATGGTAGACTTAATTGCGGAGGTGGTGGTAGGTTGGTGCCTGTCTTTCTCTTCCCTTCCCCCCCCCTCTTCCCCCAGTCTATACTACAGAACAGTAAGTCTAGTATTTTTGTCTGGGGTCCTAAACTGATTTGTCTTGCTCCTTTTTCTATTTACCTTTTCTCAGGGCATGATGCTTTTTTGTTTTAAGGCACAGTTAATGTCATAAGTAACTTTTTTTGGGGTGGGGTGGATTGAAGATGGTTGATGTATGGCCTGTAATGAAAACTCTGCCCTTAAAACCATAGTCCTCATATTTGTGAGGACTATTTCCCAAAGTAAACTTGAACAGTTTTTTTAAAACCAGTGGCACGGCTGTATGTTATGGTGCCTTAAGTCCACATAAAGATTTTCAGGCTCTGGATAGCAATTCGTGGGGTGTGAATAGTTTGGACTGAATGGCAAACTAGGTACCAGAAAAGAGGCAAGAATAGCATTGAATTAATGAGCAGATTAAATGATTGTACTTCATTTTACAAGCGCCATGGTATCTTGCTGTGGGGTAGAAAGTGCTGTTGCTTATTCAAAAAAGTGAGTTAAGCCAGTGATAGAACAATTTGGAATTTGCTTTGATTAGTCTCTTGGAAATTAAAATACACTTTATATTATCTCTGTTTTCAAACACAAGACCCAAAATACAGGGTGTTTATTTTGCACCTGCATTTTCATTTTCTTTAATGCATTGATCTTAATTTGTTACCATGTGATTCACTGTTGCAGTGTGTATTTTTCTCAAGTTTCAGCTAGTATTCAGCTCTGTTTTTGAAATGTGGTGTTCTGGGGCTTTTATGGGAATTTAAGAATAAAATAAAGCAAAACCACACCACAAGAAGGCCCTCATCTGTTAGGGACGGATGGGATACAAAGAGATGCTCTTGTGAGATTGGGCTTTGATTGGTTATGAGAAGACTAATGTAGTCTCAAGCAGCTGGAAATAGACAAAGGATGTGTAGCATCTTACTTAGCATTAGTTTTATTGAAATTTAACCAATTAAATTACATCTACTTAAAACCAAACTGACTTTTTTCTCCTGTAGATCTCTATAAAGTGAAGATCTCTTGTAACTACTTCAAACATCTTGTGAATTAGTTTTGATATTACAAACATCTAAGAATGTTGACAGACCTTTAAGTTGGCTGCAATACTATTTGTGATCTTTGGTAGACTGTATTTGGAGAGGGAATGTTAAAACACAATTTTTTGAAATAGTCAGACTGAGTCAGATATATGTAAGAAATATAATGACAGAGAAAGGTCATCACATTGCAGTTTTTTAATTTTTATTTTTTTTTTATTTCAAGTAGTGCCAAAGGACGGTTTAACCTTCCACCACTACCGCTACCATCACAACGTTTAGATTTAATACCTTCATTCACATGTTTCTGTATACCAGTGCTGATAACAATACCATCTGGGGAAGAGGACTTCACTTTACTAGTGTGTTCTGTCTAGTAGCAGACTTGTGATAAAACTTGTGTGTGTTTAGACTGTGCTAGTGCAGTACAGTTTCAGAACTTCCTTCCTAACTCAGTCCATAAAGGCTTTCTGAGAAAGCAGATTTGCAATTTTTGTTACGTGGGGTACTAGCTCTTGGTAGAGCTATCAGCACTGGGTCTTGAACTAAGATCTGTTTAGCCTTCCAGTATACATAGGCAATATTGATGGCCTTCAGACTAGAGATTTTGATGCCTACATATAGTTCTATTAAAATAATCAGGTACTCTGTAGCTTTGAAACCCTCTTGTCTTACAGATGTGGTTAGGTGTTGATGTACCAAATCAAGGTAGTAAACAGTCCAAGATGCAGTTGGAGGCCATCCTGCCCTGCCCTATGCTCTGTGAACTGACCTAGCTAGGCCTTGTTCCTCTATCTGTGAATGCGTGACTCATCGATATGGGCGTTTGTGTTGGGCCCATACCAACCTTGTTTAGTCCCACAGTGTTTTGTTCGCCCCACGGAAGCAAAGAAAGCAGCAGATGAAGCCAAGATGAGGTTTGCCCACATAGATGGAGATCATTTGACGTTGCTGAATGTCTACCATGCTTTCAAACAAAGTGAGTATGTGCCTGTTTTAGCAAAATTATTTGTAATACTTTGTGCTGCCAGCTTTCGTTCCTTGGTTCCAAGGACAGTTGAAAGGCTTGAGCTTGTTTTTTTTGAGCTATTCTATTGTAATCTTAAAATATTTTTTTTTTGTTAAAAGTATGTAAAAGCGTTACTCAAGTGCTGCTTTGCTCTAGGGGGGAAACAAAACCAAAAAACCAGCCAAGAGATCATGTAATAAACTGATGAGTATGGAGACAAGCCAGGCTTTTAAATCAATGCTGGGTAACCTTGGACAGAAGGAAGCAAGCATTCTTATAATTAAGAAATATTGGAAGTTTGCTTTTTGCCATTAATTATAGAAGAACCTGCGTAATTGCTTAGTAATTTTTCAGAGAAGGCAGTGCAGAAAATACTGTGAATTTGGAGAAGGATAAGTTCCTAGAACCAAACCCTTTTTATTCCTAACTTTTTAATACAATTAGGAATTCTGTAATAAGGCCTTGGGATGAACTGAGAGGCAAAGGGGTATTGCATCGAGAACTTAGGGCCATACGATACTTTCTTTCATTTACCTCATTTATGTGTATGGATTTTAGGGAAAATGTACAGTCCTCGTCAGCATAGCTGAAGTGCGTTTTAGCAGCTTGAAAAAGGCAGGAATGAAACATGTGAAGCTAGGGGTTCTATTGAAAAATGACTGCATAAGTGGCAGTCATTTTTAAGTGACTTATCCTGGTGGTAAGTGAAAAAGATTACTCTTAACTGCCAACCAGGTGAATCAGGTCCTCCTGTTGCATTTTCCTGTAAGCAAACAAAAAAGCAACAGCCTTTTTACCCTGAGTAAAAAGAAGCACAAGTTGGGGCCCCTTTCTGTTGCAGCTTTGATATAGAAATGTTACATTGAAACATTTTAAAACTGTATCATTATGTGGAAAACCAAAATAAGAGTATCTTCAGAGTAAAACTGCAGACAAAAGTCTTCAAAACTGTTTAAAAAACAATAGCTGAAAAACGTCTAAAAAGCTGTGAATCGGAGACTTCTGTTGGCTGGTTTTTTCTGTTGGCTTTTTAGTATGTCTTGCAGACATTTTGTTTGTGCATGTTTCTGAAAGCCACAGCTTTCATGGTGAGGTTACTGAGGGGTGGAATTGTTTGGGGAATAATCTTTGCTCACTTTCACTGTGACATTGAGTAGGTTTTCTGGGATTCAGGATCAGAAGACAAAATGCTGCTACTGTTTGTATCTAGAACGATGTGAAACAGTTATGAGTCATCTAAAACGCACATTTCAAATGGCACAGAAAGTAACATGCTATGGTACTTCAATTATGATTCTACTGTATAATGTATAAGAGCTTCTGCGTTCATACTTCATTTTAAATACAGTCTGTAAAATAAAATGCTGAACTTAAACTTTCTTCAAATTACGTAACCTTCCTTCCCAATGCAAACTAAGAATAGTTTCTGTCTGTACAAGATATGCATTAAGTTTTAATTTTTTAAGGCTGGTTTTGTTGGATTATTAAAATGAGATTAATAGAGCATCACTTGGAAAGTAACAGAATTGGTAGGGAGAACTGGGTTTCCTGGAGTTAAACATGCAGGGTCTTATCCTGACAGAATGGCTTAGGCTTACTATCTTAACAGATTTCTTATTAGAGCTATCAGTAGTAGAAACAGTAACTTAAGAGTATAGATGTCTGTTACTGATGCTGTGTTTTACCAGTCACCTACATTTACTTAAACTTCTGTGAGGTGTCATGCATAGTATTAGATTAGTTTGTATAGCTCTCAAATTAAGCATTCAAGTAACAGTTAAGGAGGGTTTGGTTTCTCAAAAATACAGTATAATCTTCTTGTGTGTATTCTTTGCATGCTACTGTTAAAGATTGTGCAGGGTTTCTTAGTCAGTTACATTTTAAACTGCAAGTTTGGAAGATGATTTTTCCAGTTTCAGGGCATGGTTTTTTGAAATACGCAAAATCCATTGGTGTGGTATTTCAGCAAAAAACATCAATGATTGTGTGTATATATGTTGGTGAGGGGGGAAGAAAACTACTTTTCTTCTGACCCCACGCTTCCTGAATAGAAAACAATTTTGGCAAGTTATCTAATGCAAGAAATCAACTGAATAAACTAAGAGCTGTTGTAATTTATAAAAGTTTATGGATATCTCTTTTTTCTGGTTCATCTGACTGATCAATCGGTTAGTAGCTCTTTTATTTGCTTGTTCTAATTGGATGAAATACTCATTTTTGATTCATGTTTTTTCATGTTGCAGATCATGAGTCGGTTCAGTGGTGTTATGACAACTTCATTAACTACAGGTCCCTGATGTCTGCAGACAACGTACGCCAACAGCTGTCACGAATCATGGATAGATTTAATTTGCCTCGTAGAAGCACAGACTTTACCAGCCGAGACTATTACATCAACATAAGAAAGGCATTAGTTACTGGGTATTTCATGCAGGTATGTGCGTGTTCTTACAGGAAGCATAGTTCAGTGTTTACATGGCTTTTAATGTTAGTGTGGTTGCTAAAATTTTCTGAATGTTACTTAAATTATATATGGCTAACTACATTACCACTTAGTCTTTGTCAGGTTGCTTAGTTACTAGTCAAGTAGTACATTCTTTAGTCAAATCTTATTTGGAAGAGAAGTTGTAGGCAGTCTTACTAGTATCAAAATACTGTTTCTGGCATGACCAGTCAGGAACTAAATACTAACTTCTGAATAGCTGAGGAAGTAACTTCATAAAACTTTTCAAAGTAACTGCAGAACATGTAGTTTTTACATGATTCGTATTCTGATACAAGTAGAAGTATAGCTGCATTTAAGTATTAATTACAAGTTATCCTTATAGAAGGAGAATATTTTCTTTTGCATGTTTTATAGTTTATATATTTAATACGTATATTTATATTTTAAATCTTATTAGTTATGAATTCTAGAGCAGGTCTGAAATCTCAAGATGTATGCTGTTTGTAACTCATCTGCCCCTTGAACCAGGGTGGTATGGAAGCCAGTCTCCATTGCTACCTCCTGGTGCTTTGGTTTTCACGTTAAGCATGTGTCTAAGCTAGAATGCAGGCTGCATTTTTTTCCTTTGGAATTTTTTTGGAGGGGGTTTGGTTGGGTTTTTTGAGCATAGTCTCTTCGTACTGTGGGGTTTTTTCTCTTCAGCATTCATCCTTGAGGCTGGAAGAGTCCTTTTGCAAACCTAGTGGTACGGAAACTCTAATGGAAGTGAGTCTTCTCATGGACTCTGGACTGTTGTGATAATGTTTTTCCCAGCCAACATGCATTCTGATGCATCTCAGTAACGCCTTTGCTAGAGCCTAATGTCTCACTTCTGGAGAACGCAACCCTGTTATCCTAAAGAGGCTGAGCAGTGCCCATGGCATTTCTCAATTTTTCACTTGGGCTGTGCTCTAGGGGTATTTGAGCACAAAAGCGTACCAGTTGAAAAGGGAACCACTGGTCAGCGCTGTGCAGGTTAGAATGGCAAGCAGTTTGACAGGCGTGCACTTAACACATCCTGACTGGAACGCAGACTTGGGTAACCATGTGCGTTGAAACGGCCCTGCCCTCTGCTAAGGAAACAGTACCTTCCCTGGGGCTAAGCCAGCCAGTCTGTGACAGAAACACGTTTCTGGGTTTTTGGAAAACGAGAGTATCAGTGTCAGCAACTGCATTTCACTGTAATGTAAATAGCAGATTAAGGCTGTTGCTGCTTTTAAATATTAAAATGGTTCTAAAGATTTGCTGTAGCTCCTCAGACAAGCAGGCTAGTCGTTGTGTTGAGCCCTTGCTTTTGGGGCATGATTTCTTCATCTTGCTTTAGTACACATTCCCATCTACACCCTTAATTCTGTAAATGGTTAGAAAGACAAAGAACAGTTCTGCCCAGCAGTCATTGGTGGGTGCCAGCTGGTTGAAGCAGGTCAGATTACCACAGTTGCACTTTTGTTTGGCCGTGTACCCTATGGCTTCCTTAATTTGCTTGGACCTATAGGAGGTCATGTCCTTGGATGTGTTTGTGCACTGTCGGTTTGCTTTATGTTACTCGGCATGAGACTCTTCCTCTAATAGGTATTTTCCTGCTGTGGATGTGGAACTGCACTGTTGGTACAGGTAGCTTTTTGGTCTGCTGCTCGGGAGCTAAAGATCTGGCTTTATATTTTTACTGTGAACAGAGTAGTCGGCTCAGAGATGAAAATTGAAGTCTCCTTGGGCTTCCGTGATCAACAGGTGATTTACTCACCCCCCTCACCCAAAATGCCTAACAATTTTGGGCTGAATCAAGAGATAGCTGTGGTAGACCTGTTGAAAGCATTTGGACTGGAAGCCATTTCAACAGCTTCTCTTTTCCTTTGATGTGTTTGAGCCCATTTTATTTTGAGTTTTTTTGACTAACCTCCGTGATAGTGTGATACCTGTTTGACCTTGAACTCTGAACCTTCTGTCATGAATTCCATGTTGTTTTGAGTAACCTTCAGTAGAAAACTTCTAAATACTTAAAAGCTATATTATGTACCAGAAGCTGAAGTATTTAAAAATGTAGTCTGTGTGCAAATTGTACCCTCTCTAAGCAGATACTTAGGCTTTGGCGCTTGGGGGCTCTTGTTCAGAAAACCTGAGTAATGAAATACATGCATCGTTCTTTGTCCTCTTAGTACAGAACATGTGTGGAATTCTGTCTGAGCATTTGCAAAGTATGTGCAAGTACATTAGATAGTCTCTGCGTGTAATGTCCCAAGGCCTGTGAGCAACACATGGCAGAAGTGGATTCTTTGAACTCTAGTAGAAAAAACAGCAGAAGCCATTGTTCTGAAATAGTTCTTGACGACTGCATTGTTTTATACTTTGATAATTGCAGGGCGTACTAAAAACAATCGTAAAATCTTCCTGTGGAAATTTCTGTACTGGTCAAGACATGGTTGAAGTTGCAGTGCAGGCCTATATTAACTACTGAAATAGTACTAATTATATAATTAGTACTGAGTACTGTAAACTGCCTTCAGCTGTGTGTCAGGGGCTGATAAATGTGCAGTGACAAATCATTTCTTTACCGTTCATATATGAATACAAACTTGAACTCCAGTAAATTTGCTATAGATAAGCAAAGGGAATAGTAGAATTGTTTAAAACTGAACAGTTCTGTGTGTAGAAGAACTTCTGGAGGTTAGATACTGACAAGAAGTATCTTATAAAATTTTTGTGCTGTGTCCTCAGTTTCTTCCCGTTCTTATAATGGAAAACTTACTGGCTTTTTTTCAGTAACTGTTTCTATATCACACATCAGAATATGTGAAGTATTTATAAAATAGAGCAAGAGTGACACTTGCAAAATCACTAAGGAACTGCTCATTGAAAATAAAATACATCAGAGAAATACTGCTTTCACAATACTTGGACATATCCTGTCTTAAGGGATAGGGACTGGAAAATTGTACACCTATACAAATCTTAATTTGGCAACAAAACTCAAGAACTAGGTATAGAATATTTTTTATTGAACTATATAGAGAAACTAAGCTTACAATTTTTAAACATTCAGACATTTTTAAAGTGTTAATAGACATGTAGCTGAAACAACTGTATAGTAAAAAATAATTAAACTACGAGAAGTAAGGTAAGAAAACTTAAAATTGCATTGGAAAAAGCAAGCAAATGCCAAAGATGGGTCATCTTCCTTCTAGTGATTTTTTTTTGTAACTGATATTTGCCATCTGTCTTAAAGAACTTAAAGAACTTAAGTTTTTATCATTGTATTTCCAGTAGTGAAGGCAGAACAAGAATTGATAGTTGAAAATTTAAGTTAGAATTTAAAGGTCCTGTGGTGTCTTCAAATGAAGCTTTGGAACCTTTATTTGGAAGATGTGGCTTAGTCGCACACAGGGCCACTACAGAGGATGAAATTAAATGACTTGTGCTGTACAGGAAGTTACATGTCAGACAACAGGACTGCTAATTAAAATCTCCTTCTTGCGGCTACACCAGAGAACCATGGTTTGGGTCCTCGAGGTTCAAGGATGTGTGATACATGATAAATAAGCACAGGTATACTTAAGACTTCAGAGGAGAGCGTGTCATTCTTAATAAAACTGTGTGACATCCTTGAAACCTCTGTTAGGAGAACTTGGAACTGAAACTTTTTCCTCTGGTGGCATGTGCCATGGTGGCCACCATGCAGTGTGGGTTTTCATGTTCATAAAAGCATTGCAGTTGTCTCTAAATCATCAGCAGGTGGGCTTTCCCAGTCTGCAAGGTAACCTGTTGCAGAGACACATCAGCTGTCTTGGCTCTCTATTGATCCTTTTAGTCACGTTTGTATAGCTCCTTATGGTGTGCAGTCAGTAGTGTCAGTGACTTTTCTCTCCATTTACAACCCCATTCTTTGTTCAGGTAGCCTAATTCACAAACGTTTTGACACAAATACATAATAGATGGACATGATCGAGCTGAGGGTTCAAGCGTGTTCCCTAGTATCTCTCATACTACCAATATTGATTGAAAAAATGAACCCATTTCCTAGACATGCTTTGTGTCTTCATACTTTCATGTTCTTCATGCTCTGAAAAACATCACAGAATCATGGGATGGTGGGGTTGGAAGGGACCTCTGAAGGATGTCTGGCCCAACCACCACTATATTGTATTTCACAGGCGCCGGAACTGGGTGCTTGCTGCGGGTTCAGAGTAGCATGTGTATATGCTGCCTCCCATGTGTCCTTGTTCATTCCCTTTTGTCAGCCTTAGTGCTTGCCTGAGCCCGTTGTAAATGCTTTTAGCATATTGATCCTGCAAACCAATTATACCTTTAGAAAAGAAGCAGCATCGGCTTGGTCAGCTGTGCTGAAACAGCTCAGGCCAGGGGGGAGCAGGAAAAGGTAATAGCTGAGAGTTAGATCATCATTGCTTGCTATGGAGCCATTGCTTCACTGCATGTGTTTTGCGATAGTGTTGCCATTACTGAACCTGAAATTCTGTACTAGTCTATGCACTAACAAGCATACTTAATAAAATGTGTAAACAGGATGAATATTGTGCTCGGTGCTAAGGGTAGCCCAGGACTGAAAGAAGTTAAAGTAGTATGTAACCACTTAAATGTGACTTAAATATCCCTGATATCCATGTTCTAAGGAAATGTTTTTTTCTTAATTGGTGTTACTCCAGCTGCTGTCCTTCCCTGGAAATTAAGAGCTAACTGTACTTTTCTGTAGCACTTACTTTCTTTGCGTATGCTTAATTAGTTACTTCAGAATCTTTTTACGTGTTTACTTTGCATAATTCTGAACTATGAAATACAACTTCCTACTATCATTATAGATGATGTGGAAAAGGAAATTGTATGTATTTGGGAAAGCTAGATGAGAAGACTCTTCTATTGTAATACATGCGAGTGAGGCTGAGGTACTGCAAGTAAATTGTACTGATTTAAATTTAACAGCATACTGTTTTTTAGACTGAACCCTAAATAAATTAATTCTTCTGTCCTTTTATAGGAAGAACAGAAATTGATAAAGCACGCAAATATTTTTGTATGGCATGCTTTTATTTTGATCTGAAAAATGAAATTGATTTTTTGGAGGGGAAAAAAACACCATCCCCCCCAATTCCTTTTTAAAAAAAAAAAAAAAAACAAAAACAAAGCAAGCATAATCCCACAGCAACATATGTGCTGTGAGCTGTGATTGTGCTAGGTCTGTGACAGATGAGTTTCTAGTCTAGTCTGGTTTGCAGCTATACTGCTATTTAATTTTGCAAACATTGGATTGAGTTGGGTGAAATTAAGCCTAAATCGTTACAGACAGCGCACTGTTAATCTCCATTTAGAAGAGCCTGTGTTGGCTCCCCAGACTTGAAATAAAGTAGCAGTGTAATCTCAAAAATCTTGGGCGAAAAGATTCGCAGACTTTAAATACTTTGTTCCACTCCTAAAACATCTTCTGGATATTTATGTCATAAGAGAAGCACACTCAAAATATTTGTTACTAAGGAGATATTCTGACTTAAAATTTGAGGTAACTACTGCTTTAGAAATCCTGGGATTTTAATCTAATAGATAGAATTTAATTTTGACTAGGCAAAAACCAAAAAAGATGAGAGGAATTAAGAAAACAAGAAAGTGCCTATATTAAAGGAGAACAGCTAAGGATGATTAATAAAAATGTATCTTTTCAGACATCTTTCAGCCATTGTCCATCTTGCTTAATCTTTTTACAGTACACGTGTGTGTGTATATGTAATGAATTAAGTACTGAGGTCATCTTGAATTACCAGTATCAAAAGGTTAATTTTAGTCACCTGTTCTGTTAGATTAACTGTTCTTACAGAGGATATCTGTCTAAGGATAACTGTCTGCTTTACCAAATCTTAATGAGCTAGGTATCGGAGTATCTCAGCGAGGTAGGCATTATTCCCTTTCATAGAGCAAGAAGCTTAGTCAGAGAGAGGTTAATCGATTTTCGCCAAGGTCATAGCACAAGTGTGTTGCTGAACCTACATTTTCCAGCTCTGAAGCTCATGCTGTAACAAGACTGTTCTTATTTCTGACATACTAAACTTCCTGTTCTTACTGGACTGACATATTTTTTTCAGGCCCACTGTGTGAGAGGATTTGCAGAATAATACGTGCATCAGTTAAATTACTACTGAAACACTGCAGTAATAAAAACTTGAAAGGGTAACGTTGTGGCTTACAGGTCCCACAGTGGCTGCAGCAATGAAGTGCCTGAAGCAGATACCTGTGACTTTGTGTGGTCTTACAAACTTGTCCAATAAATATTCTCTTCCAATAATCTGTTTGCATTGCTGTTTTTCTAATAATGGTTCTTCTCTTTGCGTGACAGGTGTTCTTATATGTTGCTTGAATTGTGTATTAGAATATACACTTAGCATGGCAGTTAGCAAAAACATCTGGCATCTTGATTGTGACTATAAAAAAGAACCCTGAATTGTTGAAGTGGTCAAGTAATGTACCAAATTTAGATGAGGTTTAAAAGTCGGGGTAGTGTATTTTGTATAGAACACTTAACAGTCAGCTTGAAATCACTTCATTTAAAAATTGCCTGTGGTAACGAAAGAATGTCTTTTTACTTAGGTGGCACATTTGGAACGAACAGGGCATTACTTAACAGTGAAAGATAACCAGGTGGTGCAGTTGCATCCCTCCACTGTCCTCGATCATAAACCAGAATGGGTGCTCTATAATGAGTTTGTCCTCACAACAAAGAATTACATCCGGACATGTACAGACATAAAACCAGAATGGTAAGCCAAAAGTTTTAAAACAATCATGACCTACTGTGAAGCACTTTTTTTTTTTTTTTTCCTTTTTTTAACCTCAATTTAAAAAAAGTTCCTTTCACTTTTCCTGATGCTGATATTATCAAAATCATTTGGGGCATGGCAATGGCATGGACTTGAGATCTTGTAACTAAAGGTTTTCTTCATGGATACTTGTTTCTGTCTGTGGGAACTGAGTGTCAAACTTGGATGCTCAGGCTCTGTATGCAGTGCACAGAGAGATGCTTGACCTAAACCCTGTTACTTTGGTAAGCCTGTTGGGGATGAGCAGCTTGGAGATGCGGTGTTTGGGGATATGTACTAGCACCCGCTTGTGTACCCAAGTTAAGAGGTACCAGTAGATGCCTTTTGTTCTCAGGATCTAGTACCACTCTCGGCAAATGTCAAACTTTTCCAGAAGGATCTGAACAGGATTTAACACTTTCTTAAAACATGAAGGAAAGAGGTGGTAGTACTAGTACAGCCTGTCTTGTCATAATATTTATTCATCAATAGAGTGTATATCAAGGAAATTAGAAGCCTGATCCTCTGCAAACAAGCAGAGATCTGAATAGGCTTGCCTGTCTTAATAGCTGTACTTAAACTGCCAAGCTGTAAGCTTTGGGACGTGGGAGGCTCTTCAATTGATGATAGAATTGTGCTGTTGTGTGGAAAGAGTTTAAAGATTTCTAAGCTGGAAAACATAGCATACATATTGTCCGTAGTATTTCCGTGGAAAAATGTTTGAATCCTTCCTTAGAAATCTTTTTCTCAGCAAGTGCTGTATAGCTTAATGCAGGATCCTATGGCCTTGGTTGCATTTTTAAGCTTGCAACAGTTAAGGCTGAACTGTAGTCTTACACAGGCGGATATTTAGGTGGACTTCTGTGGCTTGGGGACTTTGACATTTAGCAGCAGCTCCGTATGGGTTCTTACAGCATGTACTGAAGCCACAGTGTGGGCCTCTAAGGGATGTGAGGCTGGATGGGAGCATCGTGCAAGACTCAAGTGTGTGCTTTTTTGCTTTGGACTTGGGTGTTTGCATGGGATGGGACTGAGATTTAAATGTGTGTGTAAACCTTCATTAATGTTAGAACTGCAGAACGAGCTCAAAATAATGGATAATCTTTGTTTCCCTTGGTTCAGTTGCAGAATTTCTGTAGGATGCATCTTAAAAGTTTGAGTATTAGTAACAAACTTTTCCTTTTTTGACAGGCTGGTGAAAATTGCCCCTCAGTATTATGACATGAGCAATTTTCCACAGTGCGAAGCAAAGAGACAGTTGGATCGCATCATTGCCAAACTTCAGTCCAAGGAATACTCACAGTACTGAATTTATGCTTTGAACTGAAGTTATTCAGAGGACAGCTTTAAGAGATGAAATGTTTCAAAGTTCAAGTTGTGCTCTTCACTTTGGTTCAATAATGGCCTTTATTTGAAAGCTTTTTAATTTTTCTTTACAGTAAATATTCCATTCTGATTTCATAAATTAAACATTTATGCCTCCCTTTTGTGTTGACACTGTAGCTCATACTGGAAAAGCTGATCAATGTTTTGCAGTTTATTGAAAGTAGTTCTATATATAACAATGTTATAAGCATTTCTTTAGAAATGGTTGAAAATGCTTCTAAAAATGTGATTATCGACCATGGTATGCATGATCGTTGTAATTGTTGACATTCCTTTTAGAAGTTGTGAAATGTTACAACTTGTGCTTATGTAGACACAATCTTCGGCTTCAGTACAAAGGTACTGACTTCAATAAAGTCTATTTATACTAATTTTGTGCCACAGTATGTCAGTATTTCTATTGTTTTGATCAAAACATGAGAAGCCATTTAGTCTCCCATTAAACTGCTGTTTTATTGTCGTGGCAGTAGTTTAATATTAAAATATTAAGAGTGTGGATGCTTAAGCAGCACAATTACGATGACATCAATAGAACGCATACAATGTTGATCCCTTGCAAACTTGTTTAAATTATGTAGGAAATTGTTTTGAAAACTAAATGCATGCAGATGTTTTTGGAGAATGCTTTCTTCAGACATATGCCTAGATATTTCTTGGGCAGAACTGTAGTGCTGTGTCCTGTAAAGTGAAGTGTCTGTGGCCAGTTAGAAGTGACCCTGCTGGGCCATGTTCGGATACAGTTTAAGATCGACATAAATAATAGCATAGGTGACACTGAGGTCAAATTAGATGGCACCTTTGTAATTTTGTAGTGATTTTTAGTAAAATGTGACTTGACAGCATTTTCAGTTTGGGAAAGCTAATCCTGTGTGGAATTTATAGTAGGAGTTGATCAGAGAGAAGGCTGGAGCACCTCTTCTATGAGGACAGACTGAGAGAGTTGGAGTTGTTCAGCCTGGAGAAGAGAGGGCTCTGGGGAGAAGACACTTCAGCAGCCTTCCAGTACCTAACGGGGGCCTACATGAAAGCTGGAGAGGGACTCTCTACAAGGGCCTGCAGCGATATGAGAAGGGGTAATGCTTTCCCTCTAGCAGAGGGTAGGTTTGTGTTGGACATAAGGAACAAATGCTTTACTGAGGGTAGTTGAGCCACTGGAACAGGTTGCCCAGAGAGGTGGTAGATGCCCCATCCCTGGGAACGTTCAGGGCCAGGCTGGACGGGGCTCTGAGCAACCAGATCTAGTTGAAGATGTCCCTGCTCGAGTCAAGGGGGTTGGACTAGCTGACCCTTAAAGGTCCCTTCCAACCCAAACTGTTGTGTGATTCTACAGGTTAACGTACTTGGTCGGATTTCAGTTTTTCCTTTCCCTGGGGTATCCTGAGACTTGGTCCCTCTGGCAAAGAGGAGCTGGAGCGGTTCTTGCTGAAACAGGTTCCCCTTGGAATGGGAGCTATGTGCTGTCATGCTGTGAGGCTGGAGCGAGAATAGGTTATGTTTGGAGAGCTGGCAACTAACCCCAGACTAATAATATTAAGCGCTGACGTTTGGAGTATCCTATTTAAATCATAGCAGTTGGCTATAAAAGTATGTGGAACCAAGTAGTTTGAGTATTTTCTTTTAACTCCAACGCTTTTCTAAACTGGCACTTACGATGGGGAGTAAAGAACTTTCGAAAACTATTTTGTTAGCAATGAAAACAGTCTTGTGAAGGAAAACGTGAGTTTAAATACAAAGTGGGGTTTGAGTCTGCCTCAAGTTTGATAAGCAATTGAGGGAGTGGGGGATCCCCCCCACCTCGGGCATCGTGGGGTGGGTCTGGACTTTCATGCCCTGTGGAATAATTGTCAGTAGGAAGGAGGAAGGTTGACTCCTCATAAAATGTTGAATTGGATTGAGTTTTCTGACTGCAGTTGCAGGAGTTGCTATTTAGAACATAGGCGTCCTGAACATCATAAGCAATTTGATTTCAAACTAGTATTCAGAAACATACATAGGTTTTAAAAATTCCTGCTCTAGGGTAATTCAGGTTCATTATGTTGGGGCTTCCTGATGGCTTGCTTATCCTCCTTTTGGGGGGCAGGGGGGGCTACTTTGTGCAATGCTGAAAAAAAAGGTTGCTCCCCAGGTAAGGGTTTGTCTAGTAGTTGCGTGCAGCCTTCTGCTAAATGGTGTAGAGCCACCTTCTGTACCACTTTCGCTAGTTATGGCAAGGTCCACAAACAGCCCACTCTCAGCATGAAATCCCTTGCGGACCCCAGAACCAGCTGGCGTGAACTGCCATTGCTTTGGTACTTGCGAATGGGGCAGCAGATGGCTGTGAGTGGAACTTGAGGCGGGAGAGACTTTGGCCTGGTTTCCTTTTTCTCTTTTTTTTTTTTTTTTTTTCCCTCCCCCTTCTTTAATTGTCATGGCCCAAGCCCAGTTTGTTGGTATGACAGCTGACTGGGCTCTTTCACACTCCTCTAGCTCTGCTACCAGGAATGCAAATACTACAGGCCAAATTAATGTCCTCTGACAGCTGTGCAGACCTGCCATGTTCCAATTAAGCTGGTGACACCTGTGCAATCCACCTAAAGGCACTGGGGTGCACTGGTGTCACTGGCTTAATTGGAAGGCTGTCAGGTGTCCCAGCTGCTGGGGGTGGGTGGGTGGGGGGGATGGGGGTGCAGAGCAGGCCCAGTGCCCTCTCCCCTCGCAGCAGTGGGAATGCAAGCTATGGGAAGCAGCTTGGCTGTTGGGACCACGAAGGAACCTGGGGGCTAGTGCCTGGACAAGGTACCAAAGCTCAGACTTCCGAGGAATCTAGTGGATTTGATGCTTCCATGACACTGGTGTATGTCATCGTGATTCCCGGGAAAATGCTTCTCTTACTGAAGAGGTGACAAGCAAAGTGCTTGCAATGCTTTAAGTTTAGGACTAAGGCGTTTTTCTCATACCAGGCTGTGCGTGTGCAAAATACACAGTTGTTCCTTCACTAGCGATCACGTAGTGGAGAATGGCCCTAGGGTGGGAGCGTCTTTGTGCAGGCAGCACGCGATCACTGTTTGACTATGCAACACGGATTTCTGACAGCTGAGGGCATTTAAGGGTTTGGGGCAGGAACACGGAGACTCGGGTCACTGTGGATACCTCAGAGCGAGTGTGAATTTCACTTTTTTTTTTTTTTTTAAATGTAACTTTAGAGCCATAGAGCAGCAGGAAGGGAGCAAGTTATCTTAAGAAGTAACTGGCCCACTCTGAAGGAGTAACAGGACAGTGTGGCTTCTTGGGAGAAAGACATTTTCTAGGTCCTAAAGAAATACTGTCAGGGACCCTCTTAACTACGGTTACCTCAGGGATACAACAGATGCATGCAGAGTAACTTGGTTTTGAGAACAGCCCTGTTTTTTCATAAATTACTTGAAAGGTAAAACCTTATTCCCATTTTTCTGGTAGAAAAACAAAAACCCGTTGCCTAGAGAGACAAAAAGAGACCGAGGAGAGGGAGGAATGAGGCTGTTCTATGAGGGTGTGAAGGTCACTGCCTCCTCCTTAAAGCAGTTACAAACACGCGCAGCCTGCTCATCACCAGAGCTTTGGTTTTGGCTGCTTACGCTGCAATAAATGGGAGGAAAAGTTGAAAATCGCAAAATGTGCGAGAGTTTGCCGGTGTTAAAAATTGAGCTTCCCACGCATTTTGCTCTGTCAAGTGCCACAGCTGACTCTAAGACCCTGTGGCTCTTTTCTGCTGGTCTGTGGAGCAAGGGATCCTGAATCCAGTACATCAGCTGCCCCAACCAACTTCAGCTGTTTGCTGTTCTGCCATGTTCCCTGCCTTACTGATGTTCCTTCAGAGCATTCAAACTAGGGTGTAGGCATGCTTGTTTCGGAGCACTGAGAAATTGCTCCCTTAGGATTAGTTGGTTATCTGCTTTAGAACAATCTAAAAGGAGACACAATGCTTTGTTTACTTAGTGATTTATTTTTTTTTTTAGCAGAGAAATTCTGGTGGTTTTTAAAAATACGTGGTTTGTATAAAATAAGCTATTTATAGCGCGGGACTTTTGAAAATACAGAATGGATTAGATGATAGGAAAACAGTACTAAGTGGAAGGAGTATATTTTTTGAAAAGAAGAGAGTCTTCCATCTTAATTGTGCTTCTATATAATACCTCAAAGCAGTAAAGGGCTAACGATGTGAGGTAATAAGTATGTTTAGGTTTGTTAGATATAGTTACTGATGACTGAGTACATAAAGCTGTGTTTAGTGATTTACCTGTTAACATTACGGAGACGTAACGAAGTGACCAGTTATACTGTATTTAGATTTGTAGGGATTTTATAGCATTCAGGATTTTTGTCTGAGAAAAGAATGAACGGTGACTTCATGCTTTGCCGTGTCTTGATGTCATAAAACTCCCCGAACTTTAGCGTTTGGGAGATGGGTATGTACGCCAGCGCAGGAGGCGCGCTGGTGTTCCTTTGGGGGTTACAGGAATGTGTTCACTTGGACCGGTGTCTGCTCACTGAAGTTACAGAGCTGTGGGTGCAGGGCCGGCACTGCTGGTGTGCTCCGTAGCGGTTCGGTCAGCTTTGCGTGACAGAGCGACACCGTGATTTCTGATCACCTTCTGTCCCTTTTTGGGTTGGGGCTCATGAAAAAGCATCAGTTTGTGATGTGTAATTTTCAGCCAGCACTGCTACACAGCGCATATTGGAAACTGCTAATTATTTGCTGTAAGAAATGCAGCTTAAAGCAAAAGTGCTGAAATTAGCTTTCAGTATGTCATTTAAAAATATACCTGAACAGAAGTCAAAGGGCAAAAAATTTTCCTCCCGTCTGGTCAAGCTACAATTATTAATTTGTAATCAGATTGCTGTAGTTTTCTTCATTTTCTGACAATTTAGCAATAAAAAGCCATACCACACCATAATACTAGGAAGCAGAGAGTTTAGTATTCTAAAGTACATGAATCACTTACTGTAATTGGTAAGGAATAGCCATTTGTCTTGCTTTTAGAACAGCTGAAGGTTTTAATAATAAACATCTTATACTATTAGAAGTGTAATCTTGTATCAGTACTCTGTTGACCTTTTGAAATTATTTAACTTCAGGACTATGTATGTGACATAAGATTTATGTGAAGCAGAGAGGGAAAAATGATCTACTTGGTCAACCTAGTTCATTTTTCTACTAATACATCTTACACTGCTAGCTTGCTTTTGTGGTATGCTTCCCAGAACTGTTCTGATACAGAACTGGGCATTGGTCCCCAGTAATACAAATATTTTTGAGCTTGAAATGAGCAGCTTTAAAACCAGGATGAAATCATTATATGAGAGCCTTTGTTCCTCTTTTCACTTTTCCTTTCGCAAATGACGAGTTTGGGCTGCCTCTAATTTGCACTGATGGGTTTGAGATAAGTGGCTGGCATCAAGGAGATCCCAGCTTCCAGTATCAAGGGATTTAACTAACTATGGTAACAGCGGTAAAACAACATTCCTGTTGCAGCGGTAATAGACTAGTTCTGCTGATTGGAGTTGTTCTAATTTTGCAGTTTCAACTCAGATATGCTAGCTTCTCAGGAACGCTGAATGTATGTTGGACATGATAAAATAACTTTCATTTGTGTACATCTTGGCTCTGAGTGATTCTTTTAAGTTTTTTCAGCTATGAAAGCTATGCAGTAGTTATGTTGTATAGAAAAATAAAACACAGCACAAATTAATGTTGAAATAAATATTTCCTGTGGCTCTAAACATTTATTATTTTGGGTTGGTCTTATTCTTTTAGCTAAAGTAGACTCTTGCCTTCCATTTGAATGCAGTGTTTATTTTGTAAGCATATGGCATTAATGGTCCCAGCCTCATTGCTTTATGTGTTTATTGTTTATGCTGCTGGAAGCATCGAGCACTTACTGGGCTCCATAGTGGAGGGGGGTGGCTGGTGGACCTATTTCCTGACTGCTTTGTCTATTTAAATATTCAGCCGTGTAGCGAAACCGCTTCTGCTTCTGTTAGTAAGTAACCAGTTTTATCCTCAAAACCACAAACTTTCCAGCTTCATGAAGATGCTAACGTTGACTATCAAAATTCATGTGTGATTTTAAGGAATTACAAATGAAATTCCACCTTTCAAACCTTAGAATGGTATCTTTGAGGTGCTTTCGTTTTGCATGTTGAATAACAAACAACTGACAAGCCTTTTACTGTGACAGGGATAGTATTGTTCTTTTTAAAAAATTAATGCCCGGTGAACACTTCCTGAAAGGCTTACAGTTTGTACAGCAGCAGCAGGTTAAAAGCAATGCGATTCACAAAATGTTTCAATGAGCAGCTAGCTGTCCAAGAGGGTATTGACAGCTCTGTTCCAACAGGTTTCTGGGTTACGTAATATAATGGAATTAAACTTCAATTACTGCTACTTTTACGTACTTTTTTTTAAAAAAAAATTAAGAGCAGAAATCAAAGGTAAGAACTGGGAAGAATTTTAAATTCCAGTCTTGATGTTCACAATGGTATGTACCCTGTTTGTTGAAAACAGACATCTCAGTTTGAGTAAATTTATGGACAATGAACAGCTGCTCCCTATAAGCAAACCGGTGTTAAAGAAAAATCCATACAAGAATGGAAACAAGAACATTAGATTTATTTATTTCATTTTGGATGTTAGATCAGGGCTGTGCTTCATACGGTTTTGTTCTAAAGCTCCTAGTTGGACTCGCTGCTATGTAAATCCAAACTCTTGATTCGTATGTCTCGATTCATATGTTCTCTGCATTCTTGAGCATTGTCAAATACAAAGTTAAACAGTAATGTGGTGATAGAGCGGTGATTTTTCTGCAGCCTGGAGAAATCCTGCTTGTTTCTGGAGGAGAGTTACGAAAGGAAAAGCAAATAGGAAAATATTTAATTATATGAAATGGTAATGGCCTACTTCATGATCTTCCTAATGATGTTTGTTCTTCACACGATTGTCTGCTATGAATGTTATTTTTGCAAGTAAAGCTTAAGAATCCAACAGTTTGTAGTCTGCTGGCTTGATATGAGACTAATGTTTAGATCTCCCATTAGGTACTGTGAGGTCTCAGAAATTAATTTGCTTTTTTTAGCAGTCTCTTGATCAAACTGATTATAAAAACAACTTTATCAGTGCTGGGTTGTCTAGACTCTAGACTCGGAACAGAACTTCCTAAATTAGCAACAAAGTCAGCAGCAAATCTTTGTTCTTGCTACTTCTGAAACTTCAACGTTAAAAAGTAAACATTTGCAGAGACATTCTAATTGCCTTCCATTGCATGCAATTCAATCTGGTTTAAGAGAAATGATTGTTCATTCCCTTGATTTTGGACGATATGTAAACAGAAAGAACATGTGCTTACAAAAGCTGCAATACCGTGTTCGGTACAAAAAAATGCCTACCTAGGTTTTCTCTTAGTGAGGGTTGTTTTTATTAATTGGATCAAATAGGATGATGTCACTGAAGAAATCAAAAGTTAATGATCTGTCAAATCCTTCTGAAATAATCTGTCAATTATTTCTGAATGTTTGCTGCCTCTTTGCGGCATTTCTTCTGTAAAAATGGAATTCTGTATTGATCAACGCTGGTGCCAAAACGGCACAGAGTAACTGCTCAGAGACGAATTTCGTCTTTAAGCGCAAAGGTATTTATTTCGTGCAACGTTGGGGAGCTAGCCGATTCGCACTGGACAAACTAGCTCCAAAGTTTTCAGTGAAAAGTTAGGTATTTTATACAGTTTTGTGAGAGGTTACACAGCATCTTTGCATACATACTCATTTGATTTTGACACCCAATCATTCCATTCACAATAGGTGGGATCTAGGTGGAGTAGACCTTTCAGTTTTCTTTGTTCAACAAATTCCTGACTTGATGGTCTCCTGATCTCCTTCAGGTGCCCACCTTATCTCTTCTAATTATTCAGAGTACATTCCTTTCTCAACACAAACAGAGCATCACCCAGAGCATTGTACCAAACTCATCCTGACTAATCTTTTTATTTTAAGACCTTTTTCTGTTTCAAGGCTTCTTGGAATTTCGCAAAAGATGGTTAAATGCAGTTTCCCTGAGTTCTACAGCGTATGATTGGGGGTCTGTCTTCCTTTCTCCTCCGTGTTCCTCCCCACACAGTACAGTGTATAGTGCCAGAGGAGTAGCCGAATATTTTGCATGTCTGCAATATACTTTGTGATGATGAGGTGCTACTCTTTATCAATCAGCTTTGCATAATGCGCTGAACGGTGAAGCCTCTTTTTCATTATCTGAGCAATGACAAGAGATCTCATCATATCTTTCAGTACATTCGTTCTTAGATGACATCTTTAAAATGATGGATAAAATAGTGGTGAGTCTGCTCTGTTTATATCACTCAGTATTTTGCTAATGATCTGAATGTATCCAGAAACAGGCAGAATAGCTGTGGGCTTTTGCTCAGATGTAAAGATACTTAACACTAGAGGCAGAGACTCATGACAAGCCAACCATTATGATTCCTGCTAATTTGGGTTATTCTAGGATTCCCCACCTCCCCTTTGATTAGTTACTTCATATAGTTACTTCATAACTATAATCACAGAAGTCACGGAAACATAATCACAGAAATGTCATTTTGGGGAAATTATAATCTGATAGGGCTTTAGTAATTTATTTACATTGTTAATTGGTGGTGAGACTATAAAAGTTATAAACTACCTCATAAGTTCATGCCTGTCTACATTTGAATGGCATGTATTCACTGGTGGTTATTTATAATTTTGGGGGTATTGAACTGATGGAGATTACTCACGTTGAAAAGCTGCTGGAAGGCCTGAACTAGGAATTAAATTATCATAGTGGTTTCATTTTGTTAACAGTCTCATTGAAAATATCTTGCTTGCAGGACAATCAAACTCATCAGTGTTCTGCTCTTCCACTTCAGTAGACAAAGTTTTAATCAGTGGCACACTTGATCTTGCAGAATTCAAGGAAAATAATTTCCTGCATTTTTGAGATGAGCAAAAATTCATGTAATCTAGCTTTTAAACTCCTGGCACTTTTTTTCATTCTTTTTTAAATAATCAGCTTTACTTCATTCAGTTGCCTATTTCACGTAACTTCAATTATCGAGATGACCCAATGCTTAGATGGGATTAGCTCATGGATGAAGAGCAAGCAACTGAATCTGAACTCGGGCAAGGCAAATAACAGACTGACAGCAAGATCAAAACATTTTGGAAAATGTACCGTTTCCTCTGAAATTGTATATTTGCCATTGGTCTTTGCATTTAGATGGCTTTAGAGAGCCTTGGTATTCATTTCTGATGGTCTCACATAGCAGTATTTAAAAAAAAAAATACTTTTCTACTGTCCTCTTTTTCATGGAGCTGCCATCCTATCTTAGGGGTCAGTCATCTAGCTTCAATTATCTTTTTTTCTTTTGGATGAAGCACAATGGTGTATGGAATCTTCACCATCTAGCAAACTTACAAGAATGAGTTCTGTTCCAGGTCTTGGGTTTGGGTGGTTTTGTTTTTTTTTTTTGGGGGGGGGGGGGGGTGGTTAGTTTTGGTTTTTTTTCCAAGACTCCTAACAGCCTGGACTCAACTCTGGGGTGAAGACCATGAGGGCCAAAGCCAGTGCCAGCTATTTCTGTGGTGTAACCGAACTTTCCGAAATAAGGGTAAAGCTTGTCTGTGCAGTAAGCGTGCAGTAGCGGTAAGTGTAAGACGGTATAACGAATTGCAACAGTAACTAATATACTCATCTAGAATCTCATCAACCTTCTACTTTCATTGCAAGGACCATTTATTTGAGAGTTTCTTCTTTCACCGTACACAGCAAAGACTGCAACACAATACCGCTGCCTTTTTGATGAGAGGGAGAACAGGGAGGTATTAGTCACCTAATTTAGTGCACTGCTTGAAAGGGTTCCAGTATTACAGTGGTATATGCAATCATGAGAAGTATACTGGACATAACTTCCTATACCACCACCATTCAGTGGATGGAAAGTGTCAGTTTTCTGATCACCAATGTTCAGTTTTCTGAATGCAGTTTTCTTTTAGCAGAACCTTGTATTTTTTGAATGGTGGTGTGTAATTGAAGTTTGGGAGTGCTATCTGGGATACTTCAGAAAAACTGTATTTTGGTTAATCTCGATCTGTTATGCTAATACTGGAAAATCTGCACACGTAGCTCTTGCAGTTGAGGTTGGTGAATCCAAGGTGTGGAATTTGTTCTGGGCTCTCCAGGTCTCTCGGGTAGCTTGGAACTGGTCTAGCCGTGGGAAGACATGAAAAAGGACATCGGGATTTTAGCTAGAATACAGTGAGAATTCAATAAAAAAAAAGCAGAACACTGAAATGATGTTTTGAAGGTGACCATGGTTGCAGTGTTCTCATCCACTGGTGGTTTCGTTGTCAGTTATGTCTAATCTTACATTTTTGTATTATAGACACAAGTAATCTTGAAAGTTAAATAGAAACCTAAACACTCTGGAATCTCCACATATTTCTGCTGTAAGTGGGTTTTTGCTCCTCCGGGGCTAATAGCTTTTATAAACATTGTCTAACAATGTTGCTTGACTTTTCCAAGAGTCTGGTACTTAAACTGTTGATCTCCTCAAATATTAAAAGGATGTAATGCCTAGCTCCAGAGGTGTTCATAAAGCAAAATGAAATCATTTGATGGAAGGTGCTAAGGAAGCTGGACTTTTAAAGCCTTTCCTCTTTAATTTTTATGGACTGTCTTAATTGACTTTAAAAGGCTTTTATGTACTTATGAATAGGCTAAGTAGAAATAGTCTTCTTTTTCCACATGCAAATAAGATACAGGGACAGCTTCTAACTTTATTTTAGAATATCTGATATAGGCTTTTCCCCTGTGAGAAGGGATTTTCAGCTAACAAAATCTAGTAAAGTAAGGATGTTAGATGTCTGCTAATGCTGAAAACCTGAGAAAAAACAAGTGTCTATGGTGGATAAAAGAATAGTACCCACAAAACATTTTGAGGTATTTATGATAGCAAGCTTTAAAAATAGTGGGAACCACAGCACTCAGTTGAGATGCTACACTGATTATTGGAGGGACAACTAAACTGCCTGAACAAATTGTACAGCCATGGAATACCGCTTTGTGTTGCAGCATCTTAAATTTAGAGGCTGCAGCGGAGTCAAATTCTGATCCCCCTGGGACCACTCTGATACAAATCTGTCTGCTTACATGGAACATGTAAGTTGAAGATGAATCTCTTTTCTGTCTCAAATTCTCCATATGCTTCTCAAACCAAAGACCTCTAGAAGCCTTGCTTTTCAGAGAATTTCTCAAGAGAGAACTATGTAAAGAAAAGAAAGAATATTTCATGATGCTCTGGCTTTTGCCTGGAACAGTGGGGTGCACTTACTCCTCAAGATGTCTCTCCCCAAACCTGGCATTTGGTGATACCAGATCTATTGTTGGCTCAAAGAGCAGTCCATGGCCTTCATCTTGTCTCTGTGTACTAGCCTCAGGGGAATGGGGGTTATGCTGTCTGTGAGAAGACAGGACCAGTCTCAGTTTGAAAACTACACCCAGATTCACCTTATTCCCATACCAGACAGGCTTTGCATTTTTATGTGTTTTTCATTTTAAAGAAATATTACTTTTGCTTCCAAATCATAACATGATAAAAAAGTCAGCCCTTCGCCCTCCCCCCCAAAAAACAAACCAAAACAGTTTCTTGTTTATTTAATGGACATTGAAATTCTTTTAAGTTGAAAACATGGAAGCAAAGAGCAAACTAAATTAAATTCTAGATTGTATTTAACAAGACGCCTTTCTAGCTGCTTTGCTTTTACTTAGTACTCTGGCACATCCTAACTGTGCAGTAGTATGCTGCGTGCATCTCTGAAGAGATTTGAGTAATTTTCTCTGTTCCACCTGCACCAGGCCTTTTTCTTTCAGCACAGATGGTATATTAATGGTTATCCTGAGGTTACTTTTGTTATTCAAACATTTCCTGGATTTTTCTGTTTCCTCCACCCCTCACCAATCCATTCGTTCCAAGTTCCTTACAACAGTTTATTTTATTTTACCTCCACTTTACTCCTTCCTGCCCACAGGACTGAATATGCTTTAGCACCTTCTCTGTGGAGCTGTTAGCACACTGGGATGGGGTATTAGACAATGGGTATTTGTGAATTTTATTATGTTTGGTTACATACTTATAGTAATAGAAGTATCATACAAAGCTTTTTTGCTTCATCACTGACATCACAGTAACAATGATGTTAGTGTGCTAAATCATGCAATAGACAAACAGATTACTAGCCATTTCAGTAATGGCTGGTTAACTGAAAACATCTACAAAGGGTCTGGAGGAGCAATACATAACACTGTAAGTAAGTTCTCAGATGTTGTTTTGTTGGCAGCATAAGTGTGCTCTGCAGAGGCCTTGAATAGGTTCAGAGTAGTTCACAGCTATAAGAAAAGACTACAGCTGGATCTCTATTAGTAACTGATCACTGTGCAATTAAGCTTAACCTCCTACCAGTGATGGTCCCCCAGCGGCAACTCTCTGAACATCAAATGAAGAGATTTTGAGCTAGAGCAAATGGTTAACAGCAGGATGAGGAACAATATTTGAAGGAAAAAGATAAGAAAACCCCCAAACATTTAAGAACCCATAATCTGTTTTAAGACTTTTAAAGAACATTGCATTGGAGGGGCAGATAGTATGTCTGTCTGTCATTAGAAGAGAGGAAGTAGGTAAATGTCACTTACTGAAGTGTATAAATACGTCAGGTATGGGGCGGGGGGGGGGGGGGGGACAGCGGGGGAGAGAAACAAAAGGAGAAAAGGGGGGGAGAGAAACAGAAAGGAGAGTTCAAACTGTACGATTTTCGGTTCAAAACGTAGGAATTTTGGTTCAAAACAGAGAATTTTATAGTGAGAACTCTATTGTCTGGAAAGTTGAAATAAATTGTTAAACCACATGAAGTTTTGTGGGCCACTGATGAACAGTCTTAATGGGCTGAAGTCTCTGAAGGAAAACACTGAAGAAATTCGAGAAACAAATCATTGTGGACATAGTGACCACCTTGTTTCTGATGTAGTTTCCATAGTCTGTTGCTGGGATCCTTCCTGCTGTATTGTTACCTGGTTTAGGGCAGGATGAAAGGCTCTTTGACCTCGTATAGAAGAGAGCTGCCTGTCAGAGAGGTCCCTCTGGATGATGAATTCAGGTATTCTTGGCTAGTCTTCATTCAAATAAAGTCAACTCACATCAAAAAGCTGAGTTTCTGCTACACTCAGGTGTGTTTCATGGCATTCCATGCTCATTCTGCATTCAAAGACTAAAGAAAATAAGATTTCCTTGACAAACAGAATGGTCAAAGGATTTAATGGGTATTACTAAATAGTGGTTTCATTCAAATACCAGGTGAGGGGGAGTGAGGAGCTTCAGTTGGCCTTTGATCAGAGCTGTGCCAGAAAACTCTCTAGCCTTTTCCATTGATGACTATGGGATGTTATGACTGTGCTGGGTGCTGCTCAACAAACCACTGGCCCTCCCAGTTATGACTTGCAAGCAAAACCAATATTTTTTAAAATGAAAAACATATAATTCTTACAAGAAACAGAACAATTAGTCTGAAAAAGAATTGACACCTACGTTATTTGCTTTGAGTTTTGTGGTATCAGTGTTAGTCGATGAGGAAAACGTTCCCCTTGTCAGAGGACTGTGCTCAGGGTGCTGGGTGTGCAATCATTGTAAGCAATAGCCTAGGAACATGGTCAACATAATCCAATTTATTTCTGCTGATTGCTTGGCAAACATTTTAAAATCATTACATTCAGTGCGGCTTCGCTATGCCCGATGAACAACCTGAGGAGGGCTTGCGGGCCGGCACTGCCGACCTGGGCCGCCTTTGCAGGGCGGCGTTGTGGCCAGGGCGGCGGCAGGCGCGGGCGGCTGGAGGCAGGGCACGGGCAGGAGGGAGCTCACTGACACACTTAAAAACAAATATAAAAAAATAACCTTCCGCCTTTCTCCTGCTCCTTGAAAACGGGGTGCTGAGGGGGGAAAAAAACAACCCAAAAAAGGAGAAAGCGAGGGAAACGGTGCCTGACGAGACGGGGACCCGCTGAGGACTCTGAGGCGAAGTTTCCCGCCGGTGGGAGGTGGCGCCCCGCCCCCTCAGGCAGCCGCCGCGGGGCGGCCCGGGACCGGGCTGCGGTGCCGCGTGTCGCCTGTTCCCGTACACCCCTCACGGGCCGCGGGTCCCACGCTGGAAACCCGGCTCCAACTTTTCAGGCGCGGTGCGGCACGGCTTGGCTCGGCGCGGGGCGGGGCGGGGCGGGGGAGGCCGGGCCGCGGCCGTGGAGGGCGGGCCCGCCCGTGGCGGCGCTGCCCCGGCGCGGCGGGGGAGGACGCGCGTCGCCACTTGCCCGCTCCTTCCCCGCCGCGGTGCCGTCGCAGGCCTTGCAAGCGCCCCCTTGTCTCCCTGCGCAGGCTGCGCTGCCGAGCGGGGACGGGCATGGGTGGGGATGGAGAGGGCGCCTGGCGCTGGTGATTCAGTGCCGGGGTCGGTAGCACAGCCCGGCCCCGGCGGCAGCGGGGTGAGCGCGCGCACGTGACGCCGGCTCCGGCGCCTCGGTGCCTCCACAAACAGCCGCGCACACACACAGGCACACACACACACACACACACACACGCACGCACGCACACGCGTTGCCCTCGCCTACCTCCAGCCGCGCTCGCTCCCGCACGCTCCCTCTCGCACGCACCGCGCGAGCCGCCGCCAGGGCGAAGCTGTCGGCACACTCCGCGGCGGCAGCACCGGCGGCGGCGGCGATCGCGCAAGAGGCAAGAGTTCGCGAAGGCTGCTGCGTGCCTTCCCGAAGAGGTTTTGCGCCCAGAGGATGGCTGGCTGCGGGCTGTCGGAAGACGCTTGCTTCTCCTCCTTCTTTTACAACTACACCTCCTCCTGGGAGACCTCCTACAACCAGGTAAGCGGCGGCCGGTGCCGCGGGGCGCGCTCGCTGCCGCTGCTCCCGCCGGGCGCCTCGGGGGAGGCGGAGGTGGTGCCGGTGTGTGCGGGAAGGGTCTGGAAGTGTGCCTGTTCAGCGCGTGGGGGGCACTCGGGAAAGGAACGAGAGAAAAGGGCCTTTTCTCCGTGTGCCTTGCGGCCCCCTTCCCTCCGCCTCCACCCCTCCCGTGAGCAAGAGGAGCGGGAGGAGGGCCGAGGAGCGGGAGCCGTGCTGCGCCGAGCGCTGCGCGTTACGCGGGAGCAACTCGGAGCACCACAAGGCAACTCGAGCGAAGCGGCCCCGAGCCCCCCCTCGGCCGCGCTCGCCGCCGCCCCCGGCGCTCGGCGGGTCCCCGCTGAGGGCGGCCAGACGAGTTGGCCGAGGCGGGGGGAGCGGCGTGCGGCTGACGGGCTGGGAGCGACGGGGACTGGCTCCCGCCCGTGCCCCTCTCCCTCAGCAATGGCTGCATGTGCGTTCAGCCTCGTAATTTCGGATCCTGCCTAGGTGAAAATAGTTCGGCTTACCCGTCTCTCCTTCTGATTCCGCGCCCCCCCCCCCGTACTTAACTTTGATGACTGTGCAATGCAGAGCGCGCAGCCGGGTAACGCCGGCCCCTGCGCCCGGGTCGGTCCCTCCCGCCCGCGCCGTGGCTCGGGCCGCGGGGGGCGGCAGCGGGGCGGTGGGGGAGAGCGGGGAGAAACCAGAAATCGCGCCTCGGAGGTAGAGAGCTATTCTGGGAGCCTCTAAAGCGTCTTTAATTAAATAACTGTTGTAGTCTGCTGCCCCCGCTGCTTGTCTGGTGAAAGTCTACAGGCAACTGTCATTTATAAACTACATCGGTGTGTGTGCGTGCGTGTGGAAGGGGGTTGCTGGTGCCGGCGTGACAGGAAAAGTTGGGCAGCGGGCGGCAGCGGGCTGCGACCCGGGGGAAAGGCACCGCCGCGCTGTGGAGGCGGCGGAGACCCGCCCGCGGCCCCCCAGGCGGCCCGGGGCTCGGGGGGGGCGGGGGTCGCCTCCCGGTCCCTCCTGCGGGGAGCAGTGCCCGCTAAGCTCACGGAAGGCCCCGCAGCACCGGTGTCCAGGACACTGACATCCCCAAAGTAGCAGTCGCCAGTTTGAGGTTACCCCTCACAACGAGCGGTCGAGAAGCCGCGCCTCCGCCCTGCCTCCAGGAGTTAACGGCGCCGAGCGGCGGGGAGCGGCGCCCCGCCGGCAGCGGGGCCGGGGGTCGGGCCGTCGCGGCGGGACACCGGAGCCCTGGCGGCCGGGTGGCCCCCGGCAGCACCGAATAAATAAATACTGATCTCTGGTGGCCCGGGTGCGAGCGGGTACTTGCCGGGCCCACCTCGGAAGGCACCGCACCTCGTGCTGGGTGAAGCCGCCTGCCGAGTTTGCCGCCCCAGTCGTGGGGGGAGGCTTCCTAGCGGGGAGCGAGCCAGGCTCGCTTGCGCTGAGGAGGGGGGCGGAGGGTCCGTGCGGGGAGCAGAGGCACGTATCGAGCCCCGAGCCGCCGCTCAGTGCTCTCCCGAGCGCGCCGGAGCGCCTCTGGCGCGATGAAGTCGTCAGGTGCCGCCGGCGGCCCCGCGCCGGGAGGGGCAGGTGCGCGGGTGGCGGCCGCCGGCAGTGCGGTGCTGGCGGGGCCGGGCCGGGCAGCGGCTGGGAGCCGCCGGGGGGCCGCCCGCATTCACGGAGCCGCTCCCCAGCGGCACGGCGCGCCCGGCTGCCCGGCGGTGGCTGCGGCTCAAGTTTGTTCCGCGCTTACGGCGCGGGGTGGCTGCCCGGCCGGTGCTGCTGGGCCCGCCGCGCTCCGTGCGCACCGGCTGCACGCACCGCTGCCGGTGCGTTTGCATGAGCACAGAACGCACGTTACCCTGCGGAATACCGAGTCCGCGCAAGTAACTGGGATTTTAGAAGGGCTTATGGCTGGTATAAAAGGCAGGCTTTTTTTTTCTTTTTTTTTTTTTTTCTTTCTCTTCTTCTCCCCTCTATGAGGACTCCTTTGAAACCATCGGAGGAGGAAAATGGTTAGGAACGCAGACAATAAAATCAGGTTTAAACCAGTTCCTTTATCTAAAGTTAGTTTCATTCTGTAGCGAAACAGTTGTATGAAAGAATGGCATTGTGAAATGATAGGTTCCCTTACATTGCTTTTCAGGAGAGAAGCCCGTATCACAATGGAAGCAGGAAGAATTACTGACAAATCCAGAGTTGATCTGTACTAAATACCAATGTTGAACTGTATCTGAGGGAAAACGGGGGAGGCAATTCAGGATGCAGAAGGTCTGTTTATAGAAGGACTATATAAACTGTAGGATATATACACAAAGTTGAATTAAATATGCATGATTAGAAAAGGAGTTTGGAAGAAGGTGTAATCATTATATAGCATTACAATGGGAACAGATGAACTTGCAAGACCTTCCAGGGTAAAGATGAGAAGAATTTTTAAGATACGTATTCTTTCTGGTGCTCAAGGCTCCTTTCTATTTTCATCTTTTGCGTATTACGTTAGCATTTGCATCAGTCAAATTCACCAGCCGAGGATTAGCAGTAGATGTTAGTCTGAATATGAAATCAAAATGAATATGGGATTTTGCTGCAAATAGATTTTTCTTACAAGTTTTAACACTTAAAAAGGCAGAGTTGGCTTAAATTTGACAGTCAGCCATATTTGTGTGTTTGTTTTTACCTGAATTGCATCCAGGGGAAAAAAAAAAAAGCTTGCAAACCATTTCTTCTTGCTAAATATAGCAACGTAGCTGAAATAGAATTTGTTTTGTATACTCTGTTTAAAACAATACAGCAAACAGAAAAACTTTGAAACAAAGTGCTGAGATGAGAAGATGGGTTGACTACCGGAAAAATAGGTTTTTTATTCCTAGATCAATATGATGCACTCTCAACATCTAGTATGAGGTAAAAGGATCCCTTGTATAATATCAGTAGCGGTTCAGCCATAGCTTACTAAAAGAATCTTTTCCTGCCTTCTCAAGAATTTAATGAGAGTATAGGTAATCAAAATAAGACTTAGTAATGGAACCAGTCAGGTTAAAGAGAACAGTGATTTCTTCTAGAAGCATAAAATACTATCTGACAGTTTTGAAAGCAGAGGTAGAAGATTTGCTTTATAATGCAGGAAGGTTGAGAGATACATTTGAACTTTTATATTTTTGATGCATTATTGCAGTTCATTTTTAAGCACAAGATCATATGCGTGGTTTGTTGGTAATATTCTTGGAAGGAGCTTTTTCCATTGTATATTAAATTCCAAAGTGCATCAGAGGAAAGCTTGTATTGGAAAAATGATGCCTGGAAACTTTATGAAGTCTGTTTTGAATCAGTTTCTGAGGCAGTCTTCTAGAGAGTAAGGCTCTATATAAATAAGACTTTTTATTACTAAGGAGAACTCCGAGAAGACTGACCATTCTCCTGAAGTTTGCTGTCTTTTTTTGCAGTTATTTTAGTACAGGGACTTAAGCATTATGCTAAATTCTAGACTAGATAAACTTATAGACTTAAATCCTGACAACTATGAATTGTTGTTGCAGCAACTTACCTGCATTGTCTTGCCAATGTGTGTAAACCTGAGGCAGAGGAATATCCAGAAGATTTCCTGTTGATTCATTCTGTGATCTGCATTTTTAGACTGTCAACAAATATTCTACTTTTAGTTCTTTATTTTGTGAATATGTGTTTGCCGGAAATGTCCTGAGTGTATCCTCTGGCTTACTGAAATTCTCTTTACATCTGTTCCTTAATTAGTAGTCATGAGGAAAGAACAGCTATTTCTAAGTACTGCAAAGAGGGTATTCAGCCTTGCAAGAGCAGTAATATTCTTGGGCATAACCTGTCCATGCTGAACTGGCAGCATTATTTGTATTAATTATTTTTCACTCTCTAGTCCAGAACTGGATACGTTGTTGTGTTACTAATCTATATGGTTGGGAAATGCTTGAAAGCAATTTGAAATGTAGTCCGTGAATGAAATCCTATGATTAAGGTATACCTATCTGGATGCTTATTTTAATTTGACCTCAAGAAAATCCCTGCAGTGTAGAAGTAACATGAGAGTATGCTGCCTGATCATGGCCATTGTTTCAGAGATTTTTTTTTTTTTTTTCCTCCCTGCAACACTCAGCTGAGGTCTTGTTACCTGGCATCATCTCTTTGTCCTGTGTTTTCAAACATGGCAGTACATTCATGGTATTCTGTGGATATAAGCATGTCGGTGAAAGATTAAGCTAAGAGCCAACTTTGTGGCTTGGCTCTTTGTCTTTATGTATGCCCCAGGGACAGAAGTACCCCAATGCAGTCAGAGCTTTCTGCCAGTATTTTTGGGGAGCTGGACTGTGTAGTATATTGCTTCTACGCATCTTCCTCTTCTAACTAGAGTAAGTCCAATGGCCGTTTCAGTTTGGCCCACAGCCGGTGAGACTTTTTAACTTATTTTTGTTCCCATCACTTCTGGATATTTTTTGTTGTTGGTTTTTTAGTTATTTGAATAGTAGAACTTGGAGTCTCTGCAGGTTTGGAAATATGCTGGATGAGTTTGTGTTAATGCACTGCACATGTATAGCATTTACTAAGTATGTGTGTGAGAATGTTGAATGAGAGACCCTATAGCGATCTGCACAAGATTGGGCAGTGCACTTCATGATTTTTGTAGACTTTTTTTTTTTTTAATGGAAAAAGACTCGGTTGGTTGTTCTACATTATTTGGCTGTGAAAACCATTGGAATAAAACCATTATTCAGCTTCAGCTATATTTTAACAAAGCTTGTGACATCTCTGAAAATTAAAAGGACACTGTCAATACTAAATTAGTTGAGAAAAAACATCAATCCTGGTTTAGTATTAACATAAAATACTTGGTAATTAAAAAACCCCAGTTAATCCTGGATTTGAATCTTTCCTGACTTTTCTATACTCAAGGGGTATTGTATGCTGGCACACAAAGCTGTGAAAATGGAACATAGCAAAAATGAAAGTGAAACTGAAGAGACCTCTTTTCTTAGCATCCCAGCAAGAGATACACAGAAGGATAATGAGGAGGATGTAGTTTAATAAAATAGGTAATAGACTAAAAAAAAGTTAAACATGATTCTCTTTCTTTCAGAGATTAATATTGTATTTGATCATTCAACACAGTAACTTTGAGAAGTGTTTTCTGATGACAGTCTCATGTGGCAAAAAAAGCACAGTTTAAACTGGGTACACACCATCTCCTCGTGCCCCAGGGCAAAACAGCTAAATAGTGGTACAGTAGAGCACAGTAAGTGTGAATTTAAATCGCATGCAGAAAATGGGCAAGATGTTATTTTTGTGTCTTAGTTTAGAAGAAAAGTCCATGTGTAAGTTGTAAGTTACAGTTATGGCTGCGATGAACTAAGGCATTTTAGTGCTTTATACATAAGACGGGATTTTCAAAAATACAGTTGTGTTCAGGCAAAAATGTCAGTAGTTCTAGCAATGTGTTCTGTAGGAAGAGGGCAGGGAGTTCTTAGCTGGTCAAATGTTCATGTGGTCTAAGCAGAAATGTAAAAGTGCAGGGTTTGCATTGGAATGAGAATGGGGTCATCCACCCTTTGTACTCATCATCAGGGAAGCAGAACCTTCTTCCAGAGAGACCATAGGAAATCAATGAGTACACTTTGCTAGTGTAGAGATAAATGTGTACTGCAGAAGGGTATTAAATATAAAAGGGCAGCAGTAAAATGATTTACTACATGAAGCAGTGGAACTTTCTGTTGGTCACCTAAAAGGCAATTTTCAATTTTTGATTACATAATTGTATTTTTTTAATACTAATAACTGAAAAAAGCTGGCAAATCTGCTATTTTACAGGGATTTGAGGTACATAATGTAAGCTAGGAGAGGCTTGTTTACAAATGGCAGTTTATTTACAAATATATGCATGTTAAAAAAATCTGGCATTTATCATTTAGATTATTATAATCTGATCTAATTTACCAAAAGTTAATGGTCTTTTAAATGTTTTTTCCTGAGGCAGTGTGGATGCTTGCGATCCAGTTTGTCTCGCCATGACCAGAAGGTATCACTGAGGGATACCAGCACAACGGATGCACGTAGGAGAGAACCTGACGTACATTTAGGTGTAGAGGCTTAATGAAACGTGGAAGAGCAGGTGCACAGTCCTAATGTGTCGTGGTTTTTTCATTTCCTCTGATGTGTCTGTTTGCTGTGCGAGCATATCTCCTTGTACATTTAAAACCTATAGGACTGTAAAATTGCTAAAAAGGACAGAAACCCAGTAATTTTACAGCGTTTTTTTTTCTTAGACTGTGTTGTCTATAAGTGGCAATTGAGATTCCTCTTCTGCTAAGTAGTCGTGTGTTACTGTCTCTACTCCAAAGGTAAAATTAAGGTGAAGAGAGATTAGTAGCCGAGTGACCCTTGCGCTGGATGTAGCACTTGTGACACTGTGGTCCTAATTTTGGAAGGAGAAATTGGGCACTCCTGGTTTCATATGAATTCACTGGGACCTGAAATGATGTGTCTACACTAGCACTTTTCTTGGGAGCAGGAGCATGCCGCATTCATCCTGACTCTGCTGGGCTTTGGTTAGCGTTGTAGATTGGATTTGTTGCAAACAAACGGAATTCCTTTTGGATAGCACTGAACTGGGAGATGTGTTCCAGGAATACCCTTAGTGCATTTGAGCTACAAATAGGCATTCAACTGATGAGATGAGACCAGAGCTAGGATGAAGTTAAATAATCAAACAAAGTGCACCTTAAAGTGCGTGGTACAGAGGGTATAGTGTAGATGTCAGGTCCTCAGCGTCAGCTGTCTGGCTTTTCTGGTCTTACATTTAGTTCTGTATTGCTTGCTTGTGTATTGTAGACAGCCTCTGCACGTAGTTGAGTTTACCTAGCAGAGAGCGCATGAAAGCCTGTATTTGAGAAGCTGGTTGGAGACTCCTGGGTAGAACGGTCACCTGACATACATCCTTGTTTTGCAATCATAGGACCATTATTCTTTCCCTCAAAAGGGGTTAGTTTGTGTTGGCATGAGGAGAAAAGGTTTGTTTGATCACTTGTAATATAACACATGAGTGAGTAAGAGGCACTGGTACTTTGGCTCACAAAAGCCCTCCACATTTTTAACCCATTTTATTATTTGCAAGAGCAATTTAGTTCCTAATGTTAACAATGAGTGATTATGATTCTGTACTTCCGTTTACAGCATAAATTAGCATTTTGTTTTCCATTACAGCTTTTGAATGAGGAATTATAATGTATAATTTGCTGCAAATAGATGTTATCATCTCTTTGGATGTGAACAACGACATAAACTTGAGGAAATGATAAAAATGGAATCAATTACTTCTCAAATGGAAGCAGTTTACAAACCTTCACATACAAAATGGCAATAGTAGCTGGTTATTGTAACAAATAATTAGTTTTTTTTAAAACAACATTTATTGAATTCCATTGACAATTTAGTAATTGTTTATAGAATATTTAACCGTCCCCCTCACAAAATATGTGCCACATAATATATGCATTTTTTAAAGCTGCAGATTGCCTCTGTAGTCCTTGTCTGAAGCTTTACTCATGTATATTCACCTGTATAAATGTTCCAGAAGGGGGGCACTGAGCTACAAATCACGCTGATGATGACGATGATTAGAGAGCTTCACAGTATTCTGGAATTAGTAGATCAAGACTGAAATTGTAGAGGAGAGAAGAATGAAAAGTATGTGGTTTAGGCTGTATCCGAAGCCTGCTGAAGGTGGTGTGAATTCTTCTGACACTTTTGAACTTGTGATTAAACTGATGAACCTGTGGTCCTGGTTATTAGAAGGATACAGAAGAGGAAGGGACATTATTACAGTTTCTTGAATGAGTGAGTGCTGTAAGTCTGTACTGGAGGGGGGAGGTAATATCTTGTGCTTTAATGAGTTTACTAGTTTAAATTTCACAAAACAAGTTTTCACTGTCAGTTGCTATGGTATGTTTCTGTGTTATACAGTTATTCATGCTTGGAAAAATACCAGTCCACAGCCAAAACGAATGTGAGAAACAGTCCAGAATCCTACTCATTTTCTTCCCCTTGCAGAACTTGCTTCATATCACTAAAGGACATAATCCAAGCAACATATCCAACCCCTTCCTTTCAAGGAGTCTGTCTGAATTCTGATGATTTTCTACATACTGGTTTGCATGTATGTTTATTTCTGATCCCCTAAAGCTTTGACCGTAAAGCCACCACCTATATCACCTCCTGTCAACCTGAATTCAGCCTTTTTCTCAGTCTTCCCTGGTAATCCCATTGCATCCATTGATTCTTGGTTGCCCCCACCTTCTGTCCCCACCAAATCAAAGCCCATACTTTGCCTCATTTAGGGCTTTTGACTTTAAATTTCTTGTTGTCCTTTTAAAATCTTTGCATAATTTATCTTTTCTGTTTCCTGTTTTTGCACCATCTCTTTCTGTTTACAACAGATGCTAGATTTGATGCTTTCTGGGTTGCTTCTCCGGACCAGCACTTGTTTGCTATCCCCGTACTTTTGCCTTTTACTTGGTGAAAACATGAACCCATGTGGAAAGATCATGTAAGCTTTCTTCTCCCGGTCTCTTGAAACCACTTGTTGCCTAATTATTAAAAATTGATAAACTCACTTGTGTCTGGAAGACCATGGAACAAGCTGACCAAAACCCAGTCGTCACCCTGAATGTTGCATTTCACTGTATTTGTCTGTTACTTTTTACTCTAGGTTGGTATCTGCTGCTATACGTTGATCTGTCTGTAGGTCAGATAGTAACTTTTTATTCTTCTAATAATGAAAAAAATATAATGATATCTTTTCTTATTTGCTCCACTAACAAACATTACAAGTCAGGTAATAAAGAGGGGAAAAAATGATAGAATGGGAATAGCATATCTAGCAATTCAGCGTGCTGTATTCAGCCTTAGTCGTCTTTTGAGACCATGGAACCAGTTGCTTAGGATGGAACTTTCTTGTAATTTTATTTTTGAGTCAGCTCTTCATTGTGGAAATTCACTTGTTTTCTCATTTTGACTAAAAGTCTTGTTTGTTTGGCTATTTTACTTTCTGAACAAACTGTCTTGGACTGTGACAGGAGGTGAATGTTGTATGAATATGAGTCTATTTGCGATGAGGATTTTTGAAGCTTAAAATGGGCGTCTGTTTGTAGTAATTATTCCTGAAGGGTTGCTGGAACTTGGTTTTAGAAATGTTTCTGTGGCTTCATAAAACATATCCACAGTCGTCATGTGGTCCCTGGGCTGAGCAATTCACAATGTCAGAGGTGTATTTGGATTGCAAAAACTCAGTCTAAGGAGGTAACTCACTTCAGATGCTTGTTTTCAAGGTGTTTTTTTTTTTCTGAAGTCCAACAGTATATTGTGACTTGATGTATCTGGTAAACTTTTGTCTTTTTATTCATGAAGCTTCTTACTATATTTTGTCTGCTGTCTCTATATGCTCATAGTTTGCTTAGGCCTGGATCCAACAGACCACTTAATTGCTCAACTGTAAACACTTGAAGTCAAGGGAGCTACTTACAATTTTAAAATGAGTGTGTGGTGTGCTGGATTGGGGCCTTAGACAGCTATATCTTAAGGACAGGGAACTTTTCTTTCCTTTTTGTTTGTCAAGTACTTCCCATACTTCAGTACATTAGGAATATTGATGGTAATTATGGCAGTGGGAGCAAGAAAGCAATGAGGAGATCAAGGAAACTTGGTAATGTTTACAGTATTGTTCATTGGCAGTTCAGTGTCTTTCTTTGTTAAATGGATTTCCAAATAGAAGATGATTCCTCTTCTCCGAAGCAAAAAGCCTTGTGATGAAATGAATAGGTAGTGCGTTAAAATGCAAAATTACGTGCAGTGACAGAAAGCCATGCATGAAAGATACTTAAGGACAGGAAACTCCTTTTGGATCATAAGCAAGGTTTAAAAAAAGAAAAAAAAAAAGATGGCTGAAAACATGCAATGGTAAAAAAAGAAAGATTGTAAGTAGGACATGCACACACTTAAATATTTAAGCCATGTGAAACAATGAGTAAATGAACTACTGACCAAATAAATTAACACAACAAAGGTAAGGTTGCACTTCTAGCCTTTTTTATTTTCATCCAAAAGACTGTTAATTGCTGGAGGATTAAAATAATTCATATTCAAGGATAGAAAGTGATAAGTGTGCAGCTTGGATGCTCCAGCTATACAAGAAACCGTGAAAGGAATACTTTTCTCTTGGTGTGATGTCAAAGCCAAAAGAAAGGGGGGGGGGGGGGGGGGGCAGGAAAGGAGGGGGTTGTGGCTCTTTGATGTCACTTTCAGAATAAAAATAATGCTGTAAAAGAAATAGCATAATCTTTTTCTATTTATCTAAGTCCTTTTTTTTCTGAAGACTTAGGGCAGCATTGTTAATTGATTTTTCTGACACTCATAATAACAGTTGTATTAAAATAATTTACAAAGGATTTTTTTTTTCCAGAAGCTGAGCCCTGCAGAATCTGGTGTAGAAAAGTGGGTAGAGAGTGGATTATTGTACATCACTGTTCTCACATAATTATAATCTGCTTGATCGGTAAAATGCGTGTTGTGCTTTTGCATTGTCCGTTTTCAACCAGTGGTGTCTTTCCAATAAGATTTGCTGGTTTAGTAGTAATAGCATCAGGGTTTCTCATGCCCTTTCAGTGTAAATAAAGGTTGTCCTAACAGCTGCTGAGATTGTGCTGGCATAGTAGCTGTCTTTGCTGGAGCGCCAGGTTTTGGCTAGAGTATTTTAACACACTGGAGCTTTTCTTTGGTTACCAATGGTTGAATCATTTCCAGCTGTGAAAACAGATGTGTGGCTTTTTTGGGAAATAAAGTTAATTAAGGGAGGTTTATGAATTGGTTCTTTTTTTTTCTTTTTTAATATGGGGTTACAGGATGCCTTTATAAAATAAATTTTTTTATGAGCATGAAGTTGAACAGATTATCAACACACACAGCATTATAAGGAAAATTTTGGGCATACCCATGGCAAAAAGAGCCTCCCTATTGCCTCATTACTTCCTAAAACCATGTTAAAAATGAAAAGAAGAAATACGTACTCTTAACTGGATAACTAATAAAGTTGAGACAAAACTGGCAAACAAAATGACTAGTTTATCAGTGCATATTGTGTATTAATATTGCTATTTGGCCGTTCTGTAAGGCAGCTTACAGTCTTTTCAGATCTGTATGGGCCAATACTTCACACATCTCATCAATTTTTTATTTTTTTTCATCTTTGACTTTTGTCTTTGAAAGGAATTCTCTCGGTGAAAACTCTGGGAAATATTTGCCGTGTTTCAGCAGACATTCTTTTCCCTTTTGTGTTTAGCACAGTGATTTGTACCTTTAACACTGATGTCTGTCTGTTTTCAAGTCTGCTGGTAGACACAACAGTTATGGAAAAGGCAACTTTTTGTGTGAAGAAACTATTTTAGTTTCCTGGGGTTATTTTACTCTTTCTATTCTTGATTCTTATATAAAATAAAAGGAGAAGGATGAAAAAATCAACAGCAGCAACTTGTCTAATTTTTGTTACTTTTGTTTCAAATAAGTATCACATGAAATGGAAGGCTATTCATTAGAGCATCCTGAAAGAAGGATGATGTTCCTTGTGCACACTGTGGGTATGCTAGGGCTGTGCAGTGTGTTGCATGCTAAAACCCTAGATGTACAGAAGTGTCTGCAGAATTATCACTAAACCTTCATGTCTAAATGGACTATAAAATCACTTAGCAGATTCAACTTAGAATTCTAAGAGTACTGCAACTGTAAGCTAGTAAACTGTAAGTTTACAGATGTAAACAGAAAAAGATTGTTTATGCATATATTTTGCAGTTTTTTCCCCATGTGAAAAAATGAGTATTTGGAATAATCACAGGAAGACTATTATATAAAAAAAAACAACCCACACTTGTGGAGATCACAAATGTATGTATCCATGAAACGACTGAACTTTTCTTCTCCTATGAGTAGATTGAACTATCCTGTCAACTGTAGGACATACTTGGTACTTTGAATGCATTCCCTCTTAGAGAGCCTCAATGAAAAGCTTTGCATGTTTGGAAGAAGATGTTGCCTATCTGGGATTTGCAGAGAATGAAGAGATGATGTACTTCTCCTGTTTTAAAAGCACAGGAAGCTGGGCAGTGGTTTTGGGTGTCTTCTGTAAGGGGCATTGCCCCCTGCTTAAGCAGCATGACTGTCTGCCTTTGGATTAGTAGTTGCCCAGGATGAAGAATGGATGTGGCAGTGCTGCCTGTAGTGCAAGTTTCCAAGGCCTTGCCATATTAGGTTCCTATTTTTGCATATTATTTTGTCAGATATTAACACTATGTACTGGTTTTTGCCCCAGTTGCATGTCTCAAGTGAGGATTTTTTTTTTAATGCAAATATCAGTAAATGTGATTTTGCTGTCTTCAGGGATGTTATTAGATTAAAAAAATGAAAATTTTCATACTATGGTATATAATTAAATCTTTTCACCAGGGAAGGCAGTATAAAGTGTAGATCCTTTTTTTTTTAATAGAAGATTTGTTGTTTAGGGGGTTTTGTGGTTTTGTTCTTTTTAGTGAAGAATTACAAAGTATAAGACAAAAAGCAAACAAAAGAATAAAAGGGCTGGCATATTGAGAAATATTTTAGAAAAATATTAATTGTTTTGTAGTTTAGAAGATGTAAAGCAAAGTGGCAGCAAAAGTCAGAGCTGTATTTGATTAGAAATCAAAAGGTTATTAATAGTGCTGATTACTTAAGCTTAGTTATGTCTACTCTAGTATTACTCATATTTGTTTGCAACACTAATCAAGCTCACTGTAAGCCCTTATCTTTGACCAGCCAGAAGAAATCATAAAAGGAAATAATTGTTTAGTGAGAAAGACTTTGATAATAGCATGGCTCTTGTGTGGGAGACAAGGAGATAACGTTGTCTGAATGAAAAGATACAACCAAGGTAGCTAAGGTGATAAATTCCTTAGTTGTCCTGAGCAGTAAAATATACAGCAAATTAAAGATGACTTTTCAGGAATTATCTTAAGAACTGATGGTATTTGTAATTTTGTGATTTCTATGTTTCACATTTGCATGTGTAGAAGAAAGAGAGAAGATTTGGTTTTGAGAATAATATGATTTTGTAAAGCCACAGTGTGAGCCACAGAGTTTGACCAGGTGATTCAGCCATTACTGATTATCCAGTTACCTCTTGAAAACTGTGGTTAGTGTTTGACTTCTATTTGACAAAAATGCTTTCCAAAATTTAAGTATTTATTTGAAGGAAGGCATCAAGTATCCAGTAAAGCTTTTGATACTTCCTGCAGTGGTTAATCATTCTCATTCTTTACATTCTTTAGGAAGCCCTGTTTTTCATTAGAGTTGTTCAAAATTAATTTTCTAGGCAGAGGTTCCCTATATGACTTGACCTGGTAGGTTTGGAAGCCCTTCAGTATCTTTTTGTTTCTCCCTCAGAAAAACACTTTTACTCAAAACACTGCTGTGTCTTCTTTTTGTTAAACTGATCAGAGTGACCTCTTTAAGACTCTTACTGGAGGACATTTTTTGCAGACTTCAAGTACATTTGCATGATTTTCTGTTTTCCTTCCCATTTTTTGGTGTCTCTTCAGGAAAAATCAGATGCCGGAAGCATGAGACAGTGTTTCGCTATTTGTCTCTCCAGTGCTCTCAGTACTACAGAGAAGAATTCACTTACCTGCTTCTCTTCTTTATATTCAAGGTTCAAATCAATTCTTCTTAGCTGCAGTTTCACGATGAGAGTTCACATGGTGTAACCTGTGCATTTCAATACCTGCTGTCTTAACCAAGTCATGATTATCCAGGATATGGTCTACTGTTCTGTATGCACATTAAATTTTCTGTTCATTCATCTGCACCTTAGTACTTTGTTTTATCCAAACATACTTCATTAAATGAGCCTCCTTCATCTTTGTGACTTCTGCCAATCTTACTTCTGTCTACTAACTTTATCATCATTTTATCTGATTAAATGCTGATTAGTGTAAAGCCTGGCACCAATCCTTGCTAAAACTCAGGAGAAACATCTATGCTAATTCCTTATTGTATTTTGTAATATCTCCCCTTTTAATGCACTTAATGTGCTTTTCTGTAGTATCTTCTTAATTTTGTGATCTGGAAGTCATGCTGTAATAAATCAGCTGCCTTGCAGAAAGTCTTCTACAGATGTGTAATTACTGAACAATTGGTGTCATCATATATTTGAGTTAAAATTACTGGGTATTTTTAGTGATGAGATGCCAGTCTACTAGTTAAGTTATACGTGCATGTAGCAATATGTTACTTAATATACCTTTCTTGGGAGGAGCAGGAACTTTTACATTCATAGTGTGTAAATGAGCATTTTTTAATAACTTTGGATCTGTAGAGACTGTACCTGTGTTTTCACATGGTTACACTTTTAGTGCCTGCACCAAAGAGACAGTAATAAAAGTATTATGTGGGAGGAATACTTTATGCATGATGCATAATATTAATGTGTCTGTGTGTCAGCAAGTTGTATGCCCCATGTAGCTTTAAAATACTTCCATCTTTTTCTAGATAGTACATTTCTAGTTATTCAAGTCCTCAGAATTGGTCTAGACAAGGGACACCCTCCCACCCTGCCACAAAATAAAGCTTTAGAATATTCTTGGCCCCTTAGTTCAACACAAAAAGAAGAGGGGGGGAAAAAAAAAAAAGAAGAAATATACTAACTTCTGATCCAATTTTGAGAAGTCAGTTTATGTCAGGGCTGAATTTATTACTGTATATCTGAAAATGAACTGGATGCATTAGTTCTCTGATACGCAGTAGTTCATTCTCTTCAAACTCTTTCAGCCAGGACTGCTTCTGAAAGAGATGGCCTTGGTGGCCCCATCTCCCATCTCGCCTCCTGCGTTTATGCTGGTGCAAGTGTTCCATGTTGAAGTTCATTCACCTCTTGCACATGGCTCACCTTATAGCTACACAGACGTTGGCCGTGGCACAAAGGAGGAGCAGCACAGGCTCAAGAGCAAGCAAGCAAGAAAAAGGCAAATCCATGTATTTTAGCATCAGTCATGGCCCATAGTGGTTTCAGTGTGGTGTAAGTCGGCGGTCAGATCTGCTAAGGCAGTTACTGTGCCAGTCACTGGCTGTTACTGCCCCATTGTGTTAGTGTGGCCTTTGTGACAGCAGGCCCTTCATCTGAATTTGCAAGCTTAACTAACTGCACATGCAATTTCTCCCTAACCTGGTTCTTTCAAAATGACCTGAATTAATATGAATGTCGAAAAAATTCTACTCTTAGGAATCTTAACTACAAGCAAACCTGCCTTTATTTTGAAAGCATGGGTACAGTACGGTACGGTACTGATGTGCTGTCATGCTGGGTGATCATCAGGAAGTGATGGTGAGCAACTAGAGGTCTGTAGGGCTGGTAGCCTGGGTCAGCTGCAGCCTCAAGAGACTGAATTCAGCCTACATTTGCTGTAAAAGCACTAAATAGGGAGAGGTACTAAGTGAGTAAGAATTAAGTGCCTTTTCTAGGGAAGATTTGAGGTGAAAACAGTGGGAGCTACTGATTTTCAGTAGGTCTGGATTTTTCCTCACTGAAGAGCTGTAGATAAACGAATGCACTTTTCTGTAGGTGTGTATTGAGGCTGTGATTTTTATTCCCCCCTGTCCCCCCCCTGTCCCCTTCAAGGAAGCAATGATTTTGAGTGTTCAGGTTTTTGACGGTAAGCCTCAGACATCTTAAATAGGGCTGACTTTCAGTGGCTAATTGTTTAGCATTTACTGAAGTTTTGGGCTTTTTGAGCAACTGAATCTGAAACAACAAGAATCAATGTCTCTTGACATGTGTATCTCTATAGCATTTAGTGCATGAAGACAGCCTGCAACCGTATCGCGGGGAAAGCTGTATGGAAACCTTTCTTGGCTGGATTATGCAGAGAACTACCAGTAGTCACAGAAATTGATTACTGTAACTGATGTGTCTCTTTTTAATAACACATTCTTACGATGTTTGTTAATCACAGGCAGGACTTTGAAGGCCTGTTGTATAAGTTTTTAAAAATAAGCCTAGCATGCTCAGTCTTTTATGTAGTTCCACAGTGCAGGGCACTGAACTCCATGCAGACTCTTGAGCTTTAATGCCCGTGTGTTCCCCTAGGAAAAAAAAAAAAAAAGATTTGATGATGTGTATTTTGCTTGCAGATTTTTCTAAGCTGAAATTGAAGACTGGAACAGGCCTGTCCTGATATCTGTGCTAAACCTGTGTGAGATAAAGCACAGCCTGAAGTAATTCCCTGCAAACTTGCAGCGACCACCGAGAGTTTTGGTTTGGCAGTGACGACTGTATTTAGAGCTGAGTCCAGGGGAATTAGGGTGACATTTGTCAAAGGTGCTGAGTCTTATTTTTTGAAGGCACATAGGTGTGAGAAGCAAGGTGCCTTTCAGTAAGACTTCAGGTAAGCTCTTCTAAAATATGTAGTGCTGTGTAGGAATTTTTGAGGCAGTTTGAAATTAACTAGCTCAGATAACAAAGGCAACAGAACTAGGTGGCACTTCAGTCTTCTAGTGGACTAGTTACTACAGGTAGGCAAGCATGTCAGTGTAGGAATTTTTGAGGCAGTTTGAAATTAACTAGCTCAGATAACAAAGGCAACAGAACTAGGTGGCACTTCAGTCTTCTAGTGGACTAGTTACTACAGGTAGGCAAGCATGTCAGCGTATCTTCCATTTTGTCTGCTATCCAGATGGATATCTCTGTTCAGCACTGTACTTCCTATGTAGTGTATGTGTACTTTTAAACTGATTGAGTAGCAGCACGAAATGAGGGGGATTCTGAAAATTTTATTCTTAGGAGAAGGCTTAAGAAGTCTCTGTCACAAAAGATTTAAAGCTGGTGTCTGAAATTCAGGTTGAAAAGTTTAGGAATTGCATTATGTGAAGGGAAAAGGGTTGTTCATAGGTGTGGGTTTTGGGTTGTTTTGTTTTTGTTGTTGCTGTTGTTTTTTTAAAATCTAACTTAAAATCAAAAAATAAGTACACATTGAAATACCTAATTTTATATTAACTTAGATGTATTTGTCTGTCAGAAAACCCTACTGTCAAGCAGTAAAAATTCCATCCACGTAACATTTTCTAGAATAAGTTTTATATATATCTGCTTTAATGAAATTCTTAATGTAAGAGGTGTGACTGCTTTTGTAGTGCAAAGTTTCAAATGAGCAAAAAGTGCTTAATACTCTGAAACAGAAGAGGTATGCATCATAAAAGCATCTAACTCAAAGTTAACTCAGTGTAGCAAAACATGATTAAAACTGAGTAATTTATAGCCAGTTGTGTGGCAGGAGAGAAAGTGCAGAAATTTCCATGTTTAAAAATGAAATTCTAATGATAATTTTAAGCATTGTCCTGCTGTTTCTGTATTTAATGTTCTCCCCAGCATCTTCCTGTTAAGGAGCAGCACAATGTGACGTTTAGTATGTGCTTAATCTCTCTTTTGTTTTTAAACAGATCTTCAACTGGTAGCAGCTTTAAGAATTATGTGAGTAGAATTGTAGAAATAAAAGCAAATGAGAGAAGACAATGCAATAATCCTTTATACTTATATATCAGTTTTCTGTCATTTGGAAACTCAAGGGCTCTTGCTTTTGGTTGCCAAATGTTAGTCTGATCGCTTTCAAGGTGAAGCTGTACTATGCTGCTTTGAACTGATACTGCATGATTAAGGTAGTAAGTAAGTGCCACTTAATTGAAACAGGCCTGATCAGAAGACATTCCAGGTAACTGATTTAAGCCAAACAATACTTAATTGCAGTGACTGTTGCTTAATGGGGATGGTAATTATGTGCATTGGGGATATCTTCAAATGATTCATTGGTGGTTGGGTCTTTTGTGTTGCCCTCACTGTTGGCTCTTTTTCCTGTTATTCAAAACAGCTTTCAGTGTCTTCATAAATAGCCATGATTCATTCAGAAAGCAGATAAACATTGGCCATGGTTGGCTTTTAAGAATTCTGTGTCAGAGGTTTAAAATCAGCTTGCTTAAAATCGTGATGCCTCTAATGATTTTAGAGGACCTTTTTATTTGTTTTCAGGATTTTGAACTGTTGGGTTTGCTTTTTCACTTTGCTGTGCGATCAGGAATGTTAGAAATTGAAATAAGAAAAGACAAGTCACATAATTTCTTGGCTTCTGGATCAGGGCAGGCTCTAACATGAGACTAATGAAATCATAGAAGTTGATATGTTCTCTGCCCTTGGCAAATCATTGACTTGGTTTAGCTCTGTCGTATTTTCTTCCCAGGATTGCCTGTTCTTCATGAACCTACCCGATTTGTTACAAAATACACTTCACAACTGAGGAACCCCACTTTGTAATTAAGACTGGCCAAAGATAAAGCTGAGCCCTTTGCTCACTTTTCCTAAAACTTTGGCCTGCAAATGCGTGCTTGCACCTTCACAATTTACCCTCGCTCTGCTTACCTTCTCTGCTGCTTTATCATATCATCAGTACGGGATGCTGAAGTTTTCAGCTTCAGTTGCTTTATGTCCACTTTTTCCATACACATTTTCACACTTTTACACTGTCTTTTTTGGGGAGACCCCCTTTTAAATAGGTGTATATATGAAGTATTGTGGACAGATGGAGTGTTTTCTGAGTTAACCTGGCAGACAGGAGTTTGCTCCTGATGCTAATATTACAATTTGGTTTTAATTCAAGGTATCTCATGCTTCCATATTTTTCAGTTTTCTCTCTTGTTTACAGAGTGAACGTGTTGGATTAATGTAAGTAAATGTGTTTCAGTTTAAAAGACTTAAAAAAATTTAGTTTATTATTTCCAGAGTAGCTTGTGCTTTTATGTTCTTTTTCCTCCTCTTAGTACATCTAGCACTTGACATGTACGTAGATTTTGATAATGGCTCCTGCAAGAAGTGATTTTCAATGACAGGAACATGTTTAAGACATTTTCATTATTTAAAAAGCAGACATGTTTCTCCATCAGCAAATCCACTGCAAATGTGAAAGCAGGACAGTATTTTTATCATGATCCTCAAAACCAGACTGTATCACCTTTTTCAAAAATGAAAGGACGCTCCAGGGTTTGTAGGTTTACACTTCCTCCTGTTCCTCCATTTCTCATTATCTCTTCCCTTTAGGAATATTTACGAAGGAAATTTAGAGTGACACATACAAAAGGTGGCTCAGGAGATTGGTTGGCAAAACCAGAACTATACATCTCCAGAGTGCCAAAGTTGTCTCTGTTGACTCCGTCTGCAAGCAGTCTACATATTGCATCGTATCTCTTTATTATCTGTTTAAATCAGTTGAGACTATTTAATGCCATTCACTTTGTATGAAAAAGTATTAGAAATAAGAAGCATTATCTGCATTTTCCATGTAGATGTTTATGAGGAAGTTGAGAAGCTCTCAGGTACTGTCTAGACTACCTAATTCATTAGTCAGTGCTTCACAGAGGGGATAGTTAATAACTGGGTGGTGGTTTGGTTTTTTTTTTCGTCTGCATGTTTAAAATGGTAGAAAGCATTTTCAAAATGTCTCTTAATTTTGGTGCTTTTATTATGCTTCCACCCCACCTTGAGATTCATTAAAGGGCTTGATTTGCAGTGGGCAGAGATGTGGTACTTTCAAAAAGTCTAGGCTTCTTTGAAGTGTCTAAAGGTTGGTTCCATTTACCTTTAGAAATAAAAACTTAAACAAAATAATTTAAAATACACTTGCAAGACCACTTAGCTCAGTAAATTTGGTATTTTTGAAGCCTATTAGTGAGATCTAGACCCTTGTTTGGCTGGGTGTTGTACTTACTAATGTAATATCTTTTAAGTCAACGACCTATGTTAAAAATTCCTGAACAAGTAAATTAATAAATAAAAAATCATAAATCTAACATTGCCCATTTAGTAGTCAATTATTCTTGTTCTCTGATGTATAGAGAAGTACACGTTTTTATCACAGCATGACGTAGACTTCAGTGCAACATAAATGCAATTCTTTCATCAGTGATTTCCACATATATACACAAATCTTGAAGTAAAAAAAATCATAAACATAGTTGAGTTAAATCTGTTGACCAGTCTGTAGAACATACCTACTTTTTTGTGAGTAGGTGGTTTTACAGTTTTTCCATTAAATGCTGTGCTAAATATTTTTTTGAAGGAGAGCAGTAATTTTAAATATTTTGAGTAAAATTAGCAATAATTACAATGTTTTCCATTCAGTAACATCTTTTAAAATAAAGGTCACAGTTATTAGAGAGTTAAAAAGGAAAATCGTTTATTTTAAGGTAGCAGAACTAGTAGATAGTTTGCAATGAGTTTCAGATTTCGTGGTTAGGACCGAGTACAGTTGATGTAGATGAGGTGGTTGACTTCTGCTGAGGACCTACCCCACTGCATGTACTGAGAATTAGAGTTCCTTCACTTGTGGGTGCATAGTGGAGCTATTTGAATGAAATACCGCACATTTTTTTTTAAAAAGTTTTTCAGACTCTAAATCAAAATCTGTTCCTTATTGGTTGGAATGTATCTGTTGAGACTGGAAGTTACCTGGCTCGGCCTTACAGGTGTGGCTTCTTGTGCAGGGACAAGAGAGAAATGTTGCAAGGATGCCTGCCATCGCACAAAACTGTGTAACGAGATGTGGTCCCATAGGAAATGCTTTCTTTGCCTAGCTGTCACTATCTGTAGAGGGTCCTCTTGCCTCTCACCCAAAAGGAGGGTGCTTCCACTTCCAGCTTCTTATCTTCCTCCTACAGCTGGAGATTTGATTACTGAAGTGGTGATGTGGGGGAATGCTGGCAGCCGTGGCTACAGGTCACTGGGGCTGGAGCAGAGGTGCTGTTTTGATCACCGTGCTCTCTCTCTTGTCTGTTGATGCAGATGAGAGCACAAGGTTTCTCACTTGCGCTGTTGCTGATGCGGTTGTTCAGGGATCTGAAACCTTTCAGTTTTTCATAGCCTTCATAACATTTCTGTTTTTATCCTCCCTTGACATCTCACAGTTCAGAAAGAAACAGTAGGTGCCCAGAGGACCTTGCAGCATGACTGGTAAGTGCATGATTTGTGTAGTACTACTGCAGAGCTAGGAGGTGGAAGAAGAAAGTGAGTTACCATGACTTGCTCGTTGAGACCTCTTAACTCAGAGGGGAGGTAACTGCCTATCTTCATGGTGGGGGAGGGGGAAGAGCAATTTAATAGGCTTTCTATGTTGGTTTAGCTTTTTTACTGTGGTAATTGTAGCCGAAGAGAGTCTTTTGAAAGCCATGTTACTTGAGAGAAGATTAGTGCCCTCATGAAACACTAGTAAGGATGTAAGAAAAGACATGGAGGGCCATGTGGAAAAAACAGACAAGTGGGCCATCTGTAATATTAGAGACACTACTACTAGATGCTGGTACTGCTTCTAAAGTCATAAATTGATAATGCTATTAGTGTCAGATGCCAGAACTGCTGCTGGTGTCCAACAGCAGGAGTGATTTTCCCACAGAGAGAGTGAGTCCTGCTGTCCCTGTGGAGAGAAGGGTATTAAAAACATGGAGATGGGTGAATTATGTTTTGGGGTTTTTTTGGGTTTTTTTTGAAAATACTGAAATACATCTTATACAATGCCTGCATTGTTGCATTTCAGATAGGTTTAGATATGTAACCTAGAGCAAAATAGGAGAGTGTATAGGACTGGTTTGTGTTAAGCACTAAGATGGTATGCAGAAGGGCTAAGAACGAAGGGAAAGGACACAGATGAAGGCTTTAAAGTGGACATAGAGTTCCATCAGTGATGTCACCCCTGGAGTAGGAGAATGCAAAGTGTCCGCTTCCAGGAAGATCACAACTCTGTTTAGTGGTACTCCTTTCTTCATTGTTGCGGTAGCAGACACAGCCTTACATAGGTGTCCTGTTAAAATAGGCTATGTGTGAATGCCAATGAAGCATGGTATCTGCCTGATAGAGCTTACCCTGCAAATACACTAGAAGATACCATGGGTGAGTGCAGGCAGGTGGGGAGGTGCAAGGAGACATTGAAACAATTGTCACTAATCTCTGTATGTACTAATGTGCTGATCCTGCTGGGAAAACAGATAGGGCAGAGACCTGTTCTCCCCAGGACCTGGTGCCTCTTAAACCAGTTTTCTCTTTGGCAAAAGTGGGGTTGCTTGGGGAACATGTCACAGCTGCACGAGCCTCTTTTAGCAGAGGCATCTGATAGAGTTGTGAGAGCTGTGACTGAATCAGTGCCTACTTGTACCAATGGTAGGACTAAGACTTGTATCAACATAATGAATGCCTCAGTAAGTCAAGCGGAGCTGGATAGATGTCATAGGACAACAGGTGAAATAACAGCTTGAGGTCCTCTACTCCCAGAAAAGTATTACTTCAGTAACCACAATAATGATTTGTTTGTGGTTAGACAACATACTTGAGCTTCAGAGCAATGAGTCAGAGCATTCAACAAACCGTGATTTTCAGTGTAGTATATCCCATTGCAACTTGAACTTATGCTTCCATGTTCTTTTGAATCAACGTATCTGACTTTACAGAACATGCCTTATATATACTAACCAACAATTGCGTACTGAAGAAATTCTGTCTGGCTCCCAGGAAAGCAGTCTCTGTTAAATCAGACACCAGAAAGTCACCTCGGGTCATAAAATACGTTGCAAAACATAAAATCATTGTGACTTTTGGAAAATTTTTTGTATACAAACAAGTAACAAGGGAAGGACCTCAATGTATTTGATTCCATTTCAGACATAAACTGCAACCCCAATCTGATAGTATACAAAATACTTGTTGGCATGCTCCCCCCCCATTAGGTACAATGATCCTGATTTTGTTTGTGTTTATATCAGGTAAACTCTCTGCATTCTGAACCTTACCATGTAGTGTTACCCAAAGAACCAAGTTAATTTTGGGAAATTCTGATACTAGAAAATGGTGAAAATATTGTCTTGTGTTTGACAGCAGATAGTTTGGTGACATTTAGGTAACTTTGTTTACTACTCAGGAGGTCAGTGCAGACAGTTAAGCGGTTGGTTACATGTACAGATAAGTAGATCCCATGTGGCTAAATGACAGTGACAGAGCATTGCAGATTGGACCTTACTTTTCATTTCCTGCTTCCAGAATAGTCCTTTCAAATCCATTCTCTTTTAGGATTTGCTGTATTGCAACCTATGTGTTTGGAAGTTTAACAGTGAATATCTGTGAAAATTAGGTATAAGCAAATCAAGTGGAGAAGATCTGGAAAATGTGGGTTTTAGATTCACAGAATTTATCAACTTTTTTGAAAATTTTTTTACTCCCAAGAATAAGCACAATAATATGTCCAAGAAACATCAGTTGTGGCAGGGAGTGGGGGAGTCAAGGGGATAATAGTAGTTTTATCTGAATAAAAATTCTGTGCAGATGCTGAAGAAAACCAGAGATGACGTTGCATGGCAGAATTCATCTGTTCCAGCAAGTATATGTGCTGTAGATGGAGTAGCAGCTGGATTGCTGTAGAAATTAATTTGCCCCACACAGAATAAGTTGAATAATTTACTAGAATAAACATGCAGGGCCATGATGGGAAGCCATCTATTCAGTGTATCTATAAGGAGACAAAAAATGAAAGTAATCTTGTAACTTGCTCTTTGCAAGCAGAGGGGGAAGACAGAACGATTTTTTGGGCTGTATGTGTGACAGGATGGAGAAGCAGAATGGAGAGAAGAAGCCACTCTGCACACTGCCATCTTATTGAGCAAATATGGATACTGAGAAAAATGGATTTGCCAGCTCTCGCACCTGACAGTACAAAGGAGAGGTCTTTAGTGTTGCTCCTCATATCAATGCATGTTTGTTTCCTGTGGAGTAAGGAAGAGCTGGAGTCTTAAGAAATCTGTCCCTGGAGCAATGAAGCTGTGTACTGTTCCTTACACAGGAGCTGTGACAGTTGTGTCTGGTTTCTATATGATGGCCTCAAAGCTTGTACGATTATTGCCAGTAATACAGTGGTGGAGCATGATGATAAACTAGAATAATTTTCAAAGGAAAAAAACGTATGGTCTGGTTTCATTTTCCTTCGTAGCAAAGTAAGAAGGTGTCCCATGTCTCCAGCAGGAGAAACTTGACAGTGAGAGAGTGAAGTCCTTGCGTAGGTATATGTGTATGATCTGGGACATCGGGCCTTTGGCTGCCATCCTGACCAGAGCAGCATGCTGTATAGCTAGTGCGTTCACAGCCAGTGGAACTAGGGAACACAGGCGTCGCCTGTTTGCTGGAGAGCAGCGGGTGTGTTAGCATTCTACCAGGCTACCTTTGACAGGCAAGCCCCAGGCTTCCATGTGACAGTTCTGGAGTGTGTTGTGCTCATACCTGGTGTTTGAGAGTAGTATAAGGTGAGATGCAAAGCTTTAACAGGTAAACAAGGTGCTCATCAAAATAGACAAAAATATATTGAAATAAAACATAGTTGTTTATTGTAAGCAGCTGGGAAATGTCAGTCTTGGTGGTAAATCTGAATTTTTGTTGGATAAATAAAACTTAATCAGAAGAAAAGTATTTAATCCTCCTTCATACATGAGAAAGAAAAAAGATGCAAATCCGCTGTTTGCTTTTGCACATCCACCATTGTTTCTGGCTTCTTTTGGCTTTTGTCTAGAGGAGAGGAAGTGTAGTGCTTTTTATTTGGTCTGTATCAGAAGATGCTTTTGTCTTTTACACAATATTGGATGGTTAATTTCTGTTGGGACCATTTGAATCAGTACATTGTTTAGGAAACTTGCTGAATTCTTTTGCTACACCCTCATGTCACATCAATAAGCACTCATACAGCTGTCCCTGGTTTTCCCCAAAACATTGTGAAAGTGTTATATTGGATATGTCTGTGCATGTAAAACATACCCTGGAAAATGAAAAGTTTTTGTGTTCCTGTTGGAGGGCTTTTTAGGCAGCTGAATTTGATGAAGTGTGTCTACTTGAGGTGGAATGCATCTTAGGCATCATTGACCAGTAGTCTGTACGGAGTTGTTTAGGCTCCCTTAGTAGCCTAAATAAAAAAAGAGATGTGTCCATAGGGTGATCGACCCTCAGCCAGTGGTTGAATTTTAATGCGCTTGTTTAAATGCATTGCTTCCAGATGGGTGAAGGTGACATAAATTTTGTCTTTACCGGTGTGATAGCAAATGGCTTCATCATAGCGAGTAGTTGAACTGGGAACTGTTGTGCCAGGTAGGCATGTTTACCTTAAGACACGCTATAACCAGCATGTGAGAGATTAACAGCTGATTGTTACCACTACCTGACTACATGCTGGGAGTGTTGGCAGAAACACTCTCTGAAGTTACAGAAGGGTCTTTGTTAATGATCACAGTCTGGTTTTCTGACTTCGTAACACTTCCCACCATACCAAGTGATTTGAAATATGGGCTTGCATGTCGGCAGGTGAAGCAGTTTGCAAGTTGGCAAAAGGGATGCTCTGGTGTCCAGGTCTTCAAATGCTTGATTTCAGTACTGTAGCCGTGTACCATTCTCCTCCTGCTTGTTTTGCTATTGAAAGAGGAACAGCCAGATTTCTTCTGCTGCTGATGCCTATAAAATTTTGACTCACAGAACTGCTTCTCTAACCACTGCTGGGAAATGAGTTCAGTGGGGTGGTTGATGGAGCAGCTGCTCCCTGTGCCTTGTCCAGCTGAGAAGATTATTCTGCTGTCAGTTGATTTGCCTTTCCTGCCTACCCAAAGTTCTTCCACTGTCCTCACATGGATCATCTTCTGGTGATTTTGCGAAGCCTTATACCTTGGATCCATTAGTGAAGCAGACTTCCTTGTGCACACTCAATTCGTTGTGCTCTCATGAGAACAGTTTCGTGCTACCCAAGGCTTATGATTAGTCTGGCTTTTGAAGGCTGATTCAGCAGGCATATCTCCTATAGCAGTCTCAAGTGCAGCAAGTATTATGCATATCTGCTGTATCAAATTCCATGGAGCTTGTGGGTGGTTTGGAAATGATATAACCTAAGCAGTTTTTGAGCACAGCTTGTTTCTGTAGATGAAGGTACTATAGCTTTTAAAAGTGCAGCTTTTTAATTTCTTTTGTCATGTTCACTAAACAGGGGCTTAGAAGTGAGAAATTTCAGTGAGAACCATTCTTTCTTTATGATCTGGGTGAAGTGGGAGAACCCAGTTGATAGTGTTCAGGAATTTCTGGAAAACGTCATAAAGTTTGAAAGGCAGTGCCCTGACTGAGATGTACAGCAAGTTTTGCTGATGTGTGTAGTGGTTTCACTCTATAGCGTTAAGAGTTGCTGCACACAGGACGCTTGATTCAGATTGGACTCCTGAGGTTTGTCTCGGGTTATATTAAACTTCTCAAAGAAGAGCTGGTAGCCCTGAATAGTGAAGAAATACCTGCAAATGATTTTATTTTTTAATATGAGGAATGATGATATATTATTTTCTTTGTGATAAGACCAGTGGCTCTACAAAAGATTGCTTGCATTTTTATTCTAAGTGTGTGGTACACCACTTTTAAAAAGAATGAATGCAATCTGACTTTCTTTTGTAAGATCAAGTTTGTAATTTTAGAGGGGGTACTGCTGCCATTTAGTTCTGATCTTGCCACTAATATTTACTGCTGTTTATCATGTCCTTTCCCGGCTTTAAACTTTTGAAGAGGAAAAGCTTCATGTGCAGATACAATGTTGTTCTCTTCTGTGGGAGCAGGAATATATATGTAAACTAGCCCTTCATGTGGAACCTATGAACAAATAGTATGGGTGGCAGGAAGGGCACAGCTCACAATAGTATGACAGGGACTTGTTCGACAGCCTCCCTGTGATCTGAATGCAATAAACAGTAGAAGGGAATATAGCATGGATAGTGAATCTTTGTAATTTTTCCTTATCTTACAAGTTACTCACTCTGTATCTGCAGACTCCAAGGCATCCCTTTGCAGGAGGAACTGGTATAGCCTGGGTAGTGTTTATGAAGGTGGAGGCATACTGCCAGTGCTCAGTTCTGTGCAGATCTCTCTGTTGCTGTGTTGTTAAATGCAGTAGTTTGCATGGACCACTTTGTGCTGCTTCAAAGAGTCTGTGCCTAAGAATTCTCCTTAACAATTCTCCATGTTACCTGTGCATCCAGCTGCAAATGCAACGGCCTTTCTGCTGAAAAGCACAGTCTGAAGATAGTAGAGGGTAGAACCATGAGCTAGCTTATTTTATAATCCAGTTGATTTTGTAACCAGTTGATGTTTCTTCTTTGAGAAGCAGTGCTTGACTGGCGTTTGACTTTTGTTTTTGCTGATCATGACATCTTGGCAGCATCACTGTCCCTGTTTCCTGATTGTGTCCCTTTGATGCTCTTAAAAAAGTCATGGAATTGCCTCTAATACACACCACTTTTTGTGAATCTGACGTCTCTTTTTTTTTTTCTTTTTTTTTTTTTTTTTTTTTCCCTGGGGGTACAGTGAACTTGTGAGAAGAGGCTGTACTTTCTGCACAAGGGATGCAAGTTCAGAGGAATGCCCATTACAGCAGTACTGTAAATGTGTCAATGGGCAGCTCTTGGGAGCAGCAGGGCAGTAACTCCCCGGCAGAACAACAGGTGATAAAGCGTATGTTAGGGAGGAGGGACAACTTAGCCTTTTAGGCTGAGAAAAACAGAAGTTGGCCATATTTGAGGGGTCAGAATTGTAGTCTGTCAGTTTTAAATATCCCATTACAGGCATGGTCTGTGTAACATGGGAGCATCACCATGCATTCCAACGTGTGCCCTAATCCTAAAATCAGTTGCCTTTTTGAATGCCAAAGGAGAGTATACAGACAGAAGAATTATTTCAGTATATGTAACTGAGGTACCTCAGTACTGTTATGAACAGTATTATTTGGTGCAGGAGATGATTGAACCAGCAAAGCAGAAGCTGGTAAGACAGTCCAGAGAAGGCTGAAACCTATGTCTCTTTGAAGAAGTGGCAAGTACTATGTGGCAGTGAAAACAGATCAAACTTTTCCTAGGCATTAGAGACAAAATATGTGGATAGAGGGCATTATAATCTGAGCAAATGGTGCTTGGCAGTAGCATTGTGAGCATAAACATCAAGTCTTTGTAGTGATGTAGCACTATACTATCCTAGATGCTGTATTCTGCCTTTTGTTTATTTTCTGTTTTGTTGGAAAAAGATCTCTCCACTTAAGTCTCTTGATGATCTTCTGCTTTGTAATTTCCTTCTGAACTAAGCAAAGTGCTCAATTAGGTGATGCCTGATTGGTGTATTAATTTGGAGGTGATGCTTATTTCCATATCCTGATGAGTCAGACCTTGGTGATCTGAATCTGTCTAGCCTAGATGCCTCAGTTACCTAAATGTCAGAGCTGATCACTAAGGTTTGATGTGAAAATACAAGTCTTCAAGTGTTGGTGTACTGGTTATACTCTTAGCACATAAATCTTTCCCTGCATTGGCAGATAAATGAACTTGGTGACCTGCAAGGTCTTTTCCATCTCTCCCTTACACGATTGTCCGTGTTGAAGCCCTGGAGTGCCACTGTTGTTGCCTCCTTTTGAGCCAGCTGGCCTCAGGGAAAGAATCTGTCTGTCAGTGACTAGGAGAGTTTGCCAACTGGCTGTGAGTTGTGTGCTGGCTCAGGAGACCCCTCCTTCATACTTTTATAGCCTGCAGAAATGGGCCTCTATTATCTGAACCCGTGATTGTTTGGAGATTGCTGGGCTTTGCAACGACCTGGGGATAATAGCCTTGTGCTTTATTGTGTTCTGCTGCCCTTAAAAATTGAAGTGTAGTGAGAGCAAAGTGTGGCAGTTCTTGAAATAGTATGGAAGTGGAGCCAGCCTGGGGTCTCTGTGGAGATTCAAAGCAAGTGGGGTGCAGCCAGCATAGCTACCATACTGCTGGACCAGTGTATCCCTTTGCAGCCTCTGCCTCCAAGTTCTTCACAGTAACGTAAATGTGCTCTGTCCTACTGCAGCGAAGGGGGGAAGATAACTGTGGCATTACAGCTGGCATTCATCCGTGAGGTGGATCCCGTGTGCAGCACGAGGCTTTCAGGCAGAGGGAGCATGTCTTCCCGTGTCGTCAGAGCACTGAGATTAAGATAGCGTGTAACTTGTGAGCTGGGAATGTGAATTACCACTCCATGAATCTTTCTCCTTCACTCCTCTAGGCCCAACATAACAATGGCTTCTAGAATATTATTGCAGTGGAGGAGGAAGCCTTTGAACCCAAAATATCATCTTTCCTTTTTGGTATATACACAGGTTTCAAGGTGTTATACAGGAAAGGGTAAATGTGTGAAGAGATGAGTCTCCCTTAAAAGCATGAAGAGATGATTATGTTGGTTAAACAAGAGAATAGCAGAAAGAAGGAGAATGAACAGACGAAAAATACATGAAGACAATGAAGAGAGGTGATACCTGGAGAAATGGCCGTGTTGTCAAAAATGTCTAGGAGTTTTGGGACCCGCCAGTCTCACTTTATTTCTCATGAGAGTTAAGCTCCTGGAAGTCTAAGCCACTATTGGAAAGCCTTTTTAGATTCCTGAATCACTTCTGATAGTTGTAAAAAATGTATCCTGAGCCTGACGTACTAGGAAAAGCTTCTCTTTGTCACTTTATACAATATTGGGAAATACCAGAAGCAGTTGTGAAGGTTTGCTGTATGCTACCCATATAGGATGCTGAGGGGAATGAGAGATGAAGGTGCACTGACAGTATAGAGCCAGGTGGGTTGTGATGTCTACCACTTTGAGATCACAGAAGGAATAGTGTTGAGTTTCGGAGTCACAAAGGTAACAGACAAGTAGCTGTGCAGAGTCAGAATAAAGGTTTATACAGCCTTGTATAAAGATCTTGAGATCTAATTTACAAATACATATTTATTACCTGCCTGCCCCTCCCCAGTCAGTGTAAGATTTCTTTTGTCAGCAGGTGCATGGAGAATATGCTTCTGTGTCTTGTGAGCAACAAAAAGCTGTCCGATATGTCTTATATGCCACTAATATCTAGACTTACAGTGATACAAAGCACCTTTGAATGCTGAGTTTGTATTTAAGGAAAAGCCCAAAGTCAGCCTCCATCAGGGTATGTTAGTGTAAGACCGTGTTTTTAATAACTAATTCCTATGCACCACCTCTGCACTGCCCTGATATCTGGTGATTAAATAGTGTTCTTTAAAATGGCACTAATATTGTGCATCTTCTGGCAGAAGTTCTTAAAATCTGCACCGATTGTAGTTGTTCAGTAAAAAGGTAAGTATGCCCCTTAGGAGGACTGCAAGGGAAAACAGCTTATCTGCACACACCTGAAACTGGAAGAGACAATTCACTGGAACTTAATTTGCTGCATGCTGGAAAGACTAATGATGATTCTGCATTCCATTGGCAAAGAAATGAGGTAGATGGCAAAAAAAGCTCTTATTATAGTGCCTGGGTAGTAGAAATTTATGAGAAGTTTCTTCTGCTTTTGCAACCTGTGATGTCATTTCAAAATCTTGCCGTAAGGATTTTGAGGGAGAAGGCTGCAATACTGTAATCTAAAGAAAAACGACACCTGCACTGAATCTGACACTAACTGAACTTCTATCACATCACATCCTAAGTACTGCAAATGTACTGTTGCCGTAGAAGGGAAGTTTAATCTTATTTGCAGTGTTTTCATAGTCAAAGGGTGTAGAGTGGGAAGAGGAAGGAAAACCCCTAGGAAAAGCAGCTATTTCATGTTATGTTTATGTAATACTGCCAGTAAGGAAAGAATGAAATTACTTCTGTCGTGCCTCTTCTCTGCTTTTTCTTCCAGCAGCTCTGCCTGTTCAGTGGAACTTAGCTATGGTATTGATCAGAGGGTGAAGTAGCTAGAACGGGTATGGTATTGACATGTATGATGGGGTGCTAGTTGAATTGCAGGAGTTTGCAAGAGGGTGTCTATTTCTGTGAAATGTACTCCTTCAGTAAGAGACATAGGGAAGACCATGAAGGCTTCAGCTAGAGCTTTTTGTAGCCAGTATCTTGTTTCAGCTGATAACACATGGCAAAGGTCACTGGTGGAAGGAGTGTAAAAACTCATTCTGGTACTTCACCTGTAAATGCTGATTTCCAGTTGTGTGGGACTTCCTTAACTGTAGGTTTTTTTTAAATTGAATAGTTCTGCATGCTTTTTGTTGGTTGTTTTTTTTTTTTTGTTTGTTTGCCCCCCCCCCCCCCCCCCCCCCCCCCCCCCCCCCCCCGGTGTGTTGGTCCAATTGAACTTTTAACCCATGAACACTTTTGGCATAAACCTCATTTCTGGCAATGGATGACACAGCTTGGCTATGTCTTGTAGGAAAAAAAAACCTGTTTCTGAGCCTTCCACCTGCTAATTTCATTTGATTATCTCTGTTTTTGGAGGTAATGCTGAAAAATCATGCTTTATTTACTTCTTTACTTGTGATTTTATAGACATCTATGGCATTTATCATAAACTGTCCAGTTACTTCTTTACCAGGCTGAAGATCCCTAATCTTTTTAACCAATTTCTTACATGGCAGCAGTTCCATGCTTTTCATCAAGCTGCTTGTCCTTCCTTGGTTTTTGGTCTTGTCTGTATCTGTCTGTGCAGAGTGTTCAAGGTGCACATGAACATCTCAGGTTGTGACATAATGTTCTTTTATTTTTTTCTTTCCCCAAAATTTTTAAGATTGTGTTTGCATGTTTGACTAGTGCTGAGTACTGAGCTTAGATTTCATAAAGGTTTCTACTATAACCCCAAAATTTTACATGCATGGTGTCAGCTATTTCAGATCCCATCCATGTGTATATCATGTAGAGTTGTTTTAAGCCATTATTAAGAAAGGATTTCATCTGCCATTTTGTCATGATGATGTTAGTCATATATAATTCTTGTCAAATAGCTTTTCTTTTTACTTGCTTGAATAACTTGGTGACATCTACAAACCTTGATGGTTCACTGCAAAATAAGGGTCACTTCAGCCTTTTCCTGGATCATTTGGTAATACGTTGGACAGCAACGGCTATGGATCTAGAATAGGTCCCTGCAGGATTTCACTGAATCCCTTTGAAAAAAACTAAACTTTTACTTCTACCTTGTCTCTGCCCCACCATCAGGTCGCTTCCAATCTTTATCCATAGCAGTGTCAATGAGGGAATTTTCTTCAATTCAAGTAGACCTTATCACAATCATCTCTCATGCCTGCATGCTCAGTGATTTCTTCAGAGAACGCTTAATGTATGAGAGGCATGTTTCCTTCTACAAAAGCCGTGTTCCTCTTTCTGCAGAAGGAGAGGTCATTAGATTTTTGGCAGTAAGGGGCATTCGAAAGCTTGCAACTTCAATGACAATTAAAAACTAAGGCTAATTGAAACCTACCTGTGAAATTAATTTTCTACTTTTTTGTTACAAAGCTGTGGCTTTAAGAAACACACCAAATATTGGGGTATTGACTGAGTTGACAACAGGGACTTGGGGTATTGACTGAGTTGACAACAGGGACTCAGAGTTAATTTCAAATGCTTATTTTAAAATGGCTTGGTTTGTGATTTAGTGGAAAAAATGCTTCTTGTGGAGATTTTATTTGAATGCCAAGTCCAAAATTTCAGCACCAAGCAGTTTTCTAGTTGTTCAGCCTTCCGGCAGAGGCAGTGGTTACATTCATTTACACTTTCCTAACTTCAGTGTATCAGAGGATTTTTGCCAAAAGACCCCATTGCCACAAAAGCTCTATGCTAGGGGGCAGAAGAAGCAAGAACCTTCTGAATCTGCTACAGCAGATGATGATATGTCATCATCCATACATAGTTTTTTTTTTTTTTTTCCTCCCGTAATTTTGGAACTACAAGAGTTAAATGGGATTACTTATAAAGTCTGTGTCCATACAGCAGCTGTTGGGGAAGTAGTACTGTGGTTTCTCCTTGGTTTTAAATTGTTCTTCTGGGGGAACTGCTGTGAGAAATTAGAGACTGTATTCAATCCGTAGATTGTCTGTTTCAAAAGCCAATTTGAAACCTCCATTCTCTCTCAAATACTGATGACATTTTACAAAAAAAAAACAGGACAGAAAGACAGATCAGATCGACTTAAAGATGATTTTTAGCTGCCTGGCCCTGTTTGCAGAACTACTGACCGGGAAGTCAAAGGTCTCAGTAGTCCTTTGAGCTGTCTGTCCCCTGTGGATGGAACAACTGATACCAGTAGCAATGACTGGCATGCAGCAGAATTTTTTGATGAGAAACTGCTGTACAGTGAAAAACAATCCTATGGAAATGCATTCCATGGTAGCAGAGCAGCAATTAAGTCCTGTCTCTTCCCACTGGGAGATTACTAATATTTAGGTTATTGCCAGATGTTTACTACAAAATAAAACAAAAACAATTCCAAGAAACTCAGATTCAGATGAGCTTTCTCATTAAATTAATTTAATTTTTAAAAGTATTAATAATGTAGGAAGCTCTTTTAATTATTTCTGTACCTGGAATTATAAGCAATGCCATGAGGCTACTGTAACATTTGGAGTGGAGATGTACTCAGCATTTCTGGCGTTCCACTGTATTGGCACGTGACTGGCCATGCTGTGCATCAGGGCTGTGCCGGAGGATAGGTGCCTGGCTGGGTGGGTTGAGGAGTCGTTATGCAAGCTAACTTCTTCTGTGTCGTTTTGTCAATAGAGGTGTTACAATAATCAGTAGGAAGCTGTTTGGGAACTGGGGCTTTGCCAGACGAAAAGAATTAACAGCTTCTTGAATATCAGCAATAGAATTTGGGTCATCTGAGGAGTCAGCCATGTGCTCAGAAATAGGTGGTAACTGTAGTTGATGTAAGAAGAGACTGTAAGATGATTGTGAAGAAGGCTGTGGGAGCGAACATACTTTTTGCAAATACACAAAAAGTATTAATACATGCTTTTAAGGGAACAAATTGGCTGCCTGATCCAGCATAGGAATGTTCTTTGCTACTAGAGTCCTTCTCCTTTTTAGCTTCCTTATTTCATACAACACATTTTTTTGGTAGCTTTCCTCCTGCTCTGGCTGCATCTGAAGCACCCCACTGGCTTGCTCAACTTTAGAAGTTATCCTGACTGGTGAAATTGCTTCCGGTTTATAACGAGAACAGTGTTACGTTCCAAATCGTACTGAAACTTGGCATCTTGTTTCAAAAAACAAAATGGGAAATTAATTGATTGTTCCTTAGAGACTCGGTTTATGGGAATAATCTGGAATAATCCAGAACAAGAACCCCCCCATGATTTCCTGTAACAGTAGGAGAACAAAATGGTAAGGTATATATGAGCTGTGGTTTGAACTACTGATGCTTTATATTGGATAAGTAAGTTTTATGTATACAGAAATTTTGGTAAAACTGTTGGGCACACTGAATTCTGTTTGTCAGCTGTCAAAAGCCTTTTTAATGACTACATTTTTGGAGAAGTGGGCTATGTGGTCCAGCAGCTAGAGCAATGACTCATTTTGCTTGCATTTTTCACCACTGAGGCATTCTGCTTTTCTCTGTTGTAATTTCCTTGTTTCCTTATTTGTCTCTTACTACGCTTACCATTTTGAACTGGTTTATGATAAGTGGTGTGGGAAAAAAAAAAAAGTTAAGCATTACAGTATTGTGTGGAAGGCCTGAGGGATGTAAAAAGCCCCAGAAGCAGGCGAGAGAAATGTTAAGAGAAGTTTTAGTGCAAATGTGGCTTGTATATTTGTACGTGTACTTTGTAGACTGACTGTGCCATTCTATTTGATTATATTTGAATAGGTAATTCTGTAATTCTTGTAAAGAGGTAGTTAGAAGTATCAGTGTGAGCTTTGGAAATGTTCATGACCTGTAATCACAGATGGTGAGAAAGGATTTTTCCTCATAAATTCATAGGCATGCAGAAGCCAGACCTTTCCTTCTGGAAGAAAGGATGAACTTTACACAGCTTCACTGTATTTCTTCCTTTCAAGAATATATTTGGCCAGGTTTTAAAAGAGCTCAGCTCCCATTTGGGCACCTAAATTAAATGGCTGGATTTGCAAAAGCATTTAGCATCCAGCAGCTACTTTTATTCCCACATATGTACCCAAATGGGAGATGAGTTGTTTTGACAGTGTGGCCCATTATTTGTCAAGTTGGTTGTGATTAAGACTCTGAGCATTCCAGGAGCACTCTATTAAAATACTCATAGAGCAGACAACCTTATGGGGCCATTTATAAAGCCATACTGCTGGGCCAATAGAAACAAAATTCTGAAGTTGTGCAGCCACATCTTGTAAATAACAATGGAGAGAGTAAATGGCTGCTGGTTGTTGGTTTCCCCTGTTCAGAGAGCGCAGCTGAAAATGAGGGGAAGTTCAGACAGTGGAAGCCACAAAAAAAGCAAACATTGAGCATTCACAAAGTAGTAACCATTAAGGTGTGCAAGATTATCAGTCTGTGTGAGATAAGCAGGGAGTATAAATGCAAGGGGTGTCCTTCAGGAACAGCGCACAGTTGAACAACATACATCTAAGTCATTTGTCCAGTTCTTGGCATCTTGAGAGGAGTATAATCTTGAGGAATCACAGATCTCCATGGAATTCAGTAACTGGAGACTTTTAAATATGGAATAAGGATTTATAGGGTAAACAAGGAGGGTTACTGGAAGATTGATTACTCGGTAGCTATTGCACAGCATTACGGCTGGTAGTCTCTCTCATTTTAAGTTTTCATTTTTTAAGAAATCTTGACCAGTCATTTATCCCTGTCACCTTGAGACATTATCTGTCTGAAGAACTACATGAACATAACTTGATTCTCGGTTTATGTCAAACTAGCTATTTCCTGCTCTCCTCAGCATGTACAGAAGCCCTAGAGAAGAGCATTACACTTCTTGCTGGAGCCTAGCAGAGGGGAGGCAGTGGCTTATTTCAGGACTGGGTTGCTACTTGAACACTTACATGCTGTGGACCAGGAGAGCTAATGGTGGTGTGTGGAGGTAATGCTGCTTGGCACCTGATGACAAGAGCATCTGTTGTCTGAGGAGAAGAGTGGAGTGAAAGATTACAGCCTCAATAATCTAAAGCGTTCTTCTTCCTTGTTGCCTTAATGCTTGGCCTCTGTTCCTCAACATGGTGTTTTAGCTTCAAAGTGAAGAGAGCTGTCTCTTTACAATGACTGTATTGATATAGCAGATTCAAAAATGTGCTGTTGTCTGTTTGAGTTCTTAAAGCTGTTGAAGACATCTTCCATTCAAGAGAATGCAAAACAATGATAATAAGGACCTTTATGTCTTGGTCTTACAGATGTAAACAAAAATGTCAGTTATATTTTGCTTCTCCGTGAATGTCTTTTGTTCCTTATCACCAAAGATGTTCAGATGTAATGCCTGGAAGATGGAGGACAGTTACTCACGTTGGTGGGGAGACTCCTCTGTCCTGTGTCTTCTGTTGTCTTGTTCAGAGTTAAGAGATTCTGGCTGCATGGTTAATATTTGCCCATACTTACTTAAAACCTGTTGTAATGAATGCAAAAGATTTCTCTCTTTGGTGGCTGATCTGCTGTCCCCTAATTTGTATCAGAAGAACTAAAGGTCTTACAGGTCTGACTAATTCAGGATCTTAGAAAAAGTTTTTTTTGTTGGTCTGAATGTGCAAAAATCTAGCTGAGTCCCTTTCCCCCTGTCTTTACACTGTTACTGAGGCACAACTGTATTGCAAGCCCTAAAACTTTCATTTTAGGAAGGTCTTTTTTGTTTTTAGAAATTTGCAGCAGGGTGGCTAAGGTGACCAGCTATCAGAATAAATAATTATTTTGCAGGTGAAACTTGTGCCTATAGGTAGAGAAGAGAGCTGAGCCTTCTGTTTTCCTTTGTTAACCATTAAGGGTTGGAGAGTTTATGGGAAGGATCTAGAAATGTGCTGAATCCCCTGCATAGGGATGTGTTTTCAGTAAGTTGAGTGCTCATCCTGACTTTTAAGTTGGCAAAATCGGGATTTGCTGCTCCACTCTGTGCTTACAGGCCTTGTGAATCTGTGCTCTGAAGAATTTGTTTTTCTAGGAATTTGCACTTACCCTGCTTTAACTCAAATTTTGTGCCTCTGAGCTTACGTAGGTATTTTAAACTCCTGGTAGCTGAGGTCCTCCCAAATACCAGGGCATGTGTATTTATGATGTTTCTGTTCTATTGGTGTGGACAGAATAGATTGATGTCGTGGGTTGAATATGTCTGCATGGCATGCTGAAATGCTTGCTGACATGTCTGGGCTGGTGCTCACTTGTGGAGGCAGCTTAGTGTTGTTCAGCGTACTAATTACACCAGGTGGATGTATGGGACTTTACAGTTCAGAATTGGCCTGATTATCTCTGCAGAGAGTGGCACGGCTGTAGGCATAGTACTGTCTGGCAGAGCTAGGAAATTCAATCTGGACCTCTTCGATTTCAGGCCAGTGTCCAAAGTAGTGTAATATCTTTTTTTTTTTTTTTTTTTTTTTAACTCTTTTTGGCTCCTGTGATAGTAACCAGGAGATTTGTTCATGCTCAGTTCATCCAATTAGGGCCTTTACAGGTGCTTCAGTGTTGATGTATTAACCTTTTCAGTCAGTGGAAAGACCCAGTGTCTCACAGTCTTTATTAGAAGTGGGAAAGACCCAGTGTCTCACAGTTTTTATTAGAAGTGGATCAGATCCTTACTGAGGTAAAGTGCTCTTTTTGAGGGGCTGCAGTTACGGGCAGTTGTAGAGCTGGGGAAGCAGTAGTGAGGAATTCTGCAGAGTGGCTGAACAGTGAAATACGTTAAGAGTACAGTATAAGGGGTATTCTTTCTTTTGAGGGCATATGGGGAGTGAGTGTGCCAACATTCATACAACGTGTGTGGTCTTAAAAATTGTTTCAGCATACTGGATGTGATGTTTTCTGTTTCAGTGCAGCACTGCTAGTCAACGTATGTGTTTTTTAGATCATTATAAAGCTGCCTGGTGGGATAACGTTGGAGAGGGAGAAATCCATGCATTCAAGTGAGCTTTGTAACAGTGTGAGTGTTTATGGCCAGATTGCATTACTTACTTCCTAGCTATGGAACTGCTGTGAGCATCATACCATACCTAAGCTATAATATATAGTTTAAAGCTACCACTGGTCATTATCTGATAGTTAATGCCTGAGGAAACTATACATTATTGCTATTGTGAATTGTTTTTTTACTGGTTGCAGTTTCCAATTTTACTGAACAGCTGCTGACAACACCTTCTGAGTCTCTCCAGGCTGGATTACAGTGGTTGACACAGAGGACAATTTTGTGGCTGCTTTGTATATGTGTATGTTCTAGAAGAATGTGCTTATATCTACTGCAGTATTTATTTGTGTATTGCAAAAAAAGTACGTAATAGGAAATCTTGCATTATGTTACAACTTTAACTACTGATGCACTGTTTGGAAGTATCTTAAGATAGAAAAGAATGATTTAAACATTGTTTTGACTTGTTTTTAGCAATCAGTTATTTGCGATTCAGTGATAGTCATATGAAATGTGCATAGTATCAAAAGCTCTGTATGAAAATCAAGCATTTTAAAGCTGTGATTTCATTTTTTGTAGTTCTATAACTCTATTGTACATTTAGTTTATCACATTTTCAGATTTGGTTCTGGAAGTTACTTATCTCTGTTCTATAGTTTTAAAACTGCAAGCAATATGATGTGTTGAAATTTGGCTGTTTGTTATATATTCTAATTTGCTGTGTGAAAGGATTACTCACAAAACAGAGATAAGGGAAAAATGGAAGAACATAATGATTTGCTTCCAGATGTGACTTCTTTTTCCCCTCAAGGTATACGCGTGAAATGACAGATACTCAGCTGAACAGTGGATAAAAAGGTCTTAATATTAAAAACAAAATGTGACAGGAAATATACCTTACTAGCATAGTCTCTTGGATACTCATTCTCACTTTCATTTGGCACCCTGAATTAATATTTTAACTTAATAAGATCTGCAAGGGAGTTGTGTAGTGATTTCATTTGTCTTCATGTATTGCAGTGCTGCTGTATAGAAAGCTATATTAATGTTTATAACAGGCAATTTTGTCAAGAACTACTGTATAATATAAATCTGCATTAATTATTGCCCTTGTTAAAAGTGTAAGAGTAAAACATCATAAGTCTCTGTCTGTTTATATATTTATTAGACAACTGGTAACTATGGCCAAGTTGCTCTGTGTGTGTGTGTGTGAAATTAAAAAAAAAAAAAAAGTCCAAACACATACTCAGCTTTATTATTAAGTAAAGGACAGTGGGAGACTTAAATGAACTACAGTATATAAAAGGCTTTGCTCCCACTACAAAAGAAGAGCAGTTTCATGATGCTTATTGGTGTGGCCCAGCTATTGCATAATAGCCCCAGCTAGCCATAGTACACATAATTATGATTTATCTCTTATAATCTCTATTACCATAATACATTTTTCTTCCACAAAAGAAATCAGATGCGTACTGTGCTGCGGCTCATGATTTTGCCGTCTTAAAGAGATGCTTAGTGATGCATTTGAGTGATGGTTGAATCACCTATTTTATACTTAAGTACATAATCCCAAGAAGGTTTAAATCAATGTGTTAATTGGTAAGTGAGACTGTAATTATATGTATAATCATGGAAATTTTGAATCCAGATTATTTACTTGCTCTCAGGAAATTAATCTACACAGGTCATATATTAGATTGCTTGTTTATTAAGTGGAACCCCTGTCGTTACAAAGTACTGATTGGCTATAAGCTGAATGAAGCATTCTTATAGCTGTATCCAGCAGGTGTCAACAGTTCAAATCTTTGAGTGCATATTGATCCAGATTCAAACAGTTCATTAATCTAAGCACACATTATATAGATTTTTCAATGCAGTTTTGAAAGAGTTGAAAAATTGTATTGAATGATGAGAGATGATACTCAAGTTATGTTTTTATGGCAAATCTCCCTTGCATTTGTGACATACTCAGATGGGGTTGGGTGCTAAAACTGACACTGTGTCTTGATTTTTATTTTCAGATGTAATTTTCTGACTTGAGAGTAGCTTCACTGGATGAAGTAGTCTTTGTGTGCTGGCAATCCAAACCATCTGTTTTTGTAGCATCAGGTTTGTCACCTACAACCTTTCATTTGCTTGCACGGAAATAGTGCTGGTAGCACTTAAGAATCCCAGAGACATCCAGATATGTCTTGTTTTATTTCTGCTCCTCGGTCTTGATGCTGGAATCCTCTGACAAGGCCATTCAGCACAGGTTTAGATGGGATGGCTCTAATGAAATTGTCTGTACAGCTTGAACCTTAAAGCTAAAGCGTATACTTAGGTTCTTCATTTCATGGGGAAAAAGGCCATGGAGAGCCTGCTAGTCAAAGGTATTTGTCTGGATTTTCCCTCATCCACACTGATGTACCAGAGAGTAGAAATTGGCTGGTCATGCAGATCACTTGTCAAATACGTTATTCTCACATATGAGGTTATTAAGAGAAATAGCGTTTCTTTTCCATGATGAATTCTGAGCTCTATCAGTTGGTGCATCTATAGGCTTTTAGTTTGGCAATTATAAGTTTTTACTCCCTTTCTCTTCTCTGCTAATTGCTAGTATCTTTGTTGAAGTAGAGAACAAAGAAAAGAAAGGAAAAGATGTTTCTACTGTTATTACTAAGACAAAAAAAAAAAAAAAAAAGAGGGCAAGATTGTTCAATTTTAAGGGAAAAATGCAATATACAGAGACAGATCAAGCTTTTCAGGAGTTACTGTATTTTTCTCTTACTGTAACGATCAAGCTAAAGATATGCTTCAGTCCTGCTGACCAATTTTGATTAGATTGCCGTAATACCTAGTACCATGTATTAGGATAGCAGGAATGCCTACTTAATCATTTACGAATGATAAGAGTGTTTTGTTCTTTTATTTTCCTGACTCCTTGAAGTTCTCAGATTTTTTTTCCCTTGGCAATATTATGGGAGTTATGATATCTCTCCTAGACGCTTGCAATTCATATAGTATGAATTGTGAAGCTGCAAAGAAGGTAGCAATTGGGCAATAGAGTGTTGTAGATCTGATGCAATAAAGATACTGTTCAGAACCTGACCCAATTATCTTACAGTTTATGCTCCTTTTATACTGACAATGCTATTTTTATTTCCTAGTACCAATAATGAACTTCAGACTGTGTTTAATTTCATAAAGTACTGCTTGTATTGTACCGTTTGCGTATCTAATAAAAAGATGCAAAATTGCAATAAAGCTTATAAAATAATGGATAGGAATTTTTCAGAAGAGTTGACATGCCTGTCAAGATAATACTGATAGAATTTCATACATCTGCAGTAGGACACAAAATTAATTACCAAAGAATCTGACATTGTTAGTCCTTTTTATTCAGTTATATGATAGCTTCAGTGCTCTGGAAAAAAAAAAAAAAAGAAATCAAAGCAGAATTCAAAACTGTTCTCAGAATGGCAGGTTTTCATCTCAAAATGTTAATGTATGTTAAACTTTAATTAAAAAGAGTGCATATCATATCTTAACCTTTTTAAATATAGCATAATTATCTGTGGTACAGATCCTATTCAAAGGTATATTATTTTATTGGAAGATTCTACTTTAACGTAAAGGATTTCTGGTTTCCGGCAAATTATTGTCATCTTGTAATTTTGGAGACCTGGGCATACACACAATGGTGCAATCTGCAGTCTTCCATAAAGTCCAAGGGTGTAATTCAGTCACAAAGACCGGTGACATTTCCAACATGAAATATAGATTGAGCACTTCATACAAATATAAAATATCAAGGTCCCTTTGTAACCTTTATGTTTTTAAAGATATTTTACCCAGATACAGCTACACTGTTGGAACATGGGTGTCTGTAAATTGCCTGGTTCAAAGACCCGTTTTTGCATGCAGGCTGCCTTTACTGTGCCACTCTGGATTTCTGCGGATGCTTGCATGGAGATAACGCCTCCTTTCTTCTCCTTTCACCCTGAACGTGAGCCATTCAGAATGTCACAAGCAGAAGTTATGTAGAGCAACGGTGCCGTGCTGGAGGACAGGCGCTTGGCGCCCAGATGTGCGGTGTCCCCGCGCAGCTGGCTGGTGCGCGGAGCCCGCGGGGCGCTGGGCACTAGGTGTCACTGTTCCTCCACCGTGGAACGGCCGCCCCTGCATTTTTTGGGCTGCGAGTGTGAAGTAGCTGTAGGTGGCAAAGGTTTGTAAGTTTAGTTTGTCTAGTGCCACTTTAGCTGGTACAGTCATGAACTTTGAGACAAACAGCAGCTGGATCACTGAGCGTTTCCTCATGTAATGTAAACATCAAGCATATAGTTGAGAGGGAGGCATCAGCAAGCCACTTCTAGCTGGATGGCTAAAACTGTGGTCTGCTGTTTTTGAACCACTGAAACCTTAATACACAGGAAAACAAGCAGATTGCTGATCTCCATTTTATTTGTCAGCAAAGGGATGCCTTTATTTTGTAGCCCCCCACTGGAAGAACTGGATGAAATCTTTGCTAGAACTTCTTAGACGAAGGTTGGTTAGGTAGTATATGCTATAATTTCTCTCTTCAGTCACCCACTGAAGCGCTCTCTCCCCCCACTTCCCCCTCCCCCTAAATACAGGTTTGACTGTTGTTTAAGCTGCAACTAACTGCCAAGACTAAGAAATAAAGGAGGAAACACAGGGCCAGCACTGGCAGTAGGCTTTTATGTCTGCATTTAGACCAGAATTTATTTGAGAAGTACCCCCGGTGACAAAAATGAGTACAGAAGTTGGCCATTAGTACTGCATAAATTAAAAGCTTAGGAATAACCTCAATAACCTACAAAATCTGTCTTGGTGTGGATGCCCCTCTGTCTGTATATTTAGAAAGTAATTTCTCCGGGTCTGTCCTTCTTTTCATCAGGAGAGGGCTTCTACAGAGAGGGAGTTCTTCAGTCTGGAAATAAAGATGTAGCCCTTAACATCCAGTGGATAGTAGCTGAAGTTAGAAAACTGTTAACTACTTGTGCTGTATTTTTGCGTATCTGGGTTCAGACTCTCACTTCTTCCACATGGGTAAGTCCTGCTCCATGCTTTCTGACTGACATGGCGCTTCCTCTCTTTCACAAAGGCTTTTTTGGCGATTTAGAGACCTAAGGATCAGAGGGAAAGAGGAGTGTAGCTTTCCAAGTGTGGGGAATAAAATACAGCTGCTACTTAATGTGTTGCCAGAGTGGCTAGGAACCACCGAGCTGTGAGAGAACAATCCAGGGACCAACTTCACTCAAACTCTTGCATTTTGTTTAACATTTATTTAAATAGTCAAACTCTTTGATTGTTAAATTAGCATGGAAGCAGGCTGGAAACTGGTTTACAGTCTCTGGAAAGCAGCCACACATCATCAGTGTCATAAATTATGTCCTTTTTTACCGAGATACTGGCTGCCAGCTGAAAGGTTAGAAATAACTTGTTTTCAAATGCAATTTGCAGTTTATCCATGGAGAGAAATGAGGAAAATGGATGCAGCTGCCTTTAAGATTAACCCCACAGAGTTGTCAGGTTTGGAGTTCCCAGGGAAGCACAGTGCATTCAGTATTATCCCTACACAATACAACAGGGAACCCCACCTCATCGGGCATCTGAGAGTTAGGGGTGGAGGTATGTGTGCTTGTACCAGCAGAAAGCCCAGGTTGTCATAATGACAAACCCCCAGAACAAAGCAGTGGAATAACTCTCAGTAGGGTGATGTGTTTAGGTGATGCAAACACAATTTGATGATATAAGGGGAGGGGGCATGATTTTTAAAGCCTTTTTTAGTGCTGATGAGTAACATCAAATTTTCTTTCTCTGGTTAAGGTGTGCTGTCTTACTTCAGTCTTTGAGGAAATGACATCTCAACAAAAAGGCACCTTCTATTTTGGAAATTGTTGTGCCTTCTGCAAGTGTCAAAGCTAAGAATATCTGAAGGACTCCCATGAATTGGAGAGGTTATGGCATTTTTTCGATTTTTTTTTTTTTTTTTTTTTTAGCTCCATTTGTAAATTTCTGCAAGTCAGTTTTTCAGGGAAAACTGTAACTTAGGAGAGTAAATCCTGAATTAATAGATCCAGTGGCTTAGCATTCATGTCAGGTTACCTAAAGTTATTTTAAAATGATATATAAAATGATTTTTAAAAACAGTGAGCCCCCTAGGTTGTTTAATTTTCAAATCCATCACTCAAGCCGAGATGGTTTACAGTGCATGTGACACAGCAGAAGAAGGATTACTGTACGTGTGAAGCATGAGGACAAAGATTACTGAGGAAATGCTAGAGTCAGATGTAGCTGGGAATCATCGTTTTGTGCATAGGAGGTGTTATTTATTTACAATATAACTCCCTTTGATTTGACAATGAGACTGAGTCCTACATTGAGCATGCAAGTTCAGTCTGAAATACAGTCTATGTGGCATAGATGCATGTGGGGTTGTGTTGGTTTTTTTTTTTTTTTTTTTTTTTTTTTTTTGTCACACTGCTGCATCATTAGTAACAGTGACATCTTATGTGTAGAGCTGCAATGGTTGCTTACTTCTTAAAATACTTTCCTGCAGCATGTGCCTTTTTAGTGTTCAAAGAAAACTCATGCAGTATCTGCTATCTTGATGTCTTGTGACCTGGGAACGGAGCTTATTGTATAAAAACAGCAAGCAGAAACTGGAACCTTGCAGTGAGAATGTGCAGTTCATTTCAAGTGCAGTTGGATGAATCATTGTTGATTTTTTTTTTATAAGGTCACTTATTGCTGCAGATTTTTTAAAGGGAAAATACAAACTCATACAGTCACTCCTGAAACAATTTCCCTGCATGTTAGTAGTATATTCCTTGTGCTTAGGAAATCAGTGTCAGTGATGTAATGGGAGTTTCTACATCATACTGGTATGTCATTCACTCAAAGAGAGCATCGTGGGAGCTGGTGAGATTGATGTCCTCTCTAAGAATAGCACTGATTATAGAACAGATTTTCCCATATACAGAGCCATTTTTAATTCACTGCCTACTGCAGCTGCCAGCCTGCGGAGATAATTCCTTCTAGCAGAATAGTTCTAGATTATTATAGGGAAATCAAATTTGCATAAAAGCATTTTATCTCTCCCCTTTTTTTCATGTCAAAGTTACCAAACATTCACTGTCAGTTACTTTTTTGTGTGTAGGCAGAACTTTGTTAGAATTAAATCTTAAGTAAATTTTGTTAAGATCCTTCTGATTCTTTGTTGGTTTAGGTATTTTAGAATGAATAATAAGCAACTAAAAATAATGATTGTTAGGGAACAAGCAAGCTTTTTACAAAAGAAAAAGAAAACTAAAAACTAAGAGCTATTTTTGCACACCTAGAGGAGCCTGAGTAGCTCTGTTCATATCTATTTAATTACATAGTCCCTGTGACCTGGGCAGATCTTGCAGGATGGGTCCCTATAGTTTGAAAATGTGATGCAGCCAACCATTGATGAAAGTGCTGTGCAAATCTGAATAGTTGTCATTTACTGATGAGGAACTTCGCACAGATAAGTTAAATAACTGACTTGGGATTACAAACTGGTAGCAGAATGGATTTACAGCCTCCTGAATTGCAAGTGGTTGCCCACATGGTTGGACCGTTCTCCACATCATCATGTTCCATAGCACTTATTCTAACAGATTTTTGAGATTCAACAGCAAGAGTGAGTTTGTTGGTTTTTTGGGGTGGTATTTGTAATTCACTTTTATACTTCAACGTACCTTAGTGCAGCACTTTGAAAAAGGTCAAGGAAGATATTGTAGTGAGGTCTTAGGGCAGAGAAAGAAATTTTCCTCCCATTTTGAAATCTGGGGTTGTAATTTTTCTTAATTTGTCTTTGCTTCAGCCTTGTTCCTAGGTCAATGGAGTACCATTTAAAAGTATTAATGGGTTTTTTTTTTTGTCTCCTTCTCTGTTAAGATCTTGCAGAATTCTAAAACCGCACTGCAAAAGCTAATTTTTAAAGGAAACGCTAAGGCATTGTTCAGTTGCCTGAACTGAGGAGGCTAATGCTGTTTGATACATGCCAGGACCCACCAGAAGGCTGGGGGCATCACGTAGATACTGTGTTGGGTCCAGCCTTGTGTTGACATTATTGGATGCCTTTGCTTCGGCAACTGAACTGAGATCGCAGATTGGGTACAGAGGTAAATGTTTTTTAAAAAAAGCACACATAATGGGAAGAACATGGCCTGACATGCTGGCCATAAAGGTAAGGTCATGGCTCCTATCTGTATGAAAGCAGACAGAAGACCATTCGGTACATAAGGGTGGTTTCAGATTCAGAATTTGCTGCCTTACTCCTTTGAAAACTCTTTGAAGGGGAATGGTAGGTATGAATATGCAGTTCGATACTGGCCATGACTGGGAATTGCTTGGTATGACAAAGCAGAGAGGCTGCATGGGAATTGATTTCTTTGCTTTGTGTTGTTTGAGTCCGAGTCTTGGGTAGATTGGAGGCACCTGGAGCTTAGGCTTAGCTGGCAGTGGCCCCCTGGGACCTTCTACCAATTAAAAGCAGCTGAAGTGCTGAGTGCTCCAGGAGGGTCCTCTGTGATCTTGTAGCACATGCTCTGTAAGAGGTCTCGGTGGTCTGGGTTGGAGTGGCCAGGAGCGAAATAAATATTTATGTTGGTAGTTACGAGATCATGAACTATTACACAGAAACAATTAATTAATGACCTCCCTGCCTCTTCTGGCTTCATTGATTTCAGTAGATGAGGCCGGTAGAGGTCTTGGCCACTCTGTGCACTCTCAGCAGTAGAAATTACTGTTTCCCTTAACAGCATGCAGAGTTATATTTTTCCCAGGAACTGTGATAGCCTGCTTAAGTACTGTGCTCCCTCTGCTATCAGGTGCTAACGCAGAGTTTATGGTTGTAACAGGCAAAATGACTTTGGAGGATTGTGCTGTAACCTGATAGTTTTTCCCCTACCCTCAGCATTATAACATGATTTGGTCTTGCCTGTGGACGGAAGTAAATCATATTTTACCCTCACTGCTAAATTGTATTATGGCCCTGACCTTTATAGGTGAGACAAAACTGCATTATAATGTGGTTATAGGACTGCTGTGTTATACAGGGAAAACATGGTTATCTGAGGGTCTCATGGGAGTGTCCTAAGCCAGAAGATAATCAGGAGTTTGGATAACCAGGATTTTCAGCCTTGCAGATGTATTAAGTTAAATCAAAGCTTCACTGCTGAAGCTGGGGGACAAACATGAGTCCAGTAAATATGCATTAAAATGTAACATAATATTCAACGTGATGAAATGGAGTGGAGCAGGCCCTCAGCTGCTGTGTGTTGTCATGACACTGAAGTGACGGTATGACAACTAACACCATCTGCGATCTTCCTGTCTTCCCAGATTGGCCCTCCAGTGTGTTTTTCCTAATGTGGTTCCTCCTAAGAATACTAAAATTAGAAAAGTCAAGCCATCAGGCAATACAAGGTCCCATTAGACAGAAAAGTGAAGGTAAAAAAAAATCCTGCAAACAGCCTGTCTGGGTACATGGTTACAGCATGTTAGTTGAAATACTGGTTTTGTATGCCGCGGTTTCAAGCAATGCAGTAGAGAACCCCACTGAGAGGAAGAATATGCTAGAAAATATATACCACTGCGAATTCCCTGAAGATCATAGCTGGTACGTGGTACTTCCTTCTGAATGACCCATTCTGTCGATTCTGTCCGAAAGGGTGGTCATGGGTGCCTTGCAGGGACTGCAGGTGGCCGCACTCACTGTCCCCGTGTAGGAGCATGGAGTGCAAACACTTCTCTGAGCAGCCTTAGTGACCCTCATCACCAGAACCACGGTCCACGGGAGGCAGTATGGGGCTGGACTGGGAACGCAGGTCTGTTCTGTACTATTTCTCTGGTTTTCTAGGTGCACACCTCCAGACCCTGATAACTGATAGCTGAAGATCAGCTTACCTTGAGTGTTTCTTGCACCTTGTATTTAAGCGTGAGCTTTCACTTTATATGACACGGAGCTGTGTGAAGCACTCTGCAGGATGTTGTGATGATTGCTTACCTAATGTATTCAAGTTACTAGTCTAAAATTAATTGGAATGCTCCCAGCATCTTCAGGGATAAGGGTTTAACAGTGTGCAGACCTTAAACTGTTTGCACAGTTGTGCCTTACAGAAAGTCTGTGTGATGTTAGCAAATATCTTCACATTCCCTTTTACAGACAGCTTGTCTTGCTGCAGCATAAGCCTGACAATGGGGACTGCCATCCTTCAGTCTTTTGTGGATTACACTTCGCTGGATGTATATAAAAGCATGTGTATATGTATGTAAGTGTGTGTTTAGCTCTCTCTGTGTGTGTGTGTGTATATATATATATATGTATATAAAGAGAGAGATTTTTTTCTTGTGTGTATACATGTAGTACTATTTCTATGGTACAACTGCATTTTGTATTTTAGTTTAAAAAGAAGAAAAGTAATTCTTTATGCCAATGAATTATCTTGCTGAGCCCTCACGACTGTGACCATTTCTACTCTGATGGGTTTCCCATTCACTGGAGCTGAGTATGCAAGTGGATGAAAAGGTGGCTTCACAGGCCCACAAAGAAAGTGTATTTCATTTTTAGTGTATGCTAAGGATTGGACATTGCTATCCAGTTCTGGCTTTCTCCTTCATAACAAAGAGGAATGGAGGCATTTTGCTCACACTGAAGTTGAGTTTCTGCAGAACCTTGGGTAGTGTATGAGATAACAGAGCATCAGGTTCTTGGGCAGTATTTTTTGTTGATGTGAATGAGGCTATCTCGGGTTACAGAGGATCTAGCTCTGTAAATCCTTCAAACTTACTGTTTGCTACATCAAGTGATTTCTGTTGCTTGATCTCATAAGTCATAAGAAATACTACTATGACTTTTTTTCTCCTAACATTTGAAGCCCAAAATACAAACTCATCTTTCACTCTGGAACTGTACCAGGCAGGCAACCATGTGATTGAAATATATAATAATATCGTGTAAACAGAATAAATTTCTTATGGACCAGTCAGCCCCCTCATCGTGTTGTCTAGCATAATGGAGCCTACAGTCATATGACTACAATTTTGATGTGATTCCAGCAGACATCAAAATATATTATGTCAAAGTTGTTAAAAGAGAAAATGCTGTAAGGAAGCATAATTACTGACTGCTTTTCCGCAGACTGTATTAACTTGCATATGATCATTAGCTGTAAATAAAAAATAGGTTTTGATGGATTTTATTCAGAAAAGACTGAATTTCATTTTGGCTTTTCCTGTCTTGTGTACATGACAATCTTGACAACCGTGTACCTGTTGTTACGTTCTTGTAACAGTCAGATGAGAAATTGATCAATCGAAGACACAATAAATTAAGGGTATAATAATGTTGCTTGTCAAGGTATTGCTAACTAAATAAGACCTGGCTTGCAATTTATCTGCTTTTTATATTAAGTGGGAATTACACTTAGAGATTTGTATAATTGACTTGCTTTGCAGTTTATTTTTTAAAAAAATAGATTAACCTCTAAATTGTTTTTATTTGCTGTAAATAACAATGATTAGTTTGGTTCAGGCGTAGGATGAGGGAAGCAACAAACTGGAACAAGAACCCTGTCAGATGAGCAGCACCATCATCCTTTACAGTTTAGGCTGGCAGTTCAATTAAAAGTTTTTCTGTTCCCAGTAGAGAGTTCCTCTTCTTTGGGTAGAGACTTGGTGTGTTCTTCGTGGTGTACATTTAAGCTTGCCATTATCAGCAGTTTACTGAAGCAGCTGTACAACACACAGTGTTCTTCTGCATAAGCATTTTGCAGGGAAGGTTACAGAAGCATCCAGATCCACTCATGAGGAAGCTAACCTTAGGCTAAAGTAAAAGGAGGGCAGAAGTGTTTTTTTATTGATGATGCACTAACCCACTGGGTTTAGAACTGTGCCTTCTGGTTGACTACTTGCTTTATTTGAAGCCCAAAAGACAAAACTCACTGACCAAACATAATGGTAATCTAGCAGTGAGAAAGATGAATAAAATACATGGAGTTTTTATCCTTCAGCACTTCCATTATCCTCATCAGAGTTTTAGCTAAGGAGCTTTGCACAATCTGAGCAGGCGTAGGTGTTGGAAGAAGGTATACGTCATTAAAACAGCAGATGTGGGTTTTTTCTGCAGAGAAGTCAACTTCTGTTGCAGGTGTAAGTTTTGAAAAATATAAACAAGAAGCAGGCTCCATGTAACTGTACCATCAATTAAGTTGGTTTAATAGCATTTCAACTTGTTGTTAATAAAGCAAACATTTACTAATCTTATCTCTTGTAAGCAGGAAGGAAGTTAAAGTGCACAGTAATGCACACTGCTGTCAAGAAAAGTGGTTTATAATATCATATGATATAATTTGCAGTGAAGCAAAACCAGCAAATGGCTATGTGGGAGCACTCTTTATCCTCTTGATTTAACTTCTTCCCCTCCCTTCCCCCTTGGTAGCTTCGTCGTTGTAGTTACTCATTTCCCTAGTTTTGTGCATTCTTAGCATTTCCTGCTGTAATCTTCTTGAATATCAACAGCCTGGCTGTGCAAAGATCATACTACTGGAGGACGGATGAGATGAAGGGTAAATGGTGTGAAATCTCCTTCCCTCAGGTTTTTTCTTTGCCTTCTCCCTGGATTGAGCTACTTTGAGGAGCAATCAGCGTGATCATTTAATTGTACTCCAAGGAATGCTCTGGTATCATCAAGACTGACAAATGATGGTCCGAGTAGTGAGGGCATTTGCTGAAAAATGTAATTTGTCAGTCATTTTTAAAAAGGTGAATATTGCTGATTGCTAATTAAACAAAACATTTATTTTCCTGTCTCACGTGGCAGATTTTTCCTCTTTTGCCCTCGAATCTTGTACCATTCTCAGTACTACCCAACGAGAGGAAGGCACTTCTTTGCTTTTAAGAGAAGCCTAAATCTTGACTAAATGTAGGTTCTTAAGACCATGTTAAGCTTTCTAAATAAGCAAACTTCCTGGAGCTGTTACATGCTCAGCACTTTACAAGTCAGCCTGCTGATCCTTAAATATCTAAAAAACTAACTTCGGGCTTCTGTTAAAAATAATAGCCAAGAGTATGCAGGAGGAGTTTGAAGTGTTGGAGCCACAATTGCTGCAGTGTCCCGCTGCTGTTGTGTCGAAGAGAATGAGTTGCTGATTAATTCTATAGTTTTGCATGCAATACTGATTTGTAAAAACACTCCCCACCTCCTTTGTCTGGAAACGATCCCATAGTCTGCTGACATTTGAAAGAATATATAGCTTATCTGTTGTGAAGTCCACTGAAAAATAATTTACTATTCACATGTTAAATATAGGGGCAGTTGGTCTTTTTATACTACTGCAATAATTCTGTGAGGAAAATTTCAATGATGAAAATGAAAAAAAAGTTAAAATAGTCATAATTTACTGCTTTAGTCTGCAGGGCAGCTGTTTTCTGCCTCTATCTGTATTCTAATAAGTCTTTTAAATGAAGAGATTTATGAGATTATTTTAATTTTGATGTCTTTTTAATGCTTCATGCATTTTAAATACAACCTTTTAATAGTTTTTGAGATTGAAGAATTTAATTTTATTTTATACTGCAGAAATAAATGTATTCTCAGGAGACTGCACCATTATTACAGCTTTTTCTTTTTCTTTTCTTTTTTTTTCTTTTTTTTTTTAATTTTTAAAAAATCCAATGTATGTGGCATATACAACTATAGTACCACCCAGCAATACTACACTTAGCATCAAATGCAAGGCATCATTAGAGCTTGAGAGACAATCTGGCTAGGAAGGATACTTAAAAAGAAAACTGACAGAACTCTGCTTGCTGTGGGTAATAACCTTCTGTTGATAGAGCTGCACAGAAAGCTTGTGCTGTAAAGGTAAGATTCAGAATATTCTGAATGCAGCAAAATAGGTGTGGTCCTGCTGTGTAAGGTACCTCTGCATCCCTACTGCCTGCTTCTGCAGCAAGTGTGTTGAGGGCAAGCCCCGGTGTGTGCTGCATCGGTCTGTAATGGAACAGCCCCAGCCAGCTGCCTGATGTGAGCTCTCAGGTGCACGGCTATGCTGGAGTCTGATTCTTTCTTAATTCATGCAAAACTCCTGTCTGCAAAATCTTGGTGCCTTGTGCTTTTGCTCTGGTTGCAAGTTGTTAATAGCAGGCATGTGTTTTATGTAAGAGCAGAAGGAAACTGACAAAAGGCTTTAACGAAGTAGAAGGAGTGGCAGACTCTCACCTCATTTTAGCCATCTGAAAATGAAGTATTTAGCTAGTCATAGAACTTTTCAGAGCTTAGGTAATGGGCCCTGCTTGGATGGGCATGGTGCGTGTTTTAAATGTGGTTGGGAAATGTAAGGCAGATGAAGACTGGCAGCAAGGAGAGAGTGGCAGCTAACGCAGGGCCTAGGTTTGTGAGCTAACAAACAGTGCAGTTCTCAGCGGCAGGTCTGTGCTGCTGACTAGGTAGTCCTACTTCTGCCCTGTTAAATGCAGTAGCAGGAGCGGCTCTCTGCAGCTGGAACCTCTTTCAGTAGTCCCGAGTATTGCAGTGGTTGGCATGTCAACTTACTATATATTAAGACTCAGCTTTGTGACAGTTTTGAGAAGATGTGACCTATGGTCTTCAGGCTCCGTCAGGTCTGTATGCTGTAGAAAGCATGAGAGACTTGCTTTAGCTCTATGCTGGTCCCATGCTTGGGTCACCTCTTTGTGGGTACCTGGGAAACATGTGAGTGCAGCGCTCAGCCACGCCTGTAGTGACTGACATGTGCCCTTAAGTCAGCCACAAGCATTGCGCTCTCATCCTCCTAAAATACTTTGGCTGAGATTTGTCAAGGTCCAAGCTGTTGGGCACATGAGGGATTAGGGAAGAGCCCTCAGTAATTTGAGAGAACATCTTCCAAATCCTACACTTTACCTTACTTTCAGCAAAGCTTGAAATGGTCTTCAAGAAGTGATTGGGATGTTGCCGAACAGTGTGAGAATCTCATCGGCTCTTAAAATGGTGAGGCCACACCTAGAGTACTGTGTCCAGTTCTGGGCTCTCCAGCAGAAAAGAAACATGAACATAATGAAGAGAGTCCACTGAAGGGCTACAAAGATGGTGAAGGGACTGGAGCATCTCTCCTGCAAGGAAAGGCTGAGAGAGCTGGGACTGTTCAGCCTGGAGAAGAGAAGGCTCGGGGGGGGGGGGGGGGGGGGGGAACCTTATCAATGTAGACCAATACCTGAAGGAGGGGTGCAAAGAAGGTGGAGCCAGGCTCTTTTCAGTCGTGCCCAGTGACAGGGCAAGAGGCAGTGGGCACAAACTGAAACACAGGAGGTTCCCTCTGGCCATCAGGAAGCACTTCTTCACTGTGAGGGTGACTGAATACTGGCACAGGTTTTGCAGGGAGGTTGTAGTCGCCATCATTGGAAATATTCAAAAGCTGTCTGGACAAGGTCCTGGGCAACTGACTCTTAAGTGACCCTGCTTGAGCAGGGGGGTTGAAACATGACTTCTGGAGGTCCCTTCCAACCTCAACCATTTTGTGACTTTTTCCTCTTAATTTGATTTGCATAAGACAGACGTTTGATAGAGGGAGTTAAAAGAAAATAATAATTGAATGACTAATATGGACTTTAATGAATTAAAATATTTTTTGGGGAAGCACAAGCAGTGAGATTGGAATGTAAACCAAAGAAAATGGAGTGAGCAAAGCAAAGATGATGTTTAACGAGAGAAGTTAGGAGATCTATTGGGATTTAATAAATAAAGCAACTCCATCAAGTTTAGGAAGTGCTCTGAACTGCAACTGCAAATCCTGCAAAACATTCAGAGGAAGGGAGGAAAGTCCATATATTCTTCTAAAGGGCACCCACATTTGGGCACTGTTGGAAATAAGATTAGGTAGACACTTGGCCTGAGGTAATAGACTGGTGTTCTGTGCTGCCTTATGGATAGTCTCATCACTGTAAGATGGCTGTTAGGTTTTTAAGTCAATACTGTGCAAGGTTAGAAGAGTAAAGATTAGCAATAGGAACTCATATTTGGATGAGTTAATTCCAAGAGAAAGATGTGTTTACTCTGTGGTCATGTTACAGAAATGGGAATTTCTGCATGACTAGGTGCTAACAGCACCTGGACATCCGACTTGACGTGCGCCTGCCCTGTGACAGCAATTACTTGGATCAATTAGTTACAACAAAGACACAAATGATTATGTTTTTATCATGAAATACAACCACTAAGTCAGCTGAATGTCTTTCTTTGGTACTAATTCCTCTGTTGCAGTATTCCAGGCTTTCAACATTTGTAGAAGGTCAGAATATAAGGCTTGGAAAAAGTAATCTGGTAATTATCAGAGAAAGAAAAAAATAGGAAGTGAGTAAAAGCAGGCGAGAGCCAGTATCTATCTTTCCAGCTGGTTCCTACTTATTTTGAGCATTTCTGCCTTGATCTGCCTTGTGTTAGTCAGGCTAAAGCAACAATATTTGCTGTGCAAGCATGTGAGATTTCAACTACCACACTTTAGGTTTGTAATTAAGAAATTAATTAAAATACTATACAGTTTACTGCACAGTCTATCAAGAGGAGGGCAGTTTACAAGATTTTCCATGTGTGTGCTATAAATTCGGTGCTAGAGATATACAGAATCATATTCACACTGACATTAAAAGTTATCCTTCTCCTGGAGAAGAGTCACGAAAAATTATTGTGAAGGACTGGTTATAAAGTAATTGTCTCACAGAAACCTAACCAGTAAGAATGAAAATTTTAAAAATGAAAGAGTAACATAGCATCTGAAGTGAGAGGAGGAGAGAGATGTAAAAAAACCAAACCAACCAACCAGGTTACTGATGAGCTGCTGTCAACCATTCTGTTGATGTCAGAATTCAAAAGTACAGCTCTGGAAGTTGAAATTCAGTTTTGTACCATTAACACAGCCAGTGGTACCACAACTAGTTATGTGATTTAACTCCAGCAATTTCACTGTCCACAGAATTGAGCTTAATTTGGCTGAAGACACTGAAAAAGACACCTTTTTGCAGATCTAGGTTGAGACTGATTTAAGTTTCAGTAAAACTGTGGATTTCCTGCTTTTCTTTGTTACCATGCAAAAAAAAAAGGAGACATACCTGATGTAATACTGCTTATTAAAGAAGAGCCTCATGATGTTTAAGGTGAATTTTTGGATAACAATGTGCATGAAAATATTGGCATAAAACTCTCTGCTTCCCATCTTTCATGTGGTGAACGTAGGAAAAAAAGGAGGGAAAAGAAGATCTGTGTAATACAACTAGTACAGAATGGTATTGGGAAAACTTTTCTCTCAGTTACCCTATTAAAAATGTCAGGGGTTATGTGCCTTCAGAGGTATTGTCAGAAGTAATGTGGCAAAAGCCCTAGAAAAAGTGAAACTAGGTAATACTGGTAGGAAGATTTAAAAACAGTGTGGCAGACAAAATCAAACATTATTCTCCTTTATCTTATTGTTATAAACAGGAATTGAATTAAATTTTGCAGCATAGCAAATCATTGATCTCTTTTTCAAGGAAGTTTTCATTGAAGTTTTGAACCTTTTGCAGATTTCTCAAGAAATGCTAAGCAGTCGATATGAACTGCGGTAGCCACTTCAAATACGAGGTGGCTCCTGCCTTCCCACTGTATCTCAGTAGCAATACAGTTAAATTGAGCAATGCCAGTCCATGTGGACCGTCCTGGAGGGTGCTGATAGGTTGTTATAGGAAGGGCATTGATGTTAAATGGAAATACGCCATCTGTGTGCACGATCACTTAATGAATCAAGTTAATGCTTTATTTTTTGGGGAATTATAGCAGTGTACACCATGAGGCAGCTTTTTACCATCTGAGTGGTACCGTGTTGTAACCAATAGCCCTCTCTGACTCCCTGAAAATGCCCCCTGAACTGTTTGGGAATTGTGCTGCTGTTGATACTGTTGCATAAAATCCTACAGCAGTCAGGCAGATGGCAACACTGGCATGGGGGATTGATTCTCTACAGCCTATATAAACTAGTCTGGCTCTGTCTTTGTTGAAGTGATGTTGAAGTGAGAGTTGCTCCTAGGAGGACATTCCAGTGGATACTAGAACACAGCCAGATGCCAGAATTGGTTGGTTTATTTGATTGTTCTTTATTTCTGCTTGAATATTGAGTTTTTACTGTTCCAGAGCCCATATACTCACTAGTAGAGTTCCCTTCCATGCACCACAATTTCTGTTAATATTAAGGCATACATGGAAAGGAAAGAAACGATAAAGCGTAAGATGGGATGCATTAGCTTAGCCTGCATAGAGAGTTAGGGGGAAATAGGAATTGTGTGGAATGTTGCATTTTTGGGCCCAGAACTATTCTCTCGTAGGAGCAGGCGTAGGAGGAGGGGTGGCTTGTGGACAGAATTTTTTGTCTTTTCCTTAGATGCTAGGGAATGCAAACTGGCTCGAGTATCTTCATCAGCCCTTAGAACCTGAGAGGAAGTAAGGAGGAAGGATCTTATGGCTCACACTGCTTCTGATGCCTGGTTCTTACTGGGACAATGCCTTGATTGCTGAAGACTGCATATGATTTATCATTATATTTGTGTATTAAATGCATAGTGCAGCTAGTGGTAGGGTACTGCGAGTTTTCTGCAACTTGCAAAGCCCAAAGTGGCTTAGCACCTGCCTGCTTCAAGAAACTGCCTTTCCTTCTGTCTCACTATCAGTTTGGATCAGTAGGACCTTTGGCTTGCTGTGAAGGGAGGAAGGGTCCAAATGATAAAGTGATCCCTTCATGAATCTCTCTAGTTTGGAGTATTTTTGCATTCCACTAGGTCTTTTAGTGGCTCAAGTCATTAAGTGGCAAAAGAGGGATGTTGTCAGGGTCCACTCACTGTGTATCTCCTACTATGAATATAATTCAAAGACTCTCCTTTGGGTTTGATGAACTTCTTTTTGGAGCTTTTGTAGGGCTAACATACTCCCAAGCAAATTAAATTCCATCCTAGATGATGAAATATAAATGAACACATTGAGCATCAGAAACTTGATAGCTATTTGTGAAACAGTTGAGGAGCCTTTGTTAAGTACTGTGCTCTCCACTACATTACGAGATGTATTTATTTCATGTGCATTTAATAATGCAGTAAAGAGGATGCCTGAAACACTGAAGTACAATGAGGAATTACTAGTTTTCTGCAAGCAGGGTAAAGGTACTATGTGTGATTGCCCCAGAGAATATGCAAGTTACAGAAAATGAATGAAATAAAAAGTGGCAGATGACTGGTTTCTGGATATTGCTAGGTGAATTTATTAATTGCTAATAGAGCACCAAGCCATGAATTACTCAGTCATTGCCATTGTTTCAATTTTATGACTTTCCTCCTAAATACAGATTTGTTAGGAAGGAATCAAATGTCACTGGGCAGTGAATTATACAGAAACAAATTTATGCTTGTGAATGCTGATTTCCCATAATAAGTTATGACTTTAAAAGGACACCGTCAAGGTATTTTTCATAGTTTCAGCGTGACTTTTCTTTGCTGTTGTCTATGATAACCCCTTGTGCTCTGGATAAGGAATATCATACACATTTCTTCTTTTTGTTTGATCATGTGTGAAAGAAATTTGTCATTGTAGGCTTTCATACCATAAAATTCCTATATTTCTGTAAAAAAGATTTGTTCTAAAATATATATGTTAGAACTAACCTACATATGTAACCAGATATAACTACCTTCTGGTCAGCTTAAGCATGTACTATCTTTGAGAAAAATTTAGTGTGGAAACATCAGCGTACCTTTGGTCTCAAACACCGTCCTGCTATATTCATGGAGTTGGATAGATCATGTCTGGCCTGACAAAATGGGTTTCAAGCTGTGATGGACTTTGCAAAGTGGTTCTTGTGCTTGCAGGTTCTTACCTCATATTCCAGGTTTGATCACTAAAACATAGCGTATAGTGGTTTAAAACACAAACTAATGAAGAAAACCAAGGAGCAGCTTGTAGCTCCAAGAACTGACATGTATGTGAGACCAGCCCCTCTGCTTTCATGTGGAAGGTCACTCTTTATTTTTACTGTGTTGACAGTAAAATAAAAGTCTAAAATAAATTTTCTGAATTAGTCTTGGCAGCTTTTCAAACAATAAATGGATAAGTGTGTCTCCAAGGCATGGGGCTGAGCATGGTAAAACTGGGAACTAGTTACACCTTCAAAATTTTATGCTAATATTTGTATTTTGGAACTGTGTGCAGAAAACAGTGTCATAGGTCTTGGCGTACTGCTGTGTATGTTTCTAATAGGGGTTTTCATTTGAGCATGATACTGTGTTGGTTGCTAATATGCAACATAATAAAATACAAGATTTTCCTTTTGATTTAGTTTTTCATGCTGTGACCAGGAGCTTAACATTTAAAGCATTTGTAAATGCAAAGTAAGGAATTTCTACTCAATTTTTTCTGTATCTGTTTAGCTTGGTTTTGGGCATGATCATATTTCTCATCTATTGCTGTTTACGCTATTTAGATGTTTGAAGACATTTTAAAGCCATTCACTGTGCCTACTTTAGTCCTTGCCTAGCTGAACTACATGTAACTAACTCTTGTATTTTCCCTTCATATTTCATATTGTAATGCCAAAATAAGGGTAGAGCATGTTCTTTGCTATATACTGTACCAGTCAGGTTGGGACTGTCTGCCCTGCTGCCAGTCTGTTCTCTTCTTGCGGCAGAGAAAGCGTGTTACAAATCCCAGCCCCCTTCATGCCAGGCTGTACCTGGGCAGCTGCCGGGAGCCCCACTGAATGGATGAGCTGTGAGCTGCTGCCGGGAAGCCCAGCGCATCTCTGGAAACAGACAGATATTAAAGGCCAGATTTGTAAGGGGCATCTACAAGTGCTTCTAGGCACCTCACAGGAGTTGAGAGAAGTAGCTTACGGATCCTAAGGTACCGATGGTCCCCGTCTGTGAGGTGCCTAGACAGATCTTTCTTGGCCCAAATCAGAGCCAGGTATGTGCAGAGAGCCGGAGTGTACCTCTCCTTAGTGTCTGCATGGAACTGAAGTGTTGCGGGGTTCAGTCCTTCAGCAGAACTAATGTGTCATTATAAATTTGTTGTATTTAAATGAATGAATACATAGCCTCAATTGAGGGGTCCCAGTTGTGTGGGGAACGTGAACAGCTTGGAGATCAATAGGACTGAGCTTTAGGAAATATGACCAGTAAACACATTTTTGTATGAGGGAGACATAAAAGACCAGGTGGGGTCCGTTACGTTTGAGGTTTTGCAAATGCTTAACAAGGCTGTCGGCTTTACCTTATCTCACCAGTTCCTTTCCTGGGAGCTTTTCGAGTGGGCTGAATTAGTTTTACCTGGACTGCCATTGTGGTCAAGGCAAGCCGCTTTTCAGCAGCCATATATGGCATTTCTCCAGGCTGATTTTGGGATGGAGAAATCCCTTTCCAGCAGTCAGTTCTTCTTCCGTGGTCAGCTGGACAGCTGATGAGAAGAGGAGAGCCAGTAGGCATGGACAGTAGGCAGTAGCACCATCTACACGTAAGAGCATAGGAGCAACACGGTAACACACAGCTCTCAGGGAAGACGTGGATAAAGATTTACAGGAATGATATAGAATGTGTACCTTTCAAGGTTAGCTAAGTAGTTATAACTTTTTTTATCTAGTACTTCGGACCTAAGCGTAACTTTTTTTCCTTAAGCAAATTGCATCTGAAATGCCGTGCAAACAACGTTACAGTGCAGTAACTCACAGTAGAGAGGTGCAGTGTAAACACCTACAGGAATGCTTTCATGGGCTGCGGTTTCTGTGTTAGAAGTAATCTGCCAGTCTCTCCGTTGCAGGCCACCTGGGTTTATATGGATAGTTGATCTGTCCCTGCACTACGGGAAACTACTGTAGATAATCTGCTGTACGCTTTGAAAACATGTTTAATCTTGAGGTGTTTTTTTTGGTTTAAAGAAAGTGAATGTGTTCTGAAGACTTCGAAGCTTTATCTTACGAAAAAGTAATGTTTAGCCAAGTCAGTTTTTAAATCACTGTGTTAGTCATCCTGGTGATTACATAAGGAACACTTTAGGAGCATTTCACGTACCATCAGCCCTTGGCACTGGAATAACCATAAACGTGAAGTATTAAAAACTGTGTACTCACAAAGACGGCTGGATTGTTACATAGAGAGATCGTCTCAGTATTTGCTGTTGAATATATCTTTACATTAATTCAGCTCATTTCTGAGACAACACACTGGAAGAAAACATAATTTGAATTAATTATTTGCGCATATGGCATATGCCTGATGTCAGCTAATGCTGCATTAAGGATAGACATGCTGGGCACACATTAAATAATAGAGTAAATATTTGTATTGTTTATGATAAACTAGTTCCTTCTGCAGATCTTCTTTGTTTTTGCCTCAGTAAACATTCCTATTGGGCTTATTTACTGTGATTCATATAGTGCAATATGTTAAGTGTTATAAAAAGTGTGTGTTTAAATCTGAATTCCACTGCAAGGCCTCACTGTGTTTTCAGAGCAGTTGATGGTTTAGTAACACTTTAAAATAACATTGAAATCATTATGGCACCTTATTATTATATGGAATGTTTTGTTAGCATTAATCACAAAGGTTCATTTTGTGTCAAGAAATGCTTCTATAGACGTTCTATTGTAATCTAACTGTAATGAAACATGCATTTATCTCAACGTGTTTTGAAATATTTATGTCAAGTGATTATTTTAGGAAAGAGAATTAGATGCCCTAAAGTTGTACAGCAGCTGAAGAAAGGATTGTAAAAAAACCCCAAACCCATAAAACCAAACCCAGCAAAACCCCCTAAAAAACGAAATAAAAAAAAGCTAAGATGAAGGACCCTCCCTAAGAATTTAGGCACAAACCCTTACCTTAGTGAACATAAAAATTTATAAGAACAAATTCTCTAGTTTTAGAGGATGGGAGAAAGCAAGAGTAGAAGAAATCCAGGAAGTCATTTAAATTTGGGAAGAAATCTTAAGCTGAGCTTTATGTTTTATACTGCTGATGGGTTCTTAAGGAGGCCTAGTACCAGAACGGAGAGTTTAAACGTGTATATATATAGGTTGGCATGTGTTTTTTACACTTTGTCTGCCCCAGTTGCAAAGGATTGTTCCAGGGTGTGGTTTGGGTGGGCCTCCCAGCATTGGCAAGCCTGTCACCTGTATCCTTTGGTGGGTGTCCTCCAGGTGTTGTGGCTGATCTGCATGATGTGGTGGACTTTAGAAGATGCACAGTCTGACTTGCTGTCCAGTCTGAGAGAGGTCTGATTTGTTGTGTTGTAGGTGTTCTAGACATCCAGAAATCTGGTGCATGACCAAAACTGAAAGGAGGCAAATTATTAAAGACAAGTATCTTTTCCTCACATTGGTAAGCCAGGTTGGTGTGCTGAATGAAGTAAACTGGTAGGATGGTGCACATCTCTGATCTGCCTGTCTAGGTGTTCTTCTGCATTGGGCTGAGTGCCTACAGCAGCGGGTCAGCATACCAGCGTCTGTTGCCTTTATTGAGAATGGCTCATGGGAAAAGAAGCAGAGGAATCCAGGAGAGGTCTTTAATTTTTAGGGAAAGTGGTGGTGGGGTCTTTGGCTACAAGGTAAATAGGTGGATATATTCACACCTCTTGCCTCCTGAAGGTCATGATACTGTGTGTGTGAACGTTTATGTGTGAACTTGGGTATAATCATGCCTTCGTTGCTCCTTCTTATTTTTGTGTGCATATTTTCAGATGTGAAATAGCTTGAAATATGTTTATCAGAAAATGTCACCTGGCAGAACATGTGTCTACATACTTAAACAAAATACCAATAATGGCAGTTCCTGATATCTGGATAACTGTTGAAACAGAACAGAAATAAATCCAGAAATAAATATGTATCATTTACGTATTAAGAAAAGAGTAGGCATTATGAAAAGGCTTTAAAATAGGAGCAGTTCTATGATACACCTGACTGCAGCCTTCTAAGTAATTTTTAGAAGCAGTATAACTGTTGAGAGAATGCATGGTAGAACTGAGGTCCTGAAATGTATAAATGAATGTGGGCTTCCCCTTTTCTATTATTTGGTCCCCCTTTTTCCCAGACTGATACTCTTCGTATATTAACATCGTATCCTCACATGTGCCTAAGATCTCCCACATTCCCAAAGAGCAGTATAGCCGTTAGATTACCAGCTAATACAGATGACAAAAGGTCCCTGATAGGTAGTTTTTCACTTCACAGGCAGAATGAGGAGGTGTAAGGAGAGGTTAGTGATGTTTACTGCGAATTCAGATGTGCCGCAGTGGGAAAGAATTCTGCGTTAAGGGACACATACTACAATGGCCAAGGTGGACTGTTAGTTGTTCCACCTTCCCAAGAGATTCTGAGTCCATGTTCAAGATCCAGAGCACCCATCTGGTAAGGCAGATGTAGTTCTAAACCACCCCTCTGAATTCTGGAAGAAGTAGTCACTGTTGTAGTATGAAGCTTTCTCCAGAAGGCTGCATGTGATGGCTCTTCTGAATCCACTTCTTCTGAAGGTGGGGGCGTAGGAAAAGGCACGTCCTCATACCTGGACATGAGAGTAGGGAGTTCTAGCTATAGGAGAGGACGATTGTCCAGGGGTGCCAGAGGCTGATCCAGATTGAGGGCAAGAGAAGAACAGTCACAGATACACCATGTAGGAAAGCTCTGTTTCTTGTACCTGATCTGTGGTGAGGTTGATTATTTTTCTGGTTTTTGATATTTAGCCGTGGCTGGTATAAGCTTGACAATTGTATTGGCTTCCATAATTTATATAATTTATCCTTTATCTGCATTCCGTGTCCACCCCCCACCCCCCACCCCCACCCCCCCCGTTTTTCTTCAGAACCTTAGTAAAAAATCATCAAGGAAGTTTGGAAATCTTTGTCCTTACCTTTAAGAATGCATGAAAAAAAATAGGGTATGGTCTCCAAGTAGAATGCTCGTAGGCAGTTTTGTACATGGAGCCATTTGATGCAGAGCCTTAGCTGTCACTGACATGACAGGGCACTGGCGTGGGTAGCCAGCCGGGCGCTGCAGCTCCTCATGCCCATTTGCTTATCTTGCTCCCTGATAGGCTACAGTGTGTGACCTGCAAAATAGACACCTCATCAGTTTGCAAAGGAAACAGGAGTTTGTTATTAGGGGGAAATTAGCAAGCACCCAACCTCTTTTTTATGTGGGTTTTTTTTTTTTTTTTTTTTAAGTGTCATTTGGGACTGGCTTACAGTGAGATCCTGCTGCATTAGACAGTCTATGCTTCGGTTCTTGGCAGCGCTAGTTGGATTAGGAGTGTCTAGCATGCAACTAAAATCCAGAGATTGTGTGCCAGGTATTAAATAGTGGCATAAACCTAGTGAAAAATGGGAAAGCTCGTTTTAATAACTGACTTGTTATTTTCTTCAAAATGCAGGAATACATTTTGTTGATTGAGGTCTGGTTATATTTATGCATTTTCAGTTGAGATAAAATGATTTTGTAAAATAATTCTAACATCAGAAATATAGGCAATTTGTATTAAAATATCACAAGTTAAGGCTTTTGTTACTGTTATAAATTACCTATCCTTGGAATATTTTTCAACTAGTTCTTGAATTACAAAAAACTTTTCTAGGTTATTCCTGATTGGTATGTCTTGATTGGTTAGTCTTGGGTGGGGTGTACAACTCGCAAAAAGTATATTTATATCTACTGGGGGCTGTGATACAGTATGTGCTGTTACTCATTTTCATCTAGGTTATCATGGATTAAGATTTAGTAATTTTTCTCCCTGTTGCAATTCTGACCTCTCTTCATGTGTACATCCAAAATATGCACCCTGGTTCATGTTAATGGCTAGCAGCTAAGTGCAACAACAGAAATGGTGATGTACAGCAGAGATGTTGATGTTCTAGTTTTGTGACCCAGCTGGTGACTGATTTGGTCTCTGGGATAAATTTGAAAGATTGCAAGTTGTCTTCAATTCATTCCTGCTCTAATGGCCTCATACGGGTACTTTCTGCCAACCCACATTTACTGGAGAGTGATGCACCGTGGCTGTTCCTGCTTTTCACCTGAGATGCAGGTGAAAGGCTGCAGCAGTCTTGTATCTTCAGGGGCATCCCCTCAATGTGTTATAGGCATCTGAGCCAAGCAAGTGAGCTGGGAAATGAAATAGCAGACTTCCCAGGGAGCATGATGGTTTTTAACACAGTCAGAAGTGTCTGTATCAAAGCCAACCATTATGGAAAAAACATTTGTAGCTATTTCTAAGAACCAAGAACAAGCCAGTGAATAAAACACAGAAAAAAAGAATAGAAGTAGGAGGTTGTGGGCTTCTTTCCTGCAGAACAAATGTATGTTTGATGACCATGAGCTCTTTGCATGAAGCAGTCACACACAGGAGCACTTCAGGATGATTTCCGAATTTTGGAAGAAAAGGAGAAATGTAATCTTCTTGAAGTTTAGCAATTACTTACCATAGTTAATTAATCATATAATTAAGTAAAATTAGACCATATTTCTTGAAATGTGTCAGATAATTATGATACATTTTGGTAATTATGTGTAATAAAATTAATTAAACATATAATTCAAAGAATCAGGAAAATTATTACTTGAAATTATTTGTCCCATAGGTAGGGATAGGGTAGCTCAGAAAGATCTCTTTTATTTTTCTTGTTCATGGTCATAACCTTATAAGCTACTCTTTTCTGGGTTTGAAGATATTGTAGATTTCCAATATTGGCTTTTTGCCTTAATATTGGTTCTTGGTCAGAACTTCTATTGGGATTCTTTAATCTTTGTAATAGTATTGGTCATCTAGTATGAAAATCCTTGGATCTCTCTTGTTAGATCATTACTCACAAAATAAATGCAACATATTGTGTTGATTCTTGCTTCATTGCTGTGAAGTCATGCAGTGTATTTGTAAAAGAAGAGAAAGGAAAAGAAAACAAGAGGAAAACAAATATACCCAAGCGTAAGCCATGTGCTCAGAGCTTGGAGGTGTTTTAATACGTTTTATTGGCATTTGCCTGAAGCATCAAGCACACAAATACTCTCCCTTCATATGGAGGGCTAAACTGACCTCCCTTTCAAGTTGCAACATTTTTTATAGTTAGTTCTCATTTTCATTACTGCTGGGAGGAAATTCTGCTGCTACTGCAGATGAGATACTCTAAGAAGGGGAAGCGGTATAAGAAAACCCTATAAAATCATGCTTGTGATATTAATTTTCTCACCTCAGGCTTAATAATCATTTTATGGTCATTTTTGAGAAGTTTTTTAGCCATAATGTTTTATCTATCTTTATGGTTCCTTACGCTGTATTTAATCAGTGTAATTATAGAAGGATAATTAAATATAATGCTACTTAGTTCTTAAGATTTTAGCACTATTACTATTAATATAACTAAAAAAACCCCCGTGTAAATCTTGATGTCTACAGGAAGCAAAATATTGGTGCAGTATATTTGATATGCCATTAAAAAGGAAATGGTGGTACTTTTTTGTTGGTATGGCAGCACACATCCTAATTCACTATTTCATGGGCGGTTGAAGAGACTTTTTAGTGGCATGGAATCAGCTGAAATGAAAGAGACTTTCTTTTTAGAATGTCTCAGGTTTTTAAGAAACAGCATAGGCCCCAGTTTAGAAAATTGCTTAGGCATATGGTTAAATCCACCTTTAGTAAGCAGGATTCTTCAGTGCTTGTGTTCATGTTGTGAGTTAACATGGCCAAATGGACTAGCTTGTCTGTTTCTGTTTTTGTATATCTTGTCATATCTTTTGGAAAGCAGTCCTCTGATCTCGTGCCAGTTGAGGTCTCCAAGTCAGTGGAAACTTACTGGTTGTACTACCTTCTGCAATTATTTTGTTTGATAAAAAGGTGTTGTATAATGGGCCTTGTAAAAAGCCATGTTAAGTCATGTAAAAAACTATGCACCATCCTCTGCAGTTGAAAACACCTCATCTTACAGCTTGCTGTACAACCAGTTTGATTGTTCATTTCATGTTAAATGATGTCTGAACGTTTCTACACTGGAGCATGGAAGGGGCCGCAAAAATGATCAGAGGGATGGAACACCTCTCTGATGAGGAAAGGCTGAGGGAGCTGGGGTTTTCAGCCTGGGGAAGTGAGACTGTAGGGAGATGTTATAGCAGCCTTTTGATACTTAAAGTGGGCTTAGAAAGAGTTTTTAGTAGGGCCTGTTGCAATAGGACAAGGGATAATGTTTTTTAATTAAAAGAGGGTAGATTTAGATTTGATATAAGGAAGAAAGTTTTTACAATGAGGGTGGCGAAACAGGTTGCCCAGAGAGGTGGTAGATGCCCCATGGGAGCATTCAAGGCCAGGCTGGACGGGCTCTGAGCAACGTGATCTATTTGAAGACGTCCCTGCTTATTGCAGGGGCTTGGACTAGATGACCTTTAAAGGTCCCTTTCAACCCAGACTGTTCTGTGATTCTGTGAAGTTGTGCCAGACCTTTTCCATTCTCAGGCAGACTTTTCCATAGCCGGTATGATCCATGTTGATGTTTAAATCAAGATGAAAGAATCCTATGTAGGAGGGGAGGCTGGGGTAAAGGGATGTGAGGGGGCATGTTTTAGTGCTGCTCAAACCTCCTTGTGTTGCCATTGTGAATGGCATGCAGGATGAATGTATAGATTTTGCTCTGAATGTATTAGTTTCTCCATTAAAGTTCATATTTCTGACTTTTCACTTGGCGGGAAAAAACCTCTAGATTGAAAGGTTAGATACTGTTCTACTCTAATAAGCATCACAGCTTCCTCCATCCATTTTCAAATAGATAAAAGTATTACGATATTTTAAAGTGTCCTATAAGTATCAAGAGTATATTCAGCTTGATACTAGTACAAAGACTTTTCACTATATGCGCACTAATTGTTGAGCTTGTTAGTCTGCTCAGAAGACAGCCAAGACTGACTGCGCTCATCCTTTCTTAGTTCAGAGCTGAGGCACCTTGGCAAGGATGAGTAAAGATGTCTTGATTTTTGTCTTGCAGCACTACCTGTCTCTACTCATCCACAGTATATGTCAATTAGACACCTCCACAGTCACCATCTGTGAGCTCTGGGACCAGCTTTTTAAGGTAATGGTGGTAGCCCCAGTCATGCCAAAATTTACGCATGTGCTTTTGGATGCTGGATGGTCCCGTGTTTTGCACATGCATGTGTCAAACATGCATATTTGGACCTTAGATTGGCACTGGGCTATCTGCTTTGGGATGAAGCGGGATAGTAATCCTCACTTGTGCTGTCGTTAGCCCTAAGCTGTATTTACACTTCCAGTAGCCAACGTAACAGTGATTCAGAACTGATCTGCCATGCAAACACAAAAATTAAAAAAGTAAGATCATGTTGCATATTAATAGCCTGGCATTGATGCCAGGTGACTTCACGCCTTTGAGAAAAATGGAGGAAATATATGCTGGAAGAATCTATAAACTAGATGGTTCTTCACTGTGTATTTCAGATACAAGTATCTATCACTGGCAAAAGTGTATGGTGCTACATTCAGACTGCCTCTGGAAAACTTCCAGAATCTGCCTCCCAAGGAAAGGGAGCACAGGATTCAGGCCATGCCTCTGCCGGTGGAGTTGAGGGGTCTGAGCTCAGTCTGGGGTGGAGAGTTGCAGACTGACTTGTAAATGAAATGTAAAACTTCCCTCATGTATTCTCACTCTTGTTACAGAATTCATTTTACAAGCTAAAAATATTTCCCATTTCATTTTCCTAAAGGAACTGTGGCTTCTGTGGGGGAAATGCCTCTTCTGCAGGGAACCTAAACACAGCCTGTGTATCACCTGAATGCTGCCTCTGCCCTATTTCATGTGGCAGTGATAAGAAATCATTTTCAGGGTTTTCATAATACTGACACTAAGTGAGGTATCATAGTGACACAAAGTATGAGAGTATTAGTATATTGATGTGAAAAGTATTGCAAGACAGTATGCAGGGTAGGGATGGTCAGGGTTTTGTGTTACTCATCATATTAAATGCCTTTTGTTCTGCTTATCCTTGCTGGAAGAGAAGGAAGAGCACAGTTTGGAAGGGCTCAGCCACGTCCTAAGTGATTTAAAGGAGGTGGGCAGCTGTTCTCCTTTCACTTCCAAGAGGACTCCTAGCACCCTTTCCCGTGCCCCATTACGGCTCCTGCTACTTCCCTCTTGGTGCAGCCGCACGTGTTCAGTTGGGCATAGGAGCATCAGTAATCTTGGAAGAGATGAACAGGGTCTGAAAAGCATGCAGTAATACTCAAAAGGTGGCTTTTAAGAAGCAAAGGAGCTGCCAAAAGCATAGAAATATCAATACATAGTACTGGTACCATGTATTACAGTGGTCATTTACTATTCATGGCATCGAGTACACATTTCTTTACTACCTTGGAGGTTGGAGTAGGATGTAAATGTTGCATCTGCCTTGTAACAGTGCTCTGCACACAAGTAAATTGCATTTGGTATCTCCATTTCTATGGGATTAAGTCAGAGTTTATGGGAGTGTATATTCAGAACTCCTTGGATTTAGATTCAGGGTTCCTTGGCTAATATCCCAAACTGTTTTATTAAAAAGAAATGAAACTTGGTTTTCCAAATGTTAGAACGTCCCTGTGGTTACTGCTGTGGTACATGTGCAACTTAAGTACTGCTGTTTCTCTTCACGTTTCAATGAAATACAAGGTAGCAGCTTCTCATAGATTACTGTTCTCGACGTAAAATGTCTATGACTGTTGCTTAGCAAAGCACTGGTGCTGAACATTTTGTTGGTGGACTCACGAAGAAGACATTGGATGTCTCTATATGATATTAGAACTTTAATAAGTGGAAAACATGTTAGAAACTTTATTTCACATTTAGGATATGAATAGAGGCTGTTAGGTTGCCTGTCCTCCCTCCTTCAAGTAATTAGTTCCTTAGAATATAAAGGATTCTTTGGCTTAAATTAGTTTCTTTTACAGCACGTAAGGGAATTTTTTAAAACAACAACAAAAACAGGCTAGCTAATGAAAGAAGTGATTTTCAAAATGCCAGGTAATTCTTGGATAGTCGAGTTACTAACATGCTTAGCAAAGGTGTAGTAAGGAAATTGCTTTAATTATAAATAAAAGGATTTGGAAGTAAGGTGAATTTCTGCCAAGTAGAGAGCTTAGCCCAGCTTTGACTTCCAGTAGAACCCTGCAGACCCTTCTTATTTTTACTAGTGTGCTTTGTTTTACTGATACGCTTTATTTTTCAGTGACTGGACATAAGGAGCATTAAGAAAGCTATAGTAATTCATTAATATGGCTTTGCATTTTGGAAACTATTGGGTAGTGAAGTGCATTAAAAAACAATTAAGATCCAATGAAATGCAGTAATGTCATTCTCCAGGGGCATCATGTGAAGGGGACTGCTGTTACAAGTTAGTGGTGGTGTTCTTCTAATGGCACCAGAACCCTTCCAGCTACAGCTGGATTTTTTCTCTTTATGTACCTGGTTGTGTCTTAATTGAGGTAGCTTCTTACCTGAGTGGCTAAAATACATTTCAGAATACATAGGTTTGTATTTTATCTCTTCTCTGAAAACCCCTTATCAGAGAGCTAAGAATTGCAACTCTTGATGCTGGATTCAAGAAAGGAAAGTGGCTGTCCTTGTAGGCGAGGGAGACAGCTCAGACTGGACAACTCTGTAATCTGTGTGGGTTTAAAAATCTTGTATCTAGTATAGTTTCCCCCACCATGTTTAGGGCAATTCTGTTTTAAAGGTACATATGTTCTTAGGCTATTGCCATTCTCTTCTGCAGATTCAGGCTCAGGACTTCATTCCTTCTCCTTATGATCAGGGCTGGAGAAGACGCAATGGATATTTGTAGGAGTTTCTTCCATCCAGCCTACAGTCTTAGCACTTTTAAATCAGCAGTAGTTATCTCCATCAGGCTTTGTGGGGAAAAAAGTTAGCTCCCCATTTTCTGTCCTAGAATTTGCGCCCCCCCCCCCCCCCGGCCCTTTCTTGTACAGTCATTCAGTAGATTATTTTTTTTTTCCCCTACTGGTTTTCAGAAGCAGTTCACCTGCCTTTCCAGTGGGAGCTAACTGCTGCTGAAAACATGTAGGTACAATGATACAGACATTGCCTGTAAACATGAATTCCTTTGAGCACTGCTCAGTGGCATTTACTTGCCTTTTTCCTACCAAGCCATCTTTTCTTGCATTCTTCTGCTGCCTCTTTGCTTGTCCTGCAAGCCATTCTTAGGACTGGCTCGTTGCCCCATAATGGCTATTAAAACATGGCTGCCGTTCTTTAGTTCCTCTCCCCACTGCTTTACCTCCTTGGTAAATCTCCCATTCCCCTACTTGGCTGCTTGCCTTTCCAAAATCCGCTGCATTCAGCTGAGACGCTGTCTTACATACAAAGGACGGTTTGTTGAGTGATGTGGCCTTCATAACAGCCTTGGAAGGTGAAAGGTTGTGATAGATGGACATAGTAAAAAGAAGTATTTTTTTCCACAGAGCAGGAGCATGTTTTTACTGTGCTGTCTCTACTGGTCCATTTACCACTGAGAGAAGAAAGAAGTGGAGATTAGAAGCTGTTCTGGTAAATTAACCCTAGCTGGTCTCAGGTGATTAGTCACTAATACATTTTTGCATGAACACCTTGGGTTGACAAATTCTGACTCCTAGCACCAGGTGGCTAAGAGCTTTCCTACAGAAATACGTGAGCATAAAGTAATATCTGCTGGTGAATTCTTTTTTTAGTTAATGGGAACTGGCATCTTCTGCCATCAACTGTAATTCAAGTAAATGATACTCTTTGTGACAGAAGAAATTAAGGTATATTGTACAGCACGTGGCCCCGACACAAATTCATGTTTTTCAACATCCTAAATTATATAAGCCACATCTTTACAGGCAAGTTTTTAAAGGCAGATTAATTGCTCATGTCAAAGCGTATTTTTTGAGATCTTTGTGCTTTCATTACCCGTTTTTTCTTACCGTACCGGCATCACTTAGGGCATCCTTTCATAGAGACAGGTGGAAAGAATTTATTTGGGGTTTGATTTGGGAAACTCCTGCCTGCTTGGCAGTTTGGAAAGTCAGGTGTCTCAGTAAGGAATTGGAAGACTGTTTTTAGATAACCATGTTTTGGAAATCGTGCTTGTAATTTTCTTCCATAATAAAATGTGGTCAATTTAATCTGTTCTGCATAATTTCCGATCATGATACTACACCTTGTGCATAAATAATTGGCTAGAAAGTCTGAGGTCATTTCTGTCTTTTGCTCTACAAAACAAATGACATAATGACCACTGCTTGGGATTAGGGACAAGGTGGTCTTAAAGTTTTAATAGTGCTGTGTGCTGTTAGCTGACCTAAACCAAGGTACCAAAAATCGTTTGCTAACCTGCAGAGACAACTTCAGATGTTGAAAATAATGGCAGCCAGAGCAGTGCAGCATCCAAAACCTCCGCCCAGAAGATGCTATGTTAATCAGCCACTGGAACAGCCCACTTTAATGCAACCCTTTTGCAGTTTATGCCTTTATTTCTTTTGTTCCTCCTTTTCTGCCTGCAGACTGGGGCAACCAGTATTTACCTGCTTGACAGGGAAGGGATGCTGTGGAGAGTAAGGAATGCCTGTGAAGTGCTTTGAGGTTGCGATGCACAGCAGAGTAGCACTTCTATGAATAATATTTTCTGCTCCATTTTTCATGATAGCCAATTAATGTATCAAAAAGAGTATAACTTTCAGAATCACGGTGGTTGATAGAAATGCACAAAATGTTTATCTTTAAGATGTAATAAAGAAAAGTAACTGATGGGTATGGCAAAAATCACTTGGAAGAGAAATGTGTGAGTGAGCGTTCCATCTTCCCAAATTAATCAGCAGCTTCCTTAAGATTGAAGATTTGACTATTTCAGGTCCACTTGTCATAACTAAGATATCAGCCAGGCTTCAATATCTAGAAGTGTTTTTTAATTAGTTTTCTCCTACACTTTAAATTGGAGGAAAAATGTATTACTTTGTGGCATTAGCAGTATGTAAAACCATCCTTGTGTCTTCCAGTTACAAGACCGAACCAAATGCAGCGTGTGGGTGCTTAGATGGATTGTGTTTCTTCTTTTACTCTGTCTGCTTGGGTGCATAGAACTGACATGAGTCTAGGTCTGCACGCAGAGAGAATTGTACAACCCTAATTAAACGTTTACAACTCAGTAGCATAAACCCCCCTATAAATGCTGTTATCAGCTCTGTATCTTCTAATGCTGGTTTTAGCATGAAAACAAAAGATTCTTAATTGAGCCCCATGGACAGAGGTAACTGTGATTTAAATTTCTGTTTTTCTCAGCTGTGAGTGGGAGAAAGACTAATATATTTTTATGTGAGTACCACTAAGTAAAATCCACTCAATCGTTGGTTAACCCTCTGTGATATTTTTTTTGCTACAACTTTTCTTCTAATCAAACTGACACAGAAAGGCTAAGCCATACATTAGGTTTTTATTATTTATCTACTTAGCCTTTAAAAGTTCCAGAAGAGTTAAGGAAATGTCTAGCTTAGTAGTTTTCAAAGTGAGGTATCTAAAATTTTTCAGTGCTGGAATGTGTTTTGGTTTTGATATCTTACAAGCTTTTTAATAGTTGCTTAAAATTGCCAAAAAGCTTGTAAGATATCAAAACCAAAACACAGTCCAGCACTGAAAAAATTTAGATACTTTATTTTAGGGCAAACAGACTCTTTCATTCTCAGTCTGAAGATTATTTTCTGACTTTTCATTATCAAAATTCTTTGAATATTTCTGGTTTAACCTGAAAAAAAAGTTATGACTGAAGAAGATACTTTTTGTTACTTATCAAACTGAACACATTATTTGCGTACCTCAGTTGAATGATTTGCCATTACTTAAAAATTTGTGGGAACATCCTATTCTTGAACAAGGAAATAAGTAGATCTGAATTTGGTCTTTCATGAACTCGAGATTTAATCATTTCAGATCAGTTTTGCTGTTGAGTCAGGTGACAGGTCCATTGCAGATACAAGGTTTTTTTGTGTCATTCTCATGATCAGTATGCATAAATGTGTATGTATGTGCATATCTGTCATCTTTGTGTGCTTGTGCATATAATTTATTTATTCAGCAGCAGTTCAATTTGTACTAGGATTGTTAAGAACTTCAAACTTGGTATGTCATGGGTTCAGTAATTTTAACATAAATTATTCCTAGGTTGAAATTAACTTTAGATTTCCATTGGGAAAGGAGTAGTATCACCCATTTAGAAAATTAGCCTGGGGTTATACATATCAGAGGAGTCAAACCATTGAGGAATTACTGTGTTCACCGTTGCAGAGCCATGCTATGTATTGGGGGACAGATTCTAAAAGAGTAATAGATTGACAAATCAAGTCAAATTCGAGTGGCTTTTTAAATGCTGTCAGCTTCCAAGTCTTGCTCCTTAAAATCTTTGGGGATATCTGTTTATGTTGGTTCCCATCTTTGTACTGCTTTTGGTCTTTCTTACTCTCACATTGTCAGTAGTGTTGTCATTTTACTGATTGTCAGCTGAGAATGTGTCATGTTGTGTTGTGTTGTTCACCCTGTTCCCCGCCCCCCTCTCCCCCCCTCAAAATGTATTCTTATATTTAGAAATTTTATACCATTGACGTCAGACCCTGGTTCCCTAGCTAGATTCATCTGTGGAGTGAACTATCTAGCCCTTGTGATATTTTTCAATATCTAATTTAATTACAAAAAACCCCAACCCTGACAACAAGCATAACATTTTTATGTCTCACGCCAGTGGATAAAACCTTCATTAAGTGAACTGATTGTAATGTAGTGGAATTTCACCTGCCAAGATACCTGCGACATTAATACCAGAAACGTGGTAATTCTTTGTGTGCTAGTATTAATGACATTACTTATTGCCTATGTTTGTAGGAAATAGAAGTTGGGAAAGTATTTAAAGTGAGAATTGGAAGCAAAAAGTCAAAGGGAAGACAGAATAAGCAACAAAACATGGAGAGGAAAATAAAAAAAAAAGAAGAAAATAAGAGAGTAAGTAGATAGTTCAACCCTCAAAAAAAGAAAATATTTTTTTAGGAAGTGGTACAGCATCAATGCTGGTGAGGACAGGTTGTGCAGCTGATCCTAATATTCTTCAGGCAAGCACAGGCAACAGAAGTGTTCAGGGATGAAAACGGAGAAGTTCTAACTTTTTTGAAAATAAGGTTTGCGCCTAAGGGCATACTTTTGGTGTGCTCAAGGGATTTGGGACCCCATCTCAAACCACTCGTGCATAGGTGTGTAAGCCAAATGTTTTCTTTGGTTTATGAATTGCCCTGATAGGGGAGGAAGACATAGAAGACAATGGGTGAGCAAAGACAACTTTGTGCCAATGGAGACTTGTTTTCTAGGAAACTGAGCACTTGCGCAGCTTTGTTGTCACTACTTCTGCAAGTCAGATCAAATTCGTGGATTTTTTACAAATCCACATTTGTACACTTTGTCATAGATTTTTAACTGTCCAGAATTTGTTTGAAATAGGTGGAAACTTTAGAGTTTTGAACACACTTTGTCATAGATTTTTAACTGTCCAGAATTTGTTTGAAATAGGTGGAAACTTTAGAGTTTTGAATGTAGCTGAATTATAGGAAAGAAAGTAAAATAGGGGCAATGTTTACTACTCGGATATTCTATGGAACAGTGTTTCTTTTCTAATAATACTAGGTTTTAAAAAAAAGAGAATGTATTAAATAAAAAAAGAAATTCTGTTTCAGTGTCATGATACGTATGACAAAGCTTGAAAACCATTAAAGTGCTAAAGAAATTAAAAATTAAAGATGACATTTCATATTTAAGCTATTACTGATAAAGTAGTGCACTGCAGTGGAATAAAATAAGGGAAATGTGTGAATAAAATTTTGAATTTTCTAGATTTTTTGATTTTTCTATCCTGTGTCTCGTAATCTAGAGCATTATTTGACTATATTATCAATATTTCCACTTTATTGACGAGCCTGTGCTGTGATCATATACAAGGTACCAGCATTTGACAATGCAAAACTTAACAATCCACAGCAAGAAAAGTTAGGGAAAGCAAGCAGTAACACATGGCAGTGAATTTACTCATTTCTTCGTCGTAAAGATAATCATGGTTCTGAAATGCGGTGAAACAGGATGGTTGAGATGCTGTGATTAATGAGGGCGATATAAAACTGAAGTAGATGGAAGAGAACAGATGGAAACTTGAGGTGGGGAAATGGCCTGTCCAGAATTCTGCCTGCTGCTGTTGTTTCAAATCCATGGGGTTTGGTGCTATATAGAAATGTCATTTTCTTGAGTTTCCAGGCACTTGGATGCAATATGGTAAATGGGCTCCTTCACCACATTGAAATTATGACAGAAAAAGAACTACTTACAGAATCATAGGATAATTCAGTCTGAAGGAGTTTTCAGGAGATCTCTTGTCCAACCTCACACAGTGTGGCCAGGTCAGACCAGGTTGCTGAGGAGTTGAACTACTTGGATCTTCAAAGCCTCTGAGGATGGAGACTGAACAACCTCTTAGGGCAGCCCATTCCACTGCTGGACTGTCCTTACAGGGAGATGTTTTTATTGTACCTCCAGTCTGAAACTCTTTTATTTCACCTCCGCCCCATTGCCTTTTTTCGCATCATGCTCTGCTGTGAAGACCCTGACTTCATCTCCTCAGTGACCCTCCCCGCAGGTGCTAGGGGACTGTTGTTTGGTGCCCACGAAACAGTCTCTTCTCTAGGCTGAACATGCCTTGTTTCTTCAGCCTCTCCTCACAGGGCAGGTGCTTCAGACCCCAACCAGTCTCAGGGCCCTCTCCTGAAATCACCTCAGTTTAGTGATGTGTTTCTTGTATTTTTGGTTGGGGCCGTGATATTCTGGATGTGGTCTGAGGAGCGCTGAGCGGAGTGGGGATTGCCCCTTTGCTCTGCTGGCTGTACAGCTTTTACAGAACTGAGAAAGCTGCTGGCTGCCTTTGCTGCCAAGGCACACTGCTGGCTTATGTTCAGCCTGCTATACATCAATACATCAGGACTTGCCACGGGGCTGCTTCCCAGCCAGCCCCAGCCTGTATTGTGTGTTCCTTCGCAAGTGCAAGACAGGGCATTTGTCCTTGTTGCATTTCAGGAGATTCCTGCTGGGTCTGTCTGAAGACAGGTGCAAGATTTGCCTTCCTCCGGTTCTTGGAGACCTCTCCTGCTCCCCAAGACCTTTCCAAGGCGACGGTGTGGCCTTACAAGGGCAGCAGCCAGTGCTGTGAGCAGCCTTGGATGCAGCCCGTCAGGTCTCATGGACACCCATGGGCTGAGTTCTCCTGAAATCTCCCAACTCAATCCTCACCTACTGCTGGTCATCCCCCCTTCCCACCCTGCCTCTGCCCCGCCTCTCAGTGCTGGGGCCTGGCGGACATTGTTGGTGAAGACTGGGGCAAAGAAGGCATGGAGAACCTCAACCTTACCTGTGTCCTTGGCCACTAAATCACCTGCCTCTGTTGCTGTGTTCTCTGAAAACTAGATAATTCGTTTCAAACATTCTAATTAAAAGCGTGAACACTGTTCTGTGAACAAAGGCCAAGGTCTCCCTGGCCTGGTATCTTGTTTCTGTTGTTGGGTATTCTGCGCTCCTTCGGAGGGTGGAGGCTGGAATGAATGACAATGGAATAATCTGTCTGCTCAGAAACTTTCTTTTTCAGCTGCTTTAGTTAGGGACCGTCTACTCCTGTGAAGCAGAAGGATTTTTATCCTTGGTGTCCTTTGGACTTTTTTTCATGTCCTTCTTGACAGAGGTAATGTATTCAAGGGGAGTATATGTCATTAATTTACGGTGATGGCAATATAAATGGCAGTATATTAATATTTTTCATATTCTGTATTCCCTTCTCAATACATCGTAACATCCTGCTCACATTTTTTGACCCCTCATGTGTATTGAGCAAACATCTTCATTGAAGTGCCCATGATGAATCTTGCATCTTTTTTTCCTGAGAGGTTATAAGTAATTCAGAACCCATCAGTATGTACAAGTGGCTTTAAATTTGTTCCTTCTAGTGTACCCTACTCTGCACTTTTTTCACAGTGAATTTCATCTGTTGTCAGGTTGTCCAATTACCTAGTTTTTTAAAGGTCCTTCTGGAGTTCCTCACAATCCTTTGTAGTCTTGACTACCCTAAATAGTTCTCTGTAGTCAGCAAATTTCACAGTCTTACTACTTATAGCATGTCAGCTTTCAGTTATTAGTAAATATGAATAACTACACCATTCATAGTATTGATCCTTTGGACATGCTTTCTTCCTGCACTGGTTATTTTTTCCTCCTTGTTCCTATTTCCAACCATTTAGTTAGCATTTTAGTCCATGGCAGGAATGCACGTGTAAATGTGTGAGTCACATTGTGAATACTCACAGAGACTCACAGTAGTTTTCAGGGCTCGTCTCCAAGGTGTCCCCTATGGTCAATGAAGTGAAGTGGCCTTTGAAACCAGAACGTAACCTTAGGTTCTCTGAATTCCTTTGGAGGCCTTCCCCACCCCTCCAGAATATTTGGCCTTCATGGCTGTGTGTCCAAGTCTTCTAAGTAAATTCATACCAAGAAGCTTTTAGAAAGTCTGTACAATCTTCCTTTGCTCTCTTGCTTCTTCACACAGACTGCTACAGATGGGTTCTGGGGGTACTTCTGGTAGGATGAGGCCACCCTTCTGAGGAAGTCTGTTACACTCCATGCGTGTTTTGTGACGGCTTCGGTTGTAGACAATAACCAATGCTCTTTCTGGTTGAAGAGTAAAAATTGTGCACCTCTGATTGCGTGGATTGCGCACAACTTCTCACCTTTATCCTTGAGGCTGAAAATATAATGATGTGTTTGTGTTACGAGCTGTATTCTCTTGATCCCAGCTTCTTTCAGAACTTCTTCAGTGTTTCACAGCCCACCTTTGGGGTCGGAAGCTGCTAAGCTTAAGATACTGTTCTGGAAACATACAGTGAAAACTTGACAGAGGAGATTTTGTATACAAAAGGTTTACATTGGTTCAAGGTTATACTGAGCAAGCATATGGAAGAGACATCTGTGAAGGGTAACAAAACAGGCAAATGGCATCAGAACAGGAAATTCCGTCAACTGGAAATAGCGATGGTGGGGAGAGCTACTTTGGAGTGGGGGAGGTATCATATATTCTGCCCAGTTCTGGTTTCCCTAGACGGAATGCTGAGGACACAATTTTAAGACAGGTAAGAGCTCATCCTGGTTCTGAACTAGCCCAGCTGTTCTTATATTCTTAGAAATGATGAAACTACAAAATGAAACTTTATGCGATATACAGAGCATATTGTAAGTATTAGAACAGAGCATATTGTAGGTATTAGAACATTCAAACCAGGATCTTTTTCTTTTCTTTGACCTTCGAATACTGTCTCTATTTCTGCTGTGAGAGTCATATGATGACAGATGTGCTATAAATGGGGTCAACTTAGCAAAAGGTTTTGCGACTGAGGAAGGGTCTGGGTCCTGAAGGCAGCAGACAGTTGGATTTGTCAAATTTCACCCTCTTTAATCATCCTATCTCTGACAACACCAGTAGGATGAAGAGTTGCCCACCCCAAGTATTATTAATTGCGATGGATAGTGATTCCAAGAAAGATTTTGGCTTCCTGGCAATTTGCTTTGTTTAGCTCAACTGTTGATACCCTGGTGGCCTAACAGGTGACCAGGTCCTGCTGGAAGCTGTACTTCCATAACCTCTTACTTGTATGGTGTATTTGGCTGTTATGGGCCTTTCCTCACCCTTGTAATCACTTTTTTTACACTTCATATGATGAGATTTGGTTTTGCCTATTGGCTTCTCTTCTCATGTGGTTTTTTTTTTTTTGTTTGTTTTTGGTTTTTTATTGGGGTTTTTTTGGTGCTTTATTATTTAACCATACAATTTTGTTCTTGCCTTTTTACTTCTTGGGAATTTTTTTGTTTGTTTTGGGATATATAAGCCTGCTGTGACTCTAATAAAGTATTTTTAATAGATTTCTATGGATTTTAATTTCCTAACTCTCCCCTTTAGGCCCTATAACTAATTTCGTCATTTAGAAAAAAAAGCCCCTCTCCTGCTTCAAGTTTAGTGCACTGTCTTTTGATATGATGACCCCGAGAGGGGATCCAATTCAATTACACTTTGACCACTGCTACTTAATGGCTGAATTTCACTTACTTCCTGAAACTTCCACTGTGTTACAAGACACACATATTTTGTGCCTTGTGTGTGCTCCACAGTAAGTTTCCGCAGAAAGAAATAAGTTTATGGTATTGAGAGCTTTTTTCTTCATTCTCTTAACTGAATGTGACACTTGGCCAAGCTGGCAGTTTGGTAGCTGAGGATGTCCGCTGTCTCTGTTGTAACTAATACTGCTTGTGGGTGCACACAGCTGCCAAACACATTGGAATTCCGGTTCTGGCTTCCCCTCCCAATCGAAGGGGAGTGCAGGGGCAGTACGCTCCTACATCAAGCCAATGGTGGTTTTGTTCTTCTTCTCACTTACATGGGGAGGACAGGATGTGAAATTCCAATCACAGTGCTCTTGCTCTTTGTATCAAGCCAATTTTCATTGCCTCCTGTGCTTTAGAAAAGAGAGAAGGTCTGGTGCTCAAGACTGAAAGGCCGAGTCTTCCTTCTGCTCTGCATCAGTGCAGGCTTCTGTCAAGCTGAGGCTTTTGTGCAGGTAAAACAAAATCGTTATTTGCGAAATCTGGTATAAGGATTTACAAAGGGATCTCAAATATAGATGCCAGTTTCAGATTTCTTAATTTCCTGTCACTGGCCTGGTGGTCTCCCAAATGAGAAGGTGCTCTTGAATCCATAAAACAAAATCCTGTATTTCTGTAGAATGCTTCACCTAGCCTACATATATTTTTGTCCATATCTGAGAAGACAATGGAGCCCTTTCTTTCAAAAAAACTTCACTGCTTGCCTCAATCTCTCGCAATGTAATCACCCTGATAAAACACATTGCTTTTTATAGTGTCTGTTACCTTGTGATAAAACTCTTTGATTATGGCAGCAGTTGCTGATGCTTGCTTGGGTTTCTGATCTTCTGATGCAGTAAGGTGGCTAGGGAAGCTGATGGTCCATAGGTCAGCTGGACAGTGTGAGCCTTCAGTTTCAAAACAGCACAGCGTATCAGCAGATGAATTTCATAATTCCACTCCTTTCCTTGCCCCTTCTCCCTAAATATTGGTGCTATACAACGGTATTTATTAGGTCAAATGATGTACTTTGCTCCAAAACATTCATATGGTGAAAAAAATGAACAATTGTGATTAAAATTGATTTTTTCCCTTTGGGAAGTTAGAATCAAAAATGGTTACCTGCTCATTTATGAAACAGATTTATTCTGTTGACATGGAGGCTTGTTTGAAATGTAATTGAATTTCTGTTACCTAATGGAAAGTGACAGTTAACAGTATTTATTTTCCATTTGTGTCTCAGCAGATAACATAACACAATTTTGATTTGTAGTTAGCTTTGGAATCTGAGATTGTTCTATCTCTGTAATTGAAAAGATGGGAGCGCGATGGCCTAATACAATCCTGGTTTTGTTTTTTTTTACACCAGTAAAGGCAACATTAATACAGTAAACAGCATCTATTCTGGCTTAATAGTTATACTGAGATGTTATTTTTGCGTCTTGCCTTTCTCATTAGAAACTGCCACATCATGATCTGGATTGATAGTTCTTCCATTTAGACACTCTCTGTGGCAGCTAATTTCTATGAGCAATGCCTCCCTTTCTTTGCCCACCTCAAAATAACTTTTTTACCTTGCAGCTAGAACACCTTTCTTAGTTATAAAATTACCATTATATTTCCCATAATTTTCTTCTCGGTGCATTTGCACAACACGTATCGTGTTCACTTTGTATGGAAAGCCATTACTTCATGATTAATATTAAAAAACATGGATAACGACTTGGTTCTTACATTGTTACATGCCCTATGCTGCAATTCCCTTGTCGCTTTTTAGAATTCTGCCTACTCCAAAATAATTAGGCAGCCTCTTCCCACAAAAGAAGTTATTTTATCTTTGAAGCAAAACTCTACCTAATCCTACTTTTAGCTTAAGTCTGTGGCACTGAAGGAGAAATATTTTTTGGAGAGACAGTTGTCTGTTCTTTCCTTTGTCATGTTGAAACCTTTGCTGTACTGTCTAAAGCCTGGTCACCAGTTACTTGTCTGAACTAACTGCATCTAAGAAAAAGTCTTCAGCGCTTATATTAACACACTAACGTATTAACTCACAAAGTGAGTGTTAATGCAGCAGGACCAAACATTGTGGAGGAGCTTGGTTTCTCTTAATTGCATAAGAAGAATAATCACACAGAATAAGTGTTTAACCTCAGATGGTACAAGATGGTGCTTCTTCAGGTCAAGAAGGTGGCTGTCATAATACAGCCTCTGTTCACCCAACCTGCTTTCCAGATGGACCAGGAACACTGCACTAACCACCCATATTGGTTTACAAGCTTCCATTGCCGGTTTTGCTACACTATTTTAAATTAGTAGTTTTTAACCCAGTGGTTGTGTGCTGTCCTTGTACAACATTGGGAGAGGGTATTATTCAGAACATATTTTTGGTATGCTCAAGTGCTGTGTGCTCATGACGTCAAGGTTTTTATAGTGTATCAGATATAACATCTACTCATTATTCTACCACCAGATTTTTTTCTCCATGCTGATGAATAAATTAAGAAGTCAGACTTTTATGAGCTACCTTGACTCTTAAATTGATGCAGGAATAGAAAATAGAGACATGGTACTGTAGTTTCCAAAATGGAAGCTGAGAAGAGTTTTTATACATCAATAGCATGCTAGCATGAAAGATTGTTTCATTGGGTTTATTTTAAGGGATTGTGTGTGCATGAAAACCACAGAAAATGGATACAGATTTTTGCAAATCCAGAAACAGTTCCTGAAACATAGACAACCGGTATGTTTTATAGCTTCTGCCTTTAGGTTTTTAGGTTTTAATTCACACAAAAATCCTTATATTTTCAAACTACACTTCATTAAAACCTCAGTGATTTCTGATACGAGCTTTGTAGAAGTTGAATTTATTCAATAAATGCATGAAATAATAAATAATAACAATGCATAAAATACCCTAAATTGACAAATAAGCAAACAAAGCTGGGTAGGAGACTTGCTACATTGAATATGAACAGAAAGTATTACAATAAGAAGCGTGAAATGTGTCATATTTTCAAAGCAGCCTTGAGCTGTTCTGCAGTATTCACAAACTACAGATTTCATCCTTCTCCCCTCATTGGCCTAAAGTAGTCATAATTTCAGACTTCCCCTAATTTAAGACCTACTAATGAACAATTATTTCATGAACCATTTTTAATCGTACTACTGAATGTGTAAATATGCAGTTTCAAGTGATGGATATCCAAATTTATAGTGACTAATTTTTTCTATTCCTTGTATTCAGACCTGGAGTGGAGATTTCAGTGGGTATTTCCATGCATACTTCTTTACACATGCAAAAATGCATGTATACATACAGGAGTACACGTGTGTGTGTGTGTAAATGTGTCTGAGTGTGCATGCATAAATCAAGAAGTCTGACAGTTATCAAATACAGATGATAACGAACTCATAAGCTGCCATATGGATGAGGAAACTTTCACAAACACAAAAGCTTAATGTTCAGTACTGTTTTGTAAATGCAAAATCTAATTTGTAAACTTTAAAGGTTTAGAGGACTCCCACTTTTTCTTATTCTCTCCAGATCTATGGATACTCAGCAATCTCTGGCAGGCAAGTATTACATATTTGTTCTTTTTAATCCTAAATTATGGCTGTGTGCTGACCTTACTCTCCCACATGCCCTATTCTGATTATTCAGCCTGAGAGAAAATTACTAGTGATTTCATTAATAGCTGGAACATAAAAGAACATAATTAATGTGGTATTTTGTGGAATATGCTATATTTTGCTGGAAAGGTGGCATTTGAGTGTTGAAAACTTCGGGTACGAAATACACAGCAATACTCTACATTAGAAGGAACTATAGGGTGTAGGTATGCCGTTTCATCAGTTGTTTATGTTTAGTTGGTACATTCCTCCTGGAAGTGTGCTGATCTCTGATGATAACTGTGTAAAACAGCAGTTTTAGTCAAAACTGTGTGCTTCAAAATAGTCAGCTGTATAGCAGAAATGAAAAGATGTTTTAGAAGTAACTAGATCTGTGGAAAGACTTCCAACAGAGAGAAATTAAAAAACTGGAATTGTTCAGTTTTGAGCAGAGATTAATGGTAGAAGCTGTAGGAGATAGTGGTACAAGAAATCCCGGGTGAGATTCCTTGCTCACCTTTCTTTATCATGTAAGAATGGTGAGAGGAGGGTAGCATCCTACTTGAATTAACTTATTTATCTAGGTTTTTATCCATCACTGTACAGTTTGACTTATCAGTGTGTTAATGGTTTTATTTTTATATTACAGTTTTCAAGGAGGGATGTGTAATTATTCCCGTCTTAACAATAGAAACTGGAGCAATGACTTGTGTGGGGCATCATAAACAGAAGCCTGTTCTCGAATCCAGGTGCTTCCTGCTGGTGTGTTTTTATTCTGAGACATAACCATTTCAAGTAAATTTTCTTAAATACAAAATTGCTAAAGTTAGCGCATACAGTGACTGTATTTTGTACCACAAGCAATGAAGGCGTAGGCCTCAGTTTCCCCGATTATGATAACTGCTGCTTAACTGGAGAGGAGCGTATGTGGTGTACACAAACACCTTTAAGAGAGTCCCTGCAGTAGGGTGGGTAGCACTGAAAACCTCAACTGAAAACACTGAAAATGGCTCAAGATCTTCCTGGAGGGTGCTGAGCTCCTTCTCTCACACAGTCTGTGGTTCTGTGCTGAGTGTTTTCTCAATGCACTGGGTTTTCAGAGAGTTAATTGTGGTGAGGGTTGCTCAATCAGTGTCATGGGTCGAATTGCATTAATAAAGTATGAAATTATATCTGGATTACTTATTAAATTGAGACTATTATCTATACTATATGCACAATAGATGAGAAAAAAGTTGCGTAAAGAAACTTAATCTGCTCATTGTTTTTTGAACACGTTGTCCCCAGAGTGATAGAAATCCACAGGATGTCCCTTAGTGCAGGATTTTGTACTTAGCCCTGTGAGCAGGCTATAAAGTCAGAGGTGGAAAGAATCTTACTGACTTAGCAATCAGTGGGGCTTGTTGTGTAGCAGGTAGGTGGAATCTGTTGCATTTTGGATACATAGATTTGATGTAGAGAGGCAAGAACGTGGCCCACCAGTTAAAGTATCAATTCATTTCATGTCTGTCCTCTTTACCCTAACAGCTTTGTCAGTGATAGCTTTTCTAAGAGTCAGATGAACTGGGCTCGGAATACGCTCGCTTGGAGACGATGCCAAGCCCCCAGCTCAGGGTTACATCCCAGTCTGGCCAGGGGGAAGTGCAGCTCTCCTCAGCCCTAAGGTGCTTTCTCGTATGTCTGCCTCCTAGGTTATTTCCCTGTCCTGACCTACCTCACACATCACTCAGAGCAAACTGAAACTGAAATAAATGAAGGGGAATAAACTCAGAGGTCAGAATGGATTTGCTCGCTCCTTCCCACTCTCCTCCTGTCTACAACAGAGAGGGCTCCCACCTCCCACTTTCCCTCACTTTGCCTGCAAAAGGACAAGGGGTTTTAAGCTAAAAGAGGGCAGATTCAGACTAGATATAAGGAAGAAAGTTTTTACAATGAGGGTGGTGAAACACTGGAACAGGTTGCCCAGAGAGGTGGTAGATGCCCCATCCCTGGGAATGTTCAGGGCCAGGCTGGATGGGGCTCTGAGCAACCAGATCTAGTTGAAGATGTCCCTGCTCATTGCAGAGGGTTGGACTAGCTGACCCTTAAAGGTCCCTTCCAACCCAAACTGTTGTGTGATTGTGTATAAACATGCAGACATCCAAAAGTTGTCCTTTTGTGTTGTCCTAGAAGTGCGTCAGGCTTGCATGCTTGAAAAAGTAAGTAATAGGGATTCCTGTCTGAGATCTTGCCTATTAAAACCTCTGCTCTTCTATTTGTAAACTACATAAGGATATGTATAAAATTAAGGAAAATTTCTGGAAAGGTTTGTCAAAGGGATCATGAATAGTAAGTGCTTGTATACATAAGTGCATTCTATTGCAGATATTTCAGTGAACACTGTGTACTGGAAGGGCTTTGAAACACAGTCGTGAGCCATCTTCTGACAGGCCCTGAAGTTTCCACATACCTTACATTTGTTCTCTGAAATTTTTATTAAAAGCTCAGCAGCATAAATGTAGTGGTGGATTCCAGCTCCAGCTTTGATGTGCTGTGCTGAGCTGGAAAGGGGTTTGTAGATGGAGATGAGACTTAACTGTGCTCAGACTGGAAAGCAAAACTTGTGCTTTCCAAGTGTCAGATCCAGTTCAGCAAGAGTTTCAGAGGTGAAATGAGGAACTACGAAGTGGAAGACTCCTTCAAAAAAACACCACAACACAACCCCCAAACAAACAAAAAGCCTGTTGTGGACATCACTGTAAGTACTCCAGCTAGACAGTTTTGAAAACTAGAAAATCTATCTGCAGGAATGGAAATAAATTAAGGGAGGTATTAGGAGCAATAACATAATTGCAGGGAATTCTATGTAGCTGCATTCAAACTCTTTCCTTAGTGTCCCTCCTTTCACTGAACGTTCCAATGGTTTTAAACCCAAATCATACGTATTGATCCCAAACAGCTCTATTTTACATGTCTGCAATGCTTTTGAAATATTTTCTTTATCAATTCCCTTATCAAATATATTTGCTAAAATGTCCTTAATTTTCTACTGAAATCCAAAATTAAATATTTGGAGAGTGTTGTCTTAATAACTATAGACTGCTAAAAATTGCATCTAGGATTGATATACATTGCAGATTTTTTGTATTAAAGGTTTACTTACTGTAAGCTTATCACCAGCTGTATGAGGCACAACAGTGAGTTTATTGGCCCAGCACAGGATTTGGTAGAGCAGGGACAGTGGCTGAGTCTACCCATTTTTATATTTAAAAAATGATTTATTTATTTTTTAAGTTGCATGCCTGCCTGTGTAGTGATTGCAGGAGGGAGCCTGATAATTAAAGGACAGGGAAGTTACTTTAGTTATATGAAAATTTTGGTTGTAGCAGCATTTAATATTGTTCACCAAACCTCACCTATGGCTACACTGACACGTCTTGATAGGACAAAAGCTGTAACTATTGCAATCACTTTTCTTTCAGTTGAGAAAGCAAAGATTTGGTGGAAGGCATGTATTTTTGTTTGAGACCACTGGTGCCTCAAATCATGAAAATGGCAAAACATTTTTGATAACTTTTTTTTACTATATAATCAAATATAGCTTTTTTTTCCAATACAGGAATAGAAGCAAAAAAAAAAAAAAAAAAAAAAACCAAAAAAAAAACCCGGAAAAAATAAAAACCATACTTGAATAATGTGATTTAAACTTTGACAGTGTACCATCATTTGCAGCTGATAATGCTAATGAAAATTTCAGAGACACTATTTTGCCTACAGAGTAATACAAAATGAAGATGGATATGTGCTTCCAGCTAATTGCGGGGCTCATAATTCTGTGATGCCATATAACAGGAGAGAGTACATTGCATGTCAATCACCGGCTGCTTTTACAAGTGTGTAAGAACAGTTTCCAGTTGCTTTTCTGTATGTGACAACAGAGTTTCAAAATTAAAGGAGGTATGTCAGTTTGCCAGCCTTTAAGTGAAGGGTAGCTTATATCAAAGAGTTGATGACAAGTTTTTAGGTTGTAAATGCAGCTGTTATTTGAAAACACATCACAGCAAAACAAAATAGTGAAAAGGGATTTCATTCATTAGTTGAATGAAAGGGAGCTCTCAAATACCTGTCTCACACGTTGATTCTGGCAAACAGAACTACCTTAACATGATTTGGTAATTTTCTCTGAAAACATGTGAATTATTCCTAAACATTATTAATAGTGAAATTTGACAGAAGTCTGCATTTGTTTGAATGAAAAAACCCTTTGTACTGACAGATTCAGTAGTTGTGTCTGTACTTCAATACTTGATATCAAGGAATGGTTAAATATTCAGTCTTCAGATCCTATGTCTCTCAGATTCTCAAAATTTATGGAGATTATTGTGTCAGCAAATACAGCAGTGAATAATATGTATCCTGTGTGTAGGTAGACTTGAACAGATGGCAAAAGAATGGCAAATGCTCTTTCTAGTAAGAGCAACCTTCAGATTAAAATGTTTCTAACTATGAAGGGATTTATTAACAGACCAAAATAACTGAGTTGCATTAAAATTTATAATAGCTGCCATTTAAAAGAATAAATCAAAGGTTATTAGAATTTAATTGTTCAGTTGAAAGTAGTGGAGTGGACAGCAATCTCAAAGTGACTGTGTCACTCATTGTGGCTGGAGTGAAGCCTGGTAGTGGGGGATGGGTGACGATAGCCACCAGGAAGCTCTGCACCTTCCTTGACATCTGTGTGCCGCGATGTCACCTGTACAATATTTCCTGCTGAAGTAACAATTTTAGTTGTGGTTGGTTGAGATTAATGCGAAATGGGTACTCAGTCATGTTACTGGATGGTTGTCTGTAACAATGCTAAACCTGTAGTATTTTCTCACTGGGTAAAATTTAATTCGTATGACTATTAGAAATCAGTCTGTTGAGTGAGGGGTCAGTAGTCTAGGAGTTTCAGGTTTGTTTGTTCATTTTCGCTGGCTTCTGCATGCTGACAAGCGGGATGTGGCTCTTCCAGCTTCATATTAACTATGGTACCTGAGTGTTATTTGTGATAAACACTCTTTTTATCTAAGGAGGCAGGCAAAAAAAAAAAAAAAAAAATGCCTGTTGATAGGCAGCTGACCTACATTTGTACCAGCAGTGTGATGTCTCTGCTTCCAATCTGCCTTGGTCCTCTGTAGGTAGCACCTGACAAACGTTCTTCATTGACTCCCTCGTTTAATTCCTTGCTGTGTCCCTTGTCCTCCTGTAAGTGTGTAAGGAGCAAAAAGCCAGACCTAGGCTTGGAAGAGTCCCAGTGGTGGCTAGGCACCAGCAGGGTGGTTAGGTGGTGCCAGAACTCTTTGGTCCTGTCTTTGGTTGCTTGTGCACTCTTCAGGTAGTCCCACAGGTGCATAACCAGTAAGAATAGCTTATGGGAAACTGGTGTAACTGGTCTAGTGGTCAGGAGAAGGATAACTGGCTGATGTAAAATCTCTAATTTTCAGGATCCTGTAAACCTGTCTCTTTTAATCTTCTTTATTCTACAGATTGCTAAGGTGTAGGTGAAGAGTGGTGTTTTTAAAGCAGAAGTTACTGTCAGGCTTTTTTTTTCCCAACTAAAAAGTAAAGTCAAAACCAGAAACATATTTTGCTAAAGCATACTCTTTACTAAAAAATAAAGTCAAACCCAGAAACACGTTCTGCTTTCAGAACCTGTATTAAAAAAAGACACAAACAAACACAATGAAGCAAAACAACAAAAACTGAGATGTATCCAGGTTTAGTTGCACAAAAGAACTTTTGGGATTACCTTCTGATTTTGACTTACTCTACATGTGTCTGAACACACGTTCCTGTACATGTAGCAGCGTAGGCATAAGCAAGAGTATTTTCTATTGCAAATCAGTGGTGCAAAAATAAAAAAGTTTTTATAGAACAGGGCAGTTCAGTAACACTCAGGTGTCCACTTAATGCAAAAGGCTGATTACGTAGTGCTCAGGTGGTATCAAGCCATTTAAGCATTCAAAGCTGACTTGCATTTTGGGATAGCAATATATTGTTAGTGCTCTGACAGTGGGTTCCCCCCCGGGAACAGCAGCCATTAGTGAATATGAATATACCAGGTTGTTTGTTTTAAATGGCGTAGATATCCAAATTCAGAAAAAGAAAAAAAAATGGACAGGATCCTTAAACATTTCTCATTCTGAAAAGGGCCCACACTTGTTTTCCTTTAGGGAAAAAAATAACCTACTTTCTTATTTTAAGCAAACTGGATTTGCTGATTCTATTCCAAAACTCTTGACCTGAGCTGTGCTGTCCAGTCCTGGGATTCAGGACAGCCTACAGTATTCATGAAGGAAAACCTTGGAAAATATTCAAACAATGACAGCACATAAATTAAGCTTACTGTGAAGAATTTAAGGGACGCATTTTATGTGTGTAAATGTATTGATTGCTCATACATTAGATGTCATTAAGGCTTCAGAAGTCAGTACCATTTATGGAGCAGAACTTGTAATTTTGGTTTTATTTTGAACTTACATTGAGAAAGAAGGGGTAAATGATGTAGCAATTGGTTTATTTCCTAGCCAGATGGACTTGATCTTATGAGATACTTAGCACATACCCTACTCAACACATGCTTCATGAAGTGGTTAGCAGTTGAAAGGATATGCTCTGTTCTTGCAGTTACTTATACTGGAGTCAATGGGAACTTCCAGGTGCTCAGTACTTTCTGAAATCAGGCCACATCTTTAGATTTCTAAATAAGGATTTTCAAAAGGACCTTGGCTCCATGGCTCTGCCAGGTCAGAGCCCAAATCTGCTATTCCTTTCTTAGCACCTTTGAGGATTGTTTCAAGTTTTTTCATCATTTGCTTCCTTCAGTGGCTGGTGAGATCAGTCAATGGCAGCCAAACCATCACAGGACAAAAGATGTAAGGATCCATCCACACCTTGTATGACTGTGCTTTTCAGTTCTGTTATTTCCTTGCTCATTTCATTTCACTTTTCAGGTTTGCTCGTGTACAGCAATCTTACTTGTCACTGCATGTTCATAAAATGCTCAATGCACCACTTAAATTTCCCTCTTTCAGGATCTAATTCTCAAATACTAAAAATAATCATTCCTGAGACTGTTTTTAGGTAGGATGTCGTATAAATGGCAGTTCTGTTAATATAGCAGATGGATATAGGTTGATTAAAATCTTCTCCTTACCATACATTGCTCCTATCTGTTTTGAAAGATTGGGTCATTTTTGCTTTGGCTAACTGCTTTCGACTCCAGCTGAATACTATTATGTAGCTGAATAACATAAATGAACATCATTTCCTTGCAATCAGGATGTAAAATTCCACAAGTGAGAGCCGACTTTTGAAGATAAACCTGTGCCCCAGTATCATCAGAGTTGTGAAATACTAATTATCTGTGTGTGCGTGTACAGGTCAGATATCTGTGCATGCACATCTGGTATTTGCATGCATAAGTTAGGCTTGCCCAATTGCACATGCCTGACTTGGAAAATATGCCCTGTAGTTATGAGAAGATGTCATATATTTTTCTGGCATGTTATGAAATGCAGGGGAGTGAACTCTTCCCCCCGCACAAGACCCAAGCACAGACACACACATGCTCCAGAGGTTTGTGTCCACCAAGGAGGAGTGCTTTATTTTCTTTGTAAGTGTTTGCCCTTTGGGGAGGGAAGGGGGTTGAGAGCAGGTGTGAGAAATCAGGTAGGTTTTGGCTCCCTTTACCACAGACACAAGAAACAGATGGCTTAGGTCGGTGCTTGCTGAACATATGGAGCGAACACGGTAGTTACCAAGCTAGAACCTCAGCTGCATTAGCCAGTGCTTTCTGCTTGCCATTTAGCTGTGAATGCTTATTCCATATTTAGAATATCACATCCTTTCTTCATTTTGTGTTCTTCTTCAATGCCCTTTTCCCTTTGGTTATCTTTCCTCCTCTCTCTTACACTTCCTGCTGCACTGTCCTTGACTGTTTTGCTCATTGTCTAAATGGATGCCTATTTTTTGAACTGTAGGGATCATCTGGCCAAGTTGCTAACAAAAAGTAGCGTGCCTCAAGTTTGCATTCATGCCTGCTCCTAAGGCGGAATGAGGAGAAAAACCCTGAGAAATAAAAAGCGTAATAAGCATACCCCCTAATACTTGGAACTTAGATGCAGGTGTACCAGAGTACAGTAGATAGAATCACAAGTCTCTCTCTTAAAAATGGTAACAAACTTTTTACCTTATCAGCCATTGGGGGAGGAGAAAGGTAAAAGGAGTGAAAACATTCATAAAGCCAGCAGAAAAGAAGTGATTTCAGCTGTGAACTCAGACTCATTGATTGAATTCTTTTGTAAGTCCACATCTGAAAATCTGAAGATGTGATAGGATTTCAAGGCGATCCATTAGCTTTGGTGGGAGTTTCTTGGCCCTCAGCATCACTTACTGCAAATCAGTCTGATGGATTGGAGTCCGAGCCATCACTGCTCAAGGCACTCATTGATGAAAAAAACTGGACTCAGTTATAACTGGCTACTCTCTATTGAAATAATGCTGTGATTGGTATGTTGGTGCAAGGGATTGGGCAAGATGGTTCTCCTGAGGTCCCTGCCTTTCTGCAATCTTTAAATATTTGAAAGAGATGAGAGATTGGGGAAGGAAGTGGCCGCAGGCCATAGTGTAGCACTTAATGGGATGCATTTGGCCCTTGGGCCATATTCGCCTGTTTGTTTTTACTTAAAAGAAAAACCCTAGCAAATCTGGCTATTAATGAATGTCTTAAAAGCAAATGAGAAAAAGCTGGCAAGGAGGTGTAAAGCAGTGAAGGTTTGGAGTGCTCCTGTCCTCCAGCAGCTCTAAATTTGGGAGCATTTCCCACAGGGAAGGGCTGACAGGGGCACCGGAGCTGAGCTCATCGAGGGCTGGCTTCGTGGGTGCAGAGCCGCATGCCTTCAACTCGTACGCCACCGTTTGCTCCTTGGAGGGCTGGCTTGCATGTACAGCTTTATCTTCCCGACTGTTAGAGTGGCCCTATGTACTGTGCACATATGCTGGAGACCTGATTTATAATTAAGAGCAGCTGGCCATGCTGCTGTCCAAAATTATTTCCCCTAGTGAAGAATCAGTGGAGAAAAATGCAGACAGGTTTTAGCCTTTTGTTGCAAGAAAGAAGAGGAGCCTTCATGCTGCACATGGCCGGGGGAAGTTTATTGCTTGCCTGAAGAACCAAGAGCGGGGCATCTTCCATTTTATGAGTCCCTCCTGTGCTGTACCTGTGGTGAAAAAAAGAAGCTAAAGTTGCCTAAAGGCAGCTTATGGGGATTCCCCATATAGCTTATTTCATGTGTGCTGGGGACTGCTTCTGCCCTGCTAGTCTTCAGAAATGCAAACAGCAGAAAGATGGTAAAGAAATCCAAAACAAATAAAAAAAAATAGGCTTTCCTCCCCTTTTCCCCCATATCCCCAGATGTGCTTGACACTCTAGTATGTCTAGTAACTTAATAATGTGAGGGTTATTTTTATCGGACTTACGGAAAAAGATTTTACATTGAGTCTGATATGGCTAACTGAACTCAAATGCAGTCCATGCATAATGTTCTTTTTTAATAAGTATAAGGGAAGTTAATCTCATATTATGATTTTTCCCCCCTCAAATATGTATTTTTAGAGTGAGTAAAGCAGATAAAGTGAGATGTCTAGAATCATTTTTGGGCAGTCCACTTGGAACGGCCCTTGTCGCAACATTACATGCCTAAAGGATGGTGGGACTGCAAAGCCCTCCCTTGTCAGTGCTCTGCTGCTTTCCTGCTTGTGTTTAGACAAACTTCTTTTTTCTGCTTTGCTGTCTCTGAAGCAGTACAGGAGACAAGGGAAGAGGAGAAGGCTGGCAGAGTCCAGCTTTGCTGGGGGAAGAGTCCTTCTCCAGGGTAACTACAGGAGAAGGGCAGTGCTGATGGCTGTTGCACTTCCCTGCACCCTTGCCCATGCCTCTGTTGCGTGATTGCTGTGATCCTGGAGACCGCACTTTTTGGCCTTCTCTTTCTTTTCTTAGCCAACACAAAATCTGCCACAGGGTATGTGAGCACAGGAGTGGCGGAGGGGAGCTCCCGCTGCCGTGAGGCTGGCTGCTTCTTGGCTTCAGGGAGGCAGCAGTATGGGGCCTGTGACCTTTAGGGACTGGGGGAGGAGGATGTGAGGGAACATCATAGGAGGACAAGTACTTGACAAGCCTTTGACCTCCTGAAGGAAGGTAATGGTAAGCTAGTTTTTAAGAGAAACCTGAGGGACATACTCGTAGGGAGTAGGAGGTGGCATCTCTCTAATCAGCAGTTGTGTGGAGTGTGTGTTTCTATATAAGCAACTGCAGGTTTTTGGAGAAAATGGAGGAGGAATTGTCTAATTGTCACTCTGTGACTTGTCTGGGACAGCAGCCTTTCCTCTTTTCAGAGTTTTTACTGTGAGTAAATACTATTTCAAGTGAGGTGTGATTGTTAAACTCAGCCAGGCATATCCTGTGCCATCAAACACCGTTAACACCGTCAACTCTGACACCATCAAGGGTAGCAGAGTTGACCAGCTCCTGCCTTTGTGGCCTGGAATTCCAAACTGGGGAGTTTCACCCACTCTGTAACTGGGTGCACCTAAGCACACGCTGAAACAAATTGGGTGAACGAGGCAATTACATTTTCATAGCAGCCTCAGTAAAACTTTTCACCCGGAGTGAATTGTGTGTCTAAGTACAGGAATTTGACTACTCAACAGGGTTAAACCTATATATTATTATTTTTTTTTAAATACATGTGTGTATATATATTTGGTTTTGTGGTGTATGCCAGTGATTCTATTTATGTGACCCCTGGCAGTCGCCAGAGCATGATGGTCAGAGGCTGTCTCTGGTCTGCTGAATGCCAGGTGGAGGCTGAAAGCTTGGACTGCAGCACAACTCAAGTCAAGCAGTAAGGTTATGCATTTACTGTAACATGATTTATGCAGGCCTCCATGGTGGGTATTAAGTTGGCTAAAAATGGATGCTGTCCTTTTTCTGGGCATTCAGCTCTGCCATATAAATATGCTATTCAGGTCTACTAAGTTTTTATAAAATGCTGTTTCTGCCAGAATAGCTAACAGGGCTTATCCAGCAGTGACACTTCAATAGCAAAATGTTTTGTGAATGATTTTAGCCTATTTGTTTTTCTCTCCTGCTGTCATCTTAAATATTTTTACAAAACTATGTCTGAGAGATGTATTCACTTGGAAGGGGTTAGAAAAGGCAAATTAAGAGGTAAATTTGATATTCACTGATGTAGTCTATTTTCATTAACTTGAAAGTTAGTATGCATGTGTGACTGTGTTTATATTGAAGTCACATGTTCACAAATACCGCTGTAAAGCTCAATTCTTCGGTCCAATTAAAAAAAAAGGAGTTGTTAAAAGTGGTTGATGAGGAGGCAGCAGTTTGTCCACCAGTTATATGCTGCTGTACTGTGAACCTAATAGCATTAATAGAAGGGGCATTTTCAGCTTGCAGATCTGATGTAAAATACTAGAATTGAATTCTGAAACAAACAGTCCAATTACTAAGGCACTGTGGCTTTTTGTTCATGTGATGGGCAGGCAACAGTTCTTGCTTGTACCTGTCCATACCGATTATTATTATGCGTACTTAAAGTTCCTCTTTATTTTTCCCATTTTCATAACAAATGCATTACGATGTGACATATCTTTTCCAGATATTTTGCTTGAATAAATAAGTAGGATATTAAATTCAACTAGGGTATTAGATTATAAATTAGTTCTGTAACAGGCGTCATAATGTTATTTAGATTTTCAGTTTACACAGACCTTGTAGCAACTCCCAAGAGCTATGCTGCAGAATTAGGCGAAGATGTGAGTTGATGTAAGAAAATTGGTTTTAGTAATATGCTGATGTCAGTAGAGTTTTGCTGTGTGGAAAGATATTTAAATTAACATTTTTACTTACTCCATTGTACAAACTAAAGATTGGTAATGATTTCAAATTACTGATGAGTTGGCGTTTGGACTATGCAAACATGACCATAAATGTCTTTTCCCTAGTAGGGTGATATTTATATTGTGAGTTTGTGTACGGGTTTTATTTATTTAAGAGAGTAACGTATTCCAATCTTCCCTGTAACATAAGCATTTCATTTCATGTCAAGAGAATGAAAAAATGTAAGAGTATTTTTAGATAAAAAAAAGCAGGCAGGCTAGCAGGTACAGAGTTCTCTGTGTCAAGGAAGAAAGCACAGCCTTGCAGTGCCGATCTTGAATAATTGTATCCTGATTAGCAAGCACAGTGACACCATATTGGTGAGAGAGATGTGAAAACATGCACATTTATAAGTACATTTATTAGTCAGATGGATGGTAATGGTAACCTGAACAGAGAGCTTCTAAGTAAAAAGATTTATAGCTGCTTACATAGGTATTCTGTAAATATGGGAATCTATACCCACTGTGAAGTTTTATACATTCAGCGCAAGAGTAAAGGTGAAAAATAACTGTAAAGGTAAGTAGATGTCCTCCTGAGCCATTTTCCGAGATGATGGACAGCAATATTGGTAGGGGTCTTAATTAAAATCAAACCAAACAAAACCCACCCCGGTTGCTTTTAATAATGAGGAGTACGAGAGTAAGGGATCAGATTATCTCCTTCTCCAGAGAAAATTGGCAGATGGAGAAAATGTATGTGCAGGTATCAGCAAGATTGCCTTGAAACCCCCTCTGCTGCCTGTCACTGAGGTGCTATTTCAGAGTCCTCCATCAGGGCTGCGGGTAGGTTTTGTGCCCCTTCTCCCCTCTTCTTTTGCCTCCTTGCAACCCCTGCTGCAACAGCCCAAAGTGGAAGTCCATGCCAAGTGGGACGTTATTGAGGAAACCTCACCCCTTCACCTCTTTGAACAGCAGATAATAATAGGCAAGTTTCTGTTTCCTGCAAAACAATTGTGGTCTTCCTCAGGAAGGGGAGATGGTAATGGAGCTACACATCTTTGGGTTTTTTTGGCCTCAGCTGCTGTGCGTATACCTTGCATAGCCTTGGGACCTATCAGCCCCAGCTTACTGCATTCCCAAACGGGGCATGTGGTGCCTAACAATAAAATCGGTCTAAATTGGAAGCAATTCTGGTGTGAAGGGACTTAGGGAGTTTTGAAGTAGTAATGAGAGCAGGCTCAGGGTTTGACATCTTACTGTACAGGTCCTTTGCATTTCATCTGCCCATGGCCCAGAAATATGGATCTTATGTTGCGGTCTCTTACAGGTATCCCAGGCTGTGAGGGCCTTTTTCTGCAGCTCTCACCTTGCCTTTTGGGGTCGATATTCCTTCACCAGGAAGCAGTTCTCCTCTCACTGATTTTATAGATGGATGCAAAAGCTGAGCTTCTGCTCACATGTGGTACATGTGGTCTTTCTTTGCTTTGGTACCTGCTAAAATTCAGTCTGTACACATACACAAATAGTAACGTTGATGGATCCTGTCAGCTACGTGACCGTTAACGACTGGGCTGCTTATTTGAGTGACTTAAATCTGAATTTAAGAGCCAAGAATACGTGCTCTTTCTAAAAAAAAAATAAAAAAAAGTCAGTGGCACATCCTGATGCTGCGCATCGGTTGATAATGCAGGCATCCTCCTATCTAGTGTTTCTTTGCAAGTTCATGAATGTGGGCATGCTTTTATATGCAAAACATGTCTGCAGCCCATATTCCTCGTCGCATCATGGACATGCGATGTACATCCACTATTTGGAATGTGATTTGTCATCTAAATGTAGCTGGTGTTAGAGTCTGAATGTCTCGTAACTGTGAAACATTTTGCGGCTTTTGAAATAACTTGAACAAAGAGAGCACTTCATACTGCACTTTGATGTGTGTCTTTATTGAAAAAGCGCCTCTCCATTGCTGAGGCACTGAAGCATTTGCATTAACTGATACAGGAGATGCCATAGCAATTTCATGAGAATTACCCTTTGCAATGAATGTTAGATTAAACATCTAAGTAAAATCCCTTGAAAGTGGCCAGAAGATAAATTAGAGCAGAGCTGTACCTAGGTACAATTAAATTATGTACCTTCTTTTAAAGATTGTTTTTAATTGATTTGGTGCATACTCTTTAGTTAGTTAATAATGAGTGTTGTACCTGTGGCTATATGATCACTCATGTGAGTTAGATTTACAGCACTAAGAAACTCCCTTTATCAAAGAAAACAATTTCATAAAGGGGCTGTACCCTCTCACTGCTCTGTTGCCGATAATGGGTCTGGACTGTTTTCCGATTAGTGCTTTAGTCCTACACGAATATTGAAGGTGTTCTTTAGCAGAAAAATGTATGGCTATCACATCATTTTAGCAACCTAATTTGTTCCTTGCTTGCACACCACAGCAACTTTTGTGTCTCAACCCCCTCCTCTCCATTAGGGCCTCTACAGCACTGCAAAAATGAAGCTAGGAGGGAGATGAGCATTGGAGGAGAAGAGGACAAAGGTACGGGATACAAAAATGCATAGGAAACTGTTGCAAATAGCTGGAAATTTTGCCAGGATGGAAGTTCCTCCTGATTTACTGCTGAGGAAGCTTCAGCCTAAACGGTCCTTATAACTCCCAGTGTAGCTAACAGGAATTACAGGTCTTCAGTACTGATCAGTATCGGGCATTAATGTCATCATTTGAAGGTTGTGCTAAGTGTTAGTTTTTAGCCTTGGCCCAACTTCTCTATGTTCCCTTCCAGTTCTCACTTGTTAAATTTTTACCAAATCTACATCTAAGCTGAAATCTAAGAAAAAAAATTGTAAAGCACAGTATCGGAAGTTAGGCACCTGTATCAGGACATGTCATGATGATCAACAGGGAGAAAGTGGTCCTTCCTTAGCAAGGAACACATATACCACAGATCAAAAGAGGTACAGAACCTGGGAAGAGAGGAAGGGTCTGAGGTGGACACCCATCATTGCTCAACCAAGTCGCGCCGCAGGAAAAGGGTAAAACAGGCCCACAAGAAGCCAGCTGCAGCCTGAGGCGGATATTGTGGAGCCCGTTCCAAGTAGTTTTCTCCACAGAAGTCCTAAGAGGTCGCAGTGACAAGAAGGTGTCTTCAAGGTTGCTGTGGTTACTAATCCTAGTGACTAATTCTGGTTACCAGCTTCTGAGCTATAAGGGTAATGGCCCATCCTGCAGATTGGCCAGGGAGAGGATTCCTCTTTGGGGAAATCTTCTTAAAGGTTTTCTCTTCATAGCCCTGCTTGGATAGCCGTGTATATGAGCATTGACTCAGATCCCCATTTGGGCTCAATGAGGACATGTCTTCATTCCCTCCTGGATTTTAAAAAAAGCCTTCGAGTTATACATTCAAAAAAAAAAATCAGATAATGATCTGAACCTCTAAAAGGAGAATATAAATGGAAAAAAAAAATCTACCTAACAATTAAATAGCTAATGTTTGCATAATTTTAATTATCACACATTGCAATTATTTCTAATTCATTTCAGTATACAAATCACTATTTTATATATGGCATGTTGTTAATGTTTACTACTATAATTACTAATTTGCAATATAAGGCAGCAATTTTATAGTTATTCAGTTATGTGTAATTATTATGTCAAATAGGAGATTGCAATTAACACTGAAATGTATTAGAAATGATTGTACTAAAATCAGTCTTAAGAATATTTGACATCTACTTGTCATGTAGCGGAAGATGGACTGCATTTTCCTCCTTTCCTTTTTCCCCCTTAACTATGCTTTTAGACAATGTATTTATTTGAGACCCCAAAGGATTTAATCCTGCAGAAATTACTAGTTCACTATCACACTGACTGAAGAGTTAGAGCTAGAACTAACGAGCAAAATTCAGAGAGACTTCTGTAGCTAAATCTCGTGTGAGGTTTCAGAGTTTAGGTGCATTGTTCTACATAGAAGCATTTCAGAAAGTCCCTGCTTCAGTAGCTGCTTAAAAAGGAGATGTTTAAGTCCTGCTGCTGCCCGTAGCTAAGAGATGCTCAGAGAGAGCTTTGAGCTGTAATGCTGGCAATGCCTTAGCAGGAAGGTGCCAAACAAGCCATGAGCCTGCAGCTGGCATCCCTGGGTGCTGTGCAGAGCTGAGCAGCCGCAGAGTTGCCCCTGTGTGATGGCAGAAAGAGCCAAGGTGAAGAAGAGGCTACCAAAGCTGCTTACAGTGGCCCACAACTCGACTCATACATCCCTCTGAAACCACCCAAAGCACAAAGTACCATGCATTGCATCTCAAAACTGTAGTGGTACCGTTGAGTGAAAACTTCACCGGAACGTGGGGAAGCTGAGGTCTGGGTCCAGTTCTGGAAGGAGGGAATTGCAGTAGTATCTCCTGACCCATGGGAATAACCCCTAGTGGAGGCTGTAGTTAGAAGTTACCTGAACTTCCTGTGCTGAAGCTGGGCAGCTGTGCTGTCGTGTGGGAGAGTTGGGAGCCAGGAGGAGGTAAGCATCTGAAGGGTTGTGTTGCACTTCTGGGATGGGACTCGACCTGAGGTGGGTCTGGGAGCCCCTCGCTCCACAGATAGGCCCACTGCAATGCAAAAGGTAGAAAAAAGCTCTTCTTAATATAAAAAATTACAGCCTGAAGTCATCTAGGGAATCCTTCAACAGGGGAAAAATCCTGACTCATAGAGAATCTAAATTAGCACTATCACTTAAACTTTCTTTGTGGCAAAATAGTTCTCTGTGACAATTCCTTTTTTTGCCAGGGATTTAAAGTCAGGGCAGCTCTAAGCCCTGCTAAACAAAATTCATGCCTGTACATCTTAATAAAGCAGAGAAGAGCGTGCAGCGTGTCAAACAAATTCACCTCCTTCCTTGGTTGAAGTGTAAGGCTGTTGCAACGGCACATGGCAGGGGGAGATCCAAATAGGGCCCTCGGTGTGTTAACAGAGCATATTGACTTATATCAGTCCTTTTGCCTGGTTTAAAATTGATCCCCTTAGAAAAGTTAAATATCACCTATGTTTGTAGATTGCTAGACAGCTATTAAGATAATGCTTTTATAAATACAGATGGTGCCCTTATCAAAATTACATGGCAGTAAATAGATGCCAGTAGAAATAATATGACACTTTGATTAGCTAATAAAATGAAGCACAGATAGAATGGGGATGCTAAGTTGCTCTGACAGATTTCATACTGTCCTATTTATTGCTTATTTAGCTTTGATAAGTTTCTATTACAGTTTTTGCTTCTTAAGCAATTCCTTTGAACTTTTAATTTTTAAACAGTAATCTGTATTTTATTGACTTGGGTAGAAAATCCTCATTGTCAATAAGCTCTTCATCATGATAGTAAATGTTATCATTCTTTTAAAAGTAAATTGTTAGGTGAAATTGCATGCTGTCAGTTGAGAGATAAAAGTGGCAAAGCATGCCAATTAATAAGTTACAAGAAAGTTATTGTTTAGAGCAAATTATTGCTGGAAGTTTGGCAAGCAATATTGGTTCACTGATGTGGTGGCTTTTTATGCCATGGGAGATACAGTGTAAGATACAGTAATACACTGGATGACAACAGGAAAATTGTACAGGAGGACTATTTCTTTATTTTTACAGGACTAACTTCTTTACATTGAGGGTGACAGAGCACTGGAACAGGCTGCCCAGAGAGGTTGTGGACTGTCCTTCTCTGGAGACATTCAAAACCCACTTGGTTGCTCCTCTGTGCAACCTGCTCTAGGAGAACCTGCTTTAGCAAGGGGTTGGACTAGATGACCTCCAGAGGTCCCTTCCAACCCCGACAATTCTGTGATTCTGTGACTTCTGTGCTTTGGGGATGCACTTATACTATAGTCTAAGTACTTAGGGTGAGAGTCTCATTTATTCAAAACTGGTGTAACTCTATTGGCTTCAGTGGGATTGAGACATGTCTGGTCACTTCTCAGTCTGCTGATAACAGATATGAGGGAAATACTGCTTGACATTTGAGGTGTATCAGAAAAAATATGCTATTGATGCAGTTGTTCTCGGGATTATTAATGTCAATGATAATCAAGAAGCAGGGACAGCAGGTGTGAAGAGTACAAGTAGTATGTGAGTCATTAGCACGATCTTACCAGCATAATGCTGGCCAATATTTCTGCCTTTTTGGTACCTAAAAAAATGTGACTTAGTAACTTGAAAGCAGAAAATTATTATAACCTACCACAGGTTTTAAAATCTTGTCAGAAACTTTTGATTGCCCCTGCTTTCTCAGAGAGTATGAAGTTCAGTTTTGGTCTTTTGGTGCAACGTGTTACTAATGATAAGCCTGTGGTGTAGCAGTGCTCCCAGTAAATGTGGTGAGCTAGATCTCCTCCTCCACTACTACAGAGAAAGAAAGGTCTCCACGGCCGTGTTCCTATGTGCAGTGTCCTCCTCTGTACCTGGTGAAGCAGCAGTGCTGTGGCTAACTATGGTGCACAGTTCTCTGCAGTCTCCCTCAATAATTACTGCTCTGACATGATCACTCTGCCTGTATCCAGCAGCTTGGCACAGTCGGGGGACCAACCATCAGCCAGATGGAGAGAAGGGAGCAAGCATCCCAGCTGCCACGCTCTTCTGGAACCACACTGAGCATCCGAGTTCGGATTTCTATAGCCCAACTATGGCTCCACTGCCCTTAAGCACAGTAGCATTTTTTTCCCCCTGTATTTATAGGCCCTGTCTACTGCCAGGGCTGGGCTTGGGGGACAAAAATTTATATTTTTGTATTTAGACAGTTGATGTGAGGATGCACAACTTATGCAGAGAGTGTGGGCGGCATGGGGAGTTTCCAGCCATTGCATCCTCACTGGAACATGTCAGTGGATAAGGCAAAAATGTCTTTTAGATTATTTCTCTTAGGCCCCCTGCCATCAAGGTTCCTTGCAAAGGGGGTTGGTCTGGGGCTATGAGAACATTTTACCCCTGGTCAATTGTATAGATTTAGCACAAATGTTGCAAATAGCTTATTGGCAGAGAGCAGGTGGGACACATATCTAGTTGCTGGATGGATAAATCCTTTTAGGTGTCCAGGCCCTGGCAATGTGGGCCTAATGGAATCATGTTGCTGTTCATGCTTTCACCTTTTGTTATAAAAATTTAAAAACCTATTTTCCAAATAAATAAATTCTAAAAATCCCAAACCATAACAAAACCCCCTTCAGATTTCACATCTTTATGGCTATATTGTCAACTTGATGCATGAGGTTTTAGCTGTGCAAATCCCTTTAATGCAAGTGGGAGCTGTACAGCTAAAGATTTACACACTGACTTCAAAATAATATTCCTTCATCCCTCTTTCTCTCTCCTTCTTTTTTCCCCTTCCCCCCTATTGATTCCCTCCCCAGATTTTCCCCTTTGCTCCTTTAGTGAAAACCACAGACTAATTCAGTGCTTCTCCTTCTGTAGTGAGAGGCAGGCATGATGATCCCTTCCTACTCACTGAACAAGCCTAAGTCCAAGGGAATGATAATGTGAAGGTAGTGATAGTACATGATTATTAAGGTGACAGTGAAAATCCTTTGTCTCATCAGTGATTGCCACCCAAAGAACCCTGTGAAACAGTCAATACTGCAGAACCCCATCCCACTGAAAAAACTTTTTTTTTAAAAAACATTTTTTTCCGGGATGACTGTGTCAGCCTTTCTGGCTAAAATTTCCTTCACTGCTTATAAGTAATGTGGTTGACACAAACAGATGCACATAAATCTAACATTTCAAGGAAGATCATGCCATATCCTATCTATATGACAAGGCAGAATTTGAACAGTCTTGTGCTAGCCTGTGGGCATAATGCAGATTCCCTGGGCTGGAGAGACTTGCTTTTGCTCCAGAATTTCAATCAGTTGTCACCTCATTTTAAAAAAATGGACTGACTCTATAGGGCTGGGTTATAGAGGTTTCCTTCCTTGTATTAGGAGGGGACGATTGACCTAAATGTTGAATCCTTTGGGACTGTGAACAATAAAACCCCCTTTGTCTCCAGCTTCTATTGGAAAGTGCATTCTCTCCATCTTCGTTTGTCCAGAGAATTTGCATTGTTTCCTGGTGTGCAACTTGGGAGCAGTTTATTATCCATGTATCAGGATATGCAGTTAGGTGTTTTCTTTTTTAATCCAAGGGAAAAGGCAGGAATTGTCATCTTTTTGGGTGGGGTGGTAATCCTACACAGCCCCAATCCCTGTCAAAGTGAGACTGCATCCCAGGTGGAATTCGGAATACTGTAAGGAAGGCATTTTGCCAAAATGTTTGTCTACAGCATGGCAGAGATTAAAGCCCTTCTAGCTCTGATTGGATTACCATGGACCAGAAGCACTTTAATCTCTACCACTGTGGCTTTGGGGGAAGCCAGTGATTGAGACGCGTGGCGGGACCATGCTGAAGAAGCGGATGACTGCACTTAGCTCTTTAATCTTCTAGTCCTGTGGCTGTAGTAGAAAAAATTTTAACTGTTGCAGCAGAGAGAGAGAAATAGGTAGTGGGTAGTTAATTTACCTGTTACTGTGCGAAGAAAATACAAATTGCGCTTTCTCCCCTCCGGAGCCTGTGTGTGATAGCCCAACTCAGAGCAGCCTGAGCGCCTGCTTGAAACACAATATTGGGTAAGCTGTTGGTTGAGATTAATGGAAGCACATAATAGCCAATACTGCAAATCAAAGGTCTCTATAAACCTAGTACCATGTCTCAGACCAGCAACAGATGCCAGTGGAAGGGTATTAAGACAGAGTATATTTAATGTGACTTTTTTCCTCCAAGGCTGACAATAGTATTTTCTGGACACTTCTTGAATAATTTATGTTTAGATGCTGTATTTTGTGTGGAAGAGTTGCTGCAAACAGAGCTATTCAAGAATGATTCCAAGTATAGGGATGCCCTTTTGGAGGAGGGAGGAACACAGAAGGATGAAATCCTAAAGCCCGACTTTGATGATATGTAGGTCAGTAAAGAGATAGGAATAACAATGGAAAATAAATAGGCATCTGCGCAATTTCTCTTGCTCAAGTGTCAGTCAAGAAAGGACGCATTTAGTAAAGAAAACAAGATACGGGTGAGGTGGCAAAAATTGTCATGAGAGATGTGAAATGTCCATTTAGTGCCTGACCTAGAGCATGCTGTCTGACCAGTGGGATACAGGATTCTCTGGGAACCCAAAGGTGTCCTTCTCATTTACGTAAGGGTGGGTCTCCAATACAACTTCAGCTTTGTGCACCTGCCTAAAATATTTTGGTGTTTCTTACAACAGACTATGCATAGTCCCCCAAGAAAGAAATTGGAGGATGCTGTGAGATTGATGGCGTCTCCAAAACCTGCCAGTAAGGTTGGGTAATCAGCAAGAGGCTCCACATGAAGAAAGAATCATCCTGGCTGTCAGCTTCTTGAGCTTCAGCGAGAGTGAAAGCCTCACCTCTCTTGTCCAGCTTGTGCTGGGATGGCAGGGCTGGAGGGGAAGCAGGGGGTTTGCCAGTATTGGGAATGGGAATGGAAATCTGTCTGTAAGGCTGGGGAGGGCTGTGCTCCGACCGGCAGGGGAGTCCTGGGGCTGTTCGCTTCAGTGGAGCTTAGGTCACCAGAGAAACATAACTCCCAGAACCAGGAGTCTTAATTCCTGTTTTCATTTAGCATTAGGAGTCTGGTCCTTCAGTGAACTGACTGCATGTTCGGCCTTTGTGAAAATATGGAGAACTTCAATTGGAAGCGTGTCTAATGCCATGTAGACTTCTTTAATTTTTAAATGATCCTTCAGACTAGGAGGGTAAAGCTGTGTAATCCTTATGTTTTATATGCTATTGTGCCAGCCTTTCATGGTGAGAAGCTAAATATTTTTGTCATTTTAGTTAGTTTATATATGCTGTTCTTGGTTTGTTGGCAAAGTGAAACGTCTGATGTGTCCCACCCCTGATGTCTGCATTTGGATGCAGGATGAAGTGAAATGAACCCTATAAGCCAAACACTGAGTTCCTTTCCATGCTTTTATTAGCTTTTACTTGGCAAATTCTAGTGGCTTTTGTATAGAGAACATAACATTGTAAAAACGGTGGATGTTTATGGAAGGCATAGTATAACTTAATAAATACAGTATACATATTATGAGAATGGATGCTCTTTCGCTAAGTACAGGAGCTACATATGGTGCTGATAGAAAATGCCATATGTTTGTAGAAGAGGCTACATTTGTACAGTGCCTTTTTCTGAGACCTACTAATCTGTGAAAAATAACAATTCTGTTTAATACTGCTGTTTGAGGTCTCTTGGGTTTGTCTTTTAACTTCTGTGAAATGTACCCAGTCAGAACAGACATGGACGTGTAGGTCTGCACCTCCTCAAGGCCACTTAGTTCTAACTGTGCCCATCTGGAAGATCCAAAATGCCCCTTTACCCCTAATCGTGTCTTTTATGTTACTGTTCCTGGTGCTCCAGATCCGGAGTGACTAGATCCCCAGTGACACAGCTTCCAAAGGAAAGTACTCATCCATCAGCAATGTCACCTGTGCCCTGCTGGCATGATGGTCTCATAGGAGACGTATGCTTGAATCTGGGCTCTCAGTCTGGGACGAGATTTGGATCCAGGTGTCTCACCTTTCTGTTGCCATAATCACCAGTGCATGGTGTAACAGCTTCTGACAACACCTCTGCTTGATGATCCTGTACGGAGCTGCTGTTGCTGCTCTCAGGAGAGGGTTCTGGGCTGTGTGGATGGAGACAACCACCTGATGCCCTGTCTTGGGGAATTTTGGAAGGGATAAGACTTTGAATCCACTCAATGGTAAGTTTTTTTTCTTGGGCTGTATGAGATTTCCGAGGTTTCTTACACTCCAGTGCACTCCTGAGGTTGGCTTCTGTATGCCCTTTGGTCTCACGTGTCTTCCTCTGCGTTTCAGATTCCCTTTTGGGACCAAATTCCTAAAAATACATGTCTTGCAATGCCTAACTCGAGGTGCCCAAGCCCTTTATGGTATCCAACCTGCAGCTTAAACCTGCTTAGTCAGAGAACTGGTTAGATAGCAGCCGTACCTCATATGGTTGCTGCTTCCAGGAATATCCCTTGCTTTTTAATCTAAAGATGTCTGGATTAACTGAATGTACCATGCATAAACGTAGGTGCACAGCTTCTAGCAATTCCTGGCATTTTAAAATTACTACTTTTATTTGTTCATTGAAAAAAAGCATTTGGAAACTGTTGTGTAGGTAGTTTGGTTGGGCAGGCTTTTTAGCAGTAGGCAACAGAGAGTTAATTCTGGGTGTTGTCAGCCACGTTCAGTTTTGAACATGTTTCAGATTCAGAAGACAGCCATATAGAAAAGAAAGTTATGTTAATGTGACAGCAATCACAGACATTGCTATTGAAAACTCACTGTTGCTCTCCCCTCTGAAATTAACATCATAACCTTATGTCAGTGACTCACTATTATCCTAATACCTGTTTTTGGATTCTGTCCAGTCCCATTAGATATCCCTGTGTTGATTGCTCTGTTACTGGTGAATGTTAATTGCCTCCAAATCTCAGCGGAGTTGAAAAGCTCAGGGAAAAAGTACCGACTGGTAAAGCTGCTAGTTTTATTAACAGGCAAGTAAATAATAAATCTGTTCAGAGATTTGAGTGAAGTGCCTGCGACATGAGATATAAACAGCTGATCTCACATCTTTCTTTGCATGTCTTATCGTATGTTAGTAATGAGATAGCAGAGTAAGCCATACTGACTTTGAACATTTAAATGGTATCGGTAGTGCCTGTCCACAGTCAGTGTTCTTTTAACAGGTAGTCAGGCTCCATGTCCTTCCCGTTGGGATTCTTGTCTACTTGACATTAAATGATGCCCCTTATTACCTTTTAAGATGCTTTTTAGAGTTAGTGGGACTATTTAACTGAAATAAGGATGTCAAAATACGGTTATAGCAAGGCTTGTCACATGCTATGTAATATTTTTTCTCCTGCTAATGCAAATTTATGATTTTTAATAGAGAAACTGCTCTTTTGCCTTGTTTTAAAAGAGACCTGAGATCTTTATTACTTGTTTGCTTTGTTTGTTTTAATCACAGAGTTTTAAGTAAAATCCCTGCATGCTTCCCCTTTTTCACACCAAAAACCTCTAGATGGAAAATCCGCAGTATAATCCCATCGTGGGTTTGCTTCTTGTAGCATATTTTCTGGTTTAGGTACCTCTTTTAGTGTTTTTTAGTTTGTAAAAATGTTGGTAGCACTTACGAAATAAGTGATGTGAAGAATATGCTGTAATCACATACTGCAGAATAATCGCATATTTTCTATCGCTAGTTTTCAGTTGGTAGGTATCTCCTAGTAGAGATCTGTAATGACTCATTTTAGACACTGACCCTCTAACTTCATTGAAGGAATAGAAATATTTCCTAATCCAGTAATGTCTGTCTATACCATCGTGTCATGTAGATAAAGAAAAGCAACTCCAGGCACCTACTGCTAGATTGCTTAACAAAAATAAATGTCAGCAGGTGAATTGCTTGCTGAATGCTAGGCTGAAGTCAAACATGAGCTGAACATGTGTTACGGCTGTATAAAATCTGTATTAGAGCAGGTAAAGTTGCTGGTTTTGTTATTTTAAGTGATTGTTAGGCTGCTATAATGAAAAACATACCCAATCTTAACTTGAATTACAATGATCTGATAGGCATAGCATGTCCAGATTAACATGGTTTTTTTAAGCAGTGTAAAAGTGATTCAGTAACCCATTCTGGTGGTGAAAATGGAAACAAGGAGCCAAGAATTTAATTGTGAAACTTACTTCAGAGTAACCAAACCAGAACAAAGAAAGTGAGAGAGAGAAGCAGAATAATTAACAGCATTTTTCTTTTTGTGGAAATGAGTTTGATGGGGAAGTAGTTGTTATTATTAAACTACTTGTATGCACTTGAACCTTGTCCATGTTGTCACCAGATGTAGTAAAAAATACATACAGAAAATGTGCACAGTGCCAAACACTGTGTGTTTGGGAGGTCTCTAAAGGAAAGATGGTGGGTGATTGAAATAAGCTTCTGTAGCCACATGGAAGCCCATAAGTAGCTGCCAGGATTTCACAGCTTCTGAGCATTAAGAATGTCCCATTCATTTCCATGCTGAAAATGCTGGTCATGATCTTCTCTAGCTGGTCAGTGTCTCTCACTGTGAAGACAGACTTTTCTTATAAAGCCGTGTTCCACTGCATCCCTCCACTTCTGTTCACATTTATGAAGAATTTCAGCAAAAAGACTCTGCATGTTGTATTCTACAAAAATTTCTACATTTCATTTTTCATTTTTAGAGTCCATGATAACACAGACTGTATGCCAAAGCACAAAAACAAAAAGAATGAATAAAAGATTATTGACTGTTTATGTAGTTTTACCAAGTTAGTGTTTTGCTTTGTATATATATAAAAACGTATTCATGTTTATTATTAAATCATATTTCTGTAGCTGTCCTGTAGCCCTGAAGCATGTGCTTGTCCCTGAAGTCAGAGGAATTTCATTTCTGTAAGTGGCATGGAGCGGGGCTGTGTAAGTTTACTGTAGGTTGTGTGTCAGTTTCAGTTCCCGTTTTCCCTCCTGGATTCAAACAGCTCTAACATCTCTGTTGTTCCCTGCGCCCTGCTCCTGAAAGGTTCCTGGCTGAAATTAATTTCCCATTTCTGCCATGGCTGTGTTGGCTGAAGGAGAAGGCGCTGTGTCTCTGTGTGTGCAGCGGGTAAGCTAACAGGGAGTTACTGCCCACCTCTGCCTGCATTCTCTTGTCATCTCTGCTGGTAGGTGTTAGCTCAAGCCACTGATGGAAAAGCCTGCCCCAGGCTGAAAGAGGGGAAGGTGGCGTGTGCTACTTGACTGCCATTAGGGGGTGGAGACGCAGTACCAGTTTCTTCAGTAGGAGTTTGTCTTTGATACTTAGAAATTTGTACTTTCTGCTGTGAACGCTTGCCTCAGCTGTAAAAATGAAACAAACCCCCAGGTACGGTAGTTTGGTGTGGGTCAAAGTCATCTTAGAGGTAAACATTGCCACCCTGCATTTGCATAAATTATAAGAGTTTATGATAGCGATTAATTTGGCCCAGCAACTCTGCTAAGATGGAATTCTTTGTGTGCTTGTGGATTATATGTCAAGAGAAGGGATCACTGTTGCTGAAGAGTGTCTACAAGAAATAGGCCAAAAATAGAACAATTTCCATGGCTTAGAAAAAAACCCCATAGAATCATAAAAAGTAATCAGCTGTTGGAAAGAATGAATTTTGTGCTCCTAATTTGCAGAAATCCCAGCAGTTGCTACTGTGCCCAACCACTCACTAATACAATAAAATATAATTACATAATTAAATACAACACAGGATTTCCATAATAGGGAACTTTATTTCCTTGTCACAATATGCGAGTTGCTGCGGCTGAAGCTCATAGTTCAGCGCTGTAACTATTATTAGATGCTAACGTGTCATGTACTAGGCAGGATTCTCCTACAGGGGCACTTCCCAATCTGGGTGAAAATTGTTTGCTGTAGGCAGTGGAAGGTTTATAGGAGGCTGCCTAAAATACACCTTTTAGATGGAGAGGTCATCTTATGAAACATGTTTTGGTTTGGTAACTGGCTCCCGTTGCAGTTGATTCGGACTAATGCAGTCTGTCTGTTGCTGAGTGAGGGACTTGCTTCAATCAAATGGGTGACTTGCTGGGGTACTAATTTTCTTAGAACCTGATTGCCCATTTCTAGTGCCAGTGAAAACCTGAATAATTAGAATTGCAGTAACAGACACTTAAACTTAGGTACAATAAAGTGCCTGTTTAGGTGAGTACTGTCTGTTGTGATACAGAAGCATTAATCCTAGGTTGATTGACTTGTTTCCATTTGGACACTCATTTGTGTGAAATTCTGCAGTATATGAGATTGGTTTGCATCTAGCAGAAAGAGTAGAAAAACATCTGGATCCAGTGCTAAGCAATGTTAGCAGGAAAAGTAATCATGGAGGTGCAATTGTTGAAGCTTCTAGAATGGGTGAAGCATTTTTGGTGTTTTTATATTTGAGGTCATACAGAAGGAATTACCTGGCCTTTAGGATTTTTTTTTTTTTGTACAAGATACATACATAAGGGAAAGGAGAGAGACTGGGAATTAGATTTGGAAGAAAAGAAGTGAAGCCATGCAAGCTGTAACAGTGTCCAAACAATAAAGTACGTAGCATCACGGTGAACATACGGTTCTTTGTGTTCAGCCAGGTGCACATAAAGGCAAATGTGAAGCACCAAGTCAAGACAAAAGAATGGTTTTGGTTATCTGCAGGGCAGCCGTTGGTGACATGGAGTGGTTGCTTCTGATTTTGCTATCAATTTCTCTCCTAATCCCTTTGTTGCACCCAAGCTTCTGCCTTTGCTCCCTTTCCACTCATTTATTGCGGTTCATCATGCACTATGCCTAGTGCTAGTCTTCATCTCATTAAAATCAATGGCAAAGCTATTACTGACCTCAACGATGCAGGAAAAATCCCAGGCTTACAATTCCTTGCTTATCCTAATCAGTCACATCATCATCTTTAATTTAATGTATCTTAATATCCGTCAAAACACAGCATACTTCTAGTTTACCTGCTAGCGTGTGAAGTACATAATCCTGAGCCTTGAAGCAGAAGCTTGTGTGATGAGTTGCTCTCTAGCCAAGCAGTTGCCTCACTTGTATTTTAGCTTTTCTGAAAGGAAGAGTGTGAAGAACTGTAAAGACTTTGGGGTTGGCATGTTCTGTTTGTAGGCTACAGAATCGACTGACTTTTGAGTAATCTGTGTAGATGTGCGTGCAGGGTACTTTCACAGTCATAATCTTGAATAGTTCAAATTTAATTATGATGAGAGATCCTGTATTTCATTTATATGTAAAATTAAAAGAAAATATGCAGAAGCTAATCCTGTTCTGAGACTGACTCCAAATATTTCTGAGCTAAAATGTTTGCAACATAGAAATCTTATTAAAATTCCTATTTCTACACGTTTTAGGAGTAATTTGGTTTAAAATTTGCAAGACTGTAGTTTCATTTGACTGAGAGAAGAATTATGAGAATGTAGACAGACTAACTGCAGTTTTAACAATGCTAAAATCCATTATAAATCAGAAAAGGAGGGGAAAAGTACACATGCCATAATAATAATTTATTTGACAGTGCTATTGAATATACATACAGCTCACAGATTATGTGTTTCTAGTACACTAAAAATAAGAAAGCTAAGCACAGGAACATTATTTTTAATATGAGGATGCAATGCTAAAGAGGAGAGAAGTTTTTGGAATGATAATCAGGCTGCTGGAGCACCGTGTTATACTGGCTCCTGGTTACACAGCATCCTGTGCCAGCTGCTGAAAAAAGACACAGAAAAGCAAAGAAGGCAGTACAATTGGCATCTCTGTATATTTCTCTTTTTTGCATATTCTTATTAGAGAGATCCCCCCAAATTTCAGAAATTTATTTTGAGTTATAGCTTTCTAAAGTCCAGTGTCAGAAATGTGAACCCCCAGTTCACACAGATTAGAAAACGTGTAGTGGCTTGGTCCTGCTGGTGTGCTTTGGTGGGGACAGGGAGTGAGTGATTGTGTGATTGCCACTCATCAGATCTGAAGGGTGAAAATCTAGCTATTATCCTGTCCTCTGTATTCCCCAAAGGTCACTTAAATCCCAGTAGTCACAACTGGGTTTTATTTTGGGAAGCAGACTTTGCATCAGGGCTTAGAAATGCAGCTGTGATAATCAGTCTATAGAGGTAAAGCTATATGGATTTCAGAGGTATGGGAACATGACTTGGCATTTTTGATGTCTCTATGAAGTGGATTTACAAAATTTGTTTGAGCTTTCCATTTGGCTGTCAATGATAGCGTATGTCTACCCATAATATGCTTCTTGTACTCCTTTTTTCAGGCAAAACTCTGATTCTGAAATATTAATCTTAGCAACATTGCAGTTGTGGATAAGGTTACAGTGGGATTTTCTCTGACTAAGTTGCTCAGGGTGAGGCACAAAGTCTGATCAAGGTACAGGTTTAGTTGGCTTCTTTATCTGTATTTACAAATTCCATTTAATAGGAGCAATAATAAGTAGCAGCCAAAAGATAATTGTGCTCATAGTTCAGTTGAAATCAGTTGTCCTGAAGGACCGTGCTTTGTGATGCTGGTCCGTGCTTTAACTGCTCAGAAATGCATTGTTGTGTGTTATTGCCTAATTGGTGAACTGTAATTGCCTATATTGAGAACTGATCTTAAAAGTTAATCTATGCTGGAGTCAGGAAGATTAATTGGGGCAATCACCATCCCATAGATTTCCAGTAGGGTGACATCCCCTTAAAATGGTTTGCAGTGAATGCAGTGTAGTCTGAAGTGAAAGACTGACAACACGCGCCTTCTGAGCGTGCTCTTTCTCGTCTGAAAGCTCATCTGTAACTCGGCATACCTTCACCGAGTACTCTGGATGGGGGATTTTAGAGGGATGGTGGCTGTGAAAAGGCACAGAAGATTTGAATTGCACTGTTTTAGGCAAAATCTGTGATCACATTGATGGGGGACTATGGCCTCTGTCCCTTTCAGGTTTGCTTTAACCATGCAGTTTGGTTTGAAGGCCCTTCTGTTGGCTGGTTTGTAGCGCCTGGGAGCGAGACCCAGCCACACTTCCACCTGGTTGTGTGTGTGGAGTTTCCCGGTGGCAAACTGCTGGCCACCTGGGGCCAGCTGGCCAGACAGTGCTTGGCGTAGTTCAAGTTGACAAGCACTGCCCCTGAAAAGCCTCTTCCTCTGTTCGATCAAGTACCTTTTGATGCTCTGAAGTTGGCTGAGCAGGTTTCTCCAGATGCCTCGTGGCTTGACTGTGTGAGCTGAGTAGTGCAGGTGGTGTGGGCAGCATTGTGCCCTCCTCATGCTGCACTGTCACGGGCTGCTAGGGATAGGAAGGTCACAGTTAAAACCTGGGTGTAAAACAGAGTTTCTGAAGATGCACTGGAAGTTTTATGTGGATGGGAGGCCACCTTTACATAATTTGAAATCCAGCCCTACTACGTGCTTCCACTGTGGCAGCTGAACCAGGGCGATGTAAAGCTAAGAGATGTTTGGTTGTGTGGCATCAGGAGGAGATGGACTCAGTGTACTGTACTGAAATGTCACATTCCAGAAGGTCCTGAAATTAATAGTCTTCCTGTCACACCACACTACAATCTCTGTTCACATGATGCAAGTCCTGTTTATGTGATCTGTCCTGAAGTAAGAAAGCCGTTTGCTTTATTTATGAGGATTGCACCGCCATCGCAGCACGGAGTGGAACATCATTTGATCTTGGCGTGCGTTCACAACCTGCTCCTCAGTGGAGTAAAAACCTCCACCTGACGGGGCTGACCATGGGAAAAGTTGGAGCAGCCTCTTGTGCTGGCTTGGAGGCTGCTTAACACGTAATGTGATCCAGCTGCTGAACTTCGTAAGGTTTGTTTCCAACTTTAACTGGTTTTTATTCTGTAGAATAACTTTGGCCTCGCTTCAGAGGCAACAGGATGTAACTGAATACCAGGGGGTGAGGTGCAGCCTGGGGCTGGCTGCGGGGGGTTGGAGCCCTGGGGGTGGCTGGCGCAGGTGCTGCGTGGCCTTATGGAGCCGTCAGCATCCCCGGCACCCTGTCCTAGTGCATGAGGCCCATTGCCAGGCAGTCACGTCACCTCCACTGCACATCCACGGGAATTTCTGCTTGTTACAGGAATTCAGCGAAGGAGAAAGGCAAAATCCATATTTGATAAACTGCTACGGGTTTCTGGCACTGTCTTCTCTTTGCTGAGGGCCTGGTTCTTGCTATGCACAAACAATTGGGAGTTATGGTAGAGGAAAGTTTGCGTGTTGTTCCATGTTGGTAATGCCTGGAAGGACCACTGTGGCCATCTGGTTTGATCCGTATCATAGCCACACCACTTGAGCTCACCAGAACCATTTCACTGGTGCAATAGAGACTCTCAGTGAAAATGTCTGATACGGAAACTGCTCATCACAGGCATCATACTGCAGCCATGGTGATCGCTCCAGCAGCTGATTACCCACACAACCTAGTTTGGTTTTGTGTGGCTTCAACCTCCTGCCATTAGATCTTCCTTTTATTTTGCTTGCAAAGGCAGTCTTTGCATCCCAGCTACAGATCACTGCTGGACAAAGCCACAGTGTGTGCCTGGAGTGTCGGGAGGGAGAGGGAGAGCAGTGCGGGTGGCAGGGATGTGACCGGGAATGAGCCTGGCCTGAACGCAGAAGGCAAAAACCTTTGCATTTTGTGTTGCCTCTGTGCAAACTTTGAATTTTGCGTTGTGTTATCTCTGTACGAATTTCTGGCTTAGATCTATCTTTAGCTGTTGAAAGAGACATCTTGGAATACAGTCCTGTTGGCATGTGTGCAAATAGCTTCGGCTTTAACTTAAATTCTTGGTTAAGTGTACTTTTTATTATAGGGTCAGAAACAGTATTTCTCAATTACCATTTATTCGTTCTTAAGAAGGAAAAGTGAATTTCATCTCACTGTAAAAAGAAGACAGTTGGTTTTGCAGGTTTACATTAGACCTAAATCAAAAATCCAATACTGTTCTTGGTGCAAAGAGTAAAGAATCTTACGGGAGCAGCCTGTGCTTTGGAGCTCTGCTCTTCTGCTTCACAGGAACAGGAGAGGCTGCAGACCATAACTCCATAGCTCAGTGTCCGGACTCTTCGTTGTCACACAGCTTGTTCCGAGCAGGCATATGTTGACTGGGCACTATACCTGGGGCTCTCCAAAAGCAAATATTGGGGTTTGCCCATCCCAACTAGTCCATTTGGGTTCCTGACCCATGCAGAGGCAGTGTTATTACAACCACGCCTCACCGCTGCCAGCTGCATCCTGAAGGGACTCTGCCAGCCAGTGGAGCCACGAGAAGGGGCAGCCCACAGGGGACAAAAGCAAACCACTGATGTCTGCAAATAAGCCAGTAAGTGAGCAAAAGAGAGTGGTGTAGTCCGTGCAGCCTGTTGCAGTCTAAGGCATGAAGAGGTAACAGGTATTCTTCTGCACAGTGGTTCTGGACAACACTCAAGTGTTGTTGCACTTCATTCAGCTCTTAAAAAAATGACCAGTGAGCAGACTGCAACCTCCATGCCAGACTTCAGTCTGATAGAGAAATGCTTCTGTCCAGACGAGAAAGGAAAATGAAATAATTAAGTAATGTGGAAAGGCTGAGCCGTAGGTTGCAGACCACATCACTAAGAAAATTTCATGGTCAAGGGTCTACGCTCAAGAAGCCTTCCCTGGGACCAATTCATTTTGCTCATCTGAGAGAAAACAAGGGCACCCTGACTGCTCTCAATTGCAATATGGTATATAGGGTGAAAGACAATCTTGAGAGTGGCTTGCTGCTAGGTTATTAAGGATATTGTATCTAATGAGACCTTGTACTTGCAAGACCTTGAAATGCAGCGGTGCCTTGCTTGCTGACTGCCAATGTGAGGTGGGGAGGTCTGCGTTGTCCAGGTTTTAAGTTTTCACTTTGGTTCTTGTTACAAAGGCACTGAAGGGAGAGCTCTGTGTATTTGTAGCTCAATTTTTAGGCCAAGTAAGCTTAATCAGTTCCATGGGCTTCCATAAACTCGTAAGGTTGTGGTACAAGTTGTGTAATCAACCATGACAAGATTATCACTTGTCTTGAGGTGTATTTAGATTGACTTTTTAGGCAACTAGGATGTTAGGTATTGAGTTTTTTCTGAGTTGTATTGTCAGGAGAAAAAATTATCTTGAACAGCTGGTTGAAATGAAACTGTATCATCCATTAAAATTAAAATGATAATTTATGAATAAAAGTGACTTTTAAACTTGCGCCTGGCACCATAGTAAGTGATCAGTTTATTTCTTGAACAGCACTTTTCTGTTAGGAGACCATGTAATATAATGTACATTTAACCCTTTACAAACCCTTCCTGGTGTCTTACAACTCATAATTCCAACATTATGATTCTGGCATAAAATGTTTTCATCCAGATACACCGAGGTCTGCATATTTCTTGCTCCTCATTTCCTATGCTGGAGGATTTTTTTAGAATGGAAGTGTCATGCTACTGGCTTTCTATAAAAACAAGAGAGCTTGCTGGTGTCCTAAAACTGAAGGACCCCTGTCAGTTGGGAGTCTTTAACTGATGAGTACAAAATCGTGGTTTTTACCAGATCTTGGTGATACTAGCAAATATATGTAAATAAGGTATAAAATTAATCAGCTGCTGTTCAGTAAAAAAGCATCATGTTTACCTCAGCCTTGTAGCTACTTTGCCCTCCTACAGGGCCTATTTTAATTAGCAGCATGAATTTCAGATAGTTTAATTTGTTTTGTGATTGTGTAAAAATACGCTTTTGGAAGGGTTGATTTATAAACTGCCCAGGTACTTAGGAATAACGTTTCAGCAGCATCTGTAAAAGCAGGGTGTCTCATAAAACACAACTTTTTGCTCTTCTTTAGCCTTGCCAACAGGATAGTTACTGGGGTGTCTTACTTTCTTGGTGCTCTTTGCTGGTGACTGCAGAGTGAAGCATCAGATAATTAAATGGAAAAAGAAACATTTACTCAGTTGTGTCCTCTGAGGATTTCTTCTGTGTAAAACGCTAATAATCATGCCATATGTTTCAGTGGTGGCTTCCATTCCAGCAGGCCACGGTAGTCTTTATAGACTTTAGGATCCGTTTCGTCTGCTCATTGGATTTGTTCATCTGTTGATTGAAATCATGGCAGAGTTTCTGTACGCTTCAGTGTTTGTAGCACTGAGTGATAAATGCCATGTGGCTGCAGTTCTGGCCCATTTTGTGTTATGCTGCTGTTCTACTGAGCTGATAAGCTGTAATGTCTTACGGAGTCAAGCCTAGGTAAACTCAGTCCTTGCATGCTTGCATAGCCCACAGTTACATACTTCCAGTGAGATTCTTGCATGAGAAGTGTGAGCGAGGGTTTCAGTATTTAGGCTGAAGAAGACATTATTTTTTCTATAATTGAACAGAGTCCCTTCCTGTGTATGAAATACCACAAGGGCCACATATTAGTAAGCGGTTTTAAGGTTTGTAATTAAACTAGGAAATTTATGAAGAATTTCCCTGGGATCTAGTTATAACATGCACAAATACATTAACTCATAAAGTTTATTCAGCTTTGTGCAGCGAGGAGAAAAAACATCATATATGGATGGTGCTATCTTTAAAGCATTTGCAGAGAGCCCTGAATGTAAGAAGCAGCTGTATTAGGTACTCAGACTCATATAGTACATGTAAGACCATCTTCCAGAGATCTTGCTTATGCAAAGCGCTTGCTGATCTGTAAGAAACTGTCTGAGGAAAGACTAGATTAATGTGTTGAAAAACTTCAGGAAACGGAGCCACCTACAAGGGTCAGAGCTCTGTCTAGTGAACGCCAGCATTCCCAGTGCAGAAAGACACTTCCAACGGGGAGCATTTGGTAGATGGCTGCAAAGCAAGATTTTGCATTTGAGCATGTTCTCTGCAAGACTCCGCGTGGAAAGTTTTGCAAACTGGTACAGCCATTAAGCAGCTAGGCTAATCAAGTGTTCCATCACCATAATTTCCTGACGGAACGTTCTATACATACGGTGACACTTTGAAGAGAACAGATCAAAAAGTTACAAAGAATATGAAACTAGCTTTGAATTTCCTTGTTTTCAAAATCACATTTAAAAATGTGTCCTACAAAGACTTAATCCCCAAATGAATGTGATGTGAGTCTAGAAACAGCCTTTTCTGGATGGGGTCTCATAGTCAGTACCCTGTAACGGGCAAATTATGTCACTTATCCCCAGTTTCTATCTGCCTTGCTCTTCCTACGGGTTAGGACTATGGTTTATTAATAAATGACATATTTGGATGTTTATTTAAACATTGAAGCCTCTTTTAAAAAACAGACTATTTTTCTCATAAAAATGAACATGCCATGGACAATACTGTGGTTCCTACTGTTAGAAAAGAGTAATTACTTACAGCCACTCTTATAATATGCTTGCTTGCTAAATGCATAAATCTAATAATGCAACAATACAATGCTACAATGAGCTTCATGAATTGGAAAAAGATAGAATTTAAATGCTTTTGGCACCTGACATACATTTCTCACAGAAGGTCTATAATTTCCTGTATTGGAGCTAGCTGTATCCTTTAATGAATGCAGCTGGAAAGAAGAGCAAAGGATGTTTTGAGATTCCTGTATTTAGTACTTAGTCTGCTAAGTACTATTCTGCTTGTTACTTTCGATTTTAAAGCTATCAACCTTATTTAGGCAGTTTATCCTTTTTGTGGGGAGAAAATGGAAGCAAAGGATGGCAGATTGTGGTGGGAAATTAAGACTCAATAATGCAAGGTTAAAATTAGTGTCCTTGTCCATTGTTGTTGGAAGTGTATTTCAAATGCCTCACTATCACTTATATGCATTTGGAGTCTGTGTTTGTAAATGTTAATGTGTGCTTGCTTGCCTGGCTCACTGTGCATTTACAAAAGCAGTAGATTATGTTGTAACTCGCTGTGGTTTCTTTGACTTAAGCATCAGCCATGAAAGTTTAATGTAATGTTCTCTAGTGTACCCAGCAGTCATACAGGTGTAAGCACAAGTCATCATTCCCAGAAGGATACATTCAGCACTGATGCTGGGCTTTCTTATTCCAGACATAGATTTGGTTTACAGAAGCAGCATCAATAGTAAAACAAGGAGCATTATATCCTCACCAACACCACTGAAACAATTTTAGAGATCACTGGGAAAATGCAGTATTTTAAAGATAAATCTGGTGCTAAAGCTGGCCATACAACGAAAGTTAGAGTATGTGGTTCTGGGGATGGGGGTTAAGATTCTTGGAGAACAAATTCAGCCATTTTGGAAATCCATTTTGCTGGATTGGTCTTTTTTAAGGCTATGCTTGCGATAAGAGGAAGCTATCTAGTTCCCTGCTAGACAACACTGTGTTCTGTACACGGCTCTTGCTCCCCAACGGATCTCCCACTTGTGGGTTGCTCCCCAACCCAAAGAGTAGTCTTGCTTATTCAACATTTGTTGTTGCCGAAGAGAAGCTAGTGGAGAGCAAGTAAGAGGAGCTGGCTGCTGATGGAGCGGAGGCTTGGCAAGGCAGAAACGTTTAGTGCAGACATTATCAAAGTATTGCACATCATTTCTTTTTGAGAAAACTGCTGTGTTTCACATATCTGTATTTCAGAGCCTTCTCCAATTTGAATCATCCCTAAATAATTTCAAACCTGTGTTCCTGAAGTGTTGAAAAACTGAGTCCAGTGGAAAAGCTTTTTCAGGAAAGTCACAATAATCTTAAAGAGTTAACCTTCTCCATTCCTTGTGACATTGCCTGTCCTTCAGGTGTGAGGTCATGTCAATCCTCTGGCCTGATCAAGAGAGATTACTTAAATATTTCATGAGCTGAGTACCCTTTTGTGTTGACCAATTCTGTGCAAGCTATCAAATGGTTTTGCCTCACTTTTGCCCTTAGTCTCATTTAATTAGAGACAAGTCTGCATACAATTCAGTCCAACTAGTCTCTCAATGTAAGTTGTGGTTTCTCTTTTTGGCTTACTCTCTACTTCTTCTGTGATTGAAGCTGTGGAATCTTGTAATTCATTTTGTTCCACCATTATTGATTTGGTGGCAACAGTCCAAATGTTGAAAAATATTTTCCAGGTTGTTGTTGCCCTTGATTTCCAAAGACATTGCATACAATGAAGCATGTGGATCAGGAATTGATGTATCCATAATGTCACCAGGCTTTGAGGATGCATTTTCAATTGTAAAAGCAGTTTATTGTTAATTAGAGAAACTTCCAAGGGCATCATGATCTCCTCATAGTCTGTGAAGAGTACCTTTGGTAGACTGTTCTGGGAGGGGTTGCCAAGACCATCGCTTATGTAAATCCTCAATTGATTCCTTGCAGAAGAAGAATTGTTAGAGTATCCAAGTTACAGTTAGAAGTAAGATTAATATTACATTTTAAATTCTACTCATTTATTAGTGGATTTTGTTTTGTGATTCTTGTAAAAGAAAAAATCCAAACCCAGGTGCTTCACTGAATATTAACAGATGCATATGCCAGTCCCTTGTAGCTACTGTCTGTGCAATGAAAGTAGCTGTTTCAGTGGCAACCCACAATTTAATCATATTTCCTTAGCTAATTCGACTCTTAAAGTGTTAGCCTTCCTCTGAGAAGTTTTTGGATATGACTAACTAGTGAAAGGTTATAGAATTGGATCCTGTTACGCATTTTCTCCTACTTTAATACCTGCTGTCTTACTAACATGTTAAAAGGTTGTGGCTAGAAAACCCAGTGACTTACCTTTACAGCCAAATACTTCGTCTCTCACTGCTGTTGGATGTCTGTAGATGTCCCAGAGAACAGCTTTCTAGGGACCCTGTACTGGGTTACATGAGAATGCAATGGCATGGAGAAGAGTCCATTTTCTTCAGTGTCTGAACTGTATTTCCACAGTGCACACTTTGATGACCAGTTTGAATTAGTGTAAAATTACACAATTCTCAATTTTACATGTCTGATCTTTCTTAATTTGTAGCACCTCCTTCCTTTATTAAAAAAATGTGTATATGCCTGTCTGTGCTTGTATGTAAAATATGATCTTTATGAAGATGAAGTCTTTTTCTTGTGTCTCTGCCAGTGCTGCTTTGTTATAGTGTAATGATGAACTGTAAACAGAATTGACTTAGAGGCTGAATCAGTTGTTGGTATTTTGTTAATAATGTGAGCTGCCCCCCATCAGACAGTGAGAATATAAATTCTGAGTTGTTATGAATGCCAAATAACTTTGTGAAGATTACTAACTCAATTCATCAAGTCTGTTTTGTCATACATCACTCATTTTGAACTGCTGTATGACAAGTTGTATTTTTATTAACTAACCTTGCTGTCTCTTGCATAGACATGAGTGGCTTTTTAAAATCAAGACAAGCTCTGGACAGCTTTGTCCTGCATTGTGCCTGCAGATGTTTGTCCTGTTTATGTCGTAAACTAATGAACATCCTCTGTAGTCCTCCTGTGTTTTATTTTTGATGAATCTCTTAGAGTATGAATGGCTTAGTGGAGAATTACACAGCTAAGGTGCTAACCTGTACTAGATTTGTGTAGAACGTACTCCTCTGCTTCTTCTGCCCTTACATGATCTTTTTTTTATGTGTTGAACTGAATTTTAAATCGTGATCCTGACATTCATTGGATTATATGGATCAGCTCTTTGCTGTCCTTCTGAATTACCAAACTATTAAACTGTGAACCTCCGTCATTCCTGTGTCAGGCCAGATTTTGGTCTGTCATGAGCATCTAGGTTAGATCTGTTTGAGTTCCACTCCTGATTGTATGCCCTCAGTGTTTAAATGCTCTCCCTGTTAAGCTGTTTGATTGGGGGGGGGGGGGGGAGAAAAAAATTGTGGTTATGAATCCTTTCCTTTGCGGGGAGTTAGTGGTTATTTGTTTTGTTTTGTTTTGCCTGGAAGGAATTGAAAGGGTATGTTTACAGGCATGAGTGGGGGCTGAAATGTTTTTGCTCTGAAGACATTTTGTCTTCTTATCAGAGCAGGCCTTTCTCCCCAAAGCTGACAGTGGTGAAATAAGGTGTTGGTCGTATTGTCTTTTCCACTAGTTGCAGCTAGCACACTTTGCTCCCCACAGTCCTACACATGGTTCTGGCAAGCTTGGGCAGGGGTGGTGGGACGTGCTTGGGTCTGGGCAGCTCATAATTTTTCATGCCAGGAGGTACAAACAGCCTCCACAGAGGTGTGTGCACTGAGTCTGAGAGAAGGAGCTTGCTGCTGAAGGGCATGAGCCACCGCTAGCCCCCGTTCAGGGCAAGAGCATTGCAAGGATGTGGTGGACACTAGGACAGGCTGAATATGTCACTGGATGATTGTTCAGGGTTTTTGTCGTAGCTTGGTGAAGATGCTTTGTAGTGGTGGATCCTTATGGTTCTGTGATAAACCTGTACTTTGAGAAAGAGAAAATGGGTAGAGTGATGGACAGCATGAGGAGGAAACTCTGGTCTCTTATACTTTTATAGTCATACATATTCATTAATGCCTTTCCATGGTGGCTTAAATGGGCACTCTCAGGTCTTTAGTGGCTAACTTGGTTTTTAAGTACACAGGGAAGCGGTAGTTAACCTTCTTCATGCCTCCTCAGTTTCTCTTTCCAGTTCTCGTATCTCAGTGGCTCACAAGACCCCGTATTACGACTTAAAAAGGATGAGCTATTGGTCTCCCTTCTGGCTGTAAATGAAAAGGCTGAGCATTTGTTGGGTCCCCAGCCCCACTCTGAGCATTCAGCAACAGCATACTTAAGCTTTTTTTGTTACCACCTACACTGAAAGGAGCAGCAGGGCTTTAAAGCCAAAGCTGGTCTTGAGACTGGGCATGGACTGACTTTGGCTGGCCTGGTTGGCTGGGAAAGCACATTTTTATTAAAACTAAAGTACTGTCAGACTGAGACCACCAAGTGGTAGTAAGTGGGGTTTTTGTTTGTTTAAAAGAGATGAGACATACTATTTTTACCCAGATTGGATCAAGATGTTAGCATGAAGTAATAACACGTGACTGTCATTTTGCATCTGTCTTAAGAAATAACACTTCCTTCTCTTAATTAATGAAAGTAGATTTGCTGAATGGCCTGCTTATTGATTACAGCAGTAACTGAATTTTTATGTGCTATATCTGCATGTTCTTATTTGGGTTATCAAATATTCAGAGACCATTTGATCTTTTTTTTTTTCCAAAAGGCAAAGTATTTCTGTCTCTCATTAGACTGACTGACACCATTTTAAGATAAGTCACTGTGGGCCTAAGGGGAACACTAGGTATGTATTTTTAATGGGGTCATGGAATTATGGGTGTACTGAGTTACCTTCATAGCGGGCATTACTGAGATAACCTTGGCATGTGGAGCTACACAGGTACTGTAATTCTGGTTAGTCAGTAAACTTGGGAGCGCTTATGACCATCAGTAGCTTTTTTCTTCTGTTTTGCAGGGCGGTTGAAAGGTAGCAGTGACCATGCCAGAACTGTGGTCCCTGGGAAGGTGCAGTGTCCTTCTGCAGCATACAATTTTGGTGTGAATTTTATTCTAAAAGGAAGAATCAGAATGGTGGGGATGGCGAGAGTTGAGCTGATGGTGGAGGCAGGCCTTATCTGTTTTGCCATATTTCAGGTACTAGCTAAAACCTCTGTCCTGTGACTTGGAGTAAGGATTGTCTTCGCTCTCATGTGTTGTACGCAAAATGCCTAATGGGGTGGTGGAGCTTGATTGATGTCATGATATGTTATTGCTCCCTTTGCAGAGTCCACAGAAGTTCTGGACTATTTTTGGAGACTATACATTCATGATTTTGTAGTTATTGCAATCATATGGTAGAAACAGCTGGTTTTTATTTTCAGCAGCGTTTGTCTTTTAGTGGTAAACACTGGCTGTCACAAGTCTTTGTAGCACTTTACAGATACACCTACTTGGAACATTTTCTTTGCCTTTTTGTGTTGTACCGTAGAGCAGATTATTAAATTTTTAAATAATCGCTTCCCTGTTTTCAAGGTTGATTACATTGTTTCATAACTAATGTCTCAAGATAACCAATAACAGTGTTCCCTTTAAAAGAAATCCAAATAACTGAGTGCTGATATATCCAAGAAAAGGAGGGCATTATTTTCAGCATTTTGGCATCATTCTTTTGTGCTTTTCAGTTTGTTTTAATTCTGCCATGCTTCCTTTCTAATGTTATATACTAATTTAAATAATAGAACTTGTACATAAATACACAGTCATGCAAGAATGACTAAGGATGATAAAATTGGAACAGCAATGCTAAGTGCAGCATTGCAATCAATAGGACTGCAATGGTAATAACACCAATATGTCTAGTTAAAGAGATGTAAATTGCTCTTAATCTGAAAGAAGGTTAGAACCACAGTGGAGCAAGGAAATGGGTAAGCTGCAGTGTGAGAGCTAGCGAAGATGTCTGTGCCCCCTCAGAATATGTCTTTCTTCACAAAGAGCAACCTCAGGGGGCCTTCAAGGGATTGCTATAAAGTGAGCAGAAGCTCTACAGAACAGAAGAGATCTCCTATGCAGCAGAAAAACCCTGCTACTAGCAAAGAAATATTAGAGAGAACTAGTACAAGGATTTTTTAGGACTGATTTAAGTTAAGCTTGGAAATGATGTGCCTCTTTCTTCCACCTGAACTCCCCCTGTGAGCTCAGTGCAGTAAATCACAAAGCACAATGGTGCTTCTTGCAAGCAAAAGGTGTGGAAACAGGTGCAAGACGGATCAGCCAAGGCAGACCGGACAATCTGCCGTCCTCTCAGCTCCTTCTAGGCCTGTATCCGACAATGTTCCCACAGCAGACCATTACATTCCGATGCAAAATTAACCCTGCACGAGAAAGGGATTTCAAAGACAAGTGTTCAATGGACAAACCCCTGAGCACTCTGAGCTCAAGCTGCCCTTGCAGCTTTAATTTGCCTTATTGCGCCCACTCAGGGCATTTCTGTTCACTTGATATGCAGAAGCACTCATTGTTCAAAGATCCCTGCAGATGACTAGGCACCATGAAGGTAGGTTAAGGTTAGAGCATTTATCTTAGCTCTGAATTCCTCTGCTTTGCTGGTGTCAGATCCTCCAGTGCTGTTCTCACATTTCTTCCAATTACTTGTGCTTGTTTATTTTTAGTGATGCTTTAGAAATAATAAGAAAATGGGACCACCTTCTCCTTTATCTCCGTTGCCCATTTAGGTTGAAAATTTTAATTAGAAATTGGAAAGTTGGGTTGTTTGAGAACGATGTTTAGATTACGAAATAACCTGCTTCCTATGAGTAAATGCATCTGAAGAAGGATCACCAAGTTTGTATGAAATTTTGACTCCCTAGGGAGGTGTTTTCTGAACTGTTGTGCTACTCTGTGTAGGAGAAAGAAGGTCAAGAATTGATTCCTGGCATACAGTGCTGTTTAATGTCTCAGTGGAGCACTAAGTAGAGGATAAGTGAGGATGTAGTAAGCAGTAAAGTTCATTTAGGATGAGAGAATAGGAGGTTGTGGTGCACAATAGTTGGGAAAATGTATTTAATGCAAGAAAGGGAGGTATCACTGAAGTTGCTGATTCTCATGTAATGAGCAGGTTTCATATGTAAGCTTTAGACTTCTGCACAGAGGTCTTTATCTTACAAATGTTACTATCCAGCAGTGTGTGCTCAAAGCTTACAGCCTCAGTCTCAGGAATATGTGAAAAACTTTTCATGGGCCAGATACTAATTTGTGCCTACTGAAACTAATTTGTGCCCTTGAAAACAATGAAGATCTAACTCCTTGCTGTTTTATCCTGTTGAGTGCAATGCGGTGCCCCAAACCAGCCAAATTTTATATGCTATAACGAACACATACTCTAAATATCCTTTTTTGCTAAAGAAAAAAAAAAATGTTCTTTGCAGATGGTAGTGTTAGAGACATCTATTCATGGCTCTGGGAAAAATTTTGCTTTAGCCACACATTCACAGAAACCTGCTATCTACAGAGAGGTTACAACATTTGTTAAGAGACAATTAGGTTTCATCCCGAAGCTGTTTATCATACTATTGGAAGTATCCTTCTGTGAAGAAAATTTTGTAAGTATGTCTGTAAAATAATGTAAACATTTGAAAGTTTGGATGGAAATTCATGCCAGTTTCCCAGGTTATTTTATAAAGTTTAATGAAATACTTAAAGCAGAGGTGATGAATCATAGACAAAGTTCCAGTTCATTATGAATGGACTGGCCCAGGTAGAATACAATTTTATTACAGTTACTATGACGTGTCTGCTGTTGGAGTTAAGTGTCTGTAACCCTTAAAGAAAGGTTCATTATGCACAAAAGCAGCAGTTAGTAGTAGGTGTTCAGCCTTGATGATAGGTGACAACTCTGTTGCTCACTTAACAGCAATGAGAAGGAAGAGAAACTATTTTTGTTGCCAAGTTTTACCAGCAGAGTTGTCTGTCTGCCGCTTGGATTCTTGAGTGGGTTTCTGTTCAAGGACTGCAATTTTTTAAAGAATGTAAACTCTTACTACTATGAACTGTTATTTAATGAAGTTACATCTGGGTCCTTGAATAGCGTACAGCCAAAGAAACATAAAATAGATCCATATTTCTAAGTCAAAAAGCAGGAATTTTGCTTGAGGAGCTCGTTCTATGCGTATTGAAGCAATACACAGAGGTTATCACTCTGAAGAAATTAATTTAATTTTTCCCCCCAAATGATGTACTTTCTTTTTGCTTTTAACCTTGATCATCACATTAATAGATGACAGAGGCACTGATGGGAAAAGCATAAGAAAAGTACTGAGGTGCTGGAATACGGTGATCTGAGGACACTCATATCACAGGGCAGATAACCTGTTTGCTTTTATTTGTGAGCTTTCAACCATGAATGTAGAAATGGTACTCCACAATTATCGATCAGCTCACCCCACTGTCTGCCATTAGACTGCTTCACTTAGACCTACTGCCAAACAAAGGACATTGCAAACAGATGCCACGGAAAACATGCCTTACGTATGGCTTGCTCACTGAGCTAGAATATTGTATTAACTTTGCAAGGCTTCTAATATTTCAAGAATTACAAGTTAAGTGATTTTAAAAATCTCTTGCTCAACAACATTATCATGGAAGGGCTATTTATGGTATCTGCATGAGTAAACTGATAGCCTCGTTGCTTATTGTGGTCCTCCAAATTCGTTTTCCTAATAGCTTATTGGAAACTTCGGTGGGGACAGAGCTTTTGTGTTGCGTCTCATCATTCCTCATACAACCCTCTTTCAAATAATTAAAGCTACTTCATTCTGTAAGAAGGTGCAGCTCAGCCCAATGCTTTACAGTCATTAGGCAGCCTTCAGTTTTGCAGCATGATGCGTATGTAAGTGGGATCTGGAGGAGTAAATCCTCCTGCACTGGCCTTATATCATAGATCTCATATTGGACATTATAAGATGATGTCCGCCTCTGAGTTGCTTAAACTTACACTGGGGTACCCAGGGCTAAGAAACCCTCACTGAAGAAAGCAAGCAATGAGATAGAAGCCAGTAGTAAGCAGTATGAGTTGTGCAAAGGTGGCAAACTACTGTAGAGAGGGAAGAGATCAAGGGCAGGGAGGCTGGAGTAGCCTGGATCAAAGGAAGATGCCAAGGCAGAGAGAGTAAAGTCCTGGAGGAACTTGGGTTATATGGAGCAATCAGAAAGGGATTCACAAATGGGGGTGCATCTTACAGCGCAGATTTCCTGCTCCTGAATACCAGTCATCTGTTCAAGTACCCACAAATTCATGGTGGATGTGGCTGGTATCAATGTTTTTAAGCTGAACACAGACCTTTCCTTGCCCTGTTCCCAGCTTTCGCTGTGGCTGATATTTCCCAACCCTTAGGAAAATAATTTGAAATAATGCTGTTGTTTTCAGACAAGCATGTCATTTGTTTTACCGGTCTGTAGTTGATTAATTTGCAAATGATATTCCCAATAAAGTGCTTAGAAGTAGATAATTACAACTATATTAACAGTTACCGGGGAAGCAGATGGTATTCTGAGGAGCTGCCATGTAGAATTAGTGCTGATGCTCTACTGTAATGTACCATATACCCCAGCAACCCACAAACAACAAACTAAAATCCTGCTGATATTCCAGATTGTAAGTAAATTGTGCTATTGCTTCACATTCAGTTCTTCTCTGAATTTTTATGTGTGTTTTCTAGATAGCTACAGTGCTCAGTGAGCTGCTCCTTTTTATGTTCAGTCACATAACTCTCCATGCCTGTATTTTGTATTTTCTTGGTAAGAAACCCACTAAAATGAAGTTTCTAGGCTGTACGTCAGTGTTTTCTCCACCCTGCTACTAGATACTCTGAAGCACAGGTCAACTCTGTCCAAAGAGGAATTCTTAATTGACTAAATTTTTCAAACCAAAATGCCTTGTGAGGTGCTAAGTTAAGGAAGCTCAGAAGCAAACCGATGCCGTTTCACATGCCCACCTGCACCTGCCCTCTCCCTGCTTCTTTTGTTAACCTCCTGATGTCGTTGTGCTGCCTGATAAAATGCGACCCTTTTTATGCTTCAAGAAAAAGACCACAATGTCACCGCAGTTGCTTCTCCGCCTCTAACCCTCGACAGCTTTTGTTTTAAGCAGGCTGGATTACACAAGCACTAACAACACACACCGAGGCTGGAGGTTGCAGCGAAGTTGAGGTTCCTGCCTGGGGCCAGCTGAGCACCACTAGCATCCGAAGGCAGTTCACTGCAGCCAGATAGCTGGGAGCCTGTTCACAGCATGGTTGTATTTCTTTATTTAATGTATGTATCATCTACATGTTTAAATAGAACTGAGCCCTTTGCTGCTTTTTTTTTTTTTTTTTTTTTTTTTAAAAAAAAAAAAAGACAGTTTAAACCACTGGAATTTGCTATTAAGCAGATTTTATGGTTTTTGGGTTTTTTTTCTCTTGTGTGCATTTCTTTGGTGTAACTATCTCTAAAACAAGCACATAGCAGCATGTCTATGGCATAAGTGTATGTACGTACAACACACGCATCTTTTGGGTAGAGGATCAGACAAGAAACTTGGGTGAGTCATGTAGTTTATTGCCTGGTTGGATATGGCTGGGTTACGTACGGCTGAACAGGGCCCAGACCGATGTTATTTTATCCCAGGCTTGTGATAAAACCTGGAGGGAGCTGGCAGAGGTGGTGACCCCTTTTTTCAACCAAGGAAAAGAATTTTTTCTGAAGGTCCTTTGCATAGTCTGAGTCAGAACCTCCTTAAACATACGTAGTGTTTTGCAGCCAAGTGCAAGTTGAAATGACTGTGTGTTGTTTTGCTGGTCTGGCATGACAGAAGTGTGCACGCATGTGTGTGCTCACAAGTGCCTGAGCTGACATGGGCAGAAGCATCTCAGGCACAACAGAAGACAGTGGTGGAAGGGCAGGGCAGCTGGAGCAGCATTTGAAATGCAGTTCTGAGGGAAAGGTTAAAACACCTCAGCCCACCGAAACAAAACAACTTTTAGTATAATCGAAGGCCCAAAGCAGGGTCTTGGGCTACAGAAGTAGGAAAATGTTTTGTTCTTTGTTTTTGTTAGCGAGTATCTTCTACACTACCCTTGATGAAACAGGATTGCCTTCAAGCCATACCCAATTCCCTAAGCAATATATTTTTGAATGGAAACTGCAGCCTGATCCTGAATATTAGTTGCTTCAGTCAAAACGGCAAATGCTGCTGCCTGCCATCCTGCATCTGTAGGTAAAATGAGCGGAATTAGCATCGCTGACTTTCAAGACATCTTCAAGAAAATGGGAGACAGAGGACTTCATCCAATAAGATATCCCAACCCTAGAATACTCTTTCCCCAATTTACATCAAAGTATATCTCTGGCTCCTTTCCCAGCTTTGCTTCTCCTGCTTGAAATGAGAAGTTATTGGATTTATTACAAGGAGGGTGAGGGTGTGACGTGGCGGCTTGTTTTTATGGCTGCGTAGCATGTCCTTCTCAAGGATCCCCTTTTCCACTCCTTAAAACTTCAGCCATTTTACTAGAAAACTTTCCAGCAGAATATTCTTGCAAGTACTATATAAAGTTATCAACTTTCTGAAAATGAAGTGCTGAAAAGCATGCTGTTCTGCTCTTAAGAAACACTTCAGACTTCTCAAACAGCTTGTGCTTCAGAGTAGCAGTTTGATAACTGGCAGGGAGGTAGTCCTTTGTTGAGGATGCTCCTTTTGCGCTCATGAAAACAAGCCCCATTTTTCAGCAGTTTATGAATCTTAAAGGAGAAAAAGACTGGGATATGTCCTTTAAAGAATTATTAGGGGTTTTTTAATGTTATAGTTGAATCTCCCTGCCTATGCTTGGGCTTGGTAGAAGCCATAGTGTCTACATAAGGTGTTGCAAGTGAGTAACTGGGGAAGGGCAAGTGGGTCTCAGATGCATCTTATCTATTTGGGCTGCTCCAAGCCTGGCTGGCCCTGGGTTTCAGAGTTGAGAAGAGACAAGCTGGCTATGTGAGGTAGTGCAGAAAATAAAACCGATGGAAGTGCAGAAGAGGGAAAATCTAGACCTCAGTAAATGGGTGGAGGAAGAAATGGGGAGATGGGGTACTTGGCCATGGAGTTTGACAGAATTGGACTGGAATGAAAAAGAGAGATTTAACAGGGAGTTGGATGATGATGCTGGCTGGGACTGACTTGAAGAGCTTAAAAATATTGGAGGGGTAAGACTAATAACTGAGGATGTTGGGTGAGAACAGGGAATCCTGTATCCAAAGAGAGAGTTATGAAATGGGAATTGGGAGCCCAGTAGGGTTGTGCTGGTGAATGGGGGACTACCGTTTATCTAAGAGGAACATAGAGAAAGGAGACTGGGGAGGGGGAAGATATCATTTGGGCAAGGGCAGGGTGGGTTCTGTGAACGTGTTAAAAAGCACTGGAGAGGAACATGTGAGTAGCTGGAACTGGGAGTTGCTGGGACTGGGCTAAGTGTTAAAAGAGAGAGAGGACAGAGATCACCCAGTGGCTTGGGAGGACATAACAGCGTCTGGTCAGGTAAAACACATGAGTCTAGGAAGGCAGAAGGGAAAAGACAGGTAACTGGATGTGAAAAGATTGGTGTTTGGAGAGGGAGGACAAAGAGGGTAGTTAGTCCTAGCAAGGAGACAGGGATCACTTTGAGAATCGTAAGGAATGTAAACTGGGAAGTTCACACTCATCTGTCTTCTGCTGTTCCCAAATACCTCTACATTCTGCTGGTCAGGGTGTTTCTCATCCATTTTCAAGTGTTTGTCCACATCAGTGAGGATAATATATTATTGCTGTCAGTTACTCTACAAGCTGCAAAAGTCTCTGTGGTATAACTTAACACTTAAAACTCTTTGTTGAGTAAGTGGGGCGATAGCCACACGATGCTGCAGTTCTTGTGTTTTCTGCTTTTTTTGGGGGGCAGGGGGAAATAAAGGAAAATGCATGTAAAAATCTGCACTAAACCAATAAACTTTTGAATTATTAAGAAATAGGGGAACTGAGGTTATTCATGCAATAGTGATTTGCCTGTTACACATTGTAATAGTCTTGCACCTGTGATGCCACATTGTTCCCCCAGGATTTAAGCCTCACTGATTGTGCAAGGCGGGTGATGGTAGGTGGACAAGCTGGGATTGTTGTCAGCAGGCTGTGTTGTCCCTTGGAAGAGGTTGGTGGTGAACGGCAGCAATGGTGGGGAGCTGGCCAGCCTTCTGGTTAGTTACTGGGCCCCTGAAATTGGGTTCTGTCTCTCATTCTGTCACACATTTTCCTGTGATGCTAAGCCCTTTAAATCAGACTTTTTAAGGACGATCGCTAATTGCTTGTTTCACATTTTTCTGGAAGCCAAACCTCAGCCCTAGGGCCTGTTTTGCAGAAGAGCATAGCTGTGACTGAAAGCAGTGAGACTCATGCTTTGAAGATACAAAGCACTGCATAATGTTAAAGACTCTGAAAAAATCATGGCCTGGACATCTTAAGGCAGGCTTTCCTAAATTAGTGGGTACTTCTGGCTTTAATTTATCTGTGCCTAAGCTCCCCATGTATAAAACAGAATAATAGTTCCCTCAACTCGCAGGGATTTGGTGAAGATTAGTGAAGTGTCTGTGAAGCCCTCACTTATTTTAGTGATGAGTGCTATAGAAAAGTCCATAAGGAAATTAATAATTTTGTCTTCAGAGCACTACTTGAATAGTTAGCAGGAAACAAGCCGTAAGGCTGTACCCTGAACAATGATAAGACAAAATATTGAATAGTTGCTTTATTAATTCAACACCATCCATCCTGTGCTGTGAAGAACTTCACTTAAAAAATGTTAAAAAAATTAGGCTGTATGATAATGTATATGCAAAGGATACCAAATTAAGTTTGCATCAGCAACCATAATTCTTTCATTGCCTAATGTTGGAGGCTTGATTTTATAGCCTGAAGAGCATTTTTTTTGAGAGTGATTTTTGTGTGTGTGATGCAGTATTTTAATGGGAATGTGACTTTTAGATATTTTTAAGATTTGTTTTACTCAATGCATAATTCAATTTCTAAATATTTCTTGTTTCTTTAAGATGTGGAGAGTTTCTAGCATTGACATTTAGTACCCTTTTTTCCCTCTGCTAAAGGTCCTACCTTGTAGCATTTATTTGCGGCCAGTAGCGTTTACTAACACAGCTGAAAGCACTGGGGATGCTTGACGAGGAAGGATGGCAGAATCATGCCCTTCATTTTTCCTGCAGTTATGAGGAGGTGCCTTACAACCCATATTGACTTTTCCAAAGATTAGAAAACTCTTTTCAGGGGAGAGAGGGAAAAGCACAGAGCGTGAATTTATCCACAACAAGGTTAACTCACTTGCACAAAATTATACATGAAGCCATGAGAGAGCCAAGAATAGTAGCACCCACAAATCCTGCCGAGGAGGTTGATCTTGTGAAGTGATGCCCTTCTCGCAAGGGGCCAGTCCTCTGGAAGTTGTTATGTTTAGAGGGCACTTAGCCCCCAGCAAGATCAGTCTCCTGTTTCCTGCTGTATCTATCTGAGTCTCGATCTTACTGGATTTTACACTCGTAAAGTTGTCCTAGCACCATTCCAGGAGCCAGCCTCACAGTTTCCTGGGAGTTTTGACCAACCCTGTCAGTCTTTTTTAATGCTCACCGGTTCCAGACAGCAAATGTTGCGGGGGTCTGTCTGGGAGGCGAGTGGAAGCTGCGGCACCACGGATGCTCTGGGATGATGCCGTTCGGACTCAGAAAGGGAGAGCTCACTGCTACCGGGGCAGCATTTTGCAGTGGTTCATCTGGTGCCCCTTGTTAGCTGCAAAATACTGTCAGGTGAAAAATTTGCTATTTTTTGTTATACAAGAAACACTTGAAATTTCTAAGTGTGGTATTAGTATCTGTGTGGGTGCTACCATCTTTGTCTGGAGTTTCAGTAGTGTATCATTAGAAAGATTCATAAACATTCAAGATTCATAAACATTCAAAGGGAGGTGTTAGCCTGCCCTTCTTTCCATTTCTATCTCAAAATACTCATTTTTCTGTAGATGAACATGTCTCAACTTGCTGAAAAAAATTCTCCATAAAGACCATAGAAGTTAAAGGACATGGAGTAAAGTATCTATTTACTTCTTTTCATGGGCAGAGGAAGCTAAATTTGCAACCTCTCTGTTCAGAAATATTTTTTTAATATCCGGATCAGGAGGTTTTGATCTAGTCTGTATTTGGAAAATCCTGATATAAGCAAGGCTGTAGTCTGTTGCTGAAGTGTTTAGCCACAAATTGTTCCAGCTGTTCTGTGATGATAGCAGACTTCTGATGGATCATACAATATGGAGATCACAGCTAATTTTATCTGCATGTGGTTTGTTGCTGTTGGACTGTAGGGCTGCATCAGGCAGATGACAATGACAGTCTGCATGGGAAAGGGTGTTGGACATACTGTACTTCCACCTGTTGAACAGAGCTTGTTAGATCTGTGGAGCTGCTATTAGTAAAGCTCACAGTACAGCACATATCTAGAATGCATTTTTTAAAAAAGATCTCAAAATACATAGGCAAATGGGAACAGTGACAGTGGAACAGCCTCTTGCCTTCTGTGCGGTGGTAGATTTTAACCAGCGATTGTCAAGGCCAGCAGCTTCGTGATTCTCTGGTCTTTTTTCCTTTCAGCTGCAAAACAATTCTGCAATTTTGATGAGCCCTCTGTGATTCTCCTCAAATTGATCTGCACTGAAACACATCAGTTCTCCATCTTACTGATTTTTTTTTTTTCCTGAGCAATATCCTGCACCATCCAGTTCCACGGGTGAATTAGATGTTGTACAGACACTTTTTGCTCGCTCTTTCTGTGCCAGACAGTGCCTGAAATCCTGATCCATATGTCTGCGCAGCCATATGGCCTCTCTAGTATGACCTGTCTCTGCCAGAAACATCAGAAAATGGCTGGGAAGCTGGCTCCTTTGCATTGCTGGGTCTGGGAGTAGGAGGAGGTGAAGCGGCAAGCTGGCTGCCCTCCGTTCCGCCCTTTTCCATGTGGAAAGCAGCCTTGGAGCTCTGTCTCCATTAGGAGCAGGCTGCTGATGCAGCTATACCCACACACTGCAACAGCAAAGCAGTCCTGGGTGGACTGCTGGAAATAGCTTGTCCTGGCAAAACCGTGCTTTTTGACAAGATAGCTTATTACAGCAGCTCCCGCCCTCCTCCCGCAGAGGCAGCAACACCAGCAACAGCACAGCTCTGGCAGTGGGGCTGCCTCCACGCTGCTGCCCTTACCTGCGCCGCAGCGCTGCTTGGGGATCCTTTGCCTCGTGGACGCAGGTCGAGACCCTGTGTGCCTCCGGGAGACCTTGTTCCTCCTTCATCCTCAGCACCGTGGGACCTTCGCTGGCAGCAAAGGCATGGTCAGAGCACAGTTTGAGCCACCCAACTTTATTACAGATCCGCTCGTCTCCTTTCCTATGTATTGCCTCCTAATTTCTTTGTTACCCCCTCTTTCTTTTCCAGCATATGGTGCTCTTTCCCTTTTCGTTTCTAAAGGAATGAGCACTCTGGCGGAACTGCCCTCTTACTGTGGTGGGGGTAACCCAGCAGACCTCGCCACAGAGGTGTCAGTGCAGCAGCAGACAAGGGCTTGGCCCTGGTCCTTGCCTGGGTGCTCTCCTCCCTCTTTCCAGCAGTCCCAGCGCCTTTACCTAGGTGGGGTTTGCTCTACTTGCTCAGTTCATCTTCTGTTTTAGTATGGGTCTAGTTTTTCTTTGGCTGGTATTTTATCTGAATGATTGCGGTTTAAGATCTCTCTAGCAAACAATTACATTTTGAAAATCAGGTTGCAGACTGTAATACGTGACTGCAAAATATTCCTGTGAATGTAGTGTTTGGGTTAAAAGACCCAACGGGAGTTTCCCCCGGGCAGGTTTGGCCTCTACATAGGAGCACAAGAAATGCTCTGTAAGGTCAGATTTGTGGGCCACCTAGCCTCATAGTCTGCCTCTGACAGTGGCAAAAGGAGATGTTGCAAGGATTTGGATAGGAGCATGGCTGACCGTTCCCCTCATCTATATCTGCCCCAGCTCCCGGGCATCCTTTGGATGAGGAGTGTTAGACAGGAGCGTGCTGGGAAGCACACAGGCTGCGGGTTTTGTTGGTAAATAAATGGAGGGCAGTATGTGTACTTGTGGGAAAAAGTTTCCTGATGGCTGTCTGAAATGTAAAATTTTCTGACCTGCCTTGCCTCCTTTGGGGTGTGAGAGGAGAGGAATTATTTCAGATCAGTGGGTGTGTAAACAGCTGTATGATACATTGCTGTGACAGCACATGGAGGGCTAGGCCAACCACAAGGACTTGTTAAAACAGTACTTGCAGGAATTTTTTCCTCCCTCCCAGAGTAACTTCTCATTTCTCTGCAGTAGCAGGAAAGGATTTTTTTTATGTTGTTCTTTTTCCATGGATGGCAGGTCAGACTTCTTCCCTTGATAAGTTTGCTTGTCACAGAACTGGTATCTAGCTTTCTCTGTTTTTCCAGATTCTGAAGATTCAAAGCTAATGTTTGTCAGTCCAGTGGGATAAAAGTAGCATACCTTTACCACCGTCATCATCACCAATTATAGGAATCACTAAGGCATCTGTCACCGTGGTAGAGAGGTACTACAAAATGCCTGTAAAGCATCTGGTTCCTTCAAAAGAAGGAACTAGTTCTAATTCCCTCTGCTTCAGTTATACATCTTTTGCTTATGGGTACTTGAATTCATGTAGTTTAATTCAGGATTACACTCCTGGGGCCATTCCACTGTTCAGCACTTAGTAATGTAGAAGATCCACTGCCAGCTTTGAATTGCAGTCTGATAGTTTTAGTATTTGTGCTCAACCTCGTCTCCTCGCTGAGGGTGAAATCCAGAGGGTGAGACCGATGGAAATACAAGGACTCTGGCCCAGTGAGGTCAGCTGTAGTTTCTGTTGTTTTTTTTATGACCTCATTGTAGTAGCTGCTCCTTCTCCGGTGCAAATAGGTGGAGCTGTGCAGAGTTTCGGCTGGGTTTTCAGAGTTTGTCATGTATCCATTCTCGTCCCCATCTTTCAGATGCACACATGGTGCATGCTGCTTGCCTGACTGGATATCGTAAATACTGGAAGTTATAATAAAATTAGGAGCGCAGATGTTCCTCTTACAACCAGTGCAACCTGTATACAATAATAATAATGAAATATATCCGTTGCCGTTCTCTGCGGTACTAAATTTTCTCTAGTGAGGCATCTTGCTTTAATAATAAACCCACATTTTCTTAAACAAGGGACTATCAGATTTACATTGGCAGTAAGTCACTATTTTCAAATAGCATCGAGAGAGATATCCAAGATAACTGTAAGACTCTGTAGGACAGCTGACTGCATGGGAACTGCAGCCAGGTGGGGTGGTCCACCAGGTCCACTATTAGTCTTCATTTCTTTCCACCATCAAAGCAATTAATGGAAGAGAACTGTCAGCCTAAAGACTTGCTGTCTGCTGCCAAGCAGGAACTGCCTTTGTTGGGAAGGCTAGTCAAGATTTAAAATGATCTGTTGCAAACTGATGAAGTTTTTATTTTCCAGCCCTGGTTGTAGCCAAATGTTCTGCAAGGGACCTTCCCTCTACTTACCTGCAATGGCAAGCAGATTGCTCTGAAGAGGTTATACCAAGCACTGATGCTGCCTGTGAGTAAAGATAGGTGTGGGCTCACGAGATTGTCATCAGTGGGCATAACTGCATACATTTTGATTTCAAGTTTTTCCTTGAGGAACAGAGAAATAATGAGTGTGGTGCTATAAGGCCCTATGCAAGAATCTGCTGGCTTTACCCTGGCTTACCCTCTTGCTACATAAAAATAGTCCTTTTCACTCCTTTGGGTGAGTTTGCAGAATCAGGCCCTGCTGCCCTGCAGTCTTAATTATCCAGAAGGAGAAAAGTGCTTGTGGTGACCAGGGCATGGCTGCAGTAAATGTTATCCTTCCAGGTGGAAAAGGGGTCAGACCGCGGTGAAAGAGGAAGAAAAATACACGAAAAGGATGACAAAAAACTGTAGGGGAAAAACAGAATGAAAAATATAGGGGCAAACGCTTCACCACTAATAATTCTCACCAATTCGACTTTTCCCTGGTAGCGTACCATTCATTTACACTGTCTGCATTAAATTTATCATCTCCAGGCTAGCTGGAAAATGGAGGTCAAATTTCATTTTGGCCTGCAACTTGATAAAAATGACCTGCAAAAGGTAGATGACAGGCTGTTATTTTATGCACTGGAAAACAGCAAAGATCAGATCCTATCTCCTGCATGTCCTCTTTTCCTTGCATGTCTGATGCTAGCTTCTGTCCGTAATGTATCACCAGCGAGTGCCCTGATTTGTTGGATGGCTGGTCAAGGTTTAAAACAAGAACGATCTGTTTGGAACTGGCAGTCTCAATCAGCGTGGGTTGACGAGGCACCTTTTGCCATCTGAAATCTCTACTGAGTCACTAACAAGTCATAAAAATACCAAGTGCATTGATGTGACAGTCAAACAAACTATTTGTTATAGTTCATTTCATCTCCAGAGCTGTCTATTAAATATAGTAATTAATGATTCCTCAGCAGTTGCATTCACCATGTCTCAACAACTTTTGGGAGGCAGGATAATCTTGTTCAAAATACAGTGTGCCAACAGAGCTTGTGGATAGCAGGAGGGTGTAAAAGTTAAACTCTATACGGGAGGAAAAAAAAACCTCAAACAAGCGTTTCTGTAGCACTTGGAGTATTTTGGGATCTACACCAAATAAGAGACTGTAAAGGATTAGTCTGGGATTAAGAATCCTTTAAACTTATGAAGTGCTTAACCTTCACTGTGTCTGCTTCTTACGCTATTTGCAATATTGCTCTGCCACTTTTGCAGGGGAACTCGTAGCAGAGCGGTAGTGCTGCAATGCAGCCTTCTCCACGTTGGGTCTTTTATGATTCAGTACTACTTTTGGTTTGCTTTGTAAAGATCATTGCAAGGGCTTATCTTGTGTAATTGTTTTACTGCCATCTGCATTACAGTATAATTACCTTTCAAAAATGGTAGATCTCTTTTGCTAATGTTTAAAGGCAAATAATAGGCAACTAAATTGCAAGGTCTTGGGATGTAGCAGCACATAGGCGGTAATAAAATGTATGCTATATTTACAGCATATACTTCTGTACTTCTGTCTCTGGTTTTATTTTGTGGTGCCCCCTGCCACCCCCCCCACCCCCCCACCCCAAATTGTAGATGGTGATTATGGTTTTCTCTTCCTCGTATTTTTTCCCCTTGCCTGTCCTCTTTTTACATAGAGTTAATCATAACTCGTGAGAGTTTTTTTTAGAATTTGTTCTGATCCTTATCTGATAGCTGTCCTACAGTTCAGGAAGGATGGATATTCTGGTATTTTCCTCAACTATAATGACAAACAGATATATGGCAAATAAATCTAACACAGATTGAACTAAATAAAAGAAGTATTTTTCTTTTTTTTTTTTAAATGAGATGTAGCTATTCCTTATAAATAATCACTACTAGCTTTTTAAAGTTTTAAGATGTATAAATATGACTGTAAATCTGTCTGTCTAGCTGTTTTCTGCTTGTAGCCTATAATGCCCTTAGCTTCATATGATAAACTACTTGTCTGATATTATCTTTTAAGTTTTCTATTCCCTGCAATTATGTGCCAGGAACTACAGAAGGTGCCTTTAGTTACATATGAATGCCTGTTCCCTGCCTGCTGCTGTAAATACTATATTACCTGAAAGGTTAAAATATGGAGGCGAGGACATTAAAAGCACACCCAGAAAATGTAGATGACAGGAAAAAAGGAAAATACAGCGACAGAGGGGAAATACCATAGATAAAATGATAAGGCAGAGAAATAAAGCATGACAAGACCATGATAGTTTGCATAAGTAATGAGAATTGGATTTGTGGTTTTTAAATTGCTGTTTAAATTCCTATTTGCATGTTTATCGGAAATCTCCTTCGCTTAAGTAAAACTGGCCTATATACATTTTTTTTTTAATCCACGTATAGCTATGATTTTATTAAATGGAGGAGTGCAGTCCAGACAGATGCACGTATATGTTACTGTTGTAATACTGGGCAGTGTGCACAGGTCAGTGGCAGCTGTTTAAGATGGGCTCCATCAAGGGCCTGATCCTGCGTTCTCCGAAGTCAACGGGGAAAGGTGTCATCTTCATGAAGAGCAGGACTGAGTCCTGGGTGACTTGCAGAAAACCCCAGGAATAAGTCCACATGGTCTCGAGCCTTCTAGAGCTTTGTAGTCCTCTGATGTTTGCAAACTGGTAGGGGAAGCACCGTCTGCAGTACTCTGAGCACCTTTTGTCAGGGTTTGGTGGCCTCAGCTCCCAAGTCAAAGGTGCTTAGAGGACTCCGTGCTGGTTTTGTGTCCTTCATACTGCTGATCCTTCCTGGTTGCCTGTGATTAATTGCACTGGCCACTGGGTGCCCCTCAGATAATGCAAGTGCAAGACCATAATTTTGGCTTTTTAAAATGACACTTTTAATGATGAAATATTGGACTGCTTCACTTCTGCAATTCATAGATGCATGAATTTGGCTGCATTTGTGTGTGTTCCCTGTATGCTCGTGGCTGCAAGGAAGCCCGTGTGCTTGGGTAACTGCACCTCCCAGATGTGTCGCAGCCATGTCCTGCAGACTCCCAGCCTGCTCTCCTAGCACCCGCCAGCTGGTGGATGAATCATGGCGGCTTCTCTGGGAGGTGAACCAGACACAGTGGAATTGAGCGTTTATCCCACTGGGAGGTGAACCAGACACAGTGGAATTGAGCGTTTATCCCACTGGGAGGTGAACCAGACACAGTGGAATTGAGCATTTATCCCAAAAGACACTGAACGCTTCAGAGGGGCCTCATCACCTGGTAGTCATCAGCAGCACTTTCAGGAGATGGAGAAACTCTCTGGTGACCCAAGAGATAATGAATGTGCTACTGAATAGGCTCTCCAGCATGTAGAAGCCCAGAGTAGGTAAGGGCAGCCCTTTCCTCCTCTTCTGGAGCAGTATGGTGAAATGTCTCCTGCTGGACTGTACAGTCCTTTGAAGGCTACAGTGGCTTGTGGGGAATAGAGCCACTGCAGATCTGAGTCATGTGCCTGCTCCTTATATGCATTCTTATGGCATCTCTGAAACAGATGCAAATTGAATTTCAAACAAAAGATACCACCGCGGCTGCTACAGTGGTGAGTGACCTAGTCTTTGAAAACTGACACTGCCGTACACATTTGCAGGTGTACACCCTGCACTGATAGGCTTTGGGTGTGATGTAGAATTCCTAGCAGAAAAATAATCATTGAAAAGCTGCTGTTAAAACATAAAAATCTTCTTTATCTCTTTCTCAAAATGTGTCTATATGTTTTTTTTGTCAATATGTATTTTTGGTTATAGAATCAAGTGAAACATACTTGCCTTTTTCACATATGCAACCTCTTTAATTAATCTATATATCTCTCCTGCATTTCTGTTTTCTAATATACTGGTACTATGGAAAAGTCATATGTCTAATTTACATGCCCAAATTAGTTTCAACTTAGTTATATTGAATGATAATAGATTTCTTTTTCATATAATTAATGTTGTCTGCAAACGTAACGTGGATTAAATTTATCATTGTAAAGATCTTAAGATTTTAATATTTTTGCAGAGGCATAAATACAGTGAAGCTATAATTATTTCATTATGTATGTATAAAAATAGGATACGGGGGAAAGTGCATGCTTTCCTTCACTGATTACTCTTAATGTCTCCCAAATTTCCTGATTTACAATATTCTCCAAGGATGTAGATTTTTCTAATTGAAGTACAGTAATTTGCATATTTTTAGACCTTGTGACACAGTTAATTGATATGTCATTACTTATATGGCACTGAATATATTTTACACATCCACTGCAGAGCAGGCTTAACTTGAGATGCGGTGGCACTTTGCAAAGAACGTGAAACTATTGCATTGGATTTAATCTTTTCCTTTCCCTCCTCACCCTTTCTTTATAAAGGCTAAGCAAAAATGGATGATGTAGTAATTGGTATAGTTCCTGTTCAAATGTACTCGTTAAAATAATGTTACTGTGTAAATGACAGGACAAGAAAAGTAAGAGCAAGTAAACAAAGAAAGGAAGAATAATGGGAAAGACAAGGACAAAGAAGATAAGGTTAAGGCTGGGGGGGAGCTAAATGTCAATAGTATCAGTGCTGGGTGTTTGAAAACCAAATTGTTCTGTTTTCTTTTACGCTATTCAGTATAAACTTGTTAAATGTTCACTGTGTCTAGGAATATTTTAAATGGGTCTTTTAAATTTAGGAGCACTATATTTATCATGGATGCTAGCAACGTGTCTAATAGTGCTCCAGTATTCAATAAGGGGCAGAGTTGCTCTAGTGGCAACAAATTTATTTCTCCTGGTGCATACCCCCACAGAACTGAATGCTCTTCATCTTTATTTGCTAACCAGGGAGGTGGCTCAGTTGAGTAAAAAGGATTGAAGGGAGTCGAAGTCTATTTTTCCAGGGTTCTGGTTAGAGGTAAGGCTCGTTGGCAATGGCATCCTCACCTCTAGTGGATTTATTATCAATAGTGACCATTACTGACACAACGGAAGGGTTGACTGGGGGGCCTTACCGCAGGGTAGGAAGATAGGGCTTTGCTCCTCACCGCGTGAAGAGGATGGGGCTGTATTACAGCAGTGGAGATGTGGGAAGGACTGGGTTGTAATGGGTTGGGTCACAGGTGCGCATCAGGAGCGATGCTGATGTTTCTGTAGACCATCTCCTGAGAGTGGGCCTTACTTGCTGTGTCTTCAGGCAGTGTCAGAAGGTACAGCAAGGAGCAAGATGGTGCGAGTTCATATAGTGGATGTGGTGTATTCCTGAGTGCTTGCCTGTCCCTCAGGTGAATTGCTTTTCTTCCTGGCCCTGCAGCGTATGTGATACCGTAAATATATCACTTATGCTCGTGTTTATGCCACCTGCATTCTGCCCTATGGGACTTGAACTTGGGTTGCTTATGAGCTTTGTTATTTGAGATATGTCTTACGGGCTTTTATTCCCTTTTCTGTTTTGGGAGGATAACGTTGGGTGTGAGAGCAGATGTCACTGGAGTGAGTGTTACTAAGGGAAGCTATTGCATTTTCTTAAAAACTGTGATATCTTGGCAGGAATTTCTTCTAAGGCAGCAATAAAAAATAAATATAAAACCACTGAGCACATCTTTTAAAACGCTTGTACACTAGAGGCTTCTCGCTTCAAGATACTCTGTTGAATCAAGCTCCAGAGACAAATATGAATTCTGAATCCTGGCTGCAAAAGTAGAATTGACTCTCATATCAACTTGCTCCCCACCCCCCCGCACCCAACAGAAGGGATGAGGAAAAGGGAAAAATGCCAAAATGCCAAAAGTGATTCCTGTCTCTCTGAATTTAAGGTTCCTACTCTCATCTCAGACCAGAACACTCAAGCAGCTGCAGAAGATGAAAGTGATAGTAGAGCAGCAGCTCAGAAACATATATGGGGGGCTCTGCCCAAGTTAGCATTTCTTTTGGATCTGATTTTGCTGCAGCCTCAAACCTGCCTGAACCGTCTCTGTACCCAGATAGGAAGTGGACTATTGTCGTGTCCTAAGGGCACGTTTTACTTTTGCCTGACAAAACCACCTTTAGGGAACTGTGGAAACCAAAGTTGTTGAAATGGAAATAATTTTTATTTGGCATATTGTGTTTTTTTTAAATTATTATTATTATTGTTTTATTTAAACAAGTTATGGTGGACTTCTCCAGGTAACAAACATCAAATAGTAAAAAGCCTTTATTCATGTAGATTCATAGCATGGGAAGAGGGTTTACTCTTTTAGGATAGCATTAACTGCACGTGCCTTTAACCATCTATGAGACAGCTGTTTATGATAAGCCAGCTGTTAGGCACTATGTCATTGGGGAGGGAGAGAAAGGGACATCTCCAGGACATACCTGCCACCAGTCTTTGATGCCAGACTGAGGATGTGACAAATGATGTATGTGAGAAAATCAGCAAAGGAATTCAGGAGATTTTGCTGTGCTGCAAGAATAGCTTTCTCTGAAGGATACATAGGACGGTTAGAAGTGATATTTTTATTTTGTTAAAGATAAATTTAACACCAAGGATAGAATAAAAATATGCAATATTTCCAGTTTTTATTTCTGTCCATTTTAAAATGGTCCCATTTTCTGCTTGAACTTTTTAGTAGCAGTCCAGCAAAGAAGTGTAACATTTATGAATATTAAAATGCAATCTGCTTTGTATGCTTAATAATAATTAATATAGACATTCCTTGACGATTGTATTAAATGATGTGGTTGGTTTTGCACTGGAGAGCGTCTTTCCTTACAGGATACTTTTAACTACCCTGAGAAAAGATGTTTAAAATGAAAATATGCAGCACTTAGAGAAATATTTTATCAGTTCAAAACAGTTCTAAGCATCAATAAATTTATACTATAAACCACTAATTCTTAAAAAGCAACACGAAGTCTTTGCATGTTTTTACATCGCTGCATTTCTCACTTTGCTAGTTGTGCAACTCTCAGGTTTTACTGCCCTTGAAGAAGAACTGCACTTACGCATCGATTGTGTACATACAGAGTGCTGTAATTTCATAGACGAGTACATCGGGTGCTGCTGTGTTACAGCTGAGCAACGCATGTGCGAGTGGTGCTAATCTCCTGTTCTTTGGGAAGATTTCTGAAGGTTACTGTGCAAATACTAACAACCTGTAGGTTTTTGCTTTGTTAATGGGAAGGGAAACCTTTAACACTTGTCTTTCCAAGGGAAGAACTTATATTTTGCTTTTCTGTGTTTTGTTGTAGTGTTCACAGATCTCTTGTTAACTTTATTGCAGTTTCTTTTTCAAGAGCAACACTGCAGGTTCCTCTGTCTCTGAACTAACATCTCCTCCCTCTGAGATCAGAGTGCTTTGTGACCTGCCCAGGGGGAGATCCATTGCACATCACTGAGGTGCAGCTGCTTCTGGGATAGTCCTTTGTAGCTTCATATCTTTGCAGGTCCATAATGAAGGGATGTGGATGTTAACTTCTCCAAGTGAAAATTTAAAGGAATTTTAAGAGGGCAGAGCATAATTACCTGAGCTGAAAATTTCCCAAGACACAGGTTGAAATTCCCACTCTTGAGAGTTTTCTATTAAGACTACTAGCCTAGATAAATCCTGGTCCTTTAGAAGTCAGTGGTAGTTGTCCACTGGATTTTGCCCTGCAAATCACCTTCAGCCTCATCTAAGTCACGCCTGGACTTGCAGTCCTTGACTGTGCAAAGCTGCTGGTCTCTTCAGGGTAAGCTGCGTATAAATTTGAGCTATGTGGACGTAATTGATCTCCAAGTAAGGATGAGGAACAGCGTGTGTATAGCAGGAAAAAGGATGGGGAAACATGCCCTGGAAAGTAACGCTAGCTGGAAATCAGGGGTGGCAGCTTTTCGGTCTGGCTGGCAAAGGCACAGAAAAATCCAGTGGCTCGAATTTGAAATCTGAAAAATTCAGCCCTGAATAACACACATTTGTCATGGCTTAACCCCATCCAGAAACTAAGTACCACACAGCCACTCGCTCACTCCCCTTCCCATGCCAAGAGATAAGGAGGAGAATTGGAAAGGAATTTAAAACTCATGGGTTGAGATAAGAACAATTTGATAAGTAAACTGAAATAGGAGGAAAAAACCTAATAATAATGATGATAATAATGATGATGATGATGAAAAGGAGGGAGAAGGAGAGAGGAATATACGCCAAAGGGAAGGGAGAAGAACAGGTGATGCACAATACAGTTGTTCACCACCCCCTGACTGATGCCAAACCAGTCCCTGAGCAGTGATCCACAGACCCTGGCCAACTCCACCCAGGTACATACTCAGCATGATGTTCTGTGGTATGGAATATCCCTTTGGCTAGTTGGAGACCAATTTCTTGTGCCCCTCCAGCCCTCTCGCTGGCAAGGCATGAGGAACTGAGAAGTCCTTGACTGAGTATCAACACTACCCAGCAACAACTGAACCATCAGTGTACCGTCAACATGGTTCTCACACCAAATGCAGAACACAGCACTGCACCAGCTACTAAGAAGAAAATTAGCTCTATCCCAGCTGAAACCAGGACAACATTTATTGTGAGCAATGAGGGAAGTTAAATGCTGCGTTTGCTATGAGGTGCAGGGTGGGATTTACCATGGCTTGTGCTTTCTGTGATGAAGTTGAGTGTCCTTTGGAAGAAGTTACTTTCACCTGTAGGAGAATTTCAATGGCCCTTTGGAGTCACGGTGAGTGTTTTCCTTCAGCTCTGTGCTCAGGGCACCTCTTACCCTTTTTCCTTTGCATGCTTTGGGCAGAACTGGGTTGCCTTTACTGCTTTCAGCACATCTATCACCTTTAAAGTCCCACCTCAGGAAAGTGATCGTAATAAAGTCTTGTGTGTCAGGACTCTAGCAAGTCACCTGCAAGGAGCAGCATTTTTTCCCCCCTCCCACAGTTAACTGGATTTATTCTTTGTTTAATAACTGTTTACCTCTAAAGCCTGATGCGTTCCACGCTTGGAGGTGGGGCTCTGAAGCAGCAGGGTACCAATGCTCACTGGACATAGTCTTGTTTATCATCATGTGGAGGTGGGAAGAAATCCGTCAGGTCCAACAGATGTGAATGCCTGGCCACCTTTCCTGGGTTGTTTTTCTGCTGCCAGGATCTTGACCGATTTCCTCCTATTTGCAGGGTCTTTGGTATTTGATGGAGTTTTAGTTTCTCTTTATTGAGTGTTCTAAGTCTGGTCATCTGCGAGCTGAACTATTGTAATTTCGTTGAAATTTTGGATTGAATGTAGAGCATCTGTGTGAAATGCGATAGCCTGTGGGGTAATGGAGATCGCATGGCATCATCTCACGGTCTGGTCTGTCTAGAAACTGTGAAAAACTATCTCTCTTGACTTTTATTGTCCAGATATTTTGATGAACAGATTTCAGTCTAATCTGTTACAGAGAATTAGAACGAAAGTTCAACCTTCTTGTTCTTCGGGCATTAAGTATGTGTGTTAGTAACTGGTCTATAAGCATAAATTGCTTCAAGTACTTGCAGAGAGGCCATGACCACAAAAAGCTTTCTTGTGTATCATACATACATTCACACACACGTGCACATGAGCACACCACTTTGGCGCGATCCTTGTTAACAGAGGAGTAAGTGAAAGGACCAGGAGAGCTTCTGAGGTGAGTGCAGGAGGCTACAGGAGAAGAAACCGGCAGCACCCACTGGTACACCTATTTATAAATGTGAATGGTCAGTGGAGACCCTTACCCCAGGAAGGCGAACACTGCCTTCATTTGAGCCCTCCCACTATGTTTTCAATGTAGTCTTTCAAAGGGTAAAAAGTAAAGGTCAAACCTTAAAGACTAAGAGGAGAGTGTTTACTGCCAGGGTAGGTCCATTACTAGGTGCTTTTCTATCTTCTGAGTTGCTAACAGATGTTCTGTATGTCTTACTGGATGAAATAATGAAGCATTTCTTTATTCTTATACATATAAAAATTCTAATATAAATTAGTTGTCCTGAAAGTCAGTATTCCTGATGCTTATTTCTATACTGTTAGAACTGCAGAAAATCTGAAAGTAATGTATGTCAATTAATATAAAATGTACAAACAAGTCTTTATTGAAAACCGTATTTTCCTAATCTCCTAATTGTTTTTAAAAGCATTTATTTTTATTAACTAACTAACTTGCTTTGTTGGGCAGTTCATTAGCTGTAGAAAGATTTTATTGTTTGCACCAAAAATCTGTAATAAAATTCTAGCGGTATAGTTCAGAGCTGATTTTTTCATAAAGCGTTATGCATCAGGTAAATAGTTTGAATGTAAATGTCTACTTTAGGCAGGGTTCATTAACAGGTACAAAAGATGCAATTTTGACTAGGCATGACAAATAAAACAATGAACTATTTTGTGACATAATCTAATATTTCAAACTGGCTTGTACCAAACCCTTAAGATTGTTAAATTTTGTATGTGGCTACTATTACTTTTACCCTACAATGGACCAGTGTAAGCCAGAGTTACAATATTCAATATTATATAAACATATAATGCTGAACAGTAGATCTCACTCAGCCATAAAACTAGAATGCTTGCTAATTTTAAGATCTGCACTGTGAAATGGCAGCCGATCAGGGCTCTTTCTCTAGCGAAGATGTGTATAGATTGGGACTCTGTTAATTCACTGTGTAGATTGGCTCATAAGTTTTCATGGTAAAGATCAGGTACTGACGGGTACCAAGATGAGACCATTGATCCATTTCTCCCCAGTGCTCAAATAATTGCTATTAATAGTAATTATATCTTACATTTACATGCAGCTGTATATTCATGAGTTTCCTAAGTTGTGTAGCAAGAAAAAGAAAAAAATCCTGTCCTTACAACTCTCCAAGTAGATCCTTTGACTCAGGGGGCATCCCTTGTCTGTGATGTATATGCAATAGATTTTGATGCCGGTGTTTTTTTTACAAGGAGATGATCAGCCTTTATTTTAAACTCAGAAATCTTTGGTTTAGTATGAAATGCCTCTGTACCATCTCATATCATGGCAAATGCAGCCAAAGGCTGGAGATGACATTTATATGAGATTTTCAGCACATGACCGCCAGAGTAAAATAGCTGGGGTAAGTGCAGACTGAATTGAAGGGGTTTTCTTCCATTTTCTGGTGTACAGGAGTAGCTGGATATCCCAGGAGGTTGAATAATTTGTTCTGTGTTCTTAGTTTCCTTCTTTATGCAATTAAAGCTTAATCTCCTGTGTCGTATGCAGTAGATGGTTATCCTTGAAACGGGTAAGTAGCATTACCCTCCTTTTGTAGGTGGGGAGTCTGGGGCACCTCATCTAAGATGGCTTTCCGAAAGCCATCGAGTGCTAGCACCACGTGACTCCTAGGACCAAGAGAGATGAGAAAGGAATCTAGGAGTTCTGGCCCTTAAGCCTCTGCTCACCTCTGGTGCTTCTTTCTCCGTGAACTATGTGTGTCCCCTCTCAAATCTGAAACGCCCCAGGAGAGGACTGAGAACCTTGCTGATACTCCCATTCAAAGCTCGTTGAGACCAAGGACTTCAAAAGCTTCTTGCAAAATCTGCATTTTTGCAACCTGAGCATATGTTCAGCTTGCCTGTTGGGAGAGAACTTGCTCCAGAACTTCAGAAACTTTGATTACTTATTCTCTGAGTTGAAGAGGTGTCAGAGATAGAGGGGGGTGTGCCAGGTTTAGGATCTGTCCTTCATCCTGCAGTTTAAGCCTCCTCCCACGTGCAGGTGGGTATAAATCCCCATTCTCAGCATGTCACTGCTTCAGGTGAACTTGGCCTGATGACTATAACGTATAACCAGGGAAAATGAGGAAAATAACCTTTACAACCTCCACTGTACAAATCCAGCAACTTGTATCACTAAGTGTGCTAACCCTTGTGTTAGGGTTGTCGTGCATGGACCAACATGGCTCCCAAGGATGCAGTCTTGTTTTCTGGGTGAAAGAAAACATTTCCCTTCTCCCTTTTTCTCATCATGACTTCATAGAACAAAACAGATCCTTGGGATCCTCTCCAGTCTGTTGGGTAAAGGGTATGTTTCCTAATTTTTTTGCAACTCAGTAGTGAAGCTTGTGAAATAATAATATATATATATATACTGAAGTCTCTGCGGGGGGCTGCAGTGAATCAGTAGTTACTTCTCATAAAGTTTTTAATAGGATGTGAGCTCCAGGATTCAAGGGAAAGAACATTAATGTCCTTTACAGAACGTCGTGGAAAATAAATACTGTGCAGCACCAGTCTCTTGGCAGTTTCAAAGAATGTCTGAAGAGGATCATTATGAGACCATTTATGATGGGAACATGACTCCATTGCAAGTCTTTGGAGTCTCTGCTGGGATGTTGTTCGTACTACTTGAGATTAGGAGAGGAAAGCAATTTCAATAGAAGTCTATGGAGACTGTGTGGCAATTACATTGCTGACAATATCAGTATGATTTTAGTGTGAGTCTCTAGAGACCCTAACTTCTCAGTGAAGTGAAATGCATCATGCCCATACAAATTATATTATTGTTTGAAATAAACCAGAATATGCTGAAGCTAAACAAGTACTGGAATAATAGGAGCATTCAAATCGATAAGCCTTGTGGCAACTAAGGCAAGGAGTGCTACCCACAGCCTTGCTATGGCTGCCGCCACCGTCGGTCACATCCTGCGTGCCTGGGGTGGTATGTGGGTGCCGGTTTCTCTAGAAATCTCAGATGGAAAGACTGGCTCGTTTAGGTATCTGTACAGTTGATGGCCAGTTTAGAGAGGGAATGGTGCAGCTGGGTGGTTTTACCGAGCTCCTGCTCTGCCAGTAGTGATTTGTGGGGTCCCGGTAGCAGAAGGTGAAGCTGTTAGTGGCAGCAGTCTTGTCAAAAGAGACTAAGGAAGGGGCTGGGTTTAAAAATGTAGTGATGAATGAGTATGGCTTTTGGCTTCATGGCAGCGGTGAAAGGGTGACTGGTGTAAACCGTCTGGCTGGGACAGCGGTTGAAGTCTGCTGAGGTCAGAGAAGCAGTTTCCAGGCTTTGCTTTTCTCTGAAAGTACGCGCAGACTGCCCTTGCTCTTGCTGGCGTTTTGCAAAGCCAGCTGGGTGAGAGGCTATCGCAGTGCACTGCGGGTTCCTGAAGCAGTGGGATACTGGCAATAAAATGATACCTTGTGTCCGTTGCTGCCGGCTGGGAGCTGAGCAAGCCCCCCTGCCTTTCCAGCCCATCAGTCACCCAGGTCCTTTCTTTCTCTTCCATTGAACTGCTTTGTGTAGGCTGTGAAGAGAGAGCTGCAGCATTTCCAGGGCTGGAGGAAGGCAGTCTGAAGCAGCCAGGGTAAAGCACAGCGTTTGCACTTCATTGATTCTTACCTATTGATTCCAATGGGATGAAGTGTCTGTGAAAGAGAAGTGAGATTGGCAGGCAGACAGGAGCTCTGGCATCGGAGGCTGGCTGGCCTTGCCTGACGAGCAAAATTATATAAACAAACAGCCCAGATATTTCCTAGGTCAGATCTAAGAAGAACCAAAGAAAAGGAACACTGTTCCTAGGGAGAAATGAGATTTACCGAAAGAAGTTTAGTTTGCACTCGATCACCTCTGCAGATAAAACGGAGCAAGGCAAACGCGTGAGCGTTTCGTGACAGGTTGCCTAGTGCCAGCTACATTTACGGTGCCATTTCGTTTAAGCTGGAGGGTGACAAAATGTAAATGTACATCTCCTCACCCAGGAGGTGGTTCTCGTTGGGTGACTCACATGTGGGAATGAAGAGAGATGCTGTAGCTTGACCTGCCAGGTAGAAGGAAGATGTTTGAAGGGGTACTGAATATCCAAAATACATACTGAGGGCACAGAGTCAGTGCTTTACTCAACATGCTTTATATGCATCGTTTTATTGGAAAGCTAAGCACATACTGAGGAAAACTTGCTCAATAAGAGTATTGATCTTATTAAGGGTTTCTGTACAGATATATGTATATATAATCTCAAACAGAAGAATTCTGATTGTGGCCAGTTTATTACTGGCTTGTTGAAAAATGTTCCTTCTGCACTCCATCGCTGTATGTGGTTCGGAGAGGAAGGTGGCGCTGACTGATCTCTTGGGCTCTGGATCCTGGGAGTCCAAAATACCCTGATGTAACTCACAGTCCTGAGGGGCTTGCTTGAATCTCAGCAGCTATCCCTGTGCAGCATCTGCTGTGACTGCCAGACTTGGTGGCTGGAGTGATCATTCCTCTCTGTGCAGAGGCTGGGGACACAGCTCTTTGCAAGCCTTCAGGGAAGGAAAGGGCTGAACTGGCACGTCTCTGATGGGGAGCCCAAGTTCAGTGTTCGCAGCTTGAAGAAAACCACATGAAAGAAGCGATGCTGGGAAGCCTGTTGTGTCTGGTGGCAATGCTGCAGCAAGGAGAAACCTTGACAAATGATCTCGCTTCATTTTGTGCCTCATAATTAATTCTTGAGCTCCCAGGTAAAACTGGTCATGTGCCAGGACAGTGACGCTCTGTACAACCCTACAGAAAACATTGCCCGAGCATGTGGGGATCCCCAGCAATAGCTGTCAGCGGTGCTTCCACCACTGAATGATGGCATCGCATGTTTCCAGCTACCACCAAGAAATCAGATGAGTTGTCTTCCATGTTGTACCGAGTGTGCGTAGGATGCTCCTTGTCTTTAACCAGTGTGTTTCCCACACAGTCACTGATCTGCTCAATTTTTCAACTATTAACCTAAGCAGTCCTGCTCTAAGGCTGTATGTGACCCACCATCCAAGGGTGAGATCCTGCCTACACAGTAAGATGCTAGAGTTAAGGATATGCAATTCAAAAATGCTGTTGCCTCTGATTTTGCCTTTCTTGTTATCCTGCATTCATTTTGAATGCTTTTAAATCATTGCGGCTTTTTGCTTAACCTATCGAAAGAAAACAATAGGCCTATTGTTAAGTTTAAATGCAAGATACAATTAAAAGCTCGGACCTCTGACGTGGCGCCTTAAAAATCCCTCTGTAGATGGAAGGCGGTTTCTTTTCCATTGGGAACTCTGCATTATTTAGTAGATTTGCCTTGCAGGACATACCATTTCAAGACTTTATGATTATATAGAGGATGAAACATTTCTGTGGCCTGAATTAAAGCAAAATAATCACCAGGTCTGTGAAACGTTGTGGTTTCCTGGACAGGCTCTTTTCTTTCCTTACCCTCTTGTGCCTGAGCAGATTCTTTTTCCTAAACTCTCTTTATCTGACCCATTTTTTCTTCCTGTAGTGCATCTTCAGTCTGGTTCCCTAGCGAAGGAGCTCAGCCAACTCAAAGAAAATTAGAGTTTCAGTTGGCTGTTCCACTGCCTCCTGTCATGAGCACCCACGCCCCCAGTCCTGGCTCCCAGAAACCAGAGAACCTCTTCTTTTATTCAAATAAGAAAAACAGTTAAACTTCACCCTGTATTGTTAGTATTCTTCAGCTGCTCATTAACATCTCTCCTTTAGAGCAAACTCTGTAAATGCTTTTTTTCTTTTTTTTTTTTTCTTTCTTTTTTTTTTTTTTAATTCTTTGGTTGGTTTTGTTGCTGGCCTCTGTCTCTCCAACTGAACAGCACTTTTCTAATGCTTCGTCAGTCTTCTTCAAAGGATACTGCACTCTTCAGTGCTTGTATTGGTCCCCAGGGTGAAGAGGTACAGCTCAAACAGACATTCCAAAAATAAGTTATTTCTGGGGGAGCAAAGCATTATGCATTTTACATCCCCTTTAATACACAGAACATTTTGGCATATACTGGACTACTTGGTGTGAAAGAGAATATTCATACTGAACAAAAAGGTTTCATTTCTGCAGTGACTGAGACTTTCCAAGTGTGGTTAATCTTTATGAAGTACTTCTCCCCACAGTTTTTTCAGTGGAATTCTGAATCCTGGCTGCCAGCTGCAGTTTCTGGTGGTGGGATGCTGCCTGAGCTGGGGCGGGCTTGGTGGCAGCCTCACATCCGCAAGCTGTAAATGATGTATGAAATGCAAAATCCTCACTTGCCCCGTGCGTCGGGAGGAGGGAGACGATGCTTTGCTGCCGCTGCTTCTCTGTTCTCTTAGCTGAAACTCCTCAGCAGAGAATCATTAAAAAATAAATACAACGATAAAGAAAAAGAAATGACAGCTGGAAGACGTTGCAAAACTGCAGAACAAACAAACAGGAGAGCCAGTTAAGGCCACCTACCACTGCTCATGGCTGGCTACACGAAATGACTGCCAGGCATACTCCCTTCTTCTCTGACTTGATTCTTTTTATTTTCCTGAGGAACTGTGCTTCATATCAGCCATCGCACCTGGTTGAATCCATCTATTTATCTTTTCTTTTAATTAAGAAATAATGTCAGTGAGATGAAAATAAAACCTGACAGGATGAAGATCACCTACTGTATTATAAAAACAATGTGAGGTTGAAACTGAGACATTTATTTTTGAAAGCAAGAAATCATCTTCTAGTGGCAAGATCCTATTACTGGGAGCTTGTTGTTGTTATATTAATGAATGAGAAATACATACGATGAAGTGAACAACGGGAGATCTGACCAGACAGCCAGAAACTAAGCTCGTCACACACAGGCAACGGTGCAACTGAGGCTAGTGGTTGACTGCTATTTTTGGACAGCCTGTCCTGGCTGGCTCACAGAGGGTTGTGTTCTGAGTTAACTGGCCTGAAGAATTGCCAAGGACCCTTGGTAAGTGATGGGGGTGTCAGGTCCTTAATGCTCTTAACTCCTATTGACCGCAGTGGAGCTGACGATGGACAAGAAGGCAGTATGGACATCTCTAAGGCCTCTGGAGTTGAACCCAGAGGTGTCTGTTAGGCATGCAGGCTTCCTTGGTGTTGCTTGGAGCAAGCTGGTCACTTGACAGTGGGAACCAAAACCTGTCAGCCTCCTGAGAAGAAACATGTCTGTGTACTCAGCTGCTTGCTGCAATAGGAGATAAAGAGGAAAATAATTTTTTCCTTAATTTTGCCTTTCAGGCTATTTACTGATAGATGCAGGGAAGGGTCTCAATCCACTCAAGATCTACAGCCCTTTGCTCTCTCCTCAAGGCACATTTCCTTGGACAAATCAACCTGGACTGGCTTTTTTTCCTTTAGAGGACAGCTGAAAAAAAAGTATCTCCCCTTCAGCAGTGTAGCCAAGTGATCAGAAGGTTTGACCGTGGTGAGGCGTTTGAGGATTTGAGTTGTCTTTTTTTTTCTTGTGGAGTTTCCCACCAGTATGCCCACCCTCAGGAGTGTGGCTGTGGTGGTGGGCTTGCAGGTTGGCCTTGGGGAGCAGGTGGGGGGTGAGCAGGGCACCTTCCCCACCCTTCTCACCCCCACTGAGCTGAGGTGTGCTGCCCAAAACTTTGCCAGACCTGGGCAGACAGCCAGCGGGGTGTAAAGACAAACAGCGGTTAGAGCAGCTGGGTAGGGAACCATGTGTTCTTGCTCCCAGGAATAAGTCTGTATTTCTAATTTAAATCACTCTCAGATACAATGAAGAATAAAGCATTTTGATCAGAGTTAGCGATGACCTATTTAACATTTAAACTGGTTGGCACTTATTTCAGCTCGTTTATGAGTCCTTAATGAGTTTAATGAGTTCTCTTGGATGTCAGCACTTACTACTAGTGTAGCTTTATGGCCCTGGATTTAGATGTGAGTGGCTGGTTTTGTGACCTTGGGCAATGCCCTGAATGTAGTGGTGCCTCAGTTTCCCATAAAGAGGATGAGGCAGGTACCTTTCATGGCTGTTTGCACTGTGAATTCTATGGGACAATTATTTTATTACATTTTGTTTGCGTAATACCCAATATAATGGGCACCTGGCTTTCTCTAGGGCCTCTAAATGATGCTATTTTAAAAATGAAAGATGATCGTTAAGAAATGCAGCATAGCATGACAGGGACACACATATATATGTACGGTCTTGCCTTAAAGAAGACAGAATAATAGCAGTGTCTATTAGTCAAAGTGATGCAGTCCCAGGACACCACAGCAATTATTTCATGTGTATTACTCTCTGCCCGTGTGAGAACCCATACCTGCTTCCCAGATTTTCAAACAGATAAGCAAATTTTTAGTTGATGCTTAGCCTGAATATATCTAATGTCAACCAACTGTTGTTAATAGGAGCTATTATAACCTAAAAGTGCTGATATTTTAAATGTGGTTGGTCAATCCCGGCAGGACTATATGTTCAGGCCTCTTCTACAAGGCTGTATTAGTCATTTGACACCGGTCCTGAATTTATGTTGTCAGATCCATGCCAGCTATTGAAACTTGACAACTAATTCTGGATAAGACTGATTGGAATTGATAAACCCTCTTTTATTTTGGGGCGAAAATTGGAAGTGGCTGCTAGTCCAAATAGAATCTCTTATCTAGTATGGCACGATGGCATTTAATGAAAAACATTCAGACAAATCTACTTTTGGATTGCCCTGAAGATAGAGAGTTGCAGAGTTGGATGCAATTCAAATCAGTAGTTCTTTATTTTGCATAACTTTGGGGCATGCAGAGACATTTCATCAGTACCTGATGCCATTAACTCTGGTGGCCACCATCTAAATGTTTTGCTGCTCACGTGTATGAAACATTATAATATTAGAGGAATGCTTGGAAGATAAGAAAATGCGTTTGTTTGTTTTGTATTCTTTGCATATGCTAATGACACCTTAAGTTCTTAGGACTGAAACGTGTTTTAAATTTGAATGTTGTTTTGCCCTGTATAAAAAGCATTACCTTGGGCTTGCAGTATTACAGAGGCTTCGTCGCTGAAAATTTGTTTATTTTTAAACACTGTCTGTAGCTCTGCTCCTTATTTTTTTCATGCAGTATGCCAAAACGAGCTAAAAAACAGCACAGAAGGTAGCGTACACTGTCAGGCCATCTCCTCTTGCTGCAGCTCCGCTTGTCACCCTAGAACTGCATTACCATTGGGCTATGGCCACACTGAGAAGCTGTCCTGAAAATTAGTCTGAGCCTAACGATGTGACAACATGTCTAGATGGCCGTGGCACTGGGTTTGGCCTGTGCCTTGCTGCCTTTCGCATGGACAGAGCTGGTGCCAGCGTATCTGTCCCTGCTGCATGGACAGTTCCCAGGGAGCACGGAACCAGAGATCAGAAGCCAACTTGAGCTCCGTTGGCAGTTTTAAAAATAGGAGGGATATCAGCAAAGCTTGACAGAGTCACCTTCAGCCCCTTCGTGACTGTGTGGCACCGCGGTACATGTGATGCTTTGGGGCTACATTGAATTTTCTGAGCAGCCCTCCCTTTTCAAGGACTCTGCCCAACTTTGCAAGGGGAACGGGCTTTTACAGGGTTGGCTCTTTTGGTTTTGGCTTGCCATCATTCGTCAGTGCTGCAGCCTGTTCTGTTATATTTGAGGCATTGTTTCCCTCTGTAAATACAGGTAATTAAGGCGTTGCCTTGGGTACTGTCGTGCGGTGAACGCTCAGTGGACTAGCTTCCCACTAGTTGTGAGCCTGCTCTCCCAGCCATGCCTATGTTGTTCTGGTAGCAGCAAACTTAAACAAAAGTTATTTTAATTTGCACATAAAAACTAAGCTATGGAGAGAAACTAAGCTTTTATGAGGTAATAAAGCACAGACTCAACCTCATGCCTAGTGCTTCCAAGCAGGGTGTCTCTGAAGGCATCTCAGCAGGGATAGAGAGAACCACAGTAAGGTTCAAATGTGGGGGCAGCCAGTAGGAAACAATAGGAGCAGGAATGTAGGTGGGATTTAGGCAGGCTGAGCTTAAGTTTAGGAAGGTAACTCAGGGTCTGGGATGGCCTTAGGATAGGAGAATCGCCTGGGGCTGAGCAGCATGCCACAACTTTCAGCCTGCCTCATCATCCTCCCTTCCAGCCCTCCCTCCCTCATTTCCCCAAACCTTAGCAGTGAAGATGCGTCTCAGAAACTGCAGGTGAGCTATTGTGTCCCTCCAGCCTACACCCCCACTCACAGCCCCCACTCCCCCTGCTCTTTTTTGCCTACCGGAGTGCAAGGGAGAAAAGTTTGACAAATTGTTGTCCACCCAAAGGCTCCCAAGTTCTTTTACTCACTTCTATTTTTAGGCTGATTCCTTTTGCTTTTTTTCATTGTGCTACATTTTGCCAGGTTTCTGCCCAGAGGAAATTTTTATAGCTCAATTGTAAAGCCCTTGCAATTGAGGATTTATCCTGGGAATGACACAATCCAACTGGAGTAGCACAAATGGCACAGCACTGAAATAAAAGGTTATCAAGGCTGTAATTTATTTGTTTAGGCCACTCAGAGTACAAAAATGCCTCTTATTTCCTCAGCTCCCTGAGTGGGTTGCAGCATGGTGGATGCCTTCAGACCAGCCTCCTTTCTCTGTCAGTCATTTTCTCTACAGCAGCATTTTTCAGGAAGCACAATTAAAAAGCTGTTTCCCGATACGCCCTCCTCCCGCCTCCATCCCTTCCCCCTCCAAATCCCAGCTCAGACACAGGTTGTTTCTTTCTTTCTGGTCCAGGTGACTCAACGGTGACAAAGGACAATGAACTCTCTTCATGTCTCGTTATATGGCAAAAGACTGAAATAGGAAGTGGCAGGTTTAATCTCCAGCGGTTAGGGTGAAATAATGCGAAACCCACTTAAAATACATTTCCATGTTCTAATATACATTTTGAATTTATAGAGAAATGACTTGGGCCATTTGTTCAAAGCCAGAAAATGCATGTGGTCCGCAGTTGAACTTATCACACTGTGCCAGGCAGTTTTCAGGAGTGATGGATACTGTTTTTTGTGAGTCCTTTCTGCTGAGCTGATTCAAGGCCAAGCCACAATAAACCTGGTGATGGTCATTAGCAGTGCCCCCTGCAAAGCTGTTCGGTTAGGAGCTTGCCGGTTGAGGTAGGTGGCGATTTTGTGACCATTCCTCCCTGACGACTCGTTGGAGTTAATCACAGAAGAAGATGGCATGTCCCTGGGGGGTAAAACGGGGCAAGGAGTGATTAGCGTCTAATTGGAAGACAACTGAAGGGCTGCAGGGAGTGACAAAAGAGTGGCAAAAAGGTGGTGCCTCGCTAAGTGTAAGGAAGTCATGGTGTGCTCCAGGTTAAGTCACAGAGGAGAGGGAGATAACCCAGCTCCCCAGTGCATGTGGCACATGCCCGTGCCATCCAGGACTTCAGAGGAATACCTCATTTCCCTCCCAGTAGGGAGCAGCAGGTGCTGGTTGGGCTGCCCTTGCTGCGAGGCGGAGATGCAGGCAGCCTGCAGTGGTGCCTGGCTGGGGCCAGACGCACTGCCTGCTCTGTGGTAGGAAGAAGGTTTTCAGGGTGGCTGGAGCAGTCTGGAGGTGGAGGTGTGGGGGACAGTGAGTTTCTGTGGGGGCATGCTTCAGCAGGAAAGTTTTTATCTTCCCGTAGCTCTATCTGCAGCAAATGAAAGTTTGCTTTCACGAAGTGGAAGCTCCAGACATGTAAGCCTGGCCTGGTGCTGCACCTGCACAGGGGTGCAGTGGTCCGCATGGAGCACAGGGTGCCAGCGTGTGCTGACAAGTCACCTCCTAAATGACAGTAGATTTGTGATGGAGAGCCTTCCCTACTTAATTGCTGGGAGACCGCTCAGAGAGTGGGGATGGAAAGGGACTTTGGAGGACAAGGAATCCAGGATTGGCTTTGGGCAAGGAGCATGGTGATTAATTTGCCACTTCTTGACAAATGGGTATATGGAAGAACTGGAAACAAGTGAGTCAGGGGCCCTTCACTTCTGCCAGTGTGGGCTGTTGGCAGCTGGGAGACCACTCAAAAGGAAGAACATCTTCTGCTTACAACTCACAGCTGGCAGAAGATCTAGATCCCCAGTGTTTCTGATTTTACCTAAAAAATAATGAAGCGATGTTAGATGGCATATGGCTCTCTGTACTTTTATTTTGGTCCTCTTGAATCAGGCGGGAAGCATTGAGGGGGCTCTCATGGACCAGTCAGCTCTGAGGCTGTGGTCCAGGCTTTTTGTGTTGAGCGCCATATGCAGACTTCTCTTACAAGCATCCATTAAAATTCTTTCCTGCTTTCTACCACTCCTGGAACAGACCTATTTTGTGTGCTGTCTAATATTTTTAAAATCTTTCTGCATAGCTTCCTGGCATTCTTCTTTTCTCTGATGTAAATTTATAACCAAACCCCTAGTCTAATGCATCAAATATAGAAATAGATAAACTTTCTTTTCGGTTTGTCTGTTGTTCTGTCCATACTAATGAACAGACCAAATCAAAACCTTCCACTGAAAAATGCTTTATCCCAGAAGTAGCCCGCTCCTCACTCCCCTTCCCACTTCATGACTCATTAGGAGGAAGGGTATTGAATCTGTTTCAGCACGGTTGTAGGCAGCCACCGTGTGTGTGGGCAATCACCTCGCACAGAGTGCTTGTTTTCTCTGTGTCAGGTGAAGCAATGCTCCTCGCAGGCTGCTGTGCCAGTGTCGGCTTTTCCCACAGGAGCAGGTACCTGCACCATGGTCTGGGTAGGTCCTAACCATGTAGGAAGAGTACACAGAGGAGCCAGAATTTCAGAGAGAGATCTGCTCTGGGGGTCCCAGCAGGAATTTCCTCCTCTCTGCAGCTCACAAATCAGAGTTCACATCCACTGTGCTGACACAGGCATGCAGTGCTTGGGAAACACCACATTTATCGGGCAAGAGTTTGGCCCTTATAGCCACTGATCTTATGCCCTTAGCAAGAGGCAGAACACAAGTGTAGACACTTAGAGACACAGCAGATAAATAGTAAAAGGGCTCTTCACTATGCTGCATTTTTACCACTGCATAAAAATCTGTCTGCGTGCTTTTTGGAGGTGGTGTGTATGTGTGTGTACACCCGTGAGAAATGACATTTCACACCCATTCTGCACTTTGTTTTATATAGGAAATGCCATAGCCCATACACAGAAGGATCTAAAAAAAACCCCCAATGAACACACACACTTGTTCATTTGGTCAATGTTCCTGTGTGGGTCTGGGGTCTTACAGAGCACTTATGTGAGCACTTGAAAAATATTAACATGGAGATGGGAGAGAGGTACGGGTGATTACAGCATAATGGTGTGAACCAGGCAATCTAAGGGACCCTGTTGTCCAACTTGCTTTCTCTGCCTCTCTGTTTCCATATAGCTAATACCAGTAACAAAAACAGAACAGAAAACTCAGGCTCACTGCAGATTTCTAGGGGCTCCGTGGGGGCAAAAGTAACACTTCTGAGATCCTTCTGTGAAGAATACCGCACAAAAGCCAGGGATTGTATGATACTGGACAGTCTGGCAATGTCAAAGACAATCAGAGCTCATGGAGTTCAGATGTATAAATATTAGGGACAAAAATATTCTATATGATTTCTCTGCAGTCACTCACCCTGTACCAGTACATATAGACAAAAAAAGGGGGATTTCCTTTCTATAAAATGCTTTTGGATACTGAAAAAATGAAGGCTGTGCAATTGCCTGAGTGATATCGTATGTCAAGATCCATATTGTCTTGCTTTGCAAGTGGGAGACTTTTCCTTTTTCTGTGCGATGGCTGAAGTCTTTACTACACCTCTATATTTGCTTTCTGTCACCTGAATCCAGCCCATTTTTTGCTGGTATTGTGGTTTTAAAATATTTTCCTAAGTTATTTTAAATGCAAAAGAGCATATTGATTTTTGAAGTATTATATTGTCATTTATCTGTTTTAATAAAAAACAAAACCAGCACCAGCTTAACATATTTCACAGCTTGCATCCTGGGCTTAGAAGCTCTGCAGATACAAACGTGATCACAAAGGAGGAGGGGGAAAAAAAAAGTTTTGAAATGCAAAGGATTGGCATTTCTGGATGAGTAGAAAATTAGCATCGTAACTATTTTACTGCTAAAACTACCTTGGCCAGTGTATTTCTTACTCTCTGATTGAAGATGAAATAAAGTCCTCTCATCTTGTTTGTGTTGCTGATTTGTTGGATATTTATCGATTTACGGATCATAATGCACAATTTTTTTTCCATCTACAGTAAGAATATTCTGTATCTGTCATGCTTTTTATGAGTAACTGTTTTTCTATTATCTGTGAAACTGGTTTATACCAATACTCTCTAGTCATCAGCATTTCCAAAGGCTTTCTTGAAAGAGATTCATTCTGCTAGTAATCAATGAATTACAACCGAGCACTAATATTGTACCATCAGATTTTCTGTAAACCATGCAGAAATAGATTTAGGTGCAGGTAAATTTCTATTGAATACATAAAACATCTTTTCTGTCTATTGTATGACTTAACTGTTCTTCGTGGAAAAATCAAAATACCATATCTTGTAGGAAAAAAATGAGGTATTCATCGTCGTGTTTAGCCTTTGTGCTGTTCAAAGCAATAACATCACTGGGGTCATTTGCACCCTTTTTTAGGAGCTTGAACAGTTCTTGATGGTTTGGTTCTGTCCCAGAGGGCCTAGGATCACAGTAGCATCTGGCAACATAACCTGTCCAGACAAGAGAGGTTTGACTATAGGTTGTGACTGCAGCTTTAGTTTGTCCGTCCCTTTGTATGCAAAGACAGGCAGCGACAAGCGTGCCCCTAAGTTGTTTCTGATTTTCTTGTGATTTGGCTAGTTCTTTTGCTTGGCCAGTGACTAGAGCTCTTCAGATGATCGGAATTTTGCTTTTGCCCTGACCTTAGGAGCTGTTGGTAGGAAACACACAGAGTAAAGCATCATCCTTACCTTCACGTACTTAATATGCTGTGGAAGAGAGGTAGTTGCAGTTATTTATTGCCTGAGAAATCTTGTTACGCAGGAAATATCCCTGAGGTTGAGGTCTGCTGTCTTTAAGCCTCTTTATGCTGCAAGAGCAACAGAAAAAGCCTTAGGGCACCAGAGAAAATTTGATCCACTCCGTTTAGAGGAGTTGCTCTACAGCATCTTAGTAGCCGTAGTTAGTCTTTGCCAAAGTCTACTAATGCTCTTTTATCAATGATGCTCTTGAGAGCTCAATTAAGTATCATGCCGATCTGTTTCAGTTTATCTTCAAACAATGCTAAATCTGTGGAAAAGATGCTGACACTGTGGCGTAATTTGTAACTAAAATTTTGATGATTTTTATGACCTGGCAAGGCTATGGTTTTTAATTTAGCTGAAGAAGACACCTATGGCTATGAGTGCGGGGTGTTCATCCTAAATGACTTTTCCTTAATGGGTTTTCTAATCATGAGTGCAGAAATACAGCTTTCTTGTAGGTGCTTACAAGGTGCAGTAAACCAGCAAACTGAAATTAATGCCACGTTCCAGCCTCTGCATTCATATGACTTCGGTTCCACATCTCTTTAAAACTCTCATAACAGTAAATTTTTTCTCTAAATAAGTGAATAAGAAGCATTATTAGCAAATGCCTTCTTGTAACAGTCTTCTATTGGAATTTTTCATTCTGTACAGTGGTCATTTCAGGAAAGTACTAAACTGAATTGTTCCTTCTTCTCTGAAGTGTTTCAGATCTGGCTGAAACATTTGCTTTTCTATATATTGTTTCAGAAGATAAGCGTACTGGTTAATAAATAGTGAGACATTTACATTCGTAAGCCCCTCAGACCTCAAAACTCTCTTTTCCTATCTACTAGCACATGATGAGCTTCAGTTAAAGGACCTAATTCTGGCAGGCGCTGAGCTCAGTACCCCACAGCAGGAGGTCATCCTGTATCTTTACAAGCTGATTAGGTAAAGATTCGGTCTAAATGACGGCTCAGGTTTTTTTTCCTGGATTTCTGTCTGTTTCTGGGATGTTCTGAAAAAGCTTCATGCTGTATTTCATTGAAGGACTTTGGGAGGAGCGTGGCACACAAGGAGGGAGGGTATGCTGCTCGTGAAGGAGGGGAAGAAGATGCAGCAGGGAGATGTGAAGGGACATTGATCGAGAATGCGGGCTAGGCAAGGCAATGGGAAAACGTACCAGCAACCGGGACATCAATGCACGGGCAGGGTCAAAACTGCACAGCTTTTGAAGCGAAGATGAATTGCTTGAACTTAATGCAGAAGGGAAACAGGAGAGGAGATCTCAGAAAGAGAGGAATGTCAGGGATATTAGAAATGGCTTTTGTTTTGTTCCCCTAGGTGACTTCACTTCTTATCCCTTTTTCATTATTTCAGGTAATTGGCTATCAAATGATCTCCTCGATTTTGGGACAGTCTAATTTGTTATGACAGCTGTGAGCCCTGTGTGATTCACCTCCTCCATTTTAAGGCTTTGGAAATGTTCGCGTACTTTGTTTTTATATTCCAACAAAGCCAGTTACAAGCAAATAGGAGCTCAGCATTCACATCTGTCAGTCCGTCTGCTCCTCTGTTGTATCCATCAACCCATCAGGTCTTTCGCTGGTAATTCATGGACAGCATCCACACAACTTATCCCTCTACACAAGGTTGTATTAATTGGAAATTTGAAAGGAAATAGTTACCTTTTAGAGGCTGTCTTGCTGGTGGAATGTTGATGTGGCAGCCCACAAGAACAACATACATATTTTCTGTCAAATGTCTCTGGTCCTCTAATGTCTTTTCCATCTTGAAATGTCTAACGCTCTTGTCTCAGCATCTTCTAGTTCCTGTAATGACACATCCCAAGAAAAACCAACAGCCTGTCTTGCTATGGAGAGATTATAGAAAGCGGTGTTAAGCAGCAGCAGCTTGCTTTCTTTCCAGAAGATTGCATTAGTCACCAGATGATGCTTTCTTGTCACAGTTGTTCCAAGAATCAATGCATCAATGACTGGGGATGTACAAATTCCATGGGTCACATTTTCATTCTTGAGACTTGCATAATGTAAAATGGGTAAAATACACCATTAGTCAGCCAGTTGTATAGACTGTCCTGGGTTATGATGCAGCTTTTTGCTAGAACCCGGTCCTGGCAATTTCTTCCAGAGTTTAAGGCCCTTTTTTGGGATTGTTAAGCTTCTCTATGGGCATCTTCCGGATAGATCTCTGCCTCCTTCCCAGTTCTTTTAAAGTAAATAATACAACTCAGAAAAGTAAAATTGCAGGAGTACATACAGGTGCGGGCCAGGGGAGGGAAGGAGTTGAACTACACTGTCTCAGATAAATTTTATGTGGCTCCTCTTTGCCTGGGTTTGATAAGCAAGTCCGGGTTTCTCATCTCTTTTTAACCAAGAGAATGCTGTATTCTGCTCCCAGCATTCATGAACTATTGTTGAGATGACGCAAAGTATTGTCTCAGTAGATCTCAGGTAATCATGTTGTAGAAGATGAGTTAAATTATCTAAGGGAATAAGATAGGTGAAGGCAGAAGATGGTCTCAATATTTTCATGCCTAGTCTTTTGTGTTAGTAAGGCTAAAAAGTATTGGTGCTTATGAGGTTAAAATGACACATGGGTTACTTTGGGGTTTGGTTTTTTTTCTAAAAAAAAATAATTTTCCCCACTTTTCCTCTGATAATCAAGGTATTGACAAAATGACCTGAAGAACCTGACAGCTATAGGAACCATTTTAATTCCTTTCATTATACAGAGAGAATTAGGATGCAATAGTTGTGGTCTCCCCACTACCATGCATTTGCTAGGTTATATTATCATTCATACAGTGTATCTTAGGGTATTTTACATAACATAACTAATTGGTAATAAACTGATATGGAATGTAGAAATTGTCAGAGTTCGTTAGACAGTAAGACAGAGCAATAAAAAGAGAGCCTTATAACCTACTGTAAAAAGTGTACTTTTAGTCTGCTTTAACTTTTTTTTATTGTTACTTCATGCTTTTCCAAAGAGGACAAAATTCCTCTGAGGAAAAGCTGTTACTCCCTAACACTTGCCAGTGAAACTTAAGACGAGTGACAGATTTCCCTCAGCAGGTTCAAGTGTACATCCAAGAACATAAAAAAAAGTTAAGAGATGCTGGACAGAGGCCATGTAGTACCTTGTAGGTTAAAAGAGCAATTTTAAAATCAATACTTTTGTTTAACTGGCAACCAAGGTAGTCGTTTCAGACTGGGTGAAATATGTGAAGAGCAAACCCTTTTTACAAGGAGTATATTCAGGTTATCAGCACTGGAGTGCTATGCAAGGTTGCGTTGGACATGCACGACACCAGGGGATTGCAAATAAACTCATCTAGATGTGACAAAATCATGCATAATTATTTTGAAACCTGAGGGAGGTTGAAATAGCCCCAACTTGGTGATGTCCCATCAGTGATAGACAGGCAGCTGCAGAATTTATAATGGCTCATTTTCGTAGAAGATGAGAGGGAAAATTAAAATAACCTCTTCTGCTGCAGCTCTCACACATTTGCACTTCTAATTGAGAGACGTTGAATGGGATGGAGCAATGGGAAGCCCTTCGAAGCAGCAGGCAGCCACTAACTGGCCTGTGCATACCCAGGTTTTGCTCTTCTGTGGGTTGTGTGTACCAGCCTCCTGTCTGGCAGAATCACAGCGACCATCTGTGCAAGCGTGGGAGTTACCTGGAGGTAAGGGAAAGCCTCCCAAGAGGTTTGCAAGTCTTCATTGTCCTGCTATTATTTTATTATTAAAATTACTAGAAGAAATGGCAAATCCGTTGGGACGCAGTGGTCTACAACTGCCATCAAGCAAATAGTTGACAACCAGCTCTGAAATAGTGTAATCAATTGAGGAGAACTGTTTCCCACCCTAGCTCCCTGATCCCTAGGAAAAGCTCTTTGCTCCTCTCAGTAGTTCTCCTCTGAATTTTTACAATCTGGAAAAAGAATCCAGTTACACCCTGATAATGATATACAACACCCAAAAAAATAAGTCAATGTATCGATCTCCTTAGCGTATGCCAAATTCAAAGTGATCAATCAAAACACAGAAGATAAATCAGCCAGCTCGGCTGCAATTTATTGGCTTTAGACAGAACTAGATATTTTGCAGTCGTATAATGGGAGACTTTGCTTTTCTTTTTATTGCATGAGGCAACAAGTAGGAAAAACCTTCATAGTAATTCTTGCATAAGAAAGTGAGAAAGCAAAAAATGTGACACATGAGGTCAGGAAACAGCAAAAATAAAATAAATTCAAAGAAGGATTTCTTGGGTTTAGTTATATATACCAGAAAGGATTAGCCACCAAGCAAGAAGAAAAAAAAAAAATAAAATCCTTGATTGTTATCTGATACTAAACATAAAACTAAAGGTTGCAGATCTTCCTCTTCAGCCAGGGCAGTTTCTGCTGCCTGTTGTGTATCATGAGCCTGGTTATTGACTGGCGTGAACTGAGTTACTTCAGAGAAGGTGACCAAGGTTTTCACAACTGGGGCGCTCTCTGATCTACTTGGCTGCTGAGCTTCAGGTGCTGTTGCCTTTCTCCCTTGTGCCTGAGTGCTGTTTGCCTTTGTGTGTAATGCACTTGTTCCACTGCATCGCTGGAAATCATTCCAGTGTCAGGGGAGTTGGACATTTAATGTTAGCAGGCAGGGGAAGAGCAATGTATTTTTACTTTTTCGAAGTGGGAAAATTGAGGAGGAAGGGAGGAAGGAAGCTAGGTAGGTAGATAGTTCCTGGAAATGGTAAAAATGCTCCTGTTTGAAGATGATCAGAGAAATCATAGCAAGTGTTTTAAGGGCCATCGCAGTTGTGGTGCTTGGTAGCCTAATAAAAAACGTTCCATTTTCTGAAAATTAGCCTGGCTCTGTTCTCCAGGTCCCCAAAATCAGAACTCCTCAAACCACTCACTGCTTTTGAAAACCTGACCCTTTTTATGTAGGTGGCATTAAAAAAAGTGAAATAGAGGAACATAAAAAACTATGGTAACATGCAGAAAGGCATAAGATACAGAAAAAAAAAAAAGCAGCTGAACAAAAAACCTCAACGTATCTGCTTGACATACTAAAATATTTCTGTTTTCTTGAAAATGCTTATTGGGAAATGCATTACAAAACCTTGTAACAGCTGGAATATGGTGATCTAATTGCAGTTTCAATAGCGCTGTGAACATGCAAACATATTTCCTATGCAAAATGTCAAAAAGGCAGCAATCTAAGTGAGGCTTTAAGCTTCAAAACAAAGACACAATGAGCTGATTTGTAAACATTTATTTCTAAGGTTACACTTAAAACCAAAATAGAACAGCATAGGTTTGGAGACAGTGCAACAAATCTTTTTACAAAACTCTAGATCTGGAGAGAAGAGAGGTTTACTGGCTAAAAGATACTTGGGCTGCATCAAAATTTCATTCCCAGTGGTGCTGCAGCTCCTTGAAACCATGTATTTCTTCCCACTCAGAATCTTTGAGTAAGGGAGGGGGATTTTGGCCACTGAAAGGATGCAGGGAGACCCAGAGGTTCTTCCTGTGCAGAAGTAATTTTTTACCATCATTTGCACTACTATGCCTTTTCTGTAGACATTTTTGGCTTGCCACAGGCCTCAGGTCAATGATGATGTTGACTTCTACTACAGATGTTGAGTGAGGCCAGTTTGGAGTCAGTGCTGAGGGAGGTCGCAGGGTTTGGGGTGACCTGGCAGTCCTGTACCATTCCTGGGAAGAATTTGCTCAGGGGCTAGCTTTTGCTCACCTTAGTTGTTTTCTGGCAGGACAGATGGTCCTTCAAGGTAGAGTATGAGTTGGTTTTAGTTGTAGCAACCAAGTGCAGCGAGTGACTGCCATAAAAAAGAAATATTGAAGTCGAAGGGTGCTGTGCAGGATAGAGTATGACCTGGGAAGCCGTATGCTATGGCCCTTCTTGCCAAAAGAGCACTGTGGGTTTTCCTGTGATTTACACTGGTGGTGTGATTAGCGTAACACCATGGGCACTGCTTGACTTACACAAGTGTGAAATCAGAAGAAGTTAAAATGACTGCACCCACTCTGCACCAACCTATGCCAGCAGCATACAATGAAAATCTCTTAAATATATACTTGATAAACAAGTCAATCAGTTTGAGGAGTAAATTTACTTTTCACCGAGGCCATCCATTTGTAAGATCCTTACTGTATTGTGCTTGCAAATAACATTTATTTCTGTAGTGTAAATATGCAAGAGTTCATTTTAATAAAAAGTAAGCCCTAAAATAAGATAAACCCATGACTAGACTTGCATTGAAGATTTAAAGTGCATTCATCTGCTGTTTTTCTATATAAATATTCATTGGTTTAATGCTCTCAGGTGTTGGAAGTTTTAATCTGCATTCAGATGGAGGTACTTTAATCAGAGAGTTCATAAAAGTCTCTAACTTTTTTCATAAAAAATAGAGTAGTAGATATAACAGAGGGTTGCAAAAGCTTAAAAAACCCCTAAACTGCAGCTCTAGGAGGGAAAAAAAGGTAAATACCAAATGGCACTTTGTGCCATAATATCAATATTCTATTAAAAATAAATCTCTCACTGTTAGACCGAAGAGTCTCAAACAACCTGTCACTTTACTGCAGTCTTCAGAGATGACTGATAATGGATAAAAAATCCCATAGCATCTGTTTAACATGTACTCACACAAACTGTTAGGAATGTTTTTAAATGTCAGCAGTAATGTATGCATGTATTAGCTATCACAGAGCAACAGCTCAACAAAGACAGCATCACTGCCACATTGGGGGCTCGTGCTCTAAATTGGGGAGGTCAAGTGGTAGAGACAGAAGCAGAGTGCGTTAGAAACCATATTGTTTGCCTTCTGAAAACTGGAAGAAATTGTGAAGTCAGCTGCAGCCACAGTGCCGACGTACGGAGTTTGTACACTTTGAAAATAGCTAAGTGGGATTATGGTAAATCTTTCAATTGCAAGAAGGTTAATCGTGAAAGGCACCGCATATAAGGTCAGTAGGATGTGCGTGGGGGTAATGTGGTTTAGGCTGTCTTTTGCATTAGCAAGGTATCACACTTCATTTGGGAACCTAAGCATTCACCGAGTGTGGAGTGTCATATAAGTGCAGTTGCTGACTAAACAGCGTCTGTGTGACAGCGTTGTTAGCAGCGCTGTATTTCTTGACAATTCTGCACTACTTAACTATGGAGATATGCTACAGGGTATGTTGTCCTGGCAAAGTCATTGGGCTACAAGCCACTTTTCACGCTGAAATTCATAAATCAGTTTTTTTCCCCCCTGTTACTCCATAATTGAAATTTCTCTTTTCCTTTTAGTGTGCACAGGTTTTTTTCTGTTTGCTGCCAAGAGCGTACGTTGTTAAACATTGCTTCTGCAGTCAAAATGTGTGAAGAGGGTTTTGCTAAATCATCAAGTATATTCAGTTTTGTGCCATAAGCTTGCGTCCTCCCAAAATGCAGTAAGCTGGGGCCTGTCTTGAAAGTTGCATGGGCTGCTGGGTGTTAAGCAGAGTGACTGTTAAGGGGCCCTGCGGTGCCCGTCTGCTAGCCTGGCAGGCAGTCACAGGAGCCACGGTCCGAGGTGTCGCCAAGCGGGTACCACAGCTAGTCACGAGCACAGACTACTATCCACTGCTACTCTTTCATGTGGGCACAAATGACACTGCAAGCCAGAACCTGGGCATAATCAGGAGACTATAAAGACCTAGGGGTGCAAGTGAAAAATTCTATTGCCCACGTTACTTTTTCCTCCATGTTACCAGTAAGAGGAGAGGGTGCAGCCAGAAATAGACACATAATGCACATCAGCTTCTGGCTTCATGGCTGGTGCCATCGTGAGGATGTTGGCTTCTGTGGCAACAGGACATTCCTTGGCTATAGCCTGTTACGGAGGGATGGGATCTATCTGTCTAGACGAGGCAAGGGAGTCTTTGGCAGCAGGCTGGCCAACCTGGTGAGCTGGGCTTTAACCTGAAGGACTCAGGGGGAGGGCTCCAAAGGGGCGATGCTCACACCGTTGCATCCAGCTGGGGATTAAGCCAGGCCAACCAGGGCAGCGATATATGTTCCTTAGCCACCTCCCAAGATGAGTACCAGCAGGCCAGCCACCTCAAGGGTGTGCATTGCTATGGTGGAAACCTGCATGCTCAATCACCTCTCTGAAATGCCCATACACCAATGCACAGAGCGTGGGAATATCCAGGAAGAACCAGAGATCTGCGTGCAGACGCACAGCCATGCATGATCTCACTGCGATTACGGAGACATGGTGGGATGGCACAAATGACTGGAATGCTGTGATGGATGGCTCTGTACTTTTTAGGAAAGACAGGCCAGCAAGGAAAGGTGGTGTAGTTGCTCTTTATGGGAGAGAGCAACTGGAACGTATCAAGCTCTGCCTAGGGTCAGATGCAGAACGAGTTGAGAGCTTAGGGGTAAATATTTAAGGGGCAGGCTAATATCTGCTGGAAAGACACATATAGTCCAGGAGGTTCCTGCAGAGCATTGATGATAACACAGGTAGCGGAGGAAGCATCTAGGTGAGGTGTGCTCCTGGATCTTGTACTAACAAACAAGGAAGGACTAGTTGGGGATGTGAAGGTTGGGGGCAACCTTGGCTGCAGTGACCAAGAGATGATAGAGTTCAGGATCCTGGATGGAGGAAGCAGGGCCATGTGTAGGATTGCAACCCTGGACTTCAGGAGAGCTAATTTTGGCCTCTTCAAGGACCTGCTCCGAGGAATCCTGTAGGTTAGGGGCTCTAGAAGGTGCAGAGGTCCAACAGAGCAGGCTAATATTCAAGCATCACTTCCTCCAAGCTTGAGATCAGTGCATCCCTATGGGTAAGAAATCAAGCAAAGAGGGCTGGAGACCTGCACGGTTGACCAAGGAGCTTCTGGGAAAACTCAAAACAGAAGAAGGAAGTTTAGAGCATGTGGAAAAAGGGATAGGCAGCTTGAGAGGAATACAGAGATTTTGTCAGAACGTGCAGGGAGATTAGGCTAAGGTCCGTTTGGAATTAAGTCTGGCAAGGGATGTCAAGGAGAGCAAGAAGGGCTTCTTCAAGTCCATTGATAGGAGAAGGATGACTAGGGAAAACGTGGGCCTACTGCTGAATGAGGTGGGTGCCCTGGTGATGAGGGACACAGAGAAGGCGGAGTTACTGAATGCCTCCTTCGCTTCAGTCTTTACAGCTAAGGCAAGCCCTCAGGAATCCCAGACCCTGGAGGGAAGAGAGAAAGTCTGGAGAAAGGAAGACTTTCCCTTTGTCAAGGAGGATTGGGTTAGAGATCACTTAAGCAAATGTGACACCCACAGATCCATGGGCCCCGATGGGATGTGCCCCTGCGTCTCCAAACAATCAAGCTGCAACAAGGTCATTTACTACCACATACTCTTCATGCCAGCCCCTCTGCTGCCTTCTCCTAGTCTCTCCTCTTCCACGGCTGCTGCCTCTTCGTTGGCTCTCAACCACTTAACAGAACCAGCCACAGCTGCACCTTATCTACATCGGCCAACCCACCGCCCCTGAAGCCAGCCCACAGCTGTATGTTATCAATGCTAATTAACCCAGCTTCATGCCTCTACACCTCTGAGTGCTGAGGGAGCTGGTAGGTGTTATTGCCAAGCCAGTCTCCATTATCTTTGAAAGGTCATGGAGAGCAGGAGAGATTCCTGACGACTGGAGGAAAACTGATGTCAGTGCAGCCTTCAAAAAAGGCAAGAATAAGAAACCAGGAAAGTACAGGCTGCTCAGCTAAACACAGTTTCCCTGGACCTCGGGGGAAAAAGGAGAGTTTACCATCTTGGTAAGAAGGGGCAGGGAACACTGGAGGACTATAAGGATGTCATGGTTATGCAAACTGAAGATTAGAGAGGTGAAAGCCCAGCTAGAACTCAGGCTGGCCAATACTGTAAAAGATAAAAAAAAATGTTTGTATAAATGCAACAGAAACAAAAGGAGGGTCAAGGGTAATTTGCATCCTTTATTGCAGGGGTCCTCAAACTACGGCTGGCGGGCCGGATACGGCCCCCCAGGGTCCTCAATCCGGCCCCCGGTATTTACAGACCCCCCTGCCGCCCCCCCCCCCCCGCCCCGCCAGGGATTGGGGGGGGGAAACCAAGCAGCCGCAGATGACTGCCTGCCACTGCATCCGCGCGCCGGCCCCCTGGTTAAAAAGTTCGAGGACCCCTGCTTTTTTGGATGTCGTGTGGAACATCGCCACAAAAGGGTGAGGAAAAGGCCGAGGTACTTAATGCTTTCTGTTCCCTGGTTTTTAATAGTAAGACCAGCTTCCCTCTGGGTAACCAGGCCCCTGAGCTGGAAGACAGGGATGACAAGGAGCAGCATGAAGTCCCCACAGACCAGGAGGAACAGTCAGTGACCTGCTGCTCCGCTTAGATGTGCACAGGTCTATGGGGCTGGATGGGATCCACGTGAGGGTACTGAGGGAGCTGGCAGAGGAGCTCACCAAGCTGCTCTCCTTCATTTATCAGCAGTCCTGGCAAACTGGAGAGGTCTCGGAAGACTGGAGGTTAGCCAGTGTGATGCCCATCTACAAGAAAGGCAGGAAGGAGGATCTGGGAAATTACAGGCCTGTCAACCTGACCTTGGTGCCGGGGAAGGTTATAGAGCAGATCATCCTGAGTGCCATCACATGACATGTGCAGGACAACTCAGGGACCAGGCACAGCCAGCATGGGGTTATGAAAGGCAGGTCCTGCTTGGCAAATCTGATCTACAACAAGATGACTCTCCTAGTGCATGAGGGAAAGGCTGTGGACATTGTCTGCCTGGACCTTAATAAAGCCTTTGACACAGTCTCCCACAGCATTCTCCTGGAGAAACTGGCTGCCCATGGCTTGGACAGGTATAATCTATGCTGCATAAAAAGCTGGCTGGACAGCCAAGCCCAGAGTGGTAGTAAATGGAGTTACATCCAGCTGGTGGCCAGTCACAAGTGGTGTACCCTATGGCTCAGTGTTGGGGCCAGTCCTCTTTAATATATGTATTGACAATCTGGATGAGGGATTGAGTGCACCCTCAGTAAGTTTGCTGATGACACCAAGTTGGATGGGAGTGTTGCTGTGCTTGAGGGTAGGCTGGCTCTGCAGAGGGAAATGGACAGGCTGGACAGATGGGCCAAGGCCAACTGTCTGAGGTTCACCAGGTTGAAGTGCCGGGTCCTGCACTTGGGTCACAACAACCCCATGCAGCACTACAGGCTAGTGAAAGAGCAGCTGGAAAGCTGCCTGGTGAAAAAGGACCTGGGAGTGCTGGCCGACAGCCAGCTGAACATGAGCCAGCAGTGTGCCCCGGTGGCCTTCTGATAGAGCATCCCAGCTTGTATCAGAAATCATGTGGCCAGCAGGACAAGGAAAGTGAATGTCCCCCCACACTTGGCACTGGTGAGGCCGCAGCTCAAATCTTGTGTTCAGTTTCAGGCCCCTCACTTCAAGAGGGATATAAAGGTGCTGGAGGGTGTCCAGAGAAAGGCAACAAAGCTGGTGAAGGGTCTAGAGAACAATTTATGAGGAATGGCTGAGGGAACTGGGGTGATTTAGTTTAGAGAGGTGGAGGCTCAGAGGGGATCTTAATGCCCTCTACACCTAGCTGAAAGGAGGTTGTAGGCAGGTGGGGGCCGGTCTCTTCTCCCAGATAACAAGTGATAGGACAAGAGTTATGCCAGGGGCGTTTAGATTGGATATTAGGATAATTTTCTTCACTGAAAGGATGTTCAAGCAGTGGAACAGGCTGCCCAGGGGGGTGGTAGAATCGCCATCCCTGGAGGTGTTTAAAAAAGGCATCGGTGTGGTCCTTAGTGACATGGTTTAGTGATGATCTTGGCAGTCTTGGTTCAGTGGTTGCATCTGATGATCTCGAAGTTTTTTTCCAGCCTAAATGATTCTATGAGTCTATGAGAAGAGAAGACTAAGAGGGGATCTTTTCAATGTCTACAAATATCTTAAGAGCAAGTGTCAAGAGGCTGGGGCCAGGCTCTTTTCAGCAGTGCCCAGCGATAGGACGAGGGGCAACGGGCACAAACTGCAGCACAGGCAGTTCCTTCTGAACATGAATAAAAACCCTTCTTTACTCTGAGGGTGACAGAGTGCTGGGACAGGCTGCCCAGAGAGGTTGTGGAGTTTCCCTTTTCTGGAGACTTTCAAAACCCACCTGGATGTGATCCTGTGCAGCCTGCTCTAGGAGAACCTGCTTTAGCAGGGGCTTGGACTAGATGATCTCCAGAGGTCCCTTCCAACCCTGACCATTTTGTGATTTTATGAAAGCCAGAGCAGACTGCAGAGATAAATCAGTTCATACTGCTGCCTTTTGGAGTCCCTCCCCAACAAGTAGGTGGTTCAGCAGACACTGGTGTTGACACAGATGCACCGCCAAATTCAAGTGATCTGTGGAGGCCGTGGTGGGTCTGATTGCATGACCAGGCCCTCATATGCAGGATGTGAAGCCTATTAGAGTGTGTACTGTAGGTACAGTGATACACATGCTTAAAGTTAACCAGGTGGAGCACGCAGAGTGATGGGCTATTTGAACGCAGAGAGCACTTGCTGCTTTGCTGCTCCCCTGTCTCATAGTGGGCATTTTGGAGCTGCCCGTAAACCTGTGCCCTATACTGTGTATAGCCTTTTGTGACTGAAGGGAACTCTACTGAGAATTCATTAGAGAGTCTCTTGTCCCGAAATTTCTTTTATGTAGGTGTGGTCCATGATGGCTGACAGGCAGTTTCCATCACAGAGTTGTAATGGCCTTTAAGTCTGGCAGTTAAAAAAACCCCAGAAAACAACAAAGCCAAAAAAGAGCAGAGATGGATCAAGGACATAATGTTCTTGATGAAGCAGACTGAAATCCCTGAACAACAAAGAGAGGGTTTTTTCGTCTTTAATTATCTAGATCATTTGGCCAGCTGTGAGCCATGAACCCAGCTGGTCAGCCATGGGTGTGAAAGGGAGGTCCACCGGGTTGCTTTGCTTGTATAGCTCTTCAGTCCACATTAAAAACTAAACGTAAATATTTCCTTCATTGCAAAAATGATTCCTTAAGCTTGTACCTTAGGCAAGGTATCTGGGATGGGCAGGAGGAAGAGTCTGTTAGGAGATGGATCAGCAAGGTCCTGATTCACCTTAGCAAGGGAATCGGCTGTGGGGGCTGGCCGGTTTCTCGGTTGGGTGATTTAGTTGGATCTTAGCAGAGCTGTGATACAATTCTCTAACTTCTGCAGTGGGTAATGGCAGTTGAATTAGAGCCTCGAGAAAGTAATTATGAGAGGCATTGTGGAACACCCTGCTAACCCAGCAGTAAATTAAACCACAGACTGGGAACAACCGGAGATAGTGAGATTAGAGCCTACTTTTGGTTCGTTCTTTCACTTCTGGTAAGTGTATGTCTTTCTTTTTTCTGCTTCTAAGGCTGAATGTTGGGCCTTGGAGCGGTAGGCTAGAGTTGCTCCTGTGATCAGCCAGGAAGAGACACTCCATTTCTGTTGGAGGAAGGTTCTAAAACTAGACAGGAGAAAATATGTTGGTTTTGGAGCTGGAGAAAAGTTCTGTAAAGCAGATAGGAGAGACACAAAGTTGAACACACAGTGAAGGACTTGGTTTGAAAAATTCTGCAAGTTTTCTCACCTGCCTTATTTTATATGTATGTATAAAATCATTTCATAATACAGAGACTTAAGAGTAAGGACTTAAAGTTAGAAAGTTGCAAGACAGAAGAACCTGACTTCAGAAAAACTGTTTTAAATTGATTACTTGTGCATAAGTAAACCTTGAAGGAGAACTGTGAAACACTTAATAGTGGGAGTAAAGTGCAAGTTCAGAGGGTGAATTTCTGCAGCTTTTGTTCACGTAGCTAGTTCAGACAGTATTGACAGGCTTTTTCATTTTTTATTGTTAAATGTTTAATTCACAACCAGCTCAAAGGTACTCTTTAGGCATCAAAGAAGATACCACTGCAAAATTATGGTTGAGTTATTTCCCCAAATTATGCATCATTTTTGAATATTGTGCAAAATATATTCTAAGGAGCAGAGAGCTGTCTTTTGACCTTTTAGAAAACTATAATTTTTGTATGCCTGCCTTTATTAATGCCCTAATAAAATACAGAATATACTCTTATTGTTATATGAATTTTAACTCATCCTGTGCTTGGATCTTTACAGTGATGCACTGATTTTCCCCAGCTGAGGATCTGATCCAGTTCAGACTCAGCTTTTTTAGGCAATTGTGCCATTTGTGAAATCATTCCTTATTTGAATTCTCAGCTGTGATATCAGAATAGAGGAGATGTCCATATTTGGCAGATTAAAAGCCCCTGAAAAAGCCCAAGTAGGAACATGGTGCATCAGTAAGCAAAGCAGAAAATGGGGCTCTTCCTTGCTTCTTGGGATTAGAATAGCATCCCTGAAACAGCAGAAGTCTGTTGGGATATCAGAGCAATTTACATGTCCTTTCAGCTTTACTGCAGGCTCTTCATGGCTGGCCAGTCCTTCATTGTGAGCCCCTTGAGTTTGGAAAGTCCCTCAGACCAAATCAGAAATAACTGCTGCTAATATAGATGTTCCTATATTTGGGTTTTCAGCACAGCTGTCTTCTCAGGGCATGTCTGCACAGCAGTGATAAATTGTAGACAGCCTCCTTTCCCACATCACACTCTTCTTTCTTGCTTGCATTAATGTATTTGCAGCTGAACAGAAGTCTGGAATGTGTAAGTAGTGATAACTCTTTATGTTACTTTAAAACGTTTTCCTTGGCCTCTCATCTGGATATTTGAGATGGTCATAACTCTAATTCCAGAAAGAGATGAGAGTCGCTGAATGCTCAGAGGCAAAATGTATTTTGTGCTGGTTTCTCTAGCGCTAACCTGCTCCGTGACAAGTCTGCATGAGAGGCAGCAGGAAAAGGGTGGTGTGTCCCCTGCAAATTAATGCTCAGCTCATTTTTTACTTACATAAACTGAGCACAAGACTGTGTACGTAATTCATATATATGCACACGTATGTACACATGTGTGTGCATATGTAACTTATGAGTGTATGAAGTGGGAAGAATCTGTGACACAGTCTGGTTTTGCAGATGCTGTCATTGAGCTGGAATTTGGGACATACGTTAATCCCCACGGTGAGTGCTTGGTTTTGCCTCCTGACGTTTCGTAACAACTCTTGATGTGTGTTTGACATGACTGTTGTCCCTTAACACTAGTTTTCAGGCAGTGAAATGAATGCATAAGCAGCTCTGTTTCTTCACCTACCCCTTGCTTTATGAGGCTTCTGTGTACTTCCCCAGTGTCCTCCATGCAAGGTCCTTTTCAGGCAGGAATGAATTAAACATCTTGATGGCCATATAGTGGTATCCTGCTTTTGTGCAGAGGTAGAAAGACTAAGGTAGAGGAAGCTAAGTCATGCAGGTGATTGCAAAAACTTTTCTCTGTATTTTAGCCTAAAGGTAAACAAAATATTTGCTGAAGATTGGATGTAACTGGAAGTACATTCCTTGGGTGCTCCTGAAAACATTTTCTTCTATGAGTTTCCCACAGTCACTATAAATACTGAGTATTCTTTCTATGGAAAATATAGCACCTAGCACTGTATTATCTAACTGCTGATAACACATTGAGAGCCTCTGTTTCATGATTCTGGGTTACATGGTTCAACCAAAAGACTGATTTCCCTATTCCTCTCCTACAAAAGCAGACACCTTGGAAGTATCTAGGATTTTATGTGCTGCTGTTTGTATGGTTCAAAGAGGAGCACTTAAATCACCCTTAGTATTTGGCCCAAGCTTTGTGCAGCATTGTGTGATTTCACAAGAGCTGCCTGTAAGTGGTATTTTTCAACAAAGTGCTATCTGCTTTTGGAAAGCAGACATTCACAGAGGTATGTAAGAACTGTAACAGAAAATAATTGCAATCATCTAGAATTAGGCAGGGTAAGAAGCCTTCTCTGAATACATGAGACATCATAGTCTTGAAAAATGTCTCAGTGACCTGTGTTTTACTTTTGGCCTAATTGGCAAGTTGTGTAGCCCGATGGAGTTTGCCAATTTACACCTACATACCACCATTTCATGACTGGACATTGTCACCTACCTCTCCCTCAGGACTCCTGTAAGAGTACATCATAGGCATGATGCAAAATTCTGGTCTCGGTTAAGCTGATATAAATCCGTGGTACTTTGCCTGACCTCTTGGAAGTTTGTCTGGATTTTATATTTGGTTGTTGTAGTTCTGGTTTTGCTTAGAGAAGACTGTAAGAAGCAGTCTGTTCTGGCTTAGACCTCGCTTTCTTCTATCGTTTTACTTCAAATGTAGGACATGAACTTGCATTCAGTGGGAGTGCCATATCCAGCTTTCTGGAGGCACATTTCTTCATCTCCAATCTATCAACATTTCTGTCTATTGCCATGTAACATATGGTGCTGATTATTACTAAATAACAGTGATTTACAGTTGTAAATGCTTAACTTGATTCTACATTTTTAGAAATTGATACTTAATTTGAGTTGATTATATTTCTATACCCTCAGATATTATTTTTTTTTTTAAAGAAAAAGCCTGACTCTGGCACTGGTAGATGACAGTCCACTATCTCAACTAAAAATCCTTGGGAGGTCTTCCTTTGGTTGTCCACACACAATGATAGCCTCATTCTAAAATGCTCATGTTTCCTCATTATTAAAATAAAACATTGCAGTTTTGATATTGCTGGCGGTGATTTGACTGATGCAATGCTAATGACTCCAATGGATATACTTCTGATTTGCATTGAGATTGTGGAAAAGCAGGACTGGTCCCCAGATGGAAGAAAATTAAAAGTCCAGAGCTTAGTTCTTGCCTGCTTTGCATAATGTATGGTCGCTTGCAGGATGGGTGCAAAATTTAAGATTCAAGAGAGTGGGCAGTCAGATTTCTGGTTTTTATAAGTCAGGTGGTGGGTGGGTGAGCAGTAGCTACTCCAACGTCATCCCCAGCTTTGCCTGTGGCATCCTTGGAGACTATGGCAATTTCATTTCCAGTCTGCAAAATAGGGTGAATAATACAACATGCTTAAATCAAAGTGTTGTTGAAAAGATTAATTATTTCTAAGTACACTGAAACTAAATGCAAGTACTAATAACTAGAATTTGTAAAATGTTAGTTTTAGAGCCCTGTGGATGTGTAGTTGATTGATTGGCACTGAACAGACGAGTACGTAGAGTTTTAGAAATTCTTCCCTGTTAAGATATCAACTGTTATCATGAAGGACCAAAAGAAATTTGGTGTCATAAAGTACAAAGCAAAATTTAATGATTCGGTTAAACCAGAGGATGGATTTCTTATTTTCAGGGTAGGAACATAAAGAATTTGCATAAAGTAATTGCAGGAAGAAAATCCTAAGAAGTTTGCCATTCCCAGCACTTTTTTGTTATTGTGTTGTCTAGCACAAGGGCTCTTGGGTGTATCCTAGACTGATGTTGCTGGTGCCCTTCTCATGCAAAAGAGCTCTTGTAACCTGGGTGCCCATCTTTCTAGCACTGCCCGCTTCAGCCCTGGCGTGATGGTCCCCTTCATGGACCGCATGAGCAAAATGAAAAGGAAAATAGATTTAGCCAAGTAATTTCTTACTCTGCACGTTCAAGCATTACAAGATCCTAAAAAGATGCCAGTCAGCCCTTGCCTTGGACCCATGACTTCCTTTTCTTTCTTTTTGAGAGTGCAAAGTTAACGTCCTCTGGTTAGAAGCCTTTCTTGTGCCCTTAGGCTGATTCTCTTCTACATTTTTCCATCTTCTTTTGCCTTCTGTAAGAAAAATCCCAAGAATTAGCCCTGCCTGTTGGTTTCTCTGTGGAGGACCATTAAGAGGCAATGGAGCTACTTGCTGGAGCACAGTTAAAAAACAGAATTTGTGATTTCTCTGTTATCTGTAGCAAGCAGAAATGTGCTCTTACAAAATGGGGGTTCTACTTCACAGAGCAGGCTCTGATCCAACATGATAAAATACATGTCTATTGGATAACAGGCATTTCACGTTCAGATAAGGGCATGTTTGTGATGTGTCACAAGCACAACTAACAGAAATACTAGAGATGTGCTGATTTAATTTTTCTTAAAGATGTGGATACCAGGTGTGGCTCAAAAACTGGACTGATTCTTGAAAATACTGCTCTTGATTTGGTGGTTTATTTATATATTATGCTTACATGAAACAACTGAAATGAGAGATGGGCACTTCCATTTTAGAGATGAAAAAATTTAGTGCTGTGAGAGTCTTGAGGAACAACTAAGGACCTTCAGTTTATAATTCCTTAACCGGAACCATTGGTGGAGAGGAAGAACGTTTATGAATGAAAAAATAAAGACTTTTATCATAAAGTGTCTGATGCTAGGACCTTTCTAAGCTTCTCCTCTCTCTCCTCAAGTTCTAAAATACCTGGGTTTATTCCCTTTTTACCCGCATATCTTTGTTGATCTGAATTTCTGTTGTTTCCTTGGATTACTGAATAACTTGAAAGAGACTATTTATGATATTCCCAAGAAAAATGGAAGCAGAGAATATATAAATATCGCAAGAACATTCTTAAAAGACTTCCCCTAAGTTTGTATGGATTCAAAGGGTTTTGTTTGCTCAGATGGCATTTGCATTCTTTGGTGACCGGTGATCAAGTCAAAGCTCAGTTCTGAGCTCTGAGGCTGTTCTTCTCTTCTCAGAAGTTACTTTTCTCAGTATGGTTGTTTCTCCTGCAACTTTCTGACACATTTTGTTTTAAGGATGTAGGTAATTTTAGATCTGCATATTTGTCTGAAATAGCAGACAACTGAGTGCCAAAGCAGAAGAATAAACCTGTTGTTAAAATTCTGGAAGTGCAGCACTGTCTGTTCTTTTTTCAGTGAATCCACAGGACTCCTCCTAAATTTACCCAGAGTCTGGCACAAGAAACCTAGTATGTTTTCACATTTGTCTATATATTAAGTTCGTTGTCACAGATAATGTCTTATTTGTAATGAAAATATGAGGAGGTCTTTTACTAGTGTACTAAGGGGTATGGTGAACTTCTCAGTTTCTTAAAACATTTCATTACAGATCTTTTTCCTACAGGAAAGGGAATATCTGGTGGCCAAAGACATAGGGAGGACATGTTCACAAATACCGCTACAGGAATAAATCTACCGCAGTCGTTCCTGAAGGAAGTATTATCTAACAATCCTGTTACTAAACTTAAAAGAATCTGAACTATTTCATGACAAAGTTACAGCCATATTAAGTAAAAATATGTACTGTATGCATCTGTTTAAGTTAAAGCAGCATGCAATGCAATCCATCATAAATGAATACCTGACAGAGGCATACATTGACTGTAGAGGGTTGCACCCCTGGTAGGTTATCACTGCTGCTACAGAAGATACATCTAGCGAGAGCAGGATAAGGATGACTAGATATCTTTACCCCAAGTGGCTAGTTTCTGTGTTAAGAGCCAGTATTCCTGGCATGCTAGGAAACAGAACCGAGTGAAATACTATGTTGGCATGACTTCCATTTAATCTGCCACGTGAAAGTGCATGTGTTTATGGGGACAGAGTGCTGTTGACCACCCACGTCGTATTTGCTGATGGCTGCTGAAGCAGTATCCACCTCTGAATTGAAAAAGAGATTTTGTCAGTTTTTATATAAGTGGTATGTCTAGGGATGATGTGCAAAACAGGTCAAACTCCAAGGCACTTCACCTGGGAGGTGCAGGTTTGCGGGAACGCTGTGGCCTAAAGTTGCAAACCCCTCATTGCTGTGGCTGTGGGGTGTCACTGTGTGCTGGCCTGCTGCTGGGTGTGCAAGCTGGACTGCTGGAGCAGCGCTGGTGTTGGAGTTGGCTGGGTTTGAAGTTACCGAAGTAGAGATGTGAGCGCAACCAAAAAACAGCCTTCTTAAAAGCGTGAAGAGGACCTTTAACTTTCGAGTGCTTTGGCTGTTGTAAGCATTAACCCAATGAAACTCAGCACTTATCCTGCTTTCTGGTTTCCTGTGTGATCCACAGCGCCGCTTTGCTCTCTGAACCTTCTATATCGGTACAAGATTTTCAGCTGTGCAGAGCCCCAGGCTAACAGGGTCCCTTATGGGCATTTTGTACCAGTGTAGCCCTTTCATAAGAAAAGCTGTATACATAAAAGGAAAATCAAACCCTCTTGTTTCTGTCATTGACTTCTTGTTAAATGCACGTATGCAACGTGGAGGCAAATTTCTTCCAGGCTGCTGGCGTTATTGGGATGTCCTGTGTCTGGCTGTAGCTAAGCAGTAGCAAGCCAGTTCCAGCAAAGGAAGTGGTAAAACTCATCAATCTCTTTTCAGCGCTTACTGGATCTTTGAAAGACAGCAGCCATGCAAGAATAAAAAATAGCTGAAAGACAGTATCTTATGGGGGGGAAGAAAAGACACGCATCATAAATAACCTCACTGAAATATAAGGACCATTATCCTGAGTCAGATTTCAGTTGGAAGCGAGTCCAAACAGTTTGACAAAGTGCAGCTGCATCTCTAAGTAGGGAAGTTCAGAGATGTTTCAGTCAGATTTGTGGCCCAATGTATGTCTAGGCATGCATCTCCAAGATGATACTTGGACATAGTAATGCCAGTTGTCTGGATATGAAATGACAATATTTGCCATCACTTCTGCTAATATTGCCTGCCAGAAAGGGACATTGGGGAATGATCTTTTTATCTGTCTAGAGCTAGAATCAAAATCCTGATATTGATCATCCTTGTTCCCCTTGTAATTTCTGTTAGCTGCCCTTGGAGTTTACTTCTCCCTCATACATGATTTTGTAGGTTGCTGTTTGATCTTATGTGTTAAATTTAGCATTTTACTGTGACTTTATGATCACAGAGTCCTGCTCACTATGCTGGAGGTACCCATAGGCAGCATGCTATGGAGTCTGGAAAAAATGTGTCTAGTATCACTTGTATATAACTTTGTGTTCTGACGATCTATTTTTTTTTTTTTTTGGGGGGGGGGGGAGGGGGGGAATGTTAATTTAAGAAAAACCTGGCTTTTTTTCTAATACCCTGACTCTTGCCTATACCTGTAGAATTAAAATGTGGTGTTGAGCAAGCAATCAGGAGGATCTGGTTTTATCAGGAGTAAATTTCCTTCTTAAGAAATAACACATGGGACTTGCACACTTCTCTGGCAAGGCTGCTGATTCATAACTGTGTAATCTGAGCTTAGTCACTAGAGAAGTTTAGAAAGAAACGTAACAGTAAATCCTCAGGGTTTGAGTTCTCCGCGTTTTGTTGTGATTTCATTAAACTTTCTGAATTTTGAGGAGTCATGCAAAATGCAAGGGTTTGTAGGGTTGTTTTTATGCATGCACATCAAAATAGGCCACATAGGTTAGCCATAAACAGTTAATTTTTCAATTTTTGTTGTTGTTTTTTTTTTTTTTCTTTTCTTTCAGTAAACTGGGGAAAAGCAAAAAATGAGGAAACGTTTGTGTGGAGGCTTAATTTTCTTTTATTAGATCACCAGATTTAGCTAGAAGAAAAGCAGAAAAACTGTCAGGTATAAAGAGGAATCAGTACATTAAGCGTGTCTCAGTCTAACTCAGGAAAGTTCCCTTACTTTGAGAAAAATGCCCAATTTGTACAAAAGAGGATATAGGTGATACAGAATTAATTTGCCTGCTTGGAAATAGGAACATAGAGATGAACGCTGAATCCCGTACACTGCAATTTCTAGAACTGTCTTCTAGAAAGTGCTCATCAAAATCCATGTTAAAGCCATTTACATTTTTCACCCATATTATTTTTGATGGAAGTCCGTTCCTGAGTGCTGCATTGTGAAGCTTACAAGCCTTCTTGCTTCCAGGCTAAATAATACTTGACTACTTTCTACTATATTTCTTTTCTGTACAATAATGTTCTCCTAGCAATCCTCTCCTGCACCCGTTAAGGTCTGTATCCATCCCAGGAGCCGGTAGCCGGAGCTGTGCTCTGGCTTCCAGAGAAGGTCTCGCATGAGCCTTCTTGCCCTTCCCTTTGACTGGCTTCTTGCTTCCCTTACAGTTATTCTCTCAAACCCATCTTCTCCATTTTAACTAAGGGTTCCCATGTAGATAATAAATACTTTGCCAGAGTCCAGAGAGGTAAGGTTGCTATGTTGTCTTGCAAATTAATCATACTTGAGGAAGCTAGTAGTTTGGTTTAGTCTGCTCTTGATAAATCCATGTTGATTTTCATGCCATTTGCCATTTGTCTGCACCTCTTTTAGGTATTCCCTCATTGAAAAGTTGTTCTAAAGCCTTACATGCTAGTAAGATCAGATGAATAGGCCTATATTTGCATGAATCACTTTCCTCTTTCTGAAGTACGTAAGTCATTTTATCTGCTAATCTTCAGCCATGTAGTTCCACTCTAGCTTAATTATTTGTTCAGATGCCCAACCTATAATTTGGTGTGCCAGTTCTTTCAGAAGTCGGAAGCTGTGATCATCTTGTTCTCCTGACTTGAAGGAATTTCGGAAATTGAGTTTTGCTTCCACTTCGGATTTGATTATTTCCATTTTTATACCCGTGACTGCTTTTGTCCATATCACCATCAGCACCGATATATTTATTGTAATTTAATTTCCGTGGCAGAGTTTGCTACTCTTTCATCTCCCCCTGTTGTCACTGCATCATTGCCCAGCTTAGTCCAAGATGTTTGCTGAATTCTACCATTAAAGGTGGAATCCTAAGAAAGAGCTACTAGTTACCCATTTTCATGAAAATCAGTGGTAAAGCTTTCCACGTGCTCCCACTGAAAATTTGCACAAACCTTACATTGCTTTCTGAGGGGAAAGATGTGACAGAGGTGACAGGCATAACATTTCAGTACTGCTCCAAATAATAATTTAATTTTTCTGCAAAACTATATTTGGGATTTTTTTATTATTTTATTTTAGTTAGGGGAAAAAAACCCAACATGAGCTGATGTTTTTAGAGGGGAAAAAAATCTACCCAGACAATTCTACCAGCCTGCTTGTAGAATGATGGGAGCTGCAGATTGCATAAATATGCACTGCTTGTCAAACTAAGAGATTGTTTCACTGTAAACCTCTGCTTAAATGGCTGCATTTTGCAGATGATATTTAAAGTATCTGCATTCTGAGGCTGGAGATATGCACTTAGGGTATTGGCTCCATAAAACCAGAATCAAATCTTACCTCCCTTACCTGGGACTGTTTCTGTAACATTTATAGGACTGGCCCCTCAGCTTGCAAAGGTACATGCTTCAAACTCTCTCTTCGTTAGCAAGCACAGAATTTACCTGGCAATAAAAGGTATCTTTGTATCTTGTATAGTCACAATAATGTTTATTTAAATATTATCTGATTCCCTCAGCACTTTTATTATTTACCAATAGAAAAAATGACACCATTACTTTTCTTGTGAATTTTTAAAAATGACAATAGTGCAATTAAATTACTGAATTCATTTATATTTAATTGTACTTTTGGTTTTAATGTGCTATTGGACGACATTTCTTTCCGTGACTGTTAGTTTTCCATGCAACATAAGAAAATCTAAAGCTATATTAAGGAAATATATTACATGGGCAAGACAAAGTCTCATTAGTGTTATTTATGGCATGCTGAAACCTCATTAGGAGAAGGTATGCTGGATTCAAAAATGCATTACTGAGAATGGTTTTTTGGGGGGGTTAGGAGAGAAATTGCTTTTATTGTGTTTCTTTATCACATACAGAGTGGTTAGTGGACATGTTGGTTTCCTAAAGCATAAAATAAATTAAGATAGAAGAAAAAGAGTAATTAATCCAAGTAGTAAGTATAACCTCATTACAGATTGGGAATAGCTTCCACATGGTCACAAGGAGTTTCTGTTTACTGTTCACCTTAGTTTCAACTAATCATTAATTTTTAACTTCTTTCACTGGAGGTAAAAAGTGATATTTTTCAGCACAGTAGTTTGCATCTTAAGCAGTAATAATGTGCTTTTAGTGCACTTCAGACCAGGGATGAGTGAAACTCGAGGTGCAGAGTCACAAATAGCCCAATTTAGGTAGTAGCATTTGCTCTAATGAGAGCTATATATCCAGTCCTGCGTAAATATTGTTTGGTAGGCATACAAGGAAACCATTATTTGCAAGTAAATGAGAACAAAAGGAAAGTCCCTGAATTGTCAATCTCAGGCAGGAAGGTCATTCTGTGTGGGCAGTATCCTTCCCCAGGCTGGCGCCACTGACGTTACGTCCCAGAGACTCGAGCAGCCCCAAAATGAAATCCTTCCATTCCTGCAGCCCTCCATCCCCACTGCTGCCAGCACGGACCAGATGTGAGCATTTAGTTCCCCTCCTTGTCTGCTCCCTCCTGCTGCTGGTCACTGTCACCGCTGCTGCACAGCTGACAAACTTCCTTACATTGGCGCTTCACCGGGCTGCCTCCTGACAGCCGCGGTACCTGCTAGCCACACACATTGTTTTGACTTCTTACGCCAAATCCACTTAATGCTAATGTGTCACACAACTGCTCTGATGGCTGTGGGTATTCAGGCTCCCTGCGCTGAGCCTATTGCTAAAACGTGAGTACCTGCGGGGCTTTTCAATAGTAAAACATCTATTTTTTAACTAATAGTTCTTCTTACAGCTACTCCACGTGTGGCATCCGTGGTAGCATCTGTAACATTTATGAATGTGGTTTGTGATAGAAGTTGGGAATACATGCTAGCTCACCACCAAGGCTGGATCAGCTTAGTGAACCTGAACGTGCTGCACACCTGCTCTCCTTGTGGGGTTTTTCCCCATTATGCCACCTTAGGGTTCCTCAGAGCCCCTTACGTGTCAAGGGGTAACTTTATGATAGAGTCACGTAATTATTGTAAGCGGAGTTATCAGTTGACAGATGATGGACAGCAGGGTTTTTCTGTGGGGAAAATCCTTACTTTCAAAGGGTTTATGAAAACCTAGTAGTTGAACTAGATGCTATCCTTTCGCCCCATCCTTTCTCCACCTAGTCCCTGTAGCCCTGCCTGCTTGTCTTCTTGTAGTTGCAGTGATCGTATCATGTTACTGCAGCTCCTACAAACCACATTTGGAATGATGACCCTATTGAATGGTTCCCTGTAGTAGTAGGAAGTAGTCTCTGCTTAAAAATGATCTATTTATACAGACAAAATAGATTGGGAGAAGCTGGAAAGAAGCATGCAGGCAAAACAAATAAAGTGATGATTTTTAGAAAGTAGATGAAAACTACCTTCATTTTCTGTTAGTTTTCTTCTTTTAAAAGGTGTTTTGGGAGAAGATGAGGGAAGGAGGGTATCTGTCTGTGGGGGGTAAAGAGAGATGAGGAGGTTGGAAGGGACTCAGGAAGAAGTAAAAGAAACTGTGAAGAAAATGGGTTTCGAGGAATGGTTCAGCAGGTTAGTGGTCAGTAGCAGAGGATGTTTGCAATAAGGCCATAGGAAGTGGCTGGTTACATCTTAATACTGTCACTGTGCCAGGGGCCCAGCTACAGCCGACGTGCTCTTCCTGAAGTAGCATCAGAAAGTGCTGACCATCAAAATGAGGCCAGTTTGCTGTCAAAATGCGTGTATGTGTGATCTCAGCTTGCTCTGGGTCCTTACTGTAAGTCTTCTGCCTTTGGAGGAAAAGGTACAAAAAAGAGGACAAAAGGAACAGGGCTAGAAGGTAAGGACAAGCTGAATTCACCCAGGAAAAAACAAACCAAGGCATTTCAAATAAAGAAAGGAATGAGAGGAGTAGATAAAAGTGAAGAACAGAGGAATATCCACTGGCTTTTTTTTTTTCAGGAATGTTTTTCTGCTCAGATTCACATAGATGAAGAAGAGCAAGGAAGATGATGTTGTACTTGTGCCTTAGGGAGATTGAAGCTGTGGGTCTGAGGGTTGCTGGAATGTGTGGAATAAACAGTCTCAGTCTTTCTTCTTCCATCTGTAATGCAGCTATTTTCTGCTGTGTGAAGAGGAAGCTATAAGGTCTTATGCAGTGAAGATGACCAGTACTTATGCTCTCTCCTTATTGCAGTGAAGATGACCGGTACTTACATTCTCTCCTTTGCCAGCCTGCTCGGTGCCCTAGCTTACCATGGAGATTGACCAGTGCTGTCTTTTTTGTGACAAAACAAAATTAAGAAACCTTGCTAAAGACCCTGATATCCCACATTCAATATGTGCTTATGTTCACACCCTTGTTTTGATGGTTTCCCAGCACTCCTGAAGCCATACAGTGTGGTGAGCATGTCCAGAAGATAACCAAATCAGTTAGAAAGAGCTGGCAATATTCCTGTATAACAAATCCAGGTACAGCCCTGAAAACAGTTGCAGCATGAGGTGCTATATTTTAGGCAGGGGATCTGAGCCACCCTGACACATGAGCTGGAAGACAGTTTGTATTAGTGACATCCACTTGCAAGGTGAAAGAGGAGACCCCATGGCTGAAGAAAGGGGCAGGGTAGCAAGCACCCTAGCGTTACCTCTAGCTGTAAATAGGCAGCATGTCTGATTTAGGCAAATTAAGAAATCAGAGCAAACTCACTGAAGTCCACACAGGTCTTGTGGTTTTGACTTCAGAATTTTTATCCTCTGTCATTTGGGATGATATTGGTAACTTCCTTGGCATGGGGAACATTAGTCTGTCCTTCTACTGTTAGTGTAATTTGAAAACATGCCTTTAATAATAGTTCTTAATAGCACTACAATTTAAGGGTAGTGCATGCTAAAACTAGAAGGCTCCAGATGTATTTATGATGAGCCTGGGAAAGCTTTGCGTGGTTAAGATGAATACTTCTGTTATGGCCACTTGTTTTTACATGTATTACTGTGAAAGGGGTAAGCAAAGAAACCATGTAGACCAGTCAGTGCTCTCACTGCTAGCTCAATTTCCCTTTGGGAGGAAAAGGGAAAAGCCAGGATTCTTTTGCATTTGTTTTTGGAGCATTTGCATCCTCAAATAAGTAAAAAAGGAGTAATTTTCAAGTGCGGCCAAATTCCTGGCAGGCCGTGACACTTTCACAATAATCATCACGTTGAGGGCTGGTGTCACATGGAGATTTTCTGGCAGTACTTGCACGGAGGCCTACTTCGGAAAGAAAAGCGGGCAGATTCCATTCCAGTTCCACTCTAAAGAGGGCATGAGAGGAAAATGACAATGAATTTGATGTTGCTTTCTTCGCTTCTCACAAAATGTGGGTGTCTCCTACAGCAGTACACAAAGGCTGCAAGAACTTGCACCTGTCACTGGGAAACCTGCCTCAAGATTTGATGCAATATATTACTTGAAAGATTTACACCATTTTCCCTTTCTCTGTTTTGTACATTGTTAGTGTTACTAATCTTCTATTATCAGGAATAGAGCAGGCTATTTGTTGCTCAAGTGTCCGTGATGATATGTGAGAAATTAATCTGAAGACAGTTGGAAGTTCTCCACCACATCGGCATTGATCGGGTGGAGGAACTGAAGATTATTAGTTTGCAGGAATGCCTGCTTTTTATCATAATGCCTAAATAAAAGCAGCATAATAAATGAGAGAGAGGGATAGAATGTGCAAAAAACAAAGCTCTGCCTTGAATGTGGCACAGCAGTCATTGCTCTTTTATTAATGGGAAATGAAAAATAGCTGTTGGTAACCTTACTGAGTCCTGCAAGTTTGTTTGTTAAACAGGAAGTGGTTGTGTTGTAGCCAGACACCTTTCTTCCTTTCTGTAACTTTTATTTTAAAGAATCATTTTCAAAGAATTCAAGAGCAGTCAAAACTCAGCCAAGGGTTTGGGCAAGAGGGCAGTAAAATAGCTGTGCTGTAACTCCCATGGAGCTCCATGCACTCCAGGGGGGAGGCAGGTGAAAATGGTGAACCTACCCCAGAGAATAAAGCAGGATATGTTGATCTGATCAAAATAAAGCTTGAATACTCAGCCATTGATGCTATATTGATATTTGCTCCCAGGAAAATAAACTTAGGGATCAAAGACCGTTTTTTGGGAAACTCTTAGCCGTTTCCACTGTGGATCCCATGGCAGGTGCCGGGTAGCCAAGGAGGGGTTGTCCTCCTTTGGAAGGGTTGGGTTTCCTTGTTGCCCTTGGAGTGTCAGAGCCTGCACAAGCCAAGACTAGCACTTTGCAGGTCCCAGTGAGCCTCCACTGAGCACCAAGCACACCAACCTGTGCTACTCTTCACCACAGCCAGTAATTATTTCATTGTTAAATGCAGGCAGTGCCCTTGTTAACTCCGCAAGGATGAGCAGTGACTTCATAAGAAGGATTTAGAGAGGGGTTTTGGTAATTAATTGTTTGCTGTAGCATTTTCTGATTCTCTATTTTCAGTAGCTGTATGAGCTAAAATTATATTGTGGGGGAAAAAAAAACAAATTAGTTTTCCTTTGCTCTCTTCTTACTAGCTATGCAGATCCTTGGCACTCAGGTCTTCTATTTTGTGTGGAGTCATAAAAATTAGAAATGAGAGAGACCCAATAGTCCTCCTACTGAAGGATTGTTCTTTTCTTGTAGACATCATTCTTTTTCTAGCTTAGTTTTATATGACTCAGTTGATAAGACCAATAATATGCAACAGGGTATTGTTTCTGATATATAATTTTAAAGGTGAGCATATATATGGTCTTAAGATCAAAACAGGTGTCATTCATTTGTCTTCCAAAGGTCACAGTACCAGCACTCTTCATTTAAATCCCGAAGTGGGTCTGAGTATGATGTATTTAGATGCCTCTAATGCATTTAGAAATATTTTTGTGCTGGTTTTGAAAGGGTCTTGGTTGAGGTGGACATCTCGGGTCCCTCACTACATCTGCTGGTGGTCCCTGAAATCTGTGGCTGTTGCAGGTCAGGGACTGCAACACAGAAGCTCCTTTTAGTACATGTTATTTAGTAATGTAATATCCTATACAAAAGCCAGTTATTCAAGCTGTAAATGGAAGAGCTGAATTGCCCCATAAATTTGAGTCTTATTGATGTGAGTTGCTTCTAATATTTCTATAGGGAAAAACCCACTTATTGATCACTTGGGGCACTGTCTTACTTCTGACATTAATTTAGTTGTAGATTAGGTTGGAATGTATTACTTTCATAAAGATCCTGAGTGAATGGAGTCATGCAGTGAAACCGAAGCACAAATACCAGCAGACTGTATGGCTCATGACACTGTCTGAAACAGCAAACAGCACCAGCAAACTGACACGCTTTCAGTTTGGTTTCCACTGAGAAGGCTTATTGCAATAACAAACAATAGATATGGCTTTAACGAAATAGATCTCTTACTCGAGCTGCTCAGAAATCATCCTCAAAAGTCTTCCTCTAGTTGCTTTGGAATGAGTAAGGAGGCTTCAGCAAAGGATTTGGACTGGTTTAGGTCCAGCACTCGAACAGATGTCACAAGGGATTAACAGAGCAAGTGCGTGAAGCCAACTATAATAATCTTGGTGGGTGTAGTGAGTTGACCCTGGCTGGACACCAGGTGCCCACCAAGCCCCTCTATCACTCCCTCCTCAGCGGGACAGGGGGAGAGAAAATATGAAAATATAACAAAAGGCTTGTAGGTTGAGGTAAGGACAGGGAGAGATCGCTTACCCATTACTGTCATAGGCCAAAACAGACTAGACTTGGAAATTAGCTTAATTTATTACCTATCAAATCAGAGTAGTATAATGAGGAGTAAACCCAAATCTTATAAACACCTTCCCCCCACCCCTCTCTTCTTCCTGGGCTCAACTTCACTCCCAAATTCTCTACTTCCTTCCCCCCAAGCAGTGCAGGGGGATGGGGAATGGGGGTTGTGGTCGCTCCATCACACGTTGTCGCTGCCGCTCCTGCCCCCTCAGGGGGGGGCTCCTCGCACTCTGCCCCTGCTCCGGCGTGGGGTCCCTCCCGTGGGAGACGGTCCTGCACAAACTGCTCCAATGGCGAGTCCTTCCCATGGGCTGCAGTTCTTCCCGCACTGCTCCAGCCTGGGTCCCGTCTGGTGTCTGCAGGGCTGTTGCTCTCACACAGTCTCACTCCTCAGCTACTGTTCCGCAGCAGGTCTTTTCCCTTCTTAAGTCCTTATCCCAGAGGCGCCAGCACCGTCACTGATGGGCTCGGCTTTGGCCGGTGGTGGGTTTGTCTTGGAGCTGGCTGGCATGGGCTCTGTCGGACACAGGGGAAGCTTCTAGCAGCTTCTCACAGAAGCCACCCTTGTAGCCCCCACTGTCAAAACCTTGCCATGCAAACCCAGTACAGTAGGGAATATTAGCATTGCCCAGAAATGGTACCAGTGGTGGGATAAATCTCCTGAGAGAGGTCAGGAAAGGTCGGAATGAGATTCAGGGTATTTTGCTGCATTAGCTGGGAACTGTGGCCACGCTGGGGTGGCAGGAGTGGAGAGTGGAGTGCTGCTACATTTGATCAGACTTTCCTAAGTCTTTATGACAGAAGTGCTTTGCTAGTCCTATGAAAAAAATCTGGGAAGTGTCCTCAATGTAGCAGTGCGCGCACACATCCTCTTTTTTTTATTTCCTGTACTAGTTCTGGTTTACTGAGGAATGAGGCAGCATCTTCAGCTTAATCCATCCTGCCCATGCAAAGGAAGGGCAGATGTTCCGAAGTCCACTGCAGAGTGATGGATGGCACATATTCCCATTCCCCTCTGATGATGGAGGGTTCCTGTCTGCACAATTGTAAAGCATTACTTTCTGGTCTCTGGAGTAGGAGAGTCGATCGCATTAGCTCTGCTGTTCCTGATGGGAGTTTTTTGGGTCCTGCCAGAGCAGGATTGTGGACTTGAAGGCAATTGCACAGGCCTGTGTTCATCTTCTTTTGGCAGTACCTGAGTTTTTGGGATCTGTCTGGTTTGCAGATTGAAAAGATGCAACTGGCAGATAATAAATGGAGATGGCATTTAGGTGAAAAAGATACAAAGAAGTAAGATTCATTTCTGACGTTTGCCTTTCGGTGTGTATGGACTGAAGATTTTAAGTGCAATAAAGCTAGCTGTAACTATTGTAAACCCTGGGAATGCTCAGACTCTGAGTTGACATCTTTTCCTCAATACAGCTGACATCAAGAATGATAGCTGCCTACCTAGGTAAAGCAACAGGGTCCAGCCATGATCATCACCATGGGAATTGCTACATCTTCAGTGCTCTAATGCATCTAGACTGGATGGAGCCTGGTCTCTGAAAGTGACCGGCACCAGATGTTTCCAGCAAAGGGTGGAGAATGGTTAGGTGAGCGTCAGAGTGGTCAGATGTGCCAGTCCTGCATTATGTCTGTCATGAATCTCCAGCTTTGCAGGCTGGCATATACTGTGAAGCACATATCTTTAAGCTTGAATTTCTTACTATTACAGCTGCAGTGACACTTAGAGAAAGTTGATACATTCTTTCCCTCAGGCGCTTCTTTCAGCACTGAGTTCCGCTTTCTAATTACATTTTTCGCAAAAAGCATTTGATTTTGTTGGTTTGAATCTACCACCTTTGGCTTTTGTTGTATGCCCTTACTTGTTGTTTTGAGAGTCAGAAAGAATGGACCCGCTGCCTTTTTACCATTTCCTGCTTTGGAAAAATGGTATCATGTCCTGTGCTAATAATTTTTCTTCCTTAAATTAAAAGGAAAAAACCAAAACCAACCCATTTTTTTTATGTCACTTTTCATTGGAGGGATTTTCCATGTTCTATTTTCATTGCCCTTCTTTGACCTACTTTTGCAAAGGGGAGTGAGTACTGTATACAGTCTTCAACAGGAGGCTGGAAGACATATATAAGTGTATTTCCGTTATACGTGTTCTCAGATTTCTTCTGCCTGCATCCTAGAATGTATGGACATCTTTCATTGTTAAAAGAAAAACATCATGCATATGAGGCAGGCAGTAATTGGCGAGTGGCTGTGTGTGACACAAGTGTCTATAATAGAACAGGGGCCTGTTAAAAGCAGAAATACGTACCTTGGTGAAGTGGCATTAAAGGCAGATCCACAGCTGTTACAGAGCTTTGTGAACCCAAGTCTTCTGTTTTCTGTTTTACCATCATGACTGTACAGTGGTGTTCCCGTGGGGTGCCTGGCCTAGCATGCTACAGAACGTGGGATCCAGAACCACAAAGGCAAAATATCTATAAACTCTTTTAACTGTTCAGGCCACTATCCCATGCTGGTTCCTAACAAGGTGGCGGAAGGACCTCTGGAATATACAGAATGCATCCTCACTTGGTTGTAAGGGATTTAGTGTACTTTTAACCATTCCTGGTTTTAGTATTGGTATCGTATATGTAGGGATCCAGATCAGAGTCAGAGATGGTGTGAACATGTTAGGGAAAGATGGCCACTGTCTTTTTGACTCAAGCCCAGAAAATGAAGGCAATTCAGGATGAAGAGGAACATGATTGAGTTAATAGTTCATTCTCAACTTGTGCCAAAGCAATTCAGTTGTTCTCTTCCTGCTCCACCTTTCTGTCCCCCTCTTCCCCGGTGGTGCTGTTTAGGGACAGAGCTTCCAGCATCAACCCTGAAGTACCTTCCTTCAGGGTTTCAAGTAAAAGGTTGGATATTGCTTTAACATAGGTGGGTTTGTAGTTTAATTTATTTTGGTTGGTAAGGAATATTCATCACTCATTTAATTCAGAAGGTATCTATTGATTCTTTTCTCCTCATTTGGTATTTTCTGACATTTTATAGCACTTGCTATTGATTTATACAAAATCCGTAGTCCGAACGTCCCAAGGAGTGCTTTATTCACTTGTCATTTGCTGTTTTTCTTAACTAATAAATTTAACAGCTGTGTACATCCAGTCTGTTAAGATCTCGTGGCTCTACTTTCAGAGAGATGACAGTCTGGCACTAATAAATGAGTAATTCTTTCAGGCAGGAGCTTAAAAGTTGCAAGACAGGCAAGACGGAGAAACAAGCTCCTCCTTGACTGGTTAGCAAGACAAAGCAAGCTCCTCTACTCAAAGGACACTTAGGTTAAGGTAGGGAAGATACAGCTCTGCTTCAGCCTGTGGAATGTCGCACATTGTGTTGCTCTGATGGTAACTTTATTTATGGCTTGTCAACAGGTAATCGATTTAAATGGCACATGCAGCAATACATATGAGAGCAGGTATGTCTAAACTGCACGGATCTGCCATGCCGTCAGCTTGCCAGGTGCTACAGTTAGTTGTGCAGGGACTCCACCAGGAGGGTGATGCCTTCATGGTGTGTGTCAGCCTAAGGTGAGTACCTGGGCTAAGTCATATGACCTGTCTTCTGCAGGTGCCTTCCTTCTCTCTCCTTTACTAAAGGGACATGACTCAAGTATGGGCAGGTGACACTTATTTTCCACGAAGGAGGTGAGATGAGTGTCATCACCAGAAACTGCCCTTGCCTCACTGTGTTTGGGACATATCCTGAGTACAGCAAGTTTTACATCAGTTCCCTGTGGACAGCTCCTTCCCACCTCTGCCTTGTGGATACAGGCTCCTAAAGGGGAGCCTGGTTCAGGAATAAGAAGCATCGTGTGAATAGTTTTCACATAGACTGTGTAGGAAATTATCTAACTATGGCTTGGATTTGGTTCAGGGACAATGTAAATTTTACCCTCAATAACACTATAATTAAAAGTTAAAAGGTACTTCAGATTTTTCCCTTTCATGTATTATGATGCAGTGCTCCTTGATCTGGGTTGTACTTGAAGACATTTATAAGCTCTTCCTCTTAAGTCTTTGAGAAAGTGCTAGAGGGACCTTTTTTGGTATAAATTTCATGCCTTCATGAGTTAAGGTGCCAGCCACGAGTCTGGCACTGAAAACACGCTATGTGCTAAAGACTTGCAATCCAGGAGGCAGAAATGCATAAAGATGTTCTGCATGGAGAGATCCCAGAGATCTCATAGTGAGTTTGCTAGTTCACACCATCATCCTCTGATGAGAAAACTCAGAAACAAAGGTTATTGAGAGGCTCTGATGGGTACACACGGGCATAAAACAAAACTGTAGCAGGAATTTGATGTGTAACAGATACTAGACTTCAGTGGTTAATTCCTGTGGAACTGGGAATAGAGATTACAGTACAATGCTTCATTAGGGAGAAGGAAGTGAAGGGTGGACATATACATCTAGGACTGTTAGGAGAACACAAAGCTTTGAAAAAAATATGTTGAAACGTGACAGGCCCATGCTGTGGTGTGTCTGAGCTGCCCTCACCATAGCTTTTGATGGAGGTGGGGAAAGTAAAGTAGCTTTTATTTATTCTTGCATCCCTCCAACCACCATATCAGTTAGTCTGCTGGTATCCAGCATGATGCTGTGTCTCCTCAGGGTGGAGTTCAGTGCTCCCCTGAAGACCCTTCCTAGCTCTGAGGTCACCGGCAGGCTCCCAAACCCTTGCCTGCCTCGTCATTCCTGATCATGCCACTGGAGAGCAGATGGCAGATGAGAAGCTCCAGGCAGCCTTGCCAAGGTGGAGATGTATCCTGACCATATCCAATGTAGGTAACGCTACTGTGCTGGGGTGGATGGGCATGTGAGGGTTGCGTGAGTGTGAGAAGCCAGTCCTTACCGAGAAGGAGCACCCATTTCACAGTTCAAGTGTTTCGAAAAATCGGGATGTGCTTGGGTAGCAGTTCAGTATTCAAAAAACCCCTGTGTTTTTCTCACTTTGTTTCTTCACATTGCTGGCAGCTGTATGTTAGTATCATAATAATAAATTGTGGGTATATTAGAGAAAAAAATTAGCCTATTGTTACAGTTGAATCTGATCCTCAGGGTGGAATTCTGAAGCATCCTTGTTACCTTGTGCTGATAAATCTGTTCTCACACTAGCACTTTTCTCACTATTGGAGATGGAATCGCAGTGAAAGCCTTTTAGACTCATAGCTGCAGTATCCAGAGATGTTCTGTTTAGAGCAATGTAAAATCAAGTATGTTGTATGAACTTCAAGCAGGGTACATTTGAGCTGAGTACTGGATTACAGGGAATGATGTATGGAGCTTCTTTAACTGTGTGGAGTTAGATTTAATTCTTAGCAAATAAGTGACAGATTCATACGTAGGGGAAAATTGAAGTTCTCATCTATATATTGTTTTTATTATGTTTTCTTTGCTTCAGGCTCTAGCATATCAAAGACACTGTGGGTGAAAAAAAGTAGTTTGATTTCCATCAATAAATGTCTTCATATTCTTGCAGCTCATACACAATTTGGGCTGTTTCATGGTGGCGAAAAAGACAAGGGAAAGTCGCAAAATAATTCATTGCAATCCAGAGCAGCTTAGATTGGAAGCATTGCTAATATTTACAATTATCACCAAGCCCTTTCTGTGTGCTATCCATCTTAGATTTAGAATTATGCTCCTGGCCCAGTACGAATATGTCAGTATGTTGGTTTGCATCTGTCTTTGCCATATGCAGAGTAAGACAAGAATTCCTCCTGCTTTGTTTTTAAATTTTTTTATTGTACCCCTCCAAATTCAGACCAGCTGTTGCCTAGATGCTGCCTTTTGCAAATGACAGCGCTCTTAAAAAGCAAGCTTATCTCATCTCAAGGATTTGTCATCGGCATTGTTATATTTTGTTATCATCTGGGAGGTAGGATTCAGTATTGGCAGTACCACTGGCCCTTTGTCACCCTGCTAATGTGGTTCAGGCACTCCTTTGCTGCCAGCCAGTGGATGGGTAGCATTAGTGATGGGGTGCATTCCACCCAGCCAAGTCAGTGGCTTTGGATTACCTTTGCCTGCTGCTTCTGTTTGTTTCAGTAAAAAAAAAAAAAAAAAAAAAAAAAAAAAAAGGTCACCTGGAAAGTGGAATTCAAGTAAGTAATTTCTGAACACAAAGTCCCTTTGCATCTCTTTTAGTTGCCAGCCTCATGTGCCCCTCTATTTTCGTGCAAGCATCTGGCTCCTTCTGGCATTTGTACTGCTTTACCTTGTGCTCCCTGAGTCTAAAAATAAAATATCCATACATGTAAGAGGAGCCAGTGTTCATGCACATTCCTAGTATGTAACGCAAGTCCTAAAGTCACACTGAAAACAGCAGAGACCTGCACAGCCCAAGCTCCTCTGATTATTTAACTAAAAGGAGAAAGGGGAGGAAAAAAACCCCACGGAGGAGAAATCCGGAGCTGCAGGAGGGAGGCTTATGATGTAGCCACGATGTGGAGTGGCTTACACTGAGTACCACTTTGGCACATGTAGTTTTATGGTGAGGACGTTGTCAAGCTGTGGAAGGCCCAAAATTTGTGACAGTAGGTGTTTGTGAAACCTGAGGAAAATGGAAATGTTTTCCATCAGTCTAGAAGAAGGGTGCAGTGGAAGGGACTTTTGTTTGTATTTCAGCAGCCCTGTGCAGAGATCTGACTAAGCCCAGGGAGGATGGCTGGGGGTCTGCAAATGAAAATCACCAGGAGAAAGAATGAACCTAAAAATTAATCTGTTTTTTTTTTTTTTTGTCTGCTTAGTAAATAAACAGTATGAATGGCAAATAGTGAACACTTTAAAAAAATATCTTATACTAATAGTCATAAACTTTATGAATTTTAAAGATATCACAGTATAATATTTTTACAGGAAGGAGTTGTTTCAGCTAAAAGAATGCTTAAAAATGAATCTTCTGCGTTTGTACTGAAGCAGTACTTCCACACGAGTTTGTTCCTTATCGCTGCCTGAAACCGTGAAACCACCACTAAATGCAATGAGTTCAGCATTCTCAGCTAATCTGTGATAAATGTTATAATGAAGTAGCAGGATAGACTTTGTCTGGTTTTTATTTTTTTTTAATTTGGTAAAAAAAGCCAGATGATATTTTAAAAGTTGATGGGGAGACTAAACTGTCTCTCAGCGGGATGAAGGATGGTGGTGTTCAGTTAAGGAGTGATAAAGAACATCATAAAGAAAGCCTGGCCATGCTCAGGGTATGTGGCAGGCATCTCTAGGTGCGATGCACAGAGAACAAGCTCAAGCAATTTTTTGTTCTGAATGTCTTACATCAGGACTAATTTTTTCTGGTTTGGGGTTGAAATACTTGTGTCCTGCTGAACCCATTTCTGCATTGCTGAACCTGAGCTCTGAAAGAGCTCAGCAGCGAGTATGGTAATGAACCCATTTCTATCAAAATGGCCTTTATTATTATTCATGTTTATTGGCTGCAGAGTGGTTCAGGAAGCACTTTTCAAACAGATACACTGAAATATTTTCTTTTAAACAGACCCAGCAGCTATTTGTATTTCCTTTGCTTGAATCCACACCCCTGACGCATTCTTAATTATAATGACACTAAATGAGACAATTATTGTCATATGTGAAAAAAACGCTTCTGGAAAAGGTGTATGAGAATACTTTGGATAGTATTAGCAGTTCTGCTATACTTTACATCTAATTAGGGCTGTTCCACAGTGTCACCAACCCTCTGTCGTTACCCTGCGAACTCCCTGGCTGCAACGATGCATTTGCTGGACCAGTGGGAACGCGTCAGACCGCAGTCACACTTCCCCAAATCTTTTCACGTGTGGATCCTTCGTGTTGACCCTTTCCTTCCCCTCCCTTCCCCTCTCCCCCCTCGCCTCCTCCCCCCCCCCCCCTCCCCCCGTGGTGTGACATTTTCTTCATGACAGTCTGTCTCTGAACTGCACTTGCTGCTGCCTCGGTAAAGGCTTACAAAGAGAGTGTAACAGCCAGTGGCCAATCGAGTTTGTGCAAGCTCCATCAGCTATGGATGAAACATCCACGAGAGAGAATAAGGACTTAGAAGAAAACTGGATAAAAGGGCTGCGACGGGAGGCTAGCTGGCAGGTTAGTGATACAAAGACATATGCTTGCAAGCGGATTAAATCTCAGCGCTAAAAATCTCTGAACTTTTTAACCTAAGCATGGGTGAAACATATTTGTTTATTTGTAGCAATGCCTGAAAGCATATTCCTATGAGAGCAGTTATCATTATCTTATTTTCTTGGAAAGAATAGTTGGGAGATTCCAAAGCCATCTATTCCAAATTGTAGGACAAGTAAATAGTTTTATTATAAATCTGCAGACATTACTAAATGCACACTTGCTTAATTAAGGTCCTTGCAATAACAAGTTGCAGGTGCATGCTGTAATATCAAAGGAAAAGGCTCGTGTCTGTATGTATGCAAGTTTATTTCATTAGAAAATATAATACACCACCTGTCACCCTGTTACTTAATTGTGTCATAGTAACTATAACAAGGGATTTCTTTTAGCTTCTTTTAATGAGGCAACATCTTTAAATGCACAATGCTTGTTTTATTATGCTGGACTCACAATAGATGTGTATGCAATTCAATCCAAAGGCAGGCAGCTTTCATTAAAGTGTGCAGAGCAATAATGTTTACATTATGCAGTACCTTTCTGGAGTTTGCAGAATTAGATACCATTTCAGACCTGCTAAGCCCCACTGAGTGGTTGTGATTGCTCTTTACATTACATCCTAAGCATCGTCTATGCACTTTTTTCTGCTCTATTGCATTTTAATTAATCATTCAACAATATTCAAGAGATGTGTCACCAAATTATTTCTTTTTTCCACCTTCGCTGCTTCTTGCAAGAGATTTTTTTAAGATGATGATGATTATTATTTTTTTTATTTTTATTTTTTTTTGTGATGGCATTATACAAAATTTAGTAAAGTGGTGATTTGATTTGTTCCTATGAGGTAAAGCTGTGCAAGAGTCCCAGCTTGGTAAGTGTTACTGCAGCAGTCTAAACGCTAGAAGGCATGCTCCCTTCCCCCAGAAGAATAGCTGGTTTAGTTTGGTCCCCTCCCCATAACTTTGCTCTAGAGAAGGAAATACAAATCTCTTTTCAGAGGAGAGTGATACTCCATGTAATACTGCTTGTGGCTTGTATCATGGTGCCTTTCTGATTTTCTGCCCATATCACTGACAAAATGAAGTATAAAATCGGGATGTCGTGAATATAGAAGCCAAATGATCCCTCCTCTCTTATGTCGCTGTGGAAGCAGGTGTGTGGAGGTGATGGAGAGGAGCTGGTCACTGTGCAGACACAGCGTGGGAGACCACCACTGCCCTGAAGAACTGGGCTCCACAAGTGGGTGAAGGAGTGGAAGACCTGGAGGAGATGAGGGAAAGACAGGAGGAGAGCTGGGGCTGTGGAGGCATCTGCAGCTAGTCTGTACACCAATTAAGTGACCTGGAAATCTGTTCTTCTGCTTCTGTGGTTTGTGCTGTTTCTGCCAGGTCAGATGAGTGAAGAGTAAGTTGGGAAAACACGGAAGCAATTTTCCTGTAGTACCTGGCTGGAAACCAAGCATGCCATGGCCAGAATTAATTTCGAGTCAGCAACTTCTGCCTCCTTTTTGGGTGAGGGAGTGTTGCACCCATACCGGATAGCAGTGGCAGTGTGGTGAGAGAAGAAGTCACATGTGCTGTAGGTGCCATACCTACAACCCCAATATGGATAAAGGTGGGACTTTTTATCTCTGAGGAGACAGTGTCCCCTGGTTAACCCTGCATGGGTCTGCTACTACCCTTCTCCTTCCCAGGCAGAAGTGCTAGCTCAATTGGCTTCCTTGGCTAGAGCACAGGGATGGTGACTGTAGATGTTTTGCTCTGGGTCTGCAACCCTGTTAGATCTGAGTGAGATTTTCAGAGAAGCTGTTGGGAAAGGGTCATCCAGTTCTCACTCTGTAACTCATCATATTTCTTTGCACTGCAAGGTCTTTAGAAGTCCCAGGGTAGGGCAGAGCGTCAGTCTTGAAAGGAGCTGATTTAGCGTGAGCTCTGCAGAGCTAGAGCTCCTCTTCAGTCCTGTCTGCTGGGGAGCTCCAAGGTGATGGTGTACATCCTTTCTCCTTAAATGGGCCAAGTTTTTTTAGCACTAGGCCCTTATATCCATATTTAGCCTCCTAAATAAGTGTCCTGATTTTCCGAAGTGCTGAGTATCCTGGGAAGCCAACAGACATTTCACTTTTCTTTGGCTTTAACATGTGAGACCTGTGCCTCAGGCTGCATGGTGGTGGTGGGTACCTGTCGTGTGGTCCTGGGGTGGGAGGCAGGCTGTGGTGCTTTCTTGCAGCTGGAGGTTGTGACAGCTGAGAACTGCCTTTGAGAACTAACTAACGCACCTTGGAGCTGCTGTGTGGTCAGCACCTCTCCCCCACGTCAGCTCTATGGGGTCGGTGGGCTGTGGGACCTGCTGACCCGTGGTGGCACACACAGGGAGCCATGGAGCAGGAGAGTGGTCCCAGTGCCGTACAGCAAATGCAATGGAGTGGCCAGCTGTGCAAGTCTCCCTCTCGTAGTGAGGGACGTGGCAATTCTGACTTCGCACTTCAAAAAATCAGGCCGCTTATTTAGCAGGCTAAATATAGGTTAAGCAGCCAAGCTTGAGCATCCTGCTTTAAAAATTCTGGCGATAGTCATCATCTATCCTACCTTTCAGCCAGCGCACTTGTCATGCTGTGAGAGGTCTGTGCAGTAGCCCCATGCACATGAATAAACATCAGGTTGCAAGTAAAAGAAGAAAGAAGCTTACAGTATTTCCTTTAAGGGGATATACAGTTTGGAAAATGGATTGCATTTTTTCTCCAAAAGGAGTTGGTTTTCTATTAAGTAAAAAAAAAAAAAAAAAAGGCAGTGCTAAAATAATTATAATTCTGTTTTTATCACTTAGCTTTAACTTTTTATCTTCTATTCTTCTCATCATCTCAGACTTTGCTGTAGTGGTCTACATCTATTTTTGATTTTTCGTGAAGAGCGGTGGGCTTCCTTGCTCCTCTTAGCAGACCTTCAGAACAGGTTTTCAAAACCTCCTATAATCCCTTTTCCTGATGTTTCCTTGGGAACAGCTTCTGACATCCGACAGATCTATAGCTGTCACAAAGCTGGCACAGTTTTACCACAGGCCAGGCACACATTTGGGTGACCGCAACTGTGCTGATAGGTTAGGAAATCTATAAGGGTGTGGGTGTCAATATTTAAAGAAAAAAGTCCTGCATATTTATAGATACAAATGGATTTTCCTTCGCATATACACATCCAGGGAAAGTTGTGCTCTCAGAGACACCAGAGTAACTCCAGTTGATTTAAAAGGGAATTTTTCTTCTGCAAATGAGTGTAAATAGTAATTCAAAATGTCCTGAGAAAGGAGCAGTGCACCAATCCTAGCAACTTGTAGGAGCCGTGAATCCCTCTGCTGACATACTGAGATCTTGAAAGCCACAATTTTCTTCCTAATTGATGGCTCAATCAGAATACGGCCTCTGCCTCACGCTTACTTTAAGCTTTGTCCTTGATGTGCTGAGTTACTGTATAGCCCAAAATACACTGCCTGTATTGCAGGGGCAGGGGGGAAGGGGGAGGCGGTGGTGGTGGGTATACAGCAAGAAATGTTTTAAGTCATTCCAGAATCATCTGGGATCTTTCATCAAGACAGGCATGCGGTTGATGAAAAATAGGCATTTTGTCAGAGCCTTCAGCAGTTTGATGATCGTTTCCTACAGAATAATAAAAGCAGACATGTCTTGCCATTTCCATTTATTTTTCAATTCTCATATACATTTGTGGGGAGTGGGAGTAATTTGGCTGAAATGAGAGCTTATCAGGCTTCAATTAAGCTGGGAACACAGCAACACATGGTGTAAAGTGCAAGACATACAACAACCTATCTACTCCTTTACAGCATGGTTCCATTGAGTTAATATTAATTGGAAAAGAATATATATATATGGATTCTACATGCAGGCATGTATCCATCCATCTGTGTGGGCATGTGCATGCAGTGTGTTCACATCTTCAAGGTATGGTAGTGCTGAAAATAAAATGTTTTGGAAAGGGTGGTTTATAAAACCCTGCCTGATGTACTCTGTGAGATTTCAGTGTTACTTCTTCTTCTATCTAGAGTAGCCATTCTTAAACCTTGTAAAATTTCCAATTCCTACCTCAATAATTTAATAAAATAGCCCTTGTAAATCTACTAAAACAATGCAACATCTTAAGCTTTTTTAAGTCAAAATTTTCAGATTTTGTTTCTTCCTCCTTTCATGAGGGCATGAATGCTATTCTGTGATTGTGGAATTGAAACTGAAAAACCCTGCAGATTTATGTTTTAATAAGTATTTGTTTTGACTGATCACAGTGACAATGGCACTGTCCTTCTGTATTGGTGGTAGCCAAAACAGGACTATTAAAGACCTGGTGATCCAGGAATGGAATGTAATCTAATACTTACTCTATTATTCCACAAGTCTTCCCTGTGTTCCTCCATGATACTGGATGTGAAACTATTGGAAACTTTGACTTGTAGTATATCCAATAGCACCATTGTACTGCATTTACTGTGAACACTGAATTCCTTCAAATAGCAAAGTTGATGAAGTTTTATTCTCTTCTCTTTCTTTTTTCTTTTCTTGTTTTGTGTAAGGGAGGAACAGACACAATTCAGTTATCTTAGACTGATAACTTCTGGAAACGTTTTTTACTGTTCCCCCGAGTGTAGTACTTTCAAGACAATCATAAAAAGATCTAACACTGGATTAATTTTTAACTTTACAAACATATTTTGTTGCCAATTTCAATATTTAAGGTACAGTATGAGGTCCATGGCTGCAGGCTTCGTGGCCCTGCAGCAGGTTCCCCAGGTGTGGGCAGGCTGGCTGGACCACCATCCCCTGCGTCACTGTTACAAAGGAAATCCTGGAGGCTTCAGAAAATAATTGGTAACTGAGCAGAGGCATATCAAATGAGAAATTCTTTACCAGTTCTGCCTACAGTTGCTGTTTTGACTGTTGATTTCGTAGAGTGAATAAATATACATGGTGCTTGAAAGCGTGATACTAACACAGGAAACTGTTATCTAGGAGTATTTGGGAGGAGATGCAGCTTATTCGTAGAGTGCAGGCTGTTAATGAATGGCAATGCAATTATATCTTGAGGTTCTTAGACTCCAGCGCTGGTGTTCAGCCATCTGTGGTGGTGTACGGACACTCTCTGACCTCTGTTCAGCTCTTCGCAGTGGAGCGCTGTTGGCACTGGCGCTCAGGAGGGATGTGCCGGTCAGAGTGCGGGCAGTGATTAGTCCGTCCTCGGGTTGGAGGGTTAGGCCCTGTACTGTGAGCACAAAACGCTGTGCCTTATTTTCATCATGCCTGAGGAAGCGTTCTCTCCTTCATGCTCCTCATCAAGTGCAGCAGAGGGGAATATTCCCTCACAAGGCAGAACAGTGTCAGTCCTTTTGATAGCTGGGATCAGGCCTGTAGCAGTAAGAAAAGAGACATAGATGCACCAGGATAGTACGAAGTGTCTTTTTGATAACAAAATACCTAATTAGTGTAAAGAGAAATAGGACCGATGTGTGATATTGTATGGACTGTAGTTTTAGAAATCAAACGTCTTCAGACTAAACCAAGGGAGAGGTTCTACCAACCTCAGTTATTTAATACCCTGTGAAATGTACTGTGCATGCTGTGCCTAGCTTGCTGCTGCTCAGTACTTTAAGCCTGTTCATAACCGTTCACAGCACTTAAGATCTAAAGATACACTCATCCTTTGATAGGACAAGGTCAATTATTCTCAATTTATTGCCAGTACCAAAGTGTTTATGCGGTTTTATTTATAAGCTGGGTTTATGTTTTTCTAACATTAAAGACGTTTGATAGTAAAAAAGGGCATTTCATTTGAAGATTACTGGTTCTGTGACATATTTGTATTAAAAAATGTGCATGTGTGTATTCATATAAATGATATAAACTCTATCTTTTGGGTTCCTCAGGAGACTTCTTAGCTTCTTTTTAACCTGCTAAATTAATGTTGTGCTACCCTGAGTTAAGCGTATGGAGTGTACTGATGTGTGGACATCTGGATCTGAAAATAACATTATTTAGCTAGCCATCTTTTTTCATTGGGTAATAGGATCTGGTCTTATGATTGTTCAAACTTTGTGTTCCTCCACTACACTAGTCGAATGAGCACCCAAAGCCATCTTTAATGCTTTCATCCTTTAATACCAATACTGTTCTAGCACTGTCTATGGATGGGTGGCTGTGTTTCTGTAAAGCCTGGGGAGGCAGGAGGAAGTCCATCCCTGTGTAATGAACCACTTAAGTCTGTGCCTAAGAGAGCCTGTGTTAACTGTCTGGCCTGATAAAAACAGAGTAGACTTAGAATTAGAATAGAATAGAATACAATACAGTATTTCAGTTGGGAGGGACCTACAACGATCATCTGGTCCAACTGGCTGGCCAGTTCAGAGCTGACCAGATGTTAAAGCATGTTGTCAAGGGCATCGTCCAAATGCCTCTGAAACACTGACAGGCTTGGGGCATTGCCCACCTCTTTGGGGAGCCTGTTCCAGTGTCTGACCACCTTCTCAGTAAAGAAATCCTTCCTAATGTCCAGCCTAAACCTCCCCTTGTGCAGCTTTGAACCACTCCCATGTGTCCTCTCCCTGGACCCCAGGGAGCAGAGCTCAGCACCTCCCTCTCCGCTTCCCCTCCTCAGCAAGCTGCAGAGAGCAATGAGCTACTGATTTGCTGATGGAAACCTGTGGGCTCCCTGGCTCATGGTCCGCTGGAGATTTCATTCGGTACCTACTCAGCTCTTCTAAAACTTTATATTTTTGGCAAAGGGCTTATTTGACAACTGACAGAAATAAGCAAATTACATTTTTGACTGTGCTGTGTGAGTAACTTCTCCTCATCTATTTATTATTCTCTCAAAATCTTTAAGGGGACATCTGGATAAAGAGGGTATTTCTCAGACGTAAATGTTTTACATTTAAAACGTATTTACTAGTTCATATGAAAGCACTGGTTGCCATCATGTACCCACCTCTCTCGTGTTATCACGATTCAAATGTTCCCCGAAGGTGTCACACCATGACTGGTCTGCTTAGAGTCACACTCAGGGCAATTATATTTCAGCTCTGGAGGCAGGTAGTTGGCACATTAAAAGAAATGTTCACCTCCCTCTGCCCAGGTTATCCCAGGCAGAGTTTAGCCTGTTTACATCTCTTTGCTGATTTAGTCCCTTGTTTGTATAGAAAATTGCTGTCAGGCATGCTTGAAAGAGGTGGACAAATTATTTTCAAACGAAAACACGTATTTTTAGTTGTATGACTGATCTTTAAAATATGTTCCAACATATTTTGGGTGGGGATGTGTGGCCAACATGTAGCTCAGAGTTCATGAAACTTCTGGAATTCATGCATGTTCTTACAAAAAGTGCTGCTGGGTTGTTGTTTTTTTTAAATACTTCTGACTGATGAATCATATGTCTCTCTCGATCCTATGTCCCACGACTGTATGGCACGGAATTCAGCACTCACCTTGCTGTGGGTATTGGCTTATCCTTTCTGTTATGCTGGGGGATTGTCACAAGCCCTGAATCTCACCCTGAGCTGGGAAGGAGAGCAGCTGGTCAGCAAAGTACCATTGGCATCTGCTCCTCCTTCCAGCAGATCCCAGTGTGCCACCATCAGCTGCACCCCCCAGCCCTCATCCACCCCCGGGGCTGGAGCTCCGGGGTGTAAAGTGCCACCTGGCATGGCTCAGCCACCACCAAAGTGACAAGTAGCTGGGGACCCCTCCAGATGCCTCCACTTCATTCTTCCTTCTCCCCACCCACCTTTTGTCAGATACTAGAAAATGGTAAACTTAGCTTTTCTGATTCTGAGAAGAATCCTCTTTTCTAATACTACTGGAATTAGGAATGGTCACTGGTTGACACTGGAAATGACATGACTAAACTAAGATGTCCTGCTCAGCCCTTGGTCTTCAGTAGGAATGCTGCACAGCGGTTTTATGCAAGCTGTTGTAGATTTCCTTGATCACTTTAATTAGAGGACAGAAGGCCTTCAACATTTTAAATAACCAACAGGAGGATCTGTTCTCAACCCCTTCCCTCTAGCTGAACCTGTGATGTGTCAACCCCATCTCCAGGACACAGACAGTGATGTACTTTTGAACTTTTACCATATTATCCGCTCTGCTTTGCCCTAAGCTGGTTTTCTGCAAAATGAGATGGATTTTGCTTCTTGGCAGAGTAACTAGATAGAGCTGGAAAATCCAAATGAGCTGATACATCTTTTGTTAGAGCTATTTTATTACTGAGCTATTTTAATATATATATATATATTTAATGCTTATAATGTAGGCACAGTTGTGTATTGTATCTGTTTGGTTTTTATGGTAAAGTCATCAAACAGTACATCTTTTAATATCTTGATTTAGAATTCATGCCAAAATAATGTAGTGAAGGAAGTGATACTTCATATTCCACATTTTGATTTTTTAATAGGAAATTAAAAATATTTGGGAAATGAATTTTTCAACTAATAACGGGAATTATAGAAGCTGATAAATGTGAGATTAATAACTAAGAAAGCAGTCATTTCAGATGGATAATTTAGATTTTTATCATTTATTAATCATAAAAAGTAAACCTGCTGTATAACTAATTTTAGTTTTATCAAGAAGATGAATTGTTCCAGCTAATGAATGTATAGATATTCTATGCCAAAGGCATTCGTAGGAATCTGTTAATCATTTAACTGTGTCATGGCATATGCTTTGTCTTCATAAACCAATTAAAACATATAACTTCCTTCACTGAAATGCACATTGGTCTTCAGTGCCTACAGCAAATTAGAGCAGCATTTGTCTTAAAATACACTTCAGTATTGCAGATACAAAAATTTAATGGGGATAGTGTCTCCAGGTAGGGAACATTGCTAGGCTGCCTGTACCACTGCCTTGTGGAGGTGGTGCCGTTCGCAGCATTTCAGGGAGCTGATCCTAGAAATACTAGTCACGTATGCTACGCGAATGGTCTCATCCTCATCAGCCGGGAGTACCTTCCTGCTGAGGCTGAAGCATGGGCATAAACACGTGAAAATGTGGCTTAAGTCCAGAACTGTCTTGATGGAGAAAGCCCTTGGCAGTGGCGAACATCAGTGGTTATTTAGAGCAGGTCAAGGTGATCACCCTAGGTCTGGGGATGGTTGTGGTGGATGTCAGGAGAGATATGGCTCGTATTTTGGGGGGATGAACGGTAGCAATGGGAAGAAAGGTGCTTTGTTGGAAGGCACACTCCTGAGCAGTGCTAAAGCAGGGTTGGAAAGGGCACGCTGCAGGTCTGTTTTTCCTAAAAATACAGGAAACATTTTTCAGCATTCTGGCCTATTTCATGCCCGTCCTTATGACAGATTTGGTTTATTCTTTGCCGTGTTCCAAGAGTCGTTGATTTTCTTCTGATTTCGGACAGCCTGCAAATGCTGTTTTGGAGATCCTTCCTGTTCAATAGCATAGTGGCATCTTGGGCTTCCTAACCCCCGGCACAAGGGCACAAGCATGCCCTGCCACCTGCTGCTGGACACCACCTCATCTCCTCCCTTGCAGCCTGGGCTCCCTCGAAGGGCACGTCACGGCATACAGGATGGGGCAGCAGCCTCTGGGAGAGGTCGTCTGCTGAGAATCATAGAATGGTTTGGGTTGGAAGGGACCTTTAAAGACCATCCAGTCCAATGCCCCACCATGGGCACAGACACCTGTCACTAGACCAGGTTGCTCAAAGCCCCATCTAACCTGGCCTTAGTACTTCCAGGAATGGGGCATCCACAGCTTCTCTGGGCAATCTGTGCCAGTGTCTCATCACCTTCATTGAAAAAATGTTGTCCTTATGTCTAACCCTCTCTAAATTAGTTTTGGTCGTTTTTCCAGTCCTGCTTCTTTCAGCTGTGCGAGCATCCTGCTTTCACAGGGCTGCTGCTGACACTTTTAAGAAGAGGGGATTAAGCCATGACATCCAGCATGATTTCTACACGTTCTAACCTGGATTTTCACTGTGCCACATGTACCCGCCATGCCAATGAAGCTCCCCCATTCCCACCCCTTCATTGTCTGTCTCGTATGTTTAGGACAATCTCTGTTCCATTTAAAATCTTTGAGGCAGGGACTATCTGTTACGTTAGACTTGTGTAAGAAATTACCTCACTGGGACCTAATCTTGGCAAGGGTTTAGAGATGCTCCTGTAACACAAATAACAGCACTGATTGCTGCTGGAGATTTTCCTGAGGACAGCATATGCAGTTGAACCGAAGCTAGAGGTTAGAGGGTAATAATTGCACTCATGGTTATTTTTAGTCCATCCTAGAAGAGACAGAGAATTTTTTTCAAATGGACTTTTATATTTAAGGAAATTACAGCTTTCTGGAAGAACTTCAGAGCTATGACAAAAAATGAGAGGCAAGAGGATGTTTAAATTTGGGGGCTGGTTTTCTGTATTCTGGTCATTCAAAGCTGTTTGTTTCATCTTCGTTCTTCTTCCCTGTGAGGTGAATAAAATAAAAGAGTGAATGTGTTTAGGTTTTATTCACAGCATTATCGTAATGTCAAAGCAAATCCAGGTAGAGACAGACAGAAAACTGACGATGGGTAAATCAGAAGACAGCAGACACTGAAATAACCAGCTGTAGCTAATCCAACTCTAAACCCCATTTTGTTTTGCTGGTTAACAGCCTACATGTTGCTGTACCACCTATACTGTGTTATTTTATTTATATCTTTAATACGTTATCTGTAGGCGACATTATGGGTGAAGCACTGTTGCTACAAGAGAAGGAAAAATTATAGTTATTGCTATAATAAACAGCTTGAGAATATCTTTTTAAGAAGATTGCAGTAATACAAAAGGAAATAGCGTTAGATTGCAACATCAATTATTTAGAACAATGTCGTTATATTCATTTTTTACCCTATTTCTTTTCTTAGAGATAAAGTTCAGTCTTTTCAGCATCAGTTTTCTGGAGCCACAAAATGCCTGCTTGGGTCAAAAGTCCATAGCTTTCTGATGAACCAGGTCTTGAGACTCAGTGGGAGCGTGTCCTTGGACGGGTGAGGCAGAGGTCCTGCAGAGGCGGAGGTGAGGGGGTGCTTGGGCGCTCCCAGCATTGCTCGCGCGCAGCTCGTCCAGCTACAGCTCTGCTATAAGGGAGAGGTGCCGGTGGCCTTAGGTTTTCTGGGACTTTGAGGAAAATAGTAATTTTAGGCCATCTTGCCCTAGTTTTAGCAGGCTTTTGGGAATAAGAAAGGGAAAATGGATCTTTGTAAAGACTTAAAGAATGTTGCTGAGAGGGAGGGGGTGAAATCAGGTCCTTATGGAGCACTGAACCTGGTTTATAAATGGAGTGAGGAAATGTAAGTCATTGTGCACTTCTAAATTTGGGGCTTTTGTATGGATATTACTTACTTAACTGAAGAAAGAAACCTTCCCTGACAAAGAAAATGCAATTGTGCCAGGCAGGTGGGATCACTCAGGTTTCATCAGAAGCGAAGGCAAAGGCAATAAGTAATCAAAAGAATAAAAACATTTTCCTTTTCCTCCCCCCCCCCCCCCCCCCATTTTCTTTTTCCTTTTTTTTCCCCCTTTCTTTTTAATTCTGTCCTCAAATAAGAATTACTTCATAAAATGAAGTAAGGATGTACTACTAAGCATGCGGGTTGAGAACATCACACTTCTTGGTTATATTAATGTGTGGAAACAATGTGAACAACCCACTCAGCAATAGTTTTCTCAGCACAAGTAAAATCTTCAGTGGCACAAACCTCGTAAAAATAAACGATGTTTTATATAAATGCTGAGTGAATACACATAAGCTGTGAATACAGTTGGGATAGCTGCCACTGCTTAAAGGTCAGTAAAGCATAGCATTAAATGGCACATTTTGTGCTCCTAGACACATAACCCATGATAAATTTTATGCAGTACATTTCTGAAATATCTACAGACACATTTTCTTCAATAATTCACAATCCTTTAAAAGCTTTTTTTTTTTCCTTTTGACAATCAATAGCAGGACGTAGCATCTATAAAAGTTGCTGGTACTGGACTTCCACGGTCTGTTTAATTGGAGGACAGATGATGTTAAACTCTCGTAGCAGCTGATCTGTCCCCAAGCCCTTCCTTCCAGCTCGCAACATGCAAGCCCGGTCTGCAGGGTGCGTGCTGGACCTTTAGCCTAGTGCTCGGGCCATTTTGTCTGGGGGAGGTGTTTATTATTTTTTGTCTTCCTTTGCAAGGTGATGGGTTTCTAAAGCAAGCGTGGGAGGACTCAGAATACGTATTAGTATGAGATATTTAGTGGGAAATGTCATCCCTACGACACTAGTTTTTCCTGCTTCTGTTTGCTAGTGTAAAGTCAGCAGAAGTAAATTAGCTGGCAGATTTCAATGGAGACTGTTACCGGCATCCTCTGCCAGATAGCGTGTGGAGTGCCAAATTAGAATTGATTTCTCAATAAAATTGAGTTCAGTCTCCTCAACATAATCTAAGACAGAATGACAAAATCTCTCTCACTCACTTTTTAATTTTATTATTTTTGGTCAGTTTTGTTCTTGGATATTTTTTCTGCCCTAATTGCTTGTTATTATCTTCTTCCTTGAATCTTTTCCCTTGTCCAGGAGAGCAAAACCTCATCTGCTTTTATAAGCAATTCAGGAGTAAAGTAAAAGGGAAAGGATGTCTATGCATCACCTGCCTCGCCCCTCCTCACACTCCTAAGACTCTTCTGGCAGCAGAGCCAGGAGTGCAAGTTCCCTCTCCGTGCTGTGACTCAGAGGCTGAGCGCACAACAAGCTGTTTACAGTCCCATCCTCATTTCTCCTTCCCACTCACAGCACGTTGCTTTGGGAACCACCAACCAACCTAATTAAAACAAATTTTTCCTATTGCGGGAGCAATTCCCCAAATGCTCCGCCTCGCCAGAATCATACTGTGTCTGCTCAGTTCGCTACCTCCATCCAGCTCCCAAAGAGGCTCATCTTACTGTAAAGAAAATCAATGCCTTCTAATGTGGCTTTAATTCTTAAATTCAGTGCATTTATCACACGTACTTCTAGGGAACCTCTTTCACATGGAGGTGAAAAAAAAATGTATTCTTTTTAAAAGACGTGCACAGTAAGTGACTTCTGAAACGTTAGCAAAGCCAGTTACATGACCAGAGAAGAGAGCTATTCGGAGTTAAATAGAGCAGGATTTTAAGTGGGGAAGCGCAGGTGGAAACACAAGATGGCAGCACTGGAAGCACTGCAAAAGGTCTGGAACTGTAACCACTACCTGGAATTTGCTGGCTTGTTTTCTACTGCAGACAGGGCATTGTACCCAGTCGTTATGCCTAGCCCGGCCTTACAGACTTGCAAGTATAGCAGGATTTCAAGGTGTTGTAATGACTGTCCTTTTTCTTCAATGACTGGGACCTATTCCTCACCTGGCGTGAACTCCAGCAGCAGAGGTCAGTGAGGTTGGATGTCTGCGGCTGCTCGTACCAGTCTTCCAGAGCACTGAAATCTTCCATCTCTCAGCTCGTTCTCTGGAAATCAAAATATAACGTGGCTTCTCAAAGCACCTCCGGTGTTATTGGAAACCCCTGTGTTTGACAGTGTTCATCTGGTGGTGTCGCTTGTGTGCCTGTAGTTTCTAGGGTTAAATGGCATATGCTTATGCCAACCCTGTTTTAGCAAAGACAGTTTCTGAGGAGTGCTAAGCAACATGGTAGGTCAGTGGCATTCCTCGAAATACTTCCCTTTTTCAGCTGTTCAGCTTTTTTCCTCTGGCTTCTAGTTCCACCACTTTCTAGCTTTTTCCTTCCATCAGCATACCTGGACCAGCCACCTCTACATTCCCTCTTTTGCCTATTTTTGAAGAGCTTCATGCACATTTTCTTTAGCTGTAACAGTGAGAACATGACTCCAGCCTTTTCTTTTTTTTTTTCCTTTTTTTTAAACAAGACAAAAAACCCACAAAAAAAGTCTTTTTTAAAAAAAGAAAAAAAGCATTTTTGTTTTTTTCTTTTTCCATCTGAGATTGGCAGTACTTGGAGTGTTCAGTGTCCTTTCTGTTCTTTAATTCTGGAAACGAATCCTGGTATGTAGCTCTCTGCCATGCCAGGTTGTCCTTTCTTTCTCCATCTTTCCCTCTTCACTTGCTGTGGCTCCAGGTCTCTCTGTTCCTACCTGTGTTCTGCTTATTTCTCCCTGTGCATAACCAGGACCTAGAGCGTGGTTCCTGCTTTATAGATATTGACTACTAAATCTTTGAAAGACCTGGAAATACACAACACTTGCTGATACGGTTTTACTTATTTGTGAAACTGAGGCTTTTCTGGTAAAAGCCAGCAATGAACTCCATTGGCATCAGGTGGTGCAACGCAGGTATCAAGTCACCAAGTGTCTGCCAAAACCTATGGAGACAGTAAGTGCTCAGGCTATGAGCTTTTAGGTGTTTGAGAGCACTGGCAAACACTGGACCATATGCTTAACTTTAAGCCTGTAAGCAATCCAGTGGAGGTGGGTTGGACTAGTGATACACTTAATCTTCAGCACATTCTTAACTACCCTTAGGTTGGTGGAGCATTGGGGTTGCTTGCACTCCCAACCCAAAAGCTGTGATGGGGTAGGAAGTGGGATAACTGAAATATTGACTAACTAAATGCAAGACTTTTATTGGAGAGGAGGATTGTTGTTTCCAGCTGTTTCCAGCTGCAGAATATGGGAGTGAGAATTTTGTTCAAAGGGGTGGTTGTCTCTTCTGAGTGCATATGCAGACTGGCTGGTGGATCACATGGGTGAGCTGTGCTTTCTAGGGTTGGTGCTGCTCATGAACAAGATGATCATTTCAGGTGAAAGGGCTGAGATGTAAGAGTCCTCATCCACCTCTGGAGGATCCTGTCTGTAGCAGACATTTTTATGCTCCCAAGCTCCTAGCAGTTACCTTTTGTCCAAGATCTCCCTTAACCGCTTTAGTCAAAGGTAGGAAGGACCACGTGTTGGTGTAGTGTATCCATCAGCAGATGGTCCTCTCATCCCAATGGATTTGGTCCTGAGATCTCTCCCAAATACTGGCACAGGTTTGAGACTCGCCCTGCTTTCATTCTTTCCTCTGTGGCTAGAGAGAATAAGTGGATTAACTAACACTTCTGAGAGAAGCCTTCCTGGCAGTCGTGGAGTCTCAAAATGTTGATTCTAAAGGCTGTCTTCACAAGGGAGTTAGTCCTATCTTTTGCCAGCAGGTTGAATTTACCCTCTATGTTTATTTTATCAAAAAAGAAAAAGAACAAAAAAAAATCAGGAGAACAAGGATTTTTAAAGGTGGGGTTTGGTGACTGAGAGCTTATCCCATAGAGAGCGTATAGTGGGATGTACAGGGTACAGCAACAGAGAAAATGAAAAGTGCTAGGTCATCTTGTCCTCTTCTCAGGCATATGCATATCCCCTTGGTAGCGCAGGTTTATTTGCAGGAATGCTTTGTCCCTGAGTCACGCTGGTTGGGGAGAGGCTGTTACATATGCAAAAAGAAAAAGAAAATATACTTGGGTGCTTTGTCTTCTAGAATTTTCACTGTTTCCCCAAACTAGCTATTTTTGGTGAGTAGGTTTGAACGTGTCAAGCAGTATATACACCATGTGCTAAGCATTATTATTATTTAGTGGTTTATTTACTATTAATGTATTTTTTAGTAAGCATTGGGACTTTCAACCCTTCCTTTGGGAAGCTATTGTACATTCTCATAGATTTCACTGTCAGAGTTTTTACTGATAGCTTATATTTTCCTTTCCTTAATTGCTGCCTGTTACTTCTTCTTGTGTCCTCTTGTACCTAATTATAAATGTTACAACATCAATTTAGGAAAAATATCAGGGGAGGTTTCACAAGGGTCAGCGCTGATCACAGTATTGTTTAATACTTTCCTAAACAATATATACAGAGCAATACAATTTGCAGATGATGCCAAATTAAGAGGGATCATAAACACACTGGAAGGCAGAGAGAGCGAGATAACAAAAGGATATTGAGAGTTTAAGGAACTGTGCAAAAATTAACAAGATGAGATTTAATTTAGATAAAATACAAGGTCATACACTATGGGAGAAAAATACCAACTACAAAATGGAAGATGCTGGTTAGAAAACAGCAATAATGGTGATATATTTTACATTTATGTAGCTTCTTTCATCTTAGAGAGTCCCAAAGAGCTTTACAAATTAAATAAATTAATAGAGAAACTACACCATAAGGATTATTTTATTCTCCACAGAGATACCTCCTTTGTTGGTGCAGAATATGACAGCTATTCAACTGAACTCTGCAGTGGTATGCAACAGTTCAGGACAAAATATTACAGGTCCCCTTGAAATGGCAGTAAAAGTTAACGGAAGCCAGCATTTGTGCAGTAGGGCACTGCTTAAAACTGTTCCTCTGATGAAAACTGCCAGAGCATTTTTTTTTTTTTAAGCTGCAGATGATCAAGATCTCTGTTTTACGTCTGTCTTTACCTTTACTGCAGTAATGCAGAGATGAGCCCACTGACTCACAGTGGACACCGACTGTATGAGAGCTCTTTGTGTGCGACAGTTGTGTAAAGGGCCGTGGGTTCTTTTTTACTGGAATAGACAAATATATATGACCTATTCATTAAAAAGTATATTACATTATCTGTAGTTATTTGAGGGCTATTCATTTTTACATGGACAGGGAAGTTTAACTAGAGGGTGTATAAATCAGTAATAGAAAAGGAAGACACACGGTGCCGAACTGATGGTTGTGGAGTCTGACCAAAAGGTAGAGATGAAGAAGGTGGATGACAAAGGAAGGACAAGATGGGACAGGATAAATAATACAGGAAAGTCATCGACGTAGGAAAGGCTTGGGTTAGTTTTCATAACAACTCTGATGTTGCCCATCATGTCCACATTCTTTGGTGAATATATTTTAAATGGCAGCATTTCAGAAGGGCATAGCGGAATCAGGGGAGAATATTGGGTTTTATTTGTTATCTGTCATGCTAACTCTAGGCAATATTATGAGGGTGGACACAGCGTTTGAATTTACTTACTTATAGGTATACATGTGTCTCACGATGGAGGCACATCGCAGGTTGTGTGTAGGGGCATCTAAGATGGCTCCTTAGAAGCCAACACAGTGTTACTTTCCGAAGGTCCTTCTTGATCACAGAGTGGCCAGTAGCATGCTGTACCTGGTGTGATGGAAGGGTCTGCACTCTCAGTACTTGCCAGCCCTAAGTGTTTATGCTAAAGTGATCCCCAGACCGATAGATGCTGAGGAGAATGGGGCTTGAAGGTGGCTGTTGCATGAAGCTCGCTCACCTAGCCCTCCAGGGAACCAAAAGTCTTTGCAGTATCCAGGTCTGTTACCCCTGATGCAAACTGCATAAACTCAGGCCATTCCCCAGGTGTCAAGAGGTTGCATGTGTCTTGCCAAATGGATGTGTCTCTAATTAGGAATGAGTCAGCCATTTCAGGCACCGCCTTGGTGGTGGGTTGAGTCTGGCTGGATGCCAGATGCCCACCAAGCCCCTCTGTTCCTCCCCTGCAGCGAGGTAAGGACAGGGAGAGATCACTCACCAATTACCATCACGGCCAAAACAGACTTAATTTGGGGAAATCAGTTTAATTTATTATCAATCAAATCAGAGTAAGATAATGAGAAATAAACCCAACTCCTAAAACACCTTTCCCCCGACCCCTCCCATCTTCATAGTCTCAACTTCACTCCTGATTTTCTGTGCCTCTTTCCCCCCCAAGCAGTGCAGGGGGATGGGGAATGGGGGTTGTGGTCGCTCCATCACACGTTGTCGCTGCCGCTCCTGCCCCCTCAGGGGGGGGCTCCTCGCACTCTGCCCCTGCTCCGGCGTGGGGTCCCTCCCGTGGGAGACGGTCCTGCACAAACTGCTCCAATGGCGAGTCCTTCCCATGGGCTGCAGTTCTTCCCGCACTGCTCCAGCCTGGGTCCCGTCTGGTGTCTGCAGGGCTGTTGCTCTCACACAGTCTCACTCCTCAGCTACTGTTCCGCAGCAGGTCTTTTCCCTTCTTAAGTCCTTATCCCAGAGGCGCCAGCACCGTCACTGATGGGCTCGGCTTTGGCCGGTGGTGGGTTTGTCTTGGAGCTGGCTGGCATGGGCTCTGTCGGACACAGGGGAAGCTTCTAGCAGCTTCTCACAGAAGCCACCCTTGTAGCCCCCACTGCCAAAACCTTGCTACACAAACCCAGTATAACTTTAAAGCACTATTCACCCTACCAGGAGGGCTTTTTTGTTACCCATGTTCTCTGTGTGTGTGTGTGTGTGTCCTTCAGAATGTCAGTTTGGTGCTTTTACCTGCTGGGCCAAATCGAGGGTGCATCGGCCAGATTTACCTCTCTGCTCTCTTTCTTTCTGCAGTGTTACATGGTAACGTCTGGCTAAAAGCTAGAGGAATTAGAAGGGGCAATTTTCTGAGATTTTGTAGTACCTGTTTGAACTTGGGTGTCTTGAATCTGCTATTATTGATTTTTCTTTTCTGCTTGGCAAATAAAAAATTAGTGTTTTTCATATTCCTCCCCTCTCACCCCTTCAAATATTTTCTGTGCTTGTTTGGCAAGGGGAAGTTCCTACACTCACTTGACTATCTAGAGGTCCAGCTACGTGCTTGGATGTGTAACTGCCTGTCCCATATGACCATGCAAAGTGAATTTAAGTTGACACTTCAGTTTTGGAGTTTTTTACATTTGGATCCCAGCAGTTGCTTAGTATCTTTGGTGAGCATCACCAGCGTGGTCTGATACATAGGGGCCAGCTGCTACCACAGACTTACCTAGAAAGCAGGATTCTCTGGGCCTGATATTTTCCACCACCCTGCCCCTTTGTGTCACTACTCACAGCTGTGCAGAATGCCACCATTGTTCTTCAGCAGCAGTTCCACATCCATTTTGTGTAGGGATGAGTAACTGTACAGGATGCAAGCTGGTGGAAAATTCGCCTTGTGTTCTGTGCTCGCATCTTAACCAAGGCACGAACCAGCACCCTCATGGTCTGTTGACTGTAAATCTCTTACGTTTAGATGAGCTAAGAAGGAGCCTTGCCATGGCTAAGCTAGTGTGAATCACACTAAGCTTACTTCAGCTAAAATAAACTCCCCTTTTCCTTCTGAATGCAGCTGTCCTCCTTCCGTGTGGCTGGGTGTTCGGCTGTGTGCAGTCTGACGGCATCCCCATGCCACCGGGCTCCGCAAGTCTGGGAAAAAATTGTGCTTTGGGGTTACGGCTCCCAGCCACCACAACAATGCTGGCTTCAGGCAAAAAGAGTTCAAAACGGCGTGTTTCAAATCAGTGGTCTTGGGAAGAGGGGGCTAGGTACTAGTCTGTTAGGCTTTTAAAGTGTATTAGCTCGGTATTCAAAATCCTTGCAACTATGCCTGTGCATGGAGTAGTTCAAGGTTTGTTCAGGAGAGAGCAAGCAATTAAAAACTAAAACCTGCTCTTGAAGATCTTTTGAGGGAGCTGTCAAGCCAGCATCTCATTTACTTTTTATTATGTCTGAGCTGTAGTTAAACTGGAAAGGGAAGGAATCAGGCAGTTGAAGGACAGACTTTCTCTCCCCCGGTGCCGGAGAAGTGCCTGCTTCAGTCTGCTGCCATTTTGCTTGAGAGAGCTGGAGCACTTCAGTTATGGTGACATCTATTAGAATTCAATTAGTGGTAGTTCACTGACCCAAATTAACATTCTTTGTTAAACTCAAGTCAGTGTATATGTATGCTATTTCCAGGCCAAACGGACCTGCATAGAAAAGAGGCTCCGAATCTCCGAGCTTGTTGGCAGTGTCTTAGTAACTGGATTCAGAGCACAAGCTTATCTAATGCCAGCACTTTAGGCTGCCTAATAGAATTGCACATGTCTATGGTTTGTAATTAAACTGTGCGGAGCTCTGGCTCGAGGTGAGTGAGGAGAAGGAAGACAGCGGAGGACATACCGGGGGCCTCCCTGCAGCCCCTCGGCTCCCAGCTCCGTCCTGGGGCAGAGGCTGGGATGTGTCGGAGGTGGTGGATCTCTGCTGGGAAAGGCATCCTGGCAGGAGGGGTAGGTTGAAATATTTCACCCTGACATTGCTTCTTATTTCAAGCCTTTCGCAGGCTCCTGATAGCATCAAATCTGACTAGGTCCCACATTGGACATCGTTGGCTTTGGTGTTGGGGCTACATTAACCCTTCTCATCCACTAAACTTTTCAGGTGCCCAATCCATGCGTTGCTGGGTTTGTCCGAGTGACTTTGGCAGTGCCTTGCACAGTCAGACGTGACTGTCATAGAAATCGTACCATTGCAGTCAGTAATGCTATCCAGCATCAGGGGAGGAAGCCAAAAGAAATTCCCACTTTGTTCCTTTACCATGGTCTATCTTTTTGGTGACTTGAAATACACTAGAGCTGTCTGTATGGTTCTAGTTTCCCTACAGTTTGTTAAAAAAAACCCCATGGCATGGTATTTACCGATGTCTGCAACTTGGTGTTTTGGGTTTGGGTTTTTTTATGTGCTTGTGTGGCTTTATCCCTCTAAGAATGAGGGAATTGCTGGCTATGACCAACTATGATTTCATTTGGAAAGGAAACATGACTTATTAGCAAACAGTTGTTAATGATTGATTTTTAAAGGGGGAAAAAAAATCTTTTTAAGATATTTTTTCACAGACTCTACTTCCATGCTGACATTTACACTAAGACAGTGGGCAGAGACGTGTTAGTCTGGATCTGTTCCCATGTGTCACTTCAACTAGTTTAAACTGTCACCGAGCATCTTAGAATAGTCAGCTTCATGTGTCTTGTGGATATCAGTCATTATATTTCACATTTCAATTTTAATGGCGACTGATGTAGATGTCAAGAACTGTTAAGGCATTTGGGCATTGAACTTATGTATATTTTTTATTATTTAGTAGGGTTTTGTCTCAAGATACAGTTAACTATTTGTTATGGGTTAACTCCAGCTGGCAACTAAGTACCACACAGCCACTTTGCTCACTCTCCCTACCACCCCCCACACACAGTGGGAAGGCGGGGAGACTCAGAAAAAAAGGTAAAACTCATGGGTGTAGACTGGAACAGTTCAATAATTGAAATATGATGATGATGATGATAGTAATTAATATGAACATGAAAAAGGGAGAGAGGAATAAAACCCAAGAAGAATGAGTGATGTACACAATACAATTGCTCCCCACCTGCTGACTGGTGCCCAGCCAGTTCCCAGGCAGCAATTGGTCCCTCCTGGCCAAGTCCCCCCAGTTTATATACTGAGCATGACGCTCTATGGTACGGAATATCCCTTTGGCTAGCTCGGGTCAGCTGTCCTGGCTGTGCTCCCTCCCAGCTTCTTGTGCACCCACTCACTGGCAGAGCAGTGAAACAGAGAATGGAAAAATCCTTGACTTAAGAGTAAGCACTACTTAGCAACAACTAAAACATCAGTGTCTTATCAACATTATTCTCATACTAAATCCAAAACACAGCACCGTACCAGTTATTAGGAAGAAAATTAACTCTATCCCAGCAGAAACCAGGACACTATTACAAGACTAAATTCACTCCTGGTGCAAGTGAATGCTTCCCATGTGTGTGGATTTGAATTTGACCCCTAGAAAGCAAGTGCTTTTTGGGATGCAGTGATTTCCCTTCATTATCTGTGCCTGTTTTCTGTTTGGTAGCTTAGATGTACACATTTTAAATTTAAATACACCAATCCCTATGAAAAAACAGCTAAATACATGTCAGCTTCCATAGAGAACATCTTTCTGATGCTGACTGTGCTCAGTACAAGGTAAAACTTCAGAAAATCTGTTTCCAATATACTTGAAGGCATTTACTTATCAGCAGCACAGATGGCACTTGAAATGCTGAATAATAATTGTTACGAGCCAAGGTAAACGATGGCACAAATGTAAAAGCGGACACAGGAATTATAGTCTGTGTGGATTGCACTACTTGTATAGACAAGTGATAAAATTTGCATGTGCAAACTGTGCTTTACTACTGAAATGATCAGCTAATGCGCTTATTTGCCTGCGCGGGTATTGGGAGCAGAGGGTAGGACAGCTGGTTGCAGAGGTGAGGGATGAGGTGTCCAGGACATACTATAAACTCCAATTCCTGCTGGCCCTGCTTGGAAGTGACAAGTAAAGGGGATATGCTTTGTAGCCATGGATGCTCCAGCCTTTAAGGCACTAAAACTTAAGTATTTTTTGGTTGCCTCAAGCCTTAGCTGTACAGACTGCAAAATCTTTGTCTTCCTCACAACAGTTTCTTCAGCCTTCATAAGCCTTTTGCAGGTTCTGGTGGCGTGTTGCAATCTGGGGACAGCATGTCTTTGGTGGGAAAAACCACCCAGCCCAAAACAGCGTTGGCTTCAGCATCAGGTTAAATGACACCCTGACCAACCCCCTGCTTTTTTTTTTTTTTTTTTTTTTTTTTTTGGTTAATATGTATGTGCATGCTTCCATAAAATATCTGCATCTGATTTCTCATAAAGCCATGCCTAAAATGTGGAAATACTGCAAGTGTGGCAAGTGCTGTGGTGTAGCTGTTGAAGAGACTCGCTGCAGCAGGTAGTGGAGGCTACATGGGAATCAGTGCTTGGCAGAGGTGCTGTGGGAGGTCTGCCCACCCACTCAGTCTCTCTGAGTTCCTCCTCGAGCTCCTGTTGGAGATTTGGGCTGCAGTCATACTGAGGCACCCCAGGGACCAAATGCCTCTGTGGTCCTTGCTGCACACACATAAGCTCTGCAGGCAGCCTTTGTCCTGGGTAGCAGGAGGGGGCAAAAAGTGGAGGGGATGATACGGAAGCATGAGGAAGTTGTAAACAAGCAGGGAAGCAGTAAGCATGTTGGGAAGCAGTAAGGATGCTGGGAAGCATGATGGATGGTGGTTATCAGTTCACTAGCAGCTTAACTCCTGCCAGTTGTTTTGTAGGCATCATGGTAAAGGAGAGTTTAAAATGATAATGTTGTGCTGCCACTTGTCACAGACTGGATCTCTGCCGATGATGTGCACTGCATCAACCCAGAGAGCCATTCCAGAGAGCCTTTGCTGGAACCTTAACTGTGCAAAACCCCACAATGTTAATGACAAGCAATCTTTTTCCTTTTTTCTTTTCTTTTCTTTTTTCTTTTCTTTTTTCTTTTCTTTTTTCTTTTCTTTTCTCTTTTCTTTTTTCTTTTCTTTTCTTTTCTTTTCTTTTTTCTTTTCTTTTCTTTTCTTTTCTTTTTTCTTTTCTTTTCTTTTCTTTTCTTTTCTTTTCTTTTCTTTTCTTTTCTTTTCTTTTCTTTTCTTTTCTTTTCTTTTCTTTTCTTTTCTTTTCTTTTCTTTTCCTTTCTTTTCCTTTCTTTTCTTTTCTTTTCTTTTCTTTTCTTTTCTCTCTTCTTTTCTCTTCACTCTTCTCTCTTCTCTCTTCTCTTCTCTCTTCTCTTCTCTCTTCTCTCTTCTCTCTTCTCTTCTCTTCTCTTCTCTTCTCTTCTCTTCTCTTCTCTTCTCTTCTCTTCTCTTCTCTTCTCTTCTCTTCTCTTTCCTTTTCTTCTCTTTTCTCTTTTTTCTCTTTTTTTTTTTTTCTTTTTTTTTCCCCTCTGGTATCAAATGGTCTTATTTCTTGCCACCTTATTAGGATTAAAGTAAAAATAGCTCTTGCTGCAAGGACAGCATCATTCAAAGACTGTAGCTGACCATTGCACTCAGCAGCACCACGTTAGCTCTCTCTACACATCTCTGTTTCTTCTAAGTTTGGCCAGTCGACCTCAAAAGCTGTGAAAGCCTCCTTCTCCTGTTTCAACTCTTTCCCAGCTGTTCACTGCTTTACTGCTGCCATCTGGTATGGGACCTTTTTCATTGTGGATTCCTCATCTCCTGATCAGCGCTAGCAGCCAAAATTCTTATCTGCACTTGGAGATTTTATTCCTCTGTCTGTCCTCCCTCCTCTTCTGAGATGAAGAGGGGTGGTACCTGGTAATGCTCTCTGCCATAGGTTTCTGTTGCTTGACCTGCACCTAGATCCTTGTCTAGTGGCATGGCTGTGGTGATATGACAGAACTTGACTGTAATATGAAGGCATTTGGAAAGTCTTGAAAATGTTTCTTTTAAAGAGTTTGTTTGTGAAGATTTTGGGTTTTGTCTTACGGTTGGATTAGGGGTGAAGTTTGCTTTCTTTACTTTTAAAATAAGACATCTCTGATATGCTTTTGTCTCCATTTCTCATACCTCTGCATATTCCCATCGACAGAGAAGGAAACGGACATGTGAATTAGTGGAATTCATGCTGTTTGCAAGACATTTATGCTCCTAGTTTCAGTCCAGTTTGGAATATGTGATAATAAAGCAAACGGACATTCTGTGGCAGAATATCTTTTTTTGTTGGATTTACATGTGATAATAAAAAAATCAGTGTCCATAGAGTAGATGAAATAACATTTTAGTACTCTGTTGGCTACATTCTTTTCAGGGGTCGATACAGAGTGGCATTTGCTCTGTGATGCAGAAAATAATCTGTTAAAGAAAAAAAGATATGTACATCTGTAACTACACTTAAAAAAAGCCTTTAGACTGGCGAAGAGCAATAGTATGTGACATTGAGACTGGAGAAGAGTTAATAAAATGTTGAGAAAGTTTTAAATTAGAAGTAAAATAAGGGAAAAGCAGTGAGCTTCCTTTATAATAAAAAACCCCAATGGTAATGGAATAGTTCGTGCATTTTGTTGCTTTATTTGGGTTCAGAGTTCTCTTCAGAATTTTGGTTTTGCACCAAAATTTGACAGTTTTGAGAGTGTTTTAATGCCTTGTGTTGGTGTAATTGGTCTGCATTTTAAGTTTATTAGTGGACTGACTAATGTACTCTTGAAAGGCTTTATTTGGAAAAAAGTCAATATATGAAGCCAGTAGAGCTCTTGAGAGTGTGCCACATACACATTCTCACATAGAAAATCATGTTATCAATTTTCATTTGACTTTTAATCAATTACAGTGACAAAGAGATGATTTGAAGTCAATTTTCTGTTGGTGCTAAATTAGTGTTTGATCACAGATGTTTACTCTGGTGACTTCTTTCTTTTGCAAAAAGCCTTGTAGAACTAGGTTGCAGAGACTGATGCTTCTCATTTTCACGTGATTAGCAGGTTTTTCTCTGTTTTGCTGTTTTTAGCAACATGAGGGATGTGCTTCTGCTGGGATATGACTATGTGGGAACCTCTTAAGATAAACATGGAATTTAGTAATGAAGCCTGGCGTCGCCTTAGCATTGCCGTTCTTTGAATGGAGATGTTCCTTATCAGTGATCCAGCGCTAAAACAGTTCTCAGAACAAGAGATTCCTCCATCCCATCTGTTCAGATTTGTAAAATGCTAACAATAGCTTTTGACCGAAAGAACATTTTGATTCCTACTTATTTTTAAGGAACAGAAGAGCATTTTGCTGCTTACTTATGTTTAAGGAACAGAATCCAAAAGAAGAAAAAACTATAAAAATAAATGTGAAAAATAAGATATGAGGTTTCTTTGCAAGAGAGTCAAGAATCAACCCTGAAAGCATTTTTTTTATTATTATTATGCCCCTTCTTTATTTATCAGCTGTTTAAAATAGATGGGCCAAGACTTTTCATTCTCTATTCATAGGAGAGTGATGCCTGAGACCACATAGCAGGCACGTGTGGAAAACTACTCTGTCTTCTTTTGGATTCCCTGGATGGGATGCAGAATGTTGTTTTGATGCTTAAAAAAATCACATAAACCCAAGCTTAAGACCAGATTTTGAAGTAGTCTCTGCCCTCAAATGCAGCCAGATTTCCTAACAGCGCAATTCTTATTTAAATTCTGGTATGGGTTGCCAGAGAGCAGGTGCTAAATGCTGGGGGTTTTTATTTGTTTGAAATCTGTATGTCATACTAAGAGATGCAGGACACTGAACATTGCTGAATCCAGCCATAGAAAAATACTGCATAAAATGCAAACCATAACACACACAACCCAAACCCATCATATAAATCAGCCTAAATCATCAAAGCTATAGATCAAACAAATGCCTCAAAATTCAATTCTCTCTCTCCTGTCATTCTCCCCAAATGCTTTGCATAATACCCTGAAGATCAGCAAACAGATTTTGCCTGGTATGCAGTAAAGTGAGGAATGCATTTTATTGAGGACCATGGAATAAAAGGACCCACCAGAAAGAAGCCTTGGCTACACTAAGCTGAGGTTGTAAATACTGGTGCCACTGCAAAGGAAATATACAGTGTTTCTTTCAGTTGGATTTTCGTCATTTATTGTTCATTGTACTTAAGGCTCACTGATTTAACACAACCTCTTGCACTGATAATCCCTGAATCATGACTGTATAGGTTGAAAACCACAGGTTATATTTGGAGTCTGCAGCTGCCTGAAAATTGATAGATAGTTCTGATAAGTAAATTTGTAATGCCTCATAGAAAAACTTCATGAAAATATTGAAGGGTTAAGTCCCCGGAATTGCCAACCCCACAGAAAGTATTTTGGCTATTAGTACGTTAGTCAGTCCACTAATCCAACCAGTTCTTTGGGATTTGCCTTCCCTTTCCCTCTCATCACGAAAAAAGTACTAAAGAAAATAGTAAACTAGGAAACAAAGTGGGAAAAGGGACAGTTAATTGCTCATTTCTTGATGCAAAGATAAAAGAATGCTACCCAACTGATAATTACTTGATTTTTATTAAGACAACATCCTCCTTTTAAAAATATTTACCAGAACTTTTCCATCAGTAATGCTGGGATTTGATACCAGACAAAGGCTGTGGTTTTCTGCTGAGCAGCTCACATGCCAAGGCAACAAAACATCTGGTCGGTATATCCGACCCCACACGCTGCACTAGCTTCTTGGAAAGGAGATGGAGAACTGTGGGGAGTTAATGAAAAGTGTCAGGACTCCTCTGACTTGCTGTGTCCAAGAAGTGGGCAAACTCCATGCTGATGGTAGGGGGAAGGTTAATCCCCACTAAACCGAGTGCTCCCTGAGCTGCACTGGAGGAGTGTGGCCCCAGGAGCATCGCAGTGGAAGTGGTTAGTCTCGGTGGTGGAGGCGGTTGGTTTCAGTGGTGGCAACCTTGCAGCCCACGGCACCGCACACCAGGACCTGGGGGAACGGGCTCTGTCTAACTTAAATCCCCTATTTATTTTTTTTTAAAATGTATTAAAGAAATTAATTTTGATCTCTGTGTGCTACATGACGAAAAGATGAAGGAAGGATTTAGCAGGGAGTCTATGGGGTCTGTAGCCCCCTCCTTTCCGTAAGGGCAGGTTTGGTGCTTGTGCTGGTGTGCCATGATGTGCCCCTGGCACTGGCTGTCTCACGTGGGCTGGGGCTTCATCCAGCATGAAGCATTTTGTGCAAGTAAACTACATTAATGCCCTTACAAGAATAAATGTTGTGTCTCTTAATGACAGTGCCACACCTGCAGCTACAGCCCAGCCGTTTGTACCCTGACCAGTGCATAGACCCTCTTTGAAATTTCCCCCATGACCTCTACATTAGTATATGCCAATTATCTCATTGCATATGATCGGACTTTTTTCAGTCATTCATAAAAAGCCATCTCGGTGAATGATGATAGCAAAGTCCAGTATTTAAAAGACAGTGTCTTGAGACTGCAGTTGGGAAAACATTGCCTTGGCCATGCCTGTGCCTTGGTTGCTAAGGATAAAAACCGGGGAACTAATCAGATCTTTGTGCAATGCTGGTTTTATTTTACAAGCCTCCCTTTCAATGCAAGCCCAACACGCTATACTTACCTCTTCTATTATACTGTTTTCTTACAGCATTTTACTGAGTTTTCGCATTTAATGGGATAATCTTCCTCCATGACATGAATACCTCTCTTGATTTTTAATCTCACTTTCTATTAAAGGAAACAAGAATTATTTGTGTCTCGGGAGGATAATCAGAACCTGGATTGTTGGGGTTTTGGGGCTTTTTGGAAATACCATATGTGGCAACTCTATCTCCAATAACTGTTCAGTAGGAGACAACTCCTGTAGTACTAAATTGCAGTGTGCTTGTGGGCTGAGATTTTTCTGCAGGAGTGCATAAAATCTGTTTGCCTTGTCTTACTTTCTTTCTTCTACCTTACTACAGGAGGGAGTGCTCCCAGTGATGTCCAGAAGGGCTCTTTTCCACCATCCTTTCTTCTGTTTTCCATTTGTCAGTTTCAGACTAGAACATGAAGAATGAATTACGCAGCTGGGGTGAATCTGCTCTATTGGGAAGGGCCTGGTTAAGTCTAGAGATAATGAAGGGTTTTGTCAAACTTTGAAAAAAAATGTCATTATGCATGAACCTATAAATCTGTAAGTATCAAGTGAGCTTTATATATAATATCACTTAGCTGGAGAAGAAAGGACATTTAAATACTGTCAGAAATTAATGATGAGGGATGCCTGGAAAGCTTCATGACAGAAAGGTATCACATTCTTTGCTGCTTTACCTTTGTATTGGAATAAATATTCAAACTAAATTTAGCTGGTGTGATTTAGAGGCAGTGTGGCTTCAGCATTTTCATCAGGATTAACCCTTGCCAGTTGGCCTTGTTGCTGGGATTGTTAGTGAGATGATGAGCCACTCGCTCCGTGCAGGAAGCCAACCAGGGACAAAGGGACAGAAAGATAACGCATGGAAAGGGGCTGGTCCCAGGTGTGACCGGGGTGGCCCAGAGCTCCTCCATAGCACAGCTCTGGATGTTCGTGTTTCCTCTATGGCTTGAGTGAATTCTCACCTGCCTTTCCCGTGGGCGGTGGTGGACCCTTCCTGGCAATCAGATTTGTAGCGAGGCTTCTGTCTGCCTGCCTTTCTTAGCAGTCTGGCACTTAAGAAGGGGATATTTAACTTGAAAAATGGTATATTTTATGGAAGTTCCAACCAGCATAATGTTTATTAAAACAGCCATAAAATTCCCTGCGTACCACATGAAATTCAGCTTGATAATGATAGTGCTGCTATTGTGATTATGTAAGCACACAGCAGCTGATTTAACAAAGAAATAAATTCAGATAACACATTCCCGACCTGCGGCTGTGCAAGAAATGCAGGTCTTGAAGGCTAGGACTGGAGTTGGTACGGGGACTGGGGACCAGCGACCAGCTGCACAAACTTTCAGCTTGAGGTTCCTCACTTGTGTTCAAGCTGAAACAATTACCATGATCCGATGGCTTTGTGGCCATTTGGATAAAACGAAGTAATGGTCTTAAGGCCGCTCCCTCCTGTGCCTGTAGCGCCAGCAGGGCAGCCTGCAGGGGAAGCCTCCTAAAGGAAGTGTAGTGTGGAAGGGGGATGGGGCTCAGCTTCCCCCCTTGCAGCAGGGATGTTGTTCCCAGCCACCTGAAGAGACTTCTGATCAGTGCTGCGTAGGCTCCCTGGGTGCATCTGGGCTGTGACACCTAGGGCTGCCATTCCCACGGGGAGCCAGAAAGCTGTGAGCCTGTGTGGGAAGGGTTGACAAGGCACTGGGGGTGATTACCGGTGAATTTTCAAAACACTGGGTGGTACAGCTAGTGATTGAGATTGGAGATATTAAATGCTTTAAAAATGACCATGTCACATTTTTTAGTGCCATTTTATTGTGTTTTCATTAGAAAAATAAAAGGTCAGTATCCTGGCAGGACATTACATTACCAGTCCTGAGCTCTTCAGGGCTCCATCTCTAGCTATTTATTGCTTTCAGTTTTATCTCCTGCTGAAATTCGTGTGAGAGAGAGCAAATAGACACATCCTGGGTAAAAGTTAGATGTAGCACATGCCACAGTGAATGGATGCCTTTAATTTTGGAGATTACATCAATCACATGAATGTTATTTGGACTAGCATGTGTGTTTGGAGCAAGCAGGCCATGAATATTTAAAAGAACAGACCACAGATGGCGAGCCTTCAGGAGGCTGACAGTCTAACAGGTATTTGCACGTATTACAACATTTCCGTAGAAAGACTGCAACTGAAGCAGTAGCCACTCCTGTAAGTCAAATTAGATGTGTTAGATTAGTTGTGGGCAAATATTATGCGGCCCTTGGTTCTTTGCTCTGGTTTATTAATGCTCTGCTCTGTTAATCCTCACTCCTATTCCGCTTTTAAACCTACTGTCTTCCCACCCTCCCAGGAGAAGGTCTGCCCAGGTGCAGACGCGGGGTGTACACATGGCTGAGGGGTGAGTGCAGAGCAGAACCTGCCTGCTTTGCCGTGCGAGGCTGGTCGCATCCCTTGAGGACCAGCCAACCCCCAGCTCTACTGCCACCATTTTTCTGAGGGACATGCAAGTTGTACTGCAGTTGGCACAGTTATTGGAAAGGAGTCTTACTGTGTCTTGGCACAAAAATCAGTGAGGCGTGTTTCTATACAGCCATGAGCAGAGGTTTGGCGCATCAAGGCACTGTGAAATAGCTGCGAGCTTGCAGCTGGAGGGCGCATGCCAGGGCTGTGCTATGAAGCTCAGACCTGGTTGCCAACCTCCGAGGTTGACCTTCGACGTTTAGACATAGCCTAAATAGTTAAGTCTAACCAAATCTTTGCTTGGACCGACAGCAAGAGCTGTGTGTGTCACCTTAAGCATCCTAATCCCAAGACTTCCTTTTTTTTTTTTAAGCATTTTGTGACTATTTAGTTTTGCTCTCCTTTGTTTTTGCTGAACCACTGCTTCAACTGCTACTTCATCCTGTACCATCTGCACTGTATTTTTCTTAGCTGCTTTGCCTGTAACTATGCACAGGAGAAAATATCCATCTGTTAAAGGCTGAGGCATTAGACACAGGGAGAGACAGTTTTAAATAGGTATTACAGGCACATCAAACTAAGTTAAACAGAGAAGATTAGACAAAAAATGTCCCAGGAAAATCTGGGTGGCATTTTATTGTCGTCAAAACATGAGAAATGATCAGTAGAGGGGTGGAAGGAAAAGGCTGTTTAATCTGAGAATCTCCAATTCTAGTTAGATTTCTGTTGTACTCCCAAAATATGATCATCTAACCATGACATGAAGATGATGATGTGCAATCGACTGTATCAACAGTTTCGCAGATGTTTATTTCAAGTTTAATGTTAATGAAATGCAGCGATGTGTCTTGTAGATTCTCTTTTACATTCTGTTTTGTTTTTTGTCATTTTTTTTCCTCTCCTCAAGTCCCAGTTTTCACATTTGGTCTTTCTAATGGTGGGATTAATTTATTTCGTTTAGTACCTGAAAAACAAGTCTTCAGAAAGTGATTTCACAAGTGACCACAGTAGGGAGTCCTGTGTTTTAGGGGGGACCAGGACAGAACAAGTGGAGAGGTTAAAAATGAGTGAGCCTGTAGGACAAAAGATCTCTATTGGGGTCTATTGGAAAATCTTAGGCTGCAGCTTAAGGTTTAAACTCCCTTGTCACCAGGACTGATTTATCATTATTAAAAGTACTAAGTAACATGCCAATGCCTTTGTAGCTGTGAGAGATAATTGCAGGCTCCATACTTTAAGGAAACAAACTGAAGAAAAAGACTATTTACATACACTAGGAACATGCACAGATTAGCTTCAGCAGGCCTGTTTATACTGTCAGCCTGTATTATATTGGAGATTAGATAAATGTACATAAATGTTAGGCATAACAAATATTTGGCAGTGTTTCTCTGTCCTTGCATTATGCTCCATGTAGCCCATTACAGTACTTGCCTGGGAAGGTGGGGGACACAGAGGTGTTTAACTCCTTCAGGTCCCTTGGGGTAAGAGACCGCCCAAGCAAAGTGGTTTCTTAATTAAGACATTAAGCCACAACTTTTTGTTTATTATTTCCATCTAAATAGTCAGGTTAGAAACTGCTGCAGCTTAAAAAACATGGATCGGGGAAAGCATTATCAGGATATTATTCCGTTATAGCTGTTGTTTTATTTGTAGTTATCAGTTTGCATTGCCAAGTTAAGACCCTTCGGTTACTTGTCTTTTTGCAAGTAACTGATCTATTTACACTGGGAACTAGGAACAATAAAACCTTAAAGATCTTAGTGGTCAGCTCTAACTATTTAAATATTTAGCATTATATTTTGTAATTTCCTTCTCTGTGTTTTTGTATTTAATTGTATTGATTTTTCTTCTTTTTTAATGACAACAGAAGGAAAAAAAGTAGAAATACAGAGTATGTTTGTCTCGGTGGTTGAGTATGAGAGCTGGGCAGCCTGGAGACAGCAGGGACAGATTCTTCTGTCTCTCCCTGGGAGTCGGGTGTCTCCCACTCAGAAGGAATATCCTCAGGGCCCTGGTGCAGTAAGGCACAGGTAAGCTAGAACACGGCTAGGAGGTTAGGGCATCCATCCTCTTTTTTTTTTGTTTCTCAGGGTTTCTCCTGTGTAAGGTGGTGATGATTGCTTATCGTGAAATACACAGTTTAAAATTTGGCATGTGTCTGGTTTTGCATCCATAGATTTCAAAACGGGTTACAAAAGTTGATGTATAATTCACTTACGCAAAGTAGTGCACAGAAAGCTAGACTTTGCTATTTAAAAAATGGCCTGTATTTTTGGCTTTCCAGTTGTAGACATCTGTTGCTTTTTCGGAGGCCCAAACGTGCCCCAGCTGCTATTGTTTCAACATTCAACACTTACAATAATAAATACTATTTTATCGGCCCAATACTTCGTCTGGCATCTGGTGCAACAAACGAATCCCAGGCTCTTAGAGCCAGTGCCATTAAACCCCTGTGTCCTGTGGGGAATTCTTTGGAGTCTGGGAGCACCAGCTTCATAGGTGCTGTGTTTGGACAGACTTGTTTGAGTATCTGCAAATCAAAATGAATGAGTAAACAAATGCGTGAATTTTAGGCCTTGATAGTTTTCAGGCATCCTTGGTATGAAGACCTGTGAAATACTTCTACTGGATGTATTAACATCTGTATAGAAAGCTTGAGACCACAACTAGTAGTCTCACTTTGGTAGTAATCTTGCTTAAACCCCTTAGAAATGGAGCTTGAGAGGGATCTGTGGACCACAGATTGGAAAGCAGTGTTTCAAGCACTCTGGCTAATTACAGAGCTGGCAACTGCTGGATCTCTAGAAATATTTCATATTGGAAAACTTCAGATTGTCTAAATAAACAATGAATACATCTGAGCTTCACAAGGGTTTTCTTACGGGAGCTGTGGGGCTATCCTTGTTGCCGTAGACTATGAAAAGCTCAGTGGCTTTTTATACGTTTACCTGGAAAGAGAGTTGATTTGAAAGTGGAGTGAAACCCTGTCCTTGATCCTGCATTCTGGACATGGCTGTCATCTGGCTGGTTGGTCTCCCTTGCTAGACCATGTGTTACATATCCCTCATCCATCCAGTTCCTCCCTCTGCTTCCCTTTTCATTTGTCTCCTTTCCTGACTCCCACTGTACCCAATGACTGTACAATGAGAAGAAAGCGGTATGATGTTCCATGATATAAATCGCCGCTTTTAACGTAATTTCCCTGTTGAGGCTTCTGTTGTTTGTTCGCTTGCACCGTGTCTGTATTGAGCATGTTCTTTCACCAGAGATTGTCCAAACAGATATTTTTTTCCTGGCTATTTATTAGAGATTTGTTGGACATTTTTTATATTTATTTTAAAGTGCAAGTCACGGAGCATACAGAGCTTTAACTGGAATTACCTCATCAATAGTTGATTCTGAACCTTCAGAAAAGGGATATTTTGTCTTGTCATGTTAGCAGCTTGTCGCTGTAGATAGGGAGGATGACCCATGCCATGATCATACAAAAGAGATAATGGAAGGATCTTCTGAAGATGATATCAATGTCCCTGATGTTATTTTCATAGGGATTCCAAAATGGACAGTGTGATGTATTTCTCTGAATACAATTACACTTACACTATCCCAATACGAGGCAGAGAAACACATGCCCAAGCACATGTGTGCTCACCTACTGCTTCAGAGGGAGTATACGGGTAAGGCAACTGGTGACAGTGAAAAATTCAGTTACTGAGGCACAAAAGATCTGAAGGTAAATTCTGTTAGTGCTTGGAGCAGACTTTTGGGAATCATGACATGACAGACTATTTTCACTGCATCATAAACCCAGCAGAAGGACAGAGCTTGAAATGTGAGTGTCTGACATGTTTTTGTAGTATAGAGGGATATGCTGAACCTGGTAAATGGGATTTGGGAGGACAGAGAGTGCAGAATATTAAAATATAAGGTAAATAACACCTTCTACAGGTGTTTCCATTTGTACTGAACCTGTAAAATCCAGAAGCTCCCACTGACTGTAAAATTAATTATAGGCAAAGTCAGTGCTAAATGGCCTCAAGAAAAAAGGCACAAAAATCTTATAAAAAGTCAGGATCAATAGGATGCTTCTTGCAGTACAATATTGAGCCTTCTTTCCCCTTCCCCCAAAGTAACATTGTCAGTTATACAGCAAAGCTTTTACTTACTTCTGCTAATGGAAAACGGTGATAACGATCTTTGAATAATAGGGGTTTAGAAATAGCAGCTCCTGGGTCCTTATACCACCAGCTTTACCAGTCAATACTGTAGTTTTCAAGAGGTGGCAGTCCTGGAGGCTGAGAAGGAATTGGTGCCACCCAATGTATCTCGAAGGCGCTTTTTTTTTTTATCTCAGATGAATTATTAAATGCAAATTCAGCAATGCAAGGGAGGAAAAAACAGATTATTTTCCTTTTGAGTTTGCTGATCAGTCAGTTGCTTAGTTCATGGAGGATGCCACTTGTGTCAGGTTTCTGTATACTTTCATAGAACTGGAGCACGATACTTACTGTATCTCAAGTGAATGATTTTTCAATTAGCCTGCAGTTCCTTGGCTGTATTCCCTTTGCAGTCCTACGTGGGTGATGTAGAGCAAAGGTTTAAGAGGTTTTGGACAATTTATGATGTTTGGAGAGGCTATTTGTCAAGAAACAATATCTCCAACAACTTTTATGTTCAATTTTAGTCCTGGGTCTTTTGTTTATTTTTATGGCACTATTTTCTGAGGTGTTAAAGCTAACTTGAAGGTATTGTTTAAAATGGAGGGGGGGGGGGGGGAGAGGAAAAAAAGACGGTGTTAAAAGATCAAGATATCAGGGGGCACACGACTGTTTCTGTGATGGAGCTGCAGATGGGAGGGCACTGCGAATTGGTTTACTCTGCCAGCCAAACTAGGGGAAAAAGGAAAGATCAGAAGCATTTGAAAATGAGATCATACGGCATGTGAACTATACAGACATCTCGCCCATGTTTTTTTTATGAGAAGTCTTACTGACATTTGAAAAGTAGGGACCTGTTCACTACTCTTAAAGTTGACTGACATTTAAGGGCAGCATAAGGCATGATTTCCTTCCCCTCTTTTTAAATTGAAGTTTTCATAAATCAGGGTGAGGGAGAAGCCTGGTTACATCTTGCAAAGCATTAAGATCTGTGTAGAAATATGAAAAAAGTAACCCGTGACATTTTAAACACTTTGCTGAGTCTTGTTTTGTTCTACATCTATAGAGGCATCGATACAGAGCTGTACTGCGATGGGGAGGGAGAGAACCTGAATATGGTTTAATTTCAGATACTTACCATGGCAGCTCAAACACAGTTGCACAATATTGTCAAAATCAGAACTCTGGGGTAGTCTAAAAGTATTGCTGAAGAAGCTGCTACTCTGTAAGACCAGGGCAGCATGTTTTATCATTGTCCAAAATACGAGCCCACAGCCAGGCTTGCAGCCAGGGACAGGCTGAAGTACAGCTGTACGTGCTGTCATGGGTAAACAGTACCAGCAGCAGCCAAGGGTGCTGGGTGGGTACCACGGAGATCCAGAGAGCAGGTGCCTGCCTTCCATCACCGAGCCAGTACTAGCACTTAGAAAACATTCACCTTCCTGTGTTTTTCTTCACTAATGTCTTTCATTGCTCGGAGTGGCTCAGGCCCTTCCCCTGGAAGGACAGCAGCAAGGGGCGGTTTATAAAGCTAGCCCCGTTTCCTAGTGTCTTTGCTGAGGCTGAGCATCAGTCGCGAAAAGCTTCAGTGGCTCCAACAGACTCAATGTAAAGTCTGTGTTTACCCCTCGGTTGCATTTCTTCCTTCCAGCAAAGTCTGAGCTGCAGTTTCAGGGCACTCTTAATTAAAGAAACCAAACCTGCTTCCTTGTGAGGTTTTAAAGCCATTCTCTTAAGTACTTTCTTTCTTTGACCCCCAAGCTAACTTAAACTAGTCATGTAAGAACAAAGGCCTTGATCTGAACAGCCTGGGTAATGAAAGGCAAGGTCCTGTGGAGTTGCTCAGGCTGGAAACTGGCACAATGTTCTGTGGCAGTTGGAAATAGGTTTCTGGGCGAGCAGCATCGCTCTGTAGCTGGTCCTGCTTTCATGGGTGATGAGGGCCAGATGTTGCAGTCAGGCACTGAAGCTGGTTTAGGACAATGGTTTTATAAAGGTTAATAAAGAGCATCAATGGGGGGACATTAATATGTAGGTGGGCTCCTGCTAAAACTATCTAAAGAAGAATGCTGTAAGTTACATAAAAATTCCCATATCTGAGTAGCATGGAAGAGTGACTAATGAACTGCATTGCTTTTGTAGCTAAACAGACTCAGGATAAGACCAGTTCTAACACATCCCCACTACACAAATATCATGGGAAGAATTTCTATCACTTTTTGTATTTCATTTGCAGTATCATATATTCCAGGCATGTATGTGTGAATACTGGCTTCTTGTGTGCTGCGGAACAAAAGCTAAGCAGTTCAGTTTAATATTAATTTTATGTATTTATCTCTTTCTAAGCTGGAAATCTTTCTACCTTTATGTTTAAAAAGCACCTGTTAACAAATTTGTAAGCCTTTTTTCACCAACACAAATGGTTTGTGTATTTCTGTTGCTATTACCTTTTAAAAATAAACACCAGAAGTACAGGGCAAGATTCTCTGCTGCTCCAGCATTAACCAGCACAGGGTGGGAGGACCATTGGGGAAGGTATTTATGACACTCTGCTTCTCAAGTGATTACTGCTCAGGACACCAAATAAATGGAAGTAGCTTCAGGGTTTCTCTGGTGTAAGGACAGCTGGCTGCGGTTTGCAAAATCCACCTTCCCCTCCCTCACCCCCATGATTTCCTTCTCCTTACTGCTCTCAGGTTTCATTCATCTTTCCATCATGTAGAAGCTTCCTCCTTTCTTTTGAAGCAGCTGAGGTTCACTTAGAGAGAAACACATGTTAGCCTGATACTGACTGTCCACTATACCTTTCATGTGCTTATTCATGGACATATTGTAAGTATCCTCTTGTAAATAACTCCATGGAGGATGCTCACAGCAGCACCCACAGTGAGCAGGAGTAAGTCCTGGCACAGCAGGACTGAGCTGTGGCAGTCTGGCCAGCTCCTGCATCTCCCAGCATGATAATGAATCCAGAGGATCAGGTGGCTCTGCGGTAGGTGACTCTCATCTCCATGCCATTTTTCAAGCATAGCATACGAGTTGGGGTTCCAGTCTGGAATTGTTTTCCAGGTTTCTAGTGAGTATTTAATGATGTTTGCCCATGTGGGACAGTATTGGTAAGAGTCTTGAGAGCAAGACACTTCCAGAGCCTTAGGGTGTGTGTTCAGAATGTAGCAAGCAGAGAAAAATGTTCTGGACCTCACATCTTTTTAGTGAGTGCTTTAAACCTTAAGCCCTTGACCTTGTCTTCTAGTGGAAGTTCTGTGAGCCTTCAGTTCCTCAAGGCAATCCTTTTCCCCCCTTTTCTTGTGCCCAGGTTGTAGGACTCTAAAATCTTTGCTTGTAGAAGGTTGCTTAGAAAAAGAATATTTTGTCCTGTGGAAATACAGCAACAGTGACAAGCAAATCTCTTAAGGCTTTTGCTAGACAAAAAGGACAGTGGGTAATCCAGTAATTGTTTGAAAGAGATTTATTCTGGAACTAACTCCAGTTGCAGAAGAAAGCATCCAGCTTCCTCCATCCACTTTGAGTTGTGAAAATGTAAAATGAAGGGAGGATTGAGGCCAGGGTGGCCATTCTTGCTGCCTGAGCATCACTCTCAGGTTTGCCACAGGCCCACAGGGCTGCCATGGTGCTGCAGAAGCTGTAGAAGAAAGGCTGTTGTGGTGGAGAGGTGAATCCCACCTCTGATATTCATCTGTCTCTTCCCCTGAGGTAGTTATTAAAACAGTTGTTTTCTTGCTTTAACGTGAGCACAGCTCTCACCTTCAGCTTAGAGAAGGTGGCTTCACCGGGCTTGGAAGGGAAGTCCTGGAGCAGTCCGTGGATGAAGGTGGTGCCTGCAGAGCCATGTTTAGGTCTTCAGTTGGGAAGAGCTGCACTTTGCAGTGGGCTCTCCTGGTCTCAGAGGGTCCTTGGTTTGGGAGGGTGAGGCGAGGCCTCAGAGACGGGAATGAGGCACTGGGGTAAAAAGCAAGTGGATCAGCAAAACTTCCAGTGAAAATTCTGCCATGCTTACTTCCACTCTCCTTTTCTTGACTAAAGTTTGGGCTTATTTCTTCCATGCCATTACGCTGGTGGTACTGAGTTACGATGAGAAAAGACTTGGTCCATCACCAAGCACCAATTTTCAAATAATTAATACTTGGCACCAGAGTAGCACTTAACAACCATGACTGGAAGATGACTAACAAAAAAGTCCAGGCATGGCATCATCTAATTATTGTTTCTTTTCTACGTGCCAAGGACTTAATAGTTCGTTACTTCTTCTAGGGAAGGGGAAGTGATTACAAGTTTCTTATGGGAAGCAGAGGTGCCCACTGGGCTACCATTAGCAGTGCCATGGGTATGAAGGGCAAATTAAGCTTGGTGATCCTGCCAGGCTTACATTCACCAAGGCCAGGCTCAGGATTTATAAATATTACTCTCTGGTGACAGACATAAGTGGCCCTCTTAACAACAAGCCTCTCTGTATTTTCTGCCCTTCTGTCCTTGTCCTTCACATCAGTTCTGTCTCTTAATATTTTTGCCAGGACTTCCTGGTAGCTCCAGAGCTCACCGAGTCCATTTCTTCCTTAATTTGTCTCCTTCTTGGTGTTCAACTCTTCCTTATTGCTCTTTCACCAGAAAGAAAAAGACTGCACACCAAGTGGGCTATCTCAGTCTCTCACTGCTCTAAATTTAATCCAGGTTTTTAATATAAATGAGCTATCTGGTCAGCTGGGGAAAACTGAGTGTGCGTGGCAGCGTGGCTCAATCACTGGCATTCTTGCCCCTAGGCCAGAAGGTTGTACTTTCATTAGTCACATACCAGGATGTGGCTTATCCCCAGTGCTGCAACTGGGTGTCGTGCTACTTGAGCAGCTGCACTCTGTATGAAATGCTGCATTGAAGCACCTTGTCCTGGTGGCTGGTGGCCAGGTACAAGTGGAAAGATCCCAAAGATATTTTTTTTTTTTTTTTTCCCAGGAGAAGAAGGTATAATCCTATTGCCCTGGTAGTATTTCCTCTTTAACCAGAGCAAGTACAAATGTCAGCGTCTGTGTGTAAGAGTCATGGGTGTGCACATAGTGGCTTCTCTGTTAAGGCAAACGGTCACTACCCTGACAGTTCAGTAAAAGGTATTTAGGGTGCCACATAGCTAAGAGGCAAATTATATAACCAAGCTGTATTCTTAAATATAAGAAATAGTAAGAAAGCACAGAAACAAAAAGCCAAGTACTGGGTTTCATGCTGGATAGCTCATTAACTTAAAAACAGAGTACGAATGTAAATTATAACCCTTGTTATTACTCATAACTACAGTTCAGACGATAACTTGGCAGTTTGCCTACAACTCTTATAAACCAGTAACCTCCGGAATAAATTATACATCATACATAATACATAATTGTCCTTAAAAAGGCAATAATTGTTCTAAAAGGTACAGTTTGCAGCATGTTTCACATGAAATGTATGCCACAAAGCCAGCCCAGTTGCTCGAGCTCCAGGTGTGCTTAGAGTTTCAAGTTGTTGCCCCAAATCTGCGATGTCCCAGGGGCTATTTCACAAAAGCAATGATGTGCTGTCTTCTTGCGTTCTCCTGTGGCAGGGATCTCTGTGCTTTCTTCAACTTGGGCTATGGCAGATGCCCACACCTTCCTCTAATTTCTTCTGGATAAATCCTTATGTATGCAACGTGTCATCCTGGAAGGGCTGATATCCTAGGGTAATCGCTGGATTTAAAACAGAGTCTCATTTCTGTGCAGTCAAGCTAAATCCTTTGTTCTTGCAGGACAGGCCACTTGTACTCAGTTGTGCTCTGAAGGGGACATCAGGACAAAGCCAACAGCAGAAATACGCACCATGAGAAACATCCTCTCCCTACTCTCAACACCTCTTCATGTACACAAGATTCTGTGTACTCATGTACACAAGATTCTGTGTACACAAAGGCTCTTTCTTCTCTTGCTGTGATATTCAGGTGAAGAAGTAATACACCAAGGATACTGTACTAGGAGTAGTTTTGGTGTTTGTCTTGGTAATGGCCTACTTATCTATTCAGAGCTGCTCATTATTTTTATGGAGAATTGTATTATCTTAGTGCCAGTCAAATGTTTGTAATATTGCACATTTAGCAAAACACTCATGTATAGCATTTTGTGCCCCCTACACCCTACCCCAAATCTGTTTTGCAAAACATGCTTCACCATGTTTTTTCCTTCAGATTTTTTTGGTTTGAAGTTTTAGAATGTTAATGTTGGGTTGCCAGCACAAGGCTTTCTTTCTGTGATCAAACTTCCAATTAATTCTCTTTGCTCGCAGGTATTTTTGTAAGATAGACAGCAAGGAGGTTATGTGTACTTTGTCTTTTTTTTTTTTTCCCTTGTGTTTATTTGTCTGCACAAGACACATTGCAGGAAACCTTTCACACGGGAGTTGCCATGTCACTGTAATAATTGATACCGGAAAGTTGTGTGAAGGTCTTATTGTGCTAAATAAACTAGCTTTTTCTCAGAATGAAAAGATAAATGGTGGGACCTAAAAAAGAAAAGCCTTTAAAAATGACCTATGGTATAAGATATATAAACTACAGGAAAAGTACCCTCATATTTTTATCATGGAAAGAAAGGTCGCTATTTTTCTACCACAGTAACAGAATAATAATATGTTCAGTTAGCAAAAACTTGTACAAGTGAATGTTAAGATGCTAATAGATGTTGCAAGCCAGAACTTGAACAGAGAATTCTGCTTTCCTAATGTGGGTTTGCTGCCCTTCAGATGATTAGATTCTGTCAATCAAAGACTGTTTTCACATATAAAGCTATTATAGTCTGATCTTCCTCATTTCTGAAGGGCAACCAAACTTGAATGCTCTTGGTGATAAAATACTGGTTGCTTTATGCCCTGATTTTATAGATGGGTGTTAAAACAAATTTAGTCTTAAACTTTCTGTGGAAATAATTTAAAATGCAATTTGCTATGCATGTATTCATCTCTGCTCTTGTTCTTCAGATTTTTCCACTGATATATTGATCATAGTGGATAAAAAAGGTTATCTCACACCATTTTCCACCGTGGCCCATCTCGCCATCTGGTCTTCCAGCTGAGCTTACTCTAAGCTATCTAAATGAAGAGTCTGCAAGAAAACACATCTTTGCTCCTGCGCTAGCAGCCTAAATATAGTGTAGGTAAGAGTGGTCTTGGAACTGCGTTACTCTGGCAGTGTAGGGCTTGTAGGCTGCTTGTGCCTGTAATGTCCTGCCCAGGTCTCCAAGTGACGTGAAAGTCCAAACTCTTTGATGGTCGACACTACCTGCCCCATTCTGGCTCTGAGGTGACTAAGTCAGCTGGCTTTGCATTCATGGAAATTTCCTCACGGTAAGGGGAGACAGAGTGGGAGGGAACCTCAGGGACCAAATGCCATGGCAGCCAGCCCCACAGACAGTCCAGCTCCCCACAGCTGCCTGGGTGAGGGCTTTCACCAGGGATCACTGTGATGCAGCCACTGGGGGTGGCAGCAGAGGTGTAGTCCATGGAGAAAGCTGAAGAACTGCAATCAAAACACATGCAACCCCCAACCCTGAGATGGAATAATTTTAAGCAAACATTAGGTAAAATCTCAGTGTTTTCTGGTACACTGTTGTGTTTTTTTCTGTGTGAAACACTGGATGATAATAAGGTTCTTTTTTATTATTATTTTTTTATTTTATTTATTTAGAGAATTTTTTTATAAGGCACAAGCACAGAGACGCAAGTCTGGTTGAAGTATCTATTCAAGCTCTGCATTTCCTGCCTTTTTTAGCACTTGATTTCAACATCTGTGTTAGAACAACACGAACGGTATTTCTGGGAGTTGCATGTGGTTTTGACAGATAATTACAGGTACATCAGGCATTGCTCTTGCTCCCTCAGCCCCAAAACTCTTGTTGGCTTTGGTGGTGCAATGCTAAATGTTTCGTCTTTTTGGGCTAGGCCATATTTCAGAGTGGAAATAAGAGTTACCTGATGAAGTTATTGTAAAGTTTACATCCATAGTGATACAAATGTGATGGACTACTGCAGTCTAGTCACTTAAAACTTGATCTTTCTAAACACAACTGTCAAACTTGCCTGCTAAAATATCGCTGAAAAGGTATGAGAAAAGGTTGCAGACACGGCTAGATGAAGTCCATTTCTTCTTCAAAGTAATAATCGTGGCTTTTAGCTATGGTACTTGGTCTAAACAGCCTGCTTTTGTCACCAGTGGATGTCTGGGACCGTGTGCTGGGTTGTTGTCTGGGAGACTAGATTGGTCTTCTGACAGGATGGATGCAGGGCAGCCTTGTAGCCTACTCTTTACCTTACGTGAGTGCTAGAGAAATGGGCAAGACTTTCCTCCTGTATGCATCCTCCTCCTGCCCAGCCTAAGCCAACGTTGGATGGCTGGTGTGCACCTTGCAGAGGCATCTCACCCCTCCCAGTCCTGTGCTGGCTGGTTTGCCTTGCTGTCTCATTTATCTCAGCCCCCATATCCCCGCTGTGACACGTGGCTCCAGACAACTTTTTTATTTGGCCCACAAAGTTTTATCCTCTGTCTTCGCTCCTTCCTTCATGTCTCTTTTGCAAAGAACTGAGAATATCAGGGCTTCTTAACGTACAGTGTGGTGGGATGCTTAACTGCCTGCTCTGACGCAGTTCCCTTCCCAGAGGGACATCAGCAAGTGCCAGTTATCATGTCCTTTTCAGCCGGAGGGTGTCAAATAATAACTAGCTTTCACCCGTGCTGCACGGTGTTTCCCAAACAGGTGGGAGAAGTAATTAGAAACAACTTGGCTTTTCCTTGCTTCAGTTGTGTGATTTTGAGCTCACTCTGTGTTGTGGCAGAGCCGGGCTTTACCAATGGTACCGCTCCCGTCAGGTTGTGATAGAGTTATGGTATCTCCTTCCCTTGTGTGGAGTGCCCCATGTTTGTGCACCACACGCTCATTAAAGGCTGACACCCAGCCGGAGTAGTTTACATTTCTTTAACAGCTTTTATGGTGGTGTCGCATGGAGTTAGGTCTGTCTGAAGACAGCCAGAGTTTAGAGCAGTTAAAGCTTTTGAAGGAGATTACCATAATTACAAGTGATCAACATTCAGTGCTTTCTCCCCTCCACCCTCTCTCCCTCCTCAGCCACTCCCCCACACAGCTTACCGCAGGGCAGGCTGCAGGGAGGCAGCTCGGAGAAAGTGGCTTGAAAGTGGCTTTACGGTGACAGTCACATATGGACACCGGGATCAAAGGGTGCAGTAGCTGCCTTGCCTGCAAGACCATCATGTTTCAGTTGTTGCAGTATTTCCACCAAAGGCAGCTGAGTCAGTGCTGTGCTTAGCAGTGCTGTTATTGATACTCCTTACCTTCATCTGTTTGTTTGAATTTTAATCGTGACCTCATCATTTACGTAATTGTGGTTCTTGTTTTGTTGAAGTGACAGTGCCATAGGATTGCTCAAGAATGCACCTACAGAAATCTTGCTTAGAAATATTCCCTCAATTACATCCCTTCCAGCACTTGCTGATGTTTTGAGGTAGTAGCCAAAAGTTGTGATAGAGAAAAAAGGGTTAAAAGCAAGAAACACAAGTACATCCTGGATAGATGAATCCATTTTTCTACTAATTAATAGCATACTTCTAACAATGGAAAGCTATTAAAACATGAAGATATGTTTTGTGAATCACATTTATCAACCACTATACATGCTGAAGTTCCATTATTTATTCTGTATTTTTAACGTAGCATATGGATTTTTTTCATTCAAATGTAGAAAGTAGCAACAGAAAACACTTTTTGCCTCCATTTAAGTATATATTCATGCAAAAACGAAAATGTAATAAGAACAGTACATTTTTATGTCAACAGTAACCTTTATATGGTGTTCTTTAGATAAAACTGTGAATACTGGAAAAGAAAAAAGAAAGATAAGTGGTTCCTGTATTCATCTTAGTCCGAAATCTATTTTACCCACTGCTGGTTGCTGGCATTGTTTGATGATATGACACAGTAACGGAATATCAGATTATCAGAAAAGGAGATTCCCAATTTAATAGTTACTTGCAGAAATCAAAGTATTTTTTTTTCCTTTATCTTAACATCTCAGAAATAAGTGCTGTTAAATTTCAGATCGTGTAGTCTTCCTGATTTATCATCATATCATGGATGCACTTGGCTGTCTAACATCAGGGAATCCAATAAGTCCCATCACATAAGAAGAAAAGACAAAATCCTATTGGTTAATGGTTTGCGTTCTCCCCTACAGTGATTTATTTCTGTCACAAGACTTAATTTTATCACGAGGCAGATGCTCCATCTATATCAATGCAATACATTCCTTCATTCATTTGTTTCACACCAAAATTGTACCTGATCTATTTCCCGATGCATTTTGGCTTATTTAGTACACGGAGTGATTAGATGGTGTTTAATCACATGTGTAATTTCCAGTTTTCATAATTCTCAAGCATAATAAAGCGAGGCCCATGTGAAGAAGCATAATATTAAATTAAATTGCAGAGAGTAGCAGTTAGAGATGCAGCTGGTGTTAATGTTTTGATCTCCAGTGTGTCACAGCAGAGCACGTCAAGTGGAATAAGCTGAGCTTGCTCAGGTGATCAGGTGATCAGGCCAAGGAGACCGTGCCAAACTTTGCCTTGCATTAATTTTGCCCAGGCTATAATGAAAGAAATATTCATCGCACCTTCTCCTTTGAAATCTGCAGCTCCTCCAAAGTGCAGAAAGCCTATCCAGCATGTTTTAATGAGAAATGCGTGTCCTATCAACACTTCCCCCCACCCCTCCGTCTGCCGCTTAATACAGATTATACTCTCCTGAATAATCATCTTTATGCAGTGGGGCAGCTGAGGTCCACAGGTTGGGATACTCTGCCAAGTGTCATTACACCGTGGGAGTGGGCTGCAGCTGCTTAGCCGCCCTTATCCGCGCTGCTGCCGGCTGGGAGAGCCGCGCTGCCTCCATGGGACACCAGCAGTCCCGGGGAAAGGCTGTCAGACTGCTGAACTTCTCAATCAGCAGAGGAGAGATGTGATTCCTGTCTTGACATTCTGCCTGGAGGACCATCTATTGTCAGCTGCCATTGACAAGTGACAGCAGAGCTGTGACTTTCAGGAAGTTTATTTTCTTCTCCCTCCTCCTTGGCTTCCCTTCTCTTTTTCTAAATAAGCCTTGACCAGCCACCCCTTCCTTCAGTATGGAACGTGGACGAGTGAAGGTAGGAGCAAGGGAAAGTTTCCCAAATTTACAGTTTAGTGGTAGCGCTGCAAGGAAATGAATAGATGGGGAAAGAGACCGAGTTAATGACAATTCTCTAAACAGCTGTTGTACTATTCAGCTTCACTACTTCAGTTAATTAATCAGCACCTTGCTGGCAACTCTAGGGGAGATTCTCGTTAGATACTGGTAGCAAACAGACAATGCTTTCATATCAAATATGTTCAACAACATCTAATACAGCGATAACTTCCACAAAAGAGGGCAGGGAATACGGAGGCTTGTAAAGGCACTCACGAAGCAGCATTTAATATCCTGGTACACATGGATATGCTACATACGCTGCTCGCTGTGTTACTGCTCTCTGGCTTAAAACACTGTGGACTAACAAGTGCAAACTTTCATGTGTGTGCTAAGAGGTACTTCTTTAAGATAATATTCCTATATATATATATATATAAGTACTGTGTATGAGTGCACACCATATATTGCTGCCTTTGTGAATGATTTCAGAGACCGTACGTTCTAAATGAAACTACTCTGTATTTTGCTGCAGGATGAAAAATGGGCAAACTTAAATCCTTCATGCAAATATATCTTGATGAAAGTCAAAATGTGATTAAGATCAAAAAAACTCTGTTGGGAGAATGCTGAGTCTACACGCTAGGTTGGAAAATGGCTGTTGTCTCAGAGATTTCCCTCTTTCCTCTTCAGCTTAAAAAGGTGATACTTTGCGTCCTACCTACGGAGTCGATAACAGCATTCATATTTTATGAGGAATAATGCACAGAAACCTTAAACCAATGAAATTACACCTCTACATTTGTAGTATATTTTATATTTTAGTACAGTCCTAAAATTGCCATTAATGAACGTTAGCTTCAAGTTCAAGACAAAACTGGCTTTAAAAAAAATGTTACAGCCCTGTTATGACAAAAATTTCCTTCTGCCGTGCTGATTTACTGGTAAATTGCGATTCAATGCGCTGTAGTTCCTTTTCTGAGACCTCTTCTCTTGCTTTATTCACTTTTCTGATTTAACCCTCTTATAGGGTAGGCAGTAAATTGCAATGAAAATGACAGCGCTTAAGAGACCGAAATGTATTTGCTGTCAAATGTTCCATACATGCTCAGTTTAATTTTTCAGTTGACTTTATTGATTTATTCAGAATGATAATAGCCTGCATATCGCTTCATATACATAATTGTCACATAAATCTTCCATATTACTGGCACGTAATCGTGTCCACTGTGGAATGTAGTGAATGGGTTTAAATGTTTAATGCAGTGTTGTTTGTGGAGTGTGGAGTTCAGCACCAGGTGGTTTTATGGGGTTTGGGGTTGTTTTGGGTCTGTCCAGAGCCCTGCAGAGAGCTGCAGGCAGTGGCATAACCTCAGGTGGGACTCTGTGATGCAGTTGCAGGAGTCACCAGTGCTCTGGAACAGGGCTCAGAGTTGTATTAAGCAATTTATGTGGACAATTCATCCAGTCTGCCGCTACGTACTGATGTAGACAATTATAGCTCCAGCTCTTTAATGAAACGTACATTATGGTAGAAAGAATATCATAGCTTCTATTATACTCAGGGGAACTATAAAGAGAAATGTCCTTTTTTAAATTAGCTTTACAGCAGTGAAGCTTTTATGTATTTACATGCAAGTACACTATTAACCCAAACTACTTGTTTTGAACTCTCTCTCTGTTGTCAGCTCTGGGGAAGTGACACAGGCTGGTAGAAAAACTTCTGTGCCTACCTTTAAACATTGCTGGTCTTTCATGTTAATGGGGAGCCGGCTAAAACTTGCACTTTGCTGCAGTCGTTCACATGACAGTGAGAGAAGGATACTGTCTTAATCCTCCCTAATCTGTACCAAAAACCTCAGATAAAAAAGGACTTTTGTCTAATCTGGCTTCTCAGGTATGGTTTACTTTAGATTTGAGCTATAAATATCTTTCTTTACTTTGTTTTTCTGAGAAGCAAACTGCACGCAGATTCATTCTTCAGCTGCCCATTCAAGAAAGAAAGACTATTTCTAATTTGAAAAAGAGAAGAACAGAGACAAGGCTTTTGGTGTGTGTCCTCTGGTTGGTGAATGCACTTGGGAGCAAACTGCTGAAGAGCTGCCTTGTTCCCTTATTAACCCCTGGGCAGCTGTGGGCATGGGGTGCCCAGCGCTGAGTGCTGCCGAGCATCAGGAAGGTTCAACCTATTTCCAAGGGCCAAAGACAGGGACATCTATACCTGAAAGAATTGTCTCCATAAACATTGGTTTTAACATTGAAGAAATGTGTTATTGCGTTCAAACTTATTCACTCTTAGATGCTAAAAATAAAAATCGCACTATGAAATTGAGAGATGGGGTGGGAGAGAGGCTGTATGCTTGGAAAGAAATAAAATTAACAGTTTTGCCATTGAGTTCTGTCAACTCAATATTTCATCTGCATTTTCTCTATTTATATACTCCACATGTTGCAGGTATCCTTAAATCACAATTGTTCTTCAGTGGCAGGCCAGTCCAAACAGAAGTGAACTCAACAGATTGTTTTCCTTCATTGCCTGTAATGAAGCTATATCAAATAGCTGCTCCACTTCAGTCCAGTTTCTTGTCTGAGGACAAAATTTGGACAGGAGAAATAGTTTAAAAGTAAAGTAAATGCCTGAGAAATGAATTGGAATGACTTGATATAAGGGGGTGTAAAATTAATGGACTGTCTGAAGGTTTCCATTATTCCTGTTTTCTTTTGCAAACTTGGGGGGGGGGGTGGGGGGATTATAAATGGATATAAGAAAATTGCTGCTCAGAATTTACTTGATATCCAAAACCAGGCTTCAGCAGGACTTTTCATAAATCATTATTCCCTGGTAACAGCATTACGATCATCTCCATATCCAGATGAGGATGTCTGTGTAACGTTGTCACTGAGCTAAAAAGAAAGTACATTTATGTCAACTACTTGTGTATGACTTTTGCATGTCATTTTCCACACAGCCTCAGATCTTCATCATAGCAATCCCTGGACATCTTTGTCTGGTCTGAATCAATGTTCCTTTCCTTCACCTTGAAAATCTACTGGAAAAAACTCCTTTTGAGCAAAAGAAAAAGTGTCAGTGCCCTGCAAACAGGATAATTCTGAAATCTAATGTTTTCCATGTACTTAATGCAGGGGAAAGGTAAAGGGTGGATTTTATAATCCCTTGAAACCATGTGTGTATATCATAGATATAAAATGTATATAAAATTAGAGAGAAAAGGTTGAATTTGGATCTATAGTCATTCGGAGTCAGAGATTAACGATGACAATGTCATCTGGTAATGAGGGGCTAATGGGGCTAAACTTCATCAATTAAATCCTCTCTTTTTTATAGATTCATAGATTATAATGCCAGAAGGGAATACTGTGATAATCTAGTCTGACCTCGTTTTATAACATATACTATCAAACTTTCCTGAAATAATTCTTGTTTGAACAAGAGTGTTTATTTCAGAAATAAAGCATGCAACCTTGATTTAAAATTGTTGTGATTGGAAATGCCTGAGAAACCTTGATAAATTGTTGGAATGGTTAATTATATCTCTCTGTTAAAGGGGCACACCCTCTCTCTCCTCTGAATTTTTCTTTCTTCAGGAGGACTTGGAGAAGCAGAATTTTTGTGTGCTGTGGATGTGGTATGGTGTAAGTTGTTCGGGGTTTTCTGATCCTCAAACAAGCAGTTCCACATTGTGGGGAGTTCGGGGGGTGAGCTGAAGCCTGCTAAGCTGGGTACAGGTGTGTGCCTCTCCCCGCATCCCAAGAGTAGAGGCAGCAGGTGTGAGCTTGGTCTGCACAGGGGCACTACCCATGGGCATCCTTGCAGCACTGTGCAATGGGAGGGATGTGGGCTTTCCCCGTCAGCCGTCTGGAGCAGGGAGCAGTCTGTGTACCGTTTTGTAGCATCCTGAGACTTCCTGTGCCTTGGTAGGGAGCTACTCTAGTTCAAGCACATCTTTTATTTGGAGACATTGGCTATCCCTGAATATTGGGATGTGTTGCTGTCAACTAAGTTCCAGCCAGTGAATTGTTCATTGATGTAAAGGACACAACTTGCATTTTGGGACTTACCTGTGGCTTTATGGGCTTGCCAGTATTAGTTGGGGCAAAATTCTCTTGAAGCAGGTACTGTTCAGAGCTGCTTTACTTGACTGTCTTTCTCTCTCTTGCCGTACTCTCCTGCTTTTCCCTCTGCTTTGAAAACCAGTCTTGCAGTGGGAGATAGAGCAGGTATGGAGCAGAGAGATGCTGCCTGACTCCAGAGGGATTTGCTTGGTTGTGCTCCTTCCTTCCTATCCCACTCACTTCCTCACTGTTGCCTCCTTGTGCTTTGTCCCAGCAGTTTCCCAGCCAAGTGGCATCCTTAGGATGTGTCTGGGATCCAGTAAGCACTCCATAGTACTTAGCAAGGAGCACTGAGAAGAGAAGGAATGGGCAAACAAGCTCCACAACATGCTCGGCCCGGTCCTCAACTCAGCTCCTTCTGCTGGCTGCCTTTTTGGAGGAGGAAGGAACGAGATGTGTTTCAGAGTCCTGCTGGAAGCAGAGAAGGGCGTGTCAGTGCAGGGAGTAAATCATGGATGTAGCAAAGCCTAGTCTTCCACCATAAACCTTTCTACTCAGCTCAGCTAGAGCCTGGGCAGGCCCCTGCCCCAGTACATTCCTGCTGTGGGGATGCAGTGCCCATTTAAAAAGAGCTGATCTAGAAAATGGAAGTAGAAAGATTTTCTGAGACACAAAAGAAAAATGACTGTATTAGAAATTAATGGTATTTGCACATGTCCATTTTTTTAATATGCAGGGTTTTGCATGCACTGGAAAGTCCTGTGCTACTGATTTAGATGTCTTGTAACTGAGGGACATAAAATAACAGGAATCACATGTGGGAATGTGAGATGCTGGGATGGAGAACCTGGGTCTCCAGATCAGGAAGCACATTTCTTACCAATATTACCTTCCTAGATTTTTGTGTGGCTCATGCCAGTGTCTTTCCATGTTCTGCACATTTTCTGCAAGGAGAAAATCTTTTTTATTGAGCAGAGTATTTTTCCTATAAAATTTCTTGAAAAACAGTTGTTACTTTTCCAGTAGTCGGGGAACTTCAGAGATAGATTTAATTAGCGGGCAGATAGCATTGTTGATGTACTCTCTGCGGGACTGAGATTCTCTCTTTCATGCAGTGAGAAATGAAGACCCTGTTTGATGGCTGAAGATGCTCAGTTCAGTGTCCTGCAAGGGCTGGCCTGTGGCAACAGTCTGGCATTGCGTTTTTCCTGAGAACAGGAATTCTGAAGGAGTAAGGATTACTTCTGGCCCTCAAAACTGGTCAAATGAGGATTTTCAGTTTGCATTATAAGCCAAATGAATATTTATGTTGTTTTCTGTAAGCTGAAAAGCCTTGACTATCTCAGGAGGAGTTTATGGCCTTTTGTCATCTTCATTGATCAAGATTGGCGTTAATCACGTAAATTAATCAGAAAACACCTTTGCCTCTCACCATCACAAAGCAAAGGTCCTCTTGTTCTGTCCCACAGCATCTTTATTAGGGTTTTTTTGACTTGAGAACAAAATCTAGAGAACCTAGAAGTGCCAGGCATCTGCAGCTCCCAGGTAAGACTGCACCTGCAGCAAATGTTTCCTGAAGAACTTCCCATGTCAGTGGTACCTACGCAGCTCCAAGGAGTCAGCACCACCAAAACACTGACCTGTGAACCTCTGCTGTTCCTGAAATGCCTGGTGCTGTTCCTCAGCAGGAGCTCTGTCTCCAGAGAGGGCAGCTGTGCTCCTGCTGCTCTGAAATGGCAGAGAAATCGAGTTCTTGAAGGCAGATGGCAGTTTCTTATGGATAATGTAGTATTCCAGTAATTACTGTAGGAAAATGATGTAACCTAATGTGTATTAGTTCTGCTACTATAATCTAAAATGTATTAATATTGTGGCAGTACTATTCTGTTTAATGGTTGCATTAATACATACGCTGTGGATATTACGGTACACTTGCATTTATATCGCATACTTTACTGCAATATTTACAATAGTATTACTTTCAAAATTATGGACAAAGTTGCCTGATTTCATGGGTGGGTCCTACCACAAACAGTAGACTTGATGGCTTGTTATAGATTATCAGGAATGTCATATGTGGGAATCATTTATATAGCTTAAGTAGTTATCAATACAAATTTTATGAACAATAAAAACAAGCAACAGTCTCTCAGTAGTAAAGCTATTAGGATACATATTATAGTATCTGTATTGAGACTTCTGACTGCTTATTTTTTCCTAGGTATCAAGTTCAGTCGGTTATGAGAGCACTCAGATGATGGAAACTAGACTGGGTAGCATACATTTCACAGGGACCAGGCAGGATTGCACAAGGACCTTCTTGTCAACAACAAAAACAGACCAAAACGTGAAAGAGTCCTTTTAAGTTATGTCCAAAAATACCATTATAAATCCATATTTAGTGTGTTGTACTTCTATATACTATAGGTACAGTATGTTCTTACAGCTCTCTGCCCAGCTCTCGGGGGAAATAAAGAGTCCTAGGCTTCTCAGATCCTTGACTTACTTGTCACATGCCTGTAAGTCTTTGATTTCCAGTTCTTCAGCCACAAAGATACTCATTACACAGATTCCTGTGAGTGCTTCCCCACTAGCAACCACTCTAGATATGAGTGGTACTGAAGTAACCGTCCAGCCTGTGGTAGTGGTATGCCTCTATTTTGCTTACTTGCAATTTCAGAGGCATAAAATGAACTGCACTGGGAGGAAACATCCCTCCATAGTTCTTATTGCTATTTTCTGATCTCTCAGTTTATTTTCTGTTATCTAGAACTGTATTACATATTTTAGGCTATAACACTGGCACGATCTGTTTAAAGACAATTAAAATGCAAAATTTAAGGTTGCATGGGAGTATAATTTTGTATGATTTACTGTCTGGCTTTTGCCAAGCACTCTACTGTCACCAGCATAACATTTGGTAAATAACTGAATTTAAGGAACGTGCTAGCCACAAGGTATTATCCACACCAATCTTTTTTTCTTTATCTGCTTTGAACAAGCTGTTTCATATATTGGAAAATTGTTAACAAACAGAATAAGGCTTATACAAAAGGACTTAGCATTTAACATTTTCACACGCTATTGAAATGTTAAACTTCAAAGATTTTGTCTTCTGATTGCTAAGCCTTAATTAAAGCAGATTGAAAAATATTAAGTGTACAGTGAAAGATTTGGAGGAGATGTTTGGAATGGGAACAACTCAGCAATGGTTTAGTTACATTTTCTTCTGACCTGAGCACAGAAGTTACCCCAGCTGAAGCACTGAGAGTAAATCCCGACAGCATTAAAGCCAGTAGCAAATTCACTCAATCTCTGGAAAATGGGCCCTACAATTACAGACTTAAGAAGTTCAATCTACTTACTTTGTCCAAGAGGAGGATGTGAGATGATGGGATGATGGTCTACAAGGTATTACGTGAAGACGATACCTTTAATAGCAGATAGGTCCTTAATATAGGCGAAAAAGGCAAGCTGAGATGCCAGGGTTAAAAGATGATCCCAACAAATTCAGAGGGGAAATTGGCCATGCTTTCTCAGGAGTCGGATCACTAGAGTTTCTGGCGACTTGCTTGGGAGCGGGATGCGTTCCCTGCTGGGAGCTTTTAAGTCAGATTACAGCTTCAGAACCCTGTTTCCCCAGGGGTGGAGGACCCTGCTGGGACCCCTGGTGCCAGGACCTGCACAAAGTCTCCCTGCACTAAGTGCAATCAGAAGTTCACTCCCAAAGAGTTTTATCAGTTTGGGCCTTGCAGCTTACAGCCCCATCAAGCCTCCCCCAGGCAGTGCTGTTCCCATCAGCTGCACCATGGACATGTGGATATGTGTTGCACATGCTAGTGACTAGAGAAGTGACAGGGAGTAACCAGAAAATCAAACTCAAAAAGCCTGTGGGTGATGCCAACTTATCCCAGGCTGCCAAAAGCTTGATGCTCCCAACTACTGCCTGTCACAGAGTTATCAGCAGACAGCAGCTATCGCACTTTGCGGGGTGACACATCACTTCTGCAAGAAAAAAATTAAAATTTTCTCCAAAATTAGAATTTCCTCCCCAGACCTTGCTTGGAAGGGGTGTGTGTTAGTGCTTTCCATCCAGTCCTTCGCCATCTTTCCCTGCAGATTCCCTGGCCTGTGCCCCACCGGGCACGCGAGGGCCAGGCTCTCCATGCTGTTTCTACCATGTTACCCAGGGCTCAACATGGCTCACCAGGATTGCAGCAGGAGTGGGATAAGGGGAAGTTACTCTGGCATACAACCTCACTTGCAGTAAAAAATGGTTTTCTGTAATGACACAGGTTATTATTCAGAAGATACAGTGGAAGGAGGATTAAGATTTGGTCATAATTGTGTGTTTGGTAGTGTGTGCTGTACACAGGAGCATGATGTACCTAAATTATGTAGCCTCAAAGTCTCCCTGACAAATACTCCCTGAGAGCCTTCAAAAGAAAAAAAGAACCAAACCAAAAGCAACCAAACCCAGTGTCTTCTAAGCCTGCTATTAGAAGACCAATCCTGTAAGTGCTGTTTTGATAAAAATAGTTCCAGGGTATTTCATTGAGCCACGTTTTCTCGAGACCTTGGAGATCTTTGCAACAGGCTTTAATTCTGAGAGCTTAAGTCAAAAATTCATTGTATTTAAAGACTAATTGATGCAGATATCTATAAAGGAAACTGTTGAGAATACCCTTTTTTTCTTTCTTACCCGAGCTCTGTTCATCTCATGTAAATGTTTCAGAAGCATTTTTACTCTGCCTTGAGGCATTTCAATTAATGCTTAGATACATGCCGGTAAAAGCTTTACCTTATGGTTGCTTACTGTGAATTCCCTAGTATTCAGCAGCAGGTTTAGGACATCAATAGGTAGCAACGACTAACATGAAAAAGTGAATTAAATCTTTTCCTCTTGAGAGACCCTACATTTGCCACATTGTTTTAAGAAGGCTGTGCTCCTTCCTTACTGGCAGAGATAGGTCTCTCTTAAGGGGGCTCAACAGGGTTTCCCACAGGAATATTACCATGCCTGTAGCTTGACAGTGGTCATACCCAAAATGAAATCACATTTTAATGACATACTGATTATCATTAAATCTAGGGACAAGACTGTTCTTAACTCATCCTGATGCACCAAGGCATTGCAGCAATATATATGATATGCAGGGGTATTTAGAAAGCGTCTGTGATACCCTGCGAGTGGAGTTTGCACCTGACAGCCCTGACCTGACAGATGTAAAGCTCCAGGTTAAAATAGTTTAAATAAGCTTTTACTTACTGCAATTATTCGGTGCTGAAGCTGTACAATTATTTCTAAATCCCTTGGATTACCTTCCTTCTCTAAAAGGGAACAAAAAAATTTTTCGTGGCCTTGTACGTTTCTGCTGTTTATTTTAACACTTAAAAGATCACTTTAAAATGACATGACATGCATTGATGGCTTTCGTGTGATATGAAAAGCTGGTTTTATCATTTATTCCTTTTAATATGTTAAGAGTAATATTTATCCAGTTTGCCTTTGTGGAGCCAAGTCTGTTACAGTTGATTGGAGAAGAGGCTTTGGGTGTGCAGCACTGTGGAGTTTAAATAATGTGTTTCCAGGCACAGGGAGAATTTTTGTAATACTTCTGTAATGTTGCAGTATTACTGTAACAGTGCTACTGTATATTTCTGAAATACTGGTATCTTCCCATAGATTCTTCCAATAATACCAGGGTCAGTCTTTGCCACAAGCTATCAAGTAGATTGACTAACACTTCTAAGCATGGGACAATCTGAAAAGGTTGGTGGTATTTAAAAGTAGATAAAAGAGTGTAAGAAAAACCTGAAGCCCAAGCAAACATAGTTTAATTTTCTGCAGTGGTTTCGCAATGTCTCAGTGTCCTCCAGTTGTCTTTTTTCTGCTTTCTAGTTTAGTGTGCTACTTCTAGGCTGAAGTACATGTTACTGATTGGCATGGAGTATCATTTTATTAGTAGAATAATAATATACACATATATGTTGTATTGCTGAGCAGGACCTTGATCTGGTAATAATCATGAAACCTATGATAGAATGTTATGTGAACCTAAAGGAAAATATCTAGATTATATCTCACCCGCCTGATTTAGTCACAGAGTGAACCAGTCCTCTGGAAGTAAATATCTACATTGTGAATATAGAGAGATCTACATAATTTAGGTTCCTGATCCCTAATTAATTAGATCCCTAATCCAGACCTTCCTCTCTGCAGGCTTGCAAAGGCACCTACTGCTCTTTTTTGATTACTGAGGAAATTTCCACCATCATCTCCATAAACATGACAGAGTAGGCTGAGTAATAGTGGCAAGGAAAGCCTGGAAACTGGAGTGGCTGGGAGCAGTAGGGTAAAATGTCATTAAAAAATGGAGTGTGGAAATTATGCAGAAGTGTACGTGTACAGATTTATGATGGAAAGAGGAGAGGTTTTGGAAGCAAGGAAGAAGAAGAAAGGGAGCATTTCCACACTTGGATTGCATAAGGCTGTTCATAACCCTTGCTTATATAGCATTCACTTCAGTGGAGCTACCGCACGATAATTTTATCGTGATGCCTATTGTCAGTGGAAGTTTTAAGACCTAATCAGTGTTCCTGGACCACTGAAAGTTTAGAGGCAGAAAACTTTCTCAAAAAATGTCTGTACTAGAGCTGAGTTCTGCAGAACAGCAGTGGCTTCAAAACTTAACTCCAGAAGTCTGGTTCCTACATCAAACTGGGAATCCAGTTAACTAATAAAAAATGTGCAACATTTTCTCTTGCCTAAGTTACAGCAGCTATGTAAATGTCAAAATGTTATTCTGGGTAATGAAACAATGGGAAAGTTGTTTGTGTGTACTGCATTATTGTTAATTAATTTACATCCAGAAGTACTTCAAATGTATATGCAAACATACCTTAATCATGCTTTAAAGGCACTTGTGGGAAGAGCAAAGCTTGTAAAGAGTAGCCATGTAGATGCAGAAACTGTTAATGTTTCCGATGCCCTGTGGTAGGAAGAAATATATTAAAAATTGATTTTTGGTTTCTGCTTTTTTTTTGGTAACATTTACAATAAAGGATATAGCAGAAAGTAGCCTTTAAATTGATATTTCAAAGCTTTTTATGTTTGGGATATGTTTTTCCGTATTGTTAATGGGTTTATATAGCCGAGTAAAAAGGTCAGCTTCTGAATATGACGGTTTTATTCTTCTATTAAAAAAAGAGATGAGTTTAGCATTCATGAATTATTTAAATATCAACCAAAATATTTGGCACGCTGCTACAGTAAGCAGTATTCTTAAAACAAGGCTCAGAAAAGTGTTCTGTCCTTTGAATGTAACGTGAATGTAGTGCAAGAGGGTGTATGGCATTAACTCCCTCTCAGCTTGTAGTAAGGTGTTGCTGCTGTATCTGCACACTGTGCGGTGAGTGATGAGACATGTATTTATGACACTTTCACTGCCATGATTCAATCTTCACCCGTTTACACTTTTAGAATTGAAGAGCCTCTCTTCGTCCAAAAAAAGCGAACTATAATGCGTTTCATAACTTCACCCGGTTCATAGCTACACTGTATTGAGCAAGCAGCTCTGTCAGATTGTTTTCTTTTAATAAGATGCTTTGGAAAATAGCAGTCCTTCCCAGGCTTTAAGGTACATCTGAAATGAGGCTCTGAGGAACCACAGCAGTATGGAGTTGCTGTAGACACAGTCTCATTAATCAAATGCTGGCTCTAATACTTAAAGAAAAAAAAATAAATTGCAAATAACATGCATTTTTTAACAATTTCATAAAAGTAGTGTTGTCAGGTAGTAAGATTTACAGCATTTTGTTCTAATTCAGCAGAACTCTTCAGGGATATGGTTCTGTATTTTTTTTACAAGTATTTTTTAAACCTTCAATACAGTCATAATGTTTTGAAGTGCTAATTGCCAAACCTCCTAAAGTGTATAAAGAATGACATTTCATGCAGCATCATTGATCATATTTTTAGGGAGTCCATTGATGGATTAATAAACCGTTGTAACCTTCTGTGCAAAAAAAATGTTGATAATAAATGGACTGTAATCTAAAAAGCCTACTGCTAAATGAAATGAAGTTGCAGCAGTAACTGAAAAACTGAATAATTATAATATCACGGTGATGAAGCCCTATTTAGGTTTAGGAAGTTTACTATCCCCGTTAAGTCTTTGTAAAGAGCTGCTCATGGAGGTTGGGAGCACGTTGTCCTCTGGCTGTCTCCACCACTTAACTTGCCAGTGGGGCAGTTGGGGTGGGTGGCAGTGGGTCTGGGCAGCCCATCTGACCTGGAAAAAGCCATTCTACAAATATTTACTGAAAACATGGTAACTGATGCCATTCAGTGCACTGTGGTAAAAAGTTTAGCGCCTTTTTAATGTTGGTATAGCAGCTGTAGTGTAATGCATGAAAAGTGAAAATTTACCAGAGTAAGTGAAATAATGTATAAAGAGTAAGAAGTAGCTTAAAATTGGGCGTTGAACGTAAAGGTGTCCTTTAGCACTGGTTTATGTTTTTACAAACTTAGAGCCTTGTTCCTTGAAGTTTGATGACCACAAAAACAGATGGATTCATTTTAACATATTTATTTGTGATGAAAGTAACTCATTCTTACTTGCATTTATATTTAATTAATGTAAGTCAGATAGCAGGTTGAAGACCAAGGGAAAGGATTACAATACAGGCTTTTAATGCATGCAGGCTAGGGTCGAGTCAACTTTCTCCTCAAGCCGTAATCCACTAGGAAATTCTGTCCCCTTTTACCTCCCAGCTTGTGTCTCATCAGCCGTGCAAGGGGTGTTTTTGGAAGGGGGTTCAAGTCATTGTTCTCACACAGGACATACATGACTGGTGGATTGTCTGTAAGGTGGTGTATCCCCATATTAAATGCCTCAAACACCCACCCTTTCCATGACAGTTCTGCATCTGCCCTATTTTTCACACTTACTTTGCATGTTTTTAAAAAACATTACACTGTATTGCTAATGTAATTCAGTGTCAGCACATGACGCAGAATCGCCAGAATGACTGTGGACCCTTTATATATCTACGTCTATGCGTACACATGTGCATATACATATACATATTCATGTACATACATGTGCATATGAAGGTTTTGCATTCTGCTCCCCTCTGTAGTACGATCAGACAAGTGTACCCACCATATCTATGTCAGTCCCTTTTTACCATGCTGTGCTGTGGGAAAGGGCCAGATCCTGCAGATACCACTCTCCTGCTACACCGGTCTCCACAGCATGTCTCTCCTCCATCCTGCCACGTAGTATTTTGGACTGGCTGGGATGAATGTGGGTCAGCAGGATATGGCCTGCAGGTGACCTGTCACGGCTGATGGTACTGACCCAATCATGAATATACGTAGGGACTGCAGATACAGAGCAGTCTCTTTTGAACTAGGCTTCCCTGTGAAAGGAAGGACACAGGGCAAAGCGTGATTTTTACACCCTTTCTTTTATCGTAATTGATGTTTCCATCTTATTCTTCTGTTCCTCTAAGTTATGACATTGTGTCCAAAACGACATTATGATATTCCCTCAAAATGTCATGGCATGAATGAGTAATTTCTGGTGAGCGAATCCCCAGAGGGACAATTTGAACTCTCTCTGCTCCTGCTATTGAATCCCATTCAATTAAACGTGGAAATCCACAGTCAGTTAAATGTGGAAGAGGAAAGCTTCACGGGATCTTCCCTGAAAGGCAGCTGTTAGCAGTAGGAAAACATTGAAGTCAGCACTCTTTAGTAGTGTTTCTTTTGTGAGACGTACATTAAAAGAGCTGAAATCTCATGAGATGCTTCTGATAAGCACTGATATTAAATGCCATGGGCCTATCATGCTTCTTTAAAGGTGAGCGTTATTAATAAAGCACCGTGTCTTTCCATTGTGCTTAATTCTTTGGTTTCTCTCAGTTACTTCGCTGACTGCTGCGTCGAATGTACCTATTTTCTGAAATCAAAGTTGCTATGTCTTGATGCAGAAGTAGCTCTCCCTTCTTCACTTAAAGCGAAAACAATTCTCCCACTTACATGTTAGGTGGCTTTAGTTACTTTATTATCTAGTCTGTATTAAAGAATTAATTCAGTAGTAGTGTTGTTGTTGTTACTATTATCACCATCATTATCATCCTGGGACCTGGTGGTGGCCAGCTGTACTGCAAGCCCTTTACCTTGGAACTTTTCTGGAAGGTGTCTGTGTATTGCTTTTCTGTGGCTGAAGCCTGTACATCTTTTCTAAGCTCTGCTTCATCTTTATCAAAGCTGACATAATCCCAGGCAGCCTTCATGCAAAGCATTCATACACACAATGTTCAAAACAATCCTCATTTTCAGACCCTCAGCATACTAAATAGGGAATTTTTGGGTGGGTTCTTCTGCTGCTCTTCCTCTAGAACTCTGCTCCAGCCACGGCAGTTCTCTGCTGTGCTCCAATTGCTCCAATGCAAGCCTTGCAAAGAGCACATAAAGGTTTGGTTGACAACCTTACTCAAGAGATTAAACGCTATCGATGGAAATATTGGTTCATTGTTCAGCATTTCCACAAACAGTCAATAATAGTTCTTGTTTTCAAACAAAACTGCAGAGTAACGCTGCCATTGTCTCATTTATAGTGGGCTCTGGAAAATCTGTAGTGAATTACACTTCAGCTTAAAAATTGAGATTATTAAAAGAACAGTATGTTTGGTGGACTATCGGTGGTAGTTGCCAACTTGTGTTTAGCCACAAACACTTCAAATGTCCATATATCCTGTTCTCATAAAGCATTACATAAAGTCTCTATATCAAGTAGATAAGTGCCAGTTTTATAATTCTGACCAATTATAATTTATCAAAAACTTTGGCTGAGAGAAACCTTCTTCAACCTTAGAATTTAGTTGTCCTAGAGTAGACCAAAGCAAGGGCCAGTGCTTCAGTTATTCAACTAAAACATCCTTCCTTCCCGTGGTAGCAGATGAAACGGTGGTGCTTTACAGCCATGGCGCACGCACTTTCTTTTGCCTGAGAGAGCGTGTGCTGAGGAAGGTTGCATTTACATTCAATTAAGGCAGAAATGTTTCGTGCTTACAGGTGAATATTTTCATCTGAGTGGAGTCTACTGAGTTATTGAATGTATGTGAAATTTTACTGTGTAGTGAGAATGCAGTTCTGTTCAACCAAAGAAAAGGGTGCATGAAATTTTAGTATAGACGGTTGGCTTTATCTTTAAGGAACATTAAAATAAGACATCAAAAAATACAGTAATGTAGCGGGTTTTTTTAAAAAAAAAAACAGCAAGGAGAAGCACGCGAATTTCTGTGACAACCAATTTCATAGCAAAAACTTCGCAAGAAAAAATTATGTATGTCCAATACTGATAAGACGTTGTGAGTGTACATTTTCAGATGTCGTTCTCTTAGTATTCCACCCATCCACGACAGCACTCCAAGAATAGTAAGCTCAGTCCCCAGCTTTCTCTCCATGAAAAGGGAATATATATAGGGCATGAAACAAAACTTCAGTACACAGAATTGCTGCTGCAATGTTAAGGACCTGACATTGAAAGGAATTTGTAAAATTCCCTTCCTTGGCTCATCCCTCCACTGACAAGCTCTGTCCTGCTGCGTGCCATTTCTGTTTCCGACAGGGTATATATTCGCTGTCTCTTCTTTTTTAACACTAGACCTCAATGCACGAGCTGGCCAGAAGTGAGTAAAACTGTATCTATCTAAGGCAGCCACTGACACCTACTCAGATTAATTTGTTGGGCACAGTGTATTTACATTTTAGCAAAGGTGCTTTTTTTTATCACAGAGCTTTGAATTCCCTGCCTGAGACGCAGCTGTTGGCAAGGGGCAGCAGAAATACAAGTCAGGTGTATAGTCAGTATGAAGGAGAGAAGAGCTGGGCCTCGGACTTGTTTCTGATGGCAGCACGTCCTGAGCAGCTGCAGTGTTTCGGCTGAGCTGTGGCCTGCCGTTATTCAGGGCTCCTTCCAACACCACCAGTTGGAGAGAAGTCATGGCAAAATATTAGCCCTCTGCATGGTTGTTGTTTTTTCCCCCGCAACAACAATCCTTGTTTTTTGCACAAGTTATTTCTCAAATCTTTCAAAGAGCAGCCCTTAATAACATGCATTTGCATGTAGGTAGACAGAGTGATTTTGAGAAGAGTTTTCCCAAGTGTTTATTTTAGACGTAGGCTTAGTTATGACATTCTTGTGTGACATTCCTGGAGGCTTGGTATTTGTGATCTTCACATAGTAATAATGTTCACTGTGGTAGGTAAAACGTAGCTATAATAATTATACCTTACTGATGTTTGATGACAGAATGTTGTTTCTTTTTGTTTCCAAATAAAATCACGAAGGAAGAGTGGTACCCTGCTGCCAGAGAGGGAAGGAATGCCTGGCATGACCCGGGCTGGCTATGGCGAAGAGGCCAGCCCATGGCTGCTGCTTCTTTGCTGAGAATGGATTTTTGTGCTGAACATGCTGCCAAGGGCCTGCCGAAAAAACCCTGGGTGTCCCCATTTCTGTGGCATCGGGCCCTACATCTGTAAAGCATACAACATGCAGACAGATGTAGGGATCGGTGACAGCATCATTCTTTTAACCGTCTTCATATGTGTAAAAAAAAGCAGGACAGAAAGCTAATTACTTTTCGTTTAATGCCTTCTTGGTGTTGGGGGGTTATAGGATCATAGAAGCAAAAAGTGTTAAAATCCCACGGACTGAATCCATCACTTCTTTATGCCCTGTCCTTTCATACCGAGCCCATTCAGAAATGTTATACACAAGTATATATATTCAGAGCCACCCCTCCCCTCCCCTCACACAAATATAATTTCATTTTATTGAGATGTAGATAAATGTGCTGGGGTAGAGTATTCTGTTTTTTCAGGCCCTTCCTTAATACTATTAAATAATAGTGTAATTAAAGGCTCCAGCAATTTGCCATCTCTTTTCACATAGAATTACTTCAGATGTCTGGCATACACACTCACCCTGTTGTTCAAAGCCATTACAGTCCGTACAGTCAATAATCTGCAAATTAAAAATTCAATAAGTAGACTCATTAAAAATTGCATGGTTCCAATTCAGTCCATACTCCCAATTCAGGCTGCTTAGTGCTGGAAGGCGGTTTCTGAGAAGCAGGAGATGGTGCCACCATTGCAGGATGCCTCAGCCCCTCCTCAGCGCACACCTAACCACATTGTAGCTGCAGAACGAGGGCTTGCTTGCAGACTGCAGTGAATCTATAGCTGTTCTATGACAAATGGGTATACATGGCGATCTCTCCCCTAAAACCAAGCTATCCAAGTAGCTTGGCATGCTGGTAAGGTTGGTGCTGGTCCATGCATAAACCTAAGGGGAAGCGCCCATCTTACTGAGTTACCAGTAGCCCAGCCTGGGTGTTTCAGAGCAGGCTTCCCTGCTACGGCTGCTCCAGCCCAGCCTCCCTCCCCCTCAGTCAGGAAGCAGTGTGGCTGAAAGCCATCCATCCCGAGAATCACTGGATGGGGATTATTGGAGGAGGCTGATGTAAAATCTCCACAGACTCTTTCCTGTGTGTTTGTTTGTTTTGTTTGAATTCAGCCTGTTGCTATGGGTCGGGGGAGAGAGGTTGGAAGGTGGCAAACCATCACGCTTGATGTTCTTGCTTCCAGTTGTTTTAATGGTGTTTTAAGACCCAGTTTCTAGTGGGGGACTTTTGTATGAAAGCCCAAACCGTCAGCCTTGGAAATGCTGCTTTTCAGTAAGTAGTACCCACTAGCAAGAGGCCACTATAATTCAAAACTGCCATTTTTAAAACATCTCCAAGCTTATCCCTGGTGGGAAAAGCTTGTTACCTTTGCGGCGGTTGGGTTGTTAACGCTCAGCGCAGTGAAAGTAGTTTTCCCTTCAAACAAAATACATGAGTGGGAACTAGCTATTATGCCTTAGCTACACCCTGGAGGCTCCGCGTTGCGCGCAGTCTTTGGGAGCAGTTCTGTAGGCACGGGTTGCCTGCCCTCTTTTAAAGGACATTTAAAGCTGGCAAAATCATCGCTCCCCAAAAGCAGAAGAGCCTGTTTGTGAAGGGCCTTCTGTCTTTACTAGTGTTCCTCTTCTACCCACCAGAAATGCTATTTTTCACAGCTTTATCCGTCCCCACCTTTTTCCCTGATGTGAAAGGAGTTTCTTCACTGCAGCAGTTGCGTCTCCTTTGAATCCCTGTCAGTCTATGCCTTTTACGCAAGAGATGCCATCAGACTGCACAGCATGCTTGGGAAGATGTAAAGCCCCAGATGGCTGTGCCCAGCACAGGCTTCACTTGACAGCAAAGGTAAAAAAAACACCAACCAATCAACACCAGAGCTACCAGATGACATTAGTTTTAATCATGAATGATCAATGCAAAAATATTTTAGACCTTTACTCACACATGATATTAAGGGCAGTTATATCTCTAATTCTGATTGATCAGCGCAGTGTTACACAAATGCTTTTTATGTCTCTTTCTTTTATCTCTGGTGAGACATTGATGGGGCGATTATTTTTTTTTTCCTCTGTCCATTGTGGTGAAAGGCAGAAAGACCACGAAACAGCAATTTCCTTCTGGATGTAGGGGGCAAGGGCAGCCACAAGCTCAGTGACAGAGGGGACTGTGCACCCTGTGCTTGGGGGGAACAGAGGCTCTGTGTGCTGTGCCTGTGTGCTGTGTTTCTGTCCCAGGGTTGGGGGAAGGATAGCGATGATGAATTTTAGCTTTGGTAGGTGTGAACCTGAGCAAACCTGATCTTTTGGAGGCTAAGAGATGTCAGATCTGATAAGGGTATGCAACACTGGCACGATAGTGGTCCTGGGTTCCTCTCCCAAGTGCATTTAGCCAAGCAGAACTTAGACTGTTTATCCTAACAATTAAAATCTAGTCTTCTATTTAATTTTTACTAATAACACCATGCACTTACAGGGTCTTTCATCCAAGCACGTGACAGACCTTAATGGAATAAACCTCACAGCACTCTGGGGAGGGAAGTGAGTATCATTTTGTTTATCATGCTGAAATAGTAAGATGATGTAATTTTACCTCCCTTAGTTTATTTATTTCTTTTCTCCCCATTATCTGTCTGATAAAAAACACTAACTAGCAAAAATAATATGTCGTTTCAGAAATCCTTCTGGTAGTTTAACCATAATATAAGATTAGTAACCAATTTAGACAGGAGCATCATTAGTGTAAACGTTTCCAGTAACTCCCTCTGATGAATGCCACTGCATTTGGATATTCACTTGTAGGACATGAAGGTGAATAATAAAGGGGCTTTCTCTGCGCACAGTGTGTGAGCAGTGCCTGTGAATGGGAAAAGGTTTAACCGGGACTTTCTGAGCTTTCCCGAGACCAGCTGTTGGTGAGCAGAGGCAGAGCCACATCAAGTGTAGGTTGAGTGGGGCACCGAGAGCGCAGAAGGCGATGCCGTAGGGCCCAGCGAGAGGTGCTGCAGAAGATGAGAGCAGCACAGAGAGATCAAGCACTGGGTGGATGATGCCGAGGGCACCAAAACGTCATGCTATGGTTCTGATTGGGAAGATAAGGAGAGAGTAATGAGAAGGTTGTGCAGTGGGGAGATACCTATCAGGCACTTCTCATGTAGTCACCTTTAGGATTAATCCAGAAAATTGCTAAAAAAAGGCAGGAGGCACCTTGTACGGGGTGATGTATACTGTTGATGAGAATTGGGGCAGACAAAGAAAAATGGCAAGCTTTTCTCCGATATCAATACGTGCTGGGCTTTAGTTACAGGTTGGAAGTACTTACCATACCCACAAACTCTGTCATCTGCCCATGGCACTAACCATGCAATTGCTGGAATTAACATTGTGCTTTATGAAATTTAAAAAAATACTTGTTATTTTATATCAGGCTGGGACAGAACTTTAATAGTCCTAATTTGAAGGTAATGCACTAATGGCAGTATTTGTCAGATGGGTTTTTGCAATGTGAAAGCTGGTAGGAGCTCTGGGAAAACAATCCAGGATGATGATTTGGGCTTGTTTTCACATTCCAGCCCAGAGTGCCTTCTGATACAGCACAACAGCTGAAATGTATAAGGGAAACACATTTTACTTCTTCTGGCTCAGAACAGCAGCAGCAATTTGGCGAACAGGCCCACCATTCAAATCCTGGTGCATTTTAAATGACCAGGTGTCCACTCACTTGCCTGCCTTGTTTGTTGTCAAAAAAAGGAGCTTCTCGCTTGCTGTTCATTCTGAGTGACCGCATGGTGTGTGAAACGTCCCCTTCAATCAATGCAGTGGCATTATCATTGCCTCTCTGATCAGACAGTGAAGGGAGACTTCTTCATATTGCAAAGGATCCTGTTTTTTCTTCCAGTTGCTCTGCTCAACAGATACTGCCATGTTGGGCCATGTGGTACAGCAATTTTGGGTTTTGGACAAATCCCTGCAACAGACTGGTTAGGTATCCTCTCATTAGAGGTCCTGAGATTTCTGTGCAACTCCTGTGCATCAAGATAAAAATATCTTTAGGTCTGCATTTCAACAGAAAAATCAGCTGTCTTTTAAAACATATTTTTAAATATCCACATATAAATGAAAGTATTACAGTAAAACATTACATCCTATAGAAAAATGTATTTTCTCCCCCCTTCTTTTTCTCTCTTTCTTACAAATGACTTTATCTGCTTCGGAGGGGAAAGCCTAACCAGCATGCTGGACTATCTGCTAATTACAGGGATTATGTTTGGACTGCTGCATTCAAGATGAACTAGAAATACAGATATATTTTCATGTGATAGAAATATATCAGTACTCTTAAAAATAGCTTTATAGAATTGAAACTTAATCACCTTAGTCTTTTGGTTCATTCTTAATAATGTATCTGAAATATTTGTTGAGATCCCTTTAACTTTAGTAGGCATTGGTTCAGACCCTAAATGAGGCAGCTTCAAGGATTTCTGCTTTTGTTGCATCACTATTTACATTATAATAATACTTACTAATCATAACAATAACAACAGTAGTTATAACAACTGTTAATCTAAGATACGCTTTAAAATACCACCCCTTGACATTAAAAAAATCAGTTTGATACATTTATTCCATCATAAGTAATTTTGATTAATTTTGAACACATTTCTAGTTGTATAAATCAGTTTTGTTTATTATTCACTGCAGATAAGAAAATGTATTTTCAAAGGTTTTCAGGTGTGAAAAAAGCAGCAATTCTTAAGAGAAACAAAAATGTTATCTAGCGTTTTCAATACCATTAGAAAGTATCAGCAAAAAATCCTAGCCTTGGATTTGTTTCCCATTTTGGATAATATATTACAAGTACTCCCTAATACATTTAGCGGTTGGAAATTGATTTATGCTGAACCATTGTGGTATTAACATTCTTGTTTTATAATTATGAGCAAAAGGAACATAACCTTTTCCTAATATATGGAAAAGAGAGATGTGATGTTTCAGGAAAAATCATATGTCACCATTTTTACTTTCTCTCTCATTAGCCATGCTCTCGGTTCTTCTGCTAACGCTGATGCACAGTGACACATAGTGAAAGTACCAAGACTGCAGCAAAACTCTGTGCTTCTCTCTCATTGTTGGGAATACAACGCATGGTCCTTTGGCACATTCCCTAGATACTGAAGTAGCCTACAAATCCTTGCAGGCTTCTGGGATCTTTATTAGTACAAAAATAACAAACCTCTTTGTACCCTCTGCTTTAAAACATTAACACAGCCAAATAAGGCCTGATTTTAAATTGCCTTGAGTAGCATTGGTGTCATGTCTGTCTTTGTTTTTCAGAATAATTTTCAACATGATAATTCTCACTATGAAAAATGCAGTATATTAAGATAAAGGGGGTTTACATTGCGTTATATCTGTGAAAGCTACAAAGTACATGCTATTGTTCTGCACTGGTTCTGATGCTGAGTAAACGTCAGATCAAATTTTTTTTTTTTCCTCTGTATCAGTGGTATCTCTTTACACTTTAAATTCCCATTAATGTAGTTAGAGGGGTTGACACTTAAATCCCCAAACAACCTACGCGCAGCTGTGCTCTTTATTTAAAGGGCAGCTCCTCTCCCTAGCTCTATCCAGCCTGCCTGGGCTGCCGAGGTCTGTGCAAGTGGAGCTGTGTAATGGAGCTGCTGTGTGGGATCAGGAAACAAAAGCTGCACAGGAAATAGTTTAGAGTTGTTACTCTGTCTTAAGGTGGGGAGAAAGAAAAAGAAGAAGAAGAAAAAAAAAAGAGGTTTGATGAGGTTTTTTATACTTCCAAGTCCTGAAAATCAGAGCATGGGTAAGGTTTTCCTCTTAATGGAAGAAGGGCTTTTTTTGCCTTTCCTTGGCAAAATACCACCTCCCCATCCCAAAATTATTGAAAACCATCAGGTACCAAACAATAAAGTGAGGGGCTTTTACAGAAGAATGTTTTTTGTCTGGAGAAAACGCGAGTTGAAGAGAGATTTCTGATCAATAAGTCTATTTCTTAAAAAAAGATTACTTTCTATCAATACATTTTTTAATAGGCTTTAAAAAAAATTCCACCCCGGTTCTCTAAGAGGTGCCCATCTCAGCATTGGAAAGCAGCTGCACTTCCCAAATGACGTTGAAAGAGATCTTTTCTTTATTTCACCTGGGTGCTGTATGAGGTCCTGGAAATGCCTACAGGTGCCTCACCCTCCATTCCCACCTCCCCTCTGCAGTTTGGGAGTCCCTGCAGAGGCAGACTGTGCCATGCATAAGGGCTCAAATCAGAAGAGCGTTTAATTCAAGTGTCTGAATAATCCTATTGAAGTAATTTAAAGTAATCATATGCTTAAAAGTTAAGTATGTGCTTACAAGCTTTGCTAGGCTGGGGCATGGCCTGCCCCCTCCCCCAGACACCACACAAAATCAGATCTGTGGCCAGGAGATCTACAGCATCAAGCAGTCTTCTGAACTTGAATTACATCAGCTAGTTTATACAGTAGCTACTGGTATTTCTGCTACATGAAATACCCTAAATATTGAAGAGAAGGTTCTCAAGAGGTTAAAAAATATAAAATACGAAAGACATAGTAAGTGAAAATTGCAAGTATGGCACAATTGCTAAAAAAGTAATTAAAGAAATTATTAACGCTAAAACCAAGTATGTTTTGTGTTATACAAGCATATGCCTGGGACTTGCCTATTAACAAAACTGCAACACACAGAAACAGTGAAAATCCCTGTACGTTACTAAACTGCTAGAGTGGAAAAATTAGACGTGGGTTTGGTTTGTTTGGTTGGTTTTTTTTGCTGTCCACATTCGGTAGAGTCAGTTTGTTCTAAAGACCATTTCATTTTTTTGTTACAGTGTCCTGTGTTCCTTGGTTTTGTTTTTGATCATGATTTTTGACTAGGTAAATGTCCTGAATACAGTTTGACAGAACGTACTATCACTTAGATAATAAACATCACATTTACAAGCTGATAAAATGGATTTGGATTTCCCCTGCTCTGCTGCAGTGTGGATGATGCTTCAGAAAATATAACATAAAGGGACTTTCTATTTTTTTTATAATTTTAGGTATTTAAGACCACTATCAAAACCTGGTTTTGAATGAATGTATAGGTGTTAGAAACATGCGTGATATTAAATCCTTCTCTCTCTTCCCTGTACTGCAAGAGAAATAGGCTGCGTTATACCACAATGAACTGTAGTTTGTATTTTTGAAATGCTATTATTTGACTGGTTAATTCAGTTTTGACTGTTGATTCAATTTCAAAATATAAGTGAGTTCTGTTTACCCAGTTTCTTACTGGGTGGATGTGATATATGCTGAGTATATTTATGATTTAAAAGAATGATGATTCAGCAAACTTACTGCACAATAATCCTTACTTCATTGTTATATTGTAAGTGGTTAAAGCCAAGTGTACATGAATATATAATGTGTTCCTCCAGTTTTGTAGCATAGCAATACATTATACTGGTGAGCTACTGAGACATTTATTCTGAAGGAAATGCAGAAAGTGATTTAGAAATGCCAATAACAATAATGCAATTACAGTTGCAAAACATCTTAGTTGACCAAACAAATCTTTTCTAAATGCACCTAGAATATTTCTTTAGCACATTTAATTAAGTATATATTCAGCATATTTAGTTTAGGATCCAATTAAGCACCAAAAGCATGGAGGTATAAAATACGGCGCTTGCCTTCCAGGCATTCATTCCAGGGCTTAAATTCAGCAACAGTTGCATTTGGAGCTGTAATACTGCTGCAAAGATGGGAAAGACAATACAAGCACAAGAGGCCATATTGTAAACTGGCACTGGTATCTACAGTAATTATAGCAATCATTCAGATGTTCTAGCAGTCAATACAGCTGAACTTTAGACAGGTTGCTGCTCTTAATTTATTAATGCAATATATTTTCTTTATGTATTTCTCAAGTCAATCTCTTCCTTGTACGTATGTAATTAGTTGTGTTAGATTATCTTCAACTTTGTAGGAATGGATCTTAGTGCAGTATTTACAACCATCTTTGAGTCTCTGGTTTGTATATCAAGGTGTCAAGATGTCTCAGAGGCAAAGAGCAGAACACATGCAGTGAAAGTGACAGTGACATGAAGTTACATCGCTCCAAACAGTAAATCATGATGCCGAGGAAGCGGAAGACATTGACAATAAGGTCTAAACAGAAGGACTTTTTGACCTACAGCATAACACCAGATTAATGACTAGCTGATACTAACTGGCCCTATTTCCAATGGCCAATAAAAAGCTGCCATTGATGTTTGTCTGGCTCCTACCCTATGCAGTCTGGGTGCCGGGCAGGATGAGTCGTGGAGCAGCGCTCAGCATGCCTGCCACATGGCAGTGACTCTCACTGGGGTGGACCAGGGGCACCATCCAGCCTTCCTTCCAGCGAGGATCCCACACTCATGTGCTTTGCCAGCTACCAGGCAACGTTCATATGTTCCTACCAGTACTTTCTCAGGCGGTTTGCACATATGCCAGGAAATCACTTGTCTACTCCTATAAAGAAAAGTAGTGCTGCATGTGCCTGGCTGTATGTTTCTGTCTGGCTGCCCTTGCTCACGGTCCAGTAGAGCGGCTCCTCCAGCGTGGGGATATTCACAGCTTCACCTTCCCCTTGCATAGCTGTGGCTAGTAAAGCTATCAGTTTTCTCATGCTGTCCTTGATCTGGTGTAAAGCTTTATATCAGGTTTAGAGAATCAAGGTGCCTTTGTGGCAGGTGGTGCCTGCAAAGTTAAGTCCTTTCTAGTACTGATGGGAGGGCTATCGCTTGAGTTCATGAGCGGGTGCAAACACCCGTGGTATAGCCAACAGCAGTTGCAGATCCTGCAGTGGTATGTTGTATGAGTACTGAAATTTGTGTGTGTTTTCAGGATAGGCATATGTTACATCTCTGAGATTTTTTTCACTGCTGACTGATGGTTCCTGTTACAGCGACATGTCCTTAAACTCTGGTGTATGCTTGATGTTTAGGTTAGGCAAACAATGGAAAAATGCTAAAAGGAAAAAAAACCTCTGAATGTCTCGAAAAGGATTGCTTGCCCTTCAAGAATTGATAGGCTGTCATTTAACCTTGTGGTACCTCTTCAAGCTGTCAATCAGATACTGAACATTTGAGACTTGTGAAGTATGATATGGAGTAACAAAATGGTATCTGCTCATTCAGAATAGTGAGTATTGGATTAATCTCCTGAAGTATGTCGATAACAGATGGAATAGAAGATCACATGGCACAGCTCTCATAGGCTAAGGTTAACCCCAGTGTCCTGGTCAGTGTCTCTTTTCTTGTTTAATGCCACTGCTAATTAACTGGCATTAGTGTTAGCAGCCGTATGTGGGGTGTTGCTGAAAGCCTGCTGACTGTTGGCATACCCAGATGGAATCGCTACCTGTACGCACAGCTTGGTTTGGTTTGGTTTAGTTTAATTTTGTGCTGGGGGCCCTTAGCAATGGGCTCTTATATTTACCCATTGCCTATGGGTCACTGCATCTGCTTGCAAGTGGGGAGGTTCAGTTGCCTCATCAGAAAGTCAGTGAGCTGCTCTGCTTTTGGTCTTTGCGCCTGCTTCTCCGGCAGCAGCAGAACTGGTCAGATCAAGCCGGAAAAGATACAGCAGCTAACAGGGAGATACTGGCCTTCTCCTCAAGTTTGCCTTTACATTTTGCACATCGTGCAGGTATTTATCATGGCTTGAAAGAAGAACCGCAGCACAGAGCCCACCCTTTGTTATAAACAGGAGGATGGTATTTCACGGGAGCACAGCTGTGGTTTAAATTCCATAGGTTGCTTAGTAAAATTTTCCTCTGAAGTCACATTTAGGTTCAGGGTAAAATTATTTTTTCCATTGCAAAGTGAAAGAAAATCTTCCTGTATTTGTCTAAATATTTATATTTTCATATATTTATGTCTTTATTTTGAGTCAGTAAGTGCCAAGGACACTTACCATTCTATGTATCCAAGAATAACAGGATAGATTATGTCCCATTTATCTTCTACTTATGCTATTTCCATGGCATATTTAGTGATGTGACCCCATCAAAAATACATTTTTGTACAATTCAGGTCATCTGTGTGCACAAATGATAAATTCATTTTAGAATGGGTACCGAGAAGATCAGAGGAATGGAGAGCCTGTCTTGTGAGAGGAGACTTAAAGAGCTTGGCTTGGGTAGCCTAGCAAAACAAAGACAGAGAGAGGATCGGATGGCTTACCATAAATACTTCAGCGGGGTAAACACCAGGGAGGGGAAGGACTGTTCAAGCTACAAGACAGTGTTGCCACAATAATAAAGGATATAAACTATCCACGAGTAAAAGTAGACTGAAACTTAGAGGAAGAAGTTCATCAGACCATGAACAGGGTGAGGTTCTGGAAGAGCCTGCTGCTGAGGTTAGTGGGGGAGATCCCTTACAGAGGCTGGTGATTGCTTTCCAAGAGGATCTGCACCACATTGTAGCCTGTGACACCAGGGGCTTGGATTGGACGACTGAGAAGATGATTTTCATTCCCAGGTCCCTGTAGCCCTATTTGGTGCAAGGTTTGTCTTGTACAGATATGCTGGCAGCACTCCTTTCCCCCTCTTCCATCTAAGAGGGATGGATACCAGACTGTGACTTGCTTTTCTCTCTGAGCCACTGAGATTAGAATCAGGACTTAAAATAAGATGCAAGAGTAAGTAATGCTGTGATCTTTCAGAGGATGTTTTATTTTCATCTCTATTTCCTTCCTCACATGTCTGTGATACAGGGACATTTTCCTTCTTTGTACACCAATGTTATTTTTCTGTCAGCTTCCTGGCATGCAAAATTAGGAAAGAAATTGTCCTAGCATTAAACTGGAAGCCCAGGGACTGGGAAATACTTCTGCTCTCTCTGTGTAGCAGTACAAGGCTATTCTTCAACCTGAAGGGGCTATAGAAGGCAACACATTGTGTTGGCAATTGTTGCAGTGAACGCTGCATCGTCTGGCAAGAGGCTCAGCTTGATGTGGACAAAAAGTGAATTTCTCCTTTGTGCCTACATCCTTAGTTCCCTCATGATGAAAATAGAACCTGCTTTAATCTTCCCAGGGCTGACGGAAAGATATCTTGCAGACTGCAAGTCAGCAGTTGCCCACACAATTGTTTGGCAAAATCTATTTTTAAAAGTCCATAAATTCCCCAACTAGACAAATGGGGATCTAACAAAAAAATATCGTCACTAATGTACTATCCTTTTAAAGGAAGACAATACTCTCCCCTCTCCCCCTTTTCTCTTGTGAAGAGCCTCCTTATTTTAAAATGTGAATGCAGAGTGCCTCTGAAGAGTCAAGGCGGGCCGGCTGCTGCCCCTCCACTCTTGCTTCGGAAGTGCTTTGCGGCCCCTGCTGATGGCCAAGGGTCTGAGATGCTCCCTCCTGCTGGGAAGGGTGCGGGAACAGGGTGGCAGGCAATTGCCAGCGCTGAGGTCCCTGCAGCGACACCTCGGCAGATCACATGCAAGCGACCTTCTTGAGCGTGCGTCAGCAGGGCTGGAAATACAAACTAGGAAATCAGGTTAAGCCTCTTCTCGGCTGCCGTTCCCCTGCGCATACCCTTCTTTCCTGCTCACTGGAGTGCGCTATGTGGGAAGCTTTTGCTGACTGTGGAGTCCGCCTTGTAATTTTTTTCCACTTACTGAAGTTACAGACTCAGAATGAATTAAAATTGCCTGTCCCTACCACTGTTTAAAAAACTTGGAAGATGTAAGAACATACTGTGCACGAGTCACCTACACCAAGTACCCTTTTAAAATATAGCCCTGGGCTTTGATGTACAGGCTTGTATTATTTTTCCTATATTTTAAATCATTCACAAGTGGTTTTCAGGCTGACCTGCTGGTCTTTTGTGCAGAAAATTGTACAGATTACCTGAAGTGAATCTGTAGTGCAGAAGTTTATTTAACTGTCTAGCTTTATATGTAAGAATTTCATATATGAAAGGGTTATTTGTGCATGAATGAGCTTGCACTCCAAACAGAAATTGTTTATGTAAATACCCAAATCTTTTTCGGTGCGGAAGCCGCCTTTTTGAACTAGCATCTCCCACCCCCCAAATAAACCCTAAAACCAACAACCCAAAATAAGAAGTGATTATGATAGAATTATGGTTTTCAACACGTATTATTATATGTGCCTACATTTAGATTCCCAAAGGGACCAATTTACTAATATTAAATATTCTTGCAATAAATGGAATGTGGTAAAGAGAGCTGCATGTCTTTCCTTTTTTTTTTTCTTTCTTTTTTTTTAAAAAAAAAATCTTAAGAGTTGAATTTCAAATTATTAGTAGTAGCACTGGAGTTCCAAACGAGTGGAACTTTTTCCTAAACCTCATATTAATTAGGAATTATCATAAGGCAAAATATCTGCATTAATTTGCCAAAGGGAGAATAAAGACTGGTGTATTGCAGTACTCACAAACTTAGTCTGGTGGTGCTGCAATGCACAAAACTGCTAATAAATTGGGGAAAATTATGAATTTGACAACAGACAATTAATGCTAATCTTTCCCTTTGCAGGGGCACATTTTATGCTGGTGTTGTAAGAGCAGAATTATTAGCTCTTCTACTTCTCTTTCAGCCATACTGCATGCAGCATTCTGTAGTATGTTGTAGTAGTCTGTAAAAAGCTTCCTCAAAAAAATGCTTGTGGCTCACAAACAGCAAGAAGCTGAATTTGGGAATGATCCTGTAGACAGCAGACAGAGTAAGACTGCTTGGCAACTTCTACCATCCCCTTTGTAAACTCCTTGTCTTCAGCAATGAGAAGATGCTTTCAGAATAGGTTGCATTGTAATCTTGAGCAGCTCATTGTTCTGAGCCTGAAATTTGGATGGATGTGATTCATTTACTAAGGAAAAGATCTAAACACTTAGTGAAGCAAATGGCAGTTTTTTATAAAGCTAATTATTCAAATTTTTCTTCATATATAATTAAAATCATGTTAAACTATTGCAGAAAAAAAAGCACCCTATAATTTCTTGTGGTTATGATGGTGCCTGGTTAGCAAACTCTTGTTCTTCTGAATACCCAGTGCATGTAATAGAGCATGGGACACATTCAGAGCATTTGTGAAAGTCTCAATGCACGGCTGACACATATCATAAAAATAAATAGCTTAATGTGTCTGTATGCATTGTGAGTGAGGATTTCATTTGTTAAAGTCCCTATTGTTCCTATTTTTAATTTCTGAGCTGTTTCATATTGGAATAGACCTAGGCACATGGGACACTATAATAATATTTAGGCATTCAATATTTGCAACTTTGGTTTAATTTCTATTGCCAGTTCATTTCAGTTGGCAGAAGAAAAGATATGCATACATAAGTATCAGATTTTTTTACTTTTCCTTTCCCCTTCCCTTTCCCCTTCTCTTCCTTCCCTTTCCCTTCCCTTCCTTCCCCTTCCCCTTCCCCTTCCCCTTCCCCTTCCCCTTCCCCTTCCCCTTCCCCTTCCCCTTCCCCTTCCCCTTCCCCTTCCCCTTCCCCTTCCCCTTCCCCTTCCCCTTCCCCTTCCCTTCCTTCCCCTTCCCCTTCCCCTTCCCCTTCCCCTTTCCCCTTTCCTGTCTCTCTCTCCTTCCTTCCTCTGTCTCTCCATCTCCCCTTCTCTCTCTCTCCATCTCCCTATCACTCTCCCTCCTGCCCTCTCTCCGTCTCCTGCTTTCCCCCCATCCCTATCCCCCTTTCCCCACCATCTCCATCTCTCTTCACACCCCACACCCCCCAGCCCCTTTCTCCATTTTGACATGATTGAGGTACAAAGTATTTAGTAAACAAATACTATTTTTTTCTTTATGTATATGTAGTGCAATGTGCAAAAATACGTAACTCCATGTAAGTTAACACATTGGTGCTGAGTGACAAACCCCAGTGCTTTTTGATCTGTGAGACACGCATGGGATTACCTGAAGAGAGTAGCCACATTGTTAGGAGAGAGGTTAAGGAGCTGTTTTAGCATTATTGTCATGCTCTGTCTTGAAATTAATTTCAAAACTAATTACAGTGCTTGCTTCTACTATTCTTTTTCTTACTTGTAAACCTAGTTGCATCTCTTGTGTGTGTTTATAGGTATGTATAAATTTATATATGCCTTTTTTCTTCTCCTGTCCCATCAAACTCTTCTACCAAAAGCCAGGTCCCCCTACACTAGATGGAAGTGTCAATATGGCAAAGGATGGTACTTGTGTATTACTTTCGTCTCTGGTTTCAATAGCAGAAACAGTATCTATCCACATTTTTTTGTGTGCAGTTTCATGTCTGACATGAAATGAATCGAGTGTTGCTCTGCTCCCATCACCCAGTGGTCACTGGACCATCCAGTGGGCACAGCAAATCATGTTCCTGGTCTAGCCCAAATACTTCAGCTGGGCCCAGGGGATCTTGGCACGGCCTTTGAGAAGAGGAAATTGCCTGGAGCAGGCTGGAGAGAAGGAAAAAGTCTAGATAAGATTTTGGATTGATTAGTTTCTGGAGTGCTTGCAGGTTTCTGAGTAAATACAAGAAAATACACAAGTTCTTGTGTGCTTACATGTACACACAAATGTCCTATGCATGTGTAGGTAATTTCCACCCTGTTCAAGACATCGGACTATATCTGCTGGTCTCAGCTATCATCCTGTTGGATTCTGAAGTGTAAAGTCCGGTGGCAAGCTCCCTGTAGGCCCGTGACAGTTTCTACCGGGATGATGGGAGGCCGGAAGTGGTCCTTAGAAAGGAATCTGCTTGTAAGACCAAGTAGTCTTTTAGACCACAAACCTCTTGGAGGAATATTCTGGGCATGAGCTTTTCAGTGAGGGAATAGGAAAATTTTAAAGGTGTAAGAGGCAGACACAGCCCATTAGGTCTCCCTAGATGAGTAGCTCTCCTCACAGTACGCTGAAGTGACTGAGGGAGGAGAGTGGAGATTTCTGTAGCAAATCGGAGAGTTTCTCTGCCAGCAGCTAAATCCCATATGGGAGCATCAGCTGCACTTCCAGACAGGAGTGGAGTCCTGTGGCTGCTGGAGAGATAGTGTTAGTTCCAGCCTTGAGATTGCTGAAACTCCCCACAGGGCTTTCCAACCAAGAATAAATCTGTTATTCCCTGACACAAACTGCTGAAGCTGGGTCTTCCCCATCTGCACAGTGCCCCTTTTTCCCCTGAACAGAAATAAGGCATCTCTTGCCTTCCAGAACTCCTATGGTTCAAGCAGGAGCTGGTATTTTCCACTGGGTTAGGTTCTGTGAGCTTTGCATATTCTTTTTAATGTATTTTGCTCCGCAGAACTGCTCAGGAGATGGACATTCCTTCCACCTGGACTTTGCATACGTATGGTGGGGTAGGGTCCAGGACTGCTTGTTGAGTTTTCACCCGCAACGTTACTTTGCATTTGTTAGCACTCTAATTTGTGCTGCATCTTAAAAATCACTGCAGTGCTCGCTGTGAAGGTGCCCCATAGACGTTGATACTGCAATTTTTAAGGAGCAAAGATCATTACATTTTTAAATGTTCATTTAGGATTCTGATTTAAAGCCAGAAGAAAAACCTAAAAGAATTTAAGTTAAAGCAGGAATAGTACCATGCTAGAATAGCTGCAAATGGTAAATCATACACTTAGTTACGTTTGACTGAGAGAGTTTATTGCTCATGTGAGCAAAATGTCTAGCCCCAGGCACTGTGCGGGTAGTTACTGCACAAGCACACCACCTGCAGCCATGCCAGAATACCCTTTGGGTATACCCCTGACACCACAGTGTTCGCTGTCCTGAGTAGGAATCAGAGGTCATGCCAGGTTGCGTTGCGTTGCAGTGCAGTGGACTTGAATGAGGCCACCCACCTCATTTGCACTTGTGCCTTACAGTAATCGGTGCTTGAATGTCAGTGGGTGGTGATAAAAGGCTAATTTACTAACCCTCAGGGCTGTGCGCACCCCCTTTCTGCACGTGTGGTGGAGATCATAAAAGTCTGCAAGATTGCCCACTGTACTGAGGCCTCGATGTTACTTTTACATCTTTTTTTATTTTATTTAATCTTGTATGCTTCAGTTGAGCTACATTAATGGATTAGAATGCAGCATGATCTTAGGAGAATTCCACTACAATAGATAGATAGTTGGGTGGACGGACAGACAGATGCAACTTTAAAGCACAAGAGGATTTGCATATTTAGTTCTGCTTTACAGCCTCCTTTAGAGAGTGGGATTAATGATCTGCTAAATTATCACAGTTGAGAGTCTTCAGCATTAGTGTGAATGCGTATCCTGCTAGAGCTAGTTTTACAACTTTTCCAGAGACATTTACAAATCTTACTGGGGGCGAGGTGGGAAGGGGAGGGGGGTGTATCTGCTTGTTGATAAAGCAGCTGGTGACTAAAGGAGAAAGGAGAAGAATCAGAAAATCATCCCTTTTCTGGCAGGTCTAAGAGCCTTTCCATCACCCACTCCATGCATTTACAGTGAGAAAAGGAAGAGTGTTCTCCAAGGACTGTTTGCTTTTTGAGTACCCGAGATGCTATGTTAAGCAGTTACTGCAAGCTGGCTTAGAGGAATGTCTTCCAAAACCATTTCTGTGGAAAGGGGAAAAAACCTCATGAAGGCAAGGGAACTTAAGATGCCTAGCATACCTTTTGGTCCATGATTTTAAAGGTTTTAAAACTGTGTGCTTGAGCAAGGTGTGCTGCAGAGGGTCTGGGGTGAATGCCACTACTGAGTGAGCCAGCACCAGCTTCATAAACTTCCCTTTGATCTAGCCATTAAAGGGAAGAATATTACTTGGCATATTTCTTGGTTACACATATTGCATTCTTTGGTCCCATTAAATAATAATGAATAATAAATGGCATAGTTTGGAACAGAATTCTGCACAGCTCTGTCAGAGAAGAGGGCTAACATGCCTTCTGCCTCTCATGGAGGGAGATGTGAGTGCATCCCAGAGCCCTGCCTAGGGTTAGAGGTCCTAAAAAAGCAGGGAGCTGTTTTCAGCCGTTTCACTGTTGTGTAACACTGGTTTTGATGTGTGTCAGTAGAAGAGAAAAACACACTCAGGCTGCAGTTAGGTAGGAGAAAAGGGTGCTGACTCTTGAGATGACACCGGGTAGTCTCCCCACAGTATCTGGATATATCCTGGAGGCGATTCTTCACAAAAGCAGTGCAGGAACAGGGGCCACCTAATTTTAGGAAATAAATTTGAGCTCCTAGATTTATCCTTAATTTAGGGACTTAAGAACATACTTGTTTTCTGTTCCCTTTGCAGTGAAGAAAATTACACAGATATGTCCATAAAGTGATTCAGGTTTCAACTGAGCCAAAGAGGTGCCAGTTTATGTCCATTGACTGTAGGCAACTCAGCAAAGCTCTGTATGTAATTCTTAATGTGAGCGCCCCTTTCCTCTCCTCCTTTAATGTAATACCCAAGAGATTCGCAAGTGCCAGGGAAGGAATGTCTTTCTGTCGTGCAGCTTTTCTCTCTTTGCTGAGGGTGTCTTGCTGAGTGAGAGACTGATCATCATTCTTGGCAAGCCGGGGCCTGATCCAGTCACCCCTCTCTGTTGTCCTCAGGACAACGTCTGGGTGAGCAGCCTCTGCAGCTGGCCCGAGCTGACTGCTGGCAGAAGGGTTGCAAACACTTGTCCTTTTTCCCCTTACATTTTGAATTCCCTGGCTTCACTGAGCCTGTTCAACACCATCCTTTTTTGGCTTAATGGGGGGCTAATATGGGGATATGTTAGGTGCCCAGTGGCAGCTGAATGTTACAGAGGTTAATGTTAGCCAGACTCTTAGCAGCAAGATTCAAAATCCAGATCTCCTCCTCAGGGGGCAAAACCTGCTGTTTTAGGAGGTACAGATGAAGAGTGGTGCAGTTTGTGAGAACAGAGATAATTCAAGAAAAATAAAGCAAAATAAATTTTGTTGCTGTTTTTCAATTTTCTTTTAACTTCTCTCTAATGCTATGTTTCCCTTCCATGTTTTTCGCCTTTGTTTCACTTATTTTCCATTTAATTCCCTTCCTTTACACAGTAGTCCCTTTCGACATTTCCTTTTCCTCTCCTTGCCCTCTCCTACTCTGCACTAGCCTTGCACAGTTCTTCTCATTTCTTGGCAGTCCAGTTGTCCCTCTTGCCTTCTCTAGAGAGCTGCTGTGCACTGTGCGGCCAGGCTGGCAGCTGCCGGAGCTTTGCCTTACTGATGAGGCACACACTAGCGGAGCCCAAGAGCAGAGCTGTAGGACATGCACCGCTGGAGCCCTGGCCGGGTAACATGTATCATGTTACTTGTCAAGGATGTCTGTTACAGCTCTTCCTTCACCTCTTGTTTAAGCAGGGCATTTGTACCATTTCCCCGGTTTGCTCAGCACCAGCTCATAGCCTGCTGCTGGACTGGGCTTGGTGTAACTAATTATTTGTATTTATTTAGCATCCTGGAACGCCAAGGCATCATTGTGCTGGAAGCTTTACACTCACAAACAAAAAGAGAAAGCAGTGCTCGCCTGAAAAAGAAAACGGCAGACAACTATATGGGGAGATCCCATTAACTCCCCCTGAGCTGACCTGGCCTCTTAAGTGGTAGGTACAAGCTGTGGTTCATAGGGTACAGAGGAGGTTGTTCCCTGTCCCTGGGGTTGGCCATGGGCACCTTGTGAGTGGGTTCAGAATAGCCTAGGCATCTGTAGCTAGAGCTCTTCACTTCTCTTACATTTTCATTGTTTTCAGCATCACCCTGTCCCTTTCTTATGTAGCTCAATTTCTCACACCAATTTTTCGGTTTCTAATACTTCTTTTCCTTCTTTTGACCACTGCAATTTGCCCCTTTCCTTTTTGCCCTCCCTGCCACAGAGCCTCCCAGCTCTGCTGCCCTTCCTCATGCCACCTGCTCCCCTCCATGTACCTCTCCTTGGCCCTTGCTCCCCCTCCTGCTCCCTAGCTAAGGTCTCTCCTCCTGCCTTGCCTCTCCTCTGCCTCTCTGCTCCTCTGTTTAGCCCAGGGAAGCTCACACCTCGCTGCAGCACCAAAAGCAGGGGAGAGCCAGGAAGCACTGATCAAAAAAGAAGTCACCCCACGTGCCCCCTGCCAGAATTGCTTCCCTCAGCCTGGAGCCAGTTTATAAAAAATGGAGGGGGATGTCCAGAGGGTCCCTCCAGTAGCCAAACCTCCCCTCTGCAGAACACAGGCAGCTGGGTGCTTTACGGGGCAGGCTTTCCACCGCAGGTGCAGGGAAACAGCCTGCAACACCAGCGTACCTCGTGCTAGTGTAAAACTATCCAAGCCAAAGTTCAGGTGAAGGGCAGCCATGTAGCCAGAAAGTCATGTGGCTCTCATGTTGGTTAGTATGTCACTTTGAACAGCTCTTATCTGATATTATTATGACTAACCCAGTGCTGACAGCATGGAACAGATTACAGGAGCCATGTGATGATTATTTAAGGCATGGGTGAGTGTAACACGTGGCTAATGTTAACCCACTCTTTCCAGGGCAGCTCTGTCTCTTTGTGAGCGACACCCCCAGCCGGTGTCCTGCCCTGCCCTGCCTGGGAGCGCTCTGTCACCGAGCTTACCTTGGGTGCCATACTTCAGACAAGACTATTTTTTAATCATTCCTCTGTTTTAATGTGGCCTTACAGTTCGGAGCAGTTCTGCAGGCTGTGATTGATTTTTTTTTTATTTTGCTTGGGTTTTTTTCTCCTTTTTTTTTTTTTTTTTTTTAATGAAGGGTCAGTTGTGACAGGTGCCTGTATTTCGTATTTCCTGTGGCAGCGCATGGTAATAAAATTCAGAAGCCTTTTTGTTTTGTTATGGTTGGTCTTTAAAGTTACTGAGAATGGTGCTGAAGTCATAGCTGGCAAAATAGACCTCACTGTTCAACATAAATGTCAGCAGCACCAAGGCTATACTTCCCAAGAGGTAACAATTCACACGCTGGTGGGGAAGGCGAGGCGAGCACACATACTGTACCCTTTAAACAGGCTGACACCTGCATGGGGCATTTCAAAAACAATGCCAGAAATGTGGTGTTATATAAAGCGTGACAGTGGCCCTGACTGTTAAACGACTTTGACAGATGTGTTAAATGCTATGTGTGAGGACGGGGGGCGAAAAAGCTTGGGCTGCTGGTGAAGTGCGGCGTGCCAGCCCCAGGGCTGCGGCCTTGGGCAGGCTGAGGGGGCCAGGGCCACCGTGTCTCTTCCTCACGGGGTATCAAAGGTGTGAAGAATTTAAATTTCACACCAGGAAACTCTGCTCACATGAGCAGCCTTAACTTGTGCGGTATCCCGGAGGGCAACGCTACACCAGCGACCTCCGGAGCAAAAAGTGAGAGGCTGGCGGGATGAGGGCGGTGGCGCGGCTCCTCACGGCCCGCCCGCCGGCTGGGCGGGAAGCGCTCGCTGCCCCGCCAGGGCCTGCCTGCGCCCCCCCGTGCCGCCCCGCGGCCGCGCCTGAGGGCAGGGAGCAGGGCGGCAGAGCCCTTAGGCGTCGCGATGGGTTTCCCTGTGCCCAAAGGGAAGATGAGGGAGTATGAAATCAGCTTGTCGGGGCTGTGAAAGTCTTTCCCAGGGCTGTGAAGCCAGACGGGGTTTGGCTGCTGGCTTGGTCAGGAACTGGGAGGAAGCCCAACAGAGAAGTGTTGTGCGAAGGAGAAATCGTGCCCCTCCCCAGCCTTACATGCGCGACCATATTTCTGTTCCTCTTATGTCTGAAAAACCTCAGCCTCAGGGAAAAAAGATGAAAGGCTGAGAAAGTCTGGAGCAGGAACATGTGTTTGGTACCAATCCTTCCCTACTTTTTAAATTCTGGGCCAAACCGAACTGCAATCACAAGGATTAAGGACTACAAAACATGGCTGAGACTAATTACAAGAGAGACTCGAAAACCCCAAAAGCTTTTGGAAGAGGGCTCAAAAATCCCTCACATGGGCTCCTGAGCACTCTTTGTCTAAATTAAAAAAAAAAAAAAAAAAAAAAAAAAAAAGGGGGGGGGGCTTGGTTCTACAAGCGAGTGTGTTGGCACGTGGAATTTGTATTGTTTCGGGGCAGGGGCTGCAAAAATGTCAGTGCTGGTGTGAGGCTGTGCTTCCTACTCCAGTAAAACTGTTAAAAGGTAGAGCCACCGGGGCAGGAAACAAGATAAAAACTCAAGTGTGCAATAGTAGTAATAGTTGTAGTAACATTGGTAGTACTAATCTAATTCCCTGTGGGTTTTGTTCAGTACTTGAGCCCAGGTCTCAAGGTGCTCAGGCATGCTGGTCAGTTCACCCTGCCTATGTGTATCATAGATGGTCCGTAAAACATGTAAAGTCATGTAAAACATGACTGATAAATTGATAATGCACAGATTTGTGATGAGCTCAGATCATTAATATTTTGCATTGCTTGGAGATCCTTTATTATTAGAAAGTACACGGAAGGCTAAGCCATTACTTTCTTCTTTTCTTGAGCTGAATTACTTATGTTTGGAAAAACCTATTTTCTGAGAGGCTTTGTGAAATGTTTGTCCTAATACTCATTTATCGTGAGTGGCACTGATGGGTGCTGGTGTGAAGCAGATGTATCTGTGTAATAGTTTACTTTGATGGCTCCTTTAAGAGCCTTCATAATCTTTATATTTCACCATTGGGTTTGGAATTTTATGCTCTTTTAACAGGTGTATTACCTTGATCAGATGTTTTCATTTTAAACTATTGACTTACGAGCACATGGCCTGCAGGGATTGATGTGCAGCAAATAGATTCCTTTTAAAAGATTTATTCTTATATTCTTTTTTTTTATTTAGTGTGGGAGTTCGCTAGAAAACATAAATGATTGATAATGACAGTTCATGAGTAAAAATGGAAGTGTCCTGCAATTAAAACCTTTGTTTCCCTTAGTTTAAAAGCACATCTGTAGCAAGAAATCATTAAGGATGGGAATAAATGTAGAAAAATCCAGTCTAACCTCAGAGTTTAGTTTTCTGGGTTAACATTTAACAAAACCATTTTTTTAACATTTCTTCTCCTCTCACAGCCACTATTGTTTTTGCACTCTTTTTATTGTTCAAAGAGTTCCAACTATTTGAAAAGGATGCGTACAAAGATTACCTTAAAATGACTCATTATAAAAGCTCCCTACCTGATGAATTTGTCCTATTGGAACAAACATCCGTTTTAACAGAATCCACTAAAAAAGCTCAATCTTTTCAGCCTGTGAGATGGAATGCAGCACCAGAGTCCTGCCATTGAAAATAGCTTGTGTAATCAGTAGAATATAAATGGCAACAGCATCTCGTACTCCCTTTTATGATGGTGGAAAGAGAAGGAATTCACTGGGCAGCCATATGACCAGGTCCTGCATGACTGAGAAGCTCACATTTTTGCATTGTGCTGTGGCACAAGATCTCATGTGTCCAAGAGGAGGTAGATTGTTCCCATGCCTTGTGACCAGAATCTGAGTCTGGAGGAAGAAGCAGAATAAAGGGCTGTTATTTTAGCAAAGGCATTAGAAATCTGTGTGACTTCTGGAAGCATTGATTAACAAAATATTTTCTCATAATGGCTAGCATCCTTCTGAAAAAAAGAGTTGGGAAGCTGCTTGAAATAAAAAACTGCATATGTGTCTGGGCAGCTTATAGTTTTAAAGCACTGCCAATGCCAACAGAAGAGGCAAGGACATGGCAATTACTGAAGGTTTAATACAAGAATAAATTTAAAGCAACTTTATTCTGCATATGAGCCTCCTACATGAATGCATGATTTGTGTTGATGCCAACGTGGGTGGCATTAGTTGGACTCTGGTTGGAGTCCAGTCTGTGTTGCTGCATGAAATGAGTGTGATGGGTTCAGGTCAGTCCTCTCTGAATGATAATCCACATCATAAAGCTACTGTAAATGATTCAGCAGCGTTTAGTATTATTTTCAGCCAGTGCCCAGGAGAGGCCAGGACTGAGCTAGCATTAAGAATGAATTGTCCGTGCTTCCCACTCTTAAATAACTGTGGGTTCAGGTCACAGAGAAGTATGTCAGGAAAATGAATGCAGCCTCCTTCCACAATGTAGATTACTTGTCTTCCTCAAGCAAAGGTTGTGAACCAGGGTGGAGGGATTGGACATGGGCTACAAATGTCTTTGGTTTTCAGAAGGCACCTCAGAGCTTCCCAGAGAAACTGAATTACGACCCTGGAAGTTGCCAGGGTACTTTTAGGAAAGTTGCTGAATACCTTCTACTTCCATAGTGACCCAGGACATTTCCCCCATTTTTGTAAACATTTGGCATGTTGAGTTTGCACCTTTAATATCTAAGTGGATATACTGTGTTAACTTAAAGCCAACAATTCAGCTGCAGACAGGTTATTGCTGCAGTTGCTGGCCATTGTGATTTTTTTACTGCTTGGTTCTGCTTTAATCTCTTACTAAGGTACCTTTGCAACATTACTTTCATTAAACTGTTGTTCGAGGTCATACCAAATCACCATTTTCTTCAACTGTCATCCTCAAAAGAGTGAATAAGTTATTGATGTAGATACCTAGGTAGTTTTTTAGGTGATTGTAGAAGACTACAAAAAGACAGGCTCGGATGCAGGACCAGAAGAAAAGAGAGGAAAGTTACAAAATGCAGAAACTGTAATTGCTAATTCTCTAAACTTGATTTGGTAGCAGCTACATTTAGGCTGGACTGATGGCTGTATGACTGTTCTGTTTCATTGCCTAAAAACCATGAATATTGTGGAGTTTTACTTATGTACCAGGAAAAAAATAAAACAGAGCTCTGTGTGCTTCAGACTCAGCTAGCGAGTCCAGCCAAGAACAGATGGAAACTCTGCCAAGCACTTTCCATTGAAGAGTTTTCTTGAAGCTTTAAGAGGGGAAGATCAGAGCATTGCAAAAATTGCTGATTCCTGCTCAGGGCACTACTCTCTTCCCTGCACTTAGGACCATCCTGCAAACATGGGCTGGATGTCTGGCAAACCCAGGCTGCGTTCAGTGGCTGTGCTTGTGCGTGCTACCCATGCACAAGAACCATTTGACATGGGACTGAGATAAGCAGGATCTGCTGGATTTTGTTCATGTATTTTTAGGATTTTTAAAACCTTGACATTTTGTGATGCTGCAGATGGACAGTTTCAGCCTGCCCCTGGGTGGTAGGAGATTCCATGTGGAAGGCTCTGTGGTGTTCATGTTACCATCTCGTGATGGAGCTTACGCTATCAGCTATAATGACGTAGTAGCAGTGCAGGCCCCACACTTGGGCTCTTCTTGCCTTACAGAAATGTCAGTATCTTATTTTTCCTAGTTCTTCAGCAGTTACATTCTCCTTCTAAGTACAAAAGTGCTCCTTTACTTACATGTTTTTCTTTCCTTTAGGACTGTACAATCCCATTATTTCAGAGGGGACTGTGTCCTAAAAGAGTAGAAAAAATGTTTGTTTCTGGTGTGGGTCTTTTTCACTCTTATATATAAGAAATGCCATGAAAAACCCATGGAGATGGAGTTCATTATGTTAATCCCATCTCTAAAAACGCTGCTGTGCTGCGGGCCTTTGTTGTCAATAAAATGTCAAGCAGTGGCATGTACAGCATGTTGTGCAGACTTCGAAATGCCGCAGCTGTAGGACTGTGCTGTGTTTTTTACACAAGAGCTGAGAAATATGGGAGGGATTAGTATCGGGTGCAAACCCAAATGTTAATATCGAAAACCAAAGCAACAAAAACCTTACAAAGAGTTTTCTAAAGCGTATTTGTAAAAATTGGTTGTCATTCTTCATACTTTGAAAGACATCTGTTCACATTTCATAGTTTACCCCTAGTTTACCCAGGAAAGCTGGTGTACTAGTTTACTTTCTCAAAGGGACAATATCTTTCTGAGTGTTAATGCCAGTGTACAGCCTAGTAATTTGAAAGAAGGGCAAAATCTAAAAGATTGGAACCTTTCAATGCTATAACATAGTTACAGCCATTAATTTATCACGCTTGTGATAATATGGGGCCAGGTAAAATACCAGAAAGCAAATTGCCCTTTTAATACCAAGAAAATGGATTTTTCTTCAGCACTGACCCATTTTATGAAATTGTGGATTTTGTGTTGAAAAGGACCTGATGCTTTTTTAGCACAACTGTGACTGGTTTGGAGGTCTCCCCTCCTGTTGTGGCCACACCTGACTCCAGGAAGGGGAGCCAAATGCATTAATAATATGACTGTCACCAGCAGAAAGCAATAGGGAAAATACTACTTTCCTGGAGATGTGCTTTTATAGGTGTAGTATAGGCATAAAGGACAGCACCATTTTTCATTTCCTAGAGCATTAAAACAGGAAACTTTGCCAGAATCTGGGCATTGGAGTAAGGAGGGTAATGACTGTGAGCAGGTACACTACTACTGCCCTAACTCTGAAATGAATATCACACTTTGTTTCTCAGACCTAGCCTTCTGAAAATTTTCCTATTTTATTGGAGGAGTGTCTCCACCTCTTCTTTTCATACAGCAGTGAGACAGTGCTAGCCACTGGTGTGCATTAGTACCAGGCCTACATTATGGACACAGCTTGTACTGATTTTCAAGAAAAACTAAATTTGTTGGAATGGTGACTGGCCATACTATGCTAGTAAAACTTTAAAGAACAGTGACTTAGTCTAGGACATAAGAGGGATGAGGGTTGTCGTGTGGAAGTAGGACGGATGAAGGATGATGGTTGCCATGTCAGGTCATGTAGGAAGCTCTAGCCTAATCCATGACCATAGCATTTTCAACTCCATGCCACTTCCATGCTGATTTCAGTGACTGGATGGGAGAGGGAAGAGACATATTACTATTATTATTTGATACGTGTGAGCCCCTGTGTCCTTCCCACTGTACTCGCCCAGGTCAAGCTTTGCCATCTGCATGGGGGGCCGGGCACCCTGCTGTGCAACTCCATCCACCTCTCCCTGCAGCAGCATTGTTAGGTTTCATATAATTACAGTTGATGTCTCTCAAAAAATATTGCATGTTATGTTTTACCTTCCTTTTTGACACCTTGTGATAGGGTTTCTTTCAACAAATCACCATGTGCAAAATGTGGAAGGATTGGAGCTGTACAATTAATTTCATTTGTATTTAGCCAGGTGTAGGTATTAAGAGACAACCAAAATCTGACATCATAAATCCTCTTCCAAAAAACAGTAATAATAATAATAAAAAAGTTAGTATCTGCATGCAGAATATGTCTTGTCTTTCAGGCTCTTTTTTGGTGTTTCACTGAACATGCTGGTGCTGACAGGTTCCTTACAGCCGTTCTCATTTCGTCTGCTGCTGGTTTGTGTGCTGATTCAGTAACCACGATAGTGTACCCACTCTCCTTTCCTCCTTCCCTCCTTTCTTCCCTTCCTTCTCCTCTTTCTCCAATATGGGGGGAGACAACCTGAAAAATACTTTCATCTATACATAGAAAGGTTACACTTGCAACCAACTCTGCATCTAGTGATTCTGTGACAATGTACTTCATCAAACCTGATTTTTCTCGGTGTGGGGGCATCTCTTTTTTATGTGTAATATTATCAAATGTGCTCTCTTTATGTATGGTTTGGGGGTGTTACAGGTACCTCCAAAACAACCTGCACCTCCGGAAACCTAATTTGCTACTTAGAGGAGGATCTGGGTTTAGCACAGGGGGCCAGGGCTGTTGTCAGGGCTCTGGCGAAGTGGTGTGGTCTGCTGGGCTACGTTAAGTAGCAGTGCTGGACTTTCTAAGAGTAGGTATGAGAATGAAGAGGTGCTACATTTGCACAAAGTCCTTGTGACTCTACTGACATTTCTACTTGGAAGAATCCCTTTTTTAAGGGTGAGAAATAGTTTGGTTTGTCTGCTTGGCCCTCTGTGATATGTTCCTACCTCACACTAATGCCAGTCGTATCAGATCGTTCTAATTATAAATATGACAGCTCTTAGAATTTGGATTTTCAAATCCTGGGTTTTTTTCATATGATATGTTGCAACTCCGAACCAGAAAAAGTTACTAGTAGACGTAACGAGGTTAGAAAGCAGTGCTCTGGCCACAAAAGCACCTAGTCTGCACCTGGATTTGGGCCATGGAGTACATCTGCTATGTTTCTCATACAGAAAAACGAAAGTATCCTATGCCGTGAGATTGGTATCAGCAGGGTCCCCTGTTTCCAACCATGCACATTTGCTCTAAGTCATGAAATTAATTAATGGAGAAAATTTCTTGTAAAATAGAGCAGCAGTTCTGATTTACATGACTTCTGTGCATTTGCAAGTATTTTTTCCCCCTATGGCTAGAGCTGTATTAACAGGTTTTGTTTCAATAAATGAACTAGCACGCATGTATTAAGCAGGGATCTCAGGGATCCAGTCTCTGCAACAACTTTGGCCTTCCCTTCTGTTCATTTGCACCCACCCAGATGCTGTCTCTCTCCCCCCCAGTTTAGCTACTAAGCAACCTCTTCAGTAGCTGCAGTGAATCAGCACTTCTGGCAGGCTCATCCCTCCTATGCACTGCTTCCAAGAACGACGCCGGTGTAGTGCACAGACCCCTCTTGGTCCCTCGTTCACCGCTGAAAGAGCAGGCTTGGCCCTTAAGGCAGAAGTTTTCTTGCAGTTTTACAAAACAGCAAATAGTGGCTCAAAAAGTTGTGCTGGCTTTTTTTCCTCTTAGGAGGAGCAGCTTTTTGTTGATGGTGATCCAGGGGATATTTACAGCTTTGTTTAAAGCACTGTGTGGGCATTCAGATGTTTGTAGTAATAAATGTAGTGTATAATATAAGTGTGCTAGGAAATAAAAGAAATTGGAACTAGACACATTGCACTTGGACAAGATGGACCTTATAAGATTCACAGATCTTTGAAATTTTTGAGAAACTCTGAGATGCTGCAGAAAATAAAGAAAAATCCGATAAACACTCAAGCTCACTTCCCTCTTCAAGCTTGTTTGCAAATCCTTTTTTAGGTCATGCTACCTACAAAAGAAAGTATTTATACTTCCTTACAAGGAAGATTTTCAAACCCAAGGAGATCCCTCACTCCAGATAAAACCCTCCGGAAGATACTCGGTCTCTCTCTGGGACTTTGGAAATGTGCCCCAAATTATTCCTATCTTCTTTGGTCTGGCAATACAGAGCAAGAGGATGTTTGTAGACCCTTTGCTTGGAATGAATAATACTTGAAACCACTGCTAATCTCGCTGAGCTAGTTGGTGAATAAAGTGTTACTGAGTTAAAGGCTCAGAGCCCAGCCCACAGGAAAGGAAAATCCTGCTTCACTGGAATCTGTGGTAAGACTGTTGTTGATGGGGTTGCAGAAGGGCATGATCACGCTCTGTGTTTTGCTTTGAATGCATTTTTTGTAAATGGTAAGGGAAATGAAAATAATTTGCTTCCAAAAATTTTTCTCATAGCCAGTACGGTTGCAATATGTAGCAGGATTCAGAGGTCCTGAGCTGTACTGTCATCATTTTATCGTTTAATAGTTTTTTCTCCTCTTACCTTCATATCTGAACTCAAACCTTGGCTCAGATCTTTCATGTGTGTTTTCACGTGTGGTTCTGTAGCATTGTTTCCCTTAACTTCCATTGATGTAAACAGTTAAATAACTGAGGGAACTGGAACTGTCTGGTATTACTCCTCTTCATCAGATAATTGGCACTTTGCAGGCCTAATATGCAATATGTTGATTAGTGCTTTTGTTATATTAAGGAGTTTTACTTTTACCATATGCCAAATCTACTGTGGATTAGTCTCCTGTATGCCATTCATTAGATGTCTTGGATGTAGTTTTCAAAGTGATGTCAGCCTTGCTTTTGCTGGGGGTCTCAGTCCTGCAGAAAGTCACAATACAATATATGCATGCAATGCCTGTTATCTCGAGTGAGACACTTGGGACCTATGGAATCCAAAACATGAGCTTCCAGTGCTGGCTCTGAAGTGCCGAAGCTCCCTGGATAGTCTCAACCAGACTCACCTCCTCCTGTAGGCTGTGCACAGAGAGTGCCCCACAACATACACTGATCAGCAGAGTGCTGCACATCTCAGGTGGCATTTGTGTGCCTCCGTTCCGTACCTCGTGTGCTGAAACATTCTCACATCGCCTGTGCAGTGAGTTGTATGAAAGAATGCATGCAGGTGTTGGCCCACAGAGGGATGTGTGAATATAAATGGAGTCTGTATTTTCAAAAGTGGTCCATTGTCTTGGGGATTAATGGGAAACTTGATCATCCGGTTATTGCCTGCAACTGCATACCCTGCAAATAGGTTAAGTATGCCACATCTAGTGGTATGGTGTTGCAGCACTCTCCAAACTATTAAGCTGTAACAAGGTCTTTTACCATTTCATACCAACATACTCTTCATACCAGTCCCTCTGCTGCCTTCTCCTCACCAAGAGCATGCATTCTTTCTTCTCTCTGCTTCTTTCCCCTCTCTTCCCCGGCTACTGCCTCTTCGTTGGCTCTCAACCACTTAACAGAACCAGCCACAGCTGCACCTTATCTACATCAGCCAACCCGTCGCCCCTGAAGCCAGCCCACAGTTGTATATTATCAATGCTAATTAACCCAGCTTCATGCCTCTACAGTATGGGTTTGTGTTTTTTAAGGTGGTGGCTGTGGAGAGGATTTTTTTTTCTGTTTACTTTATTATGCCAATTAGAAATGTTCAAGACTAGGAGGTGTTTTTCAAGTCTTACGATCCCATTAGTTAAACAACAGAGGGATAAGTGAAGAAAGAAAAGAGACTACAGAATAAGCTGTGTAAATAAAATACAGTAACAAACTTTTGGTCTGGTAACATCTTGCTGAGCAGTCTGATTATTGACTACCCAGCCAGTTCTGCTGATATGACCAACATAAATTCATCTCTTCTGCTTTTTTACCAATGCTAATGCCAAAGAACCGGTGGAGCCCTAGGAAAGGAGAGTTGGATTCAATTCTGGTTCATGAATCACATATTGAATTGTCAGGAAAGGAACAAATTCTGCCCCAATTGCCACTATAACTATGATAGGTTGTACTCATGTGCCTCAGGGCAGAATATGGTCTGAAATGAAATAGATGAGATCAAAATCTGTTTTCATTGATCACAGAGAAGGCAGTGAAGCTGTAGAGGCAAATGTGACAGCAAAATATTGTCAGCAAGGCCATTCCTCATGCCAGCGATGCATCATGGCAAAAAGAAGGTTGTTTGATTTTCAACCACCATGATGTGTTGGTTAGGTTGATAAAAACAATAATATTTCTGTAAGCAAGCAAATTGAACTGAAAGCAAGACACAATGATTTACACTGTGTTGCAAGATGCCATTTATATAAAGTCTTTTTGCATGGGAAAAAAAAGGGACATTTTGGTTCTGTTGGGGAAAGCATTTTTTTTTTTTTTTCACATATGGTTTAAGGATCTTGCAAAAGGAAGACCAGGAATGTGATTCCAGGAATAATCTTCTTTTATTCCATCATATATTCTGCAGCCCATTCCATAAAGATGACAATAATAAAAAAGCAAGAGACGCAATATGAGAAACAGCTTTCTTTCTGTTAGGGCGGATGGCTTTATAGAATAGATACTGAAGCGGCAAAGAACTGAAAGTGGTTTCTGAGAAGTGTTGACCTCCTTTCGTGCCACTTACTGTGAATTAAAGCTGTGAGTGAGAACTAGTTTGGGCATGTGGTACAGCACTTACAGCAACTGCTGCCAAGGAACAAGATTTGTGTTTCTAAGGAAATGCAACAAAAGAAAATAGGCAGTGGCTGTCACTGTGTAAAAAAGTATCTATGTACAGATAGAAAAGAAAGTCCGAATTGGGTTATTCTATATGCATGCTAGTGTATATGTGAATTCCTGTAATGTGAGATTCAGAATCAAACCACCGTGGATTGTGCAGGGTTTAGCGTATCTCACCCTGTTAAGAGTTTACAAAGTTAAGCTAGCTAAAAGCAGTTGTGACCTGCTCTGTGCCTATGATTGACTGTTGTTTGTCATTCTTAACGGGCATTATTAGGAACAGTGACCTGCCATAGGAAAGGGATACATTTAGAGCAAGGAAACCGGGTTTTTGTGGCTTCTTGCAACTCCTTTCTTAGCAAACCAAAAGGCAAAAATCTTAAGCACTTCTAAACCAAGGCTGCCAAACAGTATCACTTACCACTACCTTTAGGGTTATATATATCTTAGGACGTGACATCCACTCGCTGATTTGTAGCAAAGATGTTATGAGAATTGTTCATGCACTGAAGTTTCATTAAGGGATGTAAACCATAGCAAAACACCAAGGGAAAAATATCGCTATATTTACACAGTGTCTTAACTCCTTCCCCGCCCCTGGGTTAGAAAGGGAACCACCTGTCTCCTTTGCTGATGTCAGACTGCTCCCTGGAGACACAGTCCTATTGGAAAGCACATGATGCTGTACATATTTACACCAGGCTCATATCTGATTGAGGTTGGGCTACGAGACCCGTGAGTTCACAAGTTTCTTCATCATACTCTCATGCATTAAACATGTGTTTGAACTCTGGCTTGAAAGCCGTGTGATCTTATGATAGACGTATTTATGTAATAGTTAAATGAATGATCATGCGCTCTCCAGCTCCTTTTCCATGCAAATGCAGAGGAAATTGAATATTATAATATTTCAGTGAGATGTCCTCAATAACAAATTACTGTTTAAAATAACCAATATTTGTATGTATATCAATTGCCTAGCAGTTATTTTTGTCTGCTATTTGCATGATATGGAAAAGAGTTTTTCTAGCAAACGTTTTAAGCTACTTGGTGCTGCTTTCCTTTTGGAATGATCACAAGGGTGCACATTTAGGGACGAATTTTCCATCTGTTTTTTTGAAGCTGGCAAAGCACATAATTTGGAATAGAGAAGAAGAAGTCTGAAAGTACCCATTTTTGAATTGGTATGTGTTTGAGCCATTCTAGGAATTCTTGTTCTGTAGCAGTTGGTAACAAGTGAAGGACTATATTGTGCCCTTGGATGCAGTATACAGGCGGTGCTCAAGGCCAGTGGGAGCCCTGCATAAATGCCTAGGGGCACGCTAGGGCCCCTGAGAGCTCTACTGCTCTGTTACTGGCACAGAACCTGAAATGATCAGGAGGGCTTTGTGAACCCCAGACGCTCGATGCAGTTCTGGGGTGTGCAGGTTTGTTTGAGATGGGGTAGGGTGCTTTTGCAAAGTCCTGGGCTTGTGCATCTTTTCATACAGCTTTGAGTGGTGTGCCTGCCGAATGGACCCACTGAGTCTTCTGTGTCGTCCAGTGGTGGGCATGGGGCTGCCAGTGCAACCAGGCTGTAGGCTTGCTCAAAAGTCCCTGTGACTTTTGCCAGAACATGGGATCTTTGTAAGCCAAAGTCAAGCTTTGCTACAGCTGTATGACCCGTATACAGCTTGAGGCCTGAGCTTCCATGCAGAGCAGTGCTGGCATAATGGTGTCTCTTTTAGGAGCGAGCCTCTTCACCGGGTGAGTCACAGCTCACCCATGCTTCCTTTGCTCGTTCACAAATATCACCTTAACTCCTCAAGCCAGTTTACGCTTTTGATGGGACTGCTTATTGTATGTGGTGAATAAGAATGACAGAATCTGGCCCTACTGCTCTGGCAGTGGTTGGATTCAGCTGGGCATGGTTCAGTGCAATAATTTCTTGTAGGTGGGCATTTTGAAAGCACCAGAATACCTGGGGACGCTAGTGCTCCTGGGAATCAATGGGACTGCCAGCAGCTGGGGAAAAAAAGGCTCTAAGAAATGTAAACTGCCCTTGAACCTTTCTGCAAAGCCTCTCTAACTGTGTGGGGTACATCAGATTTTGAGGCTTTGGATTAGTAGTATGCCTGGAGTCTCGGGTTGCCTAAATTAAGCCCTGAGAAAAGAACTGCATTTCTTTTTGCCGTGTTCCAGGATAGGATGGCCACACCACACTTGTTGAGCTGCTTATGTCTCCTGAGCAGTTCAGGTGTAACTCCGGAGCTGTGGATATGCACTTTCACTAACAATTGGATTTTTTTTCACTGGGGCTGGTATGTCCCAGTGGAAAAACCATCCCAGCGGGTGTTGCTGAAGACAGCACTGTTGGGTCACCACGGGATCTAACTTCTTGCCAGTGCACACCCAACTTATGGTGGTACAGAGGAAGTTAGCGGTATCTCATGCTCCAAGATCTCCTTCCTCTCATTTTTTTTAGGATATTTTAGGTATTTAGTGTAGTTCTGGGCTGTATATTATGGATTTTTTTAAATTAACATTGAAGGGTAAGGAAAAACTGGCCATCCCTATCCTAGAGGCAGAGAAGTTACAGCTAGAAATGAATTCTTGGGTCATCTATTTCATCCTCATGTGCTAGTGCTGTGGTGGTGGGTTTTTTTGTAAATTAAACCACACAGTGTTGTAATATATGATTGATATTAATTAGGTTTCTGCAAAGTACTGCACTCCTCAACTTGAACTGAACCAGAAATAAATATATTGCCATATATTAACATTTTATTAGTTGAGAAGAAGAATAGGATGAAGGCACCTATGTGAAATCCAAAATATGAGCTTCAGATTGAATTAATGCCAGCAGCGCCTTGAGATTAATTTGGTTACTATGGGTACAGAATAAGAAATAGTATACCATAATGTAACTGTGTTTACTGATTCATTTCTGGCATTAAAAACTAAAACCACATTATATATGCAACAACAGTCTTTTCTTCCTTGGAAGAAGAAGGTGGGTACATTTTAGTAATTAAAGTGAATGTAGCCCTCTGAAAAGTGCCAGTACTCTACTGGAAAAAGAGCTGCTATTCTTTTACATGATCTGCCCCATCACAAGCTGCAGAGCTGTAATATACCCAAAAAAGACCTAAAACCCGAATACTACCACCCCAGGAAACTTCCAGTCTTCTACAGCTTCTTATTAAATATCTCATGTAACGTGTTTCATGTACCATTCAACTGTACTGGTCAAATGTCAATTTTCTATCCTTCTGCTACTTTGTATCTCATCAGTATGTAGGAAAGGGAACAAGTTTTGAATCTGAAGATGTTGAAAGCTGGGTAATAATAAAATAATGCAATGGAAATACCATATATTCAGAAAGCAATTATTTTAAGGGGTTTCAGTTTTGACATGGCTAGATTAAGTATGAAGCTTTCTGGTTTTTATACTTGCTGTCAAGAATGTTGTTAAATACTGATACCACCTCCTTAGAGAACAACTTTTAAATACCACAATGAAAAGGATAAGCATTAAATATTTTGGTAGATATATTGTGCCATAATGTCTACTGCCTTGTTCTTAATACAAAGCACAGTAGGGCTTAATTAAAAAATGATTGTACGATCTATCACAAACCTGCGTTAGGGATATGGATGCCAAGAAAATTAAGTTGAATAGGTGGCGATAATGAAATTGATATTTTATTGAATAGTTTTTATTCCTCTGCCTTTGTTTTGCTATTCTTGCCTCCCTGTCAGCAGGTAAGACATTTTCCATCCAAAATTCTTTGAAAGAACTCATTTAGTCTGTTGCTGTTTTGTTTCATTGTTTGATCAGTATAAGTTATTTTGTTTATTTTTTTACAGAGTAAAATGCCTTGATAAACTTTTGACTCTGCCGGTGCAGAGCATGACAGTCAACAAAGAAAAGCAAGCCCTTTCAAGCTCGTTCCTGCTAGGAGTAGCTAGCTAACAACTGGTACAAAGGTGATTTTCTATTTCGTGTAAGCAAAAGTCACAGTCACTCAAAGCCTCCAGGGCAGCCCCACAACCTGGTTCAGTACAGATTTCTCCTGTTCCAGCTCCCGGTGTGGCTTCAGGACCTGCTAAGCGACGTGTTTAGCAGTAGAGAACATGAAAATACATTCACTGAAGCATAATACCCAGTGAAGAATATGTACAATAAAAGTAAGCATTACTACAGCCTGGGTCAAAATCACCCTTGTTATAACTTCATCAACTTAAATGTTATTGATTTTTCAGGTACCACTGACCTGAAGTTGCTGGGATTGTGCTTGGGATGAATTTGACCTATACTGTTAAGGCCAAGCAGAATCACAATTTAGAAAGTGCAATGCAAAGAAAGAGTTACCAGGTATTCTGCTGTCTTGTAATTTCACACCAGTCACTCAGAGTTCAGTGCAGTGTTGGAAAGTCTCATCTTAAACCGGTACAAGTGTGTCTGCAAGCCTTCAAACAGTAAGACAAAGGAGCTTATTGTTCCCCATCATATTTTTAAGAGTGGTATGTTGCAAACCAGACAGCTTGCTTTTTCTGAGCAGAGCTGCTGGGTCAGCTGGCACAGATTCATTTTCACATCCCCACTTACTAGGTTCAGTGTTGCTGGTGTCCTTTTTGTGGCAAACTGAAACAGCCAAAAGGGAAGGCTGGCTCTGATGATCTTGCTGCATGTCCTGAATGAACGCCTATCACATATTGCAATGCACTGCACATTGCAACTTGCAGCTTGTCTTGTGCTTGGGCACAATATGCAACATGGGATGGAGTGCTAGAGGAGAGGACAGGCACAGCACAAGGCTCTGAAAGCTGTGAGAGGCACTGAAAGCTTGTGTTTCTGGTATGCAGCAGTATAGATATTTGAAAGGTTAGGTTCGGTCTATTTTTAGGTAGCCTTCACATTGGGACTGATCTAAAAATGAAGGTGATATAAAAATTAAACGTGTCTCTCCTGATTTGTCAGAGATTTTTGACAAAATGCATTAGAAAGGCTGTTCTCTGAATTGGAGATGGTTTTTTTTTTTTCTGAAGTAAAGCTGTGCCTCTTATTTAGAAGAGGAGCCTATGTTCTTGATTAAAATGCCAGTGCTGTCTATTTCATTCCAAGATCAGCATTTTCAGATTTTAGCAAAGTTAAAGAAATATGACTTTCCCACTTATTGTTTGGGAAGATTTATTCACTTGTGTAAATGAATTTTAAAAAATTGGCAAGGCCTTTTATCTCATATAAAATAAATCTGAAGATAAATGATCTTTTCCGCTAACATCACCTATCATTAAAGTGGCTAAATGAAAATCAAAATGTGTTGCTATTTAGTGCCTGCTTGCCTTTTTACAGGAGATGAAATTGAGCATGTTTACTGGGCAGGAATTGTCAGCGATGCTTCGATTTATAGCATTGTCCAGGATATAAATTAACAACTGCCGTGCGTTACCACCTCTCCCTGGAAGATGGTAGCCCTCTCTCCCCAAAGCACGCATCTTCAGCTTGCTGTGCCCACTCCTAACCCTGCCTTAAAGAAAACCTGCAAACAATGTAAAATTACGTTGCATTGAACTGAAGCACAAACATTTTTCCACGTCTTTGTAAACAGGACTGCATGTGAGAATGAAACAGCTGGAGGTCTACCTCCAGAAAACCCTGGGGATGTGTCACACTCATTTCTCCAGTCTATGCAATCTCAGTTTAATAAATTGGTAATAATATTATGATGAAGTGCTCTTTGGTGTTGGTTTGCTGTTTTTTTCAGAGGGTTTTTTTGCATAGTAACTTGCTACATAAATTAAAATAATCTTCTGTTCAGGCAGTTTCCTATTTTTACTTGGTGCTTTGTTCCTCAGAGAGGAAAGGGGAGCCTGCAACAGGCAAAAGGGAAGGGTGCACTCCAGCAAAGTCAGTGTGAATCCTACACAGTCCTTTCAATGTTTTTAGTTAAACGCGTTACCCTGGCTTGCTGTTCTGCATGTGGAGTTCAACAGAGCAGAGACAACAAATAATGTTTAATTGTCAGATGTCAGGGAATTTTACAATGGTAGAGCTCTGTTAGGGACGAACATGAAAGTAGCAAACTTGTCTTCTCTGTTGATTGGCATGAAGAAGTAATGAAAGTATAGTCATAGCCCTTTTTGGGAGGAGGTATGAATCTTCACTGGTACCCACTTACAAAATAATTATGAGACTAACCAGTGCCCCAGGGCAAAGGATGTTCAGCCAAATACTAAATTTCTTGGGAACAAAGATATCCAAAATGGTGATAGCTGATGCAATCTCAGCACTTTTATCGCTGTTCCATTCACAGGGGAAAGCTAGGGATGCCTGAGTAGTACGAAAATAAAAAAAAGGTGGAAATGTATAGAGGAGTTTCTGCTTTGAACTGTCTCGGTCCCATCTTCTGTGATAAGGTCTGATTCAAAGCCTGCCTAAATCCATTTAAAAATTCCCATTCCTTTCCAAAAGATTTAGAGCAGTCACCCCTTCCAGCCACTTTTAACTCCCCTTTTACTGTACTGCATTTTCTTGTACAGGTATTGCAGGAAAATGATTTGGTAGGATAAAATAAAATAACAATAAAAGAGTAGCTCAGCCCAAACCCAGCTAGCAGTTCTCCTGTTCTATCTCTGCACTAGTTTGTTTGGCTCTGAGTCAATGGTGTAAGTACTGACAAATTTCTCCTCTAAAGCATCGCTGGAGGAGGGTCAGCCTCCAAAGGTTTACAGCTGCACTTTGTACAGCTAATAACCCCTGGGCTAAATGCTTATCTTCCTTTATTTCAGTTATCTGAATTGGGGATGGAGGGAGGATGACATCTCTTGCCATTTGTGCAACTTTTTTAGATGAATATTGCAGCTCCAAGAAAAATGAATAATTGGACTTTTGAGCAGAGAGTGGAACCACAAAACCCATAGGGATTCCTCTAGCACTAGTCACTAGTTTGCATATTGCAAGTTAACTGCAATTCATGAAGGGTTCTGGCTAAAAATAACTTCAGGGCTTAATTTTGGCTGGCAGGAACTACTAGTTAAGAGGTCAAGCGAAGCTGATCCTTCAGGAGCGTGTCTGTGTGAGACTGCATTGGCTGTTGCGGTGAGATGACCCCATCTCCTCTTGGCCTGTCCTTGGCTGACTCAGGAAAACGGGGTGCAGGCGCTGTGGGCAGCTGGGGAAGGGGACATTTTGCAGCAGTCCGGGACCATCAGAGGCCAAGCAGTGAGTGCTGGCTGCTGCCCACGTGAAGCTCTGCTGCCCACTGACAGCAGTCTCTGCAGGAGCTTGCCCTCCTCTGCAGCCAGGCATAACCCTATAAAGGGTGACTTGGAGCATAAGCAGATTAAAAAAAAGACCCACAAAACAACAACTCAGGTTCTTTTGTGTGATACCCTCATTTTATTTTGTTTGTCTAAATTTGTAGCACAGCAAATCTGTGGTCTGTGTTGCTAATATCCCATCAGATTACTACAGTTCAGAATTATTTCCACATTATACGTTGTTTTAATATGAAAAATGCCAAAAGCTAGGCCCAAGAAAAAAAGCTGACTCAGTTCCACAGAGCTCTGTCTGAAGAAAGTCTTATTTGAAGATGAGAGATGTGTTGGTAAGGCTGTCTGTCATCTCTAGTTTATTAAAAAAAATTGCTAGGAGGCACTAAAGCTGTCCACTGCCTTTCCCTCTGTTCCTTCACTCAAAGGTGTTTCATTCACATCGACTTTACCATAGCGGTTTTGTGTAAAACAAGATTTGATTTTAAAGTATTTAAAGGTTACTCTTCTCACCAGTGCTGCGCTGCAGACTTGTGTGTGCTCCACTGCAATCGCCTTCCCAGCCATTTTAGAGAGCAGTTAGGCTAGGTTATGGAGATTATAGATTTTTTTTTTTTCTTCCACTAGCTACTGTGAGCCTTGGCGTGGATCTGGCAGGCAGCGTGTTCTCCTGCGCTGCTGTGGCAGCCTGGGCACGACAGCTTCCCTCCAAGCTGGGAGGTCATGGCTTGGTGGCTAAACGGCCAGGTGGCAAGGCAAGTCCCACATGCAGTGTGACAGCCGATGGCAGCCTCAGAAAAGAATGGTAGCTTTGGAACAGCCTTGGCTCCCACCAAATTGCTTACAGTTGCATCAGGGAATCTGTTCTGTGCCTTAAGTTATTGAATCCATGGTGTTTTTTCCTGGGATCACCTTCTTCAGATCCCTCTCAGGAAAAGTCGATAAAAATTAGATTGGTATTAATTATGAATGAGTTGGGAAACAAGGGCTCCAGGGTAATACTCTAGGTGCCCCAGGGAAGATGGTGCAAGGTGGATGGTAATAGGGGTAACGAGAAGGATCTGGGCGGGGTTTTCCAGAGCCCTGCAGAGAGTTACAAGTACAAGGTGCATCCCTGAAGCTTCCCCACGTTCCAATCTCTGCGGCTGAGGCTGGAGAAGACAATTGCCCATCCCCAGAAGGGGTGTGAGCATCGCAGCAAGGCTGTGAGGGGGAGAGGAAGGGCACAGCTTGAGTGTGGTGAGGGATGCCCCCAGCTGCTGAACCAGAAGCTATTCCCTAGGTCTAATAATCTCAGACATGAGCAAGTTTTGGTCTCTCTCCAGGGACTTGAATGTGTGGAAGGGTAAGGGGGGAGAGGAGGAGGAGGGAAGAACTTTTATGATTTCTTTTGTTCCAAGGAGCTATCAGCAGTGAGGTGAGTAAAGGAGAGATGATGATGATCTGCAACGGTCTGTGATTTTGATGTGGTTCTGTCTGCTCTGCCAATGTGCAAGAAGTTGCAAAACAGGAATCTGTTTCCTTGGTTTGCCTGGGCATCTGTGCTCAAACAACACTAAAGCCTCCCCATGAAAATGATGTGTTCACATGGTATGGTTTCTGAAACATATAGGGATCATAAATTTAAATGTAGATGCTCTTTTACAGATTAGTCTCTCTGCGAACCCGAGTGAAAGACATTGTTCATGCTGCTTTTAACAGGCCTGACAAGCTGGATTTTCCTGCAAATCATAGCAAATGTGGGTCCTGGAGAACATATGCTCCAAATGTTGGGGGGAAACAAGTGACAAATGTATTTTTTTATGTAACCAGCTGGAGTGACTTTGCTTTCCTGCTTTAATAATGAGTAAGTGAAATATGCTTGTGAAGAGGGAGATGTTCAGGGAGGTATGAGGAAAATTTAGGAAGATTTCTTGTAGCGGGTACCTGTACTCCTGCTTCACTTAAGCACTCTTACAAGCTTTTACAACAAGCACCGAGTTACAAAGCGTGTTGCATGTCTGTGAGCCTGGTTAACACTGATAATCAGCTAATCTGCACTAATAGTGAATATTCACAGTCAGGTCCATTTGCATGTGAACAAGGAAGCCATTTCCCCTGGCATTCTGTGCTGCTTATTTGAGCCCTCAGTCTGTGGAGGCAGGTGTGGCAGAATTCAGCCTGGTGTCAGTAATGTCAGTAATGCGTCACTGTTCGGAGAAAGTTATTTTGGCCTCTAATATACAGCTCCTCAGACAGCAGCCTGCGGCCCAGAGCTGGGCCAGGAATTAATTTGGCCCAGATCTCTTGAGTTTTTTCGAGAGCTAGTACAGAGCACCATTGTGGTTTTTCTCTGTTAAAAACCCCAAAATCTTAGTTCATAACTGCCCTGGCAAAATTGAAGAGGGCACACTGCTTTATTCCATTGTAGAATTGCTGCACCAATGAACCCAGAAGTTCAAGGAGTTTGACTCACTGGCTTATGCTATTGAGGGTGTATTCTGGGTAGGATGAACTGGATAAATAAGGAAAAGAAGCTGAGAAGGAAAAACAAAATCAGCAAACAAATAGGATATACACGGAACAGAGAGAATGGACTGGAAAACAAATACAGGGCTGTGCAAAAAATAAGAGTAAAGATGCAGAGAAAGAAGATTTCTAATAAAAAATTAATAGGGTACATATACTTTATATAGAACACCATTCACGCTAACACACCTTTGGAGTGCAGCTTGCTCTTCCATATACAGCAGTCGGCTGATCTGCTGCTGTAAGGCTGTTCAGTCTTGGAGGGCTGAGCAGAAGGGGTTGAACTGGTATAAGAACTGGTTTGCAAACCTCAGCTTGCTGAAACTCCAGCACTATTTTTTATATATGAGTTTGGTTGTCTTTACTCCATGGGAAAAGTAGCAAACTTTGCTGAAAATCAGCACATACCATACACAGTCTTGGGGGCAAGGAAAAAAATTCCTTCCTCTGTGCCGTGGTGAAGGGACTAGGTTTTGGATTTCAAAATCATGGGGGCTCCAAAATCAGTAGCTTCTTTGAGAAATTGAAATCAAGGGGAAAAAACCATGACCCCAGTTAGAAAATGTGGGTGAAAAAAGAGGAGGAAGAGATAAAATGAACGTTGAATCCAGGAAAAAGTCAAGAACGGAGGACTTGAAGGCTTCAGTCTTTGAATTCTATTCCCTGTTGTTGCAGGCAGCCATACCTTCCAGCCCTGTTAAAAGATGTGTTCGGATTTGGGAATTTGTGCCCAAATGGTGTTGGAAGGCTTGCTGGAACTTTCTTGAATTATGGCCCTTGAGGAAGAAAAGGCAAAATTTGGGAATCGCTGAGACTAGGTACAAAGTACCCTGAAAACAGAGGAAGTGCAGTGATGGAGGAAGTGGTCTGATGGCGGACATTTCAGCGGGGCAGATTGGGTCAAACGGACCCACAGACTTTACCGGCTGAAAGAGGGTTTTCTTTGTGTGTGTTTGTTGTGGAACCAAATAACGTGTGTGCGCGCTCAGATACTGCCCCACAAAAGATGTTTGTGCAATTCTTTTGTGTTGTCAAAACACGAGGGGAGATCATTGCTAAAGCTACTAGGGAATGTTCAGAAGACAAGGTTTCCTTTGAGAAGAGCAGCCTAGGTGCTGGCTGGGTTTCACAGGCTTCATTTACATATGCGGAGGCTGCACCATTTCCAAACTACACCACCGCTGCAACTGCCTGCCTTCCTCACTTTCCTCCTCTTACAGGCACTGCGCTCAAAAAAACACATTAAAACATGTGAAAGAAAGATCCTAGTGAGTAAATTTATACAATGTCTGGGGTTAGGCACTTTGATTTAAAAAAAAAGAAAAAAAGAAATACTTGCCAAGCAATGGGGAACCCTTGTTGAAACCTTGCAGTCTTTTGTAGTTGAAATCGTGCTTGGCATCCCTTCCAGGTCACGCTGGAACTGCCAGCAAAGTTCAAGCCATAATGTGGACAGGGCCATAGAAAAGCTCTGGGGGACTTAGTTATTATTACCTATTGCTTGCACTGTCTGTAGCGCACTAAGACAGTTCTCCAATCTCTAGAGCTTGTATGGTGAGAGCACCACTAAGGTCACAGTTTATATTTATCAGTTAACTTGCTAATTTGAAGGGAAAGCAGTGAAGTGGAAATGTAGAAAATAGAAACAACATGAGCAGGTCAAAATACCCAAAACAGCAATATGAAATGTTCCAGTGTAAATACATTTCTATAAAAGGTGTGAATGAAACTTCAAAAAAAAGAGATGATGGATTCGGCACAGTCAATGAACACAATTATAAGTAGGTATTGAAGGAGAATATTCCACCAACCATGGATCCACAGATAATAATTAATAAGAACCGACACTACTCCAGGCAGGCAGGTGCCCAGCATTATTTCACAGTTGACTGTTCGGGGGGCAGAGGTACTCATCTTTGCCCCAGATCTTAATAATTTGCTGAAGTTTTATCATTAAATCAGCATATAATTGGGAAGGAAATGAGTTTTTTTTCGTCATGAGAGCGAAGCAATACCGTTAATTTAATCATTTGTAGGAAAGGCTTTCTGTAGTCATTTGGTTTTTTGCTGTGGGTTTTTTTTTTAATTAAGTAAAGTAAAAACAATGCCATTTTTGTCATCTATGCTTGCTGAAAATATGACAGTGCGATGTGATTTGCAACTTAAGCACAAGCTGGGAAAACTACATTTTATCAGAACTTGAAATAATGAATTACAAGGGAACGCAAATAAGCTAAGGATGTATCTGAGACCTCCTACCATTTCTGAAGATTCCAATGTCTGCAGGAAAAAGGCTATTTCAAGAATTGTACTTCTTTTTATTTATCTTTTCTCTCACCAAATCACCATAGCCTTGTATAGTAATTGAATTCATTTAGCCTTTAGAATACTCAAGTTTGCAAATAACAATGAGAATGAATATTTCATGACAAGAAGGATGATCAATTATAGTTTTGTGACTTTGACTGGTAGCCCAGTGCAGTGGAGCCAGCGCTTACATTTCACTAGACTTTTTTGCACCCAGTTAATTAAAAAACCCTGCAACTTAAGACAATAAGCAGGCAGGTGGGGACAGTTAAACAAGACCTTTATTTGTGGGGCTTTTGCCTGTTGTGGGCAATGTTCTGCAGCTCAGTTTGGTACCTGGAGTTTGTTGTGTATGCAGTGCAAAGGGGCATCATAAACTGGTTGCACCTGCAGTAGCCCCAGTTGCCTGGGAAGAGCTTCAGCAAGGAGACACTTCTGTTAAGAGTCTGGCCGGTTTTCACACGACAAGAGTTTTTTTCTTACGTTCAACGAGAATATGCAGGGTCCAGGTCAGGGGGGTTGGTCCATGGTGTTTATACACAAGGCACCCCGAGGCAATGGTGCCGGCAGGAAAAGGCGGTGGGGGTCTGAGCACTTGTGGGCAGGACTGTGGCAGTTGCTTGTAACAACCCTTGTTTCTAGGGGGAATACACCGAGTCAGAGAAGTGGTTAAAGAGCAGCTGAGAAATACTGTAATCTAGCTCGGAAGGGGATCAGGCTCCCTCCTTGTAGCAGGTGAGATAACTGTATGAATGTTTTTTTATAGTTGTTTACTCCATTCCAGAGAAATGCCTGGGGGGTGTTTTGCTGCTGCTTTTGGGGTGGAAAAACTAACCTGAGTTACAATTATCCATGAGAAACCTTTAACCTAACCAAAATACTTGGCGAGGTACAAAATCTCAGAGTGGGGAAAGAAAAAAAAAAAAAAAAAAAATGTTGGAAGGTGGTATAACTTTTGCCAAACTCTGGGATAGCCTCTCCAAAGGAAGGAGTGCTGGGGAGCCGGTGAGGGCGCTGCAAAGGTTAGGCTGGGGCTCCTCGGAGCACGCAGGCTGTAGCTCGGCTTGGAGTTACTTCACGTTTTCTTTATAATAAGCACAGCTTTGCCTGTTGTTTGCTGGGGGGGTGGGGGTTGGGGGGGGTATAAAAAGAAAACAAGCCAAGAAATTAAAAAGGATGGGGAGGGATAGGAGCTACGCTACGGCAGGAGCAGAGTTTCGGGGGTGTGGCGTGGAAATCTGCTTTGAATCGCAGCGTGGTGCCGCGGCCGCCGAGGTCTGAGCGGGTTTTGCAAAGATTTACTTCACTTCAGGCTGGGTCTGCCCCTGGGTGACGTCACGGGCTGGAGCAGCGGCACTAGAAGGCTGGATGAGTGACAGCCCAGCCTACTTTTTAATAGCTTTGTCATGTGACGGGGAACAGTAGTAAGACAGGTGCCTTCGGTTCACTCTCAGAGAGGGTCTCGTTGCCTGCATGAGTGTCTGCTGCCTGCCTGCCTCTGGACTGTAGTTTGCCAGCTTTCCTGCCGTCGCTCCGCAGCTGGATGGCGTGGGACATGTGCAACCAGGACTCTGTATGGAGTGATCTCGAGGTGAGGGGTGGGCGGCGCATGGGGTGCAGGTGGCCGGCGGGGACGGTGGGCTTGTCAGGGGACCGGCAGGACGGCCGAGGCGGCATACTTTGCAAACAAGTCCGAATCTTATCTTAACTCCAGTAAGTTTGCTATTTTAAGGTTACTCTGCGATGCCTTGAGCAAATCAAAGCTGAGCTGCTGTCATCAGTATCTCCTGCAGTTGGAAACTATTTTCATGTGCCTCTGGCTCGCTTTCCCGTCATATGCAATATTTATGCTTAAGGTATTGATATGAATCGGTGTCTGAAGTCTTTCCAGTGGTGTTTAGTGGCCTGGTTGGAAAAATGCCATGTTTATTTAGAATAAGATTAGCATTAGAGATATATATATATAAAAAAAAGAAGTTTAAATTAACCAGTGGCTTCGTCTTTTAATTGCTTGTTTCACTGTACTCTGTCAAAAGGTTTATCAGCTGCAGAATTCAAACACGCACACAAGAACGAATACCCTGTTGTTTGGCTTTAGATGCTTTTAAAAGAGATTTCTGGAAGGAGACGTTTCCCTGCTGCTTGTGGTATTGGAATAATGACATTGTAGCTAATGTCCCATAGAGCAGGGTTCGCAGTCAATCCGAGTAGTCCAACAAATGGTTAAATCCCACTGTACAGCAGAGACAACAGGATGAACCATGAGAATAGAGTTTATGCAGGACTCTGTGAACTGCTGCTGCTGCTGCCGCTGCTGCTGCTGCTTGTGTAAAAATAGACGGCAATACATCAAATCCACAGCTTCTGCTGGCTACGATTCATAAAGGGAAAAAAAAAAAAATAAAAGGCAAGCAGCTCCCTGGTAATCTCTGGAGTATAAAGTGAGGTTTGAGGATTTCTGCATGTTTGCATTCAGCAAAATGGAGCGTTACCTGAAAGTTCGGGCAACTTGTGAAGCGAGGCAAACTTTCTTTGGACCCCATGGAGAGGAATCCCAAATACAGACCTGCTCAAAGGAACTAATCCTCTGGCTGCGAGCTTGGAATAAGTGCTTAAAACGCTCCCCTCGGGCAATGGGGGAGGGAAAAACAGGTTACAGGCGATGCTTTTTAAATAAGATGTTCGTGCAGTAGAGAGCTACCCATCTAAAGCAAAAACGTTACTGTGTTCTCCAGTATATTTTTCCTGTCTGGTGGAGCATGAGTTGGGATTCTCAAGTCTTTTTGTTGTGTTTTAAATATTTGCAGCTTACCATTGTATCCACTGATTTCTGTTTGCATATTGTAATTGCTCTTATCTTGTTTTGATTTCTTGGTAAAGTGAAATAGATATGGATAATTCATATGTCCTGTAGCTATTATGAGTCAAGGCTGTAAGTGGATGACTTTCTGGCTCCAAAGTCCTAATTGTTTCTGAGTAGCTGGAGTATCCTGTGGGTTGTTGTCTGGCTTGTAGCATGGGTCTCAGCTGCCGTCGCTTCATTTTTCCATCATGTATTATTCCTAATGCTGCTAGGAGCTGATTGAGGAACCAGCTTATATGGAAATACTGAAGATTTATTTTAATCACTAGAGTTCCTGCAGTAATTTCAAGCTAGTAACAGAATAGATAATTTATGTCAATGACTTTTTCATAGTGCAGAGGAAAAAAAAAAGGTTTGATCTTAATATTAATTGTGTGGTGGATGGATTAACTGTGGGTAGGATTTTACCAGTGTGCTCCGGCATTGCACTTCCTGTAGCAATACTAGCATCTGCGTGCTGCTTTGGCTCAGGGGATCACCTTTACCGATCTAAAATACCGCAGGCGGCAGGTACTGGAGGCAGCTTTCATTTTTTGAATCATTAATGTTTTCTGTCAACGTAAAAGGTATTATATTCATGCTCACATAATGACAGAATGGCATGTTGCTTAATAAAGGCCTGTATCACTGTAGCTGATCAGCGTCCCCAGTGCTTCACAGCTTAATGAAGGTGATGTACAGTAAGGTTGCAAAGACTGATAGAGAGAATCCACATGACACACGTTCTGTCAAGTCTCTCTTTCTTTCCTGAGTTCACCCCCTTGGCTGTTCGAAAAACTTGTTAAAAATAAAACACAGATTATATTTTCATTAATATAATTAATATGGCACAAGTCCAGTCATCTTTTTTTTTTTGTTGTTTATTTTGTTTTAATTTACCTTCAAAGGCACTAAAACATCCGAAAGGTTAATGGAGAATTATACTTAATTATAATGATTCATTATCATCGGTGCAGTTAAGCTAATTTATTGTTTGTGCCTGAACTAAGAGAAAAAAACTCTGTTGGAGTGAAATAACGCACAGTAATTAGCCTTTTGTGTTTAGTGACTGCTTTATCCTCCTAAATGTTACTGTAAAATTAAGGCTATACTTATGGAATAACTATCATATCAAATAACAGTGGGAAGACAGTAAAATGTGTGCTAGCAATGCAGGTGCACCTGTTACAGATGTATAGGCAAACAGTAAATATCAGCATGTCAGATGAGGACAGTTTTAGGACGTGGAGTGTTAAATCTGGCATCATCCAAAGGCCAAATATAAATTAATAACAGGAACACTTGCTACTAATGTGTCTCAGATTAGAAGCATAATGTCATATTCAGAAACATTGATTTTATTATCATGTCAACATTGGCAAGAGCATATATACTTCATTTCAGCAATTACATTTTTTTTAGGTGACATTGCAGTCGCTATAGGCAAATGAAAACTGCAATGAGCAGGATATTTTTTTTTTAGTACCATTGTTTATGTTGTTTCAAAAGCCCACTGTAGGAACTTAAAAATGCAGATTACCAAAAGTAAACATGTTTAAGTAGGTGGTTCACAGAGTGAAGCTATTTTTACAAACGAAAGCAGTAACAGATCAGCAGGATACTTCAGAAGTCTATGGCATCAGTTATAAGCTACTGACCTCCACAACACAAACTGAGAGTGATGCTGAGAATCTACCTTTTCAGTCAAAAACTAGATTATCCTTTAATAAGATCAGAGATTTCGGCCAAGCATCAAAAAAGGTCATCTCTGCATTATAAGATTGCTGCCGGAACGTTGTCTCTCGCACTAAAAAAGAGGGAACTCTCTAATTTTTTTCCTGTTTGGTTTTTCTTTTTTTTTTTTTTTTTTTGTCCCCTGTGCCCAAAATAATGGTAAAAAATTGTGCGCAGTGAAAATTACTTAAGTGGGGTTTTGACTTCTTAAAGTTCTGCAGCCCCTTAAATAATAGGAAGAAAAGCAACTGCTATTTCAGAGCCTCATTTTGCAGCCTCTCAGCTCCCTTGCCCCTTGGCCTATTCCGTGATTATCTCTTGGTGTCCTGGTAGATGTAGAAGTTGCCTGGTAAATTATAGCTCACACCAGCTGCACCGAGTCTTTGTGCCAACAGACAAAATCTTTGCTCATGGCTGTGCTGCTGCATCCAGCCTGCACACTGCAGACGCGCCGAGATTCCCAGGGACAAAAACCTCAATGAAATGCACCTTCAGCAGCCCTCGCTTGCATTATTGTGAAAGGCGGTCCTTGGGAGAGTGACATAGCCGGTACTGAGCAATTCACATCTGTGGGCACTATGTTAGCGCACTACAGACACCTGTCTTCAGAAAGTGGCATTTTCTGGGTTGACTTCAGTCCAAACAGAAGTTGGGAAATCTTTCAGGCCACCCAGTCAACTGACAGGAGCTGAGGAGGACCTGCTGTTGGCCATCCTTAACACAGTGTTAGATAGGGTGGCAGCCCTTAGACTCAGTTGATTTTAAGTGGCTTTTAACCATTCACGGCCTGGTGCCTTTGCAGCTTTGTGTGCGTTTTGCAATGTACCCGTATCAACGTAGATGTATGAAGACGAGTTACAAAGGTACGTGGTACAGAGCAGGAGGAATTGCTTGATCGAGCAGCATTGACGTATGGGACTCTGGTATTTGCCAAGCTGTTACTACGTGTTTTCCATAATTAGGAAATGGTTTTGGTGGATACTCTAACATTTCAATTGCTGCGCTAAAGTGGATGTGTGCTATTAATTTTTTCTTGATTAGTAGGTCAGTCAATATCCTATCTAGCTTCATACTAGCATATAAAAGGACACTTACTCCAGGTTTATTGGTATTTATCACTACTCTTCTCGTAAGTCGTGGAGACAAAAACATTTTGCGCTGCTGCAGAGGATCCATGCAGACTAGACTTTGTTTACTGCCTCAGCCAAAATGTTTCACAGACACTCTACATTAGGATTACTGAATCAGAGGCTGCCAGAAGAGGAAAACCCATTTGGGTCACTCACCGCAGCCGCTGTCTGGGGACATTTAGGAAACTGGCTGGGACAATACATGCGCTTTACACCAAGAGGGTCAAAGGCTGTGTGAACTAACTATGCTTGTCATGCAAATGGTGAATATAGGGATATTTCAGAATGCACTTCTGTTGCCAGGACCCTAACGTGTAACTGGGTGGCTGTGGTCTGTGCATCAGGTGCATCGGGGAAGAGCACAGCAGCAGCACTGACCCGTACTTTTTTAGGCCCATATGGTAGCCACCATCATGACTGACCTCAAGGATTACAGTGAGGATCTGTAGAAGTGAAAGTGTGACTATCTCCAGCTTGAGCTAGCCTCCAGGGCTGAAGGCTGTAACAGGCTGTGCCTCTGTAACCTGAATGCATCAGGAAATGCGTGACAGACCTTGCCCAGAGGTATTCATCTGTAACTTCTACCTGCACTGGTTCTCTCTGAAACAGGAGAATAAGGGCATGCTTTGGCCTCTGCTATTGGATGTAATAAAGCTTTGAACATGATCTTTATCAAAGAGTATACGGAGAGCGAAACTTGTTGCCCCTGGACAGGGATGTGATAGAGAAGGCAGCTTATGCCCTCCTGTTTCCTCCTCCCCTTTGCATACCTGTATAGAGCTAACAATGTTCTAATACTTAGTGGGGTTTTCTTCCAGAAAACAAAGTCAATTCTAGTGACCCTGTGCTATAGCTTAATAGAGGCTTAATTCTTATCACATGATATTAAAGTTAATAGATTCCTTGTAATTAATGGAACTATTTCTGTGTTGCTGTTTCCTGCAGTGTGCTGCTTTGGTTGGCGAAGACCAGCCGCTTTGCCCAGATCTCCCAGAACTTGACCTCTCTGAACTAGATGTGAACGACCTGGACGCAGACAGCTTTCTGGGGGGACTGAAGTGGTACAGCGACCAGTCAGAGATCATCTCTAATCAGTACAGCAACGAACCCGCCAATATATTCGAGGTAAGGCAAGGAGATGCAAGTGCACATTGCAAAGCCCTTGCTTGCTTTTTTTCCAATTTTTTGTAGCCGGGTGGGCAACAGTTTTACTATTTTTCCCCTGTTCAGAGACAACAAATGTGGTGATGTGTGTTACAGGTTCAGACTGGCGCCCTTCATCCTCATGATCAAAACCAGGCCCGCGATCTGGAGAGAGCAGGGGGGAAAAGCTTTGAAAGGAATTAAACGGACCTTTTGATTTTTGAAAGGAAACAGCTAAAGAGTGCCTAGAGCACACTGCCCTGTGGCGTCACAGCAAGGAGTTGCACAGTTGTCAGCTACAAAGACAAACAAAAGTTGAAACGTGTTTGTTGTCTTCTGCTTGCATTCCCCGGCAAGAAGTGGAGTGCAGCACAGCAGCAAGCTGATGAGTAGCTGTAGCATTTCTAGTAAAGCTTTTTACCACTCAGAGCCTTACAAGGCACTTGCACACAAATTGAGAGGTCCTTGTAGTTGATGTATAGGGGAGAAGAAGGGTTGATGTGGCAGAGAAGGCAGCAAAGGCTGTCAGTAGCTCAGGAACCAGCACATCATTTGGGATGTTTCATCGATCTCCTGGTGGAGAGCAGTCTTAAAGTAAAAGTTGAAGGGTGGTAGGAGAGATTTAAATGTTTTCTTTACAATTCTGCCGTGAGGATCAGGGTGTACGAGAGGAGGGTTACTGTCGCTTTATCTCCAGTCTCATTTTTTGTGTAAAGCTTCACGATTCTCTGCCTTGTGGTTACTGGACAGCCATGCTCCTCCTGAACCCTAACCTCCTTCCCTCCTTGATGATTGGAGATGCTATAGATCATCCGCTGACTGGGAAGTTGGACAGTTAGCTGGCAGGAAGACCTTGTGCAACAGCAAGCTATGGGTACTACCTCTCACAGGGCAGGTACTGCAGGTCCAGGAAGTACAGCTGCCCGCTGGCTTGGGGAAGCCCCGAATTATCACGGTGGAGTTTAAAAGCTGGAAAAGATTAACTGAATCAGTATAGTAAAACTGGTTGCCTAAGATGTCCTGAACAAAAATAAACGTTTTTATATACAGGTCTAAACCCACAGTGATCTCCCTGATGCAGATTAAGTTATTCTGGATTTATACTAGTGTAACTGATAGCAGAAACCAGTCCTCTCTATTCAGTTTCTATAATTTACACCCAAGTAACTTGGAATTAATTTTATTCAAATCAAAATGAAATTAGCCTTGCAAAGCTATGTACTTAGACCCTCTATTTTCACGAGTTGTGTAATGTTCTGTGCCTTGTTTTACAAAGTTTCCAAACTCCATCTTGTTCTTGAATTGCAGTTGTACTGCCTCGGGCAGAGTAGGACGTGTTGGTGTGTAGGTTTGGATAGTAAGTAGCAGGGAGGCAGGGGGGCAGGGGACACATTTGCAGCTAGTGTGGTAGAGAGTGGCTTTACCTTTTTTATAACTGAGGAGATTTCTTTTTCCCGGCTCATCAAAAGCCAAATGCAAAGGCATTTTCCTTTTGGAAAAAAAATTTGAAGATGCAGACTTTCAAAGTGTAAGTTCCAGATAAGTAGTATAATTAAGCATCTACTGACTCTAAGCACATAGGTCATTCCAGTAAAACCAGTGGAACTTGATCACAGGCTCATTGCTTGCCCTGCGCATAACTGCCTGGCTGCACTGGTGGCCACAGCTGCCGAGTACCAAATTGTCTTGGATAGGTAGTGACAATTCGCCTACACACCTTGTATAGGAATTGTCACTTCCTATATGAGACAATTCCCATTCTGAAAATCAAAGCATGTGGCAAACAGCAAGACAACCAGATAGTCTTTTATTTAACCTTACTGGGAGATGGTGACATGGTCATTATGTGACCTCTCAGAGGCATATCTGGGTGCATCTGAGGATGAGCAGCCCCAGTGTGAAGAAATAGGTGGTATGCAGCTTGGAGAATGCATCTAGGCAGCAACTAATAGGTCAGAAATAATAACTGGGAATTGAAATATGCTGCTGCTTTCCTAACAGACAGATTCTCTTGTCCCCTTTGCAAATGCTTGGATTTCCTCGCGCTCATCAGCTTCAGTTGCAGGGTGCATCACTGTCTCTGACAGCACAGCTTGGCCCACACTTACCTGTAGGGACAAATTGTGCTCTAATAGCACTTTGCAATACTGCAGTACAAAATTAGACTATTTTCAGCTTCATAGTTTGTTATATTTACATTTCTTGGTTGCTTGGCTTAGGAACATGGGAATGAAACAGTTATTCTCTCCTCCCATACATTAACCCTGTCCCCATTCTCCATTGTGCAGCTGGATACCTTGCACGGTTTTTCGCCTCTGCTGCTCTGTAATGTGACGACTGGGGGTGCTCAAGAACAGAAGTAGTTGTCTTCTTCCTCCAGAGACTGTCTTACATACTCTGTGAGGAACTATTTGTTTTAGCTGAGAGAATGGAAGTTTTGTGTAGTTTCCTATTTGGTAATCTCTAGATTTTTCCATATTGATCTGCATTGGCTTTTCTTTTTAAAGAAAGTAACTTTTTTCCCCTCCCCCCCCTCCCATTTTGTCATCGTAGGAGTCATATGTTTTATCTTTCATCTAACTTAAGCTTCCAGATGAGGCCTTGTCATACAGAAATAGAAATACGGTCTGTTTTGGGGTGGAAGGGAAAGAACCAGAATGGCAAGCAAATGCTGAGATGTACCAGAGCAGCATTAATTGCACAAGCTGTATGATGTTAATTGACGGACCTAACCTTGAATGAAGCACACTCACTCCCCTTTGAGGTAGTGGCATTGTCTAGGTGAGGGCCAGTGTTCAAAAGCCCTTTACAAAGTTCCTGGGTGTCTCTGGTGCATTTTTGTAAAGAAGAGCTTGTGTTTGAGAGAGTGAATTTTCAACCTTTCTGCAAATCACATTCCTGGAAGCTCATTTGAGCTGAGTACCCACAAGCTTAGACACTTCCAGTGGCACTGGGAGTCTCACGGACTAGAAATTATTAATAGCGATGGTAGCAACAGGAGCCAAGTGAGATAAAGGTCCAATTAGTCTAGATAGTATGTAACTGTTGAGTATAAATCCCTGCTTTCATCCGCTTAGGTGTGATGAGATACTGGCTTTCACCCTAGTATTAAAACACACCAGTATTTTGTAGATGCACCTAATTCATCACTGTGTTAGTTTACTCCCATGCCAATGTTACCGATACTAGTCCTGAATCAAGCAGGTGCTGTCTGCCCCATCGCGGATGCTCTTCTTACCAATGTGTGTATGTGCGCATATTATGAATTAGTTGATTTCTTTCTATTCACAGCTTGGTCACTTCTGTTTTTCACCTAGTTTTCTTTGCCTGTTGTTCTGAGTACTGGAAAGATAAAACGAAGGAGTTCTTGCCCCTCAGGGCACTGTCTTGACAGAAGTTCATGCAAGTAAATAGTTAACAAGTCACCCAAGACCAGTTATTTAGATGGCTCACTACATCATTCACTTTCATGATTTGCATTTGTGAAGAACTAGACTTTAAAAAATTGTATATCTAAAAAATCGATTTGGCTGCTTTTCGAAAATCAGAATTACTTGTTTTTCATTCTCAAAGCCAACGCTACATGAAAACATGAACAACCATACAGCTTAACGTGGCACAAGTGAAAAGACTTTTTGTGCACGAAAACTGTTGTCCCCTGAGGCTTCTTCAAATATACCATACCTTATCATGTAAGGTTAGTAATTTTTAAAATTATTTATGACCCGTGCCTAGCATTATGAAGAAAGAAGATGCCTATGGTGGATAGAGCTCTTTGTTGGCGCTGCTTACAAATAGCTCAACTGATGCTAAGAGAAAATGTAGCCCACAGGTAGGCAATAACCTGTTAAAGTATAATGAATGTTTGTAAAATCATAAAGATTCATCTGGTATTCTCATACTTGACTTTTTTTAACCTTCAAAAACTTTTTTGAACCTAAAAAGGCTTCAGAAACCCCACATTTCTTGCCCTTCTGTGGATGTCATTTATTTTCATAATTCTGTATTGCAGAGAGATGCTCACCATATTTGATGACTTTATTTTTAATTGTTTTGCGTAGGTGTAGCCCAGGTTACTTTTCAAGACTGTGCTATGTGCCACATATTTGGAAAGCCTAAATAGGCTACTATGTTTTATTGTAGGCTGCCAAACCCCGCTGTATTACAAGCAATGAGAATGTGGGAAGAGAAAGAGACGAACAATGAAATGCGTACTGTCTTGCCCCTGGCAGCAGGGAAATTCGTGGAGATAAATGATTTCTTATTTATTTGGAAAGGTTTGCATCAGGAAGATGGTGAGGATAGAGGGGAGCCTTAAACATCACCAGGGTAATTTGTAATGGTTCAGATTATAAAATCCCTCATGTTCTGTGGTGCTGCCAGTCTCTTTCAGCATTTCAGGTTATTCATTCAAGGTTTGCAGCCAGATTGATTAATGAATTACCAGATCTTGCGTAAAATGACTTGGCCTGACTTTTAAACAACCACCAATGTTTTCTTTGCCAGTCTTGTGACTGGTGTTAATGGGTTTCCAGAGAGCTGAGCCTATACAGACTTTCTGTACTGGCTTCCCTAACATTTTTTCCACTTTTTAATTTTCTCCAAAACTAGTAGCCCAGGGCAGGCAGTTCAAGGAGATACAATCTCAGGGAAAAAAAGACATAGTAGTCAAATCCTTGATGGCTGATGCCCTTCAGTGCCAAATCAGCATGATTTATCATAGCCATCTATTCAGCACAACAGAGGCTGGAGGTGAGCTGCATGGTGTACCTCACACAATATGCATAACTAGAGCTCTGAACTTTGAAGGAAAGCCTCAGAGCTATTTGCAAAGTGCTGGTGCTTAGTGAATACTAAATTACATTTAGGAAATAGTCTACTGCTACCAGTTATACTTCATTTTTATTCTTGACACAGACACCTAAATCAGAGAACAGTAACATTTCAGAGATTATGGTAGCAGTTTGGGTATGTTCCAACACTATAATAGGATCAGAATTTTAAGGCCTTTTTTATTATTACCAATAGTCACTTAGTTTCTACTGCAGCGTACTTTGTAGGGAATTACAGCTTTTACTAAAAAGATTAAAATGCTATTATGCAAATGATTGCAGTATGTTATTATGTTTACAAATTAACATCCATGGCTCAACACACAAATTAACTAACTATTCCATCTATATTATTAAGGATTTAATAAAGTAACTGTTGATAAAAATGAGGAGCTTGGAACAGTTAATAGGAACTGATTGTGATTTAACATACAACTTAAACATTGTGTTTAATGTTCTAGATGGTATAATGGCAGAATAAAGCTTATCAAAGTGCTTAAAAGAACTGAGATTGTGTGAATGGCATAGCAGCATGTCTGAGGACTCTGAGAGCACAAGCTAAATAGCTCTGGGCAGTAACGTAGAGCAGGCAGCATATTGGTGAATCCAAAGCTAGCACTGGACCATCTCGTATCAACATGTAGTTTCCAGCTCTAATAAGCAGGTTTTTTGAAATTCAGATTCATAAACATTGAATGTTTTACATGATAAGCACACGTAGGGTACTTGGGAACTTGTCCCTCTAAAATGCATCCTGTAATGAAATGCTTCTATGGCAAATGGGATTTCACTGCAGAGTATCACTGTATGGCAAAAAGGGGGAAGGCTGAGTTCAGGCTGAGATGACTTTACAAACAGCGCTGCAAATTGCTATTCCTAGCAGTTCATAAGAGATCATAAAAGCAAACAGATAAGAGTTACTGAGGTCCTAGAGAAATGAATGTACAGTATGTGGTTACAGGATAGATTTAGTAGGGAAACAGACAACATTGTGCGTTTAATACAACAATAAACATAAAAGGCAAAAGATGCAGATTTGGGATGGGAAACTTTATAAGAACAATAAAAGGTAGTAATGTGTCATAAAAAGCACTTGTGAGAGGGGGAGAAAGACCCTAAGTTTCAGGGGAAGAAAATACCAGAGGATGGGTGAAAGTGGCAGAATTTTTATATTCCTAATGGAGCAATGTCACATTTCTTGTGTGTTTGAATGCATTACCTTTTCCAGTGTCTCTGGCCTGACTCAGGTTTCTGCATCTACTAAATAGGAGACCGGTGCAATAACATCACATCTATGGGTATACGATGTATGTAAACTATCATCTATGACTAGCTATGCTGACATTTAAAAGGGCTCTAGCAGTAAGTGGAATTTATTTTACTCAAAGCGGCTGCTATGTAATTGGTAAGAGTGTATGCAAATGCTCTGTATCTAGTGTTAGCAAGGTGTGCTGCTGCTCCCTTTACTTTCCTGCCTAGGCAAACTACAAACTGTATAAACACGTCTCTGTTTTAATGCGGGAACCTTGCATGTTGGTTGAAACCTTCAGGCAGGAAAGAAGTCCCAAATGAGCGAAACCCAATTGCTTTGAGGGTTTATTGTTTGATATATGAGGCCACCAAGACCATTCCCCAGGCACACAATCAAGAAAATGCAACTGATCCCCTTCACAGTCCCATTAAGGAGATATTTCACCTGAAGCAGCCATGGCTTGAGATACTGTGGCTGTGCTCTGCAGAGTGCCTGTCCTTTTTGCAAGAGGGAAGACTAACACTCACTAGAAGAGTAGTAGGCTAATTAGGTCATTAGACAAATGTCTTGGCCTACGTTAAAACCAGCCCTTGAGGACACCATGTTACACTGTGTTCCCACTGGCTACGTATCTAAATACAAACTGGTGTCAGCTGCCATACAGACAAAAATGTAATAGCCTCCTTCCACAGAGGTCATCTTAAATCCACTTTGGTCACAGTCACACTCCACATCTGTTTTAGTGAGATGCAGCTTCTTAAGGTGGCATTTGGACTTCATAAGCACACAAACAACTGAGCTATAAATTGCTACTGCTGGAGTTATTTTGAATAAGTGTATACTGTTTCATATTTATAATGGTGAGGCTTCATAATATTCGCAGTGAATATATAACACAGATCAGTTCAACAAGCATGAAATTGTATGTTGTCAACTTGTCACATAAATAGAGCCATATTCTAGCTTACGATAATGTTGAACTAAATATTTTCTCCCTAGAACTGCAGAGAGGGTCACAAAAAAGTGGGACAGTGGCTCTGGCTTTTGTTAGAAAAACACTCCCAGAGTCATTGCTAGTGGGAAGTAAATATTTCTGATAAGATTATTCTGTTTTTTTCTTTCCCGTTTGCTTAACAACAGCAACCGAAAGTTTGCCTTTCTTAGACGAATGCTAATTGGCTAAACTGTTAAATTTATTTCCCTTAATGGTTTTATTTCTAGTGTAACCTTTTTTTTTTTTTTTTTATTGTTGCTATTTTTGCACTGTGCATCATTGCTAATTGCTACTAAACGCTCCATCTTAACCCTGGCATGCTCTTCCCCTGCTGCCCCATCCCACTTAACATTAACTCGGGTCCGTGCCATTACAGAAGTATAAAATCATAGCAGGGCTTAATTTAGGAATTGTTTTTTCATAGTGTGGCTAACCTATTGTGCATGTATAGGTCAGGAGGAGGAAATTGCACAGAGCAAATTTGTTGCAGGGAGAAAGTTGTGGTATTGAATAGTTTGGGTTTTTTCCCATGAACAGGAAAAAACATAAGGAAGAGCGTGTGTATGTTTATCTGTAAAAACTTATCCACTGTAGCTCTTGCTATACTACCATGCTTAATACTCAGATGCACCAGAAATTTGCATCCTTTCTGGAGAAGTGTCCCCTACCCCCTACCAGCTTTTGGGGACTTTTTTTTTCTCCAGTGTCTCTTTTTTATTTCAATAGTTTTGTGCAAGTGCATACGGGATCTTGGTGCCTGTGTTTGCAAATGCCAGACTGCATCCTTGGCACACACAGCGATCTGACTGTGTATGCCTGCATGCTCAGCTGTGGAGGCTGGTTTCAGATCTTGGTGGAAATCAGCCCCCTTTGCAATGAGTAGCTGGTGGCTTTGGCCGAGTTTTCCATTCTGACACAACAGAGCAACAGCGTTGCTTCATAATGATTGAGACATTAATTAGCACTTTGTGGTGGTGATGAGTCTAAAGGCCCATGATTGGAGTTTCCTTTTTACCACATGCAGTAATCACGGGGTTTTGTTTATGAAAGCACAAAACCAAAACCTATTGAGATTTTGGTGTTGTCATGAAGCCTGAGCTGTGTAATGCACTGGAATAATACTTCCATTTCCTCACACACATCTGTGCTTTTGTGCTTTACTGTGAGTAACACAATGGGGTGCTGGTCCATAATGGGTTCTTCTAATCACTAAGACGGTAATCAGAAGAACAGAGTATTTTCTGTGAGAAGCCATGGTGGCAGCCTTGGGCAAGTGTTGTTGACTTGTTGATTTATGACAGCTTTGAGTTGCCTGAACTGGTCACAGCCATCTAGCTCATCGCACAAAGTTCAAAAGGATCAGCCCTTCCAAGCACGTTACAGGGTTAGAGGTGTCAAACAGGCAGAGAGAACTTCCTACATCTCTACTCTTCTCTCTGCTGCCACATCTGATCCTTGAGGGCTCAGCAATATTAAATCTTTATAGGGATTTGGAGGGGTAGTCCATCAAGTGGTCTGACAGACTGCAAATCTCTCCTACAGGAGACACGCTTGTGTGAAAATAGAGAAATTGGGTGGAAAACGTGTTTCTCACCCAAGAGATTCCTTGCAAGGAGGTGGTGATAATGGTTATCTGGAGGATTGGTTTGGTCAGAGGAAAATTCCGCTTCCCTGTGAGCTGCTAGAAGAAACAATGGGAGTTTTCTTCTGGAATGGTAGTTCTCCTGGAGGGAACTCAAAATTGTTTCTGAAAGGATTTCTAAACCTTCGTTAAAAAAATGACAACAATTATTGTTCTCCCAAATTGCTGTTCAAACTGTGACATAATGATTCAGGAGCTGCATCAGAGAGTGCAGGTAATAAACATTATGGAAGTGAGACTTCTCACTGGGATTTTGACTTTGGTGAGAATGCTGTGGGCTTGCACATTTCCACAGAGCAGTCAGTGGCCCGAAGTGAAAAGCAGGTATGATAAGAGTCTTAAAAATCTTGTAGTATTCAGGATATTTTTTTTTAATTAAATCTGCATCAGTTGACTAGCTGCATCTAACTATAACGTGCTCCACTCTTCCAGGCCCTGTGGCTTGAGAGTGAGCGAAGAGGACCTTGGGTCTATTGTCCACACTTGAGGAGGGCTTGTTGGTGAGGTGTGGGCAGCCGGGTAGTGCAGGTAACAGTGTGGCTGGTAAAGGGTGAAAAACGAACTTGGAGCGGAGGAAGGCTTCACAGAATCACAGAATGGTTGAAGTGGGAAGGGACCTCAGGAAGCTATTTGGTCCAACCTCACCTGCTTAGGCAGGGCCAATTACAACAGAAGTTGAGGAATTATTTCTGTGTTCCTCTGCTGCTGCTTCTCCCCCCTTAAAATGACACTGTATTAGAATGGGTAATGAGTTCCTGATTTGGAAAATCTTACACTGGAGTCTTAAGCAACCATGGAATCTCCAGGAGTGTCTGTGTATAGCAAGAAGCCCATCATGGCCAAATGCCAGTTTTCAGAGGAAGACGGGTGGCAGTCAAGAGTGTTCTCAGTCTAGCCTCAGTTTTCATGTCAAATTTTCATATAAGGAAACCTACCTCTTGGGCTAGTCTTAACTTCCACAGGTCCTTAGCTTGTTCATTTTCATAGGCTGTTGTTGGACTAGTAAAATCTTAAAGTTGTCAGGTTAAAAGGGATACATACGCAATTATATTAATAAACAAAAACCTAAGTGCATGCTTATTGACATCTGGTTGGATGTGCCCTGTACAGCATTTGACACTCCAGGCATGCACAAAGGGAGCAATAGGCTTTTATTTCTACCTATCTGGGGGAAAGTGATGCACATTTGAAATTCTTTATCTGGTTTTGTGTTTGCTTTACTTTTTCCCCCCTTCCGGGACTAGTGTGGATTTTCTTGATTGTATTTACTGTCCTTAAAAGCCCAACCAGCACTCTTCACACTAGTATGAAGATACCAGCCAAAACATTACCAATTGTCACCTCAGCTGCATCTGGAGAAAAGCCAGAAAAAACTTGTGGGTATTTTTTCTAAGGCATAAGAAAAAATTGCATGGTTCTTAACACTACAGAGACATTCATCCATTTCCAGTGAAAAGGTGTCAAACTGCTTCTGCTTGTATGTGATGGGAATGTTGCCATCCCTTGTCATTTTCTTTGCTGTTGATCCCACTCTCATATAGGAAGGGTCAGGTCAGATGCCTCTCTGGAGACCGAGCCTCCCATTTGCAACAGGAAATCTCTTGGGCAGAGAGGATAACATTACAAAACAGAGGCTAACATTACAAAACGGCTCTGCTGCCTCTGGCACAGTCTAGAGCATCATAGACCAATAACTCCTATCATGTCAGTCTTGCAGCACCTTATTGTCTATGGTATTTTGTAAATCTGATCTGAGAATGTCATTACCAGTTTCAGGTAGGTGAACACCATCTGGGTAAATAACCATGTGTCAGTTGATGGGCTGGAGGGGGCTCTTGTTAGTTAATCATCCCTACCTTCCCTTTGATGAGTTAATTTGTCTGTTGAGCCATGGAGGGGTCCCCAAGAGCTCCCAGGAGCCCCTTGTTAAAATTCTGCCAACAAATGGGAAGATAGGGATGATTTCACTCTTTTTTGCTGGAGCCTGTGCTATCTACGGTATTGCTGAATCATCCATAATGCATAACTTTCTATGCAATCTTTTTGTCACAGTTCTGGCGGCACATTACTTCCTTGTGCATTTACTTTATAAATATTGTCACTGGATATCTAACCCTCCTGAAAATCTCATCCCATGAGTTAATTGCAGTACTTCCATGTGGCCTTTTAGTAGCTGGTATGCCTGGTTCCTTGTCTCCATATCTGTGTTATGGTGTGCACTTTGGAGTCCTTGGAAGGAGCACAGGTGGTGAAAGAAGAAAAGAGCTGGTCCTTGGGGCTTGTGAGTGAAGAGAAGTTATTCTTCCTTCAGAGTCCTGGGAACGCTGCTGTCTAACCAGCCTCCTCTTCCTCCCAGCCAGCTCGAGATGGTTACAGACTGCTGAGCTTGCCCAGCCCAGGGAATAAAGTTCTAACCTACCACACAGCTAGGAGATGCTAGCTTGAAGTTGCAGCTGCGTCAACATGATTTAGAACTACCAAACCTGGGGAGAAGCTGCCTTAAGTAGTATCCCAGCATGAAGACTTGGTTATCTCCAGACCTAAGCAGAAGAATTAAATTTACAACATAAAAAAACAACCCCCAGAAGACTAGGAAGCTAAGGAATACTGTAACTGGGAAGATGTTCTGCTCCCTTTTTAACCAGTCAGATAGGGCTTGTTAGCTCTGATACAGTGCTCTTACTGCCAGATCAGGCAGAGCTCTTGCAAGGCCGTAAGTGTGCCTCTGCATAGTGCTGATGGGTGCTGGGGTGGATTTATTGGCTTTCACTCAATATTGATGTTTCTGCTAGGCTCTGTTCTGAGAGAGAGCGAACCTTTCCTGCAGGATCACAGAGAAAGTGATGGAGGGACCTGGAGTAAATCTGGAAGAGCTGGGATCCTACCGGGCTATGAGCTCTGGCTAGAGGTGACGGTAATGTACCAAGCAGGTTCCTGCGGAGTTAGGTGATGTCTCTGTATTATGTTTTCAGATCTGAGTTGGGAAGTATTATTTGGCTGTCCCCTGTACAGACCCAAATGGTGTCCAGGAGTCTGCGCTCTGCTGTGGCTGCCTGGGGAACTTCCCCACGGTATTAGGGAGCAGGAATCATGTCAGGGTCTCCACACCAAGTCAGTTCAAATCCGGTATGGTCAGAGCTAATAGGCCATGGAGGCCTAATTCTCCCATCAGCATCACCATGCACTCCACTCTCAGCACTTGCAGCTTTGTGAACACAGTCCAGATGCACTTGAACTGTCTCTCTGTGGACCCCATCTGGACACAAAAGAGCTTGTTAGGGGCAGCCCTGTGCTGCACAGAGGTGGTTGTTCTCTTTCTGGATCTCTCACAAGATCAGACTCGTGAAACTGATTTTTAGACCCTTTAGAAGGAAAAAGACCTATCCCTAAACTTCAGCTTATGATAGTTCCTATTTCCTAATTCGTGTTTATGAAACATGTGTATGTATGTCTGCCGTGGCCCAGCAAGCATGCCACAAACTTTTCCCAGCATGGCTTTTGTGGATTCAGGGCTTTTCTGTCAGTCTTAACTTGAGAGAACCAGGAATGCTGCCTTGTCGAGCCTGTTATTCCAAGTTGCACCACACACATAGCAGGAACCTCAAACTGGACCCTTCCACTTGATCTCCCGTTACTCCGTCCTATGCAATCACTCCAGCTTGCCCTCCACCACTGTAATGTTAGCTGTTTGCCACAGCTTCTGTCAGCTTGCTTTTTTCCCCAACCCAAATTCAAAGGATGAACAAAACCCCAGTCATGTCTCTTGTCCTTCCCTACACCTGCTTCTGGGAGTGCAGTGACAGATACCAGTTTTGTTGTGTGCCAGTGTTACCGCTATGTTTACAGCAGATTTAAGAGTTTACATTAGGCCACAGTGTTATCTTCCAGTTTTCCTAATTCTATCTGCTGGCAATCCCAGCTATGTGGTTGGGGTGGCTGCCCCTGTCCTAAAGGAATTTGTGTCAATTTCTGCAGGGACAAATCCTCCCTGCACTAAACCGCTTTGCAGTATTTGCTCAAACTGAAATTTTGACAAAGATGTTCTGTCCACATCCACCAGAAGAGATTGCCTTTTTTTTTTCAGATGCACTTGGAGGTAGATGCGTTGGAAGCTGCCTGTACCTGGCTGATAACTGAGACTAAGCATCTATGTAGCACGATCCATGCCCTTTTCTAATTTGTCTTTGAATGACAAATGTGTCTTCACTGAGTCAGCAAAAGAAGAGATCCTATAGTAGAATTCATTGCCCTTTTAACAGAGAGGCTAGGTTTTCCCAATTCCTCCCCAAAATCAGTCTTTAAAAGAGCTCTTATAAAGATGTCCCTCAAATGTATTGTCCAGACTGCATTATATTCTCTAGTCATTTCTGATCAAGACTAGCCATATACTGTTACTTCTTTAAAATTCCTCCCTAGCAATAGTGGTATATTCCCTAATTTAAAAAAAAAAAAAAGAGTATTTATTTTTTTTTAAATCATTGTGAAAAGCAAAGTTGCAGGGATTTGGAGATAGTCGACGTTAGTCCTCATCACTGTTGCCCCCTAGAGAATCAAATCTAAGAGCTGAGCATGGATGACCTCAAAAAAGAAAAACAGATTTCATGGCAAACTTCTGTATTTCATGCAAGAGCCATGCACAAGTTAGCCAAGCTTCTCTTGAGAGGCTTTAAGATGAGAAATCGGTCAAATTTTGCATGGCTTCAGTTTTCATTCCAAGTGCTCTATTCGGTTCTAAAATGGTATCTTTTTTAACTTTGAAACTAATAACTTGTTAGCCAAAACTTTCCATGGGAGAGGCCTTAGCAAGTTAGCTTTGTATGCAGGAAGATGGCAGGGCAATAGTGTGGCATAATAACATGCTTGTTTTCAATAGCAAAGGAGTCAAAACACTCATAGACTTGGAATGAAAACCTAGAAGATATTGATGACTGCTATTTAAATGTCTGAATCCATCCGAATTGTTTATCTTCAAAGAAAATGCATCTCCTAGTGCCAAATTTGTACACTCCAAAATTCCTGGAGATGTCTACCTCCTAATTCTTGAATACTTATACCTTTGGATACATGCAGGTGTCATTTCTGGTCCTGAGAGCTACTCAACTAATGAAGGATCAGGGCCACTTCTCCTGATGATCTCCCTCTCTGGAATCCAATACTTGTTTTGCATCAGGGCATAATTTTGCCTATAGGTATTAGACACACCTGCTAATTCAGGCACTGTAACTCTTGAGTATCTTTCCAAATATCATTCCATGATTTGGTTAGATTATATCTTATCGCTAACCTTCGTGCTTCAATAAACACACAGTATCTAGCCTGTCTTCTCCCACCTTATACACAAGGAAAATCATCAGGACTTAATCTGTTGCTGGCTTTAATGGCACGATCCCTCATCCTAATTCCAATTCACTCTGCCTGATATCCCACAAATGTCTTTGAGAAAGTATTTTATCCCTGAGCCTGTGCCAAAGACACTTTCTTCCTCCATCACTGCTGTCTTGACTTCCTACGGACTTTGTAATGACCTTTGCAGGCTGTGGTAGATGACACAGTCTTACATATGAAAGTCTGCAAACGAGTGCCACATCTCAGGCTGTCACTTCAGCTCAGAAGGTCGCTAACAGCAGATCCCTGATCTTGAGCTATTACTATAGCTAGGAAGTGTAGTCTTTTCACTAGCAAAGAAAAGAACAGAAAACGTATACAGTAGGAATGGGGGGCAGCAACACAACAGCTTTTTTTCTCTTTTTTTTTTTCTGCTTGGCAGGTGGTTGGACACTGCAGACGCCCCGTGCATTGCCCTCCCATGGGCTCTGCTCCTTGGGGCCTATGAGCAATAAAGCTGCCAGCATGGCAGCCTGATGGAGACCAGCAGGGGTTGCTTTTGTGAATATTTTTTTTCCAAGTACCATCCAAATTCTGAAGTAAAATGTTTTCCTACTTGTTTTATACTAATCTGGGAATCTTTGAGATGAAGCTTCAGTTCACTTTCTCCTGCTTATCTTTCCTTGGGGCAATGTGTGACTATCTGTACAGGTAATGACTTACCCGCACAGCTTTGGATGCTTTCTGGTTTTTATCTTTTGAAAGTTATGCAAAGAGAGGGCCGCACTCAAACAATATGTGTTGTGGACTTTGTTTTTCCAAGATGCTTGCTGAGTTGTTGTTATATTATACCTGGTGGCCCAGCCTGTCACGTTAAGCCAAATGGCCTCAGTGCTCACCTTTGGTCATGACTGTGTTCCTTCCCACTGGTCCAAACTTGTCTGTTTTGGTGTAGTGCACTGACATTCTCCCTAACATCTGCCACATCGTACAGGTATCCTGTGGCTTTCTGGTATGGAGGTACATCTGACACACCAGCCTGTGTGTCCCTGTTCATTACTGTCTCTGTGTTAACTTTTCTCTGGAAGACTCCATTCTGGAATGCCAGTAATAAGTAAGCAAATATGATGGGGATGACTTCTGTACAAAAAAATGCCAAAATCACCAAGTTCCATGAATGCATAAAGTGAACCTCCTGTTAGTAACATTGCTGTGACCCCAGAACACTTGACAAACATTGTTCAGTTCTCTTCTGTCAACTGGAAGTTCAGCCGCAAGTGCTTTGGGACAAGGACTGTGTGCACTGTTGGCACTGGTGAAATGTGGTCTCCTGCTTGGAAGAGGAGGCTGGTGTTTGTTGGAGCCCTGCACTCCACCATGCCCATGGGCACTCTCTGTCCTGGAGAAGCTGATTAATCTCTGCGCATCAAATCCTCTGTTATAAAGCAGGGATTATAGTCCTCCTTTTTTGGTCTTGTCTTTTTGATGTGTGCGTACCTGCTACAGGTACTTTCCCCTTATGGTGTGACTAGAGTCATTCAGTGCAATAGGGCTGTTGTCTTGGTAGTGCTAGACTAACACTTCACCAGGAGAAATTTAAATTGCAGGAAGTGGGTAGTAATGTTAATCATCATAATGAAGATGGAGCATTAATTTTTGCTGCGTGACTGGAAGGAAGGGCTGAGAAATAGATGGCCAAAATCACAGAGTGCCTATTTTCAAAGACAGGGCTTGCTCAGCAGCCAGATGACAACAGACATGTTGTTTATTTGACAGAGAGGCTGTGAACTTAACTCCTGACTCAAAAAGAAAACTTGCTTCCCAAATGAAGACATATGGAGGGTTTTAATGGCAGTCACAAGACATGTGGCTAGGTTATGCCACTATGCATGAGCTTTTAAAAGCACTGGGTATGTGTCCGCTGAGGGAATTTGTGAATTCCACCATTATTTAAGAGTGAAAACGTTTCTCACCCTGAAAAGAGGGTCAAGTAAAAATTGTGTCTGAAAGGACAGGCTCTGCCAGCTCCAGAGCAGTCGGATATGACGCCTGCCCAATAAGAGGAGGAACTTATCTTCAGCGGCATGACTGTGTTTTAGCTTGACTTTGCCCAGCATTTGTATCTAATGTTGGCCTTACTCAAGGTGGATTTTTTAAACGTGACATACAAAAAAAGTTGCAGTAAAACCAGGGCAGGAAAAATACTAGAAGGCATGCTAAAATACCTGCCTGAATCAGTTTCCATTTGCTACTCTTGTTAGGGCAATCATCCAGGTGTCAAAACTGGTGTAGTACTTAGGACATCGTGTGGAAGGCAGCAGGCAGGAATCAGTGTGAGGAGGCACTTGCTGCTTACACTCTGTGACATTCCTGATCTGAGCTCATACAGCAAGTACCCACGATGGTGGTGTCTGCAGAAGAGCAGAGAGCTGAGGCAACAACAGCAGCAGGGATGTTACACCACATAACTGATTTCTGGGGTGATGTCTTTCTGACTGACTGTAGCACAAGTGAAAAGTATGTGAGGACAGAGAACATTTTTGCTTTGCTTTGGAGTTTCTTTGTTTTGATATCTTCTCATGGTTTTCAGTGAGGAGCAGATGAACGGGTATCCTGCTTAAGACCACTTAAAAGTAAATACTTGTAGCCTCATAAAGAAAAAAAAAAAAAAAAAGCTCATTTTATATGTTTCAAAGGTGAGGGAGCTTCATTAAAGACTGTAGGGTCTTAACAGTTTTACCCCAAAGAAACCACTGATAGCTCCACAGTTCAGCTGGCAAGGGGACCGTGTCAGACCATGGAGCCTTGCCCATATGTGCAAGTCTTCTTATGGTACCAAAAATCATTTGTTTTTCTTCTAAAGTCCCATGCGGTTAGCTAAAAATGGCTTGCTTGGATACGCATTTTGGAATTTCAGAATTAAATGTAATAAAGCAGATTTTTATTTTTACTGTCTTTTGATGAGACATGCAATGAGAGAGTGAGGACGCTGCGTTAGAGTATCTTTTGATTTGCTATTTGCTGTGTGTTAAACATTTCTATTTCAAAGAAGCGTTTGTACCTATACCGAGTGTTTGGCAAATCCAACAGCTCATTAGATGTTAACAATAGCAACACTGCTAAATACAAAGGATTCATAGGCAAAGTACCCCTCAGGCTATATCTCTGAGAGGAAAAGTGGCAAATAGAATCAGAAACTAATTAAATAGTCAGCTAAAGCGAGCATAACTTTAAAAAGCTCTAAAACTACCAAAAATGGAAACATATTACAGTTATCTGCATTCACAGTGCAGAACAAGTTTGGTAGTATTTAAGATAATTCTCTAGTGCCTGCTATTTTTAGTCCAAGGGTAAGCTTCTGTAAGAGCCTTTCAGCGTTGCATCCCTTTAACCTGGCCTAACAAGCTAAGCCAGTAAGCTGTCTGATTTCCGTCTTACAGGAGGCAGAGAGATAGCTAAAACAAACCATTTGTGGTGCAAAGCTCAGCCTATCTTGTCTTAAGAGCTTTCTTCATATAGATTTTTTTTTTTTCTTCAAATGTCCCACTATTAAGCGTTGCTTGTCAGAGACCAAAATGTCAGGCTTTGCTGTTTGGAAATCGTAGAAGCGCAGAGTGAAAGGAGGATTTTTATAGACCCAGCCTAATGGAAATATTTCTGCATTGCCACTGGTGAAACCCAATCGGGGCAGTTTAGGCTATTGCTATCAATGCGTCTGAGGGAGAAGGAACATACTTGGTTTATCTCAGGGAAGAAAGGGCAGACATAAAAGGCCTGATTTGCTTCTCACTTACACTTAATCTGCCCTGGTTTAACTCCATTGACTTTGCTGCGTGACGCTTGGTGCTGCTCTAATCCAAGGGAAGTCAGGCTGGGGTCAGTGTTACGCGTTCGGGGTTTGGGGCTCCCTTTGCTGGCGAAACAGGGGGCATGGCCATATGCAGCTGTAAAATACTGCAGTGCTCATTGCACACTGGTGGCTTGTGCTTCAGCTGGATAAAACTTTGCAATGTTATGTACTTATGGATAGCTTTTTTTTTACTGGAAATACTGTATGGTTCCCCCCCTGAATGTATAGAATGAAGAGCAACTGTGTTTACTTTCTTCTCTCTCCCCGCTTCCCATTCCTTTCTCCTTTCCTTCCCCTCCCTTTCTGTCTGGTGGTGTGTGTGTAATCTTTACGTAGGTTTACAAAACAGGATTTTATTGCTACCTAAACACGAGTGGTCCCACCCACTCCTCTCAGCTAGCTGAGCAAGACCTGGGTGCAGTATCCTGTCCTCTAAAATAGGCAGGATGAGAGGTCGTGCTGCCTGGAGTAAAGGTAGCTCCAGCCTTCTGCCCCACAAGTGTGTCACTTAAAACAGGGTTTCCCTTCCCAGCCCGCTGGATCAGGAGTGCAGCTCTTCTGTCTTGGGCTGTTTCCAGTCACACAGCTCCCTCTCTTCCCCCTCATTCTGGGTGCCATAGAGCAGGGCAGAACACCTCTGTATAAAGGGAGGCCATCTGAGCCAGGAAAACGTGGGCTGTGTTGAAGCCAGTGATCTGCAGGGTCCCACCTCTGGCTCAGTATTCAAACGGCTGCAATTTACTTCTTATTCCTGGGGTTAGGTACACCCTGTGGGGTTTTGGCTGTGCATCTGGCACCTGCATAGGCTGAAATTATAACTTGTGTTAACTTCAGTGGGGATAACTTTTAAATTGAAGAAGTGCTTGACATGAACAAATACATCAGTGCATTTCCAGTGGGGAGGTAGGCAAGATGAACCCAAGCCACTTCTAAACTCATGTTCTTAGTCATAGCAATGTGGTGCTCAGCTGTAAAACTCACTTGATAAGGAGAAAGAGTCAGCCCTTACTGGCCTCTGGCTGGACTGCTGTTAGGCCTGGGACAGGTTGGTACAGATACAGTAGATAGACTCTCAGATTCAGCAGCAACAGACCCAAAGAGCAGAGGACCAGGTCCTCAGCTACTGTAAATCTGCATAGCTACATTAAAACCTGTGGAGAGGCCTTGATTTACAGCAGCTGAACATCTGGGCCCAGGTTCTTTTTCTTTTGGTTACTAGCAGGATTAAGTTGAAATACCCTAAATTATTTATTACAGGTGCTGTGGCAGCATCTCAACGCCCAGTTGTAAATCAGGACACCTTTTGGAAAGGGGTTCTGTGAACACATAACAAAAAGACAGTTCCTGCCTTAAAGGAACTTATGGCCTGATTATATTTAGTGCATTGGTAAGTACAGCTGGACTTGACTGCCAGTTATGGGTCATTCTTAAAGAGGGCAAAAAAAAAAAGCCCAAGTTGACTTTCAACATTTAGAATGAAAAAGGGACTGGTTAACATCAGTGCTTTGCAAAGGGAAATGTAATTTTTTTACATCATACAGATGGAGAGCTGGTGGTCAGGAACACACACTTTTAAAAGACTAGCAGAGAATGAGCAATATGTTTAGTTTTGACTAAGAAATAAATAGAAGAGAGGCAATTGCAGTGTGCACCACAGTATGCCTGCACTATGTAACTCTGCTAGGCTGAGGGTAAGTGAACAGGGTAGCCTTAGTGTAAACTAGTAAATTAGTTCTACATTTTACTGTCAACCCTGTTTTATCAACATTATCTGAGAAGACTAGTGAGTTCCAGGAAACAGAAACAAACCAACAGTAGACATGCTCTAGAGACTGCTTTGAAACAAATAGTTTTTCTGTAATCTTTATTTTTTTTATTATTGTTTTCTGTTTTAAAATCACCATCTCTAGTTTAGGATTCTATTCACATACACAAAATTGCATTGAAAGAACATTAAAGTCTTAGTACCTAGTGACAAATCAAGGAAATACACAGTTAAGGGTATTATGACACATCTAGACAAATACAGATGATTAACCAGCAGAAAATTCAGACACATTCCTCATCCTGAAGAGTGTCCTCAGTGGTTGTAGGGGTTTACCAGGATGCACTATTCAATTGCTGCTTTTTGAGGTGAGGGCTTATTTGCCTGCTGGGACAAGCTTATTTTTTGTTTTCAGGGGACTGTAGAAGCGAACTGAAAAGCCTGGCAAAATGCACCTGTGATCATTGCTATACCTACCTATACCTCTTAGCACCTTCCTTACTGTGGCATGTCCACATTCTCACCTGGTGCTTCCTTTTAAAGTAGCCTTTCATGGCTTTCATCCTAGGATGCTCACAGTACAGGTACCTGTGGTGTTCTCGCAGCTTAGCATCTTCTTAGATATGGGAACACCACTGAGGTTTTTTGAAACTGTTTTAACCTGCTAAGAGTAGAGTGCACTTATCTAAAGATGGGGGGGGGGGGGGGGGTTTGCCTCTTCACAGTGAGTTCCTCAGGTTTTTTAGGGTTGATGTCTACTATCTTTCTTTATTTTTCTCCAGCTAAACCATTTATGGTATGTGTGTCACTCAACACTTCTGTTGGTACATACCAGGAGGATGTTGGAGCCATTTCTTTGACACTTAAAGACAGGAGTATACAGCATAGGTAAAACATAGAGTAAATGAATCTAGTCTTGTAAACAAGTTTTTTTGTTGTGTCTGAGTAAACTCTTTTAGCCAGCTTAGACCAGATGGCAGCCATCCAGTTAAATCACAATAAAAATTGATGGGAAGCCCAGATGTATTAATGATGTACTGATCCATTCATGCTGCAGGTCTGAGGAAAACCAGTGTTTTTCTTCCTGTGAGACATGACTTGGGTTTTGTTGTACCTGTTCAGCAGGCATGGTGGTACGTTTGATGAAGCTGAACACACTGAAAAATTAAAACATCATAAAAAGCATTTAATGAAGTTGATACTTTACAAATGCTAATTTCCTGGTCAAATTAAATTCCAATTTTCTAGTAGTAAAAGCACCAGATAGAAGTGTCTTATTTTGAGGTTTAAAAAGGAATTTGTGTGTGTGTGTTCCATTTGCACAAAAACCAGTCTCCACATAATTGAACAAAATTAAAAAAATGTATGTGGACTCCTCTCTGCTCTATTGTATATAATTTTACCCTGAAATTTATATTTGTGTAGAGTCATAAATCTCTAGAAAGAAGTAGGGATTATGATAGACATCCTGACACATCCAATATAATTAAAACTAAAGCAAATGCAACACTGAAATAGAGAATGAGCAAAACCAACAAGATTATGCTTCATAGGAAAGGAAGGGTCTATACTACCATGCAAGTGCATTTCTTGGAGATGTCTGTCATAATCAAGAGGAGAAAGATGTTTTTGCATCAATTACATGTGTGAAATAATCACTGCAAAATAGATGTGGCTCTTTTTTTTTTTTTTTTTTTCCCCCCCAGAACATGCCATGCTGCCTAACGAAGGTATATGAATGTTGAAAAATTTTATGTTGGTGTATAGAGAGATTAGTGTGGGCATGTACCATAAATCAAGTAAATAAATAAATCTGAGCAAGCAGTGGTTGAATATTTGGACTGAAATACTGCTGACATTGTCAATGAACGCTGTGCCATAGGGAGAGTCCCGAATGTCTCCCCTACGTTATTCTGCAGCCTTCCCCCCCGCCCTTCCCCTCTTTCTGCGATACCCATTCCCTGTCAGAGCTTGTCTGGGTTGAGACTCTTGGTCAGGAGCTGTGACTCTCTACCCTCCTGTATATTTTAGGTGCATAATAATAATTAAAAATCTCTGTCTGGTTGTTGCTCAGGCCCTTATCACACGCATGGACTATTGCCTGTAAACTGAGAAGGGAGGATGGGTAAGAGGCACCGTGTGCTGTTCCGGGGGGTGGAGGCAGGGGGGTGGGGGGAAGCTGCTGGCTGCTGGGTTTGGAAGGCAGCCTGCTTAACCTCACACGCAGGGCATTGAGCTACTCCTGTGGGTCGGGCTGCCTGTCCTGTGTGCCCCCTCCCCAGCAGCAGCTCACTTGCTCCTCTGCTTACCTGTGCTTCCCCATCAGTGCTGCCGGCAAGCAAACTTCACCTTCCCCTTTGCTTCTCTTCCCATCTTGCACAGTGAAGGAAAACTCCAGCCTTTCTTTTTTCTGTGGCACTTCATCAGGTTTGTCCTCCCCTTTGCACTTCTGGCCTTTCCTTGCTCATGTTTTTCCCCACCAGAGACAGAGGGAGAGTTGTGTGCTTTGATGTAGAGCTCTGCCCAAACTTAGCCCACCGTAGACTGGACAAGACACGCCAGGTCTTCTCCTGCTGCAGTCCTCCACCAGTGAAGACTGTTTGGTCTCCCCTGGCACTGGGCAGGACAGCATGATCGTATGGCCATGGCATGCTTCAGTGTTGCAGATGTGCAGCTTCTGGTAATGCATTTACAGCGTCAGGTCCCGTACAAGTTGAAAAGCCCCTCTGGTGAGCTAATGCAGTCTAAAACATAGGTAATGCATTTAGTAATCAGCAAATTAGCCTATGTAGTCATTAAATGTTGAGGCCCAAACTGCTGATAAGATGATTTGCTTTCAGGTGTTTTCTCAATATTGTGCTCAGCATCAAGTATAAATTGAATAGAGTGACCTTTTGATACTGAGTCAAATTGACTGCATTTCCAAAAATTCGGTGGTTTCAATTATCATAAATTCTTGATACTGGGTCTACCACCAGTGCACTGATTCCAGCACAACAATATTGTATCGTTGGTCCCCTTAACACAGTCAATGGCACGATAGTGTGCTCTCAGATGTTTCTTTGTTTTGTGTTTTCCCCAGAATCAAAGATTACTAACATAGAGGGGAAGGATGCAGTTTACACAAATGAAGTTGGAATGGCTTGCAAAACATGAATGAATTTTGGTCAGAAGATGTAAAACGGGTTACAGGTTGCTAGCTGGTTGCCTTGGTTTGTGAGATGAGTAAGTCAATTAATAGCTCTTCAGTTTATTAGAAACTTAATTGCCAGGCTGTAATGGAAGCTTCTGAACTGCAGCAACTCGTTAGAAGCAATAAAAAAAGTGACTTTGTGGTAGAAGAATATTTAGTAGGCTCTTTTAAACTGACATGTTTAGCTTAGAGCAGAAAGGTTACATTTTTACCTGAAAAGACAGTCCATCTCGCAGGAGCTCTGGCAGCATTGCTTAGCATGGTTAAGGGCACAATCTTAAAGATTTTTAAATTTTTAAATAAACCTGTTTGCAGATGGTCCTTGCTGTGGTTTTGTGTTGCGATGCTTTAATCCCAGTAACTCAACAGAAGTTTTACAATGTCTGGTGAGCGTGTCTGTCTTTCAGAAAGTAACCTAAGTTCAGTTACCAAGATTAAATGAGAACTTTTTGAGATCAGAAATATACACCATGTTTGGTATATGAATAGTAATAAATATTGTTACTTTCATGTTGTTATAACCTGGAGGAGGGAGCGGGGAAAGGGATTCTGCAGATGCTCCTGTCTCCTTCAGCCTGCAGACCTTATGCAGGTCTTTTCTGCAGTGCTGTAATGTCCCTAGGAGTGATGCTGGGAGTCTGTTCAGCTCCAGAGATGTAGCTCTGGAAGTTTAAGCATTGCAGTACCTGCATTTTGTATAATTATGCTATTTATTTAACATCATTTTGGGGGTGAGTGGGATGGCAGAGCATACTGCTTCAGGGCTGCACAGTATCTCCAGAAATCCAGCGAGTGAAGCTTTTACATAAATACAGACACGTGGCTGATCCTACAGATGAGATATATATGTAGTCCATGTGTTGGGCAATGGGACTACTCAAATCAGAAGGCAAGCTCCAGATTCAAGTAGACTTTGCCTAGAGGTACGTTTGAGGAGGATGACTATAGCTGTCTCCTTCAAGAAGATAAGGTCTCTAGTTTCCTTTCCATACCCTAAAGGCATTTTCACAGGGGTGGTGATAATTAATCCCCATATTTCCACTACATATAAAGAAACCTGGCTGTAATTTTCTCCTAGTGGGACTCCATTTTGTTTTTAAAGATAATTGATAGCTCTGGACTTAAGCATTTCAATTATGGGAGTGTCTCTTGGGGACCAGACTAACAGACCTTGGAAAAATGTTCTAATGCAAATGCATCATGTGGATTTTTATTGTAAGACAGCCCAGGACGCCTAAGGATTTGCAAAGCAGTTGAACAGTAAAATAAAGGCTGAAATGCTTCTCAAAATACATAATGGGATGGGTTGTGAGCAGGTAGAGTAGAACAAGTGGTTCTCCACTTGAACCACTGATTCCTCTTTGGCCCTGGGAGAAAATACTGCCAGTTACAACCAGCACTAAGTTGAGGAGAAGGAGGAACTTGCCTTGGACAGCACATTGAGAAGGCAGCAAAATCACCATGACAGCACTGTCTGTGCCAGTGCCGTGGCAGGCGGCTCCTTCTGCTCCAGAAGAGGGAAAATTGGGGCTGTAATTCTTCCCTTTCACCATCCCTGACCTCAGCTCTCATTTTTCACTGGCAGGAGCAGGAAGACCAGCCTGTATCCTGGTTCCTTCCTTCCTCCTGCCTTCCCTGTGCTTCTGCCCAGCCTGTGGCTCCTTGTCCTGAGGTGGCAAAGCTTGGTTTGTGGGGCCAGGGCTGAGCTGCCATCTGCCCCTACTGTGTGTCTGTTGGCAGGAGGTGCTCAGGGCTGGGGTGGTGTTGGTGAGCAGGTGCCTCTGCATCCCTGTGTGCAAAAAGGGGCAGATCTGTACCCCTCATTTCTCCTAGTGGTATGAATCTTAAGAATGTTTTTATTCCAAAATGTATCATTAAGGAATTAAATCCTGTTGGAAGTCCCAGATGTGCTTACAAGTCATTCTTGTGCTTTTGAAAGTAGTGCCATAATGTATTAGTATTTTTAGATCACTCAGATATTTTCAGCTAGAGGAAAATCTTTTATTTTCTTGCTAATTGTGCTATGAATAGCTCTTAGGCTACTGAGGAGAAATGAGTCAATATGTGAAAATGGTGATCCCTCGTGAGTTCAGGTGTACACCTGGCTGCTCTGAATTGCTTACCAAGCTGGGCTGCTGGAGCGGTGACAGCTTCTACCAGCTGTGGATCTGTCCCAAAGTTTCCTGGGCTTTTTACAAAGATGTGGCAAGCTGCCACTGCTACCAGTTTCGTGGGGCTGTGGATTAATACTGCAGTCAGACCCGAATCTTTCAGTATGAATCACAACAGGGCCCTGCACTGTTCAAATTATCAGTAAAGAAAGTTTAAAGCATCATCATTCATTAGCTGATTTCACTCCTAGAGATACAGTAAGCAAAAGCTGTGCATGTATTAATTGCAAATGAAAGGCAGAAGGGAATCAACCAGAGGGAAGACATCAGCGATGCTATTAAGGTTTGGAAAACATTTTCTGAATGATGGGCTTGACACTTTGCCGTAGTGAATCAGCATACCCATGCTGACTGTGGGAGAGCCGCAAGAGAGTCCCAAGTCAGGACATCTGCACGCTATCTGCAAGGTTTTCAAGAAGGGATTGGTGACAGTAATAAAGGTGATTTCAAAATTTGGCATGACTTTTAAAGGGAGCAAATTCCATGGTAAAATCACAACATTGCTCAATGTATGCACCCTAAAGGAACGCGTGTGAAAGACAAGGTGCCTGAATCTCCATTACAGCTCAGTCTTTGACCTCTGTAATGGGATTGCTGACAAGTAACAGGTATTACAGACATAAAATGCTAAACACGAGGTGAACCTGGCTCCATCAATAGGCAGAACAAGCAAAAGAGAAAGAATCATCAGGGGTAGAGGATTTAAATACCTTTGTGTGGGTAAATTATCAACTCATTTCATATAGCTTTTCACTGGCCAAAGAGAGAATACCTCTGGAGATATTTTACTGAAGGCAGAAACCCAATTAGAATAAGATTGTTACACAACTAATAAAGTGTTTGCAGACAGAGAATTATTTTTAGGGCTGTAGAAATATTAAAGCATTAGAGCAAAACATGTAAAAGCAGAGAAGAGCATAGTTAGAAACTTATCATGGTCTTTAGGATCCTAGAGCACTCATTTCTGAGGATTGGTTGGTGTTCTGGTAGTTCACAGCACGAGTCAGCTTTCCCTGATGTGTTTTCCCATGCACAGTGACACCAATGCCAAATCTTATTTCCTTTCAAAGCTAATGCAATTCTGGATACGCTCGAAATTTTTGCTGTCAGAATTGTGGGAGCGTATGTGTTCAGTGACATACTTGGGTTCCTTGCCTCCTTCAGCTGGTTGAAAATGTACAGGCGTCAAAAAAAGCCCTCTGGCCCTGATGTCTTGATGTTAAACTAAAAAACAAGGATGTTAAGAAGTTCATTCAGTGTGGCCAGGAAGTGACGCGTAACTGCTTCTGCATTAAGAAGACCTGTTAGTAAGCAAGACGCAGTCATTACGAATTGTTTTTGTAAGTGTTTAATAATTGCATGTATTTGCTGTATGGCTTTACGTTTGAGACTATCCTCTATCCCTTTTTCTTACACACTGTAGTTCATTTAGGTGGTCTAAATACTTAGGATCTCCACACCTTTAGATGGAAGCAAACCCTTTCAATGTGACCTGCTTGGAAGTTAGGGGCACAGTAGATTGAGTTGCGGAGAGCACATGGCGCATCCTTCTGACCTCGGCGGAGACTGAAGGTGCTTAGCTCCTCCTGATTCACCGAGCCTGTGCAATGAGCAGGTTGGATGCTAGTCTGAAATGTGAACTTCTGCGGTGACAGTGCTGAAACCGTGAAACTCTGCATTTGGCCATGGCGTTGCTTCTCCCCAGTGCTGTCAACACCAAGACTCAGGTTGCAATAGCAAAGCAGAAAGCTGCTGCTTCAGTGATTATTGCTGCGACGTTGATGTACCCGACCATCCCTCCCTCCACATCTCCCCTCAGCACCATTTCTGCTGTATCTAATAATTGTGTTTCTTTATAAACAGTAATTTAGGACAATTATGAGCAATAGCATAGTTAAACCTTTAAAAGGTTATCTAGCAATGTCATTTTCTTGACTAATGTGTTCCTGCTGCCATGTCGTTTGTGAATAGACATGTGTTAGCCAGCTAGTGTGCTTCATCTGTGGTGACTTTGATTTATTTGCTCTGTAAATTGGGACTGAAGCAATAATGGAAAGTGACATTAATTGTTTAACAGAGTCCTCTTTGTCACATCCTCTGCTTTCTCTGGGGTGTTTGAATGTTGAAACTTGTACAAAACTAATTGAAATTGCTGTGATGAGGACCGGTGTCCACTCAACTTTCTCTTCCTGAATGTCAGCGCACTTGAATGTCTGTTTAAAGCACAAGAGCTGAGCAGCTAACAGCAAATATCAGGGTTTCTTCTGGCATGCTATTATTAAAGAAGGCATTCCCCATTAGAAATACTAACACTTCCAGCTTTCTTGTCAGCTTTGTAAGCTGCAAGGCTCAGTGGTGCACCCTACCAGCTAGACCTGCTGGAAGAGTTCCTGGTATGTGGCTGGGGGTCAGGCAGCCAGACTCCACCATGACCACCCTGGGGCTGAGGGCTAGCTCTCGCCACTATTTATCCTAACACCCACAAGGGGCTTGAAATGCCATTTGAAAAAAAAGTTCGTGCTTTGTTACATTGCAAAGTGCTTTTTTTTTTGCCCAATAATGCTTTTTTGTACTTTTCTACAAGTGACCTGTAATTTTCCTGTTTTCCTCTCAATAACTGGCTGTGAAAAGCTGGATTTGGAGCATGGTTTTATTCATGATGTGGCTCCCCTCTGCTTATTTCTCTCCTCTGCACACTGAGTTATCATGGCACTGTGCGCGTGTCTGCTTGGTGTGGTGGAAATCACCAGGTACCAGAACTTAGACTCGTTTTCTCAGTGGCTAAGCCCCTTTTGGCCTTTTAAGTAAATGCTTCTCCTTAGCATTAGCTTTGCCTGAGTGTTTGTTTCTTGGGGATGATGCTGTAAGCACCAGAACAGTTTACGCTCTGCTGTAGCTTCCTAGCTCGCAGACAGTTTTTCTGTAAGAAGCTGTGAGGTGTGATTTGGCAGAGAGGCCTGGCAGGAGCAATTATCTGTGTGGTTTATGAGCATCTCTGTTCGAATTCTGGTAGGTAAAAGTTATTACTGAAAAAAGTCATGCTAAGGGGATGCCCAGATTCGCTTGGTTTTATGGTGTTTTGTGGGGTTTTTTTTGTGAGGTGTAACTGGCAGTGTTTTGTTGTTGACTCTTTAAACTTCTTTTTTGTTTGTTTGTTTGTCTTACTGGTGTATTCCTTGCTGGTTCCCTTCTAAATTGTGAGGTTTGAACTTAGCTGATATCTCTTCACAGTGTGAGCCTGCAGCGTGATGAGCCACTGTGAAGCTGGTGGAAAAACTCCAATTTGATATCCCTAGAATCAGTGAAGGGCTTTTCATTTACTTTAATAGCACTAGGATCAGCCTAGGAATCCTAGGTAATTGATCTGTCAAGATCAATTTCCAATCTTTCTGAAAAATAAATATAATGATTTTTACATAATTCTATTCCTCAGAACTCTCAGTACTCCAAAAAAATCTGTACCTTAATATACAGTAGGGACTATATTTCATTAAAAAATCGTAAGGCATTTAAATTTACTCAATTTGACAAAAAGAAGTCTTGTTGCTGAAATAAGATATCTAATATAAATTAACATTACAGCCACATCTGATTAGGAATTAATCTACTTTTTATAATTGCGGTTTGAATTAGATAAATGCGTATACAATAGTCGTGTTGAGCACTCAAACGACATAGCTCGAAAGGACAACTTCAAAGGCAATCTACCTAATACATTTATTTAAAAGAAACCCAAAGAGCCTGCCATTTACAGTATGAGTCCTGATGGCTAGTCTTACGCCAAAATGCTCAGGAATGAGGAGTTGTTCATTTGGGTTTGGAGCAAGGTTTTCCAGAAATATGGGAGGGAAACCCTTCCTTGCTTACAGCGGGCTGCGTAGGTGAGCAAGGTTTTCCAGATTTCACTGGTGATTCGTATTGCTCTTCTGATTAGCTGTCTTATTCTCTGAGTCTTGTAGTTTTGTCAGGTCAATTAGGTGGTGTTCAGTGTTGAAAAGGGAAAGAAAGAGACAGCCTGGTCTGACACCCTCATTAGGTGTCAGCATCTTAGGCACATCCTGTAATACAATTCCTATGTGATTACTTATCGTTGTTAACACTTGATTAAAAAAAAAATGTGGAAGAAAAGTAAACTAGAGCAATACGCTGCAAGTGCACAGAGATTTCACTGCAGAGAATCATGGATTGTTTTATTGCACTTGGGTACATCTGAGATTCTCTTGCAGGTTACTGTTTCAAGGGCTGCTGTAACTATGTTTGGACTGCTTTTTCGCATACAGAGGCATCATTTTGTTCCTTTTCTCTTCTTACCTGGTTCCACTTTTTGCTTTGTCCCCTCCCACAGAAGATAGATGAAGAGAGCGAGGCAAACTTGCTAGCCGTTCTCACTGAAACACTGGACAGCATCCCTGTGGATGAGGATGGATTGCCTTCATTTGATGCGCTGACAGATGGAGATGTGACCAACGAAAATGCCGCTAGCCCTTCCCCAGTGCCCGACGGCACCCCTCCAACTCAGGAGGCAGAAGAGCCGTCTCTAGTAAGAACCCTTCCTACTGTTTAACAGGAATTGGATGTGCCTCTGGCTACCCGCTGCATGGGTATGATGTAGTCACAGTAAGGTCTGGACTTTTCATTTAGACTAGAAAGGAAAACTAAGTAAAGAACTGAAAATTAAGTGGGGGGGAAAAACGCAACCAATAGGATGACTAATAAGCCGATTTATTAAAAAGTGTGTTGAAGAGATTGTTCTTGAGATTCTTGTGCTAGTGGATGACACTTTTGCTTATCGTTCCATACAAATAAGTCAGGGTAATGGTTTTAAATTCATATTTCATTTCTCAGGGCTCTTTTTGTAAGTATATTTAGATATCTGTCACTTTTGGTGATTATAAGAAAGGCCCATTGAGTGTGGTGGGATATGAGGCTAATTTTGTGCCTTTAACATTGACCAGTAAGCACCATCTTCGTGCTAATTAGGACAAGACTGAACCTTGGGTGAGGATGTGGGTGAAACCTTTTATGCATTTTTCTCAGTAAAACCATTCTAAGATGTGATTCTGTTTCTGCTGAAAGCCCCTTATCACTGGCTTCAACAGGAGCAGAGCCAGATACCCGCATCTTGACACTGTATCCATTAGTCTGTTAACTTTAACAGCTCTGTTTAGTTCAGAGGCCTCTTCTGTCAAACAGATCGCCACAAATTTCATGTCCCATGGATTCAGAAATCCAAGACCCCTGTCATTTCTGCTTGTCCTGCAGTATACTGCAGTAAAGGGAACAGAATACACTGCCAAGCCAGAAGAAAATGAAATCTGTTTGCTCTGGGGAGTATCGACCTCTTCTTTCTGTTTTATTGTACTTTTCTTGCTGAAATTGATGTAGCTAACTTTATGTAACTATGCAAAAATGTAGATAAGTCATTTTAATCCATAAAGATGCATAACTTTACTCTTTTCCTTCCACCTCCCTTCCCCTGGTATGTTTGTAGCTTAAGAAGCTCTTGCTGGCTCCAGCCAACACTCAGCTGAATTACAATGAATGCAGTGGTCTCAGCACACAGAACCATGCAAACACTAATCACAGGATCAGAACAAGCCCTGTGGTTGTTAAGGTACAAACTTCATCTTTGTAATAAGTAAAAAAAGAAAAATTGTAACAAGATCTTTTATGGTTTCAGCAACCAAGCAAGCAGTGGATCTGTATGTGTTGTGTTAATCTGCCTGCTATCTTGCAACTTTTTTTTTTTAAAAAACAGATTATAGACTGAGTTCAGAAAATCACCTGAGCTCCTTTATGCTCTGAATATTTAATTTGTGCTTTTTTCTTGGCAGAGTTCAGTTGCAGTCCCACCGTCTGTTGCTCTCGCTTACTTTATTGATACACAGAGTAGTAGGGGGTCCAATAAAATTTGCTGATGGGCTGGTGTTGTTTGTGAGTGACTCCAGGATGCAGGACTGTCATTTTACCAGCTGTCTGAGCTAAGAAAAATGACACTGGGTTCTTGGCAAAAGTTGTATATTAGCCATTAATTGGATAGAATGGGGGCTCTGGCATAATTCTGTTAGCAGACAGTATTAAACAATGTTTGTCTTGCCGTTCACTGTAACTGAAAACGGAGCGTTTAGGGGTACTTAAGAGAGTTGTGAATACTGGGCTCAAGCAATCAGCAGCAAATTAAGGTTTAAACCAGCTTATATTTCTGTTCACAGTAAAGGCGCTGTAGGGTCTTGTTAGTTACATGTTGCTGAGTGAGAACATTGAAATGTAGGAGAAATGAAATAAAAAGCTGCATAAATGTAATTTAGGAATTTTAAATGTAATTTTCTTTCCTTGTTCTGCAAACAATTATTCACAGCTCATAGATCTAGTACACTTAGACTGAACACTTCATTGAAAATCTCATCTCTTCAGAAAACCTGTATCCATTCTGATAAGGTTCAGCTCACTAATTTTAGCTTTATTTTGTTTTATTTTATTTTATTTTATTACACCCTGATTTTAAGGCTGAGAATTCATGGAGCAATAAAGCGAAGAGCATTTGTCAACAGCAAAAGCCTCAAAGACGTCCCTGCTCTGAACTTCTCAAGTATCTGACTACAAATGATGACCCTCCTCAGACCAAACCAGCAGAGAACAGGAACAGCAGCAAAGAGAAATGCACCTCCAAAAGGAAGCTCCATCTGCAGTCTCAGACAAATCATCTGCAAGGTAGGTGTGCGACCGCAGAACACAGCTTTGGTACCAGCAGTAACACAGGGAAGCTGAAATACTGCAGCTGTGATACCTTGATACCTCGTCTGTTCTGTGGATTACTGTTGTAAATCCAGCATCTTTTCTGTGTAGGGAGAATAATGAAGTTAGAATTAGTTAGCTAGATTTAGCTTTTTAAAAAATTTAATCCTGTCTCTGTTGCCCCAAGCCTCAGAAAAAGAATCTCGGGGAAAAAAATGTTTAACAAATTCCACATGTTAATATACCAAGCTAGCTGGAGATACTTACTCACAGAGTACTGTACCACTAAGAAATCATTATTCCCTTAAATAAGCTGGGCAGGCCAGTTCATTAGTGAGCTTCTTTCTTTTTTGCTAGCGTAAAACTGAAGGCATTGTTAACCTGCCACATAGTCCTTAAGAGACAATAAATAGTGCTCTCACTGCTACAGAGAAAGCAATAAATGTGTCATTCCTGTTAAAGCTGGGATGCTGGTTTGTAATTTTGTTTTGTAAATAGTTGAAAGTTTAGCTGCCATCCTGATCTTTCTCTCTCTTTTTAGATTCTTTATGGCCAAAACTAAACACTTGTGTTGACTTTTAGTATCCCCCAATGCATAAAGAACTGGTCTATATTACAAGTACCTTCTGTGACAGAAATGCAAGAGCTTAAAGCCCCCCCCCCCTCACTTTCTGTCCCTCTCTTCCCCTGCCTGTTTTTCCAACATAAAGGAAAGCTGTAAAAGCTTATGAGCCCAAAGGGAGCTTTTTTCAAAGTTCCTGTTACTTTAAAATACATCTATGTATGTACATTGGCCTGGCATCTAGCAGGCCAGGTGCCTATCTCAGTCACACATAGTGCGTATCCTGGATGGCTCTGCTTAAGTCAATGGAAGTTATCTGGCTGCAACAGAGATCAGGATGTGACCCTAAATGTGGTGTTCTGGTATTTTTGAAGCAACAACTGTAAACTGTATATGTGGTTTTTTTTTCTTTTCCACTCCCCCTTCCCTGCATTTTCAGCCCCCATCAGATCTAATTTTTCACTCTTCACTAGGAAGTATAAGCAAATTTAACAAAAATAATCTTCCCTTCCCACCGCTAAATACCCTTCTTGCTGCTATACATTCTGACATCCTAAGTATAGTTTTCCCCATTATGGTCTCAGAGTCTCTGAACAATGTCTCTTGTAAGAAAGAAATCCGGCTGCCCCTAGAGCTTCTTGGATGTCAGCTGCCACTCTTTCTGGATGGCTGGATGGCTTCAGCAGCCTGCTTCACAAAAAAAATCCAGATTGAATGTGCGCTTGTAAAACTTGGGTCTCTTACTGCAATGGTACTGATATGTAGACCTGCCAGAAGTTACAGGGGGCTTTATTAACACTGTTGGGTGTTAAGGTGATACATGATAAGGTATATCATGTATACATGCTGTATGCACATGCTTGTTCTATACAGACTTAGGTTCATTTGCACACACATAAATACAGATTATAAAATCTTCCTATTCGGATCAGAGCTGCATTTTGCCGCCAGCTGAGGCAATTGTGTAGATTCTGTGCAAAAAAGCAGGGCACAGAAGGAGAGGTTAGGAAAGTCCAAAGGGACGTAAAGCTAACTTACCAGTGTTTAGCAGATGACTGTGACTTCAGTGGTGTTGCAGTTGAAATTTCAGGCAGGGAGAAATTACTCTCTTCTTTAATTCCTGCAGTTTAATTTACAGACTTCTGAAATGTTTTTTCATCAAATTTGCCTCATACACCAATATATGACTTCAATATCAATGGATTTGCATATAATACAAATACAGGAATATAATGCTTTCAGCTTGGACAGTCAATTCATGCAGAATCAACCTTGCAGATTTAACTGATATTTGCAGACCTGCAGACATTTGTTCATACATTTAATAAGAAGTACAAGAAAATTGGCTCCATCTGTTTTAAAAAATAATCAGGATCTAATACTTTCTTTCAAAGTTAAGGAGAGCTCACAAAGGATTAGTCAAATGGTATTTTCCTTTAGGGTTACTGTTGCAAACATATTGCAAACCCATGGGACTGTCCATAAACCCATTCATGCCAAAGATCATCTGTGGTTTTGCACTGAAATTTGCCTGTGAGGAAACTTGGTTCTTTTGAACCTGAATGTTTTCAATTTACAGGGACAAGCAACTTCATGTGAACCCTTTTTAATAAGAAAAAAAACACACCACAGTAGACCTTAAAACTCTAATAAACAGGCACCATGGAAAATCATAGTGTCTTGGCTAAATATTTACACTTCCAATAGCTGTATGTGAGACAAAATCCTTCGCAGGAATACTGTTTGGTCAAGCCCTTGCCTAGCAATAAGAAAACTGATGGGTGTTTTGGTATGCGAATTTCTCAGTGGGAGAGCTCAGTGATATCTGCCTAAAATGAATACGTACGGGTGTGAGATAGCACCTTGGTTCTGTGCCCATGTCTGGCAGATTTGCAGTGTGCCTCAGTGCTTCAGAATTTTATATATACATTCTTATGTGGGACTATTCTGTGGGACTAATGAGAGCTAGAATGAGACTTTTTAGAGGCTTAAATAGCTCTTACACATTCAGCTTCCTTAGAAAGCCTAAATTGGTTAAGAGCATATAGATTTTTATCCTTAAAAAAAAAAAAACAAAAAAAAAAAAAGTGGAAGCCTCTGCATAAAATTTTATTCCAGAGCCTTACTGTAAGGTCCAGGGTCTTTTAAAGCCAGTTTTACCTCTAGGTAGCCACTGGCAAACAGTATACCTAGATATATGTATAATACACACAAAGATATGTCAGGTTACCTTTGGTCTCACCGCACCTGGTTTATGCGCAAATCAGCGGCAGTGCTGGATCAGACAAATAACCCTTTGAGGTGCATGTCCTCACTCCGACGGTGACTTCTGAGGAAGGTGAACCCGAGGTGAACACCTGAGCTTCCAATTCTAACTTTCATATGGAGAGGAGGCGAAACAATATGCAGCTCTTGAGAATTGAGTTAATTTTTTTTAAAAAGTAATATTACTTCGGTAATGCTCTAGAGCTTATAAAAGTAATCAATTTGCATATAAAATCCTTTAATGTTGATGGGAGCTCCAAGCCTGGAATGAATACGAAATATGCAGTAGTGACACTCTGGACAAAAGATCTGCAGTGCAGGAGTGTTCAAGGGGAACATTTTGTCTTAAGTAATTAATCTGCAGAAGAGATCCCCTGCTGTTGTTCTTGGTACAATGCTCTCTGCGTTTAAACATCAATCTAACTTCTGAAAAGTAAAATTTGCAAGTAATATTATTTTTAATTTTTAAACATTTTACTGGCAATTAAAAGAACCTTAGTTGTATTACAGTATCCTAGTTCTTGGCTTGCTTTGGGAAAAAGCAAGTTTGCGTGAATAAAAGCTACAAAGACTTGTAGTTTTATAGCTAGAGCTTTGTTTTTTGTGTATGTTGGGATTGTGGTGCTGAGAATTTCAACTCCATTTTTACCATCTGTGACTTTGTCCATGGCTTGTCATAGTTTACAGGATAATTTGCAGAAATTTGGACTATAACTGGTTGGACTGTGGCCTCGTAGAAACAACCTATTCTCAGTGCTACATATAAAATTGTATATTGTAGAAGTAAAATTAACTGAATATTCATAACGTTCTGTTACTTTGTAGTTACTCTGCTGCTTCTGTTTCCAAATAAAACGTGAACTGTAGTCTAAATTAACTCTAAGAGAAATAACATTTTCACAGAGAATCCTGTAGAGTTCTCCATTGATTTTGAACATGTACCAGTTTTCTGAAAGGTTCTTGGCATTTGGGTTGTATACTGTATTTCAGAGGTACAGTAATTGATGTAAATCATTGTTGAAATTTAGGTGCCCTTTTGGTACCAGTAATAAGGAATCAGGATGAGTCTCCTTATTTATCTATTGAAGATACACTGCAATGGCTATTGAACTATCAGAGCTCAGCCCTAACTGGCTAACATGGGGTTCCAGCACCAAAATAAAAAATGTTTTTAGTATATGTTATGCAGTGTTTAAATATTCTGTAATTGTTTTCTTTTCCCCTTTAGCCAAACCAACAAGTTTATCACTTCCATTGACGCCCGAGTCACCAAAGTAAGTACTAAAAAGTGCAAACATTTATAAAAGGGAGGGGGGTTCAATAGATTTTGGCTACAGCAACTCCATTTCAGCTTGTTTTTATAAATGTGCCCTGTCTTCCAGTGATCCCAAGGGTTCCCCATTTGAGAACAAGACTATTGAACAAACCTTAAGTGTGGAACTCTCTGGAACTGCAGGTGAGAAATGGGGAGTGCTGGTTCTTCCTTTAAGCATGGCTTGTGTGTGTGTTTGTTCATTTTAATATACCACATGTGCACCAAGGTCTCACAGAGGTCTCCAGCAGGTTAACTTCAGTGCAGTTTAGCATTGACTTTTTATCCAGTTACCTGAGAAGGAATGTGTTTGAAAATATGGCTCCAAACCTACACAAGAAAGCATAATTTCTGGGAAAATATGAATGAAACCATTTATCTGTTATACTTCCCCATTTCCCCACAGATTTGTGTACTGCTGAGCACCATCTTTCAAAGACAAACCCCACAGCACAGTGTAATAGATGTTACAGATGGAAAAGTTATGTCATCTAGTCTGTCTCCAGGCCGGTCTAGGGCTGTACGTGACTGCATGTTTCAGTGCTTTGTCAATTCTAGATTAATATGTCACAAATAACAGCTTTCTCCTCTACCACTGAAAAACTATTCCATAGCTTAGAGGTAATTTTTAAAATTGGTGTTCGTTTTATATTCTTGCTTTCTCTTTATTTCTTCTGTTAGCACACTTCACACAACCTCCCTTTATCCTCCTCCTCCTCCGTCCAGATCCCCGGTGGTTGTACCTTTTAAAGATTTGTAGATTTTTTTTATCAAGTGTTGGTTTAGTTCATGCATCACCCATTGCACTCATTTAATTTGTCTGCTCTTCTTTCCGCTAAAGTCAATTCCTTCAGACTCAGATCTGGTTTATTGCTTTCCTCTGAACTCTGTTTTGCCTCTGTTTTCCTGAAGTGTCCAGAACTGAGCACAAGAGCACACGTTGAGCTCCACCTGAGCTATTGCCAAGACTGTTTTCTTTCTCCATTGTGTAATACTGAAAAACAAGAGATGTACTTGGCATGTGTTTCTCTCGGGGTAACAGCGGATTGTAAATTATGTGATCTCTAGTGTTTTGGGGGGCATTGCAAAGTATGTCTTCCAGTACCATAAATCAGCTTGCCGCCCCTAAACCCAGTGGCAGCTTTACACAAGGGCATGCTCAAGTGTATGTACTTTGGACTTTCACCTCCCTACAACCATCATTTCACTTTTTTCAGAAACTTCTTCATTAGTTCAGCATTAAAACACGCACCCTTTTCTCTGACACACCCTGAAAACCTGCAATCTTTATAATTCTTCTCATGACAAAAGGATGCACCTTCCAATGCACCTGCTTGAAAAACCAGAACAAACACGGCAAAATTCAGTCTGTGCAGCAGGATAATCCTGTTCAGTGCCAGCAGGCCTGCAGCACGGAGAAGCCTCTTTTATCGTTACTGGAGAGCAGATCTGTATGAGGGTGCCCATTTGTAAGCACACTGGTAAGTCAGTGCTTAGTGCTGCCAACAGAAAGGGGTAGATGAGGTGACTACAGCAGAGTGGTACAAGCAGCCGTTGAAATCACTGAAGGGAACAGTGTTTTATCCCAGCCAGAAAGTCAGCAGCCTGCTCTTCCCATTAGCTGACTAGACAGAAACGGGTAGTCAGTCTGACCCCTGGATGGTCCTCTAGTGTTGCCTCCATAATGGCAACAGGAATGGCCTTGGTATTACCAAATTTATTCCACTCCATCAGCTGTGCACAGAGGACACAAAACAACTCTGTAGTTGTCTTAGGCAATATAACCAGGAGAACTAGTGCATTAAAAAATGCATCAGAAGCTGTGAAACAGCACAACTGGACAAATATGTGGACATGAACCTTCTACTATGAAATCATGATATTTTTCCTTCTGAAAGTAAGTAGAGTCTAGTTCTAGCTAGAAAATAAACTGATAATAATCAGGAAGAATAAGAGTTGGTGAAGCATGCGTGGCCAGGGAGTTGGGGCACTGTTACCAAGCAGCGTACATGATGGTGGATCTCGGACTTTATGTTGTACTTGCTCTGGTCTTCACAGTGCCTGGTGGGGAGGTTTCAGGGGATTGTATTTCATCACTTGGCGGCTGTATTAATCTCGGCCTTCACATACACGTAGATTTTATTTTTATTTTCATATATATATATAAATCTATAACAACATGACTGATTGTGCATGTCTTTTTAACTCATTTGTATTGTAGTAGTGTCTTGTGTCGTGAGTTTGTTTGTGCTGGAAGCAGGCAGGTACATAACAGAAACAACCTGGAGTACTGAAGAACTTACAGCATATGTGAGTAAATCATGGCAGAATCGGAACCCGCTTCAGTTAAAAAAAAAAAAAAAAAAAAGTGGGAAAAAAATAGTGGCAATAGTGATTAATAATACCTTGGAGTTCTTTAGTGAGACCCTGGCAACTCCAAATTATATCCAGATAACCACATTGCTCATTGTCCTTATATAGGGCAGCTTGCACTGTACAAGCACTATTTATTATAATTTAAATAGGAGTTGCCTTGATCTCACTGCTGAATTGAAAAGACCATTAGCAGTGCTGCTCGCACTATCGAAGCACAAAGTATTTTAATATAAATAGCAGCTCCCTTGATCTCTCTGCTGAAAACAACATTGGTTCCCTCACTGATGAATTAACTATAGAGCAGGAAAATAAATAAATAAATAAAAGCATTTCCCACATGAGCCATCAATCTTCGTCACACTCACATTTTGGATTCATGTATCTAAAGTCAAACTGAAACCATTCACTTGCCGATGCTGTATCTTGCTTTACAACGGATTTGTTAGTAGTTGTGATCGTAACTGTGTCCTCCCTAAAACTGTCAAAACATTGATTTGTCAAATTACAAGGAACAAATATTTATTTGGAAGTGTTTCCAAGCCACACAACACTTTGCCATGCACTTTAAGTAAGTGGCCTGTGATAGAGGGATAAGTCCATTGCTATCTAAAATCCCAACTCCTGCAGCTGATTTCTAGTGCTATTCTAGGAAAAATGGACCAGAACATCATGATATGGAGGGAGTCCTAGGTGATGATAACGTAGTGGATGAAATTTCTGTGTAAGGAGAGTCTCATTCTGTGTAAAAGGCTAGCAAGAGGTCCTTCTGCCTTTGTTTCCACAGCTAGCAGCATTACCAGCACCTTGCTAAGAGGCCATGGGCTTGGGTGTCTCTAATGTCTTCCAGGAACATGGGACGCTTCTGTGTCACTGGAAGGCCTCTTTCCTCTTCGTTACCAGTCAGGCTGAGGGGGCACCTGCAGGCACAGGCACTAGGAAGATAACTCACCCTCTGTAGGTGGCTGTTTCTCTTGGTGATTGAGGGCGCTTCAGTGATTGTCTTAGACTTTCTGCTGAACTTCTACATGCCAGAAATAAGATGGCATGGCTCCTAAATGTTTGAAATTCAGCACGCTCTGTTCTCTCGGTGTCTTTTTAAACCTTCACTCCTAAATAGCCAAAGCCATCATGTAAGCGCATGAAGTGAGTTTACACGCTTAAGGCTCAGTCAGTAACTGGAAGGTTATTTCCACCCTCTTATCTACAACTAACTTGGTAGAAAGTCTCTCATTTGCACATAGATCCCGGTAATTTACCTAAGTGTAAAACTCCTCACCGGTCTTTCTTGGGTTCAAAATTTGATTCCTCCAAAAAGATGACAGAAAAGGCTGTATGAACACGATCAGCTTGAATAATGATTTGGAATTCATGAGCATCCTTGAGGATACTTATACCCTGCTATTTGCCCACCTCTAGATCTGGGTTACCTCTTAGTTGTCAGAACTAATACTTAAAATCTGTGATGTAAGAACTTGTTTGACCTCAGAATGATTTCTGATAAAATGAGATGTGAGATGCAGAGAGTTGTCCAGAGGGAATACAATCTAGTAAATTATTTGATATTTTCAGGCGTCTGTGTTTATTCTCTGCAGCACTGACAACAGGATTAAACTGAATACTCAACAAGCCTGTAGTTGTTTATTATATGATGGCTATTTAATTTTATTATATTTTCCTGGCTTCTGCAATCTTGTGCCACACAAAAGCTCTTCTGATTCTTTTACTGAATTGAGCTCTTATCTTGTGTTCAGTGTTTTAAGTGGCCTTAAATAATGTTTCCCTTGACAATCCATTTTTAAACTTAAAAGGTATAAAAGAATTCATTTTCAATGCCTCTCAAAAGCCCAGTGTACATGTAGAAAGGTTCCAGAGCTGCGTTCCCCAAAAGGCACTAATTCTCAGCCCCCTCAAAGCACAGCAAATGTCATCAAACATTTAAATGCAAACGGTAACGGTAGAGTTTTAGGAAGATCTGTGTCTATGTAAAACAGCATTGCAAATCAGTCCTAAAAAGTCAAGATGTCACATTTTATGCAAAGGCACTCCCCTAATTTCTGCTTATCAATCTAGCTGAGCTAAATGAGTTACTAAGGGTTTGGGGTTTTTTTAGTGGAGTTCTGGAATGTATCAAAAGTAGTTTCACTCTCTCTTGAAAGAAGTCGCTCAGCCAAGGTGGCAGAGACGGCACACATGCAAACACCTCTTGTTGCACAGACATGGGGAGTGTGGTGCTGCTTCGGCAGCAGTGCTGGCAAATTGATGTACGCTATTTTGAAACCGAAGATCACTGAGTGAGTTCTTAGTATATAGACAGAGCAAGGCAAAGTGCAAACGTACCATTTACCGAAGCCATTCAATTAAAGAAAAGTCCCTACAAAGAAAATGGTTTTATAGCATGTCATGAAAAAATACTTGGCTTTTACTTTAAAAAGAAAAAAGACTGTTTAAGGGGAATGATTGCAGAGTATGTACCACTTCTAACAGATTTGCTGTGCAGAAGTACATAAGTGTGAGTGATGTAGAGGTACTTGTTTATTATAGAGCACATTTCAATGCAGTAATCATAAATATTGCTAAGGTTGTGCTCTGTTGAAATATGACCTACATACTCTTGATTGTTTGTGTTACGTGATTTGTCTGACACCCATTACATTCTGGGTAATGGCAGCCATTTGTTGCTGTGCACAGCAGGCTCTTTTGACAAAAGAAAATAGGCAGCAATAAAAAAGCTATAGTCTGAATTACATTCTGCACAGCGCTGCACTGCTGAGAGTTTGTGCAAGTGTGTTAACAATGCTCTGAACTGCCTCTTGTCAGCCTTCAGCCCGTAATGGCCATCTGTCCTTCCATAAATCTGTCAAAACCTGCTAAGTTCAAGAGAGAGCACAGAATATACCTTGTACTGTCAACGTTAAAATGTACACATTGGTGGAGAAACCAGCACGTATGAAATAATCCAATGGTTATAGATTACTGTAACGCTGTTGATGTGGGATCATGGCCCTCAGTGAAGATTACCAGGGATTAGTGTGAAGATGAGCATGTGTGCAGCCAACTGGTTTTCTCAAAGTTCATGGTTTGGAGATTGGTCATGGGACATGCTGAAGGTGGACTCCGCAGTGGTGACATGAATTCAAAACTTTGCTCCCTCCTCCATCCCCCGGTGGAGGTTTGTTCAAAAGTTAAATGAACATTTTCCAACTTTTATCTGTTTCTACTTGCCTGTGCACTTCCTGCTTCTGCTGAAAACCAGGAAAAAAGCCAAAATGCCACGAGGAAGCCCTTTCTTAGGCTGTCCCCAGCACAGTTCTGCCAGCAGAAGAAGTGCCAGTAAATTTAGCTCAGTCTGTACTTTTGCACGGGGGTTTTTTTGGTAGGTTTTTTTTTCCCCTCCTCTAAAGATTGTTGGACTCCTTCTCAGGCTTCTGGGAATCATTGTGCTCAGTGTTTAGCTTGCTTCCTGCTGGGGCTAGCTTGAAAAAAGTGGAAATGGAAACAGTATTTTATTTTGAATACTGGATTATCTCTGGGGGGGGTTTTGCCTGAAATTCTTAAATATGCATTTTTATTGTGGTGTGGTTGTATTTCTGGTACATTCTTTCATAACAACTACATCCAAAAAATCAGTAACTACCACCAAAGCTTCTCATGGGCTGTGTAATTTCTAGAGTAAAAGTGACAGTTACAAAATTTTTTATCTAGAAAACAGTCTTTGCTTACTGACATCTCTGCTGAATCTGAGCCTGAAGTTTTAGCCTGGAAATTATTACCACAGAATTTGAAGAGGGCTGTTCTCTTAATTTTGCCAAAAGTTCATTTGCTATTCAAAAATACTTGTTGGGGAGCAGGTAGATAAGGTGTGAAACACATACTGCTGACTCAAGTGAATTTTTGGGAAGGAAGAAAAGAATTGCAGACGCAAATTAAAGGAAATAGTTTAACAGTGATGACTTTGCGCAAAACATTTTCACTATTATTTTCAGATTTGAGGTAACTAGAGTAGGTATCATTATCTTTGCCTCAGTTTCCCTGACTTTTGTGGCATTAGGTAAAGTTTTCACATAGCCCCCTGTAGCTCATAACCATTTTTTCCAATCGTTCAGACAAAATCAAGCTTCTCTCTCATGTCAAGTATTCATGCCTTGGTACTCCTATCTTATTTTTTTCTGGAACAAATTCATTGCAGCTAATGCAATGGGACTCCCAGTCTCCATTTATGCTCCTTAGGGAGCACTATGCATTGATGGACACTTTTTGTTCTTTACAGCAAAACACTATAAAACATGTTCCATTTGCATTGATCTGCTGAGCTCTGTTGCATGGTTAAAAATACAAAACAAAACTCTGTAGTCATGTTTGAAATACACATTTCCTGTAAGTGTGTCTGCCCTCTCTTTTCATTCTTGCTATGGAAGTAATGGAAAGCTCATTGCTTGGACTAGAAGAAATCTGGGGCAGCATCAGGCTCTGGAGTGCTTAAGGAAAGTCTGGATTATCTAGGAGAGCTCCCTAATCTCCATCTAATTTATTAATTTTTAAGCATATATACTTATAAATTACACTGGGGTCAACTGAATGGAAACAAATTTTTCAAACATAGCATACTAAGTACCTTCCTGAAGAGTAATTATTTCCTGAACAGTGGCTGATGTTTGCTGTTACTGTGCCTGGATGTCCTGGGTTATCCTTTTGTAAAGTCTAAAGAAATTCTATGATTTCTACAGAAAATATTAAGAGTTATATTCTAACCTTATAAAAATAATTGGAAGATGCTGCTTCAGTTCCCCATGCTGGAATGGGCTGTAGTCCATCCAGCAATTTTGTCTCACCATAGTGATAGAATCTATTGCAGTTAAGTGAACAATTCTGGTAGTTAGTGTTAATCTTAGAATACTGTCTGTTTCGTTTTGACTCCCTGCTTCGTGACTCTCGCTAATACTTAGTACCAAATGCAGTGGTTCATTACAGTTGCAGTTGCCCTATTGTTCACTTGAGTTTCAGTTGCAGAAACACATTTCAGGCAAAATGTATTAGTTATGCTTACAAGAATGTATAATACATACATTAGCAATGGTTTACTAAGTTAATGAACTGTGGAGACAAAAAGTCATTGCAGTCGAGTTGTAGGGTTGCTGTACTTCCTTGCATTGAAGTTCTGCATCCTACCGAGGTTCCTTTGGTGGCACTCATTTATTTTTCTTGGGCTTGCTTTTATTCAGGTTTTTGTCTGCTAATTTCCTCGTGTTTTTGACGGTGCCAGACTTTTGATTTTTATATCAAAGTCTTTTTGATTTTTAACAAAAAAGTCTTTTGTTTTTTATCTCTTGATCTTTTCTATCAAAATCTACAGAGAGAGAGGCAGATGTCATGGAGGAAGGGGAGGGGCAGAAACGATGCTGAAGATTAATGGCAGTGCGTTAGTATTGTTGCTGTTGTTGTTACCAGACCTTCGGTGTCTTGCACCCTAAATACTCTTTATTCCTGATATTAGTAGTGTTAAATTGAAGTGACATAGAACGGGTCTTGCTTTGTATTTCTTTCAAAGAAGCACATGAGCTGCTTTTTATAAACGTTGTGTGTGTGCTTAAAAATACTCTGTTCCTCCTTTTTTTTTCCCCTTAGGCCTAACTCCACCTACGACCCCTCCTCATAAAGCCAACCAGGATAATCCTTTTAGGACTTCACCTAAGCCAAAGTCATCATGCAAGACTGTTGTACCACTTTCAAAAAAGCCCCGCTATAGTGAGTCTTACAGTTCTCAAGGAAATAACCCAATCAAGAAGGGTCCAGAACAGTCTGAGCTGTATGCACAGCTTAGCAAGACTACAGTACTGTCCAGTGGACATGAGGAAAGAAAGACAAAACGGCCCAGTTTGCGGCTGTTTGGTGACCATGACTACTGTCAATCTGTGAATTCAAAATCGGAAATACACATTAAAATATCCCAGGAACTTCAGGACTCCAGACAACTAGAATTTAAGGATTCTTCACCTGGGTGGCAGTGTCAGATTTGTTCTTCTTTAGAACAAGACCAGTATTTCAAGAAAGAGACTTTACAGACAAGTAAGCAGGGATCCCATGGTAATAACAGAAAACAGCTCCAAGACCAGGAAATTCGGGCTGAACTGAATAAGCATTTTGGTCACCCCAGCCAAGCTGTTTTTGATGAAGAAGCAGATAAGACCAGAGAACTAAGGGACAGTGATTACAGTAACGAACAATTCTCCAAACTACCTATGTTTATAAATTCAGGACTAGCAATGGATGGTCTCTTTGATGACAGTGAAGATGAAAGTGATAAACTATGCTACCCTTGGGATGGGACACAAGCCTATTCATTATTTGATGTATCGCCTTCTTGCTCTTCTTTTAACTCTCCATGCAGAGATTCAGTGTCTCCACCCAAATCCTTATTTTCTCAAAGATCCCAAAGGACACGCTCTAGATCAAGGTCCTTTCCTCAACGCAGGTCTTGTTCCCGTTCTCCATATTCCCGATCGAGATCAAGGTCGCCCTGTAGTAGATCCTCTTCAAGGTATGGTACAGCAAATTCATGTGTCATCGTCATGGTTAGTAAAACGGAAAACAGCAAAAACATGAAGCAGCTTAAAGGAAAGATAGAAAACCCCAAGAAATAACTTCATCCAGTACAACTCATTCCATTGCCCCTGAGCTGATTAACTCTGAAGGTTACGGGGTTGCAACAGAAACACTTGTTGCCGTTATCCTTTAAATTTGCCAAGCTTACACTTTCTGAGTCCAGTCAGGTCAGCCTGCAGCAGAGCAATTGGTGAGAGATGTACACAACTAACCTTTCCCATTATCTGCGAGCTGCCTGGTGCCAATCTAGCTGCGGTCCCTATCAGATGAGGTTGACAGTGGCTGACTCTCTGCTCTGTGTTAGCTTCAATAAGGAACGTTACAAAAGGGCATGGGGGAAAATCACTTGAGGTCCCTTAGTTGACTAGGAGATCGCAAACTGTCACTGGAAAATCTCACTGGTAGCTTAGAAGAAATTGTAAGTTCGGGGAAGAGGTAAAAAATGGTGCAAGTAGATTCAAACTGAATGACAGAGGTGAATGTGTTTCTTCCTGCAGATCTTGTTGCTATTACGAGTCCAGCCACTGTAGACACCGAGCATACAGAAGTTCTCCCTTAGGTGCAAGATCACGATCCAGATCACCGTACAGTCGCAGACCCAGGTAGTGTGTTTCGCCTGCATTTGATTTGCTTTGCAGCTGGTTCTCAAGAGATAATGAAGCATTCTAGAAATTGTATTACTAATTTTACATTCACAAATGCAGGTGCTTGATTTAATGACTAAGTTATGTTTCCTAGATATGACAGCTATGAGGAATATCAGCATGAAAGGCTGAAGAGGGAAGAATACCGCAAAGAGTATGAAAAACGGGAATCTGAAAGGGCCAAACAAAGGGAGAGACAGAGGCAGAAAGCAATTGTAAGCACTGTGAAGATAACTTTCATTTTGAAAGATTTCTGTTTCTTTTCATAGATTTCTACAGCTAGATCTCAGACTTTTATTTTCTTTTATAAAATTAAAAACAAAAGACTGCTTACATGTGTTTCTTAGTATTTAGAATTTTAGGCAAATATGTGTTTTCATAACAATTTGTGGTTTTATATTACAATTCTAATTTTTTCAGTTTCTATAAATTGCAACTCTTCAAGTTTTTCATAGTGAAAAGATACAAAGGGCTTACTAGAAGAAGGTTTCATCTCAGACAATTAAAAGTGAACCAGTCTATTTCCTACACAGATCTATCAGTGAACCTGCATTTTATACTGTATATCACCTACCAGAGTGCCAATAATCAATGTCCCTTTTCTATATTCCTGGTTTTTTTACATAAGCAATGTAAGGAGTCAGCTTACATACCCATCACGGGACTTTCATAGTAGCTGTAACTGTCTATACAGAGGGTGCAGATAACAGAATTCAAAACTGGGATCCAAAAGCATGAGTTTAATTTTTTTTTTCTCTGCCTATGACTTGGTTAATTTTTAAGTTATTTTTAGCAAAATAAATAGTCTGAAGACATGATGCAATATAAAAATGTGACTTAACACTGGCCCTTTTGTAATGAATATGTATTACTTATTTTGTTCATCAGTGTTCTGTGTGAAACACCTGAGGTGAAGGAAATACCCATGTGGGGATGAGCAACTCACTTGGCTGTTGTAGCAGTATGACAGAAGAATGGCTATTCAACAGACAGGCAGCTTTTGCACCTTTTTAGCTCACTGTTGACAACTGTGCGATAGTTTTGATAAGTTGGGAGCTGCTATGAATCTGGACTTCTCTTGTAGTTGCTAAGCCCGTTTGGTGGCTCACCTTAACACTTCCCACTTGGTTTTCTGTGTATTTCAATTTTACCTTCACTGCTGTTCTGGCTGTGCTCTGGCTCTTGCATGAACCGGTGCAGACTGGGACATTTCATCTTCGTTTCCAGATTTTGCTTTAGTGCTCTGTCCAGGCCTCACCAAAATGAATAGATCTTTTTTTCCACTGCCTTTAGTGGACTTTGTAGTAAAAGGTGATTTGTCTCAGACTTGGCAGCATTTCTCCTAATACTTACACCTATAGAACTGGGAGTAGACTGGTGTAGTCTACAGCAATGAAAAGTTCTGGGAGGGAATAGACACCTTTATTTTCTGATTTTTGTCTCTGCTGCTGTTATTCGTAGTAAGCTTTGTCAAATCATTTAACTTTTCTCTGCTTCAGGTACCCGATCTACAAAGTGTGGGTGATAGGTGTATTTTGTAAAAGCATGAGATTGAGAGCTATAACATGCTCTGCTGTGCTGATCTGAAATTCAGTGAAGGCAACGGAATGATTCTGCTTGGCTTCAGACAGGGCTATATTTAAGTCAATTGTTGCAGTTTGTTTTAAAATATCTGGCTTCCATATGCTTAGAGATGAACACTACCTTCCAGCAATCATAACTTACACTGACTGTTCTCTCTCAGATCTAACACAAATTAGGGATTCAAGTAGACCTCTGTCATGGGTGTATCTTGCTACTTCTCAATTACTGTACCTTACCAGTATAAATAAACATGAGTCCTGCTGAGGAGGTAGAAAATTGGATTTAGTTTAAAACAAACAAATATTTGGCAAGTAGCTAATCAAGAGAAAAAGAGAAAGGAAATAAAAGAAACTGAAAACACTCCAGATATGCTGCATTATAACTTCCTACATAAAAAATGTTAGGCGTTTCAAAGCCAAGGTTGAATTTATTTTCTTTCTAAAGTGAGCATTGTCATGTTAATTAACTTCATTAATGAAATCATTTATTAATAAACATACATAAACCAGAACTAAAAAATAAATAACAATAAACAGAGCATAGCAAAAACTTAAAATCCGGTCACCTATGTAAGAGCTGCAGGAAATGTAGATGAAATCCTATTAACTCCTGTATCCAAAGTTTATCAGCACTTTAAAGATTTGTATTGAATCATGCCAGTGTATTCCCTGTGCAAATAATTAGGGGTTAGGGGTTAGGGGACAGCAGAGAAGGGGAAGCCCTGATCGCATGAGGTCAGTGATAAAACGTGTATTATTTCTAGCATTTTCTGCTCCTTTTCTTACCCCTTTTGGCTTATGGGTCTCTTCTGTGTTACTCCTTTCTTGATGGACTCAGCTCATTTATTGTTCAGCCACAAGAATCTCCTCTCTTTCCTTGAACTCTTTCTACAGTCCCATAAATTTAGATTTCTTTGCTCTCTGCATTGGGGAGTTTTTTAGTTTCTTTCCAGACCATTCTCATGCTGCCAGAACTGATTCATGGCCACGTACCTCCAGATACTGTTAAAAAGAATACCCCAAAGACTGGGCAGTTACTAATGGCTCAGGTGTTACACAGGGCAGGTGGCTTTTCCTCATTAGAAGCACCGCGTTACGATCTCAGGAGGTAGTTGTAGAAAGGATGCATATTGGAAAGGGAACAGGAGTTATGACTAAGCTAAAAGCCATCAAGTATTATAGGTTCAATATCTAGAACTGGCCTCCATGTGATAACAAAAGTGGGAAACCTAGGAGAAAGAAATGAGAAAAAAATCGCACGTATTTTAATCTGTCAAAACCATATGTGAAGCAATGCTCTCTCATTGTGCAGGCAGCTTGTATTTTGGCAGATGTGAAGACATACTGGCAGAATGCTGAGGAGGCTTGTTTTAGAAGCCTGTGCTCACGCTGTGTAGCAGAGGCGTGTTTAAATGGCTGGCCCTTCAGTCTTGCACACAGTGTGCACCTTCTCTGCAGTAGCTTCAGAGCAGCTAGAAGCCTGGGCTAGCATTTCCCTGTATGGATTCCTGAATTCCTATCCAGACTTACAGCTTTATCAAGGTGGCTTGACTTGAAAAGGTACTGTGATATTCTTCTCATCCTTTTCTTCTTTTCCCCTTTCCAGTTACTGGAGATTCAGTGCCTTTTTTTTGTGGATTGGGGTCTTAATTTTGAGCAGTCACGCTTGAAAAATATGGGCTGAGCCCACAAGATACTTTTCAGTTGGAGAGTTACTTGTCATTCATTCATTCATTTATTTATACTCTTGATCATGATGCCTTTGCTAACTGGGCAAGTGTTAGCATAGTTTAGTTTGATCTTGACTTGATTTATTTCACTGGCTCCCCATTTTGCTTTAGAATGGGTCCTCACTGAATGTAAGGATGGTCTGCCACTGAGACTTACTTAACTTTATAATGCCAACCAGATCATAGCAGTAACAATTCATCATGAAACTGGAGGAGCAACTGCAGGACAGGATCTGATGAGGGCTTTGTAGAAGTTGGGGTCCTACCCCCAACCAACGTAGATCCCAATGAATTGCCAGGAAGACTGAGAACCCCTTTTTCCTTCTGATACACCCCAGAAAATTTCAGTTATGTGGGCTTTTATTCCAGCAGCTCATTAGACCCTGTGGCAAATACTTTCCAAGGCATGGTGTCAGAAATACAGTTCGCACATTTCAACTCTGGAGTCACCAGTTCATGGTTCACCATTGACGCGGTGCACCAGGGCTGGGAGGTTAAACTGTCTGTGTTCTGGATCTCTTGCTACTCTGCCGCTCTGGCCATGATGCTGACTGACTGTCACATCCTCTCTGCAGCTCACTTACCGTGTGCACTGGCTGCTGCCAGCAGGTATAACAAGCTTTTGTACCCGAGTATAACATTACTGTTAATATTACTACTTTTCATTTTTAAGTGCTGACAGCCTCCATGAGACAAGTATCAAGAGTTCCTGTCCCATAGAGCTTACAGACGTAAGAAGATAAATGTGCTGTGAGGCCACTGCAGCGGAAAGAAATGCATGGTTTCAGAGAAAATAAATTGTTCTACAACAGGAAGGCAGGAGAAAGGTGGTTTCATAAGTGAGTGCCTGGCTTCTCTAAAGTCTAAAACCAGAGTCAGCCTATAATGGAGTGCATTTCCACTAATGAAGGGTCCAGTGCACGTTGTATATTTAGTCTGGATTGTTTTGCCGTTGTTCATCGTGATGGCCTTGATCCCAGACACTCTAACTTTGCTGTATGAGTTGCTGAAAATGGATCAAATGGATTACCTAAATCTTGAGGTTTACTGGTCCACCATTTTTCTAGCGGTCACCATGGAGTGTGGCTGAACTGTTCTTCAGATGGCTGCACAGCAGCATTTGACAATTTTGTGTGATGTTCTTTCTTTCTTTTTTTTTTTTCAGTTTTTCTATGCATACTTGCTGACAGGTCATACTTACTTACTCTTCTTTAATACAGAATCTGAAGAAAAATTTTCTTATTATTATTACGTCAGAATATTAAGCTGTAATGGCTTTTTCCATCCATAGCATTTCTATTTTTGAAACTCTGTCTAGCCATTCCCATTGCACTTTCACAATGGTATGTCGCCTCCAGCTCTAAGGATAAAAGTCTTCATGGCTTTCTACTGGAAGAGGAAAGAAGTCACTTGCCATGGAAGGCAACACAGGCACAGGGCTTGCACCCAACCATCTGCCTGTGCTGGTGGAAGCAGAAGAAACTTTGACAAGTCCATGGCAGACCCCACCTTTAAAGTACCCCGGATTTCTTCTCTCAGCTTCACATGAAATGTTACCTGGCTTTTAGAGAACCAGGTATGCACCACAGATGTTCAGACAGAAAGTGGTAGGTGTAACGAGGGCAGCAGCACTATGCGGTGTCACCTCTGGAGTGGCTGCCTTCAGTTCCCACAGACCCTGCTTAGCAGCACCATGGGCAGGCAAAGAAACAGGTGTTGGGTGAAGAAGCCTAGTACAAAAAACCATATGAAAACTAATAAAGCTGTTCATCTGTGCTTTAGTTCCTTGTGAAATACAGGATGGGAAAACAAAGCGTGGGGGCGGTTCAAGACAAAAAGATCCTCAGCATCAGTGAATGTTTTGTTTTGCAGGATGAGCGATACCTTTATTGACCCTTAGATGTGTAAGGCATATCCTGGTTTTGTTATCTCAAGTTTTGGCATTCTAATGCTTTAGTATTTTCGTTTGAAACTTGAAATATTGTTTTACAGTCTGAGATTTTCTGCCACGTCTGCTTATTCAAATGTTTTTACTACAAGGAAGAAAAAGCAAGATTATGAAGAAGGAGCTTTAGATAAACTGAAAGAAGACAGACATGTTGGGCCTGAGGGAGCTGGCTGGACTCTTCTTTCTTCATTTTTTTACCTGGCAAAGCAATAAACTACACTTAAAGCTTATGATGTAAAATAAATCTTCTGTACTTTTGGGAGGGAAGTATGAACAGTATCTTCAGGAATTTCCTTTAGGTTCCCTCTGCCCACATTAAATTGAAAACAAAAGCTTTTCTCTGCCATTCTGTAGGTTTGCAAGTCATATATCATCTCCTCTAACAAGTGCAGTAAAAAGCATACTTAATATGCACATATGGACTTATGCATGTAACTTATTATAAAATAAAGGTCTTTAACATTTAGAGGTATGTTGTAATCTTGTTAGGCTTGTATAGCTTTTATTATTGATGGGAATAAAAAGCAGGTGTCCCTGTGAATACAAATACATTCTTCATAGTTGCTTTAAATAAACCAAAGCTAACCAGGAAACCAGGACGAAGGCAATGCTGTATGAAACCTGTGTTCTCCAGTATCTTACACCATCATGGCACTGCTTGAAAGCAATATTTGAACACATCTCCTCATGCGTGCACACTGGAGGACATATGGTGCATTTCAGCTTTAAATTTGAATTCCCTTAATTTTGCAGGTTTAACTTATTCCCTTAATGATAGTTTAACAGCCTTTTTTTTTTATTGTTCATTTTTGTTTTATTACAGTTATCTTAAAGGCATATTAGAGATATAAAGGTTATTAGAGGGATAGAAGAAGGAAAAATTGTGAAGGCATGCACACAGGCTTACGGAAGAGCATGCAATAGTTATTTCCCTCACACTGTAATATAACAATCTCCATGTCAGCGAGTGAAACATTATGTTTTTTCAGTCGAGATGTATTATCTCAGCTAAAGTGTATTAGACAGTCTGCTATGTTATGTTCTGCTCCATCTGGTCAGTCATTTAGGTTCAATAGCAAGTATCAATGGAATTGTTTCTTATAAGTGTTTCAGTGCGGTTAAATCCTTGATTTGGTAAAGCAGTCAGAAAAAGTAATTACTTTGCATATGCAGATTTTCCTGGTTTTGAAGTTTATGGCACCCAACCATACTGACAGTAAGCAGAATTAGAATGGGGAAAATGGAAGAAATGCAGATTTCTGTTGCTTGCACTCTGCAGTCCCTGGTTTGCAGAAGCCCTACCCAAACTCCTCTGTCAAGAGGGTCAGAGCTTTACACTGGGACACAGTAGAGACAGAGATAAAAAGCAGCAGCTGTCTGTAAAGTACCCCTCTTCACGAAATTTATGGCCCCCCATGAGCACAATTGTCCTTCTTTTAGCCATGCTGACTTCTCCAAACTGCACTGCTATGGCAGAGAGCAAGAGCAGCTTTTGGACCACATGCTTTGGAAGGCATAACATTTAAAAATTAAAGTGTCTGTCCCAGCAGGGTTATAGAGGACTACCAAGGCAGTCACCTTGGTTCTCTATATAATCAAAAGAGGCAGTAGTTTCAAGTGTCTAAATGAGACACCTGATCCCATTGTTTAAGGAGAGCACATACAGACCTTGGTAGAGCAATCAGGGACTCAGCTGGGCTGACCAGGGAGCTATAAGGGACTCAGGTGATTCCAACGGTCACTTCTTATGCCATACCTTAGTGGGTAGGGCTTTTGGGTAGGAGTGTTTGATTACTGGATCTCTGTTTTCAGGAGCTTTAAACTCACTTTCATTTCTCAGGAGCTTAGATTAACTGGGTCTGAGCCCCTGAGATTTATGAGGCCAGGAAGGGTCAATGAAAATAGTTGACTGAGCATGCTATTGAGAAGGCGTTTCTGTTGGGAGGCAGATATATATAATTTCAGGGTTTTGCTGAATTTTTATTTTGCATTAAACAGTTCCAGGGAGCAGAGTGCTTTCCTGGGATCAGGGAGCTAAGATTTTGGACCCCATAAGTAGGTGTTCTGATGGTCCCTTTGCCTCAAATGAATGCTCAATCAAGTAGAAAAGAGGCATCAGCATCATTTCTGTTTCTGCATGTGTTTTGGCCTGATCTCAGTCCTATTGTCCATGAATGACTATTGCCTTATGCCTCTGTGGGGACTTACGGAAAAGATGCATTTTGTGCTGTATCTGAAGCGTAACACTATAAGCTACCTGTCTCTTCAGGCTAGGGTGTTTCTGAGCAGGAATGCAAGTCTATATTTAGGTCTCTAGAGCCTTCTGCATCGCGCAGTTGAGGTGCCATTAGCCTTTAGGCACCTTCAGGTTACCATAGTCATGAATTCTCAGCAGTCAGTATAGCTCCTTTGGCATTTGGGACCTAAATCCTGTGCAAGTCTCAGGTGCCAAAGCTGATGGTTTAAACTGACATTGCTCCACTGACTGACAGATTTACCCCAGCTGAGAATGTGGCGGTGCTAGTTTGATTTATGGGACAAGTGTGCGGGTGTGTAAGGAATGAGCAGGACGGCCGGTAGTGCCAGGGTTCTTCAGGCTGGAGGCAATCTGAGACAGGAAGGCTGAGCACCCAAGCCATGTGCACCTGGTGCTTCTTTTGCCCTGATTACCTTAAGGTCAGTGTTTTGAAGATCTCCTTTTGCCTTTTGCTTTGCTTGTAGCTCACTAAATGGCTCTACCCTTGATAAAGCGTTCAGCCAAAAATTCATAAAGTGACTCTCCCAGGGTTTCCTAGTCCGTCTGTCATTCTGCTGAGTGTTTCCACTCAGGAAGGAAGGATTATGACCATGACTTGATCGTTTTAAAACTATCTTTGATGCTTTGCTCAAGTGTCAAATGAACATGCAAATGACAAGCTAGCCTGTAAAATCAAGGGACTTCAGTCACTTTTTTTTTTTTCCCCCGAGGAAACCAAAAGGTAATAGTGACCACAGGATTTATTTTATTGTCCTGCTTCCCCCCAGAAATATTTATTTTAATAAAAGTCATCTTCTGGACCCCTAACAGTTTTCCTTCTATTTTAAGGTATGGATTATGGTCAACAGCTGATTGCAGGATGAATCAGCTCCTGAGTTATCTGAGTTTATAATGCTATGTTTGTAATACATTTTGTTATGCCTATGGTAACATTTATGGAATTACTGTGTTACTTTATACTACTCCACAACTAAGATGGGTTTTGCCCAGTATTGTATAGATGCCAAGAGAAAGGGAGCTCCTGGCTGGGAAGTTTACAGTCTTGAAGGGGAAGTGGCAGACAGCGTGAAAGGGAAGAAGGTGCAGTAGGATACAAAGGGAGCTGTCTGCCACAGTGTGCAGCACAACAGTGACAGCAAGCAGGGAAACTTTCCAGGAGCACACCACCTGACAAATGTAGCATCATATAAATACTTCAGATGCTTTCTGGAGAGAACTATTTCACTTACTAGCAAGATGCAGTAGGTCTTCCACGAGAGACTATTCCTGTAATTATGCATCCTCTGCACATCCGTGTGTGTGTATTTGCATGCATATATGTATAGGTTCATCTGTGTTACACATTTCTTAAAAATATGCCTTCCCTGTTGCTGTTTCTAAACAGGAAGAACGTCGTGTGATTTATTTGGGTAAAATAAGACCTGACACAACCCGAACAGAACTGAGGGACCGGTTTGAAGTTTTTGGTGAAATTGAGGAGTGCACAGTAAATTTGCGGGATGATGGGTAAGAACTTTTGAGACTACTTCTTGTTTGGGAGCTGCTGTATGTAAAAAAATATGGCAGCAAGATCACTGGTATGTGCGTTACCAGTGTAAGTGCTGTGACAGATGACATGCTGAATTCAAAACCTTATTTATTTTCTTTCATCCTTATTTATTAATCTTGCTAGTTGAGATTTCCTGTCCCAGAAATAAGTATTTAGCTGCATGACAGGACAATCATGCTGATAAATGGATGCGGTACTTCTGGCATTTCCACTGCTGGATCTCCTGCAAGTTTTTGCTTTCAGGAAGGGGTTACACTAATGTGCGTTAACTCTTCTCGGCTCTTGTCCACAACTGTATTTTTCAATTGCAGAGACAACTATGGTTTCATCACCTACCGCTATACTTGTGATGCCTTTGCTGCTCTTGAAAATGGATACACTTTACGCAGGTCAAATGAACCTGACTTTGAACTGTACTTCTGTGGACGCAAGCAATTTTGCAAGTCTAACTATGCAGACCTAGGTAGGTATTTTACTTTATGTGAATTAAAGTACATAACTGGAACCTTGTAACTTAGGAGAATTCAGGGTTTGCTTCTTTTTTGTTTGCTGTTTATATTATTTAAATGATTGGAGGGGTTAAAGGAAGTGTTTTTCACTTGAAAGAAATTTAAAAGTCTACTGATCTGAGCTCTAACCTGAACTGGCTTCTTTCAGGCATTTCAGACTCTGAAAATTCTTTTAAAGCCCATTTACATCATTAGAAAAAAGAAGTGCCTTCTCGTCAATAATACATTTCCATATTGAAATGATAGCACCACAGAAACCTCCTGCACGCTTTACCATTCATTGCTATGCTATGACTGTTTGGTTCTAATAACCTGATCTATTTATATGAGTGGTGAACAAAGTAGATACCCCAAAAAATTCATTATGTTTCTTATTTCCTATGAGTTGTGCTGCAGATGTGTGAACTTGCTAGAGACACTCCTTAAACACAATTAATAGTTTCTCATGTTTGAAAGCCGGAAGGGCTTGTGACCAGATCTGACCTTTAGTATAGCAAACGGCCACAGATCTCCAACTGGTGGTTCTCAAATTGCGCATAAGCATCTATGTATGAAGGTGTGCCCTTGCAGGGACTTCCAGTCGTGATGTAAGAGGCTCCAGCCTGTGAAGTTAGCAAATGTCTTGGTGTTTGCTGTCCCACTGATGTGGAGCACTATACATACCAGTCTCCAGACCCCAGTATGCTCTGGTAACTCCAGTCTCAAGCGTGCATGTGATACTGGCTTCAATAACACATCTGGGTCTGTCCTAGTCCTGTCTAGGCAAAAATGTGGGGTTCTGTCCCGTGCTCTGGGTCAGTGTGGTGCTTCCTCTTGAAAGGATGTTTGGAGGTTTTTGAAGTCTTACAGCAGGAACACTGATGTTAAGTATGTGCATAAAGAGACCATTCAGACTACCAAAACATCCTCTGTAATATTATAATATATTATAAACTCACCTCTTATTTAATTACCTTTTAAAATGTAAAGTATTCATTAAATGTTAAACCTTTCTTAATACCTGTATAAATAGACTAAAGGTATGGGAGATACTCTTTTCTGAATAACATAGCAAGGGACATTTTGCTGTTGAATCTATATTAATCAGATATTGTGGTTTTTTATGAATAAATGACCACAGTCATTAAAATCTCTCATAACCCCGTAACACAGTGCTAATGAAATCTTGTATGTGCTGCCCTCGGCTTTGTACAATGCAGGAAGTGAATACAGATATATTTTTTCTAACCAATTGATGTCTTTTCAGAATAAATGATAAAGATGATACGCATTGTTCACAATGAATATGCTATAATTCACTTCAGTGGCTAAACAGATAACGTAAAGCTAAGAAAAGGCAATTGACTGCTGAAGAGATACAGGGTTGATGTTGAAAATATAAAAGGTAGCAAGGCATTTGAAGAAATGTAGGCGGATAAAAACAGTAAAAACAGATTGAAGTCTTGACTTGATTTGACTTATCTTCAGCAGTAGAAGCCAAGGTCATCTCTGTATCTCAGAAGATCTGGGTTTAAAATAAGTTGTCTGAAGGGAACCCTCTTGAACATTATTCATCACTGGGAGTATTCCCTGGCAGGTCTCTCTATACTGAGTGGGATTCCCAGAGTATCTGTGAACAGACTATTTTCACTTTGTCCTGCTGACAGCTTGAGCTTCTGTACTTTAGACTGAATTCCCTGTATTTTGCAAAGTATCTGATAGAGCTACATAAGGAAATGGCAGGATGAACTTTAAAATTCATGAGCTAGTACAAGGACAGAGAGAATTAATCAGCCTTGGGTTGAGTACAGAAGAAAGAAAACACTTGAAAATAGTAGTCAGAAGTTTAACACCTCTCCTCTGTGAGAAGATATTGTCTTAACAGAACTTGTAATGAACATTTAATGCACAGTGTGTCTTATACTGGTAGATGGGGAGTTCTGATTAATTCAACACAAGAAATGGCAAGAAAAGGGCACTCTCATAAAGGAGTTGTGACACAGGAGCCAGGGAGAGTCAGCGCTAAGCAGGGATGACTCCAAAAGGAAATTCAGTGCTTGCAGCCATGTCAATAATTGCCGTACTGGAGCTGTATGGCCACAGATGAGCAATCCCTCCTCTGCACTAGGAACAGACTGACGGCCGTGTCTGGGCAACTAGCAAAGCCAGAGCAGGTATCGCATGTCACAGACGCTGGACCGTTATTGCTGCTATGACTTGTCAGATATGCTGCAAAAAGCTGAGGAGCCCACCTGAGACTGCCTGTACGGCAGTGCAGAGGCCCTGCCCGGAATTGCTCACACTCTAAACAAGCAAGCCCCCTCAAAATCAGAGAGGAAGCTAAAAGAGATTCCAGGAGGTGTAGTGACTCATACAAGACCCCAGGGCAGGGCAGACAGAAGTAGCAGTGTCCCCTGCGAGCTGCCTACAGGCTGCCCTGGCTTTCTGCAGAACCGTCCCCCTGTTACCTTTCTCAGGAGCAGTAAGTCTTGGATATTGCATGTTGCAAAACAAAGGTGGAGTTTTGTGTAAAGCATCTGTCAAGGTTATCTGGACTACTTCGAAACCTATACATAGCAGTATGTCAGTGCCCAAGTCCTTGGAGGAACTCTTTTGAGTTTACCGGGGCTGTATGTATATGCACTTTATGGTTCTCCCCCACTGCTGATGATGTGTACTGCTTTTGTTAAGTCCTGCTTCTTACCAGAAAATTCTTACCTATACCTAAAGCTTCTCTGATGACCATTTCTGGGCTTTTATCATCCCATAAAGTTGTAATTGTAAGTGGATTGTGTCTTTAGTTCTTTGTTCGTACTGTTGTAGAGAAAATAACGTAAGTACTGACTAGTGTTTCTTGCCTCTTATTTAAATATGCATCCTTTGGGTTTCAGATTCAAACTCAGATGATTTTGATCCTGCTTCCACTAAAAGCAAGTATGACTCCATGGATTTTGATAGTTTACTTAAAGAGGCACAGCGGAGCCTGCGCAGGTAACATGCATCACACCCGAGGAAAATGGAGGGATGGCGAATACCTCACGGACATCGTGTCCTTCAATAATGGACAATTAAAAAGTCATACTTAGGGACTTCTCCTACTTTACACTCTCTGTTCAAAACCATGGTTTACATGAACACAGCTGCTCGACAAGTGGAGGGGCAGGATGGCTGTCCAGTAAGCACACGCGTATCCATGGGTGTCAGCTTTGCTTTCGCGGGTGATCGGTGGCGGGGGAGCCGGGCATTCCTTGTGAGTTCAATGCAAATCACGAGACATGGCAGCAGTTCCACAGAGATACACCTACAACGATGAACTGCAAAATCTGTACATATTGCATTTTAACAAAAAAAGAACAAAACAAAAAAAAAAACCAAAACCAAACTTGAGAACTATGGCTGCTGATGTCTGGGAAACAGACACTGCATTATTATTTTTTTGTTTAAACAAAGCTTCTTCTTGCAGCACAGTCATAATACGACAATCCAGAAGCAACCACAGGTCCCAGAAGCCTACAATCTGTTTTAGCTTTGTTTTAAGATTTTTCTTTTCTTTGGGATTTTTTTGTGGGGTTTTTTTTTTTTTTGGTCCTTGCAGAAGAGAAAATGAAAGGTTCAAGCTTCCCTAACATTTTGAAGTTTCATCTTTTAATTCTGACACCCATGTAAATGTCTACAACGTTGATCTTCCACAGAAAAATTTTCAAAGCCTTGTTAATGGTCAAATGTGCAGCTTGTTCAGCGATCTATTCTAATGAGCGGACGTGGTGTTACATTATTAATGAGAGTTGGATATAACTATCTGGGTGTGTGCACAGATAGTTCATTTGCTACATTCTCTAAAGTAGTTGAGTATTTAAAAATGTTAAATGGAGTATTTTTATTTATGTACATACTGTATGACGATGTTCTTTTTTGTTACAGCTATGCACTGTAAATGCAGCCTTCTTTTCAAAAACTGCTGAATTTTTCTTAATCAAGAATACTCAAATGTAATTATATGAGGTGAAACAACTATTGTACACTAACATATGTAGAAAGCTGAAGTTACGCTTATATATATTTGATTGTAAAAAAAAAAGAGAGAAAAGCGTGTGGGTGAGGGTGTGCATGTGTATATGTGTGTGCGTGTGTGTCTGAGTGCAAAAATGCTTTACACACATTCATCCCTTCTTTGATGAGCTTATATAAGAATTTTGTCAAGAATTATCCTAGCCCAAAAGGTATTAACCACTTCTGCAGTATTTTTCCACATTTTTCTCATTGCTTGATTTTCTTTTGCAGTTTTATACACTGAATTTGTTAGGGGAATGAAATTTTCTCATCTAAATTTTTCTAGGAGATACCATAATTTTATGTAAAGTCTCTCAAATGGGTAATCATTAAGAAATGTTTTTATTTTATGTATCAACAGTAGTTTTGGAACTAGAGGTCAAAAATCTTTTTAAAATGCTGTTTTGTTTTAATTTTTGTGATTTTAATTTGATAAAAATATGCTGAGGTACTAAGTACAGTATGATTTTTACAGTAATTCTGTGTCTAAACACTGTTCTTGAAGCCAGTAATCTTTTCATTGGCAGAGTTTAATGATGGTATTTATCTATATTTTTTACAGTTATGCATCCTGTATAAATACCAATCCTTCATTCCTTTGTTTACTAAAGAGACATATTTATCAGTTACAATTATCCTATTTATTATAAATTATGAGATGACTAAAATAATAAAAAGGCCAGTGGAAATTTTATACCTAGGATGCATGACGGTTGTCAGTTTGGAGTAAGTGCTTCGTTTGGAAATTCAGCTTTTGCAGAAGCATTGGGTTGTTTCGGTTTTTTTCTTTTTTTACTATGCACTAGCATGGCCTCAGATGTGCCCATGACATTGTTGCTGATGACATTGCTTCTGCTAAATTAAATAGAAACTTCAGGAAAGAAAAAACCACAAGAGTAAACTACTGCTATTCTGAGCATCAGAATTTCATCTGAACTCAGAGTCTCTAGACTGAATCAGCAAAGTTTGGAATTTGCTTGTGAATGTATAGATTTGGTATTCTATTACTGTTTGGCATTCATGACTCCTTTTAAAGGTATGGCACACCTAACTATTTAATCTCCTTTCCCGCTCCCAATCTTAGAAAACTGATTCTACCCCCATGCCAGTGCAGTTGATTTTGATGGCTGCATTCATTTTATCACCAGCATATTGTGTTCTGAGAGATTCCACTGTCTGTCCTGTCAGATGCTTGCTTGATTTTTTGGCTTCTTATTTCTCAGTAGATAGATAGCAATAATAATAATAAAAAAAAAAAAAGGAAAAAAAAAAAAAAGAAAAAGAACTTTTTCGGAGGTTCTGTGTTACAACTGTAACATTCTTTAATCTGCATAATTCTTGTTGTTGCTCTGTAGGTTAAAAATGCAGGTATTTTAACTTTGTGTGAATGCCAAACTAAAAGTTTACAATTTTCCTTTCTGGATTTTGAGTATCTTCTGTTGTAAAGAAAAATATTAAAAGCAATAAATTATTTTTAAGAAATCAATATTTAGTATATCATATTATGTGTTCAAGGACCAGATGCATTGCCTATTTTGCCTTTAAATTTCTGTAATTAAATTTTAAATACATTCTCTTTTGCCCTAGATTGCTGACATGAATAAATTGGTGTGGGGCTTGGGGGGTGGGTGGGGGGAATTATTTATTTTTCACTAAGCAGGCATAATGACATCAGTAATTTTTTTTTTTCACTGGCCTGACAAACATTCTCATCTTGAAGATGGCTTTCCTTTGTGGATTTACAAATTACATATGAAATTAATAGAACTAAGGTTGCTGAATAAAGCTATTTGTATCCTTTGTAGACACTGTAGTAGGTAACCCATCAAAATATAAACTCGATGTTTCCTTTCCTTCTTTTCTCCCCCAAGAACATTTCAAATTAGCACATGTACCACATTGTCACCGGAGGCAAATTGCAGCATAGGTCTGTGTGTCTTTTAGATGAAGATTGTACTGTTGCTTTCATGCTGTGGTAAGTACCACATCCGCAATACAGGTAACAGAACTGGTACTTAGAAACTATGGTCTTTCCTAGAGCTGTAACAAAGTAATTCCTATAGGATGTAAAATCCAAATCCAAATTCTAATGGAGGGAGCCTAAAATTGAAGAAAAATACCTGTGCTAAACTACTCTGAGAAGCTGTTGGGCTGCTACCACCATGAGCAGCACTGAGAGGAAAGTTTGTGCCTCTGGGGTATAATACTTGGGTCAGTTGAAAAAAAAAAACCAACAACAAAAAAACCCCAAAACAAACCCAAAAACTAACCACACCTTTTCATCCCTTTAGTTGTAAGCTTACAGTAGGTAATGATTATGTGTCCTTTTTGATGGCTGTAATGAGAACTTCAATCACTGTAGCATAAGATCTGATCTATAAATGACCTAGAATAGCCATGTAATATAATGTGATGATTCTAAATTTGTACCTATGTGACAGACATTTTCAATAATGTGAACCACTGACCTGATGGAGCTACTGTAAGATTTGTACAGTAGGTGAACATGTAAAGCTATTGGTTGGACTATGCTGAACAGGGAAAGGTAGATATTAGTTAAGCCCAAGCTGGGCTATTTTCCACCTGCCAATTCTACATGTACTTTTGTGGTTTAATTCATTGTATGAAAATTCCTGTGATTTATTTTTTTTTTTTAATGTGCAGTACACATCAGCCTCACTGAGCAAATAAAGGGAAACGAATGTTTCAAATCCATTTCTGTTTCTCTTTTTTATCACAAGTGACAGGTTTCCCCCCGTCTGCCACTGGTTGTGTACTGGGTTTTCTATTACTCTTTCTAATGGTTGTAATCGATTTCAGATAGTAGTCCAGAGCACGCATGCGTTACTGCACTTTGGGCAGGGGGCAGAACCACTAGTTTTAATATATTTAATGGTAGAATGGTACTGTCTGCCTTTCTGCCGTGAGTACCCAAGGCTGGTGAAGGGCCAACATAAACCTTGTAGGAAAAATTTTGAAAAATGCTCAGTGGAGTTTTAAGAGTTGCTGGCTTGAGTTAGGAGGGGGTGGGGAATATAAGTGCTTTCATACGTGGCCATGCTTGGATCCAAATTGTGCACGTGCTAGGGACTGGCAAATCCCCAATATGGTTGGTGTCTTCCATCCTAAGATGATAAATACCTGTACTAGGACAAAGCACCATCATGAGAGTCCTTCACCAGCCTCTCTGTCTCGGCAGACAGGCAAGGAAGATCAGACAGGTAGGAAGCTGGACCAGCATGGGTTTTCTGAATCCTTCCTGGACAGTACAGGGTGAAGCATGGTGGGCTTCCATACCGGCGTTGCCACTGGGCAGGCGACAGGTAGGCAAAGGGCTGCCAAAGGGTGTACATAGTCCTCTCCTTCACATGAGGGAAGGAATTGCTTTTCTTTGGGTTGCCCAGGGTTCGTTCACAGGTAGCCAGCATACAGCTCTACACCTATCCTGATGTGTCAACAACCTTCTCTGGGGGTTAACAGCACAATGCTGTTTGACTTGAGAGTCTTCTCGTCTTGATGTGTGCCTCAGGTACCCGAGGTGTGATGCGAGGAGCACCATAGGGCAGCCTGGTTGTCATCTTTGAGCAGAGAACTACTGAATTCACTTGAAAAAATGGCCTTTCTCAAGATGACTAGCCTCCATCTCATCTGTGTTCTTAACGTTGCTGTTTATTTTATAGTCTATAATGATATTTTTTTTACTTGCAAAAATGTTTAGCTTTTGCATTTCTACCAGCCACTATCCAAACTGTTGGGCTTGACACTTGCAGTGGTGGTAGAGCAAAGTCCGCTACACGGGATTTACATTGTTAATTCACGGCTCCTGATCAAATTAATGCTCAAAAGGTAGTAGCCAAATCCATCTCTGGTGTACTTCATCAGTTGCTGCTTTTCCACAAGGCATGAGTTTTGCCCGATATTTCTCCAGTTACTACGCTTTTTAATTTGGTTTATTCATTTCGTATTTTTTGCATTGCACTTTGATGCTTGCAAAAAACCACTCTCATTTGATGTCTAGGAAAGTATTGCTTTTTGACCCCCATCCCCTTATTTTGTGTTATTAAGGTGTATTGCATAAAATAAGGATCTCATTTATTAAGAAATCATCCCTTCCACTGCCTGTTCTCCTGGGCTACCATTTTCCCCACGGTGAACGCTGCCAGCCGAGCACCTGAAATCAGATTCAGGCGCCTCAATGAGTGGCCTGATTTTCAGAAATGCTGAGCATCTCGTAGCTCCCATCGACTTCAATTAGACCTGCTGGCTCTCAGCACTTTTAAAATCAAGCCACATATTTAGAGCCCCAATTCAGCACAGCATTTACATTTGTGCTTAAGTCTGTCCTGATTCAGCAAGGCACTTAAGCGCAAGTGGTTTTAGATCCATTGAAGTCAAGTGCTCGGCTGCTTTGAATAAAAATAGACTCCTGGATTGGGGCCTAAGAATCCAAATACAGACACCGAAGCCTAATTTTAGGCTCATTTGGAAAACTTTGGCCTTGCCTGCCACCTTTAACCTTTAAGGCTTACAGAAAACACAAAAACACCCGTCAGGTCAGGTCATAAGGGGAAGAGGGGGAGGTTTAGAGAAGAGAGGTGGAAGCAATGGACAAATTTCTTCCTTGCAGAAAATGTTTTGAAAACTTTAATTCCAGTTCTTGCAAGATGCCTTAGCTCATCAGTATTATTTCATGTTACACTTCCAGAATCTCATTCAAGATTAATGTGCAGTTATTCTATTGTCCTTCACCATTGGTTAATAAACTGCTATACTGAACTTTAAGCAATGCCAACTTTCTCCGATTTTCCGTGAATCACGCTCTCACCATTGATATTCCATGTTCACAAGCAAACTAAACTATAAATCAATTTTCTCTACTTTATCAAACAGCAGAAAGTAATAAAGAAGGTCACAAATAGTACAGTAGTTCCTTGGAGGTTTGTAACATCATAATTTAAAGCTCAGAAAGATTGAATCAAAAGTTGAATTAATCCCTAAGGGAAAAGATTCTATATAGATTCTATTGATAGACATAGGGCAGCCTGTCTTCATTGGAAGCTGGTATATTTGTTAATACTTCGGGGCAAAGGAGACTAGTCTTCTCTGCAAAGAAGAAAATGAAATCCTCCACGAAAGGAAGTGAATATATCCTCTGCGCTTCCCATTGCTGTGCTCTCCTTGCACCACTCTGCTGAAAAAAAGAGAAAGCCAACTCATCTCTTGCTGCACGATGTGCTCTGCTGAATGGCTGGTGTCTGTGCAATGCAATTAGGGTAACTGCAGCTGGATGGAATACGTACAGAAACTGTAAATGTTGCACTTGATCGGTGTTCATTCCTCAACTCATGCTTTTTTAGTGAAATGACCTTAACCCAAAAATCTTAGCAGGCTATGAATCCAAAGCAAAATGAGAGTTTGCTTTTTTTCAGTGACAAATTTTGGTGAAGTTACAAATATTTATTCTGCAGCTGAAAACATTCCTCCAAACACGTTTAGCTTTTGAGGTTCCTCTGAATTACTGCAGCTTCCTTTCAACACGCTTCTGAAATCATAGTTTTACAAAGGCATTTCTGATTCTCTTTTATAAAAAAAATCTATAACCGTAACGATGTGACTGGACCTGACTTCCATTCAAATGGAATGAAGGGGGGGAGGGGGAAACCTCCCGTATCAAGGAAAACAATTAAAAATAAAATTCACTAATGGCCTCATTTGGAAAAGTTACACACACAGGTGTGGTACGCGGTGAGATCTGAGATGAAAGGTACCGGTTTGGAATGCATGCATGGTGAAGTACAAAATGATTGAAGGGTTTGTGCTTGCATACTGACTATTTTCTTATGGTATTTGCTAGTAGAGAGGAACTGAGCTGCTCTGTGATAAAGGCAGCTGAACAGAAAACAGGTACAATTCCAGCCTCTCCAGGATCGGGGACAAAACTCCAGCCCTCTTCAGCCTTTTGCATTAACCCTGGCTTGTGTAAATAGTGGACAGTGATCGAATGTAAATAATCTCATTTGCCATATTTGCATCATGATAGTCAGCGAGATGTAATGTAAATGAAAGCCAAAGCTAAGTGTGCAGAAAACCATGTCCTAAAGACCCCACTATGTAAATTACTATTAGGACTCTTAATCAAATGAAATACTTGCTACAATTTATTTTTGACAATGTGCATTCCATCCTCTATTAAATTAGTGCTTGATAAAGTAATAAAATTACCACAGCCATAAAGTTACTGTGCTATACCTTCAGGACAAGGCATTCGAGAGATCTTCTCGTTGTCCTCGGATTATTGACTTTGGCATTATGAGAAACGCACATTGGTACCTTAGACTAATTCTTTCCTACTGCACTTGCAACTCGGGCCTGTGCTTACTCATGCAATGTGTTGGCAGTAAATTTATTTAAAAAAAATAATTAGCCACACACTTGAAAACTAAGAGAGTGCTTTCTTTTTAACTATTTATTGGAACAATACCACAGCTAACTGTTTTCTGTTGCATGAATAATGTATTGTCATAGCTAGGCATGCCCTCGGTTATACACTCCTGCCAGCAAGTAGTGGAGTGGTGAGTGCTGTTGCTGAATAATGATTAATTACTCGCCCTTCTGAAGGAGCCTGGTTTTGTAAACTGGTCACACAGCGTGTTACGTGGATTGTGTCTGCTACACAAAAGGTTACTTGCAATCACATAATGAGACATAATGATGCACATCACAATTCTTTGGTACAAATCTGCACACAATGGAATTCAGATAGAAGCCCATCTATTTACGTATCCTGTTTGTCAGAGGGTAAAAAACTTCCCTGCAGTGCTGCAGTGCTGCCATTGCTCCTTCTGCAATGCTGACATTTTGGGTGAAAACAGTGTGACGGCTTCCTCAGGAACCTCCAGCCACAGCTTCACAGAATTGCCCTGTGACAGCCTGCTGACAAACCCTGGGTGGGATTTGGCTCCCACCGCGGGACAGCTGTGTGAGTGGGATGCTTTGCTGTTGCCTGTCCAAACTCTTGGTGAGAATCTGGGATGCAGTTCCTCGCTGCGAGGTGAGGGGTTCACTTGTAGTATGGGCTGAACCTACCTGCAGGTGCTCTGCGCTTTCTGGCTGGGAAGGGTGAGCAGGGAATCCACGTTTTGCAATGGATTATACTTTGTTGTGTGGTCAAAGGAAGAAAGGTGTGTGGTACGGTTGTAAAACCTGGAGCCACAGCCTTTCTGAACCGTAAGGGAAAAAAGATCTAGTTGTTCTTGGCTCCTGCTCTCTGGAAAACAAGTTCTTGGCCAAGGCTGTCCCAGAGCTGCTGGGACCACTGCTGGCAGCACCAATGGCAGAGCAGTGACATCTAGTCCTGCCTGGTCTCAGCAGGAGGGATTTGATGGTCCAGGCAGGATCTGTGCACTGCTTTGAAGTTGCTTGTGTGCTACTATGGCCCTGTTGGTCAAGCTTGTCAACCAAGCTGCAGAAGTTTGAGTTGCTGGAGATGTGTCGTGGGGCGTGGTAGACGATGTGCATTCTCATGCTCTGGAGAGGATGGGGAGGCCTGAATATGCATCTCTGTCCTACAACATCACGGCAGAGCTAGCGGCAGCAGCCCCTGCCGTCCTCTTTCCTTGTGCAGTGACCTGGATCACCCAGCAGCCCCACAAAAGCATTTTCCTAATCTGTCAGATAGGATGGTTTGGACACAGGGGCTGCATTTGAATAGGTGAGGATGTGTGTGGTTTGAGAACCACACTTCAGATACTCCTGCACTGCTGCCGTGTGTCTCAGCATTCAGGAACTTCTTGGCATCTTTCAAACTGCTCGTTTTGACAAATGTTGTCTCAAGCAGGACAAAATGTTGTGGTATGGTTTGTATATCAGCATGACTGTGGTAGAAGACACCCTATGAAACTTCTTGTTTTCCTATAAATGAGGTGGACTTACATGGTACGAGTTTCTGCTCCATATACGTGGCAATGAATAAGCTGCCTTCTATGGCTAGATCATTAGCAGTCTCTAATGCAATTATGTACTTACATGGAGCTAGAGAAGGTTGTTGGGGGTAAAAGCAGCAAATGGCACTGTGCGACAACCAATGCAGCTGATATTTCTACTGACATTTCCCAGACCCTTCAGCTTTGCCCCACTAGCAATGTCACAGCTGCAGCCACCGCTTCGCCCTCCCATACATGACAGCTATGCAAACCATGACAGAGAGCTATGCGCCTTTTCAGTGAGCGCAAGGCAGCCGTGAGACACTTTGTGGGGTGCCAGGGGCCTGGTGGGGTGCACCGGCCCCCGGGTGGGAGGGTGGCCATAGCGCTGCGTGTAACAGCTGCCGTACGCCAACTCAACAGCTGGCATAATTCTGCAGCTAACAAATACCATTTTTCTTCCGCAAATAGTTCCTTGAGCAGTAGATCATGCACGGGCTGATTTACTGCAGCACTGTCCTGTGCAGACTGGCTGGTTGGTAATGATCTCCCCACGGCGGGTCTGCAGCCTTTCCCTCCGCAGCAGCGGCCGTGGGGACTGTCTCTGCCTCCACCTCTCCCCCTGGTTCCATGAAAAACACGCGGTATGCTAGATGGCAGCGTGCTGACGGCTTCCACCGTGCTACCAGATTTCGCCGAAATGGACCAACATGGTCAGAAGTTACTGGGGAATGGGAGCCAGGAGGAAACAACGCAGGCAGGAGGAGCGTGCAGGTAACGGGAACGTGGGGTGGAAACAACACGGGCAGCAGGCAGAAGTGCCTGAGTCTCATCCCCTCAGGAAATGAGGGGGAAAAAGACCCAGGGGAATCCTCCGCTTGGATGGCTCCTGGTACTATTTCCTAGCTATCCAGACATTCACAGTATGGTGAAACTAGTAAGTTTCAGATTCAGACCTTTGCGTATTTACAGCTGGACAACCGTAGTGAGATTTTTGTGGAAACCTTAATGAGAGTGGACAGGGAATGGACATGAAGCGTCGAGCATGAAGCCTCATAGCTCTGAAGCTGCTTATCAGACATATATCACAATCCCACCAGCTCTTGCTTGTGCTGTTACTAAGCTGCTGACATTGTATGAAAGCTGATACGTAGCTGAAAAACCTACGTATTCATTTAGCAATGGAAAAGGCATAGCAATAATATGACTGCTCCATAGCGAGCCTCCTAGGATGTCCCTTCCTAGCAGAAGCAGCTTTGCAGGTAGCTATTTATGCTTTTACTCCAAATCTCGTGGCACTGGCCTTGCTCTACAACGTTGGGTCTGATAAGATCGGATGAGGTTAAGCTGCCACGAATAGCTGCTGACTGGCAGTTTATTCCCTCACTTGCTCAACAACGCCAGACCTACTATATGTCTGGGAGGCAAAGAATACAGTTAGGCTAGACAAATGGAATAGGAACCAACAACAAAGTGAATCCTGTGCTGTCATATGCATTTTTTATTCACATTGCACATAAATCTCATCTAAGCTCATGGGAGAACTTTAGCATCCCCTTAAACTCCCATTTATTCTCCATCCTTCTCATTCTTTGCACTATTAAGAAACAGATTTATTTTCTGAAAACTACTCTTAATCATTGTGCAAATAGCAATGGAACATTTATACTCAAAGCAATAAATAGATGATTCGCATCTTAATATGAGACTGGAGATTATTCTGACTTGTTTGTGTTTATTGCATCTAACACACAGATGCTATCTTCACTCTCTAATAGACATGTTAATTATGGGATTTCGTTATTCTTATTTAGATTTAGGGTTGTTTTTTTCTGTGCCACATTGTGCATGGGATGGTGCTACAAGACATGAAATGAAGATGTTCAGCACTCCAAAATGCTAAAGATAGAGAAAAAGAAAATCAGGTTTAACTGGACAGGGCAATAATCTGAAGATCTATGAAAAATGCAGAGTAATAGAGAGCATGTAAATCCATTTGCTGTTATGCTGGTTAGTGGTAAATCTCTAGAAGAATCAGTCATAGCTTTCGATGATAACAAAAACATAGTAAGGTGAGGGTATGGTCAGCTCCAGAGTTTATGTCCTTTGCTACAGAACTAATGTCCATTCAAGTACCTCTGAATATGGGAAAATGGATTGTCAAGTCCTGTTAGAGTAGCTTTTCTTGGATGAATAGGAAATGTTTTCTCTTTCTCCTGGTTATGTCTGCCTTTATTACTTTATACTGCCAAGGGCAGTATCTAGCCCTTGGAAGTATTTGTTTCTTGTGTGCAGAGAGAAACATTGCGCAGTATTTTCACTGCTCCATTTTGCTCGCACAGGTTTGGGTAATGCCAAGGAAACTATTCCTCTGGTCAAACTAGAAGTCATATGGATCTTTGATTTTACCAGGGCTGTAAGACCTGTTTAACATTTTACTTTGTAAGGTATGTTTAGTCTTCAGTAACCTGCTGGCAGGTTACCTGCTATCCTTCCGCCAACAAATGCACACACCTGCATATATACCAGATAAGCATGTTTATATGCATGTGTATATGGATATATACATATCAATAGCCCAATACATAAAACATGTATATTCATGTAGACTCCTCATGTGGGATTTCTCACTAACTCATCTGTTGCAATAAAACATAAACTCCAGTAACAGTTTTCTCTCCAAACAAGACTGTATGCTATATCTACATCCTTATGTTGTGGAAGAGTTCCTGCGGCCAGCAGAAAGCTCTGATTCCACTTGCACCCTGGCTGACATTACTACAACGAGCCTTCCTGCCTGGGTCACCACCATGCATGGAGTCAAAGGGAATGAATGCCTTCTGTTCTGTGGTCGTGACAGCTCACTGGTTTTCACAGCGCTGTTTGTAAACTGGTCAGGAGATAGGCAGCACCTGCTTAGCTCATGGTAATTTGAGCATTTCTAATCATTCGCCTCAAACCTGTTTTCTATATCTTTGCAGTCATAGTAAATGAATTCAGGGCTGCCTAAAAAAAGAAAAAATAGTTCCTTAAGCTGTTATGCCGAAACAGATTTGTGTGCTTTATAAGCTGTTGGTAACGAGCAGACTCAGACCCTCTGAGTTTAACCTAATAAGTCAGCAAACAGTTAAAAGATGAAAAGCAGCAGTACCTGTTTTTTGCTTTCTCTGAACTAGCATCTAATGAAATTGCTCTGCAGGTACCCTGTGTCCCCAAGACTGTAGGGTACAACGGGCTCCCATGCCACTTTGGCTCCTTCCTGGGAGTAGAAACCAGCCTGGGGATCCAAAGAGTCCCAGGCTTGGCACCATGCACCTATGATCAGGGACCACTTCAGCTTGAAGGAAGTTGTCATTTCCTTAAACCTGGGTTGGGTTATCAGCCAGTCCAATATATGTGAACTGGTAATAGATGCTTTTAGCTAATAAACTCCTACAAACCTGTTTCTTCATTTATAAGGGCCTTATCTGGCAACTGAACAGGGCCTTGATTTTTTTTTCCTCTGTTTCCATATGTTCGTTCTATGAGTAAATTCAAAGCTGGCTGCAGTATTTTAAATGTCATTTTCAATCCCTGGTCATAAACCAGGAAACAGTCTCCTTCACCACATTCAGCTCACAGTGATGGCACTGTGAGGATTTGTTCCAGCTCCTGTATTGAAGAATGCATTTATTTATTTATTTTTTTATTACAGCATACTTTAGTACATTTCAATAGCATCTGTAGGCTGAAATAGCTAATGTTAGATGGAACAACACCAGGTGGCTTCTCAGCACAGCCTTCCCAGATCACCTTAAATTGCTACAGCTTTGCAGAAAATGATGGGGGCATGTTGGTTTCTGCAGGAGTGCCCAGGACACCTATACCAACAGTTACTCTGAAGTCTGAGTTTGTACTGTGTTGTATACAGGCTCAGCATTCAAAAACCCCACTGTATTTTTGAGTGTTACTGCCATTGCTCTTCAGGGGTAAGTAGCAAATGTCATTTCTTTTTATTATATCTGACTTTGTATTTACAACATGTGGTACTATCCTATTTATTTAAACAGACCTCTCTACTCCCGTTTAAGAAATCTTTCTACTTGGATCTGTAAAGGGAAATAATTGCTTAGTTCTACTGAATGTCTATTATTAAGGGAAAAGGTATTTAAAGATTTGAAGACACCCCTGCTGCACCCTTCAATGGCTTTACTATCTCTTCTTTGTGTTTTTATCACTTCAGCTTTGCACTCGCCTTCCTTTAGCTTTTGATGAAATCACACCCTTGATGAAATCACTGGAAACCCAAGGTCTGGGAAAGTACTTTATCTGAGATCCCAAAGACAAGTTTGTTCCAAAGATGTTCATGCTTTACAGTTTTCATATTTAGACCTCTCTGGTGATACTACAAAGTCTTTGCAAATGCTCATATTGTTTCTCCAGGCTTTGGGTTACTTTGCTAGAGAGATGTTCCTTTGTTAATTAAGTGCTCTTTGAGGATAAAATGTTCATCAGAAGTCTGTAGAGTTACAGTATCACCTTTTTTGTCATATTACTTTGAAAATACATAATATATATATATATATTTTACCTATTTCCCTGGGGCATATGTAAGAAAGGGCTTCTCCTGCCACCTTGTTGAACTTTGTAACAATCATAACAAGGCAGAACAGAGCCTCCAGCCAGCCCATTCAGCTGAATATCTGAAATTAAAAACCTCTTGTGGATTAATTTTTGCATCCTTTTGCAGCCATACATTGTTTTACTTTCCCTCTCTTTGTTCTTCTCCTTATTATGTGGTGCTCCCTTCCGACAATATGTAGATACAATGCAGATATACAAATGGAGGCAATTAACACAGTAATTAAAAATAAAACTACTGGTGTCTAGTGGTATATACTAGCATTATATATATATGTATATATAAACTGTGTATATATCTGTACACTGAAAATATTCCCAGCTTGAACAGGGAGAACAAATTCTGGAAGGAGCTGCATAATATCTTTCGCAGGAACAACCCCAGCTGACCCTCGAGGATGGTGTGATAGATATGAATTGCTACTGGCATTATGCTATTGGAGAAACAGGGGTACTTTGCCAAAAAATGAATCCATTTAGTCATAAACACTACAGCTAAGTTGATTCAGGGTTTATCTAAAAAAGCCCAGCAGGTTTGGTGTAAAATGAAAGGCAGAATGTTAATTTGGATGGCAATTGTTTTTCAATAATGCTAATTTGCACTAAACATCCTGATTTACATAAGCAAACAAAGGCCAAATATTAGGCCGAGGAGCACAACCAAAACTTGGGTTCAGTTATGGGCAAAAGCAGGCTGCTGGAAACACAATTCACTGAAACCAGCTTTTTCAGTTTTTGCCAGCCTTCAGTCCCTAAGCATTTTCCAGTGGAGGTGTGGACACCTCTGTCATTAAATGCAGTACTTGCCTTCCCTCATCGTCCCTCAGGGATCCGTTGAAAGTAACCTGAGGGGTTCCTGGACCACAGGCTGAAACCCCTGCAGTGCTGCCTCTGCTTGTTTCTCCCTTAGTGGCTCCTTGGTTCTGCTTTTCCCATATGACAACCATCTCCACCTTTGGGGGCACGAGAGCTTCTTATTCATCCTGGTATAGGCCCAGATCTGCCTACAGACACTTTGCTGCTCTCATCTAATTCTTGTCTTTTGCCCTGTCTTGTAACACAGCCCCTGATGGAGCAGGTGGCGTTATTTCTCCTGAAGAACAGGCAGATTTCACAGTCTGGTCCAGCTTGGGTCACAGCTCCTGGGTCAGAGTCCTGGCTTTGTTTTGTGCCTTAAGCCAGGAACTGAACCGATACCATCAATGGGTTAAAATCTCCACTGTTAGCTTGTGGATTTGGGTATATCAATGTTGACAGTTACACAAAGGTCTCCCCAGGAGAAGCCCCCACCATTTCGTAGGGCTCTGCTCCTCCCCAGCCCCGCAGCCCCGCTTACCACAGGCACTGCTTCTCTCGGTCTCATGGTCAAAAAAGATACCTTGAGGCACTCAATCCACTGATTTCCTGAGTACGCTTCTTCCCAGTGAAAAAATTGTAAACTTAAAACTTTAAAAGAGACCCTTTTTCCTCCGTTGTTTTTGAGTCCCTGGTGTGGGAAAACTGGAAAGCTAGAGGAGGCAAACTGAAAATTGTCTGTCAATGATACATTTTTCTTAAATGAATGAAAAGTGAAATAATGTTTAAAGCAATATTCAAAATTATGTTACTGCTATTTCAGTTAAGTTCATCAAAATGCAACCTACAGCTAATACCTATTCACAATAAAGTTGCTTAATTCAAGAAACTGAATTAAGCAAATTTAATTCCCATGTAACAAATGTATTGGCCTTGGCAGTGAATTAACAATATATATGATGTAATCCTGATTTTCCAAGCTTATTTTCTAGAAATCTGAGCATAGCTTGTATCATTTATTATTAAATATTACATCTTTACAACATTATGTCATTTTTGGCTATTAACATGCTATCTGCAAGCCTCAGGTATGCGGAACTTTCGGTTATGGTAACAATATTAGTTCATTTTTTTTTTTTATCATAATATGCTTGCTCATTTGAAGGAACGAATGGCAGCAAACTTCTAGAGTGTATAGCCTGTACAACTGGCTGTGTTTCACCTGGCCTTAGCTGTACAAGAATTAGTCTTGTTGGGTACCTGGATCTGCTCCCAGTCAGTGAACTTGTGCCGTTTCCTGACCCTCATAGCCCACGTAGCTTGTACAGTGGTTAGGAGGGAATGGTTGCCACTTGAGGTGCTGATTTCTCTTCATTAACCATGGAGGAAACACAGAGGCTGATTTAGAGCCCTAAAATTTGGATGGATGAAATCGGATGTAATGGCATCTGCTCTTGGGGTGTACCACGCCTCAGTCCCTAGCAGTAGGTGTGTTTATCATTACCTGTTATGAACAACATGAGCTCATTTACTTCATAAATGTATGTATATGTCCTCTATGTGCTGAATAAGTTGCACTCAGTTGCTTGCCCATTCTTAAAGAAGCAAAGAAATTTTAGTTTCAGTAAGCAGAGACCCGGTGAAGGCATTACGCTTTCTCCCAAAATTTCCTTTCCAGTATCTTAGAGAGGGATGACATCGCTCCTTGCTTGTGCATTCGGCAATGTGGGCACAAGAGTCAGTGCTCTGAGCAGACTGCAGCTGGATTACTGCAGAAAAAAAGCTCATGGCTGAAAGAGTTAAAAATACATAAATGCAGTCTCAAGTCCTCTCTTCAGCCCAGAATCCAGTATAAGCCTTAGCTTTTTCATTGCACTGGGCTATGATGCAGATTTATGAGAGAAAGCTAAATAAAATTTTAAAATCTCACCAAAATCCCAGGCATTCCTTTGCAGTCATATAGAGGTGCAAAATTCCATGCATATTTTTTTCCTTATTCATCTGTGACAGAACAGAATTAATGTACATGATGATTTACTATCTCTGAAGGGACATGTCCTTTTTATTTTTAAACCTAAGCAAAAAAGCTTCAGAGCGCAAGTCCTTTAAAAAAATAGATTTCTGGCTCTAGCAAAATAAAAGTCAGACTTTCAAAAGAAAAGCAGGTGTTTCCTTAAATTAATTAGACGAACACTTCTTACCATTGGCACATGTTAACATCCTGTAAATTACACTTCTGTATTATTTTACCTTATCTTGGTACTTACCGCTCAAACCAAGGTTTAAATATATATATATATATACACACATCATATAACAAACCATTAAGATTTTCTAACCTTGTTGTGCTTTACCACTCTTGCTTATTGAACAGCAATAGAATTAGCCAAAGGGAACTGGAGGCTATACTGGTAACTGTGTCAGAGAAAAGCAGTTGCTGCGCAGCCCATTTCTTGCTCAGGCTACATGTCCTTTTCCCACTGGCAATCATACACTATGCTGTGACCCCAAAGACTGTTTGCTATTTCTTTTTCACACATGCCTATGCGGGAGCATGGATTCTCTAGAGTGGGCTTTAGTTTGCCTCTGGCTTTTTAGGCATTCTTTCAAAACCTGTTCTTGCAATAGTAACCAATTAAACTAGTTACTAAGAAAGAAGCATGTTTCAGCACTTAAGTTAATTGAACTGTTACAAACTAAATATGATTCCAAATTGTTTCTGTATTCCAAATCACTTCATGCATGCAGATAAAATGAAAAAATTACTAAATCGTTTTGAAATGTGCAAATCAGCCATACAATACTGACATTTAGATCTGTGACCTGATCACAATGTAGTAAGTACCTTTGAAAACTTTGCAGATTTTAAAGCTGTCATATGAAACCCTTGAACCACTGCTTGATGTGATATTCAATAAGTGGAAGTCAGGCTGCAATCAAATCGTGGAACTGTCTGCATCAGGGTTTTACTACCAATTTACCCAGAAAATAATCTTTCCCTGATTCATTTCACGGGCCAAGTAAGAAAGGAGGAATGACTTAATGTATAAAACTCTATGCTTTATTCTTTGGGACCTTGCTTTGAGTTCAATTTGTGGTCCTAACTAAAATGAGCAGCTCAATCCCCAATGAACAGCAGTCCATATCGTTGAACTACCACACACAATTAGGCACAATTGGCTGTCTCTGCTTAGGAGAAGTTGAAGACTGATTTAGCATGGAAACTAAATCACTGCTTTCAGTGGTAAAGTGGGGTGGCCCTTTTTGGGACTATGTGACAAAAAACCTTCAACCATATTGTTTCTTTATTTCAGCATTTCTTTAGTATAAGAAAAATAAGGGATGGGAAAAACCTCATTCTCTTATAATAAAAGCCAGATGGCAGCCCTAATTTGCAGCTATTCTCTTTTATTAAGAAGCTAGTAACTACCATAACTGGCAGAGTGATGGTGAAAATACTGGTACAGGGAACAAATGGACGCTGCTAAAAAGAGACAAGGGAAAAAAGATGATGAAGAAGAAAAGCAATGATGCTGGAAGCTGGCAAAAGCTTTCCTCTCTGAATCCTGGAGCAGGAGAAATGCCTGCTGGGTAATACATCTATTCAGTTACATGTCATACATGACCACAGTATTGAAGGGTTTAGTTGTCCTGGGATTTAAATGTGTCACTACTGGGATAAGCTGCACTTGTACAAAACAGAGTAAACTGTTTTGCCAGTGGTATGAGTGGTGCAGCTCTAGCAGAGAGGTGATTTGAGAATATCAAGGCTTGCGCTGTAGCGTAGGGAGGAGAGGGCGATAGCTGGGTGGGTCGCATGAGCAGCAGAGCGAGCTCAGCGAGGGGTGAAGAGAGCTGCAGAACCACTAAGCAGGGGATTATAGGGGAGCTGAAGAGAAGAAAGAGCCTACATCAGTGTGGTGTAAAGAGAGAATTAAATTAAGTCACTGGATCTATTTCACAATACACCAGCAGAGGATATTGGCTAGTCCCATGGAAAAGAGAGATTTAGCATCTGTACCTAGAGCCTTCCTGAAACGTAAGGGTCAGAATAAGTCTCTCCTATATTATTAGGTATAAACAGCCTCTATCAAGTACTGGAAGACTGTTAGTGTGGTCCTCCAGTTTGAGAAACAGGTCATGGTTGCTTGGCAGCGGGATGCACAGGCATGACTGCACTGCTTTCAGTACCTGAGCTGGTGCAATCGGGCTTACCTCCTGAGCTCCAGCTGGTCGGGGCATCCCCACGTAGCACTTCATGGTGACATACAGATGGGAGGCATAGCAGGTAGCAGAGAAAGCTAATCAGCCTTTGCACTGAAAACTTTTGTTCAACTCTGTGTACTAACATTAGACCTCAGAGGAAATTCACAAGCTTTTATTTTTGAAAGTGGGGTGGGTTTTTTTTAGCTATTCTCAGGGATTCCATTAATTTTCATTATGAACTATACTTGCCTCTTTCATCTCAGGAAGAAAAGACTGTGACTGAAGGTACACGGCAGCTCTCTCTTTTTAGTTGCTGGAAATAAGTTAATAAATGCAGTTAAAATACAAGGTACCATTCTCATTCCTTATTGATACCAACTATACTCTAACAATGAGTTTCAAAGTGCTGCTGATGTAAACTCTACCTGAAGCCTGTTTGATCTCAGATAAGCATCTTCATCCCATTCTTCATTTCAAGAAAAGAAAATCTTACTGCACAGCAACATATTCATCTGCTTTGGGTTCAGTTCAAGATAAGCAGTGCCTTGCAGAAAACCTAATTAATATCAATCACAAGGAAAACAGAAGTTGGAAGGAAATGTTCTTTCATTTCTTGATAAACAGATCACCCATGATACGTACGCAAATGGACATACCAATTTGCTTTATTATGGAGGTATCGGAAAAGAAACTGTCCCTATAGGGAGGATTTTTTAGAGAACAAAGGGGTAGTTGCACTCTCACTCTGGTGTAAGAGTAATTTCATTCTGTTGATGCAAGAGTTGAATGGCGTAAGACAGAACGGAATTACATCCTGCAGTGGTGTGCTTAGTGGCATTTAAAAATGTTTTCTCCCAAGCCTCATAGTGATAATTATTAATGTTTGCTCCTAAATACATTATAGGAACTTAAAAAAAATGTATTTCAGGCATTTCTTTTCTCCTTTCTCCTTGCTTCTGCCAAAAGGAAAGCCATGGCTTATGACCTAAGAGACCTTATAGGCTTAGAATAGAACCTTTAGGGATAAATATTCATATTTGGAAATATCTTGCCAAATCAGAGCAGCTAGCTTCTGTCACAAGTGCACTTCACATAATAGCGTTTTAGCTGACCTTTGAGGAATTTTCCTGTTGACAAGCACGCTTTCCCACCCAAGGATTTTAGTCTTGCGGCTGGCTATATAGCGCTGGCTACATAGCTACTTCCAAATGGTGTAGGACTTGCATTAGAACTGATTCACAAAATTTTCTTGCACAAAGCAGAGTTCTGCTTTTGTCAGTGCTCTAGGTTATTTTGGGAAAGGGAAGGTTTGGAGGAAAGGTCGCTAATCTTTAGAAAGATCCCTGCCTTGGTTGTCAATCCACCTTTAAAGTCCTTGATGTTAAGATTTCAAGTGTCAGTATAGTATATACCAAGCTTGGGAGGAAATACAAGCATCAGATGGTTTAGTTTTATTAAGACATTGACTTATCAAAGAATTTATGTGCGTAAAATATCATTCCATTTGGCCCCGAGTGAATATAAAAAAAGAAATATTCCATTTTATTATTTCCTTCGAACTTCCCAGTACTTCCAGCTTTGTTCTGGCTTGCCCTCGGTTGTCTTCATGTGATGCAAATTTTTTAGCTGCAACATTGCTAGGGTTTGCCTACACAAAAACAACTACACAAAAAAAGGACTGATCTGTTCATTTATTAAATGTATAAAGGAAAGGTCTAAACCCTGGCTCATTGGATCAGCTGGTACACAATAGCTGAAGCCCCTCTTTCTCCCCTTTATCACTTATTGATACCATGTATCTGTGCACATCCTTTAATGTACTTCAGCTGATGTCCCTTTACAGCCTCTCCTTTCCTCCATTTATTGATATGTTGTGTTTGCCTTTGAGAACGATTGCTTTTTTGCATCTTGTGGCATTACTGAGGAAGTTTCTGATGCAATGAGTCACTTTAAGGACACAGAAATCTGCTGCCCATGCTGAAAGGGCCAGCCCTTTCACTGCAAGAGGAAAAAGTAAGAGGAAATAAAAAGGGTGGAAAACCTGCCTTTAACAGCTTTGAAGGACATATAAACATGAAGAACAGAAAGCATTGGCCAAAGATGAAGCTTCAGACCTTGGACTAATATCTGATTCAGCAGATAAACCATTACTGCACTGCTATTTAGCCACGGGTCCATATGATGTCTGTGGTCCATACAAGTAATTCTTGTAATTGCTTGGTGGCAGACATCATTAGTGGACTGCAAGACAGTCCTTGGGTGTTTCTGAGAATCAATGCACGTATAACAGGAAAAAAAAAAAGGAAAAGAAAAAAAAAAAGGTTAAGAGGCACCACACTAGTTAATCTTGCTTTCTCCTAATTTTATTTTTTTTTTCATTTCTTAGTGTTTATCTGCACTGGCACTAAGATATGACCTATCCAGTGTACCTTTAACTGCAGAGTCTGTCTAGCGGTCTAGCTGCATCAATGCCATCTTATTGCCAAAATACATCTTCAGGTTCTCTGTTTTCTTGAAACCCTGCACACACATTTTTCTGCTGAGTCTTCCCTAGATGAAAGATAGCTAGGCTATGTCTGTGCAGTATGTCTGTAATAATAAACCTTAGCTACAGCATGGACCTACTTCACAGAATGCATCTGGGTATTGTATTAAGCTGTAAATAATATGGGAAGTATGCAGATAGATGGATTTATGTTGCTATTTTTCAAGTAACGGTGGCTTTGAGGCATAGCGCATGTATCTGTCAAAATAATACACAGAGCTCTGCAGTTAACTATTTACAAAGGATTAAAGTTTAGCTCCTAATAAGATCTTCTCTCTGATGCTTTTGCATTCTCTCTTTTGCTTTTGCTACCTAATACCATGAGAAAAGTCTATACAAATTATGAAGAGAATGTAGGAATTCATGCAGATCTGAGATATTCTGTTCAAAGGTGGATATCTGGGATAGATAAAACAGTCCAGACAAAAGCATTTCTTGCACATTGTAAGAAGCAAAATAGAAGCAAACCTTTATTGAAGTTCAGGAGTGATTTAGATGCATTTCTTTTTTTGGTCGGGTTTCCATGAGGCGAAAGAACCTTAAAGCTGTAATAGTACAGCTCACATGTCTCCCAGCACTTCAGATTAAGCACTCTTGCCCTGCCAAAAAAACCCATGAGCTATCTAAGTAGAAAAGTCTATTTGAAGCTTTTGACTGCATAAAAGGTACAAGGATTTTGTATGAAGCTTACAAGTAAATATTATCCTGTTTGCTATTTTTTTTATTTGTGTCTCCACCATTTTGAATGTTTCTTTTCAGCCTTCTTTTGGCAGTATGTGATTACTTACTTGAATGAGGGAAGGCAGAGACTACGTGGCTACTCCTTTGCAGCTCTGTTTCTAAGTTAGTCGTGGTGTATGTTCTAATTGGGAACCATGTTAGCACAGGGGCTCACCTTAGGTAAGCAATGTTGTCATTCTGCATATATCCACTAAATAACTGGGATTTTGGGCATAGTAATGACTTCATTTTAAAAAAAAAAGGAAAGAGAGAAATGGCATTTAAAATTAGAAGGAAGACAGGGATGTTCTTAAAATAAAGACTAAAAGAATGCTAAAATCTGTAGAAGATCATAGGTTTCTGGATGATATGTCCTTTCAGCTGAAATCATATAGATGCTGCATCCTCAAAGACAGAACGTATCAGAAGCTGACAAAACTTAAAACAGCTAATAATGACAGGGTGATCAAATTAGCTCCTATTTAAACAAACCAGGAAAAGTGGCAATTAGAATAAGGACTGGTACCGCTTTACAGATTCTAGAAGTCTATAAAAACAGGAGTATCTGGCTTTAAACAACGATTTGGTACATCGTGAACTTGGTGGAAGAATGATGATCAGTTAGAATTGTAAAGTCATTTAGGTTGGAAAAGACCTTTTAAGATTGTCAGGTCCAACCACAAACCTAACACTGCCAGGTCCATCACTGAACCATGTGCCTAAGCACCACATCTTTTCAATACCTCCAGGGATGGTGACTCAACCACCTTCCTGAGCAGCCTGTCCCAATGCTTGGCCACCCTTTCAGTAAAGAAATATTTCCTAATAGCCAGTCTAAGCCTCCCCTGGTGCAACTTGAAGCCATTTCCTCTTGTCCTGTGCCTAGTTATCTGGGAGGAGAGACCTACCCCCAGCTGCCTACAACCTCCTTTCAGGTAGTTGTAGAGAGAAATAAGGTCTCCCCTGAGTGTCCTTTTCTCCAGGCTAAACAACCCCAGTTCCCTCAGCACCTCCTTATAAGACTTGTTCTCTAGGCTATGTAATAGCAAAATTTGCAGGAAAGATAAAGCATTTCTTGGAGGGGAAGTAGTTGGTGCAACATGTGACAGCATTCAGAGCGTTAAATTTTATGAATAATTTAAGAGTCTCGACAGATAGTATGGACTCTGTACAGCCCATAATTCTGTACCTACATGGAGAAATGACAGCACTACCTGTTGACAACAGCCACCTGTTCAGGTTGGTTATAATACCTCATTGTGACAAACAGCATGATCAAAGAGGCTATTATGATAGGATACTTGTAAATTAGGATGTAAATTAAGATGTCACAGACACAATATGATGCCAAGGTTAAGTTTTTTGACGTAATGAATGATTGTTTAATAGAGAGACAGCCAGGACTCCCAGAGGAGAAAAGCAGCTCTTTACTACCAGAAGGGCTGGTTCAAAATTTTGCTATCAATATGCTAGTGTAATAGTGGCTATGAGGTATGTATATTCAAAAACCTAGCTTGAACAGAAAGTGAATATTTTAAAAATGGAAAATTCATATTTTTATTTAGCCTTTTATTATTTTAATGACAAATGCAGCAGTAGGAACTCTTCTTGTTGCCCTCAATATCCTTTGTAAGCATCAACTCCTGGTGAGTCTTTGACTTTCCTAAGACCAGTCTTACATGCACGCACCTTTTATGTGGCTTTCCATAGACTGAGAAACAGAGAAATAAGGAACAAGGGGAGTTCACAAGTGAATCTGTGGCAAAATGAGAAAATTTCTAGGGTCTATGAATCACAACGCATGTAAAAAAAGTCTAGAAATTGTCTTGAATTTGCTGGGGATGCTAAGCTACTCACTTTAAGGAAAACCAAAACAACAGCAGACTCTTGCCAAGGAATTCTACAAAGCCAAGCTACTGAGCAGTAAAATGACAGATATTAAATTTATAAATACAATTTGACACGTGTTTGGAAAAAAGATCTAGACATTATATTCATAATGTTAGCTCAATGCTCTGTACTGGTCAAGAATGCCATTCCTGGTGAATGGCAGGAAGCACTAAGAAGAAGATAGCAGCAGTAAACATCATTATATTGTTGTTTAAACTATTGTGACCACAACTTTAATATTATATACAGTTCTCTCACTTCAGTCTCAAAAAGCATATAGCATTAAAAAGGCTGGAAAGAAAAAGGATGATGAGAGAACCAGCTTCCACATGAAAAATGACTAAAATGGACAAGAACACTTCAGCCTGGAAAAGACATAACCTGACAGACAGATGTGATGGACATGAAGAAAACATAAATGCAAAGAGGAGGCAGATAGAAAATTATTATTTACTGACTACTATAATACAAGAAGTAAAGGGCATAGAATCTAACTGTTTAGGATGTCTCAGACCCAAAAGAGGAGGTATTTCAGTATGCTGTGAACAGTTAAACTGTGGATTTCATTGTCATAGGAGGCCAGCGTGGTAGATGCCAAATTTTGTATGTGTTCAGAAAGTGACCTGACAAACTTATAGAAAGGAATAATCCAGAATTATGCCCAGTCTTTTCAGTTGTCCCAGTTGGCCCATTGCGGCATAGAAGTGTCCTCCACTGATTTTATAACCTGAGAGAGGCTGAATCAGGCACTAGGCTAAAGGAAGATGTGTTCCTAACAACTGTTGGCCTGTCTGTCTTGAAATCAGCCCAGGAGTGACAAACATGTGGCTGGGGAGAAATAGAAATAAAAAACAGAGGAAAATTGGTTTTCAATTGCTCATTTAGAATTGCTAGTTTCAATCAATGACAATTTTAAGGCATTAAACACATTCCAGAGTAATTTGTCAGAAAACCCCAAACCCTGAGGTTGCTGACATTCTCAGAGGTTTTTAAATAAGATCAGGGTCAGTGATGGGAAATAAGCAGGAAGATGAATAGGATGTCAAAATTAAATTGAGTTCTAGAAGAGTTATCTTAAGTTCCCAGAAAAATAGAAACTCACGAAACTTTGTCTCAAACTAGATGGGAAACACGTGTTTTAGCTCAGAAGGTAATGGGAAGGCTGATGACTGTCTTTATAGGTATTAACAACCCATGCTATTCTAGCAGCTTGAAAAACACCTTCTTTGTCCTTTGAATTCTGGAACAGAGAAGGTTCTACTTACTTTAAATCCTAATGATTTCTGCTGCACCAAGCTCTTTCATTTTTAAACAGGAAAGCCAGTTTAATTGTTTCAACCATCTGACTATCCATTAGAATCAGAGGATGTACTTCTTGTTAAAGTTTTAGAATTGTTGAATAAAATACCATTTTAACAACCCATATGTCAGTGTTTTTGTTTTGTTCTCTTTTGCTAAATGTTGTAGCACTTCATCTTCTGGAGTGTAAATACACTATTGGCCAGGCTGTCATTAATCATCATTTTGTCAATGAACAAAAATCCAGTGAAAGAAAACAATTGAATGCCTAGGACCGCAGAACAGCTAAGGTTTCTGAACGACCACGCTGGTTAATAATGTTACTTTCATTTCGGAATTTGTCTATGCACCATTTATGAATTTTTCTCAGGTCTGTGGTCTTGCTATATTTTTACACCCTTGTTTAAGATACTTTTGTCTACCTACTCCTTGGACTCAAGGAGGCAGAATATGGGGTCTGAACAAGAGCATTAAAACTTGTACTAAAACCAGTTAGCTTTTCTCCAACCAAAATTGTGCAATGAATTCATTACAGGGAAACAAGTATTCTCTAGTTGTCTGTGTATGAAAAAGTAGAGTTTTAAGGACCAGAAACCCCTTGAAACAAACAAAAAAACCAAGGAATGTATAAAGACAGGGCTAAGTAAGGAAAGGCTTGACAAGCAGGGAGTCACACAGGAAGAGATTTTGCACTGAAATTAAGGTCTGCCAAGCTAACAGGACTGGAGAAAGTGAAATCAAGAAAGTGCAGCATTTCAGGGACTCACTCTGAGCTGTGTAATGCAGTCCAGCAGGAGGGACCTGGAACTGAAAAGGTCAGTAAGACCTTTGGGATGCCAAGGCAAAGGGTGGAGATGGAGATGTTTGTTTTACATAAAACTGTACATCTCTTGGTCTGTGTGAAATAAACAAAGATCATGTAGTGAGTGCTATTTGCTTCAACTAGCTTGAAGGTGTTAGACTAACAGTGAAATTGCTCTCAAGAATGAAGAAAAGATGTTTTAAAGCAATTGCTCTCAAGAATGAGGGTATAGAAAAGGATATTTTAAAGCAAGAAACATAATCATAGAATCACCTATGATCATAGAATCTATGATTCTATTCTATGATTCCTATCTACAGGTAAAGCAAGAAACACATAATGTATTGAGTATTGAACGAGTTAGACCCAGAAATGATGGCTGGAGGCAACCCAGGAACAAAGGAAAGCTTACAAGTTCAGAGACCCAGCTTGTAGGTATACCACAGCAGCCTGGTGGAATCCAATGAAGTGACTGGATGAGCTTCGTAAAAACTATTTGAGCTCATTTCTTAACTAAGTTCACAATATAAACATTAGGTCTTTCGTGACTTCTGCATTATTCCAACTACTGGCTTAACTGCACTGTTGCTATTAGTACCTAGTAGATTGATTTTATAGTTACACTTATCTATATCAAATTAGTGCTGTTTTCTTCCCCAAAACATGGGGTTGTCATTTAGATTCTGCTCTTAGCTGAAAACCAGAATTTTATGTCTCTTTAATCTACAATACAGTCTCTTAACTAAATGTCATTTCACACCTTCTTGGTTCTCCAATAAGGTGTTCTTGCCTTACTACTCTCTAAAAAGCTCTGTTGTAGGGACTTAGAGCATCATTAGTTTCTATGCTTAAACATGGGAAATGATATATAAGAACTAAGCTTTATTATTCTTAATGTTTTCATATGCTTGCAGGGAACTGAAAGTCCACAGGGGATAGAAATAAAAATGGAAATGTAATAACATTTTACTAATATAGGAGTGGCTGTGAGAGAATGACTGTTATGCTCCTGAGCTCAGGGAATGCTCATTCAGAAAAAGACTGACTCACCTGGAATCAGAAACTAGAGAGCGCCTGCATGTGCCAGCTGGACATGTAGAAAAATGCTGGACTTCCTCACTACGCCTTCTCATACCTCCAAAGTTGAATTCCAGGACATGAGACTGCCTATTTGGTAACACAAAACATGAGCTTGGATGTATCGGGCTATGTGATGTATGTGTGTGGCTCCTTGTGCATCATGTCACCCAACGAGAGGTTCGTGGTTGGGTTAAGACCGTCTGTGAGCAGTGCACAATGGCAAGGGTGCATATTCATCCACCATCACGCTGGGCAGTGACTGCTGGTTTGTCAGGCTCAGGGGCAACCTACTATTCCTCCTTTTTCCCCTGGAATAGGCTGCTGGTCTTCTCCTCCAGACTGAATGCAATGACACAGTGACACCCTTGCAGATTTATATATATAAAAAATACAAATCTGTTTTATATATATATATATGCACATGGAGACACACAAGTCTCTAAATCAGAGCTTCAGAGCTATAGGCATCTGGACCTGATGGAATAAAGTATTAAAATGACGGATAAGTTTTCTGTGTTAATGGTTCCTAAAGAAAAGTTAGATATTCTGGGTCACTGTGCAGGAAGTTTATTTACTTCAGCAATTTAAAATCTAATGACTTTCATGGTTAATCCTGTTTCCTTTGCTGCTGCTTTATCTCTTTTGATAATGTTGTAAGCTTGAATGTAAGTGTGAAGGGCATAAATTTATACCTGGAAAATCACTGAAGTCCTCTATTTGATCATGCAGATCTGTCTCACAAAGACCTGAAACCTTGCGAGGGACTGTGCGCTACATTTATACCAGTGACAACATCCATTTCTTTCATGGCACTCTCATTGAAAATGAAAATTGCCTGCTTCCTAGTCCTAGAAATACATAATTTTCTGTATATTTCTTCCTCCTACTTATTTCAATCCCTTCTTCTAATCTAGCTCAGCATTATATGTATCAGCACTGGTGACAATTCAAGGAAGTGAATTTAGAGTGGTTCTCTTCACTGAAGACCCGACTCCTCTGCTATTGACATCAGAAGCAAAATACGATTTCGTTAGTACATAGAATCTGCTATAAATAACTTAAGTCAGAATATAGAGAATGGGAATGGTCAAACTATCAGAAGAAATGTCTCAAGATACCTGAATGCAAATGTAAAAGAAAGTCCCACAAGAAATAGAAAACTCTGGAGAATACTGAAGTTCTTCATTGTATGTATGTGTATATTGATTTCTCAGGAGGTCTTCTCAGTGAAACACTGGTGGGATGAAGGGTTTCCTCTGTATTTTTCTCCCTTTGCCTCATGATTGTCAAGGGCAGTTTGTGCTTCTTTCTGGGAATGAGATGTCCTCAGACCTAGCTGAGCCACGCGACACAGCCATGACTCATTTCTTGACTCAACTGAGTTCGGAAAGAATGGTGGTGGAGGATACATAAAGCTAGGGCACAAAATAGATCACCATTTCAGTCAGGTTTTTTTTCTTTCTAAATGAAGTGGGCAAAATTCTGAATCTCAGAGCAAAACTACATTATGGTAGCAACTTGCCTAAACGCTGCAAAATCAAAATTTCTCTGTCAAGCTGTAAATTAAAGGAAAAAAGAATCATTTTTCACCCACTTAATAGCTTGTATGTAAATGAATAGAATTCCATTTTTTTTGTATTGTATTGCTTCTCTATTGAATTAAGTCTTTGTCCCATTTAAAAACCCCATCTTGTTCTGTCAATCTCTGAAGCAGCTATTCAGCAGCCAACCAACACAACAGAATTTCTCTATGCTGAATGTTCGTTTTCATTTTTGCATTGTATCCTAGTCTCTTATTATAATGGTGCTGCTAGCAGAACTATAGACAAGTGTGTGTCAATATTTCTATGCCAAACCCTGTTTTATTAGTAGATGTTTGCAACAAGACCATTCTAATTTGTATAATCAAGATGAATCTAAATACAATTATTCTCCATCCTGACACTAACTTCCTCTAAAAATATGCTTTATTTTCTCAAACGCTTTTAAAAGATGGACAATCAAAAGCTGAAAATGCAAAAGTTGCAAAACTCCATGTTGTTGGCTACTCATCCTCAGGTAGAAGGGGACAAGAAAGAAGATAAGAGACCATGTAGGCATTTAACTTGAGTATTTTGATACAAAACACTGGAGACCAGGGAACTCCTCGTCGTGGCTGAAGGAATCTTTTCTTTTCTGAATGTTTAGTTTGACCTTGGTCAGTGAAGTAAGAGACTACTGGTAGCCACAGATGTATTTTATCTTCCATTTAAATAGTTTTGTATGCATTGCATTTTCTATTTTACATCGTATACCACTTTGGGTTTGGGGTTTTCTTCTTTTTTTTTTTTTTTTTTCCTTTTTGCTCATCAGATGTAATGTAAATGACAGTTGTGTCTATGCCATGTCTATTTTCAGGAAAAGTGGTTGCTACTGACCATGCCTATGAATGTGAAGGGAAAAGATAAGCCTGTAGAAAGTATGGCCTCATTTGCATACTATTTTTAGTAAAGATCAATTCTTTCATCTTTGTAATGACTTCACTTCTTGCACAAGGTGAACTAAAAATAGAATTTGCTTCTCCCTTGGTAATGTATGGCAATGAACTGTACTGCAGCTGTCCAGCTTTCAGATCTGCCGAGTTTTGAAGTCCTGAGCTTCTGACATTTGCAGACCTCACAGATTCTTTTAAAGTAATCCTGAAAGTTCAACCAGTGACCAAAAGAATTGCTTGAAATCCACCTAATACCATGGTAGGTTTTTATAGAACCAGGAATTGCTTTCAATGCTGAAATGAATAGTTTAAGATAAATCATTAGTATGGTTTTAGCTTACAGTGATGCCTACGGATGTGAGCCTAACTGCCTGGTGCTACAAAAAAGCTCCCTCCTGTCCTCTCTTTGTTTCCTTTTCCCTCTGCTGTACCCATCTGCGTTCATCCTGCCATCTTCCTTGCACTAGTTCGGGTGGGATTTGGCCTTTTCTGTGGGCTGATTTATCCACTAACTAAACAGGCTGATAACTACATTTCTGCTGACGTTTTTTCTTGAGCCAGTGAACTGGGTCAGTTCAGACAAGCTCTGCTGGTAAATGGTGGGCACAGGCAACCAGGAGCATTGAGACAGAAGGAGTGGGTGCAGATGTTTAGGGGAGGATCTTCCCTTTCTGTTGGTAGTGAATTGTGAGATTGCCTCGCCCTATTTCAGTGAGTTACACTGTGTCATCTGCAATACAGCAAAAGTGTAGCTACTGCCGTTTCCCCTACATACTGGGCCAGAATTGAGGTTTGGTGATCTTTCTGTAATGAGTATTTGAAATATTTTCTTACTCGGCATCATTGTTCAAGTTCATAGCCTGCTTGTGAAAGTGGCTTGCTGGAACTGCCTCTCAGGGGAGTGCTGGGGTGGTCGGATTATCACCACGCCACGCAACCTGGATGATACAGCTGGTGCGGCTCCTGGATCCACACAGCTTAGCATCACATGCTATGATCACTTGTAGGCAGCTTGTTAAAAAAACTCAAATGGCTGCTCAGATCCTTGAGCTGGAGGAGCACATTAGACCTGCCAGACTAAAGCTTCACCGTCCTTTTTTTTTTTTTTTCAGTGGGCAGAAAAGGAGGGGGCTTACGCATGAAATTTCACCCCTGGATAAATGCACACCAGATGAAATTTGCATTTATTCATATTTTTTATCTGAATTTTGCACTAAAAATCCCCAAATGAATATGAATATCGGCCTCTGTTCACAGGCTTGCTCTTTATACTTTCCCATGGTAGTAAATTTGACTTCTACTAATGGCAGGTGAAACTGCTCTTCATGGAATAAGAGACTGCTTGAAATATTTAACTCTTTTCTTGATGGATTGGTGCAGCCATTTGTGAATGCATACGTTTGAAATTTCATTTACATTTTTAATTAATAATTCCATGTGATTTTTTACTATATGCCATTGCTTTACCACAAACATATAAAGACCTCACTTTGGTAGGCTGATGAGGATGAACCCTCTCAGTCTTACCCCATTCCCCTGATGATGACAATGACGCTTTTCTGCACTTGTTGCTATATGACTTCATTTTCTTGGCTGTGGGTGTCTAGAACTGTACCTAGCTTTCTGGATGACAATTTCCCAGAATTACAGTTCACATAAAATTAGGAAACAACTTTAAAACATGAAAGCTTTCCTATTTCTGACTCTGTTTCTTTGGTTATGTCATAAGAACCCGTTTTTAGACATTAGTTCTGAAATATATCTCAGTGTCAGCCCATGAAGATGTATGTTCAGCAATATAAATGCAACCTTTTCTTCCCTTTTTTGTTCCTTTTTTTTCCAAGGGACAAACTCAGGGTTTATGCATGGGTTCATGCAGGAAAACGTTACTCTGTAGTAGTTTGTGATTTCTGCTGGTTCATTCCACCCAGAGCCCGCCATTCTGTCTCTGAGTCCATATTGCACAGTGAGGGTATCGCGTTCTGTCCCTTCCTAAGAAGACTGATTCAAAGTGCAGAGTGAAGTACACTTGATGTGACTGAAGGTCTGGTGGTTCATGATACCACCAGACTAAATGGAATCAGTAGCATATTTAATGTCCTACATTTTACACTTTTGTGTTTGTTCATTTTGTGTTTATTAATATTCCCAGTTGTATCACACAATCTTTTTTAATGCTTGATGTCTCAGTAAATATGATTTTCTTTCAAGGAATTATTGTCTTTTAAGTTAACATTTAGTACTATATTATATTAAACGTTCATTGCTGCTTGGCAATTCCAATCAATCAAGCACCATCTCTCTATTCTTTCATTGTACTTTCTGCCATTGGAAAAGTTTTACTCATTGTTTGGGGTTGAAAAATTGAGAATATAAACTCTGCAGAAACAGCTAATTCATTGACATGGTGGAATAGAAGAGTTTTTCCCAGGAAAAAACTGTTAATCCTAAAATCACAAAATACTTACATTTAAAAAAAAGAGACAGAAATAAAGGTATGAAGTTAATTATCACACAATTACAGTAATGGAAAGGAAAAAACCTAATCAGATATGAACAGCTTGTATAACCATTAACCAAGCTATGGTAAACCATTACTTAACTCTGACTTACAAGATCCATCATGGGATTCATGGCAGCCAGTTAACTAATGCTTAAACGATTCCACAGTAATTTAAAGCTGCGGTAAATGGCATCACTCAACCAAGTAGTCACTCTCAGTCTCAACAGTTATTTTTAACTGGTATGAAGTTATGCTAACTCCCTCCTCCCTTACCCTCCCTAAACTGCAAATGCTAACAAGTCTTTACTAGCTGTGTGACACAGTATGAAGTCCTTTACTGAAGTCCAGGCAGATGACATTAATTTTTTGGTCTTATTTTTGGGTGGGGAGGAGTGGGGTGTGGGGGGGGGTGGGGCGACAAAAAAAAGAAAAAAACATTTCTCCGCTGAAGAGTAGTATCAAATGAAGCTGGCATACTCTCCCTTGGCTGAAGCTGCATTTATTGTCATTATAAGATATAACTATTTTTTTTAATTTCCTCATTTTTATTATTTTAAACTTTAAAAGTTGTTTAAAAATTGTATACTATTAACATCAATCTAACTACTGGTAGCTAACCAACTCATTTTTTTGTACATTCCCACTGACTAATAATCAGTCAAACTACAGGATGGAGATGACTTGTGTTAAGGGAGGCAAGCAGTTGACTAAAGGGAACATGACCCTGATGAGCGTTGAAAAGGTAACAGCAGACAGGAGTGAGGCTACTGCTGGAGTGTTCCAGTGGCTGAGAAAAGGTTCCGTATTTGTTTAGTATTTTTACTTCTAACCTGAGGATCAAAAATGGGAGTGAACTGATAAATTATGCTAGTGCCGCAAAGCTGGGTGGCATTGCTTTTGTAGAGGAGGATCAAAATACCATGCAGGAACAGCTGGATCAGTGAGGACAGAAGTAAAAAGAAATGGCTGAAATTTAATCTTACAAAGTTCAAGGTCATGCTGTCACAGCCCAACAAGAATTTCTGCCAAGAACTAGTAGCCTAAATTCTGGAAACACCTGAAGAGAATAAAAAGACTTGGGGTTGCTGTCTGCTTATAGGTGAACAGGAAAATTAAATCTCTTCTGCATTTTGTTTGGCAGTAAAGCAACTTTCTGTGCCTTTCTCCCCACATCCACAAGGCACGCATTCCTGTTCCTGTGCCACAGATTACTGTCTTCTCACTGGTGCCAGTGCAACAGGATCACTCTGTAAAGTAGACGATGGGGAAAAAAAAAAAAGTTGGAAGCTATTTCAGGTGAAGTAATTGCAAAATGGCCAGTACATATTTGGAGGCCACGTCACAGAGAGGCCTGCGCTCAGCCCTGGTCAAACATGCACAAGAAAGATTGATGTAAAGTGGTAGAGGCACATGGGAAGACTATGAGGAAAATTTTGGAGCACAGAGCTCTTGTCTTACCAGAAGACACAAAAACTTCCTGGCTAGTTTTGCTGAGCAAAACAAAGTCCCAGAAAGCCTCAATTGCCATAAATGTATGGGGGCGGAGGAGAAAGGACAGTTAAAATGGAGATAAAGACTATTTAAACTTTTGGAAAATGTTACTGTGACAACAAATAGATCCAAAGTAGAATTTATTTAACACAGGTATGTTTTGTCGTGTGAATCAGAATTGAGTTCCTAACCGCCAGGTCAATAAATGAGGGAGCTCTGGTCCAGAACTGCCTGGTAGCACAAAAAATCTATTATTTTCAGCCTGGAGATTGATTTAATATGAAAAATTATTATATAGAGAGCCCGTGATAGCAGGGGCATGAATTGTGTCTCAGGTGACTTCCAGTCCTATATTCCGGGGTAGTAGAAAGCATTTGATGTAGGCAATATGCAGAGGACTGATCTGTAACAAAGTACCTGACAGAACTTTTGTGCTTTAAAAGTTCAGAACTGTTTTTTGCTTTCAAATACACCTATTTTTCTGCAGACAGTGTTTTATGAGGCCCAGGGAGCAAGAACTGATTCTGTGAGAACCAACTGAAAAGTTTAATATATGGCTGATTACAAGTGACATCAGTAAATTATGACACGGTAATTTTCTATATTCTATTAATTTATTTTTTTCCCCCTAGAACAGCAGGTATTTAGAGAATCTGAAAAAGCAGTCAATTTAAACAAACTCTCTTCTACATCTGGCAAGGCAGCACAAAAGAGCTTACAAGGAGAAAATGAGACCTCTTGCACCGGTTCTGACGCCCTGCTGCCTACCTCCCAGCCCCAGCTGGTGACCAGTGTCAGCGCTAATGAAGGGAAGGTGGCAGCGTGCCTCTGTTGTAGCTGCTCTCTCTTCCTGTAGCATCACTGATGACCTCCCCAGGGCACTTCTCTGAGCAAGCAAGCTAGTAGCGTGGAAGAGCCCACCTCCTGTAACAGTTCTGGGGATTGCATCGTGCCTTCCCTCAGGCGCCGCTGTGCTTCTGCTAACGAGGGAGAAAGCGGTAGACTTGGCCACGCTGCCATGGGAAAAGGGGAGGGCTGGAACGAGATGGAGATGACAGTCTGGTGTTATTCCAGGAGGTGTGGTGTGTTAAAGGTCAGCACATATAATTGTCTTGTTAGACCTCAAGATTAAAGCATTTGAAAATTACTTTAAGATCAGTTATTGAGCAGAAAGGACTGCAAGGGAAAGAGCGTCATTCTTCATTACACAGCCTCGAGACAAGATCCAAATCAGACCTGCCACGTACATTCTCTCAGCTGCACATGCTTGTAGCCGGAAGAATGACAGCTTGATACCTACCTACATGTCAGTCAGTCTCCTTACCCCAAATAAACTTTTGCTTCTATGATATCCTTTGCTTCAAAGCAACGCTGACAAGGATTTATTGAATTAACCTAAATGGCTTTAAGCCCCAATTCATGCTGGTGCAGCACGTCTCTATCAGGGGTTTGCACTGGTATAACTAATTGATTTAGTTACAGATGGGAAAATTTTCTTAACAAGAGAAGGCCTAAACTGCTGGCCAGGCTGCCTTTGTTGTTTGCAAGTAATCTCCCTCAGCCTGTTGTTAGCATAAATCTGTTCTATTTTGGACCCGCATAGAGCTAATTTGCACAGGAGTCACACAATAGCATGGTTTACATTTCTTGCTCCTTTTCAAAACGGGACTGCAGGATTTAAAAAAAAAAAAAAAAAGGAGTTTTCACAAGTTGTCTGCATTTCTGTGAATATTTCATTGCCTCCATCTCAGTCCTCATGTATAGCATGGAAGAGCAATTCATTTGATAAATGAGCTTTTTCTAATTGGCACAGAGGGTAAGAGTGTACGGTTCTGCTCCCACATTGGCTGGACTGGATGCACAACACCCTTTGAACCAAATTTCTGATACAAAGCGTTATATTAATAAACCTGACAACTCCTTCCTTTGGCTATCCTGTAATACTCAATATGAGTTTTCTTTTGTTCTCAGTGATAAGCTTATCTGTTACTGTGTCCATGTGAGCTCAGCTGAAAACCCATACACGTGTGTGAAACCAACATGGTGAAATCCAAGTTGATCACAGAAAATGTACATGTTCTCACTTGAATGAAATTAAATGGAGGATTAAACCGACCTTTTGGGGGGAAATTATATATGATGTCCAAATTCAGGTAACACAGGTTTGGGAGCTGGGATAGCTGGCTCTTGGTCCTATTCATTTTATACATGCATTTGTAACAATGATGAGTTACTGAAAGCTTTCCTATTTATTTTTAAAGACACGGGGGTTTGGGTTTATTTTTTTAAGTCTATTTTGCACTTTCACATCTAGCATTCTTTTTGGGGGGGGGGGGGGGGGGGGGGGGGGGCGGGGAGGCAGGGCTGAAATCTGGAGACATTGAAACAACATCCAGTAACCTCCAGCAATCATTATCACTCCTTAAAGCACAGTGTTTGAGGAAACTTTTTACACAGGATAGCATGGAGCATTAGCAACTCATTGGCCTCTGTGTGTTACCTCTCCCAGAGTTGTTCTTTTCCATTATCAGTTTGACTCTTCTTCAGTTCTAGTCTGTTGTCCTGTTCCAGTAATTATGAAGTAGAGGTGGTACAACTGAATGGGTCCAAATGATTCATATTAATTTAGGGAGTAACTATCATTGTGGTCTTTGCCACAGCAAGAACTGTGTTTTCCCTGAGGTCATTTATGCTCTTTCTATATTTGAATAGTAACCATTTTCCAGTCTAATTCTATGAAGAAATGGTCAGAAAGTGGGGCATTACAGAAGGTGATAAAGAGAGATTTGTAGGTGAGGACATCGTAGTAACATTTTATTTACCTAAATCATTAACCTATGTGTCTAAAATAGTCTTAAACTGTTCATAGAAGTGAAAAATAAAGGGTTTTCAAAAGAATATAGACATAAGTATGGGATTTTTTACCCCGCTAAGTAGTCTTGTTGCTGTCTTTTTGCTCAAATTAATTCAAAAGAAAACAGTGTTTCCATGTCAGGAAGAAATAATTTCATTCTCTGAAGTGTATTGTTATGGCTATATACTTTTTTTCTTATTTATTGTAAAAAGATAGACATGAATAAGTAATGCAATTTTCAAGGAGAAGATGTTGCCGCAGCCCAGAAATGTGAACTTTTTTTCATACAATTTTGTATATTGCAAAGACTTTTGAAAATTAGCTAAGGAAATGGTTGATAGTTGGAGAAGGAATTGGGATGTCTCTTGGCTCACTTACCAGATTGTGACTAAAAGCCCAGGTGTATCCTTTTCAGCCGTAGATTTGACACTTTTGTTCAATTCTTATACTGCTTTTCCAAATAAAAAGTGTTTCTAAATAGAGTATGCAACAACTTCAAAATTAATTCATTTGCCAATGAAAATATTTATGTATAGAGAGCTCAGAATTAAATTCTCTCTGCAAAGTCAGTCAAAAATGGCAGAAACTACTCACTTATATGATCGGGATATAGATATAGATGTTATTTTTCACTGCAGGAAATGCCCTACCAGTTCTAAAAATGCTGATCAATTTTGAATGCTTGTGTGGTTTGTACCACAGTTTTTTCTCTGTATTAAGAGGGTCTCTGGCTACTTGACAGAGTGCAAGGCATAGTTGTGCAACAGCCAGAAGTCAGGCAGAGGCTGAAGGAATAGAATTCATGGTAATAGGCATCAATGTTCCTTATACAGTAAACTATGCAGTTAGGCTCCAGGGATGGGGGTTTATAACAACCACCATGGTGTGGGGGAAAGATTTAAGCCAGGCAACAGCATAGACCGTTTATCCATCCATCTTTTCTGATACCAGGTCTTTTGCAGTTCTTCCATGCCTCAGCTTTTTTAGTTTGCTCAGTTTCTTAATTTTTCCTGATTTCCACACTCTTTGTTTTCTCTAACTCCTCTGTTTTAACTCTGCTTAATAACATCAGGAGGAGGCTTTATTCCTGTACATCTACCAGTCTTTCCCTAAGCACCCCACATTATACTATATTATATAACAGTGAAGTCTCCTGTGAGTGGAAGATGAACAATCTCATGGACTTAATGAGAATTGCTGCTTTCTGGATGCTCATGATTCTCTCTCACCCATCTTTTCCACTTTTTCTGCAAGAGAAACTCTTGGCATTTCCTTACCTAAAGGAGCATTCAGGTTAATTATGCAGGCACCAGAAAGCACTTCAGGAGTGAGTTTGCGCTGGGGTGCTTGCTACCCCTTGATGACCTACAACCCCTTCGTCTTTGAAATAAATTCTAGCCTCTGAGGATGTGCGGAAAACAGGGCTCAATGGGAAGAAGGCTGAAGGAAGCAGGAGCTAGAAAAGGTCTTTGCTTTGGTGGAAAACCCAAGGATGAGTTTCACACTTTCCTTGGGCCAGTGAAGCAGAGAAGAGATCCACTGGTTTGCCAAGCCATTGAGGACATCTGTGCAGGATCTTAATTCAGGTGTTCCAAAGCCAACTGTAGCAGCTGCTCCAATTCGTCATGCTCTTACACCTTTTTGGTGCAAAATAGATCGTCACTCCTAACCTATCCATCTTTGGGCACCCATAGAATTGCTAAAAAAATGAGAATAGTCATCATCTCAATAACATTTGTTGGCTGCAGCAGTCAGACATATACTATGGAGGTGGGGTTACCACGGAGGCTGTTGGTAGCTCCCATTCTGATGTGCAGGCCTCACACCCAAACTGAACTGGCATTAGCCACTATAATAATACACACCATATATTTTAATACACGTTATGTCTTCTACAATAACATACTGATGTGAAATATATTATATATTGCACGTGTTCTGTAAAACATAATGCGATGTATTCTTTTTCAATAAACAATGTAAAATGACACTAAAAGAAAAATAAAGGATTTATACATGTTTAAACTTCACATAATGGCTGTGTCCTTGAGGAGCTAACACTGATTATATTGAAAAAGATTAACCCATAAATAAAGCTAAAATAATCCAGATGCATAAAGAACAGAAGATAGAGAGTGGATCACTGGAGTATAAACTCATGTTCCCCTTTCTTACTTCTGATCTCAGTTAACATGAATATATTAGGTTGCTAGTTTTTCATCTGGTTTCAGATCAATGTCAAGGACTATTAATAATCTCTCAGAACATGTTTTATAGTAGAAATATCTGACCAATGTGGAAATGAAAAAGGACCTTCCTGGCACCTTGAACATGCGTGGAGGGAGAGCACCAGAGTTTATAGGATGATCTAAGCAGACCAGCTGGAGAGTAAGTGGTTGGCTGAACAGCTGATGTGAGAAGAAGCCATCACAGGAGCCAGTACAGGTCCTGGGTGCCTGTGGAATGAGGTGAGGAAGTAATTTTCTTCATATAAATACTCTTGTCCTATGAAGACTTGTTTATGTATTTTTTTCATGTCAATGAGTAGCCCTACTGACTTCATTAGAACTACTTATGTGTTTCAGATTAATCACCTTTTTTTTTCCCCTGCTGAAGATAAATTTTCAAGAAAATTGTTCTTAGAACATTTCCCATCTTACATTAATGTACTGCCTCAGATCTGAGACTTATAGTATTGCTTACCAGTCTAAACACTGGTCACGCACAAATCACCCAGCATAGGACCTGCTTCATGGGAACTGGGTCAACACTTGGGCCTGCAGCCCTTGGCTGAAGATGGAGCAGAACACACTGGAGCCAGGGAATGGAAGAAGGCAAAGGTGAAAATAGCAGGAAACTGGAAAAAGAGCAAACAATAGTTGTTTAGAAGAGCTTCTGGGGGCCAAGGAGCTTTGAAGGAGTGGAGAAAAATAGCAAGGCAGAGGTATATGTTATATTTAAAGTCAGCCTTTTCAATAGCCAAAAATTAGCACTGGTTTAATATTGGAGCCATGCTATATTTGTTTCTACTGCTTTAAAACACCAAATATCTAAAGTGCAGTGTGGTAACACAAAACCTTTTGTTACAGAAGAAAATACTAGGTTGCTTGAATTAGTAAAGTTTTATTTGTTTATTTTCTATAATGTAAATATCTATAGATACTAACAGTCTAATTTTTAAGTGCCTGACTTGTGAGTAGAAACAAAGTCCCCTCATAAGGATCTAAATTCCTTTTCATTCTTAAACATGTTAAGCTGCAGCAAGTAGGAGGTGATACCTGAGAGTGTGACCCCTTCCCTCCTCTAGTACCCACTGCTTCACTCCAAGTGATGGGCAAGTACCTTCTGCCACTGGGGATCATAAAACTGGAATCCTCTCCTGACAGCAGTGTTCTGTAACAATTTCTTCAAAGAACTGATCCCAGCTTTCTCTTCTCTTGTAACATTCCAGCAGGGACAGGTAGTTTCATCAAATTGTACTAGACATCAGAGCACTCGCTGAGGAAGTGAGACACCCAGGCTCAATACCTTCCACAGTATGAAACGGTTTTCACACATACATCTCTAATTAGTGGGGAACGCACAAAGCAGTCTCTTCAAACTCTTTGAGAACTTCAAGGTTCAGCTGAAAGAGCCGTCATGCGCTTACCGGAGGCAGTGTGGACTGCATCCCTCACAGCTGCTGCATGCAGGAACCTGGCTGAATGCTCTAACCAGCAGGCTGCTTTGCAAATAGGACTTTCTAAGGAGACCTGGTGTGTAGCTGGTGCTTCAGATTGCGGTGGAGCTTTTGGTGGGAGATAAGTATTCATTGCCCCAGGACAGGCACTTACAAGCATATCTGGGAAAATAAATGCCTGGAGAACTTGCAGATGAAGTAGGGATATGCCTGATAATTCTGGGTTCTTCAATAGACCTTTGGTCTAGAGCCCCTAACTTAGAGATAAGATGTTGTTGGACTGGATCTTCCCAACATAAAGCTCAGACTGTCAGAAAAACTGACAAAATGCATTTAAATGAAAAACTTAAAGAAAATGGTTTTAATTCATTCCTTTCTCTTCTCCTTTTTTCCTTTTTATGTCCTCTTATGAATTTGAACTCTCTCAGAATTTGTCTCTGGAGGGCTCCTCTATCTCACTCCTTGGGTTTCTCAGATTTAGTGAGAAATATAAAGACTATTTTTACTTCTACACTGGGATTAATAGAGTCTAGCCTGTCTAGCTGCAGGGTAAATCAGCACAATTTCCCTCTATGCCGAATGCCAGTGGTTTGTCATAGATGTGCTTAAGCCCCATCATTAAATGTGGCTTGCAGTACATGCTGTGTACTAGTAGTGGTTAGCTAAGGGGAGATACAAATGATGACCAAAAGACTAAGTAAGACCCACTTTCAAACATCTTGTGACCATATCCCCAAACTGAGAGCAGTTCTGCTTTGCTGGTCATAAATGTTATATTATTTGCATGGACTCTTTAAACGCTGCCATTTTTTGGCATTTAAAAATAAAAGGATAAACAAAAACACATCTGGTCTGCAAATGTGCATGCCATGTTTGAGCTTGATGCAATTTCGAATTAGTTGTTAAACATTGAAAATCAGGGTTCATAAGGGAAATGCCTACTCAGCTGATTGTAGTGCAACTGGTGCAGCTATAATAGAAGCCAGACACTCCTGGAATAGCAGATAACTGTGTATGGCTACACAGGCATAGACAGAAAGAAAAGCCAGATGGTGTACTTAACTGCACTTAAAATGATTGTGTGTGTCAATAATGAATGCCCAAATCGGATTCCACCATAAAAAACAACTACATGTGCATACTAGTAGAACAAATGTAACCCTGTAGAAAAAAAAATGTGTGGATTCCATCACTGTAACGATGGTTATTATGATGATCAGTTATTTTGTATTTGCTGTAGGTTTTTAAAGTCTTAAACATTAAATATGTTGCAACACAACAGCAAAAGTAAGTTGATCATGGGGGTAATTCTGAAAAACAGAAAACTATTATTTATAGCGAATTTTTAAAAAAATACAAATGTTGTCTGTTGCTCAGATTGCTGGTAGAAGTCGCTGGGTGCTACAGTCTTAAAATACCTGCCTGCCTTGGACAGCAGAATGAAATCCTGGTGGGGTCAGCTGAGTCCTTCATCGTTTCAAGGTAGATTAAGTTGTTTATTACGGGTGAAAGTTAGGCCTTGTGGTAATTGCTGGAAGCTTTACTGTCAACCACAACATCATACCTATAAATAGACATTTCCTGTAAGACTTTAACTTAAAGAATTCTTACTTTTCTGTATGGAAATTAAGGTTCCCACAGTTACTCAGTCTTAGAAAAAGAATTTGCTTGGCTCAATTAAATCAGAACAATTAAAGAATATAATTCCCTGTAATTCCTCCATATGCTTGCTCCCTCTCTCTGTAACGGAGAGATTCTGAACCCCTTAAATTCAGTGCATTTACTGTTAGCAGCCCCACAGATTTTAGCAGGAAAGCTTTTGGAGTAAGATGCTAATCAGTTTGAGTAAAATTAGCAAAAGCTGGCCACAAATAAGCACCAAATTCTGTTAAACTCAATCATATCAATCAGATTTGTCTCAATATCTTAGCTGTATATGTTCAGATGGCACAGTATGCAACAATACTAACCCAGAAACATTGGTAAAGGCTAGTTTCGTAAGTATTTCCCCTCGTGGTGTTTTCTTTCTGCATGGAGTGCCATGCAGACATATTATCCTAATGCTTCCACTTCTGGAACTAGCAGAATTTCCTCTAGCTGGAGTAATAGCAGCTTAGGTTGCAGTGACACTCATAGAGTTTAGGCTCTCAAATCTCTAAAGTGCTTTTGAAAATAGTATGCAATATTTATTACCCCTTCAAATTGCAGTTCAGTGGAGTAGCAGAAGAGAATCAGACTGCCTTTCATTACAGTTTCCTGACCTTTTATCTAATGTAAAAACCTATTTTTAATTGCTCGTATCTTTGCCAATCCTTAAGAATTGCCTTGTATGGGCTTAAATGAGCCCCAATGGGTGTGAGCATTATGACATTGTCTAATTACATGGTCACATTTGAGTTTTATTCTAAACTATTTGTGCTTCAGTCTGTGCACAGGACAGAAGGAGCTTAGCTCAAAAGCAAATATTCAATTTTAGTTCTCTTCCCATTGCTCAATATGTCCCCCTTGCCTTATTTACTGCACAGTATACAAACCCTGCTAGGAAGATAATTACTCTGTCCCTTCCAGGTTTTTCTACGATGCCTGTTGCTGTAGTACCTGAACATTTTACAAACTTTAATGAATTTACATGCATAAATCCCCTCTAAGGTGAGGAGTAGTATTATTCCATTTTGCAGATGCTGAACTGAGACATGGAGAGCTGAAAACAACAACCTCCAGCCATCTAATATGTCAGTTTGAGGTGATGAGGTCTGAATTTTTGGTGTGCTACTTTATATATTCAAAATTGCACTGCACTACTTGTATACCAGAGGTATCAAATCAGTCACTCAGAAAATCAGGAGTGAACAAATAATGCAAACAGAAGACTTAAATAAATCACTACCCCAGTACATGTGGCAGTAACATAAATCCAGCTTTCCACACCATTGTTCCATTGTCTTAACTTGAGACCTTCTTTCTCTTTCTGAAATCGTTGCCCAAGCAACCACTTTTTATAGCAAAGAGGCATAGGTCCTTTAGGCAACGTGCTTCACTATACAGCAAGGCAGGTCTAAATCCTTCTCCCAGAAGAGCAGAAGGAAACACTGCCAGCTCTGCAGGTCAGCTGGTGATGGGGTTATTTAAGGAGAGCTCAGCGAGGGCAAGGCTGTGGCGGAGATGGTAAATGTTTTGCTCTGATGCTCACTGTAGGAAGACTGGGGGGAGCCCCAAACCCTTTGAGAGGACTCAGCAAGAGATTGTCTGAAACAGAAGAAACTGTGAAAGAAGTAAACGAATAAAGAGATAGAATAAACACTAAGAAATCACTGAGACGGTAAGATATTCACCCAAGAGTCTTAAGAGAATTAAAGGATGAAATAGTTGAATTATTGATGGTGGCATGTAACCTTTCTCTTAAGGTTTCATTCATTCCTAAGGAGGGAAGAGTGGTGAATGCAGCAATTTTTTTTTTAAAGTGGTTTCTAGGGAAGATTTCCAAGTCTGTGAGCCTGATGTCTGCACTTGGTGAGTTAATAGAAGCCATTGTAAAAGATAGAATTAGTGGAAATCTGGATAAATATGACTTACTGGAAAAGATAAAACATACTTTCTTTAAAGTCTAGTTCTGGCCTTCAAACAAAATGGAAGCCTTTTGAGGGGACAACGAGGAAGTAATTAAGGATGAACCTGTTGCTATAATCCACCTGGATTTCCAAAAGACTTTTGGCAAGGTCCCTCACCATAGGATTTTAAGGAAATGAAGCTGCCACGGCATAAGAGAGAAGGTCCTAACTTGGATAAATAATAGGCTTAGAAACATAAACAGAAGGTAGGACTAAATGGTTTTCAAAATGAAAGGGCTCTTCTAGGACCTGTGCTATACAGCATGTCTGTAAGTGACCTGGAAAGCACAGCAAACAGCAAGGTGACAAAACTGGCTGAGCGGAAGGAGTCCGTCCCTAGGCTGGCTATAAAAAAATGCAGAATGGGATTAAGAGACTCGGAAGTAAAATGGCAGGTAAAATTCAATATAGATAAAGTGGTGCAGATGGGAAATAATAATCCTACATTTACATTCTACATAATTTCCTCTGATCTGCCGAGAGTGTCAAGAGTGACAAGTCATGAGTGAGACCTTGGGTCTTCTGACAGAGAGCTCCAGAAAAACATCAGCTCAGTGCTCAGCAACTGTCAGAAAAACAAACTGAGTTTTAGGGGGAAATTAGGAAAGGAATAGAAAGCAAAACAGGAAAACAGCATTACAGCTCTGTAGCTATGGTTCAACTATACCCTGAATACTGTGTACCCTTCTTGTCCCATTGTTCCAGAAGTGTATGGTAGGACAGAGAAAGATCTAAAGAGGGGAATAGGGAGTGATCAGAGTCACGTGGCAGCGTCTGTACCAGGAAAGGTGAAATGAAATGGGTTTCTTCTGACTGGAAAAGAGAGGACCTGAGTGTAGGGGAAGAAATGTCTTGGAAGTCATGAATGCTGTAGGAAAGGTGGAGCTGGGAACTGACTGCTCACTGCCTCTTCCAGTACAGTACAGAAATCAAGGGGCCATGACTTGTTTTCAGTCATAGGCAATAGACTAATAAAGCTCCCCACTGAAGGATGCTGCGTGCTTAAGAAGCTTCAAGAGGAGACAGGGGAAGCACTTGGGTGGGGATGTCTTGTGGGTGACAAAACAGAAAAACTACAACAGGTGCAGGATTCCCCCCAGGTGAGAAATATAAGCACTGAGAGACTGCTGGGGGAGAGCTGACTGTGCTCTCTCTGCATGGCACCCTGTCTGGGGTGCCTCCGTCTGCAGCACTGCCAGAGGCAGAGTACCAGGCTGGCAGGACCCTCCTCCGGAGCTGCGTGACTGCTCCGATGCCTTATCTTGCTGTGAAGAAGGCAGCGGTCTCAGGTATGTGGTCAGGTATCATAATGCATAATGCAAAGAAGCTGAATTAGGTCGTATCCTCCCCTCTGATTACACGATAGAAGAACGTCTGATTACACTGTCTTGGGACTGCCACAAAACAGGCTTGCAAAATCAATGCCTTGTTATATTTTGAAAATGAACTGAAACTGAGAAAGGAAATCCACACATTTAGAGATGATGAGGCTGCTGAGAACATTTTCAGTTTCTCCATTTGAAACAAATACAGTAAAAGCTGGGGATCCATTTAAGGATACTACTGCATTTGGGAAATGCTCACATCCACACTGCATGCAGGACGTTGTGGGCACAGACAAGAAGCAATCCAGAGCTGAGTTTCAAGTCAAGAGAGAAAGTAGACATCAATCAGTAGCTCTAAGTAAATTGGATCTGGCAGTTTAAGTGCCTTAAATGTTAGAAGTTAAACCTGAAATGGTATCCTGATTCTTAAAGGATGGTAGTAAATTACCTGCTGAACAAATGGGTGACATAACAAAAATGAGTAACATTGCTGAGTCCTGAAGAAAGCACAGAGTCTGGGCGTAAGGGGTTAGGAGACAGCAGGAGCGGATTGCCAGTTTCCAAAAAAACATCACACAAAACACAAGCCATGTAAGAGGCACAGATGTAAAGAAGACAGGCTTTATTTTGAGACAGTCTTAGGTGAGCATAGCAAGTGAAATCACAATTCTCAGGCAACTCACCTTATATAAATTTTGCTGTTATCACCACTGTATGCAACAAAAACCATGAACCCAAATAACTAACAAAATAGAACAATCCTCCCACTTAAAACTGAGATGACATTAAACTAGATATATTTTCCTTTAAAAGAATCTCTCATTATTATCTTTAGAGTGTTTTTCTGATAGTGAAGTGAGTGATAAGATGGTTCTAGATGAAAAGGAAAGCCTTTTAATTTACTAAGGAAAAACCCCAGAAGGCTGCTGTGACTGGCAATATTAAAACTTACTCTTCTGTAATTGACTTGTGTTTAATCTAACTTATTTTCTCAGCATTAGTGTTGGGCACGACAGTGAAACAATATTACTCGTTCCAAGAAATATGAAAGAACTGATTTTTTCAGAAAATAAAGTGGGTGGCCAGGAGGTAGACATCCACTGCTGGCAACAAAAAAGAATATTGCTTTTACAAAGAGCAAGTCAGTGTGGATGTTTTAAAGGCACTTGTGAGATTGACCTCAGGTTGCCCCACAGGAGAGCAATTGACCTCAATTTGGAGACTGACCTCAGGGTGCCCTACTGTTCTCTATATAAGAGTGTATGGCTGCACCAAAACAATTAATTTGCAATGCAGAGGTCTAACAGGAACCGGTCTGCACATAGCTCATCTCCCCTTCTGGGTTTGTCCCTCCTTCTTGCACTAAAAAAAGAGAGGAGGAAAAGAGCAGAATGGCCTGGTGTTTGGAAGAGGGAATTTTGGCACAGGTGCTGGCAGATATCATACAATATCTGCCTGCAAACTTGTATGGATTTGAGGTACAGCCAGTTGAAGCAGAGCTGGCCTTCCATCTGATGGTTAGTCCCTTGCTGATCACTGGGAGCTGGGTCAGTAGTGGCTAACTGAATTATGTAGACTTTTAAAAAGTTCTTAAGTTCTTAAAAGTTCTGATAGTCACTAACCATAGCCTAACGATATCTTGTAGCTGAGATCATGATCCATCAGATATATTGAATATGAAGTTTGCTTTTTCTCACACCCATCATTGTGCTATTTGGTCAGGCCTGTTAGAATTACATTTCCTGTCATATTGATTTATTTTATATTCATCAAAGGAGACTAAGATTTTTAAAAGGCTAAAATTGGAAATTTATTTTGATTCACACTCGAGCATGAGAGTTACATCTTTTGTGAAGCTGAGATTTTGATCGGAGTGAATTTCTAGCTTCCTACTGGTAGTATCATTAGCTCATATTAGTACTCTGTGAGGAGTATGTATGCCAAGGACCGTGGTTCACATCGTTTTACTACGTAGATAAACAAAACCAGAACTGTAAACAGAGCATCAATTCTCATTGCAGTGCCTTTTGATTCAGGGCTCTGCAAAAGTTCTCCAAGCACTTCTGTTTTTCATATCTGTGGCATTTATGAAGCATGTATCCACTTGCAGCAGGTTTTACATAGTTTCTATTATTTCTTCTTGCCACTGTTATTCTATGTCAAGATGATGATAAGTAGTCCCTTTGCTGAATGTTGTAAAATCAAATCTAAAACTTATGCATTATAGAGTTATGCAAAGTTAAAACTAATTTTGTCTAACACAGCAAATATTATCCTCAAAACTTTACTTTTGTTTCTCTAGTTCATTCCTTCTGCTTTTAAGAAAGGTTTACAGAACCCACTTTTTTTAGATAAGTTCTGTATGTCTTTATTACAGTAATAATTCATGTATTTTTCTGTTTGATAGAGTTCTTTTTTCCTCTGACCTAAAATAATATATCTCTGAGATCAAAAGTTCTTACATATTAATGAAGACTAGGCTGTTTGAGAGCTTGCGTGGAAACCTTCAAATATCATTAAGGTGTTGCAGGAAGAATGTGGCTTTTTTAATCAATGAGTGGTTCTTATTCAAATTCTACACAATGCTTTTGGAAGATATAATGGCTCTTGTAGAGGACAGATCTTAAAAACAAGGTCTTAATAGACTTGATCAAAACTCACAGTTTCCACTGCATAGAAACACTGATAATTCAAACAATATTTTAGTTCCAGTTTAGACTGAAAATTTGAGTTTGACAAAATTGCTTTTTCTGATGTAAGGCTGTCTGAAAAAAACCTTCATGTCATTCATCTCTGCCTGGCTAGACTATCCTGACATTCTTCATTTCTGTTTGTAACTGTTGTAATTACACTTTCATTCACCTGCAACGTGCTAATTGAGTGAGAGAAAGAAAGGGAGGAAACTACGAGGTTGCCTCTTTGCACTAGTGGTGGAGTTGTGAAATGGTTACTCTAAATTTGCAGAGAGGAATTATATACTTAATTCAAAGAAAGGGCCTAGATCTGAGGGTTGGGATCAGAGATTATCACTTCCTCTCATCCCAGAATTAGACACCAAACTACACTTGCAGCTACACCTTAACTTTTACATTCTCCTTGATATAAGCTATGGCTTGGACAGCCTGTTGGCACTGAGAAGCCCAGTGTAACGTTTATTCCTTTATGGTTTACAGGGAGCCTAGAGGTTACAGCTGAAAAATAAAGGTTAGAACACCTGTTATAGAAAAAGCCCTACATAGTTTGGGAGCTTGTTACAGCTTCTGAAGTGACTTGGGCAATGTGTGTCAGACCTTTAAAGGGATTTAAATGTTGAAGATGTCAAGGGCTTTTAATAACAAGGCGTTTTAAAAATTGTTCTAAGTACCCCTCTGTACCTTTAGCAATGGAAACACCTCTAAATGTAGCATGAAGACCATGAAAGATATAATTAGCTAGTACAGCAGGTAGGTAGGTGGTCTGTGTCCAAAAGTTTAATTCACTTCTGAAAGTGGGCCCAAGTTTCCTAATTCACTGACTTTTGAAATGTGATATTTTTGCTTTCCTTCCAGCTATTCCTTGTACTTAGCATGCTCCATGTATAAACTTAAAAATGAAAGAATTTATAGCACAGTTATAGCACAAGTCCAACTTGTTTGATTTCTAGCCTGCATGTAAAAGCTGAGTAACATTTCTAACATTTTGAGATTGGGATACGGGGATCACATTTTATTTATCTACCAGTGCTTTTTGAAGACCAGCTATTCTGTTTTATTGAAATACATAATGTTAGTATTCCAGACATCAGTGCTATGAAATGTCATCTGTGCCCATTTATTTATATTATAAATCCTTGCACACTGCAAAATCGGTTAGATTAAAGAGTAGAAACAGTTAAAAGACAATGAAGAAATTGTAAATTATATATGATTCTCATTTGTACTCTGATCTGTTTATACTTACAGGCTCTCAACTAGGTGCAAGTGCATTTTGCAAGAAGTTCTGTGTCACTCTAAACTTGTATGAGCCTGGCTCCATGCTGCTACCAGCCACGAGATCATGGGTTTAGGCTCTTTGTATCAGTGCAATTATTTATATCCGTGTAGCAATTAACATAAGTTGTTTACACTAATATAAACGAGATTTAGATCTGTAAAGCTCCCATAAAATATATAAAAGGACCATATACTTACTTATATTAAAAATTTATCTAAACAGTACTTTGTAGGCAGTTAAGAACTCTTTCATACTTTGCTCACTTTGTTCTTCCTCCAAACAATCTGGGTGCAGAGCAATCTTGATTTATGCAATATGAAGAATCAGCTGCCTACCAGCAGTCAGAAGCAGGTTGCACAAACTTGGGCTTCTTGATTTCCTAACGATAGCTGCTGGACAGCTCAGCTGAAACTGCTAACAGTTCCAGGCAAAATACCACATGCACACACTAGAGGTAAACAAAAGTCATGCCTTATCTGCACAGAAGCCTCCTCTATTAATGTTTTATAGAACTGCCTTTGGTATGAATTGCTGAGGTTAATTGCATTGCACAGGTATGAGGCTTGTGTGAACAGACAAACTGGGCCCTACATGTTCAAAGTAGCATGTTCGGTTAACCTATTCATTAAATGAACACAAAACAAATGCCATTACAATGGGAGGAGGAGGAGTTGTTTATATTATAACTTCATCTGGCCCTGTATCTATTTGATTGGGAGGTTCCTACAAGCTCTTTTACGGCATATTCGTCTCATATTGACATCCTCCCTTTCCATATGTTTTTAGACGCTGCAATATGAATTATGCTTATTATGGAAATGACAGCCAAATCTATTTTGCTCCTACAAGTGATGTGCCAAGACAGCCTCTGTTCTGTCAGCAAGCACTGCCAAAGTACAAATGCATATGGCAGCGAACCTTTTTCAAGTTAAAACAGAAATGCTGAAAACTGACTTCACTAATTTATCAAAACTGCTTCCTGGCTCTCCTGGGATTTCTTCTGGCAGCTATAAGAGATCCTTCTCCAATGCAACTGGAAACTTGTTGGAGCTGAGTCAATATTTTCATTCACAATTCATGTTAACACTGGACCCGAACACTGCAAGGTGCTGAATCTGTTGATGGGGAAGCAACCAGCACTTTCCAACAAAGAAATCATGGTCCTATGCTAGCCGTTTGCTGCCATGGCATTGAATTTTGTAAAATTACTTCTAGTTGTAAAAAATTGGTATGAAGTAATACTAACTGAATATAGGCATTTTATCCTCTCATAGCATATAAATGTGCCTGTGAGGTCAGGATAGAGAAAAATAGGTCCCAACTCCTTTTTCTTCCAAGATTTTAAAATTTTAATACTGGGAACAGTGAGGATAGAGCCTTCCTCTCTGCCCTTTCCACAGAAGCTCAGGTGCTTGGTAGTCCTCTGGTAGTTTCAGTAGGCCTGGGACATGGTTCAACATGCAGAAGAGCTGCTTTGCTCCTTTTCTTTTCCACACTCACATCTATTCTTGTTTTTCTTCTGCAGACTGGAAGGCCCCATGCCATTGTCCTTTAAATAGTGCAGAAATACAACTCAGCAGTTCCATGGTTTATGAGCCTGACTTGGAAAGAGAGCTGCATTCTTTACATCTACAGGAATTATTTACTATGTTGTTTGTTAACTAAATTCACTGATGAAGGTCTTCAGTGCCTTTAGACATTTATGAATGCTGCTGTCATGTTTCTTACCTTCCCTAGCCCTGCTCAGTATACAAAAGACCCCTTTTTATAATCCTTGTATTGGATTCTTGTGTATAGCAAAGCAATTAGTTAAACACACTTTCATTTTGTGTAGTGTAAGCATCCTGCTGGGTACAGGCTGTTTTTGAAGGTGAATGGATCCTGAACTTCTTCAGCGGAGTAGCAGTGACACCTCTGATAGAAGATGACACTGAAATTTCATGTAAGGGATAGATAGTGTAATGGAGGTTTCCATTGCTCTCTCCCTATTCTAAAGTTTCTTGTGCAAGAACAGAAAAGACACTTCTGTCACGCAAAATATTAAATCTTTGGCATTTTTAAAATGAATGCCTTTTAGGTACTACTGATCATAACCCAAACTCTTAGCTAGTATAAATCATTATAGACCTTATTGGCTTCAAAGATGATACTGATTTACACTACTTAAGTGTACAGACAGGGCCTGTAGGGCATAACCATTAGGAAAGAGCAAATTTCCATGGGTTTTATTAATTTGGGTCGTGAACTGGCAGTAGTTTTTGTAAGCCACCTGAAAAATACCTCTCTGAGATCTAGGCACTAGCAAAATTAGTCATATTGGGTCCTGGTACAGAAATTCTTTCAGAGAGTGGCCAATCCCACCTATTTTTCATCTCCTTAGGAATTTGAGGTTACATACGTAATGACTTCAAGTCATTTATGTGTTGTTTTGTGGCTTGAGACCTCTAATATATAGCAAGTTCTTGGCTCTGGTTGAGAACAGAATACGCTGCTGTTTCTCAGAAAGTCCAACCTTGAATTTTTTAATTTTTTTTATATGTTAAATTTCAAGTATGTTCCCTCTGAAATCAGTGTCAAAACTCTCCTTGGCATCAAGCAAGAGCAGGGCTGAGTCAGCTGACAGCTCTGTTTTGAGCTGCTCCTGCAGGAATGCGAAGGATGAACACACACAGAGTTGTACCACTAGGTTGGAGAGTCCCTAATTTGGATAGGTCTGCCCCTGTGTCTGGCCATCACTTGGCAGACATAACAGTGCTAAGTTTAGCCTTCTATCGATTGTAATTTGCTGTGGGATGCTGGGCAGGGACGAAGATCTAGAAATGGAAGATTATAATGTATTATTGCATTTACAGTATTGATATTATTGCAAATCGTTCCCTAATTTCTACAGGAATATTTTGGGCACAGCCACATGAAAATACTAAAAATAACAGCCTTGTTCCATCATTTGGAGAGCCAGAAAAGTGTTAGATTGCATATTGTTAATAGAGTTAATTCCCTTCATAAGTTGGGAATTGTTAAAGATCTGTCTGAACGGAACTTTTTCCTAACTGCATTTTAGATTAACCAAAGCCTACAAATTTGCAATAATAGATTTGGAAAGTGACTTTTGATAAGAAATGAAAAGTTACATAGTGTCCACTTGGATGAAAATCTGAAAATGCTAAAGTACTTAACTTTAATTAAAGAAAACAGTGGAAATAGTGGAAAACAACCATGTGTTTTCAGGCTTTCCAGCAACATTACAGCTGTACATCCACACAGAACATTTAATCACAACAGTAGGCCTGGAGGGGCACAGGTATACCAATAGGCTATGAATGAGGAACCAGAGGTATCTGCTAAGGCATATTAATCAGTGGAAGTCATTCAGGCTGAAAAGATCTCCAAAAGAAGTCTTTGCAGGGAAAGGAACAACCAGCTCAGCCCTTCCCTTTTGTTTTGCTTAAAAGTGTAAAATTCCTGCTTTTCGTTGGGGATAACCACCAAATGGCAAGGCTGGGGTTACCCACTTCAACTTCATTGCAGTTAATTCAGGTGTGGATATGAAACCTATTGCACACGTTTGAAAATGTATGGGGATAACAACTGAAAATCTTACAAGTGTAGAGGGATATGTGAAGTGCTTAGATGTTGCTTCTTTGCCTGGATACATCACATCCCAAAAACTGGAATAAATTTACCAAAGCTTCAGAACCACTTTACAATTCTTTTTGAAACAAAATAGAAGCAGCTAAACTAAGCACAACCAAGTACCAGCTCCATTTTAAACCATTTTCTAATCCACATTTTATGGGGTTTGCCAGACCGGCAGCCATAGATTCCCATCAGAGTCACTGCCTTTACAGTCCTAGTCGACTACAAGGCAAGGAAGTCTAAGGCACTTCCTGCTTTGTAGACACTGTACCCTGGCGCACTGTCCTTTAGCTGAAATGGTTTCAACTGCTCCAGCCCTCCAACCACATCTGTGCAATACCACATACAGGGCATTTAGTCCTTTTGGGGTTGGTCAGGCATGAGCTGCCCTCGGTAAATCCACGTGGGCTGTTCCCACTCACCTTCTGGTCCTCTGTGTGTTTGGACATAGCTTCCAAGAGATTTTGCTCCCACTGCTTTCCTGGAAACCAAGATTAAGGTGACTACTCTGTTGTTTCTCAGTTCCTCCTTCTCGCCCTTGTGAGAGACACGTGGTGTTTGCCTTATTCCAGACACCAGGAACCTCCTCTGAGTGCCACAGCCTCTTGAAGATGGTAGAGAGTGAGCTTGCAATGACATTGGCCAGCTCCCACAGCACCATTGGCATCTGCAGCATCCCATCCCATAAACATCCAGTTTGCTAAAGTGGTTGCTAAGCCTACCTTTCTCTATTTCATGTAATGCCTCATTCCTGCGGTCTCTCACCAGACTTAAAAAGCCAGGAGATGTATGTGCAGGCTTTATCAGTTAAAGCTGAAGCAGGCAAAACACTATCTCATCCTTTTTGCTGTCCCTAGGGACTCAGCCCCACAGCGTGTTCATATTTTCTTTGGCTTTACTTTTTCTAATAGTATGCTCTAGAAGCCTTTTTCCTCTTGCATTTCAGATCACTTACTAGTTTCGACTTCAGCTGAGCTTTGGCCTTCTTAATTGCATCCCTGCAGGCTTGGGCAATGCCTTGATACTCCACCTGGCTTGCTCACTCCCGTTTTGATGTGACATAGATCCTAGGACTTGTCCAGCTAATAAAATTTAATTCTGTGCACTGTAAAACTCCTTTTCCTCCTAATACCATGTGCTAAGATCAACTCCAGTCATCTCTGGTCACCCTGTAAATCAGTTTAGTTGCTGCCATCTTGTGATCACTGCCACCTTGTGACCAGCCGCTACAGAATGCCAAATTTTAACCTCTTTTGGTAGCCTAGAAACCAGGAGGTGGAGCCAAATTGTTGTTTTCCTTATTATAAACAGAAAATGGCTAATTAGAAAATAGTTGGTTGCTAGTACAACTGCACTGAAGGAATATTTGCTTTCTCTATGTGAGTTGTGGATCTTTTATCCAAACAGCTCTTCACAGATGCTTGGGTCAAACAATGCTTAGTTCTTCAGTTGCAAGAAGGATAAGCTGGCACTCCCAAGAAAGGAAATATAAAGGTGTACATCTAGCACGTTTACAACTAGGATTATAAAGAATGAGACTGGCAGAACATACAGCATTCACCTTCCAGATGTTAATCATAATAATGCATTATACATAATAAGGCTCTCTCTCCTCCTAGGAATAAATAAGGAGTCTTAAGTGCTTACAAGCTACAATAATGGAAGCCCGCTGTGTTATTTCAGAAGGGATAAATAGACCAAGATGCCCATATATGAAGGTTAGAGACAGGAAGCCTTCAGAGATACGAATTAACTGAGCTTTGTGCAAACACGGTTTTGAAACAAAACATTTCTACCCTCCCCCATCTTTTTACGAGGTTTTTCCACTCAGATAATGTAGATGCTTAAGGTACAATTATAACATCTCTAGAAGATTGTAAGATTATATGAAAGAGGAAATAGTAATATACGTACAGAGAGATACTGAGACAGAGGGTATGTGGTTTGAGTCAGAAATCCTCTGATCTCAAAAGAAGCAGATGATGCAGATAAAACACAGGCTTCACTGGCACAGCTAGCAGGGAACTTTTATGTGTACATAAAGCAATTATAAAAGGTGTTTGATTTTGCATTAAAGCAGCCAATTAGTTCTCTTTTTGACTAAAAATATATATTTCTACTTTTTGTATTTTCAGCAGACAACAAACCAAAACGAATCTTGGCAGAAGTCATTGGCTAAAAAAAGCTTTTAATGTACTTCAGTGCAGGAATTCTGATGGGAAAAGTCCCCCACATCAAGACCCCTTCCCCACTGTCTCACAAGCTACATGCAGAGGCTTTCTAACAAAATTGGCGAAGATGGTGGTTTCAGAAAGATTTCTTTGCTTCCAGGATAAAGTTGGACATTGACAGGCAGAACCAAGACACTCTGCTGGGCAGCTCACATGAATGACATGTTGGCTATAGCTGTGGTGAACCCTTGCTGTGGGGTTATCCCATGTAGGGTTATTTGTTGGTTTTGCAAGTGTATTTGTCTTGAAAACAGGAAGGAGTCAGGAAATACCACCAAAAAGTAACTGACCATGGCACAGAACAGAGAGCACCAGGGGTACAATACATGGGAGAGTGCTGGAGTCTGTTTGTTTTTTGCTGTTGTAATTGCACTGTTGTATTACACAACATCTTTAGCTCTTGCTCTTGTGTGGGAGCAGCTTTCAGGAAGGTTTCTGCAGCATAATAGCTTCCCATGAGGAATGATTTCAAAAGGCAACTCTGAGATATAGAAGTAGGAGAGCTGCTGATTTTAACATATTTTCATATCAATTTTGTTTCAGAATAACCATGTTTTAGAGTATTAACACTCATTTATTATAAGATATTTTCTTAGAGGTAAATACTGCAGCCTGTCTCATATTCCTCCATTTCTTGTAGCTGCTCAAAAATCATTACTGTTATTTCCAGACATTATTTAAATATTTTTAAATAAAAATTACTAATATTGATAAAATGTGATGGTTGAGAAAAGATTATATTGACTCATGGGGATGCAGAAAACTTGCATATAAAAAGTCTTGGAGGCTATTTTATGAGACCTGAGGATCAAGGTTGCTATCCTGGCACAGAATGAAAGGGATGTGCCCTGTCACAGATATGTTTGGCAGGATTTTTAAGGATTTTAGAATGCTTCATTCATATTCACAAGAGAACTGAAGTAGGTCAATCACCATTATGTGTCGTGCTGATGGAATACACGGTAACACTGATTTTTCAGCCTTTCAGCTATTGTGAATTTGTCCACATTCACTGAGTAAGGGAGATGCCTTAAAGCTCACTTAATTTCCAGTACGAAGCAACGACAACTCTGTTATAAGGTTTTGAATGAATGGGACTAGCACCAAGATTTTAAGCCTTATGTGAATATCTTCAATTGGTTTTGATAAGACTTCCCTGAATCGTATGTAATGCATTTGGAGCCACTATATGTGGTTATTTTCTTGGGCAAGTTCCAGAAATCAAAGGACAATAGGACATATTCTTCTGACCAGCCTGGATTATTACCAAGGGAAGAAATAATTTATTCTGAGCATAAGGTATGCTTTTCTTACGCTTTCATGGCGTATTCTCCTGAAGGTAGCAGATGAGGGGAAAGGACACAAGGAAAGCTCTGGTTCCTAACATGGACCTTGCCTTTTAAACACTGAACACAAGCTGCTAAATTGGATACATCTCTTTCAAGTATCCATTCAAGAATTTTTATGTATGCTGTTAACATGAACAACCTTGATAGCTTGTTACTGAGCTGTTTTTAAGAATTTCAGGTAGAAACAGCTCTGTAAAAAAAATTTGGGGTGATAAATTCAGAAGGCTTTCACTGCAGGCCATGCTGTAAAAGGATATTTCAAAAATAACTTTCTCCTAGAACTCTGAAGTAAAATATACCTTTATTGTTGGCAGAGAGTGCTGCAGTTAGATGCTTACTAGCATTTGGCATCTCTCTCTTTTCTGACTCTTTCCTTTTCTTTTTTGCCAACAATGACTCTGTAATCCCAAAAAAGAAATTATATCTTGTAGAAGCAGAAAAGACTACCTTATTTAGATACACACCAAGGAAAAACTCAGCAAAGAAACAGTGTCTGTTGAAAAACACATTGAGATACTGAACTCTTTAAAAAGCAGGAAGCTCCAAACTCATGATAAAAGTTTAAGGTGTGTTTCTTTGTATGGGAACAAGAAGGTCACTTCTGAGCCATCCAGCTCCTGTATTATTCTGAACTTATGGACTTTTCTTCCTACTAAAGGTAAGCAGAAGAAAGCTGTATAGGTACATCCCTATGGGTAAGAAATCAAGCACAGGGGTCAGGAGATCTGCATGGTTGACCAAGGAGCTTCTGGCAAAACTCAAACAGAAGAAGGAAGTTTACAGAGTGAGGTAAAATGGACAGGCCATTTGAGAGAAATATAGGGATGTTATCAGAACATGCATGGAGATGATGAGGAAGGCTCATAAGGTCCGTTTGGAATTAAGTCTGGCAAGGGATGTCAAGGACAGCAAGAAGGGCTTCTTCAAGTCCAGCAGTGGGAATAAGATGACTGGGGAAAATGTGGGCTTGCTGCTGAATGAGGTGGGTGCCCTGGTGATGAAGGACACAGAGAAGGTGGAGTTACTGAATGCCTCCTTTGCTTCAGTCTTTACTGCCCAGGCAAACCCTCAGGAATCCCAGACCCTGGAGGGAAGAGAGAAAGTCTGGGGAAAGGAAGACTTTCCCCTGGTTGAGGAGAATTGGGTTAGAGATCTTAAGCAAATGTGACACCCACAAATCCATGGGCCTCCATGGGATGTGCCCCTGAGTGCTGAGGGAGCTGGCAGATACTATTGCCAAGCCAGTCTCCATCATCTTTGAAAGGTCATGGAGAACAGGAGAGGTTCCTGAGGACTGGAGGAAAGCCGATGTCACTCCAGTCTGTTACAAGGGCAAGAAGGAGAACCCAGGAAAGTACAGACTGGTCAGTCTCACCTCCATCCCTGGAAAGGTGATGGAACAGCTCATCCTGGATGCCATCTCAAAATATGTGGAAGTAAAGGACGTTATCAGGAGTATTCAACATGGATTCACCAAGGGGAAACCAACCGATTAGCCTTCTATGATGGAATGATTGGCTCATCATAGGCAAGGGGAGAGCAGTGGATGTTGTCTACCTTGACCTCAGCAAGGCTTTTGACACAGCCTCCCACAACACCCTCACAGGGAAGCTCAGGCAGCGTGGGTTAGATGGGTGGACAGTGAGGTGGATTGAGAACTGGCTGAATGGCAGAGCTCAGAGGGTTGTGGTCAACGGTGTAGAGTCCAGCTGGAGGCCTGTAGCTCGAGCAGTGTTCCCCAGGGTCAGTACTGGGTCCCGTCCTGTTCAACTTATCCATCAGTGACCTGGATGAAGGGACAGAGCGTACCCTCAGCAAGTTTGCTGGTGACACAAAACTGAGAGGAGTGGCTGACACAACAGGAGGTTGCGCTGCCGTTCAGCAAGACCTGGGCAGGCTGGAGAGTTGGGTGGAGAGGATCCTAATGGAGTTCCACAAAGGCAAGTGTAAGGTCCTTCACCCAGGGAGGAGTAACCCCAAGCACCAGTACAGGCTGGGGCTGACCTGCTGGGAGGCAGCTTTTGCAGAGAAGGACTTGGGAGTTCTGGTGGACACCAGGTTGCCCATGAGCCAGCAGTATTCTCTTGTGGCCAAGAAGGCCAGCGGTATCCTGGGGTGCATTAGGAGAAGCATGGCCAGCAGGTCGAGGGAGGTGATCCTCCACCTCTACTCTGCCCTGATGAGGCCACATTTGGAGTGCTGTGTCCAGTGCTGGGCTCCCCAGTTCAAAAGAGACAGGGAACTACTGGAAAGGGTCCAGCAGAGGGCTGTGAAGATGATCAGGGGACTGGAGCACCTCCCTTGTGAGGAAAGGCTGAGAGAGCTGGGCCTGTTTAGCCTGGGAAAGACTCAGAGGGGAACTTATCTACGTCTACAAATATCTTAAATGTGAGTGCTAAAAGGAGGGGGTTAGAGTCTTTTCAGCAGTGCCCAGCGACAGGACAAGGGACAACGGGCACAAACTGCAACGCAAGCAGTTCCATCTGACTCCGAGGAAAAACTTCTTTACTTTGAGGGTTACTGAGCACTGGAACAGGATGCCCAGAAAGGTTATGGAGTCTCCTTCTCTGAAGACATTCAGATGCCACCTGGACACAATCCTGTTGAACCTGTTTTAGCAGAGGGTTGGACCAGATGATCTCCAGAGGTCCCTTCCAACCCTGACCATTCTGTGATAAAGGCCAGTGTGGACTTTGGGAAGTTATTGGTAGATTCTTGAGCTAAGGAGAGTTTTGCTGATGCAAATCATGCCTCTCTGTGGTAAAGAACAAATAACTTCGTAATCAGAAGCATTTTTTTTAACACCAGTCTACTAGTCAAAAGCAAGGAAAGCCTTACCTGCTGCTGTGAAATCATGAATTTTGGTTGCTGAGATTATGATCTGTGAGATGTACTAAGTGGGGTGTATACCACAATGCTGATGTTAGCTGGCTTCCCAGCTGAACTGCCTTATGCAGCAGCTAATGACCTGCTTCTGAGAAGGAGGAGGTATAGGGAGAGTTTGTTTTTCCTATAAATTGATCTCTGATCCTTTCATCCCTCAGTATAGCTGTACTTGTTTAGCCTACTGAGGCCTCTTAGGGCTAACACGTAATGAAGTACAATTGCATAAGGGTGTTCATAGCCACAACAGTGCTGTTAGCTGTGCTTTTTTATGGATTTGGATAAAACCCCACTCAGCAAATAGCACACTGAAAACAAATATTCTCTTTGTTGTTTTAGGATATACTGTCCCCATTACTATACTGCATTTGTTCTCAAAACAGACCCACACACAGTCGCATTTTGATCTTTGAACTTTGAGCTGACCAGTTATCAGATACTGATGCCTCAGTGTGAACTTTAGCACAGAAACAGATCATTGGATTTGAAATAGGAGAACCTGAGCTGTCCTGGTGGGCAAGCCATGTGGTAGCTTTCTAATTTATTCATAATTTTACTAAAATCAGAGGTTGTATGAGAAAGTAAATTAAGTAAATACCCAGCTGAATACGTCTGTCTGAGCTGCTCCATGTTGTGCAGCCAACCATGAGTGGGAAAAACACAGGCTTAGGACAGCAAAGGCTCTGAGACCAAAACTCAACGGGTGACCAAAGCACGCAGCACGTTCTTGGGCAGTTTATAAAGATGGCAAGAATCATTAAATCCATTCCACTGCTGCTCACCAGATGCCACTGCAGAAATGAATTAATAGTGCACAGTGAGCCAAATGGTGTTCCCCTTTCTGACACAGGGCTACACCTTGATTTAGACTGTGTAAGAAGGCAGTGCAGGTCGTCACCTCTTGTGATCCCCTTTTTGAGCATTAGGACTTTGACACCAGGGACTATAAACAAATAACTGACTAATTTCTCATTGAAATCAATGGCAAATATAGAATTTGACATTTCCCTGCCATGCATTTAGAGGCAAGCCAGATTCACCTTTCCTTCTCACCTGAAAGAGGGGAAAGGGCAGGACTTTGGTTTCATCCTTCTGTTTGCTGGGTGAAGTAGCGTGGCCACTGCTGGGTTTTAGAAATTACTCTCTCCTACAAGCAGGGAGTCGTGCTGCTCCCCAGGTCACTGGTGGGACAGCCCAGGCTAGGCAGCTCTGCCAGCTCAGAGCTGTGCCTGAAGCCACAGATTACCACCAGCCATCTCCTGGAAACTCTTGCCTGGTATGTTTGCTCTCTAGTTGGCAAACAGATTCTGGAAAGGCTAGCAGGAGGGCATGTTCATTCAACAGGTGTGCCTTTGGCATACCAGGTCACAGACTGAAAAGGCTTGACGGTGTAAATAGGAGGTTTAATATTTCACCAAGATGTCAAAGCTTAAAACGTCTGCTGGAGCAACAGAAATGCCTATATGAGGCTGAAGTGAAGGCACAAGCCACCGTAAAATTCTTATAGCATTAATGCCAATGTGATCGTTAGAGTAGTTATTCACTGTAGATACAGTTAGTGGCATGCAGGCAGCAGGTTTTCAGTTCTGTGGCATTTTGCTGACTTCACAGTAAAATGGTCTTCCTTTCTCAGATTTTAATGTGCTATGTCAGGAGTAAATTATATAATGGATGCCTGGGATTTTCTGTCTTGTGGTCTGATTCTATAACAAATTTCACCTTTCTTTTCCTCAGAGAAGGTAATTAATGGAGTATACTATGATTTCCATACGAGATAATCGCCAGAGAACTTTTTTTAGTTGTGTATGTATAGCCTTGTGAATCACTTGGCTTTAAAAGAAACTGCATTGTGCAAAGCTTAAGCAGTACTGATGATCCATTTTTCTGCAGAGGACCTCTTTAATGTATTCGGGTTTCTGTTTCTTACTGAGGCACTGTATTTGTATTTTTTAGCATTCACCTAGCTGTATAGAGCTGTGCACAGCCCTTTTTAGTAAAAAATGGTTTGATATTTATGTAGATTCAATGAACTAAGAATCTCTCCCATAAGCAGGAGTTGTAGGATCAGGTTAGTTAACTCTTTAGTGAATTCACTGTGAGTGGTGCATGCTTGAGTTTCAGAGTGCATAGCAGTAAAGGCAAGGCAGGTGTCCATAAAACAACCACCTTACTGTAACGCCAAAGAAAATCTGATGATGCTGATCTTAGCAAACTAAATCAACTCACACTAGACCTGAAGCTTTTGTTTTGGGGTTTTGTTGTTTTGGGGTTTTTTACTTGAAAGACAACATGGAGAATAGATCCAAGAAAGGGGGATACATGAAAAAGGGGAATGAGAATTTTCTGCAGATTTTTGTATTTGTTCATTTGTAGTAGTAAAAGCTGCCTATCTGAGTATGTGGTAAAATAATCATTTGTCAAAGAGGTAAACGTACTGTACACCAATGTTCTGCATTTAAAAGATCCCTGGTGTACTATGAACTATATAGTGTTCATAAAAAGTCATACTCAAGAGTCGAATATACTTCCTTCTTCAATTACTGTAGTTTTCCACTGTCTCTAAGGATGAGCTATTAAACAGTCAGTGTCAAGACACACTACACTGTACTTGTATGATGTATGATATATTCATTATTTCACCTTTTAAAAAAAATTGATTATGTGTGTGTATGTATATTATATATGTGTATAGTTATCATGGACTTTAAGAATAAAAAAAGGAAAAAAGAAGGCATCCCCTAAAAGCCAGGCAGTCAGTAGGCAGAGTTATTCTGAGGATGCTCTGCTTTAGTCCATGGAAGCCCGAGGTCATTTTTGCTTGGACATTGCATAAAGTGTGCTTGCCAGGTTCAATATATATAATCCAGTGTCAAGTGACTGAAATTAGGGTTTTACTGTTTGATCTTTCAGGCAAGTAAGCAAATTGTCACTTTCGTTTCTCAATAATTGCTGGGATAACAGATTTGGCTGTTATTTTTTCCAGTCTACACTAATAACCAAGGTATGGAGGAAGGAGTCTGATCAAAGGTAATTAACGATTCTGAACAAGATTTCATTGGGGTATTGGATCACATTTCCTTTACACATGTCAAAGGGAGTATATCTGAAAAAAGGACAAGGCTGGTTAAATGGAAATGAAGCTTCCAGAGGAAGTTATGTTCTTTTAGAAGTAATAAGCTAAAAGGCTGAGATTACAGAACTATTGCTGAAGGAGAACATGGTTTTACACATTGCTAAGTGCCCCCAAGCTGACATCATCATTAGTTATTTATAGCACACTAGTATCTGAAGATCCTAGTCAGAAGTAAGGCCTTCTGATATCATCCTCTGTCCAAACTGGAAGAATGTCCTCGGTCCCAAAAACATCACAATGTCATTTAACCTCATTGGTGTTGAAGGCAATCAGAACATCTAGTGGGGAGCTTCAAACATACAAAGAAAAGGTTTTTGCAGGAATAGCATCTCAAAGAAATCTTTCTTGATGTGTAGATTAATAATTCCTTAATGAAATATTTTAATTAATTTGGCTGACACAGGCAAGTACTATGAATGGAATAGAATGTAAGTCAAAATGATCATATACCACCCTTCTTCAAAGTAGCGTAAATTTAAACATAAGGCAAAATTTCTTTAAAGATTTTACGTATTCTTTAAATAGTGTCTTTCCTGATCTAGCAGTATACACAGACACATAGTCAAGAAAAGAAATAAGAAAGATACAGGAACATATATATTTGCATGTTGCAGCTTCTGTCAAGTGACTGACAGTGGAGTGAGTAATTTGAAAATTCAGAGTAGTGGCTGTACTCAAAATTGGAGGTTGTGATAAAACATTTTTGAAGGTTGCCTATTTTACACAGCATTTAAGTCAATACAACTGCGGTGCCTGCCTTACAAGAAATCCATCATTTCTTACCAGAGAGAGAAGTTCTGGTTTTCTAGTTTTTAGAAAGCACTTTTTCAAATCTCACTAATCTGTATTCTGCAAACCCACCACTAACGGCAGGTTTGTTGGAGTGTAAACCACTCTCTGCTTTGCCTTGGGCTGTCTGGTTTGTTCAAGTTACCCTGGAACAGAAATAGCTGTAGTTTTGGCAGTACCAGTGCTGCGTTACTATAGGGAATACATCACTATTTATCAGTGAGCATTTCCAAATGCAAATGACCCTCCAAATTAGGGATGTCCTGCCTCTTAGAACCACTACTAAATGACCACCTGCATGTGTTCATATTCAAAACCGGTCTACTCACCACATATGCATCTCCTCCAGTGTTTTATTTGACAATCTGTTTCAGCTTCGCAAGGGAGCTCGCAAATTATGTATTGCTCATTTTGTCAAAGTCATCACTGATGACAATTCCGGCATCAAGAGGCTCATTTTATTCTGCAGATGTTTTTTTCAAATAGAAGATAAATTGTGGTTTTCAATCTTTTTCTCTTTTCCTTTTCCCCTTTTCCTTTTCTTTCTCTTTTCCTTTCTCTTGTTCTTGTTTTTTTTTTTTCCTTTTTTCTTTTTCTTGTTCTTGTTTTTGTTCTTTTCCTTGTTCTTTTTCTTTTTCCTTTTTTTCCTTCCTTCCTTTATGAGAGTGAGGACACATGCTGTGCTGCTAGGAATAGGAGTGGGAACACATAAAAAATAAATTAATACTGAAAATATTGAACCTCAAGAGGAAATCCACTGCAAGCCTACAGAACCCATTAGTATGTTATATTTAGCATCGGCATAATGGACAGGAAAAAATACCAAATTGTTTATATAAAGGGAATGGTCTCATTCATATTGGCTAACATCCCAAATTGCAAACCATGATTTAAAGTCTCTGGCCAACCCACAGATATTTTGTGACACAGGATTTCCCAAGCTTGTAGGGTGGCATCTTTAGATGAAAAGAACAAGTGACCTCAGAGGTAAGGTGCTGCAAGAGGCTCTTTTTACATTCCGTAGAAGTGCAGCTTGTCCAAGTGCTATACTTTACACTGTGAAAGGAACACACTTTGCTGCCAGTCTCTTGAAGTTGGTAGTTACGATTCTTAATTTCAGGGCATCACATTCACAATAAATTCAGTTTTTCAAGAGCCCTCAGTTTTCATTGACAAATGAGCTGCTCACATTTTCCAAGAAAATACTCCTCTCCAGGCTCTCACTAGTTTTAGTAGAAACTGTGAAATTCCCTGAATCTTACTGGAAGACACATTGTCCTCTACAAAATGTCTTAACTGTTTTGGTGGCCAGCTCCCTCAGATAATTTAGAGATACTTTTCCATCCTTTTGAAAAGAAAAAATGATATTCCTCCTCTGTATTTGGAAGTGACATCATAGGAGTCTCAAGGGTCAAGTGTATCAAGAAAACTAGACTTAAAACAGCTGGTTAAGTCTCACAGGACAGATATGTAGCCCATGTACTGCAGCTGCCTTTAGGGAGTTGACTGGAGAGGTGTATAGACACACTGTTCATGTGTGCAGGGATGAGGTTAGATAAACAAAAGCCCATTCAGAGTAGGATCTGGCGAGGGATGTGAAGGGCTACAAGAATGGTTTCCACAGGCCTATCAGCTGCAAAAGGAGCATGAGGGAATGTGTGCTGATTGGGGCAGGGGACCTGGGGACAGGGGACAGGAAGAAGGCTGAGATATTCAGTGCCTTCCTTCCCTCTGTCTTTGCTGCCAAGACTGGCCTCCAGCAATCCCAGGGCCTTGAGACCAGAGAGAACGTATGGAGCAAGGAAGACTTACCTTTAGCGGAGGAGGATCAGTTTAGAGAACATTTAAATGGTACATACACACATCCATGGGTCCAGAGAAACAGAAGAAAAAAAAAATATTTTTACCGTAAGCGTGGTCAAACACTGGAAGAAGTTGTCCAGAGATGTCGTGGAGTCTGTGTTCCTGGAGATACTCAAAATTCAAGTGGGCACAGCCCTTGTAAGCCTGTTCCACCTGATTCTGGTCAGAGCAGGGAGTTGCACTTGATGCCTTCCCACCTCAACCATTCTATGGTTCTATGTGATTCTACACGAGACAGAAATAGCTGTGATTTAAGCAGCACTTAAATTCCTTCATTACTGTAGGAATGGTATTAATTTTTAGCAAGACAGCATTATATTGTAGTGTAGTGACACTACCACAGAAAAATATGTTTAGCCAAAAGCACAGTTTACCAATAAAACCCATGTGTCAGTCTGTTGGTGGTTTTTTAACCAGGTTTAATATAGAACATTTCTGGAAAATATAACCATTTCATTTAAGATCTTTATTTCCACTTTTTTGAAAATCTGTTTTAAAAACCCTGAGAAGCAATCTAATCTGGTAATTTAATTGTACATAGGATATTTCAAAAAATCAAAGCATTCTGGTAAAAATTGTCATCTTCTAAACTTGTGACAGTTACACCAAATAGCAGACCCGTGCAAATGTATTTAATGTGAAGAAGAATTACATCCAATTGCTCTTAAATGGGGAATTTTTTAATCTGTTTTTCAAAGCTAGGAAACTCTTTGTGTGGAAAATGCCCACTGCACAGAATTCTACACAATTCTGCTAACAGCTTTTGGACATCTCTGGTGCTTGCTGTTGAAGCTTTAGTGTTATATTTTAGATGAATACTACGAGAAAATGATCAATATATAGTCAGTAGGTTTTCTATCCAGAACAGCCTTATAGGACAGAGAACATGAGAATCTTGACCTTGTAGCAATTTAGAAGTAACAGCCAGCATCAACCAGGCTACCTCTATGCCAGTTTAAGAGCAGGAGCTAAAAAGAACCTGTGATGAAATATTAGACAACTTGTAAGAAATTCACAAAACCAGATGCTCATGTATGTCCTTTTGGAAGGACGGTCCATTTGCCTCTGAAGAACTCTAACTAACTTGTTGAAGACACCAGATAATGTCACACATAAAGGTAGCCATGTCACATTTTTAAACTGTCCAGAGCTGGAATGCTATGAAGCTATTATGGAACAAGCAAAGTCTGTTTGATGTAGTGGCCAAACATGACAAATACAAATAATAATTTTGAAACCTGTTAGAATAGCAGCCCAAATGACAAAAAGAAAAGAAAAAAAGAAAGTGAATGTAAATCTACAGATTTCCTGCAGGACTGTGAAGAAAAGCAGGGATAGGCCTTTTCAACATGAACCGTGAATCTTGTTAATACTGAAAAATTTAGGTTCTTGGAAATCAGACAAGCTGCTGGAAATCACTACAGTGACCACCTCAAATAATTGGCATCTCTCCCAATTTACCATCCCAACTGATTGGATTTAGATAACGGAACTTGGATGACTTTTCATGAGTTGGTAGAATATGTCAAAGAATATGATTTATCCCATATTGCAACATCATTACAATGCTGCTAGACAAATGGCAAAGTCTGAGTGAGTCACTGCTGATGTTGCTAAGATTTTAGTGAAGGAAGTTGAAGAAACAAAGAAATTATTCTTTGACGGAGAAACAGTTCCATGGAATCTTAATTTCAAGAACACCCAAGTATTTTGGCACATTCAGCAGATGAAGTACTAAATCGTGCAGTGGTTGAAGAAAAACTGGACAAAAAACTGAGACACCTTTGCCCAAGCCAACCCCATTACTGAAAACAAGCCAAATTTCTTCAAACAATTCCTCATGACAGAATGTGTACATGAATACAAGTTACCTGTGCTGAACTGATGTATCTCATTCAGATAATAAAGTGTGGATAGACTGATATTTCACCAAACCAACTAATGCATTTACTCACTCTGAGCACAACACAACTAATATGGATATACAGGATGACGAAATATCTGTTCCACTGAGATTTGATGAAGAAGACTTGAGAAGAACAAAGTTTGACAAGCGGCTGAGTTATATAGGAATAGTTAATTAAAATAATTTATCTTCAGAAAAACCCTAGTGCAAAGGAGACTTCTCAGGCTGGAGTGTCAGTGAAGTCCTGTTTCTTCCACAGAAGCCATGAAATACACTCACTTAATCTAAATATTCAGGAGAGAAATAACATTTTATTTCCCAATCATTCACTTAGCAAGGCTTGATAAACTCAAAATGCATTGCTAAAACTTGGGCTACTACTCTAGCTTTTATATATGGATTTTAAAAATTACTTTACTTTTATGTGAGTCACTGTAAAGGTTTAGGCAGAAAGAGATACAAAAATTCAAATAAGAGTTTAATAAGCTTTCACCAGATTGATGTAAAGTGATGGAAACCTGAAAGTGTGAAAATAACAAAATAACAAGCTACAGACTTGTCAGCAAATATAACCTTGCAACAGATCTGAAATAAGAATGTTTTTTAAGAAACTCATTTCAGTTTTATTTTAGTAGTTTTATTTCTTTGTATTTGGAAACCAGTTAAGTTTTATTAATCTTCTGCCTCCTTTTGTCATTTTTGTGTGTGGCCCTCTTTTCTTCCCTTCCCTTACACTGTATTCTACATACTGATTTTCAGGCACAGTTTACTGTTTCCTGCGAAGAGCAGAACTCATGCAACTAGCAGCTAGAGTTATTGTTAGCACACAAATAGACTAAGACAGATCGTAAAGTCCCTGGTGATCCAGGAACTATATAACGCTGACTAGCTTCAGCAGTGCCAGCAGAAATTTCATAAGGCAGTGTTTAGATTTCAGCAAGCTCATTCTGTCCAGTTCTTTCCGCCTGAGAACTGGCTAAACCTGACCTTATCACAGCCATAAGCACCATACTCTTCAACCTGGAAGGAATGTTTGCATGGTTAGTATCAAGTTGTCTCTCTGCAAACCCCCCCCCCCCCCCCCCGCCCTCCATACACACCCCAGTTCCTGGCTGGCGTGGCAGAGGGGTGGGCACCTCCAAACACTTCAGGCTGGGTCCCAGGCATTTGTTCCTGGGGGACTCGGCACTTGGGTGGCTCAGGCTTCAGACGGGTGACAGGCGGACACCGCAGCGCTGCTGAGAAACAACTTTGGAGGTTGTTTAATCTGCAGTCAAAAGTGTTACTGAGTAAGAGGGGATACATGAGGAGCTATTTCAGATGTTTTGCATTCCTTTTTGACTTTACCCTGGCAAAACTTAGAAGCGGAGACAAGCCCTTGTACATAAGGCATAAAAAGTAACAGAGGGACTACTGCTGTAAGTGCTGAGTATTTCCAAGAGTTAAATGTACCCAGAAATAAGGGGAACAGTCACCTTCTTGCTTTTCTGAATAGCTGTAAATATGAATTAAGTGTGAAAGTAATTTGGCTCTATCTTGGTGCTAATCTGCTTGGCTAAGATAAGGGCTCAACATATGCTTTTTCCAGCCAGACTTGTGTGCTGCAGTATACCTGGCTTCTCTTCCATTCCTGTGGAGTCAGCCTAAAAATCCTGCAACAGCTTCCTTTACATTTAAGAAAGGTATTTCCTGAACTGAGTATGAGCATTAATAATAACATCAGGCCAGAGGCCCCTGCTTTATTTATTTTACTATGAAATGTAATTTATTATCTGTTTTCCCCACATTTTTGGTCTTCCACTTCAGCATGCTACAGATTCCTGTCCTGGTAGCGAACTATTGCATTATAGGTGCTGTAGGTAAGAGAGAGCTGGTGGGTCTGGGATACTCAGTCATTTGGTAGAAGCTAGGTTTGGGGTTTAATTGTATTAGCAAGTGTTTTCATTTAAAGTGACCAGCAGTGAAATAGTTAATGAGACTGAAGTGTAAACTGTCTGCAAGGCTTCAGACTTAACATGGATTGGGTGAACAGAACAGTTCACACCTCTCAGAACTAATCTCTCAGCCTGAAAGTTTTGTTCACTGTTCTGGAAGGTCACCTAATTACTATGAGAAGTACAGACAATCATATGATGAAGGTTAAATTCTAGTACTTTATTCTGAGGCAAGGAATGGAAAATCAAAGCAGATTCAGCAGCTACGCAGGCACGAAATAATATAGTCTACATTTGTAGCTGCTGTGACCAAGTCTTATTCTTCAAAATAGACAGTGGGAATCTCATCACCAAATACTCTTTGAGGTGCAAGGACAGGGTTGTTTTTTTTTTTATTAAATATGTTCCATTCACAGTCTGGTTTTATATGAGGTGAGTTACTGAGGATTATTATCCACTGTAAATACTAGTAGGAAAGCAGCCTTTTCTAGATAATGGCATTGTGCTAGAAGATGAGTGAAGTTACACTGACATTAAGCATGGTTTAACAGCCTGAATAGACAAAAACTCTTTGGCATAAACAAAACCCCTTTGATTTTGTGTCAGTTAGTTACAGTCAGTGGGAATAGGAGTATAAGAGCACTGAAAAAGATATCCCTTGTCACTGCATCAACTTTCTATTAGGCAAGCAGACAACATGAATCCTTTTTCAGATGCTCTAAGGTGGTCTGAAGAGTGCAGATATAATACAGCAGTCCTTCAGCTGTATCGGCAATTAGCTTTTACATGCTCTGATTGTGGCACTTGTCTCTTCTACATCGTTAACAGCTGTGTATGATCACTAATATGTTAACTTGTCCAAGTAGTCCACAACTCCCTCATGTAGACAAACCTGGAAAGCGCACTGAAATGAAGAGGACAATATTTAAACAATACTCCTGGGAGTATTTATAAACTGTATCTTTTACATAGATTTGTCAGTGTCTAAGGCATGTTAAGGATAAGCATGCTCACATGGCAATTTTTCTTTCTCATGTGGGGAACACTTGCATGGGGTTTTTAATTTGTGTGGTTATATAATTTCATAAAACTTACAGGTTTATTATTTCATTAATTATCACCTAATTATATTAATTAATTATTAATAAAATGCAGATTTAATTATTTTAGAGAATGAAGGGTAAAGGTACCCTTCAGTCAAATTTGGCTGAAACCAACTAATGAGGTCAGAAGCTATTAGCAGAGAGATACAAACTGATAGACACAAATATGCACACACTGTGACCTCCTTGCGAGTATGACTAAAATAAGTCTTTTAATTTTATTTTATAGAAGCTAGAGACATAAAACAGATTTCTACTCTCTCCATTCTGGTACTTGCATTTTGATATTACTGGATCTTTTCGGCCAAATAGCTTTGTGTCACCCAGCTCCTGATTAAGCTAACTATATATGGAGTAGCATTACAGACAAATTCACTTGTCAGCATCTTGCTTGGGCTAAGTGTGATGGGAGGAAAGATTTAAAGCAGTTGGTGCAAGCAATTGTGGGGGTGTCACAGGGAAGCCTGGCCTGAAGCGCTGATTGTGTTTGCAGCATCACTGTGGACATGACTTATCATGGTGAGGCAGGAAAGCTTTAAAACATGGAGGCCTCTCATGTTTCAACTCAGCAGGCAGTATGTGAGACATGTTGGCAACAGTCAGGCCACTGAGTCTCACAGTGAGAAACCGTCTGGTTTGCAGGCAAACATAAGCATAAACATCAGCTAAAAAGCAAACCAAAGAGGCAGCATGAAAGTAGTACTAGAAATGTCCTCCCATAAAATCACTGCCTTCTACAAAAGCCCTTGCACAAGAATGAAAATATTGGAAATGAGAATTGAGCCTCCACACAGAGGTCAGCATGTTGGAATAGCACTGTCTGGCTGGAAAAATACATTAAAAATTAATCAGTGGTAAATTTTGGTATATGTATGGAGTGATACTGTAGAAGTTCTTTTTTCAACTGAATCTGAGAAACCTCAAGGAAGAGAAACATTTATATTGCAGAGTTGGGAACTCTGGTTCTGCAGATGAGAGCTACTCATGTCTCTGAAGGAAAAATAGATCCTCCTGCTGCTGGTCGAGTCTTTGGGTGACAGTGGTGGGAGGGTAAGGTCTGAATCCTAGAGGACTTTCTCTGAAGAGCATGGAACAGTGACAGCTGATAACACAGAACAGAGAGGTTCATATAACCTCAAAAGAAAAAAAAAAAGAGAAAGGATATAGTGTGCAAGGATCTACAAGCAGCATAAACTGTCTGTAAAGCAACTCAAAATAGACAAATAAGAATGCTCAGCCTTTTGAGCAGTCATTTAAGAGAAGTGGGGAAAAAAGGTCATGTCCTAATCTCACCATTACCAGAGAAAATGAAAATGGCAGCACACACAGTGACGGAGAACAATGATTTCCAATACAGAGAAGGCTGTCTGCAAAGTGACTTTGGCAAATTCAAAGGTATGTGCTGATTCAAATATATGAATACACTGCAGAAGAAGGCTGCCAACTGAAAGCTGTCATATTGGTTGGGTTACTAAATAATCACCAGCCTATTGCTGTTCAATAAGCCAGCTGAATTGTGGAGCCAACTGCAGCACAGCTCCAGCATCACATGTAAGTGCTAATGTCAGACTTCAGAAATGTGACAAAGGACTGATGATATTTAGCAAAAGCTTCCTAAGGCCACTGGACACATGCAGGCTGTCAATATGAAAATTCCTGAAACAGGCAACGTTATTATTTGGAGCATATAGCTGGGGACACAAAGGGATACCGGTGGCTGCTGAGAAACAAGACAGAGCAAGGCACAGAGCTCATCACATGACCGATTTACAACATCCAGAGAAAACCAGAGCATTTGTCTTGGGGTCTGAGAAGAATTTAAACCTAAGGACATGCACCCTGAGGGCAAAGTCAAAGTAGAAATGCATCCCTATTTGCAGCTGGGGGAACTACTGAAATGCAAAGTACTATCAGCTGTGATGAGGTTGCTGAAGGAAGAACTGACAAGGCTGCAAACGAGGTATTATTATGCTCATTGAAACTCGCACAGAGTGAATCAGCAGCCAAAAAATAGTTAGAAAGTCTTCAGGTAAACCAAGGATCTGCTCTAAGCCAAAACCACTGAGCAGAGCACTTAGAAGAAGTCAGTATCCATTGCCACTTACTGGAGACATGCTGCTGTGATTTATTCATGGTTAAACTGCTTGTGATGTCAGGAACAGGTTCTGGCATGCTAAGCTGGTGAGCCATCTAGCTTCTTGACAATCTTTGCCATAGCTATTGGCAGGTGTTTTGGGCATATGGGCATCAAGCTAGGCCTGACATGGGCTGAAAATGGACTTTTAGAGGTAAAAAGTATAGCTTATGATATGATTGTCATAGAAGAAGGGGTTGCTGAGGCAATCTGGGTCCATGGAGTTAAACTAAAGCAACTTCTTAGCAAATAGTAATAAGAGAATATTAAAGTACAAACAGTCAAACTAAGGTGAGAAGAACTGAGATTGTCTTTTACCACATATTTTCTGACGGTTTTTTTTCAGGGCTCTGAGGACTGTGAAACTGTAAGAAAATGCCCAGGCCAGCAGATGTGAAGAAGAATTTGTATAATTTTCAGTAAGCGTTCACATTCTGCCTATGCCCTTCAGATACTGCTGAACTCTTAAAACAGACCACAGTGATGCATCATGGGACTTGTAAAAGAACCTGAAGTGGGTACTTGAAAGAATAAATAAAATTACAAGCAATTGAGGTGCTAAGGTACTCATGCAACAGCTGGAGCTACAACATGATACCTGAGGAGGAGGTGGCGTTTTGCAAAGCTGACTGTAACAGAGTCCTGACAGACAGAGGGAAGCGATACATCAGATCTGAAAGGTTGAGCACGAGGTAGGCTTCTGCCTAGGTGTAACAGAACACTACAGAAAGGCAATGCTGAAGGCAGCCATATGACTGGAGCATATCCCTGAGACTCCAGAGACAAAAGATGAAGAAGGGGTGATGTCCACAAAAGCAGCTCTAGGAGGCTGGTAAGTTGACCCAAGCATACACTTAAACCAATTTAACAGAAAGGTTTTACAGATAGTCTTGGAGTCAAGGTTGTTGTCTTGGTCTTTAGTATTACTGTTTTTTTCCCTAAAAGCAATCTAGGGAAGTTCTATGTTGTACAGGGTATTGGATAAAATAGTCTCACTCATTTTCTAATCCATTTCTTATAAGCCCGTGGTCAATGTTAACAGCTGCTTACCCTCATTGGTAAGAATTTTCTTCTTATTTTTTTCAATCATTATAAACAAGACAATTTTTAGAATAGCTGAAACAAATTACATTGTGCAAGATCTAAACTCAATTTATAGATTTATAAATACTGCAATTTCATAAGTATTTCTAGGTATTTCCCAGACTGATAGGTTCTTCAGAATACTAGAGCTCCAGACAGAAGCCCAGGATAGATGATTTGAGTTCAGTGCTCCATCACAGACTTCCTGTGTGCGCTTCAGTTCCTTTACTCTGTGCATCATGCCCAATTTTTAAAGTATGTGTAATGTCTGTGTGTAATTGCACTTACCTATCACAGTGCTGTCTGACACACTCTGATGACTGAAGAATGCTCTGAAATGTGATCAGGTTAGACATACATACACCATACCTATACCTGCCTGCAGATGTTTACCTTTTTTTGGTGAATGTGTCTAGATGTTAATGATTAAATAGCATCCAATTAACTACATAATACTATTTACAGGAACAAAGTTTAATCACATTCTCATTAGCAGCTTATTATAATCATTACTCATTATTTTTATACAAACTAGAAGAATTAGCATTTTACATGCGTTGAGGATATGACCATATACGTATCTACTACCTACCTGCCCTTTTACATTACAAATAGATAAGAATTTTATTATTTAGTCCTTTTCTGCAAATTTCTGTATAATGTCCAGTAATAGCACATCCATTCATGTTGTGTATTTTGGATTATTTTGGTAGTATTCTATTGGCTGAAACCAAAGTTAAACCCTACTTGCAATGTCCCAATTAAAGACCTTTCTGTTTTGTACAACAGAAACATACATTTCTCACATATCATTTGTTAGAAACAATAATATCACTGATTTGCTAACTTCCTTACAATACTTATTTAAAAATTAAATTAATTGTTAATACTGCTGCACAAGAAAAACGTGCTCATGACTCCTCTAGTTTCATTCCTGTTTGTGAAGCTAATGTGAGACTAGAATGAATTGGAAGGAAAAGACTTCAATTATAATCTCAAGAAAGATTGATTATTTGAGAAGAGTTGGACAAAAAGAAGGACAAATACAAAAATGTGATTCTCTAACAGCACCATGGAATCACAGAACTCTTTAGGTTGGAAAAGACCATTAAGATCATCAAGTTCAGCTGTTAACCTAGCACTGCCAAGTCCACCACTAAACCATGTCCCATCTAAGGAAATCTTAGCATCATCTAAGCGTCACATCAACACAACTCAACCACTTCCCTGTGCAGGCTGTTCAAATCCTTGAAAACGTTTTCAGTGAAGAATTTTTGCCTAATATCCAATCTAAACCTCCCCTGGCACAACTTGAGGTCTTTTCCTCTCATCCTATCACTTGTTACTTGGGAAAGGAGACGGGAACCCATCTTGCCACAACCATCTTTCAAGTAGTTGTAGAATGCAATAAGGTCTCCCCCGAATGTCCTTTTTTTCCAGGCTAAACAACCCCAGTTCCCTCAGCTGGTCCTCTTAAGACTTGTGCCCTAGACCCTTCACCAGCTTTGTTGCTCTTCTCTGGACACGCTCCACGACCTCAATGTCTTTCTTGTGAGAGGCCCAAAACTGAACACAGTATTTGAAGTGCAGCCCCACCAGTGCCAAGTACAGGGGGGCAATCACTTCCCTTGTCCTGCTGGCCACATGATTTGAGATACAAGCCAGGATGCTGTTGGCCTTCTTGGCCAACTGAGCACACTATTGGCTCATGTTCAGCCAGCTGTTGGCCAACACTTCCAGGTCCTTTTTGTCAGGCAGCTTTCTAGTCACTCTTCCCCAAGCCTGCATGGAATTATTGTGACTCAAGTGCAGGCCCTGGCACTTCACCTTGTTGAGTTGAATCGCATACAAACTGGCCTCAACCCATTGATCCAGCCTGTCCAAATCCCTCTGCAGAGCCTTCCTACCCTCAAGCAGATCAACACTCCCAGCCAGCTTGGCGTCATCTGCAAGCTTATTGAGGGTGAACTGAATTTCCTTGTCCAGGTAAAGACATTAAACAAGAGTTGTGCCAATACTGAGCCCTGGGGAACACCACTTATGACTGGCTGCCAACTGGGTTTAACTCTGTTTACAAGTCTTTGGGCTTGGCCATCCAGACAGTTTTTTACTCAGCAAAGAGTACACCCATTCAAGCCATGAGCCACCAGTTTCTCCAGGAGAATGCTGTGGGAAATGGTGTCAAAGGCTTTACTAAAGTCTAGGTAGACAACATCTACAGCCTTTGCCTCATCCACTAGGTGGATTGTCACAGCACTCTCCAAACTAGCCGGCTGCAGCAGTCTTTTTACCATCTCATACCAACATACCCTTCATGTCAGTCCCTCTGCTGCCTTCTTCTTGTCTCTCCTCACCCCAGGCACATGCTCTCTCTTTTCTCTGCTTCTTCCTCCTCTCTTCATTGGCTGCCCAACCTCTTAACAGAAGCAGCCACAGCTGCACCTTGTTTACATCAGCCAATACGCTGCCCCTGAAGCCAGCCCACAGTTGTGTATTATCAATGTTAATTAGCCCAGCTTCATGCCTCTACAGTGGATCGCCTTGTCATAGAGGGAGATCAGGTCAGGCAGGCAGGACCTGCGTTTTATAAACCCAGTCTGGCTGGGCCTGATCACCTGGTTGTCCTGTATGTGCTGTGTGATGGCACTCAGGATGATCTGCTCCACAACCTTTCCCAGCACCAAGGTCAGGCTGACAGGCCTGTATTTCCCCAGATCCTCCTTCCAGCCCTTCTTGTAGATGGGCATCACATTTGCTAACTTTCAGTCAGCTGGTACTTCCCTGGTTAGCCAGGACTGCTGATAAAGGATTGAAAGTGACTCAGAGAGTGCTTCCACCATCCCCCTCAGTCCCCTTGGGTGGATGCCATCTGGCCCCATAGACTTGTGTGTGTCTAAGTGGTCTAGCAGGTCACTGACCATTTCCTCTTGGATTATGGGGGCTTCATTCTGCTCCCCATCTCTGTATTCCAGCTCAGCAGCCTGGGCACCTGAAGAACAACTGGTCATACTATTAAAGACTGAGGCAAGAAAGCATTAAGAACTTGAGCCCTTTCCTCATCCTTTGTCACTATGTGTCCTGTCCCCCCCCCCCTCCATCCAATAAAGGATGGAGATTCTCCTTAGCACTCCTGTTTTTGCTAAAGTATTTATAGACACAAAAATGTATTGTCTTCTATGGCAGTGGCCTGATTAAGTTCTAGTTGGGCTTTGGCCCTTCTAATTTTCTCCCTGCATAACCTCATGGCATCCTTGTAGTCCTTGTGAGTTGCCTGCCCCATCTTCCAAAGGTCATAAACTCTCTTTTTTTTCCTGAGTTCCAGCCAAAGCTCTCTGTTCAGCCAGGCCGGTCATCTTCCCCGCTGGCTCATCTTTCAGCACATAGGGACAGCCTGTTCCTGCACCTTTTAGGATTTCCTTCTTGAAGAATGCCCAGCCTTGCTGGCCTCCTTTGCCCTTCAGGACTGACTCCGAAGGGACTCTATTAAACAGGCTAAAGCCTCCCCTCCAGTAGTCCAAGGTGGCAGTTTTGCTGGCCCTCCTCCTTATTCTCTGAGAATCAAAAACTGACATTTCATGACAGGCCCAAGATGGCTTCCAACCATCACATCACCCACAAGTCATTCTCTGTTCGAAAACAAGTCCAGCAGACACCTTCCTTAGCTGGCTCACTGACCAGCTGTGTCAGGGAGTTGTCTTCCACACACTCCAGGAACCTCCTAGACTGTTTCCTCTCTGCTGTATTTTATTTCTAGCAGACATCTGGTAAGTTGGAGTCCCCCATGAGAACAAGGGCTAGTGATTGTGAGACAAACAAATCTGCAGGTGCTTTTACTGAAGTAACTAAGCCATGACAAGGCAAAAGTGTCAAGATCAAGCAGGACACTTGTTCTGGCTTCATCCTGTGCATTTAGTGCACCAGTCCCAAATGACTGCAGCCCTCATTCATTACTTGCAACTTTGCCTCTCCTGTCAGAAGCTGTTTCCTTGGAGAACAAAGACGACAACAGAGCAGTAGTGTTGCCAGCCAGACTTTCTTTTCAAGACCATGGCAGAAAAAATTAGGCCACATGAAGGAAAGAAAAAGGGAAGAATCATCATTTTTATACAGCACTCTCCCAGAGTCCCAGGAGAGTCACACATGCCAGGCTTTTTTTGTGTGCCTGAGAACGTGGGGTTGCTTTCCAGGTGTACCCGTTGCTTCTCCATTCTTCTCCAAGGTGACAGTGGAGGCAGGCAGACAAAGCATTTGACACCAGTTTCCTATCCATTTTTGACAGGAAAGTCTCAGGACCCATACAACTCCGACACATTTTCTCTTAAGACATTACCTTTCTATAGTGGATTAGACTGCAATTGAAAACTTTTAACCTGACAAATGTCAATGTGCAATCACAGAAAGAGGAATTTGCTGGTGACCTCGGGAGCCAGGTTGGCAAAAAGTTCAGCTCTTCCTCAATTAAAAAGCAAACAAGAACTGTCATTTTTCTTGAGGGAAGGCAGTTTTGCTCTTATCAGATAATACCAAATCAAGCCTTCTCCTTTCAGCATGGGGTGGGGAAGCATAATGCTTCCTTCCAGTTTCATGATATTTTTTGTTAAACCCATTGCAAATTAGGTTGATTGCCTAGAGACTATAGCTACTGCTTACAGCTCGCAAGAGAGACAAGGCAGTGTAATGATCTGTGACTGCATACTGTACATGTAGACTACAGTCATCAGTCAACTACATAATCTTCAGCATCAAGATTCATTAAAGTCAGTGGGAGTCATGTTGTTAAAATGCTGTGTGCAATTTGAGAAACATAGGGGTTAATACTATAGAATCAAGAAACTGAATTAAAATAAGGTGAAAAAATCTGAAGTGAATGCAGCAGAATGTCGTCGTGCTTGTGGCTATAGATTGCTCTTAGATTTTCACCACATAAACACTTTGAAAAGAAAACAAATGACAGTCTAACATGTCTTAGGAGGTGGCATTCTTTTCCTTTTTTTGCTATACTTATCGAAATGACTGGTTCTGTTTATTAAGAAACATTTTTTTTTTCAAAATCATTGCATACTTATGAGCATGTGTCACTGCACCCCCTTTCTTCTCAAATACCTAACTTTATTATACAAATAACTCACTTTATTATGTGGGTCTTTGGGATCTGAAAGTGTTAAAAAAAAAAAGTTAAACCTTAATTATGGGCTGTAAGCCGCTAAAGGGAGAATACTAGAGTGTGGCAATGACATCTGGACTAGTACTAGTGCACGTAATGCATATCTGTCACTGACAACTCACTGGGTTACATTTAATTCACAATCATCAGTCATGTCTTCTTTTCTAAGCAAAAAAATAAACTACACCAGCATCAATAGTAGAAAGTGTGCCTTCAGAGGACAGATTCTTCCATGTGCCATGGTTCAAGTGGGTGACCTTAAAGGTGTAAATGGAATGGACAAATAAATGTCAATAAATGTAAAGTGACCGAGTTCCATATGCTGTGTTAACATTTAATCTACTGTACCTAATGAAGTTTTGTAATTCTTCTCTTGCCTATATACTCTCAGATTCTGAGTTTGACTCTCCTTTGGTTTTTGGGGAATGCTCTACACTCTCTCTATGTAAACCAGGGCACAGCTTGGATTTAGCAAAGCAAAATGCAAGCAGCATCCATCAGCTGAGAGAAAGTAACAGTTCTTCAAAATGTAAGAACCTGAAACAGTTCAGAGGCTGGCTGAGCCTTTGCTCTGCATGGTTGCATATTTCTCTGTGGGATATGAAATGCTGGCATAAACAGTGTTGAACAGAAATTGGTTTGAGTAAGAGCAGGAAATACCAGCTTCACAAACTTTGGGCACAAACCCACTATCTTAAAAGTCTTGCGTTATAGCCTCCTTTCTCCTTGAAATGTGCAAGCAGCAACCCGCAGGTGTTTAGAAATGTTTCTCCTAGAACATGAAACTGTTGCTTCTGTGGCTCCACAACAAGGAGGCATATGGACGCAGCTGATTTTCACTTAACAACTCAGTCGAGGCAAACAAAACAGCAGAAGCCATGGTAAATGCAGACCTCTTTGATCCCAAACTAAATGACAATTTTAGCACTAACACTTGTCCAGATGCTTTTGTTACAGATCAGAAAACCTGTTTGGCAAGCTCTCACTCATTTGGCTATAAGTATTTCAGTTGCCCTCCCACTAGATGTAGTCTCACCACATAAGTCATGTTTCAAGACAGAGTGAACAGATGAGCTTGTCTTACTCAATCACTAATATTGATTCACACATTCACTCAGAAGAAAATGCAACTTTGAATTGTCTTGGCAGAGCATATACCTTACACATGCACAATTAAAGATTAAAGAATTAGCAAATGCCCTAATCGAAGCCCTGCAGGGTGGGTTCTATGATTTGACCACACTTCATTATCTTTGTCCTCTTTGTGCTACAAAGTGACCCCTGACTAGGTGCACATTTTGCTGTGGTTTATGGCAGTTATGATTCTTGTTCATGGTAGATTGACTAGAATCTCTTTGGACTACCTAGTGTATAATCTTTCTTTATGTATTCCTACTATACTACCATATGCATTAGCACTGGCCCACTGGGTATCATTTTATTTCAGTTTTCATGTATACATTCTAATTATTTTACTACTGAACTGCCATTGGAGCTTAATGTTGAAAATAGAATCTACTTTTCACTAGGTCCACCACAAAATTACAACTTGTGACACCTTAGGTTAGTTTTCACTGATAAATATGAAATAATAGGGCACTTTCTAGTATGCTGAATACTAAATTAACAATCGTAATGCATAAAATGATCAAATAAATGTATACTGTTCTGAAATAACTATGGATTAGAAGAAATCCCAGTCATAATGGCATGATGTGTTTAAAACTAACATTTTATGGTATGATGATTTCTATGGTAAGCTGTTATTACTACTTATTGTTTGTATTATAGAAGTGCCTAAAGGTTTGGGCCCAGCTGTGCTAGACACTGAATAACAGTTTTATCTGTATTTACGTTCTTCCTGCCCTATCTAAGCACCAGTCTTTCGCTGCTTTCTCAATTCCTAAACACCCTTTAACTGTGCCGCTTCCAAATGTTCCACTACTCACCTGTCCCAGGAAGTGCCCTTAAAATCTTTTTTTCAACCTATTCATCTTATCTTCCCATAATGTCAAAAGAAGTGGCTGAATCCTGCACTTGCTAGTTCACACATGTCAGCATTCCCCTGTCTTTCTGTCTTTCCTCCGCTAAATCAGTCCCAACAGCCAATGTCCTTGAAGTTGGTGCAAACCTCTTCCACCATGGCTCTCACCAGGCTTGTAGGAAAATGACTGTTGAAGCTATTAAGCTAATTGCTTCCCTTTGTCCCCATTGCAGTCTTGGCCGATCAGCGCCTTGCCAGATGCCTTAGCTCCTCAATCAAGAGTTCCAGAGTTGGTTCCCTTGCACAATGTGTTAACATTTGTTGCTGCTATAAAATGGCAAGTAGTTTTCTCCTTCCCACCACATTGTTCACTGAAATTGATATGGGATTATGGTTGAAAGGGAACTTTTAAAAGCATACAGGTAGCACTACGTTTTGAGGTAACAGTTGCCTTCAAACTGGGCAGTAGAGTCATCCTTGTTCTTGCTAGCACATTCCTCCCTCACTCCACAGCACACATGTGGATGGCTTTCAATAAGAAAGCAGTGTAATAATGTCACCAATATGTAGTGAGTCCTTTATTCTCATATTTGGAAAGAGAGCTGCTAATTCAACAAAGAAATAAATAATGGAGACCAAATGCAACTAATTGCTAAAGAACAACACCCACAACTTGTTGCTTTTTAGAGTGGAAGAATGTTCTTGTATTTCACTATACCCCCAGACAAATTAAAGGGGTGCATTTTATACTGAGATTTGTGGCCAATCTCTTTTAGTATTCATAGGTGTGCCAGCATAATACAATTCATTTAGGAATATGACACATCTGTGTAATTTGTAGGTGTTGACTGTCTAACCTTCAGACAACTTGATGGAAAAAAATAATTCATCCATAACAGAGACCTTTATTTTTCAATCCATAACATTCTGTTTAATGTATTAGAAGTACATGAAAAGAATGGAAAAACAGGAAAAGTAAAACAACAGGAAGAGAAAGAATTGCCTTACTGCACAGCATTTTGACAAATAATGTAGAGATGGATTATTGCATATTTTCAACTCCTTTATACTGAAAGTTCTATCAGTCTTTCTATGGGTCTATCTTACTTATCTTTGTGATCAGGTAGGAGAAAAGCCATTGCAGTCCTATATAGATACGACATTTATTTTTCCAGCAATTCAGACAACTCGAACATGACAATACTGAAGAATATGTTATGAATATTTCATCTCATGATTAGGATCATCTTCAAATATAATGCTCTACATTCACATGCCTTAGCTGTGGTGTGACATATACAGTTTATAATGTATGTACCTCACAGTCATTTTTATCAAAATAAAGCAGAAATTACAGATATTCAAGGAAGGACAATAAAAAAGATAGATAGCCTGCTTCTGTAATTGTACGTTTCTTCCGTTTAAAATAAACTATTTAATTGCAAGAGAGTAAGTTTTGATTACTCTGAATAATAAGACCTTTCACTTAAAAAGGCATGGTGCATTCTGGAACATTTTGCCACCCATGAGCGTCAGAGTACCAAGATGCTATTATCTGCAGCATATAACCTTGTTCATAACTATCCCAGGGCTAGTAATTTTACATCTCAAGAAATGTAATTTATGGTCATATTACAGTTTTCATCTTTGCACTAAGAATATCTTCCAGGCATCCTTAGCAGATTATGGTCCCACCTGGATCAGGAATAGGTGGTCACAAGCCTGGGTTTTCCTAGTGAACCTATCTTTTTTTTTTTCCTTTTTTTTCCCCTTTTTTTTTTAATTTCCTGAAGTGTACACAGTATACAATTTGCCTCCTCTTTGCTCCATCAAAAAAAAACCTTTTTGAAAGAGTTTTAGGTTAGAAAATACCATCCTGTGAAAGCAGCCCCTAGGCTGAGCTCCCAACTTTTTTCAGGAACTTGTGTCTGCCTCCCCCAGCAAACCCACAGCTTGTAGCTTCTTCATCCACAGTTTTGTTCCATTCCCCAGTGTCCAACCCCATCACCCCCATTTCTTTGACCCATGTGCCCTTCCTCACAGCTTCAAGCTTCCTTCCCTTCTGCTGTGTGCTGGCATTTTTCTCTACAGGAGGGCACAGATGATCCTATTGGTTACAAAAGTGCTTTTAAAAATCAGTGGCAGTCAATACATCTCTCAGTAGTTGGGGTTATTACTGAGCAAAACTGTGCCTCCTCCATTTCTATCCCACTTCCCAAAGTATGCTTCTCTTTGCAGGAGGGGACAGCAGAGCCCAAGCGTTTGCTGGTCATGCAGTTAGCAACAAAAATTGCTCCAGATAAAAAGAGCTACGTCGTCATTTCCAGGAGGGAGGAGTGAGCCTAACAAAACACGTTGCAGGAACAATCGGGTAATTGGATCCCTACTGGAAATGTAGCATGAGTAATAATTTCAGATGGCACCAATAGTGTTATAACAGAAATTAAACTTCTATTATCATATTCCAATGGATCCAGTTCTAACCGCAGGCAAATGGTTTAAAGGCACTGCTGCATCTGTGCATACCTGAACTTCTTAGGAAAGGCTAATCCACTTTGATGCCGAATTGGCAAAATGCTCCGTTCCTTCTGAACTCAAACTCTTCAGTTTAGGCACATGGGGAATGTGAGAAAGCAACCTTTTCCTAAAATGCACACAAGAAGGAAATACCGTCTCTACCATCCAGTATATTGTACATCTCTTGGCTGGATGAGTGTGAAACATATTCTGGAGCGTGACAGCATGCATGGATGTGGTGCGCTACTTTTTTTTCGGTAATGAATTTTATGCCTGCCTGTTTCTGTTCCTTTGTCTGTTTTTAATTCAAATATGTAAAAGCTTTTCTTAATACAGACTCCCAGGTGTCAGTTGCTGCCTGGAGTCCCTTTTCTTTCCTCTATTGTTCTCTTAATTGTTACTTCAAAACAATTAGCCGGGCATTCATATGCAAATGAATGCAAATGTACAGGGGATTGGGTGTGAGAGAATACCACCACTCGTTAATTCCCACTTCAAGGTCTGCTGGTAGGAACAACAAAATTGCTTAACAATGTATTTTTCCTGGGCCATAAAGGGTGAACTCGAGACGATTTCAGCCGTCCTGCTGGCTCGGCAATTGTTAAGATTCTGCTGTTTCTTGGTAAGATTTTTATTTATTTATTTATACGGGTCTAGAGATTGTGCTAGCCTTGTCACCCTAAATTGCCCTTGCCCTTGCTCGTTTATGGTCAAGGACACGCCTAATAATTTGGCTACAATTCTGATTAGGATATAAGGTAAATTATTAATATTACTGCAATTAACATGATCCATTAAGGGATAAAACCTCTCACTTGAAGGAATTCCTCATGTCTCTGACAAAATAAAACTTTTATAATTTATAAAAGAGTATGCTTTATTGCATTTAAGCCTTGGAAGAAAGATACACTGACTGATAGGCTGGCACTGGGGATGAATCCTAGAGAGACTTTGCCAGTTGCTAAGATAAATCTCCTCTCTTTTGGAGCAGTTGTATTTATTGTATAAATCTGCGTTCCCTTTCAGGCAGTATAGTAAAATGCCTTATGAAAAATAGTTGGTTATTCAGCATTCAGAACTGCTTTACAAAGATAAATACCTTAGCTTTTCAGATCCAATTAATATACAGAAACCAATTAAAAGACCAAATTCTGTAATCATTAGGCAAGAAAAATTCAGAACCACAGACTATCCTGAGCAGGAAAAGCCACAGCACAGCAGGAAAACTCCATCACTCATATGTGACTCTCCTACCAGGATACCCACCAGGGGAAAAGTTGCCTCTAGAAGGCGTAACTTTAGAAAGACATTTCTGAGGCTGTGGGAAGAAGTGATTAACTCTTAACCCCACAGTTACTTCTTTTTTCACATTACTTTAGTGTTCTTCCACTTTTATCTCTGAAACTCATCTACACAGCAATAAGGGACCACAATATTTACCCCTCAGGGCAGGTAGTGGTTTTGTTATGCAGTGTGAGTCCCCTGTTTCACTGGATACATTTCTCATGGAAAAGACAGGCATCTGCTGGGTGGTGGGAGCTGGCTTGAGTCCCCTGCTCCATCTTTTACTAAGGGGTGGTGGGCTGACTTCAGGCCTGGTCACCCTGTTCTGTTTAGATGTCTAAATGCTACTGGAATCAGTGGAAGTCAGATGTTTGCATACCTTTGCCCAGGCCTTAACTGTCCTGTGTCCTGGCTTCCTACCTCCAAGATGGGGTGATAGCACTGCCCTCACAGTGCTGTTGTGAGAATAAACACATTTTAAGACTGGGAGGAACTTGGACACAGCAATGATAGGGACCAAATAAATACCTCAGGCAAAGAGACACCATTACTTATGCTGTAGTATAAATAAACGGTAACAAAGCATCTATGACCTATCTGAGGAATTTGATCTGGGGGCTCTGGCCCTGTGAATAACATAGGACAGTGTTCAAATTGCTGCTAGCTATGCACACCAGAGGAGGAAACCTTGTACACCTGCAGAGGTGGCGATGAGAAAGGGGGAGACTCCTCTACCACCCCCACAGTTCCTCTGTACGGAGGAGCTCATACTGCCAGTGGTAATTTGGGTGGCCACCTCCAAAGCTTCACAACACATTGTGCTTCAAGGGAAGGAGGGATGGTGAGTTTTATGTTCATCCCTGCCCTTCCTCTCTGTGTCCTCTGTGGCCAGTGTTCTATTTAAATAAACTTATCCTTCCCCCCCATCCCCATCCATGGGCATATCCATTTATGATGATTTAGCCCTAAGCAAAGACTTAAGGGCTTTGTCCAAAACTAATACACAAATGCCAGAAAGGGTCTTTAACCATAATACTTCTATTTTCCCCTCCTTAAAACTAGGATAAATTGAAATATCTGTCTTCATTACAGCAGAAGCACCTGTGGAAACTTGGAAGGTACTGGATATATCCTCTTATGGGAAGAATAAATGTCTCATCCCAGCAGACTGTGCCCTCGCTGCAACCTGTTCATACCTCACCAACCAATATATTTTGTCTTCATATGTGGTTGAAATAGGGCAGATTTCTGGGACTTAAACAGGCAAATAAAACACATCCATCTTCCAATAAGCATGCAGGAAGTTATTATTAGCCAGTGGGCTAATAGTAAAACACTGAAATAGAAGAAAAGTATGATTTGAACAGGTGAGTCTTTAAAATATGTTTTACCCTGAATTTTCCACTAACATCTTGTTCTTAACAAGTTGTCTGAGACCTTTGCCTTTTGCTTTATGAGGCTGACAGTTGCAACTTGAAAGTCCAAGGAGTATTTTCAGTGGAAACAAGAGAGTTTCTGGCAGGGTGTTTTAACAATGGCCTGTTTGTTTTGGTAACAAAATTGAAAGAATGCATTATTTATAATGCCCTGATATGCACATATGGCTCTGGTTGTATGCAGCAATATAATAACAGAAGTGGTTTCTTATAACCTGTCTGCACGGCACTCCCAGATGCTTGCTGCTGCTGAGGCCAGAATTTCACATGCTGTTTGAACCAGCAAAGCTAGTATACATTCCTTCCTAGACTGCTCATTCCTACCCCATGCCTTCTCTCCCCTCTGCTGTCAGCACAGGTACTTATGCTAGGTTTTGAACCAGATGAAGGAATCAATCCAGGTTAAAATTCACCTGGCAAAAAAACCCCGACAAGCTTAACTGCTATTGTTATGCTTATGATGCTATGGCCTGAGTGTCCCTCATGCTGTGTGTTCCTTTCGGGCACTTCACAGTTGTCTTTTCTCTGCGTATTTCTTTAGTCTAAAACTGAAAAAATTGACTCCTATGCACTCTAGTAATACTACTACCATTCTTGATAGATATATATTTTATATATCTATCTTAATATACACATACATGTCAGTAGTAGGATTATTATGCGGTATACATTACATGTTTACTACATACATGATTAAAATGTGTATAATATATACAAACATGTAGAATTACATGAACACAGATATATGTACTAAGATCAGAAGTACCCTTCACCCTTTGTGGCTGTTGCACGTAGCAGAAATGTCCATGTGCACAAAAGGAAATATAGCAGAGGGGTCCTTATGATCCTTTTGCTCCCTGATGTCACCACCTGAGCAATGGCTGATGGAATCTGGACAAACAAAATGCCCACTTTTTTATCTCTTTCCTTCTGTACTCTTTCTGCACTTCGAGGATTGATCAGATAGGGTCATATTCAGATGCTGTAAATTCCAGTAAACCTAAATAATACAGTAAACTGTAAAATACCTAGTGTTTTCCAGTAACCAGTGGAATCCTTAGAAATATTTAGAAATATCTAGGTGGTAGGAAATACTGACTCTAGGCTTCCTGAAAAGAGTCCAGAAATGGACTGAGCTCGTGATCTAGTTTAGAGATGGCTGATCCATCAAAATATGCTGCAGTAGCCCAGGGCTTTCATTACTAGACAGCAATGCAGCCCCCCGGCTGCCTGCTCAGTGTGTTTCACAGCTGGGAAAGGAAGCCTGGACCAGTCTCTTCCCAATCCTGTACTTGGATCTTCTGATGGGGTCTAGAACAAGGTTTCTTTATGGTTTTTGCTCTTTTCAGCAAACTATTGCCAGGTGCGCACAGGCAGATGCCCCACTTTAGCCCTTTTGAATTGCCTGGGACATCAATATAAAGCATAAAGACGTTTTGCATAAATCTGGTCTCTTAGAGGCAGGTAGCTATGATGAGGCTCCTGATGAGTAAAAAGGAATGGTAATAATTTAAAAGGGGAAGTACTGCTGGGTATCAAAGCCTTGACTGTAACATAATATATATCTAACATGGTTTTATGCAGTATAGATAAATAGAACACAAATAGTGTAATTGCATTGCCAACATCAAAGCGTGCAGATTTCAGAAAGCGGAAGTATGATTAGAATGTGATTCAAGGTATAAAGCTTTTCATATCTCTGCAAAATGCATGTATGTGTATATATATTTGTAATTAAATATTTATTAATGAGTTCGTTTGCATAGTACAGTTTGTAAAGCTCAGCTTTCTTGTCTTTAGTGTGTTCCAGTATCCTTTATGTCTGATTCTCGCCATTAAGAACATTATGTGTTTTTTAGCAGACAAAATCCCCTACTAGCCTTTCTCCTTGATAATCTTTTTATATTTTTTCTTATCTCTTCCTTTGGGTCTATTGTCTGATTGTACTTCTTACACAGGCCTTCACTCAAGGTTACTGAAATTAAACATTTGCTGGCTTAACAGGTAGCTAGTAACAGTAGTTTATCTACATAGATAAGCTTCCAGATTTTGGATGTCTCAAATTTCTTCTTTTCCATTTCATTATTTTAAGACACTGTTATTTGAGGAGTTACCGACCCATCTCCTTTAATGTTGCTTACAGGCAGTTTCCCTATATAAGACCTTGTGATAATTTCTTCTCTGGCAGGTTGCAGCTAAAATAGTTCTAATCCATCACTTTCTGGAGCAAAAGGCTATACTTGTTTCAGAATGTTTCATATTCTTTAACTTCTAATAACTTCTTCATCCTGGCAATGCCGTCTTCATCTCATGTACTGCAAGATACGTACATTCTAAAATGTACCCTAAGGGGTCAAAGCAGCAGGGCAATTTGGGGATGATACTGTAGGCTTCACTGTTATCAAGGGAGGGGAGGAAGAAGTAGATCTGCTGTGTATCTTTATAAAGATAGCAAATGCAGGAGGTACCCAGGACATTTAGAGTGAAGCATTATAAATAGAGGAATGGATGTGAAGCCTGGTCAGAGGCCTCATGGATTCATAGAATAAAGCTATGCAGATGTCTGTGTTACTCCACTAGTCCCCGTGTACTGTGTGACACGGAGAATCAGACCGTGGTTTCTTCCCTTCCACGTGGCAGTCTGAAGGGTAAGACAGGGGAGTTTTGTAGGACATAGCCTTCTGGGCTAGCTATTACAAAGCAAGTTTACATTCCAGGCAAATCTAGAAATCTATAATTTTTCCACAAAAGACAGGGTCTCAAAGAGCCGGTGGCTGCACTTTTGTCTCGTGCTTTGCCTGAAACCCTCCTTTTGCAGGATTAGCTCAACCAGAGATTCACCAAGTTGAAAAGCCCGATTAGGAGCTGCTGCTATGATCCAGGGTTTCCAGAACCTGGCAGTCAAAGCAAAGACATAGATGTGACACCAAAGCACCTGGGATAAACACAGGCTTCTTCAAAACAGCAATCTTCTGCTACAGTTAACCTGAGTTTGTTTAAACCCTGTTTAAGCAGGCTTAGTCCAGAGCTAGTGCTTGGGACAAAGTCTCCTTGTCTGAGACAGTCTTTTCACTCGTGCACAGTCAATAAGAGCTGCAGACATCATTAGGACATCAGACATCTCTGATGAGATGTGACTGGTTACATTGTGTGAGGCAGACAGTCATGACTGCATTTTTCAGAAAGACTTTTCACGGCTCTGAGTGACCAGCCTGCAGTGCCAGCAGCTTACTGCCAGCCTTCTGCAGCACAGCAATAGAATAAACAAATCTGCCTCCCATCCTCCAGCTCCTATGGCTCATAGCCCAACGAAAGGGTGGCTGGGGACTACTAGAACTGTCATGTCATGGGACATTGGCCCCTGCTACTGACTAATGATCTTTTCCGTACAGAAGTCTGTGCCCTGCTTTGACATACTCTGTAATTATTCTCTGTAAACTGTCCTATCTGTTGCCACTTAGCCACTGCAGATGAATGTATCAAAAGTTTAGCAATGCTTTTTGGATATTTCTTCCCCTTCGGGTATTTCCTGGGCTCTGGTAGCTAGTCTAGGTGCTGCTAAGAGCTTGTTCGAATACAGTGGGCTGGAGGCTTTCTGTATTGTAGCCTGTGGGTTTTCACAACTGAAGCTGCCACCTTTTTTCCTCACTGACACAGCTGGAACAGTCTTGGGTGATGTTAGCTTCTTATCCAAATGATTTCCCATGGTTTAATTCATGCAAACCCGGAATTCACCAGCTGAACTATTCCCCCATTTCAGGTAAACTTTTCCAATTTCCAATATTATTTAACAGACTGTTGTAAATCAATTCTAATTTAGTATTTCATTTCAGTACTTTTCTCCTCATCTAGGTCTAATTTTCACAAATAATCTCCTTTCTCTTCACTTGCTCTATAATGTACTTGATCAGCTATAATCTTCTTCAATATCTCGCCAGTTTTGAGGCCTTCTCCAATTATTGTTCTGTTCCTGTTAGAATCCACTTCATGAACCTTTTCTTCCTACCAACACCTCAACCATGAATCACTAGCCTTTTTACAGTGACATCTGACATATTTTTCTGTTTGATGTGTATTGTTTCTTAAAACTGAACTGCTTCCGCAGCCTGTAACCCCTCTTAGAAGGTAGCTACCCTTTATGCTGCCCCACGACACAGTACACCCCACCGGAGCTTCAAAGAGCAGGGGAAAGAAGACTGGGCAAAGATTAAGTGGGGCCTTTGTTAAACAGAGCGTTTCTGCATCCATCTTATTCCAGCGAAAAACTCTGCTAATCCACAATACTATAGCTTTCATGTGCTGGGGCACAGTGCCAGTGTTGCAACTGCTGCAGAAGGTAAGAACAAAGAGGGAAGATAAGGAGTTGTGCTGTAGGGGGGAAGGGAGGAGTGGGGAAAAAAATAAATCTTTTGCATTCCTGGAATGATTGTGACACAATCATAATAATTCAGAAATAATTATATTTGTTATCAGTCAACATAATTTCCTGCAGTTCTACACACGTCATTTTCCTTTTCCAGCAGTCAGGCTGAACAAACGGTTCTGTTCTTGTTGTTATTTTAGTACAAAGCAGAGTAATGTTGGTTGAACTAATAGTATAAACACACGGATATCACTTAGAAATGCTTGAAGATTGGCGTTTAGCTTATTGTTTCCTAACATGATGCAACCATATTTGTTCATTATCACTTTTTCCCTCATGTTTTGCTGTAAAATGCCATGGTGCTGCAGTATTGTAAGGACAAACACTGCAATATGGGTAAAGACTAACTCTTTCAGTTTAAGTTATTATCCAGAGCCTATTACTGTAGTCTCTCTTATGCACTCCAATGCTATTTAGTAGATGAAAGAAAAATAATACAAAACCAGTATCACGCTGTTTATTCAAATGCTGTAGGCTAGAGCTCTGTGTATGACACATTTAAAATGACTGATGGATTTTAACTTACAGTTTAGGAGAGAGCATGCAAACCCCCCCTGCTGGGGTATGACTTTCTTCCACCAGACACATCCCTGGCTCCCCGGAGGAACTAGTATGTCCTTGGAGAGGCAGGTCATGCTACCTTCAGTTTTCCTTAGAGAATCTGTTGGAGAAAGAAGGCAGCTTTAGCCTGGGCCATTCAGTTCCCAGGAGTTTTGCCATAGGAGATGGAGCCTGTTCCCTGCCTTCAGCAAGTAGTCTTCAAATGAGACTTTTTTGAGGTGCTGCCTGTTCTCTCTGGCATTATTGTCTATTGCGAGGTGTCTTGCGCTTATACTTGTAGAGGCTTACATGAACCAAGAGGAAACTTCACGCCATTTATTCTCTTGCTAAAGTCTCTAGGCAGTATACCAAGCTGAAAGGGAGTCCTGCTGGATGGGAGTGCACAGCTCATTAATATAACTGGATTAGAATTTGGTCCTTTATCTTTAATATAGTTGTTTTACAATCTGCTCTTATTGTTGCTCAGATATTTCCCACTGTCATATAAAATGATTAATATATAAACATGAGAGAAACACAGGCTCTGAATGATCGCCAGTGAGTTTGCTGGAAACAAGGTATAGGAAAATAAGGACTGAAAAATACACATAAATAAGAAGAGGCTTATTTATAACAGCCAGAAAAAAGAGGGAAACCAATTCTAGCTCTTTTGTTCCTTCCCTCCGTAATGTAGGCTAGTTAAGGTATTCGCTCATAGGCGTCTCCAGTTCAGTTTTCCATACCTAGTAAAGAGAAGCATGCAGCCTTTTTCTGAGGCATTATGAAAGGTAAGAGTGTAGGAGGTACGAGGAGTGTGATACAAGGATCTTTGTTGGATATAGACTAATTCAACATTTTTATTAGAGGTGTGGGAGCAGAAAAGTAGCCTGCTGATTGAGTTCACAGGTTTTATTAAATTAGGAGACAAGATGAATACCAGTGCAGATGACTATATAATAGAATCTTGAGAGGCTAGAAAGTGGGAAAATAAAGTTCAACTTGACAAAAGTCATGTGGGATAAGTTTCATGAAAAGGTTACTTCAAGGTAAAACCCACTACATAATTTTAATGGGTTTGGGGGCTTAAATGTTTTTAAGGTGTGATCTTTAAATTTATGGTATTTTGGACACCTGGCATCTGTATGAAACCATTCAACTACACCGTTGACTCCTAAGAATGCAGTCTTTAAAAATTCTGCTATGAAGACTTGGAGTAGTGTGTAAGAGAAATTTCAGTGTCAGCCAGCTTCTTTCCATTTAGTTTCATTTCAAAGTCACATTGATGAGAACAAAGGAAGTTTCTCAAGCAAGAAGAACTGAAAACAAGCTAATGAGAGAGTTTTCTCTTAGCCAAATTGGCTGCTTCTTTACAGGGATGTAGCTGCTTCCATGAAAAAGACTCAATAGTATCCACTGCTAGATGATATTTCTTTAATAATTGTCATTACAGAAACATAGATACATAAATAGAAAGTGCAAGAAACATCTAAGTATGTCTAGCTGTGCATAGTTATGGATGAATTCTGAGAGTTTATGTTGTTTGACTGGAGGAACTGTAACACTTCCTACAATTTATGCACTAATTACAGGCTTTTAATATTTTATCAAAGAATGGACGTTCCACTTAGAGGCTGATTTACAGGTAGGCTTAACACCCCATAACTCCAATTCAACACACTAGGACCTGGAGATCTCCACAAATTGGAGACCTTCCTCCTCTGATTTGTAAACTGGCAAGCCCCAAGTGAGCACCACTGTCAGCAAACTGCGGCAGAAGAGGAAGCACTTTTGTGCAGTGTGTCACCAACCGCTGGTGGAGTCACTGCCATGGAAATGGCTGAAGCAAGCCCTTTGGGAGGATTAAAAAGGGATTAGGTGTCCACACAGACAGGAACAATTCTGCAGCCTTACTACCAAGGAGTTACAGGGGTAATGAAGCCTGATGCTTCAGACCTGAAGTTGTTGATCTGTGGGGGTCAGTACAGATTGTTGTCTTTAATAGAATACAATCAACAGTTGAACAAGGTCATTGCTGTTTTTGTGTTAACATCCTTGTGTTTATAAGAAACAGATCACCAAAGAGCATGAAGCAATGCTCTCCCCTAGTGTGACAAGACATGTATTTCTGTGAATGCAGATTTGTTCTCCTTTCTGTGATTCTTTTGGAATATGTATTTACCAAGAGGACAGAGAATAGGGTGGTCATATGCAGAGGAAGAAGAGTTACAATGAACATGAATTTGCTCCTGATCTGTTAGTACACTCAGTACTACTCTAATGATTTAAGCATATGATAATAGCATATAATTAAAAAAATAGTTTGTTACTGACTAGTTAAGATTTACATAGCTTAATAAACATCAAACTATATACCTCTGTAGTCACCCCTGTATCTTTCTTTGCAGTACTTTCCTTAGTGTTTACCCCCTCCCACACGTTTGTCCATTATTTCCAGCTTGTACCATTATGCACTGCCTTGCACTGAGCTGGTCACCATAGCCATTCCTGGTACTCATTGATACATTTTTCCTGCACATGGAGACAGGCACATGTGTGCTAACTTACCTTTCCATGCTCTCAGGTTGGACCAGTAAGGCCCTTCCTCTTCTCATCTTAACAACCCAATGCATTTGCCTTTCTATTGCATCTTGAGGAAGATCTCAAGGATCATCCTGAGGTGGCAAGTGGAGGGTAGCAGTTCTTACCAAGCTGAATGGCTATCCCTTGAGGCACTGGAGGGACCCTCAGGCTTCAGGAGCCCTTCTCAACAGCAAGGGGCTTTGACATACCGGCTTTTTCAGCATGGGGAAAAGCCAAGATGCAGCTTAAAAGATCTACAGTAAAAAAATACTTAGATGGCTTAGAAAAAGCACAGATCAGGTTCCTTTCAACAGTGCTGAAACTCTTCTTGATGGCTGCTGTGTTTGCTGTCATGCCCTGTTCATATTAGCCATATGCAGCAGCGGCAGGATCACAGGGAGGCAGAATCATACACATGGGACGGGCTTCACGTGATGAGATGGCCACAAGGCTCTCAGAAAGACATCACCTTTCTTAATTGTCCATTTTTGTTTTAATTACACCCAATATAACTAATACACTGTGTGTTTACCTCTGAACTGTTTGCCTTGCTTCCAAAGCCAGCTGCAGATTTCAGATGGAGCAATGAACAACTAGCAGCCAAGATAAAAGCCTGGAGAGGTGGAAGAATTGCTTGAATGGAGATAGCAAGACCCTGCAGAGAGATGGGTAGATCTACAGTACATTAAAGCAGTAATTTAGAATGAAATTCTCCTTTTAGCTCTGAATCCTTCGGAAGGATGTGATACACTACACCTGTAGTTTTGAGAAAGATGCAGGAAAATTTAAAATTTGCTAAGTAAGAGGTTACCGAGAGCTTGCAGAAGGAGCAGTAGAGGCTAAGCCTTTAGAAACCTGAAGGGATGCCACTGTGATTGGATTTTAGGAAAAAAGGAAGGATTGCTAAGGCAATGAAGTACATGCTCTTAAATAAGAATCAAGGAGCAGCCTCACTAAAGGCTTGTCTTTGATATATGGACACTGTATCCTAACAATTGTTCTCTTTCAGGTCTTGATAATTTAAGATTATTTTTATAATGCACCTTGCTGTAGCATGCAAATGATGTAGTCTTGAATGCAATTGTATTATACAACAAAGCAAGGACTATCTAAACTAAAATTAATATGCAGTATTAAATCAGGTACTTAATCACTCATTTTAGTTTGATTTACTGAAGCTATTGTGTTCTTGTTCTATATTATTGAAAAAATTTAACAAGACACAACATATCTCTGAATAACACAATATACAGACTCTAGGAAGCAATATAGATCATTCTGATTCTTAAAAATCCAACAGCACCATTAGACTTGCACATTAAAATACCCCCTTCGCTCAAACTTAAACACACCCATATACTGCCCTATCAAGTGGCAAGTGGTACATTAGCTTCCCATGTAAAAAGGATATTAAAAGGACAAGAGAAATTAATTTCAGCTGGGTACAACTATTTTTTAAAAAATACTAAACTACTTTTTACTGGAAGACTTTTAAATATCGGTCTGTGAAGGAGGCTGATTCATTTTGTGTATGCTACTGCTCTAGCTTCATTTGGAGATAAATCACCACATTATACTCTTTGCTCTCCCACGTACAAATTAAGTTGTCATTCAACAACTCATAAAGAAGCAAGATACAACAATCCATAAGAACAAATAACGCAGCTATTCTCTGTTCAAAAATTTGTTTATATATATATATGTTTCTTTATTTTTTTAATTTTTTTTAATCCTTCCTTATTCTTTGTATCTGACTACATATTGGCAAGATGCTTGTAATTTCTTTCCCTACTAGCTGGACAGCATTGAAACCCTATTGATAGTAAATACAGTTACTTTTCCAGGAAAAAAAAAAAAATAAGAAATGTATTTTCTAAGAGTTTACTTTAAAAAAAATTCTTTTTTTTGGCAAAATTTTTTTGACTTGCATTAGTTTTCCTAGAAGAATGTGAGTTTCAGAAGAAAAAAGAAATAAAAAAGAAGGTGGGTTTTCCAAATTAGTATACAAATAGAATATCCAAAGCCCATTGATGTATTTTGTTTTTATATCACCAAACCCTGATATTTCAAGTCCAAACAAAACGAATATTTTCAAAATAATGACACTATACAACAATGCAAAATAAGTATTTTCAGTGACTTTTCTATAAAACTTTCAGCTGGGAATCTGCATGAAAATTGTCTAGCAGTCTCTAAAAAACCTCTGCTCTGGATGTTTCTACATGAACTAGTGACATTTGGCAGTGACCTCTTGAATTGCAGACATTAATTGTTTTTTCCATTTTAGAAGTTCTTAGGAACATTCATGTTTTCAATGGAATTTATTTTTCATTAAGTATTCTTGAAGAAACAAGATCTTTCCCATTACTTTGAGTTGAACCTTTCTCCAAGGCTTCTGCTCTCTCTTCAAGTTAAATTTCACAAGACAAATTCTTCAAACTAGTGGAAATTAGCAAATACAGGTACAGCAGTGTTACCTTCCCGTATTTCACCTGAATTAAACAAAGTTTTGAAACTGAGGTAGGTATATAGGACTATATATCACTCATGATGTCAGTGCTAGGTCAAGGCTGTGGTCTCACTTCCTTACTGCTTGGTGGGTACAGTGCCTGTGAGGCTTGTGGCGTTAACTGCAAGAAATGAGAACAAAACACAGGCAAAAGTGACCCAGTATTTCTATTCTCACGAAGTGAGTGTATCTTGGGAACAATTCAAACCATTTTAAATTCACTGAGTGAATGGTAGCATCTCACAGATTTTGTCCAGATCACTTCCAGTCTTACATCTACAGTGACAGGGAGAAAATACCTGTGACTTTAGTAGTCTGCCATTATCCTGCGCATCAGCTACTAGTGCTGTACTGTGTCTTCCCGCACTCAGCAAATACAGGGTCAAATGTGCCTGATCGACTGTCTCTGGAATAGGTTCTGCTTTCTTCCATGAAGACACCAGACGAGACCTGAATTTCAGTTTTCTGATTAGTATTTGATTTTTCTGTTTGTTCTGGCTTTTGTACAGCCTACTGATTTACTTTACTACCTGTCTTACAAGTACACACCTCTTTTGCCTCGACCCACGTTTCCCACAGTCAAGCAATTTTGTAGGTGCTTTTCCGGCTTGGACTGGACACAAATGCCTGACACCAGAAATGCTGACTCTGGCAAAACTGTGCTTTAAAAAACATCAGCTGGGAGGAAGATACCAGCCTGTTACCCTGTATTACATAGGGCTAGATAGAGACTCATACTGCATGCTCAGTCAAGTACTTTGAAATCTCTTTTTCCTCGAGTGCAATAGCTGGTGGGAAAAGCTGCCTGAGAGCCAGTGCTTTCTCTGTGCAGGCTAATGGAGAAAGGAAGAGAGGACAGAAAACCTGCAGAAGCTTGTTTTCCTTTTGCTGAGGCATGGCTCTGGGCAGCAGTGGTGGCATCCCTGGTAGCTGTTGGGCAGGGGCAGACTGTGGCTTTCCCACACTGCAGACACTCCTGGACTGCCCCCCAGGGCAGTATATCGAACACTTTGCTTCATACACATGACTAATGGCAAAGCCATTGAGGAGCCTACAGCTTGTACTGTTTTCCTTGGTGTTGCTTAGATGTTTAAAGTCCTTATCTATCCATGGTTGCAAAATAGCATATGTGGCTTCACATTCGTAATTCATGTTCCTAGAGGAATGCAGGATAAGAGCGTTGTAATCGGTGCATGGATCCTAGTGTCCAAGAACAGTAGATATCAGATGGATGAACACATCTCTTTTTGGAGATCTAGGCTTGCTCTAGAACAGTATTGAAATTTGTATTTATTGAAAAGTTGGATTATGTGGGTATTTTACAGGTCAACAGTAATAACCTCATGCCAACAGGCAAATGGCTCTTTCAGAGGCTAAAGTCTGACCACAATTTATCTGATCATAGTAGTTTGACTACCCATAGACCTCAGTATCTTCATACAGCTGATCAGGAGCTTCACCCCCATCTAAATGGGAAAACAGAGGAGGGGAATCAGGCTGTCTGTAATACAGCTGATAAGGGAACCAACACCTCAGGCACCCATTTGAGCGTCCTGTTCCCCATGTGTGTTCTCTGACTCCTGAGGAGGACTGTGCAACTAAATTCTGTCTGACTAAATCAGTTAGACTCTAGAATATTATTCATAAGGCTAGTAAAACCATGTAGCCTTTTCTCCTGCAAACACCCAGCAGAGCTGTCTTGTTTTTTATTTCTCAATACACAAAATAAACTGACAGAGAGTGAATGCTAGTGGACTGCTCTGCAACAGCACTGACTAAGTGCTAAAAACAACAGGTCTGCAGTGTAATACGATAGAGAAATTGTTCCGCAAGGTCTTGACTCTGACCTTACGTTACCTGTATCAAAATATAGCAAAAAAGGAGACAGCAGAAACCAGCCAAGTCCCCCTCTAAAATTATCTCTGGCACCAGACCCACTGAGTGTAGATCATAGTGTATTTCTAAGAATAGAACTCGGAGGAGTTGTGGAAGATGTGCAGATCCTGTAATTTTGCAGCTGAAGCTGATTACTGGCAGCTGACCGTGGCTCTGGTGGCTGATGAGCAAACGGGATGACTCCAAGCTGTCCAAAGGAGATCTACAAGCAAGTTGCAAGGTACTTCAATTCCTGGAAAATGCCTATCTTTCAAAAGCTTTTTGTTATATCAAAATGAATGTCAGGGAATACAAGCATGGCAACATCCTCCAGTTTATCAAGTGAAACCTCTAAAGAATCTCTTGAGCCTCTGTTTGCCAGTTGCACAAATCATCAGCCCGCTCTTGGACATGCTTACCAGGTTCAGTGGGTATTACTTGTACTAGAAGGTATCTGAAGGGTCAGGACCTATGAGTTTTTAGTTGTGCTGCAATGCCTAGGGGCACTAAATAGGAATTAGAATACAAGGCGTTGAACAAGGCACTTAAGCACGTAGCGAAGTTCTGGCAATCTGCAGTTTGAAGTAGACAGCAGTGACAATGTACCAGAGAAACAGGGAGAAGAGGCATGAAAGGAGTGTAAAGGTGGTCAGAGGTTAAATACCAGCACTATTTGATGAAGAAGTACTTATTAAAAGCAACACCATATGGATGATATACATATTGGTCAAAAGGTTATATGCAAGGCAAAATATATATATGTGGTGATAATTACTCTGTCTTTTAGGTGTGGAGGTTGGGTTTCCCTATGCAGTGACATTACAGATGTCTACAAATTGTGTCTTACATCTAAGTTGTTTATAATGTGATTGCAAACAGCAAGTGTATTGTTTCAACATGGTTAATGTTTATGAGCTGCATTTCGGTTTATAGGTGCACACAGATTGCCTGGAAAAGTACCAGGCCATTCCTTTTTTAAGTTAGTGAAGAAGAAAGATGAAAGTCTACATACTTCCTTCCAGTGTAAAATCACACAAGGGGAACAAAATGAGCCCAAGAAGTCTACAATTATTTGGGTCTTCTGCCTGTGAGATTGCCTGAGATTCCTAACAGGGCTATTTCAGGCCAAGAAAGGAAGAAAATGAAGGCTGGGGTTTCATGAGAAATCAAGACTGCAGTGCTGTAGATTCTCAGCACAGACATGCAAAAAGACTTTTTCCAAAGGCTTTCCTCTGGCCATCACCAGAACCATCAACAAAGTCCAGCTGGCTGCTGTACTGCTTTTGGCTCCATGACCCATGTGTGCACTCTGGGAAGAGGGGGCTCATGCAGTGTAAATGGATTTAATGCTACTCCAAGCCACGTAAACTGTACTCAACATTTATAGCATATGGTTCCCACATTGCCCAGTGGAAAATACCATTCAGACCTGCTGCTCCTTAGCTCTTTGTACATGCTCTACTATGCTTATTTCTCTACGACCTAAAAAACACTTGAAGGTATCAGAGGAGAAGGACATGCAAAGGGGAGAGGTAACATCAAATATTGCTTTTGTGGCTTCATTCCACCCCCCCCCTTCATTAGAAAAGACGTAAAGCAGAAAATAGACATGCTAAATGTAAAGATATCGAACAATAACTACCCTCTGTGTTTCACATTAGAAAACAAGAAGAATGCAATTAAAACTTATGTATAAAGAGAATGATGATTTTTTCCTTGATTTTACTTACAGTTTTTCTCCTATCTTTGCAAACTGCCTCTCTGAAAATTAATTACAGAAATATACAGGTAAGCAGCAGTGCATAGGTATAATGGGGATGCAGTTTACTAGCGTTATGTGTTTATAGTTTACAGAAGAAGAGAGCAGTCATTGAATCCCTTCAACTCCCCCAGCAGCGGGACGTGTGATGTTAGGTATTCTGTGCATAACTCTCCGTGAACAGTGAGAGCTGCATCACTTAAACTGCCAACTAGATTATACATTTTTACCTGCTCAGCTGTAAGCGTTAAGAGCTTGGCTTGCTAGGGATGGCACAGAAAAGAGGTGTGCTGGGGAAGGAGCAGGACACCCCTGTTAAAAGCTGTGCATCTAATTTCTCATGCAGGGTTGTTTTCGCTCATTTTCCTGTTCTTCAACACTTAATGATTTTTCTGTCGTCAATGGAGTTTTAATTGAGTGGGATTAGGGGTGGATTAAAGGATCTCATCAGAGCTCATACTCCCTGCATCCACTTCCTGTTGAGTCCTCTCAACAGAAGAGCTATTGACATTAGAAAAGTGAAAAATACTTAAGACAGCAACACAGTGAGGGAGAACTCAATTGAAATGTAACCACGGAGTTAGAAGTGTAAAAGCGCGCATGTCATAAAATCTTGGAGATCAGAGAAGGACGTGGTTTACGTCACTTTGCCCACTTTGGATTTCACCTGGCTGTATACAAAAGGGATTTAAATTTTAGCAAACACTAAGACATCACGTCAACCCCTTCCTCAACTGTTTATGGATTTTTTAATGAAAGACACTTTCCAGCATATAGCTGAATCAATATTAAAAATGTTGTAAAATTTGCAACAGAAAAGATCAATGGATTTACAATTAATTTTGTATTTACATTAGATTCGGAATTGAAACTACAGTAGGAACATAAACCCTTTCTTTCTCCTTTTATGCCACGACAAAGTAGGATATCAAAATTATGCATTTATTTGGGTTAGTACTCTTTTTGCTTTTTTCTTGAAAATACTTTACCTACCCAGGAATAGGGAATAGAATCTCTGAAAATGAATCTATTGAGTGCTTAGCCAGACACGGGAGAAAACCCTGACCCAGCAAAGAGAAAATACTCTCAGTGATTTCAGTGGGCAGTTTCATATATTGCTTCCCACATAGAGCAAAAGCTTAGTTCTGCTCTTCATGTCCTGTTTTGATCACCAGGAGTTAAACACACAAATCCACAGCAAGATTGTAACTAGAACATTTAAAACTAATTATGCAGCTCTGGGAACAATGAGCAAAGCTTATCAGAAACAATTCTTTATCTTTTCTTCTCTAGTAACAAAAGTTTCCTCTCAGATATACAGCAGGTTGCAACTCTGATGTGCTACTGACATTAATGGGATACACGCGTACAGTACATATATACACATATGCAAGTCAAAATTTACCATGAGGTTCTGGGAGGATAATAATAGTGATGTTTTCTCTTCCACATCTGTACTTCAAACAAGCAGTGACATTTTAGTGTCTCGAAGGATGTTTTAGATATCATTCTATATGGCTCGGTTAAGCGCTTCAAGGTTACACCTATCTGAAGGGGTCCAAAATGCTCTGGGCTAAAAATATTTTTAGGATGAAAATTCTTGTAAAATGTGCTGTCTGTAAGTCTTACATTAAACGTGAATTGGTGGGACCATTTCCCCACCTCCAGGTTGTCCCAGCTCCCCATTAGCCTGCCTAACTAAAGGTGATTGAATGTATCTGCACTTTGATGGGGTGTTTTTTGTTATTATTTATTTATTTTCATTCATTTAACCAGAGTTACCACATGACTGGGACATATCCTCTTCCAGATGAAAACCTGTCTGCAAAGGATGAGAAGATATTTTTCATTTTTACAGAATAATTTTTACTCATGATGCTATCACATCATTGTGAATTTGTTTGCTACTGAACAGACATAGTAAGATGAATCTGGCTGTTGAATGCCTGTAACTCCTTACTGATCAGCACATCTGCAGTGAACTTGTGGGATTTGTTGACATCTAGTAGCCTGGCTAGCTCTGCTGTGTATGCATAGTAGCATTCTAACTTACAGGGTTACCAGGTGTCTGCAAATTTGCAGAGAGGCTTCTGAGACACTAACTGTATTTGCACTGCACAGCTGTTTTATGCATATGCAATAAAATAAATCCAACCAGTCTGCAAAACATCAGTTACTTTATAATGGCATCAGGCTTACTTCACCGTGCATCTGAAGATCCTTTGGGGAATCCCAGACAAAGGTTGATAGACCTGTTCTGCGGAGAGTGGATTTCAGGCAGATGCTTAGGGTTTGTCAAATAATGCTGTTAAATTCAATCTCATTGCTGATTGTTCACATGGAAAGACATGTCAGAGAAAAAACAGTGTTCCATGTCCCCATGTATTTGCAGTTGGAACATAATGGACACAGTCAAGTGGAGCACAGCTGCAAGGAGGCTGGGAATAGCTGTTGGAAGACAGGAGCCAATGGAGATGCAACAAAACACAGATCAAAATTAACTTAAATACAGCAGGAATGGAAAACTCAAATTTACAGCAGCTTTTTCAAATTTCCACAGCTATGGAGTGCATGTTCACTCTGAATTACTGTTCCCAGCATTCAGAAAAAATAATATTAATGGAAAATACAACCACTAAAAATATGATCTAATGTGTTACTCTATATTTGCTAAAAGTAGTATATCACAGGTCCTTAACTATAATACATTTCCTAGTAATTTATGGGTTTTTTTGAAAAACCATAATTTTAAGCACATGACTTTGAGCCCAGGGTGTTTAAAACCAAATAGCATTGTGTAAATGATGTTAAACTGTGAAAAAGATGATTAGAATAACTCAAGAGTCAAATTCAGACACCTATTATATGCTTCTGAACTTCAGGTATAATTGGGTCTGTCTCACGTTGATGCTAAAAATAGGAATATTGTAAATGAAGTGGAAGAAAAATTATGGCACAGGATCCCATGAGTTAAAGTCTTCAGAGCATCAGTCTAGTGGTCAGACATAATCTAACATGGCCAATAGATTCTCCTGAAGTGCTCCTTGCTATTATGAGGCAATTACTGAAAATAGGCAGAAGAGGAGATGCCTTCAGTATTGTCGTGGTTTAACCCCGGCTGGCAGCTAAGCCCCGCACAACCGCTCACCCACTGCCCCCAGTGGGATGGGGTTGAGGCTCAGAAGAGTAAAAATGAGAAAACTTGTGGGTTGAGACAAAGACAGTTTAATAGGTAAAGCAAAAGCCACGCACACAACCAAAGCAAACCAGGGGATTCGTTCCCCCTCCGCACCGGCGGGCAGGCACAGCCACCCCCAGGAGAGCAGGGCTCCAGCACGGGTAACCGTGACTGGGGAAGGCAAACGCCATCACGCCCAACGTGCCCCCTTCCTCCTCCTTCCCCAGCTCTACCCGCTGAGCATGGCGCCATACGGTACGGAATGTCCCTTTGGCCAGCCGGGGTCAGCTGTCCCGGCCGTGCCCCCTCCCAGCTGCTGGTGCCCCCCAGCCCGCTCGCTGCTGGGGGGTGAGGGGCAGACACGGCCTCGGCTCTGGGTCAGCGCTGCTCAGCAGCCACCGGCACCTCCCTGAGCCACCAGCGCTGGCTCCAGCACAGATCCAGAACATGGCCTCGAACTGGCCACTGGGAAGAAAATTAAGTCTAGCCAGGCCAAAACCAGCACAAGCATCTTCCACAAAAGCAGACAAATGGGAAAACTTAAACTCATGAGATGCTTTTGCTTTAAAGCAAAGGAGATCAACTCTATGAGCAACTGAGAGCTGTTTGTGTCTGTGCTATCAGGCACCTTTATTTCCTTCAAGAAAGAGAGCTGCAAGGTTGCCCAGTTCTTTAAGATGCTGGGAAGGAGCTGTTACTGAGCTGAACCAGCAGCTGCTGGTGAGAAATAAGACAAGGAGAAACAAGTGTACACACAGATCTCATCTTCTTCTTCATAAGGTTTTTTCCTTTAGAGATTTTTCATTTACTGGTTGTATTGAAGTTTCATAGCTACAAACTCAGTCTTCAGCTTCTCATTAACTACAGCTGACAAATACTAAATTTACATTTATGTTTCAGGCAGTAAGAAGAGATCACAAAAAAGAACTTGATTAATTGCATCTGCTTTTATTTTCTTATTTGCAATCGTTATTCATATTTTCTGGAAACTAATTTTCTTAAATTACAAGTAGAATTTATTTCTGTCCTGGGGTAGCTATTTCAAGAATCCTAGCCATTTCTAGGTCTTTTACTAGCACAGTTAAAATGCTTCTAGTTCATTTGACAGTAAGAGTTCAAGTTAAGCATGTAAAACTACCACTGTGAGCAGAAGGAAATTGCCTTCCTCTATTTCCCTATGATATACTGAACTGCATGATTTAAAGGTGTGATAGGATGTTTATAGGTGAATCTGACCACTGTGAGAGTAGAATAACAAGTTGGATGGAGAAGAGCAGTTTTCACATCCTCAGGTAGATGCAATATTTTCATAAAATTTCATGGTTTGCACAACTTGTTGAAATGCTGTAAGAGACTGAGAAGCACAGTCAGAACTTCAAATAAATTAGATGATATGATTTAGATGTGTTGCAAAAACTATCAGAAATCTGTATATAAAGAGGCTTTGCGGATCAAGGCTTTGAAATAAGCTGGATTTGTAATAACAAGGTTTTATAAAGTATCCAGTCTAGAGGAATGTAGCTAAAATATTTCAAGGCTGAAATTTTCCATAACAGAGAAAAGAAGCATTTCCTCATTTAAATCATATTTAATTCTGCAGCCAAGGACATCAGACTGACCAAAACTCTCCATAGACATAGGGAATTTGATATGACCATGTAACTCTGTGACTTCTGATCAAGTTAACTTTTTTTCAGAGAAATTACAGGATATATGCCATCTTTGTGAGGCCTGTTAATGAGTTTTTGGCACCGAGCCGGAGGCAATGCTGTTTGTGCTTACCAAATAGAAAGTTTTCTGTATTCAGATCCTGTGGGACAACCAGGTCTTGGCATGTAGTTCCTTCTTGTTTCTTCACAATGATAATACTAGAAAAGCAGGTCAACGTGCTTAGTCTAGTTTCAACTTTTGTTTGGAAAACAGGTACAACTTCAGTTGGAAATACAGTGGGGAAGGAGCAACATATGGTACGTAGTCATAGCTTGAATGCGTGTTTTTACTAGCTTTGAAAAGCTCCCAGGGAATTCATTGGCATCTATGTTAATCTAAAGTAGAAAGAGTTACTATAGTTACTAATACAATAGTTACTAAATATAATTCTTACTATATAAAGTGCACATTCTGGGATCCTATAAGTTGAAAAGATAAAAGATCTTTAATTATGTTTGCCATGGTAATAAAAGGTTGGCTTCCTTTTATATAGTTCCACTGTAGACAGAGTACATGCATAACACTTTGAATGTTTTCAACAATACAGCATCAGTAAGGAGTATTAGAGCTCTTGCTCCTTTTTTTATTTAAAGGTTGGCAGTAATTTTTCATGTCAAGGTCATGATTGATGTGGGTTAACTTTCACTAAAAATCTTTTGAAACATTTTGAGTAATGTTAAAAATTACGGCATGCAATGCATCAAAATATTTTTCTAGGCTTCCTGCATAAGTAAATAAACACTAGGGAAATGTGGAAGGCATTCATGGTATTTTGTAAGCAAGTTTCGAACTGCATGTTGCAGATTTATATGCTTCATAGCTTATGCTGCGATGCATGTTGCATTTTATTAAAATACACTGTGGGTAGGGAATAGATGGCGATCTACTACACTTGTGTCTTTGCCCACGTCAATTTGAAATGGAGATCAATTCACTAAGAAACATATCCAAGCATGGATTATGTAGCCTGTCTGTCAAGTGTCAGTTTCCTGGGGAAATACTAATAGCAAATCCTCAATCTTAGGCCAAATGTCAAGGCTGTAACGTCCAGCACTCTGAGTATGGAACATGGGATTACAAAAACATCTGCCATTGACAGGCAAATGTTAAAGCCACTGATCTTCAGCAGTCAAGATCTGAATAGCACAGAAAATCCCTCCAAGACATAATTCTTAAAGATAAGTAAAATAAGATGAGAAACAGGTGAAGTAGCAATGTATTTTCCTAAAAGAAAAAGAAAGAGGGATGTCCTACTGTCATGCCTTAATGCATTTTAAGAAAAGACGGTAGACGGGTCACTGGCAGGTGTGCAGCATGGTTTTCTTTCCTTTTTTTTTTTTTTTTCACAGTCAGTGTCTTCTCATTCACCCTTGCTAGCAGACCATTATAAAAACCTGGGGAACTGAACAGGAACACCTGACTTTTCTCACCACGTTTACATACCTCGGCAAGGCGTTCATGAGAGATGTCCAGAACCCCTGCAGTCAGTCCATCCAGAATAGTTCAGACCACTTGCATCAGGTATCTGCCTTTCTATTTTTACATATCAAGAGCATGAGTCCCTAAGCAAGGTACTGAGTTTACAGACCTGTGAATGCAACCTGTGCTGCAAGGGCAAAGAAAACAGGCTCTTGCTGTGAGTGAAGCAGGATTCTGAGAAGACCACAACATGGCTGAGGAAAAAGTGCAGAGATGCTGTAAAACTGTCACAGATCAGTATCAGGAGATGTTAGAACACCACACCAATATAATCTTTACTCCATATTTTCCTTTCCACTTCAAAACCATGGTAGGCACTATCTAAGCATGAGAGATGAACAGTTCCCTGAAAGCACTTCTCTTTCCCCTGAGATGATTGCATTAGACAACTAGCTTAGACATTGTATGATTTAGCACCATTAAAATTAGATGAGATGAGTCCCACATCTAATGCATATAGATAAATATGAGTAGTTAAAAAACATTTTAAGATCCTTTCAAATGCCAGGTAGCAGGTAGCCATCTTGGAAGGATGTGTTTCAGTACCTCTATGTGTTCAAAATTACCTAAGTGAACTGTGTCTTGGAAAACTGGATGCCGTTGGGAAGGTGACAGAAAATGGAACAGTGTTTTAAATGCTGTATTCGATATAATTTATACTGTACTCTACTAAGGTGCACAGTAAAGGAGCTAGACAATCACCTCTCAGCAAGTATTTAATTTTCTTTGCAAAAAATGTAGGATAATAGCTACCATAACTGGCAAAGTTTAAAGTACATCATTTCAGTATGATTTTTACTTTTCCAAATATTCCTAGTGTATTTTTGTTACTGTCTTGAAATTAATTAAACAGACAATGGCTTGTTTACCTTTAACTGCATGGTAACCAACAAGTACAAGAAACTTCTGTATTTCCATGGCTTAAGGCACCAGTGGCCCCAGAAAAAGATACACTTTTTCGACCAAAATTTTAATTGTCTAAACTGAAAGAAGACAGCAATTTATGAACCTTTTGTACACCAAGATATAGCTGTGTATAAATCTTGGAAAACTGTATTATTGACCTTGTTGCAGCTCTGTAAAAAAGTATGAATAATAGAATATGCACTTCTGTTACTTTTCTAGCAATCATGTTGTTTTCTCAATGCCTACATTTCTTAGCAATAAAGGAAGGTTTCAAGAGTTTTGTTCTTAGGAACTAGGCTAGAAATTAGAAATAAATATATTTTTATGATCTGCTCCATTTGCATGCTGTCTTACATCTGACAGTCCACTATGAGCAACTGAGAAACTTCTGCATAAATTACAGTAAGCCTTATGGCAATTATTACTATCTTTACTGATCCATGCAAAACCATTTCTTCTCTCATTCCCAAAACCGTTTCTTCTCTCATTCCAGAAAGTGCAAAACCTCTTCTTTTTAGGGAGTTGTTGACCATATTATGGTTTTCAGCAATACAGTTTTGCAAGTAGAAGTTAACCAGGCCCTTGAGAGGCCTGGTTCATTAGAAGTTTCTTACATGGCAGAAGTGAATGAATTGTGGGAAAGACAGTACCTGTAGGTTTTTACCCACAAAGGGCAATTTTACTTTCTGTTAATTAGGGAACAGACTATAAAAAGGTTTTCTGTTATACTGGAGCATAAGAAGGCCAAGTCACAGTGTTGTTTTGGTACTGGACATAGTGTTAAGACACCTGCAAGGTTAAGTTACTAAAATAATAATCAATCATTGTAATTATATTAATACAGAAGTGAAACAAACCAGTAAGATTGGGGGCACATGTTCATGTATGGTTTAGGAAAACGGAGAGGTGAAGTGAATGAACTGGAGACTATAAAGGCATGCTTAAAAGACAACCTTTTTGGTATGTTTTCTGAAGATGGCATCTTTGGTTCCTGTTATTTGCCTTGTCCTGCCAAATTGAAGGTTTTGTGATATCAGCCTGGTAAGTGGTTTTGCTTGTTTGTGTGTTTCTGTTGGTTTAGGAATGACAAAGCTAGCTCGCGTCTTGTTTGACTTCTGCTGTGCACATCTACAAAAGGGAGGAATAATGTTTTTCTAATAATGTCTTCAGAGGCACAGAATGAATAAAGGAGCGGGTGTCCCTATCTTTATGAGACAGCTAGCAGGTTGTATCTTGATTTGTTGAAGAACTGTTCCCTCAGGGTTGCTGTCATGGCCATAAGCCATGTACTGGGCTGTAATTCAGTCAATTAAAAACACATAAATAATGTTTAAATGCTACCTGAGACCGTGCTCACTGTCTGCTCTGTACCTATATGGAGGAGGCCAGTGGACACTAAATACCCATACAGCCAGTATTCAGCCTGTGATAAATCCACAGAACAAAATAATCTTTAGAACCAAACAGTTTACTGTGTAGGATGCTGGCTGCTATTCTGGAAATGTGTCTCAAAACTGTCTTCTTCCATTTATGTAGCAGTTGATAGCATATCTGTAGTTTCTGCAAGTACATCTGTTAGTGTCTTCTGGATTCAGAGGTGCTGCATAACTGCTGTTACCTGAGCTCACTTGTAAAGCCTGGACTCTCCCCCAAATGCCTCAGCTTCTCAGGACAGCTCGTCATCACACTGCAGCTAAGGCTCTTCAGTGATGGCCCACAATCCAAAACCATATGACATACAAGCCTGTGACCTAACAGATGACCAGACACTTTCTAGCCTGCTCCACTATGGACAGACCTCCATTGATACAGGGAAGAAATTGAAGGAACTGTGAGCTCAGAGCAGGGCTTTGTATTTGTATCGTTTTTTGTTTAATTCTTCAGGACAGCTCAGAAAGACAATTGTTGTCATTTTTATGGTTTGATTTATATTGTCAAAAGACCCTAGCTTTTTTGCAGACTGAATTATTGCAGTGAAAGTAAGCAACATCTGCAAAGTTTTGATTAATTCATTCAGCCTTTGTTGTACCCCTAATACAGCTGAATGAATTAAGGGATAGCTCTTAAAATAAGGGGTAGATAATAACCAGGGGGCATCAATTACAGTGGTGAGGGATGCTTGCTTAAAGTAAGAGATGGAGGATCACTCTAATTTCTCTTGTTTGTCACCTAGAAGTGGTGAGACTTACGCTTGTCATTCACCGAGGACTGATATAGTCATCCCTGAAAGCCTGACCACTGCGTTCTGAACGCTTGCTTTCACACTTCTGGGTCACTTATGTCATGAATGAAAAGAAACAATTCTAATGAGACTTTGGGCTTGGTCCCTTTCAATTCCTATCTAAGACCAGAAAAGAAGTTATACTCACATTTCTGCTAAAAAGCAATATTATAACTTTATTCATGTGGCAGTAATGTGTGAATTGGTATAGTATGTACCCAGTGAATATACTAGGGGTCTATGCAGTCAGGCATTTAGTAGCGAAGGTTCTGATCTGAAATGTACTTTTACTTCATGAATGTGTTTATGTCCTATTGAAGTCAATGGGTTATAAACACTTTTAAAAGTGTAAGCATTATGCCTACTTGATTTTGTGTGTGGGAGTACAACAGATGAATGGAACCAAATTGGAAATTTTTTTTCTTTGACCTGCCTTTTTCAATACGCAGCTTGAAAACCATGTGACCTGATTGTCAAAGGTTTTCAAACTGAACAATTTCAAGTCAGAGTAGAAGGCTGTAGTTCTAAGAGGTGCTTTGTTTCACAGCTTTACAAGTGAAGTATTACACATCTTTGCCAGTCAGGCACAGAAGGAATTGATTGTATAATATTTGTCATAAACACCGAGATACACAGGTAAAAGGAACTTCATAAGAATAATGACTTTTTATTGATGACTGCTCTGAACTGAAATTAATGCATCTTCTAGCTGCAAACAAGAAACAATTTGAAAAGGAGAACAGAACATATTCAGTGAGTACCAGATCTGTCTAACACAGAAAATTTTATGAAAACACCCAGCTAAGGTATGCAAAAGACTTAAGTGCTTAAGGCTCATCTGTTACTTTAAAAGGATTTTAAAACTGTTTTTAAAAGGATTTCCAAAGGATTTCTTAGAAGTATGTATAAAGGATAGAAAAAAAATAATTTTTAGTCAAATGCAGGAAGATACAACTAAGTGTAACAGTGAAATTGTGCAGAGAAAAAATTAACCTGGGCAAACTGAACAAGTATATTAATGGTAAAATTCACTAAATCGTTAGAAAGTTTCCCAAGGAACACAGTAAATGTCCCATTACTGACTGTGCAGAAGAGTAATCTGTAAGTAACGTGTCCCTGACAAAGGCTAATTTAGCTAATATAATGGTTTTTTGAATCCTATTTTGAAGTTTTTTGAATTAAGAAAATACTATTGAAGTCCTCTGATTTGTCTGAGTTATGTCGGCACAAAAATGAGGATGACATTAAGAAGTTAACAAGGTAAGTACTGCATGTATTTTTTTTGAAGCTAATCTATATTGCTCAGTTTGGGGCATTCTTATCTGGATAAATAGATACTTACCAGCAATCCAAGTGCATTGCTCCACCAAACTGATGGAGATGATTGGGCTTCTAACAGGTCAAAGCCATTGGATCCCAGTGGAAGATCAGATCTAACATTAAAAATGTAGGTCCTAAAATATTGTCATTAATGAGGAATTTATGAATTCTTTCATCAGTAAATAACTTGAATACCTAAAGGATAGCTATTAGCCTGATATGTGGGCAATCTTCTGTTCCTCTTGGAATTGGACAGCTCTGGGAATCAAAGATCAGGACTAAACTAGGGCATATTCAATTTCTATTCAAGGCACTGAATATAATTCCAAACATACTTATTTTATGTGTTTTCTTTGCTGGGGAATATGTTACTAGCCAAGGCCTTCAATCTCTCTGGTACGCATTCCAAGTTTTAAATAAATAATTGGCAACTAATTCTGCATGTACCAAACAAAATCCTACCTTTGCCTTCAAGAGTACAATGAACATGGATGTAATGTAATTCCCAGTGTACGCAGCTCTTCCTGGGCTGTTTTCCCTCTTCTGATTTTAAAAAGAGTAAACAGCACAGAGACAGTGCATAGTTAGAAAACACTGGTGCTAAAAGTCATTGTAGGTCCCCAGAGGACCTGGTAAAGTACTTTATAACATCAATTGTATTATATATCATCATAGGAAACACTTAACTAATCTTGGGAAGCATATTTAAAAAGCCACAAGGTCCAAAGAACATATACTTTTCAAATATATCAATATCATAAGTACATCAATATTATTCTGGTGACAGCATCAAAATTTACTGACAGCTAAATGGACCAAAACCAGTTGTTTTTTTTTTCCCTTGTTGGGGAAATACTTAGCAACTGTAAATATATTTCCTGGGCATAACTTAATTCATCTTCTAAAGTGAATTAAAAAAATGCACTTAAAAGCTAAAAATATAATGTAAGGTGAAACTTGTGCTCAAATGTAAAAAAAACCAACAACCAACACCCGATTTCTATGGTCTCTTGAGTTCCAACAAGGTCTAACCAAACCCTCGGGACAGAATCAAGAAAGTAAATGGATTATTTTACTAATAGGAATAAAGTGGTAAAATACAGAGCTCATCAAGAATAGAATAATTATGTGTACAGTTATATACAGTGTTCAACTAACAAATTATTAAAAAGAAACTTTAATCTATCTAGAATCTCTCCAAAAAATTTATCCTAACACTCTATGCAACTGTAGTAATTTTATTAAAACAAAAGTATTTGTGTAGTGAGGGTTAGATCATTAATTAGCATGTGAGCTTCCACCTTCAGCTAGCAGCAGAAATGCCGGCTCAATCAGTAGCAGGTGCCTGTATGTGATATATGTGATGCCATCACAGAATTTGGCAAGCAATACTTAGGAAACAGCATAATGTATTAATACACTCTAGCCTAGGTCTTCAGATACTGTAAACTGACCTTCCCTGCATAAAGTGTGGAGCGTGAGAACTGGCAGAGATTGACAACTGCCAGGGCTGTCAGCGGAGAGATGCCTCAAGTCGGCACGTCCATCACACGGGTGACCAGAGCACACATGTGAGACACCCCGGTACTGGCTCAGCACAGCCCCCACTGCAGACAGACAAGTGCCCTGACTCCCCCTCAGAGGGTTTATAATTCAGATTTCACTGGCATAGGGAAGGTCCCTACCCCTCCTCTTTAGCCTTTAAGACAACTTGTGCCCTGTCTATACGGTCATTTGGGTTCCCTCAGTAGCTGGAGGAAGACCGGCATGGCTGACATGGAGTCTGCCCAAGTCCATTTTAATCTGTCGTCCCAGGACTATTGCATGAAAATGTGCCTCCTTTTTGGACACCGGAGGCTGACAGAAAGCGTGTGTGTATCTTTTTATTCACAATAACAACTAATGTGACCTGGACATCTTTCACTGTCAGCAGGAATAAACCTCGCAGCCCACTTACTAACACATTCCCTCAGTACAATCTTAGTGAAAACCTCTAATTATGGTGTACTGATTTACTGAAAAGCAATGTTGGATACATTTAAATAAATGTTTTTGCATTTTGTTGCAGCACCTGGACGTTTATATTTAGTGGTCTGTTACAGGTGGTGTCTTGGTTGTTATTTAATGTCAAACCTAATGGAATTGTCCCGTTTTTGCTCTTGTATGTGCATATGAGATTTTCTCCACTAGTCTGTGAGGTCTAAGGAAAGCCTGCTTAGACCTTTGCAGACACGACAGTGCCATTTTCTAACATGAGCTGTAAGATTTGATGCTGCTTCCCCATCTTTCCTTTCCCTGTACACAGTGAAGATGATAACCCACAGCAGTATGTAAAAGCTGAACTAATTTAAGAAGCAGAAGTTTTGCTCTCACACATCATGATCATTGTAGTGCAGGAAGTTCAGGATGGCCAGGCCAAAGTATTAAAAAAAAAAGGAAGACAACTCCAAATCACTATGAAATAGATGAAAAATAAGGTACCTATGTGTGTAATCAGAAATACTTACACATACATTTTGAATTATATAAAATATATATTTACATACACCTTTAATTTTATTGCTTATTTAATTATTGTAAAAAAAAGTTTTATACTTGTAAAAAACCCATATATATACACACGTGTATATAAGATCCCTGGTATTTGTCTTTCAGTTTTTCAATCTTTAGGCCACAGTTACTACCACTACACTATCTAAGACTTGTAGAGCTAAAAATACACCGAAGCAAATGATCAATAAATGGTTAACCATTTGTCAATGGTCTATTGTTCAATAGCTACAGAACTATGGAGGAAAGAGTCTTCCATGTGGAAGCAGCCACATGTCTATAGATTTTCAAGCTTTGGATAGTTTAAGGTGTTTTTTCCCCCTATGCACAAAAAAATAAGACTGAGAAAGTTAGAAACCAAAATGCAAAACTCAAAAAATACCTGCTTTGTTACTGTTATTTGTCCAGCTTTGTCTGGTACTATATTAGTACAAAAAATATTTATTTCCCAGAGAGAAACCCCATTAATATCTGTGAAATGCTTAACTATTGTGATGAGAAGGATCCTGTTAGTACTTAGACAGATGTATCTGCAACATCTGGCAGTAGATTTCACAGCCCAGTCAGAGGTCTGGCCTTGATGACTCTCTTTAATTATCTCTTGGCTAAGGAAAATATGACTTTCCCTCTTATCTCTCATAATCCTACTGAGATCCCGTCTGGGAAAAATATTGGGTACGTGAAAACTTAGTCCAGGGAGTTGATGAGATAAGGTAAATCTCAAGCTGCCATATTCATGAATACTCAAAGTTTTAGCACATTTTACAAGCTTTGGCAGAAGGACATCACTAATATTTCAGAAGTTCTCCTGATCTCTCTTTATTGCTTTTTGGCCAGTGTCCTTGCAGTTTTCCAGTGTAGCGTTTTTTTATTACTGGAAGGAAGACAATACCTCTTGCTGGTAGGACACTCTTTAATGAGTTGCAAAATAAAGCAGAATATAACTGTGTAGGTAGCCTTAAACTTGGACATCAAAGTAGTGCAACAAGCAATCCCAGAAGTTGTTCAGCTCTCTCAAGCATTAACTTTATCATATTTCTAAATGTTCTGCTTTACTAATACAGCATTTGTTAATATTAAGTGTAGGTAGAATATTACACCTCAGCTAAATCTATCAAGGAGTAACATTTAGGTTCTGACACATGAGAGTCCTGAAGAAAGTTAATTACCATGACTCATTTCTTCCTCATTTCTACTGGTTTGGTACTTCTGTCTACAATGTTATTTTTTGCAATCGAGCAAATATCTCTCAAGAAACTCTCACTTAATGTAACTAATGCATTTGATTCCACTGAGAAGCATCCAAACTATAGAAAGGTATTCCACAAAATACCATTGTATTAGACAGAACATATTTTTAAACCAAAAGGGAAGTAAATTTTGGCACTTAAGGCACGTACATGATCTAAGCAATGTTTTATATAGAGTTTTCTAGCATGGGTATGCTTCCCCTCAGCTGTCCTCCATGTGATTTCTTGCAGTTTCCTTTGAGTACCTGGTATTTGTTTCTAGCCATACAAAATTTTGAAGGTAAAATGTTTTGCTGAAATCTTATTAAAAACATGAACACTGAAATTGACCGTTCATTTTGGCAAGTGGCAAATGGCACCTTGCATTTCCATGGCAAATAATCTGATACAACCTGACTGGCTTGACCTTTGTTCCAAGAATACTGGCTTGAATAATTTGATGTAATGCAGTACTGATAGTGCAAAACCAATAATAGTTGCTTAAACGTATTGTTTGTGTGCAGCATTTAAACACAGAAATTTGAAAAGTTAGAGAACATCATCCTTTTGTAAAATACACTGTCTTTTAAAGAAATAGCCTAAAATTGGATAGCTGGAGAAAGGACAATGTACTTTTGGCTAAATGAAGCAAGATGGAACCATTGCTGATCAGAGCACTATTCATTCCTAAACCACAATGGATTTCTCTAAACAACAAGAAAGTCAGTTCTGTTCCCCTGTGAAGACTTGACCATTCCTTTGCTACTAAATATCTTTATTTAAAGGACTAGATGTCTTTAACACTAAGTTACAAAAAATTAATCTCGCAGTTACTGAGATCTTGATCTGATTGAACATGAATTCTGTAGATGTTTGAGACCAGTCATGCTACCCTTGCCATTTAGAGTTCTTTCCTTGTTTTCCATGGGTCATTAGTGAAAGATTTACCCACAAGTGAACCTTAGTGGGAGTTCAATAAGGAGTGCAGGGCTACATTCTTTTCTGGTATGGTTCAAAACTACATTTTACATCCTTTTACACCTGCCAGCACTTTTAAAATGTGCGCTGTCATCAGAAGCTGGTGAATGTATAATTCAGGAGATAAAAACAGAATTCTATTTAGACAGAAAAGACCTCATTTTAACTTGATATGGGCTGCTGCCTGTGGTTTCGTGCTGCAGATATTGCACTTGAAGAACCATCCATGTCAGAGGGCTTCCCCTTGTGCAGAGCACCAGCAGTCAGAACACTACAAAAAAATCAAGCCCTTAAAGCCTAATGCTTACAGAATGAAAAACTTCTTAATGATCTGCTAGATCAGTGACTAAAGAAATGACATAATGGCTCTTTAACTGTATGGATTCAGTGAAGGCACAGGAGACCATATACCATAGCAAATCAAATCAAGAAATATTTAAATACTGTTTAGTTCATAGATCAGTGATCTGGTAAACTGTAATGGAGCTTTCTGAGCCATTATGATCTGATGGAAAAAATGCAAGTTAAGTTCTGTTCATCTATTAGAAAGCAAGAACCACAGTGAAGCTGCAATGGTCTACTGTGTCAAAGCCTGTGTGGAGCATTTTTAATTAACTATTAATCTGATCATTAGTCAGGATTAATGCAGAAGGATCTATTAAGATCTACTGTCTCAAAGAGTATGTCATGCCAGGAGTCTGTAAAGCCTGAAGATATATTACCCAGTCACAGTACCACATTATAGACTGACAGAAAAATTGCATCCTTAAAAAATAAAGCTGGCTCTGAGTAATGCTTGTGCAAGCAAGTATCTTAAATCTTTTTTAAACTGCTATTTTTTCCCAGTTCTGTAATTAATCAGAAAAGCATAATCTAAGATTTTTTTCCCAAGTCTCCTAACACAATCATGTTTATCTGTTTCTGTAACATCATTTAAGAAATCCCAGATATTCCATCTTGAAATAACACTTTATCATATTTTGTCCTCATAACCCTGAAGAATTCTAAAGTCAAAATATTCAGGGAGCTGAGTTTTTTGATACAAACACTGGGAACCTGGTCTGTTCAGTCTTAAGAAGAGAAGGCAGAGGGGATCTTCGGCCACCTATATGGGAAGTCTAGAGAAGATGGAGCCAGACTCTTTTTGTAGGTGTGCTATGGCACAAGAGGCAACAGACACAAGTTTCAACAAGATAAATTGCAATCAAATATAAATATTTCTTTTTTAAAAGACGGTCATCAACTACTGGAACAATGTGCCCAGAGTGGTTGAGGACTCTCCATCCTTGATGTTGAAGGCTCAACCTAACATGGGCATGAGCAACTAGATCTAGCTGGACCTGCTATGAGCAGGTGTTGGGGTTACATGGCCTCCCAAGCCCCCTTCCAACCTCTGTTCTTCTGTGATTCCGTGATTTCATAATTAGAAGTCTAGACAACCTATGCTGTGAAGTTTTAAAAAAATCATATTAATGTAAAAAATATCTAAAATCTTAAACACACAGAATAAAAATATTTGTAAGTATTTATAAGAGCATATTTTTAACGAACTAAAAGCTCTTTCCTGAGCAACTGATCTTCCTTTCTTATATCTTTTTTTTTCTTTAACCACTGCATGTGAATATGTAAGTGCTTTTAGGAGTGTATCTCCTCCCCATGCCACCCCACAGATATTGAAACTATGCTACTTTACTTTAGAGTCTCAGATATTCCATAAAATGTAACACATAGTGAATTTTCTTAAGAGGAGGCCTAAATGTGTGTTCTATCTGGTGATCTTCTTTCAAGAAAAAGGTTGTGTGACATGGAAAAAATTGATTAGAGTACTCTCTGTAATAATCTGTGATGTACCTGAAACACAGGCTGTCTGAGAAGCAGGTGATTTTCCTCTGTTTGTATGTTGGGACAAACTTTGAGAAGATTTGCATGTTAAGATAAGTCAACAAGTTCTGGTACTTTAGTGCAGCAAAAAGCCATGGCTGAGATTTTCACCAAAGGCAGAAATTGTGTTACAGGAAGGGGGAGATAGAGAAAAACGATATTCAAATTGAATTCCACTGCTTATAGTGTATTTTCAGTCAATTCATAATCACATGCATTTGGAGAACTTGATACGAAACTTCAACCATCCTTTGGTGATCTCAGCAGATTTTGGACCAAATAATTCTCAATGGAGCAATAATCAGGAAGCATTTAAGCTTATTTATGCACTCTTTTTGAAGAAAAAATAAAAACAGAATATGAAGGTAGTCAGGAGAGAAAGTTATCTCATTTCAGTGTGTCACCTGTCCAGATTTGCCAACCATTACTGATACAGCTGCAAACTTTGAACACACTACTCAATATTCTGCTGAATCATGCAGAAGAGTATCTACTGCAATAAAGATACGTCACTACATATTTACAAATCTTCTGGCTATATTTGGAAATGATATCTAGGTAAATAGCACTTTAAAGGATGTGATGAATTAAAGACTTGATAAGTTATCTTGCACTTTGAACATAATAAAACATGTTCCACTTTTCTCACACTGTTGAATGGCCTTACTTGCCATATCAGGAAGTAGAAAGTGCTTCTGTTTTCTTTTTTCCTCAGAAGGACACATATCAGCTTTCTATTTCAGATCTGACTTTATAATCCTTCTTGAATTGAATATATTCTCACATTTAAATAAAAGCCCCTAAATCTGTTATCTGATACTAGTTCAAAGTGAGGCAATCAGCTAAGAATAACCAAAAATAATTACTCAAAGAGCAAGAAAAAGATCAATAACATGACATATCAGATTGAAATTTCTTCTGAAATGAGCAACTGATCAAACCTTGCAATCAATATTTTGATTTTTCTTCCTCACACTGCAGAGATTTTTATAAAACTCATACCACATTTATGAAACACCTGTGATCTCAGCCTCACCTGCAGACCTCTGAGAACATATTCCTTCACATTTCTATAGACTCAATGAAATAAAGAGGTTTTTAGGAGGACAGCTAATGAGTCCTGGTGCAAGACCAGTACCTAACACTTGCTATTTGTGTTGTCCAGTGAGGTGCATGACAAAAATGAGCCCTCCACACTTCTCCGTTGTTCAGAGGATGCAAACTGAAATCTGGCAAGGTGTTCCCACTGAAATGAGCCATGTTTTATTTCCTACTGAGATCAGTAGCTACTGAGGTGGGTGGCACATAGCTGTACTCAGCATTTCAGAGGAAGCACACATGCATTTTCAAAGTGATTAAGCACAGTGGTCAAGACTTCACAGGTCAAAGAATTTTTATTAGCTAAACCATTGGTGTTTGGTAATTCATGATAACTAAAGGATAGTATAATTCCTGTACAGATCGAGTGAACTGTGCTTTTGACATATTTTAGCCAAATATGACAAGCTCAAGCAATTGTAATATGGCATGATGGTTGTGATCCCACTGCTGAGCTTTAACTCTTGTTTTCTAAGACATGCTGCCCAGCCTTTGGTAAGTTTATTTATTGCACAGAGCCCCCCTTCTCCACCTTTAAACAGGGATGCTAGCAGTGCATTTCTCCCATTTGATATCTACTTAGTTTTATTTTAAACCATATTCAGGCAGACAGGAGCTATCCTTTGCCATCTGTTTGTATGGCACTGAGTGTGATGGTGTGGCTGGGACTTTCTGAAATGTTAATAAGATATAACTTCAAGAGTCTGGGTCACAGTTTAAGACCAAATGACAGTGTGGAGACTACATGGACTCAGACACTGAAACACTTCAATGACAGATACAGGCAATTGATAACTTGGGTGCCCTCTGCTCCATATGAGAACCATAGAATCATAGAACAGCCCGGGTTGGAATGGACCTTGAAAGATCATCTGGTCCACCCTTTTGTGGGAAAGGGAGACTAGATGATCTTATCTAGCACCCTGTCCAATTGCATCTTGAAAACTCCAGGAACTCTGTGGAAGTTGTTCCAGTGAATAATTGTTCTTACTGTAAAAAAATTCTTTCTTATGTTGAGTTGAAACCTCTCCTGGTGGTTTGTACCCATTGCCCCCTGTCTTCTTCATGTGGCTCTTTGTGAAAAGAGAGCCTTTGTTTTCTTTTTAGCTGGCCTTGAAGTGCTTGAATACTGTGATAAGCCTTCTCTTCTACAGTGAGAAAGAACCTAACTTCTTCAGTCTTTCCTTACAGGGCACGTTCTCTAGGCCTTTGAGCCTCATGTTGTCTGGAAGGAAAGACATGGCAGCATCTGCCACGTGGTGGGTGCTCTCATGACCAGGCTGGGGCATCTCCAGGCTCTCTGCCTGCTGACAGTCATTGGATCAGGTATAAAACACCCTGCTCTTGGTTGGCTTTGTTCAAATTGCTGCCACATCTGATGGCCGGCTGCCACTGTTGCTTTTGATCACCACCTACCCCTCTCAAGGGTGCTGTCACCACTTTCACACTGTTCAATGTGTTGTTTAAACTTAAGGTACTTCTCTGCACTTATAACTAAGCCGTGGCCTTATTCTGTAGGGTTAGTTGAAGCTTATATGTCAACACCACGGTCAACTGAGCCTAATTTATCATACCTGCTAGGCCCTGCCTGCTCCAAGAGTACCTCCAGAATCTCACAGCACCCTTCATGTACAAACAGTGCCAGAACTTGACCGTCTTACCCATTGCCTACCAGAACAGGGGTGGATTTGGCCACCTCTGAGAACAATGTCAACACAATGGCCTGAGGAAACAGCTGAAGGGAAGCCAGGAGGCATCATGGTCAGAGGCAAAGCTGGCACCCTGAGAGCAGAGCCAATGACAGACAGAAGGAGAAAAATCTTTGTTTTCTGTAATGTGAGACTGTAAAGTAGTTACCCTGCTCTGAGCTCAGCGAAGAGGACGAGATAGTCCAAAAGGCAGACGGAATGTTTCACATAACGTCTCACTACTGGGGAAGTGAGAGGCGAGAGAATTTTTTTGAAAGGAGAGGAAAAAGCTAGACGTTTATTCTATTCATCAAAGGGAAGGAAGAAGCAAATGAATCAGAAATCAAAGATTGAGTATCATTGGTCTTGCTGACAAAGCAATCAGCAATCCCCTCACAGCAAGTACAGGGGTTTGTTGAACAAAGCAAAGGAATTTAAAAGTCTTGAACAAAACAGGGTCTTTCCATTTATAAAAATATACATAATTTTAGATCAGTGTTTTGATTTAGAATCTGTGGAGAATTTCTGCATTAAAAATATATAAATCCAAATTTTGTGATGTACAGTTAATAATGACTTTGTCCAAACCCTCTCCAGCCTCCTTTGTAATTCTCTTAAGAAAGCATTAAATGAGGGCATTTTCACTTTAGCTGAAAATCAATGACACTTCAATGAAGCATGCATTTCCAAAATATTATGCAACTGAGAGGCATGCAGTTCTGCAGCTAAATCAAGAGCCCAGGACTTCCTAAGTAATAATGATGATTTAGTAGCAGAAATCTTGAAAAAAATCACAATTAACAGCTTCAAAATTTATAGGTGACATTGTTAGTCCCCTGTAATTCTCAGGGTAAACCCCTGGGGCTCCTCCCTTCAGACTGAAAAATGCGATGCTCAGTAAATACAAAGCAAAGCAGTATAATATTTAAGGTTTCTTTTTCTGGGATGTTTTATGAAAACATGATTTCTTTTTCTTTAGCTTTTTTGTATGGATGGGAGGAAAGAGAACAAGCGGGTAATGCAGAGAAGAAACAAAAAACCAGTGCTTTATATTCGACCACGCTTCTGGGTGACCATAGAACCACAACCTGGCACTTCCAGCCAGCCCACACATCCCATTCCTGTTTCTGTTTAGTCTGTGCAGATTGTAATCTCTCTGCGTTTTCAGCACCTGTTTGTACCACCCTTAGGGGTGGCTGAAATAACTTTCAGCTAGAGTGTTGAAAATAATGAATATGGGTGTACATGTACTGGACAGAAAGAGATTCAAAAGATGAGAGAAGGTAATATAAGTATCAGAGTTAGCAACTGCTGACACCTCACTTCCATCACAGGCAGGAAAGAAACAGAATCTTCAAAAATAGAACTTAGAGACTTGTGTTCCATGACACCACAAAGTGGATATTCAAATCAATTGCCACCAGTCCTTTCATCTTCCAGCTCTTCCTTGCTGCCTATCAGCTCTGTCCTATGGAAGCATATGGACTAATCCTGCTTCTTATGCTACTGCCATCAAATTTTGGCTGTAGTTATGAAAAAACAGAGAAGTCAGCTAAGACTGCTTTCATGAAGTGGCAAATTATCTAGTGGCTAAAGCCAAGTTTCTGTTAAACATCTCATGTTGTATTAGGTACCAGTTATATAATCCCTTATCAACAAAACTTTTTGTATGTCTGTGAATGTGTGTGTATGTGCATGTGTGTGTTTTTAATAACAAGGAACCCACATTAAACAAGCAAAAAAAGGAATTTCTAATGAGAAAGGACGTGCCTGTTTTTGGAGAAATTAACTGCTCCAGTGAATTGCAAAGATAAAGCAGAAGAAATTATCCAACAATTTGTCTGCTGTAATTAGAGATGGGCCTGAGTTGTTAAAATCTTAGCCAGATCCAAATTAAGGGGACACCTGGAACTGGGGTTATAGTTTTGGCTCTGTGTAACAACTACCATGGGCTTTAAAGGCAGTTATTCAAATCCTATGGCAGAAAATTAGGAGCCAATTACTGTAAGTTAGTGCATCATATTCAAGATATTTTCCCTTTGGTCATAACACTGAAAACTGTCCTATGACACTGAGACAACAGTAATTAATTACTTGCCTCGTGCGGTGGGAGAACTGAGACCCACAGGTTTTCCAAACTAAATTTTAATGCAGACACCTGAAAAGCTCTCATTTCTCAGTAAAATGAAGTTTTCACTCCCAAACTTTGTATCTTAAAACTTTTCTTTACCTATCACAAATGGGTGGTGATGTTCAGAAGAAGGGAGAAAAGAGGTAGTGCAACCGTAGGCAGTACTCAAAGCTTTCTGTGAATCCTCCTAACCATTTGGCCACACATTTATCGGTCAAAGTACAAGGCCATGGAAAATTACTGAAGACGGAAGTGTGGCATACAAGTGTATGGACTCCTTTACATGATGGAGACTGAACAATATATTTGAGGTCTAGAAGTCAGTTTGTGTCTGACTTCGAGGGCCATGTACTGACCCTGCAGACCAGAAGACGTATGGAAGCATACCACACCTTGCCTCCTGGCTCACGTGCCCCATTTCAGAGGAAAACTGAAACTCACACCCAGATCTCTTATCAACGTGCTGTGATGATGTGGCCAAAGTAAACCGCTGTGCAGATGCAGTTGTTCATGACTGAGCTTGGATTTCTGCCTAAAAGACCATAAAATTTATCAGTAGTTTCTCAGTCAGACCTGTGACAAGAGCAGACCAGGTACAGCAGTGCAAGTAACCCTCTCCTGGTGTTTGTCATTATTACTAAGGCAATAACTGGAAGGCACAAGGCAACAGGAGGTACTGCATGCAGATAACCTGTTAGGCAAGAAAACATAGCAGCAGTGGAGATGATGTCTAAGATGAGCATACATATACCTGAGAAGGAGCCCAGGAAGCCAAAATCCTCACCAGTGTTCAGGCAGACATTTGATGGAGGGTCACAGGGGAATGGAAACTTTCAGGTTCCCCCTCACTCTAGCAGCAAACAGAAGCAATGCTGAGAAAGATGCTTTGAAAGGTGCAAAGTTATTGACAGGTGAAAAATACTAGTCCAGCAGTGCCAGCAAATTGTTACTGACCTTCCAGCAAAGCTGCTGCCACCATCAAAGCATCTGACCGGAGCCTGTCCCACACAAACAACAGAAGGTATAATTGCATCACTGATTCTGGTTACCACAGGTTCAAAAAGAGTGAATAAAGCATACTATAAACATGAACATATTCCTGCTAATTAAGTAAAAACTGAAACAAAAAACAAAACAATTATCAAGCAAATGAAGAAGCTAAAATCAGCCCAAACCCTATAAAATCTGCAGAAAAAAGCAGCTAAAAACATGACTAAAGCAGACCTCAAAGCACAGCAGCCATCTGTGCCAGCTAGGATCTAGTAATAATGCAACTCCTAATAGCAACATGAATAATAAAAGTAAAACTCTCATGAGTTGCTACTGTTTTTTGCAGCAACAATAATAGATTTTTCTCTGTGGTCTCTGCTATATATGTACGGATCATTATAACTGTGCTTACCATTTGCAAGGAGGATCCTCCTTTTTAGATGTAACTTGAGGGCATATTTGCATTCAGTGAGTTAAATCCAGCTCTGGGAGCACAATGCTGTGCTCCAAGGATTTCCAGGAAGAATTCGTCCCCCTGCAGCTGTGGAGCCCAGACTCCCACTGTTGTACCTTCTCTGTCAAGGTTTCAGATCGCAGCTGTTTCTAAGAAGATTTTAAGCTAAGAGACAGTGTGGGTGTACATGGCTTCTTTGCTTCATCAAAGGAAGAAAAACTCTCTCCCTTTCTTTGCATTCCTGAATGCTCCAGAGATCTTCTTGCTCTTCTTTGGTGAACTGAAAAGTTCAAGAAACAAGCAATTGTGGTGGAAGCAGCAGGACAGCTACTGCTTGACGGGGGAGTTTCAGTGGCTTCTGGCCTTATTGATAGTATGAGCAAGAGCAGCAAAATGGAAAGGCTGTCTCAGCTGGAGTCTTCTGAGAAGTTTGGGGTTTTAGAAGGATGATAAAAATTGGGTGAGGATTCAGAAAGAGTGCTACAGAGAATGCTTCAGAGTGTTGAAAATACTACCTACTTAGAATTACAGTACTCATTTGATTAATCTTAGCGAAGAAGAAGCTAAAGGACAAGTTGATTAGGAATGCCTGGGGAAGTTATATGATAGAGGAAGAATTTTTAAACGTAGAGACAAAGGTACAGAAAAACCCCAAGTCTCAGGAGGCAGAAGCTGGCTGTAGTCAAGACATCTCTGTGTTGTCTCTGTCTTATCAGCCTCATAGAAGTTTGTGAAACTGGAAAGAGGAGATCCTGTAGAAGGGCTTTGATAATGATAAGGGCTGACCAGGTCCAGTGGAGCCTAAACAGCACTTTAAAATGCCCAATGACAATAATACCATCAGAGCTTTGTAATATATACATGACGTTTATTCCAGCTCTTAATGAAGGAAGTGCTGCAAGAGACTGACTACTTAATCAGAAAGTTCTGTCTATGATTTTCCCTTCCATCCTGTGAAAATGATCTGTCATAGCATTGGCTTTCTCACTTCTCTGTGAGGAGGAAGGAAGGGATGACAGAAAACGCCTATTTACAGGAAAGGAGAAATAGGAACATGCAGCAAGAGCATATGGTGGAAGAGGGAAAATGAAATTTATAATAAAGATCAAAATTCACAAGAAAAAGATTTTGAAGGTTGGTTGGTTTTAGTTTTTTGTTTTAAACAATGTCCTATGTTTCCTTTGTTTCTGCAGACAGAAACTCTGTTGAACAAACCTCACATTTGACATCTATAATATATTTTAACTTGTGTGTCTTTTGAGAACGCAGATATCTGCGCCTGCTTGGTGCAGAAGAATGCTACTATTCTGCATGCAGTTTCTACATAGACCCCCCGGTGGGAGAAGTACTGTTAATTTGAGGCAACAGCTTCCCAACAGAGATTGTCCAAGAAAGAATTCCTTGAGTCCCCATTATGTCTGTTCCCAGCTGGAGAGTCTTTCAGCAGATACATTGTGCCTTCCCAATTCTCTGCTAGGTGAATTTTCTGCCACCATGTTAAACATTGTGCAATGTCCCCTGTGTAACATTGACTGAAATGTAGAAACGATCAAGTCATCTGAAAGGATATGGGGAGGTTTTAATTTCCTGAAATAGACCTGCTGTTCAGGCAGTATTGCCTTCTCTATAATAGGAAGTTCAGGAATATCAATTTCTAAATTTGTCTATTCAAATTAGCCCATTACCATTAATGCCAACTCCATTGAAAAACCATGAGTCAGGCCTCCCCAAAACCATGAGAATTTAATGGTGTAGAAACATTGTCTTTTTTTGTCATCTGATTTTTAAAGGCATTTGAAGACAGGTTTTCAAGTTCTTCACAAAGGCAAGATTAGGAATTTATTTTTTCCCCTTCTCTGTGAGAAGAAGGGTTTTCTTGTCATCATATGAGTTCAGGAGCCGAGCCAATGTAAAACTGCAGGAGCTGACAACACCACCTGATGTTTTTCTCAGGTGCTTCTGTCACTAAGAGATGCTGCACACCATCGTGACCAAGTTAATTGGTTAGACCTGTCCAAGTGCCTGTGCACAGATGCTTAAGTGCACAGTCATCAGCTCATATACAAATAGAGCTGGAAAGAGCTTCCTCTGGTCCATCTCCTTGGTTAGGGGTGAGATCTGTGAGATTATTGGCATTATTGCTCAGCCTGTTCTTAAAGATCCCTGACAGTGGAAGCTCAGTCATCCTCACTCTGCCTTATATTTAGAAAATATAACTTGTAAATAAAAATACAGATATATATAAAAAATAACAAATTGTAACTTGAATCTTTGGTGTTGTAATTTAGGATTATCTCTTCTTAGCTTGTGAGATGTGATGGAGAATTTATTGTTTCATTCAACTGTGCAACAGCCTTGTCAGGTCTCCTGACAGTTTTTTGTAAGTTTAATAACTCAGCCTTTCAATCTTTTCTGTTAGATTGTGTTTCCTGGGGCTCTGCTCATTCTGGTTGCTCTGCTCTAGAAGTCTCTCCAAGTGATTCACTTCTTGCTGAAGCACAGCACTCAAATCTGGACATGTTATTTTAACTAAGCCTAACTAGGAATAAGCAGGCAGGAAGGACCATTCCACATCTCTTACTGTTCAACTTCTGTTTATGCATCGTAACATGGTACTAACGTGTTTCATATTAACTTGGTATTGCTGCTCATGTTCAGCTTGTAGCCCCTTATGCCCTCTTGAATAGTTCCTGAACGGGTCAGCAGCTCTGATTCTTGTATTATGCAGCTGGTCATTCCTACCTGTTGTTCATACTTCACACTTACTAAATAGTATCATATATTTTTCAGACTCTTTCTTCGATTTGTGAAAAACATCTTGTTTTCTAATTCTGTCCCTAAATGTGTATGCAATCTCTCCCAGCTTTGTGTCAGCTGCAAACTTAAGAAGCATATTCTCTATTCCATTGTCTAAATTTTTAGTGACTTAATAGAACAAAATCCAGAACAGACTGTTGCAGCACTTCACCTGATAGCTGCTTTCTGGATAAAGATCCCTAACCCAAGTTTTCACCCATGACATCACAGTTTCATTTAGACTGTGTCTCCTTAGCAAAGCAACAACAAAATCCTTTCTAAATCAAAGCCTGCCACTCCTATTTTTTCCATATGCACCAGAAAAAGCAGTTTTCGAGATTAATGAACTAATCCTGTTTAAAGAATGTAGGTCACTACCATATTCATTTTCAAAGTTTAATAAATATTTATGGCCATCTGTAATTACCTTCAGAAGATTCCTGCATATTGCCACAGAAAATGCCTTTGCCTCGTCTCACATACACATGCCTAGCTATTACTGCTGCCAGTTTCTTTTCTGGCACCTCATTCTAAGATAACCTCAGGAAATAGTAGCATCCATTTGAGCCTTTTCTCTCTTTCTGGCTCCTACCGGAACTTCTACAATAAGCTCATGTACTTCCACTTCAGCATTTCAAACCTGTTTAAAGGAGGTAAGTCAGTCTAACCCCGGATCATAGTTTTGCACAACTGATCAGAGTGGTCGCAGATGAGCAACATATTCAGAACAGCAAACTGACATCTGAACATGATTCTCAAAGCTGTCAAGGAATTAAAAACAATTATTATATTTATGAGGCTCTCGTTCCTTCAGAGCACACCTTGTTAAGTTATTCTTCTTGGAAGCTTTGTTGAGCTTTGCTTGTACAATATTGCATAGAGAGTCTCACATTTTTTGAGGAATTATGCATGCACAGAGCTGATCCAAGATTTCACATGTGGTCTCTATACCCTGCAGAAGGCTTTGTGCAGGAGTCAATAATACCATGAGGCTCTATGCAAGCATAAAGTCCTGGTTGCCCATGTCAGCATAGCTTCAGGGATTCTGTTTATAACCCCTGGAGTAATTTACTTGTGGATCTGATCTGGGGAATGATCTGTAGTCCATCGCTTGGGTAGACTGTTCATTTTGTGGGAATCACATTGAGGTAGTCCAATAGAAAATTATGTTAAAGACATTCTGTAGTGAGGGCTTGCAATTTGTACACAAGTCTGGGGAAGAGCACTGAATCAAGAAAACTTAATTTTGACAGTCCTGATATATAGTCTATTTTGGTTAACCAAAAGGAACACATACATTTTCTACATTAAACAAATTTCCATTATTTTTCTCTCAGCCATGAAAATCGATTTTGATGTGATTACACTCAGAGGCTGCTTGATGTGCTTCTGACAGTACAAAATGGATAGAAACGGTGGGTGGTGTTGAATTGAGGATACTGTGGTTAGTTGAACTCTGTCACAAGCTGAAAATGGTAAGATTAAAGCACACACCATTAATGTATTGAGCAGGAGAGTGAGCTTAGGAAAAATGGTGATTACAATATTTTGATGTTGAAGATTGCAAAAGATTCAAAGACCTTTCATCATCTTCTGTTTTCTGTAATCACTGACATTTGTTGGACTGGAAGGAGATCACTAAAACTCATCAGATGAAAGCAGCCCTTAATGGTAAAGCAATAGGGTTATGCCTAAATATAGGTGAATATATGTAGAAAGAGGAGCCATGGTATTTGGAACTGTACAGAACAATGAAGGTTGCATTCTGTTCACATTACTATTTAGGAAGATCCTTATTTTGCCTTCAGAAATTTCATAAAAAATAACTCAAACAAATAGAAAGAAAGGAGTAACAGGTGAATGTCATAAAGCCTGAGGTTTCAAGTTATTTAGTGTTAACCAGATGTGGGGATCCTCTTCTGAAAAGACTGGACCTTGCTAGCTGGCTATTGAGGCACAGTGGCTGCAAGAAGCTCTTACCACATTTTCCTCTAGCAGGACTAAGAGTCTGTTGTCACGCACTTCAATGAATACTTTGCTTATAGGCAGGTAAAAGTAGAAGAAATAAACGTAATATATTTTCAACAAGGTTACGAAAACAGGTTGTTATCCTAGCTGCATATGAAACATATCATCTGAAAGATTTTTTAGCAGTTTTTATGTTATGCCTTGGGAGCAGAATATTTGGAAAAGGACATTCATGCAGCTTCCCTGGCTTTTTGCTATATCAGAAATATCACGACTGTTCATCTTCTGTTACTCATTCTGTCCAGTGTGACAACAGGTAACTGTGAGTGTATAAGAAAGTGTATTTTTAAGTCGTTATTTCATGTTTTACAAGTCCCAAAAATATTCTATTTTGGCATGGATTTTAAATGTAAGAATAAGCTGGTTCTGAATTCATTCATTCTCAATAGCATTCTAATGGAGTTAAATAAAGATACAATCAATAGGGTTATATACATAATAAATCAGGTCCTATGGAAATGCTATAAAATGTACACAATTAAATAGCAATTTATATCCATCTTAGTTACTAGCTACTTTGAAGAATTGAAAAGAGAATTATGGTCTGGATTGAGCAAAGCTCCAATCGTGTTAAGCTTACAGTTCCCATTGACAGTAAAGTCTAGCACACTAATGAATGTTTTTCTGACTGAAGTCTTTAATCTCTCTGAACCTCAGTTTTTGCCATACAAATAATAGCTCTTTATCTCAAAATACTGTTGTGCAGATATACCTGTTAATTTTGCAAAAACATTCAGCTGTAACAGTTATGGAAGCAATATATGCCCATGCAAATATTTCTTTCTGCCAGTAGCAATCATACTTCCTTTACGCTTCTCTCTGTACTTGGCCTTCTATCTTTCATCACCTGTCTGCTCCAGTTCATAGCAGGTATTTCTCAAATATTCATGAAACACGCAATTGAAACGAAGGTCCCACTATGTATAGCTTCCACAGTCTTCAAAGGGAAGTGATCAGTCCTTCTCATGGCTCAGTGTAGAGGAACGAGAGTGCACTCTTTCTGTAGAGTAATAATCACATCTATTGGTCATTATAATTCATGAAACTGAGTGTGCTAATATTTTTCTTTTAACATAAAATGATGAAAAGTTAGGATATGGTTTTCTTTCCTAAACATGTCCCAGTCATCATGCTCATTTAATAGTTTTTCTAAACAGTAGGAACTACATAATCTAAAGCAAGTAGATGGTTTAAGAGAAATACTGTCCCATTCAAAGGTGCTTACAGGTCAAATGTACCTATAATATTGAAATAATTGGTAGCGTGGAGATTTTGAAAACTACGCTGTGAGCTGAGGATCATCTAGCTTCATTTCAGCTGTATAAAGGTTGAGTCTGGTCTAAGGCTGTCATCTGCAGGACTTCAGTGTTAATGAAGAGACATCCATAAACATCGCCAGAGTGTGACAAAACCCACCTACTCTAGTCCCCTGTTTTACAATGGATGAACTATTTCTTGGAGGTATTTAACACTCTTCACTGACTGCAAAGGAAACCTAGACAGCTAGTTAAGGCTAGATTAAATGACAAGATTAAACTGTCCTTTGAAGAGCTAAAATTAGAAGATGAATGCCAATCTACACTCTTAAAAACAAACTCAGCTTTGAATGTCTTGGTTGTTTCTGAAAATGGAATTTCATTACTTTGAAATTGTTATTCTCTCTATGCTTTTACAGTGTGAATGATAGAAAAATATTAGACAGTAGTTACATCTTAATAAAAAGTGCTTAACAAGCAAGAAGTATTTATATAGTATCCTATTAATCTAAATTAAACTCAGTTAAGTCCTTCTGGGATACTTACATGGTATATTCTATCCTTAATGTGTTCACATTTCTCCCTTTACTGTTAGACTGAAGTATGTGTATGTATCAAGAGAAAATTACTTCCATGGGGTTTCATTTCAAAACTGGACATGCTAATCCTATTATTAGGTCAAATTTTGAAGTCCTTACTAAGTGTTTTCTCAGTCATCACTCTGTCAAGATTTCCACAGACCACTTTTTACTTTTAATGGTTTGATCTGTGGTTGCTATAAGTTTCACGTCTAATTTTCCTCATATGCAAATGATTCTCTTAATGTAAAGTTTTATTTGCAATGCAATTGAGACTGCTTAGGGGTATTTTATTTTTATTTTGTTTTGTTTGCTCTGTGTGGTTCCGTAGATATAAATATACTGCCTTACTGTGCAATTTTTCCCTCTGGCTTTGTAATAACTATAATCAAGTGACTTCCTTTTTTTTTTTCCTGGAAAATTTCCTCGATCTGTAAAGATGGGCTGAACTAATTTGTGAATTGTAGTTAATTCTTCAGCTTGGGAATTGAACCAGCAGATCTTATATTGTAATGACTTTACATACCTTCCACTGATAGGTCCCTTGTACCTGTACCAGGTTGCACACATTGCCAGACCTGAGAAGGGATGGGTGAGTTTAATGCAGTTATGGTTCATTTCAATGATTCCCTTCTGGTCATCTTCTGCTTTAGTATGGTTCACAATAAGGAATTAGAGAAAAGAGAACACTATTCCCTACCTTCTTATTCCCAGATACAGCCTTCAGTTCACTGAAGTACTGGAGCTTTGCCCTGGTTACTATTTTGCAAAGGGAGCAGTGAGGGATGTGGAGGTTGTGAAGGCCCCTCTCAGACCTTTCCATTTTTATATGTGCTCTCCTTACCTGTCTCACAGCACTAGCTTTTGTTCTTTCATATTACAATGGAGTAGACATAGACAATCTGTAATTAATGTGAGCCTTTCTCTCTCCCCTCCACCATCTCTCCAGTGACCCTAATAGCTGAGAAGTGGAAAGATGTTTTGTGTGAAAACTGGGGAGTTCAGCTCAATTTCTGCTATGCTTATGTTCCTGGCAGTATATTCAAGAACAGTTTATCAGAGAGGTATTCTCCTGGCTGCTTTTATCTAAAAGTGTCAGCCAAGTCTATCCTTTCTCTCACTTCCAAATGCTATTCTTTGTTGCATGCCACCTTGCCGCTCACTGTCTTTGCTCCTGGCATGACTGCAATATATATAATGATATATATATAAAATATAACTAATGTAAATTTATAATAATATGTAATATATGTAATTATATAAAGTATAGAAATATATAATTATTTTATATCTATACAAATATATAATGAAGAAATGCAAGTTATTGACCTGAACATGCAAAGTCCCTGACAATCTTGCCTTATCCCGCATCTCCATTTTCACTTTCCATGCATCTTTTCCTCCCTATCATTCAGTTAATATTTTTACTTTAATACTCCCTTTGTCTCCTTTACCTCTCTGATTGCCTCTGTCATGTTTTATTCATTTGCTCTCTTGGAGTTTCTTCCAATCCTCCTCTAAAATACACTTCTCTGAACAGTCCTTCATATCTTTTCCCACACAGTTACTAATTCCCATAACAGTGATCTAGTATCCCTGACACAGCAGGATTTGATGTGGTGAAAAGCCAATGTAGGAGCCAGTAGCCTTGTCCTTGCCTCACTTAGTGAGCCCGTGACATGTCCTTCGAAGCCACAGTGTGAGGGAGAGTGACTATGACTTTTTGATTTAGATTAGCCCATTGGCTATTCTCATTCATGCTATGGGAAAGTTTAAAGTTTACACTGAGGATATGAAGGACTGGCAGGTGGGTACTCAGCCATTCAGCTTCCCTGCAGTCTCACCGGAGAACACACATGACCTGAACGGAAACGAGAACAGAGGAAACTCATGCTACAAAAATCCAGACTGCGTATTAGGTACCATGGAGGAGGTGTTTGGGATAAGATATGTTTTAGTCAGTGTTTTAAAACAGTTCATACATTTGTGGTTCTATTCTTGAGCTCATTTTCATACTGGATTTTCATTTATTTTATTAGAACTATTATTTTGGGCCAAATTCCAGAGTTCTGGCTTGGAGACAATGAGAGGTTAATTTGAGTACAGACCAAATAAAAATTGAAGTGTTTATCTTTTGGCACAATGATAGTACCTTGCCTGGAATTCTGACCTTGCAATGCCTAAGATATACAGCCCTGAAATAGCATCCAAGAGGAGATTTGGTCAGGGCACAACTGAAAGCAGATGGCATATACAACAGAAATCATTGAAAACTAAAAGCCCTGCTGAGAGCGATATATGACATTCTGAAGGAAATCTGCCTTTGACGCATTGTACTATCATTTAAAAAAATTAAGATCTCTTTTATGAATTGGAAGAAAACCACACTCCAGGTCCTTCTGGTCTCTGCTCTGCATTTGCATTGCAGAGCAAAGCAGGAGCTATGCTGCCAGCTCCCATAAATAACACACATCCTCATACCTTCACCTCGTCCTGTCAGGGCTGCAGGAAGAGGGAGGAGCAGTTCCTGTCCACTTCCCAAGCTGGGGGACTGCTGTTCGGAAAAAAGGGTCCACCAGGAAAAGACAGATGAAGAGGAAGCATGTGGTGTCCAAGAGGTGTGTTTGTGGCTCCTTCCCTTGTTCCTAAGGTTTACACCAATTGCTGAGCCTGAGATGTGGTTTAGCCAACAGGACACTGTCTGCCTTTTTTCCTCCACAGGTAGAATATAGAATATTTTCCCTTCCCCAATGGGGTAAACAGTAAATATCACTTAGCCTTGGCTAGTCCTAGAAAATACACACAGGGATGAGAAACCTGGCCTTGTCTTCAACAGTCCTGAACAAAGTCACTCAACTGATTTTTTTTTGCCTGTTCATGTAGTATGCAAAATGGTGTTTTAATCTTGATTTGATAATTATGTCTGCAACCCATGTAAATGAACATATTTAAGTGATGTACAGTATGCTGTGATGTTTTTTGCAAGACAAATCATATTTATGAATGCACTTCTGTAAGCAGAAAAATTCAAAGAGGGTTTGTAAAATGTTAGTTACTCAAATGTAAATATTAAGCTATGATATCTGCATGAAGCTAATCAACCCAAGCATTCTGTCAAAGCCCACATGACAGGCTCGCTCATCCTTGACAGCCTAACTGACACTATTAATCTCATGAGAAGAGTAACTTTCACAGTGATGTACAGTACATACAAATGCAGAGAATTTATACACACCAGCTACCTTTCACTGACATGTTTCAGAAATAAAGGTTTAGCCTGTGTAACAATGTTTTTCATAATCTTCAGTTTTATGGGCAACCAATAGTGATACCTACTGTGTCTCCATCCTGCAAAGCAATAGTCCCGTGGAAAAAAAAGAGATTGGAAACTAATTAAAACTTCTATCATAATGTATATGCCCAAGAGGGTTGTCTTGAAGTTGCAGCCTTAAATGTGACATTTTCTAACTTCAGAGGATGTGACTTTGCAGCCTTTGTAAGGCGCTTTACCTGCTGGTTTAGTGAACATTCCTATTTGGATGGGTTCACTCATCATTTGTACAGCAGATATGAAACAGAATTCTTAATTCCATTTTGAAGTTCACTTTAAAATACTAAAAGATGAGAGTGTCACACTAAAGTTTGGTGTATTTGCCTTTGCAGGACAGTGACAGAGCCGAGGATCTGTATGAGCTGTGATAGAGCACAACATAGTCCGGTACAGCTTTCACTGTTCTGAAGGTGTCTGCAAAATGGTGAGAGGCTTTCTGTTTTTATATAATTGGTCATGTAATCTTAATAGATAATTTTAAGGTATTTTGTATTAGTTTGTAGAGAAATTAACTTCTTTTTTTTTTTTCCAATTAGAATATTCATTTTTCATATGTGATCATGACTAATGAGAATTTTGGAAAATTTTGCGGAGGGAAAAGATATTGCTTGCTTTGGTAGAGAGAGTTCATAACATACTTTTCTATTTATGTGGAGTCCCCTAGGGCTATTAGAAACAGACTGCGTATTATAATCTGTATTAATATTATGAGCTATGTATGGAATACCTACATCTTAGCTATGTTTCTATGGTACTGAAGTATTGCATCTCCACGTAAAATATCAATTCCTTGAGCAGAGACTGTTATTGTATGCTTCTGTACAAGAAAGCACAAATATGGCCACAGAAAATTCAGAAATTTACTGTAACACAAGCATAAATGATAATGGCAGCAATGTGATTTAACCCCAGCTTCCTTACCTTTATACATTATGTTCTACCCATCTAGCCAGGGCATCTGGGGAAAAAAAAAAGCCCAAACAAAAAAGATACAGAAAGCTAGGATCTATCTACAGTATTTTGTGTTTGGTTTTTTGTTTGTTTTTTTTTCTTGTTATGTTGCTTGACAAAGAAATAGATCAAAATGTTTTGTTTAAGAAACTACTCAGGAAAGTTAAAATATTGGCTTGGGTAAAAAGGAATCCCAGCAATCACTGAAAAACACCCAGCTGGTATGTAGCAGCAATGCCCGGCTCTGCAGTCCTGTGAGCGAAAGCTTTTAAAGGCTCACCTCTAGCCTCATATTCCCACCTGTACTGGCACCAGCGTTCATCTGATACCACAGTGAGGTGGGTCAGAGAGCGATGCTAGCAGAAAACGAACTCAGCAAAAAAATTTCTGCCAGTCCAGCTCCCTGAATGAGCTCAGCACAGGATCAAACAGGCACCAGGGCTGATGCAAAGGACCAGGAAACACTGAGATGGGAATGAGGGGTGACTGGAGAAGCATCAGCTTCGTTTGTCTAATGTTGTGGTATTGCCCTTTGGCTTGTTAAGAAAAATGAAGATCGGTTTTCTGTTTTCAGCAACAAAGTTTTTTCTGGGGCCCCAGGAGAAGCACCAAATCAGAGTCCTTTTCCTCTAAGGGCAAGAGCAAAATGCCAAATTTCAGTATGATTGGGGGCTGAGGGGGAGGTTATCTGTTTTTCTAAATATCCTTTTCTCACTGCAGTACACGTGCTGGCAAACAGATCACCCTCAGTTTTGAGGAGGTTCACTGCATCAGCGCTCGTTAGTACTTTCTGTGTGCAGAAACCCTACCCACGGGGCTGCCAGCTAGCGTGGGCACTCAGCACAGACCCAGCTCCAGGGGCTCCAGCTTCGCCAAAAAGCTGACTGTGTCATGGGTGTCTCCTTGCCTCTCCCCAGCCAGAAAAGGAGGTGCAGACACAGCCCTGTTAATTACAAGGGACCTACTGGAAGACTATAAAAGGACCTCAAAAGTTATAAACTTGGTCTTCCTAATTAAAAGATTTTACCCTGTTTATAGAACGGGAAGTAAATGTGGCTGGCAACAAAACCTTCCTTCTAAAAGGGAGTGTTGGAGGGCCATTATATTTCACTCACACTTTCTCACACTTAAAATATTTCCATTTCTATTTTGATTTGCCCTATCCTCTTTCCTTTTCTTCTGCCATCTTTCAAAAATATAGAATAAACATCCAGTCTTTAATGGTGACTTAGAGCAATCAAATAGGCTGCACAAAGTTAGGACAATATAACCTTCTATCACATTAATTTTAATTATTGGCCACAGAAATATTTATTTTTACCAAAAAGCTTTGACTTATGAAAAATAAATGAAGACATTCTTAATTGCAAACAGAAATATGTCTGTATTGGGTTGGTTTCAATGTTAGCTATCACTACTATTTCTAGTTAATAGTACATTGTTAAGTAGTATTTCCTGTACTTCTGAGAAGCTTGTAAGTTTAGACGTTGTGTATAGAGTGAGCAGAAGGATATATCTGTGTTGATTTCAGCTATGTCCTTTTTTCCTTTTGCTTGCTTACACAAGGTGCATAGCAATGGGTGTTTTTTCTCATTATGAAACAGCTGCATTTGCGTTCATTTGGTTGCAAAGCTGTTTACTTTTGAAATTACTTTATTAATTGAAAAACTTGTAAATATTGGTAATGTCTCCTCCTCCTGTAATTGCTACCACATTTTTATCCACGTTCCCCTTACATTTGTTGCATATCAAGCCTGTTCAACTACTTCAGTGAGAGGGAATAAGATACATGGTAAAGAAGGAATAAGATGATAAACCAGTATTAGTTAGCCTCATTTAATCCTTGGATCAAAAATGCTGATAGAAATACTAATGAACTGAGACCCTGATGATCTTTGCAGATAGGACTGCTTTACTCACATGGGAACACTCAGATCCAGGTAAGTTGCACCATGACTCTGATTTAAACAGTATTTATTTGACAAATCCAGTCTGGATCCTATCACTGTGACAGAACTAGAATAATACACGAGGCACTTGTTTCCTGACCATGTACTTTGATTTGTTAATCTGTAGATTGCATTTTCCACCAACCCTGAATTTGAAAATCTTTTATTATTTTTATTTATTTTTTTTTTCTGTTTGGAAAATAAAAGATGGTCCTGATGTATAAGGCACATTTTTTTATTTAGTGGAAGAAACACATCTGAAATCATGAATAAACTACAGACTCCATTCTGCAAGCCCTCAATTCTTACCAGGAGCTCTGCTTGGAGGGTTTGCAGGATCAGTTCAGAGAATACGTGAGGAAGATAAGAAGGAAAAAAAGAGGAGAGAAAGAGAGAGAGATTGAAAGGGATTTTGTGGAGACAGAGATATATTAAACCAGACTATGCTTTCTATTTTCAGTAGTCTAAGGAAAGTTCAGCTCTGCCTTCAGAAAAAAGGATTCAAAAGAAAATGTGTGGCCAGGATTAGTGTTTGCTAGCATGCTTCCCTATTAAATTCAGTTAATGTGCTGTTTCAAACATCAGCTCAGACAGAACTTTCTGGAATAAAAGAACATGCCTTGTTTCTTCCTCTCTCCCTCTCTCTTGCCTTTCACACAAATATACACCAGCATGTCCACAGAACCAAACAGATTTCACAGTGGCTAGATGAGATGCAATGTTAACCACAAAACCTTTTGGTCGACCTAATGAGTCTGTTTTCTTTTAAACATGACTAAGCTGACCAGGAACCTGTTAAAACCCAAACTTCTTTGCAAAGCAGAAAAAGAAACAAAACATACAGTCTTTATAAATAAATTAAAATTCTAACTAAAAAGCTAATTATAAGGGTATTTGTTTTGTTTGAGGTAAGGCACATCTATTATCATAAAGATAATTAACTCAGTCTGACAGATCTAATAAAAGGACAAGTTTAGCATTGGCTTAGCCAGAAGCCCAAGGCAAGCAATTTTTATAATTACTAGTTATTGTAACTGGGCTCAGAGAAAATGGTCTGTGATATTTAAACAGTAATGTTAATTTGCATTTAGACCCATTTTTTCCCTCTTTCCCAGGCAAGATCTATTTAGCTGGAATGAGTAAAAGAAACTTGAATAACTTAAAAAAAAAAAAAATAAATAAAAAATGGCTCTCTCCTTACAGAAAAACTTGCTCTTTTTATGCCTGGATAATTAATATCCTCACAAGGTAAGTGCTCTGGTAATCACAAAACAATTGAACAGCTTAACACAGTTTTAACACACAGAAAATGTTGAGTTTTCTGCCTGAAATGATGTCTGTTGACTGCATTTATTTGGGGCAACTCTATCTATTAATGCACAGACCTATGTGTACCTGCACAGCCCGTGCCCTCGACATGCCCCTGCCGTTGAGCAGGTGAAGAAAGGGCTGGGGAGGGGGGAGGAAAAGCACTCGGCTGCGGTAAGGAAGTGGTTCCCATTCACAAAGAGAAAGGGAACAAAATGATGTTCAGGAATAAATGCATAAGAAGTAAATTGCTCCTGCTGGCGTGGCGTAGTAGCCCTTTAACTAATGCTTACCTCGACATTTTGCTGCACATTTTCTGCAAGAAAAACAAATCAACATTTTAAAAGGAGAGAGTTATTTTTTTTAACTGCTTCTGTAATGAAGGTTTTAGAAATAAGTAATAACTAAAGTGAGAAAATACATTGGTGATATCCCACAAAAAAGCACCTGAAGTACTTGCCATTCAGGTATGAATTTCATTATGCACTACAGGCAGATGTTACCCAGTGCATCTTGCCAGCATAGGACCAGATCGGGGAAGCACTTTAAGGTCATACAGGCTTAAGCTCCCCAGTTATCAAAGTTCTGTGGGGCTGATACATAGGTGCTGTAAACTGCCCTAAATCCTTTGAAGACAGCTAGAGTCATACAGTACTGCATGAATTTCCCATGAAAAAGAGAGCAAAGGGAGCGTGAAGTCTTTGTTCACAAGATGGTGGAAAAGACAAATCTGAGGCACTCATGAATCAAAGGGACTGGACTGATGCACGCTGGAGCACAGAGAGAAGCAGCCATCGTTTGCTGCCTTGTTTACTGCTCTCCCTCTGTCCCAGCCTGACAGCAAGAGCTATAGCCCAGACGCACGCCCAGGCTGCAGGATTAGGGTGCCCTTCCCCACCCTTTGGTTCACAGCCTTTTTCATGGCAGGATATTTTTAAACCAATTTTCCAGCTTTGGACCCCAGGAATGTGTTATTATTTATCCATTCCCTATTATAGCAAGGATTTTATTTTGCAATCAGCCCTGCCAACTTTACGGGTTAGCTTTTTTTTTTTCTTTTTTTTTTTTTTATCGCATCTGGTGAGGTTGGCATTTGGCTGTTCCTACCACACGCTATCCATGTGATGGTATGGGTAGGGGGCTCGCTATCCCTTTTGCTGCCTGGTTGTCCGAGGCTGAAGGCACTGCCCTAGCTTTTTGTGCTTCATTTTTAATGGGTTTGATGTGTTTTTAAACAGCTTGGCCAAGGTATATTTTTTAATGGGAGGCTAAATTTAGGATCATAAATGCCTATTTGAACTCTGAAATTAGCATACATTCTGTCTTATGTTTGGCTATTGGCTGCATATTAATAATTCAGTTTTTGTCTTCAATAAAATGTACTTTTGCACTAGATAAGAAAAATGAGATTTTTATCTATTTTGACTGAAGATTTTTATGATTTTTGAAAATTTATTTTTTCAGCCTTTTTGTGCTTTGAGGATTTATGAATTTATTTGTTCAGAATGTCCTCTGCCCATTAAAATCCCAGTGTGACTTTGTGTATCTGAGTAGTCCTACCAACACCCCATCTGAGTAGTTACATACGTGCTTTGCTGGAGAAGAAGAGCTCAAAGGTCTGACTCTGGAAGATTACAGTCACTGTCTCAGCTGCTGACTAAACATCACCTGCGGGGAATTGGTCCTCTTCAGAGTCGTGGCCCAAGAAGACCAGCAAATACTCATCTCCAGCTAATGTGCAGGAGGGAAGGTTCAAGGCTGAGAACTGGTTCTACTAACTGTAACCTAAGGTGTAAACTCTGAGCTCCTGAATGTTTGTAGACATCAATCTTACCTCATCAGTTCCAGAATAATGTTACCACCTCTGTTAGACACAAACAGGCAGACAAAACCTTGGGTTTTTGGCTTTGAAGCCAGAAGATGGGCAGAACCTCACTCAGGATTTTGAAATTTGGGCTGGGAAAAAAAATCCCTCCTCTTTGGAACTGCTGTATGCATAAAAAAACAACAGCATGATACTTTGTGGTTCCCATCTACCCTGACTTTTGGAAATTTTTAAGCTCGTTTCTCTAGAGCCCTGGGATTTTATTCATAGTGCTGTGCTGCTAAACTTCTACCACCTTTTCTGGACACTTGTAACAGTGATACTCAGTATTGTTGGAGGAGGAAATTGTTGGTGGCAATTCTACAGTTTCCATTTGCCTCTATAAAGTAATTTTTTTAAAGTTGGGGGCAATTTTCATCATATCTTAAGAATGTAAAGTGGGTCAGCGTTTGAACTACATGGATTGATGGAGCCCATTAAATAGGCCTTAGCTATAGCATGTTATTAATCGCTGTAGCAGACAAAAAATACATTATTTCCTTGCTGAGAATAGCATGTTTTCCTTTGCTTATGAATTGATCCCTGAAAGGTTCCTCCTGGGAATATGTTTGTTCTTTCTTTCTTTCCTTCTTTCTGGCTTTAAACTACAGATGTGCTAATCTGTAGGAGACTCCAGAACTCATTGATCTGTGGGCAGTGTAGGTATTAATCTACCTGGGTTGGGAGACTAAAAGAATGAACGATTATTTAAAAAGCCTTGAGGTTATTTTTCAAAACAGCATTGTAAGCACTGATAGGCAAACTTCAAAAGGTTTTTATACTGGGTTGAGTTCAGATTAACTCCCTAAATTTCATAGACTGATCTGATCATTGGAAGCATACATAACAAGGGAAAATACTTTGAGGCAGTATTTTTAGTTAGACCAATCAGCCCAGTGGGAAAAAAATGAGAAAATGTTTAGAAAATGCATTTTAATCTTGGACCTGAGAGTTAATACACATTGTAAATACATTAAAATGAATCCATATAAAAGAAAGCATGGGTGTTTAGACAGCTTTCAAAATATTATTCAAGGGAAAATGCAGAATTTATTATGACATTTTAGTGTTTCCAAAATTACTTAGTGTTCTGTAAAATTAGTAATAATTTCAACAGATTACAGTTTTTTTATTCTTGTCAGGTTTTACTTCTTGTTGGTCCCACTGAATGAAAAGACCTAAACTGACTTGCAAGATGATACTGCCAAATCTGTCAGGATCATTTATTCTGTGACACCAACAAAACAACAGCTTGGAGAGATGTCTGAGTGTAGATTTAGTACATCAACCCCCATGATACTGCATAAATTACCCATAAACTGTGTACATTAATGTATCTTCTACTCCCTGCTCTTTTTTCTTTGCTTTTTGTACATCCTATCAATGCAGTAAGCTGCTGGATGATGCAAACTTCCTCTACCAGGCTTTAAGCTGAGCAAGAACAGTGTAAAATCATACTACAATGCAGAGCGCCATTTAATTTATGTTGCCTATAACCGAGGCTTGGCACTGTTAACAACACCTATGTCTATCTATTCCATTGCTTTTGATCATCTCAAAGGGCAGGAAGGACCAAGAGGATGCACAAAAATTTGTCTTTTCCAGTATGTCATGGAGACATAAACTCAGATTTAAAGCTGTTCAGGGCTGCATATCATTGTACTATCCAACAACGGACCTCCTTCCTGGATTGCGCCTCTGGATGTGATGGTAGCAGAAATAATGTGACACGACTTGAGTAAACGGGTGGATAAAACAAATGCAATGGCTTCTGTTAGGGTTTCAAAGAGGGCCTGTACAGACTTCTCTCATGCAGTTTCTGCTGCAGCTTGGCAATGTTCTAGCTCTAACTTTAATAGATCCTTCTCAGATCTAACAGCCAGATGGTCAGCAGTTGTGAACTACTTACTGAACCGCTCTTGAAGTTTTGCCAAGTTATCTGTATATGCATATTCTTTCTGCAAGCCAGTGCCATAAGGTCACAGGAAGAACAAGGTCAGAAGTGATTTGTCTCATGTTTTTGGGGGTGTGGGTTGGCTTGACTGGCTGCACACAGTTGCTGAGCTGCAAACAGAATAGGCGGAGATAATAATTCATAACAAGTCAATTATTAATTGAATTTTTGAATCTTCTTATGTTTGCAGATTGTCCATGAACAGACCCTGATTTTCCTGCGTGCGTTTGTTACTCAGAGTTATTTGCTGACACAGGAAACAGAAACCACAGAAATGCTGTCTGGGGCTTACCCTTCTTTCTTAAAGGCTGAGCAGAATAGCCATCAACTTGGTACTTACCATGAGGGCCGATGAAGGAAGAATGGAGTGTAAAGTCAAAATATGGGAAGTTGAGAGACAGAGATAACCATCATAAAAGGGTTTGCAGCCTCTTGACCTCAGCAATATTACCAGCTACATGCCATAACTTGATCTTTGGCATTAAACACTCTGCTGAGTAGGTGTTTGCTTTGTTACATCTTCCAGGCTTTTTTTTCCAGCTGCCTTAACCCTTGGGCTGCGGCCGTGCTCCTTCTCCATCTCTTCCCTTTGACACATCCTCCCAACTCTTAAGGTAAGTTTTGGTTAAAAAAAACCCCAGAGACAATGTTCAGAGCTCATTCCCAGACATTTTATGAGTAATTTGAAGATAAAAATACACTCAGAATTGTATTTGTTCCACCATTTTAATCAACTCTTTTCACCCACACTATAATTTTTACCTGCCTCTGCTGCTTTTACCTCGAAATGTGCATATGTTCAGTCATGCCCTGAAGCACTTATAAAGACAGAAGAGGCTGGGAGACAATAGGAAACACAATTTCTGTCCTTCTTTTTTGGCATGCCTGTGATTCACCCTAGAAATTCAAGCCTTTGACTTAAACCTGGAACATCCTGGATGGCCTCAGATGCCTTTTGGGGTCAGTTTGCCAAATACCTGCAATGATGCCCCTGCTTTAGTGGAACACAGGGGACAGTGCTACTCTCTGGCCGTCTCTGCCCATTAGAAACGTGCCATTGCCATAGCTACAAATTCAAAATTCACTTTCAATTTTTCTTTCTTACCCCTTTTTTTTTCATATCTGAGAACACAATCAAAATTTCCACCCCCTTTTCCTTTTTTTTTTTTTTTTTTTTTTATGTTGAACTGGAAATTGTTGTGAGCAGCTCCATTTTCAGCACATATTCCTGGTCCAGCATAAAACTAACGAATAGCCCATTTGTGAGAAGTGTCAGCAGAAGGAATGTGACTGCAGACAAATTTGACTAGGAACTGAAACATTCACAGAGAGTATTTTGCAGTGTTCAGTCACACTGGCTAGCCCTTATTTGATGGGACTAAGCGTCTCTAGTTAAATGCAATACGTAAGTAACCGAGCTGTACAATACACATTGCAGTTTTGCATTTACCATATTGGTTTCATGTGTGTGCAGAGAAGCTGTGTGAAAAGCAGCTTCAGAGGTGCAGTGCAGGCTGGTCTAACACTTGAAAGGAGCTTCTGAAATCTCCTGCCCCTGTTCTCCCCATCTTCAGCAAAAATCCTAAAAAAGAAGGGATACTGTTGTGGGAGTTTCTTGTTTGTTTGCCTTTTTGGAAAGGGGTTGGGGTTATAATGGATGACAAGAATAACACAAGTCAATGTTGTTATATTATGTAAATGAAAGGGTGTCATACCAAGGTGTCATCATAGAATGGCTGAATTTTGCCTTCAGAAAACGTCTGTTAAGTAGGGCTGGTTCTTAGGCTGTGGCTGGGGTTTGCACAGCAAAAGCATGATCCTGCTTCCTTATTTAATCCCAGTGAGGCTGCCTTGAAGCAATTACTGCCTCCTGGTCACTTCCATCTGGCTGGTGGGAGTGAGCAGAGAAGCGCAGGAAGGCCAGACGTGTCCTATTACCCCCTCTAGCAAGCCTTCCTCCTGAAGGAAAAAGGACCTTTTTTGTTCTCGGTGCGGGGTCTGTGGTTCTGTTGCAGGTATGTTGCTATTTGGTGCTTGATACTAATTAAGACAAAGGGGGTTTTTTTCTTTTCTTTTGCTTGACAAGTCTACCATGGAGAAGACACCCATAAAAGGTCACTGAAGCAATGGAAATGAGTTCCTGCACTTAGGGAAGTATGTGGAAGTGACTATAGGCAGTATACTGTAGCTATCTGCCTTTGCTTCCTTTATGCTTTTGAAAGAGAGCTACTTAGTCCTTGTGCCAGCTACTAATGTTCCCTGAAGACAGAGCCAGTGGAGTGAGACATGCTGCTCCCGTGCCTCAAGTTATCTTATCAGCTTCCACTCCTGATCCCTGGGATGCAAGGGAATTTCTAGCATAAACCTTAAGCGCTCCCACAAGCCACCGAGTCAGCTTAAATGCAGAAATTATTAAGCTTCTTAATTTAGACACTTTATTACTTAAGCCTGAATCTCCATCCAGAAAGTGGAGGAGAAAAGTCAAGCATTTATTAGAATAGTCATTTATCGGACTGAGTTCAGCTTCACTGTCAATAACTTTTCTCCTGCCTCATGAATGCTTGCCTGCCCTCTGGTCTCTTCATTTTGGAAAAACTTCCCTGGAATTTGACAATTTAGGAAAGATAAAAGAATGTGTGCAAACGAATGAAGTCTGGCTTTCTGGTAAAATACATATACCCTTTGTGCACACAGTAGGATGACCCCACAGCTGATTTTTCTTGCAGGACTCCCGTGCCCCAACCTTGTCTCAGGAAGTGTGACATTAGGCTGCTCTACATCACCTCAGCTTGCTGGGCAAACACAGCCCACAAAATACTTGGAGTAGTGTCAGGAAATATGGCATTCCTGGTCTGAAACTGGTATAGATGGCATCAAAGTGTTACTACTGTGAACATTAAAAAAAATAAATACATTAATTTTGTCACAGTAAAAACATCTCTGTCACCTTCTGGGAACCTTTCCTTGAATTTATGCTCAAATACGTAGTACTGCATATTAAACTTCTACCATCTCTGCACACACGCTTTGCTGCTTAGGCCTAGCACAATATTTTATTTGCCTTCCTCTTTCACCTTATCTTTTAATGATTACTTTCTTTCTTATTTGTTGCACTTATTGTGTTCTTCATTTAATCTTTACCTGCTTAGATAGTCATCTGACCTAGTTTATCATGTGGATTAAAGTAAATCCTATAACGTAAGTGTTCTTGCTTTTCTATATTCTGCCCTGTCACCTGTGTTTTGCTGGGATTTTGGTTACTGGGGCTGGCTTTGGTTAAGGGAGCCTCTGTGTCTCTGAGGCTTACCCCCTAAGTGACGGGGATCACGCTGTAAGCAACTTTGTTCTCCGAGTTCTTGGGCACCCATTATCTCATTGCTTCAAAAGCAGACTTAATTCTTCAACCTCTGAAGATAACTTTGTCTTTAATTATTCAGCCAGGAATTCCCACTGAGGTGAATGGGGGGGAGGAGCGGGAAAGGCTCCTGTATATTTTAAATCAGAAATGCCTGTTTGGTAGATAGATTTCTGGTTTTGCAGTGTTAACTCACTGTGGGTAAACACATACTCTGAATGGGGACTAAAGCAGTCTCTTAACATTCTTGGGTTAAAAAGCCAGCAGAGATTTGTTCTGGTGCTGTAAATCCCTCTGCCAGTTTAGCAAGACTGGCAATGTGTAAGAACATTAATAAATAAAAGAAAACATGAACATCAAGGAAGAAAATTGATTCTTTCTTCTCTTTTGCACTCTGTGCTGATTTCGCCAAATTAGAGCTGAAGGAAACCAACAAAGAGCTGTGTTAATGTCCTAGCCCTGGAAAAGGTGTTGGATTGTAGGGTGCCTTGGATCAGCCTTTTATCTGTGGTTTTCTTTGTTTATGAAGCTCAGGGCTTGCTTTTGCTTAACAAGTTGATAATCAAGTATGTATGATGCTGACTGCTCAGTGCTGTGACTTATTTTCATGCCCTGTCTTGCCCCAAGACTTGCTCACTGATCCATACATTCCTATGTAGGAATGCACCTGGATTTCATCTCTCACTTTCACACTTGCATAGTTTTTCCTTTGGATGATAATGGCTGTTATAATTGCTATGTGACATACAGTCTGAGAGGTCTATCACAATGTGAAAGTTCATACACATCACATTTTCAGGTATGAGTTTCTATTTCTGCTATGCAAGGGCATAGTAGTGGCATTTAACTATCATTACTACAGGATTTAAACAAAACCTTGCAGAAGGCAGCGAGTAGTCCTTCATTTAAAAGAAGTCTAAAAATACATCTTCATGGAAACAGCTAGCCAAACCTATAGGTACCCCTGCCCAAAGGACAGCTGTGACCCGCACAGCTGAAGAGATTTATTTCACATCTTCAATTAAAAATCAGAAATATTTGGGAAATGAGAACAGTAGCTGTATTTGTCCTTATAAGCAAAGGAAACAACAAAAACAGGGACTATTTATATGTAACTGTTAAGGCCCAATGGCAGCTTGAAACAGGTAAGAGCTAAAAGGAAAGAGCTGCTCAATGAAGTTCTGTCAGAAAGTAGACCCATAATCAAGTAAATTTTCCATGGTTGTGTAAAATCTACTGTGCTGAGAGAAAGGACTTTGCAGATTCTCTGCACCTAGGGTCATCTTAAAAAAGACTCAACAACATCTTCCCCCTTTACTATTTCTTCTGTAGTGGAAATTATATGCTGCTAAATGTAAAAAAATTGGTATCTATCTGGGTCATTAACAGGATAGGTAGATCCTTCAGGTGTGCATCACTGTTAGTATTCACAAAATGATCATGAGACTTCAAGATTTGGTGATTTTTTTTACAGTCACAGACCTTGGAAACATGAAAATCTCAGCTTCTACTGCAAAGTTCAATATATTTCCAGCCTTAGCAGTTCTAGAGGTAATCCTGGAAAGCAATGAGATAAGGGTAGTTTAAAAATCTGGGATTCAGAAAATACATAAAAGAAAGTACCCATCCTTTCTTTATTCCTCCCTTAAGAGTTTCAAAGGTTGGGTTTAGTAATCCTTCTCGTTTTGGGAACCACTTTGTAACTTCAGTCGTTACTTGTTGCTTCTTTAACTCAGAATTCAATACCTGTCTATTAATAGTTTAATTGCTGTGCGTTTTTGACAGAGGGACATTTTCAGTATAAGATGTGGCTTTGTGAATCCTACTAAAGCTAGTGGAGGTTGTATATTTCCCATAGACTGCACTGAAAATGTACCCCCCAAATGTCCTTTGTCTACATGCCTGTTCCTCATAGACTCCCCAAAATTGCATGGTGCGTGCCTGCCTGAACTGTGATTGCCCTGAGCACTGCACTGCAGCTTTGTGCTGTTGTGGCACTGGCGTCTCCCGTTGCCATCCAGAAACTGCTTCACTGCTGTGCTGGTGTTTAATTGTCAGTCTCCTGGTGCGTGTGAATGGAGTGTATATACAGATGCACTGTCACAGTCAATGCAGTTCTACCAAAGTGTGCCATTGTAATACAGGACAGGTGGCAGGTACAAAAACCTATGAATGCAAGATTTCTTCCCTGTACGGATCCACACACATCAAAAGAGGGAGACTGGACAGTACCTTTCCCTCAGAAAAATCCATGAGGGTAAAATAACCCTACTTTCTGTCCAGGCATAATTTTTTTTTTTGTGTGTGTGTGTGTTTTTGTTTGTTTGTTGTTTCGGGTTTTTGTTTTTCCTTTTTCTTTTCCTTTTTCTTTTTTTTTTTTTTAACTGAATAATGAGATGAAAATAGACAACACGTATAAAATAATCAGTTCTAGTGTAAACAATACAAATGGACAGCATGTATGTCTTTAAAGAATAAATGTACAACTACCGTTCTAGGCGTCCGGAGTTTTTTTAATCTAAACAGCAGAGCTGAATTGCTGCATGGCTGTAAGCAACCCACTGTGGGATAGATTCAGCCTGCTCTGTGGCTGGCTCTGCTAGGGACTTATCATCAGGGTGCAAGTGCAGGTGGCTGACGACAGAGGCAGGCAGGCAAGTTCATCTTTTATCACAAGGTGAGGGTACTCTGCTGCTTGCAGATCAGAGTCCCAAGGGCTTCCAGTTTTTATAGAACTAATAAAGGATTGGTGTATCTACCTTATTGCTTGCATGCTTTTTATTTCTATGTATATATATTTCTGATGCTTTGAATTAAAATTAATCCCATTAATAATGTACATATGGTACTTCAAAATAGCTGCATGTCCTAGCCTGCCTCTGTGTTGTCCTGCTATCTAAGGCTACCAAGACTGTTTTATTATTCAAAGTGTGTCGTGGTTTAACTCCAGCCAGCAACTGAGCCCCATGCAGCCACTCCCTAACTCCCCCCACGGTGGGATGAGGGAGAGGATCGGAAGGGTAAAAGTGAGAAAACTCATGGGCTGAGATAAAGACAGTTTAATAGGTAAAGCAAAAGCCATGCACACAAGCAAAGCAAAATATAATGGCAAGGGATTCATTCCCGCTCCCCACCGGCGGGCAGGCTCAGCCACCCCCAGGAGAGCAGGGCTCCAGCACGGGTAACCGTGACTGGGGAAGACAAACACCAGCACACCCAACGTCCCCCCCTTCCTTCTTCCCCCAGTTTATATACTCAGCATGACATTCTATGGTATGGAATATCCCTTTGGTCAGTTGGGGTCAGCTGTCCTGGCCGTGTCCCCTCCCTTTCCCCTGCCCGTCCAGCCCTCTTGCTGAAGGAACTGAGGCCTGAGGAACTGAAAAGTCCTTGACCTAGTGCAAACACGATCCAGCAACAACCAAACCCTTCAGTGTATTCTCAATATTGTTCTCACACCAAATCCAAAACACAGCACTGCACCAGCTACCAAGAAGAAAATTAACTCTATCCCAGCTGAAACCAGGACACAAAAAAATTAATTCCAGAGGATAACAAGAAATCTTAGTTTTGTGGTTAAGAAGAAAGCCTTTCCATGGGAAAGCCTGTTTCCCTCACGGAAGGCTTGAATCTCCAGTATTTCAAGTTACAATATTCCTGCCTGAATGCTTACTCCTTCAAAACCAACTTTACTTGAATTAATATGCATGTTAGTCACAATATTACTGTAATCAGCTTTTTTAATTTCAGGGAGGATATTTTCATTTATGTTTAAAGAAATTTATTGATACCTAAACAGTTCTACTGATGCTAGAACAGTCTCCAAACTGAAATACATGTCTAAATACTCACACAATTTTTGCTTAAGCAAATATTTTTTTCACAGTCAGGCAACACTTAATCTAACCAACATTTACTCAGATCGATATATTTTAATTGAAACTAATGACAGATAGCTTAAACCAACAGATTTTTCACTGAACTAAGTACATTAAATCAATACATTGCCAAAAATTGCTATATCTTGTATAAAAGGAATTTTTATTATTAGCTAAATTAATTTGATTGAAACATATGCATATTAACAGTATTTGAGATACTGATATTTAGACACTGCTGATGGCATCAGTACATTTAGAAAATCCTAGACAAACTTACATAAAGAAACCATATAACACAAAGAACTAATCTGCTGAAAGCGAAGAAAAAGAGGGTTGTGGGTTGCTTCCTTCTCTCTGCCACAGACTGTTCATCTGATCTTGAGTAAATTGGGTAAAGAGGACTAACTGAGACCTGGAATTCACCATCTGACACCAGGAAAGTAGGTGAGGCACCTTTTTGCTCACTCATGCTCTCTGCGCAATCACCTGGTGGAGATGACTCTCTATACATTGATTATTCTGGGAGTTTACAAACCAATGTGGCCATTTCGACAAAGTATCCTGAGTTTGGTGAAACTTGTCCTTAGTGGCTGTTATTGCAGAGTCTGTTAATATAAGAAAGAATTAAGCACCTTGATACCCACGGAAATTAGCTCTTATTTATCCTTAGCCCAGGTTCTCGTATGCAGAACAAGGGCAACAGCACTTCTCCAGCGCTTGACTTCTTTGACTGTAAGCTTTTGGGCTGGGGACTGTCTCTGACTATCTACTGAGACAACAGACACAGCTATTATAATGGCAAGCTGATTGTAAATATAGAATTGAAAGAACTGGTGATTTAAGTGAGAAACTGATGGCATTTACCCATCTGGTACTTTCATAATTTCAGCAGGAGATACACAACAGCAGAGACACCACTGTGCGTAGGAGCTATAGCACAAAGAGAACTGGGTGGGGTGGAGGCTGGCACATGGTCATCTGTTTTGGTATTCAGTTATAATTGCAGCATAATTAGCCTACTAATTGCATGTCCAAGTTTAGTTGATGAATTTGTATGTGTAATTATGCCTTATTGAAATGCACTGTGTTTGCAATGCTTGCCTCTGCTTCCATGTGACAGAGAAATTTTCTTTTTCCACTCCCCTTGTCTTGATTGCACATGCAGAAATGCAAAAGATGACCATAACCCATACAGGAAAGTATGCCACACCATTGCAAAAATATCAGCCAAACTGTAACCACCAGTCCTACAACCAGATCTAAGGGAGTTCCTGGCCTTGGGTACAGCTCTGATGGCTTCAATGAAACCTGTGCAGTGCCAAGGGCCACCCTTGCTTACAGAGTCACTCTATGGGATGCAGACTTCTTGCTAATGTGTCAGCTGTTGGAAATGGCCTTTCAAAAAGCAGCCTCCATCTTCTGCAAAGGCATTTTCCAGTTCTAGATGAAGAAACCTCTGCAGTTGCCCCAGCAGATTTGCAAAACTGTTCCCTGAACTTTTTCACATGAAGAGTGAGCAGAAGCCACTAAACCAATGTAATTTCTTAAGCAGGAGCGATGTCTTTCTTACAATCTAGAGAAAATGCTTCTTCCTTTTCTTCCACTTAGTTTCCCAATATCCAGCTGAGAAGCGTGAGCTAAGCACTAAGGAAACAATTTATCCTTTAAGAAGAATCTCAGATGATGCTTCAAACAATGTAAAGCTTTGTTTTTATTTGAAAAACCTTAAAAAACCCCTGCTCTTTGAAGTTCTGAAGTGGTTGCCAGGACTTTCTGTCCCATGAGAAGGTAAGGTGGCAGCCATATGACATATGGGCAGGATTTTATGAATCCTGCAAGAGGTTACAGAGTCTGTCTCACTTTCAGAGATGCGACTGTATTTATAAGATGGTCTGTACCAAGGGAGAACTAAACTGAAACATGCAGCCTTTACACTCTGTAATAGTTTGCTTTAATTAAAATTAGACATGTTCCTAAGCAGAGATCTAGATCAGAACACTAGAGCAGAACACACTCTCTTTAAACTTTGGGGAAAACCAGATAATGCAGTAATTTTTTAAATATTTTTTTTAACTTCCTTTAATAATAATTAAAAAAAGATTGGACAAAAGCTTGGAGCTGAAAACTGGAGAGATATAGACGCAAAGTTCCTTGAAAACAAAGTAGGTGGAGCCTTCTATTTCATTTTCTGTGTATCTATTTCCCATGATTTATGATTCCCACTGACCAAGATCTGAAAATTCAGGCCAAAATGCTGACATGAAGAGCAGAGGAGGTAAACAACATTGACATTTTAGAGAAAAACCCTTTCAAGCTTGGTTATCCCTGTTCTTAAGGAAGCTACTGATATAAGGGAAACTTGGAATGGAAGAACAAACAAAAATGTACCTGTTTGGAAGAAGCATGAAGCTGTTGGTTCTTTCGATAAATGTATTTGATATCTCACCTCTGTTCTTGGCTCAGCAGAAATCTGGAAGATTATTAACTGGAGAAAGAGAAGAAAACCCCAAACCACAACCCACAAACAAACAAACAAACAAATCTCAAACCAAAACCAACCTTTCCCAGATTTTGTAGGATATCACAGTTACAGATTTTCATCTGAATGTGGTTGGCTCCTTTCCTGCATATCTGTGGCCAGCAGTGTTTCAAATCTGAGAAAATGTGTCTTCTCATTCAAATGCTGTGAAATAGTTGAAAGCATCTGAACCAGAAGGAAGGGCAGTCTTTTGCCCTCTAGCCTCTCCTGTTACACTGTTCAGATTCCTGCTCACTTCGGAGTCCTCATTATTTAGCCAGACTTTAGATCATATCCCTCAAATAAGTAGCAATATCCATTTAAAAACCAGGTTCTTTCACAACTTAACAGTCAAGTGCCATTACCTATTTAACAAGTAAGTTAATTGAGATGTCGCACACAGCACAATCCCCTTGTATGTTCAATTAATTCCTCACAACTGGCTCAGACTTACTGCCCTTCAAACACTTGCATAGAGATTTAGAAAAGGTAGTGTATTTAGCAAAAAGATGAAAGGGAGGGAGAGATAACTACTCTCTTTCTAGCCAGACTTTGTAAAATGCTCATTATACAGGACTATTTTATACATTACATTGTATAGGATACACTGTCATTCTGAGCATGTGGCTATCTCATTCATGCACATGCAATTTGCAATTGTGTCAGTTATAGTTAATTACAGCAGTATCATGTGGATATTTGTACAAAGCCTTAAGATATGAAATATAATTTCAGGATTTAATAATTATTGCTAATAGATTAGGAGTGCTTTGGTGGATCTGATTTTCTGGGGGTTTATGGTATCTATTATTTTTAAGGCAGTCTGTAAGATACAACCCTGCATACAACATATTCTGTCTTGTTGGTTAGTCCTAAAGAAGCAGTGAAAAGTCTTACTAGCACAGAGCATCAGCACTTTTTAATTACACTATTTTGTGGTACAAGGTGGGCCAGTAAGATGACCTACAGGAGGAAGTCAGCACTTTTTGAGTGAGTACCAGCATATTTTTACATTTGCTTCCTTCAGCCTTCTATTCTCTTTCAAATGGATCAAGTTCCCTTTCTTTAGATCTTTAGCTTTGCCCATTAGTACCTCCCCAAAGAGTATTTTGTCAAACAAAGCAAAACACTTCGAAGACGATTTTAAGTTCATTTGAGAGTTATAGCCAATACTTTGTTTATGTATAGTGATTATTTACTGAGTTAGCACTCCCAAAAGACAAATCTGGGTAGATACCAGAAAAATGCTTTAAATAATTGCTAGTTGGTTTGATCTCCTGGTATTTTGTGGTATTTTATGCTGTCTTAATGGCATCACCTGAGATTCTTTGGGCACAAAAATGTTTTAAACTGTGGTCTGTGATAAATTGAGAGGGAATTATTTTCAAATTTCCATAGTAAAAAGCTCTTTTGAGAATGTTCTTATGTCCAGGTTGTTGTTCGTGACAACTTAATAACAAATGGCTACACAAATCTTACAGCCACAGGAAAGATTGGGGGAAAAGATCATGATTATTGTAAGCCTAAATTCTACAATAAATGTTTCCATTTAATCTTTCCCACTTACTCTATTTTGAAAATTAAAAGATTGTTTGCTGTGTGATGCTTAGAAATATTTTAGTTTTTCTTCTCAGAGGCTTGCTGAGTATCGCTTCTCTCTCTAAATATCACTACCTTTAAGAACCCTGAGGAGAAGTCTTGGTTAATCTTCTTTGGTGCCTCTATTTGAAGGACACCTTTTAAAGATTGTTGTTAAAGCTCTTCTCTTCTCTCTCTCTCTTTTTTTTCTTTTTGTTTTTTTCTTGGATTTATAAGATGTTGATGAGGATAAAACCACATTGAGAAGCTCAAAGCTCCAATAACAACTAACTCACTTTCATTATGATTAGATAAATATTAACCAAGTAAATGTCAACAACCACAACTTCAATAATTAAAAATATGTATAATTGTCTTGTGTCTATGACCTGAAAATACTGTCAGCACCTGAAAGAGTCAAGAAAACTTCAGGATATTTTGAGCTCTGATGGCCGAGGAAGGCTGACTACTCTTCTGAGATGTTTTTAATAAGAACAGTGTTAGAATTAAACTATTTAGACACCAAACTGATGCTATCAGTGATTTTTCATTACTCCATGCTCTACACGCCTCTTTTGGAACCAATGCTGACCACACAGCTTAGTATAATTGGGAGGCTGAGCTCTATTTCCATTTGATATTTTCCCTGCTGTTTCAGTGGTAATACTCACATACAATAGACTGAGATAATAATACAAAACCTATATTATTCTCAAAAACATCCTTTGCTTTCTAAATCCATTGTACTGCTTGGGAGCTAGTTAGCTAATTATTAAAACAATATCTAAAAATAATCAACTTCCAGAAAAATTGGCAAGCCAAATTCTGTTCTCATTCATCCCCAGGCAGCACCACAGTGTCTTGTAGTGTATGGGGGTGGGTTATAGAAACCAGTGTCAAATTATTACTTTTCAGTAGTGGACAATTTATATGTGGGTTGTAGGAAATAGCCTGACTGCTTTATAGATAGCCATTACACTCTTTACCCTCTCTTTATCTTGTCCTTTACCTGCCAGCTTCGAGCACAGTATTTGCTATAGGAAGACCTAGGTATCCTTGCAAGATCTCTTTCATCTCTCATTGCAGAGATGATCTGGCAAAGAAGAAGTACCACATTATTTTAACACAAAGACAACTGTCACATTATTTCCCCAGTGGCCAATCACCCTGCAGGGGACAACTTCATCTATATTGTACCTGCTTAACATACTTCATTAACTCTGTCAATTACCAGCTACCTCAGCACCTTTTCTGTTGGCATTACACAATTTATTCTTTCCACATCCCAAACAGTACCACCTCAGAAGCCCCTTTTTTAAAGCAAGTAAGGAGATATTAATCTTAAAAATGTATATTAGGAACAATTAAAATAGATTTTCAAGATGGTTTATGGCTTGTTTTTCAATGGTGTTCAGCACCTACTACTATCATTGAATCTTGAATATATGGGAGAGCTCCCCCTAAAAAGCAGACATATGTCTATTAAAGGTGACTATATTTTTCTTTGACGGAGACTTCCAGAGAAGTTCTCTCTGCCAAGTACAGCAGCTAACTTTTCTAGTTTAACATACTCTTTTAAACTAAACTTTATAGCTCAATAAACAGAGATTTAGCTGTAGTCACTTCATTGAGGGTTGCTGGGCTAGGAGCTAAGGAGCATATTTATCCTGGGCTCCTTGTACAGGTAATGGAGAAAGACTTGCCCCTCCAAAGGGAAATTCAGCCTACCTGAGCTGACCTATACCCACTGACTATGTGAGACTGCTCCTCGCCGCAGAGCTTCAGTTAAGTGGCTTTTCATTAAATACAACACTTAGAATAGCCTTGTGAGAAGCAGGACTTTTGGTTTTATGGAGAGAGCTCAAGAGAGGGGAGTTTCAGATGACTGCAATGGCCAGCAAAAAGCTGGGGCTGGATAAGAAGCTGACATCTGGGGGTGGAAGTAAGGTGACAGTAAGATTTGGTCTCTACACCTAGAAACAGGGGAAAGGGAACCTGAGAGTCCCAGGGCAGCAAAGGTGCGAGGAGGCTCCAGAGAGAGGAGGTGTAAAACTAGGAAGAGCATTTGGTTGACGTAGCACTTGTCAGGGTATGTAATTGTCTACTTTAATATTAAGCTCTGCTTATATTAAGTGGCTTCAGTGCCTGAGTCCAGATCACAGGAGAAAGGACCTTTTTCAGGATTGTGAGGGTAGGCAATGATGAATACAAAGGGCCCCCCCCCAACTGTTCACAATTCCCTACCATTATTATGGGGAAAGAACCAGTTTACAGGATTGCTCCTTGCTTCCCTCCCTCGTCCTCTTCTCACTCTCTCTTTTTTTTTATTTCCCCTCCTGCCTGGGATATGACAGGCTTCTTCAAAGGACACTTTTGAAACTAAGAAAATCTGTATTTTCACAGAAAAAAAATCGAACAGTAAATGACCTAATGTCTGTTACAAAGACACCTGATTAAAGCAAATTCAACATACAGTTTAGACCAGACTAGCATCAAACGTTCTGAAAGGGAGCAGATGAACCAAGAAAATTGAAAGTCAATGGAAATCATAAATACCTCCTGATTACATGGAGTTTTCCCAGTCACTTTTCAAAAGGAGCAAGGAACATCTGATCTCTCTGCCCCTGCTCTAATTAGGTTGAAAGGTAAATCCTTCAAAAAGAGGGAGGCATGGATTGAGGTTACCCTTTGCAGTTGTGGAGTCTGTTCTGCATGCTTCAGATTTCCAAATTAATGTTTCTTCCAACTGAATATTCCACTGCTTCCTCTTTTCTTTCGTGTTTTCTTCTTTTTCTACCTGAATCAGTATGTTTCCTCCAAGTGTAGCTGCTGCATACTTCTGCAGATATTGATCAGGGCAGTCTCTCTGATCGGGTGCAGAGCAAATGATATTACCTGTAATTTCTTCCCATACCATGGCATTGTAAAGCATGAGGTTTCAGTACATCAATTAGCTTTAAAATACTACAACTGTATATAAAGAAACAGCAGATACCTATTACTACATGCTGCATTTGTACCTCCACTATCCTTCAAGACACCCTTGGGGGCATTACAACATTCCAAGTACAGTGGGAATGTGAGTATAGCTTAAATACATAAGGAAGAAGGTTCTCCATGGCAAAGAATCTCTGCAATAAATGAACGTTTTTTTGTAACACATCCTGCTGTCTGGGCTAAGATTCCTTTTACTATTAGTAGGACAATCATTTAAAGTGAACTCTCTAATTGCAGTAAAAATAAAAGCTTATGATTCTCTGATGTGCCCATAACTCGAATTTCTGAATTAATCCTGGGGGGTCTTAGGAAGCTGCAATACACTGAACTACTTCCACTTCTGTAAAAGCTGTTTGTTCACAGCCAGGTGTAGTACTTCTTTTTTTAATTATTATTTATTTATTGTATTTTTTTCCACCCCTTAAATAAAAATGAACACTGTGCAAACACCGCTGACTCCTTTTTAATCTGTCAGCACATTATTTACATCTGTGCATAAACATTATTATCACAAACTCAGAGTGTTACTGCAAAAAATATCAGAGTCCTCAAAATGTACCCTCTGCAGCTTCCATTGGAATACAACTTTAATACATTAATGTGAAAACAAGCAAGCTTTAGGAGGAAAAAAATCTTGGCTTTTCATCTTCACAGAAGATTAGCCAGGGTTTCCTTCGCTGTTATGGGTATGCATAGGGTGAATATTTTGTATTTAGTACAGTATTGTCTTCTGACATATAGTTGGCCTTGATAATGTTTCCTATTGTGTTCACACAAATAATAACCGTTGATGAAAAGGCAGGGTCTGAGGGAGAAGGATACAGGTCATGGCATATTTTCAGAGATTTTTAAAGATTATATTTTGAGATTGGAAATTCTAGCTGAGTATTTGTGTGTCTGTAGGCAAAAAATACAGTCATCTTTTTCATGTTTATAGAGATGACCTTTTATGTTCTAGTACAATGCTTTGCAGCACAGTTATTTTTAATTGCTTTATATGCTTATTGAGACTGTTCTGCATGTCACTTTGTTATATACAGCACCAAGTCACATATGTTTGGCCAATGGTGCCTTGATATTTATGTTAAAGTCTGAGCAGGAGTTGTGGAAACACTGTGTTCTGGGTTTTGCTGTTGATGTTTTTTGTTGTTTGGGATTTTTTTTTTTTACTGTCACTCTAGCTATATACCTAATGAGGTGACAGAAAGAATTAAAAATGACAGATCGTTTTGGCTGCAGTGGTGCTGTCTGAGCTATATTTTCCTATAACACAGCTCAATAAACCCAGGTTGTGGAAAGCCCTCTGCACGTGATTCATTGCTGCAGCAAGGGTCCTGGTGGAGGTTTAAAGAAGAGCGGGCGGTGGGCTGGGCAGCAGGGAGCAGGGACTGCTGACAGCCCTCAGCTCTGGCAACCACGTGCCAGTGCTGCTCCGGGGGTGCGCAGGGATGGCCCAGCCACAAAGCACTGCTCCCAAAAACATCTGATTGGGAGTTGCGCAGGCTGGCTAATGCACACGTATTTCTGTCCAAACACCTTGTAAAACTGTAGCTTCCAGTCCATAATGCTTGGGGAAGTGTGGCAGCACCTTCTGCGGATGGCCCCTCCGAGCCTGGAGGCAGTGGAGATGCGGTGGTGTAAAACAGCCATCATGGGGATTCACAGCAGCCTCCGTGTCTGCAGTAATAAACGTCTCGGCATCCACGTGCCGTTTTGATGCCGTGTGTCTGGTGGAACAATAAAACGTATCAGAAGAGATTCCTCAGGACAGAATGGTTAACTACAGGTGTTAGACTGATAGCCGGTATAATTAAGAAAAAAGATCTGTCATTTCACAGACTGTGCAGAATAAATTCCAGATATCCGTGCGTAATCTTTCAAAGTGCCTTTATCTCCAGAGCCAGCGAGGGTGACCACAGAATACCCTGAACCCAATTATGTACTTTCTGATTATCATTTTTTTTTTTCTCAAGACACGGGGCTAATAAGAAAGATCAAAAAATGTTTGAACCAGAGTAATTTCAAATGTCAAGAACTAGTTATTCTTACAACAAGCTCCCAGGTCTTGACAATGTAAGCCATTCTCTGTTTGGTTTGATTCCTCTTGGGGACTGGAGACGAGGGACTAGAGGATTTAAAGTGACTTTGTACTGTGGAACCAACACATGCTTTTAAGACCTGTATTTGACACTGGCTTTGAGGTAGTTTGTTTCTTCTCCCTTTTTTTTAATTTTTGGAGCATGGGGTGGGGGTTTGGTGGTGTTGGGTTTGGGTTTTTTTTTTTTTGTATTGTTTGTTTTCGTTTTCCCCCAGAGAGGAAGCTGCAGAGGGTTTGCAGCCTATCACCATCCAGGAGTTTCTATTCAGTCATTTAGATGAGAAGAACTTACTCAGGTAAGAGTCTGTGGGAAGGAAGAATCCAAAAGACAAAATCCACATCAGAAATTTCTTTGGGAGGAAAAATAATTTTGCCAACAATATGAGCAATAAAAAGGGGAGGGCTAAGAGGTGGATTCCTCTGCAGTAGGAAATAAAACAAATTTCTGTTTTCCAAATGATTACTTAAAAAAGGATTCAGAGGGCACCTATTTTTATTCTCTTTACAGTTCCTCTTGTTCAAGGAGCAGTACACATATGGATGTTAAGGAAAACCATGCAGTTCCCTACAGATGATGTTCTGCATATATAATTTCCTACAGTGAAGGAAACATCTTGAGCCTGAAGGTCTCTATTTTTTTACTACAAGGCATAAAGGTTGCTGTTGTGGTCTGCTTTCTTAAGATGCTGAGCAGCCATAAATACAGATGAAGTCAAGGGAGCCATACATACCAATGCTACGTTTTCAGAGAGAGGGGTGGTTCAATTCTTTGTTCACCAACTGGCTCACCAAGGGAAGAGCCAGGAAGGCACTGAGTGCTCCACCCTCCCAACCAGGGGCAAAGTACAGCCAGAGGAAGGAGCTAATTAAATACTGTAATGAGAAAAGTGGCCTTGCTCCCATTAGGACGTGGATGAAAAAGAGAAAGTGAGAATAACTTCATTTGGACCTTATCCCTAGGTGGACAATTGCACTTGCTCAGTATTTGGGTCTTGGACAAACTCACCAATTCTGAAATGTAAAAACAAAGATGGAAAAAAACTGCAAGTAATCAAGCAAAGCAGAATTCTGAGGGTAGCTTCAAGACAAAAAAAAAACCAAACCAAAACTTTTCACGGAGATCAATCACGCTAGTTTTTTGTTTGGTGGGGTTTTTTTCCCTAGTCCTAATTATCAGTGCCAAGCAGGAATCACAGATTAGACACTATTGAAGCTATTTTTAAGTTGAGCTTATTGAAACCTGTTCTTTTCAATGAAGCTGCTCAGAACAAACTTAGCTTTTAGATTCTCTAGTATATTGCTCATAGTATCCTGAAAAGAAAGGAGCAGATGCAGATAATTCCTCCTGGGACCAAGACCATTGTAAGGAGTTCAGAGACTCACATGCACACATTAAATTAGTAAAGCATTTGAAGGTGGGGTGGAGGGGATCTGTTTCTTGATTATGCAAAAAAATTGCCCCTCAGGTTTTTTCTCCCAAAACTCTTTGGATTTGGTAGACCTTTTCTCATTTTGAAGGGATGACAGGCTAAAGGCTCCTCCTGCTCTAATGTCACTTGAAACTGGGTATGGTTTTAGGAAATTAGATCCCTGGGCATTTAGAATAAAGTTTCTTCAAGATCAGCAAATGATGCATCAGGGCGAGGAGGGATTTTGGACCGTGCCTCCTGGCAAGGTGGCATCCTAGGTAAAATGTTTCATGACAGCTGACCATGGTCTGTCTGTCAGGCAGTTTGTGTGGGAGGGACAAGTAAAAAGATCAGAAAAAGAGAGACATAATCTTTGAAGGTTAATTGTTTTAATCTCAGTTTAGCCTACTCTGGGTTTAATAAGAAGGGCCTGGGAAAGAAAAGATGTTAGAAGAGAAAGACAGGCAGAGAGAAAAATGTGTTGAGACATGTTGGGGAAGAGCAGAAAATATGAGGATGGCAAATAAACTGGATCCAACATAGAAAGCAAGCATAGCAAGTTGTGAAGCGGTGCAAAATAGGACATAAGGAGGGCAGACAGAAAAAAATCTGAATTACCAGAAACTTTATATGCTTCTATGCACACCTAAATGTGTATGTTTAATCCATAAAATGCCCACATTTATCTCAAAACCACAAATACGCACTTCTAAAAAGCTGCAGAAAACTAAATGTTAAACTTCATCTGTGCTTGTGCTGTAAGAGAGTAAGTCTTCGTTAGCAATTATGATGGATAAATGAAAGTGGTTCTGTAAAATGCACCAGTGTGTATTAAAGACCCCGCGACAGCATTATATGCACTTCAGGCACTTCTGCTCCGGAAAAGTTGTAGTCCAGCCCTGTGGGCTGTCTGGGCATTCCCAGCTGGAGCACGTGATGCTTACAGCGTTTCTCTCCCTGTTTAGCTTGTTATGAAGCAAGCTGATTTGAGTGGTCCAGGTCTGTTGAATGTTGTAAACCAGTAAGGCACAGTAGGTGGGAATGACAGGAAGACTCAAATGCTAGTGTAGACTTGCTGCAAGAAGTTAAACATACATTCTGTATCCTTTCCATGGTACAGCTTGTATAGCTGTCAGTAAACCCCAAATCCAATGGTTTTGTAGAAAGCTATTTTATATCACATCTTGAAACTTATTCAAGATCTACATTATGCTTGTATAGCAAACAGACTCCAAAAGGTCTGTGCATTATTAATGAGATAGTGGAAGTGCTCTAGAATCAGCTTTCATCTAAATAAAGGTGATGATGTTTATCTCTACCCTTTTGTATTCATTGTTGTCTTGAGTGCACAGTGCTTCCTGTTGGTATGTGTGCTATTGATTTGCTGACTAATCTCTTTATCTGATCAGTATTGATTGTAACTCTCAGTCTATAACCTTTAGACATAGTGATATTGTGGCTAAATAAAACACAGATGCAAAATAATTAACAAGTTCCGATACTGGTATTTCCTTTCTGGCAAACAGTTTATGCAAGTCTTACATTTGACAACTAGAAGCAGTATTTTTAGAGAAAACTGTAAATAGAAGATGAATATACAATCTTTAGTTCCTTAATATAAATTACTCGAGAAGAAACAGTAAGTTACCTTGGGGAAATCAACAGCTTCTTCAATTGGATTGCTTCTGTCACTGCATGGACACAGTCTTGTTTGATGTCCTCCTACCATTTGTCTTGTATGGAGTCTTTTATCTAAATCCAAAGCAATGCAGTCATCACTGCTGCAATTCAATAATGGCTCCACGGGAGCTGTCATCCACAGTTTGCTATTCATCTTGTAAAGCCTTTGAGTTTTCAAAGTATCCACTAAAGTTGGTATTTCAATGCTGTGGACAGATCACTTAAGGCTCTTTTGTATTTTCCAAACAGATCTAAATTGAGGATGAGCAGATACTGAAATGCCCAACGTATTGTACCTAGGTGCCAAAGGAGACAATGGAAGTGTCAAAAGGTAATTAGATAATCAGAGCCACCTCCCAGCTGCAAATGTGCGACTGCAGGCTTGAATGACACTTTGACCCAATACTGGCATTGCCCGTGGAGAGCAAGCCCCTTGAAACAAAGGGGGCAAAAAGACAAAGAGATGGGAAAAAACTGGAATTAGCTACTAGCAGCCCCAGGAAATGAAAAATTATTATGTGAGAACAACATGAGGTATAAGGCACAGAGAGAACTTATATCATTTCTGCTCAAGGATAAGATGCCCTTTATCCCCTTTGATATGAACTTAGAAAGCAGGGGTCATTTTGGACTTGAAGGTTAGTAGCAATCCTGGAGGAACTCATTTGCCATGACTCAAGAGCCAGGTGTAGGCAGCTGTTTTAGAACAAGCTGCTGAGGTTGGGGGGCGGGAGAGTGGGGGTGGGTGTCTGGGGGTGGTGTAGGTGGATTTGGTGTTTTGGGTTTGTTGTTGGGGTTTTTTTTTCCCCAGATGCCATTTTACCTGGCCCAGTCTGAACATGTATTTTAGCTGTTAGCCTTTTGTTTGTTTGTTTTAAACAAGTGTAGCCATCTTTGGGGACTAATCTGGGATAATTTAGTACAGAACAAGAGAAGTGTATCCTTTGAGAGTGAAAGTCAGCTTGGCTAAGGAAGCAGTGTTCTTACCAGAGCTCAGCTTTGCTCAGGATGCTAAATTTATATATAGCCTTTTCTCTTTTCTTACAAGAAGTAGCACGGTTTGCTTAGTTTACTCTACACAGATTGGAGTTTTACCTGACAAAAATAGTCTCTGTGGGAATGCTTCACAGTGAAAGTATTGAAGGAAGAAAGCTTCTTCTGTTAGATCCAATGCCACTTCCATCAACATCAAATCCATCTTTATTGAAAAGCAAGGAAAAATATTTCGCTTTTTAAAATTTCCTAAACTCAACCCTGTGAATTTATGAGTTTGCCTTAGATTCAAGGTTCTTTGGCGCAACTCCTGTATGTGCCTTCCCCTGTTGACTTTTCGGGGACAAGTAACATAAATTGCTTATTGTGTGGTTTCTCAGAGTATGTACTAGCGTTAAGTGGTCTGTATGAGTATGGGAACATGGCTGTATGGAAAAGTTTGCCATGTCCCTACCCTTTGGTACAGAAGAGGTGCAGGTGGATGACTTGGAGGTAGTGTCCTGAGCTACTGGCCAGTTCTGCCCTTGACAGTCCTCATGCTGCCGCAGAAATCTGCACACTGGTGCCAGCATTCCATATTGATCTGCAGAGGTCCAGGGAGGCTCTGTAGATGCAGCTCAGAGTGGTGAGGATTTCTTAACACCATCGAAATACAGCCCTACTTTGCCTCTGTATTTTGCTGTCTCCCTTCCCTGAGCTAAATCGTACAAATTTCCCTGACCAGAGCTCATTGCAGTGGCAGAGCCATGACTCACCTGGTAGTTTCTGAGACAGCCAGGCATTCCCCTCTAAATCTCTTCATCCCCTTCAGCCTATTTTTAAATACTTGGCCTCTGTTCTTAAGTGCTGGTATTGAACAAAATGTAAATATAGTGCAACCTCTGGTTTTAACCTTGGCCTTAATCCTCCTCTTATTCTAGTTAAATGCAATAAAAAAGAAAGGTAACATAAAGATGTATGTTCTTTTTTTAAAAGATGTTTATAATTCTTTAAAATACGTGAGTCAGCTAAGCATTTAAAAGTAAAATATAGATATAAAATTATTCAGACTGGGTGATATAATATAGAATTTAAATTGAGCATATTTTAGCAGCACTGGGAAACCTTACCCCAGAGCTAATAATGTAATAGATCTATCTCACCAACAACTTGGAACTTGCAACAGAGTTTTATCCACAAAGGAGAGTTCTCTGGCCTACTTTATTAAATACCTTAGAGGACTTTGCCTGTAAGATTACATTTGAACAATACAATTTATTAAAATCTCTGTTCTTATTTTTCCTGCTGAAATTTTAGCCATTTTCTAAAAAAAAAAAACCAACCCCAAAACAACAAACAAAAAAACAAATCCAACAAGCTAAATAAGTATAATTCAACAAATGTTTCCTCAAACAGGTATATAGGGAAAACATTCTATAGTTTATTTTTCCCCATTGCTTGTATACTCATATTGATGTGTCTGCCTCTTTTGCTATGGTGCATCAGGCAAGTTGTGTTCCCGATCAAGACTATTTTTTCAAATCTGAAGCAGAGCCAGGAATATAGTTGAAAAATTACCCATTACAGGCAGTCCTAATGAATTAAAAAAAGAAGCAAATTCAAACACTGTTATTTCTTATAAATGGAAATAATTTCAATTTTGTTTAACAAAGTTTAACGTGCTGGCTGCAATTACAAATCATTGCAAAAGGATACAGACAAAGGTTGAAGCTACATCATCTTATAATTCACTTGGGTTGTACATATGTGTTTTGGTGACTTATTTAGCAATAGTTTACATTAAAATATCACTGTTGCAGAAGTAGCTATTTTAATCTATTCACTGAATAGGATTTTACATGAAGTGAAAATAACAGAACTCAATATAGCGATGCTAATTAATGGGTGTATCTGAGGTTTCTGCTTAGATTCAGTTATATATTCTAGCGTTTACCTTGGAGTTTTTATGTAATTCTGTTTGATCTGGGAATTTAAGTTCATTCCATTTAGTGGGAGATGTTAGATATTCAACAATAATAAATACTATTTTTAAATTAGGCCACTTATGTAAGTAGTAGGGTGCAGAGCTAGCAATTAAGTCTAGGCAGCCATTTTTGCAAAGGAAGGTAAAGAATATCACAAAATCACCTATTTCTGTACACTTGCCCTTCTCAGATGGTACCTACCTTCAAGAAAAACACATTGACAACTATGAAAAACGTAGAAGTCCAATCCTGGAGAACGAAAGGAAGGAATTCATACCACTTATTAGGTAATGCCAAAACACAGATGCAGACAACTAAACTGTCACAACAGAAATATCTAATTAACCTGTAACTCATTCCCTGTATATGGAGAGGTGCTAATGCAATAAAGGACTCTACCATGAAAAAGAAATGAAACAGATGAAATTTCCATGAGCCTGTTGTCATAGGCAATCCAATTTAGAAAGAGGGAGGAAGGTATTTGATCTGACACTAATAACATTCATTTACCAGTAGCTGATGGGGAAAAAAACCCAAAGCAAACCAAACCATCTAGGAACTCAAGACATGAAGAAATGGTTGAAGGTAAGGGTGTGTGTTTGTCTGCATGTGTACAGACAGTGGGTTCAGAGAGATGGGATTAATTATGAAGTAGGAAGACATATAGTCAAAACCTGAGTATAGCTTAGAACCCCTCATGAAACGCTATCCCAAAGAAAGCCAAGGTGTAATATTTAACTTGGGAATAATCTAAAAATGTTGGAATTTCTCATATGTATTAGACAGTAAACATAATTTTTAGAATGTAAGATTACAAAACTACATAGAAAAAGATCATCAAATGAGAAACTATAGGGGGGAGTTAGAGAATTAAAGACAAAATGTAAGGACTTTTTACTCTGATTGGGAAACTCTTCCTAGTCTGGCCAGCACTAGACAGATCAAAAAAACCCAAACCCAAGTCAACAAGGACAGACTGGGGTATGCATAGGTGTTCTAGGGGTATTTAATTAAAACCTGGTAGAGGGCTATTGATGTGATCCCTCTCATGGCCAAGGGCCGTTGGGCTGTGCCCTCTGGGGTGGAAGGAGCTGCCAAGGGAACATTGTGGGCAGCTGCCTCAGATGAGGAAAGAATGCAACAACAGTCTGGGGGCTTTGAAAGAAAAAATGCGAAATTCCTGAGAGGTAGCTCAGAATATTTCACAAGCATAACCTGAAAACAAAAGGAAGGTATTTACGAAGTTGAAAATAACGTGGACACCTTTAATGTAAGGTCTTAACGTAGTTTGGAATCAATTTAATTTGTTTTTACACAGTTTTACAGAGGAAAAGCTTTAGTGTTATTGGAACACTTTATAGTTTCAATGTATTTTACTCAAGAGTTGTGCTGGTTTTGACTGGGATAGTGTTAATTTTCTTCATAGTAGCTACTACAGGGCCATGTTTTGGATCTGTGCTGAAAACAATGTTGATAACACAGAGATATTTCATTACTGCTGAGCAGTGCTAACACAGAGCCCAGGCTGTGTCTGCCCCTCAGCCCCCAGCAGCGAGCAGCTGGAGCCCTGCTCTCCTCGGGGTGGCTGAACCTGCCCACCGATGGGGAGGGGGGAATGAATCCCTTGGTTTGCTTTAGTTGCATGGGTGGCTTTTGCTTTATCTATTAAACTGTTTTTGTCTTAACACACGAGTTTTCTCACTTTCCCGATTCTGTCCCCCATCCCACAGGGAGTGGAGTGAGTGAGCGGCTGTGTGGTGCTTAGTTGCCAGCTGGGGTTAAACCATGACAAGGATATAAGGAAAAATATTTTAATAATGATGTGATTTACATTTTACCTTATTAAGAATGCAGTTTGGGGAAATGACAAAGATCTAACGTAGTCTGTACAAAACCAAAACAGCAACAAAACTGCCCATTCTGCAGCTAGACTACATTTTTTTTAATCTTTGGTAAAATTTAAATACAAATCACATATCCAAAACTACAGTTTTGGTGAGGTTTTCTGGGGACCTGTTAATGCATTTGTACATTAGAAGTTTTGAAATGGGTCCTCTCTTCTATCACAAGCTGCTTTGCACCAGGATAATCCCTGTTTAGGTGCAGTGCTGATCTATGGGCTGTAGTATGTTGGGACCTCGTTGGGTCTTCTGTCAAAGAAACAAACGCCTCAGCCGAGAGGGTGCAGAGCTGAAGCAGGAGGCAATGATCTGTGGTAGCAGCTCTGAGGCCAGGCACAGTGTCCCATATGTCTTCTCCTTTGCAGTAACGGAAAACCTACACACAAATTGGAGGGAAAGGGTCAGTTACAACTACCCCCTCAACAATACTGTATTTGCCGACCTTGGGTTTGATGTTTCTTTCTTATATTTGTGCTTTCTACAGTTAATGCTTTCCTTGTCTTTATTTGGTTGGTAGAGTTATGCAACTTAAAATTGGAGCATGACAGTGTTTTAAAATAATATCCCAGTGTAATGAAACAGATGTTTTAATAACCTACAGTTTAACATGGAAGCTTGTACACACACACACGCGTGCATACGTACAAAATCAATGTACATGTAATCATAATTATTTTGTAACTATGTTTTACTCTGTCTCTCTCCTCTATGTATTTTTAGTGTCACGTTGTCCAAACCAGGGACATCCTTGCCTTCCTCAGAAATGAAAATCGGGTTTCACATTCTTTTAAGTCCCAAAGCCAGAATGTGTTTTTTGCTTTTGGCACCACCTCTGTACACAGGGGCCTATTGAAATGACAGGGACTCCTGAAGTCAGCAGCACCATCGGGCCCTGGGGTGACCCATTCTGTTACTCCTTCCTCTGCATCTTTCTTTGTATCCCTGGCAGTACAGCACAACTATCCCTCCTGCTCTCAGTGCCACATGCAAAATGTCAGATACACTTAACATTCTGGGTCTTGGACCAGGAGCATCCCGTCTCTGGAGTGCACCTAGGAAGAGTATCTCTTAACTGGGGTGCAGGCCAAAAGCAGTCCCTTTACAAGGTGTGTTACTCTCCTGCAGTGGTTTTGCTGCCCGACTTCTTGTTCCTGGACCATTTTTCCTTGCAACCTAGGGCTGCCTGCAAGGAGGGTCTATCTGGAAAGTAGGTTGTAGGACTTTGCCATTGCTTTCTGAAACTACACAAAAGCCAAGCAAAATATTCACAAAATATTAACAAATTGTGTAGTTTGGCTGTATGGTACTCACCTTGTTGTCTGACACCAGCCATTATCAGAAGTTGGAAAACAGAAGTGAAATAAAGACAGCTTGAAGGGGATCGTTAATCTGATGTTACATCTCCAAACAGATAAGGTATGGGAGTGCAAAAATACATCATTTACAAAACAACACTTGATTCATACAAATTAAGTGTAACAGAGGTTTTTTGATGCAAAATGGCACAGAATCAGAATCCCCCCATGAGTTACTGATTTTCTAATGAATGCCATTAGAGGCATGATTTCAGATCACTTCCTCACTCCCTAAAGCACCCAAGACATCATTGGTGACACTAGCAGTTTCCCACTGCCCTTGTCCAATACTTCCATTGCATGTACAGCTGCACACATCCAGGCTGACGCTCTGGCTTTATCACTGCATACAATACACACACATTTTCTCTCAGCTCCAGCTGTAATATTTACACAACAGATTGGATTAGAACGTTTGCAGGGAGCCTGTTATGAATACCTCTTCAGATAATTTTTGTGGAAAAACTTTTGTTTGCTGATTAGCTAGATAACAGCCTTCAGTGTGGTATTTTTGGGTGAGGTTATTTGGAGACTGAAAAGGTGTGGGGGGATTCACATACCTATGCAAGATGTATATGTGGTGGAATATTCCTTCTGCTCTCTGAAGTGCCAAGGTAGAAGCCAGCTCGAGGGCAGGAGCTGCGCGACTGTGCTAGCACAGTGCTGAGCGTGAGACAAAAGGTCCTACTAAGGATGTTGTAAGGTAATGAATGCAGAACTTATCCTTCTGGATTTAACTATAACGTTTTAAATAATACAAGCCAAAGTAGAAAGCAAAAATGATAGACCTGCTCTTCAGTCGTGTTGTAAATTTTATACATGACTGAACTCGGAGCAACCCTTCCAGTTCCTTCTGTTTCTTGCCAGTGTTGTTTCTTGCCTCTTAAAGGTCTGCTCCTAGTCTCAGGTCTCACATTTAATTGCTTGTAATTATAACTAGAATGTAGGATCGTCATCTTTCTGTGTGTTCATGAAGCCAGGAGCACCTCTGATGACAGCAAACTCCTACAAAAGGATTATCATGTTTTTAAGGAAATGGATAATGGAAAAAAATCTACTCCCAGGATGAAACGTTGTGCAGTCTTGAGTAAATGATAAATTGGGGGTTAATATCAGGGGAAATAATGTCAGATTTTAACAAGACTGGTGAAGCATAAACAGTTTAATCCAGGAAGGCTAGAAGGCTACACATAAAAAAAATCCTGTGTTTGAGACAAGGGTCCTGATTTGTTGCCAAGGTAAAATTCACCTCTGTGCAGAGGGTCCCACCCAAAGGCTCTACAAATCCCTTCTTTGAAAAGCTTATGCAAGATGCTCAGCCTTTATGTTTTCCTTATGCATATCTCCGTGAGAAAACTGTGGAGGTTTGCAATTGGCTTCAGTGGCAGCAGAACTGTGACATTTTTTGAACATTCCTCCCCGCACCCCCCACAAACTCCGTAAAATATAGCAACTGATTCAAATCACCTTCTTTTTTCTGTCGTCATATGGATTGTGCAGGGGAACCATACTGAGAGTCATGTTTCCAGCACACAGAAAATTAAAAAATACTTGAGGCTTTTTCTGGGAATTTCTTTTAGTTATCAGGCAGCTTTAGGTTATTTGATCAACTACACCTGAATCTTGCCTTGATGTGAAAATTTGAATAAATATTTTTGTCAGCAGAGAAGAATGCCTCCAGTAATAAAAGGCATGTTTGATGCATGCTTCTGACTCTTTTCCTCTGTGCTCCAATTTATTGTGTCAGATCCACACAGCCAGAAGATCTGGATAGCCTTTCTTCAGATTTTCAGCTAGCTGCAGTGTGTAAAATAATGCCATGCCAAGATTATCTGTACTGAAGATATGGTATGATGAAAGCTGGTTCTGTAAAAAGATTTCTTAGGAAATGGCGCTCTGCAAACTTTAACAGATCTCTAGAACAGCCTGTGTCAAACAGTGTGCTGAGTTTCTGTCCCCCCTCCCATAATGTGGCTAATGTTAACTGCCTGAGTGTTAATTTTAGTTTCTTTTCTTCTTTTTCATCAACTGAATGTCAAGATGATGTCTATATTTCATGCACATAAAGCAAATGGGGAAAGTTTCTCTGTGGATACCTTTTCTGCTTTTTAATAAATTCTTTCTTTTGCCTGAAGAGAATTAGAAGCTGGCTTTTGACCTCCATTAATTTTTTTAATTTAATAGTTCTCTGCATGCATTAATAAATATTGTTAACCATACTTTGTACTGCAGCATTTCCATTTCCTCTTCCTCCAATGCTTTCTCATTTGCTGCAGCAGGTGCCCAGTTAAGAACAGATTAGGAAAAGCAGGTGGAATAAATAGAGGAAATCTAGGTCCACATCCCTCCTTTTCCACGAATACAAAGACAGGGAGTCTTAGCATATCTCCATCTACCAGGCTGCTTTATAACTGACTGCTTCTCAACGCAAAGCTATAATTATAAACTAAGGGTTATTTGATAGCTTTCTGAAGGCAAATAACACCACTTAAAATCCCGTAAGTTAAAAACAATCAGAAGTGACTTCCGACTGTGATATCCTGGGTAGCTATTGCATCTGCAGATTTTCAGCCAGACCACACTCGCTTCCTTCACCTTGGTTTCTGCAGAGCTGCTTCTAGAACCAGCCCAGTCCCCTTTAGAAGAGTAACATGCTCCGCACCCTGCTTTTAATGACACAGTTCTTTCAGCAGATCTTCTGGTTTACCCCAATACTAACGAATTCAGCTCCAAAGGAGGAGGAGACTCTAAGCTCCGAGCACATCCTAAAGTCAAGCTGTAGTTGCCACCTCCAAATGGCAGCACAAGCCATCAGACTTTGAAACTTCCCATGGGCTTTGTAGAACAAGCCATGTATGCTAGTCCAGTAGTTGCTACTAAGGCAAATAATTTTTTGTTTGCTTGTTAGAGACAGGAAAAAAGTGGCACCTATCTGGTAATATTAAGAGGATATCCACGCTTACCAGTCCTCTGGCTAAACATTTATCATGCAGGAACAATTGACCCCTCTAGTGGAACCAACAATGTACTGCAAATGTGTGTTTATGGTTACTTGTAATTAGCAATGCAAATTGAGCCACAGTTTTTTTGCAAGACCCCTAACATGGTGACTTCTTTGCACAATGTCACAAAACGAAGCAATCTTTCCTAAAATGCCCTATTGTGAATCTTCAAAATGAAGGTCTCCTTTTTTGATGATGTCCAGAAAAGATAAAAGAAGAGAAAAAATGTCAGCCCTCCTACTTATAACTTCCTTTGTGCTTCTCAAGGCACAGTGTCTATTTTGCAACTGTCTCCTTTTCAATGCATGGTCTTTTTCTCTAGAGGCTGTATGAATATTGTACAATGCCAAGTACAGCTATTGGCACTTCACAAAGAACCTGGAATAATAAGTAAAAAGGAGATGCCCCTAACTATGCAAAAAGACTAATGCTTCCTCTGGTATCATTTCTATCTCTTTTTTTCTGCATGCAGAACCCTAAATATTATCAAGTGCAGGTATCTATGGCAATTTTGAACCCTTTGGCAACAAGCTTGTCTTTTTCAGTTAGTTTCTCTGAGCCCCTTAGAAGCAGTCTGTGGGTTAAAAATCCCTTATTTACATTTTATGACATAGATTGTTTAAATTCAGATAGTTAATGACTGGGAAATAATTAAAAAGTATGTAATGGAATGTAACAGTAATACAGGACAATTTTTCATGACAGTTTTTACAAAGGTTATTGTTTGAGGCAATGGGTTCAGAGTACTTCTCCATAGAAGAAATGGAAAACATAAATGAATATAATGAAGTAAGGAAGGGAAAACCATGCGCAGAGTGCACACACTCCCTTGCCTATTTTTCAAAAAGCTCTTTCATTCGATTCCTTCCTGGAACTCCTCCTTTATTTATCTGTCACTGCTGGCTTTGCCCGCATCCTTCAGCATTTCAACTGCTGCCTCATGCTTTTTATTCTGTCTTCTTGCAACACCTGTTGCATTTAGTAAAGCTAGAGACACTAACAGCACTAGCTAAAGAGGTAAAAAGTAAAAAAAGAGGACGTAACTTTGCTCACACCAAAGAAACTCGCATCAACGCAGGCACACCAAACACATCCTTCTCCAAAACATAAAGCCTTGTTTTAACTGACCAGTAAAATAGTCCATACGTTTCCAAGGCAGCTTTGTTGACTGGCTGAAGAGCACATCTTGATCAGGCATTCATGCTTTTCTGGTCCTACTGGTGCTTCTTAAGACTGCAATATTTTTAAAAGATATGGGATATGTCAAAAAAGGGCAGTGAATCTACTTTTATGACAAAGCTTAGGTGTAACAAATTATTCCTTAAGAGATGGCACTAAAGCCAGTGTAGTGCTCCAGAAAACACAAAATGAAGGCAGTCAATGTTCATTAAAGTGTCTGCCTCAGCCTTCTAACGTGCAGTTTGTGAACAAAATGTGTCTCTCTCCACGGAACTCAGAGCAGGACATGGTAAAGCTGGAAGCATCGGAGGCCCACAGGATGCTTAATTTTTATAGACTTTTGTAAACATAAACCGAACAATTCATTCATTTTTTACCCTCAAAGGCCTACTATCCTGTTAAGATGCATTCTACTGGAGCACCTCTTCAGGAGCAACAGCACATGTCATAGCTGGCTTTATAAACAGGAGCCTTCTCAAGGGGGAAAGGCTGCATAAAGGGAATACAAAAGGCAGTCACATGTCAAATTACCCTTAGAAGACCTCTGGGTTGAAGGACAACGAATGTGAAATAAGAATAAAGAGAATTTCCAAGTGAATTGAATGTAGAAAGGGATGTGGTAAGATGAACAGATGAGTAAACATCTTGACAGGGGAATTGTACGAGTTCAGTGATCCAATAGATCTGGTTTAACCCAGACTTCAGTGATCCGTTTTGCTGTGTCTGTCCCAGGTGTTTTAGAATACACACCACACACATACACAGACACACACAGGTGAAAGAGTCCTCTAATAAGAAGGGTGTTATAAAAATTTTTGAACCTGAATGTAGGTTTATATCTTAGTCCACTTAACTGTTTATATTTCCACATCTTATTTTGTCCTTAGGTTTTGTTTATGTCAGGGAATATGAACATGAAAGGTCTGTGATTTTCCCATTGACACTAAGGTCATTATGGTCTCCATAGAAATGTCTGTCACATACTATTTTTCTACAAATAGCAACATGATAAACTGTAATGATGCCTTTTAAGATGTCATGGTATGAGATGTTAACAAGTATCTTGGGAAATCTAAATGGCAGTGTCATTGGCAGGATACTGTACAACAGCAACCCTATACTGTCACAAGATCATGTCTTTATGTGTCTTTTTTCTTTCCCTTTCCATCCTTCCTTCCTAGGCTCTTTTATTTCATTTCTTTCCTTTGTCTCTTTCTTTCTTACCTTCTTCACTAAGTAATAAACCTAGGACTGCAGTTATTCGCATATAACTTTTGTTCCTGCAGTAACATCTGCCAAACCAGAGCATTAATACTCACATAAAATTTCAGTGCAGGGTGACTTCCCAGTACAGGTGCAGGTCTCTGATAGGGAACCCTTTTAACGAAGACCTGTAAGTCTGGGGCAAACCATATTATTTGGAAGAAAAATAGAAATAAATAGAAAAAGAGAGGGTTTAAAATATGTTTGTCTGATACTGGCTACATTGTGGATTCCAGCCAGATGGTTCATTGTCTCCATTTTTACTTCTGTAATTCCCACAACTGCACCAAATATCTGAACACCACTGCATTCAGGTTTTACACACATGAAAGGGATTGCCTCTCCAAGGAATGCTTTTTGTTTCAAGAAATCACACTAAAGCTTAATATTAGTAATTATTGAAACTCTCCCGAGTCCAGTCAAATCACGGAGTTAAGGAATTCAATGTCTTATCTGTATGAGATTGCTCTGAACTGTACTGACTGTATATATTCTGCAGCTGTTGAGAAAAGATCCGACATCAGTCCAAGATGAAATTAGAGATAACATCAAATCTGTGTCAGGAAATAAAAGAAAAACAAATCATTGAAGGACAGGTGTAAATTGGAGAAGCCCAAATCCTGTAAGACTAAAAGAATGCAAGAGGTATTCAAAGGCAGGAGTCAAAATTTAGGGTTCTGTATACCAGAAAAGTATTATATTATATATCATAACCACACGTGAGACAACATTAGGCAGAAAGATTTTACTTCAGCATGTGGTCAAAGCGCTGTTGTATTTAAAAAGAAAAGCATGAAGAAATTCAACTGTAACACTAGATCAATCTTACAATAGTAGGAAATAGGAATTATAGGTAGGGTAAGGTACTATTGTAAATCTTGTATGTGAAAATGAAACTAGGAAATCCATCTGTTGCAGACAAATCAAAGCCAATGTTTGACATCACATGCAGCTGTAAATTTTAGTCATATGTGTCTACAATTGTGTTGCTTGTGCATTTAGAAGCAGCAAATTCATCTATAAATTGGAACAGTAAGCTAGAGAAGCCAGTAAGATAGAAGCCTGAAACTCAGAATAAAAATAAATCAGTTTTGTTAGCCTCTAACAGATTGAAATCCTGGCAGGGTAGAAGAAATGCACGGGCCCTGCTGTGAGACTGAGGCAGGCTCTATAGATATGTGATGAAGGTAGATGCTAGTATACTAATGAACCATTTGTGCCTGAAGGACTGATGTTGGAAAAGTTAAAGTCGTTTATTATGTTTAGCAGAACTCTACAAAGTGTGTAATGTTTCTGCCGGAACAAGAAAAGGAACTCAACATCTCTGCTCTATTTGTGTATTCATAAATCCATAACCGAAACCAAAACAAATTACAAACCTGAAAAAGACTTCATGAGACTATTTTGCCACTGGGTGGAAGGATCAGTGGTACCTATCTGTTGTTTTGGGCAGATGTTAGTTTAATCCGTTCATGAGAACTTATAGTGCTGGAAACTCCCACACCCCAAATTTATGAAACTTGGTTTCATAAGAAGTTTCAAATTTAGCTAGAACATTTAATTTATTAGAACAACATATTTTAGAACATTTCATTCCATTCTATTCTATTCTAGTCTAGTCTATTTTGGACTCTAAACAGGTCATCGGCATGCTGGATGTTCCTTCCCCACTTGGTGCCATATAAATATAATAAACATTTTTCTAGGCTTCCAGTTACTAGCAATAGGAATATTGACTAGTACTGGACTGAGAAAAGATACCTGTGGAAGTATAACACAAATATGGCAATAAGCTATTGAAATTCCCTCAAAAATATCCAACTTACCTAGATTCTGTGAATACCTTTATCACTGGAATAAGTAGAAGAGCAACCTAAGAAAGCTGAAAAGCTGTGTTCACTATTCTGGCACCTCCAAGAAGTAGCTTTCCTATTATGCCTACTGATAGACTAGGCTTTTTCCTGGGTTGCCTTTGAATACTCCGGTCCTTAAAGAATTCTATCTTCTTACTCCACATGTTCCTTATTAAGTGTATTTCAGTTTGTTTCCATGCTTTTCTCATTTTTGGCCCTATATTTGTGCTGCACTTTTGTACTTATTCTTACTTTGTAACTAAATTCTCTTTTTGTAGATTAGGTTTAAGATCTCATGTTCAACTTTATATTTCAGTCAAATTGGTGTCATAACGTGTTTGCTAGTTTTCCTCTGTGCCTGTGATGTGATATTATGTCCGAAGCACCTGTTGGCTCTCCTTAAGTGTCATTCCCTGAGACCAGCATCACTGGGCACCTCACCATGTCATTTTTGAAATCTATGCTAATGCTCATCTTTTAATTCTCTGTTGGTTAGAAGCATTTTCACAAAGCTCATTCCTCCCATTATTTTCCTGTTCTTCCATGTAAAAAAATTGTCTCACCAATGCATTCATGGACTTGCTGAAGAGCCTGTGTTCTAACATACTAATTTTGCAAGGGACACTTGGGTAATTAAACCACTTACTGCTTGCATGTTATGGTAAAACAGAACCCTTTTCTCTGTGGGTCTGTATGACAAGCAGCAATTCCTTTGTCTTGGTAGCACATTATGGTGGGTTGACTTTGGCTGGATGCCAAGTGGCCACCAAGCTGCTCTATCACTCCTTTCATCAGTTGGGTGGAGAGGGGGAAGAAAATAGGATGGAAAAAACTTGTGGCTCAAGATAAAGGCAGTTTAATGAAGCAAAAGGAAAGGCTGTGTATGGAAGCAAATGAAAACAAAAGATTTATTTTCTTCTTCCCACCAGCAGCCGATGTCCAGCCACTTCCCAGGAAATAGGGGTTCAGTATACATAACGGCTGCTCCAGAAGACAAATGTCATAATAATGAATGCCCCAACTTCTCCTCTTTTCTTTAAGCCTTTATTGCTGAGCAGACATCATGTGGTATGGAGTATCCCTTTGGTCACTTTGGGTCAGCTGTCCTGGATGTGTCTCCTCCCAAGATCTTGCCCATCCCCAGCCTGCCGGTGGGGGGGAAATGTTGGAGACAACTTTGATGCTGTTCAAGCACTGCTCAGCAGCAGCCAAAACTAGCTACCAATACAAGGCACAGCTCTATGAGGTCTGCTATGGGGAAAATTAACTCCATCCCTGCCAGATCCAATACATGTATACAGTCTTTCAAAAGGAAATTAAAGGAAAATAATTTCTGATTGATGTAGTAGAGAAAAATCAGTAAGTGTTTGCCTTTTATAATGCATTCTAATAATATCCATGTCTAATTTGGCTTGAATCTCTTAATTTTGTAATACTGATCTAAAAATGATCTAAAAAGTCTTCTGTGTTCTTGGATAGTGATTAAACTTGCAAGCAAAAGGAGCCTAAATTCTAACATTTGCCACGTATTAAAAACCAAGGATATTACTGAAGTCCTGACATTCATGATCCTTCAGTCCCTAAATTGCTAAAAATCACCCTAAGAACATTAATGACTTACACCAGTATTATAATTATTGGTGCTAATTTTCCTCAGACCTGCTATTGACAAAGTATATGGAGCAAATTAACCTCAACAATCAGTTAAATTCTCACTCTGTTTCTCTAAAGGTGGATGTGAACTACTGTGTAATGTAACTCATAAAAGGGCACTCGCTTAAGGTAGAGTTTACAATTTAAGCACTGGATGACAGTTTTGGACTTGGAAAGATTGGAGTACATCCATGGATTCAGTTTAACTTTTTAAAGTGACAGTAATTGAGGTTCATAACTGTATCATTGAGTGTACAGAGAAAAATAGAAGCATATGTGCACAGAAACAGAACAGTTGCTGTTGAAGGCTTAGATATGTTAAAGCAGTTGCCTTGAACAAAAGTTAACAGCTATAGCTAGCAAGGCATGTTACAATCTCTTCCCCTTTCACTTAGTCCTGACTAAGGACTGGGAGAAGATACTAAGTGATGTTATATCAGGGTGGAAAATAAATCAACAGAGTAGATGGCAGAAAACTTCTTCTTCTTATGGCTCAATATGCAGCATATCCATAAAAAAAAAAAAGTGGTTTTTTTTCCAAAGCAAAAAAAATATAAGGAAGGGTCCCAATGAATTTCCTCAAAGGAAAACGTGTTTTCTAATCCTGCACACTTCTTCCTACATTATCCTTAAGGAAGCCAATCACCCTGAAGAAGGAAGTGCCTGTATATAGGCGCTTAAAATCTATCTTTTAATTGTTTCCTAGGTAGGTATATGCTTTGGTGCTATATTCGCTAGTAGTAGAATATATGACACTCACCCAATACTTCCATTGACTTGGTTAACCCATTATACACTGCTCAGTTATTTCACAGTAATTTTCCCCTCAGAGGTTCTGCTATAGTAATAGTAACAAGTTTACAGGCTTTGACTTCTTTATATGAAGGTTATGGGCAAAATTCTCTTGTTAGATTTCCCCAGGACAGTCAATACTCTAAATTCATTAAGAAATACTTTTTAAATAAAAACAGAACACAGAAAAACAGAACAGTGCACAACCTCTTTTGCATAGCTTGCAGCAATGAACTACTTAAGTATAACTTTGATAAGTACTCTCGTGCAACTGTGCTTCAATCTACCTTTAAACTGTTAATGCAAGAATACATATATTTGCTTTTGGCAACAGTATGAGAAATGGAATACATAAACGTGCTTTTAGCAGAGAATTTGCCACAAGGTTCTTAAGCCTTCATTGGCTATTTTGTAAGTTCAAGCAGTTTGTGAACAGTGGCAGAAAAATCCCTTCAAAAGCATTTTCCTAACTCCAACCCAATTGTTTAATGCCAAAAGCAGTTCTAATCAACTTCCTTTTTTACCCCTTTTTTCATACCTGAAGTCTAGAGAAAATGAGGACAACAGTAGAAAGAATTCATTATATACATATTAGTGTTCTGAAGTCAGGAAAAAGGATTAATCATACCCAAAATACCCAGAAGAAAGTGTGTTTATAATCCCTGTACATTCTCATTAGACACTTGAAACCAGTCTGTGGAAATCTCTAATTGGGGAAGAAATTCTATACAAAATCTTTGCCCCTGAATTGACTGAATCAGGGCTCTAGGGGAAAAACAACATGATTAGCTTTGGCAGTTAGGTTCAGCTGAAAGTCTGAATAAGAAAACAGATTCCCTTAAAGAGTATTGCTGCTGTTGGCCTAACTCAGAGCACACCTCAAACTGTGGTATGGACATCCTTACAGAAATCAGTGAATCTTTTGCAGTGTAATTTTGAGTCCAAGGGAAAAGGCTCAGAGGTTATTTTTTGCCTTTCTGTTCCTATGAAGGTTAGAGTAATCACAGCCACCTATTAACTTTCTTCTTATTTTAGCATAGACCGCATGAGGTAGAATTCAGTGTTATCTAAATCCTGACTTTTTTCTGAGCTTATTTTTAAGAAGGAACCTCTCCCTATTTTTTCCCTTTTAATATGCTAGTCCTCATGGCTGCTTCTCTTGAAGCAATCTCTTCCTCTGACCAGACTGTAACTAGGAAATTTAAGAGGTGAAAACTGCACCAAATGTATTTGACAGCATAGACAGACTTGGAAGCTCTATCTCCGTTCTCCAGCATCTCTCTGATAAGTTCTGTAGCTTTTGCGCTCAGCCCAGTAAACCTGGGACGGTAGCTGAATGTCATTAAGCACACAGCCTATGATAGCTGTGTTAGCCCGACAGAAAATGGAGAAGCTGCTGAAATTGTCTAAATAGCACCAACCTAAGTGCAGGGATTGCAGCACCATTCTCCTCATCCTGCTCTTCTGTTCTGCTTCCACAATGATGGTAAAACAGTGAGGAGCTGTGGAGGAAGAACTGGAGAGATCTACAGTGGTGAAGGACAAAGCTGGGGACTCTGCCACAAGCTAGCCATGGAAATGCTTCAAATGAATTAATAATGGTGAAGTAAGGTTTTTTAAAGAATCCTGCTGGGATAAGAAAGTTGTGTAGCATGGGTAGAGTCAGAGTAAAGATGAAAATTGAGGAAGTGTCATCTCTGAACATGGTTGAGCAAAAGCAAAGCTGGGGCACAGGGACAACTTAGTTTGTGAGTAAAACAGGTGCCTGAAAAAGGAAAAAAAAAGTGAAAAGTGCACCAAAGGAACAGAGAATACTTCCATTAGCCCTCTTATGATGTGGAAATGTGAATTGCTACATTTTCTGGCCAGGCATATGTATGCAAATATATGTAAATTTTATGCAGATCTTATCTTCAGCTTTTTTGATGCCCAATGTAGTCAGGTCTATAATATAGTTATCCAGAAGGAATCAGTGAATTCTTGCTGGCGAGGCAGAAGCATTTGGGTATGGATGGAGATCAAGTAGTTTTTCTTCCAGTTCTACTTTAATGACTGAAGCAGAGTGAATAACTCTCTGAATTAGGCCATGTGCTAACTGGAAGTCATCTGTAGAGAGGATCAGAGGAGCCATGTATCTATGCATTAAAATAAAGGAGTATGTCTTCTGCTGGGAATTCCAAACTGAGACAGTTGCTATAAATCATGCCTCAGTTTTTGTGATTCACATAAGGAGTCACCAGGGACGTACTTTGGGGAAAAACCATCCAGAGTTAAATATCTCTAGCTTGCAAAAGTTAGCTAAGAGATATTTTACATTCCTTCAAAATACTTTTTTATCAGCATATAGTATATGCAGGGCAATGTAAACCATTATTCTGTACCCTACACTGGATGGTGCTGGGGACAGGGAATCCTAAATTAAAAATTTCTATTTAAATGTTATAACATGAGTTTTCACATTGGGTATGGCTTTTTGACAAGTCCTCAAAAGGCAACTGAATGCCAGCATCTCTCTTTCAACAGACAAAGAGGCAAAGAGACAGGAGAGGAAAGATAACAGTGACTACCATTTGGTGGAATATTCCCAAGCATTTTTTTGCAAATAGTTGCTCAAATGAATGAGCTGTAATTAACTATTCACATCCTTTTTTGTTTGCTTTCCACAAATATTCCAGCATATCAGTTTATTGGCAGGAATGATCAATGCAGCAATGACTTTGCATTTGTAATTATTATTATTTTTACTAGCAGGCAGATTCTGAGTGATATCCTCAGCCAATTAGAAAAAAAACCATGTGACTGCTATGTCCAATCGAAGGAGCCCCTTTTGAATTTCTAATACCAGATACTTTGATTAAACTGCCTTCCAATAACCTGCACATGAAAAATATTTATAGAAATTATTCAACAAAAAAATTCAAATAATTGCATATGAAAATGACAAACAGAAAATGAAGCAAAAGGCCCCTCATCACAAAAGAATTGTCATTCATCCAGCTCTGTTGCTGATATATCACTTTCTCCAGTATTTCAGCTATATAATCAAGTTTTTAGAAACCTGAACTGCCCAGCAAATGGGTGACTCAAGGTAATTCAATGACTGTATTTCATCACTACATCCAGAAAGTAAAGTGCAACCAACAGTCAAGTTCAGCCCTGATGGTATCAGGGAAGTCTGAGTTAAGCTGTAACACGCTATTTCACCTTGGCTGAATCTTCATCATCTTATCTTTATCTAACAGGTCCACCACCAACTGACAGAAGAAGTTAAGATGCTGGAGTGAGCAGCAGTGGCTCCATGTGTGAAACAAGCTTTGCATTGCTGAATTTACAAGAAGAGAAAACATTTGGTTTTCTGCTCTACTTATAGAGTAATGTCTTGGAGAGGAAGAAATGCAGTGCCCCATACTGGGGTGTCCATTTTCCTAGCTAACATTTTGGCATTGCTGTTTCCTTCTGGAGACATAGTGCATCCCAGGAGCAGCTCCCTGTGCTCTTCCCATTCCAGACTCTATTCAAGACCACACATGAAAGAAGTTACAGCTAAGGTCTCTAAGTGTTCGATTTTTTAAAGATTTGGTTTACTCCCTCTTATTATCAAGTCTATAGCCTTCTCAGGCAGTTTTGTCACGTCTACCCCTTATTGTGGAAAAGCAGTGTTCACCCTATTGTCAAGGTTGCAACTGCCTTTTAAAGTCCTATTTTTGCCCTTCTTTAACCTTGGCTTGCAAATTGGTTTGGCCTGAAACTTTCCATACTTTGAAGGAAAAGAAGGATAATTAATTTTCTTCAAACAGTGTATAATCAAACTATTTTTTATTTAGAGATCATTTAAAAGTTACACTGTTTTGCTAGCTCTGACTCAAAAGCTCCTTATTATAACCTCTTCAAATTTTTCCTGTACTCAGATCCTTTTGATAATTCTCAGCCTTCTTAACTAAAAATAAAAAAACCTCCAAACCTTCAGTTTTGAAAGAGTATTAGATTTTTCCTGCAGATTGTCTTTGGCCATATTTTCGTCCCTTGATTTCAGCAGATGCTTTATGTTTTCTGTTGGATTTAGAAGGAAAAGTGATGATTCATAGGTTCATTCTGCAAGAATAAACATGGTTTTTAAAACACGGGTTTTGCAAAGAAATAGATATCTTTACCACATGTGCAATTGTAAACAAAAAAAAATATATTTAATTTTGTTTTTTTTTTAATGGTTGTTTGATACACGAGAGTCAGGCATATCCTGTAAAAGTCCAGTCAGGATTTTATTTATTTCAAGATGCATCTACATTAGCTTATCAGCTCAGGTCAGTAATGTGCTCCTGGAGTGAATCTTATGATGGTCCCCATTCACTAAACCCAGCTGTGTCCCATTCGGTCCAGAAGCCCTGGCTGGAGCTAGTCCTAAGGAAAGACCTCTGAGAAACGCAGTGTGAACGCTGGATACTCAGTGCCTGCTGCTTCTCCTCACAGGTCTGCTCTAGTTGCATCACTCCCTCCTCTTGACATAGGCAGAAGACTACAGAAGTCTTTGTGAATATAATGAAGAAAAAAATTTCATTACAGCAAAGGTGAAAACAGCTGCCACGAGTGCCATAACGCATGCAGAAGGGGAACACAGGGAAGCTCCTCACCGTGAGTCCAAGCCAGCAGTCAGAAAAAGCAGGCAATTAACGAGGAAAGCTAAAAGGCATGTAAGAAGAATTTTTGACTGATGGGGTTGAGAAGGAATGTTTTAACTAAATCAGAAACAAATGAAATCCTTCAAATGGCATAGATCCAGAACTTGATCAGGATTGCAAAATTGTCAATCACTATGCAGGAAAAACAGAAGTATTCATCGTTAGCATGATGTATTCATCTCTTACAGTGATTAATTAAATACTTTCTATTCCACTAGTAACTGGGGAGGATGTGAAACAAAAACCATTAAGCATTTTTAGAATCTACTGTGCCTGATAACTTGCACCCAGTAGTATTAAAGAATTGGCTTAGGAACTTTCTGAATATTAATGTTGATTTTGAACAAATCTTGGTTTGAGGACTAGTAAAGAGTGTTACTATTTTAGAGAGTGAAATGAGATGATATGAGGAGCTACAGGCTACTTAGTCTGCTATCAGCTTCTCTTAAAACCATGGAAAGGCTTGTACGGGACACAATCAGTAAAAAAATTAAGATTTTAGCATAAATTATGCCAGTTAATATGGTTTTATGGAAAATAGGTCTTATCAAGAAAATTTGTTATCATGTTTTCATAAGATCATCTAAGTCTGGGTGATAAAGTGTTGACATAATATACTTAGATTTCTGTCATGAATTTTGCCACTTTTATGTTACATTACAATTCTTAAAAATAGCACTGTACAGACTCAGTGCAGACCAGTGTAAAAACTTAATGAAATGGGTTAAAAATCTGCTAATGAATAAAGCACAATTAGGAATTGCAAGTGGGATCCCATATAAAATGAAGGCATTTGTAACTGATTCATAGGAACTGTAAGAATTGTCTCAAATCACTCCTATTTAACACTTTGTCTTCTACAGCACTCAAGATGATTCAGTGGGAGGTGCTCAGAGAAACCTAAGGGTAGGGATGTGGGATAATTTGTGACACAGTAGCCCTCCTTAACTCAGTTTGGCTCCAAGAAAAGCTGTTTCTATCCATTGTTACCCCTGAAAATTCTGGGTACCCCTGTGCCTGTCTAGCAGTCTCTTTGTGAATCCTCTTCAATTCTTGGCCCCAATGACTTCCTCAGTTTCAGAATCCAACTTCAAATTATTTGAAAAAAATATTTCTTTTTCCATTTTACTCTTTCTAATTTCTTTGCCTCTACCTTTGTGTGTGTGTGTGTGTGTGTGTGTCTGTGTTACAAGGCATACCCTCACTCTAGCCTTCATTACAGTTTGTAAATTTGACATCCCTTTTTTCATGGTCAACAGCCCCAGTGTCTTCAATCTTTTTTCATAAGGGAAATTTTTAATGGTCTTGATCTTTCCCATTGTCCTTCACTGAATCCTCTCTAAATCAGCATTATTGTTTATAAGATGGAGTCACTGGTATTGCACACAGTATTTCAGATCAGACTATAGCATTGGCAGTTTAATCCTTTCTCTATTAGTTCCCATTCTTTATGCATCTTAATATGTTTGCTTATCTGGTACAGCTGCACATTAAGCAGAAGTCTTTACTGAAGTAATTTACAAGGATAACTAGGTCCCTTTCTAAAGTTGGTACGCTAATTTAGAGCTCTGTGAGGTGTTGAGTAATTCATATTTTTTCCACCTGGTGTACCTTACTTTGCTTTTGTGGGTAATTCATTTGCCAGAGTGAGTAGGTCACACAGTTTTGTTTGTTTCAGAAGTTGCACACAATCATCTCTGAACTTTGGCTGAACTATTTTTTATCCCTTGCAAATTTTGCTGCCTCACAGCAATTCCCGTTTCCTAGATGATTAATAAATAAGTAGATGAGCAGGAACCTAGGGGCCCACCACTGTTATCCTTTGACATGATGAAATTGACCATTTAATCCTGCCCTTCACCTCCTTTCCCTCCACCACTTCTTGATCCATCACTACTTAGCTTCCTTCGTAGCTTCTCGCAAAGAATTTTGTCAGTGGCCCAGAGAGGTTAGAATAAATTATGCCAGCTACACTTCTTTATTAACATATTCAAGGAGTTCTAGGAGATTAATGCAACAATATTTCCCTCTGCAGGAACCGTGCTGATTGGACCCTATTTGGCCATGGTGTCCCAAGTGTTTTGCTACTTTGTTTTAAATTATTATTTCAACTAATCCATTTTGTTCACTCATAAGGCTTCCTGTCTATTACTCCTGCAAACACACAGAACCACATTAAAAATATAGGTATTTTAAAGACACATATTTAGACAATTCCCATATTCATTCAAGTTCTCTCCTGCATATTTATCAATTACTTGCGGTATCTTCAGTGGTGAAAGTTCCAGGTGAAAATTTGGTGGTGAAGTAAAACTGATGAGGTAAGATGCAAGCACCTAAGAAAGTGTTTTTTGGTTAGATGAGCAAAATAAAAGGAGCTTGTAATACAAAATGTTATTGCTACTGAATATATCATACTTATTTGTGCTGTTACTGTGAATACTTTAGTGCCTGGGCCCAAACTTCAGAGAGAATAAAAGAGGCTGAGACAGAGACTGACACTTTACATAAGATTAAAAAAAAAAAAAAAAAGCACTCCAAGATCTGAAATACAAAATATTTAACCGGGCATTAAGGAAGCTTGGTCCATTTTCTATATTCAGATGAACAGATGACTTAATTGTGTTCCACAAATATTTAAAAGGAGAAGAGATTTTTTGATCTTTGGAAATGGAGCAGAAAATATCATGCAAAGAGGCACTGATTACGACTGGCAGCAAAAGGGATTCAAAGTAGAGTTACTGCATGATTTTTTAACTACAAGGCTTATTGGGTAAATTATTGAAATAATTTACCAGTTGGTGGAATTTCACTCACTTGAAGTCTTAAAGCCAAGAGTAAATTTCCTGGTAAAAGATATGTTGAAAAAGAAGTTACAGGTTCCACAAAGAAGTTACCAAGAAAAATTGTTCACATGTAAATCTATTTATTATCACGAATTGTTATTAGTTACTACTTATTGTATACAGCACACAGCTGACTGGTTCTGCCAGTGGCCTATGCTGTCACTGCCTTGCTTTTTCGAAGCAGCTCAGCAACAGTTCCTTTAAATAGCTCAGCAAATCACCTAATTGCACTCAGGTAAACCAGCATGGCTAACTCTGTATTTAGATGGAAATAAGCAATGCCTTCCCCATTCCATGTTTTTTTCACGAGGCATGGCTTAATGGACTAATTCTCATTACCTTCCTAGCATGGTAAGAAAAGGTGGTTAGGTCAAGTGGGAATTTCTTCTGGCTATAGACTGAAAGGTGATGAAAGAGTAGAGCGCTGATTTGTTAAGGTGCCTGTGAACATCACAGCTTGTATACCCGTTTGGTTTTCCAGGTAGCTGAAGAGATGAGTTATGCTGGGCAAATGGAACCTGTCTGCGAGGATTAACTTGAACTATGTCAAGGCATCAGGAGCTGGTGAAAGTTCCTGGACATGCAGCTGGGAAGGGGAGAAGCTTTCAAGTGTTGAGAGGAGATAGTGGGACCAAGCATCCTGCTCTGAAGGTGTGGTCCTCACCAAACCTGTGCAGGGAGGATCACGAGCAGCTTTGCATGTGGCTGTGTGTGTGCTACCATTTTTCATTCTACTTGACCTGTACATATCCCCACCCCATACCCTTACTACCTCTGAAGGAGGAATATATCACAATGAGGAGGAAAGAACTGTTGAGCCCAGCACAGGGTGTCCCACCTCCAATGTATCATTTCACTATAAAGGTATGCCTCCCCAGTCAAGAATACCTGTGTTAGATTTGCACAATGGTCTCCAAAGACCTTCAGGTTGTCTCAGCAGAGACTACACAGTGTACTTAACTCCCCACACCTCCAAGCATTTTGGAGATCTAAATCTTGAGAACTTGCCAAAAATTACAATAGAAGATTGTTGAAATGTTGAAAATTGGGACCTGATTTCTGAGGCAGCATTTGGGAACATGTTGGTCAGTCGCAAGAGCAGCACAGGTGTCAGGAAAGACAAGATGACAAATTCTGAAAACTCACTGACCTTAAAAAGCAACTTGTCTCAACTCAACCCCCCCGCTTCCATTTTCACAAATATTCTATAAAGAAGTTGACTGGCATGAAACAGAGAAATTGTAAATTCTTACCCTTACTGTTGTACTAAGAACAGAAACACAGCGTATGATTAAGGTTACCAACGATGCAAGACTACTTGGGTAATTGACACAAACCGTTAACCTGAGAGCTACAGATTAATAAGCAGTCTCGGTTTATAAATGGATTTTGGTTTTAGATTTACTGAGTAAAATCTGAATTATTTATCCAGATCTCAGCTGTGTGATTCAAAACAGTCTGCAGAACTAATTATGACTAATTTTGTTCTTTGTTTGCACCTGCCATTTGTTTCTAAGACCATAAGGAAAAGAAAAATCTGTTTCAATAAATAATGATATCCTGAGGCCAGCCCACTTATGTTTAGTTTTTCACTTATGCGTGTACTCTTTCTGGCACTTTTTATTGATTTAGGATATGTTTAAAATACAGATTTGTTAGCTTCCACCCTGCCCACAGCTGGGAAAAATGCTCCAACACTTTGTGACCATAATTCAAGCATGTGTCTTGATGATATATACTTAGAGTGACTAACTGGCAAAGAAAGACTAAACTGGAAGTTTGTTTTCCCCTCCACTGCTCTTTAAAGTCAGGACCTGTAATGGTACCTTGAGGCACACGGGACAAATGCCTAACTCCATCACAGGCTCCCTGTTCCAGCTGAAGAAAAAATTGATTTTGAGAATATTTTTCAGAGAATGAACTTAGCCTATCTTGGTGTGGGGCTAAGCATCACAAGTGGAAGGTCCAAGATGATCTCCCTCATGGTATGCCAGTCTGGGAAGATGGCAGGCAGTGCTTCAGTGTTAACCTGCTTTCTTTGTCCTGGTCTGTCTCCAGATAGAATAAGAAAAAGCGGAACGGCAAAGAGTGAGCCCTGTGCAAGCACTTGTTGTGCATGAAAAATGGAAGCGAGACTGTTATTTTCAGCCTTCCATGTGAGTACAGTGTGCTCAGATAATGCTTTGGCTCAGGCCTCAATGTCTAGCCAGCTTTAGGATTGCAAAGCATCATGAGAAACACCAGGCCTCTGATCCTGAGCTCTGACCCAGCATTTCCAATGAAATAGATTACAAGCATAAACCCGATTTTCGGCTAGCTAGTGAATTTAAGTCATATTTTTCAGACTGAGAGTAGGTTAACTTGTCCATTGCTTCAGAGAAGTTAGACCAATATACTTATGTGGATTTAGGTCCCCATCGAGAATGACAGAAATAAAGTGTCTTAATACCTGCAGCGCAGCTACACTCTCAAATAACTTGGCTTTCCAGTTCACTCGCAGGTCCTGGTCCACCGATCATCAACATTGCATGTGTGTGTTATTTTGCCCTTGGATTACTCCTTGGACTAATTCAATTTTCTCTCTCCAAGATCTAATTTGGGTGAAATGTGGGGGAGCTTCCCTCAAGTGGCAGTTCACTGCAGGCAGAGTAGACAAGACTATCAGATTTGGCTCATCCTTTTTTATAAATTCCTTCAAATACATCTGTGTAAAATATCCAAGGCAATAAATCTACGGCCATATTAAGCTTTCACTTCATGCCTGAGAACAGAATCCTTAGGGGCACACCAGAAACATCACTCTAGTGAGTTGTGACAGTCCTCAGGTTTAGGCACTTTTAAATGTAAAAATCATACACAAAAAATGTATGTTTTAAGGCCACCACTTGGAACCAAAAGGATGGACAGGGTCATTGCCTAGTCAGTGTGGAGACATCCAATCTGTTCCAGAGGGAGCTAAACCTGAGCAGTGTGAAATGTACAATCAGCCTGTCACTTAACCTACAGCCAAGGAACCAGTGGCCAAGACAAGTGACTTTAGTAGGGTAGGTGCAGTCCTGCAAAGGTGCACTTTTGCCTTGGATCATTACCTTTGAAACAGGATCATCACACCTTCTAAACTCACAGGACTGTGGGAATGGAAACACTGTGAAGTACTCGCCAAAAATAAAGTCCATCAGATAAAGGTGGAGTGAAAGATGAGAGATATGTCCCTAAGGGACATACGTCTCCAATTTACCCACTGCACTTTCAGACCCCAGCTATGCTGTTACAGTGCAGAAAGCCCTTAGGTCAGGTTGTGCCTTTCCTAGCGCAGCGTGACATTAAAGTCAAGTAGTAAGGGAGTCACCCCTTCCTGTGAAAATGCTGCCTGCCTAAATCACAGCTCATGGAGTAAAGGTTGCTGTTATGGACGAGTGGCGCAGTGGAAACTAAACTACTCTGGAGATCTTAGGAGTGGAAGATTTCATTTCCTAGAAAAACTGATTTAAAGCTGCTTGTCCTACCTATCTGTACATCTATCACAGATAATTCCAGGTGCCTATCACTATCATGACCAGTCCTGTATTGGAAATCTCTTTATATCAACCTGTCTCACATGGTATTATCAGAAGATTTATGTAAACCAGACCCTAGAAGCAAAAAAAGCTCCTTCAGCCCTACATTTACCTCTGATTTTAGCCAGATTAAAATTATAGGGAAGAGCTGAATTTTAATTCTCTTGAAATTCTGGCATAAAGGCCTAATTATGATGTTTTTGGTTTGCATCCATTTCATAAACAGGTGATATGAATAAATTCCTCAACAGCGGGTTCTGTGGATGGGTAGACAATGGTAGTTTTGGCACACTAAATGTACTGATTGAGTGAGGCTTCACAGATGCATGATTTGTATTTTACTGTTGTCTCGTTGGACATTTTTTGAATACATATAATATTATTTTCAAGTATATTCCCATAAACAATAAGAAAAAGAATTCATAAGGGATAGACAAAGGAAAAATTTCTTTTTCATTAAAATTCAGTAATTAAAAAAATTTACTGAGGATTGCTATTAGGTGTTTCCTTAGCTGCTACCGTCTTCATGTTGAAGCCAGCTGATCACACAGTTCAGTGATAAAGTACTTCACTTTACTTCCTTGTGTTTCTCCTTAAATATTTGCATTTAGATAGTACTCCTGTGATATAAGAAATCTTATGGAAAGCCAGAATTTCATAAATTGTAAGGAAAATCAAGATAGAAAGGTTATGTGTCAGAGATGAGCAAAGAAGGGGGGAAAAAAGGGGAAGAAGGACTTAAAATTAGGAAGCAAAAGGGACACTAATAAGAGGGCACAGATATAGCAAAGGGAAAGTTTGAAGGAAATGAGAAAAAATGCAAATATTTTAATACTGTAACATTGCAATACTTCTGGTTTTTGCTTTTCTTAAAAAAAAAGGTGAGACAGGGAGAAAGAAAAAGCTTCTATTTCCTTTAATTCAGTCTTTAAAGAAAATAAAATCTCAAACATTGGCACACTGTAGCCAGTTTTCTTGCACCATAAACAAGGTATTGCAGTGCCAGGATGTTGTGAGTCAACCAGAGAATCATCTCACAGCCTCCACCTGCCTGGGATTAGACCCACGCAAAGGCCTGCAATATGTTTGCTCACCTTTTGGCACTAGGAAACACAGAAAACTGGAATACAACTTCTCTGAGCAAGTGTTTTCATTTCACATCATACTCTGCAAAAGCATATTTTGCATGACACTGGCAAATCTGCCAGAATACCCCTTCCCTTCCAGTTCTTTCTAGAAAGAGTCTACTTTGAAGTGCATCTGTAAAAGCCCGAAAGATCAGTTAGAGTTTTAACTGCACCAAAGAGCTGATCTCTTTGTAACTGCATCAGTGGCAGGGAAGCAGTTTAAAAATAAATGGGTCAAGCTTTAGTCAGCTGCTTGCTGAAAAAACCCCAACAGCTAGGGCATTTAAAATGTCACCTCCTGTTATTACAAATCTACAGGAGAATACAACCCCAGTAACAAAGACTGCAGACAAGGCTGCATGAGCATTTCTTATGTGCTTCAGTGCAAAGTCAACCAATTTGGCTTAAATGTCTTTTTTTAGCAAAGTGCATCAGTAATATGCATAAACTCCCATGCATTGTGGGTGTAGTGGACTTTCTGTCAGAGCACCAAGAGCAGGCAACTGAGGAAAGAGGGTAGTGAAGAGAGCAGCTAATACACCCTTGTCTCATTACACAGCGGGCACTGCCTGCTCACACAGTGTGTTCTTACCAGCCATGTCGAAGCATACTACAGGACCTTTCCTGAATTACCTGGCATCAAAACTAGGGACGTTGCTAATTGTTTTGGTACCCCCTGGTACCTATGCTGCATCTTTTGCCTCAGCCCCCCGCACAGTGGCCTTGAGGACCAGATGGCTGTTGCCGTCCAGCTCCAGGTGTGCTGCTGCAACCGATTCAACAACAGCAGCTCACTACTGACCTTCTTCTAGAGATTATTCCTCTTCCTCCATCCCCCCAACTCAGCCTTGTGTCTCCTGGCTCTGTTGCTCATATAATCACTCCCTAACGTGTTCCTGTGAAGATGAGCCAGGTTGGCTCACACTACTTAAATTGCAGGGCTTGCTTATCTGACTTGCTCTAACTGAAATGGGTGAGGGAGAGCGCCATAAGTAGTGGATCCAGGGGAATATTTCATGGCAGAAGAGTTATGATGGACAAGCTGGGATCACTACCTTAGCAGTTATTTTACAGAGTATGCATCTGCCTACACCTTTTAGAGATATTATCAGGTACACTCTGAAAAGCAAGAAACCTAGAATGAATCTGAAGAATGAGCTATTCTGCATTCCCCAAACATGGATTTACTGAGGTTGCGGCAAATAGCCTTGCCGATGGACAGACTACTCCAAAGAGCACTTAGACTCTTATAAACCACCTGGAACACTTACATGGAATTGAGCTGTTATACAGTGATTTGAAGGCTAGAGTGCAGGAAGAAGGGGATTTTATATTTCTTTCCAAAATGTAGACATTTGGTCTAAAAGTTTCTTTTGAACAGAGAAAAAGCTTGAGAGCTGCTGCCCTCAATGATTAGAAACTCAGATTTTTGTGTTTGTTTAAAAAATTAGAGTGTTTCTGGGTAGGAGAAGGAACTAGAAAAGCCCGAAGGTATAGTAGTCTCTCCCCTTTTCCCCTGTAGTTCTGAAACAGCAAACTGATGATCATATATTCACTTTTCCTAAAGGCAGAGCACAAGATGCAGCACTGGAAGTAAAAAATAGCACTAGAGCCTAAGGTAAGCCCCAGAAGCTCTGACTAGCCATGACACTGTATGTTTTGATAGGGAGAACACACACTGGTCAGAACAGCAGATTAGAGAGTGAGCATGTGTTTACTAGAGCCTGTCTGACCTAAAACTGAAATTAGCATCAAAATCCCTCAGTTAAAAATTCCACCCTACCCACGCACCTTATTACCATTAATTTGGCCCCTATCTAGGGCATTTCAGTGCATAAGTGTCATAATTTAGTCTTGAAAAACAGCTATGCATCAGAGGGATACTCTCATCTCAATTTCCATATTGGATATGTGTTGCAATTTAAGTCCAAAACAGTTTGCCTCACACAGGACACTGATCGTCACAGCACAACAAACTAGCAGGCTGCAACAAAGCTTTACTGTGGGTCAAATTCTACTGTCCATGCTGTTTTTCCATCCTCCAGAGACCAGACCACACTCCTACTTGTCTCTGCTATGTCCAGCTTCTTTCTTTCTTTTGTCCATCCTTCCTTCTTCAGGCTCCTCCTCCATCCAGGCTCCTTCATCCAGGACCTCCTCTCCCAGACTCCTCAGTGCTATTTAACCACTTAGCAGGAACAAGCTACAGCTGCACATTTTGCCATATATGTCTGATACACATTCATTGATAGTGAGTCAGACTGGGTAATCCTAAGAAAGGGATTTCCTGTTGTGTTTTCTTGTCTTTTTGGAGTTTTCATCCTCAGTGCATACCTCTAGACTCCCACAAGATTACACTGTGTAAAGAAAACACAATTAAATATTATTGCCTATGCCCATGTCAATCAACCCACTGCCTTCGAGGCAAGGCCACAGCTGCATATTATCGATGTCAATCAATCCACTGCCTTCATTCCCCTACAGATACGCAAGGCCTATATGATGCAATATAGAAGACATGCAGGTACACAATTGTGATACTTTAAACTCTACCTCAGCCACTCATGACTGAGGACATCTTATTTTCTTCACACTCACTATCCAGGAGAATGATAGCAAAAGGCAGCCTGAAGATTTTCTGTTCTTCGTAAATTTAGCAAGCTATATTCTAATTCATTGATGCATGGTCTTAGTTTGACCATGATCTCTCACCAAAACAGAAACAGCATTTAAAAATTGCTGTGTCACTCTCAAGCATCAAAGCTGAGCTGTTCAAGAGAGACAAAGTACATCAAAAGTGCCTTCTACCTCCACAGAAGCCATTTTTCACCCTGGTTTACAACCACTTAGCTAGTCACCTGCCAATAGCCTTAGGAGAACTTGAGATGAATGCTCTTTTTTTTAGAAAATTCATAGACTCACTAGTTTTTGAAGCAACACTTTTGTCACAAAACCTTTCCATTTGCTGTAATCTATATAAGAACTAGCTTCCCCATATGATGTAATCTATACAAGATCTAGCTTTCCCATATGATGTTAATGGACATAATATGTGTAAGCAATCAAGTCCAGCAAGGAGATTACTATTTCACTTCTGCAAATATGTGCTTGTTCCTCCTTCAGCTTGGTAAAAACAATGAAATATAGCTGGCAGCGTTTTGGTTTCTCTCGAACAAATAAAGTTCTGTTTTCATGACTTAACAGGATTCCCTTATGGACTTTAAAAGAGAACATTTAAGCTAACACTAGTACCCATGCTAGTCAAGAATCAAAAAACCTGCATGATGAAGCAGTTTCAGACTTTAACTTGCAAACACGTCAGTTAAATGAAAGAAGATGAAGGCACAGTACAAAGAGAAGAAGAAGAAGAAGAAACAATCATAGTAATCAAGCCTACTTGAGACATTATCTCAAATAACTCTGGGAGACTGGTAATACCGTGTAAAAGTTATTGCAAAACATTTCTCAGTATCCTGGAATGAACGCTATAGTACAAAATCACAGTTGTGGAAAACATTAACTTGTGAGCCCACATATATTCTCCTGACATTTGTTTTATAACAGCGGAGTATAAACTAGGAATGTTTGTTATCATCTTTTCAGATGTTGTTATTAATTTTTTTTCACATGATTTGAAAGGTAGTGGACACAGAAGTATGATGAAACAGTTGTTAGATCCATTCCAAGATGATCCAGAACCAGGTTATGACCCTCTGCACCTGTCCTTCATGAGCCATCATCCAGTCCCAACAAAGGGAATACCCAACACAAATGCTAACTGTTCACCAATATCAGTAAGCAACGTACTGCTTTATTTGGGTCACTGATGTAAAAAGCATTAGATTTTTTCCTCCTTTTTTTCTCTCTTCATTATAAGAAATATATCAGAGTGCCTCAGGTGAAAATATTCAGGGTAACAGAATACGGATCAGTTTGGTTTTACAACTCCCCTTTGGCTCTGCAAGTTTCCTCCAGAGCTGATCTGTGGCGGTCAAGGTTGGAGTGCCACAGTAGACAACTTTGTAATGATCTGAGGCGTATTGCCAAATAGTTCCTTTTTGATTTCCATCCAACACAAAAAAGTAGTATAAAATTTACCAACTCTTGTATCATGCTGCTGACATATCTGGAGAGATATTAATTGTGCCCCTGGGGTCTATGTAATGTTCTATTCTGGACAAAAAAGAGCTTTTAAAATCTATCTAATAACTATAATTATGAGTGAGGACAGAGTCCCATAACTGTAAATGGGTTCTCTGTGTTTCTTATTTAAGTACCTGCCAACAACTGAAAGATGGAAAGCTGAAGAGCATTTTGTACCAGCAAGCAGAATGCAGCAACTTTTCAGGATAAATTCTATCTGCTGTGAACAGTTTTGTCTAGTAAGAACCAATGAATCTATTAATCTGTTCTGCAAGACAATGGATAGGAACGACCTGTCAGCTTCATGAGATCCATCAATGTCTTTCCATATCTTCCTGAAGAAGGCCTATATGCCCTCTGCAGGCTCTGTATGATGCAGTAGCACCATTAACACTGTCATTGCTGCTATTACAGAGCTTCCTTTCTTTGCGTCTCTAACACAGTTGTTTCACAAAGACACATCACAGGGGGTTAAAATTTTGCAGACATTCTTTTTCTCACAGTGAGTGACTTTGATTTTATATTCTTCTATTTTTAAAGCTATAATTGAAATAAAACCAGAAAAATCATTCTGAATTTGAATTTATATAGTTACAAAAAATGAACAACGTAGAGGTATTTGTACTTCTAGCTTTAAAGGAAAAAGCATATAAAACAAGAGACAACAGTGGCAGAGCTATTGATGGCTTGACGCTGATACATTCTGTGTGTTGCATCTATATTGATTTAGAGAATAAGAAAAGAGAGGTATAAATTTATGGGGACATTTTGGATCAAGTTTTGCATTAATTTATTAAACAAAATTTATAGAGTACTAAACCATTGACCCTATCATTTGGTTTTACAGATTTATGGCTGAATCCCAAGTCTACTGAAGTCAATAAGGGCCTTTTCAACAGTAGACTTCAAATCAGGACCTGGGTGCCTGACTCTTCTCTCATACTAAGCAATGTTACAGAAACCAGTGACATATCAGTGTAAATCCACAAAGAGCAAATCTGTTCTCGGTCTTTAGGAAAAAAGGTACATTTAGCAATTTAAAATGTATGTATCTGTGTGTATGTATGTTCCAGACTTCACTTTGGTTCTAGTTCACAAAGCAGAAAATGAAGGGTGGGTTAAAAAATTATAGGAGGAGTAATAAAGAAGCTGGCTAACTGCCCATGAGATTTAACATGGGAAAAATGAAAGCTAATATACCTCAGGAAAAAATGATCTGCAGCTCAAATATTTAACTAGAAGGGAAAACTTGGAAGTTTTTAGGGTTGAAAAAGTCCGAGTGATTAGAAGAACCGAAGAAGCTAATCTTGAACAGCCAAGTTCTGCCACTTCAAATATGAGATTTATAAAGTTGTACAACATTCTTTGGGTTCTTATAATCATACAGATATAAATGTATTCTATAATGGTATAGATTTGTTGTGGTTTAAGCCCAGCTGGCAACTAAGCACTATACAGCCACTCAATTGCTCTCCCCGCAGTGGGATGGGGGAGAGACTCAGAGGAGTAAAAGTGAGAAAACTCATGTGTTAAGACAAAAACAGTTTAATAGGTAAAGCAAAAGCCGCACACACAAGCAAAGCAAACCAGGGGATTCATTCCCCTCTTCCCACTGGAAGCAGGTCCATCCACCCCCAGGAGAGCAGGACTCCAGCACGGGTAACCGTGACTGGGGAAGACAAATGCCATCACGGCCGACGTGCCCCCTTCCTCCTCCTTCCCCAGCTCTACCCGCTGAGCATGGCGCCATACGGTACGGAATGTCCCTTTGGCCAGCCGGGGTCAGCTGTCCCGGCCGTGCCCCCTCCCAGCTGCTGGTGCCCCCCAGCCTGCTCGCTGCTGGGGGGTGAGGGGCAGACACGGCCTCGGCTCTGGGTCAGCGCTGCTCAGCGGCCACCGGCACCTCCCTGAGCCACCAGTGCTGGCTCCTGCACAGATCCAGAACATGGCCCCGAACCGGCCACTCACTGGGAAGAAAAATAATTCTAGCCCAGCCAAAACCAGCACAATATTCCACACAGGAATGGAGTTAAGCAATCTCCAAAGTACCTCTATACTTATATCTTCACATTAAGTGCTCACTATTTTTGAATAACACGATCATCATCCAAATAGTAGCTATATAGCTTTCAAATATAGATCTGACCTGTAGATACAAGCCAACAGTGTATGCCAGCAAGGAGGCAAACACAACTGTAGCCTTTGTGAGATTAATTTTGATGGAATGACCCCTGAAATATATTTATTTGTAAGCACTGCATTATAAAAAAGCAATGTCATTAAGTTGCTGGCAGTTCAGAGACAAGTAACAAGATGCCAGTAATGGGGATGGCCTGACACGTGAAGAAAGAACTAAGCAGGTATGGTAAGACAATTTTACTCCCCAGCTAATAGGGGTGGCAGGTTGGCATACTGTTACGGTTTGAAAGAGGTAGGGTGAATGGAAATTGAAACAAAGAAATTTCTTTTCACCAGTTCTCCAGGAAGAAGGTAAAAATACATGCAGTAGTGTAACCACAAGCTTCACTAAGTATCTTTTGTATGCTCAGATATAGCAATAAAGTGTAGAGAAGACATGTTGACAACCTGACAAAATTTGAAGAATGCTAGTAGAAAAGGGTAGAAGATTTATTTTGAGTGATAGACTTCATAGTTAGAATTGTTCACAAGATAATTCAGGCAAATGTTTCATCTCAGTATCAGGTGATATTCCCGACAATAAGCCTCCACAAGAAACAGTGAAAAGACCGTGATTTGCCTTTAAAACTAAACTGGAACATGAATGCAATTGTGTGGTGTAAGGATGAGGAAAATGTGACAAAGCTCGCTTTTCTCATCACGTATCTCAGTCTATAGTATGCGTGTGCCAACTAACTAGTACAGCATTTCTTATCCTCATGCCAGATTTGTTGGCTATATACCAGCAAAGGGGCTTTTCAAATGGCAATGTGCACTAGCCATAAGAAGAAAGTTTTGATACATGCTCAGTGCAAGTATTTGCCTATACTGAGACACCAAATTATGTCAATTCTGAATGTAAATTTCCAGGTCTGAGGGACTGAGGTGAGGTGTCAAGTCATATTTGGCAATAAAAGCCCAGTGTGGAAGCTGCTAGCTCCTACAGTGCTTCATTCCAGCTGTCTGTCCCTGTAGGCTGCAAAGACTTGGGGTAACTAGATGTCCCAGACACATGTTGAAAATTAATATAAGTTCAGGTCAAAGTGTATCTACTACTCTGGAGTGGTATCCTTCGCTGTCCCTATCTTGCTTTTTGTTGTGATTCTTTGTAACAAATTAATTGTGCAACCAGAACCATAAATTAGTGACCTGTTGACTTGTGGCAGTGACTGTGTGTGCAGACTCAGGATAACAGGAGCTAACCTGTTTGTGACCCACAGGCTTTATTCATACAAATAATTATTTGTACCATTAGAATAAGTTAATTCTAGGTACCTGAGAAAATTATTTCTAAAGTAAGGAAAACAGAAAGCAAGTACCATAATATTAAATTCATTTGACAATAGTGTGTAAGATAAAAGAAATTAAAATAGCATGGAGGGTGGGGAAGATAACAGAAAGTAAAATACAAAAGTCACTTTCAAAGAGGGAGAGGTACAAGAGGAGTAGGAATATCCTTTTAAAATTTAGCGGTCACAGAAGGAACACCACAATGTTTCACATTAATAAGCGTTGTAAGTAGGGGTGTTTATTAACTCAGGAATAACTTAGAAATGACAGGACACGATGGAACTGAAGTGACAAGGTATGCAATGTGGATTAAAGAAAGTAAAATGAAAGCTAAATTCCTGCAGGACAAGTAAACCTTTAGAGAAGCTTGTAAACAGGCTTGTTAAAAACTGGTTTTAGAAGCCTGTAGTTTAGGAGGGACAAGGAAATGGGAGAGAATCTGGGCAGAGAGCAAGATGGTTGGTATACTGCAACTGAGCCTAGAAAAAAGTACAAAAAGCAAGCTATTAAAACGAGAGGAAACAACAGCATGGAAGAACGTATATATTAACTGAAGAGAGAAAAAAATATTTTTCTGTACATAACACTTACCATACCTTAAATAGCAGTGTTCAGCTAGTAATTGAGCCTCCATAAATCTATAATCACACCAGCACGATTTTAAAGGACTCATATTCTTAAGATTAATAAAATGCACACACCTTCCTATCACTGAGAAGGAAAGGTGATGTTATCCAAATGTATGGAAATACATATAATTTGATAGATATTTACAAAAGTCTGTAGCATTTGGAAAGTCTTTGTATGCCAAAACTATCATGACCTCAAAATATGTCCTAGTGAGAAATAAGTGCCTCTGTCAAGGACTTTTTGTGTTTGTGTGGATACACATCACTTGCCCTTTTCTGTAAGATTACAGATTTTGATTAAATTGCAAAATAACCAGAAGTTTTGCATTCTTCAACATTTTGATTTCTTCAAATATAAAATAAACTAGGATTATAACTTCAATGATAATTTCAGAAAAGATATCAAGAAGGCTTACCAAAACCAGTGCATTTGCATGCTTACCACAAAACAAGTCATGGCAGAATAATACATATGCTATGCCTCATGAAATGAGCACAAATGAAGTGGGACAGGGAGAAGGAAATTATGAAATTGTGGAACTGAGGAGATTAGTTCAGACAGAAGAGTGACTGCAAATGAAGCTGCAAACCCAGGGCTCAGCACTGTGAAATTAATGTGTAGGTTAAATTATTTTGTTGGCAGGACCTTGAAAACTAAGAGCAGACATTTTGAATCTGGCATATTCAAGATTGGGTATCATTGAGGTGGATTATATAAAAATGAATAGAAAGCAGTAAAGAAGAAAAATATGCCATGAATATCAGCTAGAAAGATTAATAACATAATGGAACCAATGAGAAAGTAGTTTTATGCTAGATATCATAGCATTATTGTTGCAGCACTCAAAACTAGCCAGCTGCAATAAGGTCTTTTATCATCACATAACAAGTTAACCTCAACAAGTAGTTAGCACACCTTGTCCCAGCACAACCACCAATCCCCCACAAGGTCTCAAAGGCCCATCTACTGTTCATGCTGTTTCTTCATACTCTTCAGGCCAGCGCCTCTACTTCTTACCTCTACTGCCTTCACCTTGTTTCTCCCCCTCCAGAGCACTATCTCTTCTCCAAATCTCTCTTCTTTGACTGCTACTCTTCCACACCACTTAGAGCTATTTAACCACTTAGCAGGAACCAGCCACAGCTGCACCTTATCCGCGTCAGCCAACCCACCACCCCAAGACAGCCCACAGCTGTATATTATCAATGTTAATTAACCCAGCTTCATTCCTCTTAATATTATTTTCTTTAGCCTTATGCTTTTGGACTATGTATGAGAGGTATTTGAAATGCTTGTTTTACATACCATATTATGTGAGCAGATTACAGAATGACTGGATGAGCATTTATGACACATGGCTCACCATTTTTAGTCAGTGAGAATTCAAAGACATTTGTATTGATTCGATTTTGTAAGTATTTTTAGTAAAATTAGAGACTTAGAACAGCCCAATACATTTTTGAGATGGCTAAAATGATGTCATGCCTACTCTCGCAGTCAAGTGAAATTTTGAGAGTAAGCACACCATTTATACAGTTCATGTGAGCCACTCAGAGTGTGGTACTAAAACATGACATCCAAAAGGTGATCAAATTTGTATATTGTAAAAGTGTGTTACCTCTGCAGCAGGAGCTGGCCCAGCTAAATAATTGTTTTTTTAAGTAACAAGATTAAGACAGAAGTGCAAAAAATTTAGGACCGATGGAGATGATTCAGAGATCAGAGACAGATCATGTCAGAGAGGAGACTGCAGCTCAAAAGAAAGAACTTGAAAATCCTGAGCTATGACTAATGAAGGCAAGCATAAATGCAGCACAAAAGAATTTAAAACCAATTTTTGAAAGTAGTCAGTACCTGGCAAGTTAGAGAAGCCTTTCAGCTGACAGCAGAGTCCTGTAAAGCCTGTAAGAAGTTCATTCAATGTCGAGGGTGTTGACGGTAAAAAGGACTGAAAAAATCTAAAATTCAAGATAGTAAGAGTAGGATTAAAGAGAGAAATATGAGAGGAATTGTATGAGATAGATGAAAAATGATAGGAAAAAATTATCTAAAATCACAAGAATTTTAAAATGTTGCATGCTGCAAGTGCTGAGAAGTTGCAGGCTTGTGCTTGAGGAAAGTAGAAATAGCATCCAAAGTACTCACAAAAGCATGCATTATGCTTGGGGGAAGAATTAATTTAAAAAAAACATAACAGTTCTCAAAGAATTTCAGTTGTCATCAGAAGCAAATGTGTGTAGTCTAAAAGGAAGGAAAAAAATTGCCATGTCTTCTTGTTTTGTATTAGTATCCCATAGCAAAAGGAACTATTGATTAGTTCCCATAGCTGATGTCTGCGCTGTGATACTGGAAATTGGAAGTTGAATGCTAAAAGGTTAATGAAGGATTAATAAAGGTAAGTTGACACAGACCATTCATGAATGTTATTTCAGAGTGGAGTTCTCTGTAGCTGATACCAATGGTCCATATATACTATAGACAAAGTGGGCATAAATATTCTTCTTCTTAAGGAAAAATAATTTTTAAAGTTTAATTAATTAGTAACAGTGTTTGCCTGACAACCAGAAGTTCCTTTTGCAGTGAATTTAAAGATAAGTCAGGATACAGACTGAAAGCTGAGTGTAAAATTTGAAGTGGTTTACCAAGGACTCAGATAGCAAACTTCAATTAACTTTAACAAGATCTATGTTGTTAAACCAAAATGCAGTTTTAAGAGGTGAATTTTAAATCCTGACACAGGCTTCTGCAATTGGACAAACTAGGAGTGTAAAGAATAATCAGTTTAAGTGAGTAACTAAGGTGTTAGGTTTGGAGGGAATGGGCTCTCATGAGGGTCGAGCTCTCATTTTGTTAGAACCACAGACAACTGGGGAATTTCACTCCCCACTCCCACTCCTAAGAGAATTACCTGTACTGAAGTTAGAACATGTCCACAATAAATATTTTCCAAACAGAGTATATAGTTTTTGGGCAAGTACCTATCCCCTCTCCATGCCCCCTCAGTCAACACTTTAGTAAGAATCCTAATCTTTACAGCTGAACTGATCTCCTCACTGAAACCCATGAGTAATTTTCTATTTATTTGGATAGGAGAGACATTTATGTGGTCTGTGATATCTGAAAAGACAAGATTTATCATCCTTATCAATGTCTTTCTTCACTCACTCATACCTTACCCTTTTGCCCTAGAGATTTCCACTCTCAGAAGTCCCTGATGCATCACTATTTCTGTCTTCTGCATGTTCAACATTCTTCCCTTCCTCAGAATCTTCTCTTTTTCTACTTTCTATTTGTGTCTCCTCTAGCCTCCAATTCTATTCTCTCATCCTTCCTCCCGAAAGGCAGACAACCTTTTCTCCCTGTTCAAATATCTTTGCTTGGTCTTAGAAAGTTATCATCAATCCCAGCGTCACTCAGATTATACTCCCATCCTGTTCTTCAGCATTTCTGGCTTTCATTTTAATCTTTCTGATGTTCCTGTGTGCCATGTACCCTACCGTCCTGTGAAACTGCGTCTCACCTCTTCCTCTGCCCTCCCACCCCAGCACCATCAACCCATTTCTGTAGCTTCATTTTCCAGGACTCCAAAGTTCTTCCTCTTTCCTCTTTGGGAAGTTTCCCCTTTCTCTTTCTGCTTCCTAGTCCCAATACTTCTCCCCAAGTGGACCTTCCCTGCCTGTAACCTGCTGTTTAGAGTTATCTTCCACGTAAGGTCTGCCTCATCCTGATGGCATCTGACAGGTCGCATCAGCCACCCCTCTGATCGTTTCAGTTTCTCCACTGCCAGGAGGTGCTTCAACGGTGCAGTTTGTCGCTGCCCCTCACACTCACTGGAACTTCCAGAAGCTGTCGTGTATCATGGACAACCAAGGGCTGCTTCTGTGTGCTGGCACCTTTCTTCTCCCCAGCTACTCCTCATGCTACGTCCTAGGCCAGGCTGCTCCCATTCTACACTGTGGTGGGAGAACTATTCATCCTGGGTCAGAGGTAAGGTTTTCACAGTGAAATATCAAACTGTAGAGGGGAAAATAGTGACTCATATACATGATAGTATAAAATACATCTTTTACCAAACTGTTAATTTCTCTGATACTATATAAGTTTTGACAGAACAGAAAATTTCATAGACAATACCTCACTGTATTTGGAATTTTTAAAGTTCTGCATATCTTTGATTACAAGAAAGTATCTTTTTTTCTTTTTCTTTTTTTTCCCTCTCCTAGTTTGAAGTAGCATGGAGCAAAATAGTTGTTTCTGGTCTGTGCAGTTGTAAAAGTTGTTCCAACTCATTGATTAATCAGTCAAATTAAAAGGCTGATTTATCCTAGTAAATTCACCACAATGTAAAAGGTCTTCTTGAAAGACAGTCCACTGAACTCAACCACAATGGGAACTCTCCATCCCTTGTGAGCTTATAAGGTTGGTAAAGCATCCTGAGTGCCATAAAGAAATCAAATGTGTGGACACTTAATGATGATGTTGAATGGAATTCTTAATAATACTGTTGCAGTAATGATTTCTGTGTATGTCTCTTCCCAACAGAAGAAACTACATTCACATTCTCCCTCTCAAAACAGTTTAGTAGGTTAACTCTTAGTAACTTGCTCTGTTTCACCAGCTGTCTGTAGGCATGCTTGTTGTGGCAGGTGCCCTGGCCAGACATATTTCTATCTTCTGTTTTACAGAGCCTTTGCAAATCTAAGAGTTTGTTAAGAATTTGTTTTATTGAATAGATTGTTTATACCTTTGTTCTCGTTCTTCTGTAGTTTTCCTCAGTCATATCTTTTATTCTGCTCAATGTGACACTACAGAAAACTTTGCCTGTCACTGATAGACATGTAATTCCTCATCAGCCACTACAGCCAGACTTTCACCTTGTTCCGAGTTTTCTAGTTCCTTCCTTCACTGAAAATTTGGGGATTTTTATTGGGATTCTTATCATAACTAGTTTTCAACATCTCCTCAGCAACTGTCTTCGCCTGCTGCTTTCCTAGGCTTTAACTAGAAGATAAAATATCTAGTTCTGAGCATCTAATTTCTTTGTCAATGTCGATAGTTTCTTGAAGTGATGGTCCATTTACCATCTCTAAAAAGTGCTCTGCCCATCAATGCCTTGACTTTTTTTCATTTTAAAAACCTTGAATGTTAGTGCTTAAAAAAATGCATAGCAAGATAAATGTCCCCAAGTTAGAATGAATGTTTCTTGATTCCATATTCAAAATCTAAACAGAGAAGTTACATGTATTTTTTTATTTGTTCTGCTCTGAAGTTACACATGCATTTTCATTTGTCAGACTTAAATCCTCCACAAGCTGTGAAATCATTTGTGAAAAATATGCGTTGTCCACAAGAAGCGGTGAAGTTTTATTTCTGGAAGAATTAAGAGTCTTACTCCCAGCTCTGCCACACTTGTGCAAGTTCTGGCAGGTCATTTTGTGCTCCTCAGTTAATCCTGAGGAAAAATGAACCTATATCCATCTCCTCAGTCAATAATAAGGGCAAACCAGTTTCCTAAGCAAAGTTGAAGAGCAGCTGTAACAGAGCTTTAGAATGAGAGGTACTTGCACCAGATAATGGTAATCACTGTAATTTACTGTGTCGGATACCTAGACATGTATGTATAAATGTGATACAGATCATGGTGCCTATCTGTATGGCACTAAAATTGGACTGCAGTATGAGAAAATTAACTTCGCTTGCCTGTGTGCATGAAGAGAGGACAATTTTCAGTGCTGTCAGCACTATCAGTATGAAACTTATTATGGGTAATAACATTACTGTTAAATAGATGTTTAAGAATAAAGATGATGTAATATTTGTATACACTATAGAATAAAACATGCTTTAAATGAAATAGACTAATTTTATTGATGGTGTCACAGAAATGGATGTCTTTCTTGATGAAAAATCTGAATAGAACCCAGGCAATGGTCAGTAGTGTATCCTGAAATTTAATGTGACACGCTTTTAATCTGTGCTACTTTCTTTAGGAATTTGAATATATCAGCCAGATCCCTTGACACAGTACATACAAAAATTACAACTATTAAGTTGCTTTTAATAAAATGTAGCCAGTGATTGGCATCAGCATTATAAGGTCTAGAAATACAGATGTAAACCTGAAACAGTGTTTCTAAGTCATGCTATGAAGTCTCTTTCTCTCCTACATGTGTTTACAAAGGGCTGCTCCAGACTTGATTTAGATTTTTTTTTCTGTTTCTTGGCCTAGACCACATCCTTAATATTACTTAAACTCACCTTTGTATTTACAGGATCTAAGCAACCTGGTAAGTATGATCTGAAGGACAATAAAACATCTTAGCACACATACAATTGGCTGACCTAAAATAGTTGGAAGGTAAAGGCTCCTGACACTTGAATAATGCTAGTTCAGGTTAAACTGGACTTTCAGCAGAATGTGTAAGATCTGGTCTATACTAATTTCTTTACTTATATAATGACAATATACTCTGCTGCTCACATAGCAGGTTAAAATACAATTTGAACTTTACTGGAGACAAAACCCATGGAAAAAAAGAATCATGTTAGGTACACAGGTTGTTCAAAAAGAAAACCCAGACATCTCACTGGTATAGTACAATTAAAGCACATTTGTCTTTACAAAACCAATATCTACTGTGTTCTAGTAGAAAAATGAATGTCAGCTAACAATCTAAAAGCAATAAACAATAAACTTAAATTATAGTAAAAGTCAATTAGTATGCCAATTAGTCTATATTGCAAGCAACTTACATGAAAAATCTTATTTTTCACTGTCATACAAGGTGTCAAGGAACGAACTCTGTCATTTAGGATTCACTAATAATTATAAAGGGGAGTTTGACAGATTATGATGTGATTCCATAAAGTAGTAATGCAAAATAGCTACTCACCAAATGGTAAAAGCTTTTATACTTCAGCAGCTTTTAAAAAGGTACACATGGTAATAGAAACTCACTTTGCAAAAAGACAAATAAATCTGAGGATGCATATGCTTTGTGTCAGTTTCATGTGGTTCCTAAACAAGATTTTTACTGAAAATGTTCTCAGTGCAAAAAGATAATAATGTGAAGAAAAACACATTCATCAAGTACAACACACAAAACCAAGTTCTCACTTTATTCTTCTGGGAAAAACACAAAAAAATTAATAATCTCTTCATAGCTACAGAGTTCACTATCCAAGAATAAAAAAGGTACTGTAAAGGCAAAGGCTACATTATGCAAATATTGTAAGCACGAGGATGCCACATAATATATTTCACAGCAGAAGATAACCAGCTTTCTCCTTTGAGTTTAACTTCAGAACAGTAGCATCTTACTTCTACAAGAGCTGGACATCCAAATGTTCAGCCTACATATTAGTATGTTTGTTTCTTTCAGCCTTTGGCTGTGATTTTGTAAGGATGGCTAAATTGAAATCTACTGCTTATTTTTGGCTGAATTCTTCATTTGGCTTTGTCCTGTAAAAAGCATAAGCAGTCTTTGTGGAAGGCTCATGAAAGCATCTAATTCTTTATCTCCATGTAATGGTAGTATGAATTTATGTTACATACAGACTATTTTGGCTTAGAAGAGCAGGAACTTCTATGGTCCTCAAAAAGCAGTTTTACCAATCAAGCCTTGAGAAGCCCACTTCTGGCTGAAAAGATTAGGGCTATGCTACGTTTCTGCACCTGGAAATTGATTTTACTTAAAGCAAGCATCACAAACGAACGGTTAGCCTCGCTTCCTTCAGTCCAGAACAAGGTCTGATCTTTCTTCCTGCTCTGAGATCTAGTACCTCTACCTTCTTTAGTTTAATCCCTTCATGAACTTCTACACTTTTTCTGCAATCATTAAGAATTTTTTAGACTTTATTTGTATTAAAGAACTCGGCTTTTTACCATGGAATCTGGTAAGGGAAAATACAAACACAGCAGGGGAAAAGAAAGCAGAAAGAACTACGATAGCAAAACTTAAGGATATTTATCTGTGATAAAGAATTCTTGACAACTAAAGAATGCCATGAAAAAAAGTCATGAGTTCTAGAAAATGTCCAGCTTTGGAAGAATTGATTAATGTCTGATGTTTTTTTTGAAAAATACACCCTTTATCCATATATTTATTTAAATTGTTTCCTTGGGAATTATTACCACCTGGTTCCATGATTATGAATGATCATGGATTACTCTGAGGATGCAGTGAATATGTAAGTTTTTAATGCTTTATTTGAAGTACATGAGTCTTTGAACCACATTTATGAGCGCTGGTTTTCAAACCATGTGAAGTGGCTGGGAGACCTCAAATACAACCAATGCCCCCAGTGTTTGCTCCTGTCAAAACCCCCATGGCTGAGAGAAAGCAGAAAGCCAGTGTGGTGCTTGTCATGGCATCCTTTGGGTTTGCAGTATATACAATATTTCATTTGGATGAATAATGGGTTTAAACTAGACAAGTTATTGTATAAGCTTACATTCTGCTGTGTTTCTGATGTGACTAAGTATGTGGGGAAAAGAAGCCCACACTGCTCACAGTTAAGTCAATGGTTTGGATGTCTTTAACTGTGAAGGAGGCATCTTTAAGAAGAAGTTATGTGAATGCTTGTCACATTTTCCCCTTTCCAAAGCTTTCAGGAGTGTTTCAGAAGAGTACTTCTTTATTACATGACAGCATGGTAGTAGGGGAGCCCTCATTTTTTGCATTCAGCACCTGCCCACTGCTGGAACAGGATGTTTTCTTCAGACATGCCAATGTAAACTTGAGTTTGCCCTCAGATTCATCTAATTGAAGTACTCGGGAACACCTCAAGTATTATCTCACAATTAGTATATTCAAGGACTCAGGGAAGAATCTGGAAGCTGTATTTTCAAGAAAGGATGCCTCAGGATGATAGCACTGGCTTTGGGAGTCGAATATAACCTAGTGGTACTGTAGGTACAACTATAGTCATGTTTGAGATGGAGTAGATGTTTCCAGCCCTGCAACAGAAATATGCTCTGATAAGGGTTGTATATGGTCAGTGTTTAGTAGCACGAAGATAATATTTACTGCCAAATTGTTGAATTATTTTCCTGGTGTACATTTTGCAATGCATTTCTAATGTGATCACTTATTATTTAGTTCTCTCTCTATTTGATGAAAGCATAAAATAAGATAAAGTACAACAAGGTTACTGATGCTTTCTGATAATAAACTAAAACTGTTGATTAAGCAGATGATGAGTTTAAGTCAACATCCTTTGTACTAAAATGCTTGATGTGGATTTATGGACTAACCTCACAAAAGTTTCACAAGTAGAAAATAAATGTTAAATAATGATAAAGAATATTTTACTTTAGAATAATTTTAATATCTACAGTTCTAATACATAAAGTAATTTAAGTAAGAAAGGACATTAATAAGCGCTATCCATATACTGGACTGTTTATGTTTCAGATTAAAACATCAGAGGTATTCTTGTTCTTTCATCTTGATTAGACAATGTATTTGTTTTGGATTTCCATGGATATTTAATGAATGTTATCTCTTTGAATTAATATCTCTCTCTCTCTTTTTAGACAAATCTAAGAAATAAATTTTGCTGTTTCTATGACACTTACAGGTACAAACCCAACAGTATCTGTACTAGGCATAAATTCTCCTTTTCTCCCCTTCTTGTGACATGACACGGGAGAATTTTTTATAATGAGGCAGTTACTTTATACTTCTTCTGGTGGTTCCTATATTCCTTCATCAAGAATTTTTCTTCCACCTTTTTTCCAGGCTGCTCTTTAGGCCAGTTAAGATAGTTGTTCATGCTGCTTCTTAAAGAAATGCCTTTGAGGACAGTTTTGGAAGGATTCACATGATTTTCCTGGGACTCTTTCAAGTGAATCTTGGATCACCTCCATTTCAGAGAAAGAATGTTTATGGACAGTCATAGGTACAGGCTGATATCGTGTGTCACCTCCAGCTGTGCCACTGTCTCTTCTAGTGACAGGGCCTGAAAAGTCCTTTCTAGATAAACCTTGATGTGGCCTGAAACACCCTCACCCCCCTCCTCCCTCCCGCCCCTTTGTTCTGAACTTAGAACTCAGGTGCTTACATGGCTCCATGTGGATGAGAAATGATGGCCTTGGGTTCCACCAAGGAGCCTTTTCAGGATGGGCTTATCAAATACTTCTTCACAATGCAGGTTCCCTGCTAGTCCAGGATCCTTTTAGTTTGAGTTTATTTCTGAGAAGCACATTCAATTCAGCATTGTTTGAAAAGTACTTTCAAGTTATGGATCTTGTTCAGCTCCAAATTAGCAAACATCAACAGTGTATATCAGTCCTTTTCTTTCCATGGACCTTCCTCCTCATACTTTGTATTCAGCCCTTAGTGCAGGTAGATTAGCTCATTACAGCCATGAGAAAGAGAAAAGGAAAAAGAAATGGTTTGAATGTATCAAATAACTGTTCAATATTCTCAGTGGTCCCCAAAATGACATTAAAAAGAATATCATGCTTTCCATCATAACAAATCTAAGGTTGTTCAGAATTGTTTGAAATACAAATAATATAGAATTATTTTACTATTAAACTGAAAAGCTTGCAGCTGACAGCAGTTCATTTTTTTGGTGTTATTGTGTTAAGATCCTGTAAATCTGCTTGTAATGCTGAATAAGAATGATCCATGGATTAAAAATCAGTGAGGAGCTTTACAGAACACAGCAAATAAAATACAATAGTAACCTTACGCTTCAGATACTGGACAAGTATAATCTGCACAGCAGACAAGATGGGCAAGATCTACATGGACTAAGAGAAATTAATCAAACTGTACTGCAAAGCTTGGCCTGAAAGCTGGAAATGCTTTGAAAAGTCAATAAAGGAGGCCTTATCCCCAGCAGGAGTAAATGCATCAGATAAAGTTATTGCAGGTACATCCACTTACATCAAGATCTGCCCCAATGTTTGTAAAATTAATGGACTACACTATATTGCTTTCATTTTTCTGCTGGTAAGCTGGAAAGGTAATTAGTACACAGCTGCATCCCCAAAAGTACTGACTAATAGAACTGGGTTTTGTCTTGCAGCTATATGTAAAACCATACAGAAGGAAGCTAAGAGCCAGAGGGCTTGATTCGCCACAGACTCGCATGTTGTGTTCATGTACACCAGGGCCAAAAAAGTATAAACTACTGCTTTCCCAGTTTGGTACGTATTGTTGAGCAAAACATGCCAGAAAACCAAAATGAAAACAAACATGGAAGGTGGGAGATTAAAGACCTAGTTGTCCTTTATACAAGAATTGTTAGGTCTTAAAATTTATAACTAACCCAACAAATAAAACTATTTACTTGATAAATCAGAAACGTAAAGGATTCAAAGAGGAAAATACAGCAAATACTACACTAACCAAATACATAGATTTCAGGGATAAAAAAAATCATGGACATGCTACATAACGCTGAAGATTCTTGTTTTTTATTTAATTCAGTATAGTTCATTTTAGCTTATTTCATTTTAGTTTTTCCAATGCACTAAAAAGCACTAAAAAAGGAATTAATAAAGGAAGTCTATTTAATGTGAAAAGAGAAAAACATGGTTAACTCCAACTTACTTGAGAGGTGAGCAATTCCTATCAAAGCAGGAAACAGTAAGTCCTTATCTCATAATTAAAGTGCTTGAGTAGGAAACACCAGGGGAATAGTCTAAATACAGTAGTATAGCTGTTAGTTAACAAAAGCAAAATGAAAAAAAAATATGGGTACTCACTGTATAAATCAGTACAGAAAGTAACTCCACATTTCAAGTCTAATTCTGACTCACTGACCAGCTGTATTTGCTGTGTTTACAATGCTGAAAATCAAGCCTTTTGAAATGAAAAGTGTGGAAAATATACTGGTGTCTTCTTAGGGAAATTGATATTATGTAGAACCAGTGTTCTAACTTTAATATGAAATTACGAATGGGATTTTCAAAGGAGCCTAAGGGAATCAAGGTTTCCAATTCCTGTTGCATTTTATTAGGATTTAGGAGTCTAATTCCCTCATGCTTCTTTGACAATCTCAGACTAAATATTTACCTCCTGTCTGCATCTTATGCCCTTTCTGCATTATTTACAACATTCAGAGATACCATTGCTCTCTGGAGCATACTGCGATTGTGTAGTATGTTCTCAACCATTTTATCTGCTTGTGCCCAGAATACTCAGCCAAAATTTGAAGTTGTATGAACTGTTTGTAGTAGAAGAAATGAAATTGGATTGAAGAACCAGGACTTTTAAAAAATTGATCCTGTTATTTACAAGCAATATATATCCCCTCTGATTTCCCTAAAGACAGCAAGAATGAAGCAAAGACAGTTCCTTCCTCAGGATTCTCTAGATCGCTTTCCAGCAGTACCCTGCCAGAAGGGTCGCCTCAGCTCCTCATGCTCCTGTCTCTAGAGCTTTCTTCTGACACCTACAGCTGCCACCAGGTGCTGCCACTAGTTGGCTACAAAATGCAAAATAAAACTCCACTTTTTAGTGCGTTTACCTAGCCCACTGAAAATTTCATCCGCATTCACTGCTCAGCTTCTATTTTTGCATAACGTCTGTGCTCTGGGTGTTGGCTCCTTCACAAATGATATTAACTACTTTTTGAATTTATCCTGAATAAATAGTATTTTCTAGACTCTTCAGTTTCAGTTACAATCCAATCAACTAACAGCACAACAAGGCAGTCTTCACCTATGATCTCTTTTCCAGGTAATATCTTCTATTGACTAATTTAACATAAACTTTCCAGAGAAGTGAGCTGCATCTAGATCATAGGATTTATTATTTCCTCAAATGTATCTTCTTATTAACTGATTAACCATTTTATATCTTGTCCTGTTTCTTAGGTTTTTACTCTACTTTTCAGGATTTTCTGGCTCCAGTGATTTCTTGGGAATCACACTCAGCGGACAGCAAAATGCTGTGTGCTCATTTCTTCCACACACTATGGTTACAAGAGGAAGGCTTCCTCAAAGTGATTTTAGCAAAAAGAATTAAAACACTCTACAACCTGCACTAGGAAAGCAACATAATATAGCCCTCTAGAATGAGTATATTTGGCCCCGGGTATTGGAACTCATAATGTCAATAATAATTATATCAGATTTTCTACAAGATTCTAGGTGCCTATTTTTAAAATAGTTTAAGGAGATGTGGTTCTCAAATAAAGCTGGGAAGTAGTTCCTTACCTTTGGTACACTTTTTGGAAAATGTCCTTACTATCCAAGCATACAGCTGGCATCACTACAAATAGTAGTAATGCATGCTATTACTAAAGCCTGAACATAGTTGAATGACTCTTCTCCCAGGTAACAAGTGACAGGACAAGAGGAAATGGTCTTAAGTTGCACCAGGGGAGGTTTAGACTCCTTGTTATGAAAAATTTGTTCACTGGAAGGGTTGTCAAGCACTGGAACAGGCTGCCCAGGGAAGCAGTTGAGTCACTGTCCCTGGAGGTGTTTAAAAGACGTGTAGATGTGGCACTTTAGGGACATGGTTTAGTGGTGGACTTGGCAGTGTTATGTTTATGGTTGGACTTGATGTTAAAGGACTTTTCAAACCTAAATGATTCTATGACTATCTATAGCATACCCAGATAATTTCTAAATTCCTTGATCTGAATTTATAAGCAAACAAGCACTGTAAGTGTATTGGCATTTTAAATTCTGCATCGTAGCACATCTCTGCCTGTTGGGATCTCATATTAGCTATTAACAGATATGGGACTAAAACTACAAAATGCAAAGTGGGTTAAATCAGCTTTTCAGAATATCCCATTAAAACTCCACATAAGCCTTTTCTTTCTTTCCTTCTTAATAATCCCTTTTACTATATGGCATGGAATTGATATCAACAACTGATATCTAGAGCCTTAATAGGTTTCTATCCTGTTAATTCCCTTTGGATAGAGGTCAGCTTTTCTGTGGCACTGTCTTCCTCCAAGGAGTAGCTGGGAACTGATATCAAACGATCTAGCTTGTAATTTTTCCAGTAAAGACCTGGAGCTCTGGTCATTTTACAAGCAAAACCCACATTTGTTTCAGTGGGCCCTAGATGAAATCTGATTTGAATCTCTTTCCTTAAAGAGACATCATACACTTAGCTAACTCTTATAGTTCACAAAATTTAATGTTGCATGTTTTGTATCTGATACACTAGAGGCAACTTTTCAAGTTCCTGCAGCTGCACAGCCTAAATCTTGGCACAATCTACTAATATATCTTAGACAGAAATATGACCCCATAAAGATGGAGTATTATGAGCACTAAAGCTCTGCTATGTCTCAGTCAAAATATCAGGGTTTTTTACTGTAGTATTCTACTCAGTATTCATGGAATAGAGTGTGATTAAAGAACCACTCTTGCTTTTGGTGTGCCCATTCAATAATTATTGTCTTTGTTTCTTTTAATATATGCACAAAGTCTCATCCCACACAAAACATGATACCGTAAAGCTAAGGTAATAGTAGAGTGAGACACCTTTCACAATGGCAGTAACAAACTCTGGGTGTTTTTTCAGTGTTTATGAACATTAACACTGTATTCACAAACTTACTTCAACATCCCAGAAATGTATCCCTTCTACACTAAAAGAGAAAAAAATATTCCTTCAAATGACTAAGGTAGAGCAGGATAAAAAGAAGGCAAATGTATTTTTTAATTACTTTTATGCATGGAGACCTCAAGGGATAGAAGAACACAAAATGTCTTCTGTAATTTTTGAAGGCAAAGGAGTGCTTCTAAATTGCTTTAGCACTGCCTGGGCTCCTGAACAGAGCACCCAGAGCTGCTTCGTTGCTCAGGATCTTCCACTATCTCATTCTTCCTTTTTTGTTGTCCATAGTACTTATGGGTTCCCTGTCCTGGGGCTTTCTAGTACTCAATATGACAGCTTATCCAGGAGGCACATCAAGGTTCCTCCCAGTCAATGGGAGAGTTGTCCCTCTGTGACACAAATCCTATGTGCAGGCACATCAGCAGAGGGACACTCTTACCTCAGTCCTGCCTTGGGTTATGTGACAGTCAGTGCAGCATTTCGAAACAATGCACGATGGTAGCAATGGAGACTGATGTCAAAAGGACTTTAAATGGCAAGTGACTAAAATGCTTACCTGTTTCATTTAATTTTTAAAAGGCTATTTTGAAAGAATTAAAACCCAGAAAGTTTTATGAGAAGAATAACTTTGTGTAACACTACTGTCTAAACATGGAAATTTAAAATCTAATGTTATGAGTGTCATCTTGGTTGATTACTGGCAGCTTTTTGGCTAACATTATTAATCACAGTGCATAAGAAAAAGTGCCCTCTGAATCTTCTGTGCTGAGGTTCTGATCCAGGAAGTCCAACAGAGTCTAAATGGATGGTCCCTCCAGCTGCTTACCTTTTCTTCCTTCTTTCTCAGTGTGTAGTTTATGAGGCTGGGAGATCCCTGCAATGATCTGACTCTTCTGGGGTCTTTTATTAATTGCTTTTCTCAGTACAGACTCTTTTCTGCTCCAGATGTTCATGAAATCTGATGCACACTAGGAATATCTTGTTACAATTAAACCGTCAGTACACACATCAGTTACTTGGTATGGGAGCTCCACACCATGTAAGTATAGAAAAGGTAAAGGAAGCCTTCTCTTTTATTTTTTCTGTAAATCATGTAAGGCTAAGGTTTCATGAGACACAATGTGAAAAGTTTTTATAACATATATATTTGTCGCACATATTGCATTCTCTTTCATTACTAATTTTCTTTTATTAAAAAAGCAATTGGCTGTGTCTGGCAAGACTATTTGTATTGATTTACAACTAATAATATAATACAAATTACAGCAGTTTCTGAGTTAATTGCACCTTTGGCCTCATTTTTGACTGCAGTAAGGGCTTTCCAATCAGTCTTAGACACCTGGCTATCAACCTTCTGGGACCAGCACTCTTGCCCTAGACATCTCTGGTCTCCTCTCTGCAGACTAGTGACAAAAATTGCTAAGTATTTGGGATCTTTCTATTCAGTTTGACAACTCAGCAAGTCCAGTGTCAGGTAAGCACCTACATTCTTTCTCCCAGAAAATGACAGCATAACATAATGATCTCTGAAATAGTCTAATTTAGAACAGAAACCTTACAGAAAATAACCAGATATTAAGAGAATAAACACATCTGAACATGCTCTCTATGTCTGAGCCATGACAAAACACAAGATGCAGAACTTGACAAGGTTAAGGCCAAATCCATAAAAGGATTTATGTGTCTGGATCCTCTTCAGCAGAGTCCAGTACACGGGGGAGAGATTCAGCTCTTGACACAGAAACCTTGCTTAGAGCCACAGAGAATCACATTCCCCCCACTGGGACTCAAAGCCCACTGCTCTTTCCTGAATGCAAACACACAAATTGATGTTGGCAGAGAAATATTCTCCCCATTCCCTCTCCACATTCTAATAAATCAAGAAGATTAAAAAAACAAGGGACGTGGGGAGTCAGGGGAGGAAGAAACGGGCTCTACAGTTTTAAATCTCTCTTGTATTCACCAGTTCAGTAATTTTTCATTGTATTTTTCTTTGTTTCTGCTCCACTGAAGTGGCAAAGTTGTTGCTAGGAAGTCCTAAGAAGTCCTTAGTCCCTCTATTCCTTCATCTCCAATGGATACTGTACAAATATGATACAACGTCATTTAAGACTATTTAATTTGCATCTATTTCGTAGCTAGCCAATGCACCCATTGATACTTGTAATGCTGTATGTGTCCCCAAACCAAGAAAATCAGGAGTGAATGTCTGCCCTTTGCTTCAGCTCTGCTTGAAGGCCCAACCACATCCTAAGCCCAACTGCTGGAGTTATATGGTCATACTGCTTCACACTGGGCCTTCATTTACTGTGGGAAAGAGCCCTGGAGGGAAGAGGCACCCATGAAACCTGGTTAGTATTCAAGGATCACCTTCTCCAAGTTCAGGAGTGATGCATCTCAACAAAAATGAAGTTGGGCAAAAATGCCAGGAGGACTTCATAGATAAACAAGCTGCTCCTGGACAAAATAAAACACAAAAAAGAAGCCTACAGAGAGTGGAAGCCAGGACAGGTAGCCTGCGAGGAATACAGAGAAACTGTCCAAACAGCCAGGGGTTAGGTAAGGAAAGCTAAAGCCCTGGTAGAAGCAAATCTGTAGAGGAATTAGAGGAATGAAGCTGGGTTAATTAACATTGAATATACAGCTGTGGGCTGGCTTCAGGGATGGAGGGTTGGTTGATGTGGATAATGTGCAGCTGTGGCTGGTTCCTGCTAAGTAGTTAAATAGCTCTAAGGACTTCATGAAGGGCAGTCCTGGGTGAAGAGAGACCTGGAAGAAACAGGGAGAGGAGCCTGTATGAAGAAAGAATCTGGATGCAGCAGAGGCAAGAAGCAGGGTGGACTGGCCTGAAGAGGATGAAGAAACTGCACGGACAGTAGATGAACTTTTGAAACCTTGTGGGGGGATGGTGGCGGCTGTCCTGGGGCAATGTGTAGGAACTACTTATTGAAGTTAACCTGGTATGGGATGGTAAAAGCCTTGTTGCAGCCAGCTAGTGCTGCAACACAAATCTGGCCAAGGACATCAAGGAGAACAAGAAAAGCTTCTGTATGTACATAAGTGATAAAAGACTAGGGAAAATCTAGGTCCACTCTAGAAGGAAATGAGAGATCTGGTTACCCAGGACATGAAGAAGTCTGAGGTACTCAATGACTTTTTCACCTGTCTTCACTAGCAAGTACTTCAACCACTTGGCCCAAGTCATAGAAGGAAAATGCAGGGACTGGATTAATGAAGAATCACCCCCAATAGTGCAGGTTTGAGATTGTCCAAGGAATTTGAAGGCCCATGGGACCTGATGAGATGCATCCGCAGGTCCTGAGGGGACTGGCAGATGAAGTAGCTAAGCCACCATCCAACATATTTGAGAAGTTGTGGCAGTCTGGTGAAGTTCCCATGGACTGGAAAAGGGGAAATGTAACCCCCATTTTTAAAAAGGGAAATAAGGAGGACCTGGGAAACTATGGGCCCATCAGCCTCACCTCAGTGCCTGGCAAGATCACAGAGCAGATCCTCCTGAAAACTATGTTAAGGTACATGGAAAATAAGTGATCAGTGGCAGCCAACATGGCTTCACTAAGGGCAAATTGTGCCTGACAAATTTGGTGACCTTCTGTGATGTGGTTACAGCATTGACAGATCATGTAAGAGTGATTGACATAATCTACCTGGACTTGTGCAAAGCTTTTGATACTGTCCAATGTGGCATCCTTGTCTCCAGACTAGAGAGGCATAAAATTGACGGGTGAATAAGGAATTGGCTGGATGGTTGCACTCAAAGAGTTGTGGTCATCAGCTGAATGTCCAAGTGGAGACCAGTGACAAGTGGTGTTCCCCAGGGGTCTGTACTGGGATCAGTCCTGTTCAACATCTTTGTCAGTGCCATGGAGAGTGGGATCGAGTGCACCCTCAGCAAGCTTGCCAATGACACCAGGCTGTGTGGTGCAGCCAACACACTGGAGGGAATGGATGCCATCCGGAGGAACCATGACAGGCTTGAGAGGTGGGCCTGTGAGAACTTCATGAAGTTCAACAAGGCCAGGTGCAAGGTCCTGCTCATGGGTCAGGGCAACTCCCAGAATCAATACAGGCTGGGCAGAGAATGGATTGAGTACAGGCCTGAGGAAAAGGACTTGGAGGTGCTGGTGGATGAAAGCTCAACATGGCCCAACATGTGTGCTTGCAGCCCGGAAAGCCAACCGTTTCCTGGGCTGCATCAAAAGAAGCCTGGCCAGCACATTGAGGGAGGTGATTCACCCCTTCTGCTTGGCTCTTGTGAGACACCACCTGGAGTACAGTGTTCAGCTCTGGGACCCCCAACATAAGGACATGGAGAGAGCCCAGAGGAGGGTCATGAAGATGATCGGAGGGCTGGAGCACTGCTCCTATGAAGACAGGGTGGGAGTGTTGGGGCTGTTCAGCCTGGAGAAGAGAGGGCTCTGGGGAGACACTACAGCAGCTTTCCAGTACCTAAAGGGGGGTTTATAAGAAAGATGGGGACAGGCTTTATAGTAGGGCCTGCAGCGATAGGAAAAAAAGTAAGGTTTTAAACTAAAAAAGGGTAGATTTAAATTGGATATGAGGATGGAATTCTTTACTGTGAGGGTGGTGAGACACTGGTACAGGTTGCCCAGAGAAGCTGCAGATGCCCCATTCCTGGAAGTGTTTCAGGCCAGGCTGGATGGAGCATTGAGCAACCTGGTCTAGTGGAAGGTGTCCCTCTCCATTTAAGGTCCTTTCCAACCCAGACCACTAGGATTCTAGAACTCATTTATTTCTGAGAAGACAACCTGTTTCCAAGGCAGGAGGTTTTGCCAGTCACTATGCAGAGGTTGTACAAAGAGACTACCAAGTCTGTGAATCTTAAGCAAAAAGAAAAAGAGAGTAGGATATGCAGGATGGTAGCACAGATGAAAACTCTTCAGTTCTTGACTGATAACCTTCCTTTCCTCTTTTTTTGCTTTCCTTCTGCATTCCCACTTGGAGACTGCAGGAGGCAATGCCTTGCTGGAGCACTGACAGTAATACTTCCCTCTTGAAATAACATCTCCAACAGAAGCCTGTCCTGTGTGACTGCTTAGGGAAGGTACAACTGGAAACACCTTACTTTAGCATAAAACAATAACAGGGATATTCTTATGAGGGCTAGAGAGGCCACATGATCTCGGTTTGAAACAGGTTTCACCTGCAGGATTTGGAGTGCTGGAGGTTATAATAGAGATGGACATTAGCTAATAACCTTTCTGGGAAATCTTGGCTGGGAACTATGACACCTTTCATCTCCTGGGCTAGGAAGCAAACAATCAAGGGTTTTGCTTGAAGGGTTTTGCTTTGTGTCAAAAGAAGTGCTAAGACTCATATAAAATCTGAAGAGTGAGAGGCTCTTGAAACCTGGAGTTAGGCTATCGTGTGTGGAAAGTACAGTCCAGGTGGTAACAGCAAGGAGTCTGCCAGTGCTTCTAGTTTCTTATGCCTTCCTCATATTCATTGTATAGCTCTGATGAAAGCTGTTGACTGCCAGATCAGGTAGTATCTAACTGAAAAACTGGTTACTTTTGCTAGCTTTATCACTCACTATTTGATTTACAAAAGTTAAAAGTAGTTCAGCCACTGACATCAGCTTACGGTTACCATTCTTTATTATTAAAATCTTTCATCAAAGCACAGTGGGAGACAAAGCCTACTTCAGCTTGTTATCTGTGTATATACTTAAAATTTTGTTTGTGCCTTTATTACTATGAAAAAAGAATAATGTAGCCAAGTGCTTGTAACAAAAAAATAAGAGCACTCCAAAGAAATAATCTTCTAAATAATTTTTTTTTTGGCTCTGTCTTATTTGTCTTTGATACTAATTTTTCCCTAGCAGTCCTAACTCAGATTTAGTTAACTTCACGATTTCTAATTTTGATTGCTTACAAAACCCACTCATTAAATATACATCAGATATATCAGCATTTGTAATCTACATTGGTGATATTACAATTAAATCTTAACCTTATATAAGGCTTATTAAACATAGGTAATATTCTTATGCAGCCCTTCTCATAATTCTATTTTCTTTTCCATCCAGTTGATAATGCCATTAGCTTTTTTAAATAACAGGTCTACAGTTCAGTGATGTACTAAAAAAACTTCTTACACCTACATTTTCCATTTTTAGCTTTCTAAAAATTAGACTAAGAATAAGGCCAGCAAGCAAGGCAATTTTATGAGATATATAAATACTAAAATAAGATTGCATGATGGTATTGAATTTCTTACTCTTAAAAGAGTAAGTAATTTGAAGAATTTGGCCTTGGATGGAGAATAAAATTCCAGATGGACTTTCTAGCTAAGGGTAAGAACTTTTGTGTTCCAACAGCTCCTAGAAAGATCTTGGGATTTCAAAGGCACAATCTATTTCCACGTATCTTGTATTACTGACAGATAAAAAGGAATGAGGTGGATGACCATTGCACCATGACTGACAGATTTTTTTCCTTTAGAAGTACATTTTCCCTTTCAGCACCCTTCCCACCTCTGGCTGAAGTGCACTGGATGTGCAGTGAGCATGCAAATCCCAATACCCATTCCAATGCCTCACTGTCACATGTAAGGGAGAGAATTTGTGACATTGTGCTGATTCAAAAGATCTGGCATGAGAAGTAAATATAGAAGTGGACTGACAGACAAGTGCAAAAGGCATGGCTTCAGGCTCTATTCTCTCTGTCCTGGTTGAGTCTTTTCAAGACCTTTAGTATTAGCAGTATACAGCAAGGCTCCCAAATTGCTCTAATTAAGATATTCCTAGAACAAAATCTGTGACATTTCTTCTCTGTTGTTTACAAGGAAACCTAAGGATGGAGAATCTGTTCTGATAATTGATTCAAGGACTGAATAGACATTTAAGGGGCAGTAGAGAGAATTTCAAAAATAGATTAAGGGCAAGATACTCTCCAGTCCCAAATGAATATTGTCATCACTGACCTACAGAAACAGGTTGTCTCTTATGTTTAATCTTTCCTTATGCTTAGTTCCTGAACTATTGACTAGACTGACTTGAACAAGAGGCATAGAAAGTGCCAGTCCTGACAGTAGCCTGAAGATTGCTTCTTTCTCCTAGAAATTGTCTCAAAACTCCTCTAACTGAATAGGATACCAAATGCTAGACTAAGCGAAACTAACAATGATCTAGTCAGCATCTAGACGCAAGAAGACTAGTAATATCCAAAATAGCTTTGATTATTTCCATAGGTAAATTAGATCAGCTTTGGACACTGGGACTCTCCTTCATAGAGGAGCAGCAGTAGAAAAGAACTGAGTTAGGGGGATTTTCCCTTATAGTTTTTATCAGGGCTTGGTGCTGGAGTACAGCTAGGATACATGCACAATCAAACGGGCTTTAAAAACTTCAAAAAACAGGATACAGATGTGAACAGGCAAGAGACTCCACAGAAGGTGAGGAACCTAAGACTGGAACTTGTTGAAGAGTATCTGGTATACTAGAAAGGAAAAACTCTGGCTGGATCATTCAGCATTGTTTTCGACAAGTTTTTGAAAGAAGTGGATAGAATGGCTTCTTTAGATCTCAGAACTGCTGTTCAATGTCATTAAATGTGCTTAGTAATCAGCTGGTATATATGATTGCATCTTGCCCTCAGTTATGTGACAACAACTTCCCCTTTAATTAATAGGATTGCACCTGTGTAGGTAATGATACAATCGGGCCTATAATATATAACAAATACTCAATATCTTTGCCAAAAAATCATTTAGTTGCATAATTTAGTGAATGTTAAATAATTATTAGGAACATATTTACTGAAATTCAGTTGTTCAACATCTATCTTCATGCAAATTATTGTTACACTTCAATAAATATTCATAGTAATCAGTGTGTATTTAATTAACATACAATAACTTTCTCATTAAGTCTGAGTTAAATCCTTTTGAGGGGGGAGCATTTCATTTAAAGTGTAACTTGAAATCTCTCTTTGGAAGACTACGTAATTAATCTTATTTTTGGTTCCTGACCAAAAAAAGGGCAGTTGATGGCTGTGAGGGATTGTCTATTCATAGTATATGATCCTGTGCTTTGATAAAAATCCAGCCAAAGCATCTGAGCACAAACCAAGAAAGAATTAACAAATGTTATATTTAACTTGCCTATGATTTAAATTATTTCAAAATAATTTATTTGGAAGTCATAAAAGCTTTGAAATTAAATGACAGAACAGTGCAATTTACACTAAGAAACAAAGTTACAAAAAAATTTAAATTACATCAAATAGGCTGAAGATAAAACCTGATGGCATCTTTAAAAAGCATATAATTCAGTCATTTTCTGATTTACATTCAGTTTTCACTTTGTTTTTCTGTTTAATGCTTTGCTTGATCAGACCTATTAATAAAATGGGTTATTTTCTTTTGGTTTATGTACAAAGTAGACCTTCAATAATTTAAAATTGTTTAGCTTTCACCTTTTAATCAAATTATGTAGAATTCCAACTTCTTGGTTTTCTTATTTTTATTTTGTTCTAGGCAGAACTCTAAATTCTTTTGCAGGGTACACTGAAGTTTTTAGTACATATTTGAAAGAATTTCCATTAATACTAAAAATTTGAGATGTACCAGTTTGTTTTTTTCCCTAAAAATGAACAAGAATTTAAAAATAGTCAAGTTTTCCATTCAGACAAAACAAAAGCATTCAAATGTCTTTCATAATGTTAAAGACCAAGATGCCTTGGAATAACCTACTGGACCATACATGGGACATCTCAGTTTGAGGTGATTCTTCAGTCCTCCTGATCTAATTTGCCACAGTCGCAGTGTTGCACACTCAAACATAGTGCGAGTCCTTCCTTCACAGTGAAAACTCCACCAGTGTTATCAAGTGGAACAGCACCAGCTGGAAGAAGTTGAAAATGCCAATATCAGAAGAATTACTAGCTTTGTGGTTAAGGTACTTTCCTGGATGTAGTAATGCAGAGATTCCAATCCATCCTGCAATTAACACAAATTAAGAATTAATTATGTCTCCAGTAAGTAATGACCTATTCTAGGGTACATTATCTAACACCAGAAAATGTGTGAGGTAATCTTCCACAAAGAACCCTTCACTGAAGGTTCACATTCAAGCAAAAGTTGTATTTTTGCTGATTAGATTTTTCTGACCCAAAATATTAATCAGAAGAGGCACAAAAAGGTGATAAAAGATCCTTTTAAAATTGCTTCTCCCTGTTCTGCTTTCTCCTCCTTGGGACTTAGCTGCTGTGCAAGCTGAAGTATTTGGAGAGGTGTATCTAGGGGAAGCAGATCTGAGAGGAGCCAAAGCTCTACGGACGAGGAACTTGCTCCTGGGACTAATTCTGTCTTTTGCAGTGATGCAAGTTTTGCACTGGCAGAAGAAATCTGCTTGCCCTCCGCAGCCTGAAGCCCTCACCCACCTTCTGCTTGCCCTCTGACAACATAAAACTTTCAACCTTGAAGTTTCTGTGTGCAGAACAGGAAGCCTGGTGAGTCTCCTATCCCAAATATCTTATTGTCTGCATCTGGGAACGATGAGGTGAATTTGAAACTTCTCAGGCAGCAGGGGCATTTGGGTTTTCAAATTTCCTTGGTAGATGTTGAAACCACTCAATCAATCTACATTAAAAAAGTTAGCACCAGATCTTGCTCACTTGAAAAACCAAGAGGATAATGAATCCAGGTCAACTGAACACTCTTGAAAAAAAAAAAATGTTTATTCATAAAAATTACATTAACTCAGAATTAGAGGCATAATCCATTTGTGCAAACATAGGCATCCAGTGACGTTCAAGATGGTTTCTATCAGTCTAGAAAGGTTTGCCATGTCCAGGGTTGGATCTGTCAGCTTCATGAAGATATTGCAGGTAACCCAGGATGTGTCAAATGGTGCTAGACACCTCTGAATCACCTCCAAACTCTATATGCTTGGAATAGAGCATTTAAGAATAAATAACTATTCTGCTTTATATTTGTCTATAGAGGAATTGTGACAGATCTTATATCAAATAAACATCATCTGCTCAGTAAGGTACCAACATTTTGAATGACCCTGCTGGAGTGGAAAAAGAGAGAAAGAAAATGGTTTTTTCCCTTTCCCTATTAACAAGACAGCAAAATGTGCCCAGCCTTGGCACTGGTGAAACCTGTCTCACACTTAATGACCACGCAGTGTTTCCACATAGAGAATTTGCTGCCAGCTCACGTGCAACGTTAATGCAGATTAATTTTTCCATGTCTAATACTCTTCTGCTTCATATACATGATCATTTAAGTATGACATCTCCATACATAAACCTTATCTAGGGCTCTTGCCTGGCTTTTTTTTTTTTCATGACTCACCACTCTTTCTTTCAAAGAGACTATCTTTGGGGACTTCTCTCTCAAATATGCCTTGTTTAATTTCAGTCCCCAGATAACCTCTACTGCACAACTATATGGTATCCTGCTTTTTTAATGGGTAGTGGTGGTGGGTATTTAAACTGGCAATGAGGACTCATGGATGTGAGAGCATAGACTTATTTATACTAAAAGAAGGCATCTCAAAGCACTTTAAATTTTATGCATGAAGAGTTTTTGTGGCTCTCATCTGAGTAGTGTAACACGTTGCTTCTTGTGTTTAGGTTTGGCACAGCTAAGAGTTGTGCTCAAGCAGTTATCTGCAGCTCTTCTGATTTTCTTGTCTTTGTTACTGACTTCCTTCTTCCTGCAGTACATGAACCTTTCTCTGATCTTGAAATCAAAGTGAACGACCTCAGGTGAATAGGACAAGGGTTTTAAAATGAAGCTCACTTCATTATTTATAATAAATTTCCCTCCCAGACCTCATCCCATGGATTATACAGAGCAAATAGGCTGTGTGGTTTATACTGTATTTTACAGATGAGATAACTGAAGAAAACTCAATAAGAACATAAAATAAGACAAATTTAAACTATACAACAAGCATAAAAAGAATGTTTAAAATGTCTCTGACACTTGGGAAATGAGCTGCATGACTCATTGGAGACTCTTCTGCTTTTGAGTTACTTTCTTGTTTAGCATCCGATTATGTTTTTTTCTCTATATTCCCTATACCTATCTTCCTTTGTGTGAGAGAGTGTGTATATACATAAATGGGCACGTACTTGTGTGTGTGTTTCTATATTTATGTATGAAAATAGCAAACACATACTACTACTTCTTCTTCCTTCTTGAATCAGTGTGTTATCGCTTCACCACACTAACAAATTAAAAACAATTTCCAATTTCTTTCAGAAATACCTAGTGGCTAAACATTATTAATGCATTTGTCAGACTGGCATAAATTCAAAAATTGCTCAGTTAGGGAAGAAGAATATAAAGCATTGATTGTTTACAATCAGTTTTTGTAATCTATATTTTCCTCATGGAGGTGAAAGTTTATCTGATTGTACAACAGCGGTTATAATTTTGCCACAACTATTCATCAAAACTGATATTTTTGAGCTGCAAATCATCACTTTCTGAGGCTACAAAGTAAGCAAGCTGTTGGCCTTTCCTTTAATACCCTCCTTTAGCTGCCAGCAAGTTATAGTTTTATCTCATATATGTGAGAGTACTCCAATAAATCACTCCTGCTTGCAGCAATCATAGATTATGAGGCTTTTATAATCATGAAATAAGCCCAATAGTCCACTGCTATTCCCAGAAGATTGAAAATCACTGTGTATTATTCTCTTTGTGTGGATGTATGAGCCTCTTGTTTCTCAGGGGCTAGTGTTACATTTAGCCATGCTGCTGGTGTGTACCTTGTATACCAGAAATATTTCCTGCAAGTTGGGAAACATTAGGGTGTTTTGTCAATTTCTGACATCTTTTCCTATGAAAGAATCAAGTGTACTTCAGGTGTTTTAACTCCCTAAAATCATTCTTTTTGTTCTCCTTTCTTTTTCCCCAGGTACAAGATAATCTTCTACAAAACAGTGTTTTGAAACGCTTTGACACTACAAGAAGTACATGAAAGCCATTGGAACGTAGTCTATGAAGGAGGTTTATCATAATTCTCTCTTGGAACAATTATGGCGATTAGATACACTGATACTTTTGTATCCTTAGAACCACAATATTTGTCGAGCAATGATTAGAAGGAATTTCTTACTGGAAATAGATCTAAAACCACGGTTTTGATGACATTCTTAGCAAAACATTTGTGCTATAAGCAAGATAATGATGACAGATATCAAGGTCAGTGTAATTACTTTCTATATTTGGATTAGTATTACCCTGGGTGTTATATACAAACTATCTACAAACATCAATCTATTGCTGTCCTTCCTTAGGAACAGACTTTTCACTTTTACATTATGAACTTTAATACATGTGCCAAAATAAGAATTAAAAAAAAAAAGAAGTATTTGTATTTTTTTTGTTTTTTAAACCCAGAAGGTGCAGTATAAAAACTAAAGAAAAAAGCAGGGTAAAGTTGGTTTTAAAGCTGCAGATACGCAGACTCAGAAATACAGATTGCAAAAATGTATTTTATCCAAGAGAGTGCTGGATGGCAGAAACTAGCTAGCATTCAAAAAGGAATTGGTGTGTCAGGATCTTATTTACATTTCTGATACTCCTGAAATTAATAGATAACTATTTGCTTTAATCTTTCCATATCAGCCACAAACTATTTGTATATGTTGTATCATAATCATTTTGATAGGAATTGAATTTTATTCTAGTGGCAGTCAGTTTCCAACTTTCAAGCCCAAGTTGCTGGATTGTAGTTGTGCTTGAGGGTGATGCAAGAACCTTGTGTAAACAGTGCTTCAGAACTATACATACATCTTGACTGGACTAAATCAACAGAAGTAGTGGTGTGCTGATTCAAAGGCATACATAAATGAAAAATATTTCAAAGCCAAACTAACGTGATCGTCTGAGCTGTGAGTTAAATTTAATGTGAAAACAAAAGACAAGGTCAATAAAGTAAGCTTTACTTCTTCAGATTCTTTGTTTTAATGCTATTAAGTGCCCGGACACAGTAAACTCAGTGCCCCCACCCCCAGCAAATCTCCTTCTGAATTATTTGTCTTTGAAATTACTCATTTTTTCCTCCAGCTGTGTTACGATGTTCAGCTGAGGCTATAAATAAACAGCTCTTTCAAATGTCATTGGCTAACATCATCCTATGCATTGATCATGGAATAACACTTCCAAGTTTCTACTGCATTGTGAACTGGATGTTCCCAGCCTAAAATGTGTGTAGCTTGTGGTAATTTGGTATGAACCCTCTTGAGTCCATCAAGTTTTACAGCTTCTGCATCATCAGTCACAAATTTAAATCTTCTGCCATTTTCATACAGTAAAGTCATGATAAAATGATTCTTAAGCTACAAAGTGAAGGAAAAAAATACACTTTTTCCCAGTGGTGACAGCTTGTCTCTCTCTATTTTTCATCCAAACAAGTAGAACGCTGTAAATCCTGTCCAGAAGACACATACTGGAAGAATTAATCAAAGGTTTGTTTATGAGCTGTTTGGAGCAGATTAAATGTTGTGTTGACAACACAATTTACAAATTATCTATCAACATCAACAAAAGCATAGCACCTGATCCTGATGTCAAGGAGAACAGACCTGAGACCTGACCGAAGAGCTAAGTCTGCATGGTAACCTCCAAAACAAAGCGGCTAAGCGTAGTCCTTGAAATCCAGTACTTGCACCCCAGCATGTGCACTGTCACCCAAACATTTCATCACAGATGAGGACTGCTCACTGTGGAACTACTGAGCATGAATGTTAAAGTGGATCACTTCAATCAATGGGACAGTTTCTCACCATTTAGAGAAAAATATATGCCCTGAAACTCACCAACTCCCTTTGTATAGCAGTTGGTGCTAGTGAATAGTTTTTATAGAGAACCTTTTTGTTACAACGTTTAGGTTCCAGGTTTTGCAGGTATTTTCATGGATATATATAAAAAACCCTCCAGAAACTTGAGCCAGAAACGTGCCTTTGTGGCAAAGGTGTCCAACAGCCTCCTGGGCTGTGTTAGGCAGAGGATTGCCAGCCGGTCGAGGGAGATGATCCTTCCTCTCCGCTTAGACTTGGTGAGACACATCTGGAAGGCTGGGTCCACTTCTAGGATCCCCACTACAACAAAGACAGGGCTTACTGGAGCTAGTCCTGTGAATGGTAACAGACATGACTAAAGGATTGGAGCATCTGACGCATGGAAAGAGGCTGCCCAAGCTGGAATGGCTTAGCCTTGAGAGGAGATGGTTCAGGAGCATCTTGTCAATATTTATAAATACGTGACGTGGGGGAAGTATAGAAGACAGAGACTGATTCTTAGTGGTGTGCAGTAAAGGATCAAGGGGAAACAGGCACAGACTGAAATACAGGAAATGCTATTTAAACACACAAACTTTTCTCACTGTGATGGTGGTCAGACACTGGAACAGGTTGCCCAGCCTCTTCATCATTGGAGACTCTTAAACCACAACTTTCTTTGTAAGAAATGAAACTATAGGCTGGCAATACACATGACTTTATATATAGGATTTTACTCCATCAGATAAGGTTAAAATAGGACTTAATTTCTTTCAGAATCAAGACCTGTACTTGAAGTGACTGGAGGTGACTTGCTAGTTGATGAGTACAGATAGAGGCTGGATTTCCACAGAGTAGCAGTGAGGTGTGATGGAAAGAAGCGATAACATTTTTAAGGGTCTTTGATTATAAGAGAAGAAGCAAAACTATGACCGTGTGGTTCTCAGTCAGACATCATTAACTGCTGAACATGGAGATCCAGGAACTGCCTTTCTGGAATAAACCCAAAGAAGGCTCTGTGGACACCATCTTAGGACCTTTCAATACTTTAAGGGGCCTTGTAAGAAAGATGGAGACAGACTTTTTAATAGGGCCTGCAGCAATAGAACAAGGGGAGACGCTTTTAAACTGAAAGAGGGGAGATTCAGACTAGATACAAGGAGAAATGTTTTATGATGACAGTGATGAAACATTGGAACAGGTTGCCCAGAGAGGTGGTAGATGCCCCATCCCTGGGAATGTTCAGGGCCAGGCTGGACGGGGCTCTGAGCAACCAGATCTAGTTGAAGATGTCCCTGCTCGAGTCAAGGGGGTTGGAATAGATAACCTTCAAAGGTCTTTTCTAACCCAAAGTATTCTATGATTCTGTGATTCTATGAGTGTACCTATCCCTAACAGTTGCAAAAGACTTCATAGAGTTGTTCCTGGAACTCCACTTCTTATTTCTTTTTTTTTTTCCCAGAAACAGGTTTTTTATTTACAGAATCTGAGAATCTATTGCTTTTTAACATGTCATTTTACGTCAACATCTGATCAGAAATTGGTATTTCAATGTCTGATAGTTTCTTGTAATTTTTTCCTCAATACTGTTATTTTTATTGTGATTAAATGTGTGAATTAAAATTACTTTTAAATAGTTAAAGTAGCAGGCCTTTAAATGAAAGACTGGGGTGGCTGGATTTAGCAGTAACGTGGTAATTTGGAGAGTAGGTTGCATCCATGCAAGTCTGTACAACTGTGCAGTAATCACATCTGGTTAGCAAACAGCCACACCTGCCTCAGGTGGAAGTTTGGGTGACAGGGACTATGGACTGTCCATGGAGGGGAGTGAAGACAGGAGTAGGGTCGGCAAGTCAGCATTAGAGTCAACAGATTTTTATGAGTGTGTCTGGCTGTATCAAAACCATCATATTTCTAAAATAGCCTTAAAAATGATGGACTGGATTTTTGTCATCTGAGTTTGGTTGACAATAAGTATTGAGTATTTTTTAAAGGGTGAGAAAAAGAACAAAAGAATGCCATGAAGGTTGGTCTCCTTCATCTTCTAGACATTCCTATAGTAACAACGTGAGACTCATTAAAAATACTAGCACTTGAGAATTTTGCAGTACTCTGCAAATTGATTCATTCAGGAAGTGCTGTATTTCTCATTGTTTGAATCAATTCATTTGCGGGAGGCACAGTATTTCTCATTGTTTAAAGCAATTCATTTGCATGTGCTGAATACTCCCATGTTACAAGATGCTTAAATTGTGAAAAATAAGCCCTTTCTTCATGTTACTTGCAATGTGCTGCAAGCAACAGCATACAAAATAAGCCATGATGCAAATGATTTCATTAGGTTATTAGATTCTTACAGATTAATATTAACAACTGACAGCACTCTGTGTACCAATAGGAGCTTTTCTTTGCAACAGCTAGTTGTAAAATGGAGTGTTGTTGTCCTTCTTATCATTTAGTACCAGATGAGAGTAATAAGAAAAGCACGTCCTCTATCCAACAGCTGGGAACCCCAGCTTCATAGATAAGAGAGGTTGTGTTAGTTCCGACAAAAACTGAAATGTCCTGAAAAAATTTCTAGGAATAATGGCATCTATATAGAAATGCAAAGGACAATTTAACATATTTGTACAGCCATTAATCTTATGTTTTAAGCTCATCTTGGAAAATGTGGACCTAATTCAGGTTTGCTGTAACTTATGCTTTTTTTTTAGATTTCTGAATTATCATACATAGACATTCTTTGACATTAGGAAAAGATTAAATTCAGTGATCAAAATACCAAAAATAATTGGTTTGAGCTGAAGTTTTCAGAGTGGTATATTGTCATTGAATGTGTGAAACTTAAATGCAAACCTTTTTAGTAAGGGTGAGTGGAAAAGGGCATCTAGTGCACATTTTAAGATCTCTTTTCAGCTTATTTTTGGAACAGGTACGAAATACTCATTCTTTACTGTAATTCATAAAGTTTTAGAGAATAATTGCTAGGCATTGCAACCTAAAGTCCTTGAAAATGTAACTACCTACTCTGGGAATGAATATATCCTCAGCTGCCTCCATCACTTTGCCTTCCTGGCTGAGGGACCCTGAACAATGCCATAAAATATCTTAGCCCCCTGGCCACTTTGGTCCAGCTTCAGCAATGCATTTTGCCTCTTTCAAAAGCTTGTGAAGAGACACTTGATTATAGCTTGGAAACAACAGGCTTCAGTAAGCTTAGATACTAAATACTTCACAAATTGTTTCCCAAACGTATCTAATAAGACTCAAGAAAATAAGTAATTCTACTTACATACGTTTTCTTAATCCTCCTCAGTAATTTTGAGGATTTATTACTATAAATATAAATGTAGGTAAATGCAGCTGATGGTGTGGTTCCTAACAATGGTTGTAGAAGACGTGTTTATGCTGTCTGTGCATGCAAGCATATGTCTATTTTTAATAAAACACAGGAGTTGCTCTATACACTACTGACTGCAAAGTGTCCCTGAATTACTTGCAGTGCAGTGGTGAAGTAGCAGTTTGTGACCAATGGTCAGTCTGAATTCACCTTTTTGTTTTTCAACTATTAACTTGAAAATCTCAAATAACTCCCACTTGAGGTCTTGTAGTAATTGAAATTTGCCAGGGGAACAAAAGATGTTATGTGAAAGGGCAAGGCACTTTCCTAAAGAGATATTGATCATCTTATTTTACACCCAGACCACAAATGGAAGCTGAAAGCGGGCTGTGGTCTACTCCTGTGAGCAGTGTGGTGTGAGGATTGCTCAGTGCAGCTATGAGTAAGGAGAGGACGGTGTGCACTAGGAAGTAGGAAACTGAAAACTGCAACAGGAAAATAGAGCATTCTCACTCATACAGTTCCTGATTAACAGGGAACTGTAAAGGAAGGTTAGCATGTCACACTGCATTTTGGAAAAAAAAAAAAAAAAGAGGCTTAGAGAAAAGCAGCTAAGGTAAGCCCTGAATTATGATTGCAGCTGGAAATAAACCCAACTGTCTTTCTATTATTGTATAAATCAGTAAGCTTCTAGAATTCATGTGTTAATAGACAGATGCTGTGAATATGTTGGAACAGACAAAACTGAAGGTTAAGTATCTTCAGATAGCTAAGAAACGTGTGAATTACTTACATTTTAAAAACTCGTTATGTGACTGCTTATTGAGGTTACCACAAAACCTCTGTATGGAGAAAAGTGTTACTTGGGTTGCAAAGTCCAGTAGCTTTGAAAGACAGCAGTAACTCATGCTGATATTTCTCAGCATTCTTATTATAAAATATTTTTTGCTAAGAAAAAGAAGCTTTCCTAAGAAAGCTATCACCTGTATTGTTTGTAGCAAGTATTTGAAATACAGCAATAAAAAAGTTCTCGAGCTACGGAATTGCCTTTTCTTTGTCTCTTAAAATTCCATTCATGTTTAGCCAAAGTATCAGCTTCCATTTTTTCATCATTTGTTTTTTAAGGGAAAATTTAGCATTCTGCAAAAGTGCTATTTGACAGTGAGCATTTTAAAGGTCTATACCAAGACTGCTACCAGCACAACAGTCTCTAAAATATCAGGCATGGTACTAAAATGCTTGGAAATGAGCAGAATGGACAGGAAATTGGGGTACCTGACACCATTGTGCTAGCAGTCACTTTCCATAGGCAGCTGGTTGACTTAATACTAATACACTGGCTCCCATACTTCAAATCTGTGTTGCAATGGTTAAGGAGCTGTGGGGGAGACATTGCAATTGTACCTAATGAGATTTTTTTAAAAAAAACTTTTGAAATTAAAAGACTGTTGTTTGTGTACAGAAGTCAAGCCCTACAAGGGTTAGAAATACCAAATTTATGGTTGCCAAGCATCCTTGATGCAGACCTTACACCTGTGGTATGATATGCAAAACTGTATGTGGAGAACTGCCTCTTTCAGCCCTGTGAATGCGCCAAAGTGGAGCAGTGTTAAGATCATATGGAGGATTACATGTCTGGCACTGTCTGGCTGCTTCATTTTGCACCACAGATAACTTCTTTTTAAATATAAGCTTTTTGTGGTAATTTTAATAATTAGAACTAGGTGGTTGCATTTTTATGCATTTATCAAACATTTGAAGATATTTATCATCTGTCTAGCTTTTCATACAGTAGTGATGAATTATAGAGGATCACTGAATTATAAAATCTTTCTTATTTATGCTCCCTGCTTTCCCCAGCTTTCTTCATTTAAAAGTGAAGTCCTGCAGAGACGGTTCCTTGTTCCTGGGATGTGTTTCAAAAGAGCTCCCCTCAAGGACAAAGGTCCTCCCATGAAGAGCAGCTTGCAGGATAGATGCTTTTGATTGTGCATTTTATAGAGGGGATATTTCCTCCATAGCACTTTGATAACAGCCTGGCACACTTCAAACACTATGGCAATATGAATGAGGAAAATAAATCAAAGGCATTTTGGGAAACTAAATTCTTTGGGTATAAATTTTGCCTTTGGATATTATAAACGCATAAGACTAAAATGGATGCCAGAACAAGTGTGGTGTGAGTATCCACAGGAAGTATTCAACCTTTAAATTATTCATTCCACACAGCAATGTTCTTTTAATAATTACTCACAGTTTAAAATAACCTTTAATAAACTGTAAGGAAATACAGAATGTCCAGTGTGTTACATGCCTTTTTAAGCATGTTCTTCAGAAACACTCACAGAGTGCATTACAACTCATTACTGAAGAGAAAAGCAAGTGCTTTGTACACTAAAGGGTTTGTTTAGTCTATGTGTAAAGTACATTAACATAAATTGGAACTATGCAGATATATTGAGAAAAAAATAAAAACGGCTTATTCATTATTTCAAAATTTGGATGAGATCCTCTCTCTTTTAATAATATTAATCAGCAAGGCTTTTCCCTTCTGCCACTAAACCTATGGTGCTTCATGCATAGCAGTTACAAAAGAAAGGAAATTTCAGGTCTCCATGTCAGGATACAAACTATGCATTTGGAGATAGGGTATTTTTGTTTCTGGAGCATATTTATATATTTAACCTTCTTCAGATTAAGGGTGCGTTGGTGTGCTGTGTATAACATATAAAAAACCTTGTGGAAGTTTCAGCTGAAAAATGTAGTTTGCTCATGGTCCAGTAGTGGCTCAAAGCAGAGTAGCACCTTCAAGGTGTGGTAAGATGATCTACTTGTCTGAAACGCTGCTCCCTGCTGCAGGGCTACCAGCTCTCCCACACAGGCTAAGACAGTCAGCCATCCAGTGAAGTGCTTTGACTTCGGAAGCTGAGCTTCTCTGCATCATTTATACATCATCATTCAAGTGACTCTGTTTAAGATGAGTTCACCATTTCTAACAAAAGGTAGTTTTACTCAAGCTATGAACCAAAAGTGCCTGTAAGTTATACATTTATATGAAGTGAAGCAAATCACCTACAGTGCCTAAGAAAAACTTATTTCCTAATTTTTACACAAGAGACGAATGTATGAGGATGGTTAGGAAGAGAGGCTGTTTCACAAAGGAATCCAAAGTAAATTCATTGCATAATTTAGAATTACATTAGTATTTCCTCCACCTATCTTCTTTGATATCTTGGTATCTTTGACAGAGGATGTGAGAGTTGCAAATATGCCAATACAAAACAACTTTGCTGTTTAGTTATCTAAAGCACTAACCAGTAGAGTACTAAAAGGGCCCATTTTCCATTCTTTCAGCCTTGACTCTTTCTATTCCGGTCTGCATTTTCTGCTCCTTCATCTTCTGGTTAAAGCCTCAGCTCTGTGTAATCACTAATAAAGATATAGCCCCTGTCCTGAAGAGCTTATATTATAATTTAAGATAAATTCCAACAAGAGAATAACAGACTGCATGAGAGAAGCAAAGGCTAAGGCAAGACCTTGTCTAAACACACATATGTCTTACTATCTCTGTACACAGTTCGATGGAAATCTTCCTCTCCCTTTTTAAAGAATGAAGGTACAGAGGACCAAAATTGGGATCTCTTTATTCAATGAGAGGAACGTTAAAGTAAGTCACCCAGCAACACACGAAAAAGAATAGAGCTCTTTACTCTCTTTTTCTTATTTTTGGGTTTGGAAATAAAGTTACAGACTAATTTTATTTGTTCTGCTGTTCAAATTCAGGCTGAATGGGTGTTCGAGCACTTACAATTCCTACATGCCAAAGTAATTTTCTCTACAGACTGTGCTTTCTTACTAACAGAGTAGGTGCTCTTTCTGCTGCATTTGTTCAGCTAATTACAGAAGTGTTTTCTCTGGGAGATATCCTAACCACTATTTTCTGTAGACAGTTTATATATCACAAACCTATAACCTAAAGTGTTCAAGTCTCCTACTTAAAAAGGCTCAGATCGGTCATGCTTCCCTGTAAAAATAAAGTTCAACAAGTACCTCAGTTTTCAGTTTTTGAATGGTTAAACTCCATTTCTTTCTTCCATGTGTTGTATTATCTCAGGTCCTTGAACAAGATGCTGGCATTTAGAAGTACATAGTATGGGTTTGCTTATGAAAGATCAATCATTCTGAGATATTCAATGATTTTACTGACTACGTAGGAGATCTTATTGATTATACCTTGGGATAATATTTATATTTTTTGCTTTGTATCTATTTATTCACTGCATTACAGATGCTTTAAAGCCAATTATCAGAGTTAATACCAAAAAGGTGAGCAATCTCATTGCTTACCTTCTGTGTATAGGATTTCTATCACTTTTACAAATAATGATTTATTTTTCACCAAGACAGCTATTGCTTCCATTGTGGAGTTTATTATCTCCAAGATGAGCAGACAAGTCATTAAGCTCTCATAGAAGGATTAGCGTACAGAAAGATCACTGCATTGTGATCTTCTGGTTACATGGTTCAATGCAATGATGGTTTAAGGAAGTAAAAGCCAATTTTAGCACTGTCGTTACAGAACACTGTATGTCGTCAATAGGCAGTTATAAATTCTATCTCCAATAAGAGTTACTTCTCCATAAAGGGGTCTTTCTATCATGTACCAATGGAATCAGTAATACATGAAAATTATTTGTGAAGAATGGTTTTAGGATTTGTCTTTCATATTACCTAATTTTTTTTCAATTATGTTTTTTAATCTAATAGTCCTGTAACAAGGCAAACCTCCTCTTGAAGGTTCTTTTCATCTCTGTGTACGTTTTCTCTTAACCGATGGATTTTCAAAAATAACCAGCCAAATTAATTTCTTCTTAAGGATGGAATGATGGGTAATTTGCTCCAGCATTAATTCAAAAACATCTTGCACCTTGCACTGAAGATGCCCTCTCTGGCATATTATGTGACAAATTATTTGTGTCCATTGCAAAACAGAAGTATAACATTTACAATTTTCCCATTTTAAAATGAGAGTAAAAAGGAGGAAAAAAAGATCTTCAACCAGGCTTTATTCCTGACTTGGTATAAAAGCATTCAAAACACTGCTCTTTTCTGCAAGATGCTTAGGGTAGGGAGCCCATTTAATCATAGGTTTTGGTGATCAGAAAAATCTATATTAGTCAGTGAAGGAATTTGCTCAATGGGAAAGATTTCACTAAGTCCAGCACTGTCCACCCCACCCTGACAGCAGGACATATCCAAGACATCCCAAAGAGGGAGGATAAAGAACATGTGGCTGGGGAATTACAGCCTTTTGCAAAAGATGGAATCTGAGTATCACAGTTCTTGGAGTACATCATATACACTGGACTGTCATGTTTTAAATGTTGTAACTTCTCCCAAGAAAATGAGTCAAAATATGACCTCTTCTTATATTCCATAGTAAGAAAGGTCTGTGCTTCTGTTACAAGGCACATAGCCCATGTGATGTGTCAGATATCATCCTTACAGACCGACGTGTCACATGGTACTTCAATGACTCTGAAACATGGGACTCACACTGATCAAAGGGAAGGAATCAAATAAATGCAATGCAGTTATCCTTGAGGTCAGGATAAAATGGGAAGGGAGAAATAAGGCTTTCCATTCAAAAAGCTGAACTCTAGAAGTACAACACAGCTTTCTGGAAGATAGTTAAGGTGGCAGACCTTCACCTGGGATTTTTAAAAAATATGATATAATGCAATGAATTCAGATCTAGCATGTGAAAATGAGTATATTCTTTGTGTTGAAGAGCTCACTTTCTCTGCAGACAAGCAGCAGCTGCTCAGGAAGATAATGCTCTGCAAGAAAATCCAAATCGTGCAGGGCAGTGGAGGAGCATTTAGAAAAGATCCTTGGACATGATGAGATTCATAACCTTCACAAGAGTTTTTCTGTGTAAAAATGGAAAACAGTTAATCCTTCTTCAGCAGCTGAGGGAAAGTTATGGTAGAACACATGCACAGGAGCTCCTAAAGATATGACCAGAGAGAATGTATCAGCCAGGAGGGATGAAAAAATCAAGTTACTAAGGAGTATATGTAGACAGAAACTGGCAACAAACTAAAGCAGCATGTCTTTGGAATGCAGTATATGACTTTTTCACCTGCAGTAGAAAGCTCTTGAATAACCAGGAGGTTTTGTCCAGTTTCCATTCCCCATTATTTCTAACGGACCCAAAGGTCCTCTTTAAGCATTTTTTTTTTTTTTTGTGAGGTTTGTTCTTGAGCCAGACAGGGTCTTATTTTGGTGTTTTCACATAGATAGTTATAAAACTTTCCAAGGAGTAAAGCTATAGCAGTGTCAGCCAAAACTCTGGAAATGAGTGTGTAAAACTGTGAGACTCTTGTTCCTACTGAAAGTCCTAGTTTGAAAATGTGGTCCTCATACTTATTTTTAAGTGTGCGCATTTCACAAAGACCAAGAACCTTTGTTTGCCATCAGCTTGACCTGATGATCATTTCACCTAAAATATTATTGTGTAATGAATATGAAAACAACATCTCACTCATTTTACGGATTATATTTTGTTAGAGGAAAAAGCCCAAGGAAGACTAGTTGTGTATACTTCAGAAAATGTCTGAAGGAGCACTTTATCCTTTTCCTTCTTGATTACCATTCCATAGCTAGTGCTGTAGCTTGTCTTCAAGTCTTAATTTAATCCTAATTCATATATCCAATAAGAAGCATAGCTAAAATTGCTCTAAACCCGTAGAGTTAGAGAAGCTGAAGTTCATTCAGATCTTCTACCACTGACTACAGAAATACATCCTTACACATAATTTAGGTGCTACAGTTAGGGACTTAGATAAAAGAATGCAAGTCCATATGTTCTAGACCTGCACAAAAAATTTAGACGTGCTGCTGTTTTGTGAAAAAGAGTCTGATGAGACATTTTTGATCCATGGTAAATTTATTGACTTCCAGAAGAGTGTGCCACAGCTAATTTAGTCAGCAGGAAGTAATTTATCAGTAGCCAGTTCACCAGTATCCAGTGGCCTGGAATGATGGAGTTCTAATTAAATATTAAAAATTAACAGAGAAAAGCTGTATTTAATAAAACCTCTCTCTGCAGTAGGCCAAGATGCATGAATTAATAGATTCTAAACCCAGGAGGGGCTTTTATATGATAATCTAGTCTGACTCTGTAGACAACATAGGCTAAAGAGCATCAAAACCCTTGCATTTACTCAGCAACTGTTTTGGCTACAGAGGTTCTTTAAAAAAGATATTCTATACTGATTTAAAGATTTCTAGAGTGGAGAATCTATTACAACTTTTAGTAAGTTGTTGCAGTAGTTAATTATTCTCATTCCTAAGGAAGTGTGCCAGACTTATTTCTGTCAAAATTCAGCTTCCAACCATTAGACTGTTTCATGCCTTTGTCTGCTAGATCGAAGTTCTGCCTGCTATCAAATAGGTCTGCCTCACGTGACTTGATTAAGTCATCTCTTAAACAACTGAAAAGATGAGTTTTAAACATCTATTTTGAAGTGAATGAGTAATAAACTGAAAGTTTTATGCAAATTTTTGCTCTTGATATTTTTATGTTGTTTCAAACTGGAGAAGTTAAACATGTCATCAAATACACCTGTAAATTTAATCACCAACATTAATTCAACAGTGAACTGAACTTTGTTATAACTTTTTATATGCAATAGGTTCTTTTCTTTCCTTCTTCTATATCAAGCCTGTAACTGTTTTTAAAAAGCATATCAAATGTTATACAGCAAAGAATGAGCAGTTAATGTCTTAAATTCATTTTCCTGCAGTCATTTAAAACTTTTTATTTTCTAGATTTTCAATAAAATGACGCTTTCCTAAGTCAGAACTTTAAGACCATATTATTACAAAGAATAAATTTTATAGGTATGTAGGCTACACTGGATCTTTAAAGTGTTCAGCATTGTGTTTACTATGAAGAGATACTGATTTTAAAAGTGGGGTTCACGATGATGTTGGAAATGTTTGGAAGACTTGAGAAAAGGATATTTTTGTAAAAGTTTGATTATCAGTGGAAACATGTCTAATATGTGCTAAAAAATAACAGAAGGTTATTTAAGGCCCAAATTAAGTCTTCTGGGCTCTTAAGATACACTGAGCTTGGAATGCGTTCATCACTAAACATTCTGCAGCAGTGCTTATAGTGTATAATGAATAACATTCAGCAGTGATAGCACAACATCATCCTTATTCCTTCCGAGCAAGTTTTTCTCAATTCATTCATCATTTCTTCTAGCATTTTACAGTTTCTCCATAAAATCAGCCATACTCTATATTTGACAAAAAGGTTATCAAAAATAGAAATGTCTTGAAAGTTGAATTTGTTTAGTAAGTATTACAGGTCTATGAATATGGAGTACATGAGTTTATCATATAGAGTATAGAAATATCCAAAAGGGAGGAAGATCTGTCAAATCAAATGGGAAATGAATATATCTGTCCCCAAGCTAGGAAACTCTTTCAGAAATACATATTCTTGTTTGGGTTTTTCTCTTTTGGATTTTCAGTGGGTCATATTCTCTAATATCAATGCTTTAGTTTGGGGGAGGCATAAGTTTATTAATACAGGTATTTAACACAAGTTCTGAAGTTTGTTTTCCAGCAACATTATTAGCCTGTTTCACTTTTTGATTAAAGACATCTTGGTTTTCTGGATATTGTCTAAATATAAGCAGAGCAGGAGACTAACAGAATCATGGATTGTGATCCTTAGATATTTATAGTGACAAATAGCTTTTAAACTTTCTGAGATCAAGGGGAATTTTACGGTAAATGAGGTAAATTTTCTGTCTTAGGCACAGATGATAAATACAACAAAAATAGCAGGGAAAATGTCTTATTGAGAACATAAAGCAGTGGTGCTGGTAAACAATAAAAATATTGAATTAGTTTTACACTAGAAGAGTAGAGAGTGAATTAAGGTAAAGTGAAAGCATCTAACTGTTCAAAGACCAAGAAACATAAAAATCAAAGTTAATATAGTTTGTCTTGCAGCTGTAGAGTAACCCAGTAGTCACTGAAAAAGATCATTAATTTTCATGCAATTAAATATAATTAATAAGACACCCCAGGAGTCTGTGTTCCTGAGAGATAATGTCAGCCCTTGGGTGTGACCTACCGTGTGATGTTATCTCAGCATGGTTCAAATTGCATACTCCTCCTGAGCTAATAAAATTAAGTTTGCCTTCTAAAGACTACTTTGGTAACTTTGGTTATTGACTTTCATCCCCATGGTCTGCAGCATTAGTAACACTATCAATGCGAATATGAAAAAGAACACCTATAACAAACTGATCACAAACTAACTTAGCAGCAGAGGGAGAAGACACAGCAGTCAAACCATGGACAGCATATGTCATGCACTAGCAAAGCCTTGAATGAACATCGGAAAACAAAACAAAAAAGAGGCTTAGTAAGGCAGTTAACAAAACTATACGATACATACATCACAGTTAACCAAAGATTGGAGCAAGTATCACCTGAAATCATTCCTCTCTTGACGATACAGGAGTGCCTACTTATACATTAACAAAACTCAGATCCTCACTGAAAACTCAAGGCTTGCAGATAGTATGCTGCTGAGGATGCCCTTCACAGCCCTCTGTAGTTAAGATTCACTTATGTCCTACCTCACAGTTGCAAAGGAAATACAGAAGTGGCTGGAGACTGCAAAGAATGAGCTGGATGCTAGTTTGAGTACTAAGGAACGGGTGGAGGAAAGGGGAGAACAATGCTAGGAACTACTAGGATGACAAAGGGAGGTCCTCTGGGCATCTGGGTGTATCTGCTGCAGTACCGCAAGGGGTGTGGAAGCTGGCAAAGGAGGCAGGGTATCACGGAAACTTTTGCTGTTTCACTAGCAAGTTGCAAAATGGTGCTCTCTCTGGAGCAACAACTTTGACCAAGGAACTGTAAGGCTGGTCAGTCAAGAAGTTCTGTAATGTTTATAGTCAACTGAATCTGAGGTAGCCTCACTGAAACAGAACTTCAGAGGGAATGAAGGTTGGGCCTTAGACCCAACATTATGGAGCTCATTAAGCAGTTGTGCCATGAGGCGATAAAGCTACGAAACAATGTTATGTGGACCACCCCCCTAGCAGTCAAGCGTTTGGTGATGCAGTGATGAGGGACTACATTACTGCTGATTTCACAGTGAAATTCCTTAAAAATTATCTACATTTGCAATCTTCCCCATCAGTAATAAAACCAGCTCAAAACAACATAATGTTAATAACAAATTGCTTTCTCTAAATACAGGTTCCAAAATTCTCCAGCGGTTAGAATGTAAGAGAATCCTCTCTTCCTGTACACCGAAATTCAAAAAGAGATCAGATTCCAGCTTTATCTCTCAAGCATCTGTAGTACTTGTGAATCTTGTTCACTGATATATTTGATTGTAATGACATTCTCCTTTAGAGTTTATATGGTTATGTTTCATGTTCTCATCATTAACATATCTCTGCCTTATTATGTATGGACTATCCAAAGGATTTCCTCTCTGCCTGTGAAACACTCCATTCCAGCAGACTACAAAACGAACCTCTTATGGAGGTTTTTGAACAAGTTTGAAGAAGGTACATAGTTAGCTGGGAAGCAGATCATATTAATGTTGGAGACACTCAGTGTAACTGGATTTATTATAATGTTAATTATATGAATATGCTTATAGCCTTAGGCATAGAAATATCTTATTACTGTAAATTTAATAAATAAAATCATTGTTTCTGGTTTAAAAATTCAAAATTCATAACTATAACAAGGGATTTAAATCTACTTTTAACTAACAGAGTCTCTGTTTTCCTCTCGTTGTATCAAATCCCCTGTATCTAGAGAAATCATACTCTGAAGACATTCTTTTTGGTAACAAATACAGTGGCCAGATGTCCTCTTTTTTCTAGCAGAGATGTAGTGTCCCTATTTTCTGCCTTTTTATATGGGTCACACTAACCCAGGTTTCAAATCCCTTTCAAACATCATAGAAATGGCAACTCAATCATCTTATTCTTCCAAACTCTGCAAGAAAAGTAATTTTCCTGAAGGAGGCTAGTTTGGTTTTCCAAATCTTTATAACAGCTTTTTAGCTCCATATAAACAATCTGTTGGGATAAAAACAATAACCCCAAAATACAAAAGAAGGTTTAAAAAAGCAAATTAAATTAGATCTCTGCTACAGCCTCCACCACATATATTCACTCAGGCAGTATTTTAATATAATAGTCATTCATCCATAGATCTGTAACTGGTATATGCAATGACATAATGCTTCTAATGACTCTGTTTGCTGCTTATCTAATCCCTGTAGCTTGCGGTGGTGAAAGGAAGGTGTTCCCTATTGACACCTGGTGTTGAATAGGGAAAAGACTGGTCCAGAACTGCTTTAGAACTCCAGATAAACCAAGGTGAGGAAAATTTCTGACAGTACCAAAATGAAATGGGGGATCATATTAATGGGGGGGATCAAGAGAAAAGACTGAATAGGCCAGGTTCTTGTGTGTATTTCTAGTATTTGAAAATTTTGCCTTTCCATTAAAAGTTAGGCTAAAAAAATGTTGTCTCTTTTGCCATGACAAAGCACCTGCAGCTGACGTGTACAAGAAAAGCGGCTGATTGGGAGCCAATAAATATCACAAGCAGGTAAATGGGAAAGTTGCCTATGCAGTAAAAGTTTGCTAGAACTCTACTTCCAGAACACACTGGTGTTCAGAGACTAAAATATGCACGAGGTGATTACTCACTCATTATTACTTTCCCCAGTATAAGCTACAGCTACATCTCCTTTGGCATCTATCCTGATTTTTCAAATTTATTTGGGGTAAAGGCAGATTACAACCTTTTGGAAAGGCAAGGGGGTGGGAAAAATATACTCACTCCTTGTGAGGGTAGTATTACTTGCATGGATACACAAAGTTTTGTTTCATTTCATTTCTACATGGTTCTAAATGGGAGCTCAAGACAATATTTGTGAAACATTACATAACCTCTAGCCTTTCAAACTCTAGTCTTTTTAAAGGTTAAATTTATATATTTCAGTGCTCAGCCCTCAGATCACAGTGTATCCACAGCTCAAGTAACCCTCCTAGCAGCAGAAGATGAAAGTCCTATTTCAATCAACACAGTTTCAGGAATTTTATGGCCTTTTTTTTATTTTTCTAGAGCTAAACAAAATTTGAATGCAAAGCCATTAATTTGACATTAGCACGTTTTTATACTGACTATAGGAAGCCTTTTTGCTGAGGCAAAAGGTCAAAGGAAAAATCAGTATCTGATTTGTTTCTTTGCTTGTCTCCAACACATTTCATTCAACTTCTGTAAAACAAAATTATTATTTCATGAAGAAGTTGTATGCTGATAAAAAAGAGAAAGGGAAGACTGATGTATATGTTAAATCTGGGAGATAAACACTCAAAAAGGATTCAAACACAAGGTTGTCTGCCTGAATCTTGACTGCCCACCAATTGTCAGGGATGAAGAATACCAGCTTCCACTACTGAAGAGGAGGTGGCACTTTGCATCCTTTCCCCACTTCCCAAATAACCAGGTATTTCCTTATGGCTGAATGGCTACGTAATGCTGGGTGAGCTGGGAAGCAACGGTAAAATTTACTCCTTTGATTTTAAGTAGACTGCCATTGCTTCCACTCAGGGACTTGTAAAAAAATAGAGACAAGTTTTGTCCTCGTTCCAATGGGGGTTTCAGTATTCCAAAGAAAATGCCACTTGCTGGTACGTGCCTCTGTCTGTTGGGGGATTTGTTTGTTTTTTAAGGTTTTCAGAATTACAGGTTTTAGCCCAATCCAAGAAGAACACTCTTTCTTAAAACCAGGAGATGCTTCAGAAAGTTAACATTTTTGACTGAATCTCTCACATCAAGTAACATGCTAGAGTGACTCATCTAGCATAAATGGGTTACTCTAAGCTTTGTCCAGGACCAAGCGCCCATTTGTGCTTACACTTATTTACACTAAGTGTAATACAGTAAGTGGATCCCTTCTTTAAGCTGTTTCTAGGACAGCACTGTATTTTCAGGAAGAAGGGTGCCAGGTTCCTGTTCTACCTCCTGAAAAATAGTCAGAGTCTCTTCTTCAGTGGCCACAGCCCCCGGCACTCACAAGATGCTTCCACAGTTGGGCAATCAGCAAGACAGAACCACTATCTGGTGAGTGAACCATGGCCGTCTCAGGATTTACCTGTCCTTCTCCATTTGTCTCTGCTTACCAGCTGTGCTTGAGCTCCTCAGGCAGGGACAGAAGAACTGGATGCACATCAAGTATCTCTTCAGTGTGTCCAATGCAAATTCTCTAGGAGACAGAGAAGGAAGACAGATGCACTATTCAGCTATCCTCCATCAAGGCCCCCACGCATGAAAAGAGTGGAAGTGTTCCTTGGATCCAGAAGAAGGAAAAGCTAGAGTCCATACCCTGGGTCCCTCTTTGGCTCCCATAAGACTGTATCAGGAGCTAAAGGGGTCTGACAACCATGATTCCCTCTCTCAGGTTCCTGTCAAGATCTGTAGAACTGTATTTCAGTCTTTAGCATGGACAGACTGACAAACACCAGGCCTGCTGTTTATTACATCAGCTACCAAATGGGTCTGAATGCCCGTTCCTTCAGCATGTACTCCTCTCAGCCTCAGGAGCTGCTGTGAAGTTCAGCACATTTAAGATGACTATAGGTAGTGAGGAAGGGTAGAATTTATCACAGATGATCACATTCATTTTGCAAAAGTAAGTTTATTGTAATTGGCACAGCAATAAGAAAGCTTGGCTAGCTGGCCAGTCAGCCCTAAGAAAAAGTGAGCAGCATCTGTTTAAGTCTCTGAAGTAACACAATCCATGCATTGCATTAGGTTTTGTTGCATCATTTAACACAACATAAACCTCACTCACCTTTTCCTCCCTTCTATTGCTACTGTCTTCTAATTTGTTCTCACTCTAACTGGCTGCAAAAATGCTTAAGTGTCTTTGTTGCTTTAAAATTCCTGCTTTTTTCCCCTCTAATTTCTTCAGCTCATGTAATTTTTTTCCTAGGCTGCCTTTCTGGGAACCACTGAACCCACATCCAAGAAGCATTATCTCTCCCTTCTGCATCTCATCGTAAGGCATTTTGTGGGCTTTTTTGACTGAAGTGCTATACAAAACTAAATTGTATTGTTATGCCTGAGACGTTCTCATACAGAAAGAAGCACAAATCATATTTAATCAAATTTAATGAAAGATTGCCATCAGGTGTCTAAATGTCTCACTTGCCTGTTTAAGTTGAGTTATGGCAAACAATGGTACCCAGAAACTTAACGTATGTAATAATTCAACATTTTTTTATTATGTGGGCCCACTTTGTGCCAGCTCTATTGAACTAATTTACAATAATGGGACTGAAAAGACCCTAATTCAAATACAAAATAGAAAGAGATATTTCGTTATTTTGCTTTTTTTTTTTTTCAGAACAATTGTTTCATTTAGAAATATTAATAAGCTGATAACTGAGTCTCTTCATTATAATAAAATGCTCAGATGCATAGGGAGCTATTCTTTATTCAATGGGTTACACTCTAGTGTATCATGGGGAGAGGAGATGTATTAGCCTGTATTCAGAGTCTGCATAAAAAAATGAAACTGCAGGGTAATAGAATTGCATCTTTTATACTAGTGCTGCTATTTGGAAACAGAAGGACAAGTTTTAAATGGGAAATTCTAAGCAGCTAGAAAAGTCACGTCTACATTTGCCTACATGCCTGTCTGCCTGGCCATACTGTTGGAGTATGTCAGCTAAGTGGTTCCTAATACCATTGATTCAAAACAGAAGGGCCATTAAAAATTGTGCTTGTCTGTATAGTTGTATGGCTTCTGTCACTCATTTCTGTAACCCCAAAAACTTTTTCCTTCTTTTACAGCAACTGTGCTGTTACACTTTTCGGTAGTATAATTTGTATGATGAACAAAGGCAGAGATAAAATGGTGAAATGAACCAAAAAAAGACCAGCCACAAAATTACTGGAGTTAAGCCCATCCTCACATTATGTTTTCAGAGCATAGGGAAGGTCTGCACTGAGGAATGTTGCCTCCAGAGTTCTACACAGCAGTCACGGCTACACAGATACTGCAGAAGTGTATGGCAGGAATAGTAGCTGCATATGAGAAGCAGCCGCTCACTACTCACTGCTCTTCCAGAGTTAATTAGCTCTTCTCTTCAAATAAGATAATTAGCCTGAGCGCAGCCCTGCACCAACACAACCATACCAGTCCTGGAGCTGACTCATTAGCTGGCTTGATATCCTCTTCATTCACTAATGTGAATACTCACACAGCTCTGAAGAAAAGTGTGTCCTGGTAGTTAGGTACTAGCTTTGACACTAATTAGTATCTGAACATTTTATAAAATGTGGAACAATTTCAGGAGGATAAAAAAATCAATGTCCCAAAGTTTAGTGGTTAGAGCACTCATATAGAAAGAGGGAGGAAAGCAGGTCAAATCGTTGTTTTCAGAAACAGGCGTAGGTAACACTGCCTTCTGATTCTGAGTTCATTTTTTCACAGTTATCAAGAATGCTCTCAAAAGATATCTTTTATAGAACCTAAAATAAAGTGGGGTGTTTGTTCTTTGAAATTCTTGGTACTTCCACTAAACCAAAATTCAATTACCAGCAGAGCCCTAATAGCAAATACAGATTATTGACTGCACTTGAGGCCAACCGCAATGAACTGCCTGAGGGTTAAAGCCATTCTTAGGAGTAGGTGATATTGCCTGAAGCCAATCAAAAGGAGTGCTTTAATACCTTTGAGCAATAGTTTACTGCAATTTCCCTCAGACCCAGTCAGTGATTAATTAACCTTTTAGAATCTTCTGGGTTAATGGAAAGTTTGCACTGGAAGCTCCACAGATTGAAACATGAACTGAGATCATCATCATCAGTACTAGAATATACATGATATTGGTAGATGGACTGCTGTTTTCAATGGGGTTGAGGCTGTTGCTTCAGCTTGAGGGCAGTAATGTGTCCTATTTATAGTCAAATGGGCTTATGCGAAGTTATCTCAACTACTGAGAAAGGTTTTTGCATGTATAAAGTAACCCCTGTTTATCTTATAACTGAGAATTATCTAATACTGAGAGCTCAAATTCCATAAAAGGGTTGGGAAATTGCTACATAACAGATATATAGAATGTCAAAAAGGAGCCCAAATGAAGAAATGACGATCCGTATTTCTGCTCACCTCAAACCTTGTGGCTGTTTAGATACGGAGTCAGCTTGGTCCAGATAAATAAAGATGTTTGTGAGTTGTATTTGATTAATTGATGCCTACCAAATCCTGGGTTTGTCTGGGTAAATAAGGTTTTGGGGTAAGATCAAACTCCAAGCTTGTATTAGGAAATTAATTGCACTACATAATAAAAACATCTTTAGAAGATTAACAGCTCAACAGGTGTCAAGAATAAGTAAAATAACACAATCCTACCAGATGCCTACTGACTGTCAGTAGCATGCTTATTGAAGATTTTAGCATCCCTGAGTTCTGAAACTGCTACAAGTTAAGAGACTGTATTAAATGCAGATCACTTCCGAATCCCTAAAGCCAGCACTGCAGCAAGACATTTAAATGATGACACAATGAGTTACAGTCTGCCAGTTTGGCACAGATTCAAAGTGGCAGCAGCTGAGGTGTGCTTTAAAAATAGGGATTTTTTTTAATTGGATTCAAAATCAATTAAAATCCCATTAGAAACATAATTGTAGTGATACAAATCATAAAATAATATCTTTTACAATAAACTATAAAACTGAGGAAGCTTACATAATTAATACTATCTATTGCACAGATAGACCCATACCTTTCAATCACGTACAACCTACATGTCAAGAGAATGCCTTTGAAAAGTAGAGAGTGCAATTTCAATAGGAGGTCAACATGTACGGCATAGGATCCAGGGTGTGTTTCTTTAGATAGCTTTGACTTCCCTCCCCTCCTCAAAGCCCCAGGTCATACATTCCTTTTGATTAAATGCCAGCAAATCTAGATTGTAAAACAATGAGACATGGAACATGATGGTGGCAGTCAATTCAGTAAAGTGGATAGTGGCCATCCATCACATTTTTGATCCTTGGATGAGAAAATAATCAGCCAGTTTTCTGCTGGTGTAAAGTCAGTGCATGTCTTGGGCAATGGAATTGTGTCCTTTTATGTTGAGAATGAATGTGCTTTAATTGCTTTTTGATGAGAAAAGAAGTGTGCAGGCAAAAAAGATGCCAACATCACTTATGCCAAATATAACAATTAAATTTTTAGTTTAATTTGTCATTAATTCCAGTTTTCCTGAGCTGTCAGCCTTGCTTGGCCTCTTCTAGTAAAGCCACCCCCATAGTTTCAAGTGTTGGCACTCAGTTCTTACACAGCATGCTCTAGGCAAAGTTGGTTTATTATCTGTTTGTTCTTGTAGGTCTGTAGAACTTTACGCTGTTGTTTGTACTATGGTGAATAAATTAATGACCTGATCATTTTCCAAAGAGGTAAAATGAGAAAGACACCTTTAAAAACAATCCTTCACATTTATAGTAAATGTAGCTTTTCAGTTTCCTCCTCACTAATCTTGTTTTATACAGCATTTTTAAACAATATTGCATTAGCAAAAGCTGCCAGTCATAATAAATCATCAAATTTTCTTTTTTATTATTTTGCAATGATGCTTTAAATACATATTCCTGTAAAGATTAAGTGTATAATTTAATTGTCCTTGTATCAGATGAAAAAAAAACATGATTCCCCATAGCAGCCTATTGACTCCTTCAACCTTGCCTCTTGAAACCTTACTGAACAGAGAAGCTGATACTGCAGGTTTTATATTTATAATGATTAATTAATTCTGCACTAAGCAATGTTCCTGACTGCAAGAACAAAATCCACTTTAGAAAACATAAATGACAGCTTGCCTAAAATAATTAACACCAGTGCTGATAGAATTGGGATGTTCTCCCTCTGCTTTACACTAGCGTATTTGAGAGAATTTAATTACTAATATTTCTGACTAGCAGAAGAATTGCATTAAAGGAGCACTTCATGTGGCAGGATTGAAAACTCATATAAAATATGTTACAGAAATATGTTGATGGGATAAACCCTGGTTAAAAATGAAGATATAACTAGCCCACAGTTAAGCATGCAAGAGTAATTCCATTTTTTTGAGGAAACCAGATGATGTTAAAAATAACCTGCATGAGCGTATCATCTCATTCTTCTGCCAAATAGTCAGGTAGGCTTTGGTTATGCAGCACAGCAACCCTGAACTCTTCCACCTCTGTGCAGAGCAAGTCTGATAAGGTCTGTTCTGGTAACAGGATGGTTTCACCAGTTATCAAAGCGCAGGTATTTCATAGCCTGGAAAGAATCATCTTTCCTCCGTAGCTGCAGCAGGAGCTTTCTGCTTGCTATTCATTAGGGATGGAATTTGGCCCTTAGCATGCTGAATAATGTAAACCTACTTGTTAGTTTACACGAGGACTTGAAACAGGATGACTCTTCCCTGGAGGGGGACAGTGGATATTTTCAGTGGGTGAGATGGCCCTATCTGCCAATTCTAACATCATGTAACTGCTTGCAGAATTTATTAACTTCAAACTGAAAGCTTAAGTGACTGGTTCCTGTGATATAAATAAATGTGGCAGGAGCACATAAGAGTCTGCTGTATCCTCCTTCGAATTGCTGAGAAGAATACATAAAGTTATGGCAAAAATGCAGACTCTCAGCCAGAGAAAACAACATGGAGTTATTGTCACAATCTCACTCGAAGTGAGGACTTCGGTGGGTAAAATGATACGACAGTACCGTCATGAGTTTCTCCCTGTTAATCCTTACACCCTACAACCTCCTTATTGCACACGTGTACAGTTTAAAAATCTGAGGATTGGCAATGAAATTCCTGTGAGTCCATCTTTACCCTTTCATTGCAAACCCATACGGGAGGTTGTTAAGCGGGACTGACATACATGTCCACATCACCCGCAACAGGTACTAGTTGTTCCCTGGGTGGAGTTCAGAAACCTCACTATCACTCAGAGATGCAAGTTTATGAACATCTAAATACCTACAGCACACCCAATTCTTTTTTCTTAGATGGTTTTCTATCACATTACTTGAAGAACCTGACAGCTGAATAAGTCAGGCATTGCAGTGTGTCCTTCCCATGACGGGCAGTTTTTCAGCACAAATGTCATCCTTTCTTCTTTTATTGGTTGGGTCTATCACAGAAAACCTCAACATCATCAAGGCCCCAATTCTGGAAGGGAGGAAGTCCATAAAGATCAAATGAGCAGCCATCTGGCCTATTTTCCAACATGTTTCATCTCCTCTAGTGGCTTATAGGCATATGTTTTGCCTACACGCAGCCTCGCTTAAAGGTGCAATTTTGCATTGCCTGTAAACCCGTCCCTCTCACTTGTAAGTGGAAAAAGGGAGAACCAGAAGGCTTGATTTACTGAAACAAATGGAGGCAGATGTAAATTGTCTTCCTAAGGCAGTGCATTCTCTGCACCCTAGGTGGGATTCCTCCTAATATGGAAAGGGCATGAGAAAGCAATCTGTAACCTCTCTTTAGGTATTCCTGCTTAATACTAATTGTTACTTAATAATGCATAGCATGTATATTTCCTTGCAAATGTTAAAAGTGCTGTAAAAGCACTAACTAGTTAATTCTCAGGACACCCTTAAGAAGTTGGCATAGGAGTATTATCTTCATTCCATACTTCTTTCCATAATAAGGGAACAATTAAAATGAAATTGATCAGCTAACTTTATAGAGACCCTAATTCCTACAAATAGGAAATAATAGGTCTAAACAAGTATACTTCTGGGTGTTTAAAAGCAGTATTCATCAGCTGGATTACAGCTGATTTTTCAATGTAATTAACTTTGCATCCAAAAATCAACTTTATCGGTTCACTTCTAGTATATTAAGCACAATAGGAGGGATGCCCCATTTTCTCTGGCAATAATCAGGTTCCCTTCAGTCTTGTAATTGATTCAAGCAGGAACCATATTATTGTCTAGTAAAACAGAGCATCCCTCCTATTATCCCTTAAGTAGCAGTCAGTCTGGAAAGAAAACAGTTACAATGATATATGAAGTTAAGACAGATGCCAACTAAATAGATAACTGAGTAAGCTAGAAAGAAAGAATTAAATAGTTTGAAGAATCAATAAAGGTACTACTTTAGCTAACCATTGTGCAACTCATCAACTAATCTCTCATTATTATTGTTCATATCCTGAGTGCCCCAGTACTATTACACACTGCAGAGACACATAGCAAGCCCAAGAGGCCTCACAATCTAATTTGTCACCTTTCATTTCTTTCCCACTATTTTTGTTTCCTCTCTCCCACAGCATTCCACTTCACTGTATTTTGATGTCTACACATTATTACGCTAGGGGATCCCACTGCCAGAGGATCAGTACACTGAGAAGGATTGATCCCACTGCACCCTCTGTTACAGAGGGTCAGACACAGGGTTCTGGGCCAAGTGCAGGGTGATGATGAAAAAAACTACTGTGGTTCTGCTGGGAAATAAGCATAAGAAAAGCAGTACATTTCTCCCAGGTGAAGATCTCTGAAGGAAAGTGGGTGTTACTTCTAGCTAATGGAGCTTGGACACAGCAAGAGGAATGAGGGAAATATGTCCCTCCTGGTAGAGAAGCAGGTATCTGAGAAGTGGTTCACTTCCAGTCTCTGAAATGCAGTCTGTGAGAACTGGATCAACAGCAGCGAGTGACTCCTGCAAGGACTGCCAGGACTAGTCCACGCTAGCACTGGCAGTGGAAAGCAGGAATCTGACAAGTACCGCCTCAGTCATGACATGAGGATTTAATACTGGAGTGAGCTTCTCCGAGATAAGAAGAGGCAGTGCATGTTTACATTTTTGGATTCCTAGCTGATTACCTTTGGACAACAGACTCAGAAAAGAGGCAAATGACCTGGCTAGAGCAGCTGCGAGAGGAACTGTACCAAACGTCAGCAAAGAAATCTGGGCTGCACACTACAGGACTGAGCTTGGGCTTGAAATTGTCATATCTTCACACAATGGATGTCATAAGCCTAAATTATGTCTCACCATATGTATTGTCTAATTAAGCCCCTGTGGCTCATAGGCTAAAGAAATTCCGACTTTCTAAGGAAGGTAAAGGCTCAGGTCTGTATTGGTGAACCTGTCTATGGGATACGGCTACAAGATGCCACAGCCCAATTGAGGTACTGCTGTCTGCATGAGTAATTCCCTTATGCTGTGCTCTAGTGAGAAATAAAGTACCTAAGTCCACTTGAGCCTTTAGCCAGCTCACACAACTAAACGTGGACAGAGGGCATCCCACTGAGACCACTCACCATTTGCATGGCGCCTTCTCCCCTGGCTGGGTCCACTGGATAGGAGCTAGAGAAAGTAAACCTGTAACACCAGCAAGTTTCAGCCTGAAACTGTGTCGTGGTTTAACCCCGGCTGGAAACTGAGCCCCATTCAGCCACTCACTCGCTTCCCTCACAGTGGGGTGGGGGAGAGAATCAGAAAGGTAAACCTGAGAAAGCTTGTGGGTTAAGATAAAGACAGTTTAACAGGTAAAGCAAAAGCCGCACACACAAGCAAAGCAAACCAGGGGATTCATTCCCCCCTCCCCACCGGCGGGCAGGCACAGCCACCCCCAGGAGAGCAGGGCTCCAGCACAGGTAACCGTGACTGGGGAAGACAAATGCCATCACACCCAACGTGCCCCCTTCCTCCTTCTTCACCCAGCTTTATATACTCAGCATGTTGTCATATGGTACGGAATATCCCTTTGGTCAGTTGGGTCAGCTGTCCTCGCTGTGTCCCCTCCTGATTTCTTCTAAGAAGCTGAAAATTTCTTGACTTAGTAGAAATGTTACTTAGAAGCAACTAAAACCCTCAGTACGTTACCGAAATTACTGTCACATCAAATGCAAAACACAGCGCTGCAGAGGATACTAAGAAGAAAATTAACTCTGTCCCAGCCAAAACCAGGACAAACTGTGATTCTCCTCCTCACGGCTTGTGCGAAGGCAGGAATATGAGGGTAAGGCATCTGCAGGGTCAGCTGTCCCGTTAGACTCTGTACTGGAAAAGGAGGGGAAAAGTCTCACAGGGCAGACACTGCCCTCAACTGGGAGACACCGTTTTCCCTCTCTGACCTGAGGGGTGGGAATGTTTCTGTTCTAATTTGGATACAGCAGGAGGCTCACAGAGCCAGCGCCCGTGGCTCAGACCCAGTCACACGCAAGGTGCAGGCATACTTACTGCAGCTTCTAGTGAAGAGGAGGGAGAAAACTACTCCTTTTTCTGTAGATTTGGCAACGTTGCAGTTTTACTTATTCTGATCTGTCCCTGAATGGCTTTTATGCCTGCCTTTCTTCTTTGCCCCTCACAATCCCCTAATTGAAAGAAAAATCTATCATCTGTTCATTCTCAAAACAGACTTAAGAGCCATTACGGGTGGGAACCAGATGCTAAGGGTGCCAGGGCAGTTATTTTATTTTGCCAAATCCTATTTAAGAGCAAGACATGTAAAGCAGGGAGGCTTCCTGTTATTTTCTTGTAACTAGGTGTGTTGCACTTGACCTTTGCAGCTGCCATCACTATTTGGCAAAGTTGCACATTAAGGAGGACACTTGAAGTATTTACAGATTTCCCTTCCACTTCTCCAGGCCATCAGTTCAGCAGACAATTGACTAATACCAATCCAGTTCAGCACTGATCTGCAGTTTGTGCAATTCAGTCTTATTCAGCTACCCTAATTTGCTTAACTCAGTCCGTATTGCCTTCTTTTCTCCTTTCAGACATGGTGTGATGGCTGCAGTCATGCAGCCTTCCTACTTCTCTGACTTGTCCATGACAGCAGGAATATCAGGTTCATTCCATTTGTCAAAAAGCTCTATTTAGTTTAATTTGGCCCAAAGATCAGACAGATGCAGACAGCAGGAGGATTGCAAGCCTCAAGCCAAAAGACTGTTCTTGAAGGAACATAAGACATTATTATGGTGACTACAGCTAAAATTTCCTTGTTCCTTGACATTATTAAGCATAACAAGTGCTGCCCAGAAGGTTCATTGAGCGGGGCAGAACATCAAGAACAATATCTCAGTCTTGCACTGCAATTTAAGAATAAAGAATGGTATTTTACTTCACCTTCCATCTTCTCTGTAAAAATAGAAGGCCAATTTCTTTCCCATTTCATTTCAGAAGAAGTAAGTCCTTTCCCCTGTTAGTCTGAGATGCTTCTTAAAACCTTGATTATGATTCTAAGCAACACCCTTTCATGCTAGTTTTAAGTCATTATCTTACCGCTTGTACCAAATCCTTTCATGGATTCTGCTCTTGGAAGGTTTGTGGTCATGGTGTTACTCCTAATAAAGATGACTGTAAATAAAAATAAAACAAATATAAATAACCCCTGAATGCTTTAATTTTATTATTTAGAAGTTGCATTGTTTACATTTCTTTCTTTGCTTCTGCACTGCCTTCATTTTTCAGAATTAGTGAGTAATGTTAATTCAAGTATAGGGAAGTTATTGTTCACATATACCAGTGAACAAATGCTTGGTTAACACAGTGAAATTCAAACCCTTTTCATTAGGCTGCGTAGTTCTCCTAGACAGGTCCGTGAAGTGTCTAGCTCTGTGTCAAGTGCTACACAGAGCATAAGAACTGTGCTGTTTCTTCATTTTATCTATACAAAAGGTTCAGCCCAGAAATCAGACCAGAAACGCAGTCAACATCAATGAGACCTCTACTTTCAAAAAGACTGGTAGTTTTCTCTGTCAAGGCAATTTAGGCAGGCATTTAGTTAGATATCATTATCTGCATCTCCCAAAGCCTCTTGGTGTAGAAAAACAGAAAGCTTTCCTGTACTTAGTTTCCCATGTTATTTTCTGGATCCTGCTTTAATTTTCAATGTTCAAATGATTTAGGAGCTGTTTCTTTAGTGTTCAAAAGTGAAAGTTGCCTGTTACCATGCATGTAACACCATTTAAAAGACATGAGCTAATAATTTCAAGTATTTAGATGCTTTTTTTGTCTGAAGGAAATTGGGCTGCCAGACCAGATGAGATCATCTACTCAATACCACTGCTGGGCTGACTGTGATTTCTTTTTTTTTTCCGCCACACTTAGGATTTTCTTCTGGAAGTAAGTTATCTGGATTATTTTTTTTTTAAGGTGTATTTTTCAGCTCCAGAGGGTACCAAAAAGGATACCACTTTGTCACTAAGTCACAGTAAAAAAAATACCTTTTCCCCACATAGTTCATCTTTGCTATTGTTAATTGTGACTTCACAAATGCCCATTCTCCTATCCATGGAGGGAGCAATCAACCTGCTTTATAAACAAGGTCATTGGACAAGCCACTGAAAGTGATGGGCTTTCAAGTAGCTCAAGCAAAGCTACAAGGGTCTGTCCTGGAAGCAAAGGAAGAGACCTGGAAACTAAGTTGATCCTACTGTAAGTAAAAACCTAAAAAGTTGTGAGTTGGAAGAAAAGAGACTGAGCTTATTGAGTAGAAAGTGATGTGAAGCCACAGGCTTCAAGGATCAAGGAAACTGCTTGTAGTTTCTCTCCATTCCATTCTTGGAAAACAGATGGGATGTGCATGGGGTAAATGAACCAGATTATACAAAGAATATATTTGAGTTTTAGCACTGATTTCTTAGCACAGCAAAAATAAACCAGAAAACCACAAATCCACAAGACCCTGGAATTGGTAAAGGCAGCATAACTATTAGAAATATTATTTTTATTGTAACCTATAATACTACCTGCCATCTTCTTACTGATGTAGCCAGGACCTAGCAAGTCTCAGGCTCCATTTTACTAAAATCTTCAATAGAAATGAAGTTTAGTAAAAGTAACTGGAATGCAGAATAAAATTCAGTAAAGTGAGGCTGTTGTTTCCTTGCCATTGGTACATAATGATCTTAATATAAAAGCCTGAAGTTTAGGGAGAGTTGAGAGAATACATAGATTTGTATCAGAGGATACCTCTCCTCTCCCTTCCTCTGAGTCTCAGAATTAATGGCGAAGGTGGTTAAATGCAGAGGAGCTCATTAATCTGTCTGTGTCTGGAGCCTCTTGCACAGATACCATGCAAATCAATGCCTGCGAGGTAGTTAGCATTGTGCTTATGTAAGCATCACTATACAGGCACAAAATCTACTGTTCTTCTTTAGCTGCAGAGCGTTTGAACTAATATTTATTTAATTTTGTTTAACAGTGTCAGTAGGCAGTCTGAAACTGTTAGCCTTTTTCTGAAGGAGGTGAGTGAATTGAAATCATAAAAGAGCACCATTAGTTGAAATTTTGTTTTGTTTTGTTTTGTTTTCTCTGAAAATTTCTCACTCTGAATGGAGTTTAAATTCTGAAAAACATTTATGCAGAAAATAAATACTGTGCTTTCCCCCTGTTTCCCTGTGGCTACTGGAAACCCATGCGAAGGAGGCAAACTCTTACTGTCGCCCTTAATGTGATTAAATGTTTTCTAGCCTTCCAGTTTACAAGGCACGAAACTGTCAGTGTGTTTTTCACGGCATCAAATAAATGCTGTACATCTTTAATTAGCAATGTATATCAGTGTTCAGGCTAATGCAGACATAAATAAAAGCTATGAATGCTGCTACATTCTCAGCGTAAAGAAGAACATAGATGTAAAGGTTAATAAACTAAGGAAATCAAAAAGTTTCTGATGAGTGCCACGAACAGATACACCAAGAACAGCTAGTCTTTCACTGAGGCATTAAGCTGAAAGCATTACAAACATGTCAAAATATGAAAGATTTTTATACAGAACCAAATATTGTTCAGTGATAAAAATAGCTTTCTTCATTCTTGGTTAAACAGAAGAGAAGCACCCTAAGGGTAGTAAAGGGCCTTATCAGCAGAGAACAATAAAAAACTGATGGAGAGAAGTAATCTTTCTCATCTCGGAGGAACTACTATAGTTGTTACATTACACTTGTTGCAGTTTATCTATATGCAAGACTCTACAGTATCTTTCAGATTAATTTAGCATCTTAGGAATCCATTATACCTTTTGGTGAAGTGACTTAGTTTGGAGATTCCTAGTGGATGTAAATGAAGGCAGTAGCTTTCATTTCAGAACAGCCTGCATACAGTAAACATTTGAATGATGTGAAGCAGTTGTGAGGCTTTTACAAATATTCGACTGCAGCAGTTGTATAAATCTGCGGTATGATTTTTATAAAAAATATTTTAAAATATAAAAGGGTTGAATTCATATTTGGGGAAGAAAAGGACTGAGGATATCTCTCTGTTTACTGTAAGCTGTTTACACGGCTCCTATCACCACAGACCCAGGCACGGGGAGCCCATTTGGCACCTCAGATGGGGTTTAGTCCCATCACCTTTGAAGTCCATGGTGTAGGCTACACTGATTCTATCAGACCAGGGTGAGGCAGCAGCTCCTGAGAGGCTGAGAAAGCAAGGCTTTCCTGCTCCAAAGGGAACTGGGCTCCTCTGTGTCAGAGCCCTTGGCAAAACACATACACGCCACCGTATGAGTTCATCTTACACACGGCTGCCATTGCTTCCACTCTCTGATCCAGAAGAAGTCCTTTTAAGGCATCATGTGCTGCTTTGAGTTGCTTATCAAATGCCATAGTTCAGCTGAAACACACAAGTCCACCTGTTCATACCTTGCTTTAAGAAACTTTTGTGATTAACTTTACCATGTTTACTCTTAGCTCAAAACTTACATCCCTAAAAGTTGAAATTAAACCCCACAGTGATGGTGAGAATAACACATTTATTGTGCTGTAGGCAGACTTCAGGACACCTTTGCCATATATACTCCAAAATGAAAAGTATGTGACATTTATAAATTTAATCTCTCTCAGCAGACAAACCTCACTGAGGAACAGATCTAGACTAAATGTGCTATAATGATTATTAAGATAAATAATCAGAATGATTATGAGATGGAGAGTTAGTTTGAGTATGTGGAGGATGAATTTTCTGTCAAGAGGCATCTATCGAAGGAGACAACGCAAATGCTTTAATTGCATAGCGCACAGTGTTTTGCCTAAGGTTTAGCTCTACAGTCAGATATCAGACTGCTTCGCGAAATTCAAATACAGAAACCAGATACTACTATAGATTGTGAGAAATAATTCCCTAACTAAAGGAAGAGAGGCATTCAGGGAGTCACTTTAAGAGCCAGAGCTATCAGTCATAAAGAGGCAGGCAAACTATGGCAGTTCCCCAGCAATAATAAAAGCACTTACCTCTGCTTAAACTACACGGAGTTCTCTTTGCTCTGGACCCATGCATGCTTCTCAGGAGAAGATAAATTCACATGTAATGTATCACTGGTTTTCAATCTCGTTGCGATGAACCCACAGGGTGGATTACATAGTGTCATCCTGTGTTTTACAGAAGAGCAAAATTACACCATGCTCTCTATGTGGTCCAGAGGATACTGACTAGACTGCTTCAGAGTCCGAAGAAGAAAAAGAAAAAAAAAAGAAAAGGTACCGGGTTTCCTCATCTACATATTTTCTTTTCATCTTTACATTTTCTGACAATAATTAGTTTGCAGAAGTCAAAAAGACTTATTTATTTTCTTGCTTGAAATACCACTTGGATTTTTATACAAACCTTCAGCAGATCTGGGAGTGTATTCTTCACATAGAAACTTAACAAAAAGTCTTTGGGAACTCTTGTTCCTTATTCTTTTGTTAGCTTGAATAACGGACATTGTCTTCATGCCTATTTGCTTGCAACTTACGAACACAGTTATGTGAAATAAGAAAGGCCCCAGAGACACTCTAATATTACAGAGTAAGCTGAAGTTGGAAATACTTAATGCCATTCCAGAGATTCACTGGCAAAAAGCTGCAAATGAAAATTATTACAATGAGTATAAAATTATTATAAAACTGTCACATTTCTAATATTTCATATCACTTCTGACCATAAGCTCCACAGCTATAAAAGCAATATCTTTTACTCTTCAATGTGCACAGATGATGGTTTGCATTCTTCAGGGCTTATCATGTTAAAATGTCTTTAATTATGTCCCAGATAGCTGTTCAGAATGCACTTTTAAACCTCCTCAAGGTCAAAACCTTCCTTATTGCTGATCCTCAAATCATCATTCTATGATTTCTGTTTCACTGACATAATATCTCTGCTCTTCTTGGGAATCCCTATACGGCTGCGTAGGCTGTGCTGGCAGATGATGACATCAACTGTCCCTAAAGGTTCAGGTGCTGTTTGCTGATATCTGTTTCTCCTTTGCTAATCCATAAAGGTCAGATAGATTGAAAATTAGCGTATGTTCTCATTTCATATTTGAAAAAGTAGTAATATTGCTGAGTTACTCTTTTTTGGGGTGTTTTTTTTTCCCCTGCAGTTGGGGACATGAATGTCAAACATATGGTAAACAGAAGAAGCATCTCACAAACTTGTGTTTCTGATGACATATTGTAATGAAAATGAGAAAGAAATGATAGGTTGCCAATCACAACCATAACTAGGCACCTTGAGAACCTCAGTCTGTGTGTAGTTTGTGTTGAATTTAAACTATTGCTAGCTATATAGCACACAGCAACAGACTCTACTCCCAAACCAGTAATTTAAACTCAGACCCAAAAACTCAAAGAAGAATCTTCTTCATGGATCACTGCACTTGTTAACTAGTATCAAATAGGATAAATTGTGTATTATAGCACTTTCCACTAGCTCTGCTATATTTAAATCTTTCAGTGTTTCTTTTATTATAACACCCTTTCTAAGGGAATGATAACATCCACTAGTTAAAAGAAAACTGATATAAAATTGAATTTTTTCCTTTTAGTACATATCCTCTTCATAAAATATTCTGGACAATGTATCTGCTAGGAACATTAAAGAAGCAAACTTCCAGGAATTTAAAGCAGTTCCAGACTGCCCCAATCTTTATGACCTCTCATGCAGAGTCCTTCTCAAATATACACAAACACAAGAGGCCCATTGTGAATAAATTACTGCAAATCTGCTTCAGTTCATTAAATGAATCCATAATACAATGTACTTCTTAAAAAGTGCAACCTACCGTACACAGTAAGATAAACAAATATATTAGCATTGTTAAATATAAAATTAAGGACTGTCTTCAAAACCAGTCTGAACGTATGTCTATATTTCACTCACATAACTATGAGTCAGAAAAGGAGCAGTCCTTGTGAAATGAATAAAAATTAGCATAGCAATGAAATAAAATGCCATTGTCACAAAAAATAACCTTAACTTTCATTTAAGTCAATAGCTAAGTTTAACAAACTTCCCAGTCCAAACAAACTTTCCACTATTGATATTTTAGTGAAATAAATAACAAGTCATGTCTTATTAAATCCATATTTTACAGTCCTTCTATTGCTCTTCAAAAAGAAAATTAGTATTTTATTCTTCTGGTTACTTATAGGACAGTTTTGCTTATCAGCAATTTAAACAGTCCAGTAAATCTTAGTTAGACACGGGGAGGAAATAATAATAGATATTTTTGTAGTCTTTAGAAAATGGAATTTAGAAACTTCCTTTCTTGGTAATAGAGTTATGCAGTTAATTCTCTGTCTATTCTACTTAAAATCGAGTGCTCTGTAAAATACTATGTCAGTTTAAGTGTTACTGTCAGCAGTTAGATCTTGCCCAAACAGAAAAATATAAACAGTTTGCAAGATGCAATGTCAAGAAGAAAGCATAATGGGTCACAATGGATAGTGTAACAAATCATTACTGAATTGGTGCATATGGATGGGCACACACACCAACTCGATGATACTTGCAGACGACTATCTTCCTGACTTGTCTATGACTTGCCTTGACTGTATCTTGTATTTTCATATATATTTTCCTTGGAAACCTTCATGGTCTGGAGTGAGTGAATCACTGGTCCCCATCTATTAATCAATTCTAGAGATAAATCTACAAAATTGATGAGTAAGATATTTTAAAACTCTGATCATATGGGCTCTGTTCATTTGCATTTTTGTGGTGTCCAGTTGAAAGGGACAGATTTTTGCATAGGAATTATGGAGTGGATTACTCAAAAATAAGTAGTATATTTCTATGAGAATTCCGCTTTCTCTTCCTGACCTGCAGTAATATTATATAATTTCATTTTAATGTCCTTTGTGTTATGTATTTCTATATGATATGGTGCCCTTTAAAACCAAATATTATTTATAGCATGAAAAGCACAATGATTCATGACCCAGAACTATATCATTAGAGGAGCCTGAAAGAAGCTAGTCCATCAAAGTGTAGGATATTAAACTGGTTTGTTTGTCTAGAAAATGCATAATCAGCCCTTCAAACTTTTGTTGTGTTACCTGTAATTAATACTAATTAAGGCTGAGAGTCTCAAATATGAAATGGTTGAGAAAATCTGCAGGGTTTGGTTTCCTATTTGTCAACTTTTATTTGAAAACAGCAGGTTAAATTCCTATCTGAGGAACATTTAGCCTCAAACTATCACACAGATTGTTTTGTATCTATGTAATTGCCAAAGACTGCTTTGGTCAAAACTCCTGAAGACTTTTTATTGCTAATTTTGACAATAAACCTGTTAATTAGTTAATTGTAAAGCATTAGTGAATCACGTAAAGAGGATCCATCTGTTTATAAAGTAAGATTTCTTCTGGGCATAACATTTACAAACCACAGTGCTAGACACCATACCACCTATTTATTGACAAAGTCTCTCACTCCTTTTGGAGCTCAAATGTGACTTTGAAGGAGATTTGTAATATATCACACACAGTTAATACCATCAAAATTTTAAAATCATCAGAGGGGCTTGAGAGAGCAGCAAAGAGCTATAGCCCCTCTCTTCTCTATGTCACTGATGTGAATCTGGCACAGATCGATAGCAGCCAGAGATGTGGCCATATGAAAGGTATTCAGTTCTCAGCAAATTCACGGTACCTCCAGTTGGAGAAAAATTTTAACAACACAGCACATCTACCATTGCCATAAGGATTATTTCCATGGGCAGACTCAGAAGCCAAATGAAGTGCCAGGTTTGAGGGAATTTTACCATTGCCTTGACTGGGAGCAGGCTCATAGATTTTTCCAGGTGAATGCATAAGCAGTCTAGGAAGCTTACGCTTCTGCTACTTATCCTTCCCATGGCCAATTAAATAGACTTTTCTCAGAGCTGTCAATGTGGCAGCTTTCATGAGCACTAAATTCATCCTTTAAGGAGAAAACATGTTAAAAAAAGTAATGCCTTTTCTGATTTAAAGATAGTGTAAAAAAAGACCTCTTTTCAATACAGAGAACAAATCTCTTGTATATTCATGTGGATTACAGAGTAGTTTCCATACCAAAATATTACATTTCTTTTATCAGAGCAAAGTAAAGATGATACAATATTCTTGTATGAGATTAAAAAATATATAAGAATGGAAAATTGATAGCAACATACAATATAAAGGATGATTGGATGATGTACTATGGGAACTGATAAGAATTATATGGCTTCTAGAAGAGAAGTAAAATGACATAAAAAGATACACACTGATGGCAATAGGAAATGCATCTATAAAGGGGATCACAGGAGTAAACAGGGAATAAGTTTGGATATCAGCAGACAAGCATTTAAGGGATAATGCTAATTGAATTGTGCATTGTAGCCAGGTAGGGTAGGCTGATGGTTCTAAATCCTAAAAATAGCTGAGGCATCTTGGCCTGCAATACTAGCCTCCATTGCCCCAGTCTTTCCCCAAGTGTTCAAAATCTGCATAAAATGGGTTGTTAACAGCTGTTTTATTGGGGGCCATTTGGGCTTGCTTATTTCACTTTGGATGCAAAGGAGGACAAATGGGTCTCCAAAAAGATGAGGGATTACACCAGGTTCAGAGTGGGAAATCATATGATACTCACTCCAGAAGCTGTAGAGAAAACTGTAGAGAGAGAAAATGTTGCCTTTACATAGTGTGCAATTCATCTAAATCTCATCATCTAAAATCAGACATCTAATCAAAGCTATTCAGCTAGACTCCCTCTGAGGTTAAAGGAGAGGTGTGGGGACACTTCCAAAGCATTGTTTAACCTTTCCGTTTTTTGTTGGTCTTGGGATGTATGCAGTCTGCAGGCTACTAATACTGTTGAGGTAGAAACCAAGTGCCACATCAGTGGAGGAACCAAGGACCACATTAAAGAAACGGCTGGCATGCTTGGACATTAAGCAGATGGTCCCCCTACGAGCGCAGTTCAGGCCCCTAGCTTAGGTAGGCCACCCTCGCTGGCGGTGGCTCTGCCCTGGAGGGTGGTTAGGGCGAGTTAGCTGGGGCAGCCCAGCAGCTATCTCAGGCCTGCCTCTCCTCCTGTAGGAGGCCAGACATTAACACTGACTGAAGAAGTAGCTAATAATTAGAGTGCCTATATCTGTGAGGTCTGAATACTTTCCTCAGCCCTACTTTCCAGATATCTGACCTCTGCAGTGGCATTCAGAGCCTGGAGCGAGGTGCCTGGCTTACCCTGCACAGCACCCATGGAAAGAGAGGGATCTGCAAGAGGGGGTGCCGTCTGGGGAGGGAGGCTACTGGGAGGTCCAAGCAGGCAGTCACAGAGCTCAGAGCTTGCCTCTACCTGTGATTCCTCACAGCAGATCCTACTGCTGGAATTAGGCCTCTGGGGGTGTACAAAGGACATATCTCTCTGTAGAGAAGCAGGATTAGTGGTACATTTCTGCAGATCATGAAGGAGGTGGAGGAGACGGGAACACTCAGCAGCACACCAAGCTGCGCACAATTCTGAAGCTGGAACTGCACCTAAGGCCACTACTGAAATACAGCGAGACCAGGCTGGCATGAAAAGAACCCACAGACGAAGGGGCAGACATCTTCCCAGCAGAGGCTTCTTAACAAACATTTAATCATCAAGACTGCTTGTCAGGCATGACCAGTCTTTGTCTGAACTTGGATGCTATCTAATGAGGAACAATGGAAAAAAAAATAATAAAAAATTGTTAAATGGGGTAAGGAAGAACTCACAGCTGCAATCTTCAGGTGGAAAAATGCCCTTTTCACAGTGTCAAAATTTTAAACAGGGAAATATTAACTTGATCTTAGAAGACTGATATGCTTTTGACACAGCCTGTGGAAGGGCTGCAGTCAGCTGGTGGAGCCGCACTGCTACAGATGGTTGGGGAAGTAAGGGCACAGACACATCTACAGAAAACACAGGTGGCAGGATGAAACGGAGAGGCTTATTTTTAAAATCCTGACTCTGGGAATGCATGGTCAGGAATATGCTTCACTGATATTTGAAGCTGGCTTTGGTTCGTCATGCTTCCTTGAACAGTAGTTCCCAGTCCAGGTTTTGCAAGAAGGGGATACAGCATGCTGCTTCCTTGCAGCTGCCTGGAATGGAAACTACTGTTTAAAATCAAAAGAAACAAACCTCATTCGAAACACATGCAAAAAAACCCACTATATGATATGCTTATTTCAGAGTGGAAGACCAAATTGTTCTGCATCCATCAGAAAAAATTATTTCTAATGTTTTTAGAAGTCACCTTAGGCACCTTAATTTGGAAAAACAGTAACTAATACTTCTGAAAATGTCATTGCTGTTGTTTGTAGGCTTGAAATGCAAATGTTTTACTAGCTACTTTTCCTCCAAATCCTATTATACTACTTTATTATTATATAGTTTCTTATAAATGTTAGTCACTGAGAATCTTAGTTTTCAATATAAGCATAATTTAAAACATTTATTTCAGAATATATCGGCTGTACTTTTTTAAACAGGTTACCAATATTTTAGGACAGTTTGGGAAGCTACCATCCTTGACAAAACTAATCTAATACTGATAATAAAATCGGTAACAGGGTAAAAAGAATGGAATCACAGGAGGAAATCCACCAATGAGAGCTTTAGCCTATTCAGAACAGTACTAATATAATAGACTGAACAAATCAGGTCTATAAATTTCTGTCAATGTAGAGTACCCACACAAGGTCTCATGCATCAGCTAAACTTAAATGAGGTCCTTGTACAGACCCTGTGAACAGAAGTGAATTTCACCCTCAATAGTTGAAAAACTGCCTTTCATTTGGATTGCATCAGAAAATTAATTCGCTCCATGCTCCAGCAAAACTGAAACTGGTTCAGTCATCAATACTGTCTTTTGAACAACACAGTTTATACTGCATTCACAAATAATCTGCTTTCAGGCTAAGCAGAGGGTTTTTACTGTTTCCTTGGTAAAATCTGGTTAATAAAAATATTGACATGTACAGTGTGTCAACTGATGTAAGTAGGAGTTATATAATGGAATAAGACCTTGACGGTAACATTGTTGAGGCACATGAAGATATACTAGTACAGAAAATAAAGAAAAATGTCAGGAAAATTACTGAAACCAAGAAAGCAGAGCTTTAGTAAAAGGCTAAGGAACAGGAAGGGAGACTGAATGAATATGGAAAATGCAGCACATTTGGGGCTTTTTTGGGTAGAAGCTGGAAAAAATGGCTAACACAAAGATATTTAGGCTACAGAGATATGGCGCCAGATCACCCAAAAGACAAAAAAAAAAAAAAAAGAAAAGGAGAGAGGCAATAGAGCACTGAGTTTGAAAAGCACTTTTGAAGAGTACTGAGTACTATACCCTTAGCAAGCCTTCTAGTGATGGGGCTGAGTCCATTCCTTGCCTTAACTTCTCATGTAGGGCCTGTGTACTCCAGCTTCCTGCAGGAGGGTGGATTTCACTCAATATGCATATCGCATCTTCCTAATTATCCATCTCTTTGTATTAATGATGAAATAATACAATCTTCTATTTTCTCTAATTAAGTTTATTATGGAGACATTTTTATGTGCCTATTTTTGAAAAATGAAATTTCATTAAAAGTCAGTGTATCAGATCTTATTAATTCTATTACATTACAACATGAAACATTTCATCAGGGAAAAAAAAGACTGAATCAAAACCAACCCCAGACTTTGATAATACAGATAATAAAAAAACCCAGTGCATTCACTTTTCAATCTCATTTTAAACACCGCAAAACTTTCCTCATGTGAAGTTTTTAAATCAATAGAGAATGAGTTATCACATTCTCCTACAGAAACATTTTTTTTTTTTACTTTACTGGGAATATTTTTCCCCTGAAAACACTATGAAATGCCAATGCATCTCACTAAGCCATTTTTTCTTCTTCTAGTAATTAGGAAAAACTAGATAAATAAATTGATATCAATTACCTTTGGGAAAACCAGGTTGGACTGAAAGACCTTTTAATAATTGGAATGGCAGTGCACTTTGCATGCTGTCAGTGCTCAGTGACAATTGCTACAAGCCAATTGATACATGGTGACGTTTTCTTTGTCATTGCTGGACAGTGGGGACTTCAGTTCCAATGATTTTCTGCCATCATCTGAAAGTGATAGGGGCCCATGAATGGCTGTAGCAAGATAAAGGATCCCTTGATATCCCGTAGAGGAACTGCAATGTTTTGCTGCTCTCCTGACACGTTCCACAGCTGCGACTCCAGGATTCACGCAGCTGAATGGTTTAGCTGAAGTTTGGAATCTTCTGCTTCTTGTGAAGCTACTGCTCAGCACGGTCAGTGTACTGCTTGCACTGAGGACAGATCACGTGGGGCACCAGACAGCAGCAGAAATATTTGGATGATGCTGGAGACTGAGGGATTCTTATTTTACTGTTTTAGAAAAGAAAGTCATAACCCATTTGAGCAGTTGTAGCAGAATATATAGAGTGCGTCAGGAGACTGAAAATTCACTTGTAAAACACACAGTAGAATGACTTGTAGCACATACCTAATTGACTCAAATTGCTTATTTTGGTTTTCTGTGAACCACAGATCTGTCATATAATTTAATCTGTTTTCCTTGTGCAGTCGTTTGTCATTCTAGAAGGAAGCACAGTCCCTGAAATTACATATATAAATACTTTTTTCAGCCTTATTTTTTTGTGCTGGGCTATCTGAGATACAGTTTTAAAGGTTTAGAGAGAATAAAGGACTGTTGTTGATGAAACTTTACCCTGCCTATCCATTAAAACTTTGTATTGTTAATCACTGCAGCTGCGGCCTATAGACCACATTCACCCAGGGCAACCTAGCTCCCCCGAAGTCCACCCCCAAGGCTGCTCTCTCTTGTAGGCTACTCTGTGTTGTGGGCAGGCAGATTGCCTGGCATTAACAGAAATCTGTTCAGGAGCATCGCATCCAGCATGCCTCCTCCATTTGGCCTGGTAGGTGAGGATTGCATAGGGGACATTGCTCTTTCCTTAATATAGCAGAGATGTGGACATACTGGAGACAGTATGGTGAAGGGCCACAAAGATCATGAAGGACCTAGAGAATCTCTCCTATGAGGAGAGGCTGAGAGAGGTGGGCTTTTTAGCCTGAAGAAGAGAAGGCTTGAGATGGAGGATCTTTACAATGTGTATTAATACCTGAAGAGAGAGTGCAAAGAGCCAGACTCTTCAGTGATGTGGGACAAGAGACAATGGGCACAAACTCAAGCACAGGGAATTCTATTTAAACATAAGAATAAACTTTTCCACTGTGAAGGTGATTGAGCACTGGCATAGGTTGCCCAGGGAGGTTGTGGAGTCTCCATCTTTGGTGATATTCAAAAGCTGTTTGGACGTGGTCCTAGGTGACTGGCTCTAAGTGACCCTGCTTGAGGGAAGGTTGGACCACAGGACCTCTGGAGGTCCCTTTCCACCTCAACCATTCTGTTGTTCTGTGAATTCGGTGCATGCAAAGAATGAGTGCATAAGTGCACTTTGATGATGCAAATTCATCATCATTTATGGGAACCTAGTGCTTCCTGCGAGCTAGAGATTCATTGTAAATAAGGCCAGGAGTGCCTGACTCTATTTCATAGTACTTTGATGCAGATTAAGTCATACACAGGACATGTTGTTTGTAAACATCACAGTGAGCGATGGGTAACATTCCAGGGCATGGCTTCCCCTGGGTCTAAAACAAGGGTGTGTAGCCTGCCAGGCTGAAAAGGTCTAGGGCTATACCTGACATTTGTCAGTATGACTGGGATCAGACCTGTAGGCCTACCCCTCCCCCTTGCTGACCTTTGGAAAAAATCAATTCATTTTGGCACCTCCCCTCCCACCTTTCCAAAGTGCATTGCAACAAAGAAAAATATGGGTAAGAGAGTAGCAGCATGCCAAAAAGAAATTAAAACCTGGCTGATAGGTGGAGATTTTCAGCAGAATTGTCCAAATAAATGAAAATGAAAAGGTAGCAATATTCAGGGGAAAGAAAACCCAACAGACAACCATGAAATCTTTCCCTTGCCCTGCCAGCTCCAATGAGGATGCTGTGTCAATGATGGCAGCCACACACACAATACCTGGCCAAACAGCAGGTATCTCTTGTGCACGGTCTTGCTTGGAAAAAATGCATATCGATATTCGTGTCTGCTTGCTGTGAAAAATTCAGTTCAGCAAATAATTCAACAAGTGAAAACAAACAAAATTATGTCCCGAACAATGCAGATCCAGGCTAGTGGATAGTGCACTAGCCTAGAAGAACAATTAAGCCTATACATACCTGTGTACGCTGGTTCTTCTGAGATTTCAGTATTCGTCTGTACACTATCTTCACAGCCAGCCTATAGGTTGAAATATTTATTTCTGTGGAACGCAACATCAAACCTCTTTTATGGCTCTTCTTTGCCACTAGGCTCTTCTATACAGGCAATGCTGGTCAAGCAGTATCTCCACCAGGACAAAGAAATTCAAGGGAACAGCCAAGCTAGGTGCAATGCACAGTAAGCTTGTGGTACACGCCTAAACTGAAGGCACACTTAAAGGCAACTCTCTATCCCTTTCCTGAAGTTTGCTCTCATCAGTTGATTTGCTCTAATTTTATTCCAAAGTGCCCTCCAGAGGGTAGACAGTGACTGTGAAACTGCTCTTAAAATACAGCCTTGAGGTGGGCAAGGACATACCTCTCACTGTTCCTGGGAATCCAAGAGATGTAGACCCCTTCAGCTCTGTCTCCTCTTCCAAGCTTTTGGAGTGAAGCAAGGACTGTGTGCCCTAAATTCTGTATGCCCTAAACACAAGGATTCAAGGACCTGTCTCACTTGAGACATATAGATGCGACTCTCCCCCAGTAACAGGGCATGACGTAAGGACAGGCACCGAGTCCCTGACTGTCTGGCTGAAGGTCAGACCACATCTTCTTGCTTTCTCCATTACTACTGTTTGTGTTCTCCTTACTATTTAAACACACAGTAAAGCCCCAAAACACTCATGGGGAGATTCAACTGCCTTAACACAGTGCCACTGACATGATCTAGAGTGTTCTGGACATTTCCATGTGATGGCAAAAATTAAAGAGGATCTGTGAAAGACCTGTGCCTTTCTAGGGTGACAGCTGGGGGCCTGGTGGGATATCCTATAGCTTTTAAAATGCCACTGAGCATCTGTATTCATACATCTGAATTTCTCCCTCATCCTCCCCTTTTAGTGGGGAACAAACATATGCAACAAATTCCAGTTTTGCTGCTGGATGCATCGGTATTCACACCATCCAAATAACGCTATGATATGAGATATTACTCATTTAATTGTTCCATGTCTTGGGACTTCCCAGAAAATTCGGTGAAAGACTTTCTCAAGAATTCTAGTCAAATTGTTAGTTTAGCCCTTTGAACTTAAGCTACAATGAATGTCTTGCATATGATCCAGGTTCGATTTTATGTTTTACTAGGAAAGAACTCTATTAAAAAAGCTTTCAGTATTATTTACAACAATAAAAACAGGATAAAATGCCTGCTGTCTTAAAGGCTGATAATGGTACAGAGATTACAAACTGCAGTTTCAATGGAGTTGTCTCTGTTTGTCTGCTTGAAAAGTGGCCTTTTTACACTATACGGAAGCTAACCATTTCAGCTATTTCATAATATCAGTAATGAAAGAATTGCTCTTCCATTATAACCCCATTTTATGTTTAAAGCACAAAGCAGAGCCTCTGTTTCATTATTGCTTAATTCCAGAACAAATGTTATCCTCTTCCTTTCAGAGAATTATAAACTGTGTCGTTATTTACTTGCATGGCTCAATTTTCACAAATTTGACAGACCATTGCTCATGTTCTTCATTGTCATGGTATTAGTGAAATGTAGCATAAGCTCTAAATTTGCAACTGCTGTCCAATCAATAAGAAGATCACACCATCCGAATAATGCTATGATATGTGACATTATCTATTCAACTGTTCTATTTCTTGGGACTTGTGAATACTGTCACATTGAAAATGAACACCATTTGCGCTGACAGATTTTTTTCTCCGTTCAACACTTTTAATGAATATATTTCAAAATGAGGTACCAGATTAAATAAATTTTATGTCATATCAAAACAGAGATATTAACATTATTTGTAGCAGCAAAGTTCCAAGTAAATTACACTGAACTCACATATGCAATGCATTTAGCAAGAATAGGGTTTTCAAATAGCATAAATCTTATTGGATGTCAACTTGCCACAGTAGTGATATGTAGACCTTATTCTCCATATTTTCATGACAAGAACAAAAGTGTGCCTTGGCACAGTTTTCTAATGCATCAAATTAGTATCCAAACCAGAATTTACTGTTACCACAAAAGTTTACTAAGGAAGCTCTGTAAACTTCAGTAAGACTCCTGTATTTTCCGTTGCCCAAACAAAGCTATTATCGCGCATTCTTGCCATAAAATCTTTTATAAAGATATTTTTTCTGTGGCCATGCTATCTTAATTTGTGCATTGGATCTAAGTCTTTTCCCCTTTATGAGGTATCCTTTTTAACAGAATCATGCAAATACTGGAAGAATGGCTCATGGATAGGTTCTCATTGCACTTACCAAGTCTCATCCTACATGGTACAGAACACAATTATGGTGCAACAGGAATGACTTGCGCAGAACAAACCAGAACGAACTGCCAAGCAGGTCCCACACAGCATAACAATGAGGCAAACTTCTTGTGTGAAAAATTTTGAAAATGGATTCATACTTTGCTAAGTGCAATATCTTGGTGAGTGAAAGTTTTCAGTGTCTTCAGATAAGTGCACCTTTGTCTTTCAATAAAGACAGTCCTAAAATGGTTAAATGAAATTTATGGACAATAAGGTGAAGATTGGCATTAGAAAGGATTATAGAAGAATGGTTTATCAAAACTTGTATGATTTTGGAGTGTTTCAGTAACCTATTGTGTTGTAAAAAATGAAATTGCAAGAAACGTCATTCTCAGAGATGTACTCTCACTATTTCTATAGTGCAAGCAAATCAATTCACATTCCATGAATGTAACAACTGTATATCGTAAAAATACCCTTACAAGAAAACTGGAAATATAATACAGAGTTCCTATCAGAGACCCATTTATTTGTGCTACAGTGGTAAAACCCCATGTTTTCAGTTCTGCCTGACACTACCTAGATATACACAGGCATGCAAAAGCTCCTGCATGAAAAGACCTGAGGCTGGATTCCTAGAATGAGCACCTAGCTCCTAACTCTGTTAGCAGTAATACTCAGCAGAGGTCTTCCTCATGTCTGACTTTCTATATGTACAGTAGAGCATGTGAGATGGTCATTCTTTAGAACAGCGTTCTTCCAGCTGGCAAGGCAAAATCTGGAAGTAACAGCTTCTCAGGAGAGAAACGCCGTGCTGTTTGAACATTATTGGAGTAAAAACATCAGCCAAATTATACTACAGGAAAGGTCTGACTTTTTTTTTATTTCTGAAAGAAGTAAGAGTGCCCTCTTTCTCTGTCATCTTCCTTCCATAGTTCCGTAGAGGATGAGGTAAGCTGCCTCTCCTTTGGGTGGCTGTCATTCTTTCTGAAGCTAAAGGAACCTGTGTAGCCATGTTGGGGTCACTGTGCTCAGTGGGGCAGCCAACAAAGAGAAGATCACCTCATAGTTACTAGCCAAAAAGAAGTTAGATGTCTGCAAAACTTAAGGCTGCATACATACCAAATTTCAGCAACCAAAAAGCTGATCGCGTCCTTAACTGCTGGGCCATCTCTCCCTAACATAGTAACACTTTTAGAAAGTACTTTAGAAATTAATCTTTAAGTCTAGCCTGAGGAAATAATTTTATATCCTTAATTTTAATGAAGAGAAAGCAGAAAAATGTTTAGCATTATAATTAATGTCCTGTCTCTCATGTTGTCCACTTGTAAAACAATAAGTTGGTACTTACATATTAAGTGAAGGCCATAAAGAAGTAAATCTTAATTACACATAGAAGTAGATAGATATTTTCCCACTATAAAAATAGATAAAATAAGACCTGGGTGTTAACTGACTCTCCTCACTGACACAATAAATTAGGAAATTGTTTATCAAACCCTCTTTGAGAAAAAATATTTAAGTAACGTGCATTTTGTAAAATCATCAGGTAAGCCCAGTATCTCCAACTCTATTTTAAGACTTCGAGTACAATGTACCAATTATGCAGCATTTGACAATGTTCATTTGCAAGTTTGTAGAACTCCTCAACATCAGATTATTCTAAGCTGATTTATATGGCAGGTTAAGAAGAAACAGATTGTGTACACCTAGAGCAGTCTTATATGAAAGAAAAGCTTTTATATTTATTCCTTTTCAGCCAAAAATCATGTCACAGCACTGTTACAACACAAATAAGTCAAGCTAAAGATGTCATAGTATGAAGCTTTTTTTTTTTTAAAAAAAGAATCTAATTCTTCAAGCAGATTTAGCAACATATTCCCAGAAAGTCATAGCCCTGTAGGGAAAAAGAAATTAAAATATTTTAAGGCTACTTTTGCTTCTCATAGATCAGCAGTATGTGTTTGCACCAGTCACACAATTCATCATCTTACAACTTAACAAAATTGCCATGTACAATGGTTTCCTTGAACCTCAAGATTTTTATTTAAATATTAAAAATAAAGTACTGGTTATATTCTCTTTCATTTTAATGTTTTTCTCTAAGGTTTATTGTACTGCAGGCTCTGTATTATAAGCCACAAAGGGCAATTATAGCATAAAGTATGGTGATCACTACTGAATACGATACTCCAGATGAAGTATATAACTAGTAATTAGGCACTATTAATTCTATTTAGTTTGATTTATCATCTGTTTCTCCACGAATTAAAGATAGTGTTCTATTTGACATGTGTACTGCAGTTAGGAATTCAACAGCATGTTAGAAGAGGCTGGTATGATAATTCCTCCTTGGTCACTACCTTGCAGATTTTTTTAAAGTATTAACTGTAAATAAACTATTTGCCCACTTATATATATATATATAAATATTAATAACTGAAACTTTTGACCTTGACAAACTCTGATCACTAGTACTTGAGCTATCTTGAATCACTTAATTTGCGATATTCTCATTAGATAGTCAAATTAGCTCTAAAATATACCTTCTAATTGCCTCTAAAAAAAATCCTAGTCCTCTGATGAGTTGACATACTGTTTTGACACATGTAGCTGAAATTTTTTTGTATGAAAGCTTTTTCAGCTGAAAAATCTTTTTTCAACATGAAAATTTTCATTTAAAATGTGGTGGGTTTGGTTTCCTAACAGTGCAAAATATCAGATTTCATTTTTATTTCTTATCCCATTTTTAAATTTAGTTTTCATTTATAGTAATCTCCCTTTCTTTTGTGTCCCTCACTTTTCACTATTACCTGCTTAGAAGATGTAAAGCAATAAGAAGCTAGGCAGCAGTTCCTTCACATTACAGATCTTGTAGAATAGCTAGTATATGATTACTTACAAGCTGCAGTAATTTTTTTCTATAAGTGTATGAGGCTAAGAATGAGGTTGGTAAGGGGTTGCGAATCAAATGGCAAGAGAGAGAGAGGGAGAACGTGGAAGTCCAGACAATGTTGTCAGTCAGTACTGTGGTCTTTGCTACTGAGGTAATATCTGTATTTGCTTCTGTAGAGGTAGAGCCATGTGTTATATTTAAGATACATAAAAAAGGGGACTTAGAAAGATCTGAAGCAGCAGCCAAGCTTCAAGTTTCCAACTTGGCTGCTATGTAAGCTAGAGACAAATTTCCAAAGTGCCACAATTTTTGATACTCATGGAAGTTTCTCATGCATTGACAGCTTATCTTTGTGGCATATTCCAGTGTGCAGCAGTTCTCTCGGGTACCTGCCCTATGCTCAAGGCCAACAGGAATCTACAGTGAGATGTTCTTCCAGCAGACTTACCTCAGAGCCTTAATGCATCAAAGACACCAAGGTCAGAGTACCAAGTTCCACTGCCTTTCAAAGCAGAAGCTGAGAAGTGATATGAGAAGTTACATGCCTGTTATACCAGAGTTTGATGATTACAGTCCTCCGCCCACGATAATCTAGCTGAAAAGTAATTGGGCTGGGGGAGGTGGGGGGTGGGGGGGGGGTGGAGGGTGGGTGGAAGCGGGGGAGAAAAAATATGTTTTCTTAGCCACATTAGTTCCACAATCCTATTCAGCAAAATATGTGCCTGAGGAGTCAAGTGAGCCGTGGGGACAAGGCACTGAGGACGGAGCACCTGCTTAGACCAGCCCAGCTGCTGACAAAACAGATGTGGCTCTACAGGCTCCACTCAGGATCTGGGCTGAAGGCTCCAGTTCAGCAAAGCACTTAAGCACACATCCAAAAGTAATTAAGGAAGCAGACCTCTGCATGCACTTGAAGAGCTTACATTGTACATCAACTGACACCCTGCCCCATTAACTACACAGGACTTTAGCAAGTACTTAAGGGCTACAGCCAAAAACAATATAGCTTGAAAAAATACATCTCTTCTTCCCAAATCCAGTCAGGTCTCAGGAGATACAGAATTTTAAAAGGCTGAATAGTTAGGTTCATAGTGAACCATTCATATGTTGCAAACCAGCACAGCTTCAGTGACATGGCTGGAAGAAAAAACTTGCCTGCTCCTCCATCCCTTCTCCTTAATGATCTGGTTATTAATATATATCCCTGTGAGTTGGGTGATGTATTTAAATCCTTCCAAGCCAAGGAAGGACATGAAACCAGATGTTCTGCTTTCCCAGATTACTGCTCTAACAGGGCCTATTAAGTAAAGAAGAAAATACTAATAACGCTTGTTTCTTTTAAACCATGACTAGAGATGTATTCTGGAAAGATTATCAGCCTGTGACTATGTTGTGGGATGCAAGCAGCTCTATAAGCTGCTACGTAGTACAGCTAGCCTCAGGATCCTTATCAGCTTGCTACAGTAAGATCTTGGCTGTGCTTGCTAGCTTTTCTGTGTCCTGGTCTGAGGTCTCTAAATCTACCTCAGGCAGGGCCTTGAACTTGAAGGAGCACAAGTCCTGTCTCAGAGCTAGCCTTTGAGTCCCAGCGAACTGCTGATACTTGTTGAATTGGGATCTACAGAGGAAAATTCATGACAGCTTTACAAGAAATTTCAGGACTTGCCACTTTAATCACAAATTGAGAATTAACTAATCACTTTAAAGTCAAACAACTTCTAAAATTACTTTCTATAAACAGATGCACTATTAAAGTTGTTTTGTTTTTAGAGTGATTTTGGAGATGTTAATTTGCATGATCAATTAGTAGAGAGCATGAGAAATACATGTGGTTCTATGCAAACATTTTTAATTTTTATTTAAACAGAACAGAAATGGAACATACTCTCTTTAGTACTCAGATGACCTTCCAGATTTCCATGTACAGTATCTATGGATTTTTAAGTATAATTAACAACTTCCATTTCAGTATTTAAGAGCTTCAAGTTCTGTTTCTTTGACAGTCAAAAGCTAATCAATCTTGTTCTCAAATGCTAATACAAGCAATTAAAAATAACATTAATTGAAATACTGCAGGGGCTGTTAGGGTTTTTTTTTTAACCTCGTGGCAACACTAATTTACAGTACTAATTAGTGAATTGCCCTTTGTATTATAAATCTTTAGAAGGGAGATCTGGCCTTTAAAGCCCAACAGAGAGATGCAGATGGTCACTTACTTTCAGTAAGCTTTCATGGTAACTATAAGGATATTCACTTCACCACATAGACCAAACATGATGGATTATATTGTTTACAATGAAGAATATTAATTTATGCAAAGAAAAATGCCTTGCCCATTTGTCCTGTTGTAAAACATGCAAATATCCTTTATAGAATAGATTATATTCTGTCCAGTTGTCCTAATTAGAAAAAAGAGTACAACTGCCTCATATGAGACACAGGAGGGAAATGTACATAGACAGTATGTTATAAAATGGAACAAAACAACCTATGAAACACAGATAAATATGTACAACATATTGTTTTTAAACAAGCATAATTGAAAACCTTTTGCTGTGCGATTAAAAATTTGGAAGAACAAAAGGCAAAATTCAAAACTTATCAAGTACAACCAAAAAATACAACTATTTACCTGAACCAGTTTTTCCAGAAGATCCACTTTAATGTGTTGGCATGGCCATTTTCACCCTCTAAACCAAGACAGAGTAGTTTCTTTGCCAGAAAATTACAAAAGGCTCAAGGTGACTTTGATTTAGGAACAAGGTTGGGAGTCCTTAGCGATCACACTATAATCTACACAAATAAGAATCCCAATTCTCCTTGGAAGTATCATTATAACTTCATTATAACACGTAAACATGAAAGTACACTTAGCTCCCTCTGTAGTCACATAGCCTGATTTTTCATTTTATTTTCATGTATTACAGTTGTGGGGTTTGGAAATCTGATAAGAACTTCTAGCTTTTTAGTAAAAGGGGAATGAAAGTACATCAAATTGCATTTTCCAGGGAAGTCATCATGTCTGCCAGCAGAATATTTGCTATTATACTACGTATGTACACTGGGCTGTAACAGTGAGAGGGTGCAATAAGTTATTGTTTAAAACAGTAAGATGAGAGGTGAAGGTAGATAACTACAGTAAGGTGTCACAAGTGTAGTCAGTCCTCAAAGATTTGTGTATGAGACACAGGGGCTGCTGTTGAAGCTCTGACCTTCCAGAAATGGAAATACTCCTTTTACAATAGAAAACCGCACTGGGTCCTAATTGCCAGCAGAAGCAATTGATATGGTTGGCTTCCTGCCAGTGATGCCACCCCTCACAAGCAGAAATCATACACAGGGGGGGAGCCCATTTAAAACTTATAACACACTTATATAAGCCTTATAAGGGCTCTGTATGTGAAACTACCGATAAAGCAGGCAGCCTTTGAACAAGAATATGAAAGCAGATTTTTAGGCTTTTCCAGGATTTCGCTGCTTAAGCAGTAGGAAAAGAAGATAGTAAAGGCAGATAAGGAAATGATTAGTTACTAAAAAATGTTGACAGGTAACCTTTATTTTGATTGTTTCTATTCTGTTTCTTAAGAACCTCTCCTGTCCGGCTTTGTTCCAGACAAACTTGTATTTAAATAACCACAGTGAAAATCTGATGCTGGCTGCAAGGTTATGATCCGGCTCTTTGGCTGAAGCTGAAATACCCAGAAAATAATGTAGTAGAGTTTCTCTGAATTACAGAATGATGGTGGCCTTAAGGATTCTATACCACTGCACATTAGTGATAGCAGGTACATCCACATGGAGAGGGACTGTGCTTTTAGCACACACTCAGTCTCCTGTAAAAGAGGCAACACCATTGCCAACATGGGCTATGTGGTCCTCTGAAGGTCTCCTAATGCTGAAATCACCAAGAGAGCCAAAGTCAAAGAATGGCATAAAATTAAACAGGAAAAGGTATAGTGTTGACATTCTTGGAAGTGATGTGCCTTAAAATGAGGTGTGAGAGGTGGGGAAGCAAAGAACATGAAAGAAATGTGCAGGAAAAAGAGAAGATTTTATGATGGAATGAGGAAACCACAGTTCTGTAGTCTAATCTTGATCCCAGCACCACTCTAAAGTAATTGTTGCCAAGGAACTTCAAGCTGTAGGTGGTAAAATTAACTCTGCCATCAGTTGTATGAAAGGTCAGAAGTTAACACTATGACAGAGGCTGGCCAAATATTGAAATATTTTTGCAGCTCATAGCTCATTTGATTCCTAGATCCTGAGAAACTGAACTGCATAGAGGTGACGTGCCAGCTACTGGAAAAGAAGGAGCAATTGTAAGATTAACCATCAGTGTAAGATGTGAATGTAAAGCACTTATTTTTCATCTAGTTCCACCCTGTCTGTAAAATGCGGGATACTTAGCACTCCGAGACTTAGAAAAGCACTTTAAAGATCAAGCATGAAAGATTCTTCTCAAAGTAAAAGCAAAATATTATTACTTTTTCCTTTTCTTCTCTCTCCCTCCCAAATGCCAAAAGGAGAAAGTCTTGATGCAAGGAGAGCACCTTGATGTAACTCTGAAATAGGTAAAGTACGTGTGTCCTTTACATGAAAAGAAGAGAACAAAGCCAACAACCTTACTTGCTTATACATTAAGTCTTCTGGTCTTTTGTGAACAGCTGCAGATTGCAAGCATTGTGTATAAGGGTAAACTAACTTGTTTTTAATCTAAGCATCAGAGCTTTGTAATTTTTTTTTCTAAAAAGTTACAGACTCTTCACATTATTTTTTTCTTATTGTAAACCCGCTCCATTGTCAGAAGGTAGCAGCTGCTTAGCTAGTGCTAAGCTAATGAATCTCTTACCATACGGGTGTGATAAAGCAAGGGGTCACTAACAGATGATTTGAATATATTTTACAGGGATGGAACATCACCTTTTTCTGCATTGCTTCTGTCTGAAAACTTTTTGCCTACTCCATCTTACATTGTGTCTTCTTAAATTTGGGTGAATTTGGACCAGCCCTAACCTAGGATGGTGTTCCATGAAATTAGATGCTCCTGAGATACTCATCTGAGAGAAATTTTCCTTGTTTCTTCCCTCTTCTTCAAAAAAAGTGAGAGCCAGAACAGTGACTTACTGCTGGTGGTATGAGACCCCATGTCAGTACCACACTGGTGTGGCAAAGGAATGTTGGTTTTCTTCAGTTTTCTGCTGATCTTTCTCATAGAAATTCTCTGGCAAAGGTGAAGCGTGTTATCAAAGTTACCAGAGGGATCACACAAAACATACTATAAGTTGGACAACATCACAAGAAATGGTCGGAATTAAAATCCAACACATCATTGCAAATGTGGAGTGTATATTTTTATCTTCCAGTTTTAAATGAATCAGTGGCCCAAAGTGCAACACTTGCTATTTATAACCTGTCTTTCTGTGAATGTAATCCAGACCATTAGTCTGTCCCTGATGTTCATAAAGAATTGGCAGTGAGCTTGGCAGACCTGAACATACCATTGTGTTTACCCACGGAGGTTAACTCCCCTTTTCTACATTTTTACATGCTTGGGTGTAGAGTGGGTTGGACGACTATAGTAGGACATTATGCTTCTCTCCCTTTCCTTCACATTTGTCTATTACAACTAATCTATACAGCATCCTTCTCTCTCTGTCCTGTAAGCTAACGAGTACAAGACAGCTTCCTTCTCTTCCCAGCTACATTTTTTCCAAGGAAGGGTTGATTTGGGAGCCTAATTTGGGCGATGGTTTAGTGTTGTGAAATTCAAGTTGAGTGAAGCACATAATTTAAGATATTTTTTTGTAATGGAACTTTTTGCAACTTTGTCTCAACACGACAGCATTTATGGGATCCCTGTTTTGTCTGTATTAAGGACAAGGCTACATTACTGATTCCTAGTTACATTCTGCAGCACAGCAGACAAGCAGCATGCAGGATTTAGCCTCCATACAACCTCTATCAAATTGCTGTTTAAGTAATACACATATGCCATGAAGCAAATTAATGTAGCCACACTGTTGCTTGACTTCTCTGTGCTTACATAAGTTTTGGTGCAGATTTTGTTAGATAACTAAGGCAGGGTTTAAAGAGCTTCCAGCAACCCTCCAGATCTTTGTTCTTTCATTAATACCAGACTGTATTGCACTCCCCTGTATCACATGTCAGAGGCTTGGCCATATCTGTATTTGTCTGTGGATGTGGGACAAGGCTAAAAAAAATTATCAAGTAACAATCGTCTGGATTGGATATTTTATTGGAAAAAATATCAAGAGAAATTGCATGAAACTTTACAATGCTCATATAACTCAGATAATCAAAACCAAGCAAAAATTAAGTGAAGAAAACCTGTATTCCTTTGACTGGTTTAACTAAGAAGATAAAACAAACCTAATCTGCTTCTCTCTTCCATATTCCTAGAAACATAATCCTGCATGTCACTAATTATGCATAATTTTTCAACAAAATGTAACACAGAAAATCAGTCTCTCAAGAATAAAGGATGTTGCTACTGTAAGGCAAAAGGAGAAACAGAAAAAATTAGTCCTTAAAAACACCACTGGGTCCATGGCTACTACAATTATGTGGATTCAGTCGTGGAAATATGGCTCTGTGTGACAGGAAAATATTGCCTGGCTAAAGCCCATGAAAAGCCTGTTGTAATATGTGAACTGCACAACGTTATGCTTTTGTTAGAAAATGAGCCATCGAGGAACCTACAGTACACGGTTGTCTGCATTCAATAGACTAAATAGGGAAAGAATTCCCATCATGTTGTCTGTTTGATTTATGATGTGGCTAAATCTTGAGGGAAAAAACTTTTACATATCAAACCTCTGTTCAAAACAGTGTTGCATGGAAAGATAACTGAGACTGACAGGGATGTCTGTTGGTCCAAGGAAGCTGGAACAGATGTGATAAGCACTGCTCTTCTCTTGTTTCTACCGCTTTTGACTTAAAACTATTAAAAGGGAGGGGCAAAAGCAAATCTAATTCAAAGATGAGACACAAAAATAATATCCGCAGTGAACTTTTGATACACTGCTGCCTTGGTAATAGGATGGTCTCCAAATACAGTGAATTTCATGCTGATACTTTGATTAGAAAAACACATTAGGAGCTCATTATTTCTAAGCCCCAAGCACGATTTTCTAACACTGCTAGTTAAATTGTGCACCAGCTCTTGTCTGCATAGGCTAGTCAAGACATTTTTATTTTATTTTTTTTTTAAAGGAAGAGGGTGACCATTACTGAATTCTATAAAATATTTTTTTATTTCAGCTTGAAAGCATGAATACTTTCTATTCCTGAAGATGTACACAGTACATCGCTGTAGAAAGGCCTTTGCTGCTTTTATCATGCTTGACAAAATTTTGCTTATTTGGGATATCTTTTTATACCAAACACATCTAACCATAATTGAAGAAAATATTCCACTACTGGATAGTGACTCTCTTTCTTTAACTGGCTGCTGTGATACCTGGATGCTATGACAGGCACTTCATAAATAGGCATAGATCTCCCTGCCCCTATCATGCCATTTATCACTGTGTTTGGAAGATCTTCTAATTACTCTGCCAATGTAGGTGGTCGCAGCAGCTGAAGGAGTTGCTTTAGGTATACTGTCAAATATCTAATTTGTCTTGCCACCCTTCCTATTAAGTCCTATTTCTTGTAGGGTCATTTTTCTGTGCTCATTCTTCTTTGATAGCTCTGTTACCTTTGACACTATAGGCCACTTACTGCTCCACAAGAAACTCCCACCCTTAGGTTTATGTGACACCAACTTATTGTTTCTTCATCTGGCTGACAGCATTAGAGGGCGAGTGCTGATGGATCCTCTATTTCTCCCCTGTCTCTGCTGGCATCTCTCAAGGCTCTGTCATCATTCCCTTTTCCCTCTTCCCAGTCACTGCCTGTGTGTCTTTGCCAGCTGTCCTGGACCACTTACTTCTCAGCATTAATGACTCTTAAATATGCTCTTCTGCCTGTCCAGCCTTGCTTCTGTGGTAGCTTGTGCTGGACTCCCCACGGCTTCCTTGGATGTTACATGCCTAAGGATGAATGTGCAGCCTTAGCCATGGCAGCTATTCTCATCACCAGCTTCCGCGTGTCTCACAGCTGTTTTGACTGCTCCTTCAGTTCTATGTCCTTGCAATTATTTCCTTCCAAAATATTGTTACCTCCCATCACTCTTCTTCCATTTCCTTTGCCTGAATTTTACCCAAGTTCTTTCTCAATGGGTGGAATTGAGCTTTCTCTGAACTTTATTTTTGGCATTGTTTCCTGTTCTATTTGTTATAAAACTTGTTCGTCAAGGCTGTTCCCCCACCTCCTTTCAAAATCAGACAATTTAGCATATATGTATGCTAAATTCTTTCAAGACTAAATCTGGAAACTGTAACAAATAAAAATAAAATAAAATATAAAATAATTTATAAATAAAAGAGTTTGTTTGTTCAGAATATAGTATATTTGTAAGCCGTTATCATCAAAACATTTGACACAATGAATACTTGTTAACACTTTGAGAAACGTTTACACCATGGTGGTAAACTGTCTCTGTGATAGTACTGTTCATACCTTCATGAACATGATCTAAAATTTTCTTCTACAATGTGTTTTACAGTAATTTCTAATTCTTTTCTTCTGGAACTTTCAGCTCTAGCAACCAGTAACTTTGGAATGCCATCTTCCAGCCTGAAGTTTCAGCAAAGCTAATATCTCTATCTAGTCCCCCAAAACTGATGAAAGAGCAGAGATGAATTTTGAACCCGAATGTCACATATTGTAGGCAAATATTCTCACAGGCCACATCTGACTACTCTTCCAGCTTCTGTGATGGCAGATAGAGGGGAATATTTTATTTTGCAAATGGAAACAGTCATGTCATAAGATCGGCAGAGAAAACTCTTTTTAATCCTCTCTTACACAATTATGTAGCTGCATAGGAATGGAAACAGTTGAATAAACAACTGACAGACAACAAGGGCATCTAGGCATGTAAAAGAGAGCTTTGTAATTGGTGATGCTGAGTAAATGTTAGGACATTTTAAGCACATTGAGTCAGATTTGAATCATCATCTTAGCAGTTCATTCAGTAACCACCTGACCTCCTTTGCAGGTACGAAATGCTGAAAGTCTACTGGCAACAGCTCAGAGATTTTAAACAGTGGTACTGCTGAGTATTTTCCACTTCCCTCTATTTTTGCTTTCATATTACAAGCTGCATTGCAAAGTTAAACACTGAAGATCAGTCAATAGGGGTAATGAGAACAAGCAAAAATTTCCTGAGAACAGTATTTTTGAAGTTTTATTCTCAGAATGACAACTTTATAGCACCTAATGTCTGCAGGACAAGCAGATTTGTAAGTACCAAAGCAAACATTAGCAGTGAACCACTTGGCATATTAATAAGGGAAAGAGTAAGGGGAAATCCTGGATGTAATGTAGTAAACCTGTTTATTATAACTCTGCAGCTTTTATCTGCTTAGTCTTGACTGGAAAGCACTCCAGGTTCGTCTGCTGATGGCCAGGACCATGAATATTCAGAACAATTGAGTAGCAGCCCTTTATCCAGGCATGGATAGAGACTGACCTCAAGCTCTACTGTACGTGAACCTATAGCAGAGCTTGCAACTATAAAAAAAATACAACCATGAAATTTCTGTCAGAGTACCAGCACAGAGGGTTAATTTATAGGGGAAGGGATAGGTATGCTCAGAGTTGAACTGTGTCCCACCACGATAACCTGACTGTCATTTTTCTGTCTAAAGCACCTTCTGCTCTCCTAACCTTAGGGCGTTTTCAGAAATGCTCCCAGCTTTTTAAGATGCTACTGTTAACAAACATTTGGCCAAGCCCAACCTGAGTTCATCTGCATTAGCTATTTAATCTGAGAGATGGTTGTATCTCCCTTGCTTACTCTGCCTTTAGTATACTAACAAAAATGGTAGTATATGGTATTTGCCTGTGAAATACACTTCTCTGAAAAGTTCTGGAATCGGCATACTGCATTATACAGAATCTGTCTCAGTACCAAAACACATTCAATCACACAAATGAAATGTACAGGCAAATGATATATATGGATTTAAATAGATGTTTAATAATCAAGAGAAAAAAAACCCAAAACATTAATTTAATACTATGTGTATTATTATGCCTCATACCTGGACAGAGTTAGCAAATTTGATAGAAACACAAAGGCGAAAAAATTGACCTGAACAATGGAATGAGATTAGACTGAGGATTAGATTTCAGCAGCATGAACTAAAAAAGCACAAGAGAAAGACCAAAAAATGAAATCAAAATTCCATTAATATAAGTGACAATCTGGGTTGCTAACATAGAAGTATGACATAAAGACAGCCATACAGCATCACAATTTTCACACTTTACAAAAGTCTAATTATTTGAATTATACTTCTCTGCATGGGAATATTCAGAAAGAATCACAGAATACTGTCAAAAAATACCTAAAGAAGATTTCAAAATTGTGCATCCACTGAGATTCAAAAGGTATCCATTCCCTTTTGTGAATGACGAAAGGACTTAGGGCTTCCCACTAAATGGAATGTGTATTCATGTATAATTACATTTTGGTCACATTGGTGTTAATGGCAAACCTCCCACTGACTCTGGAATCCTGAATTTCACCTATGTGGCGTGTTCAGAGATCTTCAGACCACAATTCATCCCTAACAATACCACTCACAAAAATGTTCCATACACACTCAGGTAAATTAGAAAATTTTCTCCCAGCTGTATTGATACCATCCTAATGGAGGCTTCGAGGTTGCACTGGTGTAACAGAAGAACAGATTTACCATATCTTGCTCATATGTAACCAACATTACACAAACCACACTGTAATCAAATGTGTCTGAAATTACATAAAGGCTGGGTTTCAGTTCTGATTTCCAGTTTCTCATTGTAAAAGAAACAATTTCCATTTGAGTGTGATTTTTCATCATCACCAATCAAATGTCCTTTTTTTCTTAAAGCAAAGCAGGGGCAGGAGGAGGAGAAGAAGTATTAACAGTCCAGCGACACACGCTGGCTTCCCCAAAATAGATGGATGAAGACAAGAAGAAAAACATTTTTGGTACAGAAACAGATTTGTGTTTAAAGCCTCTAAGGAATTATTAAAACTCTAATGAATGTTTTTAATTAACATTCACAGTGTCCTTTTAAGTGAAATAATTTAGGAGTTGCAGTGGAAACCTGTTAAACAAATTGCTAGTTGGGAAAAAAAATCCAGCTCTGCCTGTTAATAGCTCTTCTGTTTTCAAATGGCTCCATGCAACCCACTCAGTATATCTGGGAATTGACAGTGGAAGATTTAACCAGTATTTAGGTATTTTTAAAGAGGAGGTGTGGGCTAAAATTACACCCAGATGGTGCAAACTGGTGGCTGTAGTGCAGATATGCCAGGCTACACTAGCAAATAGATGTCTCTGCACCATGGGCTAGTAAAGAAAACATATACTTTAAATAGATCATTTTCTGTAATAGATCAATATTCTCTTGTTTTACAGATTCAGGTACACACAGTGGTTTGGCTGGTAAAAAAATCAATACGTAGATATAATGTAATTTTTGCAGCTGGGACCAGTGCAAGGAAGCAGGATGCTGTAGCAGAGTCTCTCCTTCAGCTCTTCTCCAGCCAGTCCTCTGCTCCTCTAAAATCTCCCTCAGTTTGACAAATTCTGCAGGACTAGCAAAGTGTTCACGGCTCCACAAAGTGAACTGCTTCTCACCCCCAGAAAGAAAAAAAAAGGTCACCTCTGGAGCAGAGCTGTGGTTATTACTGGTAGGGGGCTAAAACAAGGGTTCAGTTTCACAGTGTCTAGTTTGCTTTTTTTCCTCTCCTGAAATCTTTTGCATAACTATAGCAACCATGCAGCATATTCATACTTCCAGCTATCTGTGACAAAGAGGGATGTCTCCTGTGTTAGAACATGGTTTGCCTTTGTTGCACACAGAATTGGTGCTATCCCACAGTATGTTTTGTATGTAATTCATAAACATTGCTTACAAATTAATAAAACTAAGGTTCTGGAAAACCTTTTTATTTAAGTAAAGACATTTCTCATATCATATTAATCTTCTCTATTACAACTTTCAAACAGGTGCACATGCTTTGCTTATTTAAAAGCACGAGATTAAGACTGAGAGAATTAAAATGGACTTTCCATGACTAAAACTGACTATGGAAGGGATGCAGCAGAACACTGCCACCTCCAGTTACAGATCATGCACAGAATATACTGTCTATATTATTCAGACACTTACTCAGAATAAATGAAAAACAGGCACGAGCTCTGGCAACAGGCTCAGACTGACTGCCAGCAAAGAGGCAGACACATTTGAGCCTTTGATCATAGCTTAGTTCAAAAAAAAAAAAAATAATAGCAAAACCTGATACCACAGAAACAAATAAACCATCACTCCCCACATACTAGTAACAACATGTTGCCCTGTTAGCAAAAGTCTTATGACTAGGGACTGTTCAATTAAGGACCATAATCTCTAACTTCAGTGCTTTCCCCACTCAGTCACATTCAGTAAAAGGAAAGGAAAGGGAGTCTACCGTCCCATTTTCCATATATATTTGCTGTCTAGTTGTCTAAGATGAACCACTTCTTGAATACTTATAAAATTCTGGGGGAATGGATAATGCACAGAGGGAGAGAATTTCCAGGCTGAATCATGAGGGTCTGTGGCCCACAGAAAATAGAGGTAGTGGTTCAGACTGAAAGACTGCACTGATGTGGGGTGCTTTTTGATCACTGTAAAGAGAGAAGGGCTATCCAAATACATGTAAAACAAGCAGGGCAGAGTTGCAGCTGGTAAGAAAAGAGGATGACTATGGCTGCTGCTACCACCATATGGGTAGTGAAAAGAGATACCGGTAAAACGTACGGAGAAGCGTAAGAATTCATCTCCTGAGATTCAGCTGGCTAAAATCTCACCAAATTCCTGTACCTAACATTTCCTTAAGGCTAGAACAGAGTATCCAACTTTTGTGTAGCCAAGGTTCATTGCCATTGCTGCCATGCTCTCCTGCTTACCTCTCTGTCTTGACCACAGTCTTGAGACCTTTGTATTCCTGCTTCAGCCACTAAGCCATGCTACATGCAACTCTGCTTTCCACATTGAACTGATATTTTTGCCTCTATCCTTTCCCAAGCCTTAGACCTTAGACTGTTCCTTGCCTTTTCCTTGGCTGAAACTGCGTGGGAACTTACTTGAAACATGTATTGCCTGCAGATCAGCAACCACAACTGTGTAACACTTGTAGTTAGCATGGTCTCATGTTCTGGGTATTATTTGTTTGGAGAAACAGTGAGAAATTGAATAAAGCTGAAAGAAAAACAAAAACAACACCCAAGATGTGAAAAATTAATTGTGAGTTAAGACCAAGAGAAAAGGTAAATTTGCGTGGCCTGGCTATGTGATGTCTACGGCTAGAAGAGAGGAAACACGGTTACCAGCAATTCAAAGTTGCATGAATAAACACAAAAGAAAGAGAGAAATTATCTAGCACAGCACATGGGAACAGTAGCAATAATGGGAAGAAAAGAAGGAAGCATATTGGGAGTAAATGACATATATTAAACAGGGGAATTACTTTCTAAGTCTGAGTCTTACAATAATATTAACATTCTACTTTAAAAACAATTTGTGGAATATAATTAACCTTTTAAAAAATCTTTATCTTTAAAGATAAAGCCATTATCGTTTCACACCTATATATGATTACATCATTTAAAAACCTGTCACTGCCTGCATAAATGATAATGATTCTCAGAGAGGAGAACAAGTGAGAGCAACCAATGAGCTTTCATATGGAATGTGTTTCCCTGTTTTTCTGGACAAATCATGGGTGGGTTTCTCATTAAAAATAAGCATACTGTAAATGCAATTATGGTGTGAGAAGGCTAGAATTCTTTCAGCCAGAAAAAAGGTAATGTGAAAAAAAGGTAAAAAAAAGCCAGAAAAAAGGTAAAGTTCTGGGGAAAGTATAAATATTCAAATTAAAAATTTCCCTGAAGAAACAGTGTGACTTTTCTTTATAAAAGGAGGTATTCATTTTCAAATTGTCCTGACTTCAAAAACGATAATAATGTAAAATAATCTAAATATCAAAATGATATACTCTGGACCACTTCATTCTTTTTTTGTTTGTTTGTTTTAGATTTTTCTTCAGGCCAATAAAATACTTATCTATACAGATCTACTTCCACAAAGCCAATGCCTAATATTTCAAGGGTACACCCCGCACCAGGTTGCTGTTCATGATATATGGATAGTCATTGTAGTCAGCACTTTTAAATTTATAGAATTAAAAAACAAGAGATCATAAGATCATCTAGTTTTAGCTTCAATGAATCATGGGCTGTTAAATTTCACTAGTTTCTATGGAATGTATCTGAAACTTATGTTTGGTTAGGGCATATCTTCCAAACTACACTCAGAACTGATGTGAAGGCAAGAGGTGCAGAATCCAGTCCTTCTGGTAATCTATGCCAATACTTAATTGCTTCCACGGTTAAAAAATGTGTCTGATTTCTCATTTGAATTTGTCTGGTGTCCAGCCATTGGCTCTTTTTATGCTTTTCTCCACCAGCCCAAAGAGCCCTTTAGTACCTAGTATATTTTCCCCATGAAAGTCCCTGTACACTGTAATCAAGTCACCTCTCAATCTTCTTTTTGATAAGCTAGACAGATTGAGCTCTTTTAGAGTCCCACAGTAAGGTATTTTCTCCAGCCCTCAAATCATTTTTGTGGCTCCTTCCTGAACTCTCTCACATTTTTCACTGTCCTTTTAAAAAAGTGGACACTAGCACTGATGAAATATTCCAGTAGCTGTCTCACCAGTTCCTTATGCTCTTTGCTGTACTCATTCATCCTCTGAAGAAAAGCAGAGATAGTCAGAAGGCACCATCTGGTGAGGAAGTCTGACTGGTAGGGGGCAGATTTAAATACTTAAAGAGTAGCAGAGAGGAGGGTGGCATGGGCAAAGGACATTTAAAGACTGACTTGCTAGACTATGATCATTTTTAGTTTCCCCAGGAGGTTAGTGAATTCTTCTCCCTTGGATTCCTATTGCCTGTGTTTAGAAAGGTGAATAGCAGCAGACTATAAAATACGGAAAATGAAAATTTCATTGGGATTACACATGGATGAGGAGAATCAGCATCTGCCTGCTGGAAAACACAGGACTAATGGGGGTAAGGCAAGCAGGGAATAAAAAAGAAGAGAAATGCCATGACAGTCAAATAAGAACAGAAAAAATCCACAACAGTCAAAAGAATACAAATGGGAAAGGGATATCATGACCCTAATTGATATTGTAACCTGTATTAAAAAAGCATTGAATTACTGAAGATGCAGGATGCAGGTCCAGCATTCAAGCCAATGCTCACCCCACAGAGCTGACACCTGAAAGAGGAGACTGATGAATTTCCCCCACTCTGCAAATTGTATTTCTTAGTGAAAGATCCTTTTTAGACGTTTATAAAGATGTTGAGTAAAGGGCAGGATATAGAACCTGGGAACTGTTTACTTGTGCACCCGGCTGATCATAACTGCTGGGGTAGCTCATGAGAAAAAGACTGCCAGACAAGCATAAAGCTGGTTGCTGAGATCAGAGGCAACAGTCTGAGTTGCAGTTATAAAAGGCATGCGAGTCCAAGAGAGCTTTCGAATGACTTTCAGAAGCTGTGGAAGCCAAAGCACTCTCTTCCCCCCTTCTGCAAGGACTAAAGCATTTGTCTCTGGCTCTGCATTCAGACACGCTTATTCATTCCTTTATGATCTTTAGATTGGATTTCTACAATGCACAGTGACTGAGGAATAAACTTGAAAAGTGCATGGCAGCTTCAGTTGTTACAGCAGGATGCTCCTTACTACTGTGAAGGTATTAGCCCAGGCAGAAAACATACTGCATGAGCTCTTCACTCTAAGCACTGACCCTGTATTCACAGCAGCACAAGAATTGTTTTGCCTTTTTTTTTTTTTAAATCATCCAAGTAATCAATAATAATTCATTATAAAGAACACACAGTATTAAAAAATGCATAATTATGAAGACTCTTTATAAACTTGTCCTTCATATAATTTCTTAGACTTCCAAGAAAGGAGAATACAAAGTCCTGTTGTCAGGTTTTGACCATCTGACTTTTTTTTTAGAAACACTCAAATACCTAAGGCATGTATGGACTACAGCTGATCCTTTCTGAAAAATCAAAGCTTTTCTTCGTTGCTTAAGCATTTTACTAAAACTCCCATAGCCCCTGCTAATATCCTTATAAACTTTATCACTCCATACCAATGTTGCCCGAATCCTGATAAATTAGGCAACACAGAGAACACGAACAGCAAAAATGACACTTTAGCTGAGGAGACAGTGTTTCTAGGGATGCAAAAGCCTTTACTATGCCTAACCCACTGGTGTTTCCAAGGGAATAAAAAGACTAACATTGAAGTATCTTAAAGGATTCTTAGTAACTGAAACACAGATGAGATATGGGATGGGATGCAGGAGAAGGAACTTTTCCAGACATTCCTTTCTTGTTTTGCAAACAGCCATTGCAAGGGCATTTCCTTCTTTCCTTTAATTGGCAATTAACTCCTTGAGCCCAGCACTAGCAAATACCTATCATGCAAGTCCAATTCACTCTAGATTTTATCTACCATGCAAGATGGTTTTAAAAGTCCTATATTCTGATGCTTCCAAGTCACTTTTACACTGTGTAAATGTGCCAGGATGCACAATTTGAGAGCAGAAGACAGAATTGCTATAAGTATTAGGAAGGTCATTACTTTCAGGTGTTACTTTTTCAAAATAAAATAGTGACACCAACAGAGACTTCCTCTTCTCTGGGAATAACAAGGAAAATACATTTAACTATTACATTATTGTAAGAAAATTAAATATAAAAATAAATTCTTTTCAAGTGGTCATGAACACGATAAAAATAATTCTCCTTTTGAGGACTGAATTTTCTTATATTTACTTCTTTCTGAAGATAAATTGTAGGAAGTCTAGAAAACTTCCTGTAGCCAGTCTTTTGTTACTCTAGCGTGAAGAAGTAAAAACCATGGGTTTTTTTCGATTTATATATTCTGAATTGTGTTAAATCCAGATAGATGCAGCAGTCTTACACAGGAATAATGCCTTGCACTTATTTGACTATTTGATTGTTTGATTTTTCATTTCCCAGAAATACAGTCATCCACCTTTTTTCTGGGCAAATTATTCCACCGTGTAATAGAATTATTAACTTCTCAGAAATCTTCTGTTCAAACATCAGACTTGCCTCACTAAGGGTAAGTGACTTTAATATGTTTGAAATAGTAACATTTTGTATTTAATTTCCAGCTACTATACGAGTTCAGTAGATGACTTTGCCATTAAAGTTTTTGAGAGATGTATACCATGTATTTATTCATGTACATCTTCATATTCTCTGATATGAATGTTTATTTCAAAATGTGTTTGTTAGCAGCAGGAATGTGACATTGCACATACAGAGTCAGAACAGGAGAGCAGAAAAATCCAGGTACTATTCCTATTATTACCCCATCTGCTTTTTGACCTTAGCTAAATTACACTGAACTTGTGCTACCTCAATTTCCCGCGTTTAAAATTGAGATGGAGATACCTCACTCCCTGTGTAATGAAGCTAAGTATTTCTTTATATAAAAATGGGAGATCCCTTAGCCAAATGGATTCAATGCAAATAAACTAATGCAATATTATGGCTGAGAATCTAAACAGAGAGCTATGAAAAAAATGCAAAGGCAAACTCCCACAGCAATTATAATGTAGGTCATATTGAGCGTATGTGTTAATGCATTGAAGGAACATATACTTGCTCAGTAAAAATTGCAGTGGCTTTAAACACCCAGACATACCCGAGTTCAAACTCAATCCACTGTTATAGCCTGAAAGTTTTATTTTCATTTAATAAGACTTTATAACAGATAATGCATTGTTTGCATTTTATCCAATCACTTCTGATACTCTGCTCTATTGATCAATACAGCTTCTTTCCTTTTATACTGACATTGTAGCAGCATATACGTAGAACTGCAATGACACTGCTTCATTTGACATTGTCATATTCCTTGTACAGCTGCATTTACATCATTTTCAGCCCTTTAGAATGACAATAACTCCCATGAAATCAAACGATGAGCTATTATTATCACAGAAACATCATGAAAAAAACTAGTCTGGAAGCTGGATAGCAATATATTACCTATGCAAGCACTTCAAAACACAGATTTTTGTTTCATTATTGTAGACCCTAACTTAGGTTTTCTTCTCATTCATTCTCCTATTCGCACTGCCAAAAATGTGTCTTGGAAAAGATCCATTCTTCAGTAACTGTCAAATGAGCATAAGGATGATCACATCACAGGTCCATTTACTTAAATGGTCAACAGCAGATATTTAGACAGAAAGATGAGAAGCAGAACACAAATACTTGCCGTGGAAAATACTCAGGAATCATCACTTACAAATATTTTGAGATAAAAGTACTAGCACTACTACATTTAATAGCCTTCCCACTAATTTTCTAATAACTTTTGAATAAATTTTCATAATATTTTTGGTAATGAGCTCTGCCCTAAGAAGAAATACATTTCCTGTTGTATATTAAAATGCAAAATCTCATTTTCTGGAATAGAAATCTGAGACTAAGAAGTGATATGTATCTAAATAAAGATGTTTATTCTACTAAACTGGACTTACCTCTCAACTGCAGGAAAGATGTATGTATGCCTACATGGAAAAGCTTAGCCAAACTGTGTTATACATTAACTTAGTTTCTGCTATGAGTGATTCTCTATTTAATCCTAGGAAAGGCATTTAGAATGCACATAATGGGCCTGAGTTATTTAAAAGTGAATCACCTCGAAAAAAAGGGAGATTTAAATGAAAAACTATCTCAAAGACAAAAACTAGCACAGTATTTTTTTATGATGTGCCTCTGTGAATTCAGTACTTTGTCTCCTGAAAGGTAACTCTAAATGAAGCACGGAGCTTAGAACCAGTATCAAACACAATGATGTCATGTGCAATCCACTTCTGACAAATCACAATTTTTAGAAAAGTCTGTACTCACCATAAAGACCAAAATCCCTCCTTTTTATCTGTGAGGTTTTTTACAGTGGAGTTTCCATTAAATTTCATCTTATAAAAAACAAACAAACAAACAAACAAACAACACAAAAAGAGTAAAGAGAAACCTGCTGCAGCTATGTCTGATGTGGGGGTTATGTTGTATATGCACAAATCATTCCCTAAGGGAAATCTCTGACGTGCAGGCGAGTAATAGTTGCCTCTAACTCTCTGACCACACAGATATGATTTGGAGATTAGAGACTAGTTAGTTGTTGAGTTGCCCCATCTTTGCTTGCACAACTGAGGCAAGCAGCAGCAAAGCTGAAGACTCCTGAGTTTTGCTTCAACAGTACTTCTATCTAATCAAAGCAAATCCTCTGTCTAACAAAAGTAACACCTCCAAGCAGGTTCTAGCATGGACTTCACCATGAGCTACCCAGCAGCAGTACAACATCCACAGTGCCTAAATATTTATCCTCTCTGAGGTAACGGGGAGTCACAAAGCCTCCCACACAATATCTCTCCTCTACAAAGCAGGAACTATTCTTGTGCTGCAGTCACTAACGCTTTTGAAAACTAAGAGTTCACTGAGGCTGGGGTCTAGTTACTTTTGAATCAAAGCACATCCCAGGTACTGTGTGAGGATGTGAAATGCTGGTTACAGCCACATTCCCAACAACTTGAATGAACCGCCGCACCACTCAGTCTACCCTCTTTCTAACACTGCACACAAAGCTTCAGTGCCTTCTGCAGCTCTTTCCCCAGGGACCATCTGATCAGCCCGTAGATGACAAAAAGCTATTGCATAATTTTGCTTTTAATTTGATCTTTTTGATGAACATCAAGACACTGGCAAGCAAGAAATCTACTCGCATATCTTTGTTTCAGGGACATGATCCTCTTCTGTTGTTGCACTGACCAGACTCCTATTACCCTGGTTCCAGTGGAAATTCTGTTTTGCTATCTTCGCTGAAGATACTTTTGAAGGCAGATTGCAGAGCATTCTAGAATATAAATTGTTGCTTCATAAATGTACATTGGGAAACTGCTGGTCAAGAGTTGGAAAAAAAACCCCAACACATTCACTTTTGCAGATCAAAACATTTAGACTAAAGGATTAATGTGAAAAAATGAGTATAAACTTCCAGTAACAAACAAATACGGCTACAAAGTGGTTATTTCTGTTGCCTAGAGGTGGTCTCAGACATCTTCCCTAAGAAATTATAAGTGGCTGTTCTTGTCAATGTGAAGTCATAACACTGACATTTACCTAGAAATTTCTGGAATCATACTTATGTATTCTGGAACTTTAAAAAGTATATTAAAAATCTGATAAAGACATTGAACTATGCTAGCTATATCCTTATGATTTTAGGAGTTTCTAGTGTTTTGGGTTTGGATTTTTTTTTTAGTTTGGGTTGTGGGCTTTTTTAAAACTTTGAATCCCTCATAGTATTCACAACAAATTCAGCTTGATTTTAATGCTTCTGCAGTGACTACTGCAAAGCTTCTTAACTTTTACACTATAATGCAGTCAATGTATTTATAGTTCTTGAAAATGTCACATGGCAATGTTATGCCAGGGACAGCACATCTCAGAGACTCCTTAATACGTCTGCATTGTTGTATTCTATTTGTAGAGGCATTTTTGTCAGCGGCAATGAAGAAACAGAGCTGCTGCTGCAGCTCTTTCAATAACATTCAAGCTTATAGTTGACCCGAGGGGCTCACATTATGACATCCATATTTAATTTAACAATAAATCATATTTTCATGGACTACAGTATTGCATTATAACTTCACTGTTTTATGTTCATGGGAATGCAGCAAAAGCAGGCTTGTACGTATCTACAACAGACTAAATGGTTAGTTCATGAGAGCAAGGTCAAAGTGTATAGTGATGACAATATATAAAAGGTTTTATTACAACTTTTACAAGTCTGAGGGAAAAAAAGCAAAAATGTCCAGAAAGGACTGCATTTAACTTAAGGTACATTTAAAAAAAATCCTCTTAACTATACCACTTTGCTTACTGTCAGTTTTAGTTTTGGTCTGCTTGCCATTACAGTCAGCATTCTATATACCTTGTTTTCTCTTCTGCTTTATTCAAGCATATTTAAGCAGAAAGTTCACATCATCTGAATCTTAAGCTTTACCCATCCCTCTCTCAATAATTTCTCCTATTTGTCCTGCATTTCTTACTGTTGACCTTCTAGCTGAGTCCAAATTAAATGTTCATATGTTTTCTATTTACTCGCAAATCTACTCCTGCTTGTTCACATTTATTCTTGCTCATCTCCCTCTTATTTGTCTCTGCGCATATCACATCACATCACATCATCCTCAACTTCTTTACTTTCTATTCCTACTGACTTCAGCTCTCTTTCTGGTGCCTGATTGTTGCAGCCCTCTGCAACCTAAAATTCATTTAATTCATTCTTTCCTCCCCATAAGCATTATTAATAATCTTCCAGCAACCAGATTACGGAATAACTTCATTGCTCTTCTCCATCAGCTGCCTCTGTTCTGGCAATAGTTTACCCACTATTGGCACTGCTCTCCTCCATAGACTCTATGAAACTCTATTATCTGTTTTAGAAGGTTCCACTTTTTAAAACTAAGTAGTTTCAATTACCTTTTTATTGGCAGCCTTGATCTTTGGTCTAGATGTCATCCTTAACATACATTACATAACATTAAGGAAGAACAACCACAGTAAAAAGCATTTCACTACTCTGATCCATGTTCTCTTTTTACCTCTCATCCAGATTTCTGTTAGTCTTCTCTTCATGCATTGTATCTAAATTAGATTTTCAGTTCCTTGGGGTAAGTAGACATCATTTTCATTTATCTGTAAAGCACCATGCGTGCTTATGGCTCTGTAGAGATGCTAAATATGTATATCCACATTTATTACAATATTGATGCTTTTATCTATTCATATAGTGCAGAAGCAACATGGCAGCAGTTGTACCCATTTAAAAACTATTTCCCATCTATAATAGCTATAATGTGATATATTTATAGTAGCTGCATGCTGTTCACTCCATTTCCTAGTTCTTATTTACACTGCTTTTTCTGGTCTTATTAACTAACTAACTTAAAAATAAAAATCTCAATTTTCTCTGGCAGCATCAAAATATTTTTCTAAAAATAAAGCATAGGGGTAACATACAGTGGTTTTATTATTTATCCATACTGTGTGATCATAGTCTTCATGAGTGAAGATTGCTGTACAAACTCAGGACTGCTCCTGCCCTCCAAATTCTTGTAATTTAGATAGTCCTGCTGACAGTAAAAATTTTAGGAATTTTGGACACCAGCATTCTTGCTACCTAGTTTGAGAGGCATTGAGGTATATGATTTTCAGTGTACTAGAGCATAGCTCTTTCTAAAACATAAGATCTGGAACAGGGAAACTCATTATTTTGAAAATTTTGGCTGACAAAATTAACATAATCAGTGCAAGCATATATTCTAAAAGCTAGGAGGTTTTTTTTTTAGTGTAAAATGATAAAATGAGGATACTATCAATCCAATGACAACATATTAAATTGTTTCTATTAACAAGTACAGTAACAGGCTGTAGATATGCTCTCCTTTGTAGTCAAGCACATTTATTTCTTGGTTAGACAAAAAAGTAAGCAGGCATGACCAAATCCCACAGCAGAATCCACACAAGCCCCTGTCATGACCCAAAGCTTATTGCATGAATGAGCCTGTATGAATAATTCCAAAAGTTAGCTCAAAACCCAAGGAATTATTGTAGAGAGACACTGCATGCAGAGCAATTAAACTGTTCTGCTTCACATAATACTTAATAAATGGTTAAGCATTTAAGCATTGAAAAAAGTGAACCTCTTCAAATATCCTGTTTTGCAGGATATCTGAGCTGAAAACTTGAAACAGGTTGCTCATTTGTGGGTCAGTACATACAGAGTGGCCTTAACAAACTGTTTACTCAGAGTAGCAGGAGGGAAGTTACGTGGCAATAACGTTACTGGCATTTCTTCAGAGTGCCTTACAGCAGACGGATTTAACATTTATATTATCTTTGCATAGAGGGACCTGTTTCAACCAGTGTTCCACCATGCTTTTACTGGATAAAATGATAAACATCAATCCAATTTAATGTCAAATTGCATAGATGACTAAACCTGTGTAAAGTTGCTGGGATTACAGTCAGAACACATACATGTTTTAAAGCTTTGCTGGACTGACCAAATGCCAAAGGTTCATTTTACCCAACTCTTGATGTCTCCTATATAAGCATCTACCTCAGAGCTAGTCCCCTTCATTTCCTTACTATGTGTGAAGAGAATTGTGTGAACATATACACTAAGGTGTGATTCATCAGACCTACCCTAAATGTTTACTTCAGGATAAGTCATTGTACATTGTAAAACAACTAGATGTGGTAAATTAATCCCATTTCATCGAACAGTGGGAATCAAATGTTTATTCATTTCTTTATGTCTTCAGGTGAAGTAAAATCCAGATATCAAGCCTACAACCTTATAAGTCAACAAAACTCCTTGATAAAATTGCTGTCCAATGCCAACTGTTACTCTCCAGACGTGGCTTGGGGCCAGACGTGGCAGCTCAAGATGTGATCTCTGCTCTCCAAAGGCATCTAGAAGACTGCCTGCCTGCTTCAGATAGAAGCAGGCATGAAGATGGAAAAAATGGCTACAAAAACTATTGAAATATGACTTACATTCATGATTATGATCACTTGGAACAAATATAACAGGGACGCTATCTGTTATCTAAATGGACTGGCATTTTAAAATACTTGATACATTGTGAGAAGATCTATCTCCTGTAAATTGCCTCAGAGAATACTACCAACACAAGGAAGATAAGGAAGAAATTTCCAGAAGACTGGAAACTGAATCAGCTTTGTTTCTATCAAAACTAATGGTACAGCATGTTTCAAACAAAAAGAGCTTCACCAGTGCTGAACAGTGGCCATCCTGACATAAAGGCAGAAGCTGAGCTATAATGACTTAATGGCCCTGTACAGGAGAGAATTATTACATGGACATCATTGTGTGTGGGAGGTTGCATTGTGTAAGGATGTTACGAGATGCAATGGTCAGGTTTTCAGGTGCATCCTTCACAATGAGAAGTATGAACAATAAGCACTTTTGAAGATCAATATGGTTGCTTTCCTCAACAAAAGACTATGGCCTTACAAAACTGAGTTCAGAAATAATGTATGTATAGAGCACCTTTTCATCTGTTTCCACCTCAGGATGGGGGAGCAGGATTAAAACTACTTGCTTTCTCTTCAGGTGAACCTTTTCTTTTTGCCAAATCATCATCACTTTACTTTGATTTGCATGAGTCTTAGCTTCAAGAATCATTGGTCATCGTTGAATGCAAATGAGCACCAAGTAAAATTATATTGAGTTTGCACAACTATCTTTCATCATTTTAAGTGGTACCTTTTAAAATTTCCTGTAAAATCAGCCTGAAATACTCCCATCATTGATTGTCATCAAGTAGAGCAGGGTCACTTTGGAAAAACCCATTCTCAGTTATGTAAATTATAGCTTATATGTATCCTAGAATAAGAGAGCAGAAGTTTTATCCAGAACAGATGTAAGAAAGCCCATAATATCAGATGCATTACCCTCTATCTTTTCTAAGCTACAAACTAAAACTAGTTTCCATCAAATTGCACTGACCCTATTAACTTAATTTTCCATGAGCTGACCTTTTATGACTAACAATGGAAAAGCAAAACTGTGCAAATATCCATGAAGACAGTGAAATGACTTATTTTAATGAGAAGACTAAAATATCTTTCCTGCATTAGCATCTGCTTATTATCACTGCTCCTTAACCCCTTGGTACTGGCAGTCACCACATGTCCCATTGCCAGGAGTAGGTGCATGCCAGGAAAGCCTTACTGCTGGCACCAGAAAGATCATTTCTGGAGTTCAAAAGATGATGTAACACTGGTGTGTCATTTCAAACTGTAAAATAGCTATCAAGTACGAAGGCAATAGGAAAACACTAAGGCTTCTACTCTTTATAGCCAGCATGCGAAAATTAAATTAAGAAACCCAAGGTGACTTGTTTATTTATATCTTGTACAATTTCTTATGCCATCCAGATGGGCTCCTCAAAAACCAACAGATCAGCAGTACTACTCATTGGATTCTCACATCCCCTTATTGGCCAGCTAACACAGGTAAAATGGTCCTATAATCCTTAGGTCATTCCTTGACATAACACAGAAGTCAGTGTAAATCCCATGGTACTATAGCCAGCCATAAACTCTCAGTTGTAACAGGCCAAGAAGGATCCATTACTTGCTCTGTTTCACAGTCCGTTGAAACACTTAGTCTCTTGCCTGCATTTACTTGCTCTTAAGTTTAACAGTTCAAAGCAAAGAAGTCAGCAGCACCCATGACCATAATTTTTTCCTCTTTGGTGAACTCTAGAAGTCTTGATGATAAGTAACCCTGCTTTGAATGCATTGCAGCAATGGGGGACTTCATGATGGCCAGATATTCATAATCAATAAATATTGTCCTGATGAACCCATCTAAGGTAAAGGACAGGTACGCTTTAGCCACTTTTTGATCTGCTACAGAATTCACAGAGGTTCTACCAATCTAAGTTCAGAGCTATAGACTCAAGTCCACGTTATTTTGTCCAAATATCTTCTTGTAACTGTGTCAGGCTTTAGCATGAGCTTTTATTATATTACAAGCTGCCTTGCAAGCTCTGGTACCAATGCTGGGGCTATACCTTTTTCGCAACCACCTATAGCAACAACATAAGGCTCATTAATAGTGATCACTCAGCCTTCAAATGTTCTGAAGCAATACTCTGCATGAATATCAAAGGTTGCAATAATCTTTTCAGATCTCCAGCCTCCTTCACCTTCTAAGAACTGAGGTAAGTCGAAGGGATACAGGGAGCAGGATGCCATTTCCCCAGTTATTTATGATTTTGCTGTAATAACTGACTCCTGAAAATATTAAAAGAAACAAAAAAGGGTTAACTTAACTACTTTATTACATTTTAACACATGAGGAAGCCTCACTGCACATTTTCTCTGTTATGAGATGCAAATATTTCCTCTCAACTGCATGCTGACTACTGTTACAAGACCCCAGAGTTGGCAAAAATGCTCAGCACACAAAATCTTCCAACCAGGCACATAAAACGAAATGAGGATGCAAATTTTCAAAATACATCAGCGGACAGCGCTTCCCCAGGAGAAAAATAATTCTGATGGGTGCTGGTCACATGAAGATATAATCCTTTCGTTTAAATGCCTGAATGGCAGCCTGGCTGCATGTACAAGATGCAAGCATGTTGGAAAAGCCTGACACTTGACAGCCTTACAGGTAGATTTGTTCTAATGAAAGCATTTCCTTACTTGAGAACTGTGTTATTTAAAAAGTTTAGTGCCACACTCAGCAAGGTAACTAAGTTGATCTTTTATGTTTTGAAGTTGGTTAACTGGGTGAGCTGTTTCCTCTAGACTGTTCCATTCTCCATCACTGCCTGTGCCAGCATAAGACAGACAAGATACCATCAATGCATTCAATATTTTGCAACGGTGTGAATTCAACAGCTCCCTCATTAGATCTATATGGCATTTAAGTTCTACTAGACATTTAGCTGTACTAGATTTTAGATGGAGTTTAGGGCACTGGTCTCTTTAGCCACCAACTTGAAAGACTCGGCAATAACTTATCCAAGAAACCCTCTTCCTATTATGCTACCATGACTGCAGGCTGCTCTGTCCCTCTAACTGCAAGAAGGAATTAGCTCACCTCTCCAAAAGCTCATGACTTCCAACCTTTCTTGTCCCCCCTTGGTAAGACAGAGATCAACTTTAATTTCCTGGATGGGTTGTTAAAGCTGGCCAGTACTAGGGATGTATATCTAGAGGTTAAGGAATTCACTTTTTGTTAAGATTTAGCAGTGGCTGACATGAATATGTCTCCTAAAGGACTATTTTTATGCTTCTGAGAGGTCACTGCAAGTTTAAATATCAGGATACCTTAAGCTCTCATATAGGCATTTTTAATTTTGCTTTTGTTCTGAACACAGCTACATTGCTTGTAAGCCTTTTGAAAACACTAGATATTGCAGAACGCATCATAAGCCCTAGTTCAAAGAGTATCAATTAGCTTGCTCTTTTACTTGAACTATCTGGTTTAGTGTAGTAATTGGAAAAGGCCAACAGCGGCCTTGAATTATTATTTGTTAAGCTAAGAGGCTGCAGCCAGGAATAGGTTTCCATCATGCTGGTGGAATGTAGCAGTCAGTCAGCCTTTGCTTCAGAGACTTGGGCTAAATATACCAAAATGTTTAAGAACCTTAGAAAGCTAAAATTCATAAAAAATTTCATGGGTCTTAGACTACCACATATCCCAATATATGTGCTTATGAAATGTCATGCTGGTTTTGGCTGGGATGGAGTTAATTTTTTCCACAGTAGCTAGTATGGGTCTATGTTTCAAATTTGCGCTGAAAACAGTTTTGATAACACAGAGATGTTTCGTTACTGCTGAGCAGCGCTGACCCAGAGCCGAGGCCGTGTCTGCCCCTCACCCCCCAGCAGCGAGCAGGCTGGGGGGCACCAGCAGCTGGGAGGGGGCACGGCCGGGACAGCTGACCCCGGCTGGCCAAAGGGACATTCCGTACCGTATGGCGCCATGCTCAGCGGGTAGAGCTGGGGAAGGAGGAGGAAGGGGGCACGTTGGGCGTGATGGCGTTTGCCTTCCCCAGTCACGGTTACCCGTGCTGGAGCCCTGCTCTCCTGGGGGTGGCTGTGCCTGCCTGCCAGTGGGGAGGGGGAATGAATCCCCTGGTTTGCTTTGGTTGCATGGGTGGGTTTTGCTTTACCTGTTAAACTGTCTTCATCTCAACCCACAAGTTCGCTCACTTTTACTTTTCTGATTCTCTCCCCCATCCCACCAGTAAGCAAGTGGCTGTGCGGTGTTTAGTTGCTGGCTGGGGTTAAACCACAACAGATGTCTACCCCAAGGCCTTGTTGGACTGAAACCCAGAACAGAGGAAGGTCTAAAGAAGTTGAAAACACAGCAGAAAGGAGGAGGAGGAGGAAGACTAAGTTACAAATGTTAATAAAACGTATGCTTAGGAGGTTATGGATGGTTTAGATTATTATTGTTAAGAGTTTCTGAACCAGAGATTCTGTTTAATCCAAAGCAGAAAGCTTTTTCATTATTAAATATGTCTATACTATATTGTACTATACATTCCCTGATATTTTCAGGTAGAGCTTACTGTGTATTGATATTTAAAAATGCCAACACAGAACCCCATAATACCTTCTTAAAAGGACAGTATTGGACTTCAAATTATCCTAATTTCAAATCACTGCTCATAAGAAATTCCATCAAATGGCTTTTTAAAGCAACATTTACTGCAGCAATCAATGACGAACCCCAGATTTAGACAGTGCCTTCTCCTAAACAAACAGGTGCATACACATCCTGCAGCACAGCAAGACTCAGTAAGTTTGTTCACAAAGTAAATCACAATAAATCTCACATGTAGTTTGCTTTTCCTTCCGAATGCAGCACCAGGAAATTAAATTAAATTCTGAGGAGATAAGTGCCTGTGCCTGAGAATGCACCCATGTAAAAAAGGAAGGAATACACCAGAATTCTAAATTTTGAAAGGCAAATTCTTGCAATTTGCAAGAGCAATTAGGAGAAAATACAGTTTGTTACCATTTCTTTTGAACAGAGACCTATTTGACTTCAGTGGTACTGGGTGCATTTTAACTGGTGGGACCACAAGGTTTACTACATAAGCTTAAACTGGGAAAAAATAAATCCTTTGCTGGCACAGAATCCTGTTCTACCATATTGAGAGTAATGCTTGCCCAGAAGACACTAGCATTCCTCATTCTAATTTTCAGATTATAAATTACTTAGCACAGTTTCTAAGATTCAAGTGCAACCAGTTATCATTCATTTTTTACATCTCAATTAAACACCAATATTGGAAAAGATTCATGCTTTGTATTAGAAAATGGAAAGAAATAGAACTACATCCCTGAAAAATGTAAATGTGAAGTCAAATTTCCAGATTGTACCATACCTTCCAGAGCAGTCCAATTCAGTTTCTATGGCTGTGGGTCAGCTAGAAGCAGAAATACAGAAGAAAATGTTCTTGTGGGTCAGCTAGAAGCAGAAATACAGAAGAAAATGTTCTTTTGAGAACGTGTATATATAAGGGTTTTGTGGAGACAGCCCAACATTTTGGGATTCCAGAATTAAGAGGCATTTTGTCACTAGAAAGTGAAGGGTTCTCTTCTCCTTTCTGCTGTCTTCTCTCCCCATCCTGATTCCCCACCTTCATGCTGAAGCGAGGCACATCACCCCCCCAGCCTCAACCCCCCCCATGAGTGCTGCTTCTGCATCCCTCCACACTGATACCTAGTGTTTATCAGCTAACTTGTTCTGCTCAGGGCGCCTTCTAGGGTAAAAATAGTAGTACAAAAATACTCTAAACCCAAAGTTGGTGTAATTTTTAACTGAAAACCTGACATGTCTTAGGAACGATACCCCTACAGCATTGCTGCTTTAAAAGACCCTACCCCCACAGAGTTAGAAGGGTTTTAAAGGTTTTCAAATGTCCTATGTCTTAGGTGTGAAATTGGTAGTGAATCAGTTGGTGTGAATGATATTATTTGAAAGGACATTGCTCTAAGCTTTCTAATTCTTCACATGCTCTTTGTAAAAATGTTTATATAGAAGATGATGGCCTTTCCATGCTATGCAGTTACAATTGCTTCAACAGATCACTGCACAAGAGAAGTGAACTCCTGCCTAATGAAAGCTGGCCTACTTGGAGTTCCTCCAATGCCCTTTCGTTAAATGTAAAGTTCATAATATTAATCAGGCAACTGCTTATACTGGGGATCAAGTGAACATTTTCTGAAATTACAGCTGAGTTTTGTCAAAATGTTAGCTTTCCTTACCAAGCGCATTTGGAATGTCTGTTTGCTGTCTCCCATGCTGATGTCTAAATAACAAAGCTCATTCAGTAGGCAGCTCTGTGGGGTTGTACACTGCCCAAAGCCCCAGCTGAAGGAATATCAGTACAGGAAAGAAACCACAAGGACTCAGCCAAATTTAAATTCAACACACCACAAAAAGAGTTCCTAGGGAAGGGTAAGCTGTGCCAGTGAAAGTGGGCCACATATTGTAAATTTTAGTGGCAAAGGAAAGGCTTCCATTCAAGCCTCTCTGGGATGCTGGCACGGTTTCTTCAGTCATGCTCTGCAGGGGAAAATGGCTGGTTGGTCTGTTTACAGCAGATTCACCAGCCCCCCTTTTTGAATTCTTGAAACAAAGGCTCCTCCACTCTCTGGTGAAAGCAGTAATCTGCAGGATGCAGAGGACAGTCTGCTGTCTATTGAACAGCCAAACTCTACATGACCAAAATTCTGCAGAAAAATATTGCTTCTGCTGGTATCTTCCTAGTACAAATCAGGATAACCTGAAGAGCATTTTCTAAGAAATCCTCTCCCTTTGTAGCCTTCCATCTTTGCAATCTTCAAACCAGGGGAGGAAAAGAATTGCCAAGGCAAACACTGCCCTAGAAGTGTAAAGATACAGTTCTTGGTAGAACTGTGATTCAGGAGAGTAGGAGGTGGAATTAAGATTCAGAGGTTCATCCAAATCTACTTTGCTTTTTTTCTCCTCAGAACATTATCCTCCCAGCCAACTACTTTGATTCTCCCACCCTTTCTGGTTCAGCTTCAGCTGCTTTTATTCTTCATGATTCTCTTTATTTCTTCCTTCTTCCATTTCCTGCCTTCTGCAGGCAAAGCTGCCATTTCCTATCTTTTCCAAATGAGTGACCTTAATCTTTCCCCCAGTCCATACCAACGGAATTAAAATAAACAAATCAGAAGAGTAACAAATTTTATGTCTGACTTCCAGCAATCTGACCAGCCTGATTATGTGCTGTATCCCTTTTCACTTCCACACTGTTTGCTAAGACTGTGAAAGCTCTTCAAAGTCTTGTGTTTGTCACAGAACTAAGCAGAGTTCCTAGCTGAGTCTGAAGAATCCTCTCTAAATGGCTAAAGAAAATATCTGGGAAATGTCCCTCAGTGCAAAATAGTCGATGCAAAGTTCAGTACATCAGAGTATACTGATAAGCTATCTAAACACATTTGCCAAATAAGATACTCGTCTATTGCAAGCCATCCAAAAATATTCTCATGGCTAGGATCCCTGTAAATATAAACATTCTGATGAAGCAAAATTATATAAAGTTACAATTAAAAAAAACGGAGTAAGCAAAAAGATACATAGGAAATGTATCCCAAAAGAATGTGCTATCCAAGGGGATCTAGAATATTAATTAGTAAGTTGTTGCAAACCTATAAAAAATCATCCCATAATTACTCTGAAAAAAGTTGCAATTTCAAAGCTACACTGCAGAATAGCATACTGGATTAATTATGCCAGACTGCAGCAATAACCTTGAATTAAAGCTGCAACCTTCTATTTTTAAGAAACAATTGCCTTTCTGGTTGATGAAACCTGTCGTCCCATCAGGTAACAGACGTGACCAGGAAAGAGAAAAGCGATAATGAGTCAATCCAAGCTGTTTGATACATTTCAAATCTTCCTCCCACAGAGTGTAGCTGCCACAAGCTACATCACCAGTCTGGTTCATGAAAACTCGATCTCCTCCCTGATGGGTGAATGTGTCCCAGACATTAGGGCCCTTTCCATCTGCATTCCAGCCTTCTGCTTGAAAAACAAAACTTGGTCATTACACTTTTGACATCAAAAGACATATGTTGAATGTAAATATTTATCACAAAGTAGGCACAGAACCCTGAAAATACTATGAGCAAAATGAGCAGTATTCCCTCCCCGCTTCTTCTATAATTTAAAGTAACAAGGAAGTTTCAAGCATTAGTATGAATTTGCATTAGGCTTTGCATTTATTCATATTTTTGCTTGCTGCTAATTATTTGAAAATCCCGTTTTAAAAAGCATTCAGAGTTCTGACACTCTTCATACTTCCTTAGCCAAAAATCAGATGTTTGCAACTCTTGAGATATTACAGGTTTTCACAAAGGGTACTTTCTAATGCAACCTCCATCCATAAATGTAAAGGATCAGTCCATATCAAAGAAAGCCTTTAGGGTATGAGAAATACATCCAACAAATAGGCACTTATGGCTTTCTGGATGTCCTTTGAAAATCCTGACAGTCTGTTAAAAAGAAAGGAATGCCATTATGAGCCATGGCCCTAGGCACACACAAGCTGAATTAATAACACAGCTCTGCAAAACTTCTGCTTTTTGCTTAGCCAAACGTTCACAGAAATGTATTTTGAATACTCAAAACCCCTGCACCATTTTCTACACTTTCATAGTTTTGGGAAATTTATTTGCAATTTAAAAATTGAGATGGACAGATTACCTTTAAAATACTCAAGATTTAACTGTTGTTTGAGATTACACAGTATTAACATCACCCAGTATTAGAAAACAAATAAATGCACCTTTCTTCATCACAAGCTGCTTTGTCTTTCCAGAGCAATGTTGTAGATGAGGCAAACATTTCATTTTAATGCGGAGAGTTCTGTAAACTTACACCCCTGCAAAGTGTGATTTTACCATAGCATTACGGATAACCCCAAAATGGCCAACTTCATTTACCAGCAAGGTTTTTCAGAGTCCCAGTGAATGTTCTGTTCCAGGGTTACTCTTTAAAAACTAAAATGACATTGCATGTTAAAATCATGTATAAATTAAATATCAGTTGGGTTATAAGATTAATAACTATATAATAGCTACATATCAATCCTCAATAAAAGTGTTTTAATAATCAATTAGTACCATAGAAATTAGAGATGGAGGAGAACTATTAGGAGGTCATTGAGTCCATCCCCTGCCAACGCAAGATTGCTCCCTTAAGTATATTCAGTACTTAATACACATCTGTCTTATTAAATCTAAGTTTAATGCAAGGTTAAGTATATTGAAGACACTTAATTTAAAGCATTACTAAAATCTGTAATATCACTTCTATAACCTAGCCTTTCAAAGATCGTTGTCACATTTCATGTTCTTTACAGAATTTTATTGCAGCACACGAACACCAATACATCTACATTTGGTTGTTCAGTAAATTAAACTCTTATAAGGGACAACCTTCAAAGCAGGTCAGATTTTAGATCCAGACAGTTTGATTTTCTCTTAGTCTCAGATTTTGTCACAGACTTTGTGCTCCGCCTGTATGTTCCTCAGAAAAATACAGTACTGAAAGTTTTCTATATCCTGCTTCTGATTTCAAGTATGCCTGCTGAAATAGTCATTTTAGAGGAGTGCAGGAAACAACAAATAACAGTAATTCTTTGGTGGTACCTAGAATTCAGAAGCCTTTAAGAGCAGGCTTCCTTCACCATATTGATATGATATAGCTCTTTTTTCCCTACAGTGGGAGTGAAGGGAAGCCAAGAGCTGCCATAATGGGTAGCTAACACACCTTCATTTAAGAATCAGCAGCTAGAGCAGATGCTGAACGATTTCTTTTTTGTCTGCCTTCCTCCAGCAAAGGAGGTGGGAGGGAGGAGGAGAAGCATTTGATTTTCAGCAGAGTATGGCAGTGCTAGTCCAGCGGTCATTAGCCACTGTAAAGCCCTGACTGGGTCTGTAGCAAACAGACCCACTTACAAGCATTCCTCATGCACTCTGAAGAGCCTCTCCATACAGTGTAGAGTATCTGAGCTAGCTAAATAAAGAGTGTAGGAAGCAATCTAGCCAAAGCAACAGAAAGCTGCACATACGCTAACACATCCTGCTGAGCCACAATTAGTCTACACAGAGCTCTGCTCTGCTTAAATGAACCAAGCTTGCACCTCTAAGCTTGCTGAGGAACCTCCGCACTGCACAGCACTTCATAGTGCAGACATACCCACAGCGTTAGCGAGGTTTGGGGCCAGTAAAGAACAGTGATGAGGAACTCATCTTACATTTTGAACACATACGTGAGGCAGGCACCAAATCATCACATAACATGTCACCAAATGATTAATATAAATTATGATGAAACATGATGCATGTTCCCTGTTCTCTGCAAATATTACAATGGAATAAGATAGAATTTTTCCATTTAAGTGAAGCTAGTGAAGCAGGAATATTACTCACCAGAGTATTTAAGTTTTCATGTACTTTTCCAAGTTAGCTTTTCTTCTAATTCAGCTGTGCTTTCACCTTTTAGACTGAGATTTTCTTGGCCTGGTCTCTGCCCAAAAGGTGAAATTTTGTTTGAATTAATGCAGTTCAACTATTTGGCATATGAAAGAAGTGAAGAAAACCACTTTTACCATTATGAGAATTTTTTGAAACTTTTCCCTCTCTCTCAAAAAAAAAAAAAAAAAAAAAATCAAGCAGAGAGTTGAAATTTAGCAGAGAGTTGAAATTTAGCATAGAAATGGCCCTCAGTAAGAAGAAGTGCTTTTGAGTGTTCTGGTGCAAATTGATTTTGATTTGACTGAGTCATGAACCTTTGAAATCTGCACTTTGAGCATGCAGAGTACAATTGGTATGATTTTTTAGCACTTTGAAATATACAGAGTGGAGAATGTTGTGCTGTGCATAAATACATAGCTGACAGTAAAAAATAAAGTAGCCTGTCAGCCCTTGCCTCATCCACTGTGTATCTTGTGATATGTGCAGCAACTGAGTTTGGACTCTACAAGAACTATTGCTTCAATCATGCTGCCTCTAAGTCGGAAGCTGCACAGCTTCCAAAGCTTTCAGAAGGAGGAATTCCCTGTTGAGTTTCTTACTTCTGTGGGAAAAGGGTCATTTGAGTAGTGTCTAGACCACATTATAGATTTTTTTTTAACGTTTCTCCCACTCAGAAGCCTTAGGAAAGCTCATTAAAAATACATTAAGAGAACATTAAAGTTGCACATCTAGCCACTCAAAAGGCAAGAAATTATAATGTCATTCTATATGCACACACAATTCACATTTTAAAAATCAGTTAGTAGAGCTATGCGCATTGCAGGATTCGAGTTAGAATCTGGCCCAGAATATTGATTCCCCAGGAACAGCGAGCTGTTCAGTCTATTAGGTGAAGCTAACTGAGCTTGTTAAAAGGTACCAAGCATGGGCAAGTACTCTCGCTTTCAGCAATAACCAAGAACTAAAGGCTACATCCTCAAAGACAATTTTAGATCTACAACTCCCATTTAGGTACTGAAATCAATGGGAGTTAAGTGCCTGTATGCTGCAGGGTATAATATGGGAAAATCAGATCTATATGTATTTTAAAGGTCTCTAAACACGTTTATGAAGGGATAAAGTTGGGGGGAGTTACGGTTACAGCTGTCCCTGTACCTTAAAGGTTTACATTCACTAATCTGCCACATATTTTCATATCGTGCTGGGCAAATCACTTTATCGGTACCTCCATTAAGTGGGAAACATGATACATATACCTGGGGGAGGGTCTCCACAAACCCAACTGTGAATCTCTCAGTTGACCATTTTTCATATTCTTTGGAGATGAACTCCTAACCGAGGACCGATTGTGAATATCAACGTCTGATGAGGTAGTTCTCCCATCCAGTTTTGGAATAGCTGATAGTAATCTACTTAAATTAGGTCTAGGGAAAGGAAATACTCAAGAACTATTTGGAAAATTACTTAAAACTGTTTTTTTTTTTTTCTCCCGCTCTCAATAGCTAGTGAAAGGTTCCTCTTTCACTTCAATTACCTAGCCATATTTTTGAGCTTTGAAACATCTTTTACCCTCTTCTTACTGCTCAGACCAGAACTGATGTTTAAACATAAGTGCTACATGGATTTGCATCAGATGTAGCATCTACATAACAAGGCAGAGATCAAACACTCTCCTTCCTGGATCCAGAGTTTTCATTCACTTAAAACTTCCTTAACGCTTTGGCAGCTAAAAGTTGACACCTTCAATTTGATATGCTGCTGTGGCTGCACCCCAAGCAAATCCAACTGGAAAAGCAATATCCTCTGGCACCGCTGCAGGGGACAGGCGAATACACAGCATTACGCGATGTTGTGGAGATGTGGGCTTCATTTGCAGACACCACTTTCTGGCTCAATCACTCTTCCACATGTTACAAGCAGATTCTATACCGAAGACAAAAATAAACCCTGTGCAGCTTCACAGACTGAGGGGCAAGCTGTGCACTTTGCATATCTCAGGATTAAAGTGGGGAGATTCAGTCAGCTGACAGCGAAAGTGGAAAAGGCAACAGTGGAAAAGCCTGGGGTGGTCATGGTAAAATGGCTCCACCTACTAAAAGCGTTAGTACACAGAACAGATCCCTGCTCCCCTTCACTTCTCTCTCACCTCCTGCCTCCTAGCCAAAGGGCTTTGTTGATCTTGATATAAATCCTTTAGCCATCAGGCAAAGTCATTTCCACCCCTTCCAGTAAGCTTCAAACACCAGCAGCACCTCTTGTTTTCTGGCATCAAATTTACATTTTTACTCTCCCACCACCAAAACTTGCCTGCAATAGGTGAGCAAGGATGTTTTAGCCACTACATGTTTAGCAGTGGAAACCAACGAGTAGGAGAGGAAGATTTGTATGGGAGTACAGACAGAACTGCCGTCTTTCACCTTCTTTAAAATCCCATGGATGCTCATTTCTTCTAAAGCAGCAATGACAACCTTATGGCATGTTGTGCCAGAATCAGCATCTGCAGAACAGCCCTTAGGTCTCTTCCTCTACCTTCTGTCAATGCTGTTACTGCTCTCCTGTCAGCAGGCTGAGGAGGGAGCAGCAGCAGGAGGACGAGTCAGGGTAAGGCTCTTACAAGCCGGATGGACTGGAAGTAGTTCACCGTCCCTTCCCAGGAAACTGAAACACCTGGCACACTAGATGGCACTACTGCGATTTCCCCCCCCCCTTTTTTATTTACAGGAGTTTTTTCCCCATTTATTCTAATACTATACCCACAGCGCCTCTGCCAAGGTCAGTATCTGCACATACTGGACGCTGGCAACAATGTATGACCCCTACTATTTTTTCTTCTTCTTTACTCCCCTTGCACCTTTTTGATTTTGAAATCTTTCTAGGTGAGGACCTACTCCTGCAAAGCATTATACACATAAGTGATACTTTCTTTGACAATTAAAGTAAGACAAACCTTAACACACAGAGAAAAGCCACTAATGCAGTGCATGCACATACTTTTGCCAGAAATACATCCAATGGAGAAAGTCAACTTAGGGAAAAAAAAAATCCTTTGTAGAGATGCAGAGAAGCTGACTTAATTCCAAAGTGCACATTGCAGAACCAGACAGTGCAGATGTAATGCAAAATAAACCAGCTTTTCACAGCAGGCATGCATTTCCTCAAGTGTCTTTCAAAGGAAAGGTAAAAGCCCCTTGAATACAAAGGAACAAAGGGGGAAACGAGGCACAACATACCGACTTGTTCCAAAAACACGTGCTGATGCATGGTCTAGGCAAACATACATATCCTTTACATGTTTTATACAGATGTCCAAAACTTGATACAATGAACTAGTTAATGTTCTCTGGTTGAAGCAGCCTCTTCAGGCTTTCATTTGCAAGAAGGTAAGCATTGGACAGCTAACAGTAAAACTCATCAGGGACACCTTAAATCATGATTAATAGGTGTTAATGAACCAGAGTAATAATGCATATTTTTTACATCATTAAATGTTATTGGTAGGTACCTTTGAAAATGTAAGTGACATTAAATCTTTTCCCAGAAAATCATACAATTCAATTTCACAAGAGATATAATAAATATGTAACTCAATAATAGGGGAAGAGGGGCAGACAGGAGATAGTAGCAATAAAAACCCAATAAAAAGTTTTATAAAAATGCTTAACCATAAAAACAAGGCTAAAAATTGTCACTGCTGATTCCCTAGCAGGAATCAACAGAGACAGAGATGGGTTTTAGGAGAGATTGAGTGGGAGGAAAATATTCCATAAGCAGTCTGGGGAAGAGTGAACAAAATTTGCCTCAGAGGTTAAGGCAGATTCACAGTAATGAGATAGCAGGCTATGCCAGATAAGTGGGCAGATACTGAAAGTTGCAGAGCTTTCAAATTCAGAGAAGCTGCATTTATAACAACTAATCTCAAACTCTTCTGGCAACCCAATTTCTAGATTTTTGACCCCACTTCTGGTTGCATTTCTGGACTCATGAACCCACTCCTTGTTGCAGTATCAGATTTGCAATTAAACTTCTATTAGACCCACTACATGTCATGGCCCCTAGAATGCACCCACGTCCTTACTCAGATAATTTTTCCTACATCTAACAGCAAACCTGACCCCAACCTGAATTTCAGTATTGCACTGTCCAACTGTTTTGTTCAACACATATAAATAAAAAATTGTAGGAGATCTCAGTTCTACCTAGAGGCAAATTTTTTCCAGACGGTTTTAGGTTTTTTCGTTTGCACTGACACAGTCTATATGCCACTAAATGAGCTCAAGCCAAGTATTCCTAGGAAAAATCAAACAGTTCCTGGATATCCAAATGTATTTGGACAAAGATATTTTTGGCAAGTCAATAAAGTCCACGAGTAATTGGCCCTGATGCTAAGGGTTGGCAACCTGACTTTATAAAATGCTATGTATTATTTTAAGGTGAAGAATGAACAGGCTTTGGTGTTGGACCCTGAAAGCATGTGGGATTAATTATTATCAGAGGAATTGCACCTTGTCAAAACTAGTTTTTCCTAAGTGAATGGATGCTTCCTATTGACATATTATAAATATGTTTAATAGTATTTACTAAGGAATTTAGAAATTAAACATTGAAGGCATTGTGAAAATTAAAACCTCCTCCTGAAATTTTACACTGTGCAGGAACAGAAGAAGGATATAGCTGCTTTGCAAGCAAGACTGTACATCTCTGAAACAGCCAAAGATAGAAGTTCACATATTCTGTGAGTTGTCTGTAATTACTACTCATAAATTTAGCTTCTCTCCCTGGCAACATAATGGAACAGCTATTGAGAAAACAAATTTACTAAAACGCTTTGAAGTCTGCCAGACAAACTTGATTTTTTAACAGTAATACAAAATTAATGAATAGAGAGCAGAAGCTATACTGTCACATGTCTGAATTTGAGCAGTGTAATGTTTTCTTTAGGATATTTTAGCACTGAGCTTAAGGTGTTCTAAATTAAGTTATGGAGACAGTTTTCACCTTATACTGTGGCTGCAGTAGAGGACCCCTAATTTTGATACCCTGAACTGAGCCTTAATTAGAAGCTTCTGCTGGATTGTTGATTAGCCTTTCTTCTCACATCTCCAGTGTGTCAAAATTCTGTTCCCAAACTTAAATCAAATTGGAAATGAACTATCATGTTGACTGAATGAAGGGCGATGACAAACAATGAAGGGTAATGATAAACAATAACTTTGAAGGGAGGCATTTAGTGCAGTACACAAAGATTAGTATTACTTCTGATCTCATTTAATAGCTTCAATAATGAGCTAGAAGAGGGAGTAAATGGTACATTAATGAAATCTGCAGATCTATTAAACTAGGAGGAGCTGAGCACACTGCTGAAGATGGAGAAATAATACAAGGGGTCACGGGAAGATTAGAAACATGGGCAGAATATTGCAATGAGATTTAGTTTAGAAAACAGAAGAAAAATATTTGGGTAAAAAATCAACAGATGGTAACAGGTAGAAATCTGGAGAGCTGTAATGCTGGAACAGATTTAAAATTAAGAACATCAGGAAAACTAGGCAAGAATCTGTAACTGAGCAGCAGAGAAAAACAGTGAAATTTGGGCAAAACTACTAAAGAATAAGCAAAGAAGTAATGACTCATCTTAAAGCAGCTGTGCAACCATCAGTTCTCTTCTTCATTTAGGCACCGGTAAAACAGACTATCAGTCAGATGGTTATAGAGATTTTGAAGCTATGAATTTTTTTCCTGGAAGAAAACTTAAAAGTAATGCCATCCTTTTAACAAACCGAGTGTTGTCCTTCATGAAGTGAATGACATAACAGTGAGCCACTGGCTAAAAGACTGTGAAAGAGCATGAGACTGAAGAAATAAAATATTTTCCTACTGCTTCTGGTAATTGCATCATGCAGCTTGAATTTTTTGATATTGCTGAGGAAACTGCTGATAAAATGCCAGCCACTATAAGCTTTCCAATACCAGATATATGTGTACAATATCTTGGAGAGCTAAAGCTAGTTGTGAGCAAGTTAATTCCAGTTAGGGAGCTCATGCAAACTAATCTTGCTGGGAATAACTCTACACAAACTATAGCAGAACACCAAAGTAGTGTTACATCACTCCCCGTACCAAAGACCAGTTTCAACAATTCTGCACGGCACAGCATTAAGATGTATAGTATGTATGTAAAGTGATATTCCATATTGGTTATCAGTCTTCAAAAGTCCTTGGTAGCTCTCGGCTGTTGAAGGCATTGTCCTTTATTGCTGAGTGCCTCCACACAGTATTTTTAAGTGGGCTTGGCCGCTCCGGAGTTTGTCACTGTCACTATGTTGTGACCCAGCATTGAGTGTGCAGAGAGCAGGGCATTGATCCACAGCTTTAAATTTGCACACTTCAGTAGAAAACCTGGCAAAAGCCCTTTCATGTAAAACCACGCTCTATTCATTTATATCTTGGCATGTCCTGCTGTTCCACGCTTCTGGATTGTTCACCTTCTAGGTGAACAAGTTTAAAAACAATGAGCCATCATGCAGAAATGTCAGGATAAAAAAGGAGGAGATATATATGGAAACCAACATAAAAAATACCAGAAGCATAGGCAGACCCCCTGGTCCTTTGTGAATGCAACTTGTTTGCTGAGACAGCATCCCTTCACTGATGTTTCAGGCAGAGCTGCCTACGTTTTTTAGAAACTGAATTTCAAGACATTTGTAGAGTTACCTACTGGCAGACTTGCTCGATATGACTTTGCCAGGAAAATATCTGCTGTACCTAATCAGATTGGCTAAAACAGATCTAAATGAAAGATCTGAATGATTTTAAACTAAACTTGTTAACGTTTTTTAAATCAAAGGCAAAGAAATCTTATGTGTGTATGAAAGCAGTAGTTTCCCTATTTATGTCACGAATCTGTAGGCTATTTCACTACGCAGCTGAATTTTGAAAAATCACGTACACATAATCTTTGCTGCATATACCAAGTTCTGCCTTAAAACCAGTATGCCCCATTTTTTTTACAGTACGTACACTTCAAAATCCCAGCATCTTACCTAAGGGCTACCTTACTCTGGAACAACATTTAAGTGTCCATATGAATGCAAATCTAGAGGTCAAATTTGACTCTTTTGAAAATGTGGGCCCAGTATCTTGTTTTGATGCTTCTAAAACTTCTTCCTTGTGAAAAGATAAATCATATTTACTCTTAGAAACCTGTCATATCGCTTGGGTTTTATTCCTGGGAGATTATATACGTGATGTCTGTATTATTCCCCCACTCAAACACTCACAGTTTACATATCTCCGAGCAAAGCTCTGATTTTTTTGCTTGCTTCTGACCCCACATGCAATCAACAAGAAGAAACCAAAGCAGGGCAGAGCTTGCAGAGTCTGTAGCACCCACCCCACACACCCACCCCCCCACGGGCCCTGCTGCCGCTGCATTCCCGGGAGGCAGGAGCGTGTGCTCCTGTCACATCACGCAGTGGGTAAAAATGCTGCTGAGAAGTCTGAATGCTTACAGGGATGATGAAGCTTTGTCCTCGCAGTCTATCAGCCCTACAGATACCAATGGAAATCACTAGCCAGCACCAACCAAATCTGACAGAAAACTAATGTTTGTGAGAATACGTGGCTGAATAAATGGATGGACTGATGCTGGTGTTGCAACTGATAGGTGCAACTATAATATTAGGCACCAAAGAATATACTTAAAGGAGACACAGTACAGATGCTAATACTGTGGGAGATGCTTCAAGCAAGATGCACAAAATCACACAAAACCCCAAAATCAAACCCCTCAGATAAACCTGGTTTTTAAACTGAATGGTCATAGAGCTTTTTTTTTTTTTTTTTTCTGTGCAGGTTTTCTTACCAAAACACTAATAACCTAGAAAAATTCTTTAAAAAAATTACTGGTTTTTTCCTTTCAAGGGTTTTTTTTTTTAATTATTTATTTTCATGCATGCATAGAAGAAACTAGGAAATGATTCTGCTTAGACCAATTTTATACTGAGGATATATTGACTAAACCAAATTATTCCAACATTTATGATATGTATTAAGTCCTGTAAAATCCCACATTTTGTTTTCAGAATTGGCTAGAAATAGTGAGACTAGTTTTTATAGCAGTGAAACTGTGTCTTTCATTTTCTTTTCTTACAGAAATGCTGTTTCTAATGTCACTGACTATGACTAATGACATTGACTATGACTTTAGCAAATATGCTTGAAAAGCTTCTTCCACCAGTCAGGATTCAGAAATCCCATTATATTAGTGCATTTATATAAAATTCACTTCCCTATATCAGCAATATGGAACTATCTACTATTAAGCAGCAGCACACTATGAGAGACAGTAGTTGATATTACTTTTCAAAAGATTTGTGCTACGCCATTATGCTGTAAATATTTTTTCCTTTTGCAAGAAATACTATCCATTGTACTCTTCATTTTTATCCTGCAAAATATTAGTGAACACTACTGCTTGCACCTGGAAAGGGAGATAAGTAGTACAGCAGTACTTTAATTTGACAAAGTAATCCAAAGACCTATTTGGTATTCAGTAAATACAGGTTATTTTTCAAACAACTTGTGCTTTATATATATATATATATATATATGGTTTTCCAAACAGTATTACAGATGTGTAGTGATGTCTCAGGATTATGTTATTCTGGGAATATCATAAAAGATGTACCTGACCCTGAAGCTAAAGTAATAGAATCAAAAGAAAAAAATCAATACAACTGTTTAACATAGCTCTCTTGCTTGATTTGAACACATAAATAATAATAAAAAGAGATTAAAGGAAATGGTAGGTATAATGGTGCAGCACTGACCTTTTCATCATCACAAAGGTTTTCTACTAAGCAAAGAAATCACATCTTTCCTTATGTTTTAGCCTGGCACAGGGAAAACTGAACAGTTGCATAGTATAGATGAAATCATACTCATTTTTCCCTTCTGATTAAATACTAAAGCATTTTATAAGCACACAACAAAAACGTGGAGTTTATGGGTAAGCAAGTCTATTTTTGGATCCAGCTCCTCTGTAGCTCTCTGCCTTAATTGCCTCTTTCAAACTAAACTGGTGAATAGACCTAGTAATAGTTGTATTAAAGCTTTTGGCTGTGGAGTGATCAATATCCAGTAGGAGGCAACAGTTAAAGCTGTGAGGATGTGAAGGCTGGGTGAACACACATACTGAGCTCTCAGAAGTGTTGCTGGTTCCTTACATTCCCATGGAGGCCTTAAAAATAGTGGGTGTTTTTGTAATTAAAAGACTACATCATGATCTATGACATAGATTGGGGCGGGGGACACAAAGGCAACATTTTATTTTCTAGCCTTTGAAAAGTAGATTTTGTAAATTACCATTATCTTAGCAGAATACATATAGCAGGTCATTAAATGTATTTAAAAACTGTCCACCGGTGCTGCTACCCACACGACTTTCCTCTCAGTCTGAGCCAAGGCAAGAAGTTGCACCAATGCAAAGCCGTTACCTTTTATGTGGACTATTACTACAGCTTGTCATTGGTTTCAGTTATTTGTTTCCCTGCCAAAGACTGAGTAACTTTATGTGAGTTCCAAGTTCTGCAGCAGTGTGCTCTACTGATTATCAATTATTTTTATACTGTGCTTCTGGCCTGCATTCCTGATCTTAGCCGTCTGTTTTGGGTTGTGGTTTTTTTCTTTTTGTTTTGTTATGGTTTGGTTTGGTTTGGTTTTTTTTAAACCTTGCCAGCAGTAGGAAAATGGCAGGAAAGTTTTGTTTGGCCTCTGAACTCTAGCATGGAGCCTGCTCAATCTCTGTAGGAACAGCCCAACACAGTTAGAGCAAAGAAGCTGAGAGGGGCTGAGGCATTCTCAAAGCAGACTGAATCTTTGGCAGATCACACAAACAAACTCTAGCAAGTTCTCCACTGAGCTTATGTAAAGTGTACTTCTTCCAAGGCTTACACTGGTCCAAATTTTAATGACTTTTAATGACTTTTAATTGATAGGCAAGAGAGGTATGATGACAAGTGTGTGTCATTGGTGTCCCAATTTTGATTTGCTCCTTCAGTGTCTGGAGATGCTAAAGCTATCTTGTTTTCTTCCTGCAAAAAGTCTCATGTTTCAGACACCTCAGGTCCATACCAGGACAAATTTGAGACTGAAAAGAAAAAGGTAGTCAGACTCGTGGTCCAAACCAATGAAGAATTAGATGCACTAGTTATTAGAGGTGTTGACTGAAATATTTGCAAGAAAAAAGTCTGGTTCCTTCTTTGCCTTGAATCAGGTTAGAACATGAATTTTTCACTAACCAGATGAGTGTCCTAAGCAGCACGTATTGGCTATCCTGCACTGAAATTAGAAATTCCTCTCCTTTTTTTTGGCATTCTGGGCATCATATTGATAAAAAATGTATCACAATGCTGCATTCTGACAAAATATCCTCATTTTAACAGATCTGTCAGTTTTCAACTGTAAAAAAGAAAGAATTTAATAATAACCTCTGCTTTTAAAACTTCATCTTTTCATCTTCACTGTTTTCTTCCTTTTAAACATAATGGTGCAGAATTCCCCAGAGTGCAGTGGAAAAATGCAAATTCCATCACACTTCTGACAAGTACAATACAAAAACATTCCCATTTTGGACTCAGCCTCTACAAACAAAACCAACACAAGTTTTCCATTAAAGCCTTTGGAAGTTGGATCAGGTCTTAGCTTTCACAGAAATGAACCATTTAATGAACCTGAACAAAAGGAGAAGAAAATATAACAAAAGGAGAAGAAAAGACAAAATATATTAATAGTACCTAAATTTTTTCCTCCAACAAGATGTTGTTTTTCATATAAATGTAACTGATATTTTAAAACCTATTTTCTCAACCTTCTTTCAACATGGTTGAACTTCCACTATGGCAATGGAATGTTGCAAAAGGGACTGGGATTTTTTTCTTTCATTCTCACTCTCCTAGTCAAGATTAGTCACCTCCTCATTAACATATTCTATATATAAGATTTCTAAGGATTTTCTAAAGACTGCAGTTTCTGTATTTCTCTTGCAGTTACAGCACAGAATCTTGGACCAATGCCTAGAAGAGACCCAAGATATGTATCTCAGCACGCTCTGTCATGTGCTATTGGTTATAAAGCTTGCAATTGTTAAGACAGCTGCATTAGTGCCTTAAGCATACCTTTGCCATTCAAGGAGAAGGTTTAAACAAAACCAAACCCTTGTTCTCCTAGGAAAGTTTGATGAGAATGCCAGCATGACAAAGCAAGCTGGGAATATTTTGTTAAAATAAGATCTTGTGATTAATATAACTTCTGTTTCTGGCAATACCTGATTATTTGCATGGAATACTTTACAGCCATTAATTTCTCTAGGCATTGGTTTGTTCTCTCCCCTATTTTAAAAAAAAAAAAAAAAGCCAATATTTAATTTTTGAACTTTTTAAAATTTTTTTCCCTTGAAAGTGCTGAGTTTTCAAATGAGAAGAGTTCACAGATGGAACAAAAGAAAGAGAACACAGTAAGGAGGAAATAACGCTGTCAAAAGACAAAGAATACTTAAAAAATTCAACTGATACCAATTTTTTCCTACCAAAATACAGTAAGCATTCCAGTGCTAAAAGATTCCAGTACTGTTATGCACAGGTCTTTTGTCCCTGAAAAGACACTATACAGGAGAACAGAGTCCCAAGAGAAATGATTTCTCAAAAGCCATACATAAGATCAATATAAGGATTAAGAAAATATTTAGATCTTTCATCAGGCAGATGTCCTTTTCAGGGGACAATACTTATCTGTACCTTCTCACATCTACGGCAGAATTATCTGCAACTGAGCACATTTCTGGAGTCAGGAAAATGTGCAGATAGATGTTTTGCTTTACAACACACAATTACAAAAATTGGAAAGCTAGCTTTTTATTAGCTTTAATTGTCTTTTATATTTATGTACGTGCTGAAAGTAAGTTTACAGTGCTGCTTTGTTCTGGAAAGCATGTCTGTAGAAATGCTCAACAGAATATGAAACTTTGTATATTCCTTCAAAAACTGACATTAATGGAACTTTATAACTCAAATGGTAAAATGTCAGAAAGAAGACCTGAAACTCAAAATCATGTATCCCAGCTCTGCCCTTCTATGCAGTAACCTGTATGTTGCTGAGTGGATGCTGAAATGTATCTTTTCATCCATAACTTTGCAATAGCAAGTTTCTTCTACTGAATTTATTTTGTATTTTAAAAGTTTTGAAGTTGAATGATTGCCTATTAAAGTCAATACTACAGAATCTCAGCTCCTGTGGAGAAGGAAATCTTAAAGGCTTGTGTTCAGTATACAACCAATTCAAACATGAATACTGTAATGACATTAGAGATTACCTTTTTATCATTCAAATTTCTGCTGCGAATCTGTAAAGGAAAGAGGTGATTTTATAAAAGACATAATTAACTTTTTGAAGTGAGTTGTGATCACAATCTACTAAAAGGGTGGATAAGTATTTGACTGTACGACTAGAACTTTAACAGATGTGGCAAATCTATCTGCAAACAATAGCTTTTTCATTGGACAGCATCAACAAATTGCTATGCTTTTCCATTGTGGTTTATCTCTGTCGTTGCCCACCTAGTACTTTAAAATTTATCCTCTTAACAATCATTAAAACTTGAATACAAACTCCTCTCAAACTATGTTTGTGTATATACAGTGTAGATATGTATCACTATGATAAATGAAGGAAAGTTATTTTAAAAGCTGGAAATAGCCAAAAAATTTTGTTTGATTATTTGAGCCTAGTTCAGGGAAATCTATGGAGTAATGCCATTATTCCACTCACAGCATCTGATACCTGTAACCCCCTGTAAGTTCACTCATCCCGCTCACTTCTTCAGTTACTATGTCTCTTTATGATTCTTTGGCCATTGTGGAGTCTCTCCTAGGTGCTAGTTTCCTATGCAAAGTCACTGCATCAAGTGAGATAAATGTTTGCATGCACTTACTCTGAGACAGAAACCCCATCAAGAGGAGAGGAATTAATTCAAGTTCCCAAACATTGGCGATCTCATAATTTCATTTCTTTCCTAAAGTTCTGTTTCTTTCTACATATGGCCCATACCATTAAAAAAGACACATAGCTTGGATAACCTGTGTAACTCTACCAAATAGGAATAGATTGGTAACAAAGCACTGAAGAGAACATGTCTGTATTGTGTTCTCCAAGATAAATTTCAAAGATTTCAGATACGAGTGTTACTTAAAGCTCTGTAAGAAAAAAAATCCACATCCGTTCATGTAAGAGAAAGCAAACTGTTACATGACTTACTTATGATCACAAAGCTGGTAAAATGTTTTTTGGGTGTTTTTTTTTTCTAAAACTCAGTAAGTGACCTAGGCTAAAACTGACCTTTGGTCAATGATCATATCTGAGAAATCCTAGCTATGAAGGTGAAAGTTTGACAAAATCATAAATAACTGAAAAGGACAGAAAACATTAAGAAAAGCATAAGTGTCACTAAGCTCTCCATCTGGAATACCGTTGCTAGTACTTCTACAATACAGTTCAGACAGCGGAGTAAGGTGATCTATGAAACAACAATCTGTCATTAATAAAGAGGAAAAATATCATTAAGACTAGAGTTGAGATCATGGATCATCTGGAAGACCACCTACTGAAGAAAAAGACAAAGAGGAAAAAAAAGGTCTGTTTTAGCTAGCTTCAGTTTCTTACTGGACTGACCCTTGAACCACTAAGTCATCAGTTTCCAAATATCCAGTTTTACTGGCCAATTACTCAGCAGAACATGACATGATCGATGATCTGAAAGTTTTCAGCTGGTTGTATTGATCAAATATATAAACAAAACACAACTGTCAGCTGCTCTGAGTTTACTGCTGATGAAGTGATGTTTCAAACAATTAATGAATTAATGCTTGAACACAAAAGAAAAAAGCCTAAATGATATAAAAGACTAAAAATGTTTAGTACTCAATTAATTAATAATTTGCCTTATAATTGATTTTTTAAATTGTGACTGGCAAAACAGAGGTGTGAACTCTAATTACCATCTACCTATAATAGCTCATTTTTTGAATTTAATTATTTCTAAAGTGAAGGAAGCAGGATCACTAAGGCTGCCAAAGTCTTTGAGTTATTGGTGCTAAAAAAGTAAATATCAGAAAATGCCAATTATTACAAAATGTGAAGGTTGATTACTTTTTGTAAAAAAAGGCAGATGAGCAAATGCTATGAAACGCTGAGGCAGGGCTGGGGCACACAAAGGAATTACAGTAAACTAATGAGCTTCCAGGTGTTGGCTGAGCTTGGGTAACTAACAATATTTGCACTCTTAGCCTCAAGCAAATCTGAAGCAAAACGTATTAAATAAATCTTCAGGGAGAACACCCTCTGTTAGCAGGATCAGCCCTAAACAAAAGCCAAGTTTGCAATGACACACCACTTCACAAAGAACAACCTACCTCATTCCTCCTTGTCCCGATCTAAGAATAGGGACAATTTCAACTTTTAAAGGCGGCAATTTAATTTTCCTCTGACAGCAAGAGAATGATCCAAGACTCAGTACAATCTCGCCTTTTCAGAGGAAGTTTCTATAAAGCAGGGGCCACTTTCAAAAAGATACTTGAAGTCAGATTCCATATTGGTCTTACTGTAAAAAGTAATTTATGCCTTGCTTAGGCAGGTAAGATGGGAGGCAATCTAGCTGTTAGAAAATAAGGACCTGAGTTAAAGAAAATGGGAGAGAATTAAGCATGAAAAGAACACTATTTAAAGAAAGTGTGAAAACTGAGAGATTAATTTACTGTTAGTTCCATTTTATCTCTTGTAAGTACATTTTTTAATTCTTTAAATCAAAGTTCTTCTGCTCTATGTATGTTGCCATTATTTCCCTGGAATTGAAAATGTCTGTTTTGTTCAGCAAGTGCATGTTAGAAATCTTGGGCTATTAAAAGATGGTGCCAATGTTAACTATTATAAAAAGGATTAAATCTTAACTAAGTAGTATTAAAAAGTGACTCTATAAACCTTTAGGTTATTGGTACTTCAAGATTTTTCAAAGAAAAGAAGACCAATATGAAGGATTAAGAGTTAAGGTTATGCAAAATCCACTTAATCAGCATGGCTAATTTTAGCTTTAACTAAAGCTGCTGGCAACTATGTGCATTTTGCTTTGGGGCTTTAGTTTTGAAGAGAGTGATGAATACATTTTTGAGGTAAATTTATCTTAACTGAGAGTCTACCTAATGCTCTTTAATTGCTGAAAAAGTGATTTTAATAGCATTTGCATTTAGGAGAGGAAAGAGGTCTTCAGATGTGCATCTTTAAGACCCTAATATAAGCATTTTATTTTCACATTTATATAATATACTGCCTGACTATAAAACAGGTGAGTTTTATAAACAATACAGTCATCAACCTGGGCATTGTTTATGAAGAAAGAATTGTTCTCCTAACGGTACATATCCTATTCAGAAAAGAGCCTAGGAAAATTGGAGCATACGCTAAAGATATGAATACAATGACTTGCCAGACTATCTGGGGCACAAATGCTGAGGATGAGGGTCTTTCATTGACAAATGCTACCTAAGCAAGGCAGCTGTACATAGTGTCAGCTCAAGCAGCCCAGGCATTTTAAGCCAGAAATACACACTTGTTAATGCTTACAGCTCTTTTGCCCAGCTCCAAAATCAAAAAGGATTAGATCATTCAATGTGAAGTGGATTAGATATGGTTATGCTCTTAGTTAAAACAAAAAATGATACGAACACAAAGTTTCCTGGCCAGTGAGAGTCAAAGAAAATTTGACTGTATCTCAGACCGGTGGGGTAAGGTGTGGAGGAAGCAAGTGAACTCAGTTGTGGATCTCAGTTTCACATCTGTGAAAAATCCTGTGGGAGGAGCTGCCCCTTATATTACAAATATTAAGAGCCATGGTCATCATTCCATAGTGGATTACAAAGAGCTTTTTCTAGTGGGAAAATTGGATAAGCGTGGTAAAATTAGACTGTTGACTTACAATGATATTGCAGTTGGAGACCCAAGTGAAATTTGGGTGAGCATACCTATGTCAGTACACTGCTATTATTTATACAAACAAGGTAGTGCTATGTTAAAATGTATGTCTAAGTCCTAGCATACTAGTATAGGATAATTTAATTTATCATAACTGAAGTCTTTTTAGGCACCTTCAATACTATTTTTTTCCTGTGTCATGAATAACCTTATTGTAATTCATGCGTTTTCACTCCCTTCCTATGCCTGCTGTCACAGCCTGGGAAGCCAACTTCCCATTTCACTACTAGTGCTTTTCTAGTCATCTAGGACCTGTCTGTCATCTAGGACCATAAGGGGTGATATACTGGACTGGATTCAGTGCATCCACCTATGTATCCTGTGTGTGGTAGTGATCACACAAGGTGCTTCAGGAGAAGGCACATGAACCTTCACTGGTCAAAGGAACTTTCCCTCTAAACTAATGGTTGAAGAAGGCTTAGGCCCTGTGTACTGAAGATGACAATTGCATGTAATTAAGCCTGTTCACTCTTAGGTAAAATTAGGGAACTGAACAAAAGGCCACTTTAAGGAAACAGGGATCTCAACAGCAAGTCAGGAGTGATGCCCTTCCTTCCGGCAGTAAATTTATGCTGTAATGAAGGTTGTCATTAGCTCTGTGCACTTAGAGAGGTTAGAGTTTCAGCTAACTAGTTTAAGTGCTGTCAGCACTGTTATTGTACCAGCAATTATGCTTAGCGATCTACTGAACATTCACATAAATATTTGGATGGCAAACTTGCACAGATCTTGGTGCTGCTATGGCCATATGGCTACCCACAGCTGTGTTATAGGTTGCCTTTGCTACAGCTAGTATCTGCAAGAGCTAGTTTTCTAAGGGTTTTTTTTTTTTTTTGAGTGCAGCATAGATGTCTTGAGAGCCTTGCATGTCTTGGATATATGGCCCACAAGAGGACTGAATCATGGCTGTGTTAGAGATGCTTTCTTCCAGATTGCAAATGACAATTAGATTGACTATACTCAATGAAACTGAGATAACACATATTGTACTATTTCCCTTGGCTAAATGTCATCCAGTAATACAATTCTGCCTGTTTAAAATCTTCATGTTCCTGCCACCTAGTCTTACTCAGATACTGTCTCTGATTCTTGGTTTAGACCATTGCATAGTAGACCACTACACGGTACTCTTTCAACACCTCAGAAGAAGCTGTATCTCTATTATGGAAAAAAATGTTGGTAGAAATTTGTGGGATATATATCTTTGAAAATAAATTATGCTAATAGTTCACTTAAAAATCTTTCAAGTCTTGGCTTTTGTGTTTCTCACTGTAGAATGGCACTTGGAGAATAGTAATTATGAGCAGTAAGCATCTGAGCCTGAAATTTCATATACAGCTGTAATTCAAATTTCTTCACCTTCAGGGTATCACATAACCTCCATCACCTTATGCAGTTGCTTTTTTTCCTGGGGGCATTCAGAAAGGACATATGTATAATTATCTTAACATTTGTTATCTTGTTTTGTATTCTTTCTCATGTTTATGTACCCAAACGCATTTCTGTGGGGTAGATCTGAAAAACACTAAAACTCTTTAAGAACTATTTATCTGTGTGTGTACATATGTATTTTTATACTACATCTCAATTAAAAAGGAAAAAACCATACCTTTCTATACCATCTAGGAAACATTCCCAAAAATGTATTTTGAGCTATAAGCTCTGACCAGACCTCCTTCAATCAGATATTGTAGGGGTTTTTTTAAGTGAAAGTATTGTTACACATGAATAAATCTATTTAGGTATGCTATAACAAATGGTTTTGGATCTAAAGTAGAAAGTTAAGTATTTAAATCTATCATAACTTACAAGGAAGAATGGTAAACATTAGAGCCCATGTAACCCTCTGTACTCTTCACTGTGTTGCTTCAAAACACCAATGTCTAAAACAGTTCTGGCAATAAGTTGGACTGTAAAAATTGGGACATTAGATAGGGAACTTAAAGTTGAAATTTTACAATGCCCTTACTGCCTGGTAAATCTAATTTAACATATCTCACGCCTTCTGTTTTGACACTGTAACGTCAAGTCTAGCCATGTGGGTCTGCAGTGATGGCAACTCCACAGACACTGGTTTACTGGCTAGTCTGCTCATTGTAAACAAAATTTCCCATTTGTAATTTGCCCGGATCCTTTATTTTGTTATTAGCAAGCAGTATTTGCATTCTAATATTTATTCGTATCTGTACACTATTAAACATTGCTGTCATTCTTTCCTATGAAGTGAAGATGCCTACCTAGAAACTGAGTTATAAGGGGGGAAACGTAAATTCATTCATTTTTATTGTATGTTTTGAACTCTTGAATTTGTCTTAAGATAATATTGTGATTGTACTAGTATGCACATTTGAGGTAATATTCATTACGGAGAACAGTTACCTTATTCTTTACATGTGATACTTTCCATGAAAATACTCAATGCAGTATTTTTTTTTATTATTTTAAACATAAGCTCCCAATTTTGTAACCCCAATCTATCTAATGATATTTTATCCTTGCCCTTTTTAAAATTAACTATTCGAGTCATGTGGTACTTGACTGAAATTAGAAGGCACATTGCTTATGAGTGCAAAGCCATTCCTGGGGAAGTCAGAAGCAGTTTTGCATTTATTTCAACTGTAATGCAATCCGGACTATATTAATGACTGTGGCAGAAATGACTGTGGCAAAAGTTTTACTGGCTAGGATTTTATTTGTTGCCTGTATCTCACTGGTTCTACTCATTATACTTTAAAATAAATACTACTGCAGTCTGCATGGGCAGACAAAATCAACTGTTTAACAATTAACAGCATTTGCTTTTTCTTGCGTAAAATGCTTTGTTAATTGCATCTGCTTATTTTCTGTGCTCTGCATTTCAATCCTTTTCTGCAGCTGATGTCTTCTTTCAACAATGTATTTTTATTCTAATATCTAAAACACATCTGTTGTGTTTCATGGTCAGATTTGATTAGCTCACTCTTTCAGGTGTGTGCTGCCCTTCTTACGTGAAAAGGTTGTCTTGTAAGAATCTGCAAAACTAACCTGATAATCCTCCTTTAAGTCTTCTAAAAGATGTTCCTTTCCTCTAATAGCTATGAAAATTCTTTACAATGATGAGGCAGCTGATATTCTTGCTACAATTGCTATCTATAAGTTTTGCAAAACCCCTTTCATTGATATCTTGGGCTTTCATGTCTCTATCACCTGTTGTCTCTTGTCACATCAGCTTTTGGGACAAGAACAAATTTTTGTTCTGTATTCTTAAAATCCAAAATATTCTCTTAGGTGTCAAAACACATAGGTGGCCATAACTGCCAATAGAATGCCTATTTACTGTGGTAAAACCAAATAGATAATCAAAAGAATCTTTAGTAGCTTTTATAAAGAAAACAGCAAAAGTTCCCAGTGATGTGTGATACCACTAGACATCTTTTCTCACTCAGTCACAACAAAAAGGCATAAACATTTCATGAATCATGCGATTTTTAGATGAATGGACAGAAATATCAGTCAACAGAAGCAACGTCAACAAATAAATTTGAGATAATCCTGCAGCAATCAAAGCTCTATTTAGATATGCTTTGGAGTATTTAATACATCTAAATAAAGAAACTCAGCTGTGTAGCAGAAAAACTATGCTGACGTAAGCTATTCTGCTGCTGGCATAGAACCAAAATGGCTGTCATTTTTGCTGGTCAGCTGAGTTTCTTTATTTAGGTGTTTCTTACACTAGATTCTGTTTTAGGGGGGGGGTTGGTCTTTAAAAAAAAAAAAAAAAAAAGGCAAACAAAACCCCTTCACATCTAAATTGAGCTATGTAAGATGCTTGATCATCTGAAGTTTTTTGGTCTCCTCCCAGCTACCAGCTCAACTGTTCATAAAGTTTCTCATTGTTTGATTTATTTACCTGCGTATTCGTTTTATGCTGGTTCCATTTAATCCAACTTTATTTAGCTTCTTTCTGAGAATGCCACGTGCAAACAGTATGTGTCTTACTAATATTAGGAAATTCTGTCTACTGCTTTTGCTTTATGCATTCATTATTCCATCAAAGAAACCAATTAGTTTGGTTTCACTTGATTTGTGCTTCTTACAAATGTGTTACCGATTTATCACTGCATTTTCTTCAAGCTGTTTACATACCGATTGCTCTTGCTTTACTAATTGTTCTAGTTATTTGTCAGGTATTGAAGTTAAATTTAGTGGCCTATAATTCTTCTTCATTTTTCCTCAACACTCACTTATTCTCTTCTTTTAAATTGCAATATAATTTTAGCCTCCCCTTGGTTTCCAGAGGCAAAGAAACAGAGATTGATATTAAACTAAGCAGTAAACAGTAACACTCGACTAATGAAAACTAGTTTGATCAACAAATTAATGGGCAAAGGAGAAGGTTCTGCTTAAACTGGACTAGGCAAGCGGCTTCCACCTTTGGCCCACCAAGACCATACCCCTTCTTGTTCTCTGTACTTCTTGTTTTCCATGTGTATGTCTTCAGGGTGAGAGAGACAGTAAAGTGAAACATTGGCACTGTTGTTTGCTCAATATTTTTGGATCATGAATCAGCTGAGACTAAAGATCACTGCTCTAGACAGACTAAAGGCAGGGCTAACAACATCAGTGCTACGGCAGTACAGCAAGCCAGAGATAGCAAGAGCCAGAAATGACATAATCTCTGGCTTTATATGAGAAACAAAAATTGAGTCCTGTCGAGACAAAGAAAATGGGCTCTATTTGAAAAGTGCAGAGAAACGCAAAATATCTGATTCTTAAAATAGCTGAGAACTAACCCAAAAAGATGTTTATTACTTAAATATCAGCAGCTTTTTGGATCTTGGCCTTAAACTCAATGGTCAGCCACAAACAGCTAAACAATGTAAAGGGTAATAAATCTGTCTAAATTATTTCTTTAGCTAACACAATTTAGCTTCTTTTTAAACACTCCCTGTTTTCTCAGACTGGACAAGATTAAGAGGCTTGCACTCCCTGACAATATTCAACTTGCAAGGGACAGAGAGCATCAGATGATCAAGACCCTAGAAAGATCTGTGGAAGAGTCCTCACCAACACTGTTTTATCTCTGCAGCAAACACAGACCCAGATTCTAATAATGTTCTATGCAACAGATGTGAATCTGGCCAGAGAGGCTCAGTGCTAGCCTGGCACTTCAGGAATGTGCTTTTTAACAGCAATCCTTTGACTGCTCAGCTGACATGGCATATCATGTCAGCCTCCATTCTCCTCTGTGACTTTGCCTGCCAGCAACAGGTAGGTAGCTGACACATCTGCTATGCAGTACTATGGAGTGGGAGAAAAGGTACAACACAGCATGGCAAACTTATGAGAACATGGCCTGGCTGCAAGATGCCGCAAAATGGGAACTACTGGACAAACTTAACATGTCCACACAGAGAAAATACAGTTAAAACCTACATATTTCATATTTGGAAGTCTTGTGTGTCGTAAAAATAACACATTTGATTTTGTCTCTTTGCTGTGGCCATGGAGAATGTCCTACAACATCTATAAAGGATACTTTTATTTTTGTTTCAGTGCTCAATTAGTTTGTGGCTGAGACTCCAAGGCGAGTCAGCTAAGCATCTCTCTTACTCAGAGATGTTCAATTTAATATGTCTTGTAAAGCTGAATGAATTCCACAGAACAGAAGCAGTATTACTGTTGTGCCAACAGGTCAAAGCATAATGACCTGTTTGAAATTTTAAGCTGGAAAAGTACAGCAAAAGTTAACACAGGATTGAATTGATCAACAGGGGAAAATTATAAATTAATATCTGTCAGTCATTTAAGCACACCTCTTAAATATTTTGAGCTCATTTTGTCCTGACACAAAGTTTGAATGATTGAGGTAACTTCACAGATTTCTCTGAGTAGTGTAACACTATACCAAACAGCAGCATTCTGGTTTAAAAGGAATCAGTGCTATATGGTAACAATCGGATACGCGTTCTTCAGGTTAAGCCTTCAATAAATAATACATTTCAAGATTCCTTACACTGAGGTGTTTCTAGTATGTCTTATGAGAGACTTAGTTCTGGTGCTATCCAACACTGTCATTTCAATCCTGGAAATAAATAAATAATGCCGCGTGACAGTGATGGGTAATATGTATGGGGTAATAATACTGGTCCCTTAGGATTACAGCACGGCAATTTTCACGGAACTTGGATAAGAACTAGGTAAGGCCCAGAGCAATGTGATCTAACATAGAAATTGGCCCTGCTCAGAGCTGGAGCTGAAACAGATGATGTAAAGAGGTCCACTCCAATCTAAATTATACTATGACTCTAATCTGAAAATTACAGGTTTCAGTGGGAATGGTTTGGGGAAAAACAGCCAGAACACTGTTCTGCTGTGCTTGTGGTTTGTATGTTAGATGTTATTATAGCATCAGTGTAATAGGTCTATCAGTAGAACATCAAAAATTTGATTTCAGAATATGGAGTCTTTAATGGAAAACTAACATGCAATACATGAGGCAGCCTGTTGTACTGTTTGTATTTAAAATTTATATGCATCTTCATATTGTCACATACATGGATATATGTAGGCATGGTATCTAGACAGGACAAAGAACTCGAGGTAGATCTACAAAACAACAGGTGGTTCAGTGGGCTCCTGGACACTGATTTTCAATGTGCAGTGGCAGAAAACCAAAACAAGCAGTGGAAATAATGGTAAGTAGGAACAAAGAAGTTATGGCACTGATGAGACTAGTATTGGAATACTGTGTACAGTGTTGGTGACTGCATTTTTTAGGTATGTTGAGAAACTGGAGAGAGTGAAGAAAAGATTCACAGAAGGGCTGGGAACACTTGTGTATGTCAGAGGTTGTTTGGCTTTAAAAAAACGAAGAGGTGGTATGGTAAGAGTGTATGGATACAATCCTGAGAATTAGATATAGGGTGCTGAACAATGCCTTTATACTAGCTTTTAAAAATAGAATAACTGAAGGCAGAAAGGTTCAAATTGGTGCATTTATTTTTTAAAATTGAAGGTGAACAGTCATTGGGAATAGGTTAGTAAAAGAAGCAATGAAATCTCTAGCTCTGGATGTTCTCAGAAATATCTTTCTCGAGAGCTTGAATCAGATACAATTTGGTCGATCTTGAATAAGATACAAGAGGTCAATGCAGGCTTTTGATGGCTTCTTATATGTCAGACTGTATGATTCAACAGCTTCTTCTGGCATTAATTTCAAGGAATCTTATTCCTTTCTCTAATGAAATATCTCAGTTCTCAGATAAAAATACTCTGATGCCAGTTATTGCTCATGGCTGTGCAGTCTTCATCAAATAACAGAATCCAAGGTCTAAATCCAGCATTACTGCAGCTTTTCACATTTGTTATGCTGAGGACTGCATGGGATACCGTCACTTTTAGGTCAGTTCTGTGGTGATCCTGATTAATTTAAAGAAGAAATGTATTTCAAAAAATTTCAGTCTTTCATCCCTTCCTGAGAGTTGGTCATTTTGTAAATTCAAAATATGTAAATCCTACAGACAAATTTTGACTTGCTGATTTTAATGAACTGCTGAATGTCAGTTCCTTCAGTCAATAGGGATTACTTTTCCTAAACAAACATGTGATATTTTATTATCTCCAGGTAATGCTAATTACACTAGAAGAAAATGGGAGAGAATTTTTAATATCACTATTAGCAGAAAAGCCTGGCAGAACGTGATTCAAGGGTATTCAGAGCACCTAGTAACTATGTTCTAAATGAAACAAATTTGCTCTGTCTTTAACACTAATTTTAATGGAAAAATATGAAACAAAGATCAGATCTGCTGGGAAAATAGGTAACCTTTTAAATTAATGTTCCCTGAGCCACAATTAATTTAGATTTAATAGGACAGTAAATGTATGTTATTTGAATACTGATTATTAAACATTCACCAAGGATTAAAAGTTATGTAATAGATTAATAACTGTGAAATTGATATGGTCCTATTGCATAGCCATAATACTCTGCAAATATGTTTTTGTATGTAGCTGCTATTTGTTTAATATATAATAACTCCTTAATGAAGTCTAAATTAAATACTTAAATCTCAGTTGAAAAAATGTCTGAGAAGTACAAAACACAATGTGGAATATGTTTACCATGCTGTGTTTATCAGGATAAAGTCATGTTGTTTTGAAAAATTACAAAAACACTGAGTAGTCTGTGGGGCCTGCTTGAACAAAACTTTTCCCTGGATAGTTTCTGCTGAAACTCCCATGCAAGTGCTTAGATGTCAGGATGATTAAGTACCCAAGAAGCAGTATCCAGAAATTTTGCTGATGTTGACATCAAAATGCATTGTTTTCCCCATTCCCTTCCGCTTTGAGAAGCAAACCTATAATGATGTATTAATTGCTATTTATTATTATGCTTCCTATTGCTTCATTTTTTATGGTTTGTGGTTGCTTGCCAAAAATAAAAGTAATCCTATGGATAAAATGTACTGGGAGAAAAGACCAGTATGAGCCTTACTGCAAATAGTTTGGACTGTGTTTTTATTTAGTCATTGAGGGTGCCATAAAGATCACTTGTCTAATGACAGGAGCACTAGCTCTGCAAGCAGAGAGGCATGCTATAACCTACTGCTGTGGCTCCACCTGCTGAAAGGTATGGGTTTGAGTTCAGGACTACCACGGCCCGACACACTGCTTCTCCCATCCACTTACTGCTTTTTTTGCATCTCTGCATGGTACTGGCTGTGCCATGTGTCTTTATGCCATATAGAGCGCAGATGAATCTTGGTTACTTGACAGCAAGGACCCTAGCCTCTGTCTCAAGAGCAACATGTTATTGCCATCAGTGTGTCTGTAACTCCTGCTCTGTTGGCTGTGGGTACACCTTTGAGCTCAGATGTCCTTCTTCATGATCCCCTTTGGCTTTTTTGACTATCTCCCAGGCCTGGCTGTGTTCTGTAGGATATTATCTGAGCTACGATCCCGTGTCAGTGTGGGACTCGGCTGCTGCTTGCCTCTGGCCAGGGTAGCCTTTTTTATTTTCTTTAACTATCACATTAGCCTTTTCCCTTCTGTTTTTACTTCTGAATTTTCTGCCTGAGTTCGAGGTACTGCACAGGGAAGAGAAAGAGAATCTCTTGCTTCAGGCGCCATTACACAGCCAATAAAATTGAGACTTTTCTAGAGTTAATGTTCTGTAAAATCTAAGGTGATAAGATTTGGGAAGTGAAGGAAATTCTTCAAAGTATTCATGTTAAGGAAGTTTAACTTCTGGACCATTTGAATTGCTTAAGCATCAGACAGCTTTTCTTTCACATGCATTGTTCACACAACAGTGCAAATCTCTATCCATCTAGCTAGACATAATAACTACCATCTTGGAATACCATCACTTTCTTTTCAGCCATAAGTGCTGATGTGTCGGTAATGAAGTAGTTCAGCTTTTGTTTTCCCTACTAATTTTTCCCCACAACTGTATGTTTGGATCTTACTTACATTATAACATTAATTGAAATATTTAACAAAGTATAACAAGGAGTAGAAGGAGAACTATTTTATTTCCACTTCTGTTAGTAGATTATGGCTTGGAAGCCTGTAAGCTTATTAATGCTGAGTAATGTGCCTAACTGATGACAATTTTTTCAAAAGGCACTGAAATGATAGTTTACACATTTTAGCAAAAGTTTTAATGCAAGGTTGTATGAAAACTATATTTATCTCTTCCTCTTCCATGCAAATATATATTCCTATAGCTGTATCTTTATTTTATTGAAAATTCACATCAGATATATAGAAAACCAAAAGGTTTCAAAATTATATGAAAAAATTGTTTGGAGGCTGAACACTGAAAAAGTGGTGATGGAACTGCATGTCGAACATTACACAATATATTTTACATGTTTTTGAGCTGCGTGCGTTGCTTTCTACAATTTAGCAATGAGACTGTATCTCAAAGTCAGTGTTCCATCTACAGTTACAGGCTAGAACAGAAGTGAGAACCCTGTATAAGTCTGCTGAATCCACATAGTATGTTTCTATTTTCCTTCACTCATGGCAAAGAAAATAGTGAAAATCAAGCATGAAAATCTTCAGTGCCTGACTGTTCTTTCTGCAGAATTGCATGTGGTGATATTTCAAATTTTAATATACAAAATTTCAGTGTCTAATTCTGGCTTAATTTGGGATTTATTGGTAACCAAACCCAGAGACTTCTACATGAACAGCTTTGAAAACATTCTCCTTTTAAGTATTTCCAAAAAGTTTTCTTTGAGAAGTATACAAACTAAGCCAACTAATGTTTGGTATTCTGCCAAAGCATTCTTGACATATGTCTACTTAAAGGAACAACCAGGTAAAGAGAAATGGTGTTTCTCCTCAGACACCCAACTGAGTCTAAAAACTGTATTTTCCACAGTTACACTACTGACACTGAAGATCTTTGACCCCTGACTGCAGGAGACTGGGGAGAGGGGCTTACAGAGAACATCTCTCTGCCTGAGAACAAATGGAGGATGTCCGAAATGACAAACGTCGGGCAAGTATCTGGGTATGCCTGTGTTTGTCACAAGCAACAGAAGAGCGTGGGGTAACTCAGCGAACCGTCTGACAGAGGCAGGGATATAATACTAGAACCTGCAGCTGTGTAAGAAGTAGTTGTTGTAGAAAGGTGACTGTGCCTGCTTGGATTTAGTGGTTACCAACAGCAAGCCAGCATGTGCCAGCAGTTGTCATCACCTCCCTGTACTTGGAACAGCAAATAACCGCAGTATTGCAGACATAGCTGAGGGCACCTAAATGCTTCCTCTTCCTTGACAATTGCTATAGCAAACAAAACATAACTGATGATGTCCTAATCCATGAAATATGGTAGGTAGAAGACTCTGTGTCAGTGAGAAGAAAAAAGAAAAAAAGAGAAGTTATGAAGGCAGTGGCAGCGTGGGAGTCCCTTGAGAGGAGAATTAGGGAGCAATCATTTCACTGAAGGTGATGATAGCCCAGAAAAATATGCAGGGATGTGAAACCTGAACTGATGAAAGCAAAGGACAAGAGTAATCAAAGAAAAGAATGAGAATGTAAGACAGACAAAAATCACTTAAAAGCTCCGATTTATCTCTCTGACCTGAGGACAAATGAAGGATTTTAAGTGCTGCCAAAGGTACTTTTGTTTACACATAAACACTGACAAGAATTTCTTTGCCTTCCCTTCTTTCCCATACCCTTCTTAATATCTTGGATGCAAGAAGTTGGTAATTAGTAGACTAGAAAGAGAGGAAAAACTGATTTTTAAAATTGAATATACCAGTGGTAAATTTTATGAAGGGAAGGGAAACAACAGAAAAGGGCAAAGTATACTTGTTTGCAATCTGGAAGCAAAGCATATTCAAAAACATTCAAGTCAAATGCCTCCCCTCAAGTAAAGCATTACCAGTACCAACAAGGTTACCAATACTGATGGAGAATGAGGGGACAGAGGGAAAGAAAGTTCAGGTTTTTTTCAGTACAGAAAAAGAAGCAAGAATTGCAGAAAGAGGTAATATTTTAGAGTAGCTGCTACCCCAGCTATAGCAAATAAGTTTTGGAAACAGCTTGCTTCCTTTTTTGCAGCTATATCAGCTACTATAATAAAAGATACTTCCTCTCTCTACAAACCTTGTCTGTCTTGAAGTTACACACCATGGCTTACTTTGCTGCCCAGCTGGGCGGTTCCACTCCCTTACTAGTGCCTTCGCCTTCCTCCAGCTCTGACACTCTTTTAACCCTTCCCTGAGTTGATTCAACTCAATAACCTGATAGAAAACTAAATTAAAAAAAAAGGTTAGCTTAGTTCTTGAGTTGAATCGATTGAGTTCAATCGAGTTATTGAGCAATCAGATGACTACCACAGGTGGAGCAAGGGCAAGGGCATATAACCTAACAGTAGAGTGGTTGTTGGAAAGCTAGCAGGAACAGGACACTTGGATTTTTGAAGCAGACACACAATGGAACTTTGTCCTTATATCCTTAGACAACTACAATTACAATAAAAGCAGTGATCTAATAAATTTGATTAAGCTATATCACAATTAAAAAAAAACCACAAACACCAACAAACACATGCAATTTGTTAAGTGACTCCTGTGGGACATATGTTTTAGATGAAGAGTTTTCCTGAGCCAATGTAAGAAAATACATTTTCAAATCTTTGGCACAGAATGGAAGTTGCAGTATTTGCATGAAAAATGAAAGGGCAAAAGCACAAGCCTTCAAGAAGAGGCTTTTGCTTGAAGCCTTCAAGCTTTTTGAAAACAGGTGAGGAACAATACGTCCTGGAATTAGATTCACTGCAGAAGCAGACAAACTCAGAGAATATAAATCAACAGAGAACAACATTTCAAGGTTTCAATAGTAGCAGTTTAAGCAGAAGCATCATTTAAAATTGTAGGAGCTTTGCAAGCAGAATCTATAGTTAGAGATCTTGGTAGAGGTGGTCTCAGGGGAGTGGAAAGAACAGAGCAGATAGTTCAGAAACATCAAGGGCAAGTAACACACTTGAATCTATAGAAGGAAAGGAATTGGACATAACATTAAGATGAAAAGCAATAGCAAGAAATTTGTCTCTCCAGGATTATGCGAAAACCAAGAGTTAAGGTGGTCTATGATCACAGTCACCAGAAGCAACAGTTCACCACTTCCACCATCATCTTTAGATTATGTGACCATGTGAATTATCTCACAGATAAAACTGGAGACTAATGGGGTTGCAACATATGCACTTCACAAATGCAAGCCAAGGGAGAAGAGCAAGTAGCTTCAGAAAAATATGGGGACGTTCCCTTAAGTAGCAACGAAGTGAAATCTTGATTAGCTATATTGAAACTGTCGTGATGCCAAGCCAAAATTCTGGTGGAATCAACGGTATAAACTGGCTCCGCTGCCAGAAGAGTCAGCTGTATGGCCTATCTCCATGTTGATCATCAACCCAGCACAAACTTTTTACGTAGCTGTCCAGTGACTTGGATCATGTTATTGACACAGCTGAAGGTAATGGGAATAAAGTAGCAAAAGGGAAGAACTGTTTTAACCCAGCACTACTTCTGAGGGGAAAAGTAACTTGGGCTGGAGTTTGATACGGTCAATCTAGCTTTATAACTCCTGGTGCCAGATCAAAAATGATGGGGCCCCACAATACAAATGACCAAATACAAATTCACTCTGCACTTTGGATTTGTTTAAAACAAAACCCCAAACGGAAGAACTAACTTCACACTGGTGAGTTTTATCCTAATTAGATCTCCTCTACAGTTGGCACAACAGCAGTGTCAAAGCAGCTCAAAGGCGTTATCAACTTTGTATTTTCTGTCCTGATCTAATTTAGTTCAAGTGTAATAGTGGCCTTGCATCTCACTCAGATCAGGTTGGTCCTGCTGAGTGACTCAGTGGCATGCAAACCTAATATTAAAGTTCAAGGACCTGTGTCTTCTTTGCATTCTGGTCAACAATTTCAGTACGTGGGATAGGTTCCATTTTCACTTGTAAGAGGCCATACAGTAGAGAGAAAACATTAAGGTGGGTAAAGGGTATTTACAACATGCCCAGGTAATTGTGATAATTGTGATGTTATTACTGTAACCTTGTTCAACTTGTCCCAATCCACAATTCCTATCTTTCGCCAGTATCTTTCATTAGGTTATATTTAAAACTGGGTCACAACTTGGAGTGTCCAACATTATTCAAGAGCATCTTAGGCTGAAGAGTTTGGAAGACTCATTTTGGCAGCTATTATTGCCAACACCTAAAACTGCATTTCTGTGTAATAACAGGTATTTTGTAGGGTGTCATTTGCCAGTGCTCTTCTGTAAGGATGGGGCATTGTGAGTTCTTGGATAGCAACCAGAACCTCCTATAGGTTGTCAAGTCTCTCTTAAAATTTTTAAAGTAGGTGCTGTCAGTTCTTGTAACTTGATTGTGAGTTTGCTAAGTTATTTTATTATCCTCACACCTACCAGAGGCCAAGAAAACACTGAGAATTTCAGGTGTAAATTGGCACGAAGGCATTTGTACCTGGCTGTCCTAGCTGCAGGGAAATGTGAGAACGTGACCTACCTACACCCAGAGAAGCAGTCCCAAGCGTGCAATGAAAAGACACGTTGTAGGTAGGTGGGTGTTGGTTTTTTTTAATTTTGAGATTGATGATATTGAAATGATTTTTCCCATCCTTTGCCTTTTTGGTTGTCAAGTGGGAACAGCAGGGGTACCTCATTTTAAAGGGATGATTTGAGGATTTACAAGCACAAGCTACTTGATGCGAGGCTACTGAGAGCCATTCGGCACCGAAGCAGGGGATTATTGTTATTCTTCACGAAGTAAGGACAGCAACAGTCCCTCCTGCAAGAGCAAGGCTTCGGAACTGGGGGTACGGAGCACGGCATGGAAGCAGAGCAGAGGGAAACCAAACCTCACCACCCCGTTCTTGCGAGGGGGACAGGGCCCACGAAACGCCAAAGCGACCCTCGGGTGTAAAGAACTGGGGGCGGGGGGGGGGGCGCGGGGGCGAAAGGCACCAGACGTCGGGAACGGTGCACAGGCCCGGCCCGGGCGATGAGCTCCCGCTGGAGGCGGCCGGGGGAGGGAGGCAACGACAGCCCGCAGTGCCGCGCTGCGGGGAGCGGCGGGGCCCAGGGCAAGCCCAGCACTGCCGAGGGCCCTGCCAGAGCCGCAGCGGCGGAGGGACCCGAGCCCCCCTACCGGGAAGGCGCTTCTCCCCCTCAGCCGCACTGGCCCCCCTCCGCCCGGCAGCAGCACCCCCCGGCCACGGCCCCCGGCCCGGCGGCGCGCAGGCGCGGTGCTGGCCGCCGCAACAGCGGCGCTTGCGCAGTGGGGCCGAGGCCCGGCGGGCGCGCTCGCCGCTGCGGGACTCCGGCATCGGCGGAAGGCGGCGCTGCAGCCGCTGCGCGGAGCCCGCCAGGCCCCGACACAAAGACGAGGGCGGCCGTGGCGGCCGCAGCTCCTACCCGCTCGCCCGCCGCCCCCGCGGTACCACATGGCGGCAGCGCTGTGGCCGCGCCTGGCGCCGCCCCCGCGCAACTAGGCCAGGGCGAGCCGCGCCCCCCCGCTCCCGCTCGCTCCTCTCCCGCCCGACCCCGGCCGTCCCCGACGCCTGTGGAAGGAGCGGAGCCGGAGCGGGGCCCTGCACAGCCCCGCCATGCTGCCCCCGGGCCGCCGCGCTCTCTGCCGCCCACCGCGCCGCCGCCGCCGTCGTCGGGCGGCGGAGCTTCTGCCCGCGCTCCTGCTCCTGGCGGCGCTGGGGGGCGGCGGCGGCGCCGCGCTGCCCCCGGGCTGTAAGTACGACGGTCGCCCCAAGAGCGCCGGCAGAGCGGCGGCCGGCGGCCCGGTGGAGGTGAAGGTAGTTTGCAGCAACCTGGAGCTCGTTCAGGTCCTGCCGCCCGAGGCGCTGCCTAACCGGACAGTCACCCTGTGAGTACCGGCCCCGGGTGGGGGGTGGGCGGCCGCGGTGCGACGTGGACGGGGTGGGGAGGGCAGGGCGCCGGCCCGAGGTATAATGGGGTCAGCCGGGGGCGGGAAGCGTAGTTGACCCCCTACGCTGTGGGGGAAAGTCCTAGGAGCGGTGGGGTTGTTTTTTGGCTGTGCTTTTCGCGCTTTTCATACTTTCCCGTAGTTTCCCGGCATGGTGATTTTAGGGCGGGAGGGCGGGGACCGTCCCGTTACCGGCGGAGCGGGCGGTGGCGCGGGGGGGCTGCGCAGGGTGGTCCCGCCCCACGGAGCAGCATCCCCACCCCCCTTTTGCGCCTTCTCCCCTCTGGGGGCTGCTCGCCTTCAAAGGGTTCAGGCTGGTCAGAAGGCGTAGGAGTTACTTTATTTAAAGTAATTCCAGAATTGTATTTATTATTTAAAAAAAACTTCCTTAAATGTATTTGTTTTATCTCAGGAGAAACTCAGCTTTGGAGTACTGTGTTTCGAGGTAGTTTTAACAAACGAGCGCTGATGGACGGTGTGAGCCGCTCAGTGTGAGGTGGGCTGGGTGGGCCTGACGTTTCACCGTAGCAACTCCTTCGTGGCAGGTCGCGATAAAATCAGCAAAGGCATTTATTTTGGTTTTTTCTTTGCAAAGAAGGTCAGTTTACTTCTGTGTAGCAGTAGGCATGTTGTTCTTACGCGGAGGCAATCCTAGCTCATCCATTTGAATAACAAGTTTCAAACAGGATGTGCAACTTCATCCAAAGTCAAAAATATTTTGCTGTTTACTTAGACATGAGTGTGCACATGTAAAGAAAGGATTTGCAAGTTGTTTTTCTTCATGAGACGTTAACCGGTCACCCTAGCAAAGAAGTTCATAGAACCACAGAATTGTTTGGGTGGGCAGGGAGGTTTCCGTGCTGGATTTTCTTAGTGGATAGTCCTAAAAGTGTAACCCTATCTCTTTAAAGAGCCTTAAAGTGCCTGTGCAACCCTGGGAAGACTCAGGTGCAGCTAAGTAGTATGCAAGAAAATCAATGAAAAAACACTAAGTAGTCTAGCTTAAGATATTTATCTACTTAACTGGAAATCAGAGATTAGAAAGATCTACCAACAGTCCAAGTTTAATAAAAGCGCAGGATGTATATAGCTCTGTCATGAGAACAACAACAATCTGACTGTTGCTTTTGTGAACTTTGACAACACTGAAACACCAAAGAAGGGCTTCCTTCAGGAAGTCTTGGTGAGGTGTGGACCAGGTCAGTAGCAGGTGCATCGGTCTGGACCTGTGAGAAAAGGGAAAGCTGCTAAAAAAAAAAAGAGGTGGTAAAGGCTGAAGTAGTCGTTCTTGCTTGGCAGTCTGCAAGGGTTCACAGAATATTTCTAGATTACCTGTGAGAAGTGACCAGAATTACTCTCATGTGAAGTTGCTGAAGTAGAAGAAAAAGCAAAAAGTAGATGGTAATGGCTGATCAACAAATCCATTTTAGTCTTTGTTAACATCAAATGCTTTGCAGCTGATTAACTGTTAAACATATAGTATTATCCGTTACAATTTTGATGAAAGTATATGTTAGTATGGTTAATATGCTGAAGTTGACTGTGGGGGTCTTTTGGTTAAAAAAAATTGGGAGTCACAGCTCTGGTTGTTGTGAAAGACAAGCAGATATCAAACAGCAGCCTTGCTGTGAATGGACCTTTGTTCATAATTGCAGTAACAGAAGAATTTGGAAGAATGGTTCATCTTTCATCTTGATTTTCATACTCCTACCTTATCTAGAGTGTATCTAGACCATATCTACATACTAATTAGTTGCTTTCAGTTTTAACAGGCCTTTGAAGTTCATGATAACTTCTGAAACATTTATTTTTTCCTTTTAAACTTTTTAATAGACATAGCAAGAAAAAAATTACTTTTTTCATTATTTGTAGTAAGTGTCAGAACGGTGTTCATACAATTAATATGAACACACACTTTGAAATTTTACTTAAACATAAGGCAAAGATTATTACACCAGTGCTTCTGCTTTTTCTAAGAAAATGAACACAGTAACAGTTGTGGTTCACAATCTTTCAAGTTTGTTGGCTCTTGAGAGTTTTGTGGTGTGTTTTTCTTACTGAATCCATGTTAACCTGGTTAGAAAGTTTTGGTGGTTTATGAAGTATGTTGCCAAGTGCCATTTCACTCAACACACTGTTGATTAGTAGTGGATGGGTTCAATGTTATCTAATCTTTTGCCAAAAATTACTTCCCCCCACCCTCAAGCTGGTACTCTGGAATTACAGCACTTGGTGGATAGTGGAAGGTTGTCTGATTAAAACTCCCCTAAATTATTTTGAATCTTGATTTTTGTGGGATTCTTCTATTAAAGTACTAGTTCTATTGTATCTTTTTGGATTAGTGGATCACTGCAGAAATAAGTAGCTGAAAACACTGCCTTTTAATTCAGTTAATTTTTTTTGTATTGACTTTTATTTTGCACAAGCTGATTTTAAATACAAGGACTTGTATAGTTTTATATAACTTTGGGGTTTTCGAGTGAGCTAGGAATGACTGAAATGAAGTGATTGTTTTCATTTTAGAAATCCTGATTCCATCCTTATCACTCATCAAACTCTTAGACTTTCAGTAGATCAGCTGCTGTGCATTTAGCATTTACAATTTTTTTTTTTCCCTGTAATGAAATACTTTGAGGACAAAAGTCTCTAAAAAGTGAGGATGTAAGAGAAATAATGGAAATTAGGATAAATAAGTGGTATCTGAGGATGCTGGCCAAGTTCTTTCATTCTTGCACACCATTGAAGTTAGTGGTTAACGATGATATTGATGAGCTGGGCAGGGTCACGTAAGTTACAAAATGCCTTGGCCTTTGTTTGCTACAAAACATTTTATTTTCCTTGTAGTTTAGGCCAGTATTATTTAGAAACTTTTAGTTACAGTTCAGAAAAAAAATGCTAACTTAATTTCAGTTGATGAGAGACAAAGTAAGTTTGTTTCATGATTGAGGAAGGAAAGCAGATACTGGAAGAAGAGCATTAAAGTATAGAGAGATGTCTATGGGAGAGTAAGTAACGTTTAGGATTTCTGATAGTACTGTAGATTGAGATTCCTTTAGAATTGGCGGGTAGAATTGGCTGGTGCGTTTTACTGAGCAGTTCCAAGGTGAATCCAAGTTTAGTTATAGCTAAGGAAGGGACCTTTTCATAGCCTTACATAATAAGAACTGATTGGGATGCAAATGAAGGGTGTATCTACATCAACACCATAGGTGGCTTTGACCTTTGTAGTTTAACCAGCCAGATGAGATGCTTTTGATGTGAAGATAACAACTGGGTGAATGTAACTCCGTGCTTTGACATTTTCTGTATTTCAGTAGATACTGAATCTTTATCTATGCGCTATATTGTATATGCACTATACTCTTGTAATAGAAGTCTGAGATAAGATATCCACTGCTGTTGTGTTTCTTGATGAAAACTCAAATCACAAGGTTATAACTTGTTGGATATTAGCCATTACTTCATTCTTTGGAAAATGTGTAATCCCACTGAAGGCAAGCCCATGAAGTTGTAATCCTTGTTGGTTGTTGAGGATTTTAGTTACCCATTACACGCAGGTTATTCTATATGAATAGGAACCTCAATAAACAGAGGAAAAGTGTATATATATTTATAAAGAACTGTTCCTGAATTGAGAGCCTTACTAGTCTGCAAACAACATTGCTTACCCACATATCCTGATAGGAACATACAAGTATTGGTATTTGCACTCACATGTGTTAGAATTTCCAAGTCAGAGCATTAGCCTGAATTTGCGTTCGGAACTGTTCAAAGATGTGCTTAACTGTGTTGCTGTTGAGAAACAAAATGTCACGGTTTTTGTCTAGCTCCTGAATATAATCATGTCAAACTACATCCGTTAAGTCGCTCAAAGGCATACTTATTTGGCCTTCTAGATATCAGCATAGGCTTTTCATTTGTTACACAAATTCCTAAATTTCAAAAATTTCAAAGCAAAAGGTCACTCATATTGCAAGGAGTCACTTGTATCACAGTGTGCAATTGCACATAATGTAATTACATTGTGTTCATTAGCCCTTCAGTGAGTATTAAATGTTCAATGTGATAAGCAGTATCTAGTCTCGGGAAGAGAGATTTTCATCTTCAAGACTAATTCTTTTTTTCTTGTTGTCTTTTATTGATCAGTAGTATTCCTGGGTTTGCTTCAGTTTGGCAAAACTGCAGAGTATTAAAATATAAAAGTAAATGCCAAGAGTTAAAGAAATAGAACTAGAATTTGTACTGCTGTGATGAAGAATGAATAACTACATCTGTCTCATTCTTTTTTGCTTGACAAGTATGGAGCTGCAAGATTAGAGTTTTCAGAATTTAGCAGTTCTCATAAGTAGCTTGGCATGGGCCAGATAAGTTGCAGGTTCATGGATTTGTCATTACTACCTTATTTAGTCTGTATCTTCACCATAATTACATAATTTTTGAATCTATACAGTTTAAATGCTTTCTTTGTACCAGTAGTTAATCCACGAAGATAAAAACAGTTAAGCGTTTCTTTTCATTAGTAATAATAAATTGTTTTAAATTTAAGAACTTCAGCTGAAATATGTTTTTGAGACTTTGCTTTCTGCAGTGAGATAGTTAATGAATTTTAAATATGAATTTGTAAAATCTTAAGTAATCTATTAAATATCTTTAGTCTTTAACACTGTAAATAGGTGAGAATTTTATTTTTGACCTTGGATTTCACTATTTGGCTGTTCAGTAGTCTGGTTGCCTTTGGAGTGCTACAGTGGGACATACATCCATTAGTTACTGTTTCTATGCATTGCTGTGTTGCGACTCCTCTGTCAGCGATGACAGGGGGCATGCCCAGTGATGCAGTACGGTACCGTCCTACACATCTCCAGGCTGCCTTAGAGCGAACGGGATGCCGGTGCACTGCAGTGTAGTGCTGCTGGGTCTGAAAATAGGGTAGTTGCTTCGGTGGTGTGTGTGATCCAAGCTGTTCAGTTTTGGCAGGGCTGTAGAGTTGTTGCTTTTGGAGTAGGAGCTTGACCTTTGTGGCAAGGCAGATCAACTAAGAGCTATTTTGGGGGGGGGGGGGGGGGAAACCAAACACCCAAGCAAAGCAAACGTAATAAATGCGGATTGATTAAAGACACTGAAGAAATAGGCAGCTTAATCCCACAGTTCTGTCTGCACTGGGCAGTGTGTTCTAGGATTCATTCAGGTGACTCGAGCATTACAGCTGTAGGTGGCTGTGCGCTCTGCCGTCTTCAGGTGCTTTGTCTAAGAGTGCAAGCTGTGTCCTCTGCTAGATCAGTTCAATGCAGGGAAATAAAGATGCTTTGAGGTAGAGACAGACACACGTTAGGGTCTAGATAAGGAGTGAAGAAAGGCAGAGAGATTGGATTAAAAGGCAGAAACTGCTACTGGAGTTGGGGTGGAGTTGAGATGGGAGCATGGGTTTGCTTGAATGGCTGTGTTGGTTATGGAGACGGGAAATCAGAAGGACTTCAGAGGGAGCAAAGGCAGAGCAGATAGTGTGTGGAAGAATAACTGGCTTAGCATGACATGGGCAAGAATTCCTGGAAATCTTAACAGCTACCGCCAAAATCAGTAAAGGTGGATTAGTGACTGAATGCCAGTAGTAGAAGATGGATCATAAAAGGAAATGGTAGTGGCATGACACAGGCAGGGAAAAGTCTTCTGACATTGTCCACTTGATGTGCTATTTCCATCTGAGGAGGTGAACATACAGGCTTTTTTCTGTCAGATTCAAGAACTTGTTATATTAGTTAGCCCATGTTGTTATAGAATAGGTTTTACCCTGAAACTTGGTAACACCCAGAGTTTGCAATTTATGCTCAGATTTCTGAAAGCATCCTGTAAGACATCAGAAACAGCTGATTCTAATACCTCAAAATCTTGTGTTACGGTAACAGCCTTTGGTGTTAACAGAAATTTAAACCAGTTCTCAAAATTGTTAGTGGGCTCATTAGTTTCTGTGGGTTGCAGTGATGTGACCTTACAATTCTGTGCTGGAGAAGGGAGGTCCCCTTCCACCCTCTCCTCCTGCTTCTGACGGGGATGGTCAGAAGCAAGGGCAGGGGAGACATGATTTCTCTGAGTGCGGGAGGCTACATCCACATCCAGCTGCCTGTGAAGCTGTAGCTTGAACTGGAGGTGGTATACCTTCACCTCCCAGTCTCTTGCTGTATGGGTGGTTTGTGGTTGGTTGGTTTTTTTACCCCCTCCATTGTTGCTGTACTAGAGTTTGTCGGGCTTCATGCCTAGTTCTTCAGGGAGCTAAACTATCCAGAAACTGTTGACTTTTGTAGGATTGAGATATAAATTTTTGTGAAAATACATCTTCGTGTGGCAGCAGCTGACAGGAAGTGCTTGCGAATGTGTCTAGACAAAGCACTTTCTAGAAAGCACATATACCTGATAGGAAATGTAAATACATATGAGACTGGGCGTGACAGCATATGCTATAATTAATACTCCTGTCATATGACACATAGAATGTATAACAGCTTAAGTTAGGAGAGTCTGGATAGGCATCTGTGTGTGTGCAGTATTTCCTGTGAAGCGAGTTACTTTTGTGTGTACGTATGGAGGTTGGAGGGGTAGGGAAACTTGCATTAAATTGCAAATCAGTGAGAATCCTAAAAAGTGTACATCTGGTGGATAAATGGGAAGCTCAGGAAGGAGCACAAGGGAGGGGAGTAAAACAGGAGGGTTACTACAGAAAAAGTAAATCATAAATCTCTTAAATGCAGATGCTACAATAACAAGGGGAGGGGAAGAGGGAGGGGAGAGAGAACTTGGAGGAAGCTTCCCAGAATGTGGTGGGTGCAAGGGTTAGGTTACCAGTGCCTTTGGTTAGCTTTAGAAATAGCAACTCAGAGTCAGCATTGCAAGAAATTGTATGTTGCGGTGTCCTCTTAATTTTCTCTTAGGTAGGCTTTTCAACCTGGGATAAGTACCAGAAAGAGAGGCTTGGTTGGTAAGGTCATGATTTCACAAGAATTTATTTTGATAGTATCACTTTCAGCAACATTGCTATTCATTCTTGCATTCTATTTTGCCACTCAGTTCTGTCCTTTTTCTAAGATTATTTTTATTTAATACTTTTACATAGAAATTCACTGAGATACTCCAGCGATTGGCACTGTATTTCACTACAAATGAAGAATTTCTGTCCTTAAAGAAAGGCAATAAATAAAGCTTGTGGCCACATACCAGAAAAATATCAAGAAAAAATTATCATGAATGGCAGTGCACAAAGTGAGCATTGTTGCTTGAATGATGCAGGGATAGTATAGGAAAAAGTATCCATCATTACGTCATATAAACAGCACATTCCCAGTTAAAAATGGAGCTATATAAATAGACAGAGTTTTAATTCTGTAATTTCATTACTTCTGAGTGTTTTGGTTTATAATCTTAATATTGTTTAACATGCATAATAATGAAATAGCACAGGAAATCTTTTATCTGTTGCAAGCTTCTATTTTGCAAATGTTTCATTGCTAAGCTTCCTCAATTACAATGCTTTTGTTGAATTGGAAAGTACTGCCCTCTTTCATTAGGGGCTGTCGAAAGATTCATAGTTCTTGCTCTGTTTATAGCTTATGGAGTGTTTTCATTTCAGGGTTACTTTTAAGCAAGTACTGCTCATGTTCTTCTCAGTCTATTACTTATGTTTCTTTCCCTTTGACACCTGTAACTCACTAGAAAGCAAAATACTAACTGCTGAAAAATATTGGTTTTATATCCTTGTTAAATCACAGCTTCTACCAGATAAACTTTGAAAAACGTATTTCTCTTTGCATGTTCACGGCTTTCAGCAGAGAACATTTTTCTTGGTTGTACAGATGCTTATTTTAGTCCAATTTTTGCTGGTGGCCGCTTTCCCAGTCCTTAGAGTATACAGCCATCATCATGAAATGATCTGATTTATTTTCTGTTTCCTGGCTTTCTATTTGAGTCTCTCAAAACGTGTTCTGGAAGCTGCTTCAGCATTGAACTAAAAGTTCTGCTGCCTCCCCGTCTTGTTCAGGCTTCTTGGGAAGCCACTTTGACTATTTTGTAATAGTGTTAATGGATGTCTGTGTATTTTAATAGTGTCCTAAGAAAGGATTCATGTTGTGAAGTTTGGAGATGCATTGTACTAACAAGCAAAGAAGGACTAGCTGGATATGTGAAGGCTGGGGGCAGCCTTGGCTGCAGTGACTGCGAGATAAAGTTCAGGATCCTGGATGGAAGAAGCAGAGCAATAAGAAGGATTGCAACCCTGGACTTCAGGAGATCTGACTTTGTCCTCTTCAAGAACCTACTTGGAGGAATCCTATGGGTTAGGGGCTCTGGAAGATGAGGGAATCCAACAGAGCAGGCTAATATTCAAGCATCACTTCCTCCAAGCTTGAGATTGGTACATCCCTATGAGTAAGAAATCAAGCAAAGGGGGCAGGAGGCCTGCATGGTTGACCAAGGAGCTTCTGGCAAAACTCAAAACAGAAGGAGAAAGTTTATGGAATGTGGAAAAAGATAGGCCACTTGAGAGGAATATAGGGATGTTATCAGAACATGCAGGGAGGTGACAAGGAAGGCTAAGGTCTGTTTAGAATTAAATCTGATGAGAGGTGTCAAGGAAAACAAGAAGGGCTTCTTCAAGTCCATCCGCAGGAAAAGGATGACTAGAGAAAATGTGGGCCTGTTGCTGAATAAGGTTGGTGCCTCAGGGCCAAAGGACACTGAGAAGGTGGAGTTACTGAATGCCTCCTTCGCTTCAGTCTTTACAGCTAAGGCAAGCCCTCAGGAATCCCAGACCCTGGAGGCAAGAGAGAAAGTCTGCAGAAAGGAAAACTTCCCCCTGATCGAGAAGGATCATGTTGGAGATCACTTAAGCAAACGTGACACCCACAAATCCATGGGCCCTGATGGGATGTGCCCCTGAGTGCCGAGGGAGCTGGCAGAAGTTATTGCTAAGCCATTCTCCATCACCACTGAAAGGTCATGGAGAAGAGGAGAGGTGCCTGAAGACTGGAGGAAAGCCAGTGCCACTTTGCAGTACGAAGAACAGACTTTGGGTTTGACTGCATAGTTGTGTTGTGCATGCTAGCAACTGGGCATCTATTAGTAAAGGTCTTGCCAGTAAGTTAAAGCCAGAATTTGGTTTCTTTGCAGTGTGTTGCCAGATTTTGCCACTTTATGGAGTAAAATGGAAACAGGGCTTTCAGATCCAAGCAGTATTCAACAAAGGAACATTTTAACAATGTTCTTGTAATGAATGAAAAGCTGGGATATGGATTTATTTTTTTTTGGGGGGGGGGGAGGGAGGGTGTGGGCCGTAGTGGTGTGTTTTGTTGTTTTTTTTTTTCTTAAGGTGCATTGTTTCAGATCACCTCCTTGTCTCTACAGCCCTTCTGCTCAGTCAAAGGAGAGGGAAATGTGTTGCCTAATTGTTTGACTTCAGACATTGTCCATGATGCTTTCTAAACCTACTCATCAGCTGCCTTTTCTTCCAAGCTTTTTGTGTTAATTCACATGCAAACACACTCACAGCAATGGGGTAGTGCCACATTTTATCTTCTGTCATGTAAGGGTTGGACAAGGAAAATGCATTTGTTCCAAGCAGGTATTGTTGATCATTTAAAAGAAGGGAAAAGAAAAATAAACCTCATCTGGAGCTTTTAAGAGGCATGGAGCAACAATGATACTGGGCTATGGAAACTCCTTCATAAAATCAAAAATCATTTATGTTGTAAAGTCACTTGTTAAAGAAGAGCTGAAAAAGATGAGGATGAGTGGGGCTCTGTAGCTTTCTACTATTTTTCCTGTAAACTTCTTAATGATGGAAAAGTTTGCGTATTTTCAGAATTACTTCCCTCTTAAGAAAAATTATGGTCTTAAACTAGTAACTTAGAATTATTGATCACAAATAATTTTCTGTGACTAAGTGGTACATAATAGTCCATCATTTCACTGTACATTAATGCACAGAACTTGTGAGAGTGACTATAAAATGTCTGCTTTGAAGTGAATGCTTTATCATGTTTTGTCGTCTTATGCTGCATCCCTTAACACTTCCAATAATTTATAGAGTAAATATATTAATAGCAAGTTTTAAACTGCATTTTTTAAAAGATTACACTTACAACATTTTTAAGTGTGATGAAATGTCATAGGTTATATGGAGTGTTGTAAAATCTAACATTTATTCTACTAAAGCTTTATGGTTGAGCAACTAACAGCCTCTGCAGAGAAAATACTAGATCAGGCTGACTATAATTTGTATATCACACTCCAGAGAGAAATTTACCTGGTGCACAGATATTCAAAGACTTCTACTTTAGGCCTATCATTTTATAGGCAATGTCAGAAGACTTATTTTTTTTTTTTTGTACAGAACTATAGTTTTTATTTAGTTTAAATTTAGTTCAGTCAGTTATAGCTACTTTTGAAGTGGTTTCTGTTCCATTTTGAATAGCTACATTTCCTGGAAAAAGTACACGTAAAAATCAATAAATCTTAAGATCAAGTCAGTTATAACTAAAATACAAATTATTTCTGTGCTACCAAAGATTGTAGTTTGCTTGCTTGCTTGTGTTGACCTGGATGTTATCTGAACCTAATATTTTTTTTCTTCCTATTTAAGTCTGAAATTGGTCTGTTTTTTCTTGCTGCTGCTGTTATGCCTTATGTTCAGTTTGCATTAACTATTTGAGGTTTTTTTTATAAGCGCCTTCATTAATTTCTTTGTGTATTATTATTTTCCTTCCTGTGTACATATCTGAAACCAGGAAGCATTCTGAAATAAAGGGGTGCTTTGCTCTGAACAGATTTGGTTTGCAAAATGAGTCTCTACAAATAATACTATTTAGGTTGAAACCTTTTTGAGTAGATCTGAAAACAGTTTCAAAGACTTCAGGATGTGTGATTTTAATGCTTCAAGTTAAATTTTACTAGTTTTGCAGGCATTCCAACTTGTAGATGATGATGATTATTTTTCTTCACTAAACTTGCAGTCTTGCAAATGCGTATTCTGTTTTTCTGTTACATGTTGGGCCTTCCTTAATGCAAAGATTCCTTTAAATGCATGTAGATTTCTGAACTGTACTTGGGCTTCCCTGATTTGTACATGTTTTTTTTAAAATACTGTTTAATTTGTTTGGTCATCTAGTTATTACAGCTGCAGCCAAGGGGCAGTTTTCCTTCTTTCCTTCCTGTAAAGCAGCTTAATGTATTTGATTCTAGAGCTCTTTTCACAAGAGCAAATTTTCTTAGCTGACACTCTAGTAGATGTTACAGGCATTATAGGCACATGCAACAGCAAATTGTCACTATACTTTTAAGTATTCTTATCCTTTCCACCGTTGCTGTGATCAGCCTTCATCTGGGATTAGCTGACTGTGTAGCACACTATGTTGATCAAACTTTTGCAGTTGACATTTAATCTTTTGGAAAATGTCTTGGGTAAATGTGTAGGTTAATGTTTGTTGCACGTGGAGCAGTGGGGACCAGGGATGACATGAGATAAGCTGCAGAAATACATGGTATGACTGTAAGGAGAGGGGAAGGAATAGGATCTCCTTCTTTTAGCATCACAACTCCTATCTTGGGTGAATGATTTAATCTTAACTTCAAGAATTTTCAGACCTTCTGTCTGTCAAATTGGAAGTGGAAAGAGTTTCAAATAACTTTTTCAGCTGTCTTGATTCTGTGTATGTGAGAGTGAGAGAGAGACTGACTCTCAAACCCAAAGCTTCAAGACAAAAAGTTGCCTGCCTGGTGTTTGTCTAAACCACAGAGGCTTGAGGCAGTCTTTGAGAAACCTGAAGAAGAAAACTGCTTAGCATAATATGGTTGTGTCAAAATGATGCTGTTTTCATAGATAGATATTCCTGTATTTTAGTTTTATCTTACTCATGATGTGTTTTGAAGTAATAATCCTTGTTATTAGATAATAAACTTTAAGCATTGGAGGAAAGAGGAGGGTGCGCGTGTTTGTGTTTGGTTTATGGCTATTGTAAAGAATATCTGGAAGATGTAGTAGACTGGAAAGAAATCTAGTGGCAGTTATAAGTGCAGAAGTTGTTATCCAGCCTGAAGATGTAATTGGTGTAAGTGAAGAAGTGCATGGACTTGTTGGATCTGCAGGATGCATTTGATAAAGAACCTGTCTGAAATTGAACTGAGTGCAGCAGAAATTGCGGAGCAATCTGGCAGTGGATAAATTTCCAGGACAAGATTATGTGCACGTGAGAGCTTTTTGAAGAACTCCGGAATGAAAAAGTCAAATTATGAGTGTCTGAAGTTTTGCTTAGAGTGAACTGTTTTTTTAAGGACTGGAGGGATAGCAAATGCTGATTGTTATAACTATATCAGGAGTTTAGGGAAGTGGCATGGTTCCAGGTCTGATGCTTGTGTTGAACAGCTCAATAGAATTGGTAATAAATATATTGGATACCTGGAGAGAGAGAGATCGATATGTACTCTGGAAAATTTAATTCCTCTGTAATGGGAAGCTCTTCCTGACAAACTTCTGGAATTCTTCAGTATCAGCAAAATATTTACAAGGATGATCCAGTTGATATAATGAGACATAGGTGTTTTTTCTAAAAGGCATCCCTCAGTCCCTTCCCAAAGGCACTTGTTGAAAATAGTATGTCAGCCTAAAATGGAAGACTGTTGTATCAACAGCTAACTTGCTGGAGGATGTGGAAGTAAGTGGTTAGCCTTTTCAGTGGAGTGGAGTGTTAGAGAGCTGAAATGTACAATATATTTTTTAGTGACGTGTAAAACAGTGTAAGTAGGGGGTTGACAGTTTGGTGAGTTGCTTAGTGTAATAAGGGTGACGGTAAGTTCCAGAATTTTGGAAGAAGTTTATGAATCTAATAATTGGGCAGTAAACTACCAGAGGCAGCACACTGTTGGAAAATGAAAGTTGTACTGGGGATGATGACTATTCCGTCTTCGTTCATAAGATGATGGGAACTGAGCTGACCAGAAATCTTCTCAATTCTTAGTACAGGTGGTAAAGGCAGATCAGATGCTAGTAATTGCTAGGAAAGCAGTAGGAAACAAAACAGAATGTCATTATCCCACTAACTTGTCTGTGTGTTGAATACTGCTTCAGTTCCGGTGGTCTTATCTCAGAATTTTTTGAGTGTAATGAAGCTGAAAAGAGCTCAGAAGTGGTTCAGGTGGCACAAAATGACTTTGGTATGAAGAGTAATTAAGTAAAATATGAATCTTCCATCTGGCAAGAGACCATCTAGGTTTCTACATAATTACGTGCGGTAAAGAGAGGGTAGGTGGGGACTGATCACTGCTTGTTCCCATGTAAGAAGTGGGGAGCATCAAATGAAACTAGCAGGAGCTGTGTTCAGAACAAATGAGATGAGGTGTTCTTTATGGAACAGAAGTTTGTGCTGCGAAACCCTTTGTAAGAAGCGTTGTGGATGCCAAAATTTTACATGATTCAAAAGGAAAAGAGGCTTTTTTTTTGTGACAGAAATATGTAGCTGTGTAGAAAGCAGGTTCTTCTCAGTAAGGATTTGAGAATAATTTGCATCTGCAGACAGCTGTGATTGAAGAATAGGGTGCTTGGCTAGATGGGCCTGATCCAGTTATTCATGTGGAAGAGGGGATTTGTGTATGTGTAGTCCTTTAAGAGAAGAAGGGAGAGACAGAAGTAAAGGAGTGCTTGCTGAGCTTATTTGCAGATGTTTTAAAAAGACTGTATTGAGGAGAAGGTGTGTGAAGGGTGGCTGGGAAAGGCAGCAGTACATGGGAGAAACGAGTATGTGTGGGTGGCTGCGGGTGGCAGCAGAGGGAATGGGAAGCGGTGATATGCTCTGTGGTTTTGAAAACCAAAGTGGGTATGGAAGAACAGAATGTTGAATGTGTAGATTGGTGGTTTAATACTTTATTTTCTATTATGCCGGTTCTGGTGTTTTATTATGGTAATCCTGTATGCATGTGCTTTCTTTCATATGTTAATTATGTAAGCTTGCATGATAGGTAGGGCACATACCATAGAAAATAGTCTTTCTCCTTCATAATATTAAGTAGTGCTGTTATGTACACCTCACTCAGAGTTAGGGATTGTAGTTTGATATAAAGGCTATTAAAGAGAAGATTTACATCACGAGTACAAGCTACAGCAAATTTTGTTACCAAACTTATAATACATTGTTCTTGTCTCTTTTTATTTACAGGATTCTGAGTAACAATAAAATAACAGAGTTGAAGAATGGTTCCTTCTCTGGATTACACCTTCTTGAAAGATTGTAAGTGCTTGGTAAAAAAGGTATTTTCACTTTAAAAGTTGATATACTGTTTGCATTTGAATAATAATTCTGAAAAAAAGTCTTAAGAGATGTGGCTTTTAACATATCTTTTGCGATTGAAGAGTTAACATAGTTAAGTGTTCTCTTGATGAATATGAATGTCATGTAAGAGCATAAAGGCAGTTTCAGTGGCATGCCAGATTCAGTTGATTGCTGTGTTGATTTGCTTTGTTGTTGGTCTCATGTATACTTACGTTTTAAAGAATTCTTTCATTTGTTATGAAGTGTCAAACCCTTTGTCTCAAACAATTGCGAAGTATATTTGTAGGGGAAGCAGATGTATTAGAGCTTCTAAAAGAGGCAACATTAATTGTAAGTTTGTTATTGATACGTATTTTAACAGTCTTGCTGCTTAGTTCGCAACTGTGGCTTGTACCGAATGGGGTTGGGGGTGGGGGGTGGGGTGGGAAATGGGAGTGAGTCTGGGCGTAACTACTTGGACATCTTTGGCTTCCTGTTTTTGCTTTCCCTTTCAGATGATATATCATGTATGGATAAGAAGCAACATTGTAGCTTCTGTTAGTCAGCTTTTTCCCAGCTGGTAGAAGGTCAGGATTGGCAGGTTGATCTACCTTGGGAGCAAGCAGAAACTCTAGAGATAAGACTTTTTTAGGCCATTTGACTGGGAAAGTAGCCAGTTTCATAATCATCTCACAACATCTAGGAAGAGTTCTAAACGACTTACAGCTTCAGGGGGTTAAGAATATGTCATTCTTCTAAAACTTTAGTCCTGGTCACCTGGCCTAAAACAATTCAAACACTTTGACCATTCTGTCCCCTACATGCCAGAAGAAAGATTAGTCTTCTGCATTGGCAGATGAGCCTTATTGTAGAAATAAGTGATTGTGCCAAAGAAGCAAGGTTATCATCAGTGATGGCATTCTAGATCATTACACATTATTTTGGCATCCTTGTTTAGGTAATAAAGGCATTTACTGACAGTTATTTGTTGTAACTGATTACAATTTTCAGGCAGGAAATACTTGAAACTGTTTAGTTTGAGATGATAATTTACATTTGCTCTATGAATCCAAATCTTAATTTTCTTTAAAATCACAAGAACCCAACTTCTTCCGTTTAACTCCTGTCATTTGTAAGGATTTTTTTAGGTTATTTTAATGTCTCCTTTCATGAAAAGGGAAAAGAAAGTAAGGCAGGCATCATGTTTTCAGCATTTAAAGTGATCTGGGATAGCAGTATTTTATATGGTATGGTGGTCTCTTCTGAATGAGATAACATCCTTTATGTCTGCTGGTGTAGAATTTAATACGTCGGCAAATGATTATTAATGGCCAGGTGTTTTCATCATAAAGGAAGGGTTAACTAGCATGATATACTAGTCATTAATGGCCATCTTTTGTGTGTGTGTGTGTGCAAGATTTATTTAAAGACATCTATTTAACCACAGCAAAAGGAAACTTTTCTGCTTCAGATGCTCTTGTGACCCTGGACAGAAGCTGCTCTTATAATTAATTTTTCAAACTGAAACGAATAGTCGATAGTAAAAGGAAAAAAAATTGAAATCCATGGTAACTGTTTTGAATGCCTAACATTATGTTCAATAGTTTCAAATTATATTCCTTAATGTTGACTGTGGTAACTTACATGCCTTTAAAACTGCAATTTTTTGACAGTTCTTTATTTTTATTTTGTTGTACTACTCATGCTTCCCCTTGTTTACTTATGTTTTCTTTGTAGATAGGCTCTTTTCCCCACTTCTAATTTAAGAGATTAAATGGAGATAAAAGAAATAAATTCAATCAGCATTTAAATAGTTAATTTGGACAGTAGCCTCACAATGTTACTGCTTGCAGTAATAGGGGAGAGATTCTGTATGTGTTTAATGCTTGTTTGTTCATTTCTTGTAATGTTATACTTCATAGCGAATACTTTTGCTGTTTCTCCTTAATCATTTTCAGATAGAGTTTAGATATATAGATATATTTAACCAAAGCCTTGAAAAAGAATAATTCAAGTAATATGTAAGGAACAGGTACCTCAGTAATAATTGGTTTTAATTGCATTTCAATTCATATTTTGAATTCACAATTTCATAATTCATCTGTTAACACACTAAACTTGTTTTCTTCTGTTTAGTTCTTGGACAACTTAGTGAAAATTTACACAGTTTTAAATGGTTTCTGTTATTTTATTAGTTCTTCAGATAAACTTGGGTATATGGTATCTGCAGCTGCAAATTGTTGCCCTTAAGGTTATTGGTTTGCTCAAATTTGTTATCTCTTGACCTCATCCCCACCTGACAGTTCTTCATGGTTACTATTGAAAGGGAGAGATTGTTTTATTTATTGCTTGTGTCCCCCAAAACTGTGGGGAAGTACATTAAAAATGCTGGCCCCAAGTGGGAATTTCAAATCTATTCGTTAATAATTTTGTGCATGTATGTTAATTTATGAAAATGTAGAATTTGGTGATGTGTTATTTTGTAAACAGCGTGATAAGATTACTAAAAGAAGGGTTTTGTTTTACTGGTGGGTGAAACTTTGTTAATTACAGTAGAAAATGACTATGCTATGTCTACACCTACTCTTACAGGAAAAAAATCATGCAAATAACAGCTGAGTAACAGTAAGCAGGTCAAAGATTTTAACTGCTGTAAGTGGTAATTAAAGTGTGTGCACAAAAAGATGTTAAATATTTAATCTCCACTGACTTCGTTAATGCTATGTTTTGTTGAGTGTTTCATTGCAGTTTAAATGTTGAAGTAACTTGCACAACTGATTTGTGACAGAGAATTTCATCTAGTAGATGCTTGACTTTATATATCATTAGTCAAAGTCCACCAACTTAGAAGCAAACTGCTGTCTTCCATCTGGAAGCCAGCTAATTCTGCCTGTTGTTTTTGGCAAGTATAAGGAAGTTTATGTATTTGTTAAGTAATAGTTTTCGTTGTACATGAGGGAGAAAGGAGGAAGAGACAGACGTGGAATTCAGTAACATATTTAGATAGCAAACCAAGGATTTTATATTAATTGAGCAGTAAATAATGGCAAGGGTTTATCAATGTGTTTTTAGGATATACTAATATACCTTTTAAAAGGGGAAATGTGCAGTGTGAAGTGAGTGTTATTTGTAGTCATTTTCTTTTTTTTTTCCTCCTGTTTTTATAGCACCAATCTACAGATATATGGATGCCTTAAAAATAGGAGCATTTAATACTTTTTAGGACAATAAAAATTTCTCATTTTAATTCTTGTTGTGATAGTGCAGCAGAGCATGTGATAAGATAGGCCTGAGTTCTCCTAGTGATGCACCTGAACTTTTATGAAAGTCTTTAAAAGTGATTGGAAAGTATCAGGATTTTTTGTGGGAATATTACTGAGCAGCGAAACAGTATTATGAATATTCAGGAACTTGTTTTCTGCTCTAACTTTAATTCTGGTTTTGGTTCTGGAACCTCTATCTCTTCGTTAGCTGTGGCTCTTTCAGGAGAAGACAGTGTGTTAGGCTAACAAAATACTTTCTCCATCCTCACGTGCTTCTCAGGTAATTTCTGAAAGATGAGTGATGAGGGGAAGGAAATGTGCTTCTAGTCTGCTGAAAAATCTGTGCTGTGAAATTGAATGCTCTGGAGTATTCTGAACTGTTTGAATTATAGAAATTATTTTAAGGAAACAGGTTTTCTGGTATAGGTTCTAGCTTTTGTTTACTTTGCAGAAATGTCTCAAGCATTTATTTTTTTTTTCATTACATCTTCAAGAAATTTTGAATTGTTCATCAGTGCATGTCACAGATGATGTTACGGGGTAAGCAAAACAGCAAAGTGATCCAAGTTACTGTTGATTTTTTTTAGATACAAGGGGAAGTCAAAAGTGTATGTAAGAAAAAAAAATCATCTCTTTTTGCAGTGACTTTTTAATTTACATTTGAAAAACGTCCAACCCGCAGAACTATCTATTGTCTCCTCTTTTGTGGTTCCTTATGAACCTGGACACTCCAGTTGCTTTCTATTCTTCTGTTACTCTAATATCAAAATCAGTGGTAGACTTGAGTCAGTTTTTCTTTTCTAGAGAGAGTTACTTGAACCTGGTGAAACAGCTCCAGCAGCACTTTATCCTCAATGCAATTTGAATATGGTGACCTGAAAGCATAATTCTACATCTGAGACCCACATGCAATAAAGTGTTGGGCTATCAGTTATCAACGGTTTTGGTGGTACCCTAAATATTTGGTACATTGATGGTGAAAATTCCAAATAAATACAGCCTGCTGTGTTTTAGGGAGAAAGCCTATGTACGTATGGGGTAGAATTTAAATCATACACAATGGATGATGAGGAAACACAAAAGTTGTTTAATCAGTCATAAGTATTTGTTGGATCTACCTGCATAAAATCTACAGCCCATAGAACTGTGGGAGGGATCAGCTGACTTTGTGATGTTTTTTCTAATTTCTTACTTTGTCTTCTTCCTGTATTTCCTTTTTGAAAAGGCATTTCATATAGTAAGAGTCCATGGTGTTTAATCTGTTTGTTTTCTGACCTTCATTTTCAAGTTCTGTACAGGAAGAAAGTAAGTTTATCCAATGTTCATTGAGAGAGCTAAATAATGTATACATGTCAGTGTATTTATATGCATTGTTTGTGCCAGCAGGATGCTTTAGTAATATTTAAGACTATCTTCACCGTGCTGAGACAGAAAGCGTTAAATTACAAGTAATATGTATTCATATATAAGTAATTTTTAAGTATGTATATGTGCACTTTTAAGTCGTAGACAACTGGCCACTGAAACATTCCATTATAAACTCTAATGAAATGAAACGATTTCATTTTTTACATGGCAAACTATAATTACATTTGAGTATTCTTTCATTAAGATATTTTTCTTTAACAAGATAACATTAGATGTGGTTGTCAGGCTCTTAAAAATACTTTTGCTTGTTCTAAGTTGCTATTTGCTCACTTAATAATGGATTTGAAAAAGCGCTGTTCCAATTGAATGTAAGATTTCCTCATAATGAGAGTGGTTAAATACTTCAAGAGTTGGGTGATGATATGGTGAAACCTGCATCCTTTGAGGTTTTTAGAACTGGACATAACAGCAGGGCAGTTAATGTGATTCAGTTGTGCTTTGAGCGAGAAGTTGCATGTGACCTCAACAGATGTTTTAAAACCTGCTACCCAAATCTCAAGTTAGTTACCTTACCTGATAAATCAGAGGCATTCTCATCTGCAGTGTTACTTAACATTTAAGAGAAAATTGATGTATTTTTTTTTAATAGGTTCTCAGTCTAAGATTGCTCTACTGTCTGGCTTGTGTTTTGGTTTTTGTGGAGGTTTTTAGTTTTTTGTTGTTCTGGGGGTTTTTTGGTAGCAGTATTTTTACTTGCTAGATGAAAGATATAGTTAGTGTAAGATGTACTAATGAGCTAGAGCTTGGGGAAGTTGTAATATTACCCTAACTGAAACCATCTTCTAATGGATGTTTTGGACAGATTTTCTTTGATTTGGACAAATAAATATGTATAACTATATCCTGTTGGTTGAGCTTTGCCAAAGAAAATTTATTAAAATCAGTGGCTGGGATAATTAATTTCCTGTTTCTAAAACTCAATAGTTGGTATAAATATATTTGTAAGTGTTAAAAACAACAAAAACCTTAAAGCCAAACACAACTTTCTAATGAGATTGTCTCTCCCACCTCCCTTATATGTGAGAATCCTACCAGTCCGTTGGTTTAACCAAGTGTAATTTCTTCTTCGAGAAACTGTCTTAGATCCTGGAGTCCTGGCAGTTGCACCAGCCTGTATATCAACATCTTTTACTGTTTCTGAAGAGCTGCCAGACATGTCAGCGCTGTGTTAATTTTGAGATCTTTAAATATCTCTCAGTTTTCATCTGCTCATACTTTTTGGTAGATGAATTCATAGCTACTGCTTACTAATGACTGCTACTGGGAGGGGGGGAAACCCTAAGTAGAGACACCCCAACTGTTGTAGTTGCAGGTTGAGCAAATGCTAATACTTCGGGCATTCAGGGTGGTTTTTTAGAATTATTTTAGTATGGCGGTTCATTAATGCTTTGCTGTCTTATCTACAAAATACAGAATATACATTGAATGAGTTTTAGGAAAACATGAAAACTGTTGGCATTTCTTTTTAAAAATTTATTAATTCTAGTGTAATTATCCTTCTGGAACCAGCATTAAGACCTACTAAGGGGAGGGAAAAGAACAAAAAATTACAGGAAGAATAGACTAGTCAGTTTTTATCAACTAATCTGACAATGTATAAACAGGTTGTGGAAGTAATGAACTGCTTGCTTTTAATTTTAAAACTTTTTTTTTTCTTTCTACTGAAGCAGTGGATATAAGAAAGAGCTGTATCAGGGAGTATGCTTTTAATTTAAGTAATGAAATTAAAAATCACTGATAATCTAGACTAGTGGATTTCCAAGGCATGTTGTCAAGGTTGATCTCCCCGAGTGTTTTCCGTAGGGAGATTCTCAGTGGGAGTTATATGATTTTAAACTGAAATTTAAAATACGAACAGTAAATATCATTTTTCTTCCCTGTTCCAAAGACTGATGGTAAATAAGTGATGAATAACATTTAGTATTCTCTAGTTTGTCACGGTCTTGGTACTGTGTTTATAGCCTGCTGAAAGAGGCTTACAAACTTTGCAGTTCTTCAGGCTTCTGAATACTGCTTTGGAAGTAGTTGGCAGTCCCTGCCATGCCACCATACAGGGCAAGAAAATGAAACTGATAAGAGAATTGTGTATGTGTCACAGTTCTACTTTAAATTTACCTTTCAGTACAGTAAATTAATTTTCAATATTTCAAGTATTTAAATTGAAGCATGATCCATGTGCCATGACACTATTGCAGCAATACTAGTTCATCTGGCTGTAGGAAATGCTATTGTAAAATCTCAGGATGAATTCATATTTTTGATCATGTATATCTGTGTGATGGTAGGTGTACTGTTCTTTCAGGCAGTATTATTAAAGTTGTGGTAGACTTAGGGATGTTTTTTCTACTCTTGCTTACTAAAACATTGCTTTTAATTGAAATTACTGAATTTCCTCTCAAATGCAGTATTTTCAGATATTGCCAAGGAGTGAGAAAATTTTTATTGTAGTAGTAAGTGCCTGCCTATGAAGTTTCGGATAGTAGTGTAGTAAAGATTTGGGATGAATAAGGAGGTAGAAATAATTTTAGCATTCATGCAGTCATAAAGTTTGTTCAGAAGTGTGTAGATGCTGCCAGATGCTTTCTGTGGCCTTTCAAATTAAGATATATCTGCAAAACATCTCATGTTAGGAGTTAAGACTTCTTTATCACTTGTACAATTAATAAAGCAGTTTAATGCCATAGTTACTTTACATTTCTCCTTACAATCTCCTGTTCTGGAAACTTAAGATTTCAAAACCTGTGCTCTGAATTTTTTCACCAGCATTATTTGGGATTCTGGCTTTGCTTCTGTACTAATGTTGGTGGAGACTTTCAGTGTTGAGTCTTTGTTGTATTTTTAGAGTCTTGTTTTGTTGCTTTTGGTAGGACAGGAAAACACTGTGCCTAAATAGTATTGTACTGTGTAATGAGCAAATACTACACCTTGAGCAGCTGTAATCTATTTGGATAATGTGGCAAAGTGTCTTTGACTATACCCTTTCATGTGATAGGAACTGATAGAATATTTAAAGGAATACACATGCTGTTTCTATTCTTTCTAGTTAAAATAAGATTTTTCAAATTTTTAAAGATGCTATTTCTACTTTCTCTAACATATGTGGTACAGGGCTTTTGGACAGTTTTCAAACAAGCTGAGGCAAGTCTATCTTCATGCATGTATATCTGTTTTAAAGGGTAGTTCGTGCTAAATGTCTTAATTTTTCTCCACAGGGACCTTAAGAACAACCTTATTAGTACTATAGATCCAGGAGCTTTTCTGGGACTTTCATCTCTGAAAAGACTGTAAGTAGTATATCTAGCTAGTCATTTTAAATAAACAAAAAAAACCCTGAGAGTAGACTTAGTCTTAGCTTCTGGAAATTTAGACAGCAAGGCTATTATATTATTAAAAGTTGAATACTTGTTGTCTAAATTTATACACACACACACACATGTATTTATGTATGACACAAAGTCTGCTTTTAGTCTTATGACTGAAGAACATCCACTGCCTGTGGCTTGGCAGTCTCCCTTGTTCTTACTGACAGTCTGTTGTATTATTCCTCCCTCTTTGTATTGCAGTGGCTTGAAACATCACTGGATGAATGTTCATTCAGGGCTTTGATGCCATGAAGTCATGTTTTGTTAAATGTTAAACTCCTCACAATTTTTTTTTTTTTTCCCCCAAAGGTCTTACTGGAACAGAGAGTCCCTTGCTATTAATACTACACTGAAGTTACAGCACTGCTAATGCTGCTTTATTTATTGGAGGTTGTGCCAACATTCCCATTAACATGTTTTTTTGGCATTTATACCTTGGGTGTAAAAATTCTGTCCCAGATGAAATTTGACAAACAAGACCTCAGCATGATGGCCTCTCTTCAGAAAAATCTCTTCAGATTTTCAGAATATCTGGGGGAGCTTTTAGGTCTTAGTGATTTCAGTGCTACACACAGACAGGCAGACACACACCCAGCCTGCCCCCCCCCTCCCCCCGCCTTTAGTCAGCATACAGCTTTCTTTACATTTTTGTAGTATGTTCATTTGTCACAGGTCAGATAATCTGGCTCACTTAAAAGGAAATTTTGTTGGTAATTTTTGAATTTTTTTTCCCAAATTTTCAAAGAAAAGCAAAACTTTTGAAAACCTTAAAAATAAAGCTGAAGGACCAAGTCTGGACCTTTACTACTTGCAAGCTTAATTTTTATTCCTTTAAGATTTTTGGCAATTCAATTTAATACCTATATTGTATAATATTTAAATCTTTATGTAAGTATAAATATAGAAGTGGTCCTACTTATGTACAATAAACACACTAGTATAGGGGTGTCTGGCACATCAAAAAATTGAGCGATGTAATGAATATGATGAATATACTGTACAAATGCGAAATAATGTACTTTGTAGTGATGTAAGCTAATCCTTTTCTAAGGGGATTTAGTGGTAAGGCTGGGTTCATTTAACAGTGTATGGGCAAACTATTATTGCTTTGGAAATGGAATGAGGGTGGTGTGTGTGTGTGTACGCCATTATAGCAGTACTTGTTGGGTTTCTTGAAAAAAACCTAAGCGTATATATGATGCAAACTGTTACTCATTAATTTTAGTTTAAATACTTCTGTTTGCAGGCTGTATATCATTTGGTAATAAACCAATTTACTCCAATTTTTGCTTTTTCCTATTTATAGAGACTTAACTAATAACAGAATAGGCTGCCTGAATGCAGATATATTTAGAGGACTTGTAAATCTTATTAGATTGTAAGTATAATTTGTTGTATATAATTTCACTTAAGTTTTAGTTTTATGTAAGCTACCATTCTTTGTTTCAACGGGAGTGCTTTAAGTATGCACTTGGAAAAACATGCAATGTGGCTGTGATTGTGGTTTGTTACTTGGTAGCAAGCTTAAAAATAAAGGACAGTGGGGGCAGCCAAACGCATGCTACTCAGTGCTCTGTCTGCTTAGTAGTGATTTTCCAGGTTCTTAAAGGTATAGTGAGGGGGATGATGACTAGCGGACTGTACAAATTATCTTTCCTAGAAAAATATTTTACAGTTATGGAATCTTAATATCTATGCCATCTACCGTAGTGTCAGTGTGGTTGTGTTTTGCTAGCTTTCTTGCATGTTTTGTAGTTTGTAATTTACTTTAAGAAAATAACATACAAGATTATGGAATGTTTCTTTGCCCTGGTCATTAGCTGCTTATGCAGTGCTTTCACTGATACAGGGAAAGTGGGATGTATAATATTTTAAAAAAACATTCTGCTAGATCTAACGTGCTTCTTTTTAGGATGTTAGTATCAACACATCAATTCACTGTGAACAGCAAAGTTAATGTTAAACTTAATGAAATTTATGCTCGGCGCGTGCTAGTTGTTGCTTTAAATACAAAAGAAAGTATTTACTTTCAATCCTTATTCCCAGTCTTAAAATCATTCAGAAGTATGGGGCATACTTTATTTTGGAATTCTTGATTCTTGTAAATAGGATCTATCAGACCTGATTATTATTCTTAGTCTGGTGAACTATGACACAGTGTCATAATAGTATCTTGGAGGTTTTAAAATAATGTTATCTTGAAAAGGGATCTTTTTTTTATAATGCAAATGTCAGTTGCTTGAGCATGAGTTCAAAACGTAATGCTTTTATTTCTTAGGAATCTTTCTGGAAATCTGTTTTCTACACTTACACGGGGAACATTTGATCATCTTGGTTCGCTGAAGTCTCTGTAAGTACTTATTGTATCTAATCTTAATTTGTGTAGTTATTTTTGTTCCTAAAAAACATTTTATGTATGCTTGCTTGTACTATGGTTTTGCATTTTTACTTTTAAACGTCATAAGAATGGTTTCTTTGTCTGAATAAGTACATGGGAAATGTATGTACAGAAATCTAGTGTTCATACAACTTCCTTCAAAAGATGCTTGGTATTTGTTACATAGTTCCGAGAGAACAAATCTATACTGGTATCTGGGCTTCAGAAAGTTCTATTCTGTATGCATAATTTATTACTTTTATTAAACGATTAGTGCTTTACACCTTTTTTAACAAAGGGAACAAAGACTTTTAAGGAAGATCTTAGTCCTTGAAGAGCAGTATTAGTTCTGTTACACACATCAGTGAGTACATCGCAACCTCATGGTATTTTTCTCTCCTTAAATTGCATAAGAGCTGTAATCCTGTGTAAAGAAGAAAGTAAATGAAAAAGAGTATCGGTGCTGATGAATAGCTTGCATTTTTCCCTGGTAGTCATGACAGTTGGCTTACTGTACTGGGACTTTCTGAAAAGGTCTGACTTCTGGCTTTGATGCTGAGTTAATTTCTTGTTTATAAAGTCAAACGTTTGTTTCCCTTCTGCAGCTTCTTTTAGTTGTTCACGTTATTCCTGATACTTTAATTGTGCACATGAAGTTTGCTATCCAAGAACATCACAGATCTGACAAAAGAACGTGGATATAACCATTGCTATTAAAAATGTGTGTCTGGAGGAATTCCTGTGAACAAAGACCAAATGGAGTTTCACAGGAGTGTTGATTTAGTGTTTGAAGTGTTCTGCCTGTGATGTTGTGTTACCCTCTAGATATTTGCAAAAAGAAAAAAAATAATGTTTTCACTAAAGGTAAAATACAGTGTAAACACAGCAATATGTTTTGATACATTTTTAACTGTTTCTAAACAGATAAAATATTTATGGTCTGTTTCAGTTTAGCTTACAACAGTCAGCTGTGGGGGGATTTGGTATGTCTTTTAGTAGAAAGTATTAAATTATACAGAGAAGACTTTATGAATCAATGAAAAGCCTTATATGATTTTCGTATAAAGTAGAATAAAAATATCATTTAATTTGTGTGAATAGTGGGTCTGAAAAGAGAAAGGGGTGGGAGTCTATTTTTATATTTCTATTGATTTTTCTGTTAAAGCATTTGATTGCTAAAATGAAGCAGTCAGGTGTGTTCTTAAGTTATGGTGATGCATATTCAAGTATTTCCTTGTTATTGCTGACTTAAATTATGCGAATTCCTTCTATGAAAGAAATTACTAGAAATTTTTTCATGCATGGGTATTAGATGTTCCGTGTGTTTATGGAGAGGATTCTTTTTCTTGGGGACCGTGTACTTTTGTTCTTAGAGCACAGTTTGCAGAGGATTAGATTATCTTCCAGTATGTAGGGGTAGGCAGCTCCACTGTATTTCAGGGTTTGACTGCTTGTTGTCTGTGTATCTGTGACAAAGAAGGGCACTGCGTAGCTGTTGATGTCAAGTTTTCATACCTTCAAGTGTTGCATTTTGTCACACTGCATACCTGGTTTGTGTTGCAGAGAATTTCAGACTGATTATCTTCTTTGCGATTGCAACATACTGTGGATGCATCAGTGGTTAAAAGAAAGAAATATAACTGTACGTGAAACTAAATGTGCCTATCCCAAGTCACTTCAGTCGCAGACAGTGACGGGTGTTAAGCAGGAGCTTCTAACCTGTGGTAAGCACTCTTCACAACTGACACTTGTTTTCTAATGCATTCCAGATTCTGTTAATATTAATGAACAGACTTTTTTGCTTTGTTTTGTTTCCCTGAAATTCAGCACTTGTATGATAGTGGTAATAGTGATTCTTTTTCAAAGGCTGATCTTTAGTTGCAATTCAATGGTGTTTGCTTTTGGAAAGAAATGATAAGTTGATGACTGTGGATGTCAGTCTGTAGAAACTAAGGATCAGTAGCATGCTGTGGACATAAACTCCTTTTTCCTGCTAATCCATGTTTTTCAGGGATTTTTACTTCAACTTCACAAGATGAATCAGAAACTGGTAATTGTTTCCAAAGTCTAGCTAGTCTTGCAAATGATTCCAAGCCCAAATTTCTGAAGTTAAAAGGTCTTCATTTTGTGACTGAACTCTCCTACATGGTGATACTGTTGCTGATTAGTCTTCTTGTGACGAAACCATGACCAACTTGCTTAACAACTTTGTTGTATTAGAGTTACTCTGTCAAAATAATAAAACATAATTAGTTGTGATTTTGAAATCTTAATAGTGAGAAATTGTGAAGTGAAATGCATAAATATATTTTTTATTCAAGTTCGTGTTTTTCACTCTTTTGGATGTGGGCTAGCAAAATATTTTTGAAATGTATTACATTAAAGGAATACACATCGTTACAAATTCTCTTTTTTTTTTTTTATTTTTCGATACCTGATGCATTAAATGTAGTTTTTGTATGAATCCTGCAATATGCAGCTTACAGGGATGTGATACCAGTAACTGATAGTATATTTTTGTACTCTTTTGAAAATCATGTATGTAACAGATCCTTGCTATTAATTGTGCTTTTGTTTGAATTCTAGAACCGCCGCTTGAATTACCATCTTTCTATATGACTCCATCTCAGCGTCAGGTTGTCTTTGAAGGAGATAGTCTACCCTTCCAATGTATGGCTTCATATATTGATCAAGACATGCAAGTCTTGTGGTATCAGGATGGAAAGATAGTGGAAACTGATGAGTCCCAGGGTATTTTTGTTGAAAAAAACATGATCCATAACTGCTCACTGATTGCAAGGTGAATCCATGAAGAGAAAATGTGTTTCCCACTCCTTATTTTCTTCCCTGATTTCACGACTATTTCCATAACCAGTAAGGCCCTCAGTGTCCTTGCTGAGTGGACATACATAGACAGAAACATCCTAAGCAGGGAAGTAATCTGTAACTTGACACATGTCTTAAATCACCTGTGTTTGGTCAGTGTCAGGTGTGAGAAGGGAGTTCTAGAGATTTGATTAATGAAACCTACCTGCTTAAAACAGGATTTGTTAGAGCAGGTTGCCCAAGACTGTTGCAGTTGGATTTTAATTATCTCCCAAAGATTACCCGATGCAGTTCATGTAAAATACGTTTGTGGTAGGATACATTTGTTTTCTTGAAACATTAAAATTATGAAAACAAGGCATTTAAGTGAACTACTCATAGATTCTTTCCTCTTCCTTTTGAGCATACCACAGATGGTAATATTGAAGTTCTGCAGCAGAGATCTATAAGTATAATCTGTACTGCCTGCAGCAGATTTTTGACTCATTCAACATCTACTGCTTAAATATCCTGTAATTGTATTAGTAAATTAGGCCTTCTAACTTCATCACAAATTAGCATTTGGGAAACTATTTTAGTTTAGCCTTTCTGGAACAACTATACAGATTTTGTGTTGAAGAGCAATGGTAACGCCTGGGGAGTTTGGACTTCTTGCCTCTGCTTTCTGAAGTCAAGGAACTTTTTTCCAATGGGTGTTCTTTTTCCTTCTTACCTTGTCAAAATCGAGAGCTAGAAGGCTAGTAAATTATTTCTCTCTTAATTACAGTAATTTGATTCATAGATAGTTCTAGTTTTGTAAGATCACTCACAGTTGAATGTAGTTGGCTGTTTCTTCCGTTGACTTTCTGTACTTCATTAATCTTTTGGTAAAAGTTAATCTAAATTTTATTGCAAGAAGGACTGTCAGGTTTTGTTTGTTTTATCTTCCCAGTGCACTGACAATCTCAAACATTCAGGCTGGCTCCACAGGAAACTGGGGCTGCCATGTACAAACCAGACGTGGGAATAACACAAGGACAGTAGACATTGTGGTGTTAGAAAGTTCTGCACAGTACTGCCCTCCAGAGAGGGTGGTGAACAATAAAGGTGATTTCAGGTTGGTAACCTCAGTTATTTTTCAGAGAAAAGCCCATTGAATTTTATTTTTAACTAAGGTATTATGCTTTAAAGGCCTTATGTGGATGTTTATTTGTAAATGATGTGTAATATATTTTTAACTGTTCTAAATTAGTATGTGTTGAAAGAAGGGAACACAGCTATACTATGAAATGTTAAACTTCGAGCCTGTTAACTCATGTCTTTGGAAGAGATGAAAGTTAAGCCATGATATTTGAAGTATATAAATGAAATTACTGGAATAGAGTAAAACTTCTAGATGATCTGTGAGTTAAGAGTTGGGATTTCCCCCCATTTTATCATTCTTTTTTTAGAACCCTCCTGCTTCTATACAACAAAATCACTATATAAGAAATAGTAATATGGGGGTTTTTTTCCCCTGTAACAGAGTAAATAATATGAATGGTGCTTCCTTTTAATGATTGTTGGGACTGTAGTGGCAGCTCTGATGTTCCAATGTGTTGAGTATTGCAGAGTATTTTATCTCTTGTTCTTAACTCTTCACCTGTTTTCCCTCTTCTGATCTTTCTGCTGCTGGTCACTGTAACAACACATTACTCCTGGAGGTGCCAGCTGTAACAGATAGCTTCTGTATAGATGTATGTAAGGTAATTCCCTTTATAACTACTCTGTGTTGTACCTCCCTGCAGTAGCTCCTACTGAGAATTAGTGTATGTCATAGTGTATGTTATCACTATGGTTTGTAGGGTTTCTTAATGTCGTAGTAACTGCTTTTCCCACTCATTTATTTTCACTTGTGCTGCTTGGCTATGTTGATCTGCTTGATCTTTTGCTGACATTTATAAACTTTTCTTCCTTTCCCTATGTACGTTAGAGTTCTTTAAAGTCATCTTTCTATATGGCTAATCTAAGACCATAAATCTTTTATTTTAAGAAATGAAAAGTAAGTTAAAGCATGTTGCTGAGACATAGTTTTTGGAGGGAGAGAAGACAAGCTTTCAAGTGCAGAAGGCCTTCTCCAGTTGTAGCAAAAAATTCAGGTAAAGTCCTGGCTGGGAGCATTTGTTCTGAGTTCATCTTCTTTATGTTCATCAGTTGGACAATTTGAGAGGAAAGGTAGCTGGGTATGAGGAACTATTAGTAAGGGAAATAGTGTTAAGATCACTTGCTGTACAGAGGCAATTTGGAACTACTGAAGAGCTTCGCTTTCACATTGTAAGGAATAATTTATGTAATAAACTTTGTACATACCCTCTTTTTAAACCATGGTGGTTTCAACTACAGGGATGAGCATTACATTAGAGAATGAGAACTTCCTGTTTAAGGTAAAAGGTGAAGAAAGTCAAACAGATGCATGCTATATTTGTCAAAGAACACACCTATTTAAATCACTTACGCATCTTTTTATGATACAAGTGTGAATCATTCTTTGATATGCCAATAGATGTGAAAACAGATGGTAAAGACTTATTTCTGAGTGTTTTCCATTAAATTAACCTGTGCTGTTCAGTGGCTGTTCAGTGTAATAGGATTTACCCCCTCTGGAATTCGGTAGAAAGAAACAAGATTTCAGGAAATGTTCAGCTTACCAGAAAGTTTACTGTCTGGAAGTTTACTATAACAGACTTCCATTTGTAGTTTAGGTAGAGTAATAATAAAGAGCAATTTTTCAACTTTGAGACCATATGGAAATAAGGCTTTCACTAGTGAGAAAATTGTTCTGAGCAGATGGCTGTAAATGATCATAGGTGAATTTAATTTTATAGTTGGTTTTTTTAGTTGGAACTGGTTAGTCATTTTAGCTTGGAAGCTGTTTCAAAACTGGCATCTAGATTTTTATCCCTTCAGAGATGGGATAGCAAAGTGTAGCGGAAGATGTTTATCTTCAGTGTCTTTGGCTCAGTAATAATAATTTAGCATGAGTTTATAAAGATTAGGCAAAAACTGTTTTCATCATGGAATCTTTTTTTTAAAATTTAGATATTTTAAGTCTTACTCGGACATATTCAGATGTCACTGAATATGTTACAATCCATGATTAAATTGAAAATAACAGTTTGCATGTTAAAATGTAACCTAATGCGTCTGCTGCAGTAAATCATTCAACTGTTATGTTTTGAATAATTTTTTGATGGTAGTTGATAAATTCTTTCTTAAATTAAGAATTATCCTTTTGAAAACTTACTGTCTGTGTGTAATTAATCTTAAAATTTTAATTGTCATGCTGAATTTAGAGAATTACTAAGATGTAATAAGAAAAAAATATTAGACTACCTGTAAGTTAATGAAATTATGATATAAAAACTCATTGAAACTGAAAGTTGTGGTTGGTTTAAAGAAATGAATGCTTTCAAAACAGAATTAATATGTATGAGGGAAAGGATTCTTTTATAATGTCATGGTCTGGCGTTTTTTTTTCCTGAAATGAAATTGCAGTACTTAAATGTAAATGAACCATCTTTTCCCCCACAGCTGTCTGCTCTCATGTATATGTGATAAATTTTGAGCACCTAATTATAAACGGTGATGAAATAGAGTGTTAATACAGTTCAAATTTGCACTTCTGCTAGCAGCTGGCTAAACTGTGAAAGATATTCAAGCTTAGGTTCACAAGAAATTAGAGTGCAGCCAAACTTATGTAGCTTTTGTTTGCATTATGAGAATTTCATGTCATTAGTCACCTTTTGAGCCCTGCTGAGGGCTTGTCCTCTCTGGCTTCATGGAAAGTGGAGAATGTCTCATCAGCTTACCTCATACAGGTATTGGGAGGAACAGTTCATGACTGAATATGGTCCAGGGCAACATCCACAAAAATGGGGAAGAAGGGAAGTGTAGTTCCAGCTGGAATCACTTCCCTTATCTCATCCACCACTGGGCTGCAAAGAAGCACGTACCTGCACAAGGAGAGGAAAGGAAAGAGGATAAGGCACACTGTTCCCCATGACGCACTGCTAAGTGACACTGCACATTTGTGGGTTTTTTGTGTATGTGCGATTATGGTAGAAATTTGGGAGTCTTGAACTGCCCACCTTCTGTATTCAGTTTAATGGAAAGCTTTCTAAAACATTAGACTAATAATTTATTTGTTTTATTAGTAAAATGGTTCTGTAGACATGTAAATTTGTTACAAAGATAGCACAGACTATACAACGGTCTGGCATTGCTAATGTTCTTTTGAGAGGATCGTGGTAAATTATGATAAAATGTTGTGTAGGGAGATGAATGAAAACTAAATGCAGTAGGAATAAAAGGACGATAACAAAAGGGAAAGAGATGGATAAAAAATAGGGGAAATAGGGAGAAGAACAGAGAGAGAAGGCAAACAATCTTGTGATAATCTAATAACCTTTGAATTCATATTAAACGCTGAATCTCACATTTTTCCATTTGATGGCTACAGAGGTCCCAGAAGATACATACAACTTAGAAATTATACTTGCTTGAAAGTATAGTAATGAAAGCCCTCCTGAAAAACTTGTTTTTCATTTGAGTCCTAGTGTTTCACTCTGGTTTCTCTTTTTCTAATTCTTTAGGTGTGAATAGTGAGGAAAGCACTATGCTATTTTTCAGTGAAAATATTTGTCTTGGAGGTTGTGTCATACAACATCTGTCAGGGCTGTAAGGTGAAACATTTGGTCAAAACGGAGCCAGCCACACTTTAACTTAAAATGCTATGGGAAAAATACAACTTTAAAGAAAACTGAAAGGGATATCGGTTTCTGTCTTAACAGACAAAGTGGCGTCTTCTATGGAAACAGATATCCCTTTCAAAGTGGCGTCTTCTATGTGGAAACTTAACACAACAATTTCGGTGTTGATGGAACTGTTTTGGAAATGATGTTTTGGCAGTCCAGTGTCAGCGTTTCTGGAAACCTGACTGCTTTCTGGAAGCTGAGGTTTGGGTGTGTTAAGCAAGGTATTTGTGCACCTGTGTGTCTTCTAACAGCTGTGCCAGATCAGTTGTCGTCCTCATCTGCCTGTTTTCTTTTCGGCTTTGTTCTCTGAAGAGAACGTTATGTATCCATAAGGAGTGGGAGCACAGAAGTAGCTCATCTTTGTACTTGTCTTTCCAGTCTGTGTTGATCAGACTTCATTTTAATTTGTCCATACAGAAATTTCAGAGACTTAGATAACTTTGTCCTGGTTTCAGCTGGGATGAAATTAACTTTCTTCTTAGTAGCTAGTACAGTGCTGTGTGTTGACTCTGATGTGAGAACATGTTACTGTATCCCCTTTCCCATCCTTTCTTCCCAGCGGATCTGTAACTTGCTCTGTCCATGATCAGAGTGGCCAGACATGACCCAAAGTGATGCTTTTGTTAGCTTGCTCAGGTGCAGGTGATGCTGCGCCAAGGTTGCAATTCACAAAGACTGTTAACGGTTTTTCTAAGCAAGATTTCCGTCCTTTCTGCTGGCTTTTCTTCTGTATGGGAAAAAAGATGGTAAATAACTTACCATTGCAGAACCTACACTTGTTGTTGTAATTAATTTACATTCTCTAAAATACCTATATATAATTCCTGGCATTTAAAAACTGCTGATCTTTTTTTTTAATCTTTCTTTTAACCTCCATCATTGCCACCAATTCTGGTATAGTTTTCCTTTCTGATAAAGGTTGAATGGTGACACTTCTGTTAATTTCTTGAAGTGGCTGCTGAGGCTCTGATATTTGCTAGGCTGAGTGAAGCTCTGCTACAATACCCAAATAATCTTCTGTCTCTTCTAGTATTCAGATACTATGGTGATAGTCATAATAAGTCTCCTTTTCGTAACTAAGTGATGTCACTACAATATGGAGAACTGATTTGTAATGCCAAAGCTGTTACAAAAGGCAGTAAAACTTAAGCCTTTGTTTTCTTTTTTGGTTTGTTGTAATTATCGTTTAATCTTTTCTGTAAGATTCCTTAGTGACTTTGAATTCTTTTATGGTTGTTGCTATGACCTGTGCGTTTTAGGAGTGCTAGCAGCAGTTACCTTCAGGTTGCTTGTTGCCCAGATGGCCTGGAGTGAGAGTCTTTCTTAAACCATTACTGAACATGCAGAAATTGTTCTGCGGGAGCTGATTAGGAATAAATAGGAAATTGAGATAGAGAAGACTTACGGTATACCCCAAAAGATTAATCTCTTGCATTATTTAATATAATTGAGAAGTATAGCCTTTTGCCTTGGTGCATCCCTGGAGTTATTCTCTTCTTTGAGAAAGAACTGTGATAAATCCCAGCATCTTCAGTAAGATAAGTTACTTAACTGATGAATAAGGAAGGAATATTAAGCTGACTTGTTCTGTTTCTCTGTTTTAACAAGATTACTTCCATTTTAGTTTCCTGAAATAAAACATACTTCAAGGTATTTACTTCATCCTCCTGAAAACATGGAAATATATTTGGGAAAAAGAATTATATACATATCTATATATGTTCTGAGAATTTCTTCATTTACATGATAGTAGCAAATAAATGACCATTTACTGAACTGCAGTCCAGGTATAAGAGCAACCTTTAAATTACAATGTAACATAATTTTTTGTTTAACCATTTCAATTCTTGGAGATGGCTGCTTTGTGCAAGGCCCTTTGAAAGACTTAAAACTGAAGAAAAGTATGTTAGCCCTTAAGACTGTTCAAGGAGCTTGACTTAATAATGGTGCAGGCAGCCTGGGATGATCAGATGAAGCTCTGTTGCTCTCAGTTCTAGTTAAACCTTCTGTGTTGGGTTGTCGGATTTGAAATACTTAGTATTCTGCAATTTCAGTATGTATGCTTTCTGCTTTTAAACTTGGAAGTAGTAGTGTTCTGAATGATAAAATACTGCTTACAGATACCTTAACGGGGGAGAGGGCCAGAAGCAGGGGCAGGCAGACTAGCTGGCATTCCTTGTCCCTGTCCCTGTCTCTCTTCTCAGCATTGCAGTTTAATTCAGATGTGGTTTCCTTCTATTCTTTTGTTTCCTTTGAATCAATTCTGATGTCATGAGTGATCAGTGCACTAAAGGTGTATTGCAACTTAATTTTTTGTGTTTATCCTTTCTTTCATTTTTATCTGTATATTTTTATGTAGATAAAATATGCAGTAAAATTACAGAGGAGAAAGTTGAGAGAATCTGAGAAGTCTTTCTTAAGAAGTGCTTAGTTCCATGTACCTTGAGTGAAAGGAATTGTTTTCTACTTTCTTAACATTATGAACACTTTATTTTCCCTCTAATATCTATTTGGTGTTATGTTCAGTTGCAAAATTGGTCCAAATGGTTGTACTACTGCTACATATAAATATAGTAATCTGTTCATATCTGCAGTTTAGTATTGGTATGAATGCAGTCATTTGAAAGTTACATTGATGCATGTGAACAGGACGAGCAGAAAGCGTGCAGGGCTTTCTACAACTGGTTTTATAGTGTTAATACGGAATTTTTCATTAAGTGGGCAAGTATTATTTTTTTTAAAAAAAAGTATTTTAGTAATTTTATAGTAATTTTTTCCTCCACTTGCATACCATTAGAACTCATTCTGTTAATAGTACAGAAATATGAACAGCTTGAAAATACTGAAGGCGAGCCAAGGTGGCCCTTTAAATAGTTTATAGAGATGCTTAGGTTTGAGTATCTCTTTATTTCGTGTTGTAGTGCTTAATCCTTTTATTTACTTGTCATGTAAATTTGTCTGATTTTTTTTTTTTTTTTTTTTTTGCTTTTGACTCCCCAGGTGGCCTAGAACATTGGCAGGCATCACAGCATACCTGCTGTGTACACGTTATTCTGCTGGCAGTGGGATATATCCTGGCAACTCACAAGATGAGCGAAGAGCCTGGCGCAGATGTGACAGGGGAGGGTACTGGGCTGAAGAGGACTACTCCAGGTGCCAGTATGCAAATGATGTGACTCGAGTTCTTTATATGTTCAATCAGGTAATCTGTGCGTTTCTGTAACATCAGATTCTTTAATGAAAATACAAACTCAAAAGTCCGTTTTCCTTTTTTAAGCTGGTAATACTGGTGATCTAGATGGATTATGATGAACACATGCCTCTGAGTACAGCACTAGAACTTGTAGGTTTATGTTGAGTTTGGTTTAATACCTGTTTTGAGTGCCCCTAGACTGAAAGTGTACTTGTGTAAAGCATAAGAGAATGGTACTTGTCATGATTGTTTTGTCAACTGGATGTCCTGTCTGTCAACTGGATGTCCTGTCCTGCCCACATGCCATAAAGAAACAAGGCTGGCTGAAGTTGTCATGGAGAAGAGCTATTTTAATTATAATAATAAAGAGTAGTCAAACTCTGCTCTGTCTCTGTTGCTGTAAACTTCTAATAGGCTCAGTGTGGCTGATGACAGTTAACTACAGTGAAGGCAGTGAGTATTAACTAGGTTTCTCTGGTCTGGTAATACTCACCAGGATACAAGAGAGTATTCTAGATTTTAAATGTAGCTATGAAATGAAATTTTTCAGTTCCAAACTTCGTTTGAAGCTTATCTCTAATGCACAATTTCATGAACACTGTTCTGCAGCAATATACCCATGCACTAATGTACCCGTACTTGTATGTATAGGCACTGTATTGTAAAATAATCCATAAAGCTTTTAACCTCTGGCTTGAGCTTCATGTTTTCCAGTGCATACTGTCAGATCACTAGCATCAATGCAACAGGTGAAACTGTGGAGAGATATGAGAATGTGTTTTGGGTGTTTGTGTTTGTTGGGGTTTTGTTGTTGTTTGGTTTTGGTTTGGTTTTTTTATACAGCTATGCCACTTGAGTTGATGATGTTAGTAGCACCACCCATGTTTAACATAATAGGGAAGGATTGCTGCGTGTTACGTGTGTTCGAAGTGTTTCAGTGTGTGAGCTCACATTCTTTTATAGAAAACTTCACAATGTTTTTCAGGAGCACCACAGGCCCTAACTGGGACAATCATGATCTAAACTGAAATTTGTCCTTTGGATATGACTGATTTATCCATATAGTGAAGCCTTGACATTCAGTGGCTTGGCTAAATCTAGTTTGAGGCAAAAACGTTGAACTGCATTATTGTATAGACAGGTTGTTGCTGACTTGCTCGCTCTGTGTTCAATTACTTCTTATTGCAGACATAGCTTTTTGTCTTCCTGAAGGGTGAGAGGGAGAGAAAGGGAAAGGACTGCCAGTTCTGGTCCAAGATAAACTTAGGGGTTGAAATAACTATTTGTGCTCTACTGTTCACATTCTTAGGACTAGAGGGGCATGCCATGGCTTGGTCACAAGGAACATGTTTGAGGGCTGAAATGGAGGGTGGTGGTGCTTAATGACTTGTTGACAAGTGAGAGCTGATGCTGGGGATCCCTTTGTTGTCCCTTTATGGGACCCAGCAAGGTTGAGTGTTCGCTTATTGAAAGTTTTGATGCTGCTAGCTTGCCTTTTCACTTGGGAATTCACGTTTTCCTGCAAGGCCTGTAACAGCTCAGTGCTACTCCTGCCTGTGTACTGTAGCCCAGCTTCAGAACTGCAGCTGCTCAAAAGCATAGATTATTCAGCCTGTTATAATTGCTTTTGGTTTGCCAGCATTTACAGGTTGTGTAAGAATGCAACCAACTTCATGTTAGGAGGTTTAAAATGGAAGGGTCAGATTGGTATCTTCAGAAAAGCGGAAGTACGATTTCCATATGTGAAGTAGATAATGCCTAACCTGCTTAAAAATCCATGTGCACAGGTATGCTACACTGAAAAAGAGGTTTCTTTTTTTTATTTTTCAAGGGAGAAGTGGCATGTTTTGGTTTCAGAAGTTATTTTTACTTATTAGAGCCTTCCTCTTTTTACCGTGTAGTAGGTCTGGAATTCTTAGCAGTATTCTGCACAGAAATTTATCGTCTCAGAGTCTAACATTAAATGTAATATTATAAGCATCCTTAGATCCTTTGAGCATTAGAACACTGCCAAGCAATTTAAATCAAGTAGAGGTCTAAGTTTAAAATAGTGAAGCCTTTGTAACATTTATACAACAGCATTTATATTTCACTGTTCTTGTTTGTGTATCACATAGGTGAAAGTAATGTTTGAAGAACGAGTTCAAAGAAATTATACAGAACAACTGAATTTGAAAGTTGGCTTTGTTCAGTGTGTGTTATGACTTTGAACTTTATTTACACTACAAATGCATGACTTCTAGTGTTTTGAAAAAAATATCTTACATTAATTGAGGTCAAAACGTTGTACAAGTGCTAAGACTAGCAGGGACAAATACATAGTTGTGCTTTGTGGCAGATTGCAATTTCAGTAGGGCAGACTAGATATCTGTACACCCAAAAACAGAGATACAGAACATCTCTAGTTTGGATTATGGATAAAGGGCATCTATACATGAGCTGATAACATTTGCACAGCTTTCCACTGTACTATATGAAATTTTTTGGGTTTGGTCCCTGCTGGCTTAGGCATGTTGATGTGGCGTACTGTTTAGTGAAGGATTTTCCAGCATGGTGCTTGTTTCAGAAATGAAGTAATGAGCTTTGTCATAGAGAGGATCTATCTTGTTGGGGTGGTTGTGGGCTTTTTGTGGGTGTTCCATTCCAAATGCTTCCTGTAATTACAGAATCAAGAGTAAATGCTACAGCAGTGGTGTGTCTGAATTCCTTTTGGCTTCTCTTGCTATAAAATGCTATATTTTAGGAGTTTTGTGTTGTCATGCCTAGGCTCTGGTGAAGAGGAAAATAAGCGTTTGGCAGTACTTTTTTTAATTTTCTTTTTTCCTTCCTTTCTTGGTAGAATGCCTCTTTCCTAGGACAATCTGGCTGCAGGTACAAATGCTGGTTCACTGGCTTGTAGGAAATGGTTTTGCTAACAGATAGGGTTGTGGTCCCTGGCTACTTAAAACACTGTGATCCCTGTGGGAATTGCTATCCTCTTTGGGAAAATACTTATTAATTGCTAAAGTGTTAGCTCTGTCTTGTACTTAATTTTCACTTCTTCAGAATGCTTGTTTGTTCTCTTTGTAGATGCCGCTCAACCTTACTAATGCAGTGGCAACAGCAAGGCAGCTCTTGGCTTACACTGTTGAAGCAGCAAATTTTTCTGATAAGATGGATGTTATTTTTGTGGCCGAAATGATAGAGAAATTTGGAAGATTTGCTGAAAAATATAAAGAGGTAACTGGATAATTAGCCATCACTTTAAAAATAAAGTGTTTGTCCTTAAGAGTTCTGAGCAGTGAAACCTTCTCAACGTTAGATACAGGCACTGAGTTAGTGGATTATCAGATTCTATTCCATGTTTTTGTTTGTTTAGTAGGTCCCTGATGTTGCTGACCCATGGTCACAGACTTTGCATTCGCGCTGAGATGATCCAGCATTCACTGGACCTGTAATGTGAGTAACACCTCTGGTCAGCACTGGAGCAGGGAGATAGGTACAGTAAGTCTGTTTTTATTTAATATGGAGTGGGTCACACAGGTTTTCATTGGTATGTTCTTATCTAAAAATACAAATAATGAAAGCCTCAGAGATCCTCTCAATAATGAATAACACAAGACTTACCTTCTCCCCTCCCACCATGGTAGGCTGTCTTTATTCAGTATTGAGCTGTATCTCTAAGGTTTTCAGTATTCCTGTATCTTGCAGGATGTAAGACAAGACATTAAAATAAAATCTTAGAGAACGCTCATTGTTGGGGAGGAAAATGCAAGTGGCTGAATAGGCCCACCAGTGGGTGGGAACTCTCTGTTTCACTGCTGAACAGAGGTTATATTGATCTCACTGTACAGTGCATGTTTGGAAGTTGGAGACCACAATGCCTCAATTTTAAACTTGTGAAAGTAAAAAAAAAAGCCAAATTTTCCCATCCACTTTCAGCAAACCATAAATGCTGGTTCTAAATTCTTTGTGGAGCTCCTTGGAGAATTTTCAGGAAAAATCCCCTTTTCACAGTCATAGTTTGGAATTTTTTTAAAATATATTTTGGAGTTATACAAGCAGTTCATTGAATGGCTGGTTTTGTACACAGTTGAAGATAGAAACGTATTTTGGATTGCTGCGTGATTTGCTACATTATAAGGGTATTTTTTTCGTAGCTGTGACTTATTGTCTGGTGAGTGCCACAGTCTGGCATTACTTTGCCATGTTAGAAGGTAATAGACTATATTAATAAAATCTAAGTAAAATTCATAGGTAATTTCAGTCTTTGACAATGTATTTTTTTATCTTAATTTGTTTTATCTGAAGTCAACCTTTGATTTGCTGGTATATTCAAGGAACGTGAATTATTTCTTATTAGGGTATTGCTCAACAGACTTCTCCTTGACACTGTTTTTACTCACTTATACCATCTTATTGTCAGTTCTTTGGTTTGTGTAACAGTGGCTATTCTGAAAGATAAATACTGTAAATTATAAACAGCTTCATTTAATAGCTTTTTGATGTCAGAAGAAACAAACTCAAGACAAATATTCAGAAAATTCTTAGCAGATTGTCTTAAGTTTGAATGCAGTTGGGAGAACTTCCATGTACCTTGATAAATGGGGGGAAAGATAATGTGTAATATTTTCTTAAAAGTATGAAACATGAATCAGCTTGAGTCCTGTGAGTTCAGGATCTTAATCCTGATAATTTACTGTAAACCCACCATTTTTTGATGCATAAAACACGGTACCATTTTTCAAGTAGTAAGAAGTCGTAAAAAGCATCTTCAATTAACTTTGATTTGTTATTGAGAATTTAATGACGAGAGCTACACCCTGCAAATGCTGCTTGAGGCTCTGTGTTAGCTGTTAAAAATGTTTACTGATTGTAGCTTCTGTCTCTAAGACAGTTCTTAAAACAGTAAATATTTTTATAATCTTGTTCTTGCCTTTATTTTCAAAGACTTAAAAAAAGAACAACTAACTACTGTGTTCTCTCCTTATTAGTAATGTTCTGAAAAGAAATGGGGAAGCCTGGATGGTAAAGGACGTCTTCCCCACCCCACCCTGTCTGTCTCTATGCAGAAAATTCCACTCCCTAAATTTAGGCACTGTGAATTGCATTTTCATTTGATTCAACTAGAAAATACATGCACATTCACTTTTTGTGCAATATTTGTCACAGTTTCTTAAATGTTGTGAAAACCCAGTGTAGGTCAGTGCTGTTAATGTAGATGCTCATTAATTTTGGCAGAGTTGTGACCTAAATAAATGAATTCCCTTTACAGTTTGTATTTGTCTGTCATGCAGAAGGCAGTGTGTGCATAAACTTACAACAATGTAATTGGTGGTTTGAAAGCAGCTCTGGTACCTATGGGTATTTGCTGTCTCTCTTGTTTATAACCTGTGACCTTAAAACAGTTCATGCAAAACTGAAGGCAAAAAAGAAAAGGCAGACATAGTGAAAGGAAGAGAAGTGGAAGGGCTGTGTTAATTTTTGCCTGTGTTACACTTTCATTATTGTCTTCCCCCATACATGCAAATGATATTATTGTTGATTTATAGTTCATTTTAATGTAAACTATTTTAGATTTAAAGTTGATTATAAATAGTCCTTTTAAATAGTACAGTAGAACGTGGAGTATTACTCTTTTGGCTTGTAATGAAATATCTGTATTTCTCATGTTTTTGTTTTCCAAGTATAATGTAAACAGAGAAATTACACTGGCATAACATTTTTCTTGAATGAAGGTAAATGTCAGAGTCAAAGTATGTCAGTATCTCAGCATGACAAGCGGTGATTGAAATGGGAACAGCTAATTTCCTTTTGCCGTTTGTGCTGACAAGTTGCTTTGTATTTTCTGATAATGATTCTATTTGATGAACGCTTTCAAAGATATAAAATAGTCTTATTTCTCTTCCCTGTTAGCTTGGTGATGTGATGGTGGACATAGCAAGTAATATTATGTTAGCAGATGAACGTGTTCTGTGGATGGCACAAAGGGAAGCCAAAGCTTGCACTAGAATTGTACAGTGTCTACAGAAAATTGCTATGTATCGGCTTGCAAACGGAGCTCAAGTTTATTCTACTGTAAGTATAAATTTATTTATTTAGAAGACATTTTGCTGGCTCTTGAGTTTCAGTAGCTTTTTATTCCTCTTAATAGATGTTGGCATTATCTGAAATGCCTACTATTTCTGTAGGGAGAAGAGAAATACTCTGAACAGATTTATCCCTGCCAGATAAACAGAAACAGTTTTCTGGGTGTTTTTTCTGTTAAGGCAGAGAATTCCTTTAAGACTATTTATTATTCTTCCTGTGGTGTGTAAAGTTAATGAATGTTTGATTATTTTTCTTGTTGTCACAGTATTCTCCAAATATTGCTCTTGAGGCTTATGTAATAAAGGCTGCTGGTTTCACTGGGATGACATGCACCGTATTTCAGAAAGTGGCTGCATCAGACCGTACAGGACTCAGTGATTATGGGAGAAGAGATCCAGATGGAAATCTAGATAAACAATTAAGCTTTAAGTGCAATGTTTCAAATACGCTGTCAAGTCTGGCTTTAAAGGTCGGATATTCATTGTTTCCCTACTGACTTTGTAACATCTTAACTATGAATCATTTGGAAAGCAAGTTTATATAATTAATTTCTAATGTTAAAGTAGTGTTTTTACATCATCCAGAAAGACAGTGACAAGATAATTAAAATGACAAAGGATAGTAAAGTTTGATTATAGGTATTTTTTAATGGGTAAAATTTGTAATGAGTGGTGTGGTGTTCTTTATTAAAACTTTTTAAGTTGAAAGATGCTTTCTCAGACCTTTTCCTAAGTGTGGAAGTGGAAATGCTTCCTGGTTCATAATAAGATTTGGCTTTATTTTGCTGTATTTTCACCTTCATTACAAATTAAATGAGATATTACCAGTCTCCTTAAATACCTGAAATATCTGAAAATCTGCTCAGAATGATACTGTAATTAAGCATGAAGTAGAAAAGAGACCTGAAAGGTTGATTTTATTTCTGTATGTGTGCATACACACATATATATGTGGATGTGTATAGAGCGGAAACACTTCTGCATATTCTGTAAAAGTATTTTTTCAGTTACATTCCCCAACATACCAGTTTACTTTTATCACTTAATTTGCTTGAATGTCACTGCAGGGTGTATGTTTGAAATCATATTTATCTAATTCTATGAAATTACATGCATGCTTCCCTACCCAAGTGTAATTGATATGCAAGTTACTAAAACCTGTTTGTATACAGCATTTCATTTTGAATGGTACTAATGTACAACTACAGCACTTCTGTTTGTCTGCTTGTCTGGGTTTGCTGCTTCTAATGCCAACAGTCTAATCTGGAAAACTCTTCTAATGCTTTACTGATATCAACTTCAGCTTTACTTTCTGTAACAAATAAGGTAACTACACAATCATAACTTTTTTTTTCTTTTTAAAAATGTGTTAAGACTTTAATAACCTGATTCAACTATTTTATCATGGATTACTTGGAAACACTGGATTTGCCAGAATACATAGTCTGTTAAACACGTTCATCTCTTAACACTGTTCACTTGGAGGAGTTGCTAATTTAATCTCTATAAAGAATTTCATTTTCAGTTTAAAAATCTGTTTATTTCTAGAACACAATTGTAGAGGCTTCTATCCAGTTGCCAGCTTCCCTTTTCACCCAAAAGCAAAAAAGAGAAATCAGACCAGCTGATGAGTCTGTCTACAAGCTTCAACTTATTGCATTTCGCAATGGAAAGCTTTTTCCAGCAACAGGAAATTCAACAAATCTGGCTGACGATGGGAAACGTCGTACAGTTGTAACACCAGTTATTCTTACCAAGATAGGTTTGTTTTTTATTACTGCTTTCCTATTATCTTTATAAATTAGAAACATTTTTTACTCCTTTGTTTTGACTAGTGCATATCTCATAAACAATTTTTAGCATCTAATCTCTTACTTGTTGAGAAATTTATGTGCAAATATATTTCTTTTGTAACAGATGGTTTAAACCTAGCCAGTCACCATGTTCCCATAAATGTGACACTGCGGCGCATTGCGCATGGAGCAGATGCTGTTGCAGCTCAGTGGGACTTTGATCTACTTAACGGACAAGGGGGATGGAAATCTGATGGTTGTCGCATTCTTCTGTCCGATGAAAATATTACTACCATTCAGTGCTACTCCCTCAGCAACTATGCCGTTTTAATGGTATGACACTTAAAATTACATGTCTCACTAGACATAAGAAACAAATCCTCAGTTTTTGCTTGTGTTGATACAGATGTTGATGTAAGATGAGATTTGAGTAGAGTTAATCGCTGAATGTACTACATGCAAAAGAATTTTCACATGAAAAGTACTATATTATAGGAAGCCATTTTAATGAACTGCTTAACCAAATGAGCTTTTGTGAACTTCAGTCTAATAATGACAGTTTTAAATAAAGAAAGGTAACAGTCAAAAAAGTCCATCTTCTCTTGTTAGACTATGTTTGTTAGTTCTTTCTGTTGACAGAAGTGTTTGCCCAGGTTGTGGTGTGTTTTTTTTCCTGTGATCCATAACCAGAGATGGCAATTTCACTGCAAGTTAGCTATTCATTCACGAGTACATAGATCTGTGACCAGAATACATGGACTGAAAAAGGAAAAAAAACCCCAAAAAACCAAACCCCAAACCCCCACTTAATTACTCTCCAAAACATCCTTAAAATGTTGCTTGAAATATTGCTTAAAAAATGGTATCTGAACTCTAGTGTTAGCATATTGATGTCAATTAAATGGTTAACCACTTCTAAAATGTGACAGTTAAAGGAGGGAGCAAGACACTTTCTTGTAGTGCTCTTCAGTTACGAAGTTAGATTTCTTCTTGGTCTGTTCTCAGAGCTCTTCATTTCAGAATTTGGCTTGGGAAGTTTCCCCTTTTGCAGATGGTGACTGCTACCCTGCTTGTCAGTCATCACCACAGATGCTAAATGATAAAATGTGATGTGTAAAAATGGTAGGCTAGTAGGAAGCTGAAGTAGTAAGAGGTTTAGGAAATACTGTTATGTGTAAATTTGGTATGGGTTTTATTGTGGTAAATGTGATCTGTGTGGAATTAAATTAATATTATGTAATCGTACATGGAAGAAAGAGGATTCTTTTATGACGATCAGTGCTTGAGACTTTGCTGGTTTTGGTTTGTGACTCAAATTTTCAAAAATCTTCCTTTTAAGATAACTAAATAGTTAATACAACTACGTAAGATAACTAAATAGTAGAGTTGCCAAGCTGTTGAAGAGCTCTAAAAGAGGAACTTTTCATCGTGCCTCTGAAGGTACTGGTTTTTAAATGACTCCAAACTTTAACAATCGTGGTTCCCTTCTTTGATATTTTTAAAATATACAATCCTTTCCTAAAACATAACAGCATTCTTTAAAACGGAATTAAACTTCATTTGTATGTGTAGTATGCATGTAAAGAGAGATGATGGTTTAAATTGGTCACATTTCTGCCATCTGGAGGAAGAAAAATGAAAAGCATATTCAATCTCCTGTGGTAAATGACTATTTCTAAATTAATACATGGTCAGATTATATCAGTATCTTATTGTGAGTTATATAGAGAACTGTTAACAATCAGAAATCAAAAAAGCTGGAGGAAGGAGCAGCTTGCTTTCTTTTCTGCCAGTGGCTCTCGTTATATGCCTGCTCAAAATTAGTATTCCTTAAATATTTAGCTACTTCCCAAAATGTTAGACTGGAGAGGAGGGGGTAGGTTGAGAGGGACAGAGTAATGTTCATCTGATAGGTGTTCCTTGCACACAGTTAATACACTACAAAAGCTCTGGATGTCTTAAGTGGCTGCTAAAAAATGTTTTCATAAAGCCTATCCATATATTAACTAAAAAAGCCATAACAGCCTAGTTCATTTATCAGCTTTCATAGCGTTGTGAAAGTCTGCGTTCTGGTCCCAGGCTCTTAGGAAATTCTTTTGGGTTCAGTTTTAGAAGTTTGTCTTTTAATTCAACAGTTGTCACTAACATCAAATATATGAACAGCAGGGGCAGGAAGAACGTGAATGCAATATTCCATCATTTTGGCTGGGTGGAGAATGACTTAACCAGAGTTATGTCACTCTTTCTTAGTCTACTTTACTTTAGTACATATGTGTTTAGAAGAAAGCAGGTTATGTAGTGACCCATCTTCATATGTTTCAGAATATAATGTAAAGTCTTCTCTGATGAGGAAACCCATAACTGAGTGCCTAGTTTTCTAATCTAGTGATTTAGGAAGATACAGATACAAAATTTTGTGTTTATTTGGAAATTATTTTAACCAATTTAATAGTAGAAGAGATAACCAGGAGGCTCAGCTGAAATTGTGGTGTTAGAGGCCTGCATCAGAGGAAAAAAAACCCAGCAATGATAGTTGAGAAGAAACAGCTCAGCTAGTCGCCTGCAAACGCAACGATGTTGTTCTTAATGTCATCCCTACTGTTTTGCTGTCATTCCTTTTTACTACATTACTACTTAGTATCGGTTTAGTTCAGAACATTATTAGCTCCCTTTGCTCCTTTTAGGAGGTCTGATTTAAAAATGTCAGTGCAGTCAGCAAGAATGCCATTGACTCAGTGGGGTCAATGTCTTTGCTAGGTACGCTAGGCATATTGAGTTTTCTCAGATGTTTTAGAAGATCTACAATAATCTTACAGAGCCATAGAATGGTTTGGGTTGGAAGGGACCTAAAATAATCATCTAGTGCCAACTGCCCTGCCATGGGCAGGGCCACGTTCCCCTAGACCAGGTTGCTCAAAGCACCATCCACCCTGGCCACCGGGCCTTGAACACTTCAGGGATCTTGTGATTCTGTAGGCCTTGTTCTTGAAGTTCACACCAATATGCACGTGACCTCTTGTTACCTGTCACCAATCTGGAAGCAGCAAATGGAATTCTCCTGTAGTTTCTGTTCTCAGATGCTCACCGCCTTTGTGTGACAATACATTTGCTTATGCCTGTAACAGCAGTAAGTTCCTAGGGATCTCCAGCTGGATATCAACCAGGCCACGGGTTGAAATAGAGTGTTGAAATCGGATGACACTGGCTGCCTGAGGCATAATATTTATGATCTTTCCCAAAGTGTTTTTCCAGGTGCCAAAGAAAACCAAATACAAAAACAAACTGACAATCTGATTAAATTAGTTGGAAATGAGGTTGGTGAGTTAGTGAGGAATAACAAATTCATATTCTGATGAAAGAACAATTGAAGGAGTGGTGAAGAGACTTCTGACTGTAATTTAATTGTAAGTCTCAATTCAAGAACTCTTCTCCTGTCCATGAAATCAGCTTATCGGTCTTTAACCTTAAACAGATTGCCTATCACCGATTTTCCTCAAAAGAAACGGAACCTTCCTCCTAATGGTCTACTGTTCTTTGTGAATTTGTTCTCATCTCGCCCAGCACATTTTTGAACTTGGCCAACTCTAGAGGTTTAAGAGTGACTCACTCAAAGTTATAGGTGAGGGAAGTTTGTGTTTCCTGTCTGTTTTGAAAAATTACTTTTAAGTCTTAGTTAAGCAAATTTGTTTTATTTTGTGTTGGAAGGGACTGAAGGTTTGGGGTTTTATTTGGTTTCTTTTTCATTGCTGTTAGGGTAATGGACCTCTTGTAAATTGTAACTGCATCCAAATAGAATAATTTCTTCTTGCTATTCTTGTTAGTAAATGAAAATGTCACTCCTTTGGTGTTATTTGAGATACTGCCATGCTTTAACAGTCCAAGGTTCCATTTGATGCTTATTCCTTCTGCGAGATTTTGGCGGGTGCATTCAGAAAACTTTAATGATGCTAAAGAGCTGTTGAATTGTGTTTGAGTTATCAACTAGCTGTTCTGGTCAAACACTAATCATAGAAAAGCAGTCTGGTAGGGACAATCAAGTGTCATTTGGTACAATTACCTACTTAAAATTTGGTCACCTTCAAAGTCTGATCATACTGCTACAGGTCATGTTCAGTCAAGCTTTGAGTATCTCCAAGGACAGAGATTACAGTCTCTCTAGGCAGTACGTGACCACTTTTAATCAGAATTCTTTTTTTCCTGTATCTCATTTGGAATTTTCCATGTTGATGATAATGTCCATTGCCTCTCATCATTTCATGGTTCAGCTCCAAGAAGGGTTTGACTCAATCTTTTTTATACCATCCCAGTAGATCGTTCAGTATCATAATGAGATTTCTCCCATCTTCCTTTCCTTAAAGTCGCACAAACCCAGCTTTTTCAAGCCTTAGGCATTGTGTGCTTCAGCCTGCTAATCCTCCCCAGTGATGTGTTAGACTTGCTCCGTCCAGTATGTCAGTGCCTTTCTTGTGCGGGGAACCTCAAATTGAAGGCAGTTCTGCAGAGGTGGTCTCACAGTGCTGAACAGAAGGGAATAATCAATTCACCTGCTTGCTGTGCTTTTGCTAGTAGAGCGGAGTGTGGCCTTGGGTTGTAGGCTACATTGCTGACTTGTGGTCAGCTTTTGTCTACCAGTACCCTCGAGTGGTTCATTGATTGCTTTCTAATCAGTCCAATGCCCAGCACATATTTTTGCATTTATGGGGTTGTTCCATCCCAGATGCAGACCTCTTAACATTTTCCAATGCTAAATTCTGTGATGTTTTATCAGCCCGTTTCTCTGGGTCACCAACATACCTCTGAATATCTTCCAATCTAATGATCAGTCTCCCAGTCTATAGCATCATCTGCAGTCTTGCTGAGGGCACTTTCTGTAATGTTCTTTGGGTTGTTGCAGAAGATAATAATCATAACTGAAACACATTTTTTTTCCCTACATGCTATTCATACAAATATTTTAAGAAGAAAATGGTGTGTGTCTAGAAGCTGCTAAATTCTTTGTATCTTCAAGCATATATGAAGTTTAAGTGTTCTGTAAGATGGGTGACTGCATTTATAAAGGCCAGCCAGAATAGCAGGTAATTGTGGAAGAAAGCCAGGAACATCAAATAATAAATAATTGGAGGGTCATGTTTGGGGCATGGGACAACATTTCATCTAGAAGGTTTCTGTTACTATTTAGTTTGTGTTTCCTCTGCTCTTCCCCTGCCCTCACAAAATGAAGAGATAAGGTGAACTAATTCTGATTTTGTTTTTGTTGTCAGGACTTGACAGGAGCTGAATTATATACACAACCAGCTGATCTTTTGCATCCTGTAATTTATGCCACTGCCATGGTTTTGCTAATGTGCCTGTTGATGATCATCGTCAGTTATGTATACCATCACAGGTATGAATCAATATCACTAGACTAAAAAAATTAGCTTCATAGTGCTTAGGACTACTTTTTCATAGGAACACGATATAATCATCTGGATTTGGGTTTTTTTCCTATAAAAAATTTTGATGCAAATTGACAGTTAAGCAAGTAGCTTTTTTCATGTTTTTGGGTATGACAGTTTAGCTCTCATAACCATGTATGTCTTTAATTCTTCACTTCTGCTTCGTGATGGAAGAGACCCTCAGGAATGGTGGTAGAATTTCACAATTGGTTCAGCCTTTTACATTTCTGTTGATATGAAACCTGGAAACCTAAATTTTTTTAATCAGGCCCCAAGTTGTTGTATAAAGCTAGGTAATAGAAGGGTGTGTTAATTTCTTGTGAGGAAGACCAGAGACTGTATTTGATTTAAAAGTACATTTTAGTCAATCATTAGCAGTAACTATGTATCATTTATAACAAGTGTCTCTTGCTAGTTACAATTATTGCTATTGAAAGGCAATAATGTAGCTGTGTCTTATGTTGTCTGATTTGTTTCTTTTAACAGTATGATCAGGATCAGTGTAAAAAGCTGGCATATGCTAGTTAACCTGAGCTTTCATATTTTCCTGACATGTGTGATGTTTATTGGAGGCATAACTCAGACCAGGAATGCCAGCATTTGCCAAGCAGTAAGTAAACATGCAAAAACACCTGAAAAAATTAGTTACCAGCTTCATACTCTTATATATGTATATGCCACTCCTTGTCTCCTCCAGAACAGCAGTACTGGCACAGGCGTTTTCGTCAGAATGTAAAATTTAGAAAAAAATAAATAAATATCAGCCTTTTGAGTTCTGTGTTTTAATCCAGCCATGAAGATAAAACTAGTTTGTAACTTTAAAAGTGGAAAGGTTTTCTATTGTGCTTCTGAAATATTTTTTCCCAATATATACTGTTGCAAAAAAAAAAAAAAAAATTTACCTGTTAGTTACGTTTTTGAGAATTATTTGCAATTATTTTATAGGGCTGTATGTGGCCTTTACAGACCATGTGAAAACCTGATTTCCACAGATACTAAAATATTAATTTCCATTTCCTCAGTATAACATTAAGGGAGGTAAAGAGAAGTGTTTCAAGTGAAAGATCCGTGCTTTCTCTAAACAAACATCACTAGCTTAATTGAAACTCTTCTTTTATAATTACTTATTTTTCTAAGATTTGGCCATTTATAATTCAGTTGCAGTATTTCAGTATAATAACAGTTGCTGCTTTGGAATGATATCAGTGAAGTTTTCTCATGTTTTCTTTTTTCCATCCAGTGATTCAGAAAATCTAATCCCTCACCACAATATTCCATGGTTCTTTTTGTTTGAATTTACAGGAGGTATTAGGTTGACAGTTCAAACTGTTGCAATGGAGTATGTCCCTGATTTTTCTCCTACAGATACAAAGAGAATGCTAGTCTGTGTGCATGCGTATGCGTGTACACACACACATATATATGGAGATGAGGAAATAGTTTGACAAACTGTAGGTGGTCTTGCCTTCTTGGACACAGTAATCCTCTAAGAGAAATTGTATGATATGGATAGGTTATTTAAGGGTTGTACTTCTACTGGTAATTGAATCTTGCAAAAAAATCACCTCCATTTATCTTAACAGAAACTAGTGTCACCTCTTCCATGCATTTGTGCTGTCATTTAAGGGATGTATGAAATCTTCTTGCAATCACTTTGTCTCAGTGTTGGCTTCTAAGGAAGGAAATGCAGGACAACCAGATTGTGTCTTTCCTTGACAAAATCCCAGGGACTTGGGAATTCCTGGAACTTCTTTTAAGAAAACAATGTTCAGTTTATAAAATAATGCAGATGCAAAAGGGTCCGACAGACAACCATTTTCTTAACAGTAGTGCCCAGTCAGTCGGTGAGGCTGACTTTGCGTTAATGCTCGGGCAGGTTAAATAGCTGAAGTGTAACACTTTTGTGTGTGTGTGTGTGTGTGTATGCGTGCATTATGTTAAAGTTGCTGATGAGCATTAGGTGTCTGTATTTTGCCACCTGCTACATAGTTACCATAATATCTGTAGCTTGCTGTTCCCTTACGTGTCTCAATTTAAATAATAACCGTAACAACAAGACACTTTTAAGTGTTTTGTAATATGCAGTTTCCTGAAGTGTATGATTGATGTGTAATCTTAAAAATGCTGGCCAGCAGAGTTCTTCCCGTGTTAAAGTTTTCCTTCCACTAGAGGCAACTGCAGCTAGGTAGCCTTTCTAGATTCGGACAATATGAAGACGGGTGTGCATTAACCTGTTTTACTTTTTTGAAATCCACAAGACTTGGTATTTAAGGACAGTCATACTAAAATAAGGTTTTCTCTTGTCTTGAACTGAGCTTTTGAAAATTCAGGCTTTATATGAGTTGCATGTTAAATGATAAATCTTTAACTTGGTAGAAAGGAAATGTTTGGGGGTTCTTTTTTTTTTTTGTTTTGTTTTTTAAGGTTGGGATAATTCTCCATTATTCCACTCTTGCGACAGTACTGTGGCTGGGAGTGACATCTCGTAATATTTACAAGCAAGTAACCAAAAAAGCAAAAAGATGCCAGGATCCTGATGAGCCACCTCCTCCACCCAGACCAATGCTGAGGTGAGCGTGTTTGTTTTTGCACAACTCATTATTTCCCAGGCTGCTATGCCTATATTCTGACTAGAAAATATTAACAGGTCACCGCTGGTTTTTTCTTTCCAGGTCTGTAAGGTCCATTCCAGATTTTTCTGTTCCTCAGCGTTATGTTCAGGAGGATGAGGTGAAGGATGATTGGTCTTAGCATGTTACTCTTGCAGTGCTCTGTTTCTGATTTGTAAATTAAGAAATTGGTAGTGTTTCAGCATCACCGCTAGAGCTTCGATTAGGACTTTGGATAGCAACACAACACTCCCCATTAAATATCATAGAAGAAAGAATGTGGGTAACTGTGTTACCACACAACTAGCAAACACTGCAATTTAAGCAAATTTTAATAGGTTTTCCAAAGATTGCTTACAAATAATTTGAAAAACAGGTGTCACTCATTATCAAGTGAAAACAGTGTTCTTTGTGAAGCATTCCTCTCATAAATTTTATTTCTGAAATCACTGAAATAGGACAAACTAATTTGCTGTGAAATTCATCTTATGTGAAGTATTTCTAACAGAAAACGTTAACATACTCTGCTCCTGTATCTTACTGAGCCTCTGGATAGGAATTAAAAACTGCTAAGCTGAAATTCTCCACAAGGTGGCAGAAGTTGATTAACTTTGATTAGTTATCGGCAAATACTTAAAAAGCTTGATTTTAAAGTACAGGGAGTGCAGAAAATTAGAAACGCTTTTCTGAGTATCAACTACAATTTGCAGTACTATATAAAAGCATATAGAAATATTTAATTGATAAGTTAGAAGGTTAATATTTATACCACTTAAGTGCTGTCTTTGCTTTCCTTAGCTTTTATTATTTTCCTTTTAAGAAAATGTAAATCTCTTGTGCTCACTGTAGCATATTATCTCATGCCCATCACCAACTGTGTGCCTTCCAGCAGGGTACTGAGTAGCCTTTTTTAACATCTCTTGTGATTTATTATTTTTTTTTCCCATCCCGTATTATTCGTCATGGAGTTCTTGCTTTGGAAAATGTTACAGTAAAATTACCAGTCTCACAGGCTCAGCTCTGCATAGACATAAATATGTACATACCACTTCAGATCTGGACACCTCACCTGGGCACTGGCAGTAACTCTGGAGACAAGTTCAGAACAGACCAAACATGCTTCATATTTTTCAGATTTTCTCAATTCCAACTTGCAGATCAGGGATTTCCTCAGTCAGATAGATTTGTGGTGGTTTTGCATGGGAACAGCCATAGAAGGATTTGGTTTTTATAATACAAATACTGAGTGAATGTTCTACTTAAAAACACATTTACTTTTTTTTTTCCTGTTATTATTGTAACACCTCTTGTTTACTCATGTCATTACGTTTGTTTCTCTATTTGATCTAACTTAAGGACAATTTTTAGCTCATACAACACTTGCCCCCAAAATCTCAGTATTACTGCATTTCCTCTAGCATGCTTTGTATATGTGTTTTATTTACTATTGTGTTCATACAGCTCCTTGTAGTATGACAGTTTTGGTTTGTAATTTGGACTCTTAGGAATTGCTGAAGACTTACAGAAATACATGTGTGCACTTTTCTCCTTTTTTTTTTTTTTTTTTGGTGTTGATACTTCATATCTTGGTATGATTCAAGGCCAGTTGTAAACGTGTTCCTTCAATACAGCAAACTGAACTATGTCTGCAAACAATCCATATTGTTTCACTCTCCCACAATTTACTGGGTATAGAACCAGCTCCACCTATCTGTTTGCTTTGAGTAGCGGTGCATCTTTGAGGCAGTGATTTGTAGTGAAATTAAGTAGAGTAAAATCTACCACAAAAATCTGTTTCATCTGGCCAGTTCCTGATTGCTTCATCAAGATACGGAATAAACCAATAACAGAATTATCTTTGTGGGATTCAGCAATTAGTGTACCTAGACTTCCAAGAAAGAATTGTTTTGTGTCTCAAGTGAGACGGCAGTAACTGCAGGTGTATAATCTGAAATGCAGTGGACAGATCCAGGATCATCAGAATAGGTGTCTCCTGTTGACAAAACAAACTACCTGTCCATATGTCACAGTAGCAGTTTTCACTGACTGTTCTGATTTGAATTTGGACTGGATTAGCATAAGATGCAGGACAGAGTGCCATTAACTGGAATGATTTTCAGTAATTATTGATCTGCCGTTAAAGAATTCAGTATGAATTCATAGAAACTGGAATGAAAAGCTAGAGACTCCAACAACATATACCCCCATCCTGGTGAAGGCATACAGTTTTCATTACCACCACCACAGGAAATGGGAGGTGTATACTATGAGATTAGAGAGTCCATTAAAAATAATGAAAACACCAGCAACACCACCCCTCAAAATCCCTCAACCCAAAAAAAACCAAGTAAAAAGAGTTCTTATAGCTGATCTTCTGAATGGTCATAATATTAGACAAGTTAACCTCTGGAAAAAGAAACATACCACTTACTATTTTCCTTCTAAATTTCTGTATTCTCTTGCAACAGTTTACAGCTTCTGACTATCAGCTTTTGCTCCTTCCTTTTAACCATGTGTACCTTTGCTCAGTGCCTGCAAGGGAGGTGAGCAGCTGGGAGAGAGATGCTTTGCAACAGGAGGAAAAAAAATCTGTAGTGAGGCAGAATTAGACTTAGAAAAAATATATATTGCCGAAGCCCAAAACCGATTCACCCTATTTATTTTGTTCAAGAACTTACATATTTCCAGAATCCTGAAAAGCTCTCATTTCCTTCATGGTAACTGAATAAAACCATTGCCATTAAGCAGCCACTGATATACTGGCTTTACTTTTTAGGTTCTACCTTATTGGTGGAGGGATCCCCGTCATAGTTTGTGGAATAACAGCAGCAGCAAACATCCGAAATTACGGCAGCAGACCTAATGCTCCTTAGTAAGTACCGTATAGCCAAGAGCTCTGTCGTAAGATTTCACATGTTTGCTTTTCTAAGTACTTGTTGCAATTCAGATTCTTCTGGAAAATGTAACACAGCCAAGATCATTTAAAAGTACAGCTATGAACTGATAAAGCATAAATGACCAGTGAGAAGACAATAATTTTCTTTGGTTTGTTTCTTTTCTAGTTGCTGGATGACTTGGGAACCTAGCTTAGGAGCGTTTTATGGACCAGCTAGCTTTATAATTTTTGTAAACTGTATGTATTTTCTCAGCATATTCATACAACTAAAACGTCACCCTGAACGTAAATATGAACTTAAGGAACCCGTTGAGGAACAGCAGCGTCTGGCCACCAATGAACATGGAGAACTGGCTCATCAGGATTCATTATCTGTGTCACTAGTTTCCACATCTGCTCTGGAGAATGAGCACAGTTTCCAGGCACAGCTGCTGGGAGTGGGCCTCACTTTGCTTTTGTATGTTGCTCTGTGGATCTTTGGAGCTTTGTCAGTTTCCCTGTATTACCCCATGGATCTGATCTTCAGCTGTTTTTTTGGGGTAACATGTTTAAGCCTCAGTGCCTTTCTTATGGTGCACCATTGCATTAACAGGGAAGATGTCAGGCATGCTTGGATAACGACTTGCTGCCCTGGAAGGAGCACATATTCAGTGCAAGTAAATGTGCAGCCTTCCAGTTCCAGTGGAACCAATGGAGAGGCCCCTAAGTGCACCAACAGTAGTGCAGAATCTTCGTGCACAAATAAAAGTGCATCAAGTCTAAAAAATTCCTCTCAGGGCTGTAAACTAACTAACTTGCAAGCTGCAGCGGCTCGGTGCCACCCTGCTTCTCTGCCATTGAACACAGGTCCTCAGCTTGATAACAGTCTCACTGAACATTCGGTGGATAATGATATCAAAATGCACGTAGCTCCCTTAGAGGTACAGTTCCGGACAAACGGACACCCAAGTCGGCATCATAAGAACAGAAGCAAGGGACATCGTGCTAGCAGACTTGCGGTATTGAGGGAATATGCCTATGATGTTCCCACAAGTGTGGAAGGGAGCGTGCAGAACGGCTTACCTAAAAGTCGACAAAGCAACAGCGAAGGGCATTCGAGGAGCCGAAGAGCCTATTTGGCATATAGAGAACGGCAGTATAACCAGTCCCAGCAAGATAGCAGCGACGCTTGCAGTACGCTTCCAAAAAGTAGCAGAAATACTGAAAAAACAGTAGGTACCAACAACAAAAAAGATCTTCTAAGGAAACCAATAGCAGTTGAACTTGAAAACCAGCAAAAATCTTATGGCTTAAATTTAGCCATTCAGAATGGACCACTTAAAAGCAGTGGACAGGATGGACCCCTGCTCACCGCAGACAGTACTGGCAATATCAGAACTGGGTTATGGAAACACGAAACTACTGTGTAGCACTATAATTCATTGCCGCACGAATCCGTATGAACTGTGATTACACATTCCTTCAAGCTGTTAACGCGTCTAAAGACTGTTTACAAACACTAGGTACTTTATGCAGGGAGGGAACAAAGATAATCTGCCAAGCAAAAGATTGTATGCATTATTGTGTTTTCTGTTCTTACAAACATGAACTCTTGGTATCTTGTGAATATTTTTTTTGAAGCGTCAGTCTTGAGAGATGCAAAACACAACTTTGTACATTGCTATTTTTTACCTGTAACCCTGCCGATGTGTCCACAACACATTTCAAATTTGTATTTAAATGTATAATAAATAGTATTTTCCCCAGCAGCCCAATGTTGCACTTACTTGTTGGGTTTTTTAAAGATTACTGCACTGAATGTCATCTTGATCTTACTATTTCAGTATCTGAAACTTAGAGGAGTTTCAGTTACAAAAGAAAATATTTGGTGCCTGAAACAGACAATGCAAATAGCTCAATTAGTTGCATAAAGCCTAGAATTTGCTTGAAATGAAGAAGCTACATTTTAAAGAGATTTTTAGTATGCAGGCAACTTGCTTACTCAAAAATCGTCGTCTTGTACTTGCTGCATAAGTTATGTTTTTAGATGGTTTATTTTAATGCACTTGCACAGAGTTTTAGTTTACTTGGTAGGTTGTGGATAATACTCTTCATTGCCCTCATGACTGCAATATATTTTTTTTTTAAATTTGTTTTAATCATTTGTGATTGAGAAGGTTAAGAATGCTCACAGACAAGAGGTGCTAATTTGCAAAGGTCATCAGTACATACCAGTGAAAACTCATTCAGTTGTAATAGTGTGGAGGAGTAATGGCACAGGTGTTTTGATAGGTGGTAATGGGATAATCTGCTAGGAGTATGATCAGTATGCAAAATTGGGGTCTTCAGGTTGTGTCACTGTACAAGCTGACTCTTGAGAGAGTGTTTTGAATTGCAAGTGCACTTTTACTGATATGTATGTGACAATTTGCAGAATAATTTTCTCTAATACTTTACAGCATCTCAAAAAAACCCCAAGCACTAAAAGCAATAAAACATTTTGGTTGCTGAGCTACTGAATTTAAAAAAAAAACCACACATGAACTTATGCAGTAGAAATAGCTAAAAAGTGCAATCTTTTACAATAATGTAAATCTTGAAGATGAAAGTTGCAGTTAAACTCATTTAAATTTAATTGCGGTATAATTGCAAAAATTAGTGTCAAGGTTAAAATATTTTATGTACAATGAAATATAGAGTAGGTTGTTTGTCAGTTATAAGTATAGTTTCCTGTACTTAAATTGCTGACACCTCAATGTGAACAAGATCATATTTTGTGTCATCTTGCTGCTGTGAAAAATTAGAGGTTGTAGTTGCGGTGTAATGCTTGAGTCTTTACCTGCTTCCAGTACTGATGCCTGTTTTGCTAAAACCATGTGTACTAAATAGCGACAAATGCTTCTGTATCATCTAATAACTGATACCACAACTCAACTTTTAAGCAACAAATGGAATTGGATTGTATATACTTGGCTAGCTGGTTACCTGATTCAGACTTGTCAGTGTTGCGTGTTTTAGTTAAGTGTATCTGTTTGAATACAGGTACAGATCTGTACGTTCTAAGTACTCGGAATGTTAAGTAATTTATAATGTGATTATTGCTTGCCAGATTTACTGTGCCCTCAACTAATTGGTTTGATAGTCTGAACTAGTCCTGGATGCATTGTACAAACCTCTCCAGCAGGACAGTGTTGTTAGGATTTGGGGCTCTGTTTTTACTACTTGAGAGTTGTTGCCATTTAAGAATTCTTAAAGCAACATTTTGACAAGCATATGACTCAGTTTTGATTAGTACTGTATTTTACTGGCTTCAATAAAAGTAGCTTTTAGCTTGTAACTGACCTTAGAGCCACCATATGGATAGGCACTCCAAAAAAGGAGCTTTATAGGTATTACCAAAGAAAAGAATTTAAACTAAATGTCGAAATACTTGCATTTTAAGCTATTTGACAAAATATTTAAGCATCTTGGACAGCTCACTGCTTTGTAATTGCAAAAAACCCCTGTTTGTGGTTTGTTATATGGAGGTGCTGGTGGTGGGGTTCCTCTTGGTGGCAGAAACATTTTGGGTCTAGAAGTGAAAACCGGTAACTTGATCCTGTGCAGTTCCAAATGCTGCAGGTCTGTCTCTCTGGATTGAGTGATGGATTGAATGAAGACTGAACTGCAGACGGTAAGTGTAAGGGTACATGCTAAGAGAAGCACTCATATCTGAGCTGAATTTGTGTGTTACACAATAGAAGCAATATAATCGTTTGGGTTCCTTCATACATAGTTTGTAGCCCCAAATACAGATATTTTTATATTATATTCAATTAGGAATATCTACTGTGCTGGGTTTGTTTGTGGGGTGTGGGGGGGGTGTTGGTTTTGGGGTTTTTTTTAATAGTAACATATATTGTACTAACACAAATAATTTAAGCCTACTTCGTGTTTTCTTCAAATTATTGATCTAGAAAAATATAATCTGTATGGAGAATGTCAGAACAGTCCAGAGAAAATTTCTTATTACCTGAGTGAAGTATGATAGGGACTCAGGATAAGATCAGCTACCCTTTAGAATTCACATGCCCTTTGCTTTTAGTACTTGACAGCTTTTGCACAGGTTTGGAATTGAGCATCAGTTTAGTCTTGAAGCTTAAAATGGCGTTAAGATTAATTCTGTATGTAATACTTCTGCATAGCTTGATAGCTTACCTTAAGTTTTGATGAGATTGCAAACAGTTTATTTTTTCAAAGTACCTAATAAATTAGAAATAGCTTTGGTACATATAGGGGTTGTTAATGTAAAAATATTAAATCATCACACTAGTAAACACTTACTTCACTTACAGCTATGTACATAGCTACATTTGCTTTTAATCTAGCAAGTGCTTTTGTTTAGATGATGACAAATTTAAGACATTCTCAGATACAGTCTGGACAGATGAAGAATACACTCATCTCCTGTGTTTGCCTTGAATAATCTTAAATGAAAGATTTATACAACTAAAAGGTAGAAGCTAGGTTATTAGGCTCTGAAAAAGTGGAGTTTAGTATAGTATCTTATGAGGAAACTGGAAACAGAATATCTTCACACTTTCATATGTCCTTTTCTAACAGTGTAAAGCAAGCTTATTTTTAGAGTTTTAATTAAAAATTTGCATGCAAAAACCACCAAAATCACTCCAGTGGGAAAAAACGTTACACAAACCCCTTATTTTTGCCTGATTGTGGAACAATGAGAAAACAGGTACTACAATCATTGATCAGATACATGAAGGAGAGTAGATAATGGAGTGGAGTGATCTTGTTTTATCTACAAAAAGGGAGAGACTAGAAACAGTAGTAGCTAGTGCTGGTTGTCACTGTGATAAAAGTCAATATATTTATCCAGTTACAATAGTGACAGAAGCAGACTTTGACAAGCAAGCGTCACAGGTTTGGAGGAAGAAGGCTATAAGCACACCCTGGTTTATGGCTAAAGAATTTTGGTGGTGATAACCAAGGATAGGGGTTGAGGTGGGGATGAAGTTAAGAGTGTTAGTAAGAAAAAGGAGTTGATTGAAACGTGGCATACGTGAGAAATGATAGTTTTGCAGCCAGATGGACAATTATCCAGTTAAGAGCTAAACCAGGCATTTATAACGGATGAGGGAAGTATCTGCAGCAACTGTGACACCCTCGTGATGTGTAAGACAAGTGACACCAGCATATATAGAGTAGCAGAAAGCCATCATGGCAGAGCGCCATTAACTAATCCTGGGGAATGCATTAAAAAATGTAGAAAATAAAAGTCACTTTTGGATTAGACAGACTTCTTTGAACAAAATGTCTTTCATAACCAAAAAGGTAAGTTTTCAAAAGGGACGTTTTCCTGGTTTTAATGAACATCTGCATGCAAAATTCACTCATGCAAACAATCGCTACTTGAATATGTGGTTAAGACATGAAGGTGTATTTTGCCTTTTACTGAATGAAAAGAACTCTACTACTTGCTCATACATAATGTGTTATCAGAATACCTTAAATGCTGATTATTTAAAATTTTTGTAGGTTGATAAATACTTAAGGTGTTGGGAGGAAGAAACAACTGATTTTTGTAAAGTTCTTTCATTTTTACTTTATTCCATGTTGACCAGTTCTGTGTTAACAGTGCTGCTTGCTGAACCTGTTTGTCTTATGTATCGTGTATCATGTTGCTGCTTTTTCACATCCCTGAGCAAACTGAAAGATCAGTTTTGTTCGGGGTTTTTTTTATCACAGTTTCTAGATTCTGGAGATAAATAGCATACACATCTGTGAGAAGTAATGGTGTCCTTATAGTTCAAGATTAGCATATAAAAAGCATGAAGAAGGCTTCTAATTTAAACAAACACACTGAATTTTTAAACCTACTTTTAAAAACAAGGGGACCTTGTTTTTGTAGGAGTTGTTGTTGTAGGAGTTTGGGTTTAGTTTAAATTAGGTTTACATGCCTTCTCTGGTTGCAGGATTGGGTGAATATAGACATTTGGGGAGATGGAGGAGGAAATGAAGTGGTGGTATCTATGAATAACAGATGTAAATGTTGTTTTATCTGGAAGACGTAACTTTTGAGAACTATTGGGTTAGCAAGATACAAGCATGACAAACTTTTGTCTCTTAACACTAGCCCACGAAGATCTCACTGTGAAACTTGCCTCCGTGCAAGCAGGTAGAAAAGGGCAGTCCTTGGGCAGAGGTGAGGAAAGCAGCCACATGCCTGCTACTCATAACTTGACTGCTTGTAAAGCTCTTGCAGAACTGGTGCTGCTGACCAGGCTTCTCTACTGACTGCAGTTGTGGCTCACCAACGTGTCATAGGCCAAATCTTAAGTGGAGGATGGCTCTACAAAGTCAAAAGAAAGCAGATAAAAGGTCAGTGCGGAGAGAGAGCTTGCTGACTTCTCAAAGTGTGCTTCACAACCAGCCGAGTACATCTAATGTGGCTTTAGTTTAAAAACCCCAAACCTTCAACCACTGCAGCGATCTTCAGTGAGGATGGAAGTCCTTGGAAATTAATCAAAAAAATAAATCCCAAATACAAATACACATGTAAAGTGCTTAGCTGAACATAGCGTTTTCTCTGAAGTTAGCATTTACTCAGCATGATAGTGCTTATAAATCTTGCATTCTTTGAGCTCTGTGGTGAAATAGATGTGGCAAGACTTTAGATATTGGTGAGTTGTATAAAAATGAGGAGAAATTTTTTGTATCTGTTAGGTTCTTAAGTGCTGACTATAGGAAATTTCATACAATTCTTCCAGTGGGTCATCACTGAAAAGTCTCAAAGCCAATAGTTAATTTGCACAAATGAAACAGAATACTTCATATTAAAATAACAAATAGATTGATTTTTAAGTGTCTGGGGACTGTTTCAGAGAACATACTTTTCATAAGATGAGTAAAGACCTAGAAAACAAAAATATTTATACAAAAGAAGAAAGAGTCCCAAGTATAAATGTCAGTTTTGGCTTGGAGGAGTTGTTCAGCCCACCTGCAGAGCCTAAAGGGCCTGCTGTGTAGAATCACTACGTATTCTTGATATGATGACCTGTTTCATGTAATACGTACCTGACGCCTTCACTTCACGCACTGAAAGTTCTGTTTGCTGACTATGATTGTGCTGTTTCTCTCCACATCAGATGTTCCTCCTGCACCCTTTTTCCTAATCTCTTATCAGCTACTAATGAATACCGTGTCTGGTTGTGCGCTGGGCTCTCCCAACACCGTTCTGCATTGTTAAGCTGTCGATCAGCTTCTGGAGTTGTTTGTGGCAATTTCCCTTTGAATCACAAATGAGTAAGTTCTTATCAGAGCCTAAATCTGGGCAGCAGAATGATGCAGTATGCAGAGACTTAATTTCATCTATTAGTTGGTGATGCGCAACCAGTGAAATGGAAACTTGTAGGAAGGACAGGTTTCCTCCTAGGAGAGGAGGCATTCCTGGTTACAGCCAGAGCTGCTGGGCAAGATGTTTAAAATTAGAATAAATACTTGAATATAGTTTGCATCTAGTCATTTACAGGCTTATCTCTAAAGGTGCTAGATGTGCAACATTTTCAGGCTCTCACAGGAGCTGTAATACATGAACTTGTAGATTCTGTTGACGCAGAACACTTAACCGGATCAGACCACAGTTTAATTTTCAGCTCAGTCGGGCTGAAGATGTACTACTACTACAGATTTTCAAGTAAAACTGTACTTGAGTTTAATTACTGCTTGATAATAAGGCAGATAGTGTGTGCAGCGGAGAAGAGCTTGGTGTGAAACAGAAAAGGATAGTTGAAAGGCCATCTTTATTAAATGTGGTTGTCAGTGTAAAAAACCCTATTCTCAGGCCATTACAGTCTCAAGATCTGATAAGCAAAAATGGGTGCAATCACCAGTACCTTGTTCCTTCCACCCGTGGATAATGAACAGCCGCGCAGACTGCTCTGATGTTCTGGAGTGATGTACGAGTTGGCCAGTGCCTCTCAACTGAAAGATCATCTGGATGTGGGAGCCATCACCAGTGTTCTCGACACATCCCTGATGATGACTTACGTTATCCCGTCCTGTGTAGTAAAGCCATCTGTTCATCCCATAGCTGAATTTATCCCTGAACCTTGTGGACAGTGCAGGTGAGCTTTGAAAGTGCTTAATATCAAGTTAGAACAGTTTTATGTTATGAATTTCAGGGAAATGCAACTTTCCATCTAAAATGAAGTCAGCTGCTCGATGATAACTGCGGAGTAACGTCAGCTGTTCTCTCCAGTATGTGGCTCAATAGCTTTCCTGTCACCTTCAGCAGCTGACAGAGAAGTGAACCCAATTGTCACCATCTTTTTGACACAAAAGTTTTATACTTCATGAGATTTTTGTCACCTTTCTTTAAAAATATCAGCTCAACCAGTGTGCTTTTTCCCCTTCCCTGTTACATTTGCCACCTTATATTTTAGTGTTCCTGCATTCAAGAGCAGGAAGGACAGAATCTATAAAGGAAAGCCCGAGGAATCGGAGGAGAATTTCCTAATCTGGTCCAGTGTTTCTGATAAAGGAGGTGGGAAGAGTTTTAATCTGAAATTTGCAAAAGAACCCAAAAACAAAAACACGCAAAAAAAAAAAGCACAACAACAACAAAAAAACCCCACTGCAAAACAAAACCTAAACCCAAGCTGGCAAACAGTGAAAAAAACCAAACAGAATTCTTATACAGATTCAAAGGGAACGAGAACAAAATTTTAATACTACTTAATAGGCAAAAATGTGATTCCTGTGGCAAGCTGCTCCTTGCACTGAGGTGCCCTTAGTAGAGTGCCCAGTGTCTAGGCATGGTGATAATGCTGCTGTTTCATTGCTGAGATTTGATAGTGCTAATTCAGCCCCTACAGGCCTATTTTTGAAGCTTTTGCCTGAAAACAGGCAGGCAGACCCAGGACTGTCATGAAAAAATTACTTAGAGTGAGGTTACATGTTAGAAATACCACAGCAATTAATGGCCAAGGCTACCGAAGGGGTGAACTGTGTTCCCAAAACATCTTGTTGTTGAACAGTGTAATTACCACAGTCCTAGGACTAGGGTAGAATTATTCTTGTCCTGCTGTCAAACAGCTTATACTCAAATAGGCACCTGTTTAGGGTTGGTTTTTTCCCCTCCCCCCATGAAGTTAATGGGTAACAGCTGTTAACTCAGCAAGTTGGTAGCTCAGCTTATCCAACACATATGTCAAGTATCTTTCCTTTCCTAGGAGGATCCATCTAATTTTCTCCCAAGATCCTTTTTTTTTCCTAAAGCTGTGCACTGTAATAGCAAAACCTCAAAAATCCTGCTCCGAGGGTCCTGCACACCCTTCCCTTTCTCCCAGGAACACTGGCTTTTGCTGCAGGGTGGCTTTTACTTAGCTGGGAAGCATTTTTTTAAAGCTTTATTCAACATTACTGAAGTTAAAGCAGAGCTGATAAATTTCTGCAAGGCCCACAGGATTTTCTCTCTGACACAACAACTGTTCACCTATGTAAAGGTGATGGGTTCTGTTGTAGCATGATATCATTATTAGGCTGGATCAGAAATGCCAAAGATTGCCTGGAGGTGTTTCTAAGAGCTGCTGTATTATTCCTGTTAATTTCCTTAGGGTTTCTGCTTTTCAACAAGTATCACCTTAGTTTTGTGTTCTGAAGAGAATGCGAAATCATCCGTAATGCACAGGAGAACACTTAAGAAAATAAAACCCCCAACCCTTTTATTTCTGAAAGCACGGGACAGAGATTCTAAATTTATGCCTGCTTGCCAATGTAACTTTAAAAAGGCAGTTTAATATAGTTCTATTAAAAAAAAAATACGTACAAACATCCTTGAGGAAATCAGTTTTTCTTTCCAAACTGTGCCTGCTGAAAAGATCCAAGTTACTGTTAGGATGTACTTTTACATTAAGACAAGATCTTTCAAGTTATTATAGAATAGATGTCCAGAACCACAGAGCTATAGTGAATGGCTCTTAATGCTCACACATCTTCCCCTGTGCTCTGCCATTTCCATTGCAGGTTCTGTATGGATGAAACCAAAGCCGGGGTGCTATTAGGTGGGCATTTTGGAGGGGAGCTGCTGGTACCACGCACCTTGTGATAATGAGGCCTTGACTCCTTGTTTCTGTGGCTGTAGGATCTCAGTGAATCAATGCGCTCACGCTAGCCATGATCAAATCCAGCCTTGGCAGGCAGAGCTACCTGCTCACTGTAAGTTACTGCTTACCTAGAATACCGTACTGCATAGAAATTCAGCAGGAAGAAAATACACATGCTCCTTTCCAAAACCTAATCTGCACAGCTGCCCCCCCCCCTCCCTGGTCTCATGTACAACAGCTGTAAGTAATAACCTGGTTTTTACTCCAGAAAAGCTGTCCCTTGGAGATAGCAAGTCACCTGGCAGCTCTCAGCCCACAGGAATTAAAGACAGAATCCATTTGATATTATGTGACCTGTGGGCCATAAACATAAGGGAAAAGAAACAGCACATGTTGGATATCAGCCAAATGACTTACAGAAAGCAGGTATCTGATACCAATAACAAAATTGTTGATCCATTTTTTACATTTTTTTTTATACTATGAGCATAAGATGCAAAGTATTGTACTCCATCTGTTTCAGCTCTCCTATTTTCATCCAGAAGTGTAAGCTTCAGTGGCTGCATGCAAAGAAAGAGAGCTGCCTACAGCCCAGTGAGGAAGAAGACAGCAATACTGACATTTTCCACAAGTTTCTCTGGGCTTTGAATTGCAACAGCTAGTCTCTGACCTAGAAGGGCAACTAAAAATACAGGAAGTCAGCTTAGCTGATATTCTACTTATATTACTTTTGAAGAGCAAAGAATTGATCAAGAGTACTGGGAAAATGTTTAGTTGTCTACGTACAGCCTTTGTTTTAAGGAAGCTTGCTATTAAAAAAATATATCTGTCCTTTACTGATGCAAATATTCCCTTCTTTACTTCAAGGACAAAATTAAAGTTCTGGTGTTTCAGCCTACAAGATCTGTGGCATTTCCTTTGTTCAGACTTAAATAACACATATGCTTTTCAGTAGCATTACAACCAAATCTGTTTAACAGTGGGGATACAAAAATTCCCTAGAACTTTGCCCCACTTACTGATGCAAAAGTGAGCAGGAAGGAAAGGGACATGAAAGGACAGAGGAAGTGAGAATGGTAATGGTAATGGAAGAAGATGTGAATGAAAAGGTGGTTTATATAAGGATTTTACATTTATGCTGGAGCTCTGAGGGCTGGTAGGTGCCAATAGGCCTGGAAGCCACTGCCTGCTGCTGCTTCTGCCTCCCGTGCCTCTGAACAGGCTATGACTGCAGAAATAGCTTCAAGGGCCTGAAAGATCCCAGGAAGATTTGAGAAGGAAGAATAGAAGAGAAAAATTGTTAAGACAAAGTTCTGAATATATTGTAATGTTGCTAGTGACATGCCACTTGTACCGGTTGTGGGCAAAATAAAGGAATAGGAACTTATCACAAACATATGGAAGGGACATCATCACCACCAGTAAATGATCTAAAGTAACAATGTGAGTGATAGCAGAATGGTAAGGAGGCAGTGCAAGCCTGTCACAATAGCCATTTTCAGTCACAGAGAGCGCGTTACCATGGATTTCAATAGGGAGCAGACTTTCAAAGTTGCCTGCAGTGACATTAAAATGGAAAAAGTTCCCAAATGAGAGCGCACTCAAGACCATCTCCAGAAATGAAAGCTTACTTCAGTTATAGTGGTGGCAGAGAAAACAAAGAGCACAGTGCCACTATGATAAGGAACAGAAAATGCAGAAAACTGGCGGGTAATACTGCATTCATACATAAATACTTGTATTATTTTTCACTTTTTCTAATGTGCATTAGAAGCTTATAATTGTTTTCTGGTCCTTCTATTGTTTCTAGCTCTTCAAAATCCTGCATTACCAACCCCTGAACACCTATTCCAAACCTGATGCATCAGAAGAAAAATAAGGCTCCAAAAAACACAGTATGTCCGCGGCCCAAACCCCCCCAAGTCTTTGCTTTTTGGTTGTTATAGAAATCCTATTAGAACAACAATGTACGTGGATTCCCAAAGCAATAATTGCATTATTATGTGAGTAATGTATTAAATTACTCTGATGCTTTCATTGGTCTCCTATGAAGCGAGTGAACAATAAACTCCAAATACTTAAAAGGTCCAGTTATGAAACCCAGACACAGAAAACAACCTTTCGTGCCCAGCCAATATAATCACTGCATTAAGGAGCTTGATTTATTGTAAGTGACGTCTGGCCCTTGCGTGTACATCTGATGTGTTAAGAACTGAGCCAGAGAATTAAATAAATTAAGGTGATTCACAGTCAATAAAAATCATCAGTCCCTAAACATGTACGAAGTTAAAGCTGCAGGGAACAAACAGCTGCGCTTGGTATTAAAGCTTAAGTTTGGTTCCAGTGTTAATACCAGCAAAATGCAGAATCACCCCTCATATGCTGTCTTTTATTACCAGATAGTAACAAAAATCAAAGCTTTTGCTCAAAGTGACAGTGTGCATAACTTGTATTTTTGGTATAGTGCACCTGCATCAAGGGGCTATTCTAACATTCACTGTATTATGTGAGAAGTTTAATCAAAAACCAGCAGATGCTAATGTCCGCTTAGCAAAGCATTTTGATTGTCATGGCTAAATAGATTTGTAAGGTGCAGTAGAAGTTAATGCACAAAGTGATCCTTCCGAAGAGTTTATGTACCAGTTTATCGTAAGCTGTAAATTGCTTTTGGAAATGAAAGACGTTCTTATCTGTTATTAACAATAACATAATGACACTTAATGATTCTGAAATAGTTTCAAAGCTAGGGACAGGAATATGCTCATCTCAGTGCAACCCAGCACTCGTACAGTACTGAAATACTCAACTTGCAATCTCATAAGAGAAAAATGTGGATGCAATAACAAAACCATTGCCATAATATCCGTGCCATAACTAATTTGCTCTTCTGGATTTTTCATGGTCATTTTCACATGCATTAAGACTCCATCTAAAATGGCAGAGAAATGGTCATAAAGGTACCAAGAAACACCAGGGAACCAGAACATCCCATAGAGAATAGCAGGAAACCAGCGAAATTTAACCTACATGCGTACATCTTGCATGATCAAGAAGAGGCAATTTTAAAATCTGTTTAGTAAGCTCCTAGGTCTCGAGTTGTCCTGCCAATTTTCATGGAATTATTTGTTGGTGAAAGTACTATTTAAGCCAAGTAATGTAATCTCCAACGTCAACCTACGCAGTCAGACAATTACTGCAATTTTTACTTCTTCCACTATCCAGACACAAGAAATATATTATCAACTGATATTAAGTTGCCTAAAGCATGAAAACAGGAGTTTGAAGTATTCATTGTATGAATAACATAAAATAGCAATTTTGCAACATTACGTCATGAATGTGAAAGTTACAGATACGTTCACCATAGCCATCACGGGAGTCATGACACACTTGTACATGCGATGGACTCCAGTGGTTCCCCAGGTCCAACAGTAGCGGTGAAAGCTTATTCAGCTATACTTAAAAGCCACTGAAACTTAAGATAGAAAATAAGCAAGGAAACAAAGAGCAAAAAAATAATCCAGCCACCTATGTCGAGGAAACATTTGCCGAGTTTGTTATTTGCCAAATAGAGGCTCTATTTAGGCTAAGAACAAAGAACAGAAATCTGGGTCCAGTCTAACAAAAGCCTGTGTTTGTTGATATCAGAACTGAACCCAAATTCCCTAGGTAATTCTACTCATTCTAGATTTTTTGCTAATTTCTTAGGGTTTGTTGCAAATCAAAACAGGAGCTCTGTGTGTGCATGTATGTGTGTGGGTGGGTGTATAAAATGTGTCAGCTCCACTTTCTTCCAAATATCCCCTGGCAGTTAATTAAAGAATGTGAAGTTTCCTGTGGATATTTTCAGAAGATCCCTGGTGATTTAGGAACTAATAAATTACTTTCACAGAGATCACAGAGATCTTTGCTTCTGACTCAAAAAGCACACTGTAAAATCCCATCTCACATTCTTGTGTTTTTAAGAAGTCATTATGATTTTTTTTTTCCGCTGCTTCTTTCTTTTTTATAAAATATAATTTACTACATCAGCAAATATCCATTTGTTCCCCAGAAGATGGGTTTACCAGCTATATTGCAAGGTGCATATTTTTCTGTACTGCAGCGTAAAATCATTTCATGTGTGATATATTGCAGGAAGCTGAGCCAGGGAAATTTGCAGCCAATATGCAAATATTTCCTAGAGTACAAGTCTTTATTTTGCCCCAGTAGCCTTACTGCAAAAACTACAGTCAGTATGTCTTTGGATAACTTGTGGGTAACCACTGTAAGAAGGGGAGCTTTGCTCTCCCCAGAATCACTCACTTAGCTTGTCCTCCCACGACTGTAACGTGGTATAAGGAGTTCTGTCTCCCAAGTCAGTGCTAATCTTCAAAAATACTGCAAAGCCTCAGATTAATCTTGATGAGAAAAGGGATAAGTTCCATCCAAAACTAGATTCTTTCTTAAAGTAAAATCCTTTTATACCTCTCATCTGTAAGCAATTCACTAAATGCAAATCCTACTACTTGCCTAAGTAAAAGTGGCAAGAAGGAGAGGAACTTAATTTACCTTGGCAAAACTGGATTTCCTCTCTGATGACCTCCAACCCATGCCCCGGAAGACAAAAATACCATCTCATGCTGTGACCATCTCAAACTGAATTGCTCCAAGAAAAGAGCAAGCTGAACCACAATACTAGGTCAGAAAATACATGAATTAAAGTAAACCAGAAACGGTTAATTCACTAGTTCCAAAACTTTGCCTCAGGTTTGTTGGTTTCTTAATGGGTCTGGAGTTTTCATTTTAATTTCCTGCTCATTTTAATTTTCCTGGGAACAACAATGACAATTCTAGGATTTATTACCATTATAAAAATTGTTTTGAAAGAAACTGTGTGACGGATTCATTCCTTAAAACTACTGTAGCTTTACTTTGTGTTGTGAAAATCAGGGTGGTAATGGTTTGTGTTACAAATGTATAAAGTAACATGAAATTCCTTGACTAGGAACATGTACGTCATTGCACTGGAATAACAAAAAAAAAAAAAAAAAAAACAATAGTACCAACAGTAATAATAAAATAACGTAATGATTATTTTGCATCTAGGCTAATGATTAGATATTCTCCAAGCAAATTAACATCATGCTCCTTCTGTTTGAGGGAAGAGCTCTTAGAACTCATCACAGATAAGTTCACCAACAAGTTACAACTCTAAACGCCTCTTCATTATCTGTAAGTCACAGGGCAATGGGCTTTAGTTGCATGAGAAGGTTCAGCAGACTGACACAGAACCAGATGTACCTTCAGAGATTTTCCCTGTTGTCTGTTGCAACGGGCACATTACAGCGGTGCCCCTCCGCAGGCAGCCAGTGCCCAGTGTGGTGTCCTATCATCCCGCTAGAGAGCAGTGACCAAAGCCACCTCATCAGATTGAGATTGGCACCTACTTGCTGGAACAGGCTGACTACCACCGTCCTCTACAGAAATTCAGCAATACTTTTGTACAGTCAATATCACCACCTCCTACAAATCATGTTTTCTCTCTGCAAGACTCATGTGATTAGCAGCAGGAGGATATTCCAGCTTTTTCTCCGGCATCGCCAATGCTCTCACCTTGCTCCTGGAACTGTTCACAGCAGGAGGCAGACGTGGTTCACTGGTGGTCTGTGCAGGAACAACCTCTCAAAACTGGACACTTTTCACATGAGTTTCTTGTCTGGTTCCACAAGGATCTTTCTCCTGCTGGCTCATGTTGCACAGTACTTGGTACTCTGTGCTAGATACCATCTTGTAATGACCCTGTAGCACCCTGGAAGCAACACCAGAACAGAGAATTTAATATTTTCTAATAATCACTAATCCTTTAATTTTCCTGTCCCTCAGCTTTACTTTTGTAAGCTGGGTTATTAGTACTTCTTTATTTCCAAGGACCATTACAGAAAAGAGTTGCATTACAGGCAAGTTTAATTTTCCCTTGTTTCAAAACTTGTGATAGTCAGATTCACTTCAAATCCAGTCACTGGAATGCTGACTGAAAGTGTCCTTAGAAAGAACTGTGAGTTGCATGCTAATTAATGTATGAAGATAGATTTTGGTATGTGGTTTGTATTTCTAGAAGTCATCTTCATGACTCCTTCAAAACAGTGTAAGGCTGATGATGAACCACGTGACTAAATGCACAGAACTTACTGATCCTTTAAGCAGAGTATTTTGGGGTTGATCTCCTACCTAAACATGATTTTAACAATTTTACCATAAAAATCTTGGCTCCGTCTTGTAAAGCCAGCTGGATATATACTATTTTCATTTAATTAGTGAAACATGAAGAAGTCTGGAAGATAAATGGAAAAATTTGGAATTGCACTGTTCTCATAAAACTGGACAGGGTAATAAAAATAGCAATACTGAACAGTTTTATAGGCTTTTTTTGTTGCAAAATGAAAACATACTTTTATGATAGTTGTGACCTGTAAGTGCTAAGATATGAAAGAGAAAAGTAGATCGTAAGTTCCTAGTAAATATTTAAAATGGGTTCTGCCAACTAGGTTTGAGTCAGGAAACAGCTGCTTCAAGGACTAGCATTTTAAAGAAGCAGACACACGGAGTTACGCTTATGGGGAATATCCACATCACAAAGTGGGATACAGCGGTCAGACTTCTGAGGTAGTTCCAGCCACGATGGTATCCCCACATAATATGTGCTGGGCAGTACTGTTCAGAGACGCTCTCTGGGGACTACAACACAGCAGGACTACATCAGCATGATGCTGGGCTTGAGTTAGCGAGTCCTGCCTCCGAGCAAGACCAAGTAGTGCCAACACTCCTTTGCCACAGTTACAAGCGTGCTACCCTGCAGCAATATCACAACTGCCGCCTTATCCTTTTACTTCAATGGCCTGAGTTAGGCAGGCACTTTTCAGGACTAACTCTCATTAAGGAATGAGCTGATGACTTTCAAAACCAACTTAGTTTTCTGGATGATTTTCTGAGCTATCTCAAATTAACAAAGCACTTCAAAATATTCCATTACAAAGGATCAAGCTGTAGTACATTCAGAGAGGTTTCCAGGTCACAGCAGGCACAAAACCTCTATTTCCAACCAGTGGAACCATCGAACTTCAATTGTGGATATGAAAAAATGTCTCTGTCTTTCTCCCTTTCCTGCTAAAGGTGCCTGACATGCCCAGAGAAGAGCCATAATGCCTTTAACTAAGCATGATGCTTGCAATATGCAGGTAGCATCAGGGAAAGCATTCTCCTTTTCTGGAGGTGGGGAAAGAAAAGGAGAATGCTTTCTTGAGGGTGAAGACCTGCGGATATTCTGTAAGCCTTCATATCAGGGAAACTGCATGCAAGCATCCCAAGCAATTTTTCACTTGACAGAGGTAAAGAAAGCCTGCCTATCCTTTTTGCCCGTTAAACTCCCCTTATAATTTTCTGTATCATAAACTTCCCTTCTTTTTAGAAAAGCAGAAGGGAAAAAAAAGATCCATTTGGGGCACATTACTTTCAGATAAGTATCTACCTTCACTTATTTCAGTTTGTATGGAACATGCTTGACTTAATAAAAAAAAAAAAAAAAAAAGAGATAGAGATATAAATATCCCAGGATATAATGCTTTTTGCATTGTGTGAGTATAGACAAAATCAGCCAACTTAACACAGACATTGAGGACAGACTGTCACTCTAGCTAAACCTAGAAACATCCCAACAATCTGAAAACCTGTTCAGAACTTCCATTTTATAATTGGACTACTGCACGTCCAATGAGACACGAAGCCTCTGAAGTATGTTTAAGTTTTGCTGCCGAGAGAACCGTTTGTTTTTCAGGGTTACAGCAAAACCTCTGTAGTATCATAAACTTCTTTTTTATAAACTGGCAAACATCCATTGAAACCAACAGGTTGGTTGAGGGGGCTGGTATTGTTGAAGGTACTGTAAACCCATCAAGTCACATCAGCTGAGTGAAAAAAATCTGTTCCAAGCAAAGCTAAAAAAAACCCCAAAGCACCACCTCCCCTGTACACCCCCAGTTAATGTTTCTGCACAGTCGAGGGAGACTTGAACCACCCACCTTTCCCTAACCTAAATGTACACAAAATCACAGGGAAAAAGAAAAGATGGCCACACCTAATGTATTGGCAAGAAGTGGAAAAAAAAGGAGAAAGGAGTCACAAATTTGCCACTTTGGGCAAAGCAGCTGGGCTGAAATATATTGAAGCCGATGTTCCACTGGGCTGGTAGACATGAAACTGCGGAGCTGGAGAGAGCGGTTACAGAACTGAACGAGTGCTGTTGCTCCTCCGCTGAGCCTTTAAAACACATCACAAGCATTCTCCTGGTTTGTTTCAGTGTAAGTTGACTTTAAATCATTCTCTGCAGGGATTTCAGTTGCATTTTCAGAGACGCAGTGAACTAAAATATTCTGTTCCCCTATTCAGTGCATTTTTTTCCTGTCTTTTCCAAATCTCAATGTCAGTATGCAGAGCTCTCCAAGTTTAAACTTTCAGGATGCAGTTTTAGACAAAAAAGATGTTTCAGTATTGAAACCTCTTTCTCATAATTTAGGCTGTAGATAGTCAGGTTTCAAAGTCAAATTCTATTGTGCAACTCACTTCAACACCTCTGAAGTCAGTTTTATTGAATTCAGACAGTTGTCATGATGATGAACCACTGAGTAATGGTTAAATCTGCATTCTCCAGCTGCTAATTTCAGAAAAAAATGCAGAGAATATAATGTCAAAAATACAGGAAAAGATCTGGAGTGAGCGCTTGTTCTGTTCATTACTTTCGCAAGACTCCTACACAATGAATTTCTTGGTATGTGTGAAGAAGTCATCTTTAGCATATGTCACTCCGTAGCCTCTAAGAACTGCCTAATAATCAGTAACTGGAGAGACTGTAAACTGATGCCATCTATTTCAGCACAGCAGCTGCTTAACAGCCTGCCTTATGATGGGGCTAACAGAAGCTGCCAAGGACAGAGGGGGGTTCAGAGGACCAGCCCAGCCTCCCTAGCCACAGCCGTAGCTGGACAGTGACAGAGCACTGTTGGTCTCGCCACACACGAATCCTGCAGGAGGTATGAAGATACCCTGCTGCTGCCAATCCCCGCAGCGTAGTCAGTACAGAGAATGGCCCATGGAAACTCATTGAAAAAGGCAAAAAAAGCTGCAGCTGACACCAAGGAAGGGCAGAGAGAAGCAGCAGGCACTTTCAGTCTGCGCTGGGAGAAAGTTGGTGACACTCGGTCACCAACAACTGAGGCAACACTGGGGGCACTTGACTTTTAAACATTCTAAATTTTGATATCAATCTGCATGTAATATTTCCAACAAGGATAATTTAGTCTTTGGGAATCTTGTTTATAATTAAGATGAAATTGCAGTCATTATTTAAATAAGTAAAACTGAAGAGGTTTGTGGGAACAGAGGGGAGTGACAAGGGAAAGGGAAATGTCATGAACCATGAACCTATAAACTTTGGTAAATTTGAATTACTGTATTACTAAGTTGTCCTTGATATAAAAATTTCATTTGTTTTCATACTTACAGAGATTTAGAGAGCCAGAATTGAAACACGGGCTGAATAGAATTGGACTGAAGTGCTGTGGAACACAAAAATTAGAATTTAAGTCACTAAATGGATTAGCTAGACAGGAATATTTTTCTGCACAGAAGAAAGATTTAGATTTTATTTTTCCAGCCTGCCAACTGACCTTTGATAATTCCTCTTGATGAACAGCATAAAGGTATTTAAATTAATCTCTGAAAAACAAGCCAGAGTCCCAATGCTCCTTTCGCTAAGTAACTATCTTAAGAGAAGTGAGCTGATGAAGACTGCTGTCCTGGGCCCTGCTCTTATAAACCCTTATGCTGAGTATTCATTAACTCAACCAATTTCCTTTTCTCTGAGACTTTGAGAGAGTGTGAGTCACTACTCATAATTCCTAAAGCGAATTCTGTTCAGAACACCTTTGTTCCTGCAGAGAGTTAACTTGGTAGTCATATAAAAGTGGATGCATCCCAAAGGCCCTATACATCTGATATGGAAAAAAAAAAATAATCCAGGTTAAAATAAAATATTTTCAAATCAGGTTGCTTTGAGTTATGCACAATAAAGGGGATTTTTATTGATAAGCTTTGTACAAAAGGAAATCCTCAAATTATTAAGGAGTCAGGACGTTGCCACGTGGCTGATTTGCTCTCTTAAGTTCAGCAGCACTGCCCACACTGCACACCACACAGCCCATAATCCATATCTACCTTTGTAATGTCCGAGGGCTTTGGTACATACACATGAGGTCTCACTCCTGCTGCTGGTTCTCTGATCCTCTTCTTTTCGCCTACCCCTTCAATGACAAATTGCACTACTTGCAAGTTCCTTAGACACCTCGCTGCTGCACCAGTCTGTACCTAACACTAAGATCCAAATAGTAGGTGGTTTTGTGCTAGAACATCAATAGTATGTGTTCTCAGACTATGCATGATATTTACAGAGAAGACAGGTTATACAGAGAAAACAGTACTGGTGGTCATATCTGGGAGGGAAGCAGCTATGCTCTGTGTAACAGCAGGGTGTAAGAAAGCAGGAGTGCTGCGTTCAGCCCCAACTCTCAGGGTGAGGAGTTCAAATTCACACCATTTGGCAGGAGAAAGGTTCTGTGCTTAAAGAGAGGAGCTCTCTCTCTCTCTCTCTCTGTGGCTGAAGAAAAAGGAACCCAAGACCAACCAAGTGCAATGGAGCAGAAGAGATGATACACAAGGGAGTGCAGTATGATAGCAAGCATTTGTACTTGCAACACTGGGTAGGAGAGGAGGCATTTGAGGTTCTGCTGTCACGCTGCTTCCAGGAACTGCATACAGGTCTGATGATACATGGTCCTCACTGGTGTCTTCACTCCTGCTCCATGAGCACGCTCTGAGCAGCAAGAGGAGGGTTCCTGTGCTTCAACTTGCAAATTCTGACAACTCTGCCAGTGTGAGAATCCACAGCGATGTGAGAGAGGTGGAGAATGGCTCATGCTCAAAGCCTGGCATTCCCAGCAGTGTTCAAGAGCCTGCTCCTCCTAGGCAGACCTGGAAAATTAACCTGTGCCTCCCAACCAGACAAAACACTTTAGAAGCTTTAAGAAATAATAAAAGAAGAAAACACTGGCTTTTGCTGTCCTTTCCTTGCCTCCATACACTCTCAGAATTTTTTTTTTAATATTTTTTTTTTAGATAAAGAAGCATCTGCTTACTTCTAGGAGCAATTATCTTCAAGGGCAGAAATCTCCCCCAGGACACCTGTATCTAGCCTCTCCATTCTGAGAAAGGCATTTCAGCCATCACTGTGTTCATTTTGGAAGCTCTAGAAGCTGATTCATCTGGATCTTATTTCAAGGTGCCTTTCACTTCCCTGGAGTCCTCACACGGGCCAGATGCTCAGGTTGGAGCACTACAATGTTGCATTTCTGGGTGTGAACACTGTCAGCTCTGGCTGTAGCAGCTTTGCAGTGCAGAGGAGGAACAGGGCTGGGCGGCGTGTCTGTATTTTCCATCACATGCACCAGCTGTTACTAGTAAAGGAAAGGAGACAGTTGTGGTGCTTTTTTCTTTCTTTTATTTTATTTTTTAACTAAGTAAGTTGGAGGAAGCATGTGCACGGGCAGGGAGTATGAAGAAGGGGAAATAGTTTAAGGAATACGATTGAACTGGGGTAGCTCTGAGACCACATATCCAAACAAGACTAGCACAAGTACCAGCAACAGCAGTCTGATCTCCCTAATTCAGCTGAACATCCCCCACCCCATCCCCTGCTTTTTCCTTTTTCACAGAGCAGAAAAAGTCAGTTTAAGGGAACTCCAGTCAAGAGCAAATTTGGTGTTAAAGAAGCAAAATAAAAATCCTGAATGTATAAGAAGATTAACAATAGAGGCAGATCTTACCTAAAGAATATTGGCATCTTTCCTGGTTAATGCAGGAACATATTAAACTGAGCAAAAGGCATTGAAGCAGCATTAGCCTGGTGCATAGCCCATTCTTATACGATTGTTAATGTTGGATTTTTGTTAGATGAACACAATTCACTCCCAGATAAATGGAGTATTTTATTCACTGGGTTATATCTCTGCTAGTTTAAAAAAGAAAATCTGTCAGAGCTTTATTTTTACCTTGCCAAGAATGCACAACCAAAGTGTTAACACGCAAGGTATGTCCTAGCATGCAAGTTGGGTGTAAACAAAAAAAGCCATCAGATTTATCTAACTTTCAAAGTACATGCTCTATAATGAATACATTTGAAATGAAATCCCTTATTGCTTCAGAAACAGAGATGATTACATCCCCCGATTGTTCCAAGCATCACAAAGTACACAAGACAATCACATGTAATTGGTATAAATTGAACATCCTGAACTGCCTGGAGCTTAATTTAAGAAAACTGAGAACAAGACTAAAGACCTATAAAATGTTAATGCTTTCTTGAATAGAATGCTGAATTTATATTGTATTCTTCAGTTTTAATTCCAAAACTTATTAAAGCTTTCTGTCCTCCTGGCTGACACATACTGTTATCCCATCTTCAAACACATACAACATGACCTTATGATTTGCTTTTGAAATTTGGTGGTCTTTTCATATAGACTGAAATATATCAAGTATTTTTGTGTGTCGTGTTTACAGCTAGGTGTTAATACCAATACATTAAGGGTAGAGCATAGACATAAATCATAAATTTAAGATCACCTGTACTGAAAAGAAACATTTTTTTGCTGTCAGACAGCAATGGGACTTCATCTTTATTTCAAAGCATCACTTTCCTGCCACTGTTATATTTTTCTACAAGAGGAATGAGCTATTGAGATTAATAATGTGGTCTAATAAGAGAAATACTAGAAAATGTTTATTCAGTAATTGTTTCTGCTGTTACAGTTTAAAGTTTATTGGTTGCTCCATCTAAAGATTTGAAGTGGCATTTCCCCTGTTATTCTTAGTTACCATTTCTCCAGCTGGATGTATAAAACAACTAGCACGCAGATCTGATGGGATGGTGGCCAGACACAGGATTCTGAGGAGGGGGGAAGGAAATAGGCTATAAGGAGGTAGGTCCTAAAGATGTTTCAGCTGGTGTAATTAAGTGATGACAGCTTTAGGGTCTATTTTTCTCAGTCAGTCCTAACCTGGCTAGGAAAGGTATCTTTCCTGTTTAATGAATTTTCTAGAATATCAGAAGAACTGAAAGCTCTATTGTGTCCAAATTGGGAAATTTTTTTCAAACTGTTGCTTCATAGTGATTTTAGATGTCATTTGCTGTTACTGTACTTTGAGGGGTGCTCTAAATTATATATAATGAGCTTTGTATGAAAGAAGAAAGTTTCAACATGGCTGAAAGAGTCAACAGGTGAGGTATCTTTTAGAGCTTTTGATACCCATCGAGTCGATTTACTTCCATTCCTTGCATAGGAGTTCCATAACCCTGAATAACAAAGTTGATTTCTTTTAGAAAATTTGAGTTCTAGACAGTAAAAGCATTAAGTCAGTCACACGCTCTCTACCAATATAGTAAGATTAGTGTACGTTGTCACTTCCTGCATTAAATGGGCACAGAAATCCATTACTGAGAGGACAGCAATTTCTGTTCTCAGCAACAAGGATCTTGATTAACAGAGCACATGCTGCAATTTAAAAAAAAAGTCTCAAAGGAGAGTCAAGAGATTTCTGTACTGGAACCTGATTAAACATTATATCATTTTTATGGATTCCAAATACTATTTAGAGATCACGGATGGGAAAATCAGTTTCAGTTGGAAAGCGATGAGATTGTTTTACTCTATTATCTTTTGTTAGCCATTAAAGTTTATTAAAGATACCATAAGCTACATTATTCCTCCTCTATTTGCAATTTATAGTGGATGTGCCAGCAGAATACACTACAGCAGGAAATGCTGCCTAAAGCTAGCTAGTTATAAATGGATAAAGTCCATGCAGAAATGAGTATTAATCCTGCTTGCTGCTTAACATGTCTCTCTCAACACTTCTATACAGGTAGTATTTGATAACATAGTTCCAAAGATGAACTTAGTTCCTTGAAGATAACTTTAGAAACTTTTCCTACTTATACCAATTGTATCTGTAAGCAACGCAGTTTCAGTTTCTTCCATTGCTATAGTATTGCACACAGTACAAACCCAAAGCTCCTAAACCTTTTTCAGTACTGATATTCCTATGCCTTGTTGGGATCCACATAAATGAGGCATTTTCCCACATTATCTTAGCTAACCCATCCTACAGGATTCTGCAGATATGACTGTACCATACTGGGACAAATCTGACAAGACTTGGTTCTTTCCCTTCAAAAATTGACCTTGGTCACAAAGGAGTCCTTTTTGTGCAGCAAGTGACTGTATAAAACCCTTAAGATGTGGCAAAATTCTTTCGTTCTTACATGTCCATAGCAAGGCAAACAGTCTTGATTTCCTGGTGCATTGGATTAACAAGTGCCTCAACTCCCCTCTGCTGAAACTATTAGACTTTGAAAAACGAAACTAAACTAAAAATAAAAAGACAAAAAAAAGACCCGGGTTCAGAGCAACATGGCTTTCTCATGGCTAAAGGGGCTTTCACATGGAAAGGCATCCTAGGTTTCGGTTTCTGATTCAGCAAACAATAAAAACAGTGGCTACTGGTTTTGTTAATAGTAGTTGGTTTGGCTTTTTTTTTTTTTTTTTTTGCTTTACACGCAGATGTAAATCTTGTCCTCAGTTTTGTTCACATTACGCATAGCATAAAGTCATCTCAGAGCTGTGTGCTTTGAGATAGGCTTGTAAGGTATGATGATGCAAGTCTTGATTACAGTAAATTCTTTTTAATAAGGGGGGGGGGGGGGGGGGAGAGGGGGTTGGTTTGGGGCTTAAATACCCCAAGTGTAAATACTCAAATGCCCAAACTGAATGTTTGACATTATGTATGTTAACTCTGTCCAAAGTTATTTCTGCCTTACGATACAGTTTCACTCTATATTGGTATAATGGACCTTGTTCCATCCAGCCCTTAAGAGACAAGGGGTCGATGGGTATTCACTAGGTTATTTCAATCAGCTAGATTAGCCTGTTAGGGATCTGTTGTTTCTTTTGTTCATTACATTTACTTACAAAGCATACACATCACCATTCCCAGATCAGCACTGGTTTCTCCACAGACAGAAAGCTCAGACTTCCCCTGGACTCTGTGCAGACCCCGTGAGGAACACTTCACCTCCTCACACACACACTGCAACCACTGCTTTATCCAGCCCTGCTCTGTCAGTTGCCTCCTGCAGTATCTGTCACTGACAGTTCTGTACCTGAAGACGGCTATTCTTTAAGAGTATCCCCTTTACACTCCTCAGTTTAGTTCTCACTAAGCTCTCCCTACATGGCTTAGGCTGGGATCACAAGTGCTTACTTCAGCTATTATGAAATAGAGAAGAATTTTCCCCTTTTAGAAGGCAATTAGCTCAGCATATACATTGCTCATGAGGACAAACTTCATTAACAGAGGCTGTCATCTGGGAAAGGTAATTGATTTGAGTCAGTAAGGGTAGAGACGCAAGGTTCCAAGCGTAGAGGCACAACTTAAGCTGGTTTTGACACTAGCTGACTCCTGTTAATTTCCCAACTTGCTACTTCCAGAAGGGAACAGGGTAGATAAATAATTTTAACACCATATATCCTGTTAAGCAAGTTTTGCAATAGGATTTGTCAGTCTTCTCATAAAGGCAGCAATTCTCTTCCACATTAAGTGGCAGAAACAAAAGGGAAAAAAAAAAGTACATTTCACTTGCTGTGATACTGACATTTACTTTAACCCCAGAATGTAATACTAATGATTTTCTTTTAAGAAGGTCACAATATGTCATTATAAACTGATGCAAAACTGTTTCTTCTCCAAAATTTTTGTATGAAATATGATTTACAGTGCTGGCACATTAGAGATATATCAAATTATTAATAAAATTATTTGAAAAGAACAATTTTACCTACATAATACATACATTCAATGAAACAAAGACAAAAGATGTAACTTACTAAAAGAAAAATGCATGAGACAAGGAACTGATTGTTATTTGAGTCTAACACCACCAAGAGTTATGCATTAGCAGGTAACAGGTAGAATTTGTTAAACTGTTTACAACATCAGTTTATGTATTTGGGGAACTTACAGGAAGCATCCCATGTGAATGCCCACTTCACACTTCCCATGGTGAAGCCAGGAGGAAAGCCCTAGAGGAACCCACTGCTCCAGGACTCCAGCTCAGGAACATGAGATCTTTGAAAGTTTAAGTGAAGTTATATCATGTGTCCTGTGCTGAGGTTGAAAGCCTAAAATGTGAAAGGTGGAGAGAAGGAGAAAGAGACAAACAAGTTTTGGCAAAAGCTGATACCTGCTGGAGTTCCCTGCTTCCAGCCTTGTAGTGGCAAAGCTGAGGATCATGCAAACACATCCTAAAACCTTGCAGGCAAGCTTCTATCAGAAACATTGATGAGCTGAACCAGAGACATGCTTACATTTTAGGTTCCATGCATCAGAAGTTAACGCAAAATTTTTAATTTTTTCCTTGAAGATGTCTCCCTTTTCTGCCCATCTTCTGCACGTGAGTATAGCAGTTGTCTGTTGTTGCTTGTCTGTTGCTTTTTACTGCAAGCCCTCTGGGAGAAAGATTTTGTACAGCAAAACAAATTTCTCTGTGCAGTGACCAATATTATTCCTTTAATATGCTCAATTACCATAAGTCCTATTGACAAAGGTGCTGAGACTAATCTGAGAAGGGAGAGACATTGGGCACAATGACTGTATACTAACACCGATATACTTAAAAGGGCAATAGCTCATCAAAATGAGCAGTTGGCTCCTTTCAGTAATTTTCTAAAGTGTTTCTAGAAAGGTTACAGTAAAGCACAAAAGTTGGATTTCTTTTTTTAATACAATGAAACTCTCATAGGAATGGATGATTGTAATGCAAAGTCCTTGCCAGCAGGCCTTTCTCAAAGCTGTATTTTATTTTTTTTAATTACCAAACTTTAACATGGGGAAAAAAAAAAAAAGCAGTGCTGAAGATCAAAACATACCAAGAAAGCTTAAATGAAGAGACAAGGATTCAGAAGCAACAGGGAGTTTCATACTCCTACACCTGTTTTCCCACTTTTCTCCAAAACCTCTCCCTTTGCCCTTGTGCCCACCCAAGAGAATGCAACTGATTTACAAACAGGTGAAGGCGGCTGACAGATCTGCAAACAAGCAAAACCTGGATGAGGGATCAAGGTGGACTGTAAAATAAACAGCAAACGATAACTGAGTGTTCTTAGCTGTGCATTTTATTTACTTATTTCTTAAGGAAATGTCAACGAGCCTAGCCACAGAATTCCCTTACTGTGTCCAGTGTTAGGAAGGTCAGCAGTGATACTCAAGAACCAGTTATTACACCTTTGAGAAAGGCCCACCAATGACTTTGCACTTCTATTGTCTATACTCATGTGAGTTTCATTACTTCAGAAATCATCCCTGCTGGACCATTAAGTTTGCCTGGAATACACTGTACCTCAGAAACACAATTGCTTAATTTGGATGCCTTTACCGACCATTTTTATATGTGTTAATTTAGGATCTGGATAGTCAGAAGGAGGCTTAAATTAAGTATCTGATAATATATAAGAAGAATACTATGTACCTGATCAAACTTTCTGTGACAAGTCACAATAGGAACAGTTCAGGCAGTTTCTGGTAGTAATGAAGCAGCAGGAAGCTCAGGATTTCCTAAGTTAACCCAGGTATCCACAGCCCCAAAGGGCATTTTCAGACTCAGACAGTAGTATCACGTATCAGTTTTCCATATTTACGTATTTATCACCCTTCAGAAAATTGATGGCATCAAGAGCAAGAATCAGCACTGCATCCTCCAGTTTATGTAACAGATAATTTACTTAACCTTCATTGCCCTTCCTGGATCATTGAAAAAGGTGAATTTCCTTCCTTTAAAAAAAAAAATAATTGAAAAAGTAAAGAAATGTGTTAAACCCAGAAATAGTGCTGGGTAAGTCTAGAGCTAACTGGGGTACTGAGGTATGTTGAACTAGGCAGATATCCAGTCAAATCAACGAGGCAAGGCTGACAGAAATTCTGGATGGCACCACGTCCTTCTCAGAACACTGTTTTCAACACATTTCAAAACAAAAAATGTGAGCCAAAAAAGTAAGTACCCATCTGGTATTTATCTGCAATTCTGCAGAAGAACCACTCGCCAAAGGAGCAAGTTACATTCTGCTTGATCAAAGGCATGTAACACCCCAGCAAACTTCTACATCCCTCCCTATCCCTCCCCCACTCGATTGGACATCTGTGGTAACAGTACATAAAAATAGTCAAAGAGGTAAAAACATTTGGAAACACAACCCAGAGCACAGTCCTTGCAAAGAGAGTTGAGGGGATCTCAGTAGGCAACCACATCAGCCAAAGCAGCTCCCCATTCGTGCCTGCAGAAAATCACATCGCTCAGCTTGTGAAGTCAGGTGATTGTACTAAATTGGCTATTCTACTGCCCTTTGAAATCTGGATTTCCATTAAAAGTAAGGACACTGGCCTGCTTGCCTGGTTCCTCCCAGTTCATTCCTGCATCTCTTGTGCTGTGGGACCCTCTTTTTCTCTCCAGAGCTCCATCTGCCCCTTCTTACAGGTCTTTGATTTACTGTCTGTTAGGTTATTACATGAAAGGAGGCTGTACGTGCTGCTCTTCATTGGAAGGACTCCGAGCAGAGACACTGCAGCTAATGCTGGAGATATTTCCAAGGCATGCTGGTGCCTCTTCCAACCTGTGCTTTCTCACCCAAATTCTTTTCTACAGCTCTGGTACCCCAAAGTAGCCCTGACTCTAGTCATCCAGCATTTACCATCCTATTGGTAAAGACCTGCTGTCTTTAGAGTACCACAGTAACCTCTGTGTTGTTCATTCCTTGGTGAATCAATTGAAAGTGAGGGGGTGCAGCTATTCTCTCCTCTTGAACAGTGAACAGATACTCCTTTGAATAATTAAGTGTGAGTATGTGAAGAGAAATCTGCAGCAGTGGGCAGACCCAGAGTGGGTGGTATAGGGAGGCATTTCTCAATGTTCCCAAAGCTAATCAAGCATTTCTGAAATTCTGGGTAATACATCTAATCAGCTTGCTATGTGGAGTGAGTCTCTACAGTTACAGAGAGAAGAGAAACATCTCCCACTGAATCAAGCTAGCCAACCCCCCAACCCTGCTGTGGAGGTACACAGTTAAGAGGTGTGAGTCTTCGTCATTCCTGCTGCGTTACAGAGCCTGTGCTTTAACATGCAGACCAATCATTTACCACCCTGAAAGTCTACTTCAAAATTTGCATCGCTGTTGAAAGTTTGTATTGTGATTTACTGGCTTAAAAAAATAAATGCATTGATGCACAAAGCAATGAAAAATAACATATCTGGTATGTGATCCATTATAAGCCTTGAGATATATATTTCAGTTTCAGTTGATATTCCCAAAAGGCAGGCTACCCTCTTGTTTGCACAGATATGAAACCAGAACAGCTACATAAGGTGGATATAAGCACAGAAGGAAAATAAGATGAAACAGAGTAAGAAGCAAAGAGAGATATTAATTAAGTTACTGCACTTTGATATTTATAAACTGGTATGATGTTTCAAAGGCAGCCATTCTTGAACAGACTGTAATTTAGACCTCATGCCAACACATTCAAACATCACAAGAAAGGGAGAACAGTGCCTCATGCCTACTTTGAAATATTTTAAGTACCTGCCATCCACTTCAGCTGATGAGGTCTAAAAATGTATCTCCTGTGATGTCATGGTTTAACCCCAGCTGGCAACCAAGTAACACAGCTGCTCGCTCACTCCCCTGCCACCCAGCAGGATTGGAGGGAGAACCAGAGAATAAAAGCAAAACTTGTGGGTTGGGAGAAGAGCAGTTTAATAATTAAAATAGAAGATAATAATAATAACAACAACTGTAATGAAAAGGAGAGAGGAGAGAAGAATAAAATCCAAATGAAAAAACAAAAAAGTGATGCACAATACAACTGCTCACGACCCCCTGACTGACGTCCAGCCAGTCCCTGAGCAGTGATGGGCAGTGTTTGGCCAAGTCCCCCCAGTTTATATACTGAGCATGACGCTCTATGGTACGGAATCCAGCCAGTCCCTGAGCAGTGATGGGCAGTGTTTGGCCAAGTCCCCCCAGTTTATATACTGAGCATGACGCTCTATGGTACGGAATCCAGCCAGTCCCTGAGCAGTGATGGGCAGTGTTTGGCCAAGTCCCCCCAGTTTATATACTGAGCATGACGCTCTATGGTACGGAATCCAGCCAGTCCCTGAGCAGTGATGGGCAGGGTTTGGCCAAGTCCCCCCAGTTTATATACTGAGCATGACGCTCTATGGTACGGAATCCAGCCAGTCCCTGAGCAGTGATGGGCAGGGTTTGGCCAAGTCCCCCCAGTTTATATACTGAGCATGACGCTCTATGGTACGGAATCCAGCCAGTCCCTGAGCAGTGATGGGCAGTGTTTGGCCAAGTCCCCCCAGTTTATATACTGAGCGTGACACTCTATGGTACGGAATATCCCTTTGGCTAGCTCGGATCAGTTGTCCTGGCTGTGCTCCCTCCCAGCTTCTTGTGCACCCACTCACCAAAAGACCACAGGGAACTTTAAAAGTCCTTGACTTAGACTAAGCTCTACTTAGCAACAGCCAAGACATCAATGTGTTGTCAACATTATTCTCATACTAAATCCAAAACACAGCATTGTACCAGCTGTTAAGAAGAATATGAATTCTATCCCAACTGAAATCAGGACACGCAATTATGTGCAAACATTTTAATAATGGAGCCAGAGTATATTTTAAGGGCATTTGTCTCCGTCTAATTTGTCTCTCTCCAGGGCCTTTGATATCAAGGGCTTTTCTGTACTCCTCCTATAACAGGTCTACAATTTGTTGTTTTGTCAGAAATATGCAAATAATTAAGTCAAATACTATTTCTGGTGCATATTTCATTCTATAAGCTACACATATTCAATAATACGTTCACTGTTAAAGTCTGCAATAATGATAGAAGGCATATGAAAAGCTTTTGTCCTTTATGATTAAAACACTCCGATGACAGATAGGTTTTGATTAAGTGAGAAATGTCATAAAGCCATCAGTTATACGTTCAAGGGCAGAAAGTTCCCTGCATCAACATAAAATTCTTGCAGTTAAGACTCAGGAGGCCTTTGCTCAATTTACAGTACTAGCACAGTATTTCTGTTTGATCATTGTACAAGGCAGTTGGGATAATTCTCAGAAGTAATTAGCCTTTGCAGTGTCTAGGGTCAGGCATCTGTATCAAGTTTAGAACTGAGATTTCATGCTCACTCTGCAACCTGAGTAAGATGTCTAAGGAAAGGATATTCATGAACAGGGAGGAGTACAATACAGAAAGGACTTGGACACTCGCTAGGTATGCCAATAGGGTGCCTTCTCTGACACCTATAAAAGGCAGCCAAGCTGCAAGAAAGGCAGAAGATCGTCATGAAATGACCTATTCAGCTGTGTGGTTCTGTAGCAGTTTACTTCAGATATGCCCGTCCATGACATGTTGGAACGTGCAGCTCAAATGCCTCGTTTGGCTCCTGGTTTGAGAAGTCAGCAAGATGTGAAAGGATAGCATGGATACTCTCAAGGCTGGTTCAAAACATCATAATGTTAATGAAACCTTTCCACATACTTCAGTTAATATTTGCTCAGTAACACAACTGTCAAGAGCATCAAGCCCTTTTCAATACTTCTTATTGAAGTGTTCCCAAAAGCTGTCAAGAAAACTAGTGGTGTCTACATCTCTAAAAATTTATAACTATAAAAATACCACATGGGTCTCACATTTAATTACAGTAACTGACTGACAATCAACCATTGCTTGTACTTGGTTGGATAAACAAGTAGCGCAAATCACCACTAGTGCAACTTCACCGTTGCTTGTTCTGATGATCAGCATCATCTTATCATTACCATTTGTTTATCGGATCCAATGGGGAAATTCAGTTGCAATGATTTAAGGGACAAGACTCCCTTATCTCAAAGTGTTTTTGAGAGACTGCGGTGAATTTCAGTCATTTGGCAGGACCAGAAGCAACATATCCAAGCTGTTAAAACAATTCAGGGGTCCTCAAACTTTTTAAACCAGGGGCCGGCGCGCGGATGCAGTGGCAGGCAGCCATCTGCGGCTGCTTGGTTTCCCCCTCCAACCCCCGGCGGGGGGGGTGGGGGTGTGTGGGGGTGGGCAGGGGGGGTCTGTAAATACCAGGGGCCAGACTGAGGACTCTGGGGGGACGTATCCGGCCTGCAGGCCATAGTTTGAGGAACCCTGACCCACATGATAGAACTTTTCCTAACATTAAGAAGCAACAACAAAACATGTTTTTGTTGGGGGTGGGGGGAGAAAAACAAACAAACAAAACCCCTGTGATTTTTCCTCTCACTGTTCAGTGTTTGAGATTTCCTGTTTTTTATCACTTTTTAGGTATTTTAATTCACATATTATACATGGAAGCATTAACCAGCTGAACTCTAGTTAAATGCTATTTCATGTGTTTTTAAGTTGAGATAAAAATGTTACCGATTCCCATGCAAGCTGTTATCTCACAACTGCACAGCTACTTGTTTTCTAATATGCTGCTTATTAATACGCAAGCATTAGTTCTTTTTAAAAATTGCCTGTCAAGTTGCTTTTCTTTAGAAGGTGCCTAGTAAGTATTCAATTTACAGCTTCAAGTTCTTCTTTCCATGTAATCTTCCTTGCATTCTTTTGTATCCAGCTTCATTTTGATGTACCCAACAAGCCTCTTCCCTTTGTGCATTCAGTGTTTTCTCTTTGAGATTTAAAGCAACCATTTTCCCCATTGAAACCATTATAGTTAAAAAAAAAAAAAGTTCAAGGGCAAGTTCTCTTGTAACAATCAATTTTGTTGAAACACTTCTCAGATATATTTTCAACTTATCTTCAGACAGATATTTATAAGATCAGTTTACCTTGCAGACTCTGTGCTAGCTGATAACAAAGAAGAGAGGGGAAAAAACAAAAGTCACTGTGTGACTGCCATATCCCAGGCTGAATCTGTAGATCAGCAGTTTAAGAACAGCTTACCTCTAAATGTGGGCTGGAATTCATAGAGTAACAATGAGCATGGAGATTACACAGGTCATTTGGTCAAAATAAATAAATGCCCTTACCCCAAATGCTGGCTGTTTATTCACTCACATGATTAATGATTTCAAGGTACAGTACAACAAATCAAATGTTAGATATATAGGGGTGTAACAGGGAAGGGGAAGACTTCTAAACAAGGCACAAAGTTGGATAAAAGAAGTATTCAAGTAAAATGGTATTGTGGTTCAATCCCAACCTGCAACTAAGTATCACGCAACGGCTTGCTCGCTCACTCCCCACCTCGGTGGGGTGGGGAGGAGAATCAGAAAAAAGTAAAGCCTGTGGTTTGAGATAAGAACAGTTTCATAATTGAAATAATAATTGCAATGAAGAGGAGAGGGAGAGAGAGGAATAAAACTCAAGGGAAGAAAACCAAAGCGATGCACAATACAATTGCTCCCCACCCACTGACCCATGCTCGGCCAGTCCCCAAGCAGCGATCAGCGGCCCCCAGCCAGCTCCCCCCAGTTTATATACTGAGCATGGCATTCTGTGGTACGGAATATCCCTTTGGCTAGTTGGGGTCAGCTGTCCTGGCTGTGTCCCCTCCCAGTTTCTTGTGCACTTGCTCTCCGGCAGAGCATGGGGAACTTGGAAAGTCCTTGACTTACAGTAAGCACTACTTAGCAGCAACTGAAACATCAGTGTGTTGTCAACATTATTTTCATACTAAATCCAAAACACAGCACTGTACCAGCTACTAAGAAGAAAATTAACTGTATCCCAGGCAAAAACAGGACAAATGGGTAACTTCAACTCATTAACAGAGGTTCATTTCACAGCTACTTTATTCAGCAGAACTCAGGATAATTACCACTCCTCAAATGCCAGTGGTCACCCTCTATATTTCAGTGAAATGCTAGCCCTTTCCTTTAGTGTCTAGCTGTATTACTATTATATCTCTGCTACAGATTTGGCTCTGAAAAGCCATTAATTATAGATGCAGGTTTTTAATCTCTTTTTTTTCTTTAGCGTAAAAATGAACTTTATTAAGTTCCTCACATGCTCCAAAATCTTTGTATTTCCTCTCCTCTTCTCAACATGAAGCATGTTATTAACAAAATCTCACAAACAATTCAGTTCACCTGTTGCCATCTATTAGGTTCTTCCTACACATACACATTTTTAGAAACACAGTGCTCAAACAAGCATGATTGTTGACTTCCTTTGCATAACTGCACAAGAAGATTAGGACTTGCCTTTAAGGAAAAGGGAACCGGAGTCCTCCTGACCAGACACAGTCTCTTTCCCACCAGGCACAGCTACAACACCATAGTTTACTCTTCCACAAGTGTGCATCCTTTCCCCATTTGTGCTTAGAGAACTTCATCATTGAGCTTGTAATTACTCCCAGCTGGTTTCTTCTCACCCATCCTTATGTAGGTAGCTTCTCTCACCTGTGGTTTTCATTCCCTCTCATTATCTATGTTTATGATAGCAAAACCCTGGCTTCTCTCCCCTTTCTAGCTTTATCAGCTTTCAGGCAAGCACTTTTACGATTCACAGCCTTCTCATTCAGTGCCCCACTCAGTATTTTTCTCTTCCTAACAGCATCCTATCTGGGGACATAAGAAGCCCTCACTGTAATTTGCCTAACACCAATCCACTGAGACAGGTACATCCATGGTTGGATAGAGAGACATCTCAAGAACTAACTAAGCTCACATATCTGTGAGGGTAGCAAGTCACATACCTCTCTACATCATATCCCACAGAATTGCCATGGTAATGTCAATTTTAAGCTCAATACAGAAACAAGCTGTGTCCTGCTTGTTCTCTAGGCCTGTTTCTGTTCAGTACATCTCCAAAGGAAAGGATCAATCATGATATTATGCTGCTGCATCACAAAGGTTCTCTCAAATGCTGTGGTCATTCCAGGTGGTTAAGTCAAAAGTCAAGAGATATTTGCCAAAGATTATTTCATCTTTTAAAACTTCTATCCTTTTAAGAAAATATTGAATTACTTTCAGAATTAGAACAACTAAGCAATTGTAAAACAAATTTTGCAATATGCTTTCAGCCATATTTCTTGGACATTTTGTATTTGACAGAAAGAGGGAAAAATTATGCCAATTTTTTTGATATAAGTGGTGAACTTGATGAACTCAGCCAGTTACATGATAGCCTTAATCTATTTGTACCAGAGATGAAGTGAAACACAAGTTATTGCCTGGAATGAATTATCAGAGGAAAAAGATAGTATGTTGACATTAATCTTCATCATGGTGAATAGTGTAGCCATTACTTACTGCTGTTAGATTGTGCTCCAGGTTATACAAACACATGCTGAGACATTGTTCACTACAAAATGACTTCAAACGGGGGTGTTTTTCAGTTTTTTCATTGTGCAGGGCAGCCATGTCTCCCAGAACACCATATGGCAGTAGTATACCCCAGGCCCTCATGGCATATGATGAGTTCCAGGCACACTGTATGCAAAATGTGTCTAGTGACATTCATCATCCTCCTTCAGCCACCCACAAGCCATTTACTGCCTGGTTTCCTCTCTCTCAAGTTCACCAAAGTAGTAAAGTAGCACAACTAACTAAACCACTAATCTTGAGACCTCACAACCCACAGAGAATCTAGCTCGCTAGCTATTATACACATCCTCTTAAAGTGTTTTTCAAAAACAGGCCAAGTCCTGTAATACAAAATATTCTTCCCTCATTCCTTACCAGATGGCTTTCAACCTCCTCAGCTGCTTCCTTGCTTGGCCTCTGTCTCTCAGAATTCATCTCACATGTAGGCTAACCATGGCAGAGTTTAATAAGTCACCCATCAATGTATCCACCTGACACCATAATACCAATTCCAGCTAGAACCTTATGTTTGGGTCTCCCTTCAGTTCTCACCTGCAGCAGCTAATTCCACCTCATGCCTGTTAATTACAAAGCACACCTCTCAAGTTCTTTCTGTAGTTAAATGAGTTGGCACTGATGAAAGGCATCTTCACAAATTCAGAGCCCATTTTCCTGCCAATTCCTGACTTACATTTTTTTATATTTCCTCCTGTGCTGTCAAACATTTTCTGTCACACTGCACAATACTCTGCTTTCAAAATGAACTTCTTAAATGCAGGAAAGCTTGTTAGTTTTCCCTTCCATCCTTGCCTTTTTTTCTCTACGTGCTGATTTATAAGTGCTCAGACATCTTTCCAGTTCTGCTTCCTACCCTGCTCTGCGTGCTAGAAAAGTTATGTTTGTCCTGCCCTTTGCCCTTCTGCCAGCAGCTTTTAGCACTTTCCCAACATGAAGACACTGACATGGCTTTATGACTTCTGCATTCTACAAAGTTCTTATCTAATTATCTAATCCTACCTAATTATTATTATCAATCTGCTGCAATTTCTTGCATGGTATCTTGGTGACCACATTCCCTTCCACAGCCATTTCCTGCGTAGTACCCCACTGATCTATTGTAAACTGACTGCTGATGGAAGGAGGGTAGCTGCAAGCAGCCAGTGAGCTCAAAAGGTAGATATCACTGCTGGTAGTGAGATGAGATCTGGTCAGGGATAGCTGAAAAGCATTGATCCCTAAATATTGGTTGTAATATGGGTAAAAATTCCAGGTTAGTACGTTAGTGTGGTTCTTGTAGTTGCACTGGGGAAGACAACATACATATATTACAACTATTCGTGGGAACAGACCTTTATTTTCTCACCTGGCTTAATGCCATGTGGAAAAGCATTCATGGACTTTTTCTGTCCTCCAATGCATGTTTGGAAAAAGATCAACAACTTTTTTTGCTTTGGAAAGGTATAATTCTTAGTAATATCCATGCTCGTGTGAACTGAGAGTGTTGACATTGGCTTGTCCACTTGAAGAATAAAAGAAACAAAAACAATTCCAAATTTAGTGTAAGCTGGTTAAAAACGGCTCTAATTTTGAGCTCATCATCTTATAAGGTACTTCACACCAGCAATATTTTGGACAGAGTTAAAACAGGACAACTTGCTTATACATAAAATGGCTTAGTTAGCCTGGATACCCTGTATCCTTTTGGTTATACCTAGAGAAATCCTTGAATCCAACAGTAGCAGCAGTTCGACTCAAGAAGCAAACTCATGGATAATTATAAACAAAACTGGCTGTAAGCATCTACTCAGGCATTAATTAGGTAAAATAGAATGTGAATTTAAAATAGAGTTTAGTAACAGACCTCCCTCACAGTTCTGGTTTGAGCTGTTAAGTTCGTGTTTCCCCATGCAACAGTGTCAATATTTAAAAAGTTTTTGCCCTGTGCAGGTAGGCAGAAAACCACCTCATTCCCCTAATTACTTTGATGAGTGCTAGAGGCAACACAGTTTTCTTCATGGTGCTCTGTCGGTATTTCTTTAGCAACTTTTTTTTCCTTCTTTTTGCTAAACAAGAAGAGAAGCAGAGGAAAATCTTGCTAAAGTCTGAAAGCTACGTGTTCTAGGTAAAACCTTTTTTTTTAAAGTAATTCCCTTATTAAGATGAAATGTCACCATCCGGGCACTAAACATGACACAAAGTTTTTAAGGTCTTGCAAGATTTATATTTGACCTTTCAAAGAACTGAAGAGTTCCAAAAAATGATTTCTCTCAGGAGCAACCCTTTGGGTGTTCTGAGCAATAAAATTGTCAGAGTCGTTTTTAACTCTGCTTCTGTTGCAGGAGAAAAGTTTTGTCCCATAGCCTCATTAAATAAGTCTATTTACTACTAAGTGTAGTATACACAATACTAACTGTACGTTCTGATGTGCAGTGCTTATGATCACTCTGTTTGAAGCACCTCATTAGGCAAAGTTTACCTAACTTTAAGAGTTTATCAATAGGCTTTTCATACCTATTATGTCCAAACATCTTCTTTCCACATCCATTTTTTTCCTTTTCAAAAAAGCTTTAAATGCTGTACAGCACATTTTTACATTTCTGATGGTCTGCTGGTGCTCTTGCAATAAAATGCAGGTTATTTATTCATGTTATGAGAACATCTTGCAGATTCTAGTCAGAGACTGATATACCATTTCACAAGCTGATGGATAAAACCAATAGAACATACCAAAGCTTTTCATTCTCTATGGAGAAGACAAAATGCTAAAGCTTTACAAATTGCAGTGAAGTTTCTTTATATCTTTCTGTGACTCCTGATATATGCACTACTGATAGTCACATCCTCAGCTGATCTAAATCAGTGTGCTTCTGTTAGCTCCATGCTTGATTAGTCAAGTGAACACAGTTTGCATCATCTGAAGAACTGGTCCTTTTTAAAAAAAATCTGTACTCACATCCAAGAGTATTTGATTTTATTTTCAATAATAGGAAACAAAGAAGTTACCTTATATACTGTGCTATTCATATGTGGACAGAACACTGAGATTGGCCAGCTATGAGCCTACAGTCTGCCAGCTGCATTTGTTCCAAAATACATTGCGCAGTCACCATCTGTCAATCATAAACTCTGTGTCCAAGGAGCAATGTATTCATTTAGAAATACTGAAAAACACAGTTTCTTGTGGAAATGCTAACAAAGGTTATTAGAAATGCTGACCAGCATTATAAACAAATATTGATTGGGTTTTATTTGTTTCCTTTTTTTTTTTTTTTTTAAATCTGCTCTAGAACACATTTTAATAAGAAGTAAGGAATCCATTGATAATTTGGTGTAGGAACAAACTACTGTTCTTGTCAATGAATTCAGTAGTTTTGATGGTTTATTTCTTGCCTTACCAAAAAGCCCAGCATTTAAATAAATATTCTTTCTTTCCCATTTGATAATTAAAGCAGCTTAAAACAGAGACAGTTTCAGGACTAAAGGTGTACATTTCAGAACTGTAAAACCTGTTGGAGTCCATGTAAAAGGATACGGATGGCTTACTACCTATGGGTAACCAAAAGAAACATTGGGGAATGAAGAGAAGCTCATGCAACTCTTACAATATAGAAGCAATTAAGAGGTAAATCAAAAGGCAGACAGACTTCTTAGTTGAAAACTCTAGATTTCAGAACGTTTCTAATCTCTGGTTAAAAGTAAGAATAACTACCTGTACACAGAGAACCTTCAAAGACAGTGAATGCAAATATGAGGATATCACCAGCCTCCAGCCTGCATAAGCTCTTTGTTAATGAAGGCCAGAAAGCATCACAAGCCTGAGTATATCACCCTTCCTTGCTGAGATGCAGAAGAGGGAAGCTGGAGATGTGATGGGCCTTTCTTAATTTTTAATAACAAGAAGCATGCTAATGGTTCTATGGAGTTACTGACAGAGGCATCTAGCTATCTTGCATTATCATCTTCTCATAGTTGGAATGTTGTTACTTTCCTTCCTGCTTAAAATATGGCAAGCGAATGCAGCTTAATAAAGTATCTTCCCCCTAAAGCTTTTCTTAGCTTGAAAACTGTCATTTCCCTGGTATAAAGAATAACACCCAGCTCTGTGATTTACTGCGTAAGACCCATGTCTATACAAAACATCAATATTTAATCACAGTATAGAGTAGATTACAACATAACACTCTTAAATTTTCCAGATATTAGTTTTATGTGTTTACATCAGACTAACACATTGCTTAGGCTCACAGAACAGGTAGCATTCCAGGACTCATTTCTTTGTCTACGAACATCACTCATGCTTTCTCAACACTAGCTGCCTCTGAGGAAACTTTTATTTTTTCTCACCCTCAGAGAATGTATGCTAAAGGTGTATGGATATAAATAGATTTAAAAATTTATTTACCTACCACTAACTGGATTGTGCTTTTGTATGTCATAATTAAAAAAAAATTGAAGGCAGTTATTATAATCTAATACTTGCATCTTCTTAAGTATAATAAAACAGTTATACTTAGTGGTTTTCCACTCTGTCAGAATGTTAAGGAGAAAAAAATATTCAAATTTTTGTCCCCGTTTGCCTTTCTGAAATGTTTCTATGCTGCTGGAGAATCAAGATTGCATAGGTGCACTCGTAAATACATTCACATGAACAGTAAACAAAAACTTTGCATAGTTGAGTGAGCTCTGATCCATTGCTTACTCTTTACAAGTGTTTTCCCTCATGTTCAGTATTTGTGTAATTCATACGCTTACCTGAAGATGTAAAGAAAAATGCTGTCTTTCAATGGTTTGGAACTTGTATTGTAGTCTTAACTCACTGATTTGGCATTTTAAAGTACCCGCTTTACATACAAGCATGACCTCTTTTTACATTTGACATCTTAGAGTTTCTAAGACATTTCTTTGATTGAAATAACATACAGGTGTAATGAATTAATACCTGGCATAGAACTTGAGTTTTTAGTATACTAAAAATTAAACTTCTGGATCAACTTCATTTAATATCAAGAAGAGGCAGAATAACACACTAACATATCTAGTATTTAAAAAACCTAACAGCTGAAAAAATAGGAAATCAAAGCTAGATAATTGAAAAGGAAATTCATAGCTTAAATAATCCAATACATAAGCCAGTAACACTTTGTGTGTAAATTCTTCATTGTAGCTGAAGTCTATGTCTTGCAAATTCCTATCATAACTGACTGTTATCTTAATACATTTTACAGTTTCTATTAATACAAGGGATTTGGGGTTTTTTGAACAAAGATTTAAAGTGCAAGCTTAAAAACAAAAACCCACCAACTTTCCCGAGGAATATTTCTTTCTACTTTTTCTTTGGAAATTTGCATAATGCAGGTGAGTTTTTCCCCTCCAGTGTATTTTTAACAAATTCCTATGAATTTATGACTGTACTACTTTTCTTGCTATTTGAACTGTTAATAATTTTAACCACAGAATCACAGAATGGTTGAAACTGGAAGGGACCTCTGGAGGTCATCTCGTCCAACCCCAAATAATCCTCGATAAACTTTTAGGATCAGTGATATTCTGGCAATAAGTTCCACAGGGTGGTTCTAATTCACACTTTAAAAGAATTTCCATTCATCAGACTTAAAAGCACGATTGCTTTGTTATCTTTTATTTCACAATACAGTTCATCATTCATCAATGAGAAAAGGTAGAAAAACATAATGCCATGGATGACATTCTCAGAAGATATAACTCAGATTCTACCTATGCAACAAAATTGACAAATTTACAGTATTTTCATAGCTTTAATGCTCACAAGATGAAAGGGACAGGTTGGCTTTTTTTCTCCAGATCTTTGGATTTTAAAAAATACAGATGTTCAAATTCAATAAAACAGTGGTCAGTAAAATCCTGTATGATAGTCAGGCTATCGACTCCACAACTTTATTTAGATTACTATATGCATATCACTAAAAGGTGACATAAGTGAATCCGTTTTTTATAATATATTGTATAATACATTTTTATTAGTAATATGAAATAACATATATACTATATAGTATAAGGATATAATAATATACTATATAGTATAAGGATAGTTATATAGTATAAATATAGGATAATTATAGAGTATATTTATTCTATACACTGTATTATACTATACTACACCTACTCAACTACAGCATGCTATACTTATACTACATAATTCTATACAATTTGTTGTATAATATATTAGTTATGCATCACTGTTGCTGCTAGATGTAGCTGATGGTAGGGAAATGGAGTATAAAGTTTGGTATACTGCTTACAAAAATGTGTATCACCACCAGCTGCTGGTGGTAAAGTTCTGCTAGGTTGAAATTTCACCCAAGGTGTTCAGTTTTATTTGTGTTATATTTACTATTTTTCATTCTGCCAACAGTTTTGATGATAATTCAGAGCTGTTGATTCAGCATCATTTGTAAGGCATTTGTGGTTTGGTTTTGGTTTTTTTTTTTTTTTTTGCTAGTAACAGCCTTTTTCAGATCAATAAAAGCTGAAGATAAATGGTGATAAATTGACACCTTCTAAATTCCCTTTAAATCTAGCTTTATCACACATCTTTATTGTGCTAGTTCATCAGAGCACAGAGGCTTCATCATTCGTGTCCAGTACCATGGCTATATTCCTTTGCAATGCAAACCACACCAATATCAGATTTCTTATCAATAAACCAGTGGCACTGTGTTACCTGGCAAATGAATGAGAGACCTAATAATTAAAAGTATTATTTCTTTTACTAGAAAAACCATTTAACTCATGTTTTCCTGGTTTTCTGTCAATAAATGAGGCACTCATTTGATCTCACAGAGAGATACAAAGCTGAATCAATAGGTACAGTATTCTGTTGGTGCTAGTCCTTTCTTGAATCAGAAGAACCTCACCAGTTTTTCCAAACCCTGGAATTTAGACTTGGTATTTGAGTCCTTATGTTAGATCTTTTATACCCTCAGGAAAAGTAGTCTCAACTTTTATGAAAAGAACTCTTTATAGAATTAGATAATAATGTCTGCCTAAATATGCACTAATATTAACCTCTGCCCTGTCAATAAGGTGGTATGGAGGCACATTAGGTCTTACATTTAATTATCATTTTATTCCACTGAAGTTGTGTCTTGTTTTCTGCTTTTGCACCTCATTAGTCATGATCAAAGTGTATTCCTCTTAATAATGCCTTAATGTGACGCTTTGATCATATTTTCTGACTAATTTGAAAGTCTATTAACCAAATTACAACAGAGCCTGCTGCATCTGAAGTTTTTGGAACCGTTTTCCTGGGGCCATTTTACTCTGACAAATTTTAGGTATTTAACTGAGGTTCCTGGAAGCCTAGTTGCTCTGGACTTCTATAATTGACAGAACGAGACACTTGCAGTGAAAAGTGAATCAAGTACCACCAGAGGTCAATCTGGCCCTTCTGTGGGTCACATCTTTCTCAGGTGGTTTCCATTGACTAAGAAAGGAGACTGTTAGCCAGGACCTGAACAGAAGCCAATTTAAGTTCCTAGAAATAACTAGGATAACTTTGGTCTGTGTTTTATGAATGTGCCTATGATCCTTGTCCCTGTCTTACTCATGAAGGGCAATTTTAACGATTCTCAGATATGGGTATTGATGGACAACCTAATACATGCATCTGTGAGCTCTAAGAACATCTCTCTATGTTACCACCTTAAATGCAGGTAACATTTTATAGACTTTGCACTTCCCTACATAGTGTATCATACCCATTTCAACTATCTATATATGATTGCTTTCTCGGAGGCCACCTTAAAGCCATCTTAAACTTAACTGGCAGAAATCTTTTATCCAAAGGAGTCAATGCACTCCAAAATTCATCCTTAAAAATGTACCCAAAGCAATGTTACTATATGTAAGTAGTTCCACTATCAATTTGTTTCTGCCTCTGAAAATTGTTTGGTGAAGGATCAGTCACATAGTTAATGGAAATAGAGGCAGCAAGGCCACATGATTGAGTATCACACATTCAGAAATCAGAAACTGCTTCAGACAATGGAATAAAAAATATTTGGTAGGTAATTATGAACCCCTGCAAGAAGAACTGTGTCAAAACCCTCATCAGTTAGAGGCTGGCTTATATCCTCCCTTGTTTTTTGTGTACCCAGCCACCAATTTCTTAGATATTCCATGTTTACCTTATCTTAGTGACCTCTGAGGCAGATTATGTCTAGAATTAGGGTTACCAATCTTGCTAAGAAGCTGCAGGAGCACACATGCAGGAGAAATAAATTGATAGCAGCACTGTGTATTTTCTGATTCAACAGGATCACTCAAAACAAAACTGGAGATACAACAGGCTATAAAAGTACTACCCACACAGTGATCACTTTTGCATAACTGTAGATAATGCTTAAGAAAGTAGTAAGTGGTCAAAATAAAAACTAGCTAAAATGTAAGGCTCAAACATAAAGTTTAGCAATGATTTTCTGGGGTTCTGCTGTACTGGTGCTTAAGCAAGCTTCTTCCTTTAACTGTTGGAACATGCTCCCTAACCTGCAGTTTTGGACTGTGCAGTGAGACTTCATTCTCCCACCAGGACAGTCTTTGTATTTCTTTCCTGTTCAGTGAACACAAATTTATTGTTAATTTGTGTAGCTGCCCAGACAGTCACAATTAGCATTTTCATTTTCTGCCAGTTGTTTAGTCACATCTAATCATTGTGAAAGGTGCAGAAATTTTTTATTTTTTAAATCGATGAGTTTTTAAAAATGCCTCTTGACAACTTTATTTGGCTTTATAATTTATTGTGTTTATTTTCCTACAGCGGCAATGAATTCTAACTCTTATTACCATACAAACCCCAGCTGCCTCTTATTCAGCTGGTATAAGCTCCGTATAAAGAAACCACCAAATCTTTACACTTTACAAAGGCAAACAGTGGTATTTTCTGGAGTATTAGGACCTGGCCGAACTCTGCTGGCGAAAACAAAAGTCTGCTTGGGTGAAGTCTTTTCTGAACAGTCTGAGTCCTGCTCCTGACTATAGATCAGTTAAGTCTTATTCCAAACTTCAGATCCAGCTTAGCACTTGACAATCCAACTGTATTTTGTTAACTATTTAGAGGTAAAATTAATTAAATTCCAAAGGGCCTTAGATTTTTTTAGTTAATGTAATTTAATAAATATCATGAAGAACTGAGAGGGTGTGCTATGCATTCAAGCACAGGTGGCAAAATAGCCAGTTTAGGGATTATTTCACTAGTTTATTCGATTGTATTGAATGAAGGAAAGGTAGAATCTCCAAAAAGAACTTTTAATAAATCAATTCTCTTTCTGCTGACCTAGCCAGGATGTACAAGCAGATATGTTCCCCTTTCTTGGCACACCATCTTTGGCAGGCTGTGACACTGTACTCTGAGACGGCAGGAATCAGAGCAAGGGCAAACTGTCAGAAAGCAGAAAAGTTGAGGAAGTTTTACAGTCAAGAAACAAGAGGACTGCTGCTACAGCTTATGACACGCTGGGTGCAGCAGGGGCTAGCTGGAATATAGTTCAGAGCAGGATGCAGAGAAGCTGTGAGCTGCAGGAACCCTGCAGAAGAAGGAATTGAGAACTGCTTACAACATGTTGTAGCTGGATGCTGGCATATACCCTTTTTATAGAAGGAAGTTGAGGTACGATAGAGGAAAGCCTCAAAGCTTCTGGGACACAGGGCTTGGAGCCAGCACAGGCTTTTAAAGAAATAATAAGAATAATGCTTTGGGCAATGAGTTAACCCAGATCAAGAAATGAAATTGCTCTTCTACAAGCCTTTATAGTTGATCTGCTCCAGTTTGAACATTGTCTTTTAGGAAGTTCAGCCACCTGAACCTGTGTGTATGTTTAAGTGTGTGCATATCAGTGTTTGGGGAGAGTATGTGTGCATACTCCAAACAAGACAAGAGAGCAGATGATCCTGAAAAACAGATCTTTAAAAGGAGTGGACAGGCCCTGCTTCCAAACTATTTTTATCCTGTACTAAACTTTCCTCAAAGAACACACAAGACAGGGATTTTACTCCAAATTGTCATGGACCCTCTGTACCAAGGATTTGTGCAACTACCTGCCCTACCTTGTATCCAACTGATCTTCCAACAGCAACTAGCAGCTAAAGCACTTTCCTGCTCTACCGTGTAAATCAAATAGTTTGGGCTATACCAAGGAGAAGCTGTTGTCTAGTTCAAGTCATTCTCACAGGCTTAAAACTTCCTCAGAATGAACAGCTTCATGGTGGAGAGGCTGCTTGGATAAAATTTTCCCTATAACACCAACTATGCTCTTGAAAATGAACTTAGAATATGATCTGAATTATGCTGGTTCCCCAGTAATAACTTTTCTGACTATGCACTATTTTGACTTTGCTTACACATGTATCTAAGGGAAAGAAAAACATAAAATTAAGTAATCATTACACAAATTTATGTTTAATTTTGGATAGTTTTGATCTGAATTTGCACTGTGTCTCTATATATTTAAAATATAAGGAAGCATCGACTTGATGTCCCAGTTCAGGTCCATCGCTTGTTAAAATATTCAGCTGTATAGGCAGCAAAAGTGGCTAACACTTTTTGACAATAATACTCTAAAGATTAGAGAGGAGATGTAACAGAACAGGAAATTTATCTTACACACAAACAAGTATGAAATTCAGTAAGATACTAAATCATATCAGCAGGAGAAATGACTTTTTCATTAAGAAACTGAAACTGAGGTGAAGTAATCTGAAAAAATGGATCATGAAATGACATAAATATCTGACAAAATTCAGTGGGCTCAGGTGTGCTTTGTATTGAACTTGCTGCTTTTAATACAGGAAATAGGAGCATTTATAAATATATTCAAAGTTTCAGCAACTTACCGACAGGTAAACAAATAAAAATAGCTCATTGATTTACAGACATGTCAGGGTTTTTGAAACGTGAAATTTGAGTAGCAGGGTGATAGGACAGTTTCTGCGGTAGCTACCACATCAAGCATTTTTTTCCCAGCTAGTTTAATTATCTTGTTAAAGAGACCATTGGAATATTTTACAGGAGCACCAAGTCTAACAAAATCTGACAAGAGTTAAGACCATATACTCTTCTTAGTCCTTGGAAATGATGTGAAAAATATTAGGTTTATCTGGGTTTAGTAGCTAAAGGGGAAGCCAGGATATATCTGGGTAGGAGGCTAAAATGTTCCTCCCAGAGCATACTGGTCCATAACCCACTCACTACTCCCTAGGCCATCATATCTCCTGCACAACTGACCATCAGCAGGCATTTCAGTGCATCCAGACAGGGAGCTAGATCGTGCAAGAGGGAGGCTGCCTGGGTTGCTGACATTAGGTGATGAGTGCCCTTGCCAACAGATAATAGCAAGATTTCAATGACTGGAAGTGTGTTTCTCCCAGAGTCCTGTGGGAACATGCAGACCCAAGCGGATGCACCGTGCTGCCTGCAGCTTGGCATCACCCATTGTCCCTGTTCTCAGGCTCCATGCACTGGGTGCAGCTCATACTGGGAGGCAAGCCACTTTGCTTCACTGTGAATGTGCTGTACGGCTCTAGCTGGGGGAAGAGGCAGGGGAAAGAAAATCTTCATGTCTCGACACTGACAGTATGAAAGTTAAGAGGACTGATGAACACTACTAGTTTTACTTGGTTACAATAAGTCATCACTTCAAACAAAGTAAAAAAAGCTCCATTAGTAGAGAAAGGTCAGTAGTTTTGTTTTGTGGGGGATGGGACCACTCAAAGGCCTTTTCTGCCCTGAGCTGTAAGAAGAAGGACCAGAAATCTCTGCTTTTGTCACAAGTATCAGACAGTGAGGGATCTGCCATATAGCAGAATGAGTGAACTGTTTGTTGGACCTTCTGCAAGGATTCCTGCTGACCTAGACAATGTTTTATATTAATGGGAAGTAGGGCTTTCATTTTAGACATACATTTTAGACATACAATGACAGAACTGGCAGGTTCTCTGACAAATAATGGTCAGATCTCTGTTTGAGATATTAACTTTATCAAGCTAAAATTTACAATCAGTTGTCACTGTACCAAAGTCATAATTTTACCTGTTTGTAATAGATAGGCAATGTTCAACAGATACGAACTGACCCATATATCACTGGCACCTTATCAGTGACATGAGACAAAAAGAAAAATTTCTTTGAGAGCTCAAACTAGAAATAGCTCACACACTACAAAGCCCTACAGACCCAAGTAAGATATTTGTTTGTGCTATACTTTGCAACCCTCTTACTGCAAATTAATTTTTGCAAAACTGGGAACCTTGGATATGAAAAAACACTGCCAGGGACTGAGAACCTCAGTAGACACATATCACCACATGGCTGAATTAATTAACTCAGTGGTGTGTGGTTGATTTGTAGCAACTAGACCATCATCTAGCCTCTTGTCAAAAACACTAAGAGGTAAATAAACTATACTGACATAATGTTTTTCTTAAATAAAATTAATGAATGTCATGAAAGGTACTGTAATCTTGTTTTCATATTTTGATTAAACTATTTATTAGCTACTTTTTTTTTCCATTTTTGAATATGCATCTATTAAATGCTACACATAGTTTTATAACTATCAGTCCTACAAATGCAATACATACATACTGTGAAATGACAGTAAAGTGATATCTAAAGTTTCTTGACTCTTACACTTCCACTACATTAATTCCTATAGCACCTAAATGATTGATAAAGAGATTTTGCTGCAGCATGGATAATTTGGTAAAATCCATATATGTTGCCTCCACCTAACTCTGCCAGGATTGCCTTGCATTCCACACATTTTTGCTTGCAGGGCATCATTTGTCATATATTTTCAAAGTATGCCTAACTCCAGAAAAAATGTATAATCTCCCCAGTCCTTCAACCCTGACTTTTATCCTTCCACCAAAAAGGTAGGGAGAAAATGCATGGGTATAAATGCCCAAATTTCTTTTCTATCTGTGGTAACACGAGTGCAAATTTCAGAATTCTGTAACAAACAAACTAGATACTTATACAGAACTAAATATTGGACAAGAAAGAGGGGAGAAAGTAAATGTCAGCATATCCATCTCGAAATAGGGGATATTGGTTTCACTGAATACTCTAGTGGATGCCCCTGTTTTCAGTTTTTCCTGCTGACTAGCTTAGTTGACTTCTCATGCAGCTGAATGTCCATTGTGAATTGGGTTTGCTGCGTTCAAAACTTCCCCCATGTTTTGGAAAGAGCTTAATAAAATTCAGGGACCTAAGCACATGCAAATACATTATACAATATAGAGGAACTGTAGGCACTTCAGGAGGGATTAGGGAGAGGAGAGGATTAGCCACTGTTCTGAGCAGAAAACCCCCAAAAGACAGCAATTTAAGGTTCTAAATCAAACAAGAGTGCTCAAGGTATGGTGGAACTTTAAATAACACAACTGCTGGAAAAAGGCATATTTGATTTAATATTTTTCTGTCTTTAGATATCTAATTTATAATTTCAACTCTATCAGACACCCCAAAACCAGCTGCTGCTAAAACTGAACTTTTAGCAGTTAGTATTGTCTGTTCTTGAGAAGAGTGTGTGTGTTTTGTTTGGTTTCGTTTGGTTTTGGTTTTTTTTTCTTTCTTTTAAAGCATTAATAAGTGCTTTAAAATAAATGTTTTACAGCATGAATTAATTATTTATTTATAATGGTTAATTAAGAGGTTTGCAGGAGTTGAAATTAATGAAAGACATTTTACTTTCTGAGACTGAAAGACAAAACCAAGAGAAACTTTGGAGAGCTGCAAGAAGTAGAGGTCTGTAAGTTATGTTATTGTAGAATAACTGATCTTGGAGTGAAACCTGGATACTGAAAAGGACACTGGAACTCTCCTAATTTAATTCAGTTAGAAGCCTGTAGCCTCCATCCTTCACCACTTTCAGAATAATACTTCCTAAGCTTTGGTCAATTAAAATTTAAATTGAAAGGAAGTGATGCCAAAAACATGCCTTATTTTAATATAGCAGAAAACAGGCAGTATTTGTAATCTTCTTATGTCTATATTCAAATATTAAGTCTATTGTAATTTAATTAGATACATCCATTAAAGATGCTAGTAAATGTCATCACTGCAGTTTGCATTACAAAAGTATGAAATAAGAACCATTAATTCAGTTTTAAATTAATATATATCTGCTAAGGAACTGGCTCAATAGGTCTTTTCTCATATACTAAAAGATTTTGTAGTGTCAGAAAACATAAGGATTATCTATAATTTGTCAGTCATTTTACTGATTTGTATTATGACAGACCATCAATGATATCTACTGATGGCCATACCTGAGTGTAGACACAAGCAGGAAGATTTTGTACTTTTCCTTAATTCAATCCTGAAGTCCTAAAAAAACCCACTGACCTGCCATCTAATCCTCAAAACGCCCTTTATTTAATAACTTAGTGGTTAGAGCTGCTTGCTTTAAAAATTTACAGAAACTGTTTTTCATTCAGAAACCAGAACAGGGGGATCTATTCTTCAAGGTGAAAAATGCTGCAACTTAATGGTATGAGAAGGTTCTCATCCATGCATAATGAATCTTTTCTTTTCCTGCCTTTGGCACAGATTCAGTAAAAAGCACAGAAAAACTCTAAGGTTTGAGAGTCTGGGTGCTCTTCCAGGACACAAGAGACGGGTTTCAATCTTGTCAGGCAGAGGATGGAAACATGAGTTTCTTATTTCCTTAATATGTGCTTGCTGTATTAGTTTACTGTAAAAACCTCATTTAAAACACTAACTCATTCTTTGCTTCTCCAAAGAATGTAGGCTAACACACCTGCAGGTTACAGTATCTGGATCTTGACTGGACAGATATATTTCCCTGCAACTTTGAATGGACCATGCAGAAGATGGGATTTTAGAGCTAAGTAAGTGCCTGTGAAGTAAATTGAGATTGTTGATTTTTTTTAATTCTGCATGCTGAACAGATGTCCCATTTTCTATCGCTTTCTGAGCCTCTGTCTCTCAGCTGTGTGGGTATCCTGTGGGTATCTATGGGTAGCCCTCTGCATTCTCTCTTGCTTTTTTCAGAACTTAAAAGCCTAATTTTAAAATGGAAACATTTATGACATAATAATTGAGTAATATAATATTCATTATATATAATTATAATATAAAATTTATAATAATTATTATATAAAATAACGTATTTAGTTTGTTGCATTGTTTTTAAAAAAAAAGTTGTGAAAGCAGCAGTTGACTAAATACTTGTAAATCATCAAATACCATACATTAAGTGTACTTGGGTCACATAAATATCTCTTGTTTATCTGTCATTAAAACTAGTTTTATTTTTCTCAATCATTTTGATTGGAATTAAGAACAAGCAAACACAGGTTAAATTTAATTTCAGCATGCTTTTAGCCCTAGCTAGTGTTTTTGATACGAAAAGTCAAACCTATTCCTAAAATTGAACATACTGAATATAATCCTGAAATAGTGTTCACATTCAAAGACTTTGATTTGTTGTGACTCTAGTATTGTATAATTTATAACAAAGCCATATTTAGCTTTTTCCCATTGTTTTCTGTCTTCAGTCTTTATTTGGGCAGTCAATATTCAAATCAATGTGGACTCAGACGGTCAGTATACACAAGAGGATTTTGCCACTTGAATCACTGAGCTTTATTTCTGGCTAAATATGTAACAGAACAGCACCAGGAAAACTTACTCTGTTCTATCTAAAATACTAAGAAAGAAGCACTCTGGGTCTGGTACTGTCCACATGGTGAACCATCTTGGTGTCCAGGAGCCTAGGAATTCTGAGGTCTTTCTTTGTCTGCCAGGCTGGTTTCTGAGGTGGTACCAGAGACATCAGCAAAATCTCTGCCAGAAAATTGATAAGGGTTTTTGGTAAATTTAGACTGCTTCCCTAAGATATTTAGTCTTTGCTGAATCAACATATTCTAGTAGAAACATCTTATCAATCTTACTTGTTTGCTGCTGGTTTTAATCATGTAAATCTGCAACTAACTAAACTCTGTGCTCAGCCTCCCCTGTACTAATTTGCAGTTTCTAAGTGTTTGGAAACACATGTAGTTTTTATAAAAATGGCAAATATATTTTCATACTTGTGTACCCTAAATATATTTTCTGGACATTTTAGAAACTTATTTCATAATTACTTCTTTCCACATAATTTTAAGCTCAATGGTTCTGCTTTTCAGTAGTCTCAAGCTGCCTTAGTGACAAATACAGGTTCATAACTTACAAATCAGGTCTATCCTGCCATCAGCGAAAGCTTTGAAACCAATGCTATATAAAAAGCTTGAAAAACCCAAGAGCTTCAAATCTTGGCTTTATGTCAAAAACATTTTAAAAGAGCAATGTATAGTATATAGAATTTGGTAAATATATTGTTCCCTAGCCTGGGAAGTCTTGTTTGTAAAATGGGAAAAATCAAAGAATGTGATCTACTTCAATAAGCTCTTTTAAAAAGATAGTGTCTTACAAGGAATGTCATGATCTGTCCCATAAAACCATCTTGGTGAACTCATTTGAACTGCTTTGTCAGGGACATATCAGATGCATTCAGATTATTATCAAAATAATTCCAACTGTGTGCACAGATATGACAAAAGGTACAATCACATACATTTTCTAACTGACTGTCAGACTTTAGAGATGCGGAGATCAAAATAGTTTTGATTATGAGTTCAAACATCCTGAATACAGATACCAATGATGATTTTATTATGTAATTATAAATGCCCAATAGGAGGATCACATTAACTTCCATGACATAAGAAGCAGGAAGTTACTCTCATCATAAAAAATAATTGTACAATTTCTTTTTTTTAATTCTAGGCTATCCTTATGCTTCAACTTGCATGCCTTCACAGTCAACGTTTTAGAGCCATAAATCCAATTTACTACTCTCTGTATTCTGAACTAGCTATATTACTGAATATTACCCCCCAGGACAGAATTGAACAAGCTGGTTGCTTTTTAACAAAAAGGAAAACCAAGCCACAACCATTTGACAGAAAACTACTTTTGCCCCTTGAGACACCTTTGGATAAAACAGGAAAGTCCTATGGACTGTGTTATAGAGGTCATTAAAAATATCTGTAAAAGTTCCTTCTGATTTTAAACTCTAAGAAGCTATACTAATTTGAAAAGAAAGAAAAACAAAGAAAGAAATCTACATTTAAATTCCTTTATTACATTGAAACACATTTGTATTCAGGATTTACCACTAAACTTCAGAATTAGGGTGATGTTTGGCTTGTAGATCAACTAGGCAAATGAAGGTACAAAAACGTAGTAAGGGACAAAAGGCGTGCATATCCTTTTGTTCCTCAGTGATAGTTCACTAATACGTTAGGTAGACAGGCCATTGGGATTAGATATTCAACAGTTGTAGGCAGCTTCTGCTGGATTTTCAAGTACACTGCATGTCAAATCTGTTACAGCGATTTTGAAAATATCACAGGCAAATGATCTGCACCTTCAAAGGTTTAAAACACTTTGGAAAATTCAGCACTTTATGGCACCTATAAGGATGGATTACCAAGTAAATTTCTTGCTTAATGAAATTGGCACAACCCTCCTAGCCTAAGATAAATTGCCCATTTATTTTAAAATCCTTAATAATTTTACTTAATAGAATTCTGGAATTGCACTGTAAAAGCTTATCTTTTTGTGCACTATTGGCCTCCACTTTGATACACTAGTGCCTTATATTTAAAAGAATAAATTTTTGGAGGGTTAGTATTCATAAAAGCTTCAGTAGAAGGGAATAAAAGCTTCAACATTTATTTTTAAAAGCGTGTAAAAGTAAGTTCTCAAAGGCCTTGTTTACTGACGTAATAAATTCACATATTATTCTGAAATATTAATGTCCATGGCCTTACATAGATAAAACACGGCAAACAACCACAACATCACATATACTTAGGGATCCTTTCCTACTTACTCTATTTTAACTACCACTGGGGTAAAATGCAATGACAGCTTAAGAACACATCACATTATATGAGATGAAAATTAACTTTTTGAAATACATTGAAAACTGCATATCGAAACTCATTCCTAATAAAATTATGTCAAGGTCCCAGCTAACAGAATATTTCAGATCTCAGCTACCCATGATCTAGGTAACAGACGCTGGTGAAGGTATATTAGCCAACACTTTGATTCTCTTTTCTGGATTGTAAGAAAATAGTAGTTTACACTTACGGTGTTGATATTGGATAATACAGTGAGTCCTGGAGCTGGGCCATGTTACCCAGAAGGGTGATATAACCTTCATGATCACAAAATATGTGCCAACCATGACAGTAAACCACATATATTAAAGAAACAGAGACTGCAACAGAAAAATTTAGAACTTAACTCTCTGAGGACTAAAAGGATCAGGTTTTGAGATGAGCTAAGCCCCTGATGGTCTTAACTTCATGTAAATTCCCAGTGTTATGGGTTTTGAAGGTCAGACTTTAAACAGCATCAGTTTGATCTAACAGCAGTCTAAAAGCTACCCTGGGAGACTGTAAAAACTTCAACCTTGGAAGTTTTCAGAACTTGGCTAGACTAGTGGTCCTATTTCAGGTGGAAAGTTGGGCTAGAAATTTCTTCTAGCCAACATCTCTAAAGTTCTACAAGATTAATATATTTTTATGCATACTCCATGGAGTAAACTGTCACCACTGAATTCTGTGGCAAGTCTTTCAATGATTAAACAAGAGCAAGGTTTCATTCTGAGAAAAAAGTATCTACTACTGTTAAAATGGACTTCTTGAGTATCTGAAATATATGCACTTTTTTTTATAGTTCATTGTCCTGGCTCTGAGTAGAAGTCATACTGCACAAATGGTTTATGCTGATGAAACAAAAATAAATACCTAACAAAATACAAAGGGATAAAAATATGTTTGATGATTTAATTTGATAATTTATTTTTTATTCCATTTGACTGAATTGTCTGCTTAAACTTCCGTGAATTTAATGTTGATAGTGGGCAAATTAAATTCTTATACATCAACATAAAACCATTGTAGCCAACTGAAGTACAAAATCTGCTAGTGGAAATAAGTATCAGATCAGCTCTGATTTTCTGTGTTGCAATTATTTTCCTTCATTAGTAAAAGGATATGACTATCTTTGTAGCAGATAAGGTGTTTTAATTGACTTGTAGCATTTTCTCTTAGTATTCAATTCTGGTAGATTCAATCCCTTTTTCATTATACAAATTGATATGAAATTAAACCATGCCCTGAGGAGAAAAAAAGATGAATCAATAATATTGATATTTTATGCAGAACTTGAAGATAAGGATTTTAATGGAATTAAAAATCTGTTTAGTAAGGTTAGTGCAGGAAATGTGGGTAGTTAAAATCAAAAGGTTGTACGGGTCGTTGTGAATAGGATGCATGCCTACATGATTTTTTAATGAATTTTTCCCTAAACAGCTATTTACCTTATTTTGTAAAGTAAACGTATGCATGCTTTTGCTGACTTTCTGCCATGTAGCCACAAACTCACAGATTTTAAGGCCAGACAGAAGCCTCCTGTTTCACACAGTCACCACAGTTTTATTTTCATACCTCTGCAATTAATCCAAGAGTTTGCTTGGTAACTGTGACTGTTTACCAGAGGGGTATTCTCCTCAGCCTTATTTCAAAATTTTTGATACTATGGAATGATAATGCATACTCTGGATGTGAACACTTACATAGTTTAATACTTGTATATACATAGCTGGGGATGGGGTAGCACACTGGAAGAAACTGCTAGGGAACACACAGACTTAGATAACCATATCTGTGCTTTCCACTTGCCTCAAGAAGGTGACATTTGCCAGACATCCTTTGTGCTTAAGCGTCCATGACCACAAAATGGGCTAGTTGTTATTTGTCCTACCTGGTACTCACAAGGCTCTGGAGACTTCTGGTAAGTATGAGGGGAAAATGTTGAGTGCAGGTGTGGGGAACACATAGTCTGATTGAAGCTGAGGCGGCCCACAACTTCAGTTATTATGACCTGTGTCTACTTTCATGTTATCTAGTAAGAAAATGAAGAAAATTATGTTATATATGGCCCACCAAAGATGTCTGAAAGGCCTGTTTGAATAAAGATAGCCAAGAGTGTAGAATATTACTTCATTGTCTCTCCTGCACAGACACAAGCAAGAGTCACACCTTGTGCCCCCTTTTGTAATCTCTTGAATGGTACTTTCTGTTTCCTGCAGCAGAACTATAAAGCAGCTTCTAGTAAAAATATCTGAGTATGGAACTGGACCACAGAACGGAAGAGAACAATCACATAATTTGGCGTAATAATATTTTAAACAAATCAGCTTACTGCTGTATAGTAAGGCACTTACAGTGTGATTTAGCAGAGTATTTAAACCTTATAGAGGATTCCCTGACACAGACATTAACTATTTTTGTTCTAGTTTGAACAATTATGTAAGTTGTGTTCCAGTGTGGTGGGCTGACACTGGGCCGCAGTCAAGCACTCACAGAGCTGCTTGCTCACTCCCACTGCTGTGGCATGGGAAGAAAGTAGGAGGAAGGTGAGAAAACTCATGGATTGAGTTATGACAGTTTAACAAGTGAAGCAAAAGCTGCATGCACAAGCAAAGCAAAATAAAGGAATTTATTTACTACTTCCCATGGGCAGGGAAATATCCAGCTACTTCCTGGTAAGCAGGGCCACAACATGCATAACAATCACTCAAGAAGGCAAATGCTGTAACAGCAAACATTCCCTCTTCCTCCTCCTTTCCCTGAGATTTTATGGCAGAGCATGATGTCATATGGTATGGAATATGTCTTTGTTCAATTCAGCGCAGCTGTCACAGCCGAGTTCCCTCCCAGCTTCTTGCCCAACACCAGCTCACTCACTGGAAACAGGGGCAGAATGTGAAAAAGAGAAAACCACCAGGCTGTGCAAGCACCGTGCAGCAACAGCTAAAACACTGGCATGTTACCAGCATCTTGGCTACAAATGCATAGACCACCACCACACCGCTGCTATGAAGAAAATTAACTCCACCCCAGACCCAGTATACCTATCCATATGAAAAGATCAGAGTGATCCCTCTCTGAAAATCTTGGCAATAAACTAGATATGGTGGGGTTTCCAGATACGAAAGACCATGTATCAGGCTAAGAAGGTGTAGTTCTGTCAGCATCATGGCATCTGGCCAATTGCCAGCAGAACCACAGACCTTTGAAAGCATTACAATACTCTTCTGTTTTTCTGTACTTTGGTAGGGATTTTAAAATAGTTGAGAACTATTATAAAAAAATACGCAGTTCTTCTACAGTTGCCATGCTTTGAAGTCTGATCCTTGTCCTCACTTCAGCCTGAATTCAGTGGCGAAGTGCTGTTGAGATTAATGATTTCAGTGTCTCACTATTTATATTTACAACTCGATATGCTCCATCTGTTTTGTTCCTGTCAAGCCAGTCATGTTATATGTCTGATAAATATTTATAAATACAAGTTAATAAACTGAATCTATTTGGAAATAGAGTATGGAACAGTGATATTCAATGCTGCTTTTGTGTATGGATATAATTAAAATTGATTTGCTTATTTTATATATATACAAGATCACAGGAAAGAGATAAATTAATTAGCTCTTCACATCTACTTGCTGTCACATGTGACTTTATTCCATAGTTCTATTCATTTTCACATGGCTTATGGTCTTTGCCTATTAAACGGAAAAATTCTATTTTAGCAAATTTCTGTTTCGGCAGATTTGATAATTTCAGTGCCTTCTTTTTTTCACCATCAATTTGCTAATAGCTAGTTCATACCAATGTGTTCCTGTAACAATGTTATCCCTGACGTCAGCTTTAGCTCCTTCCTTCATATTTTTATCCCCAAAAACGTTTGTAGAAAACAGGTATGATGACAGCCTTCATTCTGTTAGTCCTTCCTGCATGAAGGTGACGAGGGTGATACAATTTCAGATAATAGCTTAATATTATCTTGCATCTTTGTAGTAGTACAAGTCTTTTGGCACAGCCTGTTGTAATGCCAGTTCACTTTCTGTTACAGTTTGGCACCAATATCCATATTATTTACCTCAGTATCTTCAAATGTGCTTGTATTTGAGAGATCTGCGTGAACAAGCATGTACTTCTGAAACTAGGGAGGGGTGTGTGTGCTTTCATAGTGACCATCTGCCCTTACCAGCCAAAGAGGATGAGGGGATTTAGCTGTCCATGCTTGTGTTTTATCTGAGTCCTATATGTCGTTGCTGTTGGTCTGTGTGACTGGCTGTGTCAGTGTCCTCTGTGTGTGTCTGTGTGCATGTGTACCTCTGGGATACATATTGAACATACAAACAGGAAAGCAGCCTCATCCCTTGGCCTGGGAGAGAGACCCTTGGGTGTACTGGGTTGAGGCCCAGCAGCCCAGGGAGGAGGAATCCCTGGGCACTGAGCTGCTGGAGATCGCAGCCACTTACAACATCCCTTAGTATTTACTATATATAAGAACCTTAGAAGCAAATAGTCTCTTCTGTAAACCTCTGTTGGTGTTTTTAATCATTTTATTTTACTATCACCACCTTGACATTATTTTTTCTAGTTTTCTGAATAATGCATCTCTTTTGATGCTTGTATTCCAGGCATAACTTGTGTTGTAAGCGCTGCCCTGTTACACTTACATGGATCGCTTACACTTAATCAGTACCTCTGGTTCCCAAATTCTACTGCCAAAACTCCTTGCTATAGAGAAATACTCAATTTCTTTTTAACCTTACCTAAACCTCTACAAAACTTTTGTACAGTACCTTTTAATGTTCTGTATACTTTCACAAACATTATTTCTTTATTCTTTTATCTCATGAAGAATTATTACTTTTTTAGTACTTAACGCTAAAAAGAAGCAGTATGATAAAGTGAATCTTTCCCAAAGTGTTATCGAGTATTGTAGGAAAACAACACTGAATTAACAGCCTATACAGCAAATAAAATTCTTGCCTTTATGCATTATTGTAGTAAGGAAATTACAAAAAATTAAAATGAGATCTTTCCGATTTTTTTTCATTGTATATCTCTGATTCCTTTTCATTTTTTCCCTGTGAATGAGTCATCTTAAAGCAAGTTATTAACTTCTGCCCTGCACTACAGGAAGTAATTTTAACATGTCAGCCTAATGGAGATCCACTTATGCATGATCAAAATGCAGAAAAAAATAGATGCTATATTTCCACAAGTTGGCTTCTCTCAGGCTATGCCTACTCTAGAGCGAGAGAAGTTCTTCTAAGGTAATTTCTCCAGTATGGTGCAATAAGGGAAAAACAAAGAAAATTTAAGAACGGTGAAATATTATCATTCATTAAGCAAAATAAAATATTAGTGATCTTGTGAGAATGCTGATATGTCTTTCAGCTATTAAATATGAAGTAGATAGAGGAGACATGTAAAGGAGTCTGTCTTTTACGCTTAGCATCAGAGTAAGTACCTGAGAGACTCTATTACTGTAGCTGCAGTTGCAGGTATTGAGAAGCATACCTAATGACAAATATCTTTCATAGAATATTCTAAGCTCCTCCTGACCTATTAGTAATTAAAAAAAAAAAAAGATATCATGACCCTGAAAAAAGCTTTTGACTGGGAGGCCAGACCCGTGGGATGTAAAGTTTACATTTTGTATTGCTATGTCTGTTTTCTTTTGCTTATAACCCAGGAAAGTTAACTTAGTCAAAATTCTGCTCTTATTCTAGGAGATGAATGGGATGCAAACAGTACAAACAACAGTATTCCACTGATTCTTTTGTTTTCCTTCATTAGGGTCCTTAATTCCTGCTATTTTGTTGTCACTTGCTACTCACCTTCTCACACACTGCAGAAAAATCAGTAAATTTGCTTGGGATTTTATACAAATAGTTTGAAAATCTGGTAATCTTTTAATCTCTCTTTGTTTCCTGTTTATTCTAAGTTAAAAATCAAACAAACAGAACTTTTGACACTGTAAATGCTTATGCAATCTTTATGCTAAAACTGGACCTGATCAACGTGAGTAGATCTACTACTTTGAATCATCAGTAATACTCAGGGGCTGGTTGTTACTGAAGTATTTTTTAGGAGTTTTACACAAAGTTTCTTTTTTTCCTACATGTTTGGTAGCTTTGGAAGTTAACATAATGATCATAAAGGCTACTTTGAGAATTCTGTGTGTTTATGGGTTCTGGAGAAACAGCCACCATGTCAGAGAATGACTAGTAATTATTTTTACTGATGTCCAAAGAAGTAAAGCTTACACATTGGTTCTCTATCTATCCCTTCTTGAATAACTTTTCAGTCTGCTGAGCTATTTCAACCAAACATGTCACAGGACTAAGGTTCTTTGAACACTTGTGCATATTTCATTAAAAAGACTTTTTTGGTCCATAAGAGATGCACAAATGGCTCTGAGTGAGGGAAAAGCTACAGGTGAGGCACCAAGTCATATCAGCCACTAGAGTCTTCATGGGAAAGTGTGATTACACATAATTCACCTATGGAAAAAGCAGGTGGGAGCTGAAATCAAACAGGAGACATGATATATGGGAAAACAGGTTCCATTACCTGTGCTGCCCAGGAAACTACTTCAGTGTGCCTGTTATGAATCATGAACATATGAAGGTTATGCTTGATATAAAATGTTGAGTTTTCTTCTGGCTTACGGGTAATGTACAATGCTGACTTTGCTGGCCCTTTTACTTCCAACTGCTACTTCCAACTGTTCAATTTTAATTGCAAGAAAGGATGAGTCCCTTGTCACTTTCTGAGAAATGTAAGAATATTTGGCTTTTGTGGGTGTCAATGGACATATTCTTGCTATTGTTGCCAAGTATCTCTCCTCAACTCTTCTGTTTATATCGTGTTCCTGTGTATCCTTTCTCACTTCACTACACTGTTTCTGTTAGTTAGGTAACTCAAAACACAGATGTATGTTTCTCATTCTCAGGCATTACTCAGTTCTAGGAGATACCTACTGCTGGTTCTTATAATAAATAACAGACTGAATTCATCTGATGTTTTTATAACCTGGAATGCAGCAAGTTACACAAAGTTTGAATGTTGCAACTATTAAACCCAGTACGGAAAGTGTCCAATATAGCAGAGCATTTGGATTTTCTGATAGGTCTGAAAGCTGTGCCATCTACACTATACAACAATAGAGGTATGGCTCACTTTAACTTTTCTTCAACAATAATCTCAACAGAACTGATTTTAAAGAAATGAACTTTAGTTGGAAAATCTATCTTTCTCAGGAAAATGGCAAGTTTTTTTTATAAAAAAGTGAACATTTGCACTTTTTTCATAAAAAGTATACAAAGTGTTGATATTTTCTGCAGAAAATGTGTCAACTAGAAGTATTTTTGTTGAATAAAACTTTCGATTTTCTGACAGACTGTTGTCAGTAATATCAAGGTACAAGAAAAGAGAAATTCCAAAAATACGTTTCTTCAATTGAAAAGATGAACAGAGATTTGAGTTTATACCTTTTTGCAAATGTGTGGAGGCAGGAATTAATAACGGGACCAATTTAATTTCAGTCCTCATATAATTCATTTGACTTAATTGGATCCTACCAAGAAAGGTTACTGCCTGCATCTATGTAAATTTTGAGTATTTCTATCATATCAAAGTTCTTTGAAAGTTTATAATCTGGCATCCACTGATTAAGTCCTTTGTAATTTGTTTTTGTACAAAGGAATATTAATTACAGCTGTTGCATTAGCTTTTTCATAGAGTCCTGGTACCTTGGGGAAAATACACAGATCTACTGAAATATCTCGCCTATGAGTGTGAACAGCTCAGTCCATTTTTTTACACAAAATATTTAAAAATGTGATATGCCTTTATTAATGCCAGAAACAGAACTGGTCTTTGTGAAAAATACATGTATTAAATGATATATGTAACCAGGTGTGGTAAAAATTGCCAGTAACCTTTTTTTCCCCAATTCTAAATGAGTTAGCATATACCACATCATCACATTTTACTGCACCATTGTGAAAAGTGACCTAGTTCTGTCTTTTTTTCCAATATCTTATTTTTGTAATAAGATTAGAAATTATGAGGCTTGGTACTAATATAAATTACATTTTCCCCACTCTGTGATTGTCAGAATAAAGTTTTCTGTAATATCTGAAAAAAAAAGGTAATTACATTATTAAAAATCCTTGTCCTGTGTGCAAGCTGTTAAAAATTTACATTGAGAAAAGACCATTCACTTCTATACCTGCAAACATTATGACTTCTTTAATTTTTGGTGCTTCTATTATTTCCATTGCTAAGATAGCATCTGCTACACAGGGAGTGAATGGAAGTTTTCCAACAACTGAGCTTGTACAAAATAACATTATGTGCCTAAGACATTTGCCTTTATTTGAACATGTGAAGCATAACATCATACTGTATTACTGGCAGTGCAAACTGGTCTTAAAACATTCAAAGAGGTTGACTGCAGAATTATTCTTGAGTAGACACATGAATTCTTATTACTTAAATGAAAATTTGGATGGAAGCCAAATTGAATGTGAGAGTAGGAAAGGTTTTTCTTGGACAAAAATGTATGGGACAGTAACTCTTCTTTCATCTTAGATCAGTAAGGCCTTCCCGATTACACTATTGGAAGAAATATGGCCTTATCTGTAGTATTAAATTAACAAAAATTGAGTTGGGTGGCTGTGCAACAGGTTCCACGGCTACTTCTTCCATCCCACACACAGCTGAGAGAGGGGAAATTCAGCATTTGTTAGCTGTCATCAAAATTATATAAACTTGCTTTTTCACTCACAGAAAAAAGTCAGATTCTGAGACGCTGCCGCATTTCAACCAAGAGCATCAAGCTCTAGCTGTCATATAAACCACAATTATGTGTTTTATTTTTATAAATGACGAAGAAAATTCTTGTAGAAAATGTCCAGGTTTAGATTAGACCTTGGTGTTTGAGATTAAGGGGGAGGGGGGGGAGGGAAGAGTTTTAGATTTAGCAAATGAGAATCCTGTAAGCTTGAAGTATTCTGTTCCAAGAAACTGAAATCTCAGCTCTTTTGCATCAGAGGTTTCAAATCCAAAGACACCTACTGAAAATCAAGAAGGATGAAATGAGTATTACTAATGAGTGGAAATTATTTTAGATCAAGCCTTGGATGAGAGGCCCTATGTGTTTTCCATGTGCCTTAACATAGTTTCCAGGAGGATGTGCTCCATGATCTTGCCAGGCACACAGGGGAAGCTGACTGGCCTGTCATTCCCCAGGTCTTCCTTTTTACTCTTTTTGAAAATGGGAGTTGTTTCCCCTTTCCAGTCACTGGGAACTTCACCAGTCTGCCACGACTTTCAAATATGATGGATAGTGACTTAGACACTTCATCTACCAATTGCTTCAGGACCGTTGGATGCACCTCATCAGTCCCACGGCCTCATTCACATTCTGGTTCCTTAGATGGTCTTGAACTTTACCTTCTTCTGTAGTGGGCAGTACTTCATTTTTCCAGTCCCTGCCTTTGGATTCTGTGAATGAGATGGTGTGGGTAGAGCACTTGCTGATGAAGATCAAGGCAAAAGAGTTGTTGAGTACCTCAACCTTCTCCACATAGGTTGTAACCAGGTCTCCTGTTTTGCGAGGGTAGAGTTTCTTCGTCTTTCTTTATTGTCCTATGTACCTGAAGAAACCCCTCTTGTTATTTTTTACGTCCCTAGCCAGGTTCAGCTCCAGATGTGCTTTTGTTTTCCTGATCATCCAGGCCACATTAATGTAATCTTCCCAAGCTGTGTATCCCTGCCTTTGCATTTTGTTTTTGTGTTTTAGTTTGGCTAAGAGGTCTTGACTTAGCCAAGCCGGCCTCATGCCTCCCCTGCTCAACTTCTTGCACAGGGCCAAGAGCTCTAGCACCCTCAGAAAAATGTCTAAATAACTCCCAGCTCTCTTTGCTCCTTTACCTCAGCGGTCAGTTTCCCAAGGTATCCCATACACTAATGCCCTAAACAGCCAAAGGTTTACCTTCCTGAGGCTTAGGATCCTGACTGTATTTTTTATCCATCCTGTACCCTTCAGGAGTTAGAATTCTACTAGGGCATGATTGCTGCAGCTGAGGTTACCTCTAATCTTGACCTCACTTAGAAGTTCTTTTGCATTAGTGATCAACAGGTCCAGCACTGCTTCTCCTCTGCTCAAACTCCCCATCACCTGTACTAGGAAGTTGTTGTCTTCTTGTTCCAGTAGTTTCCTGGAGTGCTTGCAGTTCATTGTGCTGTTTTTCTAACAGATGTTAGGGTGGTTGAAGACCCCTGTCAGGATCAGGGTCTGCGAGCATGATGCTTCCTGCAGTGGATGAAAGAACTCTTCATCACCCTCTTCTTGATCAGGTGACTTGTAGTAGACACCATCCACAAGTTTCTTTTGTTGGCTTGGTCTCTAATTTTCACCCACAAGCTTTTGACCTGCACATTGCTGTTCTTCAATAATATCTCTGTGCAATCAATCCCATTTTTAGCACAAAAGGCAACTCCACCACCTCTCTTTCCTGGCCTGCCCCTTCTGAATAATTTATAGCCATCAATCACAGCACTCCAATCACGTGACCCAGCCTACCAAGTTTCTGTGATAGCAATCAGGTTGTAGTTTTCCCTCTGAACAGCTGCTGCCAGCTCCTGTTTGTTTCCCCTACTGCATGCATTGGTACAGAGGCAGTTCAGCTGGGCTATGGGCCACATCCCCTTCTCAGAGGACTTTATCCTAATTCCCTTAAGGCAATTCACAGGTGTTTCCCTGTTGCTTCCTAATGCTTCAGCAGCCCCTGGTTCTTCTTGAGTGCTTAGAATTCCATTCCCTTCCCCTTGCTAAATCTAGTTTAGAGCTCTGTTTATAAGTCTAGCCAGCTTGTTGTCCAGGATGCTCTTGCCCCACTTGGTCAGTTAGGCATCATCATCTGTCAACAGGTCTGGTTTCTCAAAGGTATGCCTAAGGTCATAGAAGCTGAGACCTTGAGCATGGCACCAGCTTAGTCTATGCTAAGAGTTAGCACCTTTTTTTCTGAAAATTGGAGAATAAGATATAATTACTTGATTCCAATGAAAGGGGTGGAAGAAAATCTGTTGGATTAGTTATAAGGTATTACAAAAGAAATTGGGTAAATGAGGGTTATGTATGATAAGAAAAAAACAGCAAAGCCTTTCTTGATGTTCATGATTAGTGTCCTCAGGAGACTTGGAGCACAGCCATTTCTTTTTTATTTCTAAATTAGGAAAGTCAAAATGCTGAGAAAATGAGTAGCAACATCTGCATGCTGCTCTTCTCAGAGTAAACAAAATCTCTGTAATTTCCTTTAGATAATAGGAAAATGAATAAGTATTTACTAAAATTAGTAAACTCCTCAGATTACTAAACTCCTCAGTAAATAAAGAGTTAACACAATCTGTTATTCTTGGCTTCAGAGTCAGAAGTGGGTTAAGATGGACTGAGGAAGTTTAGAGCAGTTATTTTTTTTTATTCAGTTTGTTTGCACACTTAGGAAAATCTCATTAGAAAAGACATTCAATTCCCTTTTGAAAGTTTAACTTCACAGAGATGGGAATCAGCAGTGTTATTCTGAATTTTTGTAAATTCAGGCTACTGAATCCAGCAAAGGCAAACTGAGATTGTAAACCAGCTTCTTGTCTGATTCCGTGTTTTATTAGCAACGCTGGCAAATGCTGCTTTAGCAATATACAAATTATTTGGTTACCATTAATAGGTTTTAATGATGTTTAAAAAACTAACTGAAATGTAAAGTGCTGCAATAGGTAGATGGAAAGTGGAAAGCTGTTTACTACCGCCTATATGCAAATGATTTTAGCTTAATTTTCCAAAGCGATCTGGAAAATGTACTAAACTAATTTGGAGAGATTTATGCTTTGAATGATAATGATGTGTACTGTAATTCAGTTTGGAATAGTTGCTAATAATTTTAGGAGAGATGGGAATTAATATTCTGGAATTAAATGGTATCCTCTTATTGTTACTTAGAAATGTTGAATTTATGTTTTCCTTCAGAATCTGATGGTTGCTAAGGAAACCACTTGTATTATATCTGTGGGTATGGCATATACCTTAACTATGAAAGGGAAATAGGTAAATGTGTTTACAACTAACTTTTATTCAGAATCATACATTTTATTCAGCAAGAGATCCTCATCCATCCTTCTTTCTGTGTTCTAACACAACAAAAAATTGCATTGCATGCACCTTTCCAGGAGGATTTATGCACAGGTAGTGTTTTTATGTGTATGAAGATAATGTCACAGTAAGAGTTCAATGTACAGATAAATAAATGGAGACTGGGTAGACTGCATAGAGGACAGGGTCAGCTAAAGCTGTCAGGGCGACCCTCCTGTTGAGGTTCAGAACGGACTCATTGCATTCTAAACTCCTCAGCGGGAACTTCAGGTGCGGCTAGATCCAGACTTAGTTCCAGACTTTGTCAACAGTTTATATCGAAAGGATTGCTCGTGAGCAATCAATCCTTTATATCATTTAGCTAAGATTTCAAAGTTTAGCATGGTATTAATCACTTACTGAGAATCTATTGTAGCCAGGAATCTCTCAACCTTGGAGTAACCTTGGGAGGCATTCCTGCTCAAGGGGAGATCCTGGCATGCAGCCCAGTGCTGTGCAGGAGAGCCCGACAGGCTCTGGGCTATCCACAATTTATGGAGTAAGATAACTGACTTATAGACATATTTGCATACCGACCGCAGAATTTCGTCTCATTGAAACTTGGCTTGAGTCCCACCTTGACCAGCACTGTGGTTAGGTGGGCACGTTGTTCGGATTAGCCCTTGGCTATGGAGTTGTTTTCTGTCTCCCCCAATCCACTTTGAGTGGATGCAGCCATCCCGACCAGAAGCAGCCATTAGGACCACCACTGACGGCTATCACTTGAGCATTGTTATGGAAATAAAGGTCAGGATGGGGGGAAGCACACCTTCACTGTTCCAGTGGCACTTGCAGCAGGAGTCTCCAGCTCCCCACAGCCAGCGCCTGGCTATGGGCCCCAGTGAGCCAGGCCCACCAGTAGGCGCCTGGCCTGGCCTGGCCCCCTCCCCAGGAAGGTGCCCGATGCGGGGGGCTATATCTGATCCCTGTTCTCCACATCGGGCCCGATCCTGACCCCCACCCACAGGCTGGCAGCCCAGCCTGGTCTTGGCCCTGTTGTCACCACGGGACTTGCTGGTGATCTGAGCTCCTGGTTGGACCTGGCCAGAGTCTGCAGGCCTGTTCCACTCACTGTTCGTGCTCCCAGGCATAGTGTGTAAGCCTGAGCTGCCTCGCTAGACCTGCACTCCTCCAGCTGAAAACCTGCAAGCTGAGAGCAGACAGAAGATTCCCTTTGATTGCAGTAAGAGCCTGAACCTAGCCTGCAGCACAGAGGGAGCCAGGACAGCCCCAGGACCGCAGTCAGGGAGGGGAAGGGAGCAGCCAAGCAGAGAATGAGCTGGTCAGTTCATAGTGTGCCCAGCAGAAGTCTTGCCCTGCTTCTCCATAAAGTATTGTAAATTGTTTATCTAATGTTGTATCTACAAAGGCATGCACAAAAAGCACTGAAGAGAAAGCTTGCTCTTGCAAGGCAGCTTTGGCCTCGCAGCCTCAGGAAGCCTTGGGGCTGCTGTAGCTGGTGCTGTGTGGGCCCAAAAGGCCCAGCTTCAGGAGTGGGGCCTGTTAGATTGAGCGCAGCGCTGTGGTACACCGGCTAGTTTTCCTAACCTGCCTTGAACACAGGCACCCGAGCCCCTGGTGCAGAAGAGATCACGCTGTGTGGATGAATTCAGGCCCTGAAACTGAGAATTGTGAGAGGGTCAGTGAGAGAAACTCGTAGCAGCCTGCAGCATCTCTGAGCCCAGCCAATTTGTGCTTAAATAAAGGGCAGGATTTTAATCCTATCCTATTTTAATCCCATCTGATCCCATTTAATTATTAATCTGTCACCCATAGCTGCTGTCAGTCTCTGGGAATTCACTTTTCTGAAGTTTTCACCTATTCCTGATTAACATACTTATCTGAAAGGATAGGTTTAGAGAGAGAATCAGTTTTTAAACGACCATAATGCCAGAAGCAAGCAGTAGGTTACATGAGACTGCTTTCCCAATCTCTGTGACATGTTGGGTACCTTGCTGAAGTATAATCAAGAGTTTCAGGAAGGCTCTGCAAAGCCACATGTGGGCACAGAATTTAAAGAAGGGTTACTACCAGTTATTGTGAACAGCTTCTGAAATTTCAAGGAGTTGAAGGCAGCTTTCTCCTTTAGAAGAATAAGTTTATGGCTGGAATATGGTTGTGAAGAACTGCTTCTGCAGAGCTAATGTAGCTGCTAAAGTGAATCTAACAAATTCAGATGGGCTGGAAGATATAATTTTGGAGATGCTACCTGCAGCTGTGATTCACTTCCCACTAATTTTCTAGTAGTCCTGGGTTTCCTACCCATCTGGAAGATGTTATTTAGGATTATAGTTGGGGTTAAAGTCCTGGAGACTAGAGGCTGTGATTTTGATAGTTTAAGTAGGCCAGGAATATGAATAGGGAGTTGTTAGAGGGTAACAAAAAAGCCTTATCATTAGTTTTCAAGGTGTTCAGAGAGCTTTTCCTATGGATGTGTCCAGTGATAGTTTAAGTGTTTTGTTTACAGACAATATGGTCCACATAGAAATTCTATTATAAAACTGTCAAACTCAAAGAGGTAAATGGTGGACCAAAGCTGGTTCATACGAGCCATTTCTCAATACATAGAAGTCTTGAGAACTTTGCCTCTGTAGAAAGCCTCAATACATAGAAGTCTTGAGAACTCTGCCTGTGTAGAAAGCTGGAGTTCAGATTGCGGCTGATGTCAAAGTTTTCTTTCCACGTAAAGCTTCAGAAAGTTAGGCTAACAGAATCTGTTCTGACAAATTCAGTGATGACTATAAAAATATTTCCAGGAGAAGCTTCTTCTCAAATTTCAGTGTGCTTGCTTACCTGAAATAGTAGGTAGGGTTAGGGGTGGGTTCCAGACCGATGTATTGAATTAAGTTCATACTTTAAAAACAAACAAACAAAAAACTGCTGCCAACTGGTATAAAAACATTATCTTCAGTTTTTAGACAACCATTAGTATCTTGCTTATTTGGAAAACTATGAAAGCCTATATGGAACAATCAAGATTTTGTTGTGAACGGCCTTGAGAGTCTGTTTACTAACTACTGAATTTCAGTTCATTCTCTATAAGCACATCAGAAACTGTTATCCCTCAGCATCGGTGCTTTTTCCTCCATTGTTGGTACTGTGTTGCTTGCCCGAGTGGAATGCTTGCATTCCACTAACCCTGAGGTTAGGGTTTGGATTACAGCTGAAGGAAGATGGTCTCACTCACATCTCAGCATGTTCTCTGGGGTGTATGAATGAGCACACACAGGGGCAGTTACCATGGAGTAGCTAACACAAAGCCAGGAAAATATCTATGCCAGGTTAAACCCACAGTCTATCTTGTCTAGTTTCCTGTTAAAGATGCTGGCCAACACAATACTGTAAAAGAATAAGAACAGGGCAAGTTTATAGTGACTTCTCCCAGAATACTCTTTTAGCTCCAGAAATTTGTGATTCAAAAGTTTCCTGTGCCAGAAGCATTGCCTTTGGTTTCAAATGTGCCATGCAATATTCATGTTCTTACCTTACCCTAACTAGGAGCCAAGGTTCAACTGCTACACTGGGGAATACTTAACAGTTTCTTCAGTGATAGTAATGTTGGATACTGGGCCAAGTCAGTGTGAAAGAAAATGGGAAGTTAAAGGTGCTTTCCAAAGCAGAACTATAATGCTTCAAATGAATTGAATGTTATGATCCAGTGCTGTTGATAATCAGCTTATGAAACAAGAATGAAATACCCTGATACAACTATTCCTGGAAAAACACATAGCCTTGCAGCAGAAAGATTGTTTGGCAGGTAGCTCTGTAGTTTATACTGAAGCAATAGAAGTCACCTTGAGAGCAGATGGAATACAATCAAAGATTAATGGCAAATTTATGATCCTTTTAAGAACAGGAGCCAAATAAAGTCAAATTGAATCATAAATTTGGAGCTATATAGGATCAGAACATGTAAAAGTACACATTATTGGTAAAATCAATTTGGCTACATGACTAAGAACAGAAAGCACTCTGAAACACTGCAGGATGAGTTCTGGGCCAGTTTTGCTAATCTCCCTAAGCAATTAAAAGAGAGGAGGAGGGGAACTGAAATAGAGCACAGCAAAAGCTGTAGGCTTTCTAAGTTTGAAAAAGAGACTTTTCTAACTATGGGATTTGGGAATTCCACATAGGATATGGAATAGCAGTTAAACCTTCTGTCATAGCAGAATAATTTTGCATTCCTTGTGTAGCACCAAGTGCATAATTAAAAGCTTATATGAGAAGCACTGTAGAAGTCTGGGACCTTGCAGCACTTCAAATAACTATTTGTTTTTTCAAGTTTTATTGAAAGAAAGCTGTAAAAGAAATGTATCTCTAAAATATTGATGTCTGAGATGTGATGTTTATTAATAAATATTTATTATAGAATGTTTACTACAGATTGTGCTAGCAGTAAACCTATATTACCCTCAGGTATGCTAGCCAAAATTATGCCAATTTCTTTGTGCTATCTAGTTCCTTTAACTTCTAGCTAAAACTAGAAATTTCAGGCGTGACCAGCTTGTAATGTTACCGTGTTTTAGGCAGTGGTGAGTGTGTAAACAGTAACAACTGGGGGAAAAAAGTGAAACAGGAAATTAAGCATTGGTGTAATCTTTCATCAATTTTACTTATGTGTTGCCTTTCACTACCAGGTATTGCTTGAGAAATAAGAAATGAAATTAATCCAGGAAATAAAGTATTGTAGCTGCAGCAAGTAGGCCTAATTCAACAAATACATTCATTCTTTTTTTGTAAATCAATCTCATAGTAGTAAAATTAAGTAAAGGGTTTTTTAATCAAATTCTGCATTAGTAGTAGTGCACCTAAATGGTCTCCAAAAGGGCTTTTGCTGAATTTTATCACCTGTGAGTCAGGAGACAAGTATTTCTGCTTATTTCTAGAAATCCATCTCTTATTGATAGTGATGACATGCACAGCATATAGTGTAAACCAGTATTGAGTGGTGTATCAAAATTTTCTTCAAGTTTGCAGATAAAATTTAATACATTTCTGCATGATGTATCCAAATATAACAAAATTTTAAAGGCCATTAAGGTATAAATTAGAAGTCTTTGAAAACTTCCCTTGAAATTAATGTGGGTACTTAATGTGATATAGATTTCTCACATGGACTAAGAAGCAAAAAAGTATATTCTGCATGAAAAATGTATTCAGCATGGCTTTTTTTTTTTTTTTTGTCAAATATGCAGCACAGAAGAGCTGCAAAACAAGGCAGAAGCTAGGATTAATGGTAGAGCTCTCAAATTTCACTGATCTGGAGTGCTGAAGTACTGACTTCCTCACAAATAGGGTTGTACCTCATGGTTTTGCAGCTTGGTATTGGGGCTTGTCTTCTGCTCTGGTGGGCAAAGTTGCCAGGCATTGCTAGGCTGCAGTTCCCAGCAGCTGGGTGGAGCAGGAAGCAGGCAAAGGCAACTCTTGCTGTAGTCCATAGTGCCGTGATTTAACAGGACACAGCATTGTTTCATGTGCTGAAAAGATGTTTCTAACAACTTTAACCTCTACCAGCAAAAGCTAGTATATCCAGCATTGTCTCCATCCATTTTTTATGTGATTTTGGTTGTAGGATATAGGTATTTCTTTCTTGTGTAATAGTAATACAGTACTTTCAATAAATACTTTAAACATAATAAATAACAACTTTGAATAAATAAACAGAAAAGTAATTTCACTTGCTTACATATATGAGCATCTCCCTGACATATGTCTCTGGGAAGAGTACAGGGAAAAAAGGTAGTTATCTAAAACTGAAGTAATGAAGGAATAATGTCAAAAAAGATCAGAGGAGGAATGAATGCGTTTTCATCTAATACTTCAATTGTCATGTCCATTGATCTTTGTTTTGTGTTTTTCTTAAACTGATCTGTAATTAATGGTGGTGTTTACATTCATTGCAGTACTATCAAGAAACCGCAGCTGAGAACAAGATACTATCCTTTTAATGAATTTAATTACTGCATAATAGGAGAGAAAAAGATTCTACAAACTAGAGTCCTAGTGCTGCAAGGGATTATTTTGCTCTCAATGAGAAATCTGTTGAAACCAACAGACTTCATACAGAAACGCTGTCTTTGCAGAAACAGCATCATGATCAGAGTGATGGCAAGCTGGAAACAAGCTGTAATGAGCTGGAAAGAAGAAATACAAAAGTAAAAGTGACAAGAAAATATGCTACTTTAGGCTAATAATATACATACTGAGGTGCATTTAAGTCATTACTCTCTTTTTTGAAACTAGGTTCACACAAGAGCACTCCCAACTATTTCAGGAAGACCTATGCACCAACTCACATCTGTGGCTCTTTGTTTTGCCATTGATTCAATGTGCTGACCCCTCTGAAATCATGCATTCTTGAATCTTACAAATACATCAGTATACATGATTGCTCTAGCCATGGAAAACCTCCAGCTAATAAATGGTTTAGGATTCTGCAAGTTAAGCTACAGCAGCTGTGTATAAATGAACCCAAGGTAAAATTCAAGCCTTGGATTTCTGTCTTGTAAAGATAGATCCAGCCAAGCAAGGGCAGTATCTGAAATCTTTTCATGAAGATATGTAACTATACTTGTTCTTATAACACTTAAGCAGTGTTAACTCTTCATTTTGAAACACTGGAGGGAAAAGGTGACCTTTTCAGTAATTGCATACCAGGTAGAGCGTGTACTCAGGAAGCAGGTTTTCTGTTTCCTTCTTGCCTGAGAGGACTTAAAACCATGTGGTTCCTGTGAATGTTGTTATCATCAACTCAGCTCACCAACAGCTGAGGGGGATTTGCAAGAAATAATGTATGGTCAAGCTATAAAACAACTAATGCAGTGAGAATGTTTCCACTCCTATCACTAAAGTCAAGGCATGCTATAGCAAGAGACCAAGAGGCATGGTGTTCAAAGCAGTGGCTGTCTATATAGCTGCTATTAAACATTTGCCTATAAAAAGAAAGGCCAGGATTTCACTCTGTGTTTTCAGAATTGCTTATACATTTATATACAGTCATGAGATTAAAAAGTGGACATATTTGTAAATTATGACTGTCATTATTAGTGTAGAGCCAACTACTGTCTCCTGGAAAACAGGGGTAGCATACACTTGCATTTCAGTCCAAGTCAAACAACTACCTACTGTTACCTTACCATTCACCTTAATAATTTTCAGTTGCATTTATGAGTTCAGTTTAAAACAAACAACAGTAGTAAGTAGCACACTGATTTATTGGATAAACAGATAGAGGAAAAATAGATGGTTTTATTTTATTAATGGAATCCTGGCCAAGACTGAAGCTATTGAGTTATTAAAAGAAGTCTGTCCACAGAATTTTTTAACATAGATTTAATTCAATAATCTTCTAATCTCCTTCAAATTTTGTTTTTTAATTGGTGCTCAGATATTTTCTACACACTGGTAAGAACTTCAGCTTTTAGAATGCAAGTCATTATTAAAGCTAGTAGACTATTTTCTATGGTGAAGAATTACATTAAAAGAGTACAGAATCACTATTTTATTAAAAAAAAAATCCAAATTGCACAGATTATGTAAGAGGAGAATGAAAAATGGGCACCAAAATTACTGTGATCCTAACTTTAATTAGATTTTGCCAGATACTGTTTCAACACATTAAGTAGAGATATTACTCAAGAAAAGTGTCAAAAATGTCATTTATTACTTTCTACAGTAGGAATTCAAATTCCCTAGAACAAGAAAGTGGGTAATATGGGCAATTTCACTTGAATCCCTATCTTCTTCTCCTTTAATAGAGCTATTAGCTGGCAGAAAGATCTTATGACAGAGTAATGTCCTCTAACAACATTTCCACAGCTGCTCCTATTCTTTTACATTTTTGTTTTAACTATAATGAAAAATATTTTTTATTGGAGTGAATGTAAATAATATCTGACAGTGGAAATGTTTTACTTTGAAAGCAGACAATAATCATCTTGAATTTTTACATGCTAGCAGATCTGTTGCTTTAACACAAGGAAGTTCATTCTGACAGAAATGGTATGTAACCTAGTCACACTGATTTTTGTAGCAAAGATGTCCAACTGTAATCTGTAGGGTCTGAACTTCAGCAAAACTGGTAGGTGTGATGGGTATTGCCACTCCTAGCTGCAATGCAGAATCATGGCAGTGTCCATGTCATGCAGGATGCCTTCCCAGCCAAGTGGGTTAAAAAGTTTAACATAACTGCATTTTCTTTTCTAAAAAGATACAGTAAATGTCTATCTACATCTTCTATCACTAAAGAAAAGAGGGAGGGATGGGATGGGACACGGGACATAGGATGTTAAACTTGCACTCAGTTAATATTGCTGAAGAAAAGTCATTAGATGTACACTTTGTTACTCTTTAAGAAGTATTATGACTTCAATGGTAGAGCTTGTGACCTATTTAGTTGGAAAAGAATAATAAAATTAATTTGCACCTCCATTCTGTGTGCTTTTTTTCTCCAGCATTAAGATTGGCTGGATTCATTGCGTGCTTGCATAATACTGTTCTTCAGACACAATATTACACAGATCTAACAATTTCTGAAAATAGTACATTTTGAATTTTCTATAGGAAGTTAGTACAGTTTCCTGTCTTGGTGGACAGGGTGTAATTAGCAGAGAAGCTCTACTAAAACATTTTCTTTTTCTCCACAATTTTATTTCCACTTGTGCACAACTGGTAAACTATTATAAAATTATGAATATTCAAGAGTGTTGAGCTCAATATGTGCATTAAATATAGGGAAACCTATAAATATATGTATAATTTTATAAATTTATAAAAAAATATAAATAATGTGAAGCATTTCAAAAGTTATTTTTTCTCACAGATGCTGTTAGGAATTTGAAGTATTTCAATTCATACAAAATATTACTGGCCCAATTACTAAAGCTACAGTTCTGAAATAGACTTCACGCCGTAATCTCCAAAGAAGTTATTTAAAGCACCTACAAAAATGTGATTAGGAAGGTAGATGGAACTAAATAAGAGTGATATATTTGCAGTAAAGTTCTGTGGCAATGCTTCTAAGCTATTCATGGCAAAAGTAATAACTTTTGACACTTTGTCAACTATGCATTGTTTTCATTTGTGGTATCCGAATTCAGAAAAGTCATGCATTTTCAGTGATTCAGATTATTATCTTAGTTTCATACCAACTTGAATATATACAAGTTGAAACAAATATTGCTTCTTTTGAGTCAACATGTGTCATAATGGAACTGTGTGAAGACAGGCTAGAAAGTTGGCAGGTAATTACAACTTGCCCCCTTTAGCGTCAGTAGAGTACTGCATCTGCCAAGACTTCAGAATTGCTTTCTGTCTCTCGCATGGATAAAAACTGAGCCCTGCTGGTTTAGGAGGTGCTCATCTTTTCAGGGTGATTGAAATACTTTGGTAGCAGCTGCTGCAGGCTGCACTTCCGTGTTGCTAAACCCAGGGATTTTTTTTTTTTTTTTTTTTGTCCTGAAGATTTCTCCTGGTACCTTAGTGTTCTTAAGCTTTTATTCTTTTCTACTTAACATTTGTAAATTAATGAAAATTATTTTTTTCCAGTGTTATTTGATTTCTACTGAATTAATCTACTTGTATCTCCTAATCTCTTTCATTTAGTCAAATGAAACTTTTGTATATCAAATAAACTATCGTGGGTTATTATACTTATATTTCTTGACAGTGGTACTTTGTCAGCTGCTCTGATTCCATTATTGCTGATACAGTTTTCTTGTATAATTTTGCTTTTAGTTAGTTTTAGTTGCTGTAGGTCATCCTCTCATCTCATCCACTAACCTGAATTTAGAAAGGGCCAAAACCTATAACCTTACTGTTTAACACTTAGTTAACTGGTTCTCCACAAATAAAAATTAATCTAAATTAGAATCAATATGAACTAACTTTTCTGTCCTGGTGATTACATCAAACCAAGGCTTTAATTTCTGTCTAACTGGAGGAACAGGTCTTAATTTTCCATAATTTCATCCTGATCAGGATGTAGGCTTGGATCTGTGACTTCAAGGCAATAGGAATCTTTAAAAGCAGTATTAAAAATAAGTAACAATTGTTTATTCTCCTCTGTTCTGATAGAGAAAAGGTCATAAGTGCCTACTCAAACATGTGTTATGTGTTGGCTGATTATTCCATCCATCTATGGACCGAAATTTAAAAAAAAAAAAAGATGGTGGAGTTGAAGGACAGATATCTTTTTGGTTGGTATTAAATTGCTCAGATTGCAAGGAAAGCCCTTGACTAATCAGATACCAGAGTTCAATATATAGAGAGTGCTCCCAGTATGACTTTCAGGTTCTGCTCAGTGTTTTGGAACACTTTATGATCACTTTGAAGCTGGTGTGCCTGGCAGATATTGCTGTAGGCTTTCTTAAAAGCCAAGATGAATGAAAAGGTCTTTTTGCTCTTAATTTCTATAGCTCTTCATTAACTATTCAATCCAGTCAATTAGTCTGCTGATTATCAGAGAACAGTATCAAAACTGTGCTTCTGCAATCCACTGCTAATTCTTTGTTAGCTCATTAACTAACTTTATTATATGATCAGTTTTCTTCTGTAAGTAGTAAGTCCATTATACAAAATTACCTAATGGCACAAGTTTTATGCATTTAAATTTGGATTTATTAGGATTTATTTTGTTATTTTCTTTTCTCATCATATTAGATTTTTTACCATTATCATTAACTTTATTGCTCCATTTATCAATATCAAGACATTAAGCTCTTTCAACTCAGTTACACTGCTAATATTACTAAGTGGTTTCTAACTATCTAGTAGTATATATCTAGTATATATATACTAATATAGATATATACTAGTAGTATATATATATATACACACTAGTAGTATATACTAGTAGTTTATTATTTTATTCCATTTCAGGAAGTTTTTTGTGTCTTCAAGGGAGTTGGAGAAGTGTAGCCATCTTAAGAATTCTTATTGACAGTGATGTACAGGATCCATGTCAAATGGTTCTCTTTGTCCTAGATGATGTCCTTATCAGTCCAGTCTTTTCAAGGTCTTTTAGATTCTGTATTTCTCTGTAGACTGTTTTATCAAAACTGTTTATATATGATTACATAGTATTAGTATATAGCTGGTTTATACATGCTTGCCATGCATACATATATTACATTCATCAATAATATCTCTTTCCACATTGCACTGTTTGCTGTTTAGTGTAATATACAAAGATTGGCATTAGATTTTCTATTAAACAATGGAACTGCTTAAATAATTTAATTTATTAACTTGATCGTTCCTCTCATCCGTTTGTAACATCCAATTTCTTCCACTTCTGTTTCCTGTAACGGTTTGTCCAAGATCTGTCTCATTTTTTTCCCCTATAATCATTAAGACTTCCATTATCATATGTACATATATATGCATAGTCGAAATATATTTACATATATAGGGATTATATATAAAATTACCATAGTCCTCCAGGAATAACAGCCTTGCACATATCGTGTGGTGCACTGTAGTCATGATATACTTTTCTGTGGCAAAGCGATAGAAATGTGTATTTCAAATCAATGAGAATCATTAAATTAAATGTACAAAATTACCTTAGGAGTATCCTAGCTCTTATTGTTCTGCTGTAAGCTCCTTGGATGCCTGCAAAAAGGACTACAAATAAATGGAAGACTAGACTCTTGACCAGTCCCATCTTGCCTTCTTTCTCCATTATGAGAAAAACAGAAACCAAAACAGTGTTACTTTTTCTCTGCACATGGCCGATTCCATTCAGCCACTTTGATGAGCATATAAAGCCCCATCATGAGCTGCTGAATGCCTTTGGTGATTTACTGAGTTGCTTTGCTCCCTGGAGTTTGAGCCGAGTCTTGTGAAAGGCATCTACCTGAGTTTACTAATTCACATTCTAATTAGGAAGACTTTAGACCCTTATATTAAGTCATAACTATACAGCTTCTCAAAACCAAATTAAGGAGCAGTCTTACATGTGCTCCCCCCCACTGCCCCCCCCCAAAAAAAAAAAAAAAAGTGAGATTGAGATAAAAGTTTAGGGAAGTTGTAGCTCCAATGGGAAACAAGCCAAAAATACTGTACGTTAAGCACATGCATGAAGAAAAAATATCCAGACTGTAAACTACATGTGAAAAGGGAAAAAGACATAAGTATATGGTATTACTATGTACTTCAAAAAATGAAGGTTTTAATGACAAATCTTAGAGACACTCTTGGTTCCATAATTCTGATAATTAAAATCATTAGGGATGAAGTTATGACTCATAATTCTTCATCTAGGTTTCAGGAAAAACACCAAAGCAACTTGACTTTGACAGCTGGCCTAAAATATTCTAAATTACTATTATATCATATGCTTTCATCTGTTGCATATATGCTTTACAAAATCACATTGCCTCTTAACATGACTTCACGATATGAAAGAAACTTGTTAGCACTGGCCAAAAAGTCTTTCCTCCATATCCAACATACTGAAAACCAATGAATTACAACTCAGCTGTAAATTATTACAGCTATGGCAACTAGAGCAATATAGAACTGAAACAAGAGTTGTAAAAATCTTGATTACTAATTTCTTATTCTCTTAAGTTCATAACTTTTTATGGAAATGAATCCTCATTATGTAATAAAAGGGATATAAAAATAATCTAATCTGATCCTCTATTTTTCTGGTTTGAGCTTCTTAGAGTTGATAGAGATGGAAACTGTCAGCGACACCTTAAAATGAAACTAACTGAAACTTAAAACACTGAGGCTGCAAAAATATTCACTGTCTCCAATTGTGGAACCCTTTGAATGTGTTCTGGTGTCACAATCCTTGTTCTCAAAAAATCCTGTAATACTTTTGACATTTACGGCAGAGGACAATCTGTTTTCACACCAAGGCCTTTGTTTGTTAATTAAAATAAAAATAAGTACTTTAAAACTGCTTACAGTAATGTTATAACTTAAGTCCTCTGAGGTGATGATCACCAAACTTACAAGCAGGGTAGAATGGAAGTTTAACCATAAAATATTATCTTAATTTTTTCCTGTGTTAGTGAGGGTTTTTTTGTTTATTACAATACTTTACCTGTTGGTATAGCCACAGAGTTGCAATCCATTCCTGAGTTTTTACACATAAAAGAGAGTTATGACCCCTCTTTCACAATGGTACCCCTTTCACCTTTGGAAAGGGTCCACTTTTGGTTTAGAAACTGCTCCTCCTCAATTTTCCCCCCCAAAAAAAGAGGTTTTAGATTTTTTTTTTCCTTGTGAAGCGTACTTGGGCGCTCATCTTTCCATCTGCCAGCCTGCCAGCTGAGGCAGTGTATGTATGCTGAGTCTTCCACCTGAGTAGCAGAGCAGCCTAACCCTTTTGTGACTCAGCCAGTGGTGAAGTATGTGCACTTCATCTCGTGTTTGTTCTTTCAAAAATACATAGCACAGAAATGTTTCTATTCTGTGTTCTTGCTTAAAGCCGGGCAAAAAAAATATTGGGTGGTACAAGACTGACAAGATTATAACTTTGAGCTGTCAAATGGTGCCACCATTATGCCCCCATGCATAGCACCGACATAGCTATGTTGGCTACTAGATTTCAACCTGTTATTCCACAGACAACACTGAGACAAGTGAGACAGAATGGGAATAGGGATTGGAGAGGGACTGAAGAGTTGGAACTTTTTTGTTGTTCTTCTTCTTATGAGGTTCTAGACATAAAACCTGTTTTTTCAATTGTGAATGACTGAGGTATATAACCTAAAAATAGTTGGCATAAAAAAAGGAAGCACTTTCATAACAAGTACATCAGTCCACACCCAAAAAAGTTTACAATACAGTGAAGCACTAAGATGTCTTGCTGAAAGAGGCAACACAATCTCTTTACCCATTACATTTTGTCCTTCCAAATAACCATGCTTTCTAAGTAAAACTGAGGCTTCTTGAGTCATGTAAGCATACTGTAGTTGCTGCAGAGCTTCCAAACCCCCACTTTATTTACTATAATAATTCTATTTTCACATTAAGTAGCTGTTTCTCTCAACAGAATATGGTAGCATGGATTGTTTCCCACCAGTTGAGTAAGTGAACTCTTGGTTTTTTATTGGAGCAAAGGGTTAGAAATAGATGAAAGTAGCTTTGTAACAGCAAGTACAAATTTCAGTTGATTATTTTGTTTTCTTAAGTATAGATAGCTCTAAAATTAAGTCTTTAAGTAGATCTTGGGCGTATTTGAGAGATTTTGATGCAGTTATATGCCTGCTTTGGAAAACTCCTTGAAGTCATTGTTATATTTACCTTAAAACCTAATTGCCATTTTCAGAAGTGAAAGGAAGCTGATTTAGGAATGTACCTTGAAATAATATTAATAGGATCCTAAGATAAAGATTTTAAAAAGGTATTTAGGTACTTCACAGTATTTTCAGAAGCAGCCAAACATACAACACGTGTGTTTAGGAAACTCTCACTAGCTATTCACTATGTCAAAATAATTTCCTACACCTGGTGCAAGTCTTTATTTTCTGATTCCTGTGAATCTCTGCATCAGTGTACTTCTTTGGAAACCTCAGCCATTGCACAGGTCAGTCCTTGAGACTACAGTTGAGACTAACCTGAATCTAGATATTTCTAGAAGCAAAGCCTAAACACAGATTAGAAAAGGAGAAAAGGAGTTATAGTGTTTCTGTAAAAAGAGGTTTTAAAATAGGTTTTCCATGCAAATGCAAAGCACTGAACAACTGATTTTATTATATCTGTTACAATTGAAATTATTTTCATATTTTTAAGGTTTAGAAATTAAAGGCTGTAATAAGATTGCCTTTGGTATTACCCCATGAGACTTGCTTTCCTATCAGTTAATTTATTTTGCATTTTTTATTTTATAAAATCTAGTGATAAGTGTCTTGGCTGACTCCATGCCTATATATAGGCATTTACACAGGTCTATTTACACGTAAACAACATTTGCCTCTGTGAATTCCACCATTTGTGCACCTAAAAATTAAATTAATTGAAACACTATGTGCCACTGTCTGCCGGTGGTACGAAAACTTGGATTCATATTAGGACAGACTTTGCTTTTATCTCTTAATCATAAACACCAAATATATTAACTCAGTACTTTTCTCCTTTCTATTCCTCAGCCTTACTTTGTGTGAGTGATAAGGAATCTTTACCATTTGTTAATATTTGCAATGAAAGTTATGATATCTCTGCACCTGAAACACTAAACTGGTGTTTTCCAGTGAACTACAGTAGAGGAAACCTCTAAAAGACAGACATACAGTCACTTAGAAAAGAGTGAGACTTAGTGAATGAACATGGTTTCCACCAACCAAGGAGGCTGTCTGCATAGAATTCCCTTCCAAATAACAGTCAAGCTTTGATCATCTTTGATTTACAGATTTAATGACAAAATAGTCGAATTAATATGGCCATTCATTAAATGGCCAAGTTCTATATGCCTATCACATACTTGATAATATTAAAATACTGTCTTGAAATGTTCCCAGGGTTTCATTCTTCAGTATTTCCTGTATGAGGTCATAATCTTGCCCCTTTTCATTGAAACAAAGCAAAAAAACACAAGTCCCCAATAAGACCAGAAAAATTCTGTGTGGAAAAGCTCATTTTTTTCTGTTCTTAGGTAGTTTCTGTTTTTTTTAATAAAGGTAAGCAAAATTCCTAGTTTACAGAAACACAATTCTGGTAACAGCCTTTGCATAAGCTCCTGTACAAGCTACTCATATTTTATTGTGAAATTGAACTCATTGTGGAAGGAACTTCTGTTGAATACTCATTGAATAAAAGCTGGGTTTGGAGCAAGATCAATTCTGTATTTTTGGGGTTTTTTTGATTGATGATAAATGTATAAATGTATGATAAACTTTGGAAATTACACCAAAGAATTCAAAACAGGACCCTTTCTCAAGACACTCTTGTTACGGGAAATGTGTCAGACTAACTCCCATTTGAGGAAGATGCAGAAGCGACAGAGCCATATCTCTCCAGTGATGTTGTTCTAAATGCAGATTTGTAGCAAATTTATTATACAGTTTTGATTAGAGTTTTTCTCCTGAAGCAATACTATTTAGATAAACAGTTTCCACATAATGTTTTCTTTTGAATTACTAGAATGGAAAGAAGAACTTCAAGTGCTGACTGCTATTTATGTCTATTCCATTCAAGCTTAGTTTTTCAGTGTCTGTGCTCTGCTGTACTGTCATGTAAAATGAGCCTGGTATTCATTTTACCCCAAGATTCCTTCTAACGTAGAAGAGTGATTTGAATTTTAAGGTCATATAAATGCTGTCAATTACCTACAGAAATCCCACTGGTGTCAGAGAAGAAAGAAAGGAGAATGAAATGCCTCAGAAATTATATTCCATATAGCTATAGATTGTGCTATAGAGGTTACTCTTAAAAGTTCTCCATATGTCTTATGTATTTAAATTCATTACTCCATTTGCAAAGTTTCCCAGGAATTCCCTATTGTATACTAATAGACAAGTTAGGTAAAATTCTTGACAAATTTCTATTCAACTACTGCAGAAGGCCAGAAGTTGAAAATTATCGAATTCTCACATGATATTTGGTGAAAGGTAGTCTATTTACCCATATTGTACTCACACAAAAAAATGCTTTCATTTTGGGTAGGTATGCTGTGATCATAAAAGTCTCAGCCTGTGGAACATATAAATTACCATTAAACATTCTACTGCTGACCAAGGCACTTCTACAAAACCAGAACAGATGAAAAAATAGGTAGTTGTGCAGTCCCTTCTCAAGCAAAACATCTAGGCAAATGTGTAACTTAACCCAATTTAGGACTATGGGTTTAGCAGATATATCTTATAAATCTGATAAAAATACACTGACTAACGCGTAACGGCCTATACTAATACGCTAACAGAATAGAACATTGTTTGACATCTCAATTTCACTCCATTCTAAATACTATTGTGCAACTTTAAAGAGTATATTTCTTGCATTAAAAAAAATAGCCCAGGTCCTTGGAGCAGCGGCATCATAGTAAATTACCTATTTCATAAGCAGAGCTGCAAATGAAACTGCTGCATTGCACTTGCATTTTAGATTTGCAAACATCTTGGCAGATAGTAACACCTGAAGTTAGGTAGAGAGTTCTAGCTCATTGATGGAGAAGGAACTCCGTTATTGTTGCCTGTTGTTGACTGCTGTGTCTACAGCAGTCTGTTTTTATTCTGATTTTCCTTATTGAACAGTATTCCATGCTGTGACAGAGCCATCAGTCTGTGCTGTTTCTCTTTGATCTCACTCCTGTGTATTGGTAGGCAGGAACACAGTCAATCCTACTGCAACAATTCAGAATTTCCACTCCTCCTCACCACTGGTACAAAGTTCCTTGCAGATGGAAATTTTTATGTACACCTTAAGGTCCCTCTGGAAAACTATTTTTCTCCCCTGCATAATTTGTGATATAATAAAAATATAGTATTCTTTCTCAAAAGATGGGAAAAATGAATACAGAGTTATGATGGGTATTACATTATCTTCTCGTTAGCTCAAAAACATTCAGGTTAATAAAAATGCCTTAAAATTTTCTGTGTGATGATAAGCAGCTGGATCATGTTTTCCATCTAAGATGTGTTTTCAATATAAGTTGCTTTCACTAATTTTCTTTTTGTTTGGCCTGAGCCAGAGTGCTAAAAGTAAAAATGATGGCTTCATTTTGGTTTAATTTTTTTCTCAATACTAAGTCAAAAGTTATAGACTTTAGGCAAGCACATTAATCTACTTGAATCAGAAGGAATTCTGCTTCCATATGAAACAAATAATTGGTTCTTATTGCATTATTTGAATAACAGAACAGTGTTAAAAGAAATTTATTTTGAAACAGCATAGCTGGCTTTGTCTTGCTGTCATTTTGTTACAGTATCCTCTGTGCTGTGCTTCAGAAGCCTGACAATATTTTTTTTGTCTTCTGTAGCTCTTTCTATGTTCAAAAATATCCAACAGGAACATTTCAGTAAGAATTTAGAAGTCTTTTTCTGCCTACCCTCAAACTAGATTCACTTTACAGATAAGGAAACACAGGAGTTAACATTTGTCACTAAGGAAATTGGTAAATGAGTCCAGATTCAAACTTTAGTACTGTTAGATGATCCTTCAGTAAGTCAGAGGACTTAATTAGTAAGGTATGCAAGTAATAAGTAAGATATCTGTTTACTTCTGATACATTAATAAAATTTTTTTGATAACAAGTAATACAGTTGAAAAGTAATATTCAGAGGGAAAAAAACCCCAGTAATTTTGGTGATTTGGGTATTACTGTTCCTGAGATGTAATTTCTTAATTTTAAACCTAAAAATGACTTGTCATTCCAATACCTACTACTGATACATCTGACATAAATGGAGATTTTACTGCATCCTTTGTTATGTGCTACAGTATATGTGACTCCATGGCTTGTTAAACTTTTACACCTATTCCAGAATTCAATTTCTTCAAAAATACATGATAATGCACAATCATAACAATGTTCTCAGTTTGAATTGGCGTGTTGCAGGCAGTTACAGCAACACATTGCCTGTCACTGAAGCTGAGCTGAGATTAATATCTATGCTTCTTTTTCTTATTACTGTGTAAAATGCCTAAACCAGTATTTGAGCATTGAAACCAAAGGGTGTTTTTAGCTCCCTTTTCAGAGACAGTCCTATATAACTTAAAAGCTGAAGAAAAAATATCTGCATTATATCTTTTTTTTTAAAAAAAAACCCAGATACATTCAGTCTTGGGGCCTGTAAGATTGGTATGAAGATAAGTTTCACTGAATGTCTTCCATGGTATAAAAACAATAATGCCTCTATTTTTATTAGATGTATTAACTGTTAAGAGAATTTATTGCCATTGCAAGAAGTTTTTTAAAATTAATTTTCTCCATATTGATCTTATGGCTTATTTTCTGATTATTTTTAACTCTCAGAAGGTAATCAGATATCAAGGTAATGAGGATTTTTCTTGCTGGATAATGGTTTTATGTCCGTGGGCTTAGCTTATGCTGTATGTTTCTGTGGCACAGAGGCATGTCTTAAAGAAACAAACGCTGAATCTTCTCTTAGCATCAAGTACGTTTTCAAAGAGTTCATATTGCCTTCTCTGAACTGACTAGGAAGTGTTAGCATGGATCTCTGGCTCAGTAATTGATGGACACTATTAGGTCTTCCCTTCAGGAGGCTACATCAAAACTTCCCCCTCAAGCAGTATTCTGACACCTGTGCTTTCATGTTTGATGATTTTGCTAAACAACAAATAACAAATTCTATGCTATTTCTTAAGATCTGTTGTCTGTCTCATACATTTTTGAAATGTTGGCAGTGTTTTGGAGGTGGAATTACTTTGAGCTAGAGTTCCTTCTGATTTTTTTCAACTGTTTCTCAAGGTCATGAATCCTGCTACCTGATGTTGGACAGTTGCTCCAGAAGGTTATTTTTGTTCTGTTCAAGATCACTGTATTTCTTTGTGATTAGTGAAATACAGCCAGCACCTGCCACCTAAGATACAGCTGAATAATGAAATGTTTGTCTAAAGCTGGACATTGGAAGAAGGGTAATAAGTGGATAAGTTTCATCAACTGGTTGGAAGCACCTGAAGGACTAGGAGAAGTTTCCTGAGCAAGAAAACGCATGTATTATTTGCTACTTGGGTAAAAAGCTTGGCATGTATTCAAACTGCTTCTGTTTGAGGTTCAGGGAATGGCATTAGCAAATATATTTCTTTTCAGCCATTGCATTTTTGGCATTGTCCAGTCTAGTCTATTTTCCCTATGATTTTCAGGTTTGGTGACTTCAGTCTAATGAGAGTACTATGGCAGATGATGCTCAACGTTTCCTCTGTTGTACTCATGACATGAAAGTGCACCGAGAACAAGTCTCCCTGAATGTGAGTAAAAAAACCCCAAGCAAACAAAAATCAAACCTCCAGCATATTCTACCATTCTTTACTGTCACTGGCAGAGTTTCATAGCTATCAGTCATCTATCATAAAAAGCCCTGTAATACCAAGGGTGTTACCTCCATTTAAGACTGTGCATAGTTAATCATAAGTTTACAATACTGTAATTCACTAAAAAAGTTATAGAATAAAACATCAGGGACTCTTGGTAACGCCAATTTATAAAATACGGCTTCCAGCATTTCACATGTACAAATCCCATATAGTCTTCCAATTATTTATAGTAGAAAGTGGCTGTTTTGAATTAGAAAGCGCAAGATAGGAATTGACTATTTAAATTGTCTCTCTTGTTAGGTTTCTAAGTTAAGTAGACATTTCCTCATATCCATGAATCCTTAATTTTACTCTGAGCATTTTAATACTTGTTTTCTACTGGTTTAGTAATCAGAATGCAAGAAATTTTAATCTGGGCTCTATATGATACAGTATGGTGCCATGCAGAAAGACTTGCAATAGCTGTATTGCCAGCTGAGATCTCAGTGGCAGGATAGGCACCGCAGTAGACTTTTAAGTTATGCTTTGAAGTAGTCTGTTAATTTTAAAAGGTCTGGTGCTATATAGTCCATATGAGCTTGTGGTCTCTTCTTCTACTGGTTTGCTGATAATCTCTGTCAGTATAGCAGGAACCACACAGCCAGACAGACCTCTTATCTTTGCCAGTCAGTCAGTGCCACAGGAGAATGAAAGCCTGATAAATCCTGGCAGGTGAAGATGACCTTGTGAGCCCGATTGCTGGTTTACCACAAACTTGCCAGATTTTCAAGGTTGTTACACAGGTCGCTTTTGTTTACTAAACTTCTTTCCTAGCTAAATTTATGTCCTACTTGTTCAATTCCATTGCCTGGTGCTTGTTCTCATCTCCCCATCTAATCTTTGCTTTTCTAGATGTTGGCACAGTTCCTGACGATATCTGCTGCATAGACCTTTGACTTTGTGGAATCAATTTCTTCCCTGTTTCCTGACCTTACTTGTCCTGGCCATGGTAGCAGCTTCCCATCTCCATTTCTGATTCCATTTTGTCTGACAGTTTGTGCCCTAGTAGTATTAAATGTGTACATATGCCATTTAAAAGTTAATTTATTCTGTAAACTGTCCTGTTTCTTCTGTTAAAGTAGGATTGAGAGATTAAATGATCTAACAGATTTTAAAGCATACAGACCTGTAATTTCATTTCTGATTCAACAGTTCAGTCATAACCTCACTCCATTAAAAAAAAAAAAAAAAAAAAAAGGTAATATGCAATAGGTACTTTAGGTCAGTTCATCCCTAATAAGTGAATGGCAGTATTTTCTTTATATAGTTGCCACTCCCATAACAGGCTTTGTCGGGTGGTATTCAGCACAAGTCCCAAAGTATACTTCATACAAACTGCTTTTGTTAGAGGCTGGTTGTTACTTTTGTGACAGAACTGAGGTACCTGATGGGATAAGGCAATGTGGTGACTAATCGTGTGTCTTCAGGCTCATACAAAAAAAGGAATAACACGGAAGTTAACAATGTTAACTTTTATGCTAATAAACCAGTTAATGTTCTCACTATATTCTACAGTAGCCCTAGCTGCGTGTATGAAGTCCTACTAAGGACCACTTGGTATAAGCTGGGAGAAGGTTACGCATACTCCCTTTTGACCCTGACTTTATGGTGGGGGTTTTTTTGTTTGTTTGGGGTTTTTTTTCTTTTTCTTTTTTTCTGGCTTGTATAAACGTAAAGAATGTGAAAGCCCTGAAATGGTCTCTAAAGTGTTCTGACCTTAGTGGGAGGGAAGTGCAGCAGAAGTGAACTGTTTTCATGGTCTGCCTCTCTGCTGACATACCTTAAAGCCAGACTGAAGCTGAAAGTAGGGATTCCTTTTCCATGTTATCTTCCTTTTAAAGCTGGAAATAGTACAGTGTGGAAATGTTGAAAAGTTGTCAGTAGCTAAGGCTGTCTGGTTTTGTGCTACCCATTCAAAGTGACAAAGAATTAATTCTTCTTGAATAATTCTTATTGGTTAATTGTATTGCCCATATAACCTATTTTATCCTTTAAAAGTGCTTTCAGGAATTCAAAAGTTGCTGTAGTCCCTACCTAGCTCTGGTTTTCTGAGTTTCCGTGTGGTGTCCTGGCTTCCTGCCCCTTGCTCCTACCAGGGTCTGTGTCAAGTCTGGGAATTATTGTCATGGATCCTTTGCATTTCTTCAGTTTATAGGTGCCCTTATCTTGCTGGAACTAACCTAGCTTAGTCCAGCTGACTCAATGAATCATTTACTGTACAACTTTGCCTCTATAATAATTAAATAGGAATTGTATTGCAGAAAGGAGAGGAAGATAGAAGAGCAGATTTATTTGCAAATGAGCAAACAAAATCCACAAAAGCAAACCCATTGTTGTGCAATCTCCCCCCCAGTCCTAATGTTCTCATGCAGGGAAATGAGGATGTACTTACTCTGTGTGAATGCTATAAAGATAGACCTTGTAGGAAGTAACATGAATCTTAGACAATCAAGTCCTGGTATTTCCAAGAGCAAGGGAGGCCCAAGAGTTAAAATTAGCTATTTAGGATCAAGTTTGATTCTTATGTCAAAAGAGCAGCGAATCTGGGACTGGGGGAGCTGATCTAAATCATTTAATTGATAGACAATGGTGTCTATGAAGCTTCTTTCTAGTGACCCTCAAAAATGAGAAGCAATGAGGGAAGTCTACTTTTATTGGATCTTCCAAAATAACTCCTGGCAATAAATCCATTTTCTTCAGCACTGCCAATAACTGTACCTTGTACATGCAATTCAATGAGCTCAATGTTGTGTGAAGAATAACTAGGATATCCTTGCATATTAATCTAGCCTGTGACCTGGTAATTCCTTCTCTTTTCCATCTCTTTTGGAAATATAAATATTTATAGATGCTAATGAACCACATCTTTGAAATCTTAAAAGCCACAAGCAGTGCCACATGTAGTATTCTTATAAGCTGTAGCATGCAGTTCATGATACTCATCCTTCTTACACGAACATCTTTGAGATTCAGATTATTTTTTTCTGTAGCATTTAAAATGAAGGTTTCTGTCTGTTACACTTGCTGAGAAGAGCATGAAACTGTGAAAATGTGGTTTCTGTGTACACTACGGATGTGCAAGTGGAAACAAAAATGAGTTTCAGACTTACAGTATTTCAGAAAATGCCATGCATTGTTGATGGGAACAAGGAATCAACGTCATGGTTTTGGATGGTCAGAACGGCAATGCTTAGTACTAAGCTCTTAATGTTTAGTATCAGTTACTTAACATTCAGCATTAGTTTATAAATGAGCACATTGAGACAGGAATGTCATATTTGAAAATTTAGCTTTTTATTATCAGGATCCTAATACTCTTCTGAAAGATGTAAAAATAAAATGCATATATAATCTTTCAAACCCAAAAAGGGTAATTTGCATAAGAATTTGATGCAATAGGGTAACCAAACTGATGGTAACCTGTAATAGAGCTATAATGGAGGAATAAAGTATTTTAAATTGGAAGACTAAGAAGTACAGCTTCATAAGAACAGTAATTTATACTAATTTACTACAGTGTCCTGTCATGATAATAACTTCAGTTTTAGAACACAGACCCACAATCTTAAGTCAAATTTCACTGCTGATATTCTTTTTTTATTATGGAAACAAAAATAGGTATCTACTACCATTGAACTGAGTTGATCTGCAGAAGTTAGAATTGTACAGTGAAGGAACAAAGTAATTAAGAGAAAGAATTCTGGCTTTCAGCCTAGTCTAGTGGATCAAATTGGGTGGATGGGAAAGCTTATGAGAACAGTTAAGAGACCAAAGCCTGCCTTATAGATTTAATAATAAATAAATAGATGATCAGTGACACAACTTTATACTCTATTTCAGTCGTTAATTAATCAAGTTATATGCACATATGGGTGGCTGTTGAAAAAAATAAGCAACCATGTTCTGCTTCAGCGTGCAGATAACACACAGCTTTATATCTGCATTTCCAACTCCCGATGAAAGAAGATTACATTGCTATCTTTCTGCGGGAGCTGTGACACAAATAAATGCAATTTGGCTGAAAATCAAGGTGACATTGGGTCAGCTAAGTGCTGAAACAACTGGACAGTAAGGTAGATATATTCATGCATCTTTCATCAAGGATGTGTATTTGCCCTTAGCTGACAGGTCATTGGCTATAACGTTGACCTTAGCAGCTTCTTGAACATTAAACTGCAGGTGCACCTTTTTTCTGATGCTCAGAGACTAAGATTATTTCTTTTTTACGTAGAATTCTCATTGACGATATGATGAATTCAGTATGAATCAACTTTAAAAACCCTCCAGAAACTAAAGCTTGTTAGTTCAGTGGCCTGCTTCTTCACACAACTTCTTTTTCCTATAGGCATATTAAGCTTATGTTTCTTCTGTGAAAGACACTATTAATTTCCAAGCTTCCAGTAATATCCCATGGAATAATGTCATTACTAACCATGAAAGTCCTAACCTGATCACCCTGAATTGCTTCAATATTTTAATCTGTGATCACTGAAGACACCTCAACCTACTTTGGCTGCAACTGGTGAAAAGTAAGAGATCAGTAGGTTAGTTTTTATGTGGAAGGAAAGGTGATATGATCAATTTTTGTCCTTAAGTATTTCAGCTTTCAGGACAGACTGCAGGACTCCCTCCAATCAATGTAAAAAGAAAGGCATAGAAAAGACATTTATACTGTGATTATTCAAACAATTGTGTTTTATTTTTTTATAGCTATATTCTCTTTTGTAATTTCTTGCTTGTTTGTTGAGCTGCTAAACGTGTCAACATGGGTGCTTACTTCAGTGAAAGTGCTAAAAATCTGGATTAATTTTAGTCAACAAATGTCATTGTACTAGACTTAGTAGGCTTGTTTGAAGTATAGCTTGTGTATTTATGGATAGATGGGGTAAGGTTTTGGCCCAGGAGATGGTAAGACTGTGTCACATGTGGCAAGACAATGTATGGAAAAGTTGGAGTGAGAATTAAAATTGATGCTGAAAATTTGAAACAGAATTGAAGCAATAGAGCTGGTCTTCAAGGGCTTCAGAGAAGAGATTTCCATGACAACAGAATACTTAGGTATGCAAATTAAGAAACAAAGCATCCTAAAAAATAATCAGGAAATACACCTCTGTTTCACAGAATAAAAGCTGAACAATTTAGGAGCACTGGTTCTGTAGGAGAAATGGGGATGGAGAGCTGAAAAAGTAGGGCCATTGCTGGCCAAATTCCCTTCTCACTTAAATCAGTAGTATTCTTTTAATCATAAAACTGTAAGGATGTATATAGACAGAAGATACTTCAAGTTTTATACTAATGCTGTGCTGTGACGGGATCAAAAGCTGTAGACTTAGACTGTCTTCAGCAGGTCATCTATATAGCAGCTAAAACAAACACTTTAATGGTGGAAATTCCACTAACCTCTTCATAAAACTGTCCTAATATATGACTACCTTAGAAGTCAGAAAATTTCCCCTACATTTCAAATACTTCTTTTCTGTAACCAAAGTCCCTTTCTCCTGTGACACTGCCATTGGCCATGGAGAACAATTGATTACTGTCTTACCTGAAGCAATCATTTAAAAGTGAAAGACTGTTATCACATACTGTAAGTTTTCAGGATATTATATAAAGGGATTCATGTTTATTGTAGAGGCTCTTGTTATTATATATACCACGTTATGTGATCTCTGCAGTAAGTAATGTAGCCCCTTTCCTATGACTCATGCTGTATTATGTATTTGGTATTATGTTCAAGAGCTTTACTTGTTAAGGAAAGGAAAACATATATATGATTAATGATCATAGAGCTCTCTGTTATCATAGACATTATATCACATAATTCACAGAGTTATCAAGCTCTGCCTTAAAGCATTTATTTTGCCTCTCCTCCCATTCATTTTGGAAGGACGTTCCAGTACTTGAATTCTTTAACGCTTAGCAACTTTTGCTTGATATGTGACCTAAATTTATAGATTATAGATTATACCATTTGTTCCAGTGCCAGCATTGACCTTTAGCTGAATTTTTTTTTTCTTTCACTGTTTTTTTTATAGATAACATCACTCTCTGACATACCCATATAGCAATCATATCCCCTCCTGGACTTTTTTAGATGAGGATGAACAAGCTTTTTTAGTCTCCCCATGTAGATTGGGCTCATTCAAAATAAGATTATTGTTGCCATTGAGAAGAGAATTTAGCTTTATGTCTCTGTGTTTAGATGCACTAATAAAAAAAAAATATTTCTGTCTTTCCATATTTCCACAAATGAATCATTAGTGCCATAAATCTAGTAATCTTATTCCCTGGAAGAAATGTCACAGGAACCAAAATGCTTTAAAACATTTTGAAATTTGTTAACTTTGTATTATTAATGATTGTTTGATATTCTATGAACTGGCTTTTGAGTTAGCTAGGGCTCCCTAGACTTTCATTCTTAAACCCCTATCATCTGGGAACTCTGTGGATGTGGATTTAAAAATGGAAAATATGAAGCACTGCATTCAGTTACATCCTGTCGTTAACTGTACAGAGCACTCCCGCTCTCTGATCTCCACTAGCTGAACATAAAAGCCATTATGCTTTCTGCTGTTATTCAGTTTTTCATGAGAAATGATGTGTGAGGTAAATAGGAAAGGGAAAAGGAAATGGAGGGAAGAGAGATGGAGAAGCAGAGTGGAAGAAGGGTTTACTGGAGCAGAGGACAGAATTACCTGATGAGAACAGAGGATGAAAAGCGATCAGAAGCCAACACAGAGCTGAATGTAAAACTGCCAGAAAAAGTGTTGAGAAATCATGCTGCCATAAACCGGCTCAGTCTGGGCACTGTCCTACACCTAGGTCAGCTAGGAGGTTTTTGTTGCTGCTTTTTGTTTACATTTTTCTTTTTTTCTGTCTCTTCTGAGCATGGTGCAGATGACTATGAGCAGGTATTTCACATAAGATCTTGAATCCTATGACTTATTTTACATTAAAAAGCTACAGATTTTTTTTCCCCAAGAACACAGGTTAGCTACAGTGTAATTAACCAATATTTTTCTTTAGCCTACACCTGTCTAAGGCACTGGTTTTCAGCTGTGTGTCCTCTGAAGCTGGCTACATTTCAGCAGCAGGTAAATTTGCTCCCAGTATGCTTTTATTTTTAAAGTGTATTGTGATCACCGGGCTAAGTATGAGGTGTTTAAAAACTACAGTGCTATTATTTTACATTAAGTTTATGTAAATATGAAACCATATATTGACTCAGGTTTACTAATGAAGTAACTTCAGTGACAGTCTAATAATGACAACAAACTATTCAACAGCAATTTCAATTAAGTGATACAGATTATGCCAAGGAAGTCTCTAAGCAGCACATCAAAGTTGTGTTGAATATTACATGTGTTTTTTTAAACTATAAACTTGCATTACTTTGTAATGACTGTCTTCTAAAATATCTGCAGTGTGGTTATTATAAACCATGAATCACAGTTAAAATGAGATATAAAACCACAAAATTCAAATCAAAACTCAAATGTCTAAATACTGCCACTCAACAATCAAGCCACTCTAGTCACTTGCAGCACACTGAAGTGAAGCCAGCAAACACAGATACAACAACAGGGGGGGAAAAAAAAAAAAAGCTGAATTCTAGGTCTGAAGGAATTGAGTACTTATTTCCCATTAACACTGAGGGAAGGGTGGACCCCTGCTTCCCTCAGTTTTGTTTTAAAAGCCTCAACAAAGTCATCAATCATACCTTGGCTGATCTACATCTGGAGACAACATTTAAATTGGAAGGTTTTTAAATAATTTTTTTTTTCATCTCTTTTTGGTTACCGCATATAAGTTCTGACTTGCTTACTTATATATGGTAAGTCAATTGCTTCTGATCCCTACAGAACTTATTAAAAATATGAATTTAATAAAAAAATTTGAGTTTCAAGGGAAGTAGGCTCTCACTCTTTCCTTTCACCTTTTCATTTACAAAATATAGTAATACCCAACAGCCAACTTTTGCCAAGGTCTAGGGCTGGCCTTTGTAGTTTCTTGCTGTTTGTTTCTGTGCAGGATAAGGATAAACAGGGCACAATGTTCTTTCAAATAAGTGTCCTGGTTAAGGTTTAATAAGCACAAAATTCAGAACATTCAAGATTAGTCATTCTGAAAGCACTGATACTCTCTAAAACTTTGTGTGCTAACAGAAAATCCTGAATATTGAGGCTCCACTCTTTCAGGGACGTGTAGTTTGTCAGTAGTCTGTGACACCTTTCCTACACCTATGATCTCATTTTGTATTTTGATTTTTCCCATATCCACCCTGTGGTGGGTCAGTCCCAGATGGCATCCAAGCACCTGGATACCTGCTTGCTTAACCCACACCCCCAGTAGGACGGTTGAAAAAATAGGAAGGACAAGAGGATGAAAACTTGGGGGTCAAAATAATAATAGAGAAATCACTTAGCAGTTACTGTCATGGGCAAAACAGACTTGAAGGATTTAACTTTATTTATTGACAATCAACATAAATGTTTAATTACTGACTTGGGTATTGGGAAATAGAGAAGAAAAACATTTAAACACTTCAGGAAAGCACACTTCCTCCCCCTTTTCCAGGCTCAAACTCAATCCAGACACTTCTTTCCCCTCCTTGTTCACACTGCAGGTTATACTCAGTGAGATGATGGGCCATGCAGGTGGTTGGAGTCAGTGTGTAGCAGTTTCTCACTCTTTTCTAGAGCTGCTCCTTAATTCTTACTTGCTTCCTTTGCTCTGACACGGGCTTGTCCATGGACCACAGTTTTTTCATGGTGTACATCCTCCAGCATGTCTCCTCCATGGGCCTCAGTCCCTGTGGGAGTACACGTGCTCTACCACAAAGATCCTCCCTCTCCTCTGACCTTGGCATTCCCTTTCACTCCCAACCTCTTCATTATTTTGTGTCCCTCCTTAAATATGTTTTCCTCGAGATGCCGTCAAGTTGGTTGATAGGCTCAGCTGTGCCCTGTGGCGGGTCCATTGCAGAGCTGTCTGGAACCAACTGTCTGGCCCAGGAGCAACCCTGGCCTCTCCTCACAGAGGCCACCCTGCAGTCCCCCCACCAACCACACCTTGTCACCGACACCCAGTGCACACCCTACAATTGGGCCCCAGAGGACTCTCAAAGGTGCAGGAGGCTTCTCGTTCAGAGCAAGTAGTTTTATCACAGACATTAAATATTTGAGTACTGCCAAGTTACAGTTAATCTTTTGTGATTTAGAGTACACGTAAAATGTTTTTGTAGGATACATTCTTACACAATATGTCTTAAAAAAATACACTTCTGAGAACAAAAATACTCAGAAATGTATTGTAGCATGAAGAACAGTTTCTTTCTCATGCCTGAATAAAAAATAGCAAAATGGAATTTTATTACTTTTTGGAGGAGAAAGGACATTTGTCCTAGAAGTAGTTTACAGACTGATTTAGCTTTTTTTTTTTTTTTTTTTTCTCTTTGTGAAAAACATTGCAAGTGACATGCAGTGTAAGCTTACTGACAAATTCTTCTGGGAATCCAGAAAGATCCCACCTGGAGGGCTATTCTCCACAGAGGAAGCACTGCAAAAAATAAATGGCTTCTCTGGAGGCCAGAAAAAAACACAGACATGCTGAATCTTTTTGGCTTATATTTGTTCTATTCAACCACTTAATTATAAATTATTCAGTTCCTTAGTGCAAATACAACTTGGGTAGCTGAACTACTGTGTCAGCCCTTTGCAGATGTCCCAGTACCAGTGGGGGAGCAGAAGAGAATGAAAGGACTGAATCTTTGGGTATTGCTAGACACTTTCAGAGCCTGGGCCTTTTCTCATCCACGCGATTAGGTAGGGAAAAACCTTTTTTTTCTTCCTGATAGGGAGGTGCTGGCACTACAAATCACGATGAGTGTTTTTTATTCACCAAAGATGATTTGATTTTCTCTACTGGATGAAAATGCCTCCTTGATCATTAGTGTAGCTTCACAATTTAACACTTAACTTTATATAATATGTATTTTAAACAGCTGTGTAAATCTGAGCTTGATTTGGACACACTGAATCATAATTATGTTAAATCTTTCCAAGTAGTTTACATTTGAGGCTAACAGAAATATGCTGATTCAGAGCCTAATTAAAGACATCAGATGGAAACTACATCAACTATTTCAAGAAGAGATAATAATTTTATCACAGGTGACTGAAAGAAATCTTCAGCCTTACATGTACCTTTTAAATATAAGTTCAAGGTATTATTAGCATTTAGCTCCAAAATAAATATTTGAAATAAATGAGGAAGAAAGGAAGTAGTTATGTATTTTGAAAAGTAGAAACTAGAATGAACTAGAATGAAGCTCTATATTCACAGAAATACAATTATATGTTGAAATGTAATTATATAGAAGGGATGAAATCACAGTTGATGTCAATTTTTGCTGAATGTTATATAGAGCAGATACATGGGTTTGACATGTTAATTGGAGGAAACTGAATCAAGTTTGGTAAACAGTAAAGAATTTGCCCTCTAAAGCAAATTTGGAAAAACGCCACATTCTGACATGTCTTTTGTTTTACATAAAGCATCAAAATGACGCATATTTAATATTTATATCTGTCAATTACTGCCAATAACTGTCATAATCTAAAGTTAGATAAAATTAAACCACTTGGTTCAATTGTTGAAAAGCTGCACAGTTCTATTATTGTTATAGTTCTTATGAAGTCGGAGAATTATATACATCAGTATTAACTGAGTATTTTTCCAGTGATTTTTAAATAGGCTTTCATTTTATGTACAGCACCCCTCACCTGTGAGTAAATGGCAAATAATATGCTAACATTTACATCTTACTGGCAATGGTGGTGAAAAAGGAAAATAATTATCTACAATGTATAAGAAAACTAATAGGTCTAAACAGACAGGAAATGGAAAAGTTCAAAAGGAAGTTTGGGAAAGACTATGGCTTTTTCCAAGACAAGTATTTAAATTCTGAGACAACAAAAAGGAAAGTATGCAGAGGAAATTGATCAAATTGTTTCAAGAAAGGCCCATCAATAATAGATGAAGAGCGCTGGATGGAAACAAAGAGAGCAAGCAGAAAAATAAAGATGAGCTTGAGAGAAACATACAGATTTATAGAGACAGTTCAGTTATTTGGGTCACTTTCTTTTTTCTTTGCCTCAGACACAGTTGATCATAATGGTGACACATGCTACCTTATCTGTACAAACTCAGTAGACACTTCTGGAGCTTATGTTCTATGCTGCATACCTGTAATTCTTTCTAAGACACAAGATGAATGTCTAGCTTAACTGGCAACTGCAAAGGTATTTTTGATGTATTGCTACCATTCCTGCCTTAGTTCAGTCTGTTATGACCAGCTGCTCACGTATATTTAGAGTGTTTTCATAACTCATGGAGTTCTGATACAACATTGGGGTAGAGCAAAGAGAGCAAAAGGAAGTGACAGCCATAAATCAGAATTGCCTCACTCTGAAACCTATGTATATGTGACAACAAGGACTCCTGCAAAATTGTGATAAATTACAGTTTTCTGTAAGGTTAGCTTCTTGATGATAAGTAAGCTCAAATCCTGATAATGAAACCAAATCCTGATCTCTCATCTGACTATCCTGAATATTTTTGATGAGGAAGACCCATATCCTGGCTACCTGAGGATTCACCTTATAGAAGGCAAAACTTTTGTAGCATATAGCAAATATGGTACTCTGAATCCTGTGTCTTCACAGTCTTTCCTAAACGTCCAGCAGTGAATGCATTTTGATCAAAAAAGAACACTTGGCAGAAATTACTCGAGTTGTTCTTGGCCAGTGTAATACTACACTGTAGTATCTCTGCCTGTTCAAGTTTTCGACAATTCCATCATTCTGGAGTCAAAACAGATATAAGTTTGTCCCATGGAATAGAAAAAGAGGGAAGTCTTTTCCTAAAAAATTACTTGGCAGTGTGGAATAAGAATTACTCCTTTATCCTTCTTTATTACTCCTTTATCATTCAGCTTGAAAGAATCTTTACACCTGGTTCAAAAAATAATATGAAACATGACACTAAAAATAACATTTAAGGTTTTAGGTAGCTAAGCCTCTAACCTTTATGTCCCTTGAAAAAAAAATACTATATTTTTTGGGGGAATGTACACAAAGAGAATATCTGGGATTTCTGAAACAAGTAATTATTCATGTAGGAATAAAAGAAATAGTAAAGACGACTAAAAAGTTGTCTGTATAGAACTGAACTGGGAGAGCTGCCATAATGGAAGCAATCACTAATGGTATGTCACAGTAGGCCTTTATAAATCAGAGGAGTAATGAAGGTGTCTTAAAATGCCCTTTCCCTTTCTCGTTAAGCACAACGGCCAAATCAGCCCGGATATCACAGGGTAGAACCTCATTGGTTTCAGTGGAATTATATGAATTTCCTTCAGAGCTGTTCAAAGTGCCTCACAAAGTAACTTCTGTCTGGTATTATCGCCCTGCTCCATACATGGCTTCCTAGAATATCATACCCTACAGTACAATTTACCACCAATTACTCAAACACAGTGTCCTGTAAGAAAAACAGAAAAGGGCTGATACACCATGGGCTTGCTCCCTCAGATCTATTGGTGCCGGTGGTCGCAGAGCTGGGAAGCAGTCCCGACCGGTACCCCCGGGCTCTGGGACGCTGCCGGCCGCCTCGCCTGGGCTAACCCGGCGGAGCCCCGTGGCGCTGGGGCCCCGTGGCGCTGGGGCCCCGTGGCGCTGGGGCCCCGTGGCGCTGGGGCCCCGTGGCGCTGGGGCCCCGTGGCGCTGGGGCCCCGTGGCGCTGGGGCCCCGTGGCGCTGGGGCCCCGTGGCGCTGGGGCCCCGTGGCGCTGGGGCCCCGTGGCGCTGGGGCCGGGCAGCCCGCCGGCCAACAGGTGGTGCGGGGCCACCTGTGCAGCCGCAGCGCAGCGCGGGCTCTTCGGAGCTCCCTGCGGCTGCCCCGCGCCCACCGACGCTCTGCCCGCCAGCCGGCGAGGGGCGCGGGTGGCGGCTCGACCCCGCGGCGGCAGGTAGCCCCGGGGGAGCGACCCCCAGCCCCCGCTGCGGGGGCAGCCCGGCAGGCAGGGAGCGGGGGCCGGGCGCTCCGCCCCGCCGGGCTGGTAAGGGGCCGCGGCGGCGCCCCCTTGGGCAGGCACCCCGGGGCCCCGCGGGCCCGCCCAGCGCCGCCGCGGGTGGCGGGGGAGGCGCCGTCGCCGCCGAGGCGGGGCCCCGCTCCGCTCCGCCGCGCCGCGCCCGGCCCCGCTCCGCTCCGCTCCGCCGCGGCCCCGCTCCGGCTGCCGCGGCCCCGGCGCGGCGGTGCTGCCGCTCCCCTGCCGCGTCGCGTCCCGTCTCGCCGCGGCTCCGGACGCCCCCCGCCCGCAGCATGACCGTGAGGAGGGTGGAGAGCATCTCGGCGCAGCTGGAGGAGGCCGGCTCCACAGGCGGTAGGGCGCGAGCAGCCCGGGGGTGCCAGGGGCTCCCGAGTTGTTCCGGGGTCTCGCTCCCCCTCTTTGAGCAGCAAGTCTTGCAACTTGGCGTGGGGCGGGGAGGGGGGAGCTGCCCGCTTGCATGGGGTAAACGCGTCGGTGCTGGCTTGGAAAAATGTGTGTCTACGGGGACAGTAAGCAAACGCTTAATGCCTGGGGTGTCGGGCTGAGAAACGTTCAAGGCGTTGCGAAGCCCGCTGTGAGGTGCCTGCTGTGACCGAACTGGTACTTTTGCCTTCGCTGAACTGGCCTGGGGCTGGGTATGAACCTCCCGGGCGAGCCACGCACACCCTCTCTCCTTTCCAACTCCCAGGAGGTAATTGTCATCAGTCCCGCTTACGCCTCCCAGCTCTGGTCTCCTTTGTGCCTTCCTGATGCCTAAGTAACAACTATTTGATGGAGACCAGCTTCTTCTGGTAAGCTGAAGGCTGTCTGGTGCCTTTCTCTTCTCTGTATTGCAAATTGCAGTGGCATGTTCAGCCGAGAAAGGTTGCAAAATAACTTGCATTTTAGGGAAGAGAAAAGCATGCTTCCCTGTCCTCCACGGTGACGGTGCTGCCTGAAGTGGGAGAAGAGTTTTCTCCCAACATGGGTAGTAAACGTAGTTATTCAGAAACGAAGCTGCTTGGGTGCAATGTGTCTAACATGATGTTGCTGAGGGAGGTGCACAGTTCAAGGTAGCCAGTTAAGCAGAGGATGGTTGGACAGTTAATGAAAAACTTTGCAAAATAGCCAGTCGGAACCGGGGGGAAATTCTTTTCTAAGAAAAGATGGAAAACTCTTTCATGTTTCCTGCTGTGTTGCTAGATTTATGTAAACTGTATGATGCCAGAACAGGAGCCTTACCATCAAATCACTTGGTAGACACAGTGGAGTATCACCCTTTGCTGGATTTCTGATCCTTCAGAAGAGTCTTTTTCTTGCTGGAAGAGGTTCATGACCACATGTCCTCTGTTGGATTGTATATGGTTTTTCTCTTTCCTGCTGTCCCAACTTTTCTCACGTGTAGGAATTGTAGCCCTTCAGATAGGATACTAGATCATTTGCTTTGGGGGTAGGGAACTTTTTGTAATTGACTATGCAATTAGTTTTAGGCTATCAGCTCGCTTGTTATCCATCTTTGCGTTTCTTTAAAGCTTCAGAAAAAAGTGCATAATTATGGTTATTCAACAGGGGATTCAGCCATCAAAGTGATGTTGTGATGCTTCTCACTGCTTTTCAGATCCAACCTCCCCAAATAATAATTAAGACTTTTTCCTCCCCATACCACTGTCAGCCGTAGAGCTCTAGTCTATTAGAGATCTAAAGTAGGACTGCTTTTCTGTAACACATACATCATCAGTGTTAAACACTGGGCAGGCTCTTAGCTACACCCGTGCAACCACCATGCAGGACTGTTCGGGCTAAGTAAAACTGAGGTCATAATTTAGACAGTGGATTTGCACAGCTGCTGTTGAGGAATAATTTGGTTTATGGATCATTACTATAGGTGTTGAAGCTTGAACAGAGTTTGCACCTTGATGTTTTATCTTATAGGTATAGTTAGTAGTAACAGGAAAGTATCTCTAGAAAACCTGGGGAAATATGATCTGAATCCATCTCATACAAATGATATGAAATATCAAGATGATGTTTTTACAGAAAAAGTTTTCAGCTGAACTGTGTAGCAGATCTGTTTTCCATTCTGGTTCTCTTGATATGAGTGCCTTGTAGCTTTTAGAAATTAGTGACAGCTTTAATTCATTTTAAGCTTGGAATAGTAAGAGGTAGCAAGATACACTTCTGCATTGTTTTAGAATAAAAAGCAAAATTAACTGAAACATGAAGGAAACATGTAGGAAAAACATTTCTCAAAAATAAGTTCTTATGCTAGAAACAGAGCATGGAAAGATGAAAATGACAGAGCTAAAAGAAAATACCTCCTTTCTTTCGGAGAATGACATATGTTAGACCACCACTCAACTTATATCGCCTCACTAGCTTGATGTGATGGGAAGATAACGAGCATCTAGTTTCACTGCCGTGGGCTGCTTCTCTGTGTGAGAGAGCACATGTATGCTCATCTTCCCAAAATTTTGGCCCTTTTTCATCTAAACTTCCCTTTCCAGCCTTCTCTTCTCTAGCTGTCTCCCTCCAGGCTGCTAAACTTTCAACTCCTTTTCAGTGCCATCAGCATTTCTGAATGTACCAGTCTGTTGTTTACTTAATGAGGATGCATGTGGTGGATTTTTTCTCATTATTTCTCTCCAAATAGAAGCAATGCTTAAAACATTAGTTATTTTTGAATAGTAATGCCTGTGGTAGCGTTGTTACAGGGATTTGATGGTAGTGCATGAGATTCAGAAAACAAAACCAACAGAAGTGCAACTGTTGCTCCATTTCATTTTTTCCGAGTGAAATCAAGCCCAAGTTACACACAAGCAGTTTGAATGAAGAAAATGACAAAGGAAACATTTTCTACCTTTTACCAAGTAATCACTCCCTTCAGCTGCTCTTCCCCTTACATTTACTCTATTGCAACTTGCAGGGCATCTTTTACATTCAAGTTAATGTCAGTTAAAGCATCGCTGAGAGTGTTGAACTAACAGAATGCTTCTTCCTCTCTTAAGTATTGAGCCATTGTAAGGATGAACTCTTTCATTTTGTGCTCCATGAAAGTCTTTATCAGTGTCTTATCTGTGAGGAAGTTGTATTTATGCTAGTGATAGCCAAAATTCATCTGCTACTGGGTAAAGGCTTGAAGTGTCTTGGCAAAATGAGAAGAGCAGAGGGAGACTATCAGAAAAAGTTTGTGTGGGTAAGAATAAGTTTAACCACAAGGTGTCCTGTGGGTTCAATATCTAGGACAAACTTAAGCTGTTGGGAATACTAATATGAATAAGACAGCAACTGGTTGCTTTGCTTTAGGGTATCATGAATTCAGAATGGGCATTGTGCTGACCAGGATACCCTTCCTTATTCAAACAACAGAAATATTTACAAAAGCTGTGGAGTCCTTTACGACAAGTTGTGAAGTTTTTCTCTGATGAGACAGGGCAGTCACAAATCCTGCATGTCAGGAAAGAGACTGTTATTTCTACATCATGTACAGAAGATGGACAAAATAGTACTATTAAGAAGTGTTTATCGAACTGAAAGCTTACTTAGAGTTTGGTATTCTCTGCCATACCTCTAGAAGATCCTTGTTCAATAGTGTTCACTTTTGCTTTTAATGAATGGTTTGCTCTTGTTGCTTGAGGCGTTCTTAGAAGACTGAGGAAGCAGTGCTAGGACAAGCAACTTCGTATGGGAAAAGCTGAAAATAGAAATTTAGGAAAATGGAAGCTAAGACAAATGATGAAAGTTAGGAAAAAATGCACTGGAAAACAATTGCAGGAAAAAAGAAGAGGTGGGAAGGGGGAAATGAGGAAGCAGCTTTTTACACACCATGAGACACAACTGATATTAAACAAAAGTGTGTCCTATTGAGGGATACTGAAATCCTGTCATGTATTGGTGGTATGTATTGGACCAATTCCTTTATATCCCATTTGGGATTCATCTGACATGACGAAAAGCAGGCAGTGACTCTCCAAGTGGTTTCCACCAATACTCCTATCAGCATGAAAGCTTTGGTTTGTCTGGGAGCTCCATCCACAGGGTATGCTGTCAGTCAAGAGTCAGTGTCACTTTTTCTACTAATGATCTGTTGTCCTTAAACACTCTTCATGTCACCTTAGATATGAGAGACCTTCTGGCCATTTTATCTTGCACACTTGTATCCCAGTGAATCCTCGGTCTCTGCCCTGAGCCTTCTGTAACACAGACACTGTCTCATTGAGGAGCCACAGTCAGCTAGAAATGCTGCTTCCAGATGCCACAGGTTTCTGTGAAAGTTGCAAATACAAAAGGGAAGAAATAAATTAAATGGACTCATGATAGGAGGGATCTTTATAATGCACATGCAATTAGATGCAAATATTTTACTGTAAAATACACATCCTGCTCCTGCAGGATGTTTATCGGCATTTTGACAGAGCTGACTGCGGCATAAGTAAGCCTCTGTGTAAAATTCGATCTCTGTTTCCATCTCCAATTCCTGTATTCAGTGAGCACATGAAGTAGTAATTATATGTAAAATTCTGGTATAGAGAGTCATATTTGATATGAATGCTGAAAATACTTTGACTTTCCATCAATGTCAATTTTACATCAATATAAATATCCATTTGCATTGATATCATACAGCTTGGTTTCTTATTGTTCTGCGTTTCAAGGTTGCTACCCGTGCTCAGAGAGTTGATACATAAAAACTGAACATCTGGACAAGCTTCAGCTATATTTGGTGTAGAGAATGGACTCTTTCCAGGTGTTTTTTAGATGTTAAAAAGTGTATAGAGGCAGATAGGGTATCTAGCAGTTAGTGTAGCCATAAGAGAAGTAGTTAGTGTGTGTCATGGAAAGCTTTTACAGTGTATCAGAAAGCACTTTAGGACTCATGTTTTGGGTTGGAGCTGAATATTTGATCCTTGCAGCATTTGGCTGTAATGTGTCTCATCTCAGCCATGCAGTTTGCTGTTGTGATTTATTCGGAATCTTTGGCACTTGACAAAGAAGGTATCTAAAAATACAGCAACGCCTGATTGCTTCACTATTTCATGGATGTGTGTATTGTTGCCACGTTGTCCTGCCATCCTTCCCCCCATAATTCTGCTTGTCCTTTCTTTCTAATACCAAAATAGACTGTATTTGAAATCTTGCTTGCCAAATGAATGCTAGCCATTTCTTGTCTCCTGTTAGCAGAGGCCCTTACTCCTGTTTGAGATGAGAGAGAAAACATTGGCACAAGGTTGTGGACTGGGCCAGGAGCCAAACTGGTTTTTCAGTAGTTGTAGTCAATACGATCTGAACAAAGTAGGATTCTCTTATTTATTAGCACACGCTTTAATTAATAGGCTTGGGCCTATTCTGGGGTGTAAGGAGTGCAGATATAAAAACCCTCTTTCTTTGGAGCACAGTGTGGCAGCACAGCTGGAGGTAGTTAACAGCGAGGTTAATGGGCTAGTTTGTCTCCGTTATGTTTGGCCTGAACTGCAAAGTGTGGTTGTGTCAAAAGTAAATGGACAAAAGGTTGACATAGGCATTAGGTTTTTTTGATGGTAGTTGTCCTTTCAAAATTCTGTTTTCTCTGGCAAGATCTTTGCTTGCTGTTGCTTTAATGGCTAGGCACTATTTGGCCTAGATTTCCCACCGAGTACACCAGGTGGAATGTGGAAAAGAAGTGAGAATATATCAAATGTATATTTTTGGGAGTCTATAGAACTGCAGAAAGCATGGAATTAAATTATTTTGTGATGTTCTTAATTGTAATTTTTTAATTGTATTACTGGAGACTTGGGATCGTATTGATCATGGTTTGGTTTTTTCTCATTTTCTGTTCTCACACTCCACAGGAGAGATAATTTCTGTGTTATCGCTTCCATGCATGCAGCAGCAGAGGAGCTCCAGACTTGCAGCTATGAATTTGGGAGGTCTGTAGGCAACTATAAACTGGCAGTAGTTTAAAATATGTGGTTAGGTTGACAATATATTGGATCCATTAACCTCTAAGAATAAACCCAAACACAGAATAAAAGCTGTAGATCTGAACACATACTGTGTTTTATTTCTGGCAGCCTAGCAGAGACTTAATATGGTACTAAAAGGAGCTTTCTGTCAGGGGTCTGAAAATAAATATAGTGTTGCTCTTTTATATTCTTTTTTACCTATAAAACACATTTCTTTAGAGATACAGTTTATAGTTGTGATCCCCTGTTGTATGTTTATAATTCATGTTGCAGCAACAGAAACAGTGGTATGAAAGTCATAGATGTTTATTTGTCCACTGGTAAAACGAACTACAGGTGGAAGGCATGATAATAGGGAATTTTAAACTATAAACATTTTGCCCTGTTAAGAACAGTGATTCATGTTTAAATGCTTATATTTTATTATAGGAGAAATTATTTATATTTGTGTGCCGATATTTTCACCAAATAAAGCATAAATGCAGAAGCATCCCTGAGCACAGTGAAGTGTTTAGCACTATACAGCACATTATATCAGCATGCCACAAAATGACTTTGTCATTTTTAGTGATAGGAAAAAAGACCAATTTTACTGATACATTGTCTTGTTCTTAAAATTTTCAGTTACCTTTCCAGAAGTGATGATTTTTTCATGGATATCACTGTAGTCATTAGGCTTTAGTATAACAAGTCTTATTTTTGAACCAAAGTCTGCATTTTTTAGTAAACCAGAAGAAACATTTAGGATTTATTGGAAAGGTAAGCAGTAACCATAAAACATGATGATGAGTCTGATTCTTCACAGTGTGGACTTTTTTTAATCTTTGCCCAAAGTGGGAACAAACAGAACAGCATTTCATGACAGTAAGTCATTTGACTATCATGACTATTCCTATAAAACCTTGGATATCTGTGGGAATAATTGCAATGAATAAGGGTATTGGCCCTAGTGTTTGTGAAAATCAGGAGAATGCTAAACCTGGAAATGAAACACAGATCAAGTTTACGTGATTCCATGTAAAGGAAGGAAATAGCTGTGCTGGAAATACTTAGCAGTTATTAAAAGTTTTATAGCTCTGATATACCTTGAAATAAAGTCAAATGACCATAACCTTTTATTGAATCACTCACCTACATGCTTTACAGTGAAATAAGCAGCACAGCTAGGCACCCCTTCTCCAGTCTCTTAATATCTGCATTATACAAGAAATGGGAGGCTTCCCTGATTTGTGCCAATTGGCTAGTGTTGCCAAAGGTATGCTTGCTGCCCAGGCACTGCAGCAACGTACTGTCTTCTGGCTATTTTCCCCTGCCATGTGAGGACTGCAGTGGCAACTGCTGACACTAGTCATTCTGGTACTTTGCTAGTTGAGAACATCTTGGGTCAAATTCCTAATGTGGTTTTCTTGGTAGGAAATTCTGCTTTCTGTACACTCTCACATGAATATTTCTAGTAATCTGTACCAATTGATTTCCAAATCCTTGAACAGTTCTATCAAATAGAAGAGAAACAATATGATTCAGATTAAATCATTGAGTCACTGCAGACACAGTCTACAATATTGACAAGTATCCCTGTGTATAGCAAGCAATAATATTGATTTTTCTAAAAAACTATTTATTTTGGTGGTTGTGCTCTGAAACAGTCTTTAATTATTTAAGAGCTACTGTATATGTTCTGTTCTTTGCTTGTATTACCGCTATCATTTTTTGCTTTGTAGTGGTATCAAAACAAAGAAATTGTGTTGTATTCTGCATCACAAGCATTTATCAATATAGTGTGGTTTAATTGGTGTTGAAGAACCCATGGAAAAATGTATGTAGTTCTCACTCTTATAGTTATTTGACTTAGAATTTTTAATGATATTACAGTGTATGTTATAATAAAGCCATACTGACAGACAACATCGTGCCAAACAAAAGATAAACATAATATGATGAAAAGAACTATTATAAATGTAGAATGTCCCAAATGCATGCAGTACCTTGGAAAGGACTAAAAATACAGGTTGGTGTTTTTTTTTTTTTTAAATTATTATTAATTTTAACATACTTGCCTGATGCAATTTGAAATTATGATCTTCTGAAAGTCACAGTCTATATAACATCCGTCAGATACGAACATTATTGCAACTGAATGTGAGATTTGGAATTTTATAGTATGTAGAGATGTCTGTGTACATGGTAAGAGCCATAAATTAACAATCTGTAATCACATTTTCAAAATACCTGAATGAGTACTACGAACCTGTACCTGAATGAGTATGAATAGTGCTTTTTTGCTTGAATGTTACGGCTTATAGTTTCAAAGGGCGCCCTAGAAAGGACTGACCATTTTTTGAGACAGTTTGTTTTAGCATGTGCCAAACGTATTGTCCCTCCCAGTGCTGGTGGTGTAACAGCCAGGAGTGGTTGGTACATGTTGTGTATGTGCATGTGGTTTTCCAGTGCGGATGAGTGTTGGGAGGATGAAAAGCAGGCTGTGGGATTGCAGTCCCTGCCTGAGCAGTTATAAGAAAGGAGAGGAAAAAGGTCAAGAAATGCCTTTTTGTGTGTATGACTTCAGTGGTATCTGAGCAAGTGGGCTCTGGGGTCTGCGGTTCTATTATCTTTAGCTGGAGATAAATGAATCCTGTTTATCTTTAAAAAAGTAGGAGAAAAATCCTTAAAGAATACTTTTTTTGAAGCAGTATGAAAGATGTCTATCAAGCAGATCCAGCTACAGAATCGTGTTTTGCTTCATTGTGCGCTGGTGACAGTACTATAGCTGTTTCCTCAGATCACCATGGGTCTTGAGTTTTGACAATGTAGCTGGTTTTAATCAGATGATACCCAGGTGTCTTTAATCATTCCGACTATTGACTTACATTCCACTGCTCAGTAAGTGAATGGTGCCCTGCATATCTAATGATTCGCTCTTTCTATTCTATGTATCCTTTTCCATGTTGATTTATGGACATTTGAGGTTATTTTGCTGTGTTCTGAGATGCAACATTATAAAAAGTATTGCGTGTTGTAATGCTGTCTGTAAAGAAAAATAAATCTAGACTATTTCTCCAGAGCATTGTGTGCTAGTAGCATCCACCTGCTGTAATTGAAGCGAGTACACAATGAAGTTCATTGTTACTTTTTAAAAAAGATGCTGTAATTGTATATATACACACAGTGACTCTTAGGTGCTGTCCTGATGTCTGCAGTCTACCAAATCTAAGATGCCTAAGAAAAAAATATAATAAAACAAATTAGATACACCTGCAAGTATGAGTAAGATACAGATAATGTCATGCTGCTTTTTTTTCAGTAAGTAGGTGTCATTCTTCGGTCTTTGCATTGATGATGAGGTGGGGGTTTCCTGTTTTGCTTTTTGGGATATGTCACATTGTGCAATCATCTTCCCAGCCTACTGCCCAGAATTTGGAAAATGAAATTATGACCTCTGGGGCTAGAACCTATCAACACACTTCATTGTTTGCTTCAAAGCCATTGCTTTCAGTCTCTCTCTATAAGATTATGTATTTGTTTCGCTCCCTGGGAAACAGAGCAAAGTGGAGGTCAAATACCAAGATGATTTTTGTAAATAGGTGGTAGGTTTTGCTCTTCCTGTATTCCATTACATGGTGATGAACATACTCTTTGCAGAAGGAGATTGAAACCTCTTGACTCTTTCAAGCAATGGCTCCCTGCTTCCTCCTCTACTTGCCAACTGGAAGCAGACCCCCAGCTAAATGATCACTTTCTCACTTTTGTTGCATAATCTTTAATCTCAGTGTGATATTTTGAGGTAACAGACTTCTTTCTAGCTTGGTTGATTGTCAATGAGAGTATGTGATGCCTCTAGTGGAACTGGTGGGTCCCTAATGAATGTTTTATAAAATTGAATTTCGGTAGCCTGGAGGAAAAATAGTACATTGAGGTTAAGGTGAGGAGGGAACAGATGTGACTGAGGGTATGCAGTGACATAGCTCTTCACATGGCACACCTGCTGTCAAGTTTCTTGATTGATCTTTATTAAACATATGAGCTAGCAGGACTTTAAATTATACAGATTCATACTTGAATACCTTGCTTAATTACTTAGCTTGCAGGGTTGTACAGCATTTAGATGTTACTTAGACTCATAAAAATCTTTGCTTCAGTTGCACCTTTTGTTTGCATTCAGCTAATTTTCTGATACTAAAATAGAATAAAGCAATTCCATATTTCAATATAGACTTATTAAGATCACTTCTTATTTCTAAAGTCTTTGAGTCATCCCAGACTTGAGAATCTGTAACTTTTTTCATTCCTGAAGATACAGGGCATGTTCAGCTAAAACCCAACGTGATATTAAAAAACCCAACTCTACTCATAATTTAACTGTATGTTGTACATTATCTGGGTTCAAAAATGACTGTGTATGCTTAGAAATGCAAAAGCAAGAATGCTTTGACCTGTTCAGAATGGAATGTAAAGGTATCTGAAAGGTGTCAATACATTTCTAACATCTTAATAAGCAGTGTTTTATCAACAGCCACTTTAATCAGCAGCACTATAAGTTACTACTGGTCTGACAGTCTGTTTGGACATTTTCAATTAAAGAATTCAGAAGACAGTAGGCTTTTTTGCATGTGTGCTTTTGAAGAACGCAAACCACTAATAGTGTGTTTTCATATATGCTGCATCACAAGTAATACGTACAGAAATGCTGTCAGTTAAAAGACTAATTCCTCGCTGAAAACAAACAAGAAAAAACTGATGGCATTATCAAACTGTTAATTGGTAAGCCACAGCTTACAATGCTGATTGTGTAGATGGTCTGTTGTCTATTTTGCAGGTATAGTGTTGAGAAGGAATGTATATTCAATAGTAAACATAGTTAGTTAGATAACCTGATATGTTTCTTGTTGCAGTAACACTAAAATGGTGTTTGTGTTCCAAGAAGACATCAATGTGTATTGATTAAATGCACCTTGCACTGAAGCAATTAATACAGATTTTCTTGATCCATCATTGCCTGTTTTCATTATGATTAGAAAACCTGATCTTACAACAGCTGCAATATGGTGTAGTGTTTACAACTCAGAATCATCCTGTTACATGTAAGAAATAAAGCTGGTTATAAGTGTTTGGTCAGTTGATTTAGTACTTCAGTTTCTGAAGCTTCTGACTGAGAAGGGAAGAAATGAAGCTTTTCTCTCTTCCTGCGTAGACTGTAATTTCATACACCAAAAATACAGGCTGTGGCTTTAGAGGTTACCCAACGACATTGACATGACAGCTTGCGATGCTAATGTACTCTTGTAATGTTAATATAATGGGAAAGAATACGAGAAACAAAAAGAGATCTCAAGAGAGTCTTCTTCCTAGCTCAGAATACTGGAGAGTATTCCATAGAATCATCTACTTTAAGATCATCAAGTCCAACCATTAACCAAGGACTGCCAAGTCCGTCATAAAACCATGTCCCTAAGCACTGCAGCTATGTGTTCTTTAAACACCTCCAGTGATGGTGATTCTATCACCTCCCTGGGCAGCCTGTTCCAATGTGTGACCACCAAATATTTGGAAATTTTTCCTAATATCCAGTCTAAACCTACCCCAGCACAACTTGAGGCCATTTCCTCTCATCCTGTTGCTTGTTTCTTAGGAGAAGAGACTGATCCCCACCTGCCTACAGCCTCCTTTCAGGTAGCTGCAGAGAGCAATAAGGTCTCCCCTGAGCCTCCTCCTTTCCAGGCTAAACAGCCCCAGTTCCCTCAGCTGCTCCTCATAAGACTTGTGCCCCAGACCTTTCACCAGCCTCATTGCCCTTCTCTGGACACGCTACAGCACCTCCATATCCCTCCTGTAGTGACAGGCCCAAAACTGAACACAGTGTTTGAAGTGTGGCCTCACCAGTGCCAAGTACAGGAGGACAATCACTGCCCTTGTCCTGCTGGCCATGCTGTTTTGGATACAAGCCAGGGTGCTGTTGGCCGCCTTGGCCACCTGGGCACACTGCTGGCTCATGTTCATCCGGCTGTCAGCCAGTTTCCAATTCAAACCACCAAAACTGCAAATTTTTAAGCATCAGTTAATTATTTGTTTTCTGAGAAACAAAATTTCTTCAAGGAAAGGTGAGATTTTTGAGTATCAAGAGCTGAGAAACTTGTATTTTAAGGTGATACCCCAAAACCACCAACAAAGTTGTGTTTTTTCTGGCTGAGGATAAAATAAATAGGCATGTACTCAGTAAAGTTTCTAGGTTTCTATTTGTCTCTGAATGCTAGGCAGACAGTGGCTAGCCAGGCTGATTACACACAGCTGTATGTAATCCATACAGCCTACTCAGGGCTAGAAGACTGATGCAAAATTGAGCTCAAAATCTCTATTACATTGGATTTCATTTGTACTTTTCAGATGAAAGCAATAAAAACCATGGAATCACAGAGAAATAGTTTGGAAGAGAAGTCAAGAAGTCTTATTATTTATCCTGATGGCCCAAGGCAGGATGAAATATTTGTATGGTAGTTCAGACAGCTTTTTGTCTAATGTACTTAAAATCCACCAGTATTGGGTGCTTCAAAACATCACTAGGTAATCTAATCCAGAATTTGTCTTTCCCGGTACAAACTTTTTCCTAGTTCTAAAGTAAATCATCTACATTTAAAGCCTGGTACACAGAATGGATGAAATACATAGCCAAGATTTTAGAGTACTGAGTAGGACAAAAACGTTATTTGATATATCTTACAGACTTTTGTCTTGTTTATATGTTCAAGCATGAACTGCTGCCCCTTTTGCAGCAGCCTTTCGTCTGTCTTCAGCCTGTGATTTAATATGTTCAGCAGTGTCAGACTTCCCAGGTACACAGGTGTTAACCTGAATAATTTTCCTCCATTCTGTTCTACAAGATTATTTCTCTGGAATGCTACTGGATGTCTTTGACTTCACAAATGATAACTAGTTTTTGAGAGTTGCTTCTAACTTTCAAACTTTTCAGAAGCTTACTGACTAAAGTGCTGGAAATTGGAAAAATAAAAGTAGGGTACCAGATCTCAACTTAGCTCCAGGAGTTTCTGCCTCACACAAAGGAGAGATTCCAGCTCACCCCTGTTGATTGTACTCCTTCCCATCCTACAAGAGCTCTGTAGGAGTTATTGCTTCCATGGAGGTGAGATCAGCAGCCGCTGGTTCCTGTTGGATCTGAAGGAACAATCACTGTAGAGTAAGTTGCATCTTTGCAGTGGCAGCAAATCTTTTACCTTTGTATGAAGCAGCTCTCAAGAATTAGGGATGAGGTTGGAGTCATTGTCTTACGAGAAATAACCACCACCAACTTTACCTCACTTCTGTGGGAAGCTTGGTGAAGGACTGCATGGATCCCCAAGGGCTTCCAGAACTTCTCTTTTATGATCTGAACAGGTATTCCAAATAAATAAAGTAGACAAGTACACCTTCAACTTGCACAGCTTTCCAGCCATTGGATTTAGATCCTCAGAAAGGAAACTTTGTCAGTGACCTTTTTATGAACTGTGTCTTTTCTACGGATATTTTAGCTCTTGAACATTTGATACGTAGCATGAACGTATTAGTTCTCTCTTCCATAAATAAAAACTGAAGACAGTTACTTTAAACATTTTTTTTAACATGAAAAGTCAATGTCACAGGCAATAGCAAAGCTTTTGAAGTTTCAAACACTTCTTATTCAGATTATTTTTATCAGTGCTGTACCATCTCACACTTGAAAAGACGTGCCTCTGCTTTTATGAGTGTCTTTACCAAATGTTATTATAATGATAAAATAGGGTGTACTCATTCCTCTCTTTTTCAAGACTGATGTATCTAGGAGGCTTTAATCAAAATGTCATATATTTTAACTTTTGTACCAACTTAAGCCTTTCTAGTTGTAATTTTTGGTGTACGTATTCCAGAAGTATTTAACTTTTGTCCAGTGTCTGATTAAAACCACCATTAGAATGGCACTTGCATGCAAATGACCATAGAGGATTTATTACCTATCTTTTCCAAATTCATTTTTATAGTTTGGTAGTTTAGGGATATGGTTCTTTAAGCTTGTAGTTCCAGGAGAGTTCTGTGATAGCTTGTCTGTGGATGTTAAAAAAATTAAACTGTGTGTTTGAGTTCAATTGTGAGATGTAATAAAACTATTTTAACAAGCCCAGGCAGAGGCTTTTATCAGGCAATCCTCTAGAGGCGCAGAGCTGGCACTCTGACTTTATACCATTCAACATTCCTTGTGTTGGCCTTGCTGGGAAAATGTTACACTTGATTTTTACATGTATATATGTAACATCGTCTTCTTTTCTTTATACTTTGGCAAGTTCACAGTGTTTTGACTGACAATTACTTTGTTAACATTCATCACAACTAATGTATTCTATACACTGTGTGTCTTTGCCTTTACAGATTTATTCCCCCTTTAGAGTTTTATTTTAAATATTCTACAAGTATACCACCTTAGCATTGCCTTTTTCCTTAAGATCAACTTTGTCAGATGCTTGACCTTAGCTGGAAATAATGTGTGCAATGAATTCTATTGGTGCCTGTTCCTGTATAACTTTTTACTACTCTAGTCATTAGTCTTTTATTAAGCCAGTAATCAAGAATCTTTGATAGTGTAGTGAGGAAGAAGACTAAATGTTCTTGGCTGATATGTTCACAATGCTTTTTCATCAGAATTGTCACCATCTTAAAATAAATTTATTGGACACTTTCTGAAGTCTTGGAGAGTAATTTGTCAGTGATAGAGAAATCAAGAAGTCTTAATAGGAAAATGATAACTTTCTCAGTTTAGGCATTTGAGCTGTGCCTAAATTTGGAAAACTGTAGCTCAGACTTGCAGTGTGAAATGGGGTTATTGAGTAATAAGAAATAAGAATTTTTATAGGGTTTTGCTTCAGACTAGCTCTAGTCTAGTTCAACTGACTAAATGCTTGCTAGTAGTTAGAGTGCATTAAGTGCATAAAATCCCACTTAATCTAAAAGAATCCAATGTGTGTATTCCAAGTGCATTCCATGATGTCAACCAAAGCATGGTAACTGGCAGCGATTAGGTCACTTCTTCTGAAAGCACATTCCTGATGTGAATGGAAATGCTAGTATGTCCACACGTTAGACAGCCCTGTGGGAGCTTTCCCATCTCCAGGGGCCCAGAAATTGTGTAAGTTTGTTGAATTACAGTTTCATCTCTTTTTCAGATTTCATATCTGATGCTTCCTGGCTCAGGGAATTTATGGAGGCATGCTTAGGGACTGTTCTATTTGTTACAGAGTAAGCCTATGCATTTTAGAAATTACTATATTAATACCACGAAAATTGTGTCTTGTTAGAGCCGAAATCTCTGTCAGAGATTTTCCTAACATCTAATCACTATCACCAAGCATCAGCATCGTTGAGCAGAAGCTGTTCCTTACTATTTGATAGCCGCTATCTCTTGCCTGATTGAAAATTTGTGATTAATTCTCATTGTGTGTATTCAGGCTGCTTGTTTAGTTGTGACTGTGGAGCAGCACATGTGCAGAACATAGTATAGAACTCCCATCAGCTAAACGCCTTCTTGAATAGGAAAATGTATAGCTGTGTCAAAAAAAAAGGTCACAGGTTTTAAAAGTAGAATATATGTGTGCTAGAATTTCAGTACTGGACTTAGTCCACCACCTTAGACTGGCTGTATTGCAGACTGCGTTCTGCAGCATGATGCAGACACACCCTGGTAACTTTTTCTAATATCTGTGTTTCAGCGTGCAATCACTTGTCCAGAGAGAATATACAGTGTCAGTAAAAACTCAGAGAGAATAAGTCAATAGCACTACAAAGAGTATAAATCTGTGTGAAGACTGGCTAATTTTGTAAATTACATTGGTATGTTATGGCACTAGGGTTGGGACATTTAAAATACTGTGCCAAAGCATTGTCTGCTGAGTATTTCAAGAATGTTTGTAAGTACACTTAGAGTTTGATCATAGTGATTGAGTAGGGTTTTCCTTGCACACCATGACTATGAAGTCTAGTATTACCCTTGCTTGCTATAGAAGTGGCCACAAAGCCAAATTAAGTTAATTTCATCTTTGTCTTGTTTTCAGGCTCAAAAACTACACCTTGCAATGTCTTTCTATGTTAAGAAATCAATTTTATGTTCAGAGAGATTATACTTCTTTAAAATATGCTGAATTGCTTCTAAATACAATTATTTCAGAGATGACGCAGCTACCAGATTTACTCTTAGCTCCTGTAAATGCTACCTCAGCCTACTATGAAAAATGTTTTAAAATCTTGAATACACAAAGACTTCACTCCTTATCTCCCATATTCAGTTGAGAAAAACCACACAGGTTTGGTTTTCCCAGAATTGTATAAGCAGAAAGCTCTTCCATGATGGAAGCTAAAAATGGAAATTATTAATGGTAATTTCTTGAAGCTTGAAAGTGACCAAAAGTTTCTACTCGGCACTGGTGGGGCCATACTTGCAGGGAGTGCAGCAGCCAGTTCTGGGCTCCCTAGCACAAAGGATGGACTGGAGAGAGTCCAGCAAAGGCTCATGAAGATGATGAATGGACTAGAGCATGTCCTATGAGGAAAGGCTGAGATAGCTGGGACAATTTGGCCTGGAAATGAGAAGGCTCAGAGGCGATCTCATCAATGTAGATCAGTATCTGAAGGGAGAGTGCTTAGAGGACAGAGTCAGGCTCTGTTCAGTTGTGCCCAGTGACAGGACCAGAGGCAACAGGCACAATGAGCATAAGGAAACACATTTTTAGTGTGAAGGTGACTGAGCACTGGCAGAGGTTGCCATCAGAGGCTGTGTGATCTCTCTCCTTGTAGATATTCATAAGCCACCTTGACATGGTTCTGGGAAACCTGCTGTAGGTGGCCCTGCTTGAACAGGGGGCTTGGACCAGATGACCTCTGGGGGTCCCTCCCACCTCAACTGTTCTGTGATGCTGTGACAGAAATGGACAACTTTTTTTAAAAAAATGCTATTATAGTAGATTAATTTCAGTTAAACTTCTAGGGATCCTTGTGGGTTTGTGGCCCACAAAGGATTAAATTTTTCACCTTTCTTTACATTTCTATGCATAGTTTAAAAGTTATTGCGGGGATGGTCCTCACCGAGGAGAAGAGAAAACTGGTTATTTTTAAGCAAATGGCAGGGAAGGTTGTAGTTATGTATTAAATTGGAAGAGTGGTTCTGCAGTGTAAGATGCAGTATGTAATTAATAGTTTATGGATTGGAAGTGAATGGTTTTAGGTGGTCAGAATTAAGTAATTCAGTTCTCAATTAGAGCAACGCATAGACACACCAGAAAGAACAGTTTTCTTTCATAGGTTCTCAAAGATGTAGGCACTGAAGCATCACATATTATCGCCATGATCTAGCTGAAACTAATTCTGAGAATAAACTCTTGCAACAATGTGATTTCCTTATCTGTTAGGAGTCTTGTTAGTTTTGTATGTAGAACCCTTGTAGAAAGGGATCTGTCATTTTTACTGTTTCTCTAGAGCTCTTGATCTCGCTGTTCAGCCTTGTTTGCATCCTGCTTTTGTGAAGAGCCTTCAGTGGCCTAGGTGAGCGTCAGTAGCTGGAGATATGAGCCACAGTGTGGAAATGTTGGTTCTCTATGCATATGCATGTGTAGCATGCAAGAAAATTATATTATTTTTGTTTCCTGTTTAAGAAGCACACTGCATCTGTGTGTATGGTACTTATGGGGTACGTCCGTAGTATCTCTGCATGAACCGAATAGGTCAGCTGGGGTAAAATAAACATATCTGTTCATACTGGGTTTTACAGAAAAAAAAGACTAAGCAGTCATTTTTCCCAAGCAAAACATAAACCAGATTAGGTGTTCTGGAACTCTTCCACATTTTTCACTTTCAGTAAGTGATTTTGAAAGTTTCTTAATGTGTTGTAGCCCATGGCATCATCGTCTAGATATTACATAATGACCTGCTTAAGAAATGCAGTCAGAACAGATGCTAGAAGCTTGTGTATTAACTTGCATAGAGGAGATGTCTCCAGTCAAGTTGAAGAATTTTGCAGTTAACAGTTGAACACAGGGAGCTACATAACTGAGCTCAGGTCAATATCAGCCTATTTAAAAAAAAAAACCAAACAAACATTTGGTGATTGGGTCATAATATAAGCCAGAGCTAGTACTTTAGATTGATAGTACTACATTTTTCTCTTCATCTTTATTTGAAAATACAGGAAATTTTCACCTAACCTGAAGTCCTGTGTCTTTTAGGGCTTTATTTAATGCTAGGTGGGCTACTGATAGCAAGATTATGGTTTTGTTTCTTTTTCTTTTTTTATGCTGATGAAAAAGGGAACCTTTAGTTCTTACATTTTCTTACTAAAAGCTATTGTGTTAATAAAAAACACATTAAAAACATTTGGGGTACGAGCATGAGCTGAAATGTGTGTACTTTTCAGAACTCTTTTCTTGTAAGTAAGAACAGTATTGCGTACAGACTTGTTAATTCTTAAAACATAGTATCAACTTAACCTTGTTTGCAAGCATTTGTTACGTGGCTGAAAATTAGGGAAAAAAGCCCCAACCTGCAAAAAAACCCCAACATGTTAAACCTTTCCAAAGAGTTTAAATTTCATATTTTGATTATTAGATTATATTTTGTGTTGAAAGCACACATACGAAAGTTATCCATTGGATTTTACAAACTCATGGGAGTTTTAAAAAGAGTTTAGTACTTTGAGTTGGTCCTGATGGGCAAATTAGATCTGTATCGATTTGAAGGCAAGACAGACTTTGATAAATGTCTTCAGACCTGCATGCCTTATTCTAAAGAGTTCAGTGGGAAATTTGGTCAAAGTATCTTTCCATGCTGAAAAAATGTTCTGTTAGAACTTGTAAATACCGTACCAGTTATTTAAGTAGAGATGAGTTACACATTCAGTCACTTCAATTAGCAGTTTGCTTATGAAAAAAATAATATTTTTCGAAGTGCAAATAAGAACAAGATCATTAATTTTCAAAAATGATTCTTAGAATTTCCATATAATAAAACATGGCTGCAGCTGTGCCTCAAATAAACCACCAGATATTATAAGAATTAAACCCACAAAAAGGATTTTCCAGAAGTATGGCGACTTCTGTGCTAAGCTTTTTAGTACGTACCACCTGCCTATACTAGATCTGCTAATTGAATAGTACTATTTTGGCTAAAAAAGGTAAATGAAATTGACCCCCATATGTATCCATTCTTTTTTTTTTTTTTTTTAGATATGAACTATATTCAGAATGCTTCAACCTTTCCACTGATTTCTTATTTTTATCATGAGAACTGTATAATTATATTCTGAAAGTTCATACCCTTGCACATGACTAAAGGAAATTGGCATTTGCTGGCCAAATCTCCCATGGACAACAGACTATCAGAAAAATAGCTTCTCCCCAAGCTGACAAAACCCAACGCATTGGCACATGTTGTTATTTGCAACAGAGACCTCTGTGGTGCTGCTTGGTGAGGTTCCAAGGAGCGTATGTCCAGGGATGGAGGAACTGCTGCTAGGATTTTGCAAGGTGTAATAGACTGTGCGGGACAGGTGTCATATTCAAATTCTTGAAGTCAGAGCTGCACATAACAGTGTATATGGAATTACAGAAACCCAAGTTGAGTATAATTATTCGTTTCTGTAAAACCCTATTGACTGACACATCTCAAAGGGGAGATGTGGACCTCTGGAACTCCTTTGCTATTAACACCTTTATTTGAAGATGTAGTGTCATCCACAGAAGAGGTAAGTCTGACTGAATTAATGCTTGAAAATAATAAAAATAAAAAATTAATAAGGAATTAAATGTATTTTTGATCAGGAGAGAGCCTGCAACCTTGCTTGACTCCTTCAGGCTCCAAGGCATGATCATCACTACTGAAGATGGAAATCCTTTCTCTAGACTGCAAGAAAAAGAACATTCTGAAAAGTCTGGTTGTATTAGTTTGCTGCCTTTTACCAAATTAATGTAGAGCCATTCAAGACTATGGTTTCTGCATTCATTAAATAAGATGACTGCTAATACTAGCTTGGGGCAATCTGGGGATACATGAAACCTTAATTAAAGCTAGTGCTAAGTGTTGTATATTGGCATCAGCTTTAGGAAATAAAACCAATTAAATGCAGTTATAAAGCTCTTGAAATAGTGAACTGACAGTGGTTTTAAGCAGAAAACTATTGAAGTAATGTATTCTTTTTATATTGTTTCTTCAGTCTTGCAACCAAGTTTAGCTTTGCAGGTTGGGACATAGTTTGTACTGAAAATCGGTAGTATGCTTTTTTTTCCTTTTTTAAAGTGTCTTATTTATTAAAATTGAAGGGTTTTGAATTGAAGCCAGTAATTACTTTAATGTGGATGATAACAGGCTTGGATACTATCTTGTGATTAATTTTCAGTCCAGCTAGAAAAGGATTATGATAACTAGTAATAGGGGAAGCACTTATACTTTAAATTGTTTTTACTGAAGAGCCACTTCTTGTCGGTTTATGTGATTATTTTGTAATAGCTCTTCTATCTTTTGAGTGCTATAAACACTTGCTTAAAGCACATTTGATATTTTGAACTTTTAAAACAAGGGATAATTTTCATGTTTTTTCTTAGCCTTTCTGTACACTTCAGTATGTCTGATAAGAAGGCCTTACTAGATCTGTATTTAAAAGGGAAAATAGGAAAAATAAATTGAACGCTGGAGAAGGAAAAGGGGCAGAGAACCTGTCTAGCTTCTGTCTTCACTACTGCTTTTTGATCTTAAGTGCTTTCTTACATGGTTACAATGATCAAATATCTATGTGACTTTTTCTTTAAAGTGTTGATTCAGCAGTTTATTTATGGTGTACATGTAACTCCCTGTAACAGGAAAGGAGAAACCAAGCAGGAAGAGGGTTAAGTCTAATGCTGCACAGTCTGTTTGTAATGAGGTATTTAAACCAGGCTGCTAGCTAACTGTTTCATCGTTCTGCTCAACAAGCACAAGATATATCTTTCTATAGGCAGGAAAGTTTAGGTAATGTCCTGGTTTTGGCTGTGATAGAGTTAATTTCCTTCTTAGTAGCTGGTACAGTGCTGTTCTGGATTTAATATGAAAATAATGTTGACAACACACTGATGTTTCAGTTGTTGCTAAGTAGTGCTTACTCCAAATCAAGGACTTTCCAAGTTTCCCATGCTCTGCCAGTGAGCAGGTGCACAAGAAACTGGGAGGGGACACAGCCAGGACAGCTGACCCCAACTAGCCAAAGGGATATTTCCATACCATAGAGCGTCATGCTCAGTATATAAACTGGGGAAGTTGGTTGGGAGCCGCCGATCACTGCTCGGGGACTGGCTGGACATCAGTCAGGGGGTCGTGAGCGGTTGTATTGTGCATCACTTGCTTTTTCTCCCCCTTGGGTTTTATTCCTCTCTTTCACTCTCCTCTTCATTGCAATTATTATTGTTATTGTTGTTATTATTATTATTAAATTACTTCAATTATGAAACTGTATATTTTTTCAAACCATGGGTTTTACCTTTTTCCAGTTCTCCCTCCCTGTCCCACTGAGGTGGGAAGTGAGTGAGTGGCTGAGTGGTATTTGGATGCTGGCTGGGGTTAAACCACAACAGGGGACCATATAAGTAATAAACACTGCTGTGCAGCATGTTTCATGGAATAACCTAGATGCATTGCTGTTCTATTCAAATTATAATTCAACCTTCAGCAATACCAATCAAATATTGATGTTAGGTCCTCCCCTTACAAATTCTCTATTCATAGAGCTCTTATGGATTGCTGTAAGAGTTCAGCACCCTCGAGGACTTGCAAACTTAGACTTACTAAAGCCAGACATAGTTCACCAACCTCTAAGGGATAAACTTAGGTAAGGTTGACTCACCTTCAATGCATTATGCTGCTTAACTTCCCTTGATGATTAATTCCATTTTTAGAGATGCTTTTCTTCCTATTCTTAATGTCAGTACTTATACAGCAAAAAGAAAAGAAAAAAAATAATTGTAGGCATTGGTAGGGAGAGTAGTTTTCTGAATCCTGTGCTTCTCTCTGTGGAAATCTTCAAGTATAATGACTCTTTTTCGCTGACACTGAATTTCAAGGGTTCTACAGAGAGTAGCAGTTGTTCTAAAAATTGTACTGTTCAAAGTGCACTACAAGGTCCTAAATTCTCCTGTGAGTTTTCCCTCTATAAAAAGATTGAGACTAAATTCTGAGATTAACTATTTTTTATGATGAATTTCAAATAAAAGAACATCCTGGGAAGAGCAACAGAAGAGTTTGTATGTTTTGTTTTATGGTTGAGACGTTGAGGAGTACTTCATACAAGTATATAGGGTTTTGGCAGATGTGGTAAACAGAAATGTCTGTTCTTTGCCATGAATATTACAGGTTGTCAGGCTGGGTAAAAACTTAATATAAGGAAGAAGTCAACTACCATTCTTTTATTGGTCAAATCACAGCTTTATGTCAAGTTTACTTAACTCTACTCCCATTTGGTTAATTTTAATGAAATGAAATAATCTTTCACTTACTTTCTCATTTTGCCTCTTAAGAAACTCTTGTGGCCATTTGAAAGCCATTCATTCACAACACGTTGTTTTATCTGTATTGGACCCAGTATTATTGTTATAGTCATGACAAGTTCAGCTTTCTATGTAAAGGAACTGGGGATTGCTCTGCGGTTTTTTTTGAGATAGAAATTATCAGTAATGTCAGCCTCTATTTCTACAACTACTGTCATTGCTTGGCCTGATTCTTTTGAAGACTCAGGAGAAGAATATTAAAGACATACTTTACAGTAAGAAGGGGCTGTGTTGAAATCTCACAGAAGTAAGAAAATACTATAATTGACATAATTTTGTCATTAAATTGCAATACACTGGTTTGGCTCAAATACTAATCTGATGCTTTTTGGACACAACAAACAAAATGCTGTGACCCGTTCATACCATTCACTGGGAAACACCACAGCTTAAGAGAACTGTAAATGTGTTAACCAAGCCCTGACAACGTAGAGTTTTTCTAAGTGATGCTAAATATACTAATAAGAAATTCACTGTTCACAGCAGAATTCATCTGAACCTTTTTTTCAGCCAAGCAGACACTTTAAAGTTTACACAAAATCTAGGGCTGAGAGCATGTGGGGAGAGGCTGAAGGTGTAGCCCAGGGGACCAGAAGCTTTAGGGGGCACTCAGCCCTACCTTCAGCCATTTAATTGCAGCTGCGGTGGGCTTCTCCAGGGCCCTGGTGATTTGCACAGCCATGACCTATCCTGTGATGGTACAGCTAGGTGAAGTCACCTACTGCTTGTGCTCCTCTCCCGTTCCCAAGCCTCCTACCAGGGTTGGGGAGGGGACTGTTGCAAAGCATCTGTACCACAGCTTGGAGCCTCCTCAGGTGACTGAGAACATTTTACAGTGCTCAGTTTCATATCACTGACAGCACAGGTAACAATCCTAATCTTCCATTTTTTTTTAAAAGGTTATTACGTTGTTATCATTAGTGCCTGCTCATTCTGGCTTTCATCAGACGGATGCCTTAAGGAAGCAAAAATGCTAAATTCAAGAGAAGTTTCTTCTATATTTTTATGGTAAAGTGATAATGGGGTAGTACTGGACGTCTTGCAAAAAGACAGAAATAACTCCTTTGTTGGATTTTTAAGCAATCTCTTTGTGTTAAGCAGCTTGGGCAAGGATCTGGGCATTTCTGGGACATGTCTGTTGTTTAGAAAGGTGTGATAACCCTGGCACTACCCTTTAGTAATGATTTTTGAAAAGCATCAGCATTTACTGACTTCTCTTCCTTTCAATAGATGAAAATGCCTTCTTGAATACCTTATCGGAAATCTGTTAATGGAGATTTTAGTGGATTTTGGGGCCTTAGAAATTTATTCAATACTTTTGCATATTTTTATCCTGTTTATAAGTGAAAATATCACATGAGTTTATGAATGAGTTTCAGGATTAGTTAAAAATGGTAATACAAAGTTTTCATGTATAAAAATCTGATGTTGCATTTTTTGTGGCTGTTAAATTTAGCAGAACTGCTGACATCAGAAGACACAATGGTGCATTTGTGCATTTCTTTCGAAATATATATATATTTTCTCAGTTAACCCTGAAATTAAAATGGTTTTAAAGGCACAAATTTAAAATGGAATTAAAAATGAAATTAAAATGTACAGAAACTTTGTGGTGATTTTAGTATCAAAATATTAAACGACTTCAAAGTCTTTCCAATAATCCAGGGAATCAACAAGCTAATAAACAAGTACATAGTTACTGCATAAATGTTGCTGTTTTTTCATTCTAAGAAGTGTTGATCAGAAATGGTCAGCAAATTAGAATAGAAGCCCTAGACATAATCTTTTTAAATGGAGCAAGTACTCGTATACAGAATTGTATCCAATTTATTTTTATAGATAGTTAACATACTTTAATAATATACTATATAATTGAATCAATACCTGGGATGAATAAATGTGGTTTTGTTTCCTGTGCAAGTACAATCTGGAATTTACTGCCACAGAAATGGTTGTTTCATTCTGCAATGTATGTAGAATAGAATGTCTCATTTCTTTTATATTGAAATGTGGAAAATAGGTAAAAGTATGGTCTAGATGAAGAAGAACAAAAGCTACTCATTTTCTTAGAAAAGATGGACGAGATGTCTAGTGTTATACCATGCAAAAAAAAAATAATTAAAAAAATCTTTTAAACTCTGAAAGGAAAGACATTTGGTTTCCAGAGCTCCCTTAGAACCAAAGAGCTGATTCTCAAAACTGTTTAAAGACTGTGGGAGAACTGCTGCAGGCAGCTTCTGAGAAATGAGAAAAGTCACTTCAGATCAAAAATGAAGAGACTACTGTGTTTAAGTTTGCTGCTTGGTTCTTGGATTTCCTATTACCATCTGGCCATATCAATGTAATGGATTGTTTTAAAGCAATAGATTGCTATATGCCTTCTACCTTCTTCTTTTGAGACTCACTGCTGTGGTAATTTGAGTGCAAATTAAGCAAGAGAATTCAGTAGCTGTCCAGTGCACCGTACATGAATAGCTTTTAATAATGTGCACTGCTGGAGCTTATACACATAATTTTTCTTTGAACTTTACTTTCTTCTTTTTGTAAGTATTCTAATGCTCTGCAGTGTTAAACCCACCTCTCTCCCTTTACCAGTTACTTAAAAGGAGAGATTTTTATGTGCCAACATCAGGCGGCTGGTACAAAGTTAGCTGAGTGCTAATTACGATTCAGAAATTTTCTATGCTCAGAACTGATTATACACAAAGTCAAAAATTGTCCTCCTGCTTGGTTTCCATCTTTGCAGTTTTTTGTAGGTACCTCTTAAGACTTCAGTTCTTCAAGCATTCAAGTACATAAAATCAATTTCCAAATTAAGCCATTTTATTAATACATGTGTAAGAGTCATGAAGAGACTGTTCACTCTCCATTTCATTTTACCTGGGGTCACAGTTAGAAAAGTGCTTCTGTTAGACTATCTTCTGTGGGGATTAAGTATTTGCTAAATCCAGGAATCAAGGGGGCTTTCTAGATACAGATATTTTATTGAATCAAAGGCATTATAAGCTCTGAACAGTGAAGGTGTGGAAAGATTTCGCGTGAAGCCTCAGAGGAACCAAGCAGCTCTACGATCCAGAAGATGGAGAGGATTCATTTGGTTCTGGTTCTGAGGTTGTCTTACACTTAGCAGAAAAGGATTAAATGTTCTTCACATACTCTTGTAAAATGTGCAAAATATACATCTCAAAAGTTGTTGACATCATCAAGATTTAACCAGTTGCATAAAATTGTTTATTCCTCCCCACCCCCAAAATGGGGATTGAGTTAAATAAATATTAAGAATCAGAAGTCTTAGAAGTATAACGCTTGAATTTAATACCCTCCAAAAGCATTTGTAGTATAAGTTATTTCTATCTAATATAATCATTACTAAACTTGCACATTGTAAGAATTGATAACATGAGAAAAGACTGATACCTTTTTCCATTAATTGAAGTAATAATTCTTTTATATTTTGTTGTTAGTCCAAAATGTGATTAGTTTCCTAAATGTATTTTGATTTGTTCAATACTTTTTACTTAAAATGTCTTCGTGACCTTATGAGTGAAGTAGAATAAACTTTTTTTTTTCTGATGTGTTATCTTTATGTTTGACCAGATTACAAAACAGACTCTGTATTCATAGAGATACTTTCAGAATATTAGTTTAATACACTTTTCGTATTTTATCTGGGGAAGACTTAAACATCAGTACTAGTCAGCATATATTTTCAAATTACTCAGTTGTTAAAACTACCTTGCAATATAATGAACTTAGTATACTCCAGTGTAATTAATCTGAAAGTTTACCGTTACATTTTCTGTTTTCAAATTCCAGTAATCAACTATGTGTGCTGCTGCAACTGATGAACTATAGTGCTCATCTGCAGATGTTTTATTTCTACTTATAACTTTCTTAAATCTTGATTGCCTTAGGATGAAACTTTACAGGTCTTTTTGAAGGGGGAAATGTTAAACCTGCCTCATGAAGCGTGGAGAGGGGGAGACTTCCTTATTGGTAAAAAGAAGACATGCAATGCAATTAAGACAAAATTGAGACTTGTCTAGATAAAATGTCCCTATCGTTAAGAATACTTGAGTTTCACAGTGAAAACAGGTCTAGGTTGTGTTGAACTACACTTTTTAGATGTGAAGAAAAGGTTTGATTCTGTACAGTCTTGTTGACAGCAGTGTAGGCTCTCAGCTGCTTTAAGCCCATATGAGGCCCCAGCTATAAAGCCCACAACTCTGAGGAAAGAACCTTGAGTTCTTATGGGTAATAGGCTGGAAAGATCAATTATTTACTCCCTAACTACTCTTGTAGACTCCTCTCCAATCATATAGACAGCCTAGAACTGAAACTGGTTTGTTTGCCTTTGAGTACACAAGTACACCAGGAAACAAATCATCTTTTCAAGCAAGAAAAAATTATCACAGTAAATAAGAGTTATTTAGGAGACGGGAATATATATATGTTGATTTCCTCCCACTACAGCAGCTGGTAGTTCCTTACCTTTTCCCTGGAAGGTTGCATGGTTCTAAATTCGTCATTGTTAGAAGAAAAAAGCCCAAAGAAACCACGGAATAATGTTCTGATGGCAATTATTTTCCTATTTTTGAGCTACATAAGCAGGAGGTACTGTTATTCATGGATAATTATTCTCTGCAAATTGTCCAAAAGTTTTCATAAATATTACTTGCAACCAATTACTGTACCAGCATTTCCCTTCATTCAGTCTCTCACCCAAGTGCTGTAGTCTGTTGCATGAACTGGCCTCAAAATGATTTTTTATAAGAGGTGTGAGAGTGACAAAGGTATGGCGTTACAATTGACAGTTTTTGCCACAAGGCTTCTTTTGGCTGTGATAAAATTAGAAGGTAGAAGATTATTATTTTTTCCTCATGTTGTGGGGTTTTATTATCGGGTTGCTTTCTCTCACATCTTTTATTTCCAGTATAAATTTGCTCATCATTTGTAGTATATGCACTGAACCTGCATTTATTATATTCTTTTCAAAGGGTCTTGATTCCTTTTGCAATGGTAATGATTTGTCTTTCCATATACTGAGTGGTGTGTATAATTAACTTGCAGGAAATAGGATCAAATTTTGAGGACTTGCTTATGAAAATCAATCGGCACCTAGGTGATTGTGTAACCTCTCTATTTTTGCAGCCTCATTTGCCCCGCTTCTTCCATCAATCCTTTTTTCAAATGAGGATATAATTTTGCAGTTATCCCAGAAGTAGGACTTCAGAGTGTCCTCTGCATTTCCCAAGACTCAGAGGAACAATATTATTCTTAGAAAAAAAACCCAAATAACCAACCAAAACCAACAAGCTAAATTTCATTTTTAGTACATCTCATAATGTTAATTTCTTGTGCATTTTTACATAATGTTAAGTCGTGAATTAGTCTAGTGTTTATTTAGGGAGTTTTGTTTCCTCACTCCCCCAATTCTACTGATTACTATCCACTGAACATTTGGCACATTGATTTTTTAATCTATTTTTTTAAACTCTCTGTTTCTGTCAAACAAGGCTCAGAGATATGTAATTCATTACATTGTATAGGCTTAGAACTTAGGAAAGTGGTGATTTTCTGAACTATTTGAAATTTGGCCATTACTGTTTATATATGTGATTTTTAACTTGTACCAAATGGTAGATAAATCCCTTGCACAAATACTGTTTGCAGCTATCTTACCAAAGACAGTACTTTTGTTTTATCCCTATTTACAGTTGTTTTCATTTCTTACACTTCAGAAGATGGATATATGAGGCACGAAACCTAATCACTCAGTATTGCGACACAAAAGTAAATCTATTGTCTATTTGCAGAACTGCACAGACATGCATCTTTTGAACTGCTGTCAGAAGCATTTTTCATAGTTCAAGTTTATTTTCTCTTTGAGTATTTAAAATTTGATTGATGAAAAATCACATTAGTGGTTTAACTGAAATACTGTCTCATGTGCTCTCAAAGGACTTCCTTCCAAAGCTTCAATCAAATTACTGGAGATGGTTTAAAGGACATAGGAGCTGAGGGAAGAAGCTAAAATCAATACAGCCTAAAATTCATCATCTGATTTTTGAAGTTACTGATTCTTGTATATCATTTTAGGACTGTGTTCCTATTAAACCTGGGACAAAGCAGCACTCCTTTACTTGCTAGATTATGGCAAAAAAAAAAAAATGCGTAAAGAAGCAGATATTAATGAGAGAAGGTACTGGTCTGGAACTCCAGGTGTCTAGGTCAAATTCCTGACTCTGCTGCATGCCACCTCAGGCAAATAGCTCGGTCTCGCTGGGCTTCCATTCCCCATCTGTCAAACAGAGACAGTGGATGCATCCTTCTGCCTGGCCTTTGTCTTGCTAATTTGTATCGTGGTTCAGAGGAAAAACAAATGTTTCTTAAAGTGTGTTTGTATAGTACCTAATACACTGAAGCCATTAGGTACTTCCATAATACAGTAAGGGGTGATAGCCTCCAGGCAGGGGCATTTTTAATATGTGTTCTGTGAAATGGATTTGCAGCCCACTTCAGACCAGTCCTAAAATGTGTTGAGCTTTCTCCTGGTCTTTTGGCAGATTATAAATTTTATTGTTTGGTTATCATATTGTGGTTGCCATAAAGAATTAGCACTGTCAGCACTTACCGCCCTGAGGTGTTTTGTTTGAGTTCCCCCATCCTGCTTACCCTCTCTACTCACAAACACTCTTATAATAGAGCATTATAAGTAACTAGCATATACCAACTATTGATAGATAATGGCTTTTTAATGGCTTCCATTGCATTGCTAGTAATACAACTTTTGCTTTTATGGCTCTTTTGCATTTCATGAACTCACAGTGCCTATGAGTGCTAGGACTTGATGGAAATTGAATGGACATAACAAAACGTGTTCACACTGTCTAACTTAATCAGGTCAAAAATGTAGCCAGAAGAGGGCAGTTCAGGGCAGAACATGCAGGAATTCTGCATCTTCACCTTCTGATGGGACATCTCTGCAGCACTATAGGTTGAACTGAGGTAATTTATACATTCAATTTAAAGAGGGAAGTTGGCTGCTAAAACTCATGTGGCTTCTTTACCCTTTCCTCCACTATAACACCTTTTTTATTAAGATTTTTTTGTATTATTCAGGTGGGTATTTCTTTCCAACACAAAATCTTCACTATGAAAAACTGTGCAATTTATAAATGCCTGCAGATGAGTTGAGGTATGTAATAATGTTTTTAGCATCATATTTTTTACATGGAAATGCCCTCTGAAAATCTTCTGACACGATCCTTTAACATTGAATTGTTATTACAATAAGTAATTCTTTTGTCCAAAATTAGTATCTGGAAAGAAGTAATTTGTCATGTGTAAAAATCTGTGCATAGTCGTATTTTAATATAGCACTTAAAATGGAAATGAGAACATGAAGTATTTTGACAGGCATTTGGCAAAGTTGGAGATTATTCAGCAATGTGTTTCCTCTCTTTAGATTAATTTGGCCATTTTGAATTAGTGGAAAGTAGTATGTATTAGGGTGGTAAGGTGAAAATTAATGTGGTGTCTCATGAAGATGGGCTGAGTTACCATGTTTTTCATCCTTTTACTAAAAGTTCATGCATCATAAAATCTTGCTTTCTGTGTTCATTATACAGGTATTAAATAACAAACTGTCCCCTTGGATGTGTGATGGTTATATGAAAAGAACCTCTGGCACTGCAATGAATTGTCAATGAAATGAAGGAAAGCAAAATACAGTTGCCTAAATTAGAATTTATTTGTGATCACGACCCAGTCCTATAGGAAATACCACAGTACTTAACTACCCTAAGTTATCAGAACCCCAGAGGATCCTTAGCTACATTAACATGGTACAAAATTAGGTCTGGGAGGAGTATCTGGATGCCAAATCACTGTCTCATCCTTCTGCAAAGTATTACTTTCCCAAAATATGGCCTGAACTCTTAGTATTTCTCTTCTTAGATGAACAGCAAGAGCAGAAGAAGAGTTGGGGAGCTGTGGGACAGCTGTTGTATTAATTACATGGGCTGGTAGTGTTTCCTCTTATGAGTATTTGAATGTAGAGAAATTAAAAAAGGAATCTGGTAATGCCACATGTCCTGAATCTTTAGCTCTCATTCTCAGTATTTACTTTGCATCACAAACTGAATTTTCAATTCAAAAAGAAATGATGGGGAGAATCTTAACTGCAGCAACATCTCTTTTCCCCTTCCTTCTCAGTCTCCTTCCTCCCGCCCCTGTTTCAGTCTCCCTCCCTCATTATAGAATCACAGTTAAGAGTTCTTTTAAGTCAATTGAAATTATTTCTTTTTTTGTTATTATTTAATATACTTCATTGTGTTGCAGGATGTAACAGTATAAACATAGTCTGTTGGTATTGGCGTGTGGCATCATTCTGCTGGTGACACCTGTCATGAACAAACACAGAAGCTACTGCTCCATACCAGCAGCATAGGTCCTAACTTGGAGTACCTGCATATTTTCCTGAATGTTTGGGTCTTTTCTATTATTACCAGTGCACATACTTAGTATTTTTCTTTGCTTGCTGATATCCCTCCAGTCTGTCAATATTTCTAAGCTAGTCACTTAATTTAGACTCTTTGTTTTTCCATCTGTAATATGGGATAATAATGGTGCTTAACCAACTCTGTTCAGCTCCCCAAAATCTGTGGTTAAAACTTTCTCAGTTATGATTGCAAAAGATGAACCAGAATTGTTTGGCTGACCATTACACAGTGTATGACAGAAAGTGACTGTACCAAAGTGTGAGAATCACAGTATTTCAGCTGGTGAACTCCAGTTACTCAGAGCTAGGAACTGCCATAAATGAAGGAAAAATGAACAGAAATCAGAATGAAAAAGCAAATCAGCATATCAGAAGCAAAGCATGGAACCCCCGCCATCAAATAAGTGGTAAGAATGCTTATTTCTCATTAACTGGACTTGGCTTTTACAATCTGAAATGCTAGGTCCTGGAGAATAAATTTTATTATAGATCTAATGCTAATAATTATCTATTATATATCTATTATAGATCTAATACTAATAATTAGATACAGTAATTGTCGGCATGTCATATACAGTCTGATGTGATAGAAAATATTTAACTGAAAAAATCACAGTAATTTTTCTTTTACAAGAACTAGAAATATGTGTATTTTTAAAAAGGAATATTCATTTCTTCCTGAGTTCCTTGTGTTTTCTCTTCTATTTTAGTGTTCTTTAGAGTTAACACATCCAATTACAAGATGGGGACAATGACAAAGCTGAAAGGTTTTGAGTTTAGCAGCAAAGTCTGCCTATGTCAGACACACATCAATTTACATGACACAGGAAGGTCAAAAATCTCATTATTATTTGCAGTGTTTATGACTGCCTTCCTAACCAACAGCTTCAAGTGCTGAACTGTAGGTGTTGGAAAGCCATCTGATCTGTGAGACAGTTTATTAATTTGAACTACTTGATATTGCCTAAAGCTATGAAAATAGGGGTATGCTAAAGAACATTATTGTAATTATTCCATTAGGAATCCCTTCAATTATTCAGGTGTTTTAATCACTTGGACATTTAACACAGTGCTAAATGATAATCATCCGATTAAATACAGATTTGTATGGAGCTTTGATGCTGTTCTTTGCTGAAGGACAACATAGGGAAATGCAGACAAATTACTTAATCCTGAAGAATTGATTAATCTTGAACTAATTTGCTAGAATTTAAGAGTTGTTAGAAGCATTGTTAGAACCTCTGAAATTTGCCAGAAAATCTGAGAGAGTTGCTACAGAGCTGTGTTCTATATTCATGGCTTTATAGTTATATTTCCAGCTTTCAATGACAATGAAGATAACCTTGCAAACAAGCTGTAAAATGAGGGAATAACTACATAGTGCTCTTTCCTTCCATGGGCAAAAAATAGTGGGTTTTTATATCCAGAAATAATCACAGTAATCTTCTAAGCTGACCTTCTTCAGGCAGAGGTCTTTTTTTCACCAATAAAGAGATCACCACTAATATTTAACTACTCTAAAATTCCATCTTATTTTCCAGATTTGTCTACCTTCAGTTTCTACCTTTTGTGTCAGGCTTGGTACATGTCCATCAGTCTCAAAATTTTTTTCATAATCGGATCACTTTTCCATTTATGAATATCTTCACAGAGATATGTAGTCGTTCCTTAACTTCCTTTGTAGTCATCCTTTGGAGTTACTTCTCTGTTTTTGTGGACTCCAAACCAGAATGTTGTTCTGGTATAGTCTTAGGGGGTTTTGTCTGAACAAAGATAAAGTCTGTATTCTTTGTTCCTAGAAGTGTTGTTTTGCCTTCTGCTGAACTGAAAAAAAAACCCCACCAACCAGACCCGAGTTTATCTGGTAACAGTAAAATGTCCTCCTGATTACTTTTCCATCAATCTTTCCATTTTTCTGTATAAGGAATTAACAGTGTGCTTTAAATTGCTGATAAAATCATTGATGAGTTGGACCAAAAGGCAGTCTCTTCTTCATTCACAGGTGTATTCTCATTAATGACTGACCCCTACCATTTATGTTTAATAGGTTCTTAACTATGAAACAGTAAAACTTAATGAAAAGAGACATAGTTGAAAGACAAACGTGAAAGCTGATGGAGATGATCACACTAGTGACAACAGAGCATGTAGCCAAGGTGCTATATATCAGACCTCTTTATATTACTTGATAGAGAAGGGACATAAAAATACCCATGTCTAAGACAGGTAACAGTTATAATTTGCTGGTATCTTTTCGGATTCCTTGGGTTCATAGCAAACTAATTGTTCAGCTCTCAAAAGATGCAGTTACTTAATCTAAAGTTTATTGTCATTCATCAAAGATGAACAGTTTCCAGCTACCCTGCCTTCATAAACACTATAGAAATACGTAAAATTTTACCTTATTTTCCATCCTTTATTAGCACAGTCTAGCTCCAGTCTCACTCTTTGAAAGAAAATTATTCTTTATGTGTGTATGTGCCCAAAGAGGAAAATGAGAAATTATTCTTATTCATTAACAATGTGAAATAACTGAGTTTTCTCTAATTTAATAAATATAAAGATGAGCCTTTTTTTTCTCTCTCAAGTACATCATCCAAATGATGTAAAATCTGCTGAACTGCAGAAGTGTGACACTACTCAATTACAGCTTTTCTGTCTCTTTCCTGCACAGCTTTTGTGCAGTAAGAGCACAATATGGAGATTTCTGAGAGCTTACTATTTCACCAGAAAGTGACAACTTTGATTTTCTGGAAGGTAGCAGTGGAATAGTTATAAGCTTGCGAAGTGTCTTCTGTCATTGTGAAGTGTTAGAAGAAGGTACACTGTTGATGGAATCTGGTTTTGTAGTTTCTGAGTACCCTGTATCACTATTCCCTTTGAGGATTTCACACTAACGCTGTAAATACCCTGTCACTGCTCTACCTGGACAGGCATTTAACATATGTTGACAGTACATAATCAAACATAAACCCACACCTTGAATATTCAGAAATTGCAAACTTTCATTTTTAAATAGTGCTAGCCTGGTAAACCACGTTAAAAAGCTGTTTTTTCCCCACAAGTAATACTATAATCAGCTTTTCCCTGACATGATCTCATGTAAATATATCACTAGATTAAGGCCCATGCTGATAAAGTTCTTTCTATAATGAAAAGTTCTGTTTTAATATTTCAAGATTATTTTGAGGAAGAAAAGGCTTCAAGTTGTTCTGGTTATCTGGGAAGTATTGGGAACAGCATATAGTCTATGTTGTACACTTTGGTTACACTATGCTCCAGAGGGAATTTTGGGTGGACAGAAGCATGAAAACAGAGTCCTATGCAAGTGTGTAAGTGTACTTATACAAGTGCATCAGTGTACACTTACGTGTGTAAGATTGTTTGTAATTCAGCTTCAAAATAATTATTCTTATATGTGTTTGAATTTGAGATAGGGATTAATAAATTGATGAGACGCTACTAACTCCTGTGGCACTCTTTCATCCATGCTTTTAGTACTGCATAAGAATCATTAGGCTATTATAGAAAATCAATAGCTAGAACATGGCTATTAAAGGGTTTTTCTTTAGTTGCTGATATTCTGTGTGCTAATTACTGAGGAAAGCTGTCGCTTTTAATGGTAAACCTACAGTTGTTAATTGTTTGGTAACCCGTTTTGTGTGTTTTCTGTTCAGTTTCTCTTAGAAATTGCAGCCATGAAAGACACCACAACTATCAGTTTTCCTAACTGCCCTATTAGTCTCTCCAATTAGGCCAAGAATTTAGAAGAAGGAAAAAAACGTTGTTATATGTAGCTGTTCCAATGGAAGACTGAAGGTATTGCTCTCGTACAGTGCTTCTGCTTTCCCTGTTCTGTGACAAAACAGGAAATTTCTGTTGCTATTTGCTGGTAGGCACATTCACAACAAACACTAAATCTTTGTAAAGTAAGCATTTTAATTTGTATCAGTGGCCCAAGTGATTGGGGGGGGGGGGGGGGCAGGCATTCAGCCTACTAGATGCTGATTCAGCTTGAACCTACATTGCAAGTATTGATCAGCTTGGCCTCTGGGTATTTATAAACAACTTGAACCTTTAATATCAATGGCAGATGCAACCATTTTTGACTGCTGTGCATGTTGTATTTTGTAAAGACTAAACGCTACTGGACAGCCCTAGAAATAGAGGAAACTACTACGTAAGAATGGTACATGTCTCTGAAGAGCCAGTTTTAACTTGCTATCTGTTAACAGATCCAATAGTTCTCGAAAAATTAATCTGCACGAGGCAGCAAAATCCATGCCACTTATTATTTGAACTTACTAAATAGTAATGTCATTAAATACCGTATGTAAAATGCAGTCACTACAAAGCTGCACAAAAAGGCTCCTCCTATTACCTTTTTAAATAATAAATTACTTTTTTTGCTTGGCAGCATTGTTTCTGTCTCCTGAGTTCGTCTCAGCTTACCATGATGTAAATTTCCACTTGGTAGAGGTTTTAGTCTCATGTCAAAACCATTAAGGAAGAAATACATGCACAAAAGATAGAATAGATTCAAATGATAATTTATCAGTGCTTGATAATCACCTGAGCCTGATCTTGCAAAATGTTGAAGGCTACATCCTTCTGTTATCTACAGTAAGAGCTGGAAGTGCTCAGCATATCACAGAATCAAGCCTCGATGCTTATGTGGCTGCAATGTAGTGCAGTTGATTATATTCTGAATTTATATTCTCTCAATGTCTGTTCAATCTTTGAGTTCATTTATATCTAGGAAAACACAAGTTATATGAGAACACTTTCATAAGAGTAAGATTTTATGACAAAATATGAAAGCCTATATTGAAATTCAGAAATATCTACTATTATTTCATCTGCTTAATAACTTTTTTCACTTTGCATATGTATCCAGATAAACACACAGCTTTAGAGTCTGTCTGAAAATACTTCTATTGTTTATATCTCCTATTCTATTGCCCTTGAGATGTTTATCATTATTTTGCTGAGCATAAGGCAATAAGCATAAAGTTTAATGAGACAATAATTTTCAAAATTATTTTATTTAGTGCAACATTATATGGCAGCCTAAAAATGAAAGTTTGTATCCAATCTGTATTGTTTTCTCCAAAATTTGGAAGATCATTAAAGAGTTTAGCTGATACTTCATCAGGGATCCAAGTGACAAATGTGTTCATACTGATTCATATGTGCAGTGTACAAGCAATGTGTACATCCCTGGTAAATGAGACTTCTATGTCTTTTGGAGGAACTGTATGAGTTATGTTCTACTGAAATATGAAATCATAACAACTTCCTGTCTACTAGTTGATAATCAATCTTATTTGAAACCAAAATGAAATATGAGACCTTTTTGCTTCCTTTCCCATGTGTATTGTGCAGTAGCATTCCTGTTTTTCCTCAAGTTCCTTCTTCCATGACCATATTATGGCTAAAACACTTCTCATGGTCAAATCAATTTTTCGAAGCTTCTGATTTCATCTATTCAATTAATTGCTCAGGTGCACTGCCTTTTCCTTGCTTTTTTTTTGTATTTTTCCATTTTAACCATTTAAAGGACTTTATTTACCAACATTACTTTGTAGAATCTGAAATAATTGAGATTTTGTTCCTGTTCATGAGGGAGTAAAATACAGCAATGATGATTGCTTTGTAGCAGGTAGGAACTTATTTTGTAGATGATTTATTATAGCATTTTCTTATTCTAAGCTGTTTATATCTAAAAATACCTTGAATGAAGGAGACCATCCCTTAGAAATAATCATTTCAGATACTAGTAATAAATTGTTTGTAAAAACAAGCAGGCAGAAAAGGGGGTCATTGAAATGTTTTGTCATTGTTCAGTTGGCTTCGTTTGTTAGTGCTGCCTCATCTGCAGCACCTTCTCTGATAAGCTGGGGGGGGGGGGTTGATAGGAGCTGGAGGTTTGTACCTTTCTTGTTACCGGTGCTATGCTACCACTAAGTGTTACTCACTGCTGCCAAAAAGTGGCTGAAAGATGTAACATCCAGTAGATAGGAAAGGAACCTTCAATTGCGCTGATAATGTACTTTGTTTCTCTTGTATTTAATTTGTCTGTGAAAGCTTTGCAACCTAATTCAATATGCATTTGATTACTTAGATGTTCATAAATAAGTCACTGTCCCCATGAGGTTTACTGGATATGTTCTTAATTCTGTGGCATTATAAAAAATAAATTAAAAGGATATTTAAGAGCTGAACCCCTTTTCTCTGTCCTGTGCTGAGTGATCTATAAGTATGGAGGAAAAAAATATGTTTACATGTTCTGACCAAATTAATTCTTGTTGCGTTTTGGAGGCTCCACGCCACAAAATAAGGATGGGTGATCTGTTTCATGGTTCTTTATTTATAAATTACTTGTATATGATAAAGGTCCACTAAAATAGGAAAGTCCAGATAGTTTCTAGGGATATTTTGACAAATAATGAGCTAATTAGGAGCCTGAGCAAAAGCAAAATGTAACACTATCGAAAGTAGTGATTATCATCTGAAATGGAGCTCCGATAGTTGAGAGTTAACTGGGAGTCTTCTGCTGTTTATGTTAACAGTTTTGAGCACAACAGATGTTGGACCCGTAAGAGAAGTCAAAGTCTGTCAGGGAGCTATTATATCCAATCCATGTAATAAACAGAAGACTACTTTAAAAATTAATACCTCTCACTGTGTTGCAGCAAACACAAGCACTTTTATTATACAGAATGTTGCCTACAACTTTCTGATGACTATAAATTGCAGAATGTAATTAATACTGCTATTGATAAGTAAGATGACTTGTAAAAACCTGTAAAAGTAATGACTTAAACCAAGAACAGATAATTTCCATCAGCAAATTCTAGCTGCACTTTCTCTTCAGAATTTGTTGGCATGTCCATATGTTTACAGAACTTAATCAAATAATCTACTTATATTTGTTTCCTCTACTTTTTATTCAACCTCCCCAATGTCATACGCTCATGATATTACCTTTGATACAGATAACATGATTTCACACACTATTCAGGGCCAGTCTCACATTCTGTTAATTCTAAAGTAGCAACCTGATCGATCAAGATTTCTAACAAATTATACACAAACCCATACCATAATTTGTATACAATGCTGCCATAATTAATCTCATGTTTGAGTTTTCAGACTTCTAAAATAGGTCTTTTACTTGTAAAAACATGATGATATACAAATGTAAGAAATAGTACCTATTTTTATGGAGAGATATCTCTGCCCATGGCAGGGGCTTGGAACTAGATGATCTTGAAGATCCCTTTCAACCCAAACCATTGTATGCTTCTGTGTAAGACTTCAATATATTCTTCCTGTGACAAAAAATAAAAATTATTTTATGTCATATATTAGGAAGTTAAAAAGTCCAATACAGTCATTAATTCTTCAAGAGCTATTGCATTGATGACACTTCCAGGTATGTTGCTACCCTTTCTTAGTATCTGAACATACCTTTCTCACAAATAAAATGGATCGACTTAGTATATAGTCTTTGCATGTTCGTCTTACTCAAGCCATCCCTCTGACCTCCCTCTGCCAGTGTCCATCTCAATGGCAGAGGAAGGACCTCTTCAGTTTAGAAGTACCCAACCAAGGCAGTCTTCTCAGCTGGCTGGTACTACTGAATAGTTTTTGAAAAAAAAATTTTCTAAGGATCACTGATGTGGTGCCTTTCACAGCAGTAGACTGTTCAAATTCGCTAATGTAAAGTTACCTATGGAAAAAACCCCTGTTGGGAATAACTAAAAAGTTAATAGGGCTTGCATATCCTTCCCCCCCTTAGTTTCTCCATTTGTGCTGTGATTTTGGAAAATGAAAGGTTACTCTGTACCTGTAATAAATTATGTAACAATTAAGCCTTTGACATACTGGCAAGAAAGCTTTTTGAGAGCCATAAAATTTTTATTTTTATACCACTAAATAGACTGTATTTCTCTTTGCTGAGAAGTATTTATTACCACCGAACATCTAAAAACCCCTGCCTCTTTAACAATTGGGGTAGAAAATATATGCACCCCAGAAAAATGCTAAGACCAAGCAAGAATTTTTGATTACCATTAACAATGGATTAACTTCAAAATCCTTTCTGCTCGTATCAGAGTCACTGCCATCTCTCTTATCACTGTAATCTGACAGGAAGGTAAACCCTTCCTCTCAGTTTAGTTCAGCTACTGAATCATCCAGTGAGAGCTCATCCCAGTATATCTATAACCCCAAGAGGGCTCATTACAACGTGAAATTTCTCTGGCACAGTGGAGGAGCTCTCTGAAATTCCCACCCACAAATACTTGCTCTCGCTTATGTTGCTCATTGTTCTTGCTGCAGTCAGATAAATGTTGAAGATGTCAAAACGTGTTCCTGTCACCTGCACTGCCCACAAGCACTGTGACATGGCATGCGTGAACACAGATGTTCTCCTTCTAATCCAGGCAACCTGATTACAACCTGAAATCAATTATTAACCTGCACTGTCCCACCAAAGGGTACAGAAGAATTCCAGGGCAGTTCTGCCCCACTATTCCTATATCTTTTATTTTATCCTAATTTACAACATAGAGATTCACCATGCATGAACAGGCAAGATCTATAGACATTTTATACATCAAGGAGGATGGCCTTTTTGAGGTGAGAAAAACCAAAGACAGCAGTTCACCCTGTATTAGTGGGATATTTTCGAATGCTTCCCACAAACATTTCAGAGAGAATGGCACCGCTCAACTCTTCACTAAGTTCAAGTTACATTACCATTTACTTCTTTGTTTTCTTTTGGCAAAAGCAGAACCCAAAAATTTAATTGATATTGAAGTGTACAGGAAGCTTTTGATTCCTGGTATTTATCCAATAGCCTTTTTTTTTTTGCCTATAAATAGACTAGCAAATGTTGAAAAGGATAAAAAAGTGTTAACAGAGCTCAAGTTAATGCACCAGCAAAATCTTAGAGAGCACTGTACAATGAGAGTAAATAAATAGCTGATATATTTTTGCTTCCAATCATTTTCTGTTCCATCTTTTACTTTACAGAAAGAGAATAAAATTTTCCTTTCCACTCACAAATCCTTTCTTTCCTCTTCCAAAACTAGATATCGTAAAATGCTATTAAAAATTACTGCTGAGAAAAACAAACAAAAAAACCCAACAACCAAACAACCCAAACTCTGCTTTTTCTTTGAAGCATCTCATTGTAATATTACTTAATATGTCAGCAGTCACCCACACATTCATCCAGGACTGGATTCCGTAAGCTTGCCCTATTTTTCAGTAGTCATTTCTTAATTTACAGCTTCAATCTCTAGCAGCCTAAAGTTTACAGCAGACATCACTGGTTTAGCCTAGCTTCATCTCTGACATTAAAGAGTTTCTTTCTTCAAAACCCGTACGAGGCCACATAGTCATCAGTGAATGTTCTTGAAATAGTTGTGCTAGAGTAATTGATTAATGCAACTGATCAGTTCTGTAAAGATTCCCCCAAAAAACCTGTGTAGATGCCATGCCAGTTTTGACTGTTCCATTTGGAATATCCCTGAGACATTTCTCACTCTGTAATGAGGTCCCTGGTCTTTCCAACTGCTATTTCATTATCAAGTGAAGAATTATATGGTTTTCAATAAGCCCACCCAAAATTCAGTTCCATATTTCCAAAGTTCCAATCTGATTAATCAATATTGAGACAGTTTGCATATACGCTGTTATTGAAGCCATGTTCAACCCAGTTGAAAGACATTCCCTTGTAGCTCCAGTAAATATTGCTCACATTTTCTGTGTGGCATCATGTAGCCCTTATATGATTCATCAGCTTGTGACTCTCTGGAGTTTTTAACTGACATGATTTAGATCACTCATAAAAAAAGTTATTTAACCATCAGGAAATGATTATCAACTTTTTATACAAAACCCCAGCTTTATTTTTGGGTGTAACTGATTAGAGGTGAAATCTGATAACATGAAGTAGTGAAAACCTGCTTTCTTTAGGCGGTCCCCACCTCCTGCATGGTTACTGCTGCAGTAAGAAGCTTGTCTTCCCTGACCTGAGGCATTTGGTCAAGATGCCTGCAGATTCCCAGTTACTTCCACAGTAACACGTTAGGGCTCAGACCAGAGGCATTCCAGGGATTTTTACAGATCATTTCTCTATATCTGTCTTGTTGATACTCCCACTAGTACACAGCTCTGCTTATTTTCTTTCTGACCTGTTTCACTACTCACTCCCAGTTGGTGGATCTCCATACCCCCAGATCCTGAGGTTGCAGTAACTGAGTTGCAGGCTGAGTAACTTCTAGGTACCAGTCCTACACAGGTGCTCCCTGAACGACTGTACGGATTTAATTTGAACACGCTGAAGGGTTCAGCCTCCCACTGATCACCCGCAGTTAATGTACTCACAGAGTGCTCTTTGGCTCCCTTTTTAATTTTGTCTAAATTTTTCAATATTTCAGTGTATTAAGGGAAAGGAAGGAACCTGTGCAGCATGGATTGAAATCCTTTCCACACGTGATAATTTTCTCATGTTACTTACAACGTGACCAGATTTTCTCTAGTATGTCGTGTAATGAATTTTTACAGTCCTTGCACCTATAAATGTGGAATTCGCTACCAATCCATTTACTTTTCTCAAAGTTAGAGCACATGATTTGCAGCGAAGGAGGTAAATCAAATGTATTGCTTCAGAATAGTGATGTCAGTTCCTTTTATAAATTAAGTACTATGGATATAATGAGGTGCAGTATCGTTTGTTTGGAAAAAATCAGTGGTGCCTTGAATTTTACTATTCTGCAGCATGAGTTTATTTTAAACTCACTGCAGAATTCTAGCATAATGATTAGTGCTGCAAAGAACATCTGATTCATGTATACTTTTATTATAGAAGAAAATTGCTATGGAGTTGATTAAGGTTTGAAGTAGGGAAACAGATATGGTGTAATCGGAACCCCTTGACATCTTCTGAACCATTTTAAGAAAAAAATACTTCCTTCTAGAGTTAAATCTCAAGAGAAGCTTTTCATATCATGGCAAATAAGACAGTTTTCAGCTGTACGTAAGAAAATCCTAAAGATTTCAGCAAGGGTTCTACCTCTCCATATCCTCTGGAGTAGCGTAATTGAATTTGTGCTTTCATACATCTCATCTCTGGCAAAGCTCCTCTTTATTCTTGTCCCTCCTGAAGTCCTTATTTGAATGTTAATGTGAGGGCATATCCAGCAAACCGCCCCCCCCCCCCCCCCCCCCCCCCGCACATGAGCAGTTGCTCCAGGTCTAGACAGTATGCACTCCTTTTTGCTATCCCATCATGACATAATTTTCCCAGTTGCTTGCTTCAGCTCCTAGGCCTGCTTCCCCATTCATGCTACCTTTGGATTAATGAATCTCTGCGATGAGGCAGCTCTGAATGGGCACTCTGAGGAGCATGACGGAGTATGTGGTGAGCACTAGCATTTGAGCTGGAGGATCAAGGATTTTGTAGTTGACCTTTTCATGGGCAGGCAGCTTCTCTGAAGGCTTATATCAAGAGGACTTGAACTTAAATTATTTCAACAACACACTCAAATTTTGGCTGTTTGGAGCTATGCTACATGGTGCTACATTCTCGTGCTGCTGGGCATAGTGTTGGCTTTCTCTTTGCACTGGCCAGGGATGATACAGATGTGTTCCACCAGAGATGGGTGACTTTCTGTGGATGCTCTGCACAGACCCCGATCAGAAGTGAACCTCCAGTTTTCAGAGGGATGAACTCTAGGTTCTAGAGTACATTAGTTTCACTTGAAGACAGAATGTAGAAATATCTGTGAGCATTAGCATTGTCTTTTAAAAATAGCTGTTACTGCTATGCAATAACTAACATTTGTGCTTTGCTGTTGCAACCCAAAATTCTGTTCCAGGAGTCATTTGGAAATCCAGACTGATTTTTTTTGTGGTGAAAATGTGTTTCTTAGCACAGTAAAGCACCAATATAAAATTAATATTTATTCTGAGAATGGCATCTTTGAAGGATATGAAAGCTGTGAAATATGCTTAAACTGGAGAAAGTTTCTTTGCTGAAGTTTCAGAATTTTCAGAAACTCTGTTACTAGATTGAAATTCAGCTCACTATGGTAGTGGCTTGTGATGGGAATACAGCCATGGCTGGAATGCTCTGTCATGCCGCGGGACTCAAAGGACCTGATACCAGCAAGTACTGTTCCAACAGTGTAAATTCAAGCCTGTTCAGTTCTAAAGAGCAATGGGCTTGAAATATATCCCTAGATATGAATCTGAATGAAAGTGGTCCCCTTTACTTTGGCTGCCTAAAAATTGGTTATTATGACCTATGTTTCACTGCCATTACGAACAGAATTCACTGCTGATTGATAGGCTGTTTGCAGAGGTGGAATTAGTATGCTTAAAAAACTCCATCCTAGCCTGTGCTGATAGACCTGAGATGTCTCCATTTGTTACAGTTAGGTACGCGGTTTGGTATGTGACATTTTGTGCAAAGCAAAAGAGTTAAACCACAGTTCAAATGTACACAGGACATTTCACATACATGAAACATGCAATTTTATGTAATGGGCATTAATTCAGTTAGGTGGAAAGCTGACTGATTAAAAACCCTTGGAGTTCTAGTGTCTTTTAAAAAATAAATTTCAGGAAATGAAAACTTGTTCCTTGATTGTTTTGCAAAATCAATAGAAACTGCTGATGCAAATACACACAGTAAGGCTATGTGTTACATCATGCTTGCTTTCTTAAGGAAGCAGTGAGTTTACAATTAAGAAGTCAGCCTTGTTTCTCAAAGTCTGCTCTGTACTGTGACCAATACCAATTATTTTTTTTTCTTTGACTCTTTCCTGACTTTTGTCTTTAGAACTTAAATTGTGTTTAATGTTAGATTCAGATTGAGGATGGCAGCACAGTGTGAGGGAAAAGGAGGGGAGTAAAATCGGGGCCACTTTGTTGTCCTGCTGCTGGCTGGGCGCAGTTACTGTCTGTAATTAGAGTAGCTCCCCTGGTGCAGCCTGTGGCCGGCTGTCAGAGGGCTGCTGCGGCTTGCCATTTGGTTCTGTCCTCGGCAGCAGTCATCTCCTCGGCATCTCAGGCTGGAGCCTGCTGAAAAGCAAACGGGAATGATGTTTAGGACTCCTGTGTGACCTTGGAGTAGCATAAAATTCCTGGAGTACTGGGTAGGTGCCTTTTCTTGGGTTTGTGGCACTGGAGTAGGGCTTTGGTTAGGTCCTAGTCAGCGCTGGTTGTTGCTGCTGGCCCCTGGCTCCTTCGAAGTGGCAGTCTATCAAGAAAAATAATGTCATACAGAAATTTATTGGTCTGCCTGTGTGATTCAGAAGGTAGTGTAGAGAAATGGTCCCCAAGTGTACAACTGGCTTTAAGTGGTTCAGCTGCTCTTCTGCATTTGAGTGACAGTGGTATTAAGGCAGCACAGAATCCCAACTATTCATCTTTTCTGGGTAAAGCAGCTGTCTTTCAATAACAGCTAGAGGAATGCAGCTCTCCTCTATGACAGTGATGTAAGGCAAGCTAAGATAGGAAGGATAATAGGTTCATGCATAGAGGATTACATTATTTCCTATACCTAAACAACTGACTAAGGTAAGAGGTAAATAGTTATTACCATGTAAAAATATCCTATAATTTATATCATTTAAGTAAAATAAATTTTTTTAAATAGTAGATAAAATGTGATTTTTCCCCATCTGTATTTTTTACAAATACATTAATGTTCCAGATAAATAATTCAAAACAAAAGAATATGAATACAATAATTCGATCTAAGTTAATTAATACTAAGAATTTATGAGCTAAGAATAATGGTTAATGAGATCCTAAAGCTTTTCCCTTTATCCCCAGTCTGTCTCTTCCCTTTTCCCCCCATCTCCCTTACCCCAGCCTATGGATTTAAGTTGTGTATATATGCTTCAGGAAAACTAAAGGTTAAGTTTCTGTTTAGGATGGAAATGTTAGCCTCTGAGAAGAAAACACATGAAGGGAATGAAGATTTGCAACAGTATCGTCAGAAGCCTGCAAGCTGCAAGAAATTGCTTAGAAATTGCTGCTTGATCAAGCGAATTTTTGCCTGGAAAAGTTTGAGCTCTAAAGGTACCTTTCCTACTGAAATTTTTAGTGTAGGAGAAATTGTTGTCTTTCCATGAATTCTGAATTTTTGATACACTGGTATTACTGAATTTAGCATCAGTCAAGTTACAGGTACAAAAAGTCTCTGCTGTCTTCGATCTATTGTGTAAAGAGATTAAAAATGGTACAGCTTTGATTGAATGTGCTTTATCATAATGTGATATAAATAATGGTACTGAATGAGCCTTCATTTTGTAGCACATCAGAATACATCATCTGCAGAAAAGGTCTGCAGAAAAAAATAAACCTTCAATCAGAAGATAAATGAATAAATGTAAAATCCCAGCAATTAAATGCATCAACTTATTGGGGCCCAACCCAAAAATCTGTTTTGATAAGTAAAACCTCCTTTGATCACTGTCAGAGTATATTTACATGAAAATTACGTGGTCAATCCCTTTGCCTTTGAGGAAATGGAGAAAGGTAACATCCTGTCACTTTCATACATCATGATGATATGTACTGTATTTATTAATAAATACTGAAAGAAATGCTTCATTTTAAATTGGAAGTTGGCTGTGAAATAGCTCACCAATTGGAAGTTTAACTCTTTTATGAATAATAAACTGAAATGCAACCATCCTGAAGTGATGGTTAATCTGCTTCATGTTATTTTCCTCAAGAACATATACGTAGTTAAGGATTTGATTCAGCAGTGATCCCTTTTTTTACCATTATATTTGTACTTTGCAGTATTATGTAAAAACAAAACAAAAAACTGCCCCAGACAACCCTTTTGTGTTTTGGCAGCATTTTTCATCACACACACACACGCACCCTTCTCCAGGTCCTCAGTATACTAAATTTGTGTCAAACAGAATGAAAAAAATGCATGAGGTTGTTTTGTCATGAAGACCTAAGTCACCATATCCTGAGTGATTTATTATTTACACATTTACTTCAAAGGATATGCTCTAGTAGCTTAGTTTCAGCATTTAGAACCAGTGAGCTCGTTAGATGCAACCTACCTCTGCCTCTGGTTTTAAACTGCCCTTAGCCCTGTATTATCCAAGTAAACAAGTGTTCGATATGACTTTTCATCTAAGCATGATCATTTAGCTATTCTTGGCCATTCATTTTTAAAGCTTTAGGGTAATATTTCCAACAAATGGCTGTTTTAATCACCGTACGTGTTTGATTTCTGATTACTGTATCAGTTTGTACATGTAATTCCCTGCGCTTTCATTTACTTTTTGTATTGTTACCAGAGCTAATGAAGCCAAAATTAATTTCCTGTAACCCTTTCAAAACATTCATCCTTTTGTTCATGGGAATTTTAGATTTTTTTTTCACTGGATGATTTATTAGCAATCTCAGTGGGCTAAGGAATCAGCTTTCTGGAAATGGTGTGGGAATCCAAAGCGACTTGAAGTTGCTTTAACCTGAAGTTAATAGGTCTGATTCTTCAGTACCTTTAAACCGGCTAATTATTTGCCCCTCTGGAAAGGGTCTTAAAACAGTCAATAAGTAATGAAAGAATTGAAGATTTATTTTGTCTTGGTAAAGTGAATCAGCAGATCTATGAATCACTGCAAAACGAGGCTCAGTTAAGTTACTCTGGGTTACTCCAACAGAGACAAAATCAGAATTTGACACAGTTTTAACTCAAAATGAAGCTATTGATTTTGCTTTATCTAGTACCAAATGATAGAAAGCATATTTCCATAAGGATACCTTTACAAGAACCTTTGAATATTTATCAGGATCAAGAAGACTAACATCCTGAGGTACTTTCTTCAGCACTGTTCTCTTGTCCAAAGTGATCCACTGGCCAAGTAGGTTTTCTTGGCTTCAGTGCTGGAGCCTACTGACGTCTGTAACACAAGTTGTATACGGCGTATCCTACTGAGTTCCTGAGCCACAGCTAGGTAAGCTTTCATGCATGTAAACGAGCGGGGGGCATTTCTAAAACCCTCTAGGCATGGCCATGGAGATGTTCATCCATTCTCTGGAATAAGTTAAGGCAGCAAGAGGTCTGCTGTAATTTAACCTTCCTCCTATTAGCCATGACACTGCTGTGGTAGCTCCAGAGCACCTGGCTACCAAGATACTTGGTCAATACCTACTGTTTTCTGTCAGCAGGATGAAGGTGGTTTACAAATGGTATTGTGGTCGCTCCTTCCCACTTAGGTATTTTTTTTTGTGCAAATCATATTCCCCATTGGTTGTCTTAAGCTACCTTACTGGTAAAATGGTATAAAAATAGTCATTAGGCAGTTAAAGCTTGGAGTTTAGTACTTAAAAAACAATAGAAATGTTCCTGTTGGTATTTTTAAAAATTAATGAGAACTATAAATACTGAATTGTTTGGTAATTCACTGCCATTACAATAATTTTTACCTGGAAATACTGTAAAGTAATGCATAATTAATCTTTCTTTTAAAACAGATTATTTCTGCTATACAATTTGATTTTCATATTTTAGTTTATTTGTATGATTTTGAAACTGACTTTGTCAACATGTTGTTTTTACTTTATAGAATTAATTATACTTTCAGAGACAATTTCCATTTATGAATTTGGAGCAGGCAAATAAATACTTGATTTACTGCAATGTTCAGATGATTTAACTCTATTTTCAGAATAAATAGTCTTCACTCTTATGAAAAAATCTTAGAATGCCCTAGCACTGGTGATGTCTTCTTGCTCTTCCTGCTACAACATCCCCCATAGGAATAAGAAGAATATTATAACATAGATACAGGAAACACTCAGCCTTTTTCTATGCAGTATTTAAACAGCATGAATTTAATGCAGTAGTGATTGCTGCAAAGGGAGAACAAGAGAATAAATAAAAAAAGAGCCTTACTGTACTAAAGAAAAGTAAATGGAATAACATAGTTGTCAACGGGAAGCAATTCCACACTGAAGACACTATTTTAGTCAATGCTCGAGGCTCAGTAGTGTGACCAATTCCCTCACACCGTAGTTTCAGAGAGCAGATCTGTTGTACCAGGCTAGAGGAACATACTATGACTATTGCCAGGTATACATCAGTGAGAGCTTGACACTGCAATAAGCTCTAGGCACGAATTTAAAGCATGTGTTGAAAAACTGGAGGGGTGCAAAGATTTTACTTCCAAAAATGAGCAGCCCTGAAGTTATCTCCTCACTAAACTGGCAACCTACTCTGTTAATGCAGGGCAGTTATGAGTCTTTTGTGATGGTTCCATGCCACGAATATAATTCTGCTGCAGATTTTATGAAATGCAAATGAAAGACTCTAAGAGGACAACTTGTCTGTCAGAAAGATAAATTTGAAGGAATTTTACTGCTGACTCTGCATTGCATACTGCTAAAAATATTACAGATTATCAACCATTTATTTATAAACTTTTTAAAACTGTTTGCATTTCCTCAAACCACGTATTTATGAGTTGAGATATGAATAATTTAGGAATAATTCCAAGCTGTCAATCAACACATGTATTTTTCCCTGTCAAATAGTATATTTGACAAAATATTTAAGGGAAAAATAACCCAAGTTATTTGAGAACTAGTTAAAATGTTCTGCTTTCCCCAGGGTACTTCATATACTCTCAGGCCTTGGATAATTCAAAATATTCCTGCTGGAGATTGTCAATGCTGTTTTTTTTAAATATGGACTTCTTGTGAATAGGAGAATAGTTTGTCCCTTGTGGTCCATTTGCCTTTTCTTCTCCAATGCAAATATGTTGAGCGTTACTTTGAATCCAGTCACATCTCAGACCATAAAAAGATTTTTTTTTCCCGGTTGTCCAAAATTAACAAGAAGCTTTATTAATATTGAACAGGGATCCTTTGGACTGAAATTCTTCCAGTGTCTCTCTGTGTGTCTCTCTGTGTTTTTGTGTGCCTGTTTGTACCCCTTTTCCGTTGAGACATGAAGCAATGGGGCAAAGGCAACCTGGAAGGTAGGCAGTGATGACAGCAGGATTTGTAATCCAGTATCAAAGCCCTCAATTGCCTTCATTAGAAACTATCATGACAACTAATTAGGAAAAGAGTTGGTTTGTAATTTTATTACTGAAGCAAAAGCATCTTCTTTTTGGTTGCTTGTGCATGGGACAATAGTTGCTGAAATTTGTCTGGTCCTAGTCACCTTTTCCTACGAGGAGAATATGGAATAAATGGCATAGATAAAATGACAGAAAACAACAATAAATAAGAGATATCCACTTCATTCCCTTGGCCCAGTAGCTGGTCGTCACTAACAGTCCTCTCTCAAAGGTTTGCTGATACACAGTTCAGATTTTAACTTCTCCAGTAATTGAATTGTTATGGCCTGTCAGATGTGTTGTTTCTTACTTCATGTCATGTCATGTCAAACTACTTCATGTAGTTTTCCTAGGATTTTCTTTTCCCACGGTTTTCTCACAGATGCTTTGAGCAATGTTGGGTTTCTGTTGAAATTACAAAATTACATCATGAGAGGGCTTCATATGTGCTTTAGGAAAAAATTGTCCTATGTGCCTGTAGAACTGCATTTCCCATGACTTTGCTATTTTGAGGCTGAAAGCCTCTAAGAGAAGAAAAAGAGAGGAGAGAGAGAGAGATGGAGGAAGGCAAGGAGAGGTGGGAGAAAGAGAGAGACCAAGGACCATGTCCCTTGCTAGACCCCCTTCTCCTTTCCATTCTAGGTGGTCAATATGTAAATAGATCATACCCTATGAAATCTTCCCTGAGTGCTCAGTAAACAGGCTTGGTAGCCTATTACTGCATGTATTAACCACTGAAGAGATTAACATATCTGAGATGTTGTGTTCTGAAGACAAAGAATTTAAAATCTAAAAATGGAACCTTTCATGGTTTTAGGCAATACAGAAACCTTTATTTTGTAAAAAGTACAAGAACAGAATTTTACTTGGGATTTCAAAAATGAGAAATGTTTAGCCAGTTTCATCTATTTGAAATATTTATGAAAATGTTTTACAATTTGATGATGAAGCTCATGGTGTAAATGTTAATATTAAGTAAGCTAGCTATTAAAATCAGGAAAAGTTACAAGATTAAAAACTTGTTCGCTTGCTGGTTTTTAATAACTTTTTTTCAGAGGAAATTACATTGTTCAGTATTGCTTTAGGTATTTAATTACAATGAACTGTGAATTAGCACTGTTTTCTTACTCAGCTCTAATAAGGTAGAGGTTTTGTGGTGCCTTATACTGCCTGGCTCACTGTGCAAATGTTCCATTTTATGTTACAAAAACTCCACCTTCTGAACGAATACTGCATACATTGTATATGCATAACTTTGCAAGTCACTAAACTGGATGAAAATGTGGATTTATTCCACTTATTTGTAAAGGTATTGCAAGTAATGAGCTATATTTCAGATCTCTTCCATAAAACCAATATAGGACTCTATGCTTAGCTAAATAATTCTCCATATTAGAATAGAGATGTAGTTGTGCATATTTACTAGGTATGAAGAGATTGTTTAGAAAACGTTAATAAAACATGGTGGAAAGAAAAAGAAAAAAGCTAAGGGATAATAGTCTATTTTTAGTATTTTTTGTTTTGCTTTTCACCAAAGCCTATTCATCCATTGTAATCTCGGACAAAGGAGTTTGTATTAAGAGATGTGGCAAAAAAGGGAACCTTATAGTTTGTTCCCTTCTTGCCAAATGCTAACTCTGAAAGACAAATCATGGCAATAAAATTAGAGGCTCTCCCTGGCAAATATAATTTTCTTTTAAACTTGTAGCACTGAGTCATCTAATCTCAATAAGGCTTCTAATACTCTCTTCAGGGTAGCAGTAATAGTTAATGGTACAAATTAACAGGAAAGTGTATTATGCAGGAATGTTTGTTGTCTTTCAGGTCATTAAAAGGGGAATTGGAAAAACATTAATTCTCACAACTTAGAGTCATTCCAGAGTGATTAATGTTTTCAAAAGGGCTTTTACTGTGAATTTGTGTACAGACTTGCTAAATTGAACAATGGATATAGCTAATGAAAATGCAACACTCTGACACACTTTTTTAAGTATGTATAAAATTATGTAGCACCATTTTTGGCTCAGGAAAGTTTAATAACCACTCTCCTATATTTCTCTTAGGAAAAAAACTATGAACATATATCTTCTGAAGCTTTTAATACTTCTTAAAATTTTAAAATTAATACTTAGAGGCCACTGTCATGACAAAAGACTGGGCTGCTTTACTCTGTACATACAAGGTTTTTAAATATTTCCAAATTTAAAAATAAAATTGCACAAATCTTGCAAGAACCACTAATTTACAATTTGGGGAGAATTCATACATGCCTCTTCAGAGCCCCTGAAACAGTTACTAGTGCCTATAAAAGCAAGTATTATTCATAACTAAGTTTTTAAAGATGCTTAATACAAAGATAGCAAGTGGCAAAGTGCAGATTATGGAGTCAGTTCTCCTTAGAGTGAACGTGCTTGTAAGGAAAAGGATATTTCATGGGAATTAGATTTCCTCAGGGTTTGACATTCGAAGGATTAAATATCCTCCAGAGTTCACCCCTGAGAAACATGGCTGAGAAAAATGTGAGTGTAACACTTTATGGAGGTACTGCTTTATGCTTCCCTGGCTATATGAACATTACACAACAATGTATGTTTCTCTTTTTCTCTTGGAAGTTTGTTTCCTTCATGTCAGAATGGATTTTTATGATCTCCTGCAACTGCCACCTTTGTAATCCTGGCATTGTAGTTACTAGGAGGGACATGATATTGGAAGATGAAGCGTTAACTCATGGCAGATTGCTGACTAAAAGCTCTAAATTTGCAGAAGAACATATTGAACTCCAAAGCTTTTTCTTTGCATTTTGATTCTCTTCTCTTTCTTTTCCTACTGACCAGTGTTAGGACCAAGCAATTTGCATAACCTTCCAAAGAGACAGTACATAGTTTTAAACTAGCTCTAATTAACAGCTTTGAAGAGTCCCTTTTTATTAACCATTTAGTTCTTGATTAATCATAGTGAATGTGTGTTTTCTTTTAATATAAAAAGCATGAGGAACCATCGAGCTGATGAACCTTTCCAGGGATGCCACTCTGGACTCTGCATAATGAAATATTATTTTTCCATTGAAATCATTGATCCTGCTTATCAATGCTCACCCTATTCTTCAATCAGTTTAAACTGTTAGCAAAACCAATCCTAGCATCTTCTTGAATTTGGCTGAAGAATAAAAGGAATAGCTGATTAACTGCTCTTTAATCAGCTAGTTATACAAGAAATAGGACTCTTTCTCTAATTCTCCTTGTTCCTCTAGTGTTATTTGGGTTAATGCTTCAATATCATGCAGATAATTAAAAATGATCCATTTCAATACAACATAGAAACTATACACCCTGAACATAAAAGCAAACTATGACGTTCTGACCTTTCCATTTGAAAATCTGATGCCTAACTTTGTTTCCCCAGATTTTCCTTCATTGTTATACAGAGGTCAGTGTCCCACTGGAAAAAAAAAAAAAAAGATTAGTAATTTATTGAAAATCTATTACTTAAAAATCAAGTTCTAACAATCAAAAGTTTGGAATATAATAAATGTAGAGTATCACCACTTTTAGGAAATTAAAATATATCCTTTATGAAATCATTATATACTTCTATTTAGTCTCTGTACTCCCAGTGTCTTTGATTTCTACTGTGTCTGCCAACTGCTACTTTTTTATTTTAAAACATTCTATCAATCAAAAACTAATAGGCTGAAAAAGTGTATTAGATTAAGTGGAAGAACTTTTATATTCATGGCATACTTAGAAAATGGAATCAATCTTTAAATATCTTGCCACTTTCCATCTGGGCATTATTCCAGCAATTTAAATGGCTAAATATATTGAGAGTATTCCAGATTAAATGGTAGCTCTGAATGTCTTTTTATAAATGGTATGGCCCTTAAAGAACTGAATTTGTTGTTGTGGTTAACAATATCTGCATTTTGTTTACCAAAGTGTACTGAATAATAGTGTAGTATAACACAACTTTGTTTGTGAGTATCTGTCCCTGGAAAAAAACGTGCGACTAGAAGGAGCACTTCTACTGCACATCAAGCAAGCTGTCAGAATCATCAGCTTCTTCAAAGTATGCAAAGCCAGCTCTTTTCCCTTTGGTTTTTTTTTGGTGGTGTTTTTTGGTTTTTGGGGGTTTTTTTTGACATGGTGAAGCATTATGTCTGGATAACCTTTCACAAAAGATCAAATTAAAGGAAAACCAACATATCTTAGAAGTAGAAAGTTAGGGGAGAAGGTAGAGAGAAACAGTAAGGACCAAATAAACCAGAATGACTAAAACAATAAAATTACATATTGCTTGCTTTGCTGCTTTTCCCCATTTAATTTATTGTTGCTGTCAGCTTTCTTGAATGCTTGTTTCTGTTGGAGTCTGCAGTGTTATTGTGACAGTTCTTCTGGCAGGCAACAGTTATGACAGGATAGATTTGCCCTCCTTTCAGCCCAAAAAGGGTAAGTGGGAGGGCCTGGTGCTCTTCATTCCTGCAGTAACGCCATCCTGCTGGAACCTCCCAGCTGTTCCTTTGAGTAGCGTTATCTTCTTGGCAAAGAGATGTGTTCTCAGTTGCTTAATTTTCTTACTCGTCTTTCTGCGTGCAAGAGCTCAGAAGAAGTCTGTAAGGAGCTGGAGTTCATCACCAAGCAATCTAAATGTTTAGTGGGCGCAATGACTGTATTAGTCATACGTGGCAACGCTGCAGCTGAATTTTGCAGATCACCTCAACCAAAAGCCAACAAACCTGTACTGTGTAGCAAAGCAGAAGGCATACTTGAATTCACATATGTCAAAGAACATGGTGCTGGAAATATTGAGCTACCTAAGCACTTTTGGTACTGTTCTCCGTAACCCTCCACCCTTCAGGCCAACCTGATTTGTTTGACAGGCTGGGAAAAGGAGAATTATAATGGGCCAACAAATTTAAGGTTTAGTACCTATAATACCAAAATTCCTTCTCTAATACATCGTTCAATTTGTGCTATCTTTGGCCCTGTGAGTGCAAAAGCAAGCTACTTGGATGAGTTGGGGGTCATCATTCCCAACAGTAGAGAAAACCTGTTTCTGACAATAGAAGAACTCAAGGTCTAGGGCAACAGGAATATGAAGCTGGTTCATTACGTGCTTCAGGGCTAAGCGTATGCGTAGGTTAAGGTTGTCTTGAATGTAACAGCAAGAGGGACTAACAGCAAGAATATGTAGTATTTAAACTTCTGTCAATTCAGATTACCAAGTTCCTTTGAATATGACTAGCATCGATTCATATGACTTCTTACACGTCATGCATATATATATTTAAAGCCATTAAAGTGCTACAGCTTTTGAGTGTAGCGTCTATCAGCTGAGCTGTTACAAATCTCTCTATGTTTGTCTTTGCACGGGCTGGTTGAGAGGTAAAATGTTTTAACTTAAGACCCTTCAGTTGACAAGAGCTACCTTCCCAAGCTGTGATAATTTGACTGCTTTAACTAAGTCCTTTAGTTCATGCCGCTTCTGATGCAACTGAGATGAAAAATGACCATGAGAAACTTCAAACTTGGACGAAGCAAAACAGTATGTCCCTACAAAAACTTAAAACTGATCCTTGTGTTTCTGAATCTCAATATTCTCTGCTGTAAGAAAATGTCTGTAAACCCAGAAAATCTTCCATCTCCTTTTAGTTTTGAATTATATGGGGGCACAATAATCTACTGCAGCTATCGGTTTCTTAGCTGTTGATTTTGCTGAAACCAAAAACCTCTACTTTTTAATAAAAAAAAGTGGAAACTCCCAGGTGATGTAAAGATTTATAGAAATGCTTTTAAGGAAGGTAACAGATTAATTCCTGAGTTGTTGACTGAACAAAACAGGATACAGAAGAGAAAAGATGTCCGTATGGTTAATTTATATTGTAGAGCTGGATTTCTTTGTCACAGCATTCCTACGTGATGTTAGAGGAGTCAGTTAAGAAAAACTTTAGGGATTGACACTGTGTGTTTCTTGTTTTCTGAGTGAATCCTTGGGGTTTGGTTTGCAGGATGTTGAGCACTTGCAGCATTACTAACTTGGCTTTGAACATATATGAAAGAGTGTGTATTAAGCACTGTGAAAATGAACTTCCATGAGTTTCATACCAGTTGCCCAAATTAGTCATTACCTTTGATCTTAATTTCACTGTGTTTCTGACCTGCATAAAGAATACCCTCTCATCTCATAGGGATGTTGTGAATATACATGTAGTAATGTTTGTGAAGCACTCAGACACTGTAATGATGAACATCATAGAAACTAAAATTTCAGCTCAGATGTTCAATGATGTTTGATAAGTAAATTATGGTAGCACAAAATATGGAGAGAGTGAAGTTTTGCATTTGGTATCCATGAATTAAATTAACTTACCGAAAGAAACTCCTGTTCAAACTATAGCACATGATCTTTTCATTAAAAGGTAGCACCATAATGCAAATGTAGAAAGGGGCTGAACTAATGCTGTTAGTATTTACGATCACAGTACAGTTCTTTTCACATAGAGTTCCTTTGTAATTGATATATATAGCAAAGTTTCCGAGTGTGAGAAATATATAGCTTAAAATTCAAATCTTGGTTTGTGGGTCTGCTTAAAATTAGCGATAATGTGATTAATTAAAGGATCAGACCCTAAGGTGCGTGATTGATTAAAGGATCAGACCCTAAGGTGCGAAGTGTGAAAGGTGTGAGGGATGCAGAATGATGAACACCTTTCCTTTAATTGTGTAATGTTAATTTTTGCCTTGCTGAAATAGAAGAAAATCTTGCTGTAAGAGAATCATAGTAGGATTTTCATTCCATTTGCTTTATGAAAATAACTCTATACTGAATAAGATAGATCTTTATGTAGGAAAGCAAAATATCAGCCATCTGTTGGCTTTGTAAAGTTACATTTTAACATATGCCATATTTGTTTAGAAGAAGAATTTTGGGGGAAGAAAACCCCTTATTTGATTTTTGCTAGAAATGGTTAATGTATCATTTTGAACAAGGTCCTAGTACCTAACTTATTTAACCAATAACCACGTTAACTCTTTATTTACTTAATTTTATGTGGAGCAAATTAAGCAATCTCCAAATCTTAGGAAAAGAACAGGACTTTTTTGAAATTTCATTATCAAAATCAAATCACAGAAGTTAGAAAAAAACACAACCTCAATGTATTTTTATAATTCAGTTAAGCTACAATTGATTCTATAGTAAAAAATAATCAGTATACTATAATTGAAGAGATATTTTTGGACCAATGTACCAGCTGGTATCACAGATGGTACAGATGGCATAAGGCTTTTAATGGGATAAAGATAATGTGTTGGCACAAAGAGAGTTGAGTATATGAACATGTGATTTTTCTTTCCCATTATAAACTGTCTAATCAGTGTAATTTTAATTGATGCCCAATTGATACATTTGTATTCCACAAATCCGGGTAAATACTAAGATCAATACTTTGCAGTCAGTGACATTAGTATTACCTTACTTTGGTCTGGAAAATCTCATAGTAGACAACATACACATATGCCATAGTAGACAACAACACATTAAACATTGCAGTTTAAAAAAAGAATTGTAAGGCAAATTTGATATTATTTGAATGGTCTACCTGACATTTTTAAAGGTGATTGATAGAGAAATTTATGGAAACAACTGAATCCCTCCCAAAGGTTTTATTCTCATGATCTTTGATATTGGTGTAGATGCAGCAAAAAGTATGGTAGTAGTATTGGTAATGAACAATCTTGATGATACATGATCAGGAAATCATTCTAATTATTTTCTCTGAAGACTGATAGTGTGGCTGGATATTTCTTGACAGTAGTAAAGGGGCCTTACCACATAGTGTGGGTATTACTGGACTTAATTTATTTTCTTACATATGATATCCTGTAATGTAGTGTTGAGTTCAAAAGATTTCTATTTGTATCGCATTCAGAACTTTTATTTTGTCACTTCTCTACTTTGTGTACATTGCACAAGACATAAGAACTACCTACAGTGTATCCTATAGTGGTACTTTCAGTCATGAAGCTGGCAAGACATTGCTAGATTAGGTTTTTCCCTGGTGCCTGAAATAAACCTATCTGCCGCTGACGAAAGTTGCCAGTGGGCATTTTGCTGTCTATCCAGACAATTGCATCCAGATTCTATATTCTTTGATATTCAGAAGTGCTTTCTTCATTGAAATGGATTGTTTTATCTTTTCAGGTTAGACAAAACCTCCAGAAATATCTAAACTTTTGTTTGACACGCCTAGATTGCTAAGCATATTTAATAGAATATTATACCCAAAGACTCATTACTGCAGTATTACAGCCATTTCCAGATCATACAGAAGCGTGGCTAAAGGTGCTAGGATTTGTATAGTGATGGAAGCCTTGATTTGGAATTAATTTCACACAGATCCTAAGCCTGGTGATTGTTAGGGCATATTGAAACAAAGCTAGAAAAAACTTGTCTGGTTGGGATAACAAGTTGCTGCATTCGGTCATGAATCTAGAAGAAAACTCGCATAGTTTAATGCCCCAAGGAGAAACTTCTGAAGGAAGGGAACGCCTCAGGACAGGGCAAACCCTGCTGGTTTCCTGATCAGGAAATGCAACACTCCTCTGAATGGCTGTGGCTGGAGAAATGCTCAAAACTTCAAAATGTGCCCTTATCACAAGTGCTTTTTGCCCCTGAAGTGTTTTTTTTATTTTCTTTGTGTGGGACTATCCCACTTGTAATTAGGTCCCACTTGTAAATATAAATTCTGTGTTCCTTTAAGGGTGCCGTAGTCATTCAGTCCTTGTATAAGCATCAGGAAGGTAGGACTGATTGTTGCCCTTGTTAATGCCATTGTGCTTTTATCATTGTATTTAAATGTATATAAAGACAGTATCTAAACTCTGGTCTGGATCCTGGTTTAGATATCTTTGAGTTTATGCGCTAAGGAACCCCTTGAACATTAGACAGAGGAGATTATGCTATTTGGGAATGCCAAAACATCAGTTCATTATGTTGACAGAATACAACAAATGAGCTGATAAATCACAAAAAAGCAAATGGCTTAGGAGAAATAAGTGAGTATGCCCTACAGAAGGTAGTGAAGCGTGTGCATCGTACAACAAGCATCCACATTTCTCATACACTTAGGAAATGTAAATGATGTTTTCAAAAATTTTAGGAACTAAAATTTTTAGTGAAAATACTGTTCCAGTCACATGTAGCTAGCATCCGTTCTGTTTCCCCTCATTTTATGAGAAATAGCCTTTTCCACATTGAAACATATTATGAAATGAAATACGATTAAGTACTAAGTTGCAAGAACTACTATTATTGTTCTTTGTGTAGGATGAGGGATAAAACCCTACTTTCATTTGTATTTCAAAGGTGTGTTTATACCTCTTGGAAATAGCCTGTTAGCAAGTTATCTTTAAACACGTATTGTGAAACAAACCCTTATTTTGCTATGATGTCTTCTTCCACAGTTAGGTCCTTGGCAATGACAGGGTTTAAAGGGAGTTAACCATTAAGCCACCACTCTTTAGGGGGTTCCAGTGGGTCCACCCACACAGGACAGGTTTCTGTAATAGCATGTTTCTGGGGTTTTTTTTAGGAGCAAGACCTTGCTGACTACTGAAATGCTTTGACATAGGCTAAAACTTTACCGGCAATGTTTCAGTAAGAAACCTTTGTTGTTTGAAGTTTTTGCCTTTTTGTGAATTAAAATTTGATTCCCATGGGTTTTGTATTATTAAAAATAGGGTAATGTTTAATATACTAAGAAATAAGTTGACACTCTCATTTGCATAACTAGGGAAGGAGGAATTTGACACAAGAGTAAACATAACATGCAATTATTTTGCCAATTGCCTTTTCACTTTCATTGGGGTGCTATAGATTCAAAGCTGGTAAAATTTCTCCATTTCATTCACAGAAAATGATAGATTAACCTGAATCTTTTACTACTCTTCTTGTCTGTTTTCTACTTTTATTAGTCTATTTTCTTTCTTTGCTCAGAAACTATAGGTTATGATCTCCTCTTTGAAAAGAGTTCAGAAGAACCTTCCTTCAGTATCATAAAGCCCATTGATCCACTTTTGATCAGACCTTTGAAATTGCCAGCTGTTTTATAATTGTCTTGTAATTTTTACTGCTACTATTTCTTAAATGTCTCAGCATAAATTATCATAGACTTTCTGTTTTTGTAAAGCATATAAATGATTTCAACTTGTATTGAACCTCCTTCATAATTATGAGAGGTACTACAGTTCAGTGAGAGGCTGATTTTTAAACAGCAATTAAATTCTTGGTTTCCAGGTCACTTTTTCAGATAAACGTATGTCTTGCTTCTTCTCCACACAATATCTATACTGACTGTTAAAAGCATCCTACAGTTGTACTTCCTCTAGCTTTCAGATTCTGATTGCATAATATACAGTTTCCACCAGGATTCGAGATTCTGAAGATTTGCAAACTGCAGATAAAATTGATGCAAGGCTTGTCTTCTGAGCCACTGCTCCACAGAACAGACTTGCATGCAGTTGCTGAAAGAGACATCTTCTGCATGAGATCTTAAACTGAATTGTTGACTGGTTGTTTACAATAACCAGCAGGGTACCATAGTCCTGTTTCTAAGTGCAAGATGTATGTGGGATTTTTTTGAGCGATTGCAAACTTAGTTTTTGCACCCTACTTACAGTTTTTTGGCTTGATCTTCTTCAACTTAAACTGGACTAGAAATGAAATTGAAAACTTACTGAATTTCAACATTAGAGGGACATATATTCGTATGTTTCAGTAGCTCATAAAATAATTTGAAGTTAACTTTAGAATGTAGCGTCTTTTGTCAGAGCAGAAGGTCTGATTGTTACCTGCCTTTCACTGCATTAGGCTCTTGGAGAGGTGAACGGGAAATGATTTATTCTTTTTGCTCAGTGTCAGTTGTGGAAATATTCTTAACCTTTCCTGGAGGAATCCAGTTACCTTTGTTCTTGCCTCTCATTGCTGTGCAGATGAGCTTGAGCTCAGTGTTTTGTTGCCTTTTACTTTTTATAGTAAGATACACTTCTGCAAATTGAGTAAAAAATCTGCCAAATGAGAAATAACACTTAAAACCCTATTTATGCCAGAAATTAATTACTTCAGGAAGGATAAGGCTGTGGTGAAATGGACCTCCTGCATTTCATAAACATTGACTCTGTCAGCTTTTCTAAGCACCTAGTAATGCTCTGTAGGATCCTCTGGGTGAATATTTTTATAATTTTTTTGTTATCTTAATTTCATCCTCACTGTTTTCAAGTTCCAGGCAAAAAGATGGCTATCTTTATTTTTCAATAATTTAATAAATGTTGTAATTCTAAGCAATTTCTAGTCTTTCTTTCAAGTAAAAATTTGTCATCAAAATACTATATGAGTTCATAAGTTCCTTTATTTATAATTATTCCATATAAGTAGTCATTACTAGAGGAGAAAAATGTCTACTTACATGGGTAAGATAATGAGAAATTTCCCCAGGTAATATTTTAGGATAATTATCATCTACTATTTTAGTAAATGGCATGTTAAAAGCATGTTATAAAGCCATCATATTTGAATTAATTACCTAAGTTAAAGGTATCAGATAATTATATCTTGGAAAGGTTCAGTGATTCCACTTCAGGTTTTTTCTACCATGTAATAGAAATATTCTTTCAAATATGCTACACCTTCTGCTGTGAAGACTGATTCAAAATGAAGTATTTGGTTTTAAACTATGAAAATATGTTGAAAAGCAACAATTTAAGATTCTGATGGTGTAATAACTAATTATTTATTTATTTATGTACACGTATATGTTCTAATGTATGTAAGGTAAAATATTCACCAAATATTACTTACCCTGAGACATGTAATCTAAGGGCAGAATTTCTTCTTTCACCTGATCAGTTTAGGAGCAACATTTTTTTTCAGGAAATGTCGGTCAAACCACAGAGATGTATGTATATATTAGTTAAATAACTGCTGGATCATCATCATACACACATATCGGGAATCCAGCTGTTCTTCTGGACAGTGATGTACTATGCAGAGGTACAACAGCTGAGCTTTCTGCAGAGGGAAATAATATGCAAGTGCTAGTGCAGGACCTTCACTAGGCTAATTAGCCGACTAAGCAATGCTAACTATAGCAGGCATTATGCCACATAAGCAGAGCTGTGCTCCTTCTGAGATGCAGCTATTGCCTATACACAACGCTATTTTTGGAAATTCTGAACTCCTCACCATTTAGTCAGAGCTAGCTGCATGCATCTAGCTCCCCCTCGGAGTGTGGAGGAAAGAAGGCTGCTTCAAACAGCAGAAAAACTTAAAAGAGAGGTAAATGGCATTGAGTTTCTTTCACCTGTGGGCTGGGTCTCCTGGAGGGATACAGAGTCTTAGGCTCAGCACTGCTGAGATCTGCCTCATTGGCAGGTCTGCCGGGCTGCCACTTGCTCAGTGAGTGCCAGCAAGCCATTTTCTTTCACCTCTAAAACTCGGTAGCTCCTTACAGCTTCGAAAGGAAGACACCACAACAATTGTCCAAGGAAATCTCTTTTTGCTGGTGCCTGTGAGTGGAGAACTGCAACCAGCCAGCTGTTGTTTTTGATGGTTGTTCCAAAACTACTGGAAAAACACGGTTTGAGATGGAGAGAACTGCTTAATGCACCGCAAAGATAAATGTGTTTATTTCAGGTTTGAACTGGTAGGAAATTGATGTTTGGTACAAAATGTGAGTTAAAAAGAAAAGAGCTTTAAATAGAGTAACCTAGGTTTGTTTCTATACAGTGAGAAAACTTGACTGATATCAACATAAAGCCACAGAATCTTTCAGTTGAACCAAATCATATTTTTTCAGTGAAAAATGTTCTGGATATTTATTTTTTTTAAGCTATGTCAGTCAGTTTCTTTAATAGAGAAAAATGTTCTTAGCAGTTATTTTGGAGAAATTGTAATGAGTAGGTGATGGGAGTACCAAAACTGCAGCTATTCAGGGTAAGTCATGCTCAGAAGATATCATTAAAAATATTTCTCCTTTGTACTGAAGTCTATCATGATGTTAATGCTTCCCTTAATGAATTAGATACATATTTCTTTTCCATACCTCTTTTTAACGATCTGTAGTTCATTTATCATCTTTAGAAAAGCCCTGGCATGATTTCTAGCTGGTCAAAAACTTTGGGAAGAAATTAATGGATGCAAATTATGATTAATAACTTATTTACTCTGCTTTTCTTTTTACAGCACCAACACCACAGCACATGTGTTCAAAGCACCATGAAATCAGCAAGTAGTAGTATATACAATATATAGAGAAGGTTATTCACTTGGGAAAAAAATATTTTGCAAACTAATAATGCAGCAAGAAACGTTCAGATAGTGCCTTTTGGCCTACAGAAACTCTCAAGTTGTGATGGGAGGTCCCACCATCTCAAAGGCTCTCCATGTCATTTGGGTCAGGCTCCCTGTCTGTCTTGGGTGATGTCAGTAAGTAGTGTCCCTAGTGGTTCCAAGGTCATCATCTCCTACAGAAGACAATCTATCTCTTACCAACAGCTCTAGGATGATAAATGGAGGTTTTTATAGAAATCTTGCACATGCTAGTTCTGAACAAGGATGGACTGGTTGCCTGTTTGGTAAAGGAGAGTCTTTTCAACTCTGAAAATGTGATAAGAATTGACCCACTGTATTCTTTAAGAAAAAAGGAGACACCATTCCTGGTATCAAATGGAATGGTAGTCTAAATATCCCTTGTAATTCTAGTTTTATCACATGAAACAGAAGAAAAAGAGGAACTTTTTCTCTGCTTCTGGAAGCATCGACAAGTATTCAGAATAAGATACACTGGGTGGGGGAGTGCTTAGACTATGGTTAATGAATACAGTTACTTTTTTTGTCAAATGAGAGAAAAGAAAATAAGCCTATATAATGGACAGGGATGACTGCTCTTCGTTGGTTTCCTCGTTTGCCATTTTGCAATCTCATTGGCATGAAAAGGATTGATCTACTATGGTTGATGTTGGTCATAATAAAGTAAAAATAATTTTATTTCCTTTGAGTCTTTTTTAGCTGGGACTATCTTAAGACTTGAGTGGTTTGGACTTGGCTTGTTTAGCAACTGAAGTTCAAGGTATTTAATTGACTATTAAAATATTCAAGTATATCTTTTATTTCATAGCTTTGGCTTTTTTACATGAATTACTGTGGAAAAAAAATACCCAAGAAAATATGTCTATTAGAGAACTTTTCTACTTTGGAACTGAAATTATGTAATACCTACAGAAATGCTATCTTTAGGTTGATACAATGGGACAGGTCAAGCAGTGTTCAAAGGCTTAGTATTTTCTGTTTATCAGCAATAGATACCAAACATTCTGTTCCTCAGAATCAGAAGCTTTAATTCCTTTTATCTAGCTGCAGAAAGGTTAAAGGAAAAGATTAAGGTATTAAGATTTGTCAGAATTATGAGATTCTCTAAAGCAATTCCAAAGAAGCTTTATTTTGACTCAGCTGCATGATAGCAAAAATACAACTTTTTTTTTCCTGCTTTCGGCTGAGCTATTTATACTTTGCAGTTCACTGAGGAGAGTGCCTGAGGTTATTATTATTTTCCCTCTTTTTTTTAAAAAAAAAAACCACCAGCATTTGAGACTATTATTCAAACGTTTATTTTATTTTGGGCTTGGAATGTTTTAAAATGCCCTTTTTGCCTCCTCATTCACGCTAAGTGACAGTACTGTGAATTTAAATCAGTGGAATAAAATCCATACCATACCAGCCCAGAAAAGCAGGTGATATTTCTTGCAGCCTGAAGGAATGAGACTTGGCCCTTATTTCTCTTCTGGAAATGAAGTGAGGGAGCATGGCAGGTGATAACAAAAAAGATAGCAACGTAAACTTCCTCCCTGAAACAGGATCCTATAAAAATGCAGCAGAAACATGTCCAGTGAAAAGGGTTAGCTGTGTGGAACACTTGTCTGGGAATCCCAACACAATCAAGTAGCTCTTCTATAACTGAGGATTACTAACAGATACTAGAGACTGGACCAGGTGTTGAATGGTGTAGACCTCTGTTGAATGTTTCTAATTACTCCTTCTTTAGAGTTTAACTTTGCCACCAGTGAGAATTGTTCCACTAACATCAGTGGGTTTTAGGTCAATACAAGGCCAAGAAGAAAAGCTATGAATTGAAAGGAAACAGATTAAGCACTGGGAAAAGACAGATTTGACTTTGTTCACTATATTATTTTTTTTTTTTAATAGAAACCTGACTTGTGTGCTGGACCTTCTTATTGTTGTTGCTTTTTGGTTTCGTTTTTATACAAGCCAGAATTAATCCATGCAATTCCTTGCTGCAGGACAGAATTGGGGCCAAGGTCTTGGCCTGCTGCTAGCTTACGAGTCCATGTCTATTCCATTTTTGAAGCCAGGTGGAAAGGCTGAGAAGCTGTATGTGCTGTGGCACAGCAGAACTGTGTGCCCTGTAGCTCGGATCATGTAACGGGCACCAGTCTGTAGACTGGGGCAAAGTGGAACAGACAACAAAGTGTTAAGAACCGTCAGATGATTTTACAGGTTACTTGAGAAAGAGCAAGCTTTTAGGAGATTGATTTATTTAATCAAGGATTTGGGTTTGTTGCCTCTTTTTTTTTCATGAGTTTATCATTCTCTTATATGTTCTTTAGGGTGATGCTGTGATGCAGATGGGAACAGCATGGGCTCTTTCACAGTCTTATGAGAAAGTCTATCCATTTTGGGGTACGGTTGATGTATTTTACTTGGATTTCCTGTCGATTTTTTTATATTGGATTGCTTGTGGTTAAAGTAAAGTATCTCTTCTTGAGTTTGAAACCTATTTAAGCCACATTGTTAGCTAATATACCTGTTACATCCTTCTTCCCTATTTCCTTGATGTAAATTATACTCAGCCAGTCAATTCCAAACTTGTTACGTGCATTGGGCTACCAAATAAAGGGCAGAAGTTAGGTGTGAGCTAAAGAGAAACAAGTTTTCTAGAAAAAATGTTAACAATTTACATGCAGACATTCAAGCAAAGCTTGATATAATACAAAGGAAATACGAACTCATTCAGCCCTTTTTCTTTGTTTTCCCTATCATGTCTCTTCTGTAATTTGTTGTGTTTTTACCCTTGCCACGCAACTCCGGCCCCCTACTAAATTTCTGTAGGAAATTCTACCAGTCAGTCTTAGCACTGCTCTTTCACTGTCATAAGGCTTTGAGTGTCCACTGGTGCAGTAAAGTATGATGATGCTGGAGGGAGAAATATTGATTTATATTTTTTATGGTTTCGTTGTATTACTCATTTTCCTTTAATATTCATGGTATTATATTTGGCAATGTAATTAAAACCACCTGGTTTCAGCCATTCAACTATAAGCCTGGTAGAGAAACAAACTATTTTAACTTTTTTCTACTCATACAAAAAGCATAATCATATTTCAGAGGCGTCATCTATTATGGATACAGTTGTGAGCAATATGAAAATAGAGAAGCCAAGCTATGCTTCCCTCCCCCAGTATTTTCAGCTTTTTATGGTTTCAGTAGCTGGACTACATTTAGGTGAAGGTTCTAATGCAGTTTATAAAATACCTAGAACTGAGCAAGTATGAGCAATACAGGTGCAGGTACTGAATGAAATGATGCATTTTAGGGGCTTCAGGGAGCACACTGGGAGATAGGGCTGCAGCTGCGTCATGTAGGGAGTGTTGCAGGAACCAGGTACAAATATCACTGGCAAAGTATGAAGCCAGAACGTTAACAGCAAAAGCAGCTACCCACAAATGCAAAATGTTTATTATAATCAACATGTAAGAGATAATTTTTAGGACTGGATAGAAAAGTTCTGCAGGTAGGTCTTTTTGCAGTAAGAGTTTGGTAGTACATCCCATCAGCACACAAACCAAGCAGTGTCCTACAGCTGCATCCAGGGAGGATAACAGGGGCCAGGTGTGCCCCATGTGCCTGCTGGGGGCCAGCCTTTCCGTAGAAGTGACTTCACCTGAGCTTTCCTTAGTGGCTTGTGGGTAGGGGGATTCATGATTAGGTTTTGTGGCTGAATGATCTCAGGGGAAATTTGTGACTTGAAGGTTTATTCTGATAGAAAGCGCAGTGATGTGGGTATTATTTAAAAGCAATGTATTTCAACTTCCCTAGGAATCTAAAGGAGAGTTTGAGGCAAATTAAAAGCAGCCATCTATGAGGGCTTCCATAGACTTGTGGAAGCTAGTTGTACAAATAGTGTTGTGAAAGAGGATTTAAAGATATAGCTGTCACGATAGAAACATCTGCTCCAAGGCTACAGAGTATGCAAGAGGCGTGTGACTTAGAAACAAGGTGAATGGCTGTTTTGAGTGAATTATCGGGGAAGAGGACTTCGTGAGTGTTTTAACGGAAGAGAGAGTGAAAGGATACAGCTGAAGCAGGTAAGTCTTTGCTACAGCAATTTATACAGTTAAAAGGATTATTATTTATCTTTGTAGTATGCAGAAAGCACGTTTAAATTTTGCGTAAATCTGTACTAGAAGCTGATCTGTGTTGAGCTATCACCACCTAGTGGTAAAATAGAAATTATAAAAATAACAAAAACGTGGAGGTTCTTTCAAGTAGTTTTCCTTGGCTGTTGTGCTGTCATAAAGTGCTGTGGAATACATAGGAGCAAGAGAACTGATGAACTTTGTTAGAAAATAAACTTAGTAAATGTGGTAGCAATCCATTGCTAGCTTCATCTTTTAATGGCTCTTCTTTCTGTATAGCATGATAACTTAAGGAGTAGTTAGTAATTAAGTAATTTCTTTCTTAAAAATAGTGGTTGTAGATGTAATTATTTAGGGCATCAGTTTTCTGTTCTTGCTTGTGCGTTCATTGACTGTAAATGGAGCTTTGATGTTTAAAGGAAGGTGAATCTCTTGCTATGTAAGGGAAAATTCGAAAAGTAGCTAACTACATTTTATACCTGCTCTGTACTGACTTGTTTAAATGTATATATATATTTTGCTTGATATATATGTACTTCATATACTATGTTTTTAATCAAAACAATTCCACTTTTTTAATAAAAGTCACTTTTAGTAGTATGGACAGTAAGCAATGTACTAGCTCATCAGTGAAGGGTAGCCTGGTGGTGGAGTCCTGGAATTCTGAAACCTGCTTGAATATGTGTGTTTTGCCTGCATCCATTTCTATACCTTCTTGAGCAATCGGTGTAGATCAGGGGTCCTCAGACTATGTCCCACGGGCCAGATACAGCCCCCCAGGGTCCTCAGTCCGGCCCCCGGTATTTACAGACCCCGCTGCCTCCCCCCGCCGGGGGTTTGGGGGGGAACCCAAGCAGCCGCAGATGACTGCCTGCCCCTGCATCCGTGTGCCGGCCCCCTGGTTAAAAAGTTTGAGGACCCCTGGTGTAGATTCTTCCCCCCCACCCCAATGCAGCTGGGATGGAGACTGTGGCTCACACTTGCGTTAAGCCAATCATTGGGCTTGGCTTTTCTCGGTCCTCTAATGTGGATACTTATCCTCATTAATGCTATCTAAAACTGTAATTTTCATTATTTCTTGCTTGAGATAACTGTAGGAAGAAAATTAAAGAAAAGATCTGTCTAAAAGGACTCAGCTTGTCTAGCCTAGAGAAGCTGAGCTGTGGGGAGAGATAATGTGATGCTGCCTCTGAATGCTTTGTAAGGGTAACGTGGGAGAAGCTATTGAGCTGAAGAGCAACGTTACCCGTGAATAATCTAGCTGTCAATAAATCCATGTTTCTGACCATTAAAGAGACGAGTGTCTGAAGTGGGCATCTAACTAGTGACAAGGCAAGAAGGATGATTACTTCATAGGTGAAGTTTGATATGTTCGTGGAAGGAACAGGGCATAGTAGTAAATAGCTGCTACAGTCGGTGATCTTGGGAACTCTTCCCTGAACATTTGTCCTGAAACATGGACATAGGGTGGTTTATTTTGGAAATTTTTAAACATTAATTATTTTCGCTACCTCTTCGGCACAGAGAAATGTATGTCACTGATAACTTTTGTGTGCTTGTTTTAATCTGTATCTACACAGTTAAGTGTAAATTAACGAGCTTTGAAGCTCGTTGTGTCATTGAGCCACCAGCCATTCTATCTACATAGCTTTATACTGTGCCATATTGAGATATATGAGCTCTCGGGTAAGTTTCGAGGTAATGCACTAAGCAAAGCCAATACGCCTAAAAAATAAGCAAGATAAAACCCCATCTGCTTCACAGCCCAGAAGTGGCTTTCTCCAGCACTGTTCTAGTGAACTGGTTGAGCCAGAAATGTAGCACCAATTGACTATTTTTCAACGCTTATGACCCCCCTGTTTGTCTTCACTGTCCCTTAAATTACATGCATGGTGTCTTCTTGGAAGGGCTTCTGCTTCTTTGTGGTGCTTTGCAAAATACAAGCAACTTATCTTCCCTTTCTGTATGTGTAACTTTTTGAAAAAAGAATTGTGCTTTCTTTTATGATCTCAATTACTTGGATGGCTGCTATGAACCAGAAAGGAATGTGATCTCTCGCCTCTTTGTAAATTCGTTTCAAAAAATGGTAACTGTGCTAAAAGTCATTAGTTGCTTTAAACTTATGTTTTTAGAATTTAACTGCTTTACAAAAATTAATATCTGTTGTCTTTTTCACTTTTGTTAGGTAAATATGAAATTGCCTAATAAGAAATGTGAGGAAGAACAGATTTTTGTCCAAGTGCATGGACTGAGCACACAAAATTATGTGCTGTACCTCAGATTAAATGGCAACTTTATTTCTTGAAGTAGAAATAGCTAGTTATCTTTTTGACAAATCTGAACATAAAATAAAAATCTGTTCCACTCATGGAAGTTGTTTTCTTTGACCGCAAATGGTTCTCTGTGTTAGAAAGTTGTTTCACTGCCTTGTTAGACTGAACACTTTTTGGCGATGTTTCCAGGGAAGGTTTTCTGTGGTAAATCTCCTCCTCTGACTCTTTTTCTCTGAATTTTAGACTTATCACTAGTGTGAGTAAATTGGTGGCTGCTTGGTTGGACATCTCTTAGAGTCTTCAATGTAAACCACCAGAGATTCCTTTTCCAAATAAAATTCTTGTTTGTTTTAATGAGGAAGAAAAATATCAAAATATTATTTTCTTGTAACTTTAAAATTACCAATATTCTTTAGATGATGGTTTCATCAAATCTAGTAGTGTTTTGGAAAAAATAAAAGCTTTACTGTGTTTGAGATTATTTCTGCTGGACATCTAATGAGGTTTTTTTCAACCAAAATAAGGTTGTATGCTGCTATCTTAGGCAAAATTATATAATAGGTGTAGCTTTATCTTTGCCCCTTGTCACTTTTTTCTTTTTTTTTTTTTTTTAGTACTAGTTGCTAATATCTTATTTGAAGAGATTGTATTGTTTTAAATGATACATTGTTCTTTAATGTCTTAGTATATTGAATTAATGATGATACTCTATCTTACGAGTTTTAGCTTCTGTCATCTTACAAAGTGGGAGTTTGAAGTATTAGCAAAATGTTTTTCGGCACTTTACTATGCATGTGGGCTTATGTGTCTCACCCAGGTAGGTGCTTCCTATGGTAGCAATTACATACATTACATGGCATTTCCCCTCTGACTGAACTGCATTGTTGCTTTGATACACAAAGTCAGCAGGTAGCAGAGAAAGGCAAGACAAGTTGGTGTCTGCTGGAGGCAACGCTAATGGCCTGGCATTGTACGAAAGGCAGGAAGAAAGGACTTAGATTTTCTTATTTCTGGAAGGGTTTTGACTATAATTTGTGACCAGACAGTGGTAATGTTTCATTACAGTTTGGGTTTCTTGATACTACATGTTGGTCTCACTTGTAGTTTTCCTCCCTCAACGTTGTCATGTGCTGACCACACACTTGATTTCCTTTGTTCTCCTCTGTTCATCTTAAATGCATCCTTTTTCTATTTTTCCATGTTTCTTAACTGAAGTAATAGAAGAAAAGTGTAACTAACAGCTGTATTCCACCATGTTTGCCACAACTTCGTAGTCTCCTAATCCCTCCCTCCCTCTCCCCCCCCTTCTGTGATGCCTCTCAAGGCTTTGGGGAAGATACTGTTGTGTGTTTGTAAGTCTGCCCCAGTAACTTCCAACGGAGAGCAAAGCAGGGCAGCTTTACCAGTATCTCCTGGGCTCGGTTTGCTTGATGGCACTAATGACAGGGAAAAGGCACCTAATGGAAGATAGAGAAGGATCTATGAAGTAGAAAGACCCCTCTCCACTGCATTGGAGTGAATTAATTTGTCCTTCAAAAACGGAAAACTAAGAATTTAAGCAGGCCACATATGACAATTATGAATACAACTGTAAGTTGTACTGGCAGTACCCCAAGTTCCAGGTCAAAGCTGCACCCACTGGGGTGCCATCAAACAGGTAACGGCCAGGGAGGTCTGGCTGCTGAATATTATCGGCTCTAAGGGAAAGGGAGCTTAACAGGCCTACTTCTACTAGACTACAAGTACTGAGTGAAAGGACTATGGTTTAAAGAATGAGAATGAATGAGTAAAACAGCATCCCATGACTTTTAAAAAAACATTTCAGAGAATTACCGTTTAATTAATAGGTTTGTTTACAGGAACATTCTTTCTCAAAAGATTTGTGACCAAGTAAATGTTCTTTGCTCTGGAAACAGAGCACAGATTTAGGTCAGCGTACAATAAATGAAAGCCCTTTAGGTGGCATCCCCCTAGCACTGTGTACCCTCTGGTAAGCTCGCCTTCTGTTTGAAGTTGCTATAATTTAATCTGATGTCTTGAGTGAAAATTTGTCTGTAAGGGTAATTGTCTGGCCTACTGCTCTCATTATTTGAAACTCTTAGTGATTATGCAAGTTTTCACAATAAATGTTGGCTACGTGGTCTGTCTACCCAAGGTTGTGTGAGAGGGAAGATCCAAACTGCAGGAATCCCAGAGACTTCTAGAACAAATCTAGCCTTTGCCTAGGAAATGTCATGTTCTCTCCAACATTTTTTATATCTAGCGTTGCTGATCTGTTATGAGGGAGAGGGAAAGCCAGTCTACTCTATTGGCTTGCTTGGTAAACAGGGAGAAGGTGTGTTTCTTCTTTAAACTGAATCAAAATTGTGAGTTGAAAAGCAGTTGAAACTTTTCTTTATTATTTTTAAATAGCCTTCTATAGCATTAAAGTACTTCAGGCTTATTGACAGAACAGAGTTTGCTGGTATCAACTTGAAATGTTTTGTGTTGACATCTGTCAAGCCCAGACCTCATCTGATTTTTGTCCAGGCAATGCCTTATTATTAAAAGATGCTTGGTGCTTTCAAACCCCATCCATGAGAAATTATGTCTGCAGTTTTATTTGACTTTACTGGCTGTTCCCCCTCTTCACCTCTGAGGCTAGCAGGGTCTGAGAGTGGTAATTATGTGACTGGTAGAAGGATAAAATATTCCTTGAAAAGGTTAAGCATTAGGAGTGAGAAAGAGGCATTTTCAGAGTCTTTCAGGACAAAGAAACCAAGTGGTATTCTACCCAGTCCAAAATGTTCTGTATTGGTGACCATGAACAAGGTGTATCTTGGAGCTCTTGATGTTTTCAACTCTGGAGTTTTGCTCCTCAAGGAGCTAATTATTTTAACAAATCTTTCAGGTGTCACATTTCCCTGAAAAGCTGAGTTTTCTTACAGCTTGGACAGTACTTTTCATGAAGAGATTGCTAGGATGTCTTGGGTCGGTGAATGTTTAAAGTGATACCTTTCTTTGAAAGACAAAGTGTTGTTGGGATAGGGTCTGAACCAGGAATGTACTATGTAATCTCTGTTTAGGCTCTGTTGGCTAGATTCCATCCAGAGTTGGGATAACTAACTAACTTGAACACTTAGGCCCTAACAGCATGTGACCTTATAGGTACGTAGTTCTGATACATAACCCTCATATTTAAAACACACAAAACTCCAGTAAACACCACAAAATATGGCACTCTGCAGGAATGGGTTACATATATGTGTGTGCGGAAGTATTTATTAAATTGTGTTGATTAAAAGCCTGCTGTTCATTTTCTGATAAGCAAAATGCAATAATATAATGGGGCTTTTGGCAATGTATGATAATAAAGCACCTGCCTGCTGAGGATTATGGAGAATAATTTATACTAAAACACAAAACACCAGCATAATCTGTCAACCCATATGGAATGTTTGACAGTTTTGCAATTTTCACCTTGGATAGCAATGGAAAAAGATAGTGTTAGTCAAAGGTTAAATACACTAGTGTAAACATTCTATTTAAAATAAAGTTTAATTTGTAGTAAGGCTTGCCTTTTTTATTAGATTTTTCGTATTGTTTGATTAAGGGAGGCTGATAGCTGATAGTTACTGTTCCAGAAAGTTTCAGTATAGAATGGAAGACTGAGGTTATCTGCTGTTTCAGGACTATAGATCTCAATCTTTTTAGGAAACCTAAATGTAAATAAGGCATCGATAACAGTTGATCTAACTCAACAAACTTACTTCCATAATTTTATTCTGTGAATTTTTTTAATTAAAAATACTTGAAGAACTAAGTATTATTTTGCTTAGGTAAGAACACGTCAATGTTTCTGAAAGAGTTCTATTAAAGGAATCTATGTGGATTTCCTTGGCCATCTAAGGAAACTATAATGGTTACATGTCCTAGAGTATCTTAAAAAAATCAAAACTATATCTGACTAGCAGATAACTATAGAAGAGGATTTAATGTAGAAAATTGCATCTGGATATTCACTTGAAAGAGTTTTACATCAATCATATTCTAGTTTAACTGAAAATGTGCCTGAACTTTAAAGTGAAAAAATGCTTGAGGTTTCTTGCCCAGAAGAAAGCTGTGGGTAAAACCACACTGTTGGGTCTGGTGCTTGGAACTGAAGAAGGATTATATCTCTACAGTTTTGAAGTTGTCTGTAGTTCTTGAATAATATTATTTGGCAGTAAAATTAAAATTGCTAACTTAGGGATGCAATTTACATACATCTCATGTGCTTCTAGATAGCCATGTATTTCCTTAATCATTGTCACATCAAGAAAAATGAAAATGCTTTGCATATCCACTCGGATATATTTCCTAGGGAGCTTATGTTGCATTTACTTAAGCAACAATACATCTTTAGTAATTTTGAGGTAACTGCAGGAAATGAAAGCTGCTGCATAGTATTTTAGCTATTTTAATTTTCTTGCATTCCAGTGGTCTCTAACCTCTACGTCCTTTTATTCCCTAAATTTGTGTGAAGACCTTAATGTTACTCTTCATACAGCATGATGCAAATGCTGCATTTTTAGATTACCCATACTGCCTTTGAGTTGATAAAAACAAAACATAAAAAAAAATAAATCTTTAATTAGAACAGAGATAAGTCTTGTAAGGATCATGATGAATTAATTTATGAAGTGCTCCGGTAATATTAACTCCTAAGCAGTGACAAAGGATTGCATGAGATTGCAGTAGTTCCTTGAACCCCAAATCACACTGAGTTATTTTTACATTAATTATTTTTTCTGACTTTTTCCAATAAAGTTGACTTGAGTATCCACTACTGAATTTATTGTTATTTATCTTATTTTTCTGGGTTAGCTTTTTGGGGGTTTTGAGGGGGAGTTGTACCCCCACCAAGCTTTCAGGTGTGGTTTTCATTGCTAGCCCCTTGCAATATAGCTGCATAAAGAACGGATCAGAGTCAGATACAGATCCTTTATGTAAAGGTTATTATTTTCATGGGGTTTTCCACTGTCTTGCTGGAGACAGTGAGGTACTAGCCTGCATTTTGCTTAAACCAATGTACGTTAAACTATGCACAACAGCAGATGTTTCTGAATAATAGCCTCAAGACCGGAGATTATATGCCTCATCAGCTGTTCGGCTTTAAGTTATTTTTTATTCAACAGTTGTGGGATGGTTTTGCAGTTAGTTGTGTTCTGTTTTGTGAGTTTATTTTTTTGTTGTTTTGCTTGTTTTTCTACTGCAAAACTCCAACTACAGCCAACATTCCTAACCCTCTGGTAACCCTTCTGTTGTTCTCTTCCCATTCCAAAAGAAAGGCTTGTTCATAGTGCCTTTAAAGAAGCCAAAATCAGTTGTTTGGCGTAGAGCTGTTTGATGGTACAGCTCACTCCAAACAGCAAGAGATGGCTTCCAGGGAGGCATCCAAATATGAGCCTAGGTTCCTGTGCTCCAGTGAGGACCTTGTGCTAAGTGGTTGTCATGTGTTTGATTAAGCAGCCATTGTTTTTTTCCAGAATGGAGAAACGCATTATTTGGAAGTGCAGGGGGAAAAACTTCTTTCTGCATATTTTTATTATAATTTTGCCTGGTATGTGCTCAAGTGAAGGATTCAGCCTCACACTTCTCACAGACTGAGTATATTCACTGATTAGAGATTTAGAACGTGCAGTGCAGACAAATGAAACTATCCTATTAATTTATTGCATGTACACTTTGATAAATGGTTCTGTAGCCTTGTCTTTCGCAGTCAATCCAAGTAGAGCTCAAAAGGCCTTGGAAGTAGGGCACAGCCCATTTCACTTGAAAGTATCTGTTTTTTCCCCTCTTCTCCATTCATCCTGAAGTCTTTTATCCTCCCAGCTGTGTTCTGCTCCAGAACCTCATTCACATGAACCAAGGCAAGTCCCCAAAACTTCCTTCTCATTCTCCTTGGCTCCCCTCCTGCCATCCTGACTGACCTTGGGGGCTCACTTTCTCTAAAACTGGCTTCTTGTCCAGCTTCTGGGGGGAATTTTGAAAGGTCTGGGATAAGATGCATATTTCATACACTGACAGGATGTTATCTGGGAGTTAGGTGACTGAGATGAGATGGGGGCAAGGGAGGAGTAGGTATATGGCAAGACTAGCTCCAGGCAGTCGTAACTTCTGTCCTTGATACTTGCTCAGCCTGTGAGACCAGTAACATTGAGCCCTAACCCCTTTGATCTCTGTATCGTTTTCTTTCATTTAAGGGGATTTTGAGCATTAATATGTCCTGTGAGCATTTGCAGATTGAGGTTTTACCTACTGCTACATTTTACCTTCCAGCAGAGTCATAGTTTACCACATAACTATTACTTTGGGAGTTTTTTTAAAAAATTATATACTCATGTAGTCAAGAGTCTGAGTAATGATACCTCTATAGATATAATGATTTTGGTAATCTTGTTAATATGCATGATGGCCTTCTTCAGTAGAAATTGACAAGTCGGATAGGAATAGTTCCAAAGGAATCATTAATGCCTTAATGTGCTAATGATCCTTGTATAATAGAGTCCCTCCATAGTCACTGACAGGCATCATAATGGTATTCATACAGAAAAATTCATTTTATCCTGAAGTCATATCTCTTCCCTATCTAAAATTGCACAGTACGACTGATAAATTAGGTGAAACCTGAAGACATAGGTAAGATGTAACAAATGCACAAAAAGTTCTTGGGTATGCTGGAACAAAGCAAAAGCTTCCAAAAGACTGCAGGCTAATACTAACTGAAATGTGGAAAGCTTGTGGAGTTGTGCTCAGTTAATTTTATTCCTGTTTTTGTTATAGGGATTGTAATGCAACAGTGCACACAAGTAAGAACAGTGTCATTTTAGTTCTTTGTTTTCTAAGAAAAATGGAAAAAATTAATTGATAGCACAGAGTTCTTATCTTGCATTTAAAATATTAAAACGTATAAAATACTAAAAATTTAGGGTGTCCTTAATCAGTATTTCTAAAGGAAGTACCAGCGGGTTTCCCTTTTTTTATACATAGGATATCGGTGATTATTATATTGAAGACCAATAATCCATGAACGCTGAGATCAGCAGTCATCTCCCTTGTGCTCAGCCCCAATCTAGTATTTAACATGAGAGAGAATGAACGAATCTCCCAGCCAGCCTGGTAACTTTATGGCAAGAGCTTTTGCTTGCGTGGAAGAAATGTGGAATAGAAATTACTTGTCAAAAGGAGGCAGAATAGTGTCTTTTTAAGTTTTAAGTCTACTTTCCATATAGCCATTGGTATGCTTACCTCTTATAGAAGAGCTCCTGTATGTTCCCACAAATTTTTAATTTTTCCAATGCTCACCTGTACCAAAATGAAAAAGATGCAGGACAAACTGGTAAAATGAATAGCAACAAATTGCCAGTGTCACGTGGTCAGTGGTCACTTTTTAATTTCAACCATGAAGATGCCAAACTGCTCAATATGGTGCATAATTTCTTGCTTAAACTGACTCCAGTATTAGAAACATGAGAGACAGTAAAAATGGTCTTTAACAACAGAAATTACAGGCTAATAAACCTGATGTATAGAACAAAAAAAGGTGGAAATTATTAGAAATGTGTTGCAACGGGGAAGAATAAATGTTACTTTTATCTAGAGAAATTGCGCACTAGGGCATCAATTAGCATAGAATTTAAGGTAGGCTTTTGGGTAAAATTGATATAATTGATTAAAGTATGATAAGGATTTGAAAAACTTATCTAAAAGTTTTCTCACCCAATACTTTTAATGGGTTAACAGGGAAGGTGCCCCTCTAGATTTGTGAGAGACTAAATATAAGAACCAAAGGGGTAAGAATTAATGGAAAGGGATTTATGCTTTTTGCGCATTAATAACTTATCTGGAGAGAAGGTAGATGGTAAAATGACAAATTCATGGAAGTTCCCCAAGTTAATCAGCATATTTAAGTCTAAAACTCAGTAGAGGTACTGGCAGAAGATTGCAAATCTTAATGACTAGCCAGTTAAAATAAAAATTAAAAGTGTAGATTACGCAAACGGAGAATATATGTATTCAGAATTAGACACTCTTAGCTCTGGAAGCATGCATACCCTTGGGAACCTTTATGGAAAGGAAGCATGTAACAAAATATCACTATTCCTCTTCATAAATTCTATGTCTGCTTGTTTCAGAAAGGATGTGGTAAATCAGAAGGGTAAGAGAAAGAGCACATTGATTTTTTTTTTTTTTTCTTTTTCTTTCTTTCTTTTTTTTTTTAATAGCGATGATTCTGTGTGAGGAGAAATTAAAACGTCTATAACACTGTCTATAACTGCTTGGAAAACAAATGTCGAGATAATAGACACTAGCATATAAATGGGTTGAGGAAAGCAAATAGGGAAGATTGTCTTGTCCAGTCTTTCCAATGATAGGCAAGTCATGAAATAACTAATGAAAGTATTAAGTGCCAGACATAAATAGCTTTCCATGCAATGCATAATTAAATAGGGGAGTTCATTTTGCTAACCACTTTATTAATAGCTTCAAAAGCTCCTAGACAAGTTTGAGTAAGAAAAATGCATTAAGTGCTCTTGACGACGGTGTTTTGATAAAACCTCTGTTTACCCTTAAGCCGCAGATTACTTCTTGTGTAGCCTTCCATCATCACTTAATGTTGTTCAGTTGCCCCAAGTTCTCTTTTGGAAATCTTACATGAAAATCTTTGATTGAGTACATAATTTGTATCAGTATTTTAATCACAGATGTTCTTGCTCTCTTTCTCTCTTGCATGTGGGAGTGTTTGTGCTCTCTGTTTACTTATTGATTCCTCGAGGATCAGGAAGGAAGTCCCAGCTGAAGATCTCCAGGCATGCACTTGAATAACTTGCAGTTTCTAGGTCCCCTCCATGTTGCATATCCACGCGTGTTTGGAGATCTGCTCTCAGCTGGAGATCCCAATCCCAAAACATCATTACAGCATCTAGCCTTCTGTGGCTGTAGCTGCAGAGTTAAGTGTTGTGATTTTACCAGCATCTCCCCATCAAACCCTCAAAAGCCCATCATGAAGAGTAGCTGGCAACTGTGGGGACTCAAATTGTATATTTTACATTTCTGTTGACATTGGCCTAAATTAGCGCTTTGTGCTGTACTGGCAGCAGTGCGCAGGAATTACACACACCCTGTAAGCTCTTGATGCTCTCTGCTGTGAGGGTGCTTCTTGGCTTGGAGTTCTGCTTCCTCCAGCTATAATCTGCCCAAAATCACTAGAGGGGGAAAAAAATAGATCAAACGACTGACTTTGGCTACTGTATGAAAGTTCTAATTTTGATCATTTTACGGAGCAATAAAATAAATACGGGGGTGACTATAGCTTGCTAGAAGGACATGAGTTCAAATATTTAGCTGTAAACTCCTTTCAATACAGCCAAGCAACATGCCAGCAGGCGGCAGGGCCTGTGGGCCCACTTGACCTGGTAGCACAGCCCTGGCCTCTTCCAGTCCCAGCTTTCTCTCAATCTCTCTCTCTCTCTCTCTTTTTTATTTTTTTAACTACTTCTCTTTATTTTTCCATGAAAAGAATCTCACTGTTTTCAAATATCAACTTCTGTTTATCGTAAGACATCAGTGGCTTAAGATATAAGATCTGCAGAAGGCCCTGATGTTTTCAAATTAGAATCGGAAGATGACATGTTGTGATTTTTATTTGTTTTTAATGTGATGCCTGAGTCTTCAGGCTCTACTGCAACCAAACAATGAAAATGAAATGCAATGTGAAAAGTGAAGCCTTTATTGCCGCTCTCAAAATAACTAGGCCAGCTTAAAAATGTTATTCATAATGACATTTTATTGCATGAACCCTGGAAATAATTTTAATTCCTTGATTATACTGTTAAGAGAACATGCATTTTATTATAGATGCATATATACTAGCTAGCTTTACACTGACCTTGAGCAAACCCTTAGCTGACACATTATTTTAGTTCCCTTGAAATCCATTAGAAAAGTTAGATTACTCCCCATCCCCGACTTTAGCCTGTCCATAAAATGAGCAATGAATACTGGCTCATTTTGAGTCCAGTGCATCTCACTGATTTTTTTTTTTTTTTTTTTTTTTCTCCTCCCCATACTACTTAAAATTTTAATGGGAATATATGAAGGAAAGAGACATTAGCTCTCTGAACATTAAAAAAACCAAAAAAAAGGAAAAAAGAAAAAAGCTACTATAAAGTGTAAATGCAGGGCTAGTATTTTCTCGTAGTATAGTCCTTTGTTTGTTATGTTTTTCTGTGACTGCAGGATGACACGCCTAACTGCATGCTATTTCCGGAGAGGAGCACTAATACTGACATACCACGATGCCTAGGTGATTTAATTATGGACAGCCCCTTCTGCAGCAATGCTAGGAGCAAATAAAAGTAAATGGTTCTCATGTTACTTACCTAACAGAAAGAGGTAGCTATCCTAAATGCATACATGTTTACTTCAGAAGTGTTCAGCAGGTACCTAATGTAAAAACCTCAAGGCTTCTGTGATACAGGCTCATAGAATTTTAATCCTTGTAAATATATAATGTGAAATTATTCAAATTCTAGCAAAATAGACTAGTAGACATGATCTTCATTAATGCTATTTAAAAAGTGTAATTAACATTAAAATATGCATTTGAAAGCTTTAAGATTTTAATCTTTTTGGAAATGTTAGATCTGATGACATCCAGCTTAATTTTGGCTGCTCAGAATTGTGAAACGTTTGAAATCCCATTAGGTGGCCCTGGGAAAGCCGGGGTTAAAGACAGCTTTTATGTTTTCCATACCTAGCTGGGCATAATAAAGTAGGGTTTTGATCACTCAAAAAGGGCTTTAAAAACTTTATTTTTTGCCTTTACTTGATTTGACTGCTTCATTTTCAAGTGGGAAGGTTATGTTTAATTTTTGCATGCAGCTGCCTAAACTTGCACGTGATCATTTAACTTCATATTGTACAAATATTGGTAGACTTGGGCAGGCTCTATCTGGATTACTGCTTTTGAAAAAGCTAGTAGAGCTCTGTGTTAACAGTTTTTACATAGTGGACTTGCTTCATTTAGCCTTTAATCAAGTTTGTAGAGGTTTTGCAAAAAGTTTTCTGCTTGTTCAGGTTGCACAGATTTCACGTATCTTAGTGGAACGTTCTTTGTTTACTACTTTGGGTATTTTGATTACTTTTATTCATTGTTTGATCAAGGTGTTGTTAACAGCTGTTGGGTTGGTTTGGATGATTATTTTATTCAAGAAGCCTTTGGGAAACTGGATTCTTCAAGAACAGATACTAGAAAAAGGAATTTTAAATGAACAGTCAGCTATTTGTGAAGTAACTGTATTGAACCTAAGAAATTGTATGTTTCGAGTAACTGTGCATTAAAGTGCCATGCTTATTTAAAGAACACAAAGGAGATTGAGACAGCTGTGCTAGTTTTCCACTAGCTGTGGTTTCCAAATGTTATCATTTAAGTGCAGCTTGGAAAGTTAGCTTATGCCTTTTTGGTGACTTTATGACCAATATATCATCCTGTGGAGGCCATAAGATCCTCCTTCCTAGCCCTGCTAGGGTACTTGCATCCAGCTTTGAAGGTGGCAGCTCTTGTCTTGACACCTCCACAGCCCACCCCCCCTGCCCCCATCTCTCTTTCGGAAGTGCAGTCAGGTTAACCCCCAGATCTTTCCTGGCAGTAACAAGCAGAACCAGGGAGATTCTGACAGTGGCCACTTGTGTTGTCCTAGCAGCTGCTAACTTACTCCTTCCTTCCCTCAGCTGTCCTCCATTTCATAATCTTCCTCTGGGTATATCCAGGAGGGATAAAATTATTTTTGCTTTCTACAACAACGCATGTGAAAGTCTTTTATATCTTTGCTTGTCACAATTCAATGTAGGATAGGTAAATCACCTGTTTCCTATTAGGATGGAGAAACTGAGGCAGGAATCAAATCTATGGAATAATATTCATTGTTTATGAAGTGTTTTTCTGTGTATAAAAGGCACGGAAGGGTTCACTTCCATTTCAGTTACTTATGTATCTTTAACATAATTGGAGTATGGGAAATGGCATTAAATGTACTGAATGCATTCACACAAAAACATGTCTATGAAAAAACATGCAGCTTTACGAATCAGAAAAATATAACTAAATGCTACTTGAAGGTGACATGATAAAATTAGACTACCCAGGTTGCTCATTTTATGGTAAATTGAATGATGTTGGGAAAGATATTCCAAAATAAAATTGGTATAAATACCTCTCTATCCCTTCCTTGAGAAATGCAGCACAGGAGAAAAGCTGTCAGATTTTATTGATTTCTGTGAACTTTCATATAGTTTAGTATTCAAACCACTCAGAACTCTCATTATCTGTTAAATGTTCTCTAACTGCTGCCTGTCATAATACTGAAAATAGGAAGCAAGTGCTTGAAGGAGAATAGGATGGGCAGGAAAAAAAAAACAACCCAAAACTGCTCAGCATCACCTAAACTTGCTTTCAGCTCCTTTTGGCCTTTCTGTAGAATTTTAATTTAGATCTCTATAACCTAGAAGCTTGCTTGGTACACTGAGCTTAATCTCAACTTCTGCTAGCTGACTTGAATTAGGTAAAGCAAAATAAGATCCTATCAACATAAGAGTATAGTTTTAAAATGAACCACTGAATTCTGGCAGACTGTCTGTTTTTTATTTTGTTGTTTTAAGTTTCTGAAAGTTCTCTAAACTATAAACAATTTAAACAAATGATAAACAAATTTTAAAAATCTTCTTAAGGATTGAAGTATACAGAGGCATATATAAACTTCTTTTAATCTTTTATAATGCTTTAGTAAGTGGTATGAGCAATTCTGGAATTTAGCTAGTAAGACAGAACTGTTATATAGGGAGGTTGCTCTGCTCGCCCTCTACTGTTCCGTCTTAAACTTCGTTATTGAATCGTTCCTTTTTATCTTTCTTGCTTTTCCTTCACTGTTTTGGAAAGGATGATAGAAGCAGAAAGATGGGCAAACAGGTGCAGAGGACAGAATCCCACCTGGGAACAAAAGAATGGAGAGGAAGAGTCACAGTAGAGCTTTGTGCTTGGTTTTGCAAGTCATTGTAAAAAATTTTTGATCATTTATAACCTACATAATTTAACCAAAATATCAGATTCTTATTTTGGCTAATAGATTGACATATATTGAAGTTACAAACAGGCTGTGCTTCCATACCCTGTATTTTTTTATCTGGACTCTGTGCTAGCACAGCTGTTGACAGAGCTGTGCTGGAATGAATATAGTGGAAACTATTTTGCAATATACTGCACGCTATTACTCCCTGCTTTTGCATTCCGAGACTAACTTCAGTTTTTTAGATGTCACACTGCAGTGCCAATGTGTTCGACTGAGCATAAATGATGCATTTTAAGTTCTTGCATTAGAAAATTACCATAGAATATATATAGGTCATGCAGTGCAGCTTCATGTGTTATAACGGCATCATGACTTCACTACTGTGCATGGTGCCTCAATGTCAAATGCTAGAGTTCAGAAAAAGTACAAATATTATTTAGGTGCCAGAATAACACTGTCCTTCCCCACCTGCCAGCTTCTGCAGCATAAACGACAGCTGTTGCTCAGTGCTGTGGCTAACTGAGTACAAACATTTGTTTTCATACCCATGTTTATGTCAGGGCAGCAGAGATGCTGAGGAAGGCACCACTGATGGAAGTTTTCTGCAGTCTAGTCACTGAGGTGGGGCGTAAGAGAAGTGCTGACACACACATATCTGCATCTCTTCTCCAGAGACCGGGCGCGTTACTGGTGTGGCTGCCCTCGTGAATAACCTGCCTAGGCTGTGGGACCTCTCAGATGCCTCTAAACAGTTTTCCCCAAAGGGAGAAGAGCCCAAGCAGAGAGCTGAATTTCTGAAGCACTTCTGGCTGCATCACACACTATCCTCTAAGAAAAAGTAGTATTGACCATTGAACATTTTCAGCTAAATAAATACCGTTCAATTTTGTTTGCTCTTTGAAATACATTGCCAACTTTTGCTGACTGGATCTAGAAGTTGAGCTCTTCTTCTAAAGACCTTGGCTGCTCTCCCAGAGATCATTCAGAAATGCTAATACAGTTTAGTGAATTTTTAAATGGCCACGATGGCATAGTACACTTGAAATGGCTTCATTCATGCCAGTAAATAGGATTCTCTGAAACTTTGGCCTAATAAATACAAAAATTTGTCATTATGTCATTCCATACCAGTAATTTAATGCTTTATATCAGCCAACATTAAATGCTTCTTTAAAATGGTCATCCACGTATCAGCAAGCTATTTTTGAAACTTGCCTATCATCTTTGTTAAAACCTCTCCTTTATATTTCCAAGGAGAAATGTAATGTCTCGAAACATAGTCCAGGGTGATAAATTATGCTTCACTTATTTTGGAAATAATTAATACTTATTAATATGTTGCCCAAGGCTTATAATAATAAATCTCATAAATAATCATAATACATGACTGTTACCTGAGATTTGGTTCCATTGTCTCAACAAACTGCACGGTTCTCAGATAATATCTTATTTGATTTTGTGTTTGAAGCCATTAAGCATTTCCTTGCAGCTTTAAGTAAAAGTCTTAAAATCTGGCAAAACCCTAATCTAGTTAATAATCCAACCATGAAATAATAAAGTCATTACTGCTATCTAATAATAAAGGGGATCTAATACTATTTTCTGAAATACTGGTTGTAGTTTCAAGTTCTACTTCAACTTAAAAGAAACCACCTTGTCTGTGTTTAGAGTATCACAGAAATGCTTTTATGTTTCAGTGATGCCTGCATTTTTTGTACCTGGGTGTTGTGTGCCCCCTCCTTCACACCCCAACCAAAAAAAATGTTGCGTTACGTTAGCAATAGGAAAATGTAATTGAATCCATATGATATATATTTTACAGAGTACACATACCAATGCGACGGCAAGTTACAGCAGTTTATCCAGCTTTGTCCTGTAGGGGACATTGTATATAGTATTATAAATATGTTTAATGTTCTTCTGTTGTTTGTGAATTTAAGTGTCTGTTCCTAATGGCATAGCTTATAAATCTACACTACCACGATTCCTAAATCTTACCAAACAACATTAAATTCATTTATGGTGGTGCAGTTAGTTACGTGACCTGTTTTATGGCTCCATGCACAGAGGAAGGGTTGCCCTTTCTTTAAACTCTGCAGAAGCCTTTTTAACTGCATCTCTGACCAGCGGGATGTAGCAGAGAGAAGCTCAGTTCATTTGGATACTCTAGCTCACTTGGATTCTTGCCCGTTGCCAAACATGTAGTGGCAAAGTACAGGTCTCTTCAGTACATAAAGTGCCCTTTTCTGCATACAAAACCTGTAATGAGCCGACTTTTTTAGGATGCCGTAATATCCTTGGGATTAAGTTGCCCTGAAAGTCATGTCTGGAAGCAGATCTAAACAAGCTATCGTAGTTGCAGTACAGATGGCAACGATGGAGGCATGCAGAATGGTTGTGCATAACTGGGGTGCATGTGTGCAGAGGGGAGCAAATGGATAAAATCTTCAGCTTCCTTGAGAGGAGAGGAAAGCATGTATCTGCTATAGAGAAATTAATCAGGAAAGTCCTTGGGTTTTGTCTTCTCTGAGCTGACTCCTGGGGTGTGATAGTGTCCTACCCTCATGCTGGGTGGTTGTCAGTGAAATATAATAGGCTGTTGACTCATTTCCCAAAGGAAGTGGTAAAAGCCAGGTTATTTGCAAGGCTTAAAATGAGGCTCGACAAAACCCTTGGCAAGGTACTGAGAAATTATGTTGTGTATGCAGGGAGATGAAAGTATGCCAGCTTGTGCTTCACAGTGTTTCTCCCTCTGCAGAAGCATCCTGCAAACCCAGTTTTACAGGTGTCCAAAGCAGTCATGTGGCAACAGTGAATCTTGACCTGTTGTAGCTGTTGCGTGCTGAGCCGTGGGCCCTGTGAAGGAATTCACACTAACCGTGCAACGGGTCTGCTCTGCTCGACTGAGCAGAGTGCCAGTGGAAGCCAGAATCCTGCACCCTGGCAGCTTCAGGTGGCTGGAGGATGGTGGGTTGAATGGGAACTGTAGTGAATCCTGGCATCCCACAAGTCCTGGGAGGTGCTGAGCTGTTCATGGGAAACCTTCAAACTGCTTAGAAACACAGCCCTGGAAAGCCACAGAAATCTGCAGGGTGAGCTTCTAGACAGCTGGTGAAACAAGCAGGTAGTCATGCAGATTTACCTCTAAAGGAGTATATTTTCCAACAAGATGGCTAAGTTCGAATAAACTGGCATTTTCTGACTGGGAAAAAGTTTAACAGTTACAAAACCCCCTGTTTTTACTAATCTACTAGAACCGTACTTTAATTGAATCCTTTGGGACCTGAACAAGCATGGAAGATAAATCTAAGATGCATGCAAAAAAGTTTCAGTTTAATGAATATCCTAGATAATCAAAGGATTTCACATTGAATTCTATCTAAAAAGTCTTCTGCAGAAAGTTGCTGCATTTTTTTTTTTTTATTAGAGGATAAGAAAAAAATATTTTATGAGCATCAGCTGGGATATTAAACCTATTTAGAATTAATAAGTGTTGCCAAAGAAGTAATACACCAAATACTGGACAGGCAAGTGAGATAGGTTTTCAGAATCTGCTTTGCAAGTGTGCTAGGATCTGTAGACCTAGACAAACTGGGGAGGATTTGGGGGTTGTTTTTTGCTTGTTGCTCTTTTTCATTTTAAAGACAGATTATAAATAGAATAATGGCTAGGTAAATGGAAGTTGTGATATCTGTCACGCTTGATCATCAGGCAGCTTTTCACCTTTCTGTAATGTACTTGTCTATTTGCATATGAATTAAGTGTAGAATAGTTGTATACAGATCACTTCAGAGGTTTTCTTGATCGGTGACAACTTTCTCTAAAGTTCTGCAGGAAATAATCCCATCAGTGACCTTAAGAAAATATATTTTTACTTTTTGCCTTTTTTGGTATATTATATCTTTTTTGGTTGGTTTTTTTAAGTTAATCAGTCTTCTTTGTTATCTTACATATTTGTATGTAAATCAATCTTCTATGTTATTACAATAACATTAGATGAAACCAACACAACCTCACTGCAAAAGTAGTGAATCTTCACTACTTTTAAAGTAAAAATTAGATCTCGTGCATTGCCTAAAGAAGGGTGGTGTTTGTTTTCTTTCCTATTACTTTAATAGCTAAAACCATCAGCTGAGTTCCAAGAATATATTTAGCTGGCTGAATTAATCTAATTTTCTCATTGAGCATGCACTGGAATAAAAAAAGCAAATCAATAGCACTCTTGGATATCTTCAAGATTGTTTCAGTTCCTGCTCCCCTAGGTCAGCCTCCTTCTCTTATGAGACAATGAGCAAAGACAGCGAACGTGGGTATGTAAAGGTCAGTATTCCATGCCTTTTAAATGTATGAGGAAATTGTTGTTCTTAGGATGTTATTACCTCTGTGGTCTGGTTTGTTTGTGGAATATACGGCTAATGCATCCTTGGTTTAATAGGAAAATGCATCCACTGTTACAGAACTGATGTCTTGGCAAACTGTTCTCTTAGGTGTATCTAAGACGTGTGTTGCTGTCTATACTGGTTTGTTGTCCTGTTGGGTTGTAGCGTCAGGTGCTCGTAAACAGACTGCATGGTCCTTGTTTGCTTGTCTTTTGATATACAGCTTAGCCCTTCTCAGATCAGTCAGTGGGTTTTGTTTACTTCTGACAGCTCCATGAGAAGCTGCTGTTCAAAGTTGACAGACAACATGCATTCATCTTTTCCTGATTTGATTATTTCTGTTTGTATTGCACTATGCTCTATGGATTTATCGATGAAACTCATCTGGACCTCACCTTCTAGAAAATTATCCAAGTTTCTTCAGATTTTTCTAAAGTGCATTTCTAGAGTGTAAAAGCATGGCTATCTTCCAGCATTGCTTTCTTGTGATGTTTCTAAAATAAATGTGGTCCCCATTTTCCATATGCAGGCAGAGACATGTCTTACTGTCTCCAGAGGCACAACCCTGATTGATACCTGTTTGTCATTGACCATCACTTTGCAAGATATTCCCAGAGTGGTCTGTGTGCTGGTGTCATGTGAAACAAAAGTGATACTATTGAACGATTAAAGTGATGAATAAAGCTGTATTTTCTAGTAGAAGCTGAAGTCTGCAGAATGCTGACACTGTCACCACTGGCCATACCCTGGACCAACATATTTCATATGTACTCAGACAGCTGTCATAGATTCCGTGGTCTGGAACAGATGTTTATGTTGCTATCACATGTAGCACAGGAGATTTGATGCTGGTATATGCTGAATTTATCTGGAACCACAGTAAAATCCGTAAGGATCTTACGTGTAATCATCTGTGGGATTTGGGTTTAATTTAAAGCACATGGTAACTTAGAAGATGAAAACCAGGAGAAGGAAGATCAATGACTTTAAAGTATTGAATAGAATGAATTGACATGTAAACGAATGTTATGTTGTCTTCAGAAAACAGGAATAAATGTCTAAGCATGTGGTCTAGTTAGAATCTAAGTTCACATTCTTCTGATGTCTTTATCCCTAGAATACTACACAGCAAGTTTAACTACTAAAGGTATAAGGTATTTGCTACCAGAACAAATTTGGTATGTGTGCGTTACGTCATCAAAAGCAGAGACTGCTGAGTGCAGATGTACCAATTTACAAAAAAGTGATGTTCAGTGATCTTTGTTTCCAATTTGAAATTGGAAAAGAAGTTATTAAGTTCATAGTTTGTTATAACAAAAGGATAAATTTTTGTCACATTTTGAAATGGAGGATCTTATTTTCTTCTGAAAAGACTAATTTCCATATTATAAATTGAAGTGGTTTAAATAGGTTTTGACTGTCCATTGCCCTTCTTCATGTTACTGATGTATAAGATTAGTAATTGCCTGTAAAATTTAAAACTAGTGTTCCTTCTAGAAGGACCTAAGACATGTTACAGGATGAGTAATACTCCCAACATCCCTCTGAGACAAGATTAAATTTATACCTATGTTACAGACAGATAAATCTTAGTAGGATATATGCTTTGGCTCATGTTGTTAAGGATGTGGCCATGGTGATGCTAAGCTTTTTTTCCGTCAGCATGTTTGCTGTGTCCACCCTGGGTAAAGTGGCATAGCTACCTTGTCAGTGAACTGACAAAACATGAAAAACTAGCACCAGAGACTTGTTTGGCCATCATTTTGCAAATGTCTTAGCAACACACAACTCTTCAGTCTCTCATCCCCTATGTTTTCTCTGGCTGAACAAATTCAGCCTTTTAACACAAACATGCCGACAGCTCCTGTCAAACTGAAACCTCTGTGTCCTTCAGCCTATCAAACACATTGCAGGCACGGTGCTGTAAATATGCAATTCTTTGCACATATATGCATTTTTTTATAAAATTGGAAATAACTTTTGAACAAGAAGTCTCTCCCAGGTTTTCTCCTAATCTTGGCAGAAACATTTATCTTCTCATAGGAATATGACTAAAATATGCAATCATTTAGCACTGCATATTTTAGTATTAAATGCCTATTTCTGAAGGCAGCAGTTTCATTGTCCAATGTTTTGCCAATACCTTTTTGGCATTACGATATATCTCCTTACAAAATCTGTTTTTTCCTAATTTACAATGCTAGTAGTGACATGTAAGCAAATACAGTTTCTTTATAACTCACTAAATCTGCTCTTCAGAATTTACTATTAAGTGCAGGTCTTTTTAAGACTGATTGTCACTTCACTACAGTTTCTCCTGACCTCTGAGGACCACTGATAATTACTCATATGTGTTCTAATACTGAGAAATGCCAGTTTACATAGTTGAGTTCAGCTTTTATGCTTCAACGTTCCTTATTTTCAATGCTTTTATAATATAAGCTTTTGCAAAAAAGAAACCTCTGTACTTGCAAAAGTGGTTTCAAGTCTTCTTGAAAACTAAACTTGGCTTTTTTTTAGGGATTCAGCTTACTGTCACCAATAAACTGTCAGAGTAAATTATGTCCTCCTTGCAAATATGGTCAGTTCCTCAGATTTAGGATTACTTCCCTGCCGCCCCCTGCCCTTCCCCCCATTCACTGAAGATATGCCTGAATGTGAACACATGAGGACTCTCAATGGAAATAAAGGTCACAGGAAACTGATCTTTTAATTATTGTTTGCATTAATAACAAAAGAGAAATTAGTAGGAATTGAGACAAGAGATGACAGGCTGTGCAGCACTTAGCTTTCTATGTGCCGTCTGGGCAATTAACTGATCTTGTTCCTTGTTATCACTTCATCAGCATCCAAAAGCCAGCACATAATTTAGGCTGGAAAGGATGTTTGGTGGTCATCTGTCCTAATGGCCTGCTCAAAGCTTTTGCTAGCCCTTCTCTAAGCTTTTGCTAGCCCTTCTCTGTTGCCTTCGTGGTAAGGGGTTACTGCTGAGCTCAACCTGTCCAGGGATGATCCCTTGTGGTGGCATAAAATTGTTTAGGGGATTTTGTACTCTTATAGCTTCTCTTTTGAAAAGAGCTGGTAGCAACGAGGATGGGGGTGGAGGAAAAAGGAAGTCCTGTGATGCATTCAATTTATTGTCATCTTTTAGTCCTGAGCTTTTAAGTCCTATAGAGGCATCTACATATAGAACATGTTGCACACTTGTAGCTTTTTTTAATCTGTCAGTAGGAAGTCAGGTGAAAGATGGGATCCTGAACTCGAAGATTAATTTAAACTCTTCTGTGCATGTGCAGTGCATATATTTGCATGGGCAGATATGCAATGCTTCAATAACCTGGCAGTTATTAAGGAAAGATTTGTTATGAGTATTTTTATGTGTGTCTGTGCATGTATATATATAGGGAGAACTGTGTATACAAATATATATATCTACAGTGGAAAGATTGTTTGTCAAAGTATGGGGGAACACCCAATATCTAGTATTAGTGAAAGGTACGGTATTTACCTTTCGAATTTTTTTTTTTTTTTTTTTTACAGTATTTACACAGGGAAACATTCTGGCAGATACTACAAGATGTATAAGAACATCTGTTTTTCATCAGCTACTGTAGTTGTTAGTGTACATTTAATGGAATTATTTTTCTAAGGGCAATGAAGTCTTCCCTTTAAAAGTAGAATCCTAGTGACAAATTGCAGACCATTCCAGGTACTAGATCATTAGGGTTCCTTATCTAAATTGTTTGCAGGTCAGATTTCCTTTGTAGCACTGAATAATTTGGATAAATGACCCTTCAATTGCTAATTGAATTTTCTTAACAACAGTTGGGTGATGGTACATAAGAAGTAATAAAAACCTTTAGCAGTGCCTTTTCCTGGAGTTTGTCACAGTCTCTACCTCTGATAGCGGATGACACTGATTACTAAAGTCATATTTCCTTAAAAGCCGTGGCTTTGCTGAGGTTGTATCTAAAATTATACTTTCTCCTCGAAGTGAATTGCACAGTGGTAAAAGAAAGATTTTTTTTTTTTTTTTTTTTGGTTTTGGTTGTTTTGGTTTTTTTGTTAATAGTAGAAAATTTGACAGGCAACTCATTCTCAAAAACTAACGGTGCTGTTACAAATTTAGTACCCTAATATTTATATACTGAGAGATCAGTTAATTTAATTGTCAGTAATTTAACTTCGCTGACATAAGAGAAGTTAATTTTGGATTATTTGCGTGACACCTACACAACTTCTATAGCTATGTGTATGTTGTCTGAAGCTCAAATGGGACCAAAATCACCCCTGGCAATAGTGGGAATTTTGCTGACCTACAAATTTGAGATTTGGCCTTTAAAATGCAACTATTGTATAATATAGAATTATATAATCTACAAAGCAAGAGTAAATAGCAACTAAGAGTAAATAGTTAACTAATTTCTTTAATGAAATTACTTTCCCTGATTGTCTCTGACTGGTAGAGCTAAAAGAATTCAAAATCTAACCTTTAAAATAGTCTGGCTGGACCTGTGTCTTGAAGAAAATGCAAAATATTTAAAGTGGGAGATGTGACTTTTTTGGATGATACTTGTAATGTCATCTATATTGTTTGAACTCCTGATTTTTTGGCTTCCCAAAAGTTTACTACTATTTGATTAAAATCTTTTAAACTCTCATGCTTCTAAAAATGTGTGTGTATGAAAACTTGATGTGTGGAAACATTTTAAAATATATTTTTCATGTTGTCTCAACTTACAAAGAGAAATGAGTTAATAGCAAAACCTTGAGATCTAATTTTTTGGGATTTTTCCTCATTACTTTTTCACGTATCTTTTTTTTTTTTTTTTTTTTTTGGATTGGATTCTGTCTGTATTTCCATCTTTCCTAGTATACAGGACTGATTCTGTGGCTTTACTAGGTGTTTTCTACTTTGGCTTTATCTGGCTTTCCATAAATGTCTTGTGATGCTGCAGAGAGCATAATGCTTGTTAAAAATGATTCATAGGTGAAAAACCTGTAATTATTGGTACAGGGAATGGCATGATAGCAATTTGGGAGTAGTTGGTTGTCTGGGATAGGAAAGTTCTTACACTTTTACAGTACCATATACATGACCTCATTTTATCAAACAAAAAATCTAAATTTGCTCAGACTTACATGCTTATTTGCTTTCTCTTAATAAATCCAATTTGTCTGTTTTGACTCTCCAAGAATTTATAACCTTCAGACTGGGTAATCCTCCCCCTGTTTTTACATTTGAAAAATACATAGTGTACTAGAATATCTCCAGAACCTGTAATTAATTTGTCAGTGATAGATGTTTGCTCAAAGCTGCCAGAAGTTGCTCAGCTCCTTACCTGAAATGTACTGTTTAATCTCGCCTGGTAATAAATAGGGTTATAGCCTCAGTGTAGTTGGCACTAGCGAGGCTTTCCACAATGTTTTGACTGTATTGGAAAATTGATTCAGATATGAATAAGCCACTCCATCTTGAATAAAAATACAATAAAATAAACATAACTAGTTTCCTCATGCATCTTTTGTCTTCAGTGCCTCAGTTCTGTATGCTTTTTTCATTTCTGTGAGATTGATTAGGAGCCATTATACGTGCAAAGTACTTAGTGGAGTTGTTGTACTTGTAGTACTTGTTTCCAATTGCTACAAAGAAAATAATTGAGTTAGATAAGAGAAATCAGTCTTCCTATTGCATGAAAGTACCTAGAACACTTAAAGATTTGATTGCAAAACTCAAAAAATGCTGTTGATAAACACAAAAGCACAAAAGTTTTGTAAAAACTAAGGACACTTCAGCAATCTCTTAAGTTCAAATCTTAAAACCCCAAATATTACCTAAATAAAATAGTGAGAACTGATCTTGCTTTGGGGTAAGTGTAATTTTGTTTTTTTTGATAAATAAAGGATACCATTATTTAGAAGACTTGTAATATTTAATGCTGTTTTAATTATGTCAAAGCTTATGTAGCTTGAAAATAGCAGTGCTTTCTGAACTGTAGTAAAGACTGCTATGAATAGTCACTCACTAAGGTTTTTTTGCAAAGGCTTTTAAAATATATATAATTTTTATCAATTTTAATGTATTTTAAACTAATTCTTTACTTGGGGAACAACTGATTGTACCTGCCTCTGAATGTGTGAAGTTGTAAAGATTTCCTTAAAATTTTAATTGCTGGAAACAGTGTTCTTAGGGTTGGCATTAAAATGTCAGTGCACCAACTGTTCAGAAAGCTGCTGAATTTCATAACACAAATATTGCCAAGTTCCAAGTCAATTAGGTAAGCCAAATATGCTCTTTTCACCCCCATTGGCTTCTAAGCTTCACCAGGAATAGTTAGATAAATGTGACTCCCATTTTAGTAATTCATGTATTTATCTTGATACTGTCTAAGATACTCTTCATGAAAGCTTTCAAATGAGTACTTTGTATTCAACCCTTACATTCTTATATAAATATGTACAAGTGCAAAGAAGCATTTGCTTGATTTCCCCTCCTTTTCCAAAATAAGCTGAACACTTGAAATTTCCAATTGTTTTTAAAGGAGGTATGTGCATATACACACAGATGGTGTTTTTCGAAGCCTAATTTTTCTCCCCAAATTTCTAATGACTGCAGTCTTGCATGGAAAATAGGTCTGGGGTTTGTGCAGTTATTTTTTTTTTGGAAAAAAGTGTGTGCAGTATGGTACTGCTAATAATGTCAAGACTGGGCTCTGGGTTTTGAATAATTTCCCTATTCTTTCTTGAAAACATAACCTGTCCCTTTAGTACTTAATGTTCAGTTGCCTGGGACCAAAAAGTGCAGTAAAGACCTCTGAGCTCCAAAGCCAGTCTGTCAATGGTATGGGGATATCAATAAACTTTTGCAATGAGAATTGGAATGAATGGAGTTGATTTTTTGGACACTGCCATCAGATGGTCCATGTGGTTTGGGAATATGCATGCAACTGTGCAGTCCCCTCTAGATCAAACCTTCAGATGCTGCCCCGGCTTCCAGGCTATGAAACCTTTCTGAATTTAGCATTTTGTAGGGAAGTTTTACTCTGGAGTTGTGTGCTAGTGATCCATGTGAATGGCAACATTTATAAACCCTCTCAATCAATTCTGAGGCTTTTATAAAATCACATGCTATCTTTGCTTCACAAAAATGTTAGTCATAAGTTTACATAGAAGAGCACTGAATTTTGGCAGAGCAGAACCAAGCTTTTTAACTTTTGACTTTTTTAAACTCTTTCTCGTTGCCTTCAATTTAGTTGATTGTGATTTAATTTCCTCCAACTTAAATTGTAGCAATATCTTGACTTTTTATGTGTTCTCTAGGTGTACTTTGGTCTCAAACTTTGAAACACTAACAGATTAAAGAATGTAATATGTGCACTGGTATCTTTAATTCAAGTTTTTAAATACATTTTAGGCATTCCTTTTTGTCTTGCTAAGAGTTAACATATAAAGAGTTGCAAATGTGAATCTTCACTCTGCTTGGCTTCTCTTTCCAGTGGTTTTCTTTGAAGCAGTACTCATAAATATTCTTTAATAGATTAAAATATCCTTGAAGAGCAAATGCATTGCTAAAGCATTGCAAATGTCAAAAGAAGGATAGAGGTAAAAATTATCTCTGAATTTAATATTTCTACCAGAAAATTCCCCAGAGGGAAAGAAGCTTGCTGCAAAGAGCACTGATAATGCATAGATACCCGTGCTGATTCAAGAATTGATCTTTAAGATCGGACGCATGTTGAGGCTTGTGGAAGGTTGTATCTGTTTTAAGTCATCTAGTTTTTCCTTGTACTAATAAATTTCTTTATGGCTATAAAGGAACTGAAACTCCACTTCCCTGTGAGCTTCCCTTTCTGCCCTTGGATTGAGTCTCTAATCACAAATTCAGTTTTGCATGATTATGTTTTTTGATCATTCTCTGTCCCAACGAAGCCTACAGACATACCCTTCTGCTTCCTCCATCCACATGCTTAAGGGATCCGCTCAGATGATGTAGATATAGGAATATACAAGGAGAGTAATCTGTTAATTGTGCCCATGTTAAGTATAGGACACTGTTCTAGCTACTCCACGAGTCGTATGTATTTAGTGTTTTATACAAACTGATCAAAGCAGATTATCAAATTACCAATATATTTTTGGCCACTACCAAAAAAAAAAACCCAACCCTATGCATACATCAAAGAGTAATAGACTGCATCAGGATACCTGTTATCTGAGTAAAATGTTCTGGAAAGGCTTTGAATATTGCTTAGGGGGAGGCAGTGAAATGGTTAAATGGGGAGAACTGAAAATCAGTGAGGTTCAAGGTGCTGGAGAGAGGTCAGAGAAGCTAAGGAAAGTCTGCAATGCTGAAGAAAGTCTGGAGTACTGGGTTAAATTGCTGGTAAGTACAAATCTGGGTGAGTAGGCAGGATGAATCAGACAGCTGGATGTCTCTTACAGTAAGCTGCTTTTGTGTTGTATTACAGAGGTAGAAAGGAATATCAAACTCGGGTGGAATGATGAGTAACAATTCAATGTGTAGCTAATAATGTATGCATTTTGTAGAGGGGATTTGTAGAATATGGTATTCTGTCAAATGTTTCTCAAGAAATACTGATTTTTACTTATGGTGACAAAATAAAGAATACTTTGATTGATAGGTTATCAGCATAAAGTTGGGTTTTTTTCACATCCCATAGCAGCTCTGGGGAACAGTAAAATGTAAGACAGGTAGCATGTCCCTGAGGCTTTACCAAATGGGAATCTTCCCTTCAGCTGCTAAATGTTTCACTCTAATTTCAAATTAACTGCATAGTTTAATACTCAGAATGTCTCTTGAGACATAATTTCATTTACTGGCTTTATATACTTCCCTAAAACATGGGAATATTTGCACTATGCGTGACACAAACATAAAAGAACAATGCTGAATATTGAAGGCATCTGTTGTTCTCAGTAGGAGTAGGATCCTGAGGGAATAGGATGATCTAATTGAGCTAATATAAATTTTGAACTATGACAGATTCATTTAAAAGAAATCTGAAATGGGTTTCTAACTTAAAATGCTCATGGGAAAAAAGTCTTGGACTTGTAATGTTAAACTAATTGTTGCATGAATATTTATTTTGTCTTCTCTTTACATCAGCTGTTTATCGTAACATTGTGTTCAGAGACTTGGCTTACAAGTCTATGTCCAATGTCTTCACTTGTCATCTTCTGCCTACTCCTTGATGTCCTTCCTCTCTTGTGTTCATCACAGGCTGGAATGCAAATTCATGAAGTTTACACATCAGCATTCTTGCTTAGTTTTCAGGTTCTTCTTAATTTTGGAAATACATACAAGATTTGCTAGACTACTATATGTATAAATAAATTGTATTTATTGCAGTTTAGAAATATGAAACTAAAGTAGGAAAGCTTTGAAAAGCATTTGTCTTTCCTTCTCCACAGGCTAGACTAGGATAAAGGACCACAGGATATGAGATGAAGCCATTCCTTTCAAAGCAATCTTCTCTGTCTTGTCTTGTTTGATGGACATGGACTTACTCTCCTTTGCACCCAATTTTTAAACGCTACAACTACTATAGGTGATGTGAGCACTTCTGTGTCTCCATGGCTGTCTCCCAAGACTTGGAACTTAAGACTGTAACCAGTACAGAAATTGTAATCGCTGCTGAGTGTTTTTTTTTGTTGTTGTTGTTGATTGGTCATCCCTTTCCAGTTTCCTGTGTGTCGTGTCCCATCCTGCACACACCCACACACACCCACACCCCCCTACACACCCAGCTTTGGCATCTGGAAAGGTGAAATAAAAAATTGCAGTAATTTTTACATATATATTTTATGCAATTTTTATAAATTATATTTGGCTTGTCTCAATTCTGTTCTTTTGAAGTTGGCATAATCTCTTGTATAACATTCTTGGCAAGTAATTCTGGCATCACCCATGATAGGTTGTCAGTTATGATACTCTGGCCCAGTAGCTTGTGACCATACTGTCACGTAATGGGAAACACTACCTCCCCTCTCAGAGAGTCCTCCATGCAATTGTTAGTCATAAAACTCTCTTAAAAAGAAAAGGGTGGGAGGAAGGAGAAAGGCTGATATGATTGTCTCATATAGCAAAATAAAATAACAATAAATGAAATAACTACAGGTCCATATAATGGATAAAGTACTTGTTTGTTTGCTTAAGATCTGGATGCTTTAAATTCTGGCCACAGGCTTTAAGTCAAAACCTGAATGGGGAGGAGAAGTGCAGAAGACAACGGTCTTCTGTCTCCCTTTCCATATGGGTCTGGGGGCTGAGCTCGGAGGTAGTGATGAGAAGGGCTGGAAGAAGGGTCAGGAATGCGAGTGCTCCAATTAAATTCAGCAGCAAGGAGCAAGATTCAACTGTACAGCAGTAATAGCAAATGGGTCTGAAACAAGTTACATGAAATAGCTTGGCTGAAGAGATCCAAATAATCTTCAGCACACTTGAGAGTGGATATCCCAGAAAGTCCTTTCCAGTCCTGTGTTTCTAATTTATCTTTTCTGGACTCAAATGACAGGATTTCTACTTCAGTCTCTGCTTGTATTCTCAAATATTGTTTTTAAATTTGCAAGTTTGTTGAGGAGCCGATGGTCTAATCATGTTGGGATTTTGAAGGAAATAATCTCAATAATAACCATGTTCTTGGTGTAGTACTCTTAGAGATGATGCCCTTCTCTCTAGTTACAGCATGTGCAGAAGGTGATTTTTTTTCGTGGGGTTTTTTTTGGTTTTGTTTTGTTTTGTTTCCCCACAAGCTTCTCCATGACCTGTTGACAAGCATTTCCATTCTGTGCCTTTGGAGCCAGTGGCCATGCAAATGGTGGTTTGTGGTTGTAAGTCAAGATCAACAGCAAACAAACAGGGCTTCAGGCCTCCAGAAGCTCAGATTGAGTTGATGCTGGTTTTAATGGCAAATACTACAATAATGACTACTAATCTGCAACTAGTAGTGGAATTGTAAATACTACAATAATGACTACTAATCTGCAACTCGTAGTGGAATTGTAAATACTACAATAATGACTACTAATCTGCAACTCGCAGTGGAGTTGTATTGTGATGGCAATGAGAACCTTTACCAGAGAAAACGGGCATTTCTGAAGCTCTGTTAAGTGGTTATTCCAGCCATGCTTTTCTGGCTGGCACTTTTGTTCTCAGTGTAATCCTGAAGCTCTGCCACTTTGCCCTGAGATTTAGAAACAGTTTAGAAACTGTGGTGTTTCCTGGTTAATAGGATGTCACTTCCAGTCTAGTATTATGGCAAGTATTCCTATACACAAAGGGGAAAAAACAAAACCCAAACCGCAGACCCCCCCATATTCCATAACTCATTTCTATATGCAGCTCTACAGGTAAAGTAAAATTATTTTTTTTATTATTACCTTTTTAATATCATTCTACCATTAAACCTGCCCCCTGAGTTATTAAAAAGGGGGGGGGGGGGAAGGCAGAAGGTAATTTATGGTCTCTTGTGTCATGAATGAGTGGTTTAGGTTAAGTTGCTTAAAGAATCACCACCAAAAGTATGAGCAAAAAAGTTTTAATAGGAATATGTGGGAGTATGACTTCACAAAGTTTGATGGCAAGGTTCACTCTATTACTTACTGCATAGATAAATCACACAAAGAAGAATAAAAATTAAGCTGGAATGACTTACAAGGAGACTAAAACTGTAAAAGGGTAATGGAGACATTCCCATTGAGTCACCAGGTTTGGAATGGACCCCCTTGTTTTCTAAACTCTTAATAGAGCTTTAGGTGTGGTTAGTGCCAATCCTAGTCGCAGACTTGGTCAAAGGTTTATGTCTAAAGGATATAAGGGATATTTACAGTTTAAGGTTGATCATAGGATTTTAGCAGCACTTAAATCATCAAATAATTTATCATTTACAAAGTGAATCCAATAGGATTTAATTAAAGTATAAAAGTGGCTTAACTATAGATTCAGAATGGTAATACTTACTATGAAGTTACTAATCAGTTCACACACGCATGCATGCAGATGCAAAGGAATAGAAGTATAGAGATATACGTATGAAGATATACCTGTTAAGTTTCCCTGGAGTTCAGTGAAATACATCGAATGCCTTTGCATTTCTCAATGGGTGAAGGGTTGAGTCTTTAGAAGCAGGAAAATCAGCCTGGGTCCCGTCATCAGCTTTTGGCAGTGGTCCCCCCAGCATCACAACTTAGGAGTTGGCAAGCTCTGAGAGGCATCACACTTGGAGATGCTGTTCATAGCCCACTCTGGTCCAGGAGATCTCAAAGGGCCTCACCTAGGACCTTTGTTTGTAGGTTCAGAGATAATTGACTTTAGTCATCAGTAATTTTCCATCCTGGCCACAATCCAAGTTGGTAATTAATGGAAACTTTCTCAAAATTCCAGTGATGGTGGTACCCTACCGCTCGAAGTCATAATAGTGTTCCTGGGCTTGTAACGGATGTTATGGTCCAGACAAGGAATGCTCCAAGGCTAGCAGGTGTTGCTGCTGTTGAGATAAGGGACGTTTCGGGTACAGCCAGTGCAGTTTCCCACCTCAGCCGTGCGAGAGTTGCTCGGATGGTCAAGGGACACTTACCTGCCCAGCTCAGCACATGGAGGCTCAGGCCTAACAGGGATTCCTGTGGTCATAAAGCATCCCAGAGGAGGGAGTGAGATGCAGCACCACACTTCAAAGTGATAGAGGAAGCCAATTTTCAAAGAATCACTAAGCAGTACTCATATTGCATCTTTTTATGGTGGTTATAATTTTAAAAGATGGGAAGCTATTGAAACCCCAGAAAGAAAGGAAAGTCTGGCTATTTCATGCATAAAAGAAAGAAATACTTTTTACAGATTTGAGGGGGCATTTCAAATTGCAACAGTAACAATAAAAAAAAAAGTCTTGCTAAGGAGTCTGAGGAAAGGAATTTTTGGAAAGCAGAAGTTGCCCTATTAATTTTTTGTTTTGTCGCTGAGATTCAGCAAAAGGTTGTAACTCTCTCTTTTTTTTTTTTTTTTTTTTAAATGCAAAGGACATCAGCTGTAGTTTTATTGAATTTTTAAAGCATTATATTGACGTGCATTTTGTGATAGCGGGGACAGCATACATATGTTTCTAGGCAAATTATTTCAAGGTGTGTGGTGTTTGGGTTTTTTTATCAGCCTCAGACCTGTAGTCCCAGCCATTTTAAAAATTGCATTTTATGCAATGTGGATTATTCATGAAATCCTGGGTTTCACAAAAGTGATTGCTGTTAGAATTAGAGTTCCCAGGTTCTGCACATGTTTACAAGAACTGATAATCGTGGCTAGCCTTTGACCTTCCTCCCCACCCTTAAATGCAGATTACAGCAAGTTTTTCATGTATAGAACAAACCCCATGAAAACACTGAGGGTTCAGTGTTGCTTTCCAAAGGGTCCTTAACTTTTTAATTGGAAAAATATCTTGGCCTTAATTATTTGATTGCTTATACTTTTGTCTTCTGTAGCATCTTTGTGACAACTTTTATCATCTCTTTTAAAACTAAAATATCTGAATTTTTGCCACCGAAAATTTTGTACCATTTAAAATGGATACCATTGCTAATACCCTTCAAACCCAAGGGAAGTGACAGGAGGAAATTTTGCATTTGGTTTAAGCTAACAAAAGGGGATCATTAAAATTTTAATCATCTTTTTTAAATAAAGCACTGCTGGAAAAGGAAAAGCAATTGCTCTTGGCAAACCAGATTTTTTTAGTTGTAAATATCAGATGGTAATAAACATGCGATAGATTATCTAGTAAAGGACCAGATAAATGTGCTTGCTTTTTTGACTCCTCTTTGAGGAAGTAAATAAAGCCTGGGCATGTCAACAGAAGTAAACTAAATCTGTGTTGCAAGGAGTGGGAATCTTTCTGAAAGTCCATGTTCTGGAAGAGAAACCAAGACAGGAGACTTTGGGATAAGGCAGAGGAAGAGCCCAGCCCAAAAATTTCCTTGAAAGAATTAAAGAGTCGATGTGGAAACTGGTTTTTTCCTCATTTGGGTACCTTAATTACTTCAGACCTAGGAATGCCTTGCATGATTTCAAGTAAAAGCTGATTTACTTGTTGCAGTGTTTGTTGTCTGTGGACAAGCACGTGTACTCTGGTGACCAGTGTGAATTGTAAGTTCAGGTTGGGTGAGTGCAGTTCTGGGAAATTGTTTTTATATTGCTGTGCAAGTTCTGAAACTGGTGCTGCCCCTAAATGGTGAAAGTGGTTAAACCATGAGGACACCTTTCTGTAAAAAGCCACTGGAAGGAAAGTGAAATGCAGATTCTCATAGTAAGAGAAGGTGTTATGCACGAAATCTTAGTATAGACAAGATGGAGAACGTGCCGTATCTACACCTGACCCATATGTTTGCAGAGCCATGAGTTTATTTTTAGCTTATTTAAAATATTAATAGTATAAACAGAATACAAAAAAGTTGTTATTCCAATTGCAATAATATTAACAGTTCATGTTGATATGAGATCTCGTAGTGGAACAGATTCATGACTAGAGACCTTCAGTACTAATTTCTGTATTTTTAAGGCAGACAGCCACACAAACCACTCTTGTGGGTTTTGGTGGGCTTTTTCCCCTCTTGGTTTGTGTCTCAAAAGATGGAATGTTCCTGGGGAAGGTAAAGCAATATAATATTTAGAAACATTAATATTAAAACGGCGAGGAAATCCTATGGGTGCTTTCAGATAAATGTTTTACCTTCAGAGAAAATCAACTGGTTAAAACATGTTACCTATTTAGCTCCATCTTCTATTTTTTCTCTTTCATTGGGTGGAAAACAAAAGAGGGTAAGCTATTGAAATGCAACCAGCCTGAATTCTCTCTGAAGAAATCATACGGGGGAATCTGACTAATGATAATATAAAATAATGTAGGATAAAATGTGATTACTGAATCAAAAGCAATGTGAAGTTAAGGAGTGTGGAGTTACCTAGTTTAATCAAGGGACAAGAATGAAAACTGTATGACATGCTGTAAATTCTTTATTGGCCAAAACTGGTAAGGGCATTTTTGTAATTAAGATGCTTATACCTGACAAGTTACCTGTGTACTGGAAACTCTAGAAGGCTGCTTCCCCACTCCCCTCCCCTCACCACATCTAGTTCTTTGGACACATGATAACAGTAATAGAATTTTTTTTTTGACTGAATAGCTTATCTCTTCCATTTTTAATACGGTTTCTGCCGTAGAGGTAGCTGCCCTATTCTGATGGGGAAAAGTTTGAAATCATAATTTATGTAATATAAAACATGATTTCTACTTGGTGAGTAAAGTTCTGTATCAAGGTGTACAGAGCAGCTGGTATGAACTAAGACATTTCTGTGGGACTTAAATAGGAGTAATATTCCTATTCACCCCGTACCATATAAGACCTTAAAAGTTCGCCATCATTCTTCTGGGGTTTAGGAGCTGTTTTCTTCTAGTAATATTTTATCTCCCCACAATGGCAGAAATGAGTAGTGGTATTCCCCTGTATATTTATGTCCCCAAGCATCAGTGCTGATTATATAGTACATGTGTGTGTATATTATATAAAACCTATTGTTCTTTGTACTGATCTCTAGAGATGGCAGAAATGCTCATTAGCAGCCTTGTAGTTAACTTCTTGTTCTAGGCTTCAGAGTTGGAAATTTATTTACAGCCAACTAATAAAATATTCCCTTGCTTCCCTAGACCATACACAGGTTATTATCATTATCACTGACTTGTAACTTTATAATAGCTGAGTTCACAATAAAAAATACTTTGCTTCCTCAGGCTATAGAGTTGGAAAATTATTTGAATTTATGCTTAAGGCCTTTAAGTGATCAGCTCTTAGACTGTTGTCGCCAAAAGACTAAAGCAATTTCATATTCAACTTCTACTGTTTCCTGAGGTCTCAAGCACATGGTCCCAAGTACTTACCCTGCCATGGAATGTTCCCAGCCGGGAAGGAAAAATTCTGCCTTTCTCTAATGCCCGCAGATTGCATGTGAGATTGAATTCCCTGGTTGCTCTGTTCCCCTGCTTTTAACCTCCAAGATTTACTTTGATTTTGCCTCCTTCCACATCTGGTCCTTAGAGACTGATTTAAAGTAGTATAAGAAGGACAAATGGGGGAGGCTTTCCTGAAGCTGTAAGCAGTTGTGGCTGTACTTCTTGGAGACTTGGTGGTATATATGGTCGCACAAGAGTGTGTGGTAGGAGGTAGAAAGACAAATGATGATGATACTGCATAGATATTGAATAAGGTCATCAAAATCTATGTAGTATTTGACTTCAAGACCATAATGCAGGACACATGGTTTCCTTTACAGGGCCAGCAATGCTAAATAGGTGTGCTGCTCTCTGATTTAGATCCTTGATCACTCTTTCCTATCTGAAGTGCACAGTGGGTAGCTTCTTCGGGCTTTATTTGTAGCATGAAACCTAGATGAATTTCCAGTTGACTGGAGATGATCATAAAATGATTATTGGAATGCATTTTTAATTTGCCTGTAATGAAAATAGGTGTGAAGGGTAGAAAAACTGTTACTTAGTTTTGAGAATGTATAAACCTTTTTTACTACCCATGAGCAAAGTTCATCTCAGGTTTATCAGACCATAGATAGGATCAAATAAATTTTAAGTGTATTTAAAATTATTTTCCTATTTGTCAGAGTTAAATTATGCATATTCTGGGAGAGCTGATCACCTGCATTATGTAGGAGGATCTGTGGGACAGTATTACAGTCACAACAGTTCTGAAAAATCTGGAGTAGACAACTGCTTGTGTTCCCCAAAAGGCTTTACTGAAGGGTCGTGCAGGAATGCTGACAGACAATTTTTCTTCCCAATATCTGCAAGACCCTGCTAGGAGGGAAAAGGCAGACACCACAGGCCTAGTAGTGTGGTGTAATTTAACTTGCTTTCAACACTAGTACTTTATATGAAATAATTAACAGAATCAAATTTTGGATGAAGGATGCCTGTTTCAAAATTCCTTCAACCAACATGTAGGATTTGAAGAACTGTTCGGGCTGTAGCGTGTCTTCCATCTTTCTCCTCCCTGATGTAGTAGCCGCAGCATATTCACCCAAATGCATTGCGATTTATGCCAGATTAAGAATGCGAAGACTGAGGGATTTGCGCCTTTAAATCTTAATTTTTAGTTTAATCAGGGCACCAAGCCACATCTCCAGCTTCTACAGCATACACAATTCTTTTGGGCCAGCAAAAAATGCCAGGGGAAAGGAGATGTCTGAAAATGATAGGGAAGCCCTTGATTGAGGACATGAAATGTAAGTTTTGACCATTTGTGGGAAATCCTAGGGGCAAAAAGGTTCTCACAGATGGCTGAATAAATTATTGAAGCTATGAAATCAAACAGTTATATAAATATGTAAATATACATATGTGTGGCTACATATATATGTAGTGAAAGCATACTTCTCAAATATTTTTACTTACTGGCCTAAGCTGTACATATGTATTTATTATGCATACAGAAGTCTCATAGCTGATTTGGTGCAATGACTCGTCCATTGTCTTAAGAACACTGCATACCTAGTATGCATAATAAATGATATTTGCACCCAATTTCCGGTACATTTTTCTTCTTTAACAGGTTATTGTAGCTGTTGGGTTCAAAATGCAAGCTCTTCAATGTTCTTATTGTGTATAGACATGAAATAGAGATGCTTTAGTTATATCAAATGTTGAAAGATCTATGGAACCTATAGATGATTAAGGCTATAGTTTCTGTGGCAGGGAAGTCGATTCCTTCTGATTTTTTTCAATTTAGCTTTTTTTTCTTCCGTTAAATAAGATGTATGCATAATCTAGTACCACTAAAATGAGTTATAATAAGTCTGGATATGCTTTCCACAGAGGAAAGATTTGGAATTAATAAAATTCTTCTCTTGCAGGCAAAACAATAGTTTCTTACAATAGGGTATGTGAAACTAAGGAGTCCAAAGCCACAAAAAAATAATCCCACATACTTGTTGATAGTAGTATGCCTCAATCCTTTTTGATTTATTTGAGAATACTCAGCATAGTTTGTTTTGTATGTATGGTTATAACTTCCAACTTAAAAAACAGGACCTGTATAATAAGGAAGAAGAGGTTTTAGTGTTCTGCAGAAAGATTATTGATGACACTGCCCATGCAGATTTTATAGCTAGCTTTGCATACAGATACTCAATTTATATTGAACATTAAAATATAGTACTCTAGCTTCTGCAGTGAGAATTTTACAGTGCGTGCACAGAACTTAATGTGCAACATGAAAACTGCATTATGCCATTTTATGTTTCAGCAGGTAACTCTCAGTCTTGTTTACTCTCCAGCACAAACGGCAGGCCGGCTGTGGAAGGTCAGGCTGGGAAGTTGCTCGGGTTTGACACTGCAACATTCCGGAGTGATGAATATTTAATTAGACAAGTGAGGACTGTGTGGGAGGTTTAGGCAGCTGTAACTCCTAGCTGACTGTCTGCGGTATCATCTTAGAGTATTGTGTGAAAACGAACCCTTGGGATAAGCTTCAAGGACACTATATAGGTAAAAAAGGCATTCTAACAGCAGCTAGTTACAGGGAGGTTAGAAATAATGGACACAACTGTTTTAAGTGTTTTTGTCACGCTAGTGAAAGTTCTGGTGGGTAAGCCACCATGTTTTATTGAACGCCGTGAGTGCAACAGAAAATGAAGTTTGAACCTATAGGGTCTGGAACTATTATAGCAAAGAAAGTAATTTATTTTATGCAGGTATCAGCTATTAGAATGGAGCACATGTATAATTTGTTGATGTTATGCAAACAGCATGAGGTAGCAGTCATTTCTCTGTAGTCCTATTTTAAGCAAAGCAATAGAGCTGTTTGATTTTGAGGATATTATTCATAGCAAGCTTTTAGGAGAAGTTAAAAACTAAAGACAAAAGCTGGAAGACCGTATTAATTTTCAGTGGCATAGTCCTGAATAAAAATTTCTTAGTATTTTTTTGTTCCACAGTAAGAAACATTACATGCAGTTTGGGTAAGTAGTGGTTGGGCTACTAGAAAGCTCTTTAATGTGCTATGAAGGGTTTAAAAAAATAAAAGAAAAGCCTGTCTTCATAACCAGGGACCTTGGCAGTTCCCTCACTATCTGTCCTGGGCTCCATAGAAGTTACTGTTCCCACACAAGACAGAACAAGATCATGTCCACATCCCATGTAGACATCTATTTTAATATGGAGTGGATGAAGCAGACATGTTTTTTTAATTCCTTGTTGTGGCTATAACATTCAGGACAGAGAGTAATGAGCAATAACCATTTTAAAATAAGTAAATTTAGCTAGCATGTTACTACTAATCAGTTAGGAAGGGAACATATATCTGTATCTCTGCTTCCCCAGCTTACATTCTAGTATAAACCACCTCTGGTTTGTGTTAATGCCCAAGACTAAATTTGGGTCAATGAGGTGCAGGAAAATTTTTGTTACTATTCACTGGCTGTGGCTAAAAGCGGTAGCTGATATTTTCATAGATATAATGAATAATTTGGAATCAGTGCTCTGGTTCCTAGTGACTTCTGTAATGAAGGACTGTAATCCTGCTGCATCCAATTTATGATAATGGTGGCCAACTTTGGACACCTTGGTAGGGAATACTGGCACATCGGGAAGTGAAAGTGCAGAGAAGGCTATTAGAATATATACATTGGGGATTGTGATTTAAGAGGACCCTTACTTTTATGACAGACGAGGAGCAACTGAAAAAGAGATCTGTGATGGTCATCTACTTGTGGCAGCTGTTTATTATGCTGATCGTAAACATCTCACTGTTACCTTGTGTTCACCCATCTGTTTGTTTCTATCCATCTGTTATTTCTTGCCACGTGCTTAGGTTGTAATTATTATCTCTGTTCTTTGAAATAAGGAGGTTAGAAATCCTCTGATAAAAATGTTCATTTGTGGAATCCAGCATTTGCATTAAGAACAAAAGCTCTGACAAGCCTCTGGAGTCAACAGTGAGGAAGCTGTGTACAGGTTGCCAGTGCTCCTGGTTGACTTCCTGCAGTCACCCTTTCCGATGAGGCTGAAGCATTTAACCGAGTTGATTTTGTTATTTCAGTTTGCTTTTAGTCAATAGCACAGGCTAGCTTGGGAGGAAATTTTGCTCTTTGAAGTCAGAAGAATGTTTAAATAAGGTGTGCAAATGAAGGAGATATACAAGGCAAATTGTCTCCAAGCAGCCAGTCAACTTGTGCTCTGTATATGTGACGGCTTCTTTTTCTACTCTTAAACCATTATACTGTGCTTTTTGCTAGTGGAGTCTTTGCATTGTTACTGAATATATGTTGACAGCCAAATTTAATTTCTTCAGTATTTTCAGGTGCTTTTGCTTTCGTTATTAAATATAATCTGTGTTTAGTAACTCTTTCTTTCTCCAAAAGAAACTATAATGCTAGCTAATTCAGCATTATTTGTTATCTTATGCCAGGCCATCACAATATTCTGTTCTGAGACTCTGCATTTTGAGGTTAAGATTTTTTTTGGAAGACAGATTAGACCAGGTTATCTCAGCAACAAATGCAATCTAAAAAACCAGTTTTTTTTTCTTATTTCAAAATATGTTTTCATATTGCTGCTAATTGATTTCTGCTTTGGTTTTGATTTGTTTTGATTTATAGTGAAACACTATTCCTACAGAGGAACAAGAAAAGAAATACTGATTACATACCTGCTAATACTGACCAGCTCTGAGCTACAAGATTAGTGTAGTTTTGTCTTTTGTAGTGTTGAGACTAAAGCTACATCAGTGCATACGCCCCTCTGAATATGGTTGGGGTGCACTTCAGTTGCCAACACATGTGCCTGGGGCGTAGATTAGCGATGCTGAGACCCTCACTGAAGTTCTAAAAATGCATGTGGAATTGCATCTATGGATCAGATAGAACTGAATTGCATAAATTGATGTTTTTGAGCTTTTTCTTCTTGCCATGGCGACAAAGATTTTTCTAAGAATTTTCTTGTTGCTTTGTTTAGAAATCCTCAAATGAACAAAATACTTTGTTATTATCAATTAATATGTCTTATCAATTATATGCCTATAGTGCACTTGGTATGCTCAGGGAAACTTTTCCATTTTGTTTTTAAACTGGATGGCTGTTGTGGACAGTCTTTTTTTTTTTTTTTTTTTTTTTTTTAAAAAAAAAGCATATGTTTCCTTCCCAGACATTTCATGCCTTCTAAGTACTTAAAATAATTTTGTGTTTTATATTATTCTGGGGGCCTGTCAGCTGGACTGGGTAAAACAATTTCAAAACTCAGGAGTCTACAAACAACATTTACTTTTTCCTTCCACTTATTTTTCCTGTCTGAAAAACCCTTTTGCTTTGTGTTGTATGTGTTTTACTCTTCCATTGTACTTAAATAGTGGCTTTTAAACCCTGAATTCTAAGTATCTGATTTCAAAGTCAAGACTTACAGGAATTCATCCAGATCCCTCTGATGTTAATAGGATTTTTTTTTTTTTTCAGGCGGTGCCATCAATTAAAAAAACCCAAACATATATTACCAATATATAGAAATTGATACTCTCCAGCTGTCCTTTATGTTGTTTCACTGTAATACATTTGCTAACAAAACTCCAGTGGTTTCAATACAGTTTTCAGTTCTGATTTTCCTGTTCACATTTCCCTGATCTGGTCTTTTGATTTGGTAAAGAAACTTTGGTCCAAAGTTTAATCAGCCTTTTCTGCTGAGCAGAGAAATACTGGAAGCTAGATTTGGAACCATTTTTATCCAAATACTGCACTGTTTGTTAAAAGCTTTTTAGCGAAACTTGTCAGAAACCTTTCATTAATTCTTTCTTAGGTAGCAATTACAGCTATTACTGTGTTGAAATGTGAAAGGTTTAGGAAACAGTGTCAGTACTGATGCAGCTTTGTTTGGGTGGGGGGGAGCCAACAACCCAATAGAGTGGTGGTGATACATGCTTATGTAAGCCTTTAGAAAACCAATCTTTCAGTTCTTTATTTTGAAGTAACACTGCTAGTGAAATTTATGTAAAGCAATTAAAAATGTCAAAGGATTAAGAAGTTCAAGGACTCTAGATGAGAAGCATTTGCACTGGCCTCTTCAGTCCTCTTCTTTAGAAGAGATGCACACTTCTGTGTTCAGTATCTCTTCACCTCCACCGGCTATTTAAGGCATTTCCTTTTCAGACCAGAGGAGTTTAGAAATTTGTAGGGCACTGTGCGAGCTCTAATGCCTCAGAATTTGATGGGGTTTTGTGTCAAACTCTCCTTGGCAAAGTTGTTCTGAAAAGACACAGAAGATACTGCTTGAGATGAGTGGCTCTGGGAAGTGGTGTGAGCATGGAATTTGCTCAGTCCCTTCTCAGCTAAACACTTCCCTGGGCAAACCCGGGGGATCTGGGCGATTGTTTTGGTTCTTTCCATTAACCATGTAGCCTCACTGTAAGTGTAAGACAGCATTGTTTGTGTTTTGGATAGCAGACACAGAATCTGTGTCATCTAACTGCAACTTTGATAATGCTTTGATGTATTGCGTCTGTAATGTATATATCTCTGCTCAGTGCGTAATATAAAGAAGAGCTTGAAGTTGTGCTTTTGTATTTATCATAATTTTGTAAAGGCATTCACCAAAATGTTTTATGGTCACTGCTGGGATTAAAATTAGATCAGACGGTGATTTTTCTTCCCTTAAGCTTTTCCTTAATTGGTACTTTGTCATCTTTTAACTGCATTAGGCATCACGTATTGCATCACCATCTAACACAATAGAGTTTTCTCCGTTTATAAAGTACAGGGAAGTACTCCAAGGGAAATGAAAACATATTCTTTGGGTTATTTGGTCATGGACAGACTCCAGCAGACCGTTTTTATTAAGGAAGAAACACTTCTCAGGCAAGATGGGGGAAAAAAACTATGACTTTGTAAGGGAATTGTAAGGGATGCTTGAAGCTTCCCAAAGAGAGTTTCTTGGAGACATCCTAGCCACGGCCGTTAGCTGTGCCAGAGCCAGCTCCCCGCCTGTCCCGGGTCAGGGAGCCGGGAGCGCAGGGGGGTCTCGCAGCGCAGCGGCACCGCTCGGGGTCCTGCCGCTTTATTCTGTCCGCGCAGCTGTGCAGCGGCCCGGGGCACCCACGGCCTCCAGCAGGCTGGGGTCCTGCGGCCGGCACGCCCGGTGCGGCCGGGGGGAAGCCCCCCCAGCTCACCGGGCGGCTCCGCTCCCGCAGGCGCGGCAGGGCTGGGCAGCCTGCGCGCTGACCTTGAGCGGCGCGGTGCTGCCGGCCGGGCCGGGGTCTGGCCGCTGGGTGGGCTGGCTGCGGCCCCTGCCTCCGCAACGGGGAAAGCGAGGGGCGCTGCCCCGCCCGCCGCTGCTGCCGCCGCCGCCCGGCGCGGGTGGGTGCCTGCGCGGGGCGGGCAGGCGGCGCGGCCCCGCCCCTCCGGCCCCTCCCGCCGGGCTGCGCGCCCGCGGAGCCGTGCGCGGGCAGCGCCTGCCGCCGGGGCCGGCCGGGCCGGGGCCGGGGCTGCGCGGCGGGGAGCTGCGCGGCTGCGGGGAGCTGCGCGGCTGCGAAGTGCCCCAGAAGTTTGCTGGCAGCATCTGCGCTCTGCACCGGCGAAGTCTGCGGGCTCTGCTGGGAGGAGAACCGAGCCGCCTAAGATGAGTGGCTGTAGGACGCGGTGTAAGCGTGAGATACTGAAATTTGCCCAGTACCTTCTCAGGCTAATCACTGGTTCTCTTCACACAGGTAAATGCCTCTTTCTCTTTGTAAGTCGAGCTGTGCAGCGCGATAAGGAGGAAATTGCCGGAGGTTAATATAGCAATGGCATTGTTTTACGTTGCAGTTCCGTGCATCTCGTAAATAATAATAAAGAAATCTGTAAACTCAGTTGTGGCTGAGCATCATCAAACCAGAGCATCTAGTCTTGTGTTGCAGCGTTCAGAGCGTGTAACATTCTGTGTTTAGACACCGAAATCCAAATGGGAATGTGAGTGTATGTGCCTCTACCTGTCCACCCGTGTACATTGAAGGTAACGGGGAGCATTCACATGATGGTCATAATGGGTCAACCTGATGCTTTTTATTTTCACAATTTCTTGAACTGATGTATGCGGACAAGTGGACCACATTCTTTTTCCTAGAGGTTTGTTTTTACTTATCTTAAAATGTAAATCTACAGCAAACTGTCAATATGATGTTACAGTATCTGACTGAAAACTTCAGATAACACTTGTGCTTTTTGCCCTTAAAGAATTTGAAACACAAATGTCTGTCAGCTTTATTTTCTGTAACCTTGAACAAATTGTACAGTACTAAATAAGATTTCTAAGCTAGACTGAGCAAACAGTGTAATTTTCTTCGTAGCACTTTGGAGAATATACTCTTCTCACAATTCAGCATTTTCTGTGGCTGTTTCCAGCGGCTGACAAATATGATAGCCTATATGATGTCATTCTGTATTTATAAAACGTAATTGTGCTTCTTTCCAGACTTCAAATATATATATATATATATATATATATATATATACCCCCCCCCTTGGAAAAATCATCAAGCAGAGGTGCAAGTCCAGCATCAGCAGAAAATAATCAATTATACTAACATGATTATTGAGAATTAAAAGCCATTCATTTTACTAGAAGTATCAGGAAAGTTTCTGCTTATGGTTTAGGGGGGTTTGTTGTTGTTTTGTTTTGGTTTTTTTTTTTTTTTTCAGTTTAGGCATTGATCAAAAGATTTGAGAGCAAAATCGACTCTTAAGTTGCATGCATCAATAATTATTACTAATCAGATTTGAGGTTGTAATTCTATAAAGATCATGGCATAAATATTGGCAACAAGTACTTTATAGGATGCTGGTAACTTGTGGAAATCTGATATAGCTTTTCAGTAAGTTTTGGTGCCTGGTAACACAGAATTTCCCTGCCCCACCCCCCGCCCAGCCTGAGCCTATTCCTAGTCTGTTGTGGTTTCTGTTTTGTGAATTGTATCAAGATTTCTCTGAAAATGCTAGCTGCTTCTTTCTGTGGATTGCTATGGAAATTAAATAATATATGATGCAAGGGGAAACCTAAGTTAGAAATGAACACCAGCGCTCCTCTTTCGTAGTCATCCAAACTTATTTTCCTGTCTACCAAATGATGCACACTACGTAATTTTTCACTGACATTTGTACTGCAAGCTTTCCAAGCTCACAATTCAAACAGTTTTCAAGAATTGTTGTGGATACTGGTTCTTACGTTAACTACTAAAAGAAGTTCTTAAATTTATAATTTAAAAGCACATTTTCAATGCTAAATTACTGGAAAGCTAAGCAGAGTGCTTGTTCCTTAAAGGCAACAAGCAACGCCGTCCCGTCCGTCCCCCCCCCCCCCCCCCCCCTTGAAGAACTCTTTAAATCTGAGACACTTCCTGGCAAAAATTTCCTACAGGCAACAGTATCTTACTACTGTTATTGGGTTAATAGACCTTGTTGTGTTCAACTGATGTAGTAAATAAGGTAAGTATAATGTGATAATAATTGAACCACTGAGAAGTAGAGCTCTGCTGTTCGGTTCTTGCATAGCCCAGTCAGTCTATGCATTAACCTCAACTGTTGAATACCAGTTGCTGTTCCGCTGCAATATCTAATGCATAATTCATTACGTTGATAATTAGTTGATAATTAATGAAGATGAATGAGGGACCCTAGTTGAAAGTGTTAGAAAGTTATACTTTCGTTTTTGTATTGAAGATACTGCTATTTCTATCTTGAGCAATGAAAAAATGTAGGACAGCTCTCAGAAACAAAAAGAAGGTGCTTATTTAGCTTTTTCAAGCAGGCAGTCTGCTCACTGAAGTGGGCCAATTACTTTCAAAATGTAGATGTTTACTAAGGAGCACAAATAGTGAAAATTTAACTTCCTCATTGATATGATTTGGCCCCTGGTTTATTTTTCAGGTGTTCTTTAATGTTTAAATCATACATAAGTTGGAACTACACATTGCTGTACTGAATCTAATACATTCCTCTTTTCTTTAAGGGTGGGCATGTTGAATACATAGTTCATTTGCGTCGGTATAGATTGGTACAAAGTCTGCTGCAGTTGATGTGATCACACTGATTAGAAAACAAGAAGGTGGTGAGCTAGGAGGGAGACTGGGTTTACTGGCTCTAGTCCCAGCTGAGAAGTCACTGTTGATTACTGGTTTTACTGCTTGCGTTTTGTAACAGTTTACACCACTGCAGACCTGTTCTGTGGGGAATCATGGTATTTAAAATAAAAACGATCACATATAACTGTCTGTGATAGTACATAAACATGGACTTGTGCTTAACATTCAACCCAGCTGTAACCAATATTAATGAAACTACCCCCTTCCTTGCAGGTAAATGCTGCATAAATCTTTACAGTGGTTTTTAAGTAGCAAGCTCTGCCTGAATACATCCAGATCTCTACCAGTTTTTTTTACAGTAAGTTACTGTGATTGACAGCAAAATGTAGTGAAATGTTTTAAAGACTGTTTCTTTTCACTACAAAATTTTTTATTCCCCACAATATCTGCTATATATTAAGTTGATGTGTTTCCACAAGTGAAACAGACTCCCTCTAATACTTGAAGACAGTGTTTTTCAAATGTCAAACCAATTCCTGCTTTATTGTCTGCTGCCTCTTGAGGTGTGTTGGAAGTGCCTGGTCTTTGGAACATTGTTTTAAAAAACTTAGTGCTGCCATTGAGAATGTTTCAGTTTTCAGATGCAATGTGAATGTTATAAATAAAAAGATGAAACACTGTGAGATCAAGAAATAGACCACAAAGTATTTTGAAATTGAGAAAACATAGTTTCAGAACAATGGCCTGGAAATTTTTCGTAACTGTCACAACGGATGAGGTATTGGGGGTTAAAGAGATGATAGAAACAAAACTGTCATTGACTTCGGTGGTAAATTTTCAGAAGTATACCCTTTTCAGGCATGTTCATATTAAATGTTGATATGACATATTAAATGTCATACAGAGCCTAGGTTTTCCAGGACAGATTCAAATTCCCAGTTAGTGTATGCATTTGCAAAGAAGGAAGAGGAGAACAATTCTGGCTGTGGAATTGTACTTTCTCTCCAGCAAACAAGTAATCTCACTCTTCTAGGTTTATTTAGGTTAAGCTATGGATTGATTTTTAGATTATTTTATTTAAATGTAGAGATTGATGCCATTGGTGTAAAACAGGGGTCCTCAAACTACGTCCTGCGGGCTGGATACGGCCCCCCAGGGTCCTCAATCTGGCCCCCGGTATTTACAGACCCCGCTGCCTCCCCCCGCCGGGGGTTGGGGGGGGAAACCAAGCAGCCGCAGATGACTGCCTGCCACTGCATCCACCCGCCGGCCCCCTGGTTAAAAAGTTTGAGGACCCCTGGTGTAAAATAACAATGATTAAAGGCTTGAGATTTGTCTTAGTTAAAAAAAAATAAATACATTATCAAACCTATTGTGAATGTGGGATGTAATTTTTGATGGCACTTTGAGAAACCAGATTACTGGGAGGTAATCATCAGTCCTAAATCTTGTCTGTTTGTGCACAGAAATATTTTCTATCTTAGTGCCGAGAGGAAGACATCACCTGAGCATACACCTGAAGGTATGGGAGAAACTAGCACAGAGGCATCCAGGGGCTCACAGCAGCACTGCTGTGACTGTTGTAGTTCATCTGCCTACTTGTGCCTAAACTTCAAGTCTGAGACAACAGAGTGCTTTCTGAGTCTGCCTCTTGGTAATTCCAAGATGAATTACCATTTCTGATTGCAGGTTAATAATGTTCCATTAACTTCTATTGAAAATACATGTAAAATAAAATGCCAAGTAGAATAAATTAAAAGAGAAGACGAATCCAAAATATCAATCCTAAACAACATGAGACAAAAGAGAGATGAAAAGGATATTTCCCTTTTTATGCAAACAGGATCTAAAATAATTTTATTTTAAAAGGTGCTTGTAGCTTAAAGATGTCATGAAAAAGCTAAACTCTTAACGTAGGAAAGCATAGGTTTCATATGTTTTCAAATGCTATTTTTGTTTTGTTTGTGTGCTGAAATATTTCTTCTGATACCAAATCAGTATTTTTCATTAACCTGATTAGTGTGTGTATTTAGTTTTCCTTTTAATGGAAAAGAATTTCACATTTAAAGTCTGCATACTTGTCTGTTGGCCTATGAGGTAGTTTGAACCCTAGGGTTTCAGGTATTTTTCATATACAGAGGTACAGTGTTCTCTTTCTATAGATGTAATCGCATAAGCTATGTGCAAGGGTGAAGTCTTTGTCATGACCTGTTTAGGGAAAGGAGCCTCATTAATTTCAAAGAAACCAATCAAGATTTCACTTGAAGTTCTGCATTGTACTTTATGCTTTTTCAATTTCATGTTTAGCATTGACAGCTTCTGCTGGTGCAGTCTTGATATTAGTGTGCTTCAGAGAGAAATCTCTTTTGTGGAAGGGTGTGGTGGATGCAGAAATGTTAGAGATAGATTCTGAGTAGGTTTCATACTGCTAGTTGACAGAGATGCCCAAGTGTAAAAATCAGTCGTAGCTATATACCTCTCACATGCTGTAGACTTACTGTGAACTTCCAGCAATTTTGTAGAAGATCACTCAGACTTTAAGTAATTAATTCGGAAAGGTATGGTAATAAATCACTGCTGAGCCCTCAGAAATTGTAAATTTTCCCTTCTTTAGAAAAGGGCCTAGGTAGACTGCCTTTGCTTCCCCCGGTTTGCATACCTCTCTGTTTCTTTAAGCAATGTCTGCAACACTTGTTGTGCAAAATGTTTCAAATCCAAATGTTATAATCCTGCATATGGCAGATTGATTGAATATCACAGAAGATCAAAGCAGTAGTGAAAAATTTGTATGGGTAGAAGGATATCTTGAAGAAGGGGATCTAAAGACAATACTGTAATCTTTAAACATATTCCCCTGAATATTTAAGTGTTTTGCTCAAACGTCCCATATATTTAACACGCTAACTCCATCATATAACCTGTTTCAAAAATATGTGTTCCCACCCCCCATCCTTCCAAAAGAGTAGTCTTTGAAGTCTTAAGGTTCTCTGTGGTATTTTAATGGGGAAAGGACAGCGAAAGTTACCATGCTGCATACCCTTTCTTTTGAGAAGATTGTTTGCGTTTTTTTGTCTCACTCCAAATCTGCATCTTAATTATAAAGATACAGTTCAGCTTCTCATACAAATGATGCATTGAAAACAATCTCATAGCCGTCCTTACTTATGTCTCTTTAGAAGTCCTGTGTTCTGTAACGTTCTTGTAAGAGTCCAAGCTACTGACATAAAATTTATAAAGGTAATACCCAATAAAACTTCAGCTGTATGTAGGACACAGCGCTTCACATTATGTTTAAAAGTACTATTAAAGGAACTCTCCTACCTCCTAAAGGAACTACCAAGTTATGCACACAAAATGTTAGGAAATAGCGGCATTAAGACTAAGACTATGTCAGCCTTAGGCGATATAATGCAGTTCTTAACTGTGTGTGTACTTTTCCTTGAGCCATTGTACGCAGTAACTTGGAGTAGAGTATACTTAGAGTAGAAATTTGGATACAAACTGTAATAAATACTATTTTAGAGTACACAGACTCTTTGGTTGTCCAGGTTTTGTTCATTTTATAGGGAGGTTCTATTGTAGACAGATTTTGTGCAGTGATTCTCAAAGACAGTAAAATGGCAGATAAAATTCGATGTAGATTAATGTGAAGGGGTACATTCCGGGAAAAATGAGCGTTATGGCTAAATGGATAGGTGGTAAGCTTACCATTACCCATCATGAATGAAACCCTGGGACTGATAAACCTGTGAAACACTAAAGGGTAAGTGTAAAAAGCCCTGCATGAGTTCAGGGGGACGAGCTGGGCAAGCACTTGGAAAAAAAAATCTGTTGGGAGTCACTAACTAGAAAAACTAGTATATGTGAGAAATCCCCTGAGATGAAAATAGTCTGTGGCTAGGAAAGTGTTCATATTCAATACGCATGTCCTGCTTCCCTGGGCATACACTAACAGCTGCTGCTGAAGACAGGATATTGTGCTAGATGGGTCTGTAGTCTGAACCAATGCAATCATTCTTATGTTTTTGCATCAAAATAAACTTCTCTGCCGTTAGGATAATATCACTGCTTCCAAGGATTGCATAGTATTGCAGTTTGAGTTGTAAGCCCTGCCTGTTCTTACAAAGTGTTCCTGACTGAATCATCTTTTCTGAGCTTTTCTCTCCAGTCACCAGAAGCGTAAAGCAGGTAGCTTGCGTGGACTTACAAACCAAATATTAAGTCAACTGAAACATAATTCAGCTGTAAATCACTCTAGGAAAAAAAATAAGAATCATTGCATGTGCTTTTTTTAGTATCTTGGGTTTGGTAGGTTTCATATATGGAATAGCCTTTGAATAAGATCTAGTACCTTTATAACTATATGCCCCTGCCTCTGCACACACACACCCTGCACAGACACACACACCACACACACACACCGCCCCCCTCCCCCCACCCCCTCCAAGTGAAAATAATGCTCTTAATCTGTTGTCGCATAGTATTGGCTATGAATGAGAATATGAATGATTATGTTTGAAGACCTAATGCAATTCCACAAGACTAGCCTTAAAGTCTATTTTCCACGCCCCTCAGGCAATTTTACTGTTTATGTCCTGAAAAGGGATTAGAAACTTGCTGATGGAAGAAAAGATGAGTATGTAATAGCGAAAGCAGGAATAACTAGGGAAGGTGGATTCATTCTATCTGTAGTAGTGTGAACAGATGATCATTCAAATGAAGGTATTGAAACATATAATGAAACCCCTGTATTTTGAGATCTGCTTCATAGTTTTATTTGTGGCTGTTAGGTGAAAGGTGGAAGTTAAGAATAAAAATGAGAAACCCTGACAATCTAATTCACCCAAGTATGACAATAGAGGCATATGCTTTTAAATTACTGCAGTAATAGTACATAATTTAACTTCTAGTTTAATGAATGGCAGTCTCTTCAAAACTGGGATGACCACATGCTCATATTTACAGTCTGCAAGGGCGATCTTGGATGTGATCTTGTATTAACAAAAAATACTTTTCTCATTTAATAGTTCAGTTTTTGAATTTGGTAAGAACACTGAAGATAGATGTCAGCCAATTCAGTACCATGTTTGGATAGTAAAGTGGGCAATCTGGAAAATGGCAGTAATACATTGCCATAGAAATATGTGGGCACTGAACTACGTGCTAACAGCACTTCAGCCTTTACCTGGTTATTCTGTGTGACTGGCTCTGATACAGCTGAGCAGAAACAACAGAACTAGTAAAACAACGCTGCTTTGTGGCTATGGCGAAAGCCAGCCTTATGCCCTGTTAGGCTGAAGTCACCTGTTTATGTGTGAAAATATAGTGACATCAGCCATCACACACTGCTGTTCTCTTTCCCAATGTGGTATGGTGGCCTTTACTTGCTTTAAGGAGTTTTCAGACTATATGTATTTTAAAAATTTATCATTTACATGTATAATCTAATTCATTTACATTCTACTTGCAGATTTTTTTGTCTCTGCATTTGTTTATACGTTTACTAAATAGTGACACGCTTTGTGTGATACTGAACTCTTCATTTGCCTCTTGCTTCTTCATAATGACAGCCTATCAGGGAAGACAATGTAATTCACTTCAGTATCTCTTTCAATTCCAATATTGAAATACTTATTTTGCAGTAATTAAAAGAACAAACAAACAAACCAACCAACAACTACCTGTAATGGAGCTCCTGAACCTTCCACTGCAACAAGCTGTGTAAGTTAGACCAGTTGGTTCTCTAAACATTAACTAAACTACTAGCTATAGATTCTGTTGAGTGCTAATTTACCTTTTTGTATTTTTAGCTGAAGTCAGTAGTATGGTGCAAGCATGCTTATGCTTTGACATTTATACAAGGATCACTCCACCAAAGTACTGCAAAAAATTTGAAGATGATGTTTTCCAAATATCTTTTCAAAGCTACAGCAGGTACTTTGGGACACCCTGTGTTCCCGTTACTACCCTTCAGTATTAAACTGTAATACGTCATTGCTGCTGCATGTGAAGTTCTACTTTAAATAATATTGATACCATAATTTTACACATGAAATTTTGTCATTAATGTGTCTTCAGAATACATCATCTTAAAATAAGCAGGTACAGTAGTATTGGGGGTGTGTGTGTCAAGTAGGCTCTTTAGTTTCCAAACTGGTTGTAACTTGATTTACCCTCTTGAACTTTTCATAGAGTGCCCATCTAGGCAGTGTAATTAAATTTAAATATAAATTAAAATGTCTGGGGTAGGGAAAAAATTGTGTTTTCATCAGCAAACATACTTCATTAATTTAGGAAATTGATTAAATCTGGAATGAGGTATTAAATTTTGTGTCTCCTTTAGTCTGCTTTTTATTGGCAGATTTCTTCGGTATTTTTTTTAATCCTTTCTATGAGGCATGTGATTAAAATCAAACAGCATTTAGTATTTGTGATGTGCAGGCCTTTCTGTATACAGCCATAGTAAACTTCAGTTAATTTCAGGAAAAATAAGTGGAAGTGGGTCATTTTTATTTGATTTATGGTAGTATTTTTAAAGGTCAGCAGAAGATCGATTCCTTAGTCAATTCTGAAAATAGGAATTAGGCTTGATGTCATTTACTCCTTAAACGTTTGTCTGTATAGTCTTCAGTCTAGCAGCTATGTTTCATTATGGTAGTTGGAAAAGAATTCCTTAAAAATCCCCAGTCAGATTTTCTTCTCAGATGAGTCCCTTGGGACAGGGACATGACGTGAGGTGAGGTCTCTGGTTTCTGCAGCACTTGAGAGAGCAGAGTTGTTGGTCAAATGTGGTATTGACATGCACTCGGATGAATCAGTGAAAAAAAATTCAAGTTTGTTTTTAATCAATTAGAGTGTGTATAGTAACTGCTAATGTTGATGATTTAGATTATGCTGGATTATGGAAAAATTATGAATTTTACATTTATAAATTATATTCAAACTGTGTAAGTGCACCCATTAAAAAAAAAACAAACAAACCAAAACAACAAAACTCTTAAATAATTGTTCTTTGTTTTCACTTGCAAGTTTTAAATGCCCTCATAATCGGGTATCTCTCAGGTACAGCCAGTGCTCTTAACTGACTCACTCACTAGCAGTGATGCATCTGGAATCTGTGACAGTAAAATCTGTAGAATTTTCTGCAGAAAATAAATCTGAAATTAAATTCCGTAGATGTGAGTCTAATGATTATATATACTTAGTTACCCCAAAGTATCATGTGTTTCCAGACAAACAAATATCACCAATGATAATCTGCACTTGAATTGCTGTACTGTGGCCAAGCACAACTTTTGTAAACCTCTTCCATTATCACTTCAGGGAAGGAATTAAAATGTAAGAGAAATCTGAGGAATTGTCTCCATGTGCAGATTTAATTCAAATTAAGTAAAACTGCAACATTTCAGAAAAATCAGTGCTGAAGTGACCTTATTTTAATTTAGCATAATTTATTTCTCAAGGAAATTAAACCAAAGTCTATTTTAATTCTGAATGAACAGGCTCAACAGAGACTGAATTAATTTTAACTATTCCACCTTCCTGATTAATTAAAAATAAACTTTCCTAAGTAGCCTGTGTGCACAGCTCCTCAGGATACCTGAAAAGGCAACAGGGCTTTTTATTGAGGACAAGAAGATTTTTAATTTCGTCAGTCAGCTAATAACTTTTAAAAATGCAACCAAACAAAGAAAATTAGATGCAAATTAATGCTAAAGAGAAGGGAAAATATAAAACAAGACATTAAGAAGAACCTACCTGAAGTAAAACAGTTGCACATAACCAGGAGTGTGAGGGTGAGGAGAGAAGATGGAGGGGAAAGAAGAATGTGGGTGACACCAGTATATAAAAATGTGCGTATATACACAGCAACATATATCTCTGTTACTGTGTTCCAGGATCATCCTTGGTATAAAGCCACTGGCAAGCCTGCAGTCTTAAGAGAGTCTGGACTGAGAGAAATCGGGGACAGCATGGTGTCATGTCTTAAATTTCAGCAATTTGAAGCTGTAAGATTGAAGGCAAGATTATCAAACTTATGATTTTCTAAAATACAGTGTAGAAATATTGATTCCTTCAAAAACAGACTGTTTTTTGAGCTCACAGCGTTACGGCAGTAACTGAAATGCAAGTCAGGGAAGGCTGAAGTGCTGGCGGTGGCTGAGAGCCACCGCTCCCCTTGGGTTTGACATGTCTGCTGCCTTGCCCCTCATTTGGGTGTTCCATGGCAGTGCAGCCTTCTCCCTCTTGCTGCAAGTCGGTGGATCTGAGTGCTGCCGCATGCCCCGTGCCCATGTTCGCAGCACTCTGAAACTCTAATGCTGAGTGACAGATGTGAATGGGAACAGCAGGGCATTCCTGCCCCTGTGAAGACTTACCAGATGAAGTGCTTGAAGCTCCTCAAATAACTGCTGTAGTCTATTGTGAGAAACTAATTGAATTGTATATATTGCTTACAGGAAGTTCTGGACTGATCTATTGAATGACTTACCTGTTGTCTGTCCAGTATCACACTGTGTCAGTAATTGAGATGTCACCGATGTCACCCTGTTGAGACAGTGTAGGAATAAGGCCAGTTATTTCATGATTACTCTGCTGAAATGTTTTTATTGATGAAGTTATACCATATAGCAAAAGATGTTCATTTTCGTTAGGGAGGAAAGTGCCCTCCAAAAAGGGACAGAGTTTGCCTAAATACTCATCTTGACACTGTAAACAGGCAATTTGCAATGTGACCCCCGACATTTTTTTTTAAGAGTATGAATAATAATTTACCTCCTGTCTTAACAGGTGGAGTTTATCAGTGAAGAAAGTAAGTACCCTGTAATAACAGAAAATAGTGTCTAGAATTTTCAGGGCTTTTCTATTGACTGTTTAATTCAATATCAGAAGGACATTTATTTAAATACATATATTTAAGCACGTGATTTTACCTGTATTGCTACTGATCAAAGTAAGCAAATTTAGGTTTGAGGAGATATGGATTGTTTTTCTATTACAGCTTACCTGTAAGATAAATAGGCACTGCCTCATGTGTATGAGTATGCGAACAAAAATTATGAATCTGTTATAGACTACTTTTTTACACTATTCTTTTCAAGCACTGCAATATTTTAGCTTATATTCTGTATTATTAGTTTTTTACATTTAGCTAATCTGCATCAAATATCAGGTCTGGAGTCCCAAAGTAGTATTGCAAAGTATTGTGACACAACTACTTAAAAATATCACCAAAGTATACACCTGCAGATGAGGCGTTCCACACTTAAATAGATTGAGTAAGGCACTTGGACACTGTGACCACCTGTATACCTACCTGGAGGTGCGTGGGCAACTGAAAAGTGTGACAGGGCAAAGGATAAGAGGCAGAAATGTTTGCACCAGTGATTCAACATCATGAAGTACAGATCTTGGAGAGCCTGTGGATCTGGGAGCTGTAAAAGGGGATGTACAATGCTGGACCTTTAGCAGTTTCAGACACAGAGGAGATGAATTTGAAGGAAGAAGCCTTAAGACAGATGTAATTGAATCTAGAGGGCATGGGAAAGGCGATGACTGGTGGAATATATCATAATATATCCTGCTTCGTGTTTCTGCCCACTTACATGCTAAAGCAGTATGAAAGACCCTCACCGCACTTACAGATCCCTGCAGATTGAATATGTTATTAGAAGCACTGCTGGGAGTCAGTAGTTAGGAGGCTAAGTAGTGCTTAGTTTAGATTTTCTGAATTATCTCTTTCCATTTAAGCATCACTTACGTTGGCTCTTCCCAGTGGGATGGATTTGAGCTGGCAAAACTGATCCTATATACTAAGGTTTCAAATGATTTTTCTTGAAGTTCACAGTGGTTTATTCAGTTAGTGCAGACACCTGTTTACATACAGTTAAGTGCTTTGTCTTTTGCTATTTTCTACTAAGTCCTTTTTAGCCTAGACGATCCAGGATGTCTTGTAGTACTTAAATGTACGAACCCCGTTTTAAGTTCCGTATGTTTGCTTTTTAATTCTTCAATACTTTTGTAATAATTCTAAATGTTTTGCTTGCCTTTTTTTTTCAAGTGCTGCTAAGCTTATGTTTTCTTAGAAGTACAAATTACAAGACTATGATTCCATTTTTCAGTCTGTAGTGAGTTCAGCCTCCTATGGTGAGATAAAGTTGGTTTTCCTACCTGCCTCATGCAAAGTTGGCTGTGTTGTTTCGCCTGCCTGCTGTCTTGCATCACTTCATACCCCGGTCACTCTGTTTGCTGTGGTACTTCTGCTGTTCTTGCACTAACCCTCCACTGAGTACCATAAACGGATGTTGCTAGCTTCATTATTCATCCTCTTTTTCTGAACACTTATGAATGTGCTGAACATTTGGAGCTTCACCATAGGAACTCCTCCTTTGTAACCTTCCTCTGCTGTGATATGTGACCAGGTACTTCTCCATTTCCTGCCTTTGTCCTTTTTTTATTTATTTTTTTTTTTACCCTGTCAATATTACCCAAGTCATCTTTATGTTTTGCTGTTACTTTGTCAAGAGTTGCAGATAAGAGAGAACAGAGTGACACGAACATGTTAAAGATCGGCTGTCTCCATAAACTACCAAATCAAAATCAAGAGGTCATACGTATCCTGAAGGGAACTGATGCCACAAGACCTGCTTTGAGAGATCAGTGTTCTCCTTGTAACCAGTCCACTCTGTGCCACTCATTTGTTTAAATACATTAAAGCTCTTCATAATTTTTTAACCTTTTATCTTTCCTTTCTACTGGAATAACAAGGTATTAAAACACATTGTGAAGGCACAACATATCTGTGTAAGCCACTGTGAATGTCTCCTAAACACACAATATGAAGAAAAATTAATCTCTCGGTCCAGTGCTTTGGGAGACACAATGATGTCTTGCAAAGATTCATCTACAGATGCTACTGGTAGTCAAAGATCTGTTATTCTAAACCAAAGCACAGTTGACTAGCTAGAATGCAAAACTGTGATTTGAGATTTTTGTTCCACCATGAATTCCCTGACAAGGACAAGTTGTTTATTCAACCCATGGGTAAGTACATTGGGACTCTGGTGCCTACATTCTGCTGAAGTCCAAGAAAACATTGACAGAACTGCTGCCTGTACTTTGATCCTTTGCAGTCCTGGCACAGGAGTCATTCTGGTAGAATTAAGTAGCTTTGTATCTGTCCTATGGTGTAGGATTAAAGACTTAGCATCCCAGCACTGGATTCTTGAGAAGCCCAATCAAGAACATATGTCAAAAACATGCAAATGTGTAAGTGCAGTAGCACTGGACTCAATACAAATCAAAGTTGCCAGGACAACTCTTTTTCAGAAGAGAAAGATAAGCTACTTTTAATATGTTTCTATAGCAATCACAGCCTTTCCTCATCCCAGCCAGGGGCTGGAATACTTCTTCTCAGAAGGGCACCTTCCACATAGACTCTTTGTTTTAGTACCCCATTTATTAACCTTTTCTTCTCTCGGGCAGTCTGTTGCACGGTGTCCTGTCTCCTAGTGACACAAAAACCCATGTTGAGGCTACTAAAAATTCATTGTGTAATTTGTTGAAGATTTTTTTTTTTTTCTCATCACTGCCTTCCCAGGCTGAGAGCAGTAGCTGTTAGAAATTGAGTGCTTAAATTACATAGCAAACTACGATAAATTTCCAGGCATAGAACTGTACCAACTGCTAAAGTAAACTACTCTTTTTCATTTAAGTCTGTTGTAAAAATGCAATCCAACGTCCTGAATCCCAGATGGATGTTTATAAAATTTAATCTGTTTAACTCTGTACAGTGGAGGGTGGGGGGTAGGAATTACATGTCCTGAAAGTGAGTTGTCAAACTTACATTTAGGTCATTGCTTTTAGAAGAAAATTTTTACTAGGGTGTGTATTTTTTGTTAAATCTTGGTTTGAACAAGTCCATTATGCTACATCATAATTTCAAAAATAAATTGCAAGAAAAACGAGAAAATGTGAATAATTCTGCCCCTCCCTCGCGATTTTAACTAGTCAACTCTAGAACTGATGGTAAATTGGCGGGTGTTGTTTGGTTGGGTTTTTTTTTTTTTAATTTTACAGTGCTGCTGACAAAAGGGCATCAACCTCACACTAATGCCTGTGAATGCTCCTTTGATTTCATGCAGTCACAGATGTCCTTCAGGTGTCAGTAACTGTTATGCTGCAGACTGGGATTCCAGAAAGCAAAGGTGCTTTGACGCTACAAGTAAAAGGGAAAAGATGAAGTGTGTGAGCCCTAACTCAAGATCTGCATTTTGACATTTCCCTCTATAGATATGCAGTACTCCACTGTAGTGGGAAAAAAACCTAAAAAATCCAGGGGTCTATTTTTCCTACAAAGGCCACATATATTCCCTTTTTTTTTGTGTGTATTTCTCAGCACTCTTAGGAACATATGATTACGGTGTTGGTTTCTGTTGTCTTTTTTTTTTTCCCCTATGTCAAGCTGTAGAGTGATGATAAGACGACAGGTTGCTCTTACTGTCAAACATCTAATTAGCAAGCACCAAGTAAGAGAAATGTTTCCAAAAAACAAAGAGTAGGCCCCAAATGTATGTCAATTACTGACACACAAGGCATGTAAGCTGTCAAAACTGGTGATCATTTTTCTGTGTCATCTCCCACGATGTACAACAGGGGTTTGCTCCTAGAAAGTCAGCTTCTGTATGTTATAGAAAAAAGTGGTTCAGTGATAGAAAATGGTGTAACTTGGTTTTCATTTTTTCCCCCTCAACTTTCTGAATTAAAAGTTTATTTTCTTTTGTGCTAATTTATTTCTGCCTTCATTAGGTAAATCTGTATTGGGAAAAAAATACAGGAAGTTTAATAAAGTGCAGAAAAAATGCAAAGAATGTATCTTAAAGATGTGCTTCGAATGTACTTTAAGGTGTGCTTAGAATGTCAAACTGGAATGTCTCCAACTTTTTATAGGCTGTGGAATCGGTTGTGTATGTACTGATGGGAATCCTCAGGCCTGGGGTTTCTTTAATCATCTTACCAATTTTTCAAACTCTCTATTAAAGATTTTATTCCAAGATATATTGGATTTTCTTGTGTAATACTGTTCTGAGTCAATGGGAGGAGAAAAATTAAATGCAAAGTACTCTCTCTTCAGATTTCCCTGCACCCAAATTCCGAAGATTCTGTAGCTGGCACTCTATTTTCTCGAGATATCTAATAAATACATAATAAATGTCAAGTATCTGTTTAATTTCTGCAGGTCCTGTGTAGTGCTACCTATATCTTCAAAAGCTTATTTCGCTGCACTAGACCTCCACCTCCTGGTTACTGCTCAGTTAAGAAATAGAACTGAACTAAGAATGTAAAAAAAAAAAAAAACATACCACAAGAAAAGGTTCAGAGTGTATCCAAGCAGTCTGTTTTCTGAATGGCCTTTAAGGATTCTGCTGAGGTATTGAGTATTGTAGAAATATATTAATATGCTTTCACCTCAAAAATATCTTTTCTTGAAGAGACTGTTCAGTTTCCACATTGTTTGTTTGGTTTTTTTCTGATGTTTAAATAGAAATGAAGGACTCAATCCTTCACCATTCTGCCCTTTGCTTCTGGGTGGTTTAACTTCAGCATCTCTCTGTTACCTGAAAAGCTCTTCACGTTTCTTACCCTTTTGTTCTCTTGCCCCTGCAATGCAAGCAGTTACCGTCTGACTGAGAAAAGGTTTGCTTTGCTCTCTAACACAGCAATGGCTGTTCGTGTCTCTCTTGCATTTGTTATTAGTCATACGTTAAGTTCACATATTCCTTTGCTAGCACCTGCAAACCAGGAGTTTAATCTCCTGACTCTTCACCACTTTCCTCTTGCTCCTATGGGCTTGTACAGCTCTGACCACTTAGAATAAACATCTTGCTTGCTTCCAGGTTGCTGTCCCAAGCAGTACTGTTCAGTGGTCTGGGCTGGAATGGCAATCATGCAGTGACCCTCTTGTTAGAGTCTTTCAGAATGATCCTTCTCAATGAAGTAGTTTGGACATAAGTGATGAAAGATGGTATGTATGAAGCATTAGCTAGGTCAAATTATGGTGTTTTATTGTAGAGGGTTAATAAAATCAGCAATGTTAGCACTTTTTTTTGTCTGTTACTGTTGAGTTTTGGCTTACAGTCTTTTTGACATAATGGGAAGGATGTGTTTCTGCTTCGTGACCCGTTTTCTGTATTTTCCTGTTTAGTACAAAGAGCATTTTCATTCTGATAGCTTGATTGTGAACTAAGGGATGCTTTTTTCTTGACAAAAATCTTATTTGGGGTCTTCTACTGGCCTTTGCTTTGTCTTAAATCACAGTCTGATCTGTCGTCAGAACGGAACTCAAATGTGTGAAACTAATTCTGTGGACTTCAAGAGCACAGATGGACAAGTTGTTTACTTATTTCTGCTCTTTAGTTCTTATACTATATGCTTTTCTTTGATAAAATCTTATAGCTCATGCTGAGCTAACTTGAAACTGTTGGAGCCACCTATTTCAGGATCAGCTGGTGTCACTATGCTACTTTGTCCCCACCATGTCTTTGTAGGAAAAAAAAAAAAAGCTTCTGCACACTCTGCAGTTCTTTCCCATCTCTACAGAAGTTGCATTTCATTCTTTCATTTATGAGAATTATTCTTGTTTGCCTCATAAATTTCATTCTTGGTACTAAATGCTATTTGGAAATCACTCCAAGCCAAGCAGCCTTACAGTAGCTGCCTCCATTCTGCTTTTTGAGTAATCCTCACTGGGTAACTGGAAGCACTGTAGATGCTTCTCAGGTGTTTATGTCAACTCTCTCAAAGATTGGTTGTCTGTTTTTTTTCTATCCCTTAATTTACAAGCCATCCTCATTTACCTTTCTGAAAAGCCTGGTATAAACAACTGGTCTTTTTGTGAATCCTTTGAAAGTCAACAGGCTTGGGCTTTTTGCCAGTTTTTAATTGAGGCCAATTACTCCTCTGAGTTTTGAGTAAAGGAACTTGCTTCTCTGTTGATAAAAAGCAAGATAGAGAATGCATTAGGGCTTTTAGCAGCTTTCAAAGCAGAAAGGTCGATAAAAGTGCTTTGACAGTGGCCGTCTTGTCGTGCAGAGTGGAGGGAAATCTACTTGGAAGATGTGAAGGCAGAAGAGAATAAAAATGTAATCTGGATGGGAAGCAGCTTTGAAGGTTTTAAGTAAATTTAAGTAAAAAAGAATACAGTCTCATTCCTACTGCCACCTGAAACAGGAGTTTCTTTTTGCATCATATTTGTTTGAACCTTTCAGAGAACAAATGCTGCCTACCCTTTTTTCTAGAAAACAGAGTGCACTGCTAGCTTCACAGGCTGGGTGTTTCTACAGACTCCTAGGAAGAAAGTAACCCTATTACATTTAACAGCATCTCAGGGAAGGTGTCAAGTTGTCTTCTGAATGTGATAAAATATAAGAGTTACTCCTGCCTGTGTCAAGAAATTGTTATCTGTAGCTCAGTTCGGCAACAAGAAAACTCTGGTTCTGCTGTCTTGAGGAATCAGTGTCCTTGCTGTTGTGAGATCCCCAGTGTTAATACAGTAATTTCATCAGGAAAAGATACTTTTATTCCCAAACAAGCTAACTCTATGCAGAATCACATTATATCAAGACAATGATTGTCATACAAAATTGGATATGGAACTTAGCAATAGTAGTCTGACAATAATGTAAGAATGTGGTGTTTACGGGGAAAAAAATAAAACTGGGAACAAAAGATTTCCAAGGAGTCTTCTGTAGCAAGGCAAAGTAGTCTAAATCCATAGAAAAAGTGCTGAAGTTTCTGTGACCTGCTCATGGTTATTGCTGTGTAATGGTGTTATTGCTTAACTAACATGTTATTACTAAGATATTAATTTTTGCATAGAATTTTCTTTAATGGATCTGAAATCCAAAAGAACAAACAATCCAAATGTGAAGTCTACAATAAACTACAAAATTTGCTATTTTCCTGGTGATTAAACAATGCTTCCTGGGCGAGGGAAATCCCGGGGGAAAATTCAGAATAATTCTCAATTTTTTTCATGAGGTTTCACAATCTCTGCTAAATTAGAACTTTTAAGTAGTTCTAATACAACTTACTTTAAACCAAATTTACATTTTTTAGAAAACAGGCACCTTAATTTGTCAAGGTGTCTTCCACACTCCATGAAGCCCACAGAGGACATTACGGTTAATGAGGGCACCATTTGAAGCATTTAATTAATTGAGTAGACGTTATGGTCATATCTATATGGTGAACTGTACATCTGTTCCCAGAATGCTAGCAGTGTGATTATAAGAATAACCTGAATTACTATATCCTTGCACTTTGAGGTGACTGTTGCTTTTTCAAAGTTTTAGTCCGCTTATATACTTTCTCCCCTCTAAATCTCTGCTTCCCCTATGCCATTTGGACCTATGCCATTTGCCTGCCTCGCCTTCCGAGCTAATATACACATTAATCAACTGTGCTGCAAGGGAACTTAATTGCATCTAGCCGTGATGACGTTCGTTCTGGGTGTACACTATGGATTAAGAATAACTCAGACTTTGACCATCACTGTTGTAAAGCCTATGCTTGATACTACCATGTAGCGATTATGTGAACAGGTTGGCGCAGGATCCAGTTGTTCTGTCAGCTATCAAACCACAGTCGTTTAGAAACAGGCACGGAATAAAGATTGGAGACAGCAGGTGTTACTCAGTTCAAGCGTAAGTTCGTGTTTAGTTAGTAAAGAAAAACATACAATTCTCCTGTATTATTTTATTTCTTAGGACTGTGACTATCATTCTCTCTATTTCCTCAGACATGCTGAACTACTTTATGGTGCCTCTAAGAAGGGGCTCAAAATAGTTATGATGATTTACCTGTTTATTCCCAAGTGGTTTTTTCCCCACAAAATCTTTCCAGTGATGTTTCTTTACTTCTCACTTGAGATCTAGAGAAGGAGAAAGCAAGGGCTGCAGGAAAATGTCTGGAAGTATTTAGCTAGTAGCCACAAAATAAAATTTCTTATATACTTTAAGAAAAGAGAAAAAGTATTTTTTGAGAAATACTTTTGAGTAATCTAGACAATGATTTTCAGTTTGGGCATATGTTACAAAAGGCATCACAAATTATTTCAACCACAACCTGCAAATACAAAACTAATACAAGTAAGTTATAATACATTGTAAGGTAAAACTTGTAGGTCTGGCAAGAATAACTAATGGGACATCATAAAAAACTTTCAAGGAAAAATATGAAGAGGGTCCTGAAGCTCAAGTCTTGTAAGCAAATAAGTTATTTTTAAAGTGAAAGAATAGGAATTATATGCCAAGGGGAACAGATGGCTCTTCATGTTGACCTGAAAAATGTCAGGGAACTGTGATAGAAGAATTTATTGCTTGTTTTGGAGACACAGAAAATAACAACAGATTTTCAGAAGCACGGGAAACGAAGTGGCTATTAAGTCTGATAGCAAAAAGCACAAGAAAGTGAATGATCTGGTGTACTTCCTGGGCAGAATCTCTAAATATAAGGGGGTTGTTGTACTAATTTTTTTTATTTTTTTTTTTTTAGCAGAAAGATGATTCCAAAGTAGAAATTGTTCTAGTTATGAGTGAAATCCTATGAATTTTCATGAGAGTGCACTGAAGGAACATCCAGGAGAACAATGATTTATTAAGATAAAGGAAAACAGAAAAATTTGTATCTGCCCTGAAGTTATAAAGTGGATCTGCTCTGAAGAGAAGAGCCATTCAAGAATGAAGTCGGAAAGTCCATGGGAAGGCTTGCTCTGTTGAAGCAAGACCTATGCACTAATAAACTTGTGAAGCAAATTGCAACCCTGTGGTTGAACGGTTACTTTGCAGGCTGGAATAGAATAGTAGGTAGGGCTTTGGACTGGAGGACGGCCAAACTTGAGTGGGATCTTTTTTTTTTTCTTTTTTTTTTTTTTAAGGAGTGCCTTGGTCAGCTGCAGCAGATGATTAACAGTGAGCCCCATCACTTTGTGAACTGATCTTTGAGAATGTAAAAACCACATAGGAACAGATACTCAGGCATTTTGTTTTGTTACTGCTGATTTCACTGCCATGTTTTTAGGTTTCTGTCCAGGTTCTGACTGCTCAGTGGGTGCTGTATATACTACTGATTAACAATTAAAATAAAATTCATTGCTCCTGAGTGAAATATTAACTTGCATTTTCACCGGCAAAAAATTTCTCTGTATCCTTCCCATATTAAATATTGTGTATTAAGATTAGATATACCATTTAAACTGTCCTAATAAATTTAGCATCCTAATACATCCTGGTTGAGGTAAGTAAATAGTTAACGCCATGACTCTGTGAACAGGAGAACTTCAGTAAATACTAGAAGAAATTACGAGCAATAGCCAGATTTCCTGGGGCAGATCTCAGATTTTTAAGGGGTAAAAGGTTATTTTACCCCCATGCCCCAATTCCAGGTTGGTTTAGATGTAAAATTTGGTTTTAATGTCAAGATTTGCTAAACATCTACTTATTTTCTAACATTCATAATCTTTGAATAGCCTAGGGCACTCTCCGTATACTGCTGTTTCTTTTTGCCCCTTCATCAGTGGGTACAGCTATGATGGACATAAACCTGTGCAGTATCTTTCTGGAAGGGATTTTGGGGCACAGATGCTTGGATTTGGTTGCCAGCCAAGACTCTGGGTGAGTTGGGATGGAGGCTGTAGATAAGAGTAGGTTCAGAGAGACCCAGCCTCCATGGAGATACTTCCCCTGCTGTTAGCTGATCTCCTCAATCCTGAATTCAGTTGGATTGAAAGCCTGTGCTCCTCAGGTACTGGAGAAAGAAGCTTCTTGGAAGACTACTGTTGCTTTACTTGCAGAGTTTTTCTTCCTCTAATCACTACCCGTGGTTGCTTTGATGAGGGACACAGAGAAGACTGTTTGCTCCTTCTAACTGCAGTTATATAAATATAGATATAATTTTCAGCCGCCTCTCCTCTTTCTCTTAATTAATCTTTAATGGAAGATTAAGTTTACTTCTCGCATGCCTGCATTTCTCTCTGCGGAGCCTTTATTTTAAAATATATACCAGTGAATGATGGCTCAGTAATACAGGCTGATACTGTTTTTGCTCATTTAAATTTTCCCCTATTTTCTCATATTACTATGCAAAATAGGGCAGAGGGACCATATATCATGAAGATAAACCTGTCAGAGCAACTCAAAGATAGCCTTTTATGGGAAAAAAACCCACCTGTTATTAAAGTAATAGATACGCAAAGCCCTATTAAGTGGTTTTACAGAAATGGCTGTAATACAGTCAGGCCTAGTTTGTCTGTATATTGGACTATTTCTATACGGCTGTAGCTTGCATGTAGGATATTTTTGCAATGAAGCTTGAAATTTTTTTCCTTCTGCTTTTAAGCATTCTGGTTTTATTCTTTCAGCTGGTGAAATGGAGTAATGTCAGAGGGTAGCTGCTCAGCTTCCCGTTTCCTTGGACCTGGTATTGCCTTCTGTTAGTACATGGCACAGTACAGCCAAGGAACTGTCTTCACTTGTTTATCCTTAAAGAAGTTAAATAATAGTGTGTAAATATCAGGAAGTATGTGTGTTTATATTGTCCAACAATTTGGTTTGGAGTGAATTATTTCAAGTCTTGTTCTGTTGAACTCAGCGGTTTCAAACTTACGTGCATCGGGTATCACAGTGCAGCAGGGGCTGTACGTTCTGTCCTTTTCGGTTTTTCTCTTCCTTGTGTATATGGCTGCCTTTAGGCATAAGATGGCTAGAAACAGCTTTGCATTTTTATATACAATTGTTCTGTTGGCAACTTTACTTTTCTGTGCTTGAGTAGGGAGAGTAATCAATGTGTGGCGCGTTCAGCATGGCAGACTCGTGGTTTGTGGCCAGCTTGTGCTTCCGTAGCTGGTGTTGGAGTTGTGTGGTTCGTGACTCTTCTAGTCGGTTTGCCATGGCAGGCCTTTTGCTTTCATAGCATGTAAGACCAAAATACATACACACATTGGTATGTGCACATACTCTAATACAAATCTCAGAACAATATACATCAGCATTTTGAGTCTATAAAAGACAAACTACCATTTTTTTCCTTATTCTTATAGAAAAGGCCAAAACAATTTTGGAAGGTTTTTCTTGATCTCAGAAAATTATTGAGAAAAATGCTGTCCTGTGTGTTTTGTTTTCTGTTTTTCTTGAATCAATTATAGTTTGGACTGCTAACTGCCAACAGTGTAATCTTTATAAATGTACTCCCTTCCACCTTTGGTCTGCTGAGATTGGAAGAAGAGTTCCAGAAGGGCATACCTCATACGTCACAAAAAAACCCAACCAAAACCCCCAAACAACAACAAAAAAACCCCCCTCCCATTAACCTAAGAAACTTTTGGCTAGGGTTTGTCTGTGTGTGGGTTTTTACTTTTTTAAATTTTAATTTTATTTTTTTATTAAGCACTGCAGCACTTTGTCCTTTATAGGCATTCCCTAATAAAACATGAGGAACTATTTTTCCTGTTTTCTCCTTTAGGAACTTTGTTTTAATTGATAAAAATGAAACCTGAGGGTTCACTGAGGCTATATTTTGGCTTTCCTGATGTTTTAGTTTGTTAGCAGATAAAGACCCAGAGAATTCATCTCCTTCTTGGAGCTTTGAGGTAAGATTACTGTCTGTGCTGGTTGGAGCAGAAAACACAACTTAAAAATTTATGAGCCTTTTTTTTTTTTTTTTTAATTTTTATTTTTGCATCAGTGACTTTTAACATGACTTTTTCCGAGTCCTGTTTTGACAGCCACTTTGTCCATGGTGAATCATAAACTGTAAGATCAGGTCTGTTAATTACTTAGCAGTCAGTTTTGAAAAAGCATGTTATTCCTGTCAAACTCCAAAAAAATATGATGTCTTATTATCCTTTAGTAGTCTTATTTCTGAATCTCAGTCATGCTGCAATAGTCTCTGTGTGTGTGTGTGTCTGTAGCCATACAGACAGATACAATACTTTATACATTGCACATGTTACATCTGTAAAATTTGCTGGTAAGATAAGCAAGCACAGATGCTGTAATAGAAAATATCCTGTGAAATGACTTCTTGAATTCTTTTCTCACGTTTAGCAGCTGGTTCGGCAGCAATAGTGATTTCTCCTCCTAGAACTCCCAGAAAGCTCTGTTAAGAGGCAGAAACAATGTGCAATACCCAAGTAGGATAAGAATCACTTCACAGGACTTAAAATGACAGCATCTGCTAGATCAGTGCTTGCAAAAGCAGCAAACTGCAGAACCCTCTTGAGCCAGTTTTGACTGGGAAATGTAGATTAGCTTTGCATGAATGGACTTATTTTTCAAACTAGGATTTTATTTTTTTTTAATGGAAGTTGCAAGTGTTACTGAGGATTATCCAAGTTTATCAAGTCTAAGATAATAGTATTAATAATTACATTTTAAAATCCTCTGATAATTTCAGTGACTTCTCAGAGCATTTATCATTTCAGACTTTGTGATGCATGCTTCTGAGTAATGTTAAAGGCTTCATCTACAGGAATGAGGCAATTGCACTGTTTTCACTGTGGCCGAGTTTTCATCTCTGAAGAGAAAGTTGATTTCAACAAATGGGTCAATTTGCATCTGTCTTTTCATTATGGGTATAGTATTTTGCTCAATATTTCAGAACTCTGTCATCCTTAATTGCTCCACTGATCTTGTGTGACTTACACAAGGGACAAAATGTACACCTGCTATCTAGGAGGCTGGCTATATCTAAGAGGAGTTTTTATAATATATGCAGATGTCCTGTTAACACTGGAAAATATTCAGCAAAGTAGGCTGCTTGGTTGCTTTGGGGTATTTAGTCCCGAAGTTTGAGTAGTCTTTGTACAGAAAGTTTTGATGTTATCTCAGATGCAAACTAGTATTCGAGACCGACAGACCTCTGCTGAGCTGGTCAAAAGAACAATTTGGCCTTCTAGGAAGGAATCAAACCCAATGCCTTTCTGCAATGAGAAGGATCAAGTGACCTCCCTCTGCCTCTCTGGGGTGGAAGGTGTGCTGTCATGGCTCTGTCCTGGTGTTACAGGCACAGAGGATACTCTCCTACCCCCTTGACTTTCAGCTTTGCTCTTAGTTTTTCTTTTTTCAATACTTAGCTGAAACACCATTTATTTACTGTCTTGACTTGAAGACATTTTTCTTCCTTGTCCATCTAGTGATCAGCATGGTCTAAGACAGAAAATGTCCTTTTTACTACAGTTAGTCATTTCAGCGTGGCACCTACTGCATTTGCTGTGCCCTTGTAAGATCTGGTAGGACTCAGGACAACCCCTTAGATGGTACTGAGAAAAGGAGACTCAAGTTCCCCTGGTTTCTCCTGTTCTTGGCATCTCCTAAGGATCTTTAGAATGCTCTTCCATCTTCACATATAGCTAATCCACACACATTTCCCAGTATCAGAATTACACATTATGGGTGATTTAACTAAGCTGATTTTCCAGCAATGGAAGAAGAGGTTGAGAGGGTTAAAAGCTTTCAAAGGGCCAAGAAGGTAGTGGTGGAAAAAGCGTGAATGTGACATCAGCAAAACAGCACCAGATGCTGAAACTAAGGTAAGGATGAAAATATACGAAAGGAAAAAAAAAAAAAAGTAGAAAGAAATAAAAGCGGAGAAAGCAAGCAATACAGAAAACGGGTCCAAGTCTGATTTTTCAGTTGAATAAAAAAAGCAAACTTGCACTTTTTTTGCTGTTGTATGACTGTGCCCAGAAATCCATACTTGTAGAGACATGGCCCTCCATACTGAAGAATGCTCTCTTCCATTTGAACTACTGTGTCTGTTTTAGTAAGTAGTGCAGGTGAACAGGTTCGTTGTTATTTGGTCATTCACCTGGACTCATGAGTTGAAATCTTCACTGGCTTTCACTTTTATGCAAAGGCTTATTGTAGCAAGAGTTCCTACAGAGTTTCAGCAGCCTCTTCTGTCTAGTACTGCAGGGTGTGCTTTCTGCACCCCCATTAATAACTTTCTGCACATGCTGGAGTTAAAAGTCAGAAGAATTTTTGAAGTAAAAAGCAATGTTGAAATCAGAAAAACTTGGAATAACTTTCATCTTCAAACCCCTGTTGCAAAAATGGCCCTTTACTTTTAAGAGGATAATAATACGTCTCCTTGGGTTTTCAAGCTAATCATCAGGCCTATGTGGGTTACATAAGCTTTCTTGAGAGACCTAATAATCCATGGGAGACAACTGCCTGTTGAGATTAATCCATTATTTTTTTTTTAAAAGCATAAAAATATGAGGCTTTTCTTCTTAAGCCTTACAGTTAGATGTAGGATACATTGAAAAAAGCTCTTGTGGGTTTTGTTTGGGTGTTTTGTTTTTTTTTTTTCAGCTAGAAAAGACACTTGCAATTATGGTAATGTGCTCTGGATGGGTTTTTTTCAGGGGGTGAGAGTTGAAATACTAGATTATATACACTTATACCTGCTTGATTAGAGATAAAAATAGTTTCTCCTACTGATAAACCGTTTCATCACACAGCAGTGTCTGCTGGTGCATGTTTTCAAGCTATTAGAGATTCAGAAGTCCATGAATATCACTTCAGGATCAGTTTCCTCACTGGCATCACCTTGTGCATGTCGGTAGATAGAAAATAGTCTTCCTAGGTCCATCACAAACAAATGCCTCTTGTTCATTTTTCCATTCAAGGGAAATTGGTGATCACATTCAGAATTATGGTAGCAAAGTCATCTGCAGCAAGATGAATTAGAAATAATTCATCCGTCAGTTTGTTTTCCTATTACATTTTTGTATACTTAATGCATCTGGTTCAATCCTTTCACTATGGTAAACTAAGCTTTTCTTATTGGTATAGGAGATGCCAGTGTATATATTGCCGTACTTTCAAAGAAATTATTCTTTCTGCCAGTAGGAATCATGCAGGAGGTCTCTCGTGCAGTGAAAAAAAAGATATTTTTTTTTTCAGTGTTTGAGATGCCTAAGAAAGGACAGTGAATGCCCTTGAAGGATATGCTTTCAAAACGCAGTGTTAACTGCTTAGAAGTTGATACCTTTGGTGTGTTGCAGTCTTAGGAGTGCTCCCACTGTAAATCTACACATTGTCAAAGTAATTTTGGTTTAGATGTTAGTATATTTGGTCAGATGACATTTTTTAATAAATCAATCAATCACTTGATGGTTTGCTGGTACCAAAGCACAAAGTATGGATCTGGGTTTAGGATAATTCACTATTATCTTCAGGAACAGTAATGGGACCAGTTCATTTTGTTGGATAATTCTGATTGGATTTTATTCTTTCATTTTGTTGGGATTGGTACCAGTAGAGGAATTTACGTGGCTAGGCTAGTGAATGTTTCAGTTCTTCAAATTCTTTCTTTGTGGAAAAAATTGGGCTATTTTTCCTTGTGGGATTTAGCACTTGGACAGCACAATTACAATCATATATCTTTGCTATGAAGGGAGAATTTAGGATTTTATCTGTAACTTTCCAAGCATATTTGAATTTATTGTAATTCTACACTGTTGGTCCACCTGAAACTGTGTGTGGAATCCTGTTTTGACTGTATGAGGGATTTCATGGAAACAGTCATATATTCCATTCTCTGCACTTAATCTGATGGCTGTATTTTAGTATCAGCTTATCACTGTTTGTCTGACGTTACAAATAACTATCTCAATGAAAGCAGAACCGCTTAAATGAACTGATTGCAGAAAATATTGAAACTAGTGAGCAATTACTTCAGCATGGCTCTTAACCTAGAGGACAGTTTTGAGGACATATTTAAATTTTGCCACTTTAAAATGAGACCAGTAATTAGTTTACAAGGCCAATGCTGCTAAATAGAAACTACAGTATAACCTTGCTACTTGAAATTGTTTATGAAGCTGTCTAGATGGGGAAGTGAATCTTATCAGTGTTCTGGAATTAATTCATTGCTGTTATAGCAAGTGAAGGGTGCAGGTTAGGGGGCTGTAATCAGTGGAATTGGCTGAATTTCCTGAAGGAGAAGGCGGGGTTGAAATGCAGAGAGACTCTAAATGCTTATGAAGAGCATGCAGTCACTGGTCACGTACAGGGCTAAGGACACTAGGAGGGCTCCAGTAATTCCCCTAGAAGAAGGGGAAAGCGGTTTAGTTGCTCAAACTCCCCATTCACAGTGATGCCATGCTAATATTATATACTACTTCTCCAACTTCATAACTTTGGTTCCCTCGTGGCGCATTTCACAGGACCCAGGAGTTTTATTTGTACTACTTGTGGTATCTCAGAATCCTGGCATCATGCTGTGGATGGGGAGTTAGGACCTTCTGTACTTCATAGGTATTGGATTTTAGCTGCCACTAGAGTAATTTTATTTTGGTTTTTTTCCCCCAAAGACTCCTTTCTGTGCAACCTCCTTGCAGCATACCTTATCCCTCCTCAATTTTTGTTTCTAAATCCAGATTATATCTTAATGGTTTGAATGTATCATGAAGAGAAATGGGACGGTTGTAATTTTCTTTTAAGGTAAAGGAAAAAGGAGCTAAACATATTGAAGTTGTCTAACTTTTGCAAACTAATCATGTGTTGTAAGAAATTGTGAATTAAAAAAATTACGATGCAGTCTTGCAATCAGACCTTGGTCTGGCTTCTTTTTGGCAATGTTATATGCTCCAGGATGTATTTTCTCATGCTACAGCAGTCTTTATTGGCTTTTCTAAGCCAGCTATTATCATAACAGCAAACCACCCCAAATGTAGATGCAAGTGAGTGGCTTCCCCAGAGGCACGTTTGTTCTAACAAAACAGACAGCAGAAAACCAGAGGGGAATGTCCTTCAGGGATATCAAACATCTTGCATTTGGAGCAGTACAATCCTCTGAGGAGCAAAAGCCTGTGTTCATGAATACAACCCTGCTTTGGTTTGTATTTACCCACCAGGCAACTCTTCAGTTTTCAAATGTTTTAAGTTTTCATTATATTTATTTTTGCAATGCACTGAAAGTTCTGTGATTCATACTGGCATTTTCAACTTAAAAAAATCAATTCAGACTAACTGGATTAGATAATAGTGGTTACTGAAGAGAAGGAATAAAATTTAATTAAGATTTGAAATTTAAATCAATGGTAAAGACAAGAACCCACTGACAAAACCAGCCATGGATTTGGATCTGACCTTGCACGTACCTTTCTACAGAGAGAAAAATGTGTGTGTGTGAGAGAATGCTGGGCAGTAGTTGTCTAGACACAATTAATCCTCACTCATGTTGTTTTTTCTTTTTTTTTCTTCTCTAGGAGCTCCAACGCTTTTATTTAAGTATATGTATAGAAAGGAAATAAAACCTCTGTAATTAATTTTCATTTATATAAAGCTGTATACACTATACCTCTTTCCTCACTCCGTTTTCTTGCAGATCTTTCAGATTTGCGCAGCAATGTGTACAACGTAACACTAGTGCCAGCTTTGCTTTGTAAATTTAATTTTAAAGTTTTGCTTTGTAAAAATAAAATTCTTCTGCCCAAAAAGAATGGTTCTGCTTATTTCTGAAACAGACTCCATTTCTCAAATATCCTTTAGAAAGTTTTAAAGGACACATGCAAAGGAGCAGATGGAAATCACTAAACTGAAGGAAATTTGATGTTAAAACCAGGCTCCAAGTAGCCTTTGAAATGACTTGTGCTCTTCTACTGTGTGTTCCCTTCTCTACACAGTGACCTTGAGCACTTTCCTAATTTTAGAAAGAACCTAAGCATGGTTTTAAGGTAACACTGTTTTATTTGTGCTTTGGAGCATACTAAAGCGAACCAAGATTTGCAAGACACAGGCTAATGTTGGATCTCATCTACAATGCAAAAAAGAAAGAGGCGTTAGCAACTGCAATATGACCACACTCTTAGACCATGTGTTTGACAAGCCAGTATTTATACTTCCAACATGCCCTTAGTGTTTGCGTGCAAGAGAACATCGATACCCTGTTATTACCCAAACAACACTGCAGGCTGTAAAAGTGAAGGAGGCAGAATGATTTCATTTCTGTGAATGCAATAAAATGGATTAAGATCTCCTGATTACATCAGGACTTCAGAGATGCTCTAAAATGGTTGGCACTGGAAATCTTTTAAGTGACTTTATCAGCTGCTACTGAAGTTTCGTACCAGAAAGAAACATGAAATTTCCTGGGAAAAAATAGTATACGCAAGGCAGGTACAAATCCATACCGATCAGTGATCTGCTACAGCTTTGAGGCCATGGATTTGAACACAGAGATGAATAATGGCATTATTTCACAGAATGGCAGAATGTTTATGGTTGGAAGTGACCTCTGGAGATCATCAAGTCCAGCCCCCCAGTAAAGCAGGCTCACCTAGAGCAGGTGGCACAGAATCGCATCCAGGCAGGTTTTGAATGTCTCCAGAGAAGGAGACTCCACAACCTCTCTGGGCAGCCTGTGCCAGTGCTCTGTCACCTTCAGAGTAGTTTTTCCTCATGTTCAGATGGAACTGCCTGTGTTGCGGTTTGTGCCTGTTGTCCCTTGTCCAGTTGCTGGGCACCACTGAAAAGAGCCTGGCCCCATCCTGCCCTTAAGATATTTGTAGACATAAGATCCCCTCTCACTCTTCTCCAGGCTAAGCAGGCCCAGCTCTCTCAGCCTTTCCTCACAAGGGAGGTGCTCCAAAACCCACGTCATCTTTACAGCCCTCTGCTGGGCCCTCTCCATTAGTTCCCTGTCTCTCTTGAACTGGGGAGCCCAGAACTACTGGGCACAGCACTCAAGATGCTGCCTCACCAGAGCAGAGCAGAGGGGCAGGATCACCTCCCTCGACCCGCTGGACACTGTTCTTCTAATGTGCCTCAGGATCCCACTGGCTGCCCTGGCCACAAGGGCACACTGCTGGCTCGTGGGCAATTACATAAAGAAGCTGGATTAATCATGTCACAACTTTTTAAATCTTGGTTGCCTGATAGGCACAGTGTCACAGAGGGAGGGATGGCGTTGGTTTTTCTGCTCTTCTCTAGCAATTGGACTGATACCCTCAAACAACATTAAGATGGTTCATAAACTATCAAAAATCACAATAATTTTATGTTACTGTTAAATCGAGTTGTTTGGACTAGTAATGATGATTGGAAATTGGTGGTTATTTAAGTCATATGGAAACAAAAGGATTGTTCAAGAAAAACGTATGAATTCAATGAAGGGGAGTCATGTCTAACAGCTTCTGTAATACTTTGAAGGTATCACTGATAGGACAAAGAGAAACTCAGTGGTTGGCAATTCCTTTGATTTTCAAAAAACTAATAATCTTTTACTTTTGGATTACAAGCTCAGATAAAGAACTTGGAATACCAAAAATGATGTTGTGAAGAATAATATAGAAAAAGCATCTTTTCATCCTGAAGTATTATGCAACTTGCCAGGCTTCTGACTGAGCTACTACAAAGATTATTTGCGTGACCTGTTGCTTAAACTAAATTACTCATTTTTAAAATGGCATTAGTGGGATACCAATAAAAATGTCACATTGGTGCTTTTATTGGATCTATACTCAATGACTTTCAGCTGTTAAGAGCCATCCCCTGCTGGGCCTATTGCTTTTAGTAGTGAGTCTCTTGCATCTGTTTGACATAATGTCATCCATCTTTCACATGCCCTTGCTCACATTGTCCTAGCTAAAGGTTGTTTGCTCCCCTAGAGTTATAAATATTAATATAGACAGAAGTGTTCACTGTTGTTCCACCATTGTATGCAGTAAGGAGTGGTATGCACAACCTCAGGCACTCTGCTGCTGGTGGATTTTAACCATTAGTGGCAACAATCACTAATGTTCTTGCAGCTTTTTTGTTCTGAGATGGTTATATTTTAGAAAGTGTTCGTAGTGACTTTCACAGCTTGGTAGTGCTATAACTGAAATGATTCCCAGGTGGCTCCCAGCATTTAGACTTCTCCGCTGGGGGAAGGATGCTCACCTCCCAGCAGTGGTGGTTCAGTGTATGGACATAGCCTAACAGAATGTGTAGGCACTGTGACACAGTGAAATAAAAAGACTGCTTCAAAATACAGGGCTTTTCCTTTATTACTTCCTTGCTACTGTATTAATATATTAAACGTTAACCAGGAATGTTCTAGATGCTGGGACTTGGTCATCTGTACTGGTATCATGCCCCCTGGGAAGCTTCTTGTTAACTTGTTCTCTCCCCAGCAATTCCTGGACATCATTCAGGGGTTAAAACTTTTCAGAGATCTTTCCCTAATGGCAGTTTATGCACAGTTATGTTATCTTGGAGGATAAGGGAGTTTGCCAACAGAGCCATGAGTTGTCCTGCCATGTCAGCGTGTCAGTACTCAGGGATGTTCCCAGGCATCCTGCAGTTATTAGCATAATTGTACTTTTTCTGACTCTTATGGTGTGGTAGAGAGGGAGTAGAAACTAACGGGACAGCTAACACATTTCATCAGTGAGCTTGTCATCATCATATGTAATTATAAGTGACCTAACTTCATGTTTAGAAGTGAATTAACGTAGTGTTTTAAATACAGAGGATGTCGTATTGTGCTCATGTCTGTGCTGTCTGTTATCTGCCTGCTTGCCTGCTGCTGGTGCATCGGGTGATGTGACTAATATCTGTCAACTGTTGTTTCTTCTTCCGTGCTCTCTCCAGTGAGTGTGCAGTGAAGTATAATACATATTGAGCAAAACCTACTGAAAAAAAACCAACTGTGTATGCACATCAGAAAAGGGCTAGTTTTTGGGTGTTTTTTTTTTTTGTTTAGGCCAGCGGGGTCTGAATTACTGTAAGGTTCATAGTACAAAACTAAACCTTATGCAGTTAAAAATTCGCCATCACATCTCTTCTAGTTCTGCACTTGGCTTTTTGTTTAGCGTATCTATATTTGCAAATGTGGAAATGTAATTGAAAGTCCAGAAAGAAAAGACCTTTTTCTCCCTCTTTAGGTCTTTCATGAAGGGAATCAGACATAAGTGTTTACATTGTGTTTCAAAATGTGTAACACTATATCAATAGCTATTATTAAGGCATAGGGAGGATCCCTTTTGAACCGAGCCAGTAATAAATGAGGCAGTATGAGTCAGTGAATGCATGTAACATTTTAAGTCCTGTTCACTAACCACTAAATATATTTATTTAAAATTTTAGTGGGAAATTTCACTTTATATTATGACTAAAGAGACTTCTATCACCTCACTGTGCAAGGAAGTTATCATTGCTAATTAGGTGTTGGTTAAATGGGGCAGTTTATACTTAGCCTGATTCTTATTTTCCAATTCAGTATGTCAAGGAAATCCACCCTAACCGCTGAGAATAATGCAAAGGTAGCTAACCTGCAGGGTTTTATCTATATTGCACATTCTGGTCATGTAAACATTTGCCTGTTATTGCATCTCAGTTGTTAAGTAAGTTCTTTATCGGTATTCATAGCATAATGGTCTAAGAAATTTTTTCACAGCAAGTATCTTTTATTCTTAACAAGCACTCCTGGTATTTTCTTTGTGGTATTGGTGTTTGTATGCATACCTGCAGATCTTACCACATGAAACCCTTCTTACCACATCTTACCCTCTAAAAGTGACATGGTGCTCCTACCTCCTGTGTGGCTTTCTGCCTGGCCGCCTGTTCACATGAAACCCCCTGCTGATACCATTTCAGTCACTGCACAGCATGTACTGGGAGTGAAGTATTTGTAAAGGTGCCACAGAATCCTACTTACAGACACACATAGGGTTTGTTAAACCCACAGTGAGCTATTTCAGCTGACAGTAAAGTACAGGTAGACAACAACAGTTACAAATGAGTAGAAAACCAACTATGCTTAAGTTGCATTACAGTTGCAGTAAACAAGGTGTCTGTTGCCCTTGTTCGTATGGTTTGCTGCTTCTCTCAGGACAAGGTGTAATCAAGACAAGGTGCAATTCTATTTCAGACCTTGCATGGATTTTCATTTCTCCGTTAGGGGGGTGCTTCAGCTTTGTAGCTGCTCTCCACTTTGAGCTGTTGTAGGCTCGGTTTATTTTCACCCTGAAACCCCTCTATCTGCTCTATAGTGGGACAGTCTGGCCTTTTTTAATTAGAAGTCTCACTTTCGGAAGAACATAAAAGTCATCTTATTTCACTAGGAGTTGTTTCCTGCACCTCCCTCCCCAGGCTTTAACCAGGAAAATGCAAGAGCCATAAGTATTATTTAATAGAAGAATCAGAGAATTAGCTAATGCTGTGGATGCTTTCTACTCTAAGCATGCTATGTTTATTGCTTTTTAATGCCAGCATGATCATTTCTAGATATCTAAGATCACTTCCGAATAGGAAATACAATTCAGGCTAAATAAATACCTGCACAGGAGGAATGGGTTTTCCTGTTGTTGGTTAACATCTAGGCAGAATTTTGAACAGGCGTATGAAGGTGTAAGGGCAGTTCCTTGTGTGACTACAGTGTTCTGGAGCCAGCTGATGGGAAGAGGAGATGAATACCACATTAGGATGCCCCGTGAATACCCTGCCAGGTGCTGTACATATACTTCTGGAGAACACTCTCCGCGTGGTAGCTGTCGAGGTCTCTCCACCTAAGTATGGCAAACCTTCTCCTTCATCAGTCACAGGATACTGGTGGACTCAGTTCAGGAAACCTTTACGTGCCCTACTGTTTGGTAGGCGATAGCTCTGTTCCCAGGTGTGCAGAGTTTTTAGTGGGAAGATCTGACTGCTGCTATACCTCAAGGCACTAGACTATTGCGCAAGTAGTTTGACGGGAAGGAATTAGATGCTGTGGACAGATGGCTGCAAATTCCTGAAGGAGAGAGGTCTGGATCCTGTCAGCAGGTCATCACTGTCCCTGTAATAGTTCTGTGTTGCTAAAATCACATCTGTTAATCTGTTTTTTGACATTCTGATATTTACTTTGCCTTTAGTTTAAGGTGTGCTTCACTGCTTACTGAGGTTGCTGAGGAAAATAAATAGTGCCAGTAGGAAGATAATTAAGGTATTTATCAGTCTTTAGGTTCAGCCATGACACTGTGAGGACACCAGCGATAGTTGCATTCATCTCTTGTGAATGTTGAGAGGCCACAGAGCCCAGCAGAGCAGTTATTATGTCATTGCAGTGAAATGTCCCCAAAATGTGTGTCATCACCCATTTTGAAAATCTGAGGGAACTATGTTGGTTTAGAAAATAGATCCTGATGTGAAGTTTCCGCAAAAATCATCATCTCCACTTTAAATAAAGGCTTCAGTTTTCACCTAGAAATCCTGGCTTGGCAAAAGGTATTTATAAAACTTGATTAATTCCATAGGTTTATATTATATGTCTGCAAGTATGGTGACAGAGTGTAGTGTGCTAGATAAAAAATAAAATAAAAATCTATTATAGACACAGCGCATAAATTCAGCTTGAGAGAGTGTCAGCATTAGCTGTTAAACTAATAACCTTCTTCACTGATTGGAGTCATTTGTTAAGATGTCCAGCACCCTTTTAACAGGTGGTTTATCAGTTTCACTTTTTATAAAATACAAAAATTGAGACACTGATGTGTTCACTTTTCTGTTCATTCTATGTTGATCTCAATGGCAAAAAGAGCGAGTCTGGTGTGGAATGAATAGTAAGGCAATGTTCACTGACACTTCTGTGCTGAAGTAATAAGGATCTGCTGCCCGTATACATCAAACTGCTGCATCAGGATTTAAGGATAAGCACAGGCTCTCCAAAAGTAGACTTTATTCCGTAACTGTTTGTCTACCTGGTCATTGGTCTATATGGATGATCATATGCTCTTTTCGTTCCCTGTCAAGCAAGTCAGTCATGGTTCATTAAATATTGAGGGAAGACATAAGGATCTTTGTTCAAAAGTGCTGTTCCATTTTACATGTCTGAATACCCCCCTTTCAGTTGTTGGACTGCAGGCATAAACTTGGCATCAAAAGAGTTCAAGAAACTTAATACTAAAATGTTTAATTTTTGTGGTATTAAGAAACACCAGTGAGTTGCCAACCTGACATCGAAAGATCAGTTGTTTGTGGTGAAAAAACGAGGTTCTTCTACCCACAGGTGAGAACTTGTGCCATAGGGACAGTGCTCTGGTACAAACCCCTTCTTTTGTCACCTAATCACCAAAGCTGTTTTGTTTCCAGTATGTTACAGTGCTTATAGTCCAAGGAGAACAAATTTTCTCTTCAGTCTGTTTCTTACCTGTGGTTAGCTAAATGAATCTGCAGATTTACCTGGTGAAACTTAGGCTGTTAAAATACAGGTTAAAAAGTTTTTAAAAGTGTCTGCTGTAACCTTCATTAGAGGGTTATTTTGCGATTTTACTCTTTGGATTCTCTTAATTATGAAAAAGCTTTCAGACTAAAAAAGAATGAGCTTTGTCACTCTACCTGTTTTCTGAAAGGTATTGACTAAGCCATTTCAGAAAATGTGATTTGAATATGCAGAGATGTTCTTGCAATTACCTCATTGTACAGAAACTGAGTACCTCAGACTCTAAATAACTGTTTAAACTATACAAATTTTAAATCTCTCAACATCTTGTGACATAGCTCTAGGATACCTTATTCTTTGGCTCTCATGATAGGGGCACTTACAAAGAGAAACATAAAGGAGGGCAATGAGGTGGTGCTTCAGAAAGCCAGGTAGTCTGTATTCCTCAATGGCTTACTTTACACCCTATTACTTCAACAGATTCATGTTTAAATAATATTTTTATTGATTAGGTTTGTGTCTTTGGAAAATTGCTTTTCATTATCTACTTTCCTTTTCTAATACACATATTTATCTTTTATCCCTTATTTGCTTTATCGAACTAGATTTGCATGAACAAAGTGCATCTGTCTAACGCTGTTGTATGTTGTATGTGCGTTTTAGACCTAATTGGTCTGTAATTATGTTTCATTGCTTTTAAACAAATGTTCCTTTATATTTTTTTTTAACAAGTTGTGCTATTTTAAGGACCTGTCTGTTTAATCAGGAAACTTGACAATAACTTTTTCTGGTTCATATTCTATCTTCTACTGCTTTCCAAAAAGTTTATCTAAAAAGTCATGAATATGGTAATTTCTCTTTCTGAGCAGACTCTTTTTTAAGCTATTTTTGTTCCACAAAAGTTAGATGTATAGTTCTAAGCCAGCAGGCACAGTGTGAGCATAAAATGGAGAAATGGCTTTCTTATAAAAAAGTTAGCTGTAAAATGAAAATCATTAAATGATAATAGTACAATAATCACATTTCTAAATTTTGCAATGTTAATCCAAGTATCTCATTCTAGTGTGACATGGTACTTTTAATAAGGAATAATTTTTAAACAGAGTTAATCTTCTAATGGAGGATAGCTGTCACTTAAATTTTGTGGATCAATGATTTTCAAGGAGTTGTCAGAGAAAAGTTCTAAGTAGGAAAGGAGGACATGCGATGAGTGTGGTGAAGGTCAGAACAGGATTTCAGAAATAATAATTTATACTCCTGTATTTTTCAGAGATTCATATTTTTCAAATCGGGAAAAAGAAAATCTGTTTAGCCAAGAGGAGAATATATTAAGAATATCAGCAAAACTTTCAGAATAAATGTCATGATGTGGCAATGAAAATAAGGATAAAAATATTTTAAAAGATAATAATGATAAAATAATGAAAGCATAGTAACAGTTATATTGTGTCAGACTAAGTATTCAACAAAATTCATACACTGACCAGTCATGGAAAGTGTAGGAGAAATTGAGCGTACATTTAATGGGATTCTTCCTTGGCATGGCTTTTTAGGCTCCAGCAAGCAGACATTTAAGAACTTCCCAAGGTGCATATTTTCTCCAATTAACAATAGCAATTTTGTGAATATTCCATTCTTTTGTGTTTTTTTTTATTGTTTTGTTTTTGTTTTGTTTTGTTTTTTGTCAATGTAGACTTTTGACCTCACAACATCCCGTGGCTATGAATGCCATAGTTGGTTATATGGTAGGATTTTCATAGAGCGTGCTATCTTTGGGTTCATTTCTCCATAGGTAACTCTTTTCTGGGGTGGACTGCTGTTACACAGAAATCACTCTGCATGTCTGAACATCTTTCTTGTCCTTTCCTCCGAAAGCTTCTTGTTGCTTTACATTCAAGGACTGGAAAATCAGCACTGTGCACAATATTCAGGAGTTGAGTGCAGTGCAGTATATAAAGGCACGATGATGCCCCTCTGTTCTCTTGTCCTTTCCTAACAATTCCTAATGTTGTATTTGCTTTTTCCACCACTGTCAATCACTGTGGTGATACTTTCTGACAACTGGCTCCTGAATCTCTTCTGAATGGATGTAAATCACTGTGAATAACCACTCCTTTTTGTGCAAAGTATGTTAATAACGGATTTAAGTGCTTTAATTTTATTGGTTTATTATTTTAAGCTGCATATTCCTTTGCTGAACAAAACAGAACTGAGACAGGAATTACAGGATTCCCAGCTGCAAATTCTGATTCCATGAGCATTTTCTCACAATATTATTTGATCATTTTGTTGTTCAGACTTAATTTTGAGAGTGTCATTGGTGGTAATTCTTCAAAACTCATAGTAGGTTTATACGCAATTTAAGTTAGTCTATGTTTTTTAAGATTAAAACCCATGAAAGGCTTGATCTGCTTCTCATTGGAGAGGAAAAGTCACAAAAAAAGGATTCAGCTTTGATCAGGTAGAGGGTGCATGTGGTGAGTGCGGTTGAAAACCTAAACACAAGAAACATCAGGTAACGGTACACAGTGTTTGCCTTTGGTAAAGTTTAAATTAAGGTTCATATTCAGTAAATTATTTCAGTGGGATTTTGTAAGCAATAGGCAATTATAGAATTGGAATATTGTGACAGGGGTTGTTCCACTGTGCTTAATGAGCTTCTCGTTACAAATCCAGCAAACATAGGGAAATGCTTTTTGAGAATTAGCTCTCTGAGGCACTGATGAAGGGACTGTCTCTTGCTATAGTGGCATAGCCAGAGTGCAACATGAGCAAGTAGTGTTAAACAAAGACATTCTTTACTAGCAGTAGATAAAGAAATAAGGTTGAGGATCGCACCAAAATTTATTATTCAATACTATGCAATGCATAAACTCTTTCTACAAACAAGCAAGAAAAATCCAGTTATAAACTATACAAGATATTTTCAAATTCTGATGAAGAGAGATGAAGTTATCCACAGTCTTTCAGCTTCTGATCTTACCCAGACTGCAAGGATATCTGTCTGTACTTTAGGTGGTTTCTCTTTTTATTTATATTACTTCCTTGAAAACAGGGTTACCTACTTTTCTGGGAGGCTGTGTTAAATGTATTTGTTTGTTGGGCTTCACAGTCTGCACTCTGACATACTAGTTGAATAAACGTTTCATTTCAGCAGTTCTAAGGTGAGAGGATTCTTTATTTCTGCTGCCTGCTTGGTTGCTGATAGAAAATGCCTCCAGACATAGTAAGGCACTCTCCAAATTTTTTTGCCAGTTTCATGTCAATGTTGTGCATAGTAGTGTGAATTATTTAAAATATGTAATACATTATAAGTTATATAGATACTTTGTAGCACGTGTGTGTGTAGTCTTGCATGTTATTAACATAGTGCAGGTTGTAAAATACGACAGACATACATAACTTCACCCTAAAGTAGATTATAGTTGGTTCCAACCTTTTCCTGTCAAATATTATTAATTTTGCTAGGCATTATAGCTTTATATAGCTGTTTTATCTGCAGTGAGAATTATTGTACTCTTTGAAGAGTTCATGAGGGTTTACAGGCATATAAATAAAACTCCAGTTTGGCATATAAATGACAATACAGAACATAACAATGTCTTGTAGGTCAGACTGTTCATTTAGCTCTATATCTCAGCTTTGCCAAAGGTCAAGATGTTTAGAGAAATTGTTTAATAAAAATAAGAAAGGCATATATTGAGATGTCCTAGGAATGCTCTTGGATTCTCAGCATTTTACAATTCAAGGACTTGTCGAACAGGAGATAATGACATTGTATTTAATGGTTCCTGACATATTTTTCATCCATGAATTTTTAAAGCTGATTTGTTTTGGGTTTTTTTTGTGAATCTTTATTTAGAATGTGCAGCATTCTGTGAAAAAGAGCTTTGTATCTTAACTGTGCAGTGTGTGAAGATATTTCTTTCTCCATCTGCTAGTTTCATGGGTGTCCTGCAGTTTTTCAGCTGGAAGAGCTACTGAGCTACTGTTCTTTAATTTATATTTTGTCACATTTTGTACAGAAGTCCATTCCTTATCTTTGATCATGCTCCTTGCCCATCTCTGTTTCTCTTATATTTCTGCTATGAATTGAAACCAAACAAATGATTTGCCTTAGGTTTTTAAAAAGTATATCTGAAACTTATGACCATCCTTCTATAGAAATGGTTTTCTAGCTATTTTTACATTTCTCAAGCTCATTTCCCTTGTAGAAGAGCAATGGCTGTTTGAATTTGAAATCATTCTACTATACTTCTAAAATGAACATTCTTATTTTTGTGTAGTACAGGTATCTTTTGCAAGAAAAATGTGGGCTGAAGAGCAGCTATCCTCATAGTTTTCCTCTTTTTTTCCAGTCATTATTAAGGGTAAAGGATAAGTCCTGTTTGTAACTTGATCTGTTTTACAGTGATTAGTTGACTCTTTAATGATGTTATCGAATGGTTTATCCCGCAAGAGCATTTAAGCTGTATGATCTATTTATTTATTTTGAATGAGCTTGGACTATTTTATCTTTTCAATAACTGTTCAGAGACATATTGAGAGATGGCAGAGAAGTATACTTTTTCATTACACATAAGGCTTCTCTGCCACAAACAAATTGAGATCTATTATACTTTATGGGCTAAACTGTAATGTTTTATGTCGGTTTTGGCTGCCAAAGAGATTATTTAATTTTTTTTTTCTGAGGGTATGCACATAAGATTACAGACACACCTTTAAAATCTTTTTATTAAACTAAACATTTTACCATTTTTATTAAACTTAAAATGGTATTTGTTTATTTTCATCCTCTTCTTTCCTGTGGGGTCATATAGTCATATATAGTCTATGGCTTTTTTGAGTTTAATGAACCACTGTGTTTTGTTCTTTTGAGGCATCAGTCATGGATATACCAGGTGAGCACTGACAGAATAGGCCTCTAAGGTTATATAAATCCATCACATCATTTACAGCCGCATCTCCAGTCTTCATTGCTGTGATAAAAGGGTTTTGGGATATAAATAACATTTTTTTTTATAGAATATTTTTTGTTTGGTCAGAACTAAACCAAATCAAGCAAAAGTAAAAAACGTTTTAGACTTTTTAAGGAATGAACATGTGTGTTCAAATAGCAAGGCTTCTCTTTTATACACTCGGTAAAAACCCTGGCTTAAATTCACAAGCCTTTTAGAGAATGAGGAGCTGCTGGTGGGGTCAGTTTTCTCAGAAGTGACTGAACCATGTCCCAGAATGAGGGATGTGCATTCAATATTTCTATCTGCAAAAGAGGCTGAACTGTAAATCCCTGGTATGAATTTCTTAACCCTTGCCTAACGGGAGGTGGAAACAACTTGCCTCAGAATGGCATGGGCTGAAATCTTGGCAGAATGGAGGTCTGAACCTCTACTTCTCGTGTCCCTGGGTATATTACTCAGTCCCACTGATGGCTAAAATTAACCCTTCATTCACCACCTTATTTAAAACTGTTGAAACAAAAATTTAAAAGAGAATATGAGAACATTACAGCTAGGAGTAAATATTTTTACCTTTATGTAACAATTTTGGGGATTTTATGTTCTTGAAGCATGCAAATCATACTTTAAGCAAAATTGTATTCTGATTTGCTACATTTTAACAATGTTCATATGACTTTCAGTACCCTCTACCTTTCCTTGTTTGCAAAGCAATTTATGTCATGGGGCTTTTCATGAAAAATGTCGTAATTAATAGCATTAAATTCTTTCATATGTGTAAAATAATTTTTCCTGATTAATGTAGTTGGTAAATCAAAACTTCCCTTTCCGTGTGCATTAAGAAGGACAAATAGGAATCAGGCTCAGAGGTGATTTTGTACAGACATTTTTCTGATGCCAGGGTTCTCAGTGTATAGGATAGTGGCCTCCTTGGATAAAACTATGACTCTTGCCCTAATGAAGGATGAAGAAGTAAGCATGAGAAAACAGGTCACCCACGTTCCTTTAAAAAATTTAGGTTTCTCCTCTAGGTGTCTTTTTTTATAGGAAAATGGCAGTCTCTCAAAGAACACTGTTAAACAGACCACTACAGTGTAGCAAAGAATGTGTCTTTCAAATTAAGTCTTTTATAGAATTTCTTTTGTAAATCATTACGTCTGCCACTAGTGGTACTAGCTGCTCATGGGTATAGGCTGCTTAGTGCTTTGGTCTTCCTATGAATTGTCTTTCTTTACTCCTGATTTAATCAATGGGAATATGAATATTGAACTTCAAGAGTGATTAGGGAATTTCAGAGTAGAGTGGCAGCTGAAAAAGGCAGAAACAGAATGGGATAAAGGAAGAAAAGGTGGAGTAAAGACATACAACTGTACTGTCAAAGTTGTAAAAGACATTTTTTGAACTTCACGGAAAACATTGCTACTATTTATAATGCCTTTTTCCCTATCCATCCACTTTTGCGGATATTCTTCCATAATGAAGAACAATTTAAAGTAGTGAATTAGTATTCAGCAATAGAAGTAAGAATTTAGTATCTGAATCTAAGAAATGTATTCAGTGAAGTATGCCATAAAGCATACCACTCAAAAAAATACAAATATAACAGAAAAATTCCATTATACCCTTTGAAGATAGGTTAAAGGTGTTTCCAAATGTAAATTTTTAAAACCCACAGATGACTGTCCCATGTAACAGCTACTCAGGGAACCACAAGAAAATGAGAAATTTGTGAGTTGATCTGAAAGACTATGCAGGATCCAGTTCAAAATGTTACTGCAAAGAGCTACTTTCCAGCTCTTTAGGTCACTATAATGTAATTAGATTCAATATTCAGGCAAGAACAGAATTCATTATGTTGCTGCCTAACTTAAAAAGAAGATCTATGTTAAAATGAGGAGTCCATCGAAAGGAAATTGAAAGGACCATTCACAAGGGTATAGTACATTCAGATGTAATGGGGATAATTTTAAGTTTAAAATGTCAAATTAGAGGCTCAGTTAAAAGTCACAATACCATATCAAAACAGATTTTAGTGGGGTAGTAAAAGGTATCATTAAATAGAAGGGTTAGAGAAATTACTAACTAGGAAATAGATGTTCAGAAGGTTTAAGAAAGGAAACTAGAAAAATCTACACGCTATGCTTAACTATAAAAATGTTATGACATTCCAATAACATCTTGAAAAATAACTTGTTAATAGCATTTAAAATAAAATCAAGATTGTTCAGCATGTATAAGCAACAGAAAGCCTTGCAGAGAGTCTACAGGACCAATAGGTAACCACAGAGTGCTTCTACAAGAGTAAGTGGGAAGACTAAATGACTCCATGTGTCCACATGCATGTGGAGCACAAAGGAAGGGCTTAGGATATCTCCCCATTCAAGGGCACGCCTATGGCAGGCTGTGTGTTAGAAGGAGTGTTTGAAACTACAGGGCAAAGGGAACAACAAATCAATCATGAGTCTTAACAATCTGTGAAGCGGGTAGGCTGTTAGGTCGATAGTGTGCAGCTGGATGGAGTTTACAGAGCTTTTCTAAGGGGAAATCATGCCTCAGATTTTTCTTAAGTCAAAAAGAAAATAAATGGAGATTGTTAGTGACAGGCCTGAAACACTTTTGTATTGTGTATGTAGCCTCACACATGGGTTTGTTTTTTTTTTTTAGGTTTTTTGTTTGTTTGTTTGTTTGTTTTTACTAAACATCATCAGGAAATTTTGTACTTGCAATACAATACAAAAAAATTGTATCAAGCTGTCTTCGGTCTCCTTAAACCTAGGCAGTATCATCTGTCATGGGAATGCAAAGGCTGAAAAGAAGACCTGCAGGGTAGTCTGCTCCAGAGGAACAGTAAAACCATCTTAATGCCTCCTGTGGAATGAGAAACTGTTTAATTCTTTACATTACACACAATATTCAAAGAACAGAAATGGCAACACTTGGCAGAGGTGCTGGAATTAACTAAATGGAAGAGATTATCAAAACAAATCTCAGCTCAAAGCATCATGAGCAGAAGAAATTATTAGAGGAGGGAGAGGTGCAAGGCAGGAGTGGCTGGCAGAGGTGTGTAGCTCATACAAAGTTAAACTGATGGATCAAATGATCATTCAAGAACTTTGCTATCCAGTATGATTTAAACATCGGTTAAAGTATTCTACAAGTGTAGAAAACAGTTCACATAGAACTCACTTTCCAAAGGAAAAGCCTGTGAAATATTTTTGCTCTAGTTATACTTAAGGATGTCCGTTACCCTGTTTATCTATCTTTTCAGAGATTTCTTTTTGCCTTTAATAAAAAAATATTTTTTCTAACCCTTTGATTCATAATTGCAGATGGTGGAAAAAAGCTCGTATTACGAGAAAAACTAAACTAGTTTCCAAGATCTATATGTAAGGATTATAACCACAGAGATTTTTTTGCAGTGACCTCCTTAAATCTAAATCTTATCCTCTCTGCTGCTATCACAATCCTGGCGAAAGGTGACAGCAGGGGAGGGAGAAGTTGATCTTAGGGATGGGCAAAAGGCAATTGCAGAAAAATGTTGAATGAATGAGTGATAAAATATCAGTACTCATAAATGTAAAATAATGTACATGTTAAAAGCACTTCTCCCGTTACATCCGCAATGGTGTGCTGTGTTCTTGGTTTTATCGCTCAAGAATAAGATCTCTGAATTATAATAGGCTGTGCTCTGAAAATGTCACCTCAGTACTGAGCAGCTATCAAAAAAGCAAATATGACATTAAGAATTATTAGGAAAGGAAAAGAGAACAAAAGCAAATATCATTATATCATTGTATGAATCTGCTGCCTTTATCTTGAATCCTGTATGCTGTTCTGGTGTCTCAAAAAGGACAAAACAAATCTAGAAGAAGGATACAGAGAAAGGCAGCATGGATGATCAAAGGTACGGAAGGGGTGTAGTCCAAGGACTAAGGTCCTTGTAGTCCAAGGTCTAAGTAGAGCAGGGCTCTTCAGCCTAGAAAAAAATAACTATAATGAGGGGGAAGGCGGGAGATAGAATGTTATAAAAGCGAGTGGCATGAAGGGATGTAAAGAGGTTCATTGTTCCTCATAAGTATGAGGAGTGAAATTATAATGTGGCAGATTCAGAACATACCAGCGAGTCACCTAACAACAGTGCATGTGGTCAACTTGTCAATGATACTGATTTTGACTAAAGCTTAGAAGGCTTCAAAAAACCAATTTTATAAATTCATGGAAGAGAAATCCAACAAAGCAACTATGCAGGTAATTTACCTCTGGCTCAGAAAGCCCTGGCTGAAAATGTCAAGGATATCTTGAAGGAAATACCACTTTTCTAGTTTTCTCCACACATCTACTTCTGGGTGCCAGTTAAGACAGGATACTAAGCTGGAGGTGTATTTGCCCTGCCGCAGTACAAAAAGTGCTGAAGTCACGGAGTTGCCCGGTGCTGGCTCTGAGGTCGTGTGAGGAATACCCTTCTTGGAAACTCTGGATGTAAACCCAAATACAAGTCCTACAGTCTGTGCTAGGAGGTGAACGCAACAAATTTAATTAATTTTCTGTTCCACTATAAAATACCATTGCACTGAATGCTCCAGCTTGAAACTATTTTAGAGAACAGGCAGAGCTGACTGCTTTCATTGATCATGACTGTGGATTTTTCAGGACATGCAGGTTCCAAATCCCTATGACTTTTCTAGTTTTTTTTTTTTTCTTGGCTTTTACAAAGACACTGTAAATAGCTTGTGTCTGCGGTTTGTACAGTATTAAGAGTGCTTACATCATGACTGATGAAGACGCATGATCAGCTAATGTTTAGAAATGTTTTCACCTTGGCTTGTTTCTCTGCCAAAAATCATGCATTTTTAGAGCCAGAAGAGTTTAAAATGTAGATGGAAGAATACAGACAGAACGTCTGAGACAGAGTCTAAAAATAGGGACTAGTTGGTTTTCCTTTAGTCATGCACTGTGAGCTTTAATACTTCAACCATATATGTACTGAGGTTACTGTGAATTCAGTCCTTTGGCAACGGAAGGCTCATTGCCTTTCAACAGACCTACTGTGGGAGAAACTTCACAAGTGGAACTGGTCTTGCTTGACTTCTTTGCAGTGACCTGGGAATTTGATAGATGTTTTCTGCACTCTTTTGTCTGAGGGTTGTTTTAGGCAGTACAAGAGAGAGGCTTTATTTTTTTTTTCTTTTATGCTATTCTTATTTTTCTGAACATGAAAAAGAGAAAAAAAAATAGAATCTGCAGTTTACCTGAGATACTAGTCTAGAGAAACATAAGAGTCAATACGGTGATGAAAACTCGCATTGATTTCTTTCACCAGTGTAAAATACATTTGTTGAATTGATACACATTTGTGATAATTGGTTGTTTAGCTATATTTCCCCTCAGGGGAAGTTACAGTAAGATGGGAATGATTTCCCACCTTGTATCAGTGCATATGGGGTAGGAAACAAGTTCATCTCTAGAGCACTTGCCGCCAGGATTAGTAAGGTGAGAGAAGGACTTGGCTTTCCCTCTGTGTCAGGTTCTGTCTGGCAGCAGTTTATTCCCCCTGCAGTGGGAGGGTAGAGGATGAGTGCTGCAGGCAGCTGTGCCCATGGGTTTTGCAGTACAACAGAGAGGGTGGCAAGCTGGAACAAGTCCTGCTGAGACCACCCAGACGTTTAAGCAGCTAGACTATGATACTGAGAGGCAGCTGAGAGAGGCTGGCCTTTTCCAGCCTGAACGAAAGAAAAAGGGGAACTTGCGCTGCCAAAGGGCTGGTTATAAAGAAGATGGAGCAGGACTGGTGCACGCACCCAGGCTACAGCAGGGGAAATTCTGTGTGATCATGAGAAAAAATTCTCAGCTCTGAGGGTTATCAAACACTGCAGCAGGTTGCCCAGAGAGACTGAAATCTTCATCCTGGGAGATTTTCAGAACTTGGTTGGACAAGCCCTGAGCAGCCTGACCTAAGTTTGAAGAGGGATTTATCTTTAAAGTTGGCCCTGTTTCCAGCAGGAGGCTGGACCAGATAATTTTCAAAGGTTTCTGTCCAACCTTTACAATTATGTGAGTCACAAGCCTGTCTAATCTAGCTCTATATGGCCTGCAGAGAATATACAACTAGCTGGTCTTGAAATCAGTTTACAAAGCTTCATTTATTATTGGGGAAAAACATGTTATTCTGTAAGTTCTGCCTCTCCCTGGCAATTACAGTAATTCTCCTGGGTCAGTTTTGAAAGTGGCTGTCCATAATTTATCACTATATCCTTGTGGATTGATTCTCTGTTGAAGACTATTGACTCTCTTTATGTCTCTTGGCACAGAAATGCCAGAAATAAATTTTGTTGTGTATTTTGTGAACTGCCGCATATTCTGTACGCCACCAGGCCACCTACCCCGTGAAAACTTTTTTTATATATAAACTAGTTTGACAAACAAACATGTTTTGTGTATTTTTGGTTTGTGTGGATTTTTTTTCTTTGTAGGATTACAGTTTGCAATAAGAGGGGTCTATTCTGGAAATTATGTGCACGCTGGCAAATTATCTGTCTAGTAGCTTATTGCATAATCTTCCCAGGAATCAAAATTAGGCTGATTGGTCTGTCATTCCATCAGTTCTTCCTTTTCTCTTCCTTAAGAGACACATGCTGTATTTGCCTTTCTCTACTTCTCTGGACCAGCCCTGTCCTCCAGAAGCTCATAAACATAATTGTTAATGATTCAGAAATTGCTGTCTAGTTTCTGTAAGCTGAATTTAATAAGGCCCAGCCAATATGAACGCATCTATCTTATCTAAATATTCATTAATGTATTCTTTGCATATTTTGTCATGCAATCCAGTTTTTTTCTTTAAGTGGTCTTGAATGTCTTGTCAAGATTTACCGTTTTACAAAGGCTGTTTTACTTTTCCCTGCACTAATTCTCTCTCTCCTTTTCTGTTACCACTGATCAGATTGTTTTCTGGGTTTATTTATCATGTATTTTAAAATTATTTTTATTCTTTTTGTCTCTTGCAATTTGAAGCTTGTTTTATACTGCAACTTTTTCTGATGTAAGTACTTTTTGTCTATATTTTTCCTTTGTTATGTGACCTTGCTTTTTTTTTTTTTTGTATGATTACTTTTTGACAGCCAGTCATTGAAGATTTCCAAGTGCAATGGCCTATTCGTTCTTGCCTTTGGGACAATTTTTGCATTTATTGTAACCTTCCTGCATAAACTGCTATCATAATTGCACCTATTTATTTATCCTCAAGTCATCTTTCAAAAAGACCTTTAACCAATTTCCAGAGTTTGCTGAAATCTGTTGGTTTGGGTGTGGTACAATTGAAGGGTATTTGTTTTATTTCTGTAGCTGTCATATCTAATTTTTCCTAACAAATCTATTTTGTGGCTGCTTTCCCCAGAAGACCTCTCTTCGTACTGATAATCCTATTAGATAGCACCAAACCCAAAATAACCACTCTAATGGTGTCTTCTTCACTCTGCAATGACAGTTTGCCTCCAGTATAATGTCCTGGCAAGTTAAGTCTTTGTTTATAAGTGTGATACCTAGGTAGTTAAAGTCTGGCAGGTCTCCTTTACATTCTTTTAAAGTTTCTCATTCAGAAAACCCAGCACCCTCCTCCCCCAAAGAAAAAGATGTAGTCTTCACTTTCTGGCTCAGTTTAGCATGTCTGCTCTTTTCGTTTTTTTCTTTGCATCCACTCTCCAAGATTTTCAACAAATTCATTTTTTTAACCTGTTTTTCTGGTTTATAGCATTTATGTTTTCTTGAAGCTAAGGACAACATTTGAACCTTTTTTCCACTGAGAGAGCTTGCTAAACATGTGACTGATCCACATACATATTTCAGTCCTGTGATTTGCCTCACGAAGCTCAGCCATAGAATCAGAAACAGTTAGGTTGGAAAAGACCTTTAAGATCATGGAGTCCAACCATTAAGCTAGCACTGCCAAATCCACCGGTAAACCATGGTCCTAAGTGCCACATCTACATGTATCTAAAATACCTCTTGGGGATGCCATGCTGGTTATGTCTTCACTGCGAATTAATGTCTCATTCTTTTTGCTTTCTTCCCTCTCATGTTCACCAGGCTGTCATGCCATTCTTTCTGCATGCCAATTCAGTTAAAAACTTTCAGAGTCTTCAGTAACCTTTGCAGCCATTAAGGCATCCCTGTACTGCTCAGGTACCTGATGTTTAGCTAAATTTGGATCTTTGTTTGGCTATACCTATTGGTGACAGTGTCATCTTAGCTGTTACTTGGCCATACCGCGTGATGTTAACTTCTTGCAAAGTAGCTTTTTCTTTTAAATATGATGTAGTATTTAGCTGTGGCCAAAGAGCCCTGGCCGCCTTCTGATCACAGCCTTTAGTTGTGCCTTTCAGCTTTCCTTTCCTGATCAAAAAGTATTTTTTGTAGATCTTTGCACCCTTTCATCCATCAAAAATTTTAGTTTCCTGCAAATTTTCGAAGTCTGAAAACTGAATAGAACATAAATGGTAATCTGAAGAAACACTCTCCCAAAGGGAATGTCAAATATACATAAACATGTTCATCTAACTTCCAGAACTCTCTTAATGCATCAGGCACAGTTCTTCAGCTGTCCTCCCAACAAGATTTCCCCTTGTAGAGGAATAAATTTCTCAGTTCTTCTCTGGGTCTCTACATGACCAAATGGTCAGTTGACTGGTTGGTTTGTTCTTTTTTCTGTTCATTCCTCCTTCTTCTCTTCTGTCTTTTCATGTAGACACATGACCTTCTCAGTTATTTTGGTATTCTCTTAAGGTGGCAGCAATGTTTCTAGGAGTGTCCACTGTGAAATAGCTGGGTGCCTTCACCTCAGCTGTGTACAGTATTTATGGACTCCTTCCAAAGCTATAAGGCATCTACAAATGTTTCCTCAGGTGTTTTGTCCTTTCCTAATGTGTACATGCTTTGAGTAAGACCAAAAATTCAGTATGGTTCTAATACCATGAACTGTTATCACATACTGATAAAAATGTGGTGACTACTCAATGAAAATAAAAATTAAACAGTAATCTCTGCATTTCAAACAATTTTCTTGATTTTATTTTTCTTTTCTTTTTTTTTCTTTACTTTTTTTTAATGATAGCATCATAGACTCTTATACTACCCTGACTTGTGTCCTCACATTCAATTTAAAATTGGCAAGCGTGCATATATTTCTGGGCTGCTGATCCATTCATCACCCAGTATAATGTTGTCTTTCTCCCTTGAAGCACCCCTAGGTTTTATAAATAAGTTTTTTTGCTCCGTTAGGATTAGCTAAAAGAACAAAGATAGAACATTCCGGGTAAATAATATCTCTACCAGGCAAGTGAAAAATGAAGTGAGAAGGAGCAGCTGCAACCCTGCATGGAGGGGCAGAGGAATCAGAAGCTCTTCTCCATCTCATAGCAGAAAAGAAACGCTGAAGGGACTGGAGAAATGAGGCCAGAGCCCTCTGTCAGAGAACCCCTTCTGCCATAGGGGGCAAGATTAAATAGTGAGTGGGGGCTTGCGTAATGCTGCAAAATCATAGAAAGACCTACATGCTGACTCAGGGACAGACACACATATCACAGAAATTTCTTCAGCCCAATAAACAGAGTTTTATTGCAAAACAGAGAAAGTGCACATTTAAGGAAAATTCCAAATTCCACATCAGAATGTTCTGCGCAGAATGTGGCCATAGTGGCAAGTCTATCTGCTGTGTGGGAACTACATTTACAAGACTTCCACTAAAAGAAGTTATCGTTATTTTGGGAAGAACAGTCATTCTCTAAGTAAAAATTGTCAGAAAATTCCTCTCTAGTATTAACTGTCAAAACATTTTTTTAAGTTGTTTGGATTATGAAATTAGTGCTTTTTTATCATACGCTTTTCTGTTCTATGAGTTTAGAGATCATTTACAGTCATTAATGTAGATTAGTCTCTATTTCATAATACACAGAGAAAACCAGTTTTTAGCTTAGATCTTAGAGGTTGCTAATTGTTGTAGAACAGTAAAAATCCATGTGAAAAAATGGGAACATTAACAAATACTCATTTATCTAATTTTTTGCCAGATTTTATTCTTCTGCTTGGTCGAGAGAGCAATTCATTTTTTATCAAGCTGCCAAGGATCTTTAGTCTTCTGGTAATGCAACACAGTCATGAGATTCATCAGGCTGTCAGGTCTGTGAACCCTAGCTGTATTCAAGAGTGGTTAATAATTCAAAAAGGAAGTTTCCTGCAACTTTGCAGCAAAAGATGAAGTGACTGGTTAGTCCCTGCTATTAAGAAAGTATTCAGTATGTGGAAGACTGAGTTTGAAAAATTCATTATTTACACACTCATTGGAACAAAACAGCAAATAGTTTACTTTAATTTCCTTTTCCATTTATAAGATGGAATTATATTTCTAACTATATAATTTTTATAAGTATTTTACATTTGAAAAGTCTTATATATTTCCTCTTGATACCCAGAGAATTAGAATGCAATTCTGAAACTTTGGGGGAAAGTCCAATATGTATCAAAGATGGAGTTTATTCTATATTAAAAGAAATATAAAATTGGTTCCAATTGATAGGATTTTAGACAATTTTATATATGTATCGGATAATCTTGCCAGTGCATTAGGCAGCACATTTCAGCCTCAGTTGCTTTTTGACAACATAAATTGATAGTTGTTAGCACTTTCCTGTATTCTGCTATCAATTATGCAGGCGTGTTTTCCCATAACAGAACCAGTCGCGGGGCGTAGTTTGTGAGATACGAATAATTTCAGACAGACTCAGCAGCCTGCTATAAATAAAGCACTTTTTTAACAGTGCTGTGATCAGCACCAGACAAAACTTCAGTAAAGCAGTGGAGTGCTCTGCACTCCTTACCTCAAAGGCAGCACGACTGGGTCTGCGCTTTCAGGAGCCTGTGTCAAATGCTTTTCTGCTATTAGTGTCAGCAGGACTTGGAAAGAAGAAAGTAATTGTGGGTTAGCTATGGATTTGTGGAGGAAAATGCATGGTTTTCCAAGAAGGAAATTGTAAAGACAATAGTTGCATAGTTATTTTCACAAATACGCAGTAGTATTCGTAACGGAATACAGGTGCCTGGGAGCTAAACCCTCTTAAACTAGAAAAAGAATGGAACAGGTGAATATGGCCACTCTTGGTGAAACACTTCTGTTAGTGGAGCTGCAAATACTTTATAAATATATGTCCCCTTTGGTATTATTTCTTAACACAGAGTAAAAGTAGCTTGCCTATTACACTTGAGACCGATGAGTTGTCCATGTCAGGCTTGCTCAGCACTGCAGAAGACAGTGATGAGGGACAGGGCTGCACAAGTCCCTCCAAAGACCAGCAGATCCCTCCCAATTGCCCTTTTTCCTAGGGGGGCTTTTCTTCACATGGCTGGAAACACATCCCCCTTTCCTTCTTCTTCACCCAGCTTTACATACTGAGCATGATGTGCAATGGTACGGAATATCCCTTTGGTCAGTGGGGGTCACCTGTCCTGGGCTGTGCCCTCTCCCAGTTTCTTGTGACCCCCCAGCCCTCTCGCTGGCAGGGCCTGAGAAACTAAAAAGGCCTTGAGTTAGTATAAAAATTACCAAGCAACAACCAAAACCATCAGTGTGCCGTCAACATTGTTCTCACACACTAAATCCAAAAAACAGCGCTGCACCAGCTACTAAGAATAAAATGAACTCTGTGCCAGCCAAAACGAGGACACTCAGTGAGGATGAGTACGTGTTTTATAGTAAAACCCTGGAAGTCTGTAACTGTCCTGTGACATGACATGCAGAAATCTGTATGTTTGCCCCATGTAGTTCATCCTGTCTATGTGGTGCTTCACTGCCGAGGGATAAGCATCACTTTACCTCAGCTGGAGACCATGCTGCAGCCCTCCATTCTCTTCTGCCAAAACTGGATGTTCTTCCAAACGTCAGAGTTGCTGTGAATCCTCCAAAAGCCTTGGCACAGCTGTAGCACACTACTCCAATTTCTTCTATACTTTATTTCCTCTTTGAGCATGAATGTACTAATGTGTGGCATACTCATTATTTTGTTTTGCACTGTACGAGTAGTACCTTTTTTCCCCTCCAAATTCACAAAAACCATGCATATTTCTGGCTTCCATGAACTTAATTGTTCTATTAATTAAAGATTAACATATACCTTTATTGAAATGTTCCCTGTTTATTTGCTGTTACAGAAACAAAGACAGGGCTTTTTAGATTTTACTAAGAGGTAAAACACCATAAACCGTAGTAATTTCCCATTTATGTGCTGTTATCCCCTTGATAAATGTTAAGTAGTTTAAACATCCATAAGCAAGTGGAAAGATTTTAACCAGGAAGAAGTAGGAAGAAGATGCTGCCATGAATAAACTGATGCATTTGAAGATCATGTTCTAGTTTTCTACATGGTAGCATCTCTGTAATTACAGGTGCACATAAATATTTTGTTGCACAGGAGTAATGGCATTAATCTTGCTAGATAAGTCTAAGCACATTTTTGGCCCTACATTTCTGAAAATACCTCCTACTTTTGAATGATTTTATTCTGGATGGTTACTTAGCCAGAACTTACTAACTTTTCAATAAAGAAAATGTGATAAACATAGATGCAAGTGGTCTATTTTCATGTCAAGTAATGCTCAATTTGCCTTGTCAGACCTATTTTTCTAAGGTGGCACGTAGAACAAGCACTCAGAGGAGGGAGCTGGAGCTAAAAATGTTGAATCTTACAAATGCCTCTGCCAGCTCAGTCTTGACTACTTTATTTTATTCAGGACCCTGTAATATTTTTTGATCTAAAAGATGCTTCTTCAGAACAACTCTCTTGCTATGTCGATGGCTGGGAAAGGGGAAGGTTAAGTTTGCAAAATACTTTTCTTTCTGCATATCTGCTTAGATGCTGGTTGTTTTTTGTATTTTTGCTGCAGTTTATTTGAAGTAAATGAATACGAATTTTACTAAACCAGGATTAATTAAAGAGGATGACTTAATAAGCAAACTGAAGGTATCAGGCGTGAAGTCCAAGTAATATTTTGCAAAATCTAGTGAGCTACCCTTACCTTACTTCAGTTATGGAGAAGCAGAAATAAAATCTTGTATCTTTTTTAAAAGTTTCATTACTTACTTCTCCTTCAGTTGTCGTTAAGTATGGCTGAATGTTTGACTCATGCACATTTATTCTTATAACATAGAGATTCTGATACCTAATCTGTTTTTTAACCCAGATATACTGTATTGACAGGGCAAGTCACCATTTTCTCCAAGAGCTAAATGTATAAAGACATGTTCAGCAGTGTCTGTGAAATGCTTGAACATGGTGGTGATGACAACCTTTGGAAAGGCCACATGAAGTGGTGGTTTTGGATCCATTGTATACCTTGAAGGTATATAGAAAATAAGGCAGGGGCAACTAAGTATATGTGGTTAATATAACATGGCCTCATTCCCTTTGTGAAGATGTTCTAGCATAGGGATAAATAGGTAGAGACACTATCTATGAGACCAAAATTATGGCTTCACAGTATCTTCTAAACCCACATAACATAAAAATACTATTTCAATCTTAAACTATGTAGAGTGCATTCATGTATGTATAATAATGTAAATTCATAGACTAATAGGGCAATATTACCTAATGAACTCTAGCTTTGTCTTTAAAAATGTCCACAATACTCTCTCTCAAAACACTTGGTCTTACTTTTTATCTTTATGCCACTCCTTAGTAGATTTTGCATGTTGTGAAAGTGTTTAGACAATTATAATAATTCTATAAACCAAAGCTGTGTAGTTTTATTGAATGCTTGCTTCTAGAGGCAGCGTCAGCCAATAAAAGAAAATTGTATTCTTGTGTTTATGTGCAAACACATACTCAGGTTATAGATATGTGTATATATAAAAAATAATTTCTCACATCATTAAGCCATCACATCCCCTTTGTAGAACATTTATTCCTCTCTAGAGGAATTATAGTCTTTCCCAGGATCCGGGAATTCTGTTAATTGCTTTTCTCTGAGGTAGACTTTAATTCTTTCTCATGCAAGCTAAACCCATTTTTCATGAAGTGACCTTAGTTTACAAATTTCAAACTGCAATAATTTTGGTTTTTCTTCAGTAACGTCCCCTATCCTGAAGTTAAGTAATCACCAAACTTTTAGAGGACAAGAAGGAACGTAGAAATTTAGGCCTCCCCTGAACCCTGAAACCCAATTCTAACATTTGTGTATTTTTTGATGGATTGTTGGTGATCTTGAAGTGAAGGTAATCTGTTAAGAGAATGCTGTTGTGACATTTTCCAGTGTGACAAGCAAGGGCTCACCAGGCCATGTGGTTGGTTGTGATGGACAGGTTCAGTGGTACTCATCTGAAGCATAGTAGGGACAACTTGGTTAAAGACAATGCAGGGATGTGAATGTTTATCCTGATGACTGCATTACATCATAAAAATAGCTCGCTAAACTTTAGACTAACCAATTGCAGCAGCATGGAGCTCCATGATGTAAATTGGCTGACTTCCCTCATGTGCTTGTGCTGCTGTGGGTACCTGCCTGGGTTTGTTTGAATGCTAGCTTTACCTTGCTGGAGGGTGGATACTGAAAGCAGTAGCAAGAAGAGATGGTTACACGGTTTTAAGCCAAACAGAAGTCCAGTTCTGACCTATTCCATCTTCTCGTTAAGTTCAAGCAGTTTCCATTTCAGTGGCCATACATGGTGACTACTTGATAATCAGCCAAGTGACCGAGCTAGTTAATCCTACTGAACCACTGATTTCAGATGTTGTGGGTATCTTTGGCGATGGAATAGGCTGCTGCACAGAGAACTTTGGCATTGCCATAATTTTTCTTTTTTTTAAATTTCCTTTTGAATCCTTGTAGGAGCAGTCCTAGTACCTCCAGGAGTTCATAAAAGATTACAGTCTCCTTTAGTTTAGAGAAATGAGGCGGTGTTTAGTAGATTTAGGAAATAATCAGACAATCCAGATTCTGTCTGTAAAATGTATGTAGCTATCTAGTAGGTATATTTGTGTGTTTGTATGCGTCATCATAACTTTTCAGTAAGCAGTGGGAGCTATCAGTGGTATCCTTGTAAAACATTGGCTGTATATTCTTTGTCATTCTTTGTCATTCCTGTTTAAATCAGAGATTTAATAAGTAGAGCACTTAGCCTACATCAACCTAAAAAGTGTTAGCTGAAAATGTCTATTTTAAACCGAGTGACTATGGACTTCTGACATTTAGTAACGAGCCTTTGAACATAGGTAATACCTTGCTATAAAATCAATAGGTCATGTCATAGCTGCAGGCAGCACACAGGCAGCTACCGTGCTCTGTTCCTTTAACCGCTTTCATTAAGTATTTCTCAAATTACTTAGAAATGTTTTATAATATATTGAAGTTAAGAGCTGATCATGGATGACCTTGTAGTAGTGGTTTCATAGTAAATGGACTTAAAGTCATCCACAGCAAAGCATGGATAAATCTGATTTATACTGATAAAACAACCTTGTTCCATTACCAAAGATAAAGGAGGATGAGAGGACAGGAAGTCGGTATTGATTTACCAGAATATGACAATAACAATACAATAATTTCTAAATGATTTATATTGTGGGTCATTCACTGTGTACTTGCATTACTGAGATTAAAAATTGAAGGAAATTGCTATTTTTTAATTAAAAAAAAATCCTCCCCATTTTTTCAAGACTCTCTTGAGTGTAGCCAAGTATTTATTTCCTCCCAGAGTTTCAAATATTAGAATTTAATAGCTTCTTCTGTTTGATACACACCATTAGACTCTTCCCCAGAAGTAATTTATCACTGTATATTTAAACCATGAGTCAGCAAGTCCCAGGTGAGAAATTAACCTCTCTAGTATCACACATCATGTCCATTTTGGCTTGTCTGAATTTCCATAAATCCAAATTTAGCATAATAAGGTTTAGATTCACACTGAGGGAGACCAACTGATGCATGTGAAAGTACATACATGTGTGTTCATATTAGGCACATATATTTTAAAAGACATCCTCCAGTAATTTCATTATTCAATTACACTGTAGACATAGGTTTTGCCAGATGCCTAAATAATCCATATCCTAGATGTCTCATAGGATAATCCACATCTAAAATAGTACCTTTAATTAACTGATTATAATGCAGCCACTATGTTTTAAGTCATTCTTGTGTTATAAATTATTTCCTAAAATGTAATCGTTATTCTATTGTCTATTGCAGAAAATAAATCAAGCATTCTGCTTAGCTTTGCTTAGTTGGTATGGCCATAATTAAATCCTTAATTATTTTCATGATTATGCAAAGTCTTTTCCTTGATGGATTGCTTTGAAACATACTGATATGAATAACTAATTTTCCTGGAAAAAGTAGTTCTTAACTTTTCCAAAATAGTAATTATTTTTTCTTAAGCCTTTAAGAAACGAAGATCACTATGTCTAAGAATGAATTTCACCTTTTGACTTTAAGCGTGAAAGTAGTGTTGTAAGAAAGTAAAAACTCAAGTGATGATCAAAATAGACATGGCTTCAAAATTAGATACCCATAACCTGATGAGAAGAAAAGTATGTAGTAAGTAGGGGTGAGGAATGGAAGGAATGAAGAGTGCTCAGTTCCTTAATTTGGTTCAAATGAGATGGAGAACTGAGCTGGAACATTGCTGCAATCAGGAGGGATTTAGCCATCCATCACAAAAATGTGGTCATGATTTTTTCTTTTTTTAAGTAGTGATTCTGAATCTGGAAGGTTACTGAGTGGGGCTGTAAATGTTTATGTCTCATAATTCTGCAGGAATTAGATTTCATTATGTTCATTATGTTTGCCTTCTCTCTTACTCGTGTGCACACACACATGCAAGGCACTGGGAAGTAAAAAACCAACATAAATTGCCTTTGAATGCTCTGTGCCATTTCTGTATGTGATTCATTTGCTGAACTGCAGGACACTTACTGCCTGCCTGCATGTTCCTAAGTTCTTCCTATCAGGCATTACAGAAGATTTCTTTCACATTTTTGCCTATGGGTCTGCAGCATGGCTGTTTAACAGCAAAACATCATTCAAGATACTTGCGAGATGTTTTGTATTTCATGACTTTTTATTAGGGGGGGGGCGGGAAAAGGACTGTTAAAAATAAATAACTGGTAAAGTAAGAAAAAGGACTCTGTAGTGATTTGGAATTCTAGAGCAGAGAATTACTCTTCCAAACAGAATCCAATTCACTGGGGACAAGGAGTCTATGGACTCTGACTTTAGCTATTCATAATTTTCAGCTGATTTAGCAAAAAGTTCTTGAGACAGGCAGTTCTGCCTCTTAAAAGGCTTTGCTGCCACACTGTGGAAAAAAATATGTATTCCATTTGAACTACTGTTAAAAAAAGCACACAAGCTCCACTCCTGTCTCTTCCCCAGCATCCATCCCACCCCTCAAAAAGACAGCTGAAGAACCGTGAACTAAAAATACAATGCTGGGAAAGCTTCACTCTAGTTTCAGATTCAGCTTTGATCTCAGTTGTATACCCTAAGGAAGGAAAACAATTACAATAATAGGAAGGTTATGATTTTAATAGAGGACTGTCAGAAATCAATTGAACGATTCTTCCTATTTCTAAATGACAGGTCCAGAAAAACAATTATATAGAAGAAGAGAATGGCACTGTCATTGCAGATATTAAGAAGAAACTGGAAATATGTATTTTTTTAAAAAAGTAGAACCAAAAGAAATTTTGAGATATGACTGTTTTGAATTCCTATTTCCATTTTTTCAGTCTAGATTAGTTTCTGCTTTCAGTGAGCCAAGACATTGATTTCTGTATGATCAATGTAAGGTGTGTCTGAAAGGCAGGAATTCACCATGTACCATGCTTTTTTTTCCTTTTTCTTATTTTTGGTTTTGTTGGGTGGGTTTTTTTTTGGTTTTGTTTTCTTTTCTTTTTTTTTTTTTTAAGATTTGTTTTGTTTCTTGATCTATTTTCTTAATTATAATTTTCAAAACACTGGTTCAATGACTAGAATGCTAGCCTGGTGTAATGCACCAATGCAAGTGCTTGTTATGGATCTCAGTACAAAAGGCACTCAGACTCTGTAAAGTTTTGAATAAAAATACCATTTACTGGTGCTAAGGGAAAACTAGAAAGGAAAAGAGCATAGTGTAGATACTTTTAGAATCCTTTAGGTGGACCGATGGGCAAAACACAGTGCGCAGATCCCGCTGTTAGCGCGTATGGGATTTTCCGAGCAGTGAGCAATTCTGTGCACCATTTCTACTGCCAAGCAAATGTTCACCTGAGAACATGCTGCTTCACATCAGGATAAGGATAAGCACACCCAGGTGGTGTAATTGCTGCTACCAGGTGGGAGCTGCCTGCAGGATCCCTGGGTATGAATGGCTGGTGGCGTTTGCGCTGTGGCCAGTGCCACTTGCGGAATGGCACAGCCCTGCGCTGCCCTGGTCACCTGGTGGGGCCATCACTGTCTTCTCCCGTGCGCAGTGTCCTCCCATTAGCACGCCTGTACCTGGGACCTGGGTGTGTAAGCACTAAAGCTTCTTACTGGACTAGCTTAAGATGTTTTCTGTGGTCCTAATTTAAAAATACTATTTGCGTCTTAAATGGGATGTTGATGAAGCAAAGTTCTGTGACAGGACTTAGGCAGCACAGAAACTCCTGCCATGAATAACTGCTAGACTTCAAATCTCGGGAAAAATATTGTTCTCAATACATTTTTCTTGTTATGCCTATCACATCTTTCAATTCACACATTATTTCTTTACTTTCTACATATGTTATTTTATTTTCTGGCCTTCTAGTTTGTTTTCTAGTTATTTTTTAAATTGCACTTTCTGGCTAAGCTACAGAGAAGAGGAATGCACTCCAGGCTGTATGATGTTCTTCAGTGCATGGCATGAAAGTGGAAATTAATAAAGAGTAGTTTTCAGGCTTCAAGCAAGGATTGGCACAACTGTTCAGAGGCTGAGCCACAGTAAACAGGTGAGAGTGAAGCGGAAGATGACACAGCTGAGTTGTATTAATTCCTAACACTTCAAGGCATTGGTATCTACACTGTCCTAAGAGTTCTTAATAAAGGCATTAAAAACATAAAAGCACAGGAAAATAACACAAAACCATAATGTTGTTCTGGATTATAAAAAATGAAATAAATTTCTAGATTCTCAAACCTGGTAAGTCAAGGCACATTGTAAACAACTCAGTATAGAAACAGGTGATCATACAATTAAAATAACTGGGATTTCATACAGATAAATAATAACATAATCTCTTTTTAATATTAGAAATACAAGAATGAGATTTAACCACAAAAATAACAAAATCTCACAGCTAATGCTTCTAAAAATATTCATCTTACCTCATTTTTTCTTTTCTTTTTCTTTAACTAGGATTTTTACAAAGCTTCTTGGTGTCCATGTCTAAAACCAGAATATGCTTAACTATATCTTTACAGAAATAAGAAAAAATTCTTATACTGAAAAATTATTCACTGTATCAATACACATAAAATCTACTTTACTATCTAGTAGAATGTGAAGTGATAAGGATAGAGTAAAAGTTCATGAGAAGATTTTTTAAAGAGAAACGCAAAAGCTAAGGGAAACATTTGGAGTGGTAATGTGTGTATCTGAGTATGCATGCTCATTAACAATCAAAAAGCAAAAGAATTAAAGTGATGCTAATTTAGCTGCCAAAGGGATTCAACTCACTTCTCTGTAATTAAAAAAGTTAAAAATAACATTACATTTCCTTTATTGTGAGCATGTGTGAGACGGTAGAATACAGTAAGTGCACTTTTCACGTATTTCCCTCAAGGTTAGATTTTTTTGGAAAGAGGTTTGCAACAGAAGGTATTTGTCAGTTAATCAGCTGGTGTTTTGATGAAATTTTCTGGTTCTCTATCTCATGACTAGTTCCTATGATAATCATAGTTTTAAGGTGTAAAAAAAACAGATTGTCCTACCTGCAAAGACATGGGTAATGTTAGTTTTTGGAAACGACACATTTTACATGGAAAAGAACAACTAGAAATCTGGTGGGATTTTCTGGGAAAACAGTCTTCCAAGAATTCAAATCTTCTTTCTAATACCATGGAAGAAAAGAATTATCAATTGCTCTATTACTACCTAGCATTACTGCATTAAATTATAAAAATAAAGGTATATGGTTTGAGTAATTGTAACATTGTAGTTAAAAAGTACTGCATTTCTTTGTTATTTTGTCTCAGTAACTCATGCCAGAAATAGCCATGTAGGGTACTGTAATGTGGGGGTACAAGGTGATTTTCATACCCTTAAGAAGCATTTTAGTCAATCAGTCTGGGATGGAGACAATGTTCTTCTTCACCAGTCTTCTCCAGTGTACACTTTCAGCTGTGAAAAATGCTGAGGTTTCTCAGAACCATGCAAAGGAAAGATAGCTGTCCTGAATCTACATGTTTTCCTCTTTACCAAACAAATAAATAACAGCTTTATTAAGACTGAACTTCTGAGCACTTTCAAGTCTTAGAACCCGAATCATCAAACATTTAAAGTTGCAGGGGACCTCTGCGGGTCATCTGAATCAGCTGAAATCAGCTAACTAAGAAATACGATCAAATTGCAGGTGACCTTGTCCAGTCAAGTTGTGAAAATTCTCAAGGACAGACTTTCACAATTTCTCTGGGCATGCTGCTCCAGTGCTTAACCTCTTTCATGGTGAACTTCAATTTTAGAATATATGTGTAAGGAATTTCCCATGCCTACTCAGGATTTTCCTTGCCATAGCTTGTTCTTTATGTCTTGTCCTTCCACTGTATGCATCCAAGAGAGACTTGGCTCCATCTTCTCTACAATCACCCTTAGGTACTGGAAGGCAGCTCTTAGATCATTAACAAGGGAGATCCTTAATAATACTCTTTCCTCCAGTCTAAAAAATCACAGTGATCTCATCAGCTCTTCAATGTCATGTAATCCAGTCCCTTGAAGATCTTACTGGCCTTGGCTGTGAGTCTTTGTACTGCAAAGCCCCAAACTGGACAGAATCTTCCATGTGAGGTTTCACAGGTACCAAAAAGAGGGGAATAAGCACTTCTCTGCTGCTCACTCTGTCCCTGGTGCAGATGAGGATGTGGAGAGCTTTCATGGCTGTAAGAGCACAGTGATGACTCATGGTCAGCAAGGTGTCCACCAGGCCCTAGGTCTTTCCTGCAAAGCTGCTTTCTGCACCCAGGTGGCTCCTGGATTGGTGCCACAACCTGGGGTTTCCCCTCCCTTTGTAGCTTTTTCGGTTTGGCTCGTAGAATGCTGTCGACAGCTGTCCGAAAACCCTTGCTAAGGTCATGGCAAAGGACGTCAGCTGAGCCAGGCATATTTAAATCATAGAAACATAGTTGGTCAGGAATGGTTGGTAAGTCGTGGTAAATCTCTGCTAAATGTCGCTAATGAACCTGTTTGATACTTGACCAGGACCACAGGAGATTCTCCACTGCGGTGACAGAGAAGAAAGATAAAATGCTCTTAAGTTTTCACATGTACCTCCACAAACTTTCTCATGATGTCTTGTTATACAGTAAACAAATGTGCTCCCTAGCTAGTGAAAAAGAGGATAGTGTTCTGTAAATAAACTGTTGTCTGTTGCTGTAAGGGTGAACATCACGGGATTGAGATAGTCACGGTTTCTGCGCTTGTATGAGATCATGTTCTGCTGCTCTCTTCTAGCAAGGGCGATTCCCTCAGTCCCTTACCCTTTGTTTCATTGCTCATGCACTTGTTAAATCTGCTGCACATAATTTATCTTATTCCAGTGCGGTTTGATCTTAGCTTCAGGGCCTCATCAGGTGCTTTGGGATCTGGGATTGCATGCTTTCACTGAAAAGAACACCAAGAGATTGTGTAAAGTGCCTTCTCTTGCTGTCCTTTAAACACTCCAGTAATCTAATTCACTTTCCAGGCTTGTTTTTTGTGTTGCCTCTTTGAAATTTTTGAAAATACATATCCAACATGTTGAGGTTTTTTTCCTGGTTTAACTTTTGATAATTTTCAATTTCAGATGACTGTACATAATAATAAAGAGGTTCTCCTAAATGACAGATATCTTGTCTGACCATTAATTTCTTATAGAAGTCCATTGTGTATGTGTATAATACATGTATACTGTCTGTTCTAGCATCTAGAATCAGCTGTTTCAATGTTTGTCTAATTGTGGAAGAAGTGGAGAGAGAATTCCTTCGCCTCTTAGCAGCAATCCCACTTAAAGGGCCCATTAACAGTTGATGCAATATACAATTGCAGAGTCTCCCCGAGACCCTCTAATTAACGTTGGACAAATAAATAAGCACAACAGAATCTTTGTCCTTCAGTCCAAACACCTTGTCTAAAAATTATTTTAAAAAACAGTAGTAGTTTTTGTTTCCTAAAACTGTTGGTGCTTAGAGCAGCCTACGTAATCACAGTATTCGGTGCAGGTTACCTGGGACTGTATGTATGGTTGCATATTTTAGCTGTACATTTTGCATAGTTCAGCCTTTTTTTTTTGAGTTCCTTGATTGTTTCCCCTCCCACACCCCTGCCGCACCAAATGAATTGCCAAAGCTGTCAATTGTGGTTTGCTCAGGTTTTGCTGAAATACTTGCAAATGCACTTTCCAGACATTTAGCAGATGAGGAGGTTAATGTTGGAGGGATTTGGTGTTTATCTTTCCTGGAGAGGCTTCCATTTATCTCTGATATGGAGAAATCCTGTTGTCCCGCTGGTGCATTCATTCTCACCTGCCATTGTTGTGTTGCTTTTCTTGGCCTGAAAACTATGTCACAACCTGGTACTTTTTGGAACAAGAGTCAAAGCATGGGAGAAGATGACTATGCAGAATTTAACACAAATATGTGGGCAGAAGAGCCTGGCAGAATATTTGCATCTGAAGTACATCTGGGCTGACTTTGAGAGAGTGGCAAGAAAGATATTAATCACCACCTCTATTAATCAGCATAATCAATACTGTACTCAGTTTCTCATTCCACTTTCTTGAAAGTAAGCTGTGCTGAGTACATTAAACAAATTGCCATTAAAAACTGCTTAAAAGAAGTGATACTTAACACAAATGATTGAATGCATGCAATATTAAAAATGCCATGCACTCTTTAATTCTCTATTCAAAAACAATGTTGGTGCATTTCTGGACAGTAGTAAGGGATGGGGAGAGTGGATGAAAATTCACCAGCGAATAAAAAATTTTCCAAAGAAATTTGAAATAAACAGAACTTCATTTTAAAATTGTATCTGAAAAAAACCCCCACCACATTATTTATTTTTTATAAAACATATGCATTCTCTCATATTGCTTTTCCCTTCACTATTACAACTTTGTCTTTCCTTGAGTTCGTATGCATTTGTACTAGGTAGTGTGCTAAGAAAATCTGTGGATCCTGAGGGAAAGAGCAGCATTATCACCTGTGTTAGCATTCCTGTGATCCTGGAGCATGTAGCGGAGTTGTTACAGCTTTAAAAAGCGTAGCTGATGTTTGCATGAGTGGTATTCATGCTTTTGACAGCAGCGCCTAGGAACTAAGATCAGGATTCAGTTTTTGAAGGTCCTCTCTAAGCATTGAGAAACTAGCAGAAGAGCAACCAATATAAACAGGCAAAGCAGATAAGAAAAACACTCAGTTGGCTGACAGAAAATGACACTTTTTTTTTCCCCTTCTTGTCAGGGCTCTGGAGGTAATATCTTTGTCCCATCTCTGGCTCGTGGAAATTAAAATTCCACACTGACAGTGTTGTCCATGTAAAAGAGATGCAAGTAATCTCAAACATGTAAAATTCTGAGGGCAGCCTAAAATGAAAATTATGCATAATTTTTTCCTTGAGGAAGGAGAATATTCCCTGATTGAAACAAAAAACATTTATGAAGAATTAGCATTTATTTCACTGGTAAAATTGGTATTATCATCACCATTTGCTCTGATCACATTTGAAGAACATGGAATGCATGTTATAGCTATGAACATGATTGTTTCTTCGTTTTCTGTTCTTTTCGTCTTCGTGTGACTTATTTCTGCACTTCACAAATTATTAGTAGTCATGGCTCCTTTTATCTGGATCATAAACGTTAGCTGTACCTGCTTCCTAAAATATCTCAAATATAACTTTAGGATTTTATAACTACTTTAAAAGTGGAAAACAATACATGCAGGGAATAGAATCCTAGAAGGCCCAGAGTAGATGTAGGGTTAGTTCAAGTCACAGTCTGATTCTGTAAAGTTCACAATGACATAAAATATTAAAAAGTATTGATGATTTAGAACTAGCCCTTCAAAAGTACTTAATTCCCCTTTATGGACTATTTTAAAAAATATATATATAAAAAACCCATATTGGTAGAAATAGTTTAGAAAAACTAAGAAAAACTATTTCAGGGTGGGTTGGGGGGCTAACGACAGTTGGAAATGACGAAGAAACATAGCTGCCACAAGAGAAGCTCATATCCAGAATAATCCATTTTGTGTCCCTTGGCTCCATATTCTTTGGGAAAGACAAACCAGAAACCTATCAGAGAAGTGAACCGGACATTCTGTCCCCTAACCAGTCTACAACTGCAAAGTTTAATTGTTCTTTGGAGAAGAACATTGCAAGATTTCCAGCCAGCTGGTTTATTCAACCCTTCCAACACTGACTTTAACATATTGCTTTAAGTTCCTCTGTGAACTTTCACAGTTATCTAGGCAGATAAGATGACGTGGTAGTATATCTTGATTTGTTGTTTTGCATAATAGTTTCATGCCCTGTCTTAGGATGAATCTAGAATGCTCATTTGTTTTAAATGAAGTGTAAGGTGAATTTGACTTGCTGTGGGCTTGCTCATGAGTGGATGCTGGGCAGTGAATAACTCTGCTGCATATCACAGCAGGCTTTCTCAGGTCCTGCATAATTTTTTGTCTTGACGGAGTAGGGAAGCTTCCGTTACTGAATAAAGCATGAATTATTTCAGTCAAAAAAAGCACAGGCTGTCAAGCAACAAAGACCTGCGTCAGAATTAAATTCTTCCATAATATGCTAGTGATCTCTTCAGGAAAAAGAGGATGTTTTTCTTCCACTCCCTGAGATAGTTGTTGTTGGGTTTGTTTTTTTTTTCCCCATTTTTCTTTTCATTAGCTGTAGTGTTGGTTTTACTCCTTCTTGCATGCAGATGTTCTTTTGCTTTGCAGTAATTATCAGAGTGTGTCAGTGGTTGCTGATGCATTTATTGCTTCCTTCTGCACAAATTGCCCAAAATAATTTGCTATATTGGGAAAACAGCTGTTTCTCTGTGCCTCTGTTTGCATTTCATACAATTGCAATGCATGGCCAGCCTCACACTAAAGCTTCTTTAGCAGAACAAAGAGTTATAAAAAGTCTAGTTGTACATCAGTTCTGTGGAGCAATCATGTGGAACATACGCTGTCTCTAAATCAAGAGTTTTAAAATCACTGGGAGCAAGGTAAAAGTGCAGCTTCAAAGCTGCGGAGTGTAATTAATTTTGTTTTAAAAATAGCTTCTTTTGTATGATGCTCTAAGTCAGTTAGAAGTTGTCAAGCATTTCCCTCTTGTGGTCTATGATTTGAGGGTGAAAATATTTTTCTGCAGAGTAATTGTAGCCATTACGTGCATTACATAGCAATACTATTAAAGACAGAAATGTTTAGACCTTGCATTGTTCTGCTGTATTTGAAAATAGGGTCCTGAGGAGGAAATCTTCTGACATATTTTTTGTAATTCTTCTGTTGTCATTCTCACACTAACCTGAAAAAAACGCTATGTTGGTGGTAGCTACAGCAAACTCAGCTAGTTGAAGTACTTGTTTCTGCTACAGTGATGAGACCTGAGGATTTTACATATGCTGACTCCTTTTATTAAATATTTGTTGAAGTTTTATTATTGCTAATGGGTTTACTTCTTAGAAATGATAGAGCTGTGTTAGTTTTCTTGGGAGTTATGAGTGCTCAGTCCCACTGAGGTTACAGGCACAGGAATCTCACAGTTGCTGGACTTTCTTTTTAAGCATCAAAGGACAAGGATTTGATGATAGTATCTGGATCAAATATCAGTATTTGTGAGCCTGTATAAGAGTCAGAAAATTTTCTGAATAAAGATTAGAAAATACTACTTTTAAAACTTTTTTTTTAACCCCTAGAAACTTTTAACAATGGACTGATTCTACATTTATCTATCCGGTACTACATCACAATCTAGTCCTATTTATTTAATTTTACCACGTGCTGTACTCTACGCAGGCTATTATAATATAAATAAAGTTCTCTATTTGTATCTTAAGAACATTTGAACTCGTATTTAAAGAGGTGTGCAAGTAAGTATATACTGCAATGGTGCACAAGCAGTGGGAAGGTCAGTTAGTACAGATGCTGAGGGTACTGTATTGTGTCATATTCAAGCTCTCCCACTAAAATGTGTCTTTGCTTTCTGACTATGCATATCAAGATAGGAAATCTAGAGAGCCAAGCATCTTAATACTTAGATTGTAAGGAGATTTATGGTCATTAGAAGGCAGGTGATAACAAGTGTTACCTTCTTTGTTCTTGTTTTCACAATCCTAGCTCATTTTCCACACGCTGTCTCATAGAGGATCCCTAATGCAGCAAATCAATATCGAGAAACAGAGGTGTGGGGCAGAAGGTGAAGGCAGGTATTACGATGATGACTTTTTCTGGTGTATAAAATAAGGGAGATGTAGCAAAGGTGTTGACTTGTTTCCATTTCTTACACGGAAGCATATAAGCATTGTCTGCAAGTTTGCAGATTATTTTAGTATGAATACATATGTATACATACGTTATTTCTATTATCAAGTTAGACTTTGAAATTGTCTGTGACACAGAATGAGCCATATAAGCATTATTTTTGACAAAATTACTGTTTTGGTTTTATTGTGGTTTGGGGTTTTTTTGTTTTTGTTTAGTTTTATCTTTTTTTTTCTTTTGAGGGTGGGATGAAGCCTAAATATCTACAGAGGAAACTGAAATGCCAGCTACTTAGAGTGAAATACTCCATTGTCTTAAGTAAATTATTCACAATGACTTTCCTGCTGTCAGTCAAACTTCAGCATAGTGAAAGTTGACTTCATGATGCTGTTTAGATTTTACTTGTACTTTTAAGAAGCTATGATTATAGGTTTAGAATTTCTAACTGAAAAAAGATTTCTTCACTTTTGACTTTGCCATTTATAAAGTCATGACTAATAGGAAATAACAGCAAAACTGACTTTAGCAAGGACACTCTAGCAGGGTATTACAGACACAGTCACAGCTGCCAGGGTTGTGGTTGCAGTCAATCAGATATCCTTGTCACATTCTGTGCTTGATGACAGCAGTTCAGGTTGGACTATTTGTCACACCACCAGCAGCAAATGTTACTGTAATATCACAGAAAGAGGGCAGTACCTTCATTAAAAGAACACAAGGTAAAGCAAAGAAGAAAGGAAAACCTTAAAATTAAGTCATTCAAGAGAGAGTTTTCCAGAACAGGCACTGAAATATTTCCAAGAGTATCTCACAGATATATATGCAAATGTGTATGTACATGTGCATATATGTATGTAGCCAAAGAGGGGATGATTAAGGAAGAATAATTCTGGAGAACATTATGAGAGTACGTACGACATTTGTTATCTTTCTGATTTATAGTAGCTCAGCAGCTATCACAGAATAAGAAAATAATTACTGTAACAGGGAAGATTCTTTTGTGCTTTAGGATTTCCACCCCCAAAGACACAGCTTTCCCAAAGACATTTATTTTTTAAAGAGTAAATAATCTATAAAACTTTGGTTTTCAAAAGATATGCAACTGCAGCTGCAGTAAGGTCATGTTCAATAGTGTCCTGTCTATTGAAGAGGTTGCTCAGATGCCTGTAGTGCCTTCTAGTGATATCTGGGAGCAGATGTTGTCTTCCCCCTGCCCTCAGAGTCTTCATCAAAATAGAAAGACCTTAAAGATTTCTGGGTTTTTTAGTGCTATTATCCCAGTATTGTTTCTTCTGACAGGTTTTTTTTTTTTTTACGTTTTAAATCTTTGCTACTGTGCAGCTAAGTGGATCAAAAACTACTAAAGCATTTTGGGACTTTCTTATTTAAGACATGAAAAGGTTGTGATGTGATAAATTAGGTTTCAGTGTCATGCACTTGTGGAAAATTTAGGTTAAATGAAACACTAACTGTCAGAATGTTGGGGTTTTTTTTGGTTGTTTTTTGGTTTTGGTCGGGTTTTTTTGTGTGTGTGTTTGGGTTGTTGGGTTGTTGGGGTTTTTTTGTGTATAAGTAACATTGCTGCCATTCAGACCCTGGTGTTTCAGAAATAATCACTAATGACTTGTTGGCAGAAAGCTGTCACAGTGACATAAATCACATCAAAATTAGTAGGAATCAAAGTCAGGTTTCTTAATAATAGTTAAGCACAGGCAGCTTTGCCTTTAGTAGTTGAAGTACGGGAGAACATGTTCACTCAGTAGTGCTATGGGCACTGAAGGAATGAATCCTAAAATAGCTGACATAAAATTCTCAGTGAATACCACAACTTGTAAATGCATGGCTGAAAGCAAAAGGAAGGAGGGAAAGGGTAAGAAAGGAGCAATTCTCTGGCTGACAATATATAACAATACAAACTTTATATTAATAATGAAACTTTGCATGTGAGTACAACTTAGAATATAACTTCCAAAGGATTTTTAATGTTATACTTTTAAATCTTTAATGACATCTAGCTCAGCTGCTGATATGCATGGTTCTGTAATAGCAGTATCAGCCCTTCTGCATTACTCAGCAGTACCAGGTTGATCTTGATCGGACTTGGGTTCATGATCATATTATGTCAGTTTAGCCAGAGGAACAATCTGTATTTAGACTGGGATATTTTCTCGGTCACCTTTATGCTACATAGGAGGACAAACAGTATCAGTTGTGATGAAACCCTGGAGTGATGGTGGCATATGATCCAACATTACAGCTGCTAGTATAAACTCAATATTCCAGCTTTTATTTTTTTTGTTTGTTTTTTTATTTTCCAAAAAATATGGATTTTCAAGAAAGACAGTCTTGACAATTTTCAACATTATACTGTGTTTTGCAATAGTCTTACTGTCTTAAAATACCTTCTTACTCAAGTCAATGAAAACCCATTGAAACATCTACGAGGAAAGAAAGTGGATCACTGAGAAGATAAGTGTAAGGATCTTTTTTTCCCGGGGGGGGGGGGGGGGGGGGGGGGGGGCGGAAAAGATGGCAAAGATTAAAGGGCAATGCTGCTTCTACTCAACACTCATTATCTTTGAAGTAACTCATGATACTTAGAGCTATTCAAAATTCTTCCCAAACTCATCCAATTTAAACCAATTTAAAGGTTCTCATATGATGTTCCCAGCCTTATAATCAAAGCTTTCCTCTTTGTTACAAACAAGCACTTTGTGCCAGGTCTTCAGTCTATTTCTGGAACATGTATCAGTTCTTACTCCTCTCACATGCAGTTCAAACCTTGCAATCCAGTGAGGATGTTCTACTAAAAATAAATGCTGCAAATCTGGCCTTCAGCAAGGACATCGCTGCGCTGCTCATTTGTTATTATGATTATTATTATTATTTCTGTTAACCAGAGAGCTGAGTCAAATTTTATGCACCTGAACAGACCTACAAAAATGAATGGGGCCACATGTGCGGGAAGGCAGTGTTTTATGTGCTCTGTGGCTACATAAAAGTCAGTAGAAGTTTTGCTATTTGCCTTTATAAGTCTCTATTATATCCTTTACCAGCCAGAATGTCCTAAGCAGTCATTAGTCCTGCAGACTAGTGTTCCCAACCTTTTAAACTTGGTGCCTGACCAAAGACTGAAGAGATGAAGAGAAGTATTTTCTCTCTCTCTTTTTTTTTTTTTTTTTTAAACTGGAAGCAGGAAATTTGCCATCATATCTTGTTCTGAGAATTAATCAAGCCTAACATTTTATAGTGGTGCCCAATTCACAATAGATTGAAACACACTTCTTAAATAGCTTTATTATCAATAATAGGAAGAATAACAAACCATTGTTTAATTTTATCCTGACTTCAAGTATTCATCAAGAACAGTCTCTAAATAAAATGATGATATTTTGAAATGATGACATGGTGACATGACTTTCATCAGAGTCTCTGTATCTTGTCAGATGTCTGTCAGCATACAATGCACACCCAAAATAGTCACACTGTTATTTTTAATGTCATCATAATCTAAAATCACCCTTCATTTTTTCACAGTCATTAAAAATCTGTGGCATTCGGTAAGGTGATAACCATTATCTGAGTTTCTAACGTATCAATAGGTTAAATAGATTTTTATCTCCATAACTCTGCCGTGCTTTTCAGGTTGGTGAATATCTCAGACTAGCCAAAGTATCCTTGACCCATTTTAAGCCTCCATTTTTCACTGCAATTTTATCCTCATTTAAATTGTTTCCATCAGTGTCCACAACTGCTGGATTTTTGAAAAAAAAAAAAAAAAAAAAAAAAAAGATGGCATCATTAAGCAAAGATGTAGTAAATTGCCCTACATAAGTGCAGAAGTGGAGAAAGGTAAAACCTGAAAAATAAGAAGTACCACTAATATCTAAGTCTGAGCTTTTAAAATAGAAAGCAATGGTTGTGTTTGGACTATTAGAAAGGTGATTATAACAACAACAACAAAAAAAATCTTTAATTTGGATTTTGTAATCTTGAAACTGTAACCAGTCCAGTATTAAAATTTTTCACTAAAATGATAGATTCATTTAAGTAGGAAAAGGGTTCCTTAAACCATTCAGAGCTTCATCAGGATGAAAGGTAACCAAGCTGTCTGTGGAAGGCTCTGTGCTCAGTAAAGTTAGGGAACAGTGACGTTCGGTGGTTTAAAATGTCCGGTAGGATCAGCTTTGAACTGATGAACTGGAGTAAGGGAACACGGGCTAATGGGTACAGCACCTTTAATGAGAAGAAAATCTGTGAGTGGGTGTCCAGGAGCAAATGAGATGTACCTCATTCCTCAAGTTTGATAAAAAGAAATGAGCCACAGCAGGACAGTGCAGATAGCTGGCTGGGACGCCTAACCTGCTGCTGTGGTCCCAGCAAAGTCCCCGGGAAAATCCACACAAATGGGTGTCCAAAACACAGTGACTGAAAATTGGAATTTATAGAAGAGTAGGTGGGAAAGGCAGAAATTAACCGAAGCTTTAAAAGGTTGTATTCTGGAAGTATTCAGGCCATCACTGAAAATATCTACCTGGTGTTGGCAGGCATCTTGAAAATGGTATGAAGCATTCAAGTTGCAGCTTAAACCTTAGGATGAGCCCTAGATGAGTCATGATCTTTGTGTTTTACCTGTAGTAGTCCCTGAAGCTTTCCGAAGACTGTCAGCACAGAAAGAGGAAAAGCACAGCCTGACGTGAATAAACATTAAACAGTGGGAAAGAAGGATCAACTTTCTTCTTCAGTCATCCAGAACGTGATATGCCTAAGCTGAGTTAATGAGAAAGCAAATTCTTCAGTGTAACTGACAAATTAAAAGAATGAGAGCCACGTTTTGTCTTTTCATAGCTGTTAAAATAACCTCACACAGGCTTTCTGACAGCAGCTCAGACATCGTACCCACACCAGTGAGTCAGATGAGATTAAAATTAAATAACAAATGAGAATGAGAAATAGCATAGCACAGCCGTTCAACGTGACAGAAGTGCAGCATCTGAAGGAATAACACGCTCAAGTGGTCTGGCGGATAACACTGACTGCTGGCAGTCAGCTGTACCGTGCCGTGTAGTTCGTGCCTTTGGTAATGAGTTTCCTTGGTGATTCATTGGCAGGTGATCCTTGGAGAGAAATGTGGAAGAATAGCACGCTGGATCCTGGAACCAGGTGGTATCCTCCAGTGATAAACACTGCTGCAGGACTGTAATAATGGTATAGAAAACTGGCAGGCGTAAAAGCCTTTCACAGCTCAAAAAGCATTGAAGTATGCCAATTTTAGGAACAAGATTTCTTATGAGCTTTCAAGCCATATGGAACATCAATATGTTGTCCATCATCTGCTTGTCAGATAAAAGAGAAATAGTAAATTTATGAGGCACCATAATTCAGCAGAGTTGGCAGGGACTGTGTACAAATGAAAAGAGAGATGTCCCAGAATACTTAGTGCCCACAAAGGGAAATTTTAACAGGCTTCATGCTTTAAATTGAAAAAAAATAATAAAATGAGTAGATGACTTAGAAATTTGCAGTCGTCACCTTCTGATCATACCTTGTGTGATGGTGCTCACCAGCTCTGCTCAAGCTTTTAAGTGAAACCCAGTTAACTTTGTTTCCTATGGAAATGAAGTATCTGGTGTTATTAACACTGACTGTGCATGTTTAATTGGATGCCTGCATGCATTCTGTGGGGCCTGTCTTTGACTTGATAATGTTTGGGAAAATCTAATTTCATTCAGATTTGTTGGAGGGTGGATTCCCCAAAGGTATTACTTTTCCACCTGCTTCATGAAAATTCATGTCGGGGGGTGGGGTGGGGGGTGTAAGCTTCTTAGTGGCTGTACAGAGGGAAAAGCCACAAGAAAGAGGATCGATAAAATACCACCTAGGAGCATCCAGATTGCTGCAAATTGCAACTCAAGCAAGAGTCTCATATTTGTTAATATTTTGCGAAGTATCTGGGGCTGTGTTTGTCTTGATTGGTACACATTTATTTACATGCCAGCTGAACATAGCTGAGCACCTTTAACTGAGAATTTTTGCATAGCCGAGTCAATGGCTGGTATCGATTCCTCAACTTTATTCCAATATACAATTGCTTTATAACAGACATACAGGTATTAACAGTGTATAAGTCACCCAAATAGTCAGTAACAAAACTGTGTGCTTAGTCTCTGTTAGAAGATTCTAAACATTTTACTAAAGATTTTAGATGACTTAAGGCTTTTAAGATTTTCTTCCCTTTTTACTTTTTTGTTTAACATTGTTGGTACAAAAGAGCAAGGTGATGTTTTTCAGCATCCTTTCAAAGTTAATCCAATCTTATCTGTGCAAATGGGGGATAATTGCAGGGCAAATAAAGTAGCTGTCCATTCTTTTTCATTGGTAATTTTATTCTTTTATATTCCTTTTATATACTTAACATTTCATATTTGGTTCTTCACAGAGAGTATTTTTTTAGAAAATGATAGGCTTAGCAGTAGTGATCTTGTTACCCACAATTATGGCAAAGAAAACGCCTTCCTGCAATTTTAATGTATTTAGTAGTTTCTTGAGTTGTCATTTTACCCAGCTGTGGTTGGCTTTACCGCATCCATAAAAGATATCAAAGTTCCTTACAGCTCTTTTGCACAGCCATTATTTTTTTCAGCTGAATCAGTCCTGTGCTTTGTAATGCAGCCACAGCAGCCACTGTACTGCACAGCAGATGGGAGGGAATATGTACCCAGCAGCCCAGGCTGCTGCAGAGCTGATCGGGTTAAATCCAGACAACTAAGGGAAAGTTTGACTAGACTTTTCAATTTCTCCAACAGCAGCAAGCCCCGAGCTTTTCTTCACTCGTACTCCATCGCGCTACCACATGCAAAGTGATAATCGTGCAGCGCACATGGTGGTCTAGATAAATAATGCTGCTGACAAATAAGGAAGGAGAAAAAAAGTTATTTTTCAGCTTGACCATCCCTGAGCCATCCAGCTGCTTGAATGGTTGTGCCGGCAGAGTGGAGGAAAGCCTGGGAAGAGATCCAGGATCGAAAGATAGGGAATAAAAGGGTGCTTATAACAGTGCAGATCCAGGACTAAAAAGGCTATGGTTGGTTGCTTTATGATAGGTCAAATTTGTGGCAGGGTGGCAGATGTGTTTAAATCATAGTGGGAACAACAACCTAGGGTGATGAATTAGGGAATTAATTTTACTCTACAGTAGGTTATAAGTATAAAGTCTCCTTCCATCCAGCTGATGTCAGTAGTGTATCAAATATTTTATTAGGCAATAGCTGTATAAAACACGCCTAAAGGCAACCCTTTGAAATCTTACTGCAGAACACAGCTAGTATTGTCACAAATGATGCCACAGTCTGCCCTTCTCAGCAAAGATGGTGGGCCATGAAAACTAGGACCACTCACTTAAGATGTGTTTTCATCTACCACAAGTCTGGAAAAGTGATACAAGGCAATTTGTACTGCAGTTATCTGTATGGAAAGTAAGTGGCTTACATCCTATGCTTTCCTCAGAAATTAAGTTCTTAACTTTTTAAATTAACACTGTGGGGTTAATTGAGATTGGCATCCTCATTCGTGAGAATAAGCCCAGAGGATCTTGGCATGTACACTTAAATTGCACATCCCATATGTGGGATGTAACACATGGTTGTTTGCCTACACCAGGTCATGCGTTACGTTGCACTTCTAAGCTCTATAGGATGCTGCAAATTACTGAGCACTCAAGAGTTCAATAATAGGAACTAGATACAGTCACCACCTAGTTTGACCCCAGCACTAAAAAGGCATGCCTGTGCTTCTGGGCATGTATTTAGCAAAGTTATTACAGGTTTTGATATCGCATTAGTATAAACTTCCAAAGCGAAGTGCTTAAGCTTTGCAGATAATCTGGAATGTCTGGATGTACTTGTTACTGCGTGGAGCTTCACAGGCACATGAGCAGCCAGGGGTATTCCACAGAGGGCAGGGAGGGCGAGACTTGTGCCCCTCCATGCGCAGGACTTTTAGGCAGGCTCAGGTGCCTTGGGAAACGCACTTTGACTTCCAGCCTGGGCTGTCCCCTCACTTTTTCCGGAATGGCAGTTTGTATTTTAAGCAGTTCACAGCTTGGCTGACTGTAGCTCCCCAGCAGTTGTGCTTGCATAAACGAGAGAGGTGTAGTGGTGGGCAGATACGGGTGGGTGGGCAGGAGATGGTAGGTGTCACATAGGTGAAATCTGTGCAAGCAGAGCCACGTCACCTGGTTAAGTTATCTTCATGGATATGGAAAAAAAAGCACAGGAATATTCATATCTAACTGACATTTATAGTGCCTGTTTAGAGAACAAAACAAAGTAACATGGCAAGGTGCCAACCACTGTAAGCACCTCAGCACCCTGTCAGCTGGGGAGTGAGGTCTGAGCAGCATGGACGCAGCTGTGGGTGCTTCGGCAGCTGTGGATAGCAATGGTGCTGATCTCTCTGCACATATGTACAGAAGTATCATGCATGTGTTTGGTTTGTAGACCTCTTATTCATGGCTACAAACTAGTTAATGAAATCTGTTGCAAGCTAGTTCATCCGTGAGTCCATCACTTTGTCCTCTTGCTGAGCTCTCACATTCCCAGGAAGTACTGTTTTACTTTTCTGTCATTAATTTATTTAAATAAGCATATATGTATCTATGGCACATCAACTGCATTACACTACACTGCTTGCCAGATGACAGAACATGACATAAGGAAGACGCTTGGTGAAAAATTGTACAAAGAGGAGTCAGTGTTTTAAGCTAAGGATTTAATAGTCCTTTGATGATGATGAAAGTTATTATTCAGAGAAGAAAGTGTTTCAGAGTGAAGTTTGCGGAAATTAAAACACTAGGTGGTACAGCCATCTGATTTAATTTATAATCTTTTCATCATGGTGAACACTATATTTCCAATTCAGTAGCAGTAATCTAATGTGCTATGATGCTAGCTAATGATTTCTCAGATTTCCATATTCACCAAAGCTTTTGTCTTTACATCTGCTCTATAGATGAATTTGCATTTTAATTAAAGTGTTTAAGTAAGTGATATTAAGCCCTGGAAAAGGGAAGATAATTTTCACATCCTCTCTAATGTGATCTTAAACCACTGGATTTAATCTATTGTATAACGTTAAAGATATAATCAATTTGTTTATTATTTTCCAGTTTATTTAATAGTTGCTTTATTTTAATTGAGAACTTTATTTACTTTAAATGAATACAATATAAACTACGTTGTTATAGCGTAGCTACTATAGTCTGTGAAATGCATGACTTCGTGAATCTTTATGATTTTGTTCTTACAGTGTCACCAAAAATATAACTAAAGCTTTAAGTTTAAGCATCATATTTTACATATTTATATATAATACATAATTACACCAAGTTTCATACAAATTTGTAAGTGATAAATTAAATACATTGCATCTATCACTTCAAGAGTTTTCGTTCCATCTTTCTTAAATTTTTGACTGAACAGCAAAAGCATAAAATCGTAATGAACATTGATTAGATGGTGGAATAGCAGAGAAAGACAGTCGACTACCATTTAGACTTATATATGTAACTACCATACATTTTCAGGGTTTCTGGATGGCCCTAAAGGAGTGCTCTTAAGACTGCCACTTTCAGTTTCTCTTGTTCAGGAAAGCTTTAACTAGGACCTCCAGAAATTTTGCTAGAGGTCCAGCAAGATGGACACATCATGCTCATTCTCTTACTGCTTTCATCTTAAAAACTTTAATTCCACACAGCTTTTCCTTGAAGGACTTTTCTTTTTTTCCTGTCAGTGTGAACAGAGATCCCTTATATTCCAGTGAAGAGTTCTGTTTACAAAATTAGGGGATAAAAATCACTCTCCTATTATTCATTCAAATAACAAAGGTAACCAGTAGCATGTAAGGCAACTCACCTGTGCAATTCTTCAGAAATAAGCTTTCCTCCACAGCTGATGTTCCTCCCACATGGACTTTGGCTTCTCCTCCCAGAGCAGATAGGGTTTCTTACCTTGATCCAGATTGAAGTCTTTTTACCATATGGTAGTAGACTTACTGACATGTGTCAATAAGGCCCATCTTTTCCCATCTCTTTGACTGTATGATTACACACACTGTATCAGCCTTTTGGATGCACAGTTTAGAATTGAATAATTTCCTTCAAAAATACCTAGTATTCTGAAAGATCTGATGTTTTGGGCAATATTTGTTCTTAATTCAGAGTCTTCCATAGCTTTATTAAGCATTCTTGTATTGCTTTTTGTATCTTAGTATTTTTAAACTGCATAGCATGTGTTTTCATAATAAAAACAAATTTCAGGTGCAGAAATACACTTGTACGTGATGAAACTTTTTTTTGTTTTGTTTTGGTTTTTTTGTATTGGGAATTCCTTACACCATGATAAAATACCTGTGAGAAGGGAGATGAGAAAGGTAAACTCACTTTGTATTGGGATACGTTTTTTTTAATGTTTGGGGGAAACATGTGTCAGACTTGCCATTGTGTTGTGTGTCCCATGAGTCAAACAGGAGCAATTCAGGAGACTGAGGGTTTCATGCTGGTGTATCAACTGTTGCTTGCTCAGTCTAAACCTCAAAAGGAGGTGTCGGTAGCCTGGGTTGCTCCGTGATCTTGACTGTGTTACTCTGCTATTCAGTGCCTGTTTTTTCTGGTTTTCTGCCTGCAGGGAGATAGATAGGTTGAAAGCATAACTTAAGAATAAAGAATTATATCTCCACTGTTTCCCTCCCTGGTAATTTCCTCAAGCAGCCAGGGTGCCAGAGATAAGGCCTTTGGACAACTGAATTGCAATGACTTGCTGTCCCTGTTTAAGGCAGTATTTGGATTTGTACAAATCTGCCTTGATACCTCCCTCTGCCTACATGCACAGTGAAGTACACTGTGCAGTTTAAGGCGTCTCAGCAGCGGCAAGTTTAACTGTAAATAAAGACTGCTGTAGTGGAGGTTAGAGTTACAAACGATTTTGACAGAGAGTATACAGTTGTTTGTAAGACCAGTTAGTATTCAACTGGTAGATGTATGAGGAAGAAGAAAATATGAATTTGGCTTTCTGTTCCCTCTTCCATTGATCTTTGGATTGTCATCCAAAGTGAGTATTTGAAAGCAAACAAAGAAAGTTGCATGTTAAAATAAGTAGGTTTAGCTTTTGTTCTATAAAAAATTAGTTTAAGGATTTAGGTTAAAGCACATTAATAAAAATATCTAGTTAATATAGAAAACAATGGATATGAATCAGTTGGCATTTTTTTCAATTTTAGGATAAAAACAGCTTTTACACTTTTTACCAGTATTTACAAAGTTATTTTCCTCTGTGCTATTAGCAAGTATAGGTTTTCATGGCATTAAAAAAATTGCAAATCATTGGATCCATAATTTTTGTCTTTTCTGAGAAAGATTTTAAAAGTTACCTAAATCTATATTACTGGAGGAATACACATTAAGAAAGAAATATGTGGAAGAAATAATAAAAAAAAGGACAAAATTTAAACTGACACACAATATTAATATATATATGAAGAGGGTATTAGAAAATTAACAAAATAGTCCCACAAAAAATGTCTTTTTGTCCATATTTATAGCTCTATTGTACTTTATAATGGTTAATGATAGAAAAATTATAATACTTATATAATATATATACATGATATAACACTGATGTATAATGTAATACTGATTTACAACATGATTTGAAAAGCTAAGAAACATCTGTTGTGTATTTTTTTATATAATCAGAAAATACTTACGTTATTGGAAGTAGTTAAGAGTCAGAGCAGAAACTATGTCAAACTCTACGGTGCTGAACGTGGTAAACTTTTTTTTCATTCAGCTCTGCTGTTCTAGCAAAGTGCTTAAGAGGGCAGCAAAGAAGCTCCTAGAAGTAAAAATGCTTTTATTAGGGAAGAAATATAAACTAATAATGATTTTCAGTGGAAAGACTGAAATTATAAAGTAACTGAGAAATAATGATTGTGAAGCTAATAGATAGAACATTCCTGAAAATGTGTTTTTCTACAGCCAGAGTCATCTCCCTGCTGCATATTTATATTACCACTAATAGGATTATTGGATACAGTCAAATAATACTGATTGCCTTATAGACATCGTGAATGAAAAACAGGGCGGCTTGCAGCATCACTGAAGAGTTGTTAAATAAATTGTGTAAGTAATAATGTGAAGAGAGACCCAACCCCACCAAGTCCCCAGTCCCAGGAAGCCTGCTGGGCTCTTATGGACACCATACTCTCTGCTCTGTGACAGGGTGGCTCTTGCTGTCCTAAATTGGGTTCCAGTTCAACAGGGAGGTGAGCGGTGCTCTGCTAGAGTCCCACCCTTAGCCTGGCAATTAAGGTCCCATGGGAAAGGAGCTATGAGCAGCCAGATGGAAATGGTTTCCGCACCATCTCTTCCTGGATCACTGCTTGATCTACTTAGTTATTGTGCAAAACAAACCTGCCTCCTTTTCTTTCTCCCTCCATCCTGATTTTGGAAAGTCAAGTGGAAGTGGAATACTTTGCTAGATGCTGTCCCCAGCTATGAGTGGATGAGGCTTTCCCTGACACCTCCAAACCACAGCTCAGCCCACTGGGTCCCCCCGCAGTCCCAAAGGAGGGGTCTAGCAGGTTTTAAGTGCCTCCTAGCTCAGGCAATCAAATTGCTTTTTGGAAACACGAGCATCTCCTTTCTACACTGGGATTTTGATACTTCGAGTTCAGCCTAAGCAACATGCCTTGAGAGATGGAAATTTTTGTGGCTAAGCAAGGTTTGAACAGAAATCTCTTTTTGTTGGAGAAAGGGGCTTAATCATTAGCCCATGTTTTTTCTCTGTGAAAGTTATATATAAGAGAGTGAGTTTGTCTGGTATCTATGCCATGCCCAGAATGTAAGTGAATGAAACTTTATGATTACCAGGATTGATATGTTAGTATATTTTAAAACAAGAGAAGGTACTCTAAGATGTTGTTTTACTATTAGGAAAGAGCCTTTAGAGACCCTAAACCCATAAAATGCTGCACAACAGGAGAGCAGCCTGTCAGACTTGACTCAGTGAAGTGCTCCCTCTGCTTTAGATATCCTTCTGTGCCAATCTTAACAGACACTGGCTTCAGCACCTTATTGGACTAGCTCAAACTTACCTCCTGTATCTTTCTTTGAAGGTACTGTCTTTGAAACCATTGAATGTACTCTTAAATTCACCAGGTAGACTCAACTTACTAGAAATGATCAGACTGAGACACACCTGTGGCGAATTAGCACTTTAAAGATTTTTTTGAAAAAACATTTTATTTTTTTTTAAATTTTTAAACTACTCATAACTTTAGGCAACACTTTAATGTTTGGTAATAATTCATCTCTGCTTTCCCTTCTGATGCTGCTCATATACCATGAACTGCCTGATGCTGTATCTTTAGAACAGCTGTGCAATAAACCAGACCTTGCTTTTAACTGTAGCTTCTGGAAACATTTGTTCATATTAAGTAACAGTAAAGAAGAAAAAAAAAAGGAAAATACTCTAGAGGAAGAGACACTGACCCCAAAAATTAGAATAGAATAGAACAGAATAGAATTTCTGTTCTTCCACCGTAATTTCAGGTTCTCCCTTTACAAAATAAAAGAGCTTGGGAATTCTAAAATTTGAACTCATAGGTGTAGAACAAAAGATTTAATTTAACATCAGGAAGTAAGGGATCAACTTCCCTGCAATATGTTTTACATCTCCTCAAAAAATGCATACATCATAAATGAGATGTTGAATATGAGCAGTGTCACACATCTATTATACACATGCACCTCATGGTAAATAATTGTTTCTGGTCACATTGACTGAAAAAATCTTCTTTGTTCACTGTTGGTTTAAGGTTGGTGTTTGTTTTTTTTTTTAATTGCTTATATTTTAAATAATATAAAACCCCCAAAGTTATTTATAACTCTGGGTTATGAGGAAAATGATAAATGAGCTTATATAGGTTGCACTAAAATTTGGAAATGAAATGGCTGTATTTTTTCAGTTAAATTACCAGACAAAAGAAATTGTCTGACAATAATTTGAATCCATTTTTTTATGTTCCTGCTGTAATAGTACTGTTTGTCATTTGAAAATGTGTAGCAATATTTCTAAATAATTCATTTGAAAATGTGCTATAATATTCCTAAGTAATATGTTGAGGGAACAGTGTTTGAGCATTCAGTAAATGTAATTAAATGGCATTCCTCTCCCTAGATTACTCCAGCTAGGGCATGTCTGCTGGCTGAGGAAGGTAAGGCAGTTTCTTTGGGCCAGATTATGGCAAGACGCTGTATGAAGACGTCGGCATCATTGATAAGGTTGAATCAGCTGGAGCTAGGCTACTCGAGCTGGAACATAATCTCTATGTGAGAATAGCATTCATATTTATGATACCTTAAAACTTGTTGAAGGAGATGTTTACAGACCCCCCAGCCACTCCACATACCTGCTGGTGGGCAGCCTGGCAGCTTTATGCACTTCTCCCAGCTGGGGGGACCTTGTGCTGTGGAATCAGTGCCTCAGGAGATCCTGAGTCTCTAAAAAAAGCTTACCCCATTACACAAAAGCAGATGAGAAGCAGAGAGAAAAGCAGGAAACACTACAGTGTGTTCTTGTAGGTGTGAGCCTGGGTCCGTATTGGAGACAGAAGGGAGGTACTTAGGGCATCTTTGATTAATGTAAGCATAGCATCTGCTCTTAAAAGTTGGTCATAAATACCAGCATGTGACAAAAGCCCTCTACTGTTGTGAAGCCTCAGAGCACATCACAGGACTGGCTTCATATGGTTGATGAACCTGTGGGTGGCTGAAAGTACGAGGACCAACTTTGCATTCATTGGGGCTCACACTGGTGGGGTCCTGGGTCACAGCTGCTGCTCGGAGGTCTCCCATCTGACCTCGCTGTGATTTCTATGTGGGGTGCAGGTTACTGAAAGTATTGAAGACGTGTTATTTTTAGTTGCAGTTTGGATCTAGTAACAAAATAATTTGGATAAACAGAATAGATTATATCACTGTGCTGGTCTTGGCTGGGCTAGAGTTAATTTTCTTCCCAGTGGCCAGTATGGGGCCATGTTCTGGATCTGTGCTGGAGCCAGCGCTGGTGGCTCAGGGAGGTGCCGGTGGCTGCTGAGCAGCGCTGACCCAGAGCCGAGGCCGTGTCTGCCCCTCACCCCCCAGCAGCGAGCAGGCTGGGGGGCACCAGCAGCTGGGAGGGGGCACGGCCGGGACAGCTGACCCCGGCTGGCCAAAGGGACATTCCGTACCGTATGGCGCCATGCTCAGCGGGTAGAGCTGGGGAAGGAGGAGGAAGGGGGCACGTCGGCCGTGATGGCGTTTGTCTTCCCCAGTCACGGTTACCCGTGCTGGAGTCCTGCTCTCCTGGGGGTGGCTGTGCCTGCCCGCCGGTGCGGAGGTGGAATGAATCCCCCTGGTTTGGTTTTGCTTACGTGTGCGACTTTTGCTTTACATATTAAACTGTCTTTGTCTCAACCCACAAGTTTTCTTATTTTTACTCTCTGACCCTCGCCCCCATCCCACCGGGGGGCAGTGGGTGAGCGGCTGGTGGGGCTCGGTTGCCAGCTGGGGTTAAACCACGTCAATCACATAATATTTAGTGATCAAGGTGAACTTTAGGTAGATAATACCTGTTGTTTAATACTCCGATATCTGGATAGTAAATACCTTTCATAATATTGTTTACCTTTCAAAGTCACCAGTGTATAATATGTATGCTATAAAAACTGCTTTTCTAGTACTAATACTATTATTTTTGTTCTTCTAAATGTTGCTTAGAAGTTCAGTTTGTTGGATTAGGTTTTCCTCTGAAACTGCATGTAATCAAAATTGTTTTATTGTGAGTAGGGTTAAGCTTCCCCCCCTCCCCTCCAAAAATGGAGAAAGTAGTTTTGCCCACGTAGCTACATAGCCATATCCTACAGATACAAACGGAAGAAAGTATTAGTCAAATAAATAAAAAGTAGGCTATTGTTCAGATACCAGGTGTGTTAATAAAAGATAATTATGTTGACTGAAAATAAGTAAAAGCTCCATCCAGCAGATGTACATTTTTCCCATCACTCTCAGTAAAAAATGCCTTTTAATACAGTGGAAAATTACCAGGCAGGCCTGAAATAACTAAGCAATTACTGAAGGCTTTGTTTAAAATTCCTCAAAAGAATGTCACAAAGAAAATGATTACCGTTATTTCAACAATGAATATAGTACAAGGGTTTCACATGAAAAATAAGCTCACATTTAACTATCAATTAACAGCTTTTGGTACTCTGAAATTGGTTCAGCACTGATGTATTGATTCATGCATGTGTCTAAATATACCTGAAGAGGAATGGGAAGAAGCTCAGCTTCCATACTACTGCATTTTTAATGAGGCCACTGCAGGGGAACCTCACTCCTGTTTGTCGACCTATTGGACTCCTTATTTATATCACCTGAAAATCTGGCTTATTGGCCCCTGGTTTTTCCCCCTGCATGTGAGCTGCCGGAAATGCTGCTGTTAAAGGCCATCATTTAGGAATCAAAAAAAGAGAAGTGGTACACTGTGCATCTCATTATTTTTTGGTTAAAATTCAGATTTGGGGTTCAAAAGGAGCTTTAAAAAAGGGGCAGGGAGGCTTGGTTTGGCCTGTTGTACTAAACGCATTTTGTACCGAATGCTGTTAGGCACAACTGAAGGTCTGTGCTCAGTGCTGAAGGGGTCTTACAATATGTGTGCCTGGCGTGCAGAAAATGTAGCGTTCATGTTCGGGGAGGTAAGCCTCATGTCCTTTCTCCTGCTTCTGTAGCATCAGTGGGGGATTCAGTGCTGGGACATAACAGGGTTAAAAGCTCCTGCAGAGGATGCACACTCCCAGCTTGTTACCAAATGGTTTCAACCACCAAAAAAAAAAAAAAAGTAAACCAATTTTCTTTTAAAGAATCAGCTATAAAATAGAGGTAACTGAGGACAGGTGTGGTTTCTGGGCCACTTAATACACCTTCTAACACGTGAAGCTAACAGCCACAGGGGTGGTAGACACTGTCACTGATGTCAGTGGCATAGCACTGTGCAGGGTAAGGTAAGATGTTTCTCCTTTCTTTTTGGTGAAATTGCCTGGTGGATAGCCTCAGCCTGGGATTTTAGCTGGCAGGACGAAGACTGCTAAAAGTCCCAGCTAAATAAAAAAACACCCATTTTTTCTTTGATTAAATCATCTCCTATGCTCGGTAAGGTAGGACTTGCACATTGTTATGATAGTTCCTCTGAAAATAATGCATATTACACCTAAACTTTTAAAGAGATAATTCCCACTTTCAGCAAACACTGGTATTTCCAGTTTGCTTGAACACCCTGCTGTGACTCAGCGCACACCCCTGTAGGCTCCCGTCTATTCAGTAGCTGCCTTAGTTGTTAAAAGCAGTGACTATGAAAGCCAGAGAGCTAGTGGGAAAATAACAAACTTAAAAATTACAGAGTAGAGATGTGTTTGTGACACACTGTCAATGGCAGCCCACGACATGCTCCCTATCAGAATTTGACTTGCCCTGTGATTTTATCTCAAGTGAACAATGTCTTCAGGATTGAAAATAAAAGCAATTCTGACTTGTGAACAGCAAATACCTAAAATCATCACAGCTTTATTGTGAGAGTGGAATGTCCTCTTGATGCCCGTGTCAAAAAGTTAACTAACAGTAAGACCTAGATCCATTAAAGCACTGCCATGCAAGCAAATGTGCATCTAACATTGTACATGGGGCAATTATCAGGAAAGCATTTTAAATGGTTTTTGAAATTTCTCTGTGTGTATGTGATTCGGTAGAAACGAGTCAGAGTTAGACCCATATGGTCTACCATCAGTGCCAGCAACCACACTAATGAAACCTTCTAATTTAAAATTCCTGACAAAGAGGGAAGATCCTCTCCACAAGAGGGAAGATCCCAAAGAAGAGCAGTGGGAAGGAATGAGATTACAGGTCTTTTGTACTTTTTAAATGTTTCCCATCATTACCTCAGATAACCATTCCCATTCATATATATATACTCATCCTTCTGCTGTCTGAGAAAAGAGGTTTCCCATTTATCTGATCAGTTTTATAAAACAAATACCATGAAGTAGCATGTATATATACAGCCATATTTTCAAAGCCTGCATACCTCTTATTGGTTTAATTGTATAAGGACCATGGCTCTGTCAGGATGAACATGAACAAGTGGTTTCTGCCCAGAGGTTTAAGTTTTACAGTCATAGGGCAAGTGCGTTGATTAAAACCTTGGTACAAGCTCATGAAAACATCTACTGCATGGGAAGTGGCTGTCTCCCCCAAAGACTCCTGCCTAAAGGTCCCGTGGTCTTCTCATATATGTCCCACTGAGTACTTGCCATCAAGGGATATGGTTACTAACAAGGAGAAAAGAGATTTCTGTACTTTGCAGGAGTATGTCAATGGAAATGTTATTTAAGCCATTATTATGTTTATTCACTATTCTGTTACCCTGTGAAGGAACTTTGAACTCATATCAGTATTAAAGCAATGTGCTTTAAATAAAAAACATTCTGCAAGTCATGTACCACAAGCTGGTTTCATCCTCTTCATTACTCTTTTGATACTGATATGTTTTATCATGTTTTACCTTGTCAGGGTCTTGTTTAGTTCTTCTTTCTTTGGCTTATCGTTGAAAAACAATCCTGGGGTTTAGGAAAAAAAAATAAATCTTTTCTGAGAAGTTTATTTGCAGAGTGTTACAGATTAAACAGGGTTATCTTGCCTCATCCTATTCTCTCAATTTGCTTTTTTTCAAACTATTTTTCAGTATTCAAATGACAGTTAACCATGTAGGAGACAAAAAATAGTCAAAGTAATTGCCACTTGATCCTTTGTCTCATTGTTTCATGCTATGCTATAAATGTATTTTATCTGGACAGAACCAAAGGGGTAAAATCCAATTTAATAGCTATCAGTCAAAGGTAGGAAGCTTGCAAGAATGACTGCATTTCAGGCTCAAGTCTGCTGAAAGAGGGGTGGGGGGGCAGGGCGGGAAGGGGGGCAAAGGGAAAAAGTATCATGTCTAAGACTGTGAGTCTTCAGGAAGTTTAAGAAAAACATCTGAGTTCCTGTGAAAACTTATTGATGGGTAGTTTAATCATTGATGCTTCTTTCAATTTAAATACCTTGTCTCTCTTCCTTGTATTTACCTTTTTATATTCAGCTATTGCTACAGTTAGGATCTTTGCCCACCATTTTGCTGTAACAAGCAAGCGAGCCTTTCCTGACCTCTCACAAAGGGGAAGTCTGCAATGTCTACCTCTTCGTTGAAGAAACCTAGAAGAGAACAGGATTTTTATGAAGAGTGAAGTCCTCTTCTTTTCACCTATTCTGACCCAGTTCCAGTCAATTTTTCTTGAACATGGATGGCCAGAGATGTTTTCTTGTTTTGATATCCAATAACCTGGCAGCTCCTCATTCCATGGTATTTATACTTTCTTCTTGCCTGGGAGTTACTCTCCTTGCATATTCTGTAATCACATACTTCTAATATTTCTTCTTTCACTTTTTGTTGCAGAAGCATTACTTTAACAATTTTTTTCTAGTGGGAAGTATACTGTCACAGCTCCTGAACCCTTCATCTTCAGGAATATCACTGGAAACAAATTTAGAATGTTCTGAGAATCCTTGTACAGTATTAATTAACTGATCATCACTAAAAATTCAAAGAGGCTTCATATCTCCATCAACTTTACTGTCCTCAGCTAAGAATCCTGTGCAAGTAAAATGAAAAAAGAGGTTTGTCCCAAAGGAAACACGCAGTCCATATACTTTTCTTACTGTAGTACTCATGGTGCTTACCACCATTTTACTCTGTATATTTTGATTTTAGTAATTCACTTATGCTGACTTCTGTATTATTTCTTTGTGCACACTTAATCTTGCATGTGCTATAGACCACATAGGTTGGGAATGGCTCTGAAGAGATTTATTCTTGCATTACTCTCATCCTTAGGATTCAGCTTGCAAGCAAAAATTATCTGAATGCATCTCACCTGCATTGCTATTTCATTAATAAGTGTTATAGGCTTCAGGCAAAACTTAAATGCTAAGTACTTATGAGATAATCAGGAATAATTCATCCGCAAAAAGCTAATAAAACATAGAGTAGCTTCTGACAATTAATTTGAAGAAGTCAGAAAAAAGTTACCGGATCTGCGAAAGTACAGTAGTGTCTTAACTATCTCTGGTGTTCCTTGAACATTTTCTACCCTCTAGTGGAAAGTTTCTCCTACAGAACAGGATTTAAGGAACTGCTCTTAAAATCTATGAGATACAGCAAACAGGGTGAAAAGTTTATTTCTACTATTACATGTAAATTGGGACGATTGCTCTGTCATTATTTTTCCCATTCCAGTTTTTCATTGGTCCCTGGCAGATAGTTACAAGGTTGCTCAAAATGTTCTCAGTCTGGATATCCTGGTTGAAAACAGTCTCTGTCATTGTAGAAGGAAAGTGAAACAGCTTTTGACGGAGAAGGGTACTTCAGAGAAAAGAAAATCATGGCTGAAATTCTGAGAGAACCTGACAGAAAAAGAACTACTTATCTCTGGTTTATGGACAAAGTTAGCTGAAATACAAATGGCACAGAGAAGAGGTTGAAAGTAGTGTTATAACTCTTCAGTTATCAATAGCCTCTTTGCTCTTTGTTCTGCACGGTATTGCTCAGTTTAACATAGTAAAAATAAAATTATCTCTCTATAACTAAGAGGAGTCCAAACCAAAGCACCAGATCAGTATTGAAGGAGAGAGAAAAAAAAAAAAAAAAGAAGCATGGATCTATCTTCTCGTAACACAATTGCCCACACTAGAGTTTGTCGATTCATGTTTATTAAACGAATAAACCTTTAGCTTCCCAGAATTTCCTAGTCTTTTGATGTGGTTCTGGGAGTGAGGAAAGCAAAGCATGCCAACAACTGAAGAAAAGGAAAGACGAAACAGAGGCAGAAATGATTGAGGGTTGAAGAAAATACCTGGTTTGAAGCAGAGATGGATTCACGATAATGACTTTTCTCAAAAGAGTTGTTTTTCTTACTCCTGAAACAGCAGGAACAGACTTCTTTTCTTGTATAAAATAATTTCAGTGTTGTGGAGGAGAATTAAGGCTTTGGAGCCTTTTGAACTTCACTCACTATATGTGAAGAGAATTTTAGAATTACATTTTTGAGGAGGAAGACCATATTTACAAGCCGGACACTTTACTGCGTTTTTTTCTATAGGAATTGTTAAATAAGTAGTGGAAGAGAACCGACTATCAGCCTTTCTTTACTCAGCATAGCACAAGCCACATAGATTTGAAGAAGCAGGATGCCGAGCTGAAGGGCTCTCTCCTTCCCTCAATTTAGGCAGTAATAGAGAGCAGCAGGACATGCAGCCCTGCATTTTATTATTTTTTCTGTCTGAGACAGTGGTAATTACGTCTGTGGAGAAAGCGGAGAGGAAGCAGGGCACTTGATTCCTCATTTCCTTCAATTCTTTGATCTAAGAGTGAGGAAAGGACCAGGTTTTTGCTCAGGTCCCTGCACTTCCAAATACTGGTGCTAACAAGCATGCGGAGAGCCCCAGCAGTGCGCGCAGCACGGGTAATTGCATGCTCTTGTGCTGAAGTGCAGAGGGTGAACAGAACTGCTTGAGAGGGAGGATATTTTGTCTTGGTTGTGATCATCCTCTGTATGAATTCTGGTATTTCAGCTGATCCAGAGATAACTCTGTTTTGTGAGTCTATCAACTAGCCAAAGGTGCCTTTGATTTAAATTCAGATTGGTTGTTGCTTTCTATAAATGTGCTCAGTGAGAGCTGGTATTACTCAGCACCACTGCAAATGTGTGAGATGCTGCTGATATTTACTGTTGTCAAATGTATGGTGGAGCTGTCATACACATTTTGGTTTTTCCTAGCCAGAGTCAGTGCAAGGAAACAGTAGTGATGTATTGACTTAAACTCCTGTCTCCAGTTCTTTGCTGAAAAGTTTAACAGCTGTGTCATGTCTGGTTTTCAGAAGCAAAAGAACATTTCTGGGGTTTCCAGACAGTAGTTTCTTATGCTCCCTCTGTATTAACTACTTGGTTTTCTTTTTTCTCTCTTTCTTTCTTTTCTTCTCTCCCCGCTCCAAACACCCACCCCACACCCCCCCCCCCCCCCGGCTATTGACCAGTAAATTAAGAAATTAAATGGTAATGTTTTTTACTTCTGTACTTTCCAGGCAGAACCTGCAGTATATATAAATCGCTACTCACATCAAGGTTATAAGCCTGTAGCATCATTCTGGGAGCGTTTGTAACTGAGTGCCCACAACATGCAGCTCTTTTTCTCTGGTCTCCAAAAACCACAAATTACACTGTGTTGCCTTCCAATGGCTTCTAATTGAATTTGGGCCTAGGAGGCTTATACAATACAACTACTGAATTTGAAACTTGAATCTGTCGCAGTTTGACTTGAAATCAAACTTTTTATTATTATTATTTTTTCCATAGTAAAACAGTATGAAATTAAGTCATTATCACTTATGGGAATAAATAATTTCTGATTCCATATTTGATTATTAGTACACCTCCGTGTTTAGCATACTCTGAAAACAGGTTTCTGCTGTTACTACTTAGATATGCACACAGGTCAAATTTGTTTGATAGAGAATGTTCTGAAGAGGTAGGAAGAAACCAGAGGTAGCCTTAAATTTCAGTATTGAGATTGCCCAAGATACAATAAACAGTGGCCTTGAAGGCTTCCTGTCTTAATGTCACATTGCTGGCACATTTTTTCCCCAGGCTTTAAGTAAATTTTACCTTAAGAGCCTTACTTGTCTTTTTCAATTCCATGTAACTATAAGAGAAGTTGTTGTGATTATCACACGGCCACTTTGCTGCAAAAAACCTACCATTATGTTCTCTCCTCCAGGAGGAAAAGAGTGCTGTCAGTAGACAGGTCAAGGAGTCTGGTCAAAGCACAGTCTACAAAGCCAGAGAAATGGATGCCCCCAAATTCTGTCCTGAATAGGAAACAACAGTTAATGTACACACTTTTGTTTGTTTCTACTGGCTACAAGACCAGAACCAAAGCTGCAGTGATTTCCAGTGCCTAGCCAAATTCCCAGGACAAGGGTATGAATGTGCAGAGAAAATGCCAAGGTACTTACAAAGGTATCCTGAATGGGCACTGAAAAACTGAGACATCTGGAAAGAAAAGACACTTTTGAACGCTAATCTCATTTTTTCCCTCTTATTTCCCCATTTATGTATAGCTTATATTTTATATATAACATTAAAGCTTATATTTTACTGGGAGACAAAATGGATTAATCCTTCAAGTACTAAAAGAACCATGCTCAGAAGGGACTAGATTATTGTAGATTGTTATTAAGAACAGCCGCTGACGTTACTTGTTGATGGACTGCCCTTCCTTTTGCGCATGGGAAATGTGGCGACAGTGCTGTTCACTAAGTTCAGGGTTAAGTTATGAGTAAGAGTATGCCCATCCCCTCACAGGTCTCGTCCCCTGTAGAAAATCTGGTATTAATTTCTCAGTCCCCAGTAACCTTGTCAACTGGCTTGCAGAGGCAATGTTCTGAGCATTGCAGAGCCTTAGTTTGGAGAAGTCCTTGAAAAGGAGGACCACTGCTTTTCAGAGGCCTACGAAAGAAAAATTATCAGAATATTTAAATATCACCTGTGCCTCTGTGCTGATTTCTAGGACTTAGCACATGTCCAAAAGCATGTAATTTTTAAATTTTTAAATGTAATTGGAACATATCCAACCAACACATAGTACCAAGCAGTGCCAGCTGAGGTTAAATGACTTTTTATTACTCTTTGTGAGTATTTTTTCACCCTTTGGCTAAATAAAAAAAAACCCTCACAAATATTCAGTTGGAACATATTTTGTTGTCATGTAAAAAGGAGCTTTTCTGGCAAGAAATCTGAAAAATAGACTTTTCTAATGATCTGCCATTCTCCTCCAACGATATGACTTAGGTTGAAGTCTGCATAATGATAAGCTGCTTTTAGAAAACAGCGACTAATAATTCAGTTGCAGGGATATCCTTCAGCTGGCATATTATTGCAACAACTTTTATTCATTTTCATATATTTATACACTTCAGCAGCATACCTAATTTAAAAATCAGAGTTATATACATTTCAGCAGCATACTTAATTTAAAAATCAGAGTTTATGTAAGAAATGAACAGCAGGCAAAAGTCCTTTGCTGTGACTGATTGCTTTAGTTATAGTATTGCTTCAGGTGTAATCACCATTATTTGTCTTTCTGACATTACCACAGTGATATGAGATACAGTATGCTAATATGCCTGTCTTGGTTTTTAAGGTGTTATTAGTCCTTTGTTTCTTTCAGTCTCTTAATTAGTGAGCATTTTTTTAAAGTAATCTGTCTTTGCTTACATTTATGCAAATATTCCAAATTATTAACGATAGTGTCAATAGGGTCATGTTTATCCATTTTTTCCAAGAAAATATTTTTCTAAAAGCCTCATTTTACCACTTTTGTTCACATAAAGCAAAAACTTACTTTGTTAATAAATCTAGCTCTTTTGAGGAACAAAGAATTTTTGCCTGTGAATGTAAATTATACATATGTGCTGTATCAATAATGCATAAATGAATGCTTCCATCAATCGTACATCAGTGTTTTCACAGGATACTGTGGAGTGGCACACAAAATAAGCAGTGCTGACAGAACGGCCAGCATGCAGCTAAGTGGTTATAGTTTTTTCTAAAATTCACAAATGCTTTTATTTGCATTGAATGAAAAAGGAATATCAGAGGAAAGAGTAGAAAAAAAAAATTCTAAATCTTTAAAGTATCTGTTTTCTAAAGACTAACTGCTGATTTCCCTTTGGTTGTGTCTGTGCTCACTGGTGATCCATGAGGGACCGGAAAGTGGTCAGAGGTCCCTTCCCTTCTCCTCCTGGGGAAGGAGGTACCTGAGTGGAGGGGCAGGTGTGAGCAGGCAGAGCCGAGCAGATCTGATGATTATTCCCTGAGCCCTGAACAGCAGGACAGCTCTCTCTTTTCTTCCTTCCTCCTTTCTTTCACTTGTTTCCTTTTATAACGCTGGCAGTGATAGTGAGAGCAGATAAGATTTTGTGAAGGAAGATGCCGTGTGATGAAAGCATACACTCAGTGTAATTCAACATACTCTAACTAGGAGTTAGAGGGGTACATTTTTTTTCTGCCTCATGCCATTCCATTTCCCAGGAGATGGTCCTTTTCCTGTCTGCATTCTGCGGTTTCCCCAATGGAGGTGACTCTTTGATGTATAAACCTTGTGTTTATCAGTACAGTGAAAGCCCCTCTGTCCTTGTTGATCTTGCTAATGAGCAGGATGCTTATTTTGCAATGCCGTTATGTCAGCTTAATACCAAGGACCTGAGGGGCTTTGCAGGACTGAAAAAAATACAAACTTTTTAATGAGCTTTGAAAATTCATTCTTACTGATGCCAAAACAGTATGTGGAGTGACTGAGAGAAAAGTAATTTGACACAATTCTACTCATTTATGAGCTAACAGAATATTGCATTTGAATACACTTGTTGTTAGCTTTGTAATAAAGCTGATTTTATAAATGTTTTTTTTTTTGAAAGGTATTCTCTGATTTTTATTTTTGTGGAACTGGTTGGGGTTTTTAATTTAATTTTAAAATTTAAAAGGTTTAAGGTTTAAAATTTAAGGTTTAAAAATGCTGAAATGAGCCCTGTTCATAGCTAGAGGAAGACTTCTTTTGTAGAGCAGGAGAGTAACATTGGTGAGGCAACACTTCTAAAGTTTTCTTTGGCACTTCAGACAAAATCAGTGCTGCAGACTTTAATCTATCCTTTTAAAAAAAAATCTGTAATTTAAAAATTATAGAATACCTCAATTAACAGTATTTTTACTGCTTTCAGTCAAGGAATATACAGAAAAGGAAATATTAAAACCAAGCTTTTTTCTGCTTCTGAAGCAAACATAATGGATTAAAATAGGAATTTCCCTGTTTGCATGAAAAAGCTCTCTGCTGTAACATAAACAAGCAGAATAGCAAATGAAATAGAGGAATTGAAATAATTTTCTGTTCTGATTTTTCAGAATATATTCTGTCTGTCAAGAAAACCATCTGAAAACTGCAGTTTGCCATCTTGAGTTTAATAAGAAGTGCATTGATATACATGTACAAAAATGTTTGAATGCTAAAAGCAAATTGAATTTATTTAGAAAAAGCTTTAAATTAAGAGTGAAGTTTTGGTAGTTTGGGGACAGGTTTAAGAACCTGTAATGTCTTCTCCAAAGACCTTTCAGTCCATATTTTAAATTATATAAAGTTTATGGGAATAAGCAGTAGTTCAAAATTACTTGTATCTGTAACCTGTAAAATACTGAGTTAATTCTCTGTGCTTAGAAATGATGGAGCTGTGTGTCTTCAGGATATATTCTGAAATACTGCAGAAAGCTGAGTTTGTATATAAAAGTTAGCTTGGAAATCTAGATGTTTTATACATACAGCAAGTGATGCTGGAGCAAGGCAAACTAAGTGCAGAACATTCAGAATGAGAAAAGTGGTAAAGGTCAAACAAAAAGAGAGAAGCAGAGTTACAAAGAGTGCTGACACTGAGGTTTTGCCTTACTTCTTTAAGGCATTGTCATTTGTAGGCACTGAGGCCAGTTTAGGTGGAACGTTTTGTATTGAGTTTCTGTGCCACTGGTACATTGGTACATGACTTCTGCTAGTGTAGATCTGACTGCACAAAGACTTTACTTTCATGTTTCTTCTTCCACAAAATCTCTCTCCCCAATTTGTCTGTATATATTCTGCCTTTTTTTGGTTGTAGTGCAGACAGTACAATGATTTGCTGGTACAACATAAGCAATTTCTGTTCATTGTTTGACTGTATCCATTGGGCACCCTGTATAAATAAAGCTGTCTCCCAGAAAAATGCATTATTAAAGATTCTCTGTTTGAAGTGGTCATAGATCATTATTTAAACATGTTTAGCATGCCTTCCTATTTAAAGTACAAAAGAGGAGCTACTGCAAGTTTAGGTGAGGTGATACCTAAATGTCTGTCACTTGAGAGTGACTCTGCAGATATGCTGGCCCTTTGCAACAACTCCCTTAACAGCTATAAGCATACTTGATCATATTTGGCATTGATTTTGTTTTGCCTTTAGTTAGAAACAGGCTGCTGCTAAAAAAGGAAAGGGCAGTTTGACCAAAATCTCTAATCTGCTTTTACTGAAAGTCAGTACCTTTATCACATTGTTTTGCTCCAAAGATCCAGCTTGCATTTCAGATGCAAACAGCCTTTCCATGACCAGCACTAGCCCTCTGTGATCATGTATCATTTATCATTTTATTGGAAGCAGCTGAGGATGCTCTAAAAATAGATCTGTGAAATGATGGACAGTTCATGATTTGTTGGCATGGAATCAAGATGAGACAGAGGGGACCTGGCAAGCCAATTGCATCCTCACTGCTGAGGTTACCATGGAATCTTTAACTCTTTACAGTCTCTTCATCTCTCTTGCTCATGTAACTTGTGCAGTATACTTTAATTGTTACGGGTGAAGTGTATTTCATAGTGTAAAATCTACCTGCCCGTGTTAACTGAAGCTGTCAGGCATGATTTAGGGTGCTATGTATATTCTGTAAGTTCTCATAGGAGAATGGAGGTACCTTTGCCAAGGTCTTTGAGACAAAAAAAGCAGTAGACATGCAAAGCTGAAATATAAATGTAAATATATTACACTTTTATATATTTTTATCATATAGCTCATTTGTGTAAATGTAAATATATTTACAAAGTAAGAATTTAAGGAAAATATCTCCATTGAGAAAAGAAAAAGGAAGGAAAAAGTAAAGACAAAGATTACAGAAAAGTTAAATTTCTTACTCGTCTCTTCAGCCAGTTTCTTTGCAGTCTACAAGCATCCCATTTCTCACCCACCCTTCAGTTCAACCTGTCCCCATAGTATCCTTATAACTCCGAACATTTTTTCCTTTTCTCTCATTTCAATATATTTTTCTCCTTCAGCTACATACAATATTTAATTTAAATGCCACCTTGTTTAATGCAAGCATCCCACAGCTTCTTCCATGAACCACTCCTCAGTTTTTTCCACACACGAAAATTGTATTCTATCTTTTCATCTTCACAGAAAGTGTGTGGAGGAAATAATGGCTTTTAAGACTTAAAATATTGCGCTTTCCCACTTGTTGATACCCAGATGTAGTGATAGGAAAGTTTTTCCTTTTTAACTTCCTATTTTCTTAACCAAGTAACAGAGAATTCTGACAAGGGCTGTAGTGACCCTGCTCTCTTTCCAGTTCTTTTATTCCATTAGCCTCAGATTAAAGATTAAAATAATTTTGCTTATAAGCAGGTAGGTATATGGTAGTATTGAGCGTCTCATTTCTGGGACAAATAATTTTCCTCCTTTTCTCAGTGCTTAAGCCCCAAAGGAATGTTCCTTTTCTCTTTACTTCTGTTGACTGCAACCCAAATAGGAGAGGTGAAACTTTCCATCAGTTTCCCTTTGACCTCTCTGATAACACAGAGATAAGTCCATCACAGTCTCTCTGTCTTCCTTGGAATTTTCTTCTGCCATATTTCAACATCTTGCTCTCACACAATCACTAGAAGTTTCCAAATAAATGCCTGGGGTGGGAAAAGCAAATCTACTTAATTTTTCAGTAGCTTCAGTCTCAGAAGTATCTGCTCCACTTTGATTTGGACCTACAAAATAAATATGCATTCTGTTTGAATGGTTTACATTTGTAGTGGTTATAACTGCTCCTCACAACAAGCAGTGCCATAATTTAGACTGGAATATGGCAGCCAGATCCAGCTAGGTCTTGTCTTTCTCTGAGTTTAATGCATTGTTACAACATCTATGTATTCCATGACTTTAGGGGTATGTTTTTGCCTGAATACAATTTCACAAATCTGGGGTTTGTTTGAAGCTCCCAAACTTTACAAAGTGCTCTGGATAATATGAAAGTTTTAGCATGGATGGAAAAAAAGAGGGATACAGCATTTTGTTGGAACCTCCTAAACTTCAGGCAGCTCGGTCAAAGATGTAGTTCCAGTCAAGCTGACATCTGCATATATGGCCACCAGCCATGCTCAGGTCAGCTTTTTGGAAGCTAGTCCTCACTAGGTCCCATGTAATGGTGCTGTAGGCAGTTCTGTGCAAAAGTCCAAGGGGTTCTCTTTGCCAGGTAAATTACTGCATCTCTGCAGATCAAAAACAGTGCAGGCCTGGCAGGTAGGAGATGTCCCAGCTCACTGGTCTCACTGTGTATGTAGTAATTAGTCAGTTTTAGTGAATGGCAAAATTCAGAGGGTTTTTTTTATTAGTTTTATGGATTTTATGGGTTTATATTATGCATTTGCCAGAATGTGTTCCAGTAGCATGTGCGATTCAATAGCAACTCATCATAGCTATAGACTGTGCACATGAATTCAAAAGTCTATCAGCATGTTATTTCTAAGTGCTTCCAGGCTTCCCTTTCTCACATCCAACATCAGTAGAGAGCTATGAACTAAGAGGTTTGGAAACGGCTGTTACTATGAAGTCAGAAATTTTGTTATTAAAATGTCCATTTTTCATTCCCAGAATATAAAAATCTGAAGTTTGTCAACTCCAGCATTTTACCTAGCCCAACTAATGCAGTACAAAATGGGGACAGATGGTTAATAGCAATCAGACAGTGTATTTGGCACCTTCATTCTGGGATGTCTTCCACTTGCTCCTTGCAATGCTTAGATCAAGTTTTGATACTCCTTTGGGAAGAGGTTGGAACTGAGGCAGTACTAAGCTGAGTTGTTGCATTTCTGATTATTTTCAGCGGTAGGATTACCTGAGGCCTCTATGTCATGTAGCATCCTATGCCATTTCAGCCAGCACATTTTTCACACGTTTGATTTTAAAGTTTCTGAGCCTCAGCAGCTGAAAAAGCCATTACAGTTGAGGCTCCTTATGAAGAAACTCTTTATCTTTAAGATGACAAATTTCAAAGAATTTTGGAGACCCTTTAATCTTAACCACATAGCTGCTATTCTGTGTAGCAGAAGTCTGCTTCTGCCTTTTCTGAATTGCATTTTTCACAGCAAAAGCTGTACTCTGCTTTCTTTTTTTTCAATCTTCACAGTAGACTAACAAACTTAAAGCAATTACAAAAATTGCAACCAAAAAATTAGAGTGTAGTTGTAGATACTTTAAGCTTTACTATAGCAGACAGACTGAATAACAGGATGGACAACAGGATATGCAGGTTATGCTTTTGGCTGTATGTGTTATGAAAAGCAGCTCATTACCTTTTAGTTTGTTTCCCTTTCTGAAGGTAAGCAGCAAATATTCCTCCAAAACACTTTCGAGAAATACTTCGAGATTTTGTGAAGTTGTCAAGTCCTGTGTACTATTGGTTACAACATGGGAAAAGCACATATATACACATATAGCGGTTTCCAGGATACACTAGGAATATGTTGGTGAAGTTGAATTCAGAGTAAAAATTGACTTTTCCATTGCATAGAATCCAACTCATAGACAAGAATATTTACTGACTAAAGTGCTACTTGACAATATTCCTCTCAAGGTAAAATACCAGATCTCAATTATTTGCTTCAATAAAACACATTAACAATGAGGTCTGTTGCTTTTCACAGTGTTATTATTGCTGTTATCCTATTCACATGAAGTGAGATTAACTACGTTCACAGGATTTTGATAAGGATGCAATAAGGTACAAATAAGGTCTTTTCTTAAATTTAAAATAAAGGAAAAAGAAACATAATTGAAGACCTGTGACTCGTTTCTCTTAAAAACTGATGTGCATGTCTATTCATGTACCTTCTATTTTTAAAAATGTACAATGCTCTAAGGCACTCCATCAGCCTCTTTTAAAGCCAGCAGAAATATAGAGATAAATTTTGTTTGTGAGTATCCTTTATTTGTATTATCTGCAGCATTAAAAAAGCCCAGTCTAAATAAGGCACTGGGTTTCAATCAAAGTTTTTTTTGCATTTTTGGGGGAGTGGTTGGGAGTGTGTGTGTGATTTTTTTTTAAAGAACTCAGTCATACTTCAATAAGATAAACTTTTTATTTGATAACAGTTACCCAAAACACATGGTGCCTGTTTTCAGAGTGACTGAAGACCTATGTTCTTTACTTACCTGTTTCCGCATAAAAAGGAGTTATGGCAGGCAGGCTTCCCACTGGGGTTTGTGCTGCCCTGTGCAGATGCCAGCAGCTGGGAATGGTCCTCTTCCTCTGGTCATCACACAAGCTGGGCCCAGGTCTCCAAATTAAAGATGACAACACATGTCGGTATCAGCAGAGAATTCTGAAAAGCAGCATTTTACTTGCATTTGATGCAAGTGTGAATGATTACGTTGGTTACAAGGGAATGCAATTTTGGTAATTCTGCATAAAGAACTCTTGTGTACCCCCATGAGCCACAGCTGGGGTAATCAGTGGTGCTGCCCATGGGAGGAGCGGGATCCCCTCCCGGCAGGATACAGTCCTGCCAGTTTTGTGGTGACAGGTGTGGTGGTCTGTTCTTGGTGTGTGTAGTGACAGTGCCCTGTCTGGGAGAGAAGGCTTGAAATCATAGTTGTCCCCTGTGGAAAATAAGACATAAATTAATAACTAGTTAGTAGGCAGACATAACTTAATAATCAGCTGTCCTTTGCATCAATTAATAACTAGTTGCACCAGGAATATGTGGTAGTTTTAACAAAACTAATCAGTCCCCCACCTTCAGGCTCCAGCAGTACAGGAATGCTCTACAGAGAAAAGTTCCTTGTGACCATATGCTCTCCGAAAGCGCAGCCAACGTGTGGCAAGGCTAGAACACAGCTGGAGAGAAAAAGTACAGAATACCTCGTTCTGTCTTTTCCCTTTCATTTTCAGTTAATAAAGCCAAACGTAAATCATGAGGTTAAAATTCTATGCATCAAAACCAAAAAGAGAGAAATCTTGCTCTGTAGTTTTCAGCTGACCCTGGTCACCACCTTTCTCATGCTGGCACGCTCTTATTAAATATTATGAGCATGCCAGCATTCCATTTAGTACTCCAGTACTAAATAACTGTCATTTATAATTTTAAACTGGTAAAATTTTGCACCCATTTTGTATTTTGGAAAGGACTGTCTATTACAAACCAATAGCCAATTAAGTCCACTACCTTCGGGACCACTGGTTTATGTAGGTCTTGTTGCTCACAGATTGTGTTACAGATTTTATAGGGAATTAGCTTGTTTGTGTGTGTTTGGTTTTAGCTGAGCTCCTTCAATTAGGAGAAGAGGGAGAGACCATCTCATGTGTTATTCCCCTTATTTTTGTGCAACCTCATGTTATTCTTTCTCTGTTCTCAAAATGGGATTGGGTCTATACTAAAACACAGGCAAAAGTGTGGCCACATGACTCTTTGCCTTATTTCTTTGGGTATCTTTCTTCTTCTCTAACAAGACATAGTCCAACTTCAGCCAAGCCATTTTATTTTCTGAAAACAGATGCACTGGAAATCCATCTATCTATTTGGATGCTGTGACAGATGCTATTACACTTCCCAGCATCTCTTTGAATTCTGCTCATGGATGACCCATACTTCATTTATACTTGATTTTCATGCAGTTTATCCTGAACTATGTGATGAAGATCTCTGGCGTTCATCAAATTACACGGAATTGAAATCCAGACACACAAACTGCTATCATGCAATGAAACAGTTATTTAGTGCTCATCTCTGCCAAGAGATCGACACATTCAAGAGCATAATAATTTATATGTTGAATATTTGGGAGCAGCTCCCTCAGTACAAAGCAGTTTTTCTGCTGGGATACTGAATTCCTCCAGAAGAGTTTGTGAGGTCAGAAATCTGTATTTCTGCTCAAAATTCCCTGAAGTGGATCCTGTCTTAAGCGTATATTACTAAGCGGTATCTCCAGTCAAAACTACTGTATCAATGCTAAATTTATTTGATAAAGCAAACACTGGCTTTTCTTGAGTAATGTATACAAGATATATAATTGTTTAGCAAGTCAGGAACTCTGTGACTACATTACCACTGATTTCATTTGTCTTTCAGTTAATGCAGTGCTCAAAATGTAAAATCACTGTGCATAGACATTCTCTTTATCTGCATGATTTCTGTCAGGACTTTCTATTCCAGTGCAATGGTCAAACAGACTGTGAATCTCCATGTGCTGGGTTTTTTTCAGTGAACATGTTCATAGTACGTGTTCACATGAGTCAGGGATATGTGATAACCTCCATTAAACACTGTGTACCTCTGACAACTTTGCTGGCTGTGCCAGATCTGAATTTGAGGACCCAAGTGAGCTTATAGAAACAGCGGTATTCAATGGTTTCCAAATGAAATAGAAAGCATGTCCCCACCAGACCCTTTAGTTCAGTCATGTTCCACTTACATAGAAAGTGTAGATGCTTTGCTTCACTTTACTAACATTTATCCACCTGGCATGATTTTCGAAATGTAACAGTCAATGCTTAGGGAAGCTTTTTAACTGAAACAAGGAAAAATAGAGGAAAGAGTACAATGTAAAAGCAAAATAGTCAGTAGTCAGTTTTAATGAGAGAGATGTTTCCCACAGCTGTGGAATAATTTAAAATTTATTCTGGTTGATTTGAAAACTTCTACATTTTTATCTTAGGAAAAATGCATTTCCCAAACTTTTTTTTTTTTCATTTTTTTCAAAAACAGTTTTAAAAATAGCTGGAACATTTTAGATATTCAGTTTTCTGATTAAAAAAAATGCAGCAGAGCAAAATAAGTAGGATGTATATGAAAGGACATACGAAAACTAAGTGACTGCTTCAGAGAATTCTAGTTGATTCAGTTTAATTTTTTTAGACCAGACCTGCTTCTGTGACTGACAAATTTACAGAGATCTATGAATAAGACAAGAATAAATGGGCTCAAATAGCAGCAAAAGAAATTGGGGGGAACATTGTGTCGGAGAGGGTCAGTAGAGAGTGATCAAACACTAGAGTTCTTGAGGGGATGTTTGGCTCTAATTCTTTTTTATATATTTTAAAATTTCTGTCAGTAAAGTACAATGCAAGAGACTGGACTAGGTGGGTTCCTGAAAATGCTTAAAATTCTACAACTTTATAATTCTGAGTCTGCAGAATTATTTGAAAAATATTTTTAGTTGATGCTTCTCTCGGAACTATTTTTTGCCAGCTATATTGTAAGTCTTCCTTCCCAAAGGAATATTTTTGTTTTGTTATTGTTGTCTTGCATAGGCCATATTTTCTAAGGGTTTGTTCAACTTCAGTGATCCCATGTTTGAAACTTGAAGTGCAAGTTCTGTATGTATTTAACACTCAATGGAGCTAGGTGCATCTCTGATGGTGATCGCTGATCTTACGTGTTGCTCTGTTCTAGATAATTATAATACTAAATTTTCAACTTGACACTTCTACTACTTTTGCCACAATATGAAGTAGTGATTTGGGAATAGGACAGATTTCAAAGCTGCATGCATAGAACAAGTTTCATCGATGTAAGTCATCAGAACGAGGAATGACTCTGCAAATTAGGGTTTTTTTTGAAAATTGCAAACAGTTTTTCAAAATGTCTCTGAATTTATTCTGGATCATTCAAAATTGTTCCCATATGAAAGGAAAAAAATCCCAGACAATCTGCTAACCTTCCCTGCCTGCAGAACTTCTTTGATTATAGGAATATCTCAAAAGCTTCCATACCTAGTTAAGTATCAGATTGTAATATACCAAATGTTTGGCTCTTTTACTGTCCACTTGATTTTAGTTGTTTGGGTTTTTTTTTAAATGAGCAGCTGTGAAATGCGTAATACTAATGACTTTTCAAAGCCATTATTTCTAAGCAACTACTAAGCATGTGAATTAACATCTGATGATGAAGAAGAATCAGCATTATTCTGACACCACAAAATTAATTTTGTTATAGCTTATATATAGTATATTTATCTTAGGAGCATATCATCATACTCCTAGACTTCACAGACTTTTGCACCCATGATTCACAGCTTACCAGCTATAGGGACAATACTGTAGTTTTAAAAGTCATTCTGGGTATTCCCTGAATATTGCATCAAATATTTCTTTGGTATTTCCCCTATATTTATCAGAACAAGGTACTCCATTATTTTTACATAGGTTAGCAGTTGAGTTAAATCTATTATTAAGCAAAAAAGCTTCATTCTAGGCTTTCTTTTTTAGCATTTTATCCGCTGCTTGCTAGAGTCTTTATGTAACTAACATGTTGTAAGACCACCTAGCAAGGATACAATATAAATGGATCTGTGCAAAAACATGTGACGGAAGTTCAGTTCTTCTTGTAGTCAAAACCAGCATACTGTATCTGCATGCACATTTTTTTGAAAATATGGAGAAATTCCCTATCTAGAAATGACAGAACTATCAAAAAGATCATGGTGAAAAGCCACAGCAAAGATGTTTTTTAGGGTGTCCTTGGTGATGTATTGAAGATGGTACATGCAACCGTGGTTGAGCATAGACAGTAGAATAGAATCCTAATATTGAATGGGTAGAACATCACATACAGTTCATATCAATATGTTATTCACTAGAGAAGTGAATGTATGTTTTTGTATTTTGATAGATTCAAAGAGGATGCTTTTATCTTACTGTACCAGTACTTCTGAACCATCCATTGCTTGGCAGTGTAGAAAAGCTTACACTGATATTTCACTTTGACAGTGAGATATCAGATAGGAAGAGATGATTAATGTGTGATGTGGATGATTAACTGGTCTGTCAGTTGGCACACAGCTAAATTGTCAAAGTACAGTAATCTGTGGCTCAACTGCAAGGTAGTCTCTACTGAAATAACAATTCAGAAAAGAACCTTGAAAACGCAGAGGCAAACTTTCTTCTTCTAATTTGATGTGCATATTTCAAGTGATTAGTGCCAGGGACAAAGGAGAACAATGAGAACTTTGTCCAAAAGAGGAAGCTACAGAACGACACATGCTGTTACTGATTGGCAATGTCAGTGGGAAGTAGTGCAAAGATAGAAAACGGCCAGAGATGAAGAAAAATTATACCAAAAAGTGATGCAGGGAATGAGGTTAAAATCCTGCTTCAAAAATAAAGTCAAACAAAAGTCTCCCAGCATGGAAAGAGTCAAGCCCACAGGCCATGGCAGGCAGATTGCAAAACCGGCGTCAAAAAGTGACAGCTTCAGGTTTGTAGGGTTTTTAGAGGTATCACCATGGGAAAAATCCTGAGCCTGGTTCTATTGCTGGGATGTGGCAGACATGCAATGGGGTACTGTGGGGACCCTGCGTAGGGTTTGGATGGATGTGTACCACAGCTCAGCTCTGCAGCATCCTTTCACTGAGGAAGTGATGTAGCCTACGTTGTGGACAAGGTGGATATTGGGAAACAGAAGCAAACTCATCTTGCCATCTTCCCACTGGCTGTCTTCCTCACCTGCAGCAAGGCTGAAAAGGAGTGGAGGACTCCCCTCTAGCTACCAGTACTACTGCAATACATTTCTGTGGAAGAGCTCTCTGCTGGCAACAACCTCTTCTCCCATGGGCTCCCTCTCCCAGACCCTGCTGTTTGCTTTGAATATGGTTTTCTCTTCTGATGCAAAACACTGCAAATGCATCAGAGGGATATTCCTCAGGGGGAAGGAAACCCAAAGAATGGCTGAAGTTACATAGGGGGAATTTTGCGTTTGAAGCGTATTGATAGCGCCAAACAAGAATGTAAGATGTGAATCACTGTTACTTCCAGCTGCTCCCATGTTGTGTATATAGGTATGCATATATTTAATTTCATGGTTCTCCTGCACTCTGATAAGGCTATATTCATGGATGAATCTAAATTGCATTCTAAAATTAATTTCTGGGTAGCAGTCTTAGGATGCCTTTTGAACCCTATCTGGTTCTCAGCTTGGGGAAAATAAAGTGTTTCAGTATTTCTTTTCCTTCTTCCACACTGTTCTTTCTTTAGCTCTGTTCAATTTTAGACTTTACTGTTTTCACAGGCAATCTCATAATATTGGTCTGGAGCTCTTTAAATTACTTTCTAACCTATCTGGCAGTGTTAGTACTTTTCCAGACAGAAAGCATAGTCACAGCCTACTTGCTTCAAATATTTTTTTTAAGTCTTGCCATGTGAAGGGAAACATTCAATATTTTTTTTGTTTGTTTTACTCTGCGGAATATTTTAATCACCTGACAGCCTGTGGAAATTAATTCTTTGTCATGTAAACTGGCAGACAGCTGGCTGGGAGAGTTTTACTCGGCGTGTATTGTACACTGCATGCATCCTCTGATGCGTGTTCTTACAGTGCCTACCCATGCTACTCAAGTAGGCCCTTTTGTGTTTTCAACAGATGAGGAGAAAACATGTGCTCTTTTGCTCAATCGCATCTGTAATTATTAGCGGTGCTAATAATGGTAGCAAAAAGTCTCATGGAAAAAGCTCGATCTTTCTTTGTTTCAGGACCACATGTCCTTTCAACCTGGCAGACCTGGGCCACTCAGAGCCCTGAAGTGACCATACGGTATCTGTGGGGCCTGCCCTCTTTTATTTCTGTCTCCCTTTTCATTACCGTAAGTCTGGTGTAGTGTTTTCATTCTTTGTTTGTTTTGATTCCCGAGGAACAGATACATTCTCACAGTCATCTCTGCCTTACATCTGTTTTCTCATGTAAATTGCACAAAACAGGTTATGGTCGCCCACTGAAGTAGTTTATCCACAATGAAGCAAAGGATTTGCACAAATCCTAGTGTCATTTTCATGGTGGAAGAGGATATGGGGGTTGACCACCAATCAAAAAATTCATGACATAATGAGAGAAAGCAATAGGAAATACAAAATAAGTAAATATCTAACTGTAGTGAGGCTTTTCAGGCATCCCACTTGTTTTTTGTTTGTTTTGACAAGCGAGGTGCATTAAATGTCAGATTGCATATTGTTTTACATTTCTGAGCTCCCTGGAACATTTGGAGCACTCTTTGTCATATATCGCCAGTGAATATAAAGGCAAAGCAAATAATATCTGGCCTCGTGTATAAATTCTTATAAGATACTAAAATGAAAGAGCAGCACTCTTTTGACACATTTGAAGATTAATATGTAAACAAATTTCAGTGCCTTGTTTGTTCTTTGTGTCTCCACTGGGTCTGCCTTTGCTCCTTAAATTTCCACACCACTTTGGAAGGTTACCAGCTCACACAGAAACATGTTCACCTTACAGACCCAAGTGGAGAAAGTATAAATCAAGACCTAATCTTTCCAGTGCAGCAAATCTGAATTTAAATATAATCAGTTTTTAAAAAGCATAGAGTGAAGAGTACTAAAGAACCAGTAGATTTACTAATCTCTTTAAAAAGAAGTCATATTTTTTATATGTAAACGACCACTTTATCAAGAAAAATATTTCCTGGGCACCAAAGAATGTAATAATGGAGGAAGGAAGTGGTAATACAGGCATTTATATTGCATGAAGACAGAAGAGGGAGAGAGAATTTAGATAACAAGAATTTCCTGCCTACTAATTTAAGTTGCTGAGTTTAGCGATGTTGAAAGTCGCCAGGTCTTGGTGCTCAGTGCATGGAAATAGTCTGCTTATTAAATAGCGAATGTCAGTGCTTTATGTCTCTCTGGATGGTTGCACTAATGCTCTTCAAACCTGTGCTGTAAAGACCACACGTGCAACTGAACTAGGTAGGACTGTCTGCTGAGACTGCTAACCCAAGTGTTTGTTTCTGTACAGTTGTTCACATAAAAGGGCCATCTGCCCTTGTCAGCTGGTTTAAAACAGACATTAACAATCATTGTCTATCAATGAGGTAAACATTACTATTGAATAGGTAGAAGTTATTTGTAAGATGCTTTTTTCACCATCAGAAAAATGATACAATCGCTCTTGATTCTTCAGGCACCGTAACGCACCCTTCAGTGAGTTTCTGTAATAAGATGGCTTAGCATTACCCACCAACCAAAACAGAACTCACAAAACTAAGACTCTGACATTTGAACCTACAACAAGCTTTGCTTAGTCACATGTATTTGTTTGGTTCAGGGTCATACATGGTGGAGGCCTGCAGGAAAGAAATTAAGAGGCGTCAGATCGTTAGGAAGAAGTTGGTTGGGCTCCTTCATAGTGCTCCAAGTAGGTTAATTGAGCAGAGCTAGAAACTGAATATACCTGTCGGCTTTCTTTATTTCCTTTATGTATGTTTGTTAGCTTTGTATGACCAGTCTGAAAAAAACCCCCTGAACTTCTCACTCTTTTGTTCTGTCATTTGTCTTAGTAAAAACTGGGAAAAGTAGAAGCTCACCCTTTGAACTAGAAACACCCCCTAACAGCACACCGGGGCTGAAGTCAGACTGTAAGGCTCATTGGCTTCAGATTTCCCTGGCTTTTTGGTTCTGTTTTATTTTGTGGTTGTTTGGGGTCTTTTTTTAAGCAGAACTATGAAAGATGCTGTCTTGCTCCAGTCTCTCAAGCTGTTTTCCATAGGCTTTGGAGCTAGGCTTCCCTGTGACTTTTTACTGTTGATTGACATAACAGTCTCTTGTTGTCTGTAGTGAGCTACTAATGATGCATCAAGGGATTAGGAGGGAAAATCTGGTGAACATCCACATGCTGCATCAGCTGAACTGGAGGAACTCTTCTGTCAGTCTTTTATTTTGAGGCTGTAAATAAGTTTCCTAATCATATTTGTGGTGAAGTTGACTTAATACAATGTTCACATCTAAAATCTGCAGGGAGCTTGACCATTTTCCAATAATACGCAGCAAAAAAGGTATCAAAAATATGAATATATTTCTAATTATTAATCACATTTCTAAATATTAATGATGTGTCTTCTCCATTTGCTATCTGGATGAAAATTTTACTACATTCTGTCATAAAATTCTCACCCTCTGTCCATAGCTATAGGTTCAAAAATGTCATCATCCACATACTGTATATCACAGAAACTTTGTAGCACAGGAAGAACTGATGTAGTAATATTTCAGAATATTAAGGGGCTGCATTAATGCTGGCAACATTTCTTATGAATAAAGTCTGATTTCTGAACGAATAAAGCTAGTGTTACTGCTTGAGTGGGTTAACAGCTCAATATTCTCTAAGTGTCGACAGTGACTGAGTATGGTAGTAGTGCGTTAGGACTTGCACTGAAGGTGATGGCAAATATTTTGTATATGATGAAGTGGTTCCATTAGAAATGTAAAGGGAAGACTGAGACAGCTGGAGAGGTAAGCCAGAATGATGACCTTTGCAGCAGTATCCTGAGTGGATAAAAAGGAGAAAGACAGCACTTGGCAAAGACAGAAAAGAGAAGGTCACAATAGTTGAGGAGCAAAATGTGAAGGTCTGAATTAAAAGTTTAGTTGTCTGACAGGGAAAAAACACTGAATCTTAAAGCTGTTCAGCTGAGGGCATTAGATACACTATAGATTTGAAAGTACGGTGAAGTAAGCTGCTGGAAGCCTGCTACCACCTGTGGCATCCTACAGTTGTGTGAGGCATTGGACATGAACTATGTGAGGTCATGTGTCATTCACAGAAAATTAAATCAAATATAAAACACCATCCCTTGACACGCTGTGGCTATTTCAAAATGTGAAACAAAGCTTGCTGCATTAGTTCTTCGTTAGTGAAGACGCATAGGGGTTTTACAAATGAAAGTTAGTAACTCTTGTAATTCTGTGTGGCAGGACTTTCTCTGTAGTTTGTAAGATGATCAATATGTTTCCTCAACTGAAACACTTGAAAAATCATTACGTTTCTTAGAAGAAAAATCCTTGCTAATAAATAGGTAGCACAAACAAATAATGAGAATGGTTGAGCTTCATCTATGGAATTAGAACAGCCAAGTATTTTTCAGCTTCACTTTCCACAGAGAGTTTTCAAATAGAGTTGTCTGACATTTTTAAGGCATTGAACTTTTTTGAAGATTTTTTTTCTTTTAATGCGGTTTAAGGACCTCCAGTAAAGACAGAGTTATCGGATGGTGTTTTCCCATGTCATGAGAAAATTTCTGTCTTCTAATGACATACACTTCATGGTCACAGTTAGTATATCTGCATCATTTTCCAGAAATATACTACCAGATTCAGGGAGCTATATTTTCACTGTATGGAAAGGGATAAACTTGAAATATAAATCTATTTTAAGGGCTCCAGGATACCCACATACTATTCAGAAGAGCATTTAGAATAACTGACATATTGACAAAATTTGTGCTGCTTCTGACATTATAGCAACCCAAAACTTCAGAAGAGTGATGTTATGATATTATCCAGAGCTTCAGGTATATTTTTCAACTGAGATTACGTCTCAGTTGGCTGGTGAGGATGTTTTATGTCAGTGACTTTGAAAAGCCTGCTTATGAATATTGCAGTACATAACTTTTTTTTTTTTTTGTATTTTAATCAGTGCTGTAAAAGCACGGGATTTATGCATTGCCTTCCAAGTATACGCCAAGCATGAAGAGCCAGAACTTCTGCTTCATGACTACATCTTGCCCCTCTTCCACGACTGGAGACAATTTGGGTGAGATACAACCGCCAGCCAGCCCATAAAATTATTGCTGCCTGCTGACATGGGGCTGAAATGCCTGTTTAAGGAGTCATCATGCATATCAGTAGCATGACTTCTTGGGTGGGACTGGGAAGCAGTCATCTTCTAATATGATGTAAGCATCATTGTGTCTGAACTGTGGCAGCTCCTTGAGTTAAAAGGAGTCCAAGTTAAAAGCACTGGGGACAGTGTGAGATGTAAATTTAGATAAAAGTTGTGAAAAGGTAGAAAGAAGGCACTGTGATGTCAGATTGCTGGACTTTTTTCTCACCAGTGCTTAATCTGGGAAAAAATTCTATGGAAGTCAGCCCTGTTGGCTCATGCCTAGAGGTAAGTTGTAAGGTGTGGGCCATTATGGAATTTCACATTTATAATGGCTGAATGCATCAATGCATCATAGCATTTTCTATCATTTCTTTGGATTCATTAAATATTTACTAAGAAACAGTTTTAAATTAAAATTAAAAGAGAAAACTTTTTATCTTTTTGCTGGTTTTGCTCAGTGATTTGATGAGCTAGAAGATTTACTAGGGTTTATATTTTTTTTGAGAAATGCACATTAATGTTTTATTTTATTCTTTTAATTTCTTATGCTAGTAGTAAGCTTAAGAGACAGAAAAAGGAAGAATAAACTGTAATTACAGCTACTGAGATAAAGTATTTGCACTTACATTATATAAAGATTTTCTGAACCGTTTTCTCCTTTAGAACAAGAGAGGTTTTTACCCCCTTTTAAGATTAAAAAATATAAATCTTTTAAATAGCTACACAAATAAATATTTAAATTATTTTATTGGATGTTGGAAGATTTATTCAAAGCTGTTCTTATTATAGATAGGATAAAAATATTATTAATCTTTGTAATAAGTTGCAGAGACATCACTTCTAAAGCAATCGTTAGATTGCTCTAGCTATACATGATGATTTTTACCCTTATCATTTGCATGCTAAAAAATTATTTACATTGTTCTCAGTCAAAATCATGACATTGTAGCTTCTGCTAGATGTTCTGTTCTCAGACTTCATGTATGACATGGGACTCCCACTGATGCTATTCCATTTCAGCTTTCCCTTGTTGTGCAGAGTCCTGTTTGCACTCAACTCTGCCAGTTAGCTCTACCACTAACTAACCCTCTGCCAAGGATAGCCTTCCCCTAAATGTTAGTGCAGCAGTGCATGTGTGCATCCCCGTTTGCTTTATGCGAAGTCATCAGGGTTTGCTCAGATCACTAATCTGAACTTTTTAAACAAATCCAACTGATTTTGATTTTTGCAGGCCAGGCTCCCATAAACTATTTCCATAGATGGAAAGGAATATCACAGGTTAGTAATCAGCCTCATGGAAATCATAGTTAAAACCTGAGAGGGTCTTAACGACATCCAGATTATTTTGAGCGCATAAGAAAAGGAAGTATAAGGAAGAAATATAATGGTTGCTAGAACTCCATCTGTAGACCTACTCATCACTTTTCAGTCTAAATTGGTTGGGTCTTTTTTTAACATTAACATTTCATGATATATAGCATTAAGAAATAGCAGTAAGATTGATGGTATCAAGTATCTTAGTCATAGTAATGTAAACAGAGTATTGTGGTTTATAACTCCATCACAGGATAAGTGACCATTTAGGTATGTCCCTAGCTCAAAATATAACCAGTGACTTCAGTTTAATATATTTAACCTCGTGAAAAAAACTAAGAACCTGCAAAATGCTTTGATGAAAAGGAGACAATTTCTGTAACACTTTCTAGGCGGAAACCTTTTATCTGCAGTTACACATAAAAAATCCACAGATGTGTGCTGTTTTGTAGAAAATACATATATAACATGGTAATTTACACATTAATATCCTTCCTCCCATTCCTATTTTCTGCATCCCTACTTGTAGAAGTTTTTCAAGTTTACTTCCACACTATATTAAGGCTTGGGTAGTTAGACAAGAGAGAAAATAAGGTTTCGATATTTGAACTATGTTAGCTACATTATTCCTGTCATGTTTTGATAAAACTATGGGTAAGATCACTTTCTTTTTTTCTAATGGAAGGCAAAGAAGAAACTGGCAGGCTACTTCACTGGTTTTGGCAAGGCCCTCGGAGAGAGAAATAATTCTGTTGTGCAGTTTGTAACCCTACCTGTCAGTAGAGTCAACTTCATTTTTAAGCAGGTAGGAACACAAGGACCAGAGATAGCTTTGTGCTATTTTGCATTCCTACAGGAGAAATATCTGTTGTAAAGTTTTGCTAAAAAGCAATGGCCTAATGAGGGAACGTGTATTTAATGCATATTAGATTACCTGTACGTATATCATAAGCAGAAAAAAATAAGGCAGTTCTTAGGGCTGATTCACAGCACTTGAGAAATGGGAGTTTAGTCACAGCTTTCTTGCAAAGATTTAGCTTTCCTTGGAGATTATTACTCTTCCTGTGCTTTGGCATCCATCTGTAAAACTGGTGTAATACTAATTCCCTCCTTTCTTCTGTATTCCTCTGCTCTGCCTTGGAGGAGGGGCCAGAATTAGCCATAGTTGCAGCAGACCTACACCTCTGGCAAAAACTATGAACTTTGCTGGTACTTGAAGAGGCAGATCCCAGACAGCAGATGTCTGTGTGCATACTTGCCTAGTCGCTGCCAGCTGTGGGGTCCAGATTTGTGGGACAATGGCAGCTGCACCTTTGCAGACCCACCACCGCAAGCTCTGCTTTCCAGTTCTCTGCTGTCTGCTCTAAGTGCGACTGTCACAGAAGTAGTAAATATTGGGTCCTTTAAAGAACATTTAAAGAAAATGTTACATTTTAACATTTTCAGCATACCAATATTAATGAAAGCTATGAATGACAATTAATATGTCAGTTCAGGTGGCAATGTTGCATGTATCGAAGCTCAACCTGTTGGGTAAAAGGCATACAGGTTGCAGATGTTATGTAGCTGCTGCTGATAAATTAGCCCATTTTAGTCCCACATGGAGGGAGAGCTGGGCCTGCTGTCCTTAAAGCCATGGATAAGATGGCTTAGAGGGGAAAGATACTTAGCCTTGCTTGGAAGAAAGATTAAATGAAAAAAGAGAATGTAAGGAGAAAGTTTGCAGCAAATACAGGCAAAGAAACCCAAGGAAGATCGGCGTGCAGAAAGGATATGAATACAATATTTAGGATGGAGTGTTAAACCTTAGGTATTCTGGGAGAAGAAGCCTAAGCAGCTTCAGGGAGTCCAATCCCAAGCAAAAAAGCACAAAATAGTGACACGTGAACATTCTGCTGCATGCATTTATCTCTCCGCTGTAGAAAAAGCAGGTGCCTATATTTCATGTTAGGCCCCTTACTCCCGCTTCATTCCACTGTTTTCAGTAATAACACCCATCATAATGCAAGTATACCTGGGGGACTTAGAAGTTGCTGCTGGTCTCACACAACACAATGATATTTTTTTAGTCTTACCTAAGAAGAGAAAGAAAATTCAGCCCTTGGCAGTAATTGATTTCAACTGTGTGGGGGACAGTAGTCTACCAGACAGGATTAAATTTTTTGCAGTTGTTTCCCAGCTCATTTTTGCTGCAATAGAGGCGCTGTTTTTCTAATGTAAATTATTTCTGAGATGCTACATTATTAACGGATTTAAAGAGCAAATCCTTGACCATGAGTAGCGTTGTGCACTGCATGTGACAATGCCAGCACTGCAAACTGTTGCAGGCAAGGCGGAGGCTACTCCAGTTGTAAGACAGCAGTTTGGTCCTGTGGTTAGCATTCGAGTGTTTCACCGCTAGTATTTTCCATGGAAAATAGTTTGTTTAGGAAATGTTACTGAAGTGAGACACCCTAAAAATAATGAGCTTGCTTTTCCTCCTCCTCCTCGATCAGCTCTTTGCTGTTTTCCCAATGAGCCCACACAATAAGCCTTCAAGAATTCGAGACGACACACTTTGGCTCCTGTTTTAATCACACGGAGGGATGCTGACCGCGCTGCCGGGTACACCGCGCTGTGGCTTTACCTGCGGCATGCAGCGGCCCCATCGCACAGGGCTGAGGCAGCTTCCTCACCGCAGAAAGTAGCGGAGAAGTTGCCAGGTCACACCCTGCCCCAGCCCCAGCGCCGCCGCGGCGGTGGCCGGCTGCGGATGCGCCTTCCCGGCGGCACCCCGAGCCCGGCTCCAGCCGCCCCCGGGCACCCCCCCGGTGCCCGGTGCTCGTCCCGGCCCCGCGTTTCCCAGGCAACGGGCCCCGGCCCCGCCGCTGGCCGCCCGCGCTGCCGCACGGCGCTTCCCCGGGGCCGGGGGGGGCGGCGGGCGGCCCCTCGCTTCCCGCACGGCCGCGGCCGGTAACGCGGGCGGGCCGGATCCGCTCCGCCGGCCCCCCCTGGCCCCGCTCGGGCGGGCAGGGTGCGCCCCCGCCGTCCCCTCCCGCTCGCCCCCTTCGCTGGCGGGAGCCCTCGGCGCCCGGCTCCATGGCTGGGCGAGGGCAGCCAGGCAGAAGAGCGCTCTTTCCGCTGGCGGCCGTCAGAGCATGACCTAACTCGCCATGAACTTGGAAGGGCTCGAAATGATAGCAGTTCTGATCGTGATCGTGCTTTTTGTTAAAGTGTTGGAACAGTTTGGGCTGATTGAAGCAGGTTTCGAAGGTAAGGGAGCGCTTTTCAGTGCCTTGTCGTTGTTGCGTCCTGGTGGCTCCTTGCAAGGGGCAGCCACCTGGAGAGCCACCTGCGCCGCCCCAGCTCTGGGGCAGTGACCCTCCAGTCGCGGGGATGTGCTTTCGCAGGAGAAATGAACCGCTGTCCTGAATGCTGCAAGTGTCAACTTAGAAATGCCTTAAAATCGGAATCTCCTCTTCCTGTTTTAAATCTGCGAATGTGAAGTAGTAGGGGTCAGAGCAGGTGTGAGGAGGCTGACATGCAAGTACAGCTACACTGCCTTAAAACTGCCTCATAATCTATTCAGAATGATTGCCTCATCTGTTCCTGTTAACATAATCTGTACTGGGATTGTTGTAATACCAAGATATACATTTTACAGTATTAAAAAACCTGTTGAATATTTAAGTTACTTTTAGCATTTTAAAATGGGTTTTAGGAATAAGAACTATGATACTTAGATTCAAAATAAGCAACTTCAAGATTCACTTAGGGCAATCGAGTGCAAGTTTTATTGCTTGATGCTTTATCTTAGGCAGATCACCTCCTTTCTTAGCAATACTGTTTCTGTCTAAAGCAGTAAGAATGGAAAATTAGAAGATTATTTTAAATGTGCTTTTTATGTGTGAAAGCTAGTGGGATATTCATTGTTTTTACCTTATTTCTGAAAGTGCTGTTATTTTTACCGTAAGAGGATTTAGTCTAAAAACCCACAGATTGCAGCGTAGTTGATAGGATATTCATTGCATCCCAGTATTTCATTAGGTTCCAGACTGAAATGATCTGTTTCTCAAATATTGAAGACATATTGAATTCTCAAATCTTCCTCTAAGCTAGCATTTGAGTACAGTGTATATACTTATGCCTATGAAAAGGGGAACTTTGTTGATGAGAGATTGTGGTTTCATGTGTTAATGAGTAAGGATATAAGCAAAATCTGCTCCTGTGAAAAAGTCTAAAGTAATCCTGCTTATGTAACCCTTTCAAGAAATGCAGTCTTCTCTTCAAGTGATTTTAGATAAGGAAGTTCACTTAACTGTTTCTCTGTCTGTGTTGCTATCTTGTGTGGACTTCCAGGTATTGATTAAAGAATCTGAAAACCCTGCTGGGACTCACAAAAATATGTTATCAAGTGCATTTATATAAAGCATTTATGTATCCCGTAGAGTGCATTATATTGAGTTTCAATGTCAACACAGAGATTCCCTTCATCCCTTCAAATGTGTGAACTTCTGCTTTTTTTTTTTTTTTTTTTTTTGTGTCTGTGTGTTGAGTTGTAAATAGAAATGTCCATCAGCTTGAGAAGTATTATGATCAAAGTTATCTCCAGCATTAGAGGCTGCAGCGATTTGGAAAAAAAAAAGCCATATTTACTTTTTAGGTTGGTCAGCAGGTTTGTGGGTGTTCTGTCGAGTCTGATTGCCACATCTGGTCAGGTCTCCTGGCAGAATTTAGCACTCTATTGTTGTCTGTAGCGGGTTTTATGGCTGGGGAAGCTGATAATGGAAAGACAATTAGAAACAGTGAAGCTGCCTGTAAGTCGTTGTAACATTTCTGTAACAAAAAAGTTTCTTGTGCAGTTACCTGTTTTGTCTGCCTCACTGGCCAAAAAACTGCCCGTCTGCATGTGCATGGAGCCTGAAGTTTCTTCTTACTTAATGCAGGATAGGTTTCCAGTGTGCCAGCTAGATGAAACCACAGGAAGACATATATGCCCCATTCCTCTGTGGTGTTCATCTGCTGTGATTGAGGTAAAAGGCATGTTACATGGGAATCAAATAATAGATACGAACAGTGATGTATGAAAATGGGACTTAGCTAAACTGCACAGACTTAGGAATTTATCCTCTGGTAGTTCAGAAACAGTGCAGGTTCATTCCCCATTTTTTTCTTAGATTTGAGAATGAAAGATCAGAATTGATTCTGATTACAGTTGAAAAAAAGCAGATTTATACACTTTTACTAGAGACTTGAAAAAAATGTTATGATTTTAGTAAGTATCAAGGCTATTCATTTCCACCCATGAGTTAAAAGTACATGCCTCATAAAATTATGCAAATGTTAGAGATGTTTTTAAGTAGAATATTAAGAAAAAAGGGATTTTAGAAGTGCACTCACACTTTTCTAGGGATCAGTGAGGAAGTTGGTCACAGTTTTCTGGAAATGTTTTTTGTTATAAGGGCATTTGCAGTTGTCTGGTTTTGAATAGGTTATATCCCTTCTGGGTTTTTTTCTCAAAAGTTAATAGGTCCCCGTGAAATCTTTTTTGCGTGTTTCATACAAATGCATAGTTTATGGCATATAAAACACATCCTGCATTTCTGTGGAAATCATTCACAGAGGCAATAATAATCTGTAATACAGTGCACCCAACATGGGATGCTAAATCTGAACTCTAAATCATACTGAAGCTTTGACAGAGATCTAGGTTTCAAAATTAGTCCCTATCATGGTAACAAAAGCTTGAAGCTAACTTGTCTTCCTTCCTACACTGGGTTTTCATGCTTCTGAACTTTGTGAACCATATGCATGTTAATTTGGAAGAATCGGGTGCGATTTATGTAAATCAAAAGCAGAATGTAATTTTCCTCTTTTCAGTGTCATAATAACTATCGTAAGTGTAAATAATGCTCTGCTTTCTTCAGACTTCAATAGAAATTATGTGTATAGTAGTAATAGTATGCATTTATTTTAATTATTTATGCAAATAATAAAATGTTTGGAATAAATATTGTATATACTTGTTTATACTTATTTTCTGATGTATTGCACTCAGATAAGTATGCTTTCTGTGGTTTTGCCCAGTTGCCTTCAACTGCTGAGTGATTCTGTTGTTGTTGTAGGAGAAGTATTTTCAAACAGATGTTTTTAATATTGTATGACAGCTCTTGAAGTGATAAGTACCAGAATAGACTATACGCTTTTGTAGGTTGTGGGCTGCAGAGACTTTATCTCTAGGTTAAATGTTACTTTATGATATATTGCCCTCCCTTAGAACAGGGTATGCTTTCTGTGGTTTTGCCTAGTTGCCTTTAACTGCTGAGTGGTTTTACTGTTGTTATAAAAGTATTTTCAAATAGATGTTTTTAATATTGTATGACAGCTCATAAAGTGATAAGTACCAAAATAGGTTTAGTCAATCTCATGGCTTGTGGATTGCACAAAAACTCTTCATAAATCAGGTTATATCGTCCTTAATAAACTTTACTGATTTTTTTAAACCATTGAAGTATTAGGTGTAAGGAGTAATGATTTTTGATACCTAATTTGAAAGTTTGTTCCTAGATATACCTAGATATAAATCTTACTTCTTCTTGTATGGCAAGTTTTTTCCAGAAGTCATTCACAATTAAAGTGAGATACAGGAACTGCGCAAGTTGTATATACAGTATGTTAGCATCGTAAGACCGTGAAATATTCAGGTTATCAGTTTAGATGATTTCAGTGTACTTTAGTACTTTTCTGAAAAGGTGGTGATCATCATATGTAAGGATAATATTAACTCAATCAAGATATGGAAGAGGTTTTGTGTGTGAATGTCTTCCTTGTATGTCAGTTATTCTGGGTAAGTTGTTGTAGACTGAGTGGTTGAAGCATGATGAGGTCAGCCCTTTTCTAACTTAAAATGGTTTTGTCCTAATGTTTCTTGGGAAATCTGGATTGATTTTCAAAAGAAGAATCACTTATTACTTAAACAATCAGTAAAATAAACTTGTTTTCATCAATGGAAGCATTGAAACCTATACCATTAGGGATAAGGTTCAGAGAAGAAACATGAAGGATATGAATGATCAAAAATACTTACATGAGAATAGCCTGCTTGTTAGGAAATCTCTTGTAGCAGTTAGTACCTCTAACAGGAAAAAAAATGGAGCAGAAGTAATCATGGATGTTACTGTGAAATGTGGATTCCATGTTTCTGTATTATTGCTATCTAATCTCCTTGTTTAGAAGCCCTGAGAGTGGCAGTAGTAGAACTGTACAGCTAAAATTGTAATAATTGAGTTAAAATAGTGTAACACTTGATTCCTGTGAAGTGTCAAAGCAGCTTCTAGTCCCATTTTAGTAGTGTTGGCTATTGACAAATTTCCATTCATCAGCTGCAAAACAGAGCAAAACCATGGACACATAGGGAGTTGTTTGTGATATTTATAACTCTTTGACAAGGGCTGGCTATGACTTCAAACGTGGTGGAAGTTACTTGTGGTTGCTCTGAAATTCAAAAAAACGAAGCTGTTTTGTCATCTGAGCTATGGTCTTCTGGGAATTTCAGCATTTCCACAGGGATGTTCCTCTTCACAGTGTTGTTCTTGGATGGAAACGGAGGAATATTAATTTCAAAGGATTGATCATGACTAGCACTTCATACCAGAAACAGCTTGTAATAAACACAGTGGCTTTTCTGCCATTTTTCTTTTCTTAAGATCAGTCTTGATGTCAAAGAGATTTACGCACAGGTTTATGAAGTACGAAAGCAATCATGGACCGAGATGTGAAATTATTAGCCTGATCTGACAGCGTGCAAAAGAAAAAGAGATGATAGAAATTTTAATATGAGCAATTTCAGGCATTCCTTAGAAGTAATTTGTTCAATTAAATCTTCATATATAACAAGATAAATTGAATTAAAACAGCTGTTGAAACAACTACTCACATGTGAGTGAGTAAGCAGTAGGTAGAAAACTTTTACACAGAACTCCTGTGGAGTTTTCCTTGATTAACTGTGCCTGCTCAAACAGCACTAGCAGGTCATTTATAGCCAGTGGCATGTTTGTAGTTGATTTGGAGCTAACACATGCGAGCACCAGACCAAGTTGTGCATCCTGCGTGGCTGGTCAGCAGGCCACTGCTGGGCAGAATGAGTAAGAGGAAGGCTCTTCCCCTTCTAGGTTTGTGGTTTGTTTTTGGTTTTTGGTTGGTTTTTTTTTTTTGTATACTACAAGCCTCAACTTCTGGGTACAGTTGTGAAAAACAGAAATAGGCAGGGAAGAAAAGAAACTTGCTAGCCAAGGGAATTTGTAACAGGTGCCTTCAGCCCTTGGTTGCCTGCTTTAAGCAGTCTGACGTCTCTGAATCATCATCTGAAGGCTGGTCCATTGTTGCTGAAAAACCTTCTAGTGTTCCCAGGTCAGTGTCTGCTGAAGAGCTGCTTTTCTCAAGAATAATTGTCACTTCTGGTGATAGTGTGTTTGTCTAGTGCTTCACATCCACAGAGACTGAAGTAGGTAAATACTGTAACTGCAAATGAAGAGATGTGGAAGAAAGAAATGGATAAAGAGCCCTATGCTCTGAGTTATCAATACAATACCTCTTGCAAATGTACTGGTTTATAATTAAACTTTTTTTTTAAAAAAAAGAACAAAAATACCCGAATAAGCAGAGATCAGAGAACTCTCAACTTTCCCCTGTGGTGAATACTTGTGATACAGTTCATGAACACAAGGGTCTCACTCCTGTTGAAGTTTGGTTATTAGGGATCTCATATAAAATGGGACTTTGAATAAATGGAAATTGGCTTATCTACTATGAAATAGAAGTATGCCAGAATCTTATTGCTCAGCTTTGCTCCTTTGAGAAAAACCTGGATATGAGAGAGAGATGGGGTTCTGGTCTATTTTCTCTCCTCCAAGGAGACAACTTCTGATATTTACTTCCCCTACTTCATACTGACTACTCAATTTAAAATTTGTATTGTCAAAGTATCTGTTTTATTTATTTACTTTGAATAAGTAACTGCTACATTCCTACTGTCAAAGAACCACCATAAGCAAAGGAAAATTATATATTGCACAGTGTTTGCCTATCACTGTGATACCTTTACTTTTACATATTTTCCACAAGGGCTGAATTCCCTCTTAATGAAAATCTATAAACATCCTCTGCTTTTATTATTTATTGACTCTTTCTGCCCCCACTTTTTCACGACCTTAACTATCAGTAAATGTGAGTGATATAAATCATAATACGCACAATTTCTTCCAAGTTTTGAGAATATTTACTAGTTTTCAGCATTTAAGGCTGAAATAGCAAAAAATAACTCTGTCTTTTTTAATTATCAAAACCCAATAAAACTTCAATGATGTTACGGATTTTTAAAGCAAGTTCTTTAGAGCTAATTAGTTTCATGGTCTACTGAGTAAAAAAGTAAACATTTTCTAAGAACACAGTTTTGTCAATGATGGGGGGAAAATGGCATACCAAAGTTAATAGGCAGAAGAAAATAACCCGAGTAGTGAAATCAGGGGTACCCATTTTGTTAAGAAAGGTATTTGTGCTAATAATACTTTCTGCGCTTCTTTTTTCTGTAGAATTCAAAATTCTTTGCAACAGTAAATAGACATATCGCCTGATGTATGCAAATATATCAGGTAAATGAAGCTAGAAATCAGTACATTTCACAGGTTGATATATGAAGTAAAAAGGAGTTGTCAGATCATATGCTTTAAAGTCCTGTATGCCACAGGGCAATAACTTCCATATCTGTTGGCTTTTTTTGATGAACACCATAGCATGTTTTGACTAAACCATGAGATGCATTTGATGAAAAGAGGAACACAAGTGATCGTTTTATTTGGGATCTATCCGTTAAGGTTAGCAATACTCTCAAATTGTGAGAATTATAGGCTTTCTAAAACTAGGTGGGATGAATCCAAAACCTTGACATGTTCTAAAGATGACAAGGGAAGAAGGAGTAATCATTTCATTTCAGAATGTCTTCCTTTTTGCTATTGTTAAAAAACAGTGCCCGATTCTAGGTCTTTCCCCTTATCATCATCTAGTGAGTCATGTTTTTTTCTCGGCATCACTCCCAGATTTACCCTCCCTTTTAAGTAGGCAGTATACGTTTCCTGGCCATCAGGTCTGTGTCAGTCATTTGGTATATGTCTCAGGAATCAGGGAGGTCAGCTGCACTAGTATTATCTCTGTGATTCTGTCCTTGTTAATATGCTTCCTCTTGTTCCTAATGCATTCTAGAAGTAATCAACCCAAATATAAACTCTACAAGTGTATTCACCAATGGATTTTCTCTTTTTCCTTTAGTTTCCTCTGTAAGTTTGCCATACATCATAGTTTGTTCAGATTGTTATTTCCCTTTTTTGCATTAATTCACTACTACTTTCACATTTGTAACTGATGTAGCTACTACACCACAGAAGGAAAATGAGTTTTTTAACCAGATCTGCTCTCTTTATTGCAGGATTGCAATATTTTGGCTATTTAATGCATCTTCCTATGGAATTCCTAATTTTTATTATGTTTTTCTGTCTTACTTTCCCATCAGTCACCCTCACTCAAAATATTCCTCAGCTCCAGAAAGTCAGGCTTTTTGACAAACCAAGGATATATGGATTTAGATATATTAGATACACACACTTGGAATTTGAGCTGTGTTCATTTTGATCACATGCAATGTAAAGAGATGCTCAGCTTTGGCCCTTATGTTAACTTCCAGTTCACTTTAGATCTCATGGCTTTCTAATTTAAGGATATTTAACTTATATTTAGCTCAATGTCTCTTTTAATAGAAAATGGTAACTCCAAATTTTAGGAACTTTATTTCATGTGGTTTCAAGCTGGTCTTCCTAATATCTCAGATTACATATATAATTGTATTCTGTAGTTTGATGGGATCCCTGTGAAAACCCTTACTAGGCTTTGGTACGTCTTTGCATTATGATTATGATCTTTGCATTATGATTAACTCAGCCTGCTAGTTACTTTGGCTAATCTCTGACCAATGTACTGTCTTCTGCACTTCACTGTAAGATTCCATGATTCGATTCAGATAGACCCATGCGGATCAACATCACAATAACCAAATTTAAAATGGCTTATTTCCAGTTATTTTACTTTCTCATGCTCTCACTCATGGAGTAAGAAGATTAATTAACTTTCCTGTGTTTTTTCAGTTGCCTGATTAGGTCAGTTAAATTTACTAAACTGTTTTGGTCCTATGTCTTCTTATATCAAAGGTGAAAGATTAAGCAGCATCACTGAAAGTGTGTTATACAGCATTATTATTTAGTATTATAGTTTGTATTTTCACATTGCCCTATGGCCCCTTCATGAAGTCTTTACCCAAATTTCTTCATATGAAATTACAAATGATTGTATATCTTCTCAAGGTTAAAAGGAAGATCTTGTGTTTTAGCTATTGTGGGTTTTTTTCTAGGTGAGTTCTTCCTTTATTTATCATCTGGCCTATTTCTCTGGTACCTATTGATGAATTGTTCAGCACCTGGTAGAAAATACAGTCCAGCCAGACTGAATGCTGCTGAAATCTAATGAAGCAGATGATTTAAACTGATACGACATCTCTACTTTTGCTTTCTGCAGTCATTTTCCCCAGTGGTGTCTCTAGAAGTGATTTCTGATTGTAGTTGTGCAATCTATTTCTGATAGCCCTTACTGTCACTTTCTGATAACACTACAGAAGCATTAATATCTATGCTTCTCCAGGCACATTTACTTTCTTTGGATCAATAGTCCAAAAATGATTCTCCTTCAGACAGATAAAACTTGGATCATCCAAAGCAGGCTGCAACAGATGTCTTATCTTTGTTGATAATGTGGATGATTTTGAAAGACAAAGATATTAAATCAGGTGAATACTCATTTATTAATCAGATATTTACTTTCCAGTAGTTAAATCAAAGTTATTGTGTATTTTATGTAATATATTGTATATCATTAATTACATATTGCATACTTTTACAGAGAAGAAGTATGATTGTAAGTTTAACACTCTACTAACAGCAAATTCTAATACAGAAAAGTCCAACAAAATAAACTTGTATGCCTGAAGCAGAACAGAGAAAAGGTTTTTTAGAGCAGTGAACTGTTTAGGACATGAAGGAAGGTATCTTCACTGGACATCTGTGTTAGGGTAATGCATACCACTCAACAATACATCAGAACGGACTCTTGTACTGCAGGGTCTACCCCTGCATCAGGAAGGTTTGATAGGGAGGTGTCAGCACAGACCTGATGTGTCTTTTCTTTGTCTATACTTTGAGTAAATCTTACTTGGTTTTGCCTTTTCTGACAAACTTAATTTTCAAATTATGTTTTGTATAAATAGCTTTATTTAAATATCCCTGTTGGATGGGAGCAGGATTGAGTTACATGAAAGCCATGTGACACTGGTGTTTTTTGGTCTCCCTTCTGCCCCTTTCCATCAGACTGACAACTTTTGTGTTCAGTGATGGGTTGCTGTTGCAAAGGCAATGATGCCATTACATAGACAGCTATGAAATTACATAATCTTGTGTTGACATCATTGATGGGATTGACCAAATATAAAGATGTGTTTTTCTGCATGCATGTGATGAGAGGGGAGAGAAAAAAAGTGCTGAAGAAAGTCCTAATGACTCACAGTCCAAACTGTAAGATACATTTCTTTCAAGGTGAAGAAAAAGTTATATGTGTTATATAAGTTGTGTCGCACCTCACAGTTACATGAATATTCGCTGGGACATTTATAAAAAGAGATGCCTTTTGGACCCCCTCACATTATCCATACTTGCTGTCTTTCTGCCTGAGCACAGATGAGTAACTGGTAAGAGACCTCTATCAGAGTCCTCAAGAATGTCGTTTTTCTACCTGAACTATCCGATTTACATAAGTAGTTGTAAGCAGTACCTATACTTGTGTATACTTCAACTCATAGGTTAATGTTGTGCCTACATTACAGTATTGTCAAAACCCTGCTGTGACCAAGATTAGCATTTTCTTGAAAAACAGTTTGAGTCCACTAATGCATTATGAGGACGCATATTAAAACACATATATAGTTTACAAATATTTCAAAGCCAGTGTAATACATTTCAAGGTTAATTGCTACTGTTACCTCCATGTAGAAAACCTGATGCCCTCTCTTATAGTTCAGATAAATTATTATACAAGTATGTGTGTATATCTGCCATATGCATTAGGAGTATTGGAGTAATTTTATCCAAAACTTTCTGTAGGACTCTGGTAAGGTTAGATAACATTTCATGTCAGTGAGGCCCAGAAATGAACTGTTCTCCCCTCTCACCCTGCCTTTCAAAAAGTCTTTTCAGATCAGTCATCTTGCAGCTCACGTTACTTGTTGCTTATCATTTTCTTGGGAAATACCCAGTCAAGGATTTCAAATACAGCAAACAAGCCGTCTAAAGGTGGTCTGTTCATTTGGTAGCAGAAGCTCATACTCAATCAACATTTTTTCTAGCTGCGTCTGGCAAGTGATGGGGTTGTCAGCTGGAAATGCAATTGCTGCTGGTCAAAAACCTCATCTATATACAGCCACATCTTGCCTGTGTCTGAGGAGCTTTCGTGAACAACAGAAACAAGACACAGCCTGTGTAACCTTCTCTAATGGTGGCAGCCCATGCTTACCTGTTGCACCTAAAAATCAGACAGAGATTTATCTTGTAGTATGTGTGTCTAGTGAACCTGGTATTTCTGGAAAACCCGAATTTGTACAGATAATCCATAATGGTCATGTGCAATATCGCTGTTCCCTAGGAAGATGAGACCATGTTCTGTCACTATAGGAGCATGTAGTATGTCCATTTATAAAAAAAATCTGAGTGAAGTCCTTAACTATTTTCTTTTTTCATTAGAAAGAACTTTTTTTGACACTGAGTCAAGTTTAATTTATCCTTAGGATATACAATTTAAATATTGAAATTATATTAACATGCCATCTGAGTTACCTCCTTTGAAGTCTGAGATTTAAATTTATGTCTGCAAGAGAGAGAAGTACCTGTAACCTCAAAAACTGCTTGCCACTGCAAGATCCCAAAGACAGGAGGTGCACTGGAGGTCTGCCTTGCTTCACTTGTAGCTTGCAGCTGGTGGTAAAAGCAATTTTACACAGTTGGAGTTTTCTAAATTTTTAAGATAATTGAACAAAAAATACTTTAATATGTTCATTATGTATATTTTATACAACATCAATCTAGATTGTCTTAATTAACTTTGAATTTAAGACTTCTAAGACTTATTTTACAAAGGAAAGTCCTGCTCTTACACAAGTGTCACAATGTAAATGCCATGCTTGAAAACCATTTGGGATTTGAAGACAAGTTAGAGCTATTTCCCTCTTACTTATTGTCACAAAGCTCAGAGTTCACATTCTGGCCAATTTTAAGGCTGGATAAGTAATCTGAGATGAATCAGGTTACCAGAACATGAGTAATTGTTTTCAGAAGTAAAGAGGTGTATATATTCTGCTGAAGGCAGAATATGGTGCTGAAACAGTTTAGCAAGTTGGCAACTGAAATATAATGAAATGTAGTTCATTTGTCCAGAATTGAAATTGCTGTAATAGTTCAGCAATAGTAAAAATGTCATTAACACAGGAAGAAATTCTCAATCGGCTCAGATGCTGAGCCGTTCAGTGAGAAGACATCACCTTGGAATTCTCATTGCAAAAATCATAATAGTCTGCTAAAGGTCGTACTTTAAATGTTACTACCTTTTTTTTTTTCTTTTTGCTTCCTTAATATTCTCTTACAGGACTATTTTAAGAAGCAATTGATTTCTGAATGTTAGATTTTTTTTACCTAGCCAATAATTAATAGACCTAAACCATTCCCATTCAAAAAGTAATTTCACTGTCAAAACCCAAGTTAAAGATTAATCGCGACATCCTTTGACAAGCTGGCCCAGCATTTAACTACTGTCAATACTAGAAATGTTCTTCTGCTTTTGGCTTTTGTTGGTGTTTAGGTCAAGAACTACCTATGTAACACCTTTACCTATTCTAGATTTAAAATGCTGTGTACCATCAGATACAGTTAATCTTTGTAGATTAATTTGTAATCTGTGTGTAGGTTCTTCATCTTTTTCTCGTAGAAACAAAGTTAGTAAAACTACTTTAGCACTTGTACCATTTCCAGATTCAAAGTGAGTTTTGTGGTTCTTTTCTGAACCTTTTTCAGTTTTTAATAATCTTCTTAGAGGACTGATATTCAAACTGGACACAGGATTCAAAATTGGTCTCAGACATATCAGAGATAAGAGGAAATATCCCTGCCTTGCCCCTGCTTCACAATTTACCACTAATGTTGAGCAATAATTAACTCAGCTTATACTTTCATGTAAAATAGAGATATTCACATTAGTGATTCTACACAGAACTGAAGAAAAAGTTGAATTTCCATTTTTTTCACTAGAAGAGCTCATTAAAAATCTGTAGTAACTTTATTTTTTTCCTTCGAAATAACCATGTTAAAGATGTGACTTTTGGCTGTGAGGTCTGATATGGATTAGTACAAGTGTACCACCTTCTGTGGTTTTTTTCCATCTTAAATCAGCCTAGCATAAAAAGTGAAATAACATGTTGAATTAGGAGTGCTGCTTCAGAAGATTTCCATTTGTTACTAGGTAATCAAACTAACTTTTGGAAAAAAAAAAATATCTGTAGTTATTTGTCTTTATGAATATAGATGAGTGTAAAGATGTAATTTTTCCTCTTCGGAAGATCCCCATGTTTATCTTTTTTTTTTCCTTCTTAAAGATTTATTACTCTGGGAATTTTCCTTCTGATTTAAACCTGTGTGTCGCTACGCTTAATTTATAGAGAGATATTTTTGCAGTCAGGAAAAATGATAAAATGTAACTTTTCATGCACACATTTTTATTTTTCTGAAGTTCTGCAGTGAATATTTATTGCAGTGGTAAAGTAACAAATTCAATATTGGTATATTTTCTATAGTCACTAACATTTTTAGACATCACTGTGTTTTATGTATGTATAGAAGCAGGAAGTATAGAAGTATAGTTCCAAGCACTGTGTTCAACACCTTGTCCTATAGGTAACAGTACGTGAATTAAAACAGTTTTCTTTTTTTCTTGGAGGGGGAGCATTTTCTATTGTAACTGGAGAACAGTAATGAATCTATAACTTTTTGTTGTCATAGTATTGAATGTTTTCCATTGTCTCAGTATGATGGTCTCAGTAACCAAGTACATGGTTGTTTGGATCTAGTTGAAGCTGATTAGACTTGACCTCAGTCTATTTCTTGGAAGTGAGCTGTAATGGGAAGGTAATTCAAGAGCTCAAGCACTGCCCTTGCCAGGCAGATACAAGGGGAAAAACATTCCCGCTCATTCATCAGATAGCTTGTCAGTGTAAGGTCTTTTCTGAAGTAATCAGTGAAGAAAATAATTACCTCCCTCTGAGTCAACCACAGGTTCAGCCTGACCTGGTTTGGACTTTGGTATTTTTCAACAGCAGACATAGCTGTGAGTGGTTATCCTGGTGAATGGCTAAATTCAACAGGTGGTGAAGCAATCTGGTCTGCAACCGTGTTTTGTAGTGCTATAACCTTAACGACAGATCGCTGTTGTTGAGTCCTTGTGCTCATGTGCCCTGGTTTCAGCTTGAGATCATGGAAAAAAGACATTTCTTTTCTAGCCCTGTGACATCTTGCTTTAAGGGTTAGGAAAGTGTGTGTAATAGTGTCACAGAAATAAAAGCGTATGCTTTGGTATTCCTTCATGCTGTCACCTCTTAGGAGTTAAATCCTCATTATACCCACAAACTTTTTCAGCATCTATGGAAATACTTGGATTTTCCTGACTCAAGAGAAGCTATGAGAGTGTTCCCCTCTAATCGAGAAAAGGCATTCATAAAGATTGCGCCTTCAGACATCACTTAACATTGACAATCCAAAGGTCCATTCGGTCCTAGCTTCCACTATTGTCCTACCTTCCACTATTGTCCACTTTACTCAACACTCAGGAGTCAAACGTCTTTCTCTTTTGGTTTGGTTTTTCTCCCAAATTGATGGCATCCTGAGAACCCCTGAAGAGTCCAGAGCCACTCTGCATCCACCTGTAATTTTCATTTGAATTTCAGGATGGAAACGCATTTGCAATTGCATTCAGGAGTGAAGTTCTTTGCATTTCCCTTTTGCTACCTCTGTACGGATACTGACTGTTGTCAAGAGCAGCAGAAAAGGGATGTGTTGATACTGTCCAGTAAACAAACCCAACGCCAGATTTTTGGTGGGTTTTTTTTGTGTTTGTTTGTTGGGGTTTTTTTTCTTTTCAATTGTTATTTGTCTTTTTCTATTAAAGATAATTTCTTTGGGAAATTGAAGGCATCCATGAAATAGAAAGATTTGATGATCTCGGCCTTTGGCAACTGGCTTTCATATCTCTGTACCAAAGTGGGGTAATAATGTCAGACTGTAGGTAAATGAACATCTGTGCCCTTGGGTGTATGTGACTATTATTTCTTTTTCTCCATCACTTACCCTATCTCTCTCCAGGGATGCTTCCACAGGCAGGAAGTATTTAATATTCCAGTCCCAGGAACCAAATCCCCTCTCACTTCAGGGGGAAGGACATTTGCAGCAAACACTTTCGGGTGCCAAACAGGGTCAACCTTGGGCCTAAATAGGATCAATATCTTTGTTTCGAAATTCAAGTCTGAGATGAAGGTACTGACAGTTACAAGTCCATTGCTTGAGGAAATAACTGGTTTTAATTTATGAAATTATTTTCTCACATACTATACATTGTAATACAATAAAATTTAGGAAATATCTTCAGTTTAGGAAGTGCCATATCATTTGAGTCTTCCATGTCTCCAAGCACCTTTGCCAGTGTCGTGATAGTATGACTCGGAAACAATTAACAGTTTCCTGGTGAAGGGCACAAATAAGGTAACAGGAGCTCTGTATTCTGTTATTTGTACATTACTAGTAAGATCGTTTCATTACTATTACTAGTAAAATTGCTTCATGAACTTGCCTACAGCTGGATCCCATCTGTCTTGGGACAATTTTCAAATTCTGAAAGATCCTAAAACATCTACAGGTGTCAAGGTCGTAATGGCTTAACTAGCTTTGTGGGGATGGACCGCAGTGTATTCTAAGGTTATGCTCTGTGGTATATTTTAGGTGCACCATGTAATTGTGACTCCAGCTTTATTGCGTCACAAAAATTTTGGGAGTCTGTGTATAACTGCTCCTCTTGTCTATTATTTAATTTATACACTGGGAGAATGTCAGCACTTGGAATGATCTGCTGGGATTTTTTTTTTTTTCCAAATTCAGTCATTTACTTCCAATCCTATGCTTTTTTCTTTGGAGTAAGAAACTTAATCTGGCATTCCCTTCAGAAATCCTGCCTACATTTTGGAGGACTTCAGTACGTGTAAACTTCATGCTCTGTCAGGTAGCACCAACAACATGGAAGCATGAGGTCCCTTCCTTAGGTCTGGGAATCGACCAGTCTTGAGAATATTTGATATATTACATTATATATTAAATTCACGTGTAAACCTTCCAGGAGCCTTAAGTGTGTTCTTAGGCAGTCAAACTCATATCAAATCAGGAGGTCATGAGTGGGAAGTTCATGCGTAATGATGAGCTATTTCTCTTTTTTATCAGACTGTGACCAGATTCTTTGCTTGTGAGCAGGCCAGAAGTGTCAGTCCTTTAGCCTGAGAACTGACTTGTCCTAAGGATCCCGGTTGAGTGCCTTTCTGATTAAGATTCCAGCTATGCCTTCCTTGAAGCCTTGCTTTTACCGAAGGCCTCATCAAAATAAATATAACCACTAAGTGCTACCCTGGCTTTTGCTTCCAGTAATCTGCTCTGCCTTCCAGTGAAGATGCTTGAGTGTTTGTCTCTGTTCCAAGTCTGCTTTCACACAGCTCAGCACAGGGGTTCTCACGTCTCACCACACATTCTGGGTAAACTGTCAGTATTTAAACATCTGCGCAATGGGGATGTTAAGCAAAACGGCATATCCAAGTAAACCAAATTATTTTCTTATCTTCTGGTCAGTAGTCTTGCTTGTAGTCTTCACCATAAAGAGACGGGCTATTTTAAATGGTTTATGTTAAAAGATGTTCACACAGAGCAGGAGATTGTGTTGGAATCTTCTATGACATTAATAGGGAAGAGCCACACAATGTGGTCCTAGTGCACTCCAGACAGCCTCAGAGATTCCGGGCATCCTTTAGAAACCATCTGGAGTCCTAGCCGTGCCTTCATCAATGGTGTGGAATTGCAGATGTTTCTGCTTGCAGAGCAGCTTTTGGCAAGGCAGTTCCACAATGTTTTCCTAAGGAATTCATGGCCTACACCCTCTTAGCTGGCTCCTGTCTAGTGTATGTGGTGGGACAATGACAGCAGTAACCCTGCAGTGAATTTGTGTCCTGACAGTCACTTCAGAGAAGAAGGAAGGTTATTTAGCAGTAAATGGAAGGTACAAGTAAACAAGTTAGAAGTTTTTGTTCCTCAGATAGCTGAAGGTTTAATTGAGGTTCAGCTAGAGATCTTCCAAAGTGTAACAAGCAGACGGATTTAGGGAACACAGCGTGCTAAATCACTGTCCGGTATTAATCCATTAGCCTATGGCTGTCTGCTTGATGTGTCAAACGTTAACAATATAGATAATCACATCCATAGTGCATTTGGGAATGCTTTTCTCTGCATCAGAGTAGTTACATTTAGTATAGTGGCTTTGTCTATTTACTGCTTGGAGTAACTAAGTAACTTAGAGTTGAGATACGCCTTTGCAAAATCCAGTCTCCTCTGAGCCTCTTTTGTGGTTTTTCTACTGCAATTTACAGCTGTTTTGTTTAGATCTATGGGTATTGATGTTTTCCCTGTGCTTTCCTTTGAGATCCTAGCTCTGTGTCTGCTGTAGTATAAATTCTGATGGGTTTTGTACCTTACAGCATGTCTGTACTGGCTGCCCAGTTTAAACAACACTTCTGTAACCAGACTCACCAGTTTTCGTATCCTCTTGCCAGCCCAGTCCAACTCACAATGGCTACAGCCCTTTGCAACACCAGATATAGTTCAAGCACAAATTGCTCTCTAACACAGGATTTAATCAGTTTTATTTGGAGATGACTCGTGTGGTTTTATCTGCTGTACTTTGGCAGCATAGTCACATGAATATGATCACTGGACATCTTAGAAGGGTAATGGCCTTTATGGTTGATTCACTTTGTGTTTGCCTATAGCACTGGACAATAACTGCCAACAATTTGGCAATAATTGCTTAATGACAGGAATATAGCCCACAGATCATCATCTGGAAACAAGTGTGTGTAGAACACAAACCAGCAATGGAGCGCATAGGCAGAACAGGTTTCCTTTCCACAGACTATTTATAATACTGAAAGTCAATAGATATTTGGGTCACTCCAAAGGACCATCTCAGCTGGGACTGTCTCTCTGACAAGGGTGTACAGAGCTCAGAGAAGCAGTCTATGCTAGTCTTATTAATTTTCCAGGCTCATCTTAAGTGTTGGTGTTACATTTGCTGCTTTTTATTTGTCTGACATAAGAAACATGCTACAGACAGTATAGGTTTTATAATTTCATACTAGAGTTCCTACTATATCCTGAGGGTTATAGGGTTATAATCCTGCTTGCTACAGCTTGCTACTACTCATTCACTTTATTGTTACAGTACCTGTTTTACTGATGCTTCATCTGAATTCAGACTGTGCCTTCCTTAAATATGCAATCTCTCAGACTCATCCTTTTTAAGCAGAAGCTTCACCGTAGGATATTTCTTAACCTCTTCTGTTCTGAATTGTTTTAACTACTTGTAACAGTGTTCTCTTAAAAATGTCTTGTGTGGAATGTTTTCTCCATTTTTACAAAGCAACCGTCGGGGTGATACCAGGAAAGAAGGCTGCTGATGTGGCAGACCAGAAGTGCAGACCAGACATTCTGATGAGTCAATCCATGCCACGAGGTCTCTGCCTTTCCATTTCTCATAAATGCCCTCCACCGTCCAGCAACAGCACTGCGATACCACCACATTCAGTTCATCTACATTTGCCTAGCAAGGATTTTTTACTCCCATCTCTGGTCTAGATCTTCTTTGGTTATGCTTTTGGACAGTATTTTACAACAGCAACAGTAGTGTTATTTGTTCTCAGTATTAATAACTGGGATTAATTAATTTTCATTGGAGCAGCTCAGAACTATTGTCCAAAGCAGAACCTGAGAGGAATTTAAAACTGCCTACACTTTTCTAGTCTAGAAATGCATGCAGTTCTGACACTGGCTTTTTTGAGTCTGGGACAACGGGATGAAACCAGCTGCAATAGTCAAATATTTCTGATAGGAAGCATTTTCTTTATGACAGGAGTAAATAATGGTTGGTTTGTCCCCTAAGGAATTTGTGTTGGCAAATTGTGTTGTGTTTTCCTAACAAATTGTTACACACTGTAACAGGGTCTGGTTAAAACTTGTAATAGACGTAAACATACTCTTTGGAAAACTACTTTCTTTTTTATGTTTCTGTCTGATTACAGTCCTTTAGCTAGTTAGCCATTTTCCTTAAAGGTGCTCAAAGGCAGGACTTTTCATTAAGCAAATTGACAGAGCATGACTGGAGATCCTAGGGAGAGTGTCGGTGGAATAGGGTGGTCTTAGGGGCAGCAAATATCCAGAAGCAATGATGGGCCACCATCAATAAAAAAATGAAAACACGGCTTCCCCTAGAATTTCATATCCTCTAAGCAGCCTTTCTGAAAAACAAAAAGATCTCCACTGATACTCTGTTGCTGGCAGTTCTATTTCAGGAAGAAGGAATGTATACCGAAAATATGAAAAGGCTGCCAAAAATTAAGGACAACCTAGTTATAACTTGGAGTTACTAGTTTCACTCCAAACGACAGCATTCTAATTAAAATCTCAACACGTGATTGTTATATAAAACTTGTGAAGGTTTCATAGTTTTCATAGTAATTTTTCATTTTTTGCAATAAAACCTCATAAGGGCTCCGCTGTGTGCAGCAGTACTTTATTTCTGATACATCTGTATAGAAGCAATTGCTCAGGGTTTGCAAGAAAAAGGAGACTTTTTTCCTGGTATGTCTTGCAAGTGATGTATAATGCATGGTAAAGGGATTGCTTTTTATAAAGGAATTTCCTCCACGTTAGAGTCTAACATGTAATTACCCATTACAGAAATTGCAATGCAATTGCTGGACTGCATATTTCAGTCCTCCTCTGTTACCCAACAATCACATTTGATTTTTAATTGCTAATTTTCTTCTGTCTTCTCTTGGTACAACCGTTTTATTTCTTGTTCTTATTATCCCATTTTGGGCTGTTTTCTACTTCAAAGCGCACACAATTTTTTCAGCTGTGTAACTGATAATTAGTATTTTTCTCTTTTATACAGCTTTATGAGGATACAGCAAGCTTGTACAGCAAAACAGGTTGTAATCTGTCTCTTATTTTCATGGTCATCATAACTGTGAAAAGACATCTCTGGATTTCTAGCAAGTTTCTTCAGTTGCATATATCATGCAGATCAGATACTTCCAAAAGAGAATTCTAAATTGCAGCACAATTTTGGCTCTAAATAATACATTATTTAGTTTCTTCACATAAAATGTGTATTTTGGCCTTACCGTATGCAATTAAAACAGGCGCATAATTTTTTCTTCTTCCTTAAGTGTTTCCATTCTAGGCTGCAAGAAAAGTTGCTGTGTTCCCAGTAGCAGTAATAGCACCATTCTGAAATTCCGAATTCCTTCAGTATTTGTTCATTTCAACCTGGAATTACTTTGTGTATTTAGAGAGGATCAGATGGAGAGAGGAAAGTGAGAAACTGGGAGGCAGAAAAGCAGACATTTCACTGCCTTGAATTTTCTGTGACTAAATGGATATTTTCTAAAGTAAAAGCCAAAGTTAGGCAAATCCTTTGGTAAATTTAGTCTTATATTTAGTATATCCTGTGATTATTTCTCCACTGTGCTTTAATAGCAGTTTGAGATTTAATCTGAAAGGAGAAAAACATGTGATTTAAAATGACAGCATGGTATACTGGAGTGGCAAAATGTGTACGAAGGCAAGTCATACTTTAGTAAGCGCAAGTGTTTGTGACTCTGTTGTGAGAACAGATAAAAACTAGAGAGAGGAGACCTGATCAAATAAAAGAAATTACATTTAACAGTCCCATAGTTTGAATGCACAAAGGTTAATTCTTTACATAGCAAAGTTACTTTTTTCTGCACAGCAAAATTTCTGGATATTTCTGGATGTTACAGATAGCATTTTCCTTTGTTTCTTAATCTTATACATTCAGTAGTGACTTACAGAATGACATGTATTTCAGTGCAAATTAAAAAAAAAATAATCTACTTATGACCCTAGAGATTCCTTGAGAGAAAGCTTTTTTTTTATTAAAGCTTTTCAATATTCACATGAGGAAAAAAATGATGTTCCAAATATTATAGACATTCAACAGTTATTTGATAGTAGAAACATATTACTGGCTGTTAAACAAACTACTTGCCAAATTGAGCGCTTCATGCATCATTGACTCCTAATATGTTCAAGATGTGTATTTACTCCTGTAATGTCTGTATTTCCTAAATGAAATATATTTCATTAAACGACAGTGTTAATATAGTTCATATGAGTTTGATCTTTTGTGATTTATTACAGAAATAATGCAGGTTACTATTTTGGAGCTATAGGCTGAAGCAGAAACTATTCTGAGTCTAGAAAAATAAGTCCCAGAGGCTGCTGAGTCATATCAAGGAAAGTATCATTGATTGCTGTTATGAAGTTCTCCATGGGTCTTTTATGTGAGAGATTGAATATGACATGTATTCCAGAAATAATTCAAGAAAGTGCAGCTTAAGGCTTAACTCAGTGTATCTTTCATATGGGATTGGACAAAGCTGAAGGAAATTGTTACTGAAAACTGAAAACATGCAAGGAAATTGAAAGTGTTTGTTTCATTTGAAGGAAGTTACTGGTTTGGGAAGGATGTCAACACTTTCCCATGGAGGGAAAAGGAGGAAAGGAAAAGATGTCTTCAGGAACACAGTGTCTGTTGTGCCCTTTTCAATTCAAAAGTTATAAAATTTAGAAAGAAGTGAGCAAGGTAGCCTGCTGACAGGCTATGTGCTTTGGTGTTTTAAGGTAGTTTAGCAGGAAGCTCTTGATGAATATGTACGTTGATGGTCCCAACAAACGCAACCCTTATTGAACGGTTTTCAAGAATGTTTCAAGAACTCTAAATATGGCCTCAGAAAGTGAAGCTTTATTACCTTTAAGATGTTTTCCTGATTTCTTTCTGATTTAGATTAGGTTTTGGAGAAAAGAGAAATGAGAGCCCCTTGGCCAAAGGCCAAACTTGATAATTTTATGATTAATAAAAACTAGGTCCAGTCATCCAAATATGAGACCTGCAATAAAGTGTGGTAATAGAATGCGTAACTATTTGTTGTTAGCTTGTGGGCTTTTTGGTTTGTTTGTTTGCTTTAAGACTGAAGTATGGCGTTGAAGAGTTGAACTTGGTGATGAAATCAACTTTATGTAATATTGTATAATGGGGGTAACATGAAACAAAGAAAATGCAGTGAGATATTGAAGGAAAAAAATATGCTGTTCAATTTCCTGCATAGGTTAATAATTAAGACTTTAAAATGACATCCTAACAATAAATGGTTTAGAATTCAGTTTATTAAAACACATGTCTTGCTTTATCTTTTTTTCCCTACTTAATGAAAAATGTGTGAAATCATGCATGCATGGCAGAAACAAAGATAATTTCTTCAATGATTTAGAAAAGGTTAGTATTTGTCTCTCTTTAAGGTTAGCAATAGATAAGGTATGTTACACGTGAGTTATTTAGATTTATCTTGGTGGGTTTTTTTTCCTATAGTTTCCCGATTTCTGATGCACAGTTTTCTATTAACTGTTTTTACACTAACCTCTCTTATTTGAATGTTGAACTCACTTTACAGATACAACATCAAATGCATGTATCTGCGCTATTTATAAACCACAGCATTTGGTTTGTTGCATCTAGAATCTAATGACAGGAGTGAATGTTCAGGTCTGCACATCCAGTTTTGGATGTGAGTTTTAATCAAGCATTTGTGCCAAACGTTGATTATCTGTTAATCAACTCAAATAAATCTGAGACCTGAGTCTCACATGGCACATGAAAAGGGCTATTTTTAGATTCAGAGACAGTCAACATTAAGATAGAATTAAAATTCCAGAGATGAGCTGCTAGAAAGCTGGACTGGAAAAATACTTTTTCTTGCACAGGGTTAAGATTTTGCTGTTTATAGGGAGCATTGTTCGGAATCAGTAACAAACAGCTAAGTTTTAATTTTTCTGTTCTTTTACCTTTACTCATAACAGAATTCATGAAGTGTCTAGTATGAGACTGGGGAAAATGCAGCTAAGTATACAATACTGTGGTGGACAAACTGATTACTTTGTAAATCTGTCACAAATTGGATGGATGAATAGAATGTCCTTTTGCTCCGTTTTAAACTGAATCTGGATCTCACCCAATCTCCCTTAAAAGCGACAGGCTGGTATACTTTTATATTGATAATTGTGAAAATGGTAATTATCACTGTATTATTATATGGTGGTTTTCACTAACAAAATTCAAACAGTGTATAACTGGAAAAGCCATGTTTTGTGCCAATGTGTCTGAAATGCAATCTAAACTTTTCTAGGTTGAACAACAAATTGAGAACTGTCCAAGAAAAAAATAATTTCTAGGAGATTAGGCTGAAATAATGTTTCCTGCTGCTCTTTAACATCAATAACTAAATTAAAAATAATAATCAGACAAAAAGAGGAGCAAACTGTTGGTTTTCAGAAATCAGTATCTTAGCTCACTGCTGGCTCTTGTCTTGTCCACCCCTTAAAGTCAGACCTGTATCTTTGACCATGAACCTTTTACTCATGGTATATTTTCTTTAAAAGAACTTTGAGTTTACTAAATTTCTTGTAAATGGTAGAGTACTGTTGACAAAGATATACTGTATATCTATTTTACTTGTGCTTGTGCTTGGTCTACATCAAGAATTTCAATTAGCTTCCAGGTAAAGAGAAAGCAGAAAGCAAAAGAGAACAAATAAAAAATCCTGAGCCATGAACAGTTTCAGCACCAGTCCAGGTAATATTGCCAAATTTTCAGGACATATACAATCTGTCATCTGTTGAGCTCTTGCATTTGGTGACCAGCAATTCATTGTTAACCATCTGTTCAAATCTTTTTCACATCCTGTGGTAATACTAATTTCATAGATAATTTTTAAGAATGTTAACAAAATGTTACTGATCTAATGTTCATTAGAATAAATGAACAGATGATTCTATATGGTTATAGCCTAGGAATTTTTTTCAACTGTGTAATTGACCCATAGCATATTTGACATTGGATAATTAGGCAGATCTGTTAACCAGAGAGCCTTTACAGGAAATCCATGGAACTGAAATGATCAGTCTCTGCAGTTGTGTACCTAAGAACTTTTTAGTGTATCTGGGTCAAATTTTAAAGGAATATGTAGGCTGTATCTGCATCACTGTGAACAATTTATTTCTGTGCACAATATCTTACAAGGCATCATGTCATTCAAATTTTATCTGAGCTAAACTTTCTCAAAGCTCAACAAAATTTGCCTCTGTTGGGACTTTCTCTGCCTAATCAGTGTAATGAGAATGCTCACAGATTTGATCTGCTTTTTGAAATGTGGTTATAACTCTGAGCATCAATTTTAGCCTACTGTAGTTATATTTTAAAACCATTTTAACCTTTAAACAAATATTTGCAGTGTGCTTATTGACTCAGGAAGAAGAGGAAAAATGCACATGTTCAGGACTTGCACTTCACCTTTTACTTTGGCTTTCAAATAAAAGGTTTTTGGCTCTGGGTTTCAATATAGTATTGTACTAGTCTCTTTTTTTAAAAAAAAAAAAGTACTCACAGCAGTTAACAGTGTGTCCCTTACAGTGTACAGGAAATAAAGCTGAAGAGTGAAATAACAAAATGTATGACAAGTCCATGTGACATTTAAAACCTAAATTTCATTCCAGATAATCTGGAGATCCTATAACTAAGGTAGATTAATGGTTTATGGAATTGAAACAAAAACATACACACTTACAGGTAATTTTGAGGTCACTGTAGTTTTTCAATTTGTCAGATTGGCATATTGAATAAACAAGAAATCAATTTGAAGATTATAAACCGACAATTGTATCAGTTTTGGGGGGAAGATGTTACAAAGAGTTAGGACATATAAGTTTTAGTTAGTTTTTAATGCTTTACTGCTTCTTTGTAGGCACATATTAGCCATTAATTTATATATTTTTTCTGTGTCTGATCATGCCAGCCACAAGCCATTTAGGAGTAAATCATGACAATCTCAGTGTTCCATTCTGAAGACAGAAGCTGTGGCACAGAAAGCCTTGAACAATTGGGCCCAACTCTCCCTCCTGTGATCTCATGGTTTTAATTGTCAGTTGTGCACTTCCTCCAATAATACAGTTTGCAAGAGGGAGATAATACTATTATAAGTCCATGTGCTTTCTTGACTATTCTTTTTAAAAACAGCAGTGGTGTTTTTTTATATATTATCCTTTAGTTACAATATTAGCATGATACTGAATTGAAGATGAGGATTAAGCATAAATAGTAAAAATTCCAAAAGAGTTTGAGTTAATATACTCTCCTTCCTTGATCCATCCCTGTTCCTTGTATATTTTGGAATTATGGAATTATGCAGTATTATGGAATACCCTGGATTTTGCGGATGTGAGTTAAGGGATGAAAGGCTGAGTAGTTTTCTCACCAGTGGCTTTCCTTTTATAAGTATCTAGACACACTGATCATTAAATTGGAGAAGCAGATATACCAGTGCTCACAGGAGGCTTGTCTGCCTCTTCCAGAGCTGGTGAAAAGCCACAGACTTGACAAGTGTGTGACTTGCTTCCGATGAGTAGTCAGAAGAAAGAAAATCACATGGGGGAGTATCAGTTGATGTTTAAATAAGGAGGATGTAGACTTGATGGGACAGATTGACTGAATGCAGCCAGGTTTTCTCCTGTTGTTTAAATGCCATGTCAAGTGTCATCCTGTCACGTGTGTATTCTGAAGTAAGAAATCATACATTGAAACGCTTGAGTTTCTACTGCTTCATGTGAACTATTTCCACAGCTTGCTTTCCCTCAAGGCATTAGTATGGGAGTCTGTCCCTGAATGTGTCTGTGTGCTGGGACACAACTGAAAACAGAACAATGTGATTTGTTTCTACATTTCTCACTTCATGCTTTAAATTTTAGCTTTATCTCTATGGATAACTGTCTTTCCTCAATTTACTCTAAAGGAAGTTATTATTTCTACTCTTTTTAAAAGAAGTTTACTTGACTTACTCTTTTCAAATATTAATAACTTTTTCTGCTTTGCTCTTCTCTGTTCTCTAACATCTACTTATATTGCAGCTACCTGCTTTACTTCTCTCATCTCTTCCTATATTCATTCCATTCTATATTGCTCTTATTCCTCACTACTGCTTTTTCTTTATTCTCCAAACTTTAAAATTGCCTGTGTGTTTGCAGCATCAAGTGTTTTCACACCAAGCATTTTCATTAGTTCAGAGTGGTAACTGTTCAAACTTTTAAACCCCTCCTGTTATCTATAACTGGATATCACACTGATATTATTTATTGTAGTCACATTATTTACATCTGTCTCTAGTCTTTAGAATGACTAGTCTTCATGCAGGAAGTTTTTCATTCCATACAGTCCCACAGTAATTTTACCTGTATCACTTGGGCTTTCAATTGTCCAGATTGCCTTACAGTTGGCATACATAGACTTTTGCTTAAAGGATGTTAGATGTTGGAAACACGTTATCTTAGTGGCAAAAGTAGATAAATAAAATTAGCTAACTAGGTGGCTGACCTGCATTAGATAAAATATTATTAATCTATCAAAATTGTTTGTGACTGGGGGTCTTTTCAATAAAGAGTCTAAATAAAGGATATTGCTCCATTTATTCTGACACTGACCTGTGCCTTGTCTCATTTTTTGTTTCCTGGACTTCAGTTGCAGGTTAACATTCATTTGTCTGTCTTCATACTGTTGAAGAATTCATTTGATTCCTGTGGAGTTAGATAAAATACTCCATTCATCTACTGACAAGTAAAAAACCCCACACACTCTTATGATCGATTGAGCTGAAGTCTATGTATAAACATCAGTGACTATCTGAGTGCATTGAGACCCCGCCACGTTGCACTCACCTCACAATATTCAAACGTGGCACTATAATGTCCAACCTAAAGAGCATGTGCTAATTGCAAAGTCCTTTTGGGATTTCATGGTATCGCACACCTTTATTTTGTAGTCCAAACTCCAAGAAGATATTTCTTAGCATTGATTAATTCCCTTTTCACACACCTGTGTGATTGCCAGTGCTCTAAATCCAAAAAGGTAAATGCAATTTTAATACTGTTGCTGTTGCTATTAATGATTGATTTGTGACATGTGTGTGCAACATCATGATCAAATTAGATTTTAATATTCTTACTAAAATTACTCATAGTTACTGGTGGAATTTCTCATGGAAGAGGAAGCCAGAGATTTTTAAACTATATCAGATACTGTTAGTCTGTCTCATTGTCCTTTCCTGGAGTTTCTGTTGTATGTAAGCTCTGGTGCAACTATTTGACCTAAGAGATCTGGACCTAGTTTTGTAAACAGCGTTCCTGGATTGATTCAGTTTTCTCTTCAGACCCTTCCTGATAATTTTACTGCTACTAACTGGTTCTTCATGTTCTATTGTATTTTTCAATGCTTTTCATTATTACATTGATTGATCAGTTCAAAGTATGTTTCCACCCTCTTGGTAGTCATATGACCTAATGTAGTACCTCATAAGAGTAGAAAACTGTTAGCTAAGTGAAGCTGCAATGTCTGTATTTCTTTCTGAACTCCAGAAAGAACTTCATATGCATGCTCTGTATCACCCACATTTATAAAGCACTGAACCTACTGTGAGCGCTCTACCAAGCTGATACAGGTCCATGCAGCCAGTGTGTGCAGGACTATAAGGTATCCAACAGTCCTGGATGGTCAGAGCCACTTTTCCTGCTCCAGCTGGCTTACCACGCTTTCTAGAACATACAAGTAGTATCCTAAATGTGTACATAGATAAAAATTCTGCCCAGCGCAAAAAATACAGTATCCTGAGAACCCCAAATATACAGCTCTAGTGAAAGGGAACCATGCAAATAGAAAATAAAACAAATTCAAGATGTTTCATGTTTTGGGGAAATGTAAAAAAAACAACCAGAAATGTCTTCCACAAAGAAGCTGTAAAGGTAAATTTATGGTCCTAAAATGGTTTTATTACCAGTCACTAAAAGCTTTTTCTTTTGTCATTAGCCAAAGCAAAAGGTCTTTGGCTTGGCAGTTCGGTTTTTACATTGAAGTGCAGTCCAGGCCCTTGTGCATTTTTTAATGCCACTAATCAGAATACAACCATACAGCTATTTATTTTGATTGACTACAGGTTTCAGATGAAATAACTTTAGGACTGTCCCTACTGAAGCACAGAGATGCCAAATTGGCATGTCTGTTCAATAGAATGTAAAAATGAGTGACTTTGAGATCTTCTTTGAAGTAATGGAATTGCAGAGTAATTTTACCCCTCTGAGATAATTACAAGCATGATGCATTTACCCTGTTGCACCTTCTCTTAGTCCTTAAGATGTCAGGGCCCATGTCAGCTGCCAACTGAACTATCCAAAGACTTTAATTAGATATGCTCTAGAGTTACCAGATGTTATTTTCCTCTTCCCATTATGAATGAAGTGCATTGCAACAGCTTGCTTTTTCAGATTTTTAAAATTTATTAACTGTTTCTTGTTTTCATAAGATCTTTTGCTTGCCCCTACCAGACCTTGGCTTATTCTGTTTATTTATGTATGTATGCTCCAGGTAAAGGCAGTGTGAATAATAAAAACCTGCTGAAAGTGATCACATTTCTTTGAATATTGCAACAGCCGACCACATGTGCAGGAGCAGAACTTCCTGACCTGCAGCTTTAGAATAGAAGCTCTCTCCCAGATGAATTAAAAGCTTCACAAACTAAAATTTGCATATGAATTTTTACACAGAAGGCACAACAGTTATTCAACTGAAACCAATATATTATAGGAATAACTATTGAATTCTTATATAATCTTTTGTCCTAGAAAAAATGGGGCTGTAGCTAGGCTTGCATTTTATAAAATCAGAGAATAATAGGACAATTTCAGTTGTAAGGAGCCTCTGGAGGTCACCTTGTCCAACCTGCTGCTCAGAACTGGGCCAACGTCTTAAGCAGGGTTGGTCACAGTTTTGTTCAGTTAAGGTCTGAGTATCTCCAAATCCCTCTAGGCAGCCTGTCTCAGTATCTGACCAGCCTCATGGTGGAAATGTCTTTGCTTACATGTGATCAGAATTTTCCTTGTTGAACCTTGTTTGTTGTCAGTTGTCCCTTTTCCTGTGTGCTTCCAAGAAGAGTCTTCCTTCATCTTTGCATCAGCCACCCACTAGGCAATGGATGGCATCAGTTACAGTCTCCTTTATCTTTTCTGCTTCAAGCTGAAAATAAACAGTGCTGTCAGCCTCTCCTGAGCTCAGCTTTGGAAACATCCCACACAGTTCCATGACCAGTTTGCATTCAGTGGTCCCCAGCTTCCCTTAGGATTGCCCATCTTCTGCCATGAACTGTACTTTGGCACTGGTACCAGGGACCAGAGAGGCCACTGAGCAGGTGTGATCAGGAAAGACCAAGACGAAGAATGTGTTCAGTATGTCAGCCTTTCCAAGTTCTTTGTCACTACGTTCCTCACACCATTTCATGCCCAAGTTTTCTTTTCTTCTATACATAGCAGGTTTTTAATTTAAGAACTGCTTTTTTAATGGCAATATATAAGAAAAGCGAGAGGCTGAGGTAGGGAATGAGGAGCAATGGGTACTGCTGATGGTCTCACATGGAGTTGGCTTAGAAAAAGTGAGTGCATTTTTAAACCAGAAAATTTTATGGGAGAAGACCTAGATGTTTATGTAAACCCCTAAACAGCAAAGAAACATGGGGAAAGCTTTTGTTGCTGTTAACTTAAAATTAAAATCAGCTGCAGAAAACTGAGAAGCTGAAAAAGGAGAAGTCAGATTTGGAAAATTAGAGGGACAAAACCTGTCGTACAGGGCACTGTTCCTAGAAAGTGAAAACATTTTTAAAGTAGGGAGTGAAAAAAGACTTCATGGTAATTTGTTCCACTATTTTTTTTCTACTTTATGAGCACAACAAAAAAGCCTTGAAGGACTTCACGCTATGATTCAACTTTATAAAAGTTATGGCATATTTTATTAAGTCAAGTAAAGATTAAAAAAATAATAATAATTTCTACTGGGCTTAGTCTATTTTGGACACTGATTTTTCCAGATATGGAGGGACAGGATGAGTTCTTATCCTTAGATATACTGTGAGTAGCTTCTGAACAAAATTGGTGAACTCCTATAATTAATAGAAGTGGTGGAACAGTAGCAAAGTTCAGCCATAATTCACAATACTGACCCTGTATTTCTTTCACCTCCATGTTTATCAACTGAAAACTCAGTGCTTGGAATTTGGACTGCAATTGGAAATTGGAATTTGGCCTTTGACAGGGGTTTCTTTAACAATTCTTTATGCAGATCTTGCTTAGCTTACTTTCAAAGTTGTGTTTCTGATGTCACCAGTGAAGCTTTCATGCTCATCTTACAGTTTATATTTCATTTTCTGTGTATGTAGAGTTGTTTTCACTTCCCCTTTACGAAAATTGTTTCTATAGTGTCCTTTCATGATTGTGAAATTGTCGCTTTTCCAGCACTCTCTGTATTGTTGGTTCCCAGCATCATTTGCACTTTTTAATTCAGTTCTCCTCCTAGCTGTTCAGGAGCATTATTGCTTCAGCTTTGTGAGGTTGGGACATTTCAGTGCAGGAAAGGTAAACGTTACTAGCTTTGCTTTTGTTCTGTTTCCATGTGACGTGTGAGACGTCATCATAGCTTATACTGGACTAGGACTTCCTCTGTGCTTGTATGTCTTACAGAAGACTAATTCAGAGCATCCAAAGTCTTTGCCTTCCAAGCTGCCAGTAACTTGAGTTAGGTGATGCTTTTCTAGCTTTTCTTGCTGACGTCTAAGTTCATAGATAGGAAGGAAAGATCAGCAAGTTTTCAGTTATATAGATCATTTCACAAGGTTTCAGGATTACCACAAAATCAATGTTATGGTTAGAAATTGATAAAGATGTTGTCAATTTACTTTATGTACGTTAATTATTCTTTACAACACACTTGTGAAGTGGAAGCAGAATTATTGACTTTGATCTGAACACAGAAAGCACAGAGAAATAAAATAGTTTGAAACAAGTTCCCCAAATGAATATAATGTTTAGAAAGCCAGCCACCTTATTTTATGGTCTTGTTCATCCATAAATTCCCGTTTAGTTTAATGGAGGAAGAATCAACACTTAAATCTGTTTCCAAGTTGAAGATTTATGAATAGTGACATAAGTAAAAATCCTAGCATACTTGTGTGTATTCACTCCAAAGCACTGTTAACTTACTCTACACTGCAGGAAGAGGGGAGTTCCCATAAATACCAGAATTTTGCAAATGGGTTTGTTAAAAGTCAGTACCAAAAGGGTAAACCCACACTGCATAATTAGTTCCCCTTTCAACACTGGCCTTAAATGTCATGTTTTCAGCATACCTGAATTTTGCAAATGGGTTTGTTAAAAGTCAGTACTGAAAGGGTAAATCCACTGCATAATTAGTTCCCCTTTCAACACTGGCCTTAAATGTCACGTTTTCAACATACCTGCTTTTGTGGGAACTCTTCTATGTCAGGAAGTCTTCAGTTGTTCCACCACAGCTTTGCTAAAGTATAGCTGCACTATTTGTGCCACCTGAGCATCTGACCTCGCAAAACTTAGGAGGATTTTTATTTTAAAAGAAATTGTTTTAGCAACTGGTGCTTTTTTGGCAAAATTATGCAAATCTTACTTGCCCTCCATTCTTTCCAGAGATACAATTCACGTAAAAATTGAAGCTGCAACAGGTATTGTCACAGAGGATGCTTGAATAGTTTTCTGATAGATCTTGAATCCTGTAGCATTTGATCCACTGTGCCATTATCTGGCATCTACTGTGTTTGTGGTTTTGGAATGTTTTTAATGTGTGTCAGCTCCTGGCCTCAGGGATGCCGTTGCCCAGAACCGACATCTTCAGCATCAATTCCTTGCATAAAGGCTCAGCAGGACAAAATCAGATTAGTCACAAGTTGTTTGGGTTCCACAAAGTTTGATCTGCACTATTAAGGGTCTCTCTTAAATGTTCCAGGCTCCTGTTGTTCAAGAAAAATAATTGGAGATATTAAGAAAGCTGTCCTGAATAGAGGTAATTTTGACAGTTAAGAAATGCTTACATCTTTGTTTATGTTTAAATATGCTTCCCAGATCGCATTTTCCAGCCATTTAAAAAACTACTGTAACCCCTGTGTTAAAAATACTTTTTAATGTGTCTGTATCCTGTAGGAAAAAGTTACCTGACAGATTTTCAAGAGTGACTTTACTATGTGTTTACAAAGCTGCATCTGCTGTGTGAAATCACACCAGTCTGTTTGCTAAGCTGCACATTGAACATTTATATGCACAGGTATGAATATCTTGAACTACACTGGCATGACATTTCTGCTTTGAGGGTAAATGCTGACACCGATGGCACAGGAGATTGATGGCATTTTAAAAATCTGGTCATTGTCTGTAATAACATTGTACCTTGGTACAAATTACTCCATATGCACTAGTTAGAAACTATGATACAAATGTTTTTACTAAACCCTAGGACTGTTCATGTTGTCCTGTTTCTTGGCTATTTTCTTAGCTTGGAGGTTACCTATTTCTCTTACATTACTGCTGTCAGACCAAAAGACAGTTTCTGAACTAACCACCACTTACAAGTTTCTTTGACAAATGCTACTCCAGTCCTGCTCACTATGCCAAAATCCTCTTACAATAAATTTTCCATCTCACAGTTAATCTGTGAATTTGAGAGCATCCTTTTGACCTGCCTTTCTCAGTTCTGCCTGGCTTCCTCATAGCCTTTCTTACTCCTGCCTATGATACTACATGGGAGCACCACTTCTTACACATTGCTCTTTAAACAGTTTTCTATCAATTACTCCAACTAGATGTAACACAGCTATTCAGTAGCACATGCTAAACTACCGTGATGTGCTTTGGACCTATAAAAGCTTAGCTAATATTAGTAAAAACGTCCAGTAAATCCAAAGCTCAGGTTGTATTGCTACTTACCCAGTTGCTTACTAAAATTTTCATGATTCTTTACACTGATTGAATCTCTTATCTATACAATAACACAGGCAAAATATGCAAAAACAAAAGGCATTTTAGAGTGCTGTCTTGTGTTACCAGTCAAATCATTAACGGTTATTATACGTAGAGCTTTTCTTCTCTTTTTGACATGTCCACTATCAACACCAACCTGAATCCATAGTGGGAAAAAGGACATGGAGAAAAAAGCATGAAGCTAATTAAACATTTTTCTTCCCTGGGTTTCATGAAGTGCTAGTTAGTATCATAAGGCTTTTCACAGTATTAAACATGTCTAGTGTACTTCTGAAAGAGGTATTGTACCTGCAATGCAGAGGATATTGCTGTACATTTGTATATTTGCATGCATTCTGGTAGCAGGAAAACTGTGCAGCAGTAATTAGCTTAGAGAGAGCAACCAATGTTGAATGATTATACCTGTCAAAGTGTAATCATTCACAACAATTGAGATGGCTTCTGTAATTTCTTTAGTAGCCTCTATCCAGCTGCATATAAGTAGTGCTTAGAGAAAATACTATTTGAATCATGCCACTGATATAATGTCATTAGGTATTTCATATTATTCTTGGCTTATGACTCCAGCTGTACTACACCAAAAAAAACCCAAAACAAAACAAAAAATCCCCCCAAAAAAGAAGAAGAAGAAGGAGAAATAAAAGGAAGACCTTTAAAACTATCTAATAGAAAGCAGTTAGCAAATGGACCCATAAAAGAATTGAATTGCACTAGTGTATCATTCTACAAATAAACATCTAAAAGATCCATGACAGTGGCAGCCATAGCAATTTTTTTTTAAGGTGAGTATGGGCATACAGGTTTTTCACTAGCACCCTTCTTTTGAAGACTTCCATTGACAATTTTTGAAAATTTGACTACATGTTCATCTCCATCTGCAAAATACCAGAATTTCCTTAATAACTAGGTCGATACAGCTGTGGCCCTAGTTCCAATTGTACTACTAAATATTACATCACAGGGTAAGTTACACAAGAGAGTAAAGGGAAGGATGAGAATAAATGGAATGGCAGGGAAGTAGACATTTTTTTTCAGGTTTAGATGTCATTAGGAAAAGTAGAAGGATCAATTCATGTATCTTGCATGTAGACAATCCACCCCACTGCTTAAAGGGGATTCTGAAGGAAAAAAAATAAACAAATATTTGTCAGGAATTACAAAAGTGTAAGTTTATTTATTTTCTTCATTAAAGAAAAGGGTTTCTGACCCATCAAATTATCTTTCAGCTATATTTTCTATGATTCTGTTAACATATTTTGGACTTTCATTAACCGTGATTCCACAAAGGGTATCACAGTAACTGCAGCATTTGTTGTCTACAGTCTGTAATTAGGAAGTTTATTAAAAATTCTTTTTCATGTTAATAGTATTTGTAGAGACATTAAAGAAAAGATCAATGGAGCCAAAACAAAGGAAGGATTTGCTACCTTGATCTATTAAGCTGCTATCCTTCTCCAAGAACCGTGTTAGAAAGGAGAATGAAGTAGTAGCTATGAGTACTTTCCATACCCTTCCACATTCCTGAAATGCCAGACCCAGATTGCCATTCTTGTGTTTGAATCAGATGTTTCTTGTGAAGCACAAGTCATCTGTGACAATTAAGTGCAATCTTTCGAACGTCAAGGACTGTTTTTCTGATGTTATCCCGCTTCTCTGCTTGAAATCAAGTACCAAGTTCATTATCAGTGACCTGCCATTATTTGAACGACACCTGACAAGAAAAATTACATCTTTAACAGGGAAACAGGTCCACTCGGACCATGAGTCTGACTGTGCTGTGTTTTACACAGATGCAAAATACTTCAGTCATCCTCAGCACCTAATCCTAAAAACCTTTTTAACAGGGCCCACTTTTCCTATCATATATTTCTCTGTGATCAAAGCTGAAGCTGGGGAATAGAGAGGGTTGAATGAGAACTGAATAAAACGTTTGTCAGTTGAGAATGTTTCAAATAAATACCATTTTTTTTTTAAAAAAAGGTGGTGGTTCCTTTGCCTTACAAAGCCAAGTAGGATTGAAGTCACAGTTACACGAGCCCCTAAAATTACGCTGAAGAACAAGTAACTTGTCAATGTACTACTCCTGTATCATCACACTGTATCATAAATTTCTCTTTATGTTAAGCTTTTCCACTTGTTCTGTAATGTTTCCTGTAGAGCAGTTTTGCGTCTGAGTGTACTAAGTGACAAAGAAAGGAATGCATTCAGGAGTGACTTACACTGGCAGTCTTTGAAGATTGAATGACTTTATTTTGTTACATTCATAAACCGTAATTCTTTTATACACCAATGTTTAACTTTTTCCCAAGGAAGGCTTTTTGCTGAGAATACCCCAGCACTATCTTTCCAAATATGTATTTTTTCATCCACAGATCTTATATAATTTCAAATGAAGCTGAATTCAGTGGAAAAACCAGCCCTATAATTACATTTTTATTTTGCACAGAATTAGTGTCAGTGGAAAAGAATATAAATGTGGGTCTCCCTTGCTAAAAGCCATTGAGCTTCTGATTTTAAAAGGGTTATCTACACTTCATAAAAAAAAAAAAAGCCTACTTTCTATGTTTTATTATTAAATTCCAGTATGTGGACTTGTGTAATGTTGCCAAACAAAATAATGAGAAAGTATCTTTGAATTATAAAAATTGTTCATGTAGTTAAATAGCAAATTGATCCTTAATAAAACTAGAGAAAATTGTTTGGTTTAACCCTCCTGGAGGCAACATATCTTCTATTGTAGTGGAATGATATGTGCATTTCCAAATAGTGCCCATTTTCTCTGGGGTACATCTTTCCGATATTCATTCCTATTGCAGAACAGCAGAATAATAAATAAGTATTCATACAGGTATTCTGAATGAGGTATCACCTCTGTCACAGTTCTAAGAAATAGTTCATGCAAGAATGCAGTGCACAGTTCATCACTGATTGGAAGACAGGGATACAATTGAGTTAAAGCTGACCTTGAATTCAGTGGCCTCGGGTAAGTGTACATTTTCCTTAGCAATTAAAAAGCTTGAAGAGTAATTTCTCTAGAACTTTACTCTTTATATCATTTTAAGCTCTCCAGTGATTTTGTAGTCTTAACGTTCCTGTAGTGTATTTCCTTCCCGAAGTTGACTTGAATTTGAAAACACTGAATGATAATAAATTATTACCTCTCCTCATACATTTTGATGGAGAGCAAAATGTTACTGAAATTTCTGGGTTTGTGCTTAAAGTTGATTTTACGAGACCATAACTTACAGGAACCTTAAGGTACATTTTAAAATGAATGTTACTAATTGCTGTGCAATTAGAGCAGTAAAATATTTATTCTTTAGGCTATATATTAATTCATATAACTTTTCAGTAGGGTAAGGACTTTGTAACCATGACAATTTTTCCACATATTTTTAATTCTTTTTATTGAGGGGGTGGGGAGGTGGGGGAAGTATTGGACCTGTTTTCTGTGTGCAGCCTGTGTTCAGAGTTGGCGGTTTTAGGATTTTCTTAGATTTGTCTTCCTTCTAATTAAAAGGAAACTTTCAAGATCTGGCAGAATGTGATTTTAATATAGAATCATGAATTTATGGCACTGCAAATGCTGCAATATAGACAACATTTACAGATAACATAGAAACAAACGTGCAAACTATAAATACGCTTTTTATTGGTCTTGGCAGAGCTGTCCCTTGGAGCTTTAACAAAATAAATGAATTACTGTTTGCTGTTTCACAGAGGGGAAGCTGAAACACAAGTAAATGTTCATGTTGCCCTAAGCTAAATGTATGGAGCCAAGGAATATTATGGGAAGTGGCATACCTTACAATATGTAGTTTGGTAGGTGGTCATTTTGAAAATAATTTATATTTAGTTACAATAGTACGCATTTTCTGTTGACCTTGACAGTTAGTTTAATAACAATTAAAGCACCACAACTGAGATTTGAATGAAAATGAGCCTCCACTGAGCTCGAGGGAGAGAACCTCTATCTGTTAGTTGTTTTACAGCAGAATAGATCCAGCTCTTGCTTTGCTCAGGTGAATGCAATACAAAGGATTTGCATAAATTTGCATAAACCCCACACCCTTTCCACTTCCAGTTCCTAGCTGTAAGGAGAGAAGGTTGGCTGAGCTGTGATGGTGTGTGTGGGTCCCAGGTGCAAGGGAGGCTGGTGGCCAGTACGGTGCGGGCACGAAAGGTCAGGGATGCTGCCTTGGAGGCTTAGGCAGCTACAGACAGCAAGGGCAAGCTCTTCATCTCCAGTGTTTGACTGCTAAATGCCTCTCAAAATACATAAGATCATGATGCTAACAGCAATGAAAGACAAAGGTTTGCTGATGGAGCTCATCAGTTGTTGTAATCCTTCGTTTTGGAAGCATGGAATTAAAAAATACATTAAATACTTGCGATGGCCCATGTGAAAGTAGTTGGCATTGTAAACCCAACTTTAAATGGGCACCATTTCCTAACTAGAAATCTTGTCACCTTCAGCATAGAAGCCAAGAACTGGATGGAAATGAAAGCCTAACACTTTCCCTGTTACTCTGTGTAACCACTGTCTGAGGAAATAGCTTAATTTGTATCTATTCTGTGAAATAAACTCAGGACTCTGTTCCTGAGGCAATAGTTTCAGTATCTCTCATGAATTGTGTTTTTTCATATGTCCATTTTTACAGCAACAGGCTCAGGAAAGCTACTAAAGTTATTGCTTGAAAAATTAAAGAAAAAGAGATAAAAAGTAATTGGTGCCGAAAGCGTGTGCTCAAGCCAAAATAGTAAGTATTTACACGTAACTATATAAAAGCAGGTCTATTTATAAATGTATGGGGCATCAAGTTTTCTTTTGATTTTGAATCACCTGGAGCACTGGAGAATGATGTGGAAGTGATTATCCATGTTTTAATACACTGTTATTTTTTAAGCAGATTTTTGAGAACCTGACATACTGCAGAAGTCAGTACTTTTTAAAACACAGCTTGCCCAGTTTAAAAGTGTATTTACTAACAGGAATGCTAAGAAATTAAAGGACCGGATTGAATATGTTTTAGGTGCTGTATTGCTATACAATCAAGTAAAAAGGGTTAAAACAAATGCTCTTCGGGGAGTTTCTCATTGTTTATGCTTTTTAGACCTGAACACTTGGCAAACCTGCTGTGTAACTTACCTGCTGCCTGGAAAATAGCTTTTTCCTTTTTATTAGTCTAAGGCACTGATTTATCAAGCCAGAGAAGGATAAGGCTCTAGCTCTAGCTCTTCCATTAACACCAGCTGGGGCCCACATCACATGATGTGTGAATGCACAGCCTCATCCCATAACCTCCGAGCTACAGCAACCCCCAAACTCTGCCAGTAGTGCCATAACTTTCTAGAAGTTATTTGTGCCAGATACTGCCTCAACTCTTTGGTTTTCTGTTGGTTTCTTTTCTCTGTGATGGTTTCGCTTTAATGTAACACAATCAAAGAGGCTAAAATAAAGGAAACAAACTGAAGTGTGCATAATACTAGCAAGGAACAATACAAGTAACCTTCTTTTCTGTGATGTGCTAAGAAGTCTCAGAGAACAGATAAGGGAAAAATGCTTCACTGAAACTTAAAAAGCCCACTGAGAAAAATGTCAGTAATAAATAAATTAATTAGTAATCAGTTCAATGGCAAGTTTGTTTAAGCATCTGTTTGTCTGTTGGAATAAATGCATATAATTCAAGACCTCTGTAGTTACTAACCTTAGTATAATCCATCTCTATGTGACTTTTAAAATAATATATTTTCTTAGCTTTTTCAGGTTATTATACTTATAGTGGTTGCAAAATATTCTCATTAACTTCAGCTTCTGAGCACTGGCTGCAATACTGCTTTTGTTCATGAAACTCAGCCGACCTCCAGTGAACTTTTAGTACATCAAGGTAACGCACTGCCTGCCGTGTACTTACCCAACAGCTCTTAAATTTCTCAGTCAGCTTTTCCTTTCTTGGGCTTCTTCTGTCCAAGGCAAAACAGTTTTGTGTTTCCTTCTAGGAAGTAGATACTCACTTTCCTTCCCTTCAGTCTTCAGGGCTTCTCTGGTGCTTTGTTCATCACCAGCAGCATGAAGAACTGCTGTTATTTGCCATTGTCAAGGGTTTTTTTCTTAATGGAAGGGATGATGTGTAATTTGCTTTCTTGGCTTAAATAATGCAGTGGGAGATGGCTGCAGCAGTGAGGTCAAGTGGTACAGAATGGCTCATGTTTATATTTTCACAGGTTTTAGGAGACAATTTACATCTGTAATATCATAGTCACGGGATTGCCATGTATACAAGCTGTTCGATTACTTTTTGAACCTTACCTGCTTTCCTCCAAGGGAACTGCCTTCCTGCCCCAGGGTCACAAGCACTGGTGAGATCAGTGTTCTTATAATCCCTTGAAGCTTATGTTTGTGCTTGAGGTGAGTTACACAGAGCTCTTGGCTGCTGGCAGTGTATTCCTTCATGGGTGATGATGAGGATACATTTAAAAAGCTGACCGTAAGCGCACAGGCTCTTGCTGTGATCTGCTGAGCCCTTCAAAACCTACGTAAAGCCTCAATGAGCCACATCACTGGTGGGTGCTGGGGTATCAGAAATGCCAGGGTGCCCCCTTTACACAGTGTTACAGTGGGTGCATTACCTTGGGCAAGTGCTTGGCTTCTAGAAAGGCCTGAGGAAAGTCCATCCTAGGCCAGTGTGACTTTGTTTTCCCCTTGAGCAGTGTCCTGAGTGTGAAGAGGCAGGCAGGACCTTAAGGGTGTCTAGGATCCCTGCTGGAGCCTCAGCTCCTCGCTGTTTCCCCGAGAGCCCTGGGAAATTTTAGGGTTTTGTAACATTGGTAGGAACTGAATTTCCACTGTGAAGTTTGTGCATTTATCCCAAAGACACCCTGAGCGCTTGTGATAAATAACACTTAACAGCATGACAGCAAGCTTTCCCTCTTCTTCTTCCAGTTTTCTTTAGTTATGTTTCTCTGGTCTCAGCGTACTTTCATTTTCTCCACACACAACTCTGAAATAGTTACCATATCTCAAAATAAGATGGAGCTAATCAGTCATGACAAAAATCATTAAAGAAGATGATAATGGGAAAAGCATTCATTTGAGTTCTTTCATTATGTCTCCTGGCATACTCATTTAAAACCACGGGGTCTAACCCAGAGCACAGTGCAATTTGTGCCGCCTCCTGTTTCATGCTGAGCTCAGGCTCCAGTGGCAGAAAATGGTTTATCAGCTTGAGGTGAAAGGTAGAATGGTAAATGTCATGAGTAAAGATTGGTAGGGCAACGTTATCATGTTTATTAGTTGGATGTTAACTTTAAATAGATGATGAGAGAGGCAGCTGAATTAACCTATCTCTTGTTGCTTTCAGCTGTTATAGAGAGGGATACAATCCCTTTGGATGTGGGTCCCAGATTGTATCTTTAGGAAGACTTGATTTCTTCACTGTCTGCTGATGAACAAGTAAAAAGTACATTGCAAGATGTGTACTGTCTCTGTTGCTGTTGCTCTGGATAAGGATGTGGTGATAAAGAAATCAACAGTCAAAAGTAGCTGCAGGGAGGAGATGCAAACTTTTTGACCACGGTGCTGTAGCGGTGGTAAAGCCGAGTTGAGGCAGATTTGCTGCTGATGTGTTTGGGAATCCAGTAAAGAGATGCATTCAGAAAGAATGCGGTAGAAGACAGAAATTCTCTGAATTTCCTGTAACAGCCTAAATTAGTTGCTCAGAATTTCCCCTAGGCTGAACATGAGTTCTCCATCTAAATTCGTACTTTACTCAGACAGTGGGAGGGAGGTGAAGCAAGTGATTGTGATCCCAGTCACAATACCTCATCACCTACCACAAAACCACCAAAAAAAGTGGCTTTTTATGTCTGAGAAGGGAGGTAAAGACTTGAATGACAAGTAAACTTTACAGGTTGACTTCTCTTACAGTTATCTTCTTTTTTCTTACCTGATGTGAAAAAGTTTTTTGGCTATGTTACATAGGCCAAGAGAAAATGATCTGAAATTTTATGGGAACCAGTTGAAAAAGCGGTCTTGCTTACTAAAGTGGATAGAACAAATCTTTATAGTTTCAGTAAAGGCAATGAATGATCTAATGCTTTTTCATAATTGGGTTTGAAGTCTTAGCTCTTTGCGCTAGAAATTGGCCAGAAAGTTTAGACAATTATAAAGTTTAGATTTTGAAATCTTGCAGTTGTCATTAAAGAATATTGGTATATGGGTATTTGATTAAATTTTAATGTTAACAACTAAAAAATAAACAATCTGACATCAGCGTCTTGATAACTTGAAATGACAACAGAAAAATGAAAATTAAGGAAAAAAGGAAGTAAAATGTAATGTTGCATTTGTTCTAATCATGTACATATTTTAGCCATTAATGATGTTTTTTGAATAAATGAGTTTATATATTATACATATATATTTGTACAAAAAAAGCCCAGAGATTTCTTTCTGTAGCAATAAACTGGATAGGTGCTTCAGTGTATTTTGTAATCTATTTAATCCAAAGCAGAGTTTTAGAAAACAGTCACAGAAATCATGAAATATTTTTTTGCCTGTTATTTATGTTGTCATAGAGTGAAGTGCATTGACCTCAAGTAAAGCTCTCTAAGCCATTTGGGAATACATTCTTTAGCTAGCAATTTCTTTTAATGTTCTATGCTCAAAGCCAATTCAATTTTTGTAATCCCAGACTATGGCTAAACGTGTCCATGTACAAGTGCTGAGATATTTCATTGAGAAAAACATGAGTTTGTAATCAAAACAAATAAATTATTCATGTTTCTCTACTTTGCTAAATAAGTTGTTTGATTAACTGAACAAACTGAGTTGTGTTTCTTGCAAGGTACAGATATTGCATTATTTGATGTGATTTGTGGAAAGAGTCTTATATACTGATTGGATAAAATTTCCATCTCATAGTTGAGCAAATTTTTAAATTAGCTTAGTCTACCATAAAATACTTTTTATGAAAAGAGAAAATTATTTTCACACTATGGTAATTTGATGTTGTTTATTTTGGAGCCGCTTTTGAAACCTCAATTCATACTGAGCAATAGTTACCCAGTGGGACCACTTAATTAAGGGCTAGCCGGCTCAGAGCTCCAAAAATGAGACTTCTATTTATATTGGAATTCAAATAGAAATTAAGCAGTCTGGTAAGATCTTAAAGATGCTTGTAACTAGAAAAGGTAGGAAGCATATTTGTTTGTTCTTTATTTTTATTTTTATTTTGCCACTTTACCTGAAGCAAAGAATTAAAGCAGGTCTTGACAGCATAATGCTGATGGGAGATTTGCTTGCACCTTAGGAACATGCTGGGTAATATATTCTGTTAAATGAACATGAACTTCCAAGAGTAAAAAGTATACACAGGTTGGGGAAACAGATGTTCACATATAAGCCATTCTTCTGGCTCAGAGGGTACTTTTGCCTGGTAATTCACGAATTTCTGAATGCTAACATTAGGAATATTATAAATGTGATCTATTAAAGTTTGTACTGGTCGTCGTAATACAGATTCAGTTTAGATCCTTTAAGGTGAAGTTAGAAAACCTGAATGGAACCGAAATTTGCTCTTCCTCCTTAATGGCTGTACCTAAAACTACTCTTGCAGACAGTGGGGGGTTTTGTTCAGGCTCTGACTGATAATTGTTGTAGCTTCCCTTTTCTGTCTGTCCTCCTTAACAGCTAGCTAGTTGGTTTGGTCTGGACACAATCCCTTTCTATTTCAGAAAATGTTGACATTTCAATCTTGTGCAAGTCTTTGTTCCTTGAAGTGAGATCATGGCACAACAGAAACCATGTTGCTTTACATTTTGACTACTTGAATGTTTTCTTTACTCTCTTTACATTTGACTGTGGAGCCACAAACCTCTGTGTTCATCAGCCCTCTTGCTTTGCCTTCCATTAAGTGCAAATTTCTTATTTCTCAGTCAGTCTTTTATAGAACTGCACTATGCACCTCATTTTCCTCCTCTTATTCTAGCTTTTCCTGTGGCAAACCGTTTATTCATCAAGAATAAATCTGCCAGTTGTCCTCTGTTTTTTCCCACACCTGCAGAACTGTGACTTACATTTTTAAATTCTGTATTTCTGAACTTTTACAGTTCTGAGTTTAGAACTGGGCCACGTTACATTACAGAATGAAAAGTCAATTTTACAGTGCTATTTCGTGACCTGGAAAAGGAAAGCAACATTCGGAAATACAAGTCAGGTATACTATAAATACAACATAGGATCCAAAAGTATAATTAGTAGCGGTTGTTTTAGCAATATAAAAATAAAGTAAAATCTCTTTGATGCCAGTGTAATTTAATCCATCAGGCTCTGCTAACAAATTACGGTTAAAAGAATAGGATCTATATTGTTCTAATACACACCAATGTTGTTACACTACTCACTGTGATTCATATCGTGAACTGGTGATGGGAATTGTTGTCTTTATCTGTGAAATGGTCTTCAGTTCTGACACCACACTGTCCCATCATGTCTGGTGAACCTCATAACATTAGATTTTCATCGCTGATTTCTGAGGAGTTTTTAGGCTCTGCTTTGTTTTTGATTTCCAAATTTGAGTATTATGAGTAAAAGTGACTTTAGATGTGTACATCTATTATTAATTGGAATGTCATGGGCTGTGAAGGTGGAGATTTGTGTGTGTACTTCCAGTATTTGTTACTGATTTTTATGGTCTCAAGAATACAGACATACCAATGAAAACACATCATTGTGATGACTGAGTTGGTGATTTAAATGCCATAAAAGAACTTGCTATTCATGTGATATTTACTGTGCTTCCTACAAAATTTTCATAATTTCGTTTTAGGTAGAGGAATAATTCCTTTGGCCAGCAGAGAGCAGCAATGATATACTTTATAAGGACCAAACTGAGTCTGCCCTGCAAAATCCTATAGCACTTCTAAACTGGCATGAGGGTTGGACAGTATGGTGTACAATTATCATGAACAAGTATCTATGGGAAAAAAATGTGTTAAAATGAAATCAATAATGGGAAAAATATGCCCACTTTTAACTGCATTTGTTTATAGACTGTTTTAATTTAAAAAACTTTTTATGTGTCTATGTGAAAGTTACAAAGATTTATTACTTAGCCTGAACTATTTTTATTCTTAGTAGATGGTTGTGTTCACGTGAATCTGAAAATTTGCTGTGGAGTTTCTGTGCTTTTGTTGGACAGTACCTGTATTTTAATTCTTACAGTAAAATTTTAGCCCCATAAAGGTCAATGGGATTTTTTTCCACTGACTTATATGAAGACAGGATGTCACCATTCTTGTGACATATACATTCATAATTCATTATAAAGAGATTAATAATATAGGGTTAAAAAAATCTAACAATGCTTATTTTGGTTTTTTTCTGCTCTCTGATCACAAGGATAATTGTGCAGTTTTACGGGCCCTGCATAGGAAGGGTGAGAACCTCAATTTTTCTTGTTCTGGAGTATCCTAACAATGCCATTGGAGATTTGTATTCCCTGTTCTGGCTCTGTGGCTCTTGCACACTTGGTTGTGTAGTGGTGCGCTAGAATAGATGACAACAGTTCTTTGTTCTCAAGCTTTTTGGCTAACCCTGAAAATTAAAAAAAAAAAACCAAACCCATTTTACATCCCACTTCCTAATGGGAAAGTAGAAAAGAAGAAGCATTAAAAATGCCACTGTGCTGTCACTTTCGGAAAGAAAGTGGGATTATTGTTGGTTGACCCAGTATTCTCTGTATGTTGTACATATATTACCATTTTCGTTCAAATCAGGACTGTGGTTCAGGAGTGAATCTTCTGTTCCTGGTACCACATGGAGCAGTCTTAGTTTCAAAGGATATATAACTAGAATATATGTTCCAACCATTAATGAATATTCAGTTCTGGGACACGCTGCATATGTGAAATACATGAATAAATGTGTATGGAGGAACAACATCGCCTTGGCACCAAACTCTGCCATTCAGATCCACCCATACTGCACCATGCCAAGGGCCCTCTGGGTAGGGGAGTTCAGGCTGCTTCGTGCTTAGAAATTTTGAAGAAACTTGGGTGGCAGCTAGCATTTATCTGCTTACATGAATCATCTCTCTGTTACTGCTTGAATACTGGTGTGCAGGAAACACTGAGGTTGAATCTAGAAATGCTATTTGAATTTAGTTTACACGAGGCTTGGACAGTGCTGGAGAGTAAGCATTATGGCTTTCACATATTCTAAATCCAGCATGAATTGCACTAGCTCTCCCCTTGTTTGAGTGTTAACATAACTTGTGTTTAATTCCCTTTGCTTCAGCATTTCTATTGCAAACTAGGACCAGTTGTGTCACAGAGATTTTATAAAAGTAAGTTCAGTCATGTTTACGAAGCATTGAGGTCCTGTCATGATGAGCTTTGTAAAAAAGCTAATGAGGAAAATATTACTCTCTTCCTTCAGAGCAGATCTTGAGCGTGCAACAAATTAGTTGTGAGACTGCAGATGGGTAAACAGGGGGAAAGAAAATATTAAATAGTTCTTCATTAAATGAGTGCCATCCTTTCTGTAAATGTAATGAAAAAAGGTCTTGAAGGAAAATAATGAAATCATGTAATTAAAGATTGTATCAGCACTCATATGCCCAAAGCACCTGGCGTCGTGTTCTATGGGAAATTTAGTTCTGGAATTTTATCACATGAATTTATCATACTGCAACCTGAGTAGTATTCTTTTAACAAATTGTTTTATTGCAGTGCACTCCAATTAGGAAGGAACAGGTTTAATGTTGATTCAATTATAATTCTTACCCTTTAATTATTTAACTTGATTTAATTATTTTGAAGATTATTAAAAAAATTACAAGAACCATTTAGTGAATCAGTTGTTCATTGATCTTGACTTACTGTTTTTTAAGATATAAAGATATTACTAGCTGTCATTCCCATAATTATTGTCACAGCAGTATTTGTATTGAACCAATACACTGATAGAATGAGATACAGTCCCAGACAGGGAAAGATTACTGCTGGTACAAGTAGCAAGGGCAAATTTTAGAAAAGGAAACATCTAAAATGGAGGCTAAATGAAAAAACGGGATGTGGTATGCAAATGTCATGTTGATTCTGACAGTGGATTTCCTTTTAAATAATTGTATTTCTAGGTGGAGATTTGTGCAGAAACACTTAGCTATATAGAATTTAAGGAAGACAAAAAAATTGAACAAGGATGTGAAAAATAAATGTTGGATAAGTGTAGAAGAGTATGGTGGGCCACCAGACAGAGGATGAATGAGGGAATGGGAGCAGATAGCCCTAACCACAAAGAGAATTATCTTAGTAAGGAAGAGGTTTTTCTTCAGCATCTTTTGTAAACTTAACTTTCTGTATGGTTTTGGCATTAGTTTCTTGATCCTTCAAGCTTTGAATAACATTTGGTTTCCAGTTCATTAATACAGAGTGTAAAAACAGAATTCCCTTAAAAGGAGAGATGAAATTAAAATGCCCACGTTTGCTACAGTCAGCTGATAGTGCAAGGTTCTGCATGTAAATATTTTTATGCACACAACTAGTGTGATATAAATAACAATACAGAGGAGGGTATGATTAAACATGAAATCGCATATTTTGACCTTATTTCTCAATTTTCTTGTTTCTCAGGCATTGTTTAAACAAATAGGGCTGTTGCCTGTTTCATTTCAATTTCTGCTTTGCCAGGATGTCCAAGCACTGGGGTTCACTGCTCCTGCCTCTGCCTCGGACAGGTTCCGTGTGCAGACCTTGCTACCCTCTACATCTCCCACCTGATAACTATCTTCTGGGGACCTCACTGGTGTCTGCTTCACACTGCTTTGAAAATCACCCCACCTTTCAGGCAGAGCAATTTTGTTGATTATTTTGCTTATTATTTTGACCAGATGAGCCTGTTGAGGAGATGAATAGGCAGAGAGAAATAAGTGGGCGTAGCAGAGATGGCCACATCACTTGCTGCGGTGGGTTACTCAGTATGGATGAAACAATAAATTGTATAGGGCTTTAAATGAACCTTCTCCACACCCAGTGCCCAGGCCCTGACTGTCCCAGACACCAGTGTGTTACTTGTTTGCTTTTTCACCCAGCTGGACACTTGAGAGTTCAGCCAGGTGTGGAAAGTGGAAATGTCAGCCTACGATAAGAAGGTGTGTTCTTGCTGTCTACCTGCAGATACTCTGAAGCAACTGAAACATCTCACAGAGTTCTTTAACGAGATTTTCATATCTTTTGTTTGTCTCGCTCTCATTTAAAGTAACATACCATGATTATCTCCATTGTCCACGCAGGGACAGTGCGTTACAAACAGTGTCTCTAGCATTAATTAACAACTTTTTCAAATATATTAATAGAAAGAGAACTGTGAGGATAACCATGATAATATTATGTATCTGCATGCTGAAACAAGTTGCTTGTTATAATTTGTATCTATATTACATTTCACCGTAAGCAAGTATGTTAGCTATAATTAATAGTGGAGTATATGTTTCTTAATCATTATATAATTGTTAGTAAATACAGCTATAATATTATAAATAAAATGTATGGAAGTTTTGTACTCTCCATGGAATTGCCCACAAATAAATACTGTTCTTTTAGATTATGTTTCACATATGTCTAATAAGTAATATATAAAAGAATACTAAATTATTTTCTCTATGAATAACCTATAATTTACTCCTTCTAATGCTTATACTTTTTCTTAATCTATCTTCACAAAATAACTTTGACTTCTATTTTTATTTCATGTTTTATTTCCTCCTTGACGTTCTTTACAATGCAAAAGAATGAGCAAACCACTGTGATTTACTTTAGTCTTTAGCCTATTACATCTTGCACTTGAAGGTCAAATGTAAGCGGAGGCAAATCTATGCTTCTTCAATAAACTTTAATTTTACAAATAAAATGTGATTGAAACTAAATTGTAGTGGGATTTCATTTTAGAATTTCTTTCTTCTTCATCTGGTAAATATTGGTTGAAGGGAGGATAATGAGAATCTGAAGTTACTTGTTCCCCAGAGTACAGGCATCGTTTTCATATGGCTTTGTTAGAATGTTACAAGAAGATACCTGGTAAAAATAGTAAACCTATGAGCTTATAGCAGAAAAATAAAAAGCCAGTGAAGTGTAACAGAAATTATTAGCAATATGGGGAAGCTTTCAGTGTAAAACAAGATGACAAGACACCTATTGTTTGCTCTAATTTCAGAAAGGGAAACATTGCTAGATTTAACATTTTAAATCAAGAACTTACTCTTTTCTAGAAAAACTGAATGGGAATTTTAAGTTTAATGAGAAAAGGATTGGACACAATTAGGTGGCCTGTACTATGTGTTAAAACAAACCACAGAATTGTAAGTGATGGCTCTGATGATGAAACTCAAGGGGGGTAAAAAACCCCAAGCAATAATGCTTTTTAAAGCAATTTCTATCATGCAGATAGGATATGGGAAGAAAGAATCCATAAAAGTTCAGAGAAGGCTTTGAAAAGCTTTTAAACATTTCTAGTGTGATTATCTAAGAATATGTTTTCCAAGGGGGAGTAAGCCAAAATTGTTTGCTAAGCTGTACCACATTTAAATTAAGAAAAAAACGTTCTTGGCCCGACTGTTTATTTCTTCAAGTCAGAGACATTGGTGGGAGTCCATTAGACCGATGTTGAATGCTTCTGGGAAAAAAGTGGTGAAAGCAATTTTAAAGAAACTTAAGAATAACAACGTTAGAAGAAACTTCCATGCAGTGAAAGAAAGAAAATATTTTTTTGTCCCCTGTTACTCTTACAATCTTATGTCTCTTATTTTATGGGTGATAATTTACAGGAAAAAAATGCTAGCATTGCTCTGGAAAAGTAATTTTCCTTTGTATTGTGTGAAGCAGACGACACAGAGAGCGAGCAGGTGTGTTAGTGGACAGATCAGGGGCATCTCTTCCTGATGAAGGTTTCTCCTGAGCTGCACCTGGGCTGTGGGCTGTAGCTCGGAGAGTGTTGGTCTGGTGTCCTCAGTCACCCTGGCCCTTTCTGCAGGGGAAGGGCTGGCTTCAGTAAGGCAGACTGTTACCCAGAAGCAGAAAATTTGCTCAAACAGCAGAGGGACCTTCAGTATCGGAGGTGAGTGAAACTGGTGGATTTGTCAGTCTGTAGCTGATGAGGTGGCCGGCCCTGAGGCCAGCTGGGTGGCATGGCTGGTAGGCAGTTATTGGGAAAACAAGTGAAATAGGCTGGAATTTTCACTGGCAGAGGAAAAGGTGAGATTCTGCATCTCTCATATCTACTTGCTTAGCTAATATGTATTAGGGGGATGGACTAAATCTCCCAGAGAAAAGAAAAGAAGTAAACTCTGGAAACTTCTCTCTCAGAAGGTAACAACTGCATCTGGTTCAGCTATTTTAGGCTGCAGCTGTAGGTCAGTATGGGATCCCTCTAGTGCATTGAGCCCCGAGGAAAGGCAGAATTGGAAGTATTTTTGTCTTCAGTGCTTTGTGTTGGACTGTTCAGGTAAACATAACTCAGCTTAGCGGACCTATCTAAATGTTTAATGTGTTTCTCTGGTTTTGTAGGAGTTCTCTTGGTGGATACAAAGGCAACTGAATTTACCTCAGAAAGGTTCAAAAAAACCCTTGCCCTGGTCTCAAAGTGCAGCAGATGCTGAATACAAGAGAAAGATAGTGTTTCAGGGCTCAGGCTTTTAAAGAAATATTATCAGAAGTTTAATCTAGGAAAATAAGGTGTGCTGTTGTGGAAGAGAAACTGGTGAAAAGGAAGCAAAGCTAGTAACTGAGCTGTGTGTAGTGTATTGATGATGGAGCTGCAGGAGGGAGGAGGAGTAATTTATGGTGCTGCAGTGTATGTGTGAAGTAGAAATACTCCAAGAATTTCTATTTTTTACTTGACGCTTTCAGGGAAGTTACTCTATTGTTTACTAGTTCTGGTGGTGAAAGCTTCAGTCTCTGTAATGGCCTGTACAAACTTAGGTGTGCTGTTTCAATGTATTAGTGTCAGAAAATTTGTTTACATGCTCAGGCTGACTTTAATTAAATTGAAATCTGCTTTAAAAGGATTTAATTAAAGCGAGCCCTCTGCAGACATTTTAATATCTGTTTAAGTTGGCTATATTGCTTTGCTTAGTACATAAATTTATACTTAAGCTATAAACAGATTATGTCTTTTTAAGTTGCAATTTTCAGATGAGATGTTATCTGGAGGTGTGTATCCTCTTGTTATATTGTAATTGCCATCTAAAGTGTAGATTAAGTAAAGATGTTTCAGAAGTGATTTCAATACATTTTGTCATATTACCAGTTCCATAAGCGTTACGTGTGATGTGACTGGTCAGCTGGGAGAAGTCATTATATACTGGATTTTAGGAATTTCTCATGTGCTGGCACTGACATAATTTCTGTTAAAATGGTTTCAGTCCTGTATACAAAACTGGATTTACACAATGGACAGATTCTTAGAGATCTTATACTTTCTGTCTACTAAAGAATTAAAACTTGTTTTGCTAGAAGTGATACCAGATGAAAGGGCTAAAAGGAAGTAAGTCTTTTTTTTCGCCCTGTTCTTCTCAGTAAGATACACAAGGTTGACTGTCAAGAGTGTACCAAAGAGTGGTTCTGAGATGGAGACCTGATAGAAATCAGCAGCCTCAGAATTCCTGATTTTGACTGTTTAATTATACATGAAAAAGTTTTTGCTAGTGAAAAAGTGTGGTTTGTGAAGAACAAAGACAAGACCTCAGAATTTTTATTTTTTTTTCTTAGACTATTTGTGATGAGAATGTCAGGGATGTTGCTAACACATCATATGCAGTGGTATTTATTTCATGCAGAGTTTTAGAATCCCATAAAAGGTTTTGCCTAGTGGCAAGGCACATCTACCTGTCTGAAAGCCTCTGGAGTTATGGCACATTCATAGCAAAAAGAAACAAGAATGGTAGCGTATTATGGAATGTGCTAAATCATATAGGACCTGACAACTCAGGCTCAGGTATCAATTTGTACTATAGTTCATTGTCTATTTTGAGCAATTTGACCTCTTCTTTCCTGTAATAAAAGCCTAAAAAGTGTTTATTTTCCTTTTTGGCTAGAAAAATTTATTTAAGATTAGACCTGCTTCTTTTTTGAAGAAATCTGACATTCCAGATACACAAGGAATAATATGTTGCACCCCAAACAATTAGTCTTATCCCTGAAAGGATCATCAATAGTCTCACATGCAACCTCAAATGGAATCAAATTGATTATAGTTTATTTGCCATTGTTCTTAGTAATTTAACTGTGCTATTTCATATTCTTGTGGGTATTTTTGTTGTGGTTGTTTTCCCAGAACTATTTACTAAGATATTGGACCACCTTAGAAAAATATAAAACTATTTAAATACTAATAAAATATCAGAAGTTCAAAATTTTCATTGTGTACATCAGTGAAGGGTGTTGTGGTTCTGTAATCCTGGGCTCAGGTGTGCAATCTCTTCTCTCACTGTGCTTCACAATTAATCACTCGGAAAGCAAATAAAAATTCCTTATTGCTCAGGGAAGTAAATATTGTGCAACATCAACACTTAGTGTTAGTTTTGGAGCTATGTAGTGCCCTTGAGAAAAATCAGACAGCAGATCTGCTACCCAAGACTTAGAAAAAATATGGATGTTATGTCAGAAGCTGGAATGGCACATTCCTGCTGCTACATTCTTATATGAGGGCAACGGTGCACTTTCTTTTGGGCTCCCTGTCTTCCTCTGGCTCAGGTGGTATTGGAGCTACAGCTGTGCCTTTCTTCTGAATAAATCCACTTAATCTTCTTGGATGGCCACAGAAAGCTAAGAATAATCTTGCTCTTTAGATGTGACTTTTTTTTGAGCAAGTACACACCTATCCATCATTCATTAAAAATTGATGTCTACGGATGCAATATAGTGTTCTAAACTTTTAAAGAGTTTGGAAACAAAAGAGGAAAAAAAAGAGTAGAAACAGGTGGTTGTTACAGTTGCAGAGGGCTTAAGACTCCTTATTTTACCTTTTAATAAAGAATTAAAGACTGGCTTGGGCTGTAACTAATGGACTCCTACAAGGTTTTTATTGAGTTCTATAGAAATAAAGCAAAACTTATAACAAGATGCAAACTTTCATTAGATGTGAGAGTCTGTTATCTCCACTGTTTCTTTTTTGTTCAATATTTAGCCTAATGACTTCTGTTGCATACATCCATCATTCTCAAGTGCAAAGCCTGTGGCTATGATGGAAGAACTGACTTATTTTGTGAGTCACTATTCTCTCCCAGGGTGAGAAGTATGTATATCTCTGGAGAAAACAGGCTGCCGTTTATCATCTCTCATTAAAAATGTTACTCCATTTTAGGTTAAAGTTCATAGCTGAAACTTGCTCACAGCACAACCATAGAAAAAATATATACACACAGAGTTACACAGAGTTATTGTTGTTGTTATTATTATTTATTAAGAAGAAGAAATATATGCAAAGTTTCAGTTTTGTGGTTTGGTTTATTTTTCATTAATTAAATCTTACTTGACATCTACTTTTCCAATGAAATTGTAAAGAGGAGAACAGCAGTTCCTGTGAAGAGCAGCATGATAAAGAATAAATAAAAATGGCTATGGCTCATCGATTCTCTGTTGAAGATAGCAAAGATATATTATATATTGGAAAATGTAATATATCACAATGTATCTCTCTACAATATATTACAGATGAAGCTTAGATTCCTATGTGAGACTAGAAGAAGTTAGACTTTCCTTTTTACTATAAGCTAGGAATGCAATTTCTTTAAATGTAGAGAACAATATATCCTTTATATTCTTCTGTTGCAATGTACATTCTTCTGTATGAAAAAGCTGGGATTCTGGGATTCACCTTCCCCATTTCTTCAAACTGTTTTGCCCTAACTCTCAGGTATAACCATATATTGACCTCAGAACATCAAAAGTGTGTCACTGGAGTCAGTGTCAAGAAAGGCCTGTAGGACTCTTGTTTAGTTGCAAGGCTGGCAGGCAGTACTTACACAGATGAGTATCAAGAATCATATCTTTTTCAGAATCTTCTGTGCTCACAGTTCACCATTTTTCATGCTTCATGTGTTTTCCTTATGCTAGATTAATAGTTTACACTGTGGGTGGGTTCCAGTACCTAACTCAAGTCTCTTTTATTAAAAGGTAAACTGTGTACTTCACATACTGCTTTCGACATGGGAACCTTTGTAGAGGATTGAAGCTGGGTTAATTAACATTGATAACATACAGCTGTGGGTTGGCTTCAGGGGCGGTGGGTTGGCCGATGTAGATAAGGTGCAGCTGTGGCTGGTTCTGTTAAGTGGTTGAGCTAATGAAGAGGGAGCAGCCGAGGAAGAGAGAGAAGGAAGAAGCAGAGAGAACATGCATCCTGGGTGAGGAGAGATGAGGAGAAGGCAGCAGAGGGACTGGCATGAAGAATATGTTGGTATGAGATGGTAAAAAGACCTTGTTGTACCTGGCTAGTTTGGAGAGTGCTGTGACAAACCTTGTAGTAGTTCATTCTTTTTGTGATATCATTTCAAGCACTTGAGTACTGTTCCCATGTATCTTCACCTTTTTCTTTCCCTAAGCTCAACCCTTCCTCACATATCACAGTTTCTAAGCTTATTAATTTCCTCGTCAGCTTGGTCTAATTTTATGTGTGTCTTTATTTGACTAGAACTTGTCAGAGTAATCCAATGGAGGATCCTCGTGCAGCTTGTCACAGTCAACAGAGCAGGGGCAGTTTGTACGATGCACAGTTCAATCTAGTTATTAGGACCTTCTCTGCAGTACTGCTGCTCAGCCACTTATTTCCCAGTCTTTTTTCCTTAAACATGTGATCTGTTTGTGCAGGATTTTTATTGACAATATGCATGTAAAGTGTTAAGTATAAAACTGTCCTATAGAAGATCTTCAGGTGAAACACTAAAGATTGGGAAGTCATAATTTCTTAAAGAATTTTTCTATTCTTTAATATAAATATGGGCAGAAAAAATTCTATTAAAAATATGTTTCCAAAACTGTGGAACTTTCTGAGACACTATTAAACATTCAATTTTGTGTATACATGCGTAAGAGTGAAAATAAAAGCAGGTTAAAAAACTAAAGATTCAATATTACATTGCCAATACCAAAAATATTCTGAGGAAAAAATAATCCCAAATAATAGCAATAAATCCACCAGGTTAATAAGGTAATGGTTAGGTTTTATTCTCATTTATTTTGGTAGTCATTCTTACACTCATTTACAAGCAATTCATGTAAGTCTATGGTTCAACGTATCGTAGCATACTCTGCTTTTTAGGTTTTATTGTACTTGTTTTCAGGGGATTCTTTAGGTATTCTCAGTGACTGTACTGACTCGTTTCACTGTAGATGTCCAAACTCCCCTCTGTGTCAGTCATGTGCTGATATAACTCCCTGGTCTGAACTCAAGCAACTCTGCAGAACTTGCCCTCTGTACTAGTACTGCTCCAACATCTCCAGGATATGTCCTCTAGACTCTTTCAGTGGAGTCTTCTTAAACATATAGTCAAAAATGTAAGATTTTTTTTTTAATCAACTTATTTTAGCAGAGATGAGAATCTGTTACCTATGTTATGCCACATTATATAAAACACATAGAGTGACTTAAACATCACAGTAATTGCTGTGTGTTTGTTCTGCAAGGAGCTGAGATATCCAGGCCCTATGGATAAGGGTCCAATCTGCCAGCTCACCATTCACCAGTCCTTCCTTTCCCCTCTGTTCCTGGTTTTATAATCCCGTGACTTGTTCTGTGGTAGTTTTATTCTGTATCTGCTCATGTACTAAACCAATTCAGTTCAGTAACCTGCATAAAACTACCTCAGCATAGGAAGTGATGTGTTCCCCTTCCCTACCCCCGCTTCATGTTGATGGTTAAATAAGTTTACTGTGCAATCAGGCAAGTGCTAGAGCTAATAACAGAGAGCAGGCAGGGTCACACAGTGAGAAGAGGGGGAAGATTGGCATTACCCTTTTTGTCGCAGTGAACCACTTAATCAGCTCTTTTGCAATGTAGAGACTAATTGGTGTCTTGAATGTAGATGTAAAATTTGTCATGACAACTAAGCTAAACAGGTTTAATACTGTCCTGTAGCTTGCTAGTGTATTTTCATTCTATCTTACTTTTGACTTGGCACATCTATTCCTGAGTAAAAGGAAAGAAGCTTTTGTATTTTGAGTGTTGCTTAACCCTTCAGAATACTTTTTCAAAAGATGGTACTAACAGAGAAAATCAGATTGGAAAGATGAAGTCATAAACCAAGCGGAAGCTGGCTGTTTTTCCACTGTTGTACTCTGTAAGAAATGTGGAGCTAGAAAATAAATAATCTAAAAATTTGCATAAAAATGATGGAAAGCACAAAGAACTTCCTTGTGTTTCTGACCAAATTCAGGGAATGTTAGGTAATATTTACAATCTCAGTCTAACTGCAAGTGGAAAAGACAGATAATACAAATGGACACTAGTTTTCTTAGTTAACTGAAATGTATCCTGTTTCTTGAAATTAGACTTGCAAGTATCTCTGAAATTACTTTTAAAATTATTTTGTACTAGTAACATGAACAAAAAAAAAAGCTATTTATTATTGGGATATCAAAAGAAACATATTTCTTACTGCTTTCTTATTTTTTATTTAAGGGTAGTATAGGTAAAATCGTTGTCAGCTCCTATTATGTAATACGTAATGTGGTGTTATAAAAGTACATCTATTGGCAAGAGTTCCCACAGCAATAAATGAGATGCTACCTCATTTCCGTAGATTTAGCACAGGTAATAAATTTGTAGAGAGAGAAAATTTCAAAGAAAATAACTTCTAGCAAATAACCTAAAAAATACAACCTCTCTAAATTGTCTGTTAGCAGTTCAGTATTTACCTAGATTATGCAGGTTATTTCTTCCCGGGCTGCCTTTTAACAAGCTGCCTTTTAACAAGTTTGAAAGAATTCTTTTGATGTGCATTATTACTGTATTCAGCAGAAGGATGAATAGATCAAATTTTTGGCAATAATTCTGAAATTTCCAATGTTTTCCAATCTCTTAATGTTATGCTCACTTCTTGACGCAATACATTACAATGTTACTAAAAGAAATTTCACTAGTTTTCCCTCAGAGTTTTTAACATTTACCACCCTATTTTGACCATGTACTTAGTAGAAATGACTGGTTAAATATGTTTTTCATTCCTGATTTTATCTTGGCTTTGATTTAGGAATATGGGGGGTATTATAGGGGTTAATGTCAAAGACTCCTCTCACTTTGAATCCAGTCTTTGTGAGTGGCCTTGACAATGTTTAAGGAAGGTGTAGAAGAACATAAAAATCATGTTACCAGCACTTTCCCAGTATTCCAGGCCCAAAGGATGTGTGTCTTCGGGACTTCTAAAGTTAGAAGATACCGCCTCACTGCATTTATGTGTGGAGGTCTGCTTTTTCTTCTGTTTTTTTTCTTGTAAATTTTTAATCTCTACAGCTGTCTCTTGGCAGGGAGTTCCACAACATAATTAACTAATGTTTGAAGAATAACATATTTCTGTTTGTTTTGAACTTTTTACCAGTTTAGCCCACAAAGCTTCATAACAAATTTCACAAGCTTCACCACTCATATGCGTACTTGAAAATATGGGTGGTTTTTACCTGGAATGTACATAGAAACATTTTAAAATAAATTGGTCATGTTTTACTTGGAAAAAGCTCTATATGAAACTTGTTGGCACTGTGGTTTTCCATGTTTTTTCATTTTTTACTGTGTTTTTATATTTTTAAAAATATAAAAACTAAATATTGCTGCCAGTGAATCCTAAGTTTCCAGTACAACCTGTTTTCCAGTGGGAAGAATGTTCATTTGGAAAATATCTAGAAGCACTACTATTCAAACTTGTGTTAATATATACTTTTTAACAAAATCTTCCCAAAGTTTTCTTTTTTTTTTTTAACAAAACCTTCTACAAACACCAGGAATGTAAGTCCACTGTCAATTTCTGTTGAAACCACTACTGTAAATGGTTCTTGTCTCTGACAAGTACTGTTATCACCATAATGAAATCTAAGCTTTAAGCATGTATTACTCCTTTGAAGGATGCATGAACAACCTGTTAACACCAAAAACTAAGCTTGCTCTCTAGGGGGTTGCACACTGCCAAAGACATTACTCCTTTAAAACTGTGCTTAGAAGTCTTTGTCCTGACAGTTTTTTATTTATAAAAAAAAAAAAAAAGGTTTTAAGGAAAAGCTAACAGTTTCAAATGTGCCTTATGTGCCTCCAAATGTTTTCCATAACTTAGATATTTTTTTAATTAGAAAGAATTAAATCCATTTCATGTTCTGAGAAAATGTCTAGAACAGTTTTTGTTTTCTTATGAAGTCAGAAGCTTTACAGACTGCAAGTACACAATAGCTAAAAAACCCCTATATATACTGCAACTTTTCTTGGAAAATGAAGTAAGAGTCTAGGAGTTGATTTCCTACGTATTACTTATGTTACTTAATATTCTAACTCCTGCTTTGAAGATACTCTGCAAAACACCTTCAGAGCTACCCTTTAGGAAGGAAGGCTAATCTTTTATGTCATGACTACGTAAGGTGTGAGTGACTGGCTAGCAGGACTGATGTGACCTCTAGTGTATTGTTCTGCTTTTATAATCCTTTCACTTTTTCCTTTTGTTTTCTACAAATTTTTACATTTCTCACTATGACTGAATTTTACAGGGTTATGTGAGGCAAAGTTATAGAGGTAGGTGGGTTTAACCTGCACAGCTGTGCTGCCAAAAGTTATAACCATGGAATCTGTTATACTGACAAAAATGTTTTTGTGCTGTTTCACTTGGGAAGTGAACTGTGGCTATGACTGCCTGCTCTAGCAGAACAGCGGGGCAGCTGTGGCTGGATTAGCAGGGCTTTGTCTGTGCTGTACATCATACAGCTACATGAGTGCAACTGTTTGGGTAGGTGAAGTATAACGTCTAAATTCTAAGCTCTCTGGACCAGAAATCATGCCCACCTCCCTCCTTCCTCTTCTTACCTCAGCCCCCCTCAATAGTCCCTGTAAACCTTTGAGATGCCTACTACTGCCACTAATGTTCATGAGACCAAGGAATCCTTACTGCAAAAGCTGAGAATATGAACCAAAGGAAGTAGCATTTTACAACACAGCGTGCATATTGAAATACTATTACCAGCAATGGATGGTAGAAGTTAAGACCAGAGTGAAAATAGGATCCTTACCCAGGATAACTCATGTTGCGACAAATTTAAATGCAGATGATGTCCTGTAGCTATTTCCCTAGATTTTTATTTTTTTTAATTCTTTGCAAAACCAAGACAGCTCTCAATTGCCACTGCATGCATTTATTGTAATGTTCAGGAAGCTGCTGAGAAGAAATAGATAGTGTCGCTACCTGGTTGACCCTTGAGGTTACTTGATACTCGTGTAACTTGTGTGTGTCAGGGAAGGGGTCCATCAAGGGTATCACCTAGTTAGTTTAGGGTTTCGGTGTTTTGTTTTGTTTGTGGTTTTTTTTTTCTTAATGGGAGCCTGTCTTCCATGTGACGTGCAGAATTAAACTATAACTCAGGATAGGTTATAAAGCAGGTATTTCACTCACTGGCGGGCATCAGGGTGGATAATTCCAAAAGCACCTGCTGCCCCGACTTCTTTGTGCATGTGTGGCTTAAAGTATACATTCATACATATTCAACAGATGCCCGAGAATAGGTTGGTTAGGATAATTATTCTACCAAGAAGTCATTACCGTAAGTTTCCTCCCATTTGCACTTGCGCACTATCTCCTGGCAGTAGTCACGGGGGCCATTAAGGATGAAGGTTTAGTAGTCTCCCTCGCTCTGAACTTTTCACCTTCACTCTTTGTGAAGGCTCAGTCGTGTCTTGAGTTTCTTCCAAACCACAAAACAGGACAGATCCAGTTTTCCTATCTCAAGGCACAGATGTTCGCATACCAGTGTCGTCTTATTGGCACACAGGGCATCCCAGGTCCACCTTATCAGTACGAAGGGCCTCAGGACTGGGCCTAATTTGCAAAGTCATACTGTGAGCTCCTCACCTCATTTGCAAAGTCACACTGTAAAACTCCTTTTTGTGCACACAATGAGAATTTTAATTATTCTAAGTTTTCTATATCCTATTAATCTAGTTACTTCTAAGCTTTCTATCGCATGTTACGACCATCAATGGAAACATAGGCACACAATTTTTGTTGCACCTTGAATACCTCTCGGAAACCTCAGAACTGACATCTGAAAGTCATTAATTGCCATCAAGGTTACAGAAAAGTTACTGGAATCTGACATACTAGACTGCAAGATTAGGTTTTTTTCACCCCAGGTGAGGTTCTTGCACGTGCTTAGTGTTGCAGTGTACAAGGGGAAGCAAGAAGAGAACACTCTTGACCAGAAATCTGAAGAGGCAGTGCTGACATACTGAGGTGGAACAGCTATTTTTGGTGCTTTAAGACCAGCTAAATTGATTTCACTGTGTGCTCTGGGAAAGCGGTCTTGAGCAAAAGAACCAGAAAGGCTATTTGGGACCTTTACCACTTAGGTTAGGATTACTGTTCTGGCTAGAATACCACCTTGGGTTGTAGATTAAAAGAAAACAATACTTCCATTTTCTGTTTCTGGATTAGTGTTACATAATTCATTCTTCTGTCGACCACTATTAATTTATAATGTTGTGTTAATTTGGGATGTAAAAATAATACATGAATTTATCAACTAATTCTGCCATTGTGACCTTTATTATTCAATTTTGATTAATTTATAATAACTTCCATAGTATTTTTTTTGAATGCTGATATTTGCTCACTCATTAGTTTTCAGGAAATCTATTAAGACAAACCTGATTTATTGTTACTGATGGCAAAATAGGTCAGTAGCTTCAAAAATCTAAAACAATAAATTCAAGAAAATTCTAACCTACCACAAAGGCTTCATGCCTGGAGATTTTAACAAGGAAAAAAGAAATCCAAAATCTCACTTCATCCTCTTTCCGCTTCTAAATAGGACATTTTAACTTAACTGATGTTAAGGATATAGTAACATTAGGTATACTCACAGTCATAAATTTTGTAGTGTTCCCTGTAACAGTCTTGGAATCGATAGCTAATTCTCAATTAGTTAAATAGTTGATCCTTATATTAAAGACTCCCTAAGGCTGTGATTTTAGTTCAATTGCCTCTTTTCTGTCTCTGTGCCACTGTTTTATTGATTTACTTGAAGTATTCAAGAGATTAGATGGGCATAATTTTTTACGTCACAGAAATATCCTGGTCTGACCTTATTCAGAGATTATGTCTTCCTACCTCTACACAGCACAGTCCATAAAATTTCCCTTGCGAGTCTTGCATGCTTTATCTTCAGGCTTATTGACTCTACTACAGTAAGGGCGCCTCAAGGTAAAAGATTCCTCCTTGTCTTAATTTTGTTGAACTTACAGAATCTTTTTTTTTTTTTTTTTGTAGGTGAAAACCTATTTTTTCTGAAAATGTTTGAATATGTAACCATAATACTTTCTACTCTGCCTTAACTTTCCCATACTGTAGTTTCTATCAAATTTTAATATTTTCTCCCTGGTGATAAGCTTGATTAACTAATGAAAAAATATTTTTAAGCGTCTTACAAATCACTGTCAAGCTCATGCTATATTGATGATCTTCTAAGCTTTTTGGAATGATGCAATCAGAATAAGCCCTTAAAGTATTTTATTTTACAAGTATTTATTCAAAAGCTGTCTGAATTATGGTTTATATTGATGACACAAGGAAAAAATTCAACTTGTTTATCACAATCCATTGTTCTTAATGTTGCAGTTACAGATTGATGTGTTTACTTATTGGAACTTGCTCCTGAGGGGGAAGCATCACCCTGCAATGCATTTGGCTTTCTCCATTGTCATCCATTCTTTGTCATCTGTTCTCATGCACTATGCTAAGATGAACATCTGTATTATGGGATGTTATAGACTGTATGTATGGTGACAAAGCTTGTGCAGCATGACAGTATGGTGCCTCCAAATACAGTTTAATCTGGAAGCTGAAAAATGCAGTGAAAAAAAAGAAAGGGGGTGTATGGGACACTATACTTCAACTTTTAATAATTAAATATTTTTTCTGATACTACTTTTCTCCATGTAAAATGATAGTCTCTACTGAAAATAGATCTGATTCTGCTAGTTCATGCTTTCCAGTTTTGACAAACCATATGAAAACCTGTAAAGAAAATACATATTATTTTTTCTTGATCCACAAAATTAAAAGTGTGTAGCCACATCATATTTTGTTTGTGCACAAAACAAGGGGAAAGGGAATGAATAGAAAATGAATAGAAAAGGAAAAGAATAAAAACACACCCAAGGTGCTTATGATTAACCAGACTAGGTGAAAATACAAACATAAAATCAATACAATTCCTGTTAATTAAAGTACTCTTTCTCTGTCCAGTGTGTGTGTTTTTAGCTGTGATCATACATGAAGTATTTTATTCCCCTATGCTTTCCTGTAAATTTCCAAGTGGTCATTTCCTTTGTCTCTTCTTTCAGTGATCTGGCTGAAGTTCACAGTTCTGTTTTCTTTCTCAGGGAAATGTTTCTACTTGTACCTTCTGTGAGTCATCATATACTGAAAAGCTAACTAGTTGCTTTGCCATCAGTCTGAAGAGTACTTATAGCACCCAGATCAGCTGGAGGAGCAGTAGATATTGCAAAGTGATGTTTGTTGGTTAATTACAATTACTGTTCATCACTTCTATATCACTATCTTGAATTTTTAACCTCTTATCATATTAAGAATGACAAAAATAACACCTTTATTTCCTAGGATTTCTTTGTGGTATAATCCAATAAATACTACAGTAGACATGGGTCTTGAGAATGGACCTTTATCAGAAAAGGGGTCGATGAACTTGTTCAAGTAGGAAATATATAGATGGAGAAAGTACAGCAAGGAGAAAAATACCACAGGGAAAAAAGTAGCTTATATGACAAGATGGGTTACAAAATTGAGTGTAGATAGCAGCAGAGATGATAGCCTGGTAGATAATAGCATTAACTATGCAATAGACAGCACTGTTTCAAGTAAGTGCAGAATTCATGGATAATGAGTGAACAACAGAAGGTAACTTAAGTTATAGGTAGATACCAAAGTGTATACAAATTAGGTAATGTTTAAGGATTCTTCTTGTAGCTGTAGATAAAAGCTTGATCTCTTTTGGAGTCTTGCCAACAGCTGCTCTTCGACCATGAACAAAAGTACCCTGGTCATCGGTACAAAGAACCGGAGACAAAGCCACTTTGACTTTGGACAGATCTTGGATCCCAGGCTTGATGCAAATCAGACAAATAATACCTTACTTACACTTATATGAAAAGTGTATGTAAGCTTTTTCTTCCTTTTGAAAAGAGAGAAGTGGCTTTTTTGCTCACTAATTTTACTTCTCTACGTTTGGTTTTTTGTTTTTGTTTCCCCACGTGACCGTATCGGTATTTTCCCTTTGTATTGTCCTAACACGTTGGGAGAATGTCCATAAATACCTACAATATTCTTGTCTTTCTGATTTATGATTCCTTTATTCTAAACTTCCTCTGAAACTGCTTCCCTGCCCTGTGTTGACAATTAGCAATATGCTATGGCATTTTCTATCATTCTTTTCAAAACTGTCCCACAGTTCCTGTGCCTACTTGCATGCAACCCACTGACTCCTCTGAGTAACCCAGAGACCTCATCTTCTCTAGCCACGGTCCTAGGCAAGGACTAAGCTTGCCTGTTATAGAAGTCCTGTGTACTGGGGAAGCAGATCTAAGTCATTAAAGGATATTTGTTTAAAATGCTTCATGCTGTTGGCTCCTTTGAATAGCAACTGAGAATAAGGATGATGGTCATGTTCTTCTGCGTCACATTGTGTTGTCAGTCTCCTTCAGCCATGTTTGTGCCCCATCAGAGGGGCAGCGGGACAGCAGAGATTGGCAGCAGTCTCAGACCCTTCATGTGGGGTCCTGCTGTCCTGTGCTTGCCACACCAATGGCCAACATCTAGTCCTTGCAGCTGGAGAACAGGAATGCTTAAACTCAGTTTCTGAAGTAGTAGCCATTTAAGAAAAGAAGATGTCTTTTGAAAGAGATAGTAAATAAAGAAAAATTATGCTAAGGATATGCATGATGAAACCAGACTGAATGAAATATTTTCCAAAAATGACTGCAATTGAATATGGTTATTGAATGTGGTATCAGTAGCTGTAGTATCTATAGCAGCATCAATCCAAGAGAAGGAAGATTACACAGGAATGTGTGAACCTTGCACTGAAGCCTTCCTGCTTTTTTCCTTAGCTTAGCAGACATTAAAGGTATTTTGGGGGACAACAGACTTTTCTCATACCTGCTCAGAACTTAGAGGAAAATGCCAAGGATCCCTGTGAACTTCACCATGCCTTGAGGAGTTATTGTATACTATAAGACTTATTTAAAAAAAAAAAAAAAGAGAGAAAAGAAAAAAAAGCCATAGTCAACATGGAGGGAAAAAATAAGGAATTACTAATTCTAGCTAATAACCTAAAGGTTGCCTTCCAAATCTATATAAAGATCAGAAGAAATATGAGACTAAATCTGTACAGACATGGACTGATTAATAGCACAACAAAAATCAGGTTTCCTTTTTCTTGAAATGCTACTCTCTTATTTTTTAAAGACACCCTAATTATTAATCAGAGTTGAGTTGTTCTTTTTTTCTTTCCCTTTATCATAAGGGAACACTGATATATTCATCCTGCCCCTCTGTTTATTATTCCATTTTTGGAATCTGAAACAAAACATTCATATCTTCCTCCAGTGCTAGTTCTCAAATTAGTGCTGTTTAGTAATGTGAAAAAGGTTCCATTTGCCCTTCACAACTCGGTGAGCTGTAAACACTGAAGTAATTGAGCCACCCACGTCCTGGTCTGCAGGTGATATGAGTGATGGATTTTATTACCATTTAATTAAATTGCAAATGTTATGCTAAACTGAAATTTCTGGCAAAAGTTGAATAACTGGATTAAATTACACCCTTGTTTAAAAGCAATAAATAAATAGTTTGAGTAATCTGGAGAAAATATATTATTCAGCTCTCTTGAAGCAATTAACCTATGTGCCACTGGTTTGTTTTTTTGGTTTTTTGGGTTTTTTTAAATATCCCTCAGCAAACATACTGAAATTTGAGGCTGTTGCAACATTAATTTCACACCTTCCTAGTTTAGGTTAATGACTTCTGATTATAACAATGAAGATTCATTCATTCTGTAGCAGTAAAGAGATAATTTAGTTTTGTAACAATTGCAAATGACTAAAATTAAATTTTATATTCATGCATTAAGATTCAGGGAGGGCTGTCATAACTTCTGTTAATGAAAAAGTTTCTGTTTCAGTTTGGGGAACACTGAATGATTCGGCTTACTCCCATTTGCTTATATGGATGTGTGCCTAACAAGTCTACTTATGCGAAAGCCATTTGATAAGACTTTGTTTGGAACTAAATATTTCCAGTTAAAATTTATAGCTGTCAATAGAAAAGTCTGGATACTGCAATGAATGCTACAGCCAGCTGGAAAGAGGATGATTATTCTGATGGGAAATGGAAAGTAGTAGGGCTCCAAAATGACGTTTTTCATTTGAGGGATGTTACAAAAAAAGAGTGGAAAAATACAATTTTCCTGGTTGCAAAATAAAGATGACTTAAAGACTGGGAGGGGGAGTGTATTTCCATCCAGGATTCTTATTCTTTTCTACGATTAGAAACAAAAGCAACAAAAAATAAAAAGCATGCACTTGTGGGTGGAATAGGGGGGAATCAAACACCTTCTGCAGCTGCTGCCTTCATTCAGCTCTTCCAAGCTGAAAGCCTGTACTGTCATTTCTGTAGGTATTGTTTTCCAAATGTTAACCATTTGAGGATTATTATTTATTTTTAAATCAAGGTGATGACCCACAGAACATAATTTTAAGTTAAAATATTTTCTTTGGGGCTTCATCTTTTTGCTAAAGCTCTTTTAAGCGTAAGGAAAAAAAAAAAAGGTTGCAAGTGCATGCTTATTGGACAAAGCCAATATTCTATTTCTAAATGGCACTGAAAGTGAGGGAATTGTGATTTCATTTTTGTAATTGTGTATTTTAAGTTGTTTTAAGACATTCAGTCTTTAATTTCATACTGAGCTCTCTGAATAACTGGAGTTATTTTGTTGTTATTTAAGTCCTCTGAATATTCCCTGGGCTCACATGACTTGTAACTGATACTATATTAATGAGGAATAGAAGGTATTGTGCACACGTGTAAATGAAGGCCAGCAACAAAAAAAAAAAGTAAGTGCTTTGTCTTCTCTTGTTCTAAACTTCAATCCATTTTAAAGAAGTCTGATTGTTCAGATATCTGAATGCTGAGCACTTCTGAGCACCAACTCTTTAATGCTGGCTGTACCTGGAGAAGCAAAAATATGTGGGACTCCAAATAGTTTATAGAAATGAAGTTCCAAATCACAATAGTTTGCAAATCTCTGCTATATGGTAGAATTTGGGGGAGCTGGGAAGTCTATCTTTTTCTAAGTGAAATAACTGTAATTATTGTGTGCTTTTGTATGCTAACCACAAAATTTCTGTATACGCTTAGAAATAGCTCTAAAAATGCTAGATTGCACTGTTGATATACCCAACAGTCACAGTTTTTAAACAAATAACAATATGTTAAAGAAGCACAATGGGTGTTGGCAGAAACAAGTTAAATTTCTTATTGCAGCTTAGTCACTTGAAGTATTTAATCTTCTTATCTCTAATTTCATACTTTTTTACAAAATATTTCAATGAGCTTGCTAATGATAACTTTCCTTTTAGGTATTTCTTTTTGTGAAATTGTAGCTACGTGATGTGGTATTTAGGCAATTTTCTAACTGAACTGAAACTGCAGGGGAAAGGAATAACAAGATCAGTAGTTACTGTAATCCAACAAGAGACCTGGGCACATACAGGTTAGTCTGTGCAAAACTACACCTCTAAACATGTTTTCTGTGTGGGCTCTACATGCCTTCTTAGACAAGGAGACCAGATACAGGGTCAAATAATTGTGACACATAAAATTGCACACGCACATATTTATTTATTTTTAATTAACATGTGGAATGTTTATGGACCTCATTTTTATATCCATAATGCCTGTTAGATGCTTTGGAGTGTCAGCTGGAAAACAGGAGACAGTTCAAATTAAGATCTGGCATTATTGTTTCAGACTGTAGAGACATCCATACAAATAATATACTGCCCAGTTGTACTGTGTATGCCATGAAGTCTCCTGCACCCCATAGGTGTAGGCAGCTCTGCAGTTCTCCCCCTGATCTGGGAGAATTAAAAATTGTACGATCTAGCTCAGATGAAAATTTTAAACTCAATGCTGCTAGTAAAGCGGTAGGTGTTGTGCAGCCTTATTACCAGACTCACTAGACAAGAAAATGAAAGATAACAAAGACATGGTTCTAGTCTAGTGAACATGCCATAAAATGGAAGGAAAGGTCCTGGGTGTTTACATATTCCAGGTTACCCATTTCTAAGGAGCTCTCATTAATAAGATTGAACTGAGGCCTGCTTTTGCTTTTCTAGAAAGTTAAAAAGCAGAAGCAAAGAGCCTAAGCTTTTCTCAGACCTTGCTAGAGCAGGACAGCTATGATACAGAGGAGCAATGATAGATACTCTGATTCCAAATATGCGAAGGACAAAGAAGGGTACTCATCACTCTGAGATACCAGACTGGTTTTAGAATGCAGTGGCAATTAAGTCTCCAAACCCATTAATTCTGATTTGATTAGTGTGTTTTTTCTTTTTAACTGGATGGTTATTTTTTAATTAATAACTAGACTTAGATTGGCTAGCTTCGCAAAGATTGTTGAAAAACCATTGGAGAGTAATAATTGTTAAACTATGTTGTCCTATAATAATGTAGTGGCAAACCAACATATACTTTTTGCTTTCTGAATAAATTTCTATACATGCTTCTATGAACAGTTGTTACAGCTACTGTTGCTAACTGTAGTTAGATGCTACATAGATTAGTCTAGTAGTCTGAAAGTCTGTGTAAATTCTTGCAAGTATTGTTTACTTCAAATGCTAAGTTCTTAGCTTACATTTTAACTGCTACTGTAGCTAAAAAAGCTCATCTCACTGTACATACTAGAAATGGTCAGAATTCTGAATATTGCATGCATACCTGATTTGGTGGTGGTGTGTTTGTTCAAATCCACTAAGATTAATCAAACTAGAACATATCATGAATTAACCAGTAAGCATTTTGAAACAAAAATTTAATCTAAACTTCAGAGCCTAATATTTTCTTAAATTAGCTAACGCCTTTCTTTCTGTAAGCTTCTTCCCATTTTTGAAGTTGCTTTAAGACTCAAAATCAAAAGTCTGATAGTACTCAAGCTTTTCAAGGAATTATCATGTTTAGGAATTAATAAAAAGTTCAGTGAAACCCAAGGCTAGTGCTAAAAAGGCTTCTATGCATTCAAACAGGCAAGGAACTCCGAAAATTACAAAATCTTTTTTAACTACCGTGTGATACAATGGGAAGTATTAACCGAGTTTCAACCAACAGATCCTATGCTTATAACAGTTTCTTGCTCTTAAACTTATTTTCGCCAAACTCATTAACTCAACGTGAGTAAAACAGAGGAGTGGAGGAAGACTTGGGAAGTGCTTTGGGTAGAGGTTCATGGTACCTATGCAGTCAGTGATTGCTTGTGAACAGAAGGGACAGGTTTTCTTGAAGTGCATGCGATGCGATGCATATCAAATACTGCCCAACTTTAGAGAAAAGATTCTAAGTTGTCTAGGATAGATTGATAGGGTAAGACATGTTGCACGCTTTAGATCTTTAGGTTATGGAGTGGGAATAAAGCAAAGGACTGGGGGAGAACCTTGGGCAAAGAGATGATGTTCTGTCGGTATATGCTCTGCCGATGCTTTAAGAGTAAAAAGAGATCGACAGCTCTTACAGTCACTCTGGCTTTACATTTTGAAAATTTTTCAGCTCTAAGGAATAGAGTCTAGGACTGCACTGCTGTGTTCATGTGAAGTGATGTCAAAGTTTACACTGTAGATGTAAAACCTAATTGTGAACTCCTCCAACTGCAGAATCTTGAAATATGTGTTCCGTTCTTTAAAGAAAAGGTTTCTTCTGCATATTTGTCTGTCTAGCGATACCTCCTTTTGAGACTCTGCTTCTTAGCTTTTACTTTTTTAAGGCTCTTGTTACTTCAGTAAGCTGTTTTCTGTAGGCAAGCTATATCTGCTACTTGATCTGCTGCAACAGGAATAGTTACAGAACAACGGCCAGAAATGGCAACTGTTCTTCTAATTATGCTTTTTAAAATACGTGCTCTTTGTCCTGTGTAGGTTCATAAAACAGGAAACTCGAAAAGAAGCAGAGTTTAAATACTTCATCTACCACAAGTTCATACCTCCGAATTTGTGACTAGGAAAGTGATATCGTAGATTATTTTTAAAGATTAACATAAATGCTAGTTTGAAATCTGTGACCATAATTTGTAATTTTTTCTCTGTGGAAACATATTCTTCTCCAAACGCTGTCATCATTCTTCACATGCCTTTTATTGGCTGTGTCAAGCCTCTTAGGATCAGGTAATCAGACATGATCAATAAGCTGTGCTTGAAGGTTTGCTGTTAGGCATCAGCAGAATGCTGATCTCCTTGGCTAGGATCTGTGTCTGGATGCCACACGTGGGCTGTATGTTTCTCTTGCCTGGAAAACACAGAACTTGCATTGGGCCAGATGGTAAGTTGGCAACCTGTTGCACCCATATAGAGGCCTTACTAAACTGCTGGTTTATGCAGGAGGTGAAACTCCTGGGAATAGGTGATTTCTGGGAGAAAAAAATAAAAAAAGGGGAGGATGTGTCCAGTCACATGCAAACTTCTTGTGCTAAGAACAAGGAGGGAGACAGAAGAGTTCAGACAGACTGGATTGCATTTCATTCCTATAACTGCTCTTTGAATGGGACAAATGTGTTGTACCTTACATCTGAGCTGCTTAAAAAAAAATATTTGCTGATGTCACTAGTAAGTGACAGAAACTGAAATGTGTAACCCTACAAATACCAAAGGTGATTACTCTCTGTTTTGGTTAACCAGCAGTTTTTGAAAAAAGTAATACGCTCTAAATGTGATTAGTTGATTGCCCTGCCGTTTTACTGCTGTAACGTGAAACATTAAAAAAAATCCCACTTCAAATATCTGTGTTCATTAAAATAATAATAAAAAAAGATTTTTCAATAAAACTTCAGAACTCAGTGGGATAAATTGCTACAGAAAAATAAGTTCTTTTAACGCTAGCTTCTTTTGTGGCTTTTTTTTTTTTTTTGGTAGCTGAGGGTTTTTTTCCATCAATAAAATATTGTGTATTCCAGTTTTGATGTTATTCCAAAACATAGTTCAATAAGATCTGTTGAGGATTACTGAGGCTCCATCTGTTCTTTCCATGAACAGGAAACGCTACAGATGATGGTGAGCAGATGTATCCCGCCTATTACAGTCATGCTCAAAAACATTGAAATATTGGATTGAAAAGGCAAAAACATTTTAGTTCTGTGCAGCTTTCTCCTGTATTTGCTAGACTGTATCTATGTGTCTGACAGTCAGGCATCTTGAAATAATTTTACTTTTCTTTAAGAGTCTCCAAAATGTTTTGTGGTTCTGATTCTGATTTGTTGGGCTTTTTTTTTTTTCCTTCTTGAAATTAACGTTGTTCACAGCCCAGAAAGGAATTCAGTTTCACATCCAATCCAGAGCAACATACGGTATTTTAGAGCAACTTGGTGCCAATGTATGTATGCTCACACTTCCCTCAAAATTTATTAGGCCAGAGAAAAAGGGACTTAGGTATACCTTGGATTTTTGATCATTTTTTTAAAGTGGAGAAAGGAAGACAAACACCAACCAGACATCCTACTAATTTGTATGTCAGTGTGGCAGTTGCTCTAAAAAAGATCCTTGCTTTGCCTTCAGCAGAGGAGGGCTTTGAATGTAGGTCTGTCCCTCTGAGGTAAATACCTTCAGCTGCAGCAAGAAAGGTAGAAGAGAGAGAAGGTCCCCCCTAGTTTCAAAAATGTAGCACCGCAATCTCTGTGAGAATGGATTATTTTGCAGAAGTTGAAAAGCACCGTTAGGCACTTTTAATTAAATGTATTATATTTACTCCTTTTGGTTGGTTTCACACTTAGGACTCAGACTGAGGTGAAGTTGGGGGAGGTGCCTGGTGGTGCAGGCAGCGTGGCGGTGGTGTGGATGGCAGCGCTTGCCATCTCCCTGCTATCCCAAGACAGGGGGGCCCTGGCGCCCGATGTGCGCCCTGGCACGCCGGCTTGTACGTGGCAGTGCAGCTCCTCTTCCACTTCAGGGCCATACAAGCCTTGTGCCCGCTCCCCACAGAGGCTGAGGTGTTGCAATGGTGACTCTTAAAGCGGGTGGCTAAGGTGAGGGATGAGGAAGGCTCTGAAGGATCGGTGTCCCTGCTGGATTTGTGACTGATGGACATAACTCCTGTCCTGTGGTATCTGGGGCTGTGACTGTCAGGTAATGGGCCTGTTTCATACAGGGATCAGAGCCTGTGACAGCTCGTTTTGATTTATGATGCTGTGCTCATCAGGTTAAGGTTTGAGAGATGAATTCAGATTGGCAGAGTGGTAATGTACACGGACAGCAAGGGAGGTGGAGAAGCTTTCTTACGGGAGGAAGCTGAAAGAAGCTGACTCATTTAGCACAGCAAAAGAGAAAGCAGAGTGAGATATGTTCAAGAGGCAGAAAAAATTGTGTCCAAGGTAAATTATTAAGTTGCCACAAGTAATAGGTTAAACTGTCTGTGAGTCACCTTATGCTGGAAATTGATGAAGCTCCAAGACAATTTTCCAATAGGAGCAGGAAGAGGAAAAACGTTTTAAGGATTTTCATCAATTCATTAAAAGGATTGTTGAATGTGCAGTGATAATGAACAATGCATACTTTTAGTGCTGCATTTCTGTGAAAGTTAAAATCAATCTTTTTGTAACTAGCTTTGAATCTTTTGATGCTGAGGGATTTAATGGTACAATGGAAGTATTTAGCTCCCTGAGCAATCCTCCCTGATGGAGAAACCAGGACTCCCATTCCGATGATCTCTTCATTTTCTTTTGAACATCACTTTTTTCTTAGAAGAAATGCTTTGCCAAATACTTTGAAATTTTCCATTTAATTTTGTAACTCCCCTATGTTAGTCATTCCCTTCTCTTTTCTCTGGCTTTCCAAAGTGAAGAGGATATACAATAATACTGAATTATTTTAGATAAATTTTAGGTTTTGATCTTTAGTGTTTGTCTGCCTGTGTACAAATGTGATCATTAATAGAATAACCCACCCATCCCACCCCACCCCTGGCTCAAACAGCTCAATTATTTCTTTGTGCATGTCATATTGTTAATTTGGAAAAAAGTTAATCTAAATATGATGAAAAGAAAGAGTTGCACCACAGGAAAAATTGGCAGCCATCACTTTAATGGTGCCACATGCTACTTCCTTGAGGCTACGGGAGGGAGTTTAAACAGTGTGATGATTCAATTTGTAGATTGAATAAAATCTGTAGCTAGATTGTATTCAATACCTTCACTGCTGCTCCAGCAGCCCACATGCTGTAGTGTGATGCCACCCAGCTGCTATTACGGCTCTAAACTTGGTTTCTCTGAGCAGTGATATAATAAAGCGGTGATGCTTGAAGAGTAGGATTCAATCTGATTTTTAATATTTATAAACTTCACTCTCAGTATGATGATTTAATTATTTTTGACTGCTGCTTAAAAAAATGATGTGTTCAGGACATTTGTTTGAAAAAAACCCTAGTAGTCTGATAACATGAAAACCTGAAGTTCAATTTTATATAAGACTAGCTAGTAACAGATTTCAGTCTGTAGTCATGTCCTCTGGGACCATTGCCTGTAGACCCGAACATAAGTTCTCCATTTTTGCCTCCATTTTCTACTGTATAAAGTAGAAATGGGAAGCACGATTAGCTGTCTTTTAGTGTTATTTTAGCTCTAGAAATGAAGGAAATCTGAGAAGAGTGAAGTGTATGCAGTTAGCTCATTTGTAAAATAATGTTTCTTCACCTTGATCATTACGAATCTATCCTTAGAGGAAACTCTGTGGCCACTGTGGTGGCCAAGAAAGTCAAAACTTTGGCAGTACAGTGGGACTGAGATGATTTTTTGATCTGGCCCTTGTTTCATGGAATCTGGACCTTAAAGGAGACAGTAGTGATTTGTTGTGCCCCATTACAGGATCCAGTCATACAAGTCAATAATTTTTCCGCTTATTTCCTGCAGTGTTATTTGGATAGAGAAATCTGTCAGGAGTTTGTCACTTGATGCTCTAACCAGTTTTCAGTTCACTGAGACTTTTGACAAAACAGCATAAACAAACCCTTTCCGTTCCAAACTCAATACATGAAGTGCTTTTTGGTTGTGGTTGCACCCACCTCCCCACTTTACCCCCCCCCCCCCCCATCCCCCCCGTGGGTTCTCTTTATGCACAAGATCTAACACACACAAAAAAAAACCCCCAAACACCAAAACAAAGCACACCCAAAAGCCCCCATTGTATTTTACAATGTTTGACTGTAAACTCCTTTCAAATCTACATATGAATAAAGAATACACAATTTCAGACATATGAATGGGCTTGTAAATACCAAGTAGCTTGGAGTGTAATTCTGTGTAATTCTGGAGACTTCTAAAAAATCTGTTCCTGATCCAACAAAACACTTAAGTGGAACCTTAGCTTTAGCAAAAATAAGTTGATAAAGAAATTAAAGACTCTGTACGTTGAAAAGCTAGGTTTGTACTTGAATTCATTTTTCACTGTACTGTGGGGTTTGCGTCAGACCAACTTTTCATGAATGATGTATTTCTTACTATTTACTGTACAGTTAACTCAGCACTTGAGATAAATGATAATGCTGCAGCATTACCTACATTCTTTTTCTAAGTTTATAAATGGTAAAAGTTTCATGGCATTAAGGGAAAGATCACTTTCTTGTAGTACAGCTGGGAATGGGATTTTATAAATAATAAACAGATGCTATAGGTAATATTCTGTGGATCTGAATGAAACTGAATCACTGTTCTGAAGCGGTGATTGCAAAAGTATTACTATTCTGACATCCTTTGGATGATCTTTTCAATAAGAAAATTCTATTTTTAGTGGTGATATAAGAAGACAATCAAACAGGGAATGTAGTTATTTGATACTACCAATTAAAACCTCTTCAGCCATTGCAAGATAATTATTTTATATATATATATATAAAAGTGTGTCTTAACTTTTGGAATTTTATTCTTAGCTCAAAGTTTGGATCGATTATTGTTGTTGTAATGTTTAAATATAAAATGTTTTTCATTTTATTTCTTTGTTTTTAGTCTTAATCGTAGTGTTGCATCTTATATCTTGAAGACGTAAGGGAAAAAACCCCACTGAAATAGAATGCAAATATCCCATTGTATGAGTAATTCTTACGTGTAAATGGCCTATCAGGATCTATAGATTTGATCCTTTTATGGTGTTACTTATAGCTTCTAAAACTGTGACCAGCTGAGCCACTTACAAAAGCAAATCATACTCTTGAATTTGAGTCTGTAGTCTGTGTTTCTGTTTTGCTAGATCATCAAAAAATACAAGAATGAGTAAAAGTCTGAGCCCCACAATCTTCTGTTGGATAGCACAGTGAAAAATGAATGAATCTACCTATATCAATAAAAGTCTTGATTTCATTTTTTCTTCAGTCTTACAGAATCTGCGTCCATTTTTCTTGATGATGTGGCATTGGGAATGCACTAAGAACTATAATAGCAGAACACAACAGTGAGGGACGGCTGAGGGAACTGGAGTGGTTTAGCCTGGAGAGAAGGAGGCTGTGGGGGGCACCTTATTGCTCTTTACAACCACCAGAAAGTAGATTGTAGACAGGTGGGGGTAGGTCTCTTCTCCCAAGTGGCAGGGACAAGACAGGACAAGAAGAAACAGCCTGAAGTTGCTCCAGGGGAGGTTTAGAATGAATATTAGGAAAAAATTATTCACCAAAAAGGTGGTCAAGCATTGGAACAGGCTGCCCAGGGAGGTGGTGGAATCAGCATCCCTGGAAGTGTTTAAAAAAATGCATAGATGTGGTGCTTAGGGACATGGTTTAGTGGTAGACTTGGCAGTCCTTGTTTAATAGTTGGACTTGATCTTAATCATTTAGTTGGAAAAGACATTTCTGTGATTCTGTTTGGAGTATTTTCTTTTCCCAGTGGACAATCTTGGCAGAAAACCCTTGTGCAGTCTAAAAGTAGAATGGTTATTTCTTTGAAGGCACATATTTCTGGAGGAACATAATAGTAAATTATCATGTATCATGTACTGTACTCTTCTTTTTTGCTTAGCAGTAGTGAAACCAAGGGCTTCTGTATCACTGGTTAGAAATGTGTACAACCTGCAATTACTAGATAAACAATATAGTGTTAAGCAGGCCATATACAAATAATGTGGAAATTTGTAGAAAACAATATGGAACAGCAAGCTACCAGTCCATGACCGTAGGTCTTCACCATATTGTTCTTGAGATTCTGAGAACAGCCGATAAACTAAAAGCAAGAGCAGAGTCGAAAAAATACTATGTGAGAAAAGCAGATTCTAGCATTAAAAATTGGGAGGCATAGAGTTAGTACTTCTAAGTACAGAGTAGGGACTAAGATTGAAAAAATAATTGTGGAAGAAATAGATTAATTTTTTATTTAAAAAATAATTTTTAAACTAGATAGGTGACAAGCAAGGGTCTATGTGGTACCAACAGAACCTCTGAAGGTAGTGAATAGAAGAGCTTCTATTTCTCCTTTTGTTTTTTCCCCACTGGAGGGCAAACACTGTTCAAAAAAAGTTAAACTATGTGCCTTTAACAAGTTAAAATATATACTTTGCTATAGCTTTCATTGTCTGACATTGATTTAATTAAATTTTATCAGCTATTGTTGATTGGGAGGAGTTGCAATTTTTTTGCTTTTCCAATAAACATATTTAGCTAGCATATCTTGTAGCATTTTCAAACATAAATGTCTTCTCATGAATATGTGCTTATGATTCAAGTTTGTTTTGAATTGGACTTTTTAATATTTGGGGGGGTTAGTTGCATACTTAATTAACTGAGCAACAAATTACTACTTTCTGCTTTCTGGAATGAAAATTATTCTGCATGTTCATCTTGAATCTCTACAAGTACTTTAGGTATAATCAAACATTTGGTCCTGCTAATCTGTTATAATCCTGTAATCTGGGTGATCTCTAAACATCACTGTAGGATATGTCAGTAAGACAGCTGTAATGAAAACAAAAGTGTTCGTGATTTTCGTTGAAAATTAGGAGCTCCTTTTAATAAAAAGTGCATCTTGGACTATGATCTAGACTCTTACGTAGACTGCAAAAATGCAGATTAGGAATGGGTATTAGAAATTTTAGAAGGCCGCACTTTGTACTGAAGTATTCTCTCAAATGATTTGTATAGATGCTTGATCCTGCAGCTTTTTAGTCGGGGCAGCAATACATCTCTGTTGTACTCTCCAAGCTGCGCTTAAAAGATCTAGTAATGCAGCCAGACACAGGACTCAGCCTGCAGCTCTGTACTTGTATTATTTTCTGTCTGTGGGTAAAGCCTGCATGCACTTGAAGTATTGTATCAAGGAAATTACGGTTTGGATCGGTGGACAATGAGGTGGATAAAAAAAAACCTGTTTGGATGACTAGGCTTAGTGGATAGTGTGTCATACTCTACCAGGAGGCTGAGAACAAGAACCTATCCTGAGACCTGTCCCGTGTGTCTCAAAGCTTTATCAATAACCCACAAAGTGCAAAGAAAGTGAGCTGTCAACAGGTTTGCAGGTGATGCCAAAACTGGATGAGGCACCAGTCAGAAAGACCTAGACAGACTGGAGGAATGGGCCAACAGGAATGTCATGAAATGCAATAAGAACAAATGCCAAATCCTGCACTTGGGAAGGAATACACACTGGGGAGCAGCTCTGCTGGAAAGCCTCTGGTGGACCTGGTAGATAGCAAGCTGAATATACTGCCTGGCTTGTTGCTGCCTCAAGCTGAAGCTAGGAGCATCCATGGCTGTATTAACAGGAAGGATCACAGCCAGTAGGTTGAGGGAAGTTGGTTACTGCTCTCATTATACTGCATCTAGAGTGCTGCATCCATTCTGGGTCCTCTAATACGAAGTACTGATAAACAGAAGGGAGTTCAGTGGAGGCCCTTTAAGCTGGTGGGGGGTCTGGAGCATGTGCCTCGCGAGGAGAGGCTTGAGGGAGCTGAGGCTGCTGCTTCAGACTGGAGAAGAGATAGATTCGGGGCACCCCAGCACCTAAAAGGAGGTCATGGAGAAGACAGATAGCTTCTTCATAGGGCTTCATGGCAGAAAGACAAGATAATGGTCACAAAATGAAATAAGAGACATTCTGGCTTTTTACAAAGACGGTCCAGCAGTGGGACTGGCTGCCTAGAGAGGTACAGTCTGGTTTTCAACACGCAAGCAAGTCAATCCCCAAGCAGTCTGGCCTGGTCTCATAGCTGGCCCAGCTTTGAGCAGGAGGTTGGGCTAGACACTTCCTGAGGTTCCTTCCAACCTTAATTATCCTGTGATTTTTATTAGAAGGATCAAATGACGGTTCTGAGAATGTTACTAGCCACTGTTGTCTTTGTGGAGTCTTAGTTTTTGCAGTGTAGATCAGGTAGAATTTAGAATTGACAAGTAAATTGGCTGAGGTTTTTTGCTACTTCATAGTCTTGGTAGGTTTCTGCTTGGTCACAAGTGGAATCACAAAATGGTCAGGATGGGAAGGGACCTCTGGAGATCATCTAGTTCAACCTCCTCTGCTAAAGCAAGTTCACCAAAAGCAGGTGGCAAAGAATCGTATTCAGGTACGCTGTCCCCTCATCCAGGTCACTGGTGGATGAGTTGAACAGACTGGACCCAGTACTGACCCTGGGGAACACTGCTAGGTTGTGTCTGATTTTTTCACTGGGCAATGAACCTTCTCCTTCCTTGTGTGCTGGTTTTAAGAAAAATCTGTTTTTTGCAAGGTGAAACTCTTCACTTTGTAAGTGGATTGTCGAGAGCCTTTCTTTTTCTCAACATCTTTGCTGTTTGGTTTTAGGGTTTTTTTGTTTGTTTTTTCCTGAGGCACAATTGGCAGTATGATTTCAGCTCCATATTAGCATATTAGATGTGATTTGGTGATAGGTAAACCCTCATTAAATGAACTAGTAGACATAGAAATACCTGCAGAAAGGACTGAAGCAAAAGAAATCTGAGTAACCTCAGAGAGATTCAAAAGTGTATTTTTAAAGTCACGTTAGCAGGTGAAAAGCTTCTTACAAAGTTTTTATCTTTTTTTGAAACATCAGAGCAGACCTGCTTTAAGCTGTGAGCACTTTTGTCATATGCTGAAACAAACATGCTGTGCTCCACTTCAACTTAATCACAGGGAATTAGTATTAATTCTTCCATATACTATTAAAAGTATAAATGGCTGTCATCTGCTTCACAGAGGTACATGGGGCTACCTTTTAGGCCTGGGAATGTGGACCCTTGAATTCCAAATGAACAAGTTCAAAAGAGCTTCTAAAATGAAAAAATATTTTATCAGAGCTAGAGAAATCCCTGCTTCTCAACAAGCAAAATTATTCAGGACTATACTGAAGATACTAACCTGGGTGAAGGTAGAGGGTTTTTTTTTTTTTTCCTACTACATTAAAACTGTGTAAAACCAGGAATCTTGCAGTACGTTTGATGTGGTATGTGTGTGAAGAATGCATCAAATTATAGTCTATATGTGAGTTGAAGGAGCTTATTCAAAAGATAATAAATTTACAGCTAATATTGCAAATGAGCATCTGCAGTCTGAAATTTAAAACAACACAATTTCTATGCAAAATGTTACTATTATGAGGTTTTAGTCCAGTAATTACTCGTCTATATTAGTGAGATTATCATGTTATTAATTTCTATTATAACCTTTTTAAAATGGTGGGTGTTCAAGGACTCTCTTGAAATTCTATTTTTGTGGGGACAGCAGTGAAGCAGTGTCAAAGGATTTTTTTTAATGCCAAATCAGCAATGTGTTTTAGTAAGTTAGACGGTCCTTTGAAAAGTACTTATAGAATGCAATTTGTTTGTTTTCCTAAGCTTCTCAAGAGATTTTTTTTGCTCAGTGTTATATAATCTAGGGAATATGGCTTTTCTTATAAGAAGAGGAACAGTTTATCACCACTAATTCTCTTTAAGTTGGGGTGGTTTTGGGCTGTAATAAACTTGTTTAGCTGCAGTTTTGACAACAAAATCTATGTCATTCACTAGTTTTCCTGCTTGTAGGTGGGGTTTTTGTGTGTTTTTAAGGCACTGTCCTTGTCATGTTAGCTGTAGAGTACTTCTAAGTATGTTTCTCTGTTATGTTTTATAGGTAGCGTACAGTTTTCTGTAAATGAACCTTATCAAAGTTCTGGAAGCCTGTAACAAGTTTTTCAGGATGTTTCAAAAACACCTTTTTATCTACAAAGGTTTACAAAAATGAGTAAATCTTTGATAAACATTGTGGTACAACATAGCAGAGCAGTGATTATTTGTGGTAGCTTGTAGTAATAAGAAATCATGTATTAGTCTCCTTGAAAATCTTTTGTCAAATTTATCCTCAAAACTGCACTGAACACCTTCCCCTTTGTGAAGGTTAGTCAAAAACCATTTTCTTATTTCAATGAATGTTCTTGTCTGCAGTGTGAAATGGAAATATGTGCATTTCTTGAGTTCATTTTAAATGGTTTTGGTAAATATTACCTCACAGTTTGTTGCTTTGAGGAAAAAGGCAACAGTAATAGTTTTATTAAGATGTGTTAAGAATGAGTCTAAATCCAGGTTAGGTATAACAGATAAATTCAAAATAAACTGTTTTGAAAGATTAACTAAAAAAATTCTCATTGGTTCCTAGCTGCCTACTTCCTCAGCAGTATAAATACTGCATCCACCCTGGTTTGCATGAAATGTATTGGTACAAGTTGTGTTACATTGGGTGAAGGAGTAGAGATGAGGAATTGGGATGTTCTGCTCAATTTGTGACTTGTGACCTTGTCTTGAGTAAGTCACTTGACAATGGTCTTATCTGGTCCTTTGTAAGCAGCATATACTGCGTGTGCTACACTTATAAATGAACACAGTCAAACTAGGGAGAAGATTTATGGCCCATTAAATACCCTGCACTGAATGGTGGCATGTAGGTATATAATCCGTGATAAATACGAAGTGGCTAATTTCGGAGCAGTTACATATCTGCACGTCAGATCATCCACTAACTTGAGTCATCCTCCTCTTAGCTCAATGCATGAAAGGTTTAAAAAGTCTTTAAATATATGATGTTATGCAGTGCTATATAAATGTATTTATTAATGTAATGAATAAATGAAATTTTAGCAAATTTTGGTCCAGGTTTGGACCAAATGTTTCTTCAAGTTCTAAAAGCTGGTTTAGAATACGTCATAGAGGCTTGAACAAGAGGAGTAATGAAGAAAACCTGAGATCTGGGTTGATTCTCAGATTATTTTCCTTCCTACGTAGTCTGTGTTGTCAAATGAATATTGCAACCTATGCCTTGCCCAGCTTTAGTTGGACAAAATCCTTTATAGAAAGGTACATTCTTTTTTGGTCAATTATTTCTTGATGATGTTGGAAAATGTAAGTAGAGAAGTACATGCTTCTCTTTACTTTGAAAGTTTGACTTAAATAAAAATTAATTTCCTGGTGTGTTGTGATGTGTGAATACTTAAGAAGACCAAAAGGTATTAATCATTGAAATGGTTCCCATTTTGAAAGTGACTCCAGCTGAGAGATTTCACTGAAACCAAAAGAGCAATATGAGTATTTTCTTAAGGAAGTCGAGTAGTCAGCCAAATACTGCTTGCCACTTTCCCATTAAGTGAATCCTGCAAATTCTTCATTATTCTGGAAATCCAATAAACCACTAGGAGTGGAAAATTAATTAATTAGATGTTATTAAAGTCCAAGAATGGAAAGCAGATCTGGCCTCTACCCCTGGCTTTTGTTGTTTCATTTTGTGATCTGAACATTACTGAGCCTCTGAATACACCTTTGGTCTCTGCCTTACGATGACTCTCAGACTTCAGGGTAACTTCTCTCATTTCTGATTACTGCTGATGGAACTTGGTCTTTGACTTACACTGTGTTTTCAGATTACAGATTAAACAGACCATGTACACTCAAAAACTTGCTATGAAATTGTATTGGGTCTGGCTGATCCCCATAGAAGCCGTTCAGTGCTGTGCTTGTAGTGGTACAGCTAGGAAGGTGGTGATCACACACTGGGATCTGGCTGGTGCTGAGCAGCACAGCACCACAGCTGTCTCTCCAGCCTTCTTCCCCCTTGTAGGCAAGATCTCGGCAGGGGATGTAGCCAGGACAGCTGACCCAAAGTGACCAATGGGATGATATAAATGCTGAGAGAAAGGAGGAGGAAGAGGGGGCATTTGTTGTTTAAGACATTTGTCTTCTGGAGCACCCGCTACGCATACTGAAGCCCTGATTCCCAGCAGGTGACTATGCGTCGCCCGCTGATGGGAAGTAGAGAATAACATCTTTTGTTTTGCTTTGTTTCTGCACATGCAACGTTTTGCTGTAGCCTCGTTAAACTGCCTTTGTCTTGAAAGACAAGGGTTTTCTTTTAATCTTATTTTCTTATTTTTTCATCTTATTTCCCCCCCCCCCCCCCCCCCCCCGTTCTGAGTGGAGTGATACAGTGGCTTGATGGGCACCTGGCATCCAGCCACGGTCAACTGACCACAGAAATGTCCTGTCAATGCCTCCTAAGATCTGATCAGTAAAATCTTTGGAGATGATTTTCACAGAGAAGCCAATATTTATTTAATGTGCCATAAAACATGATGTGCAATTCATAATTTCTTATGCACAGAACACTACCAATGGAATGTATTCCTGTGCTTCAGAGGTCCCACAATTATTGTGGGAACAGTTAGACCCCATTTTTCATGTTTTTTCAATATATGAAGTTATGGCAGTACAATGTATATGTATAATCAAAGTATGAGCATGCTTTCTCTTTCCCAATGGAAACATGATAAAAGCAGCAAATTCACCTAATCCTTGAGATTAAGACAAAATAAGTCTAAAACTACACCAGCATCTTTTTTTGTTCATTAATTAGTTAATAGATGCTTGTAAAACTCTAAGCATCATATTTAGTGTGTTTTCATCATTTTCAGCTAGAATGCTTGACTACTGTGATACCCAGTAAAAGGAAAATTCTCATTATTTACTTTTTCTAAAGACCTGTGTCTACAGAATACTGTCTCGCTATGACCTCTGCATCTTTACTGTTCAAGACATTTGTAAAAAAGATGACATGAAACAGTTCATGCAGAACATTTTCAATATTTTTACTCATGGCTGTTATAGCTATAACCCATAGTTTTTGAAAAATAGTACACAAACTTGGTAGAACAAAACCTGCAGTAATTTACTAGAACTAGATATTTAGTGCTAAAGACATTGTTACTACATAATTGCCAGCATTTCTGCTAATTTCACTGTAAAATTTTGGATGTGTGCATTTAAGTGTGGGAAGACAAGATGCAATATTTTTCTGATGGTCTAGTAATAATTAAAAAGTTAAAAAAATGATAGTTTATTGGGGGGGGGGGGTTACCTGTTAACTCACAAGAGTGCTAATAAGAAACCTTTATTACAGTAGGCTGCGCAAACATTTCTAAAAGTACTTCTGAGATCTGCTCAATATCCACCATTTATTTTAACTGTGTCTTTCTCAGGCCTTACAATGATAAATGTGAAAGGCTGAAGAGGGTAAAGGGACTTCTATGAGAACATAAGTTAGATCAGTGGGATAATTGCAGTAATTCAAACTTCTTTCATATTGCGATCAAACTAGATCTGAGAAAGTTCCCTTTTTCTGTAAAGCAGCATAGCTTCAATACACAGATAGCAAACTAAGGCCAAAGGTGGAATACCTTGCTCAAAGATAACCAAAATCCTGGAGCACAAATGTGGAAAAGAGCCCGAGACTCTTTATGTGCTCCCCCCATTAAGAAAGCAAAGCCTGCTTTTTCTTCATTATTCTTCTTTGCTAAGGGCACGCATCTCTGATGTCTAAAAATTCAGTAGTGAATTGTAGTGAACAGAGCTACATCTGGCTGCTGATCAGTCACCAGCGGTGTTCCTCAGGGTTCAATTCAAGGGCCAGTTCCGTTTCATACATCTACCAGTGTTCTGGGTGCAGGAGTTGAATGCACCATTAGCAAGTTTGCCAGCAATACCAAACTGCGAGGTGCTGTTGACTCTCTCAAGGGACAGGAGGCCTTGCAGAGAGGGATCTAGATAGATTGGAGCATTGGGCAACAAGTAATGGGATGAAGTGGAACAAGTCCAAATGCCAGATTTGCACCTGGGCTGGAGCAGCTCTGTGTACAAGTATGAATGGGGAGAGGAGTGGCTTGAGAGCAGCCCTGCAGAAAGGGGGCTGGAGGGCAATGGGCAGCAGGCTTGGCACGAGTCAGCAGTGTGCCCAGGCAGCCAAAGGGGGCAAGCCGTGTCCTGGGGTGCAGCAAACACGGTGTAACAAGCCGGTCACGGACGTGACGTCCTGCTGTGTTCAGCACTGGGGCGGCCTCCCCTCCAGTTCTGTGTGCTGTGCTGGGCCCCCCACTTTAAGAAGGATGTTCAGGTACCGGAGTGTGTCCAGAGGAGGGCAACAAAGCTGGTAGGAATATCCCGTGAGGAGCAGCTGAGGGCTTTGGGCCTGTCTAGTTTGGAGAAAAGGAGGCTGAGGGCCAACCTCATTGCTCTCTGCAGCTTCCTGAGGAGGGGAGGTGGAGAGGCAGGTGCTAAGCTCTTCTGCCTGGTATCCAGGGATAGGATACATGGGATGCTAGGAAAAGTTTAGTCAGGATTTTAGGAAGCATTTCTTTGCTAAGAGGGTGGTCAAATGCTGGAACAGGGTTCCGAAAGAGGCGGTTGATGCCTGAAGCCTGTCAGTGTTTAACAAGCATTTGGACAATGCCCTTAAGAACATGCTTTAGCTTTTGGTCAGCCCTTTATTAGTTGAGCAGTTGGAGTAGACAGCTGTTGTAGGTCTCTTCCAACTGAAAAAATCTGATTTATTCTATGTATTTATTGTAAGAGAAAAACTGCAAGAAAATTACTGAATCCTGTACTTATTATGTTTTGGAATCTGTAATGTCAGCATAAAATATGATTAAGTTCACATTGCTCTTGAAATCAGCCCCCCCATCACCGGATATACTCCAGTATTTTTTTATTTCCATGTTTTTGTGAAATTAATATTGAAGATGAAAGTGAATTCTGTATAATGGAGCATTGTTTCTTTGTTTGAAGTTTTACAGCTATATACTTATCAATAGCCATATCCTTTATGAAGACAAAATACTCCTGAGACCTTACGGATTATTAGAATTACTCAAAGCAGCTACCTGCATGTTAAGTCATGGAAGCAAACCTTTAACTTTTGCCAGTGTCTGGATAGCACTTACACAATGCATGGTTTCTTTCTGCCAGAAAGTTCTCAGAATTGACTCTTTGCAATTATTTTGCTAATAGATTAGAGCTAATTGGATCCTGACTGTTTTTTTTTTTTTTTTTTTTTAATCACAGAAAATATCGGAAGTGTAGTTGAGGGTTACTTAATTTTTTTAGTACATAGTTTGTCATTGAGGTTCACTGCCAAGACAGTCTAGGGTTTTGACATGGATTTGTCAGTCTCCTGGTAAGTCACAAAGATTGAGAGAGATTTGTTGTGACCGTTAACGCCTTGTCATGCTAAGGGTTAGATGTTTCTTTCACATCAGTTATAAGAACCTATTGCCAGGAGGCAACCATTAAAACTGTCTCTTTCACACAATGTGAATTCAGTCGTGACAGCAACTAGCACATCATTTGCAATTTCTTAAAATAATTTGTACTTGTTTTAGTGTTATATGCTGTGCTCTTCCTTTAAGTCAAATTAGTTTATAAGTGTAATAAAAATCAAATGTACTAATCCATTCAGGTTTACTTGCAACTTTGGGTATTGACCACAACTTTTTCATTATTTTTTTTTAACTTACCAAAGTTGGAGTAAACCATGCAATCTTTTTGGAAACTCCACACACACACACACACACACACCCGCCCCCCAGTGGAACTTTTGGACAGTTCCCACCACAGCAACCTGTGTGACAAAGCAGTATTTGCAAGCTACAGTGCTCTGCCTGGAGCCCTCTCCAGTGGCAAGTTCTCTTTTTCAACTGCCTGTCAGCAAAATGCTGGCATGACATTAAATGCATCTCATCTAAGATAACATTGAGAGAGTGCTACTACATTGTAAGAGAATCTTGACAGCATTTTAGAAATATCTTCATTGGAAGAAAAAATCTTTTTGTTTAAATAAGAATTACTGTTTCAATTTACTACATAGTGATCATAACTCCTATGTAATATTAACTAGTGATGCACTACCAGAAAATGCTGTAATTGAATCGATTACTGAACCAAATCATAGCTTAGAATAGAGATACGTGCACACATTTTTCTCTTGTTCCATTGGGGAAAAGATAGTTTCCACTTTGTTAAAAGGCTGACAGTCCTCTCTGCCAATTCTGTCTCGCTACTGAGATATCATCACATCTGTTATAGATGTTCTCTGGTCAATCAGATTACTTCTGTTTATAAAAAAACTGTTTTTAGTAAGTATATAAATTATGCAGTACACCAGGAGGAAACTGCTATTATCTATCATGGAAATCTGAATGTAAGATGCATACCACAGCATGCACAGCAAAACTACAGGGTGAAAATAAAGTTTATTTAGAAATAGGACTAATCATTAATTTAGTTGATTAACAATAGTACAATTCTTATTCTTTAAATAGAATATTAAAAAGTGATCCAAGCTGTATCAGCTAAAAGATTGTTCAAGAGACAGCTGCTGCACTTCTGTGTTGTTTAAATAATTAATACCATGTTGGAAAGTGTTAATTTAGATGGTACTACAGTTACCACCCATTTCAGGTTTGTCCATACCTGGACATATAAATTGGATTACAAATTTGTAGTCTTTAAATGAATTAGACACCAAACTTCCATGAATAACCAAAAGCTATTTCATACAGCCCATGTAAACATGGAATAAATTTATTTTGTTTGTTTGTTTGTTTTTAAGGTCTGCATTGCTGGGCACAATCTTTAACCATAACAGGGGAAAACATGAATTTAGTTGAAACTATAGCAGAGTGATCATTTATGTCTCTGTGTCCAGGAATTAATCCACTTTGAAGAGTTTCTTTGAGATATTCAGAAAAATGAAATAAGGAAACAAATGCTCTCAGAGCTGGATCGCTCACACTTTTTACACTTTAAGTTAAAATAACTTTTTTGTGTTTTCTATCTTGCTCGTTTAATGAAATTTTTATCATCCTAAACACCCTTAGTGCCCTCTTTGGTTTTGAGGATATTGAGCAGATGAGTCATGAGTCTCTAAATGAGGTGTTCATAATGAGAACACTGGAACCGCTTTTGAGCAAAAAGCTGTACTTGAAAACTTAGATTTTTATAAAGAACAGCATGTCAAACATGCCATACCTGCTTTTAAAACAGCTCTGCTAATAGTGATCCTGCTTCTATGCCTCTATTGCCCAGCACGAAACTTAACAAAGATGATCTACAAAGGCAGGATGTGTCTGAGGTGGGAACAGAAAAGATTTATGAATGACTATGTCAGCTTAATGTGAGATACCAATCAAGTCTCTTGTAAAAAAGAAATTTAATGATAATACGCAGGTAAAGATCTGCAGAAGGTTTTCAAATAATTTATTAATCCCTGTGATTTTTATCTTGATAAAATTTATTAGCTGTTCTCAGGGATGTTTCAGTCATTGGTAACTGTTTTTGATATACAAGATGCAATGTGAATGTATAGAAGTAATACATTATTAATAATATATTTATTCATTTTTCTTAAACTGCTTTTTCTACTGCATAAGGCAATGAAAGCTATTTAAAAGGATATTATTATTTATGAAAATCATCAATACAATGCAACAGCAGGAAAGCCTGCAGTTGTGCATGTAAGGAGATGCTGCCACTGAAACAGCTGGGGTTACTGCACTCATTACAATACTAGCAGGAATCCAGAGAAATGGAAAAAAATATTTGGAACTTTGCACAGTTCCAAGTCAGTTCAATATTTGTACAGTAGGTGGTCAGGAAAGTGTTTTTCTCTACAACACTGTGATCAAGTTTCTATTCTGCATTTGTTCAATTAAATGCCTCATGAAATTTAAGGCAGTTTGGCAATATGCTTGCTGGAATGCATGGAAGGGGTGGAAAAAAAGCCCCAAAACCATTACAGCACGTAATCTTTCCCACTATATTGATAATGCTGGATTCTGTTCTTAAATAACTGTACTAGAGAATAGAAATAATAGCCTGATAATAAAACGTGCCAGGATGCACACTAAATGTGCTTAGAGATTGAATCTTAATGCCTCACAATTCCAGCTGATTAGACAATTGTCTCTTGAATTAGCAGCTGTGCCCAGACCTCTGCAAGAACACCGCTGGTTGGAAGTCAGGGGCCTTTCTTTAGTATAAAGTTGAATTCAACTTTTCTTGAATCAAAGGCAGACACTATATGACTGTTAGCAAGTAATGCAATCAAAAATAGCTTAGTAGATTTAAGCATTTTTTTCCTTCTGGGAGGACCACTAAGAAATCAGTGTCCCACCAAAAAGACAACTGAATGGAGGGTGAAAGTGACCATGGCCAGTCCCTCATCATTTCCCACTGCTCCTGTTGAGGGAGAAAAGCAATTCCCATTCCCAGTGGAATGGTGAATGACCTGGGAAAAGTGAAAAATCTCAAGGAGCAGAAATGCAGTATCATCTCCAAAGTGGCTGTCATCTGGTGTGGTAGCAGGTGAGGGGTGTCTGCAGGTAAAGGGGAGAAGGGGAAACAGCAGTCTATGAGGATAGGTGTCAAGGAAACTGTGAAACCTCTGTCTGCGATTCCACTTTGGGCAAGAGAGCATACAGAGAAAACTGTTTCACTCTGCCTGCATTCTCCACCCGTCCCTCTGTTTATTTCTGAAATACAGTAGACCTATCAATATGCAAGTAGAAGGGACTTTTCTCAGCTCTTTTATAGGCACATGCCTGAGTAAATGTCAGATTTAGGACTTCTGAGAAGTAGACCAACTATGTGGGATTCAAAACACTAATCTTTATAAGAGTGATCTGTAACAGAAGATGTAATGGCATGTTCTTTTTGCACAGCAGCCTAGCAGTAAAAGCTTGTGGGATCAAAAAGAATAAGAAAGTGCGGCCTGTTTCTGTAGTCTAGAAAAAAGGCTGCTTGCCAGTAGCATGAAGTCCTACATTTCTGCCATTCTTTAGTGCTTGCTAAACATTTTCCATTTAAGATTACTCAAATGGACTGGATAAGGATAATATGAAATACAAGCAAGAGTACTCAGTTTAGTCAAGTGTGGGAAGCCTGCATTCAGCTCATCGTAACTATGGAAAATACAATGCAGTGACAGATTACAGTCTCACGTTATTAAGTTGTAGAATAACTATTGTATTATTCAGTATTTTGAACAACTAGGATTTTAAGAAATCTTAAATAGATTCATACTATTTTTCATTAATTGTACAGAACACATTTCATTTGATCCTCAAAAGATTTATAACGAGTAAAACAAATTTATTTTCTATTGTGAATGACTACTATAAAAAAAGAAAAATCTCTTTATTGTACAGATTTTTCTCCACTTGCTTTAGTTGTTAATTTGACCATCTACTTAATATGATTAAACATGGAATGAAATCTTTTCAATTAAAATCGGCATACCTTTCACCCTTTTGTTTAACTTCCGCATACCGCAATGGGTTGAGCTCATAAGATGACAAAAATATGAGTGGAGATGGAAAAAAAGCTCAAAAAGCAAAATTCAGACTAAAAATTTTGTTGAATGTTAGTGATGGAACTGTAGGCATTAGCAAGAGGTGAAGGGGTTAACAGAATAGCAATCACTCACATATCAATGGCTATCATAATTGGACCTGAAATAATTTTTCAACAAAGTAAGCCTTACAATTGAGTGTTTTCCTTGAGAGAAAGAAGATAACTGAAAAGATAATGCTGAAACGGTTAACCACCACCATGATGATATTGTGGCAAAGGTGGGGTTTAGTTCTCTGAAGGTAGCACAAAAGCTCCTGCTCTCACTCCTGGACTATGCAGTGTTTGAACAAGAATTTACTGGAGGTTTCTATTGTATATGAAATCTCTGTCAGTAGAAAATATTACTTCAAGTGCAGAGATATTTGAATACTTATGTCATCCTCAGTGTACTGCTGATTGAGTATGGCCAAGTCAAAAAGGACAACAGAAAGACATAGCATTTGAAACTAGTTTTGCAACATTTATCTTTACATACTTCATATCTTTTGTCTTGGAATGCTCATAGGAGTGTAACATTCATAAAGGAATTATCCTGTGTACAAGGAGGCTGTCTCATTTTTAATTTGTACCACATTCACAGCCATTACAACCTGTCAATGTGAAGTATTCTACCTGGCCTTGTGCAGAGCATTTGATGCTGTCCTGCACAACATCCTTGTCTCTAAATTGAAGACACATGGATCTGATGGGTGGACCACCAGTGGATAAAGAATTGGTCACAATCAAAGTTGTGGTCAACAGCTCAATGTCCAAGTGGAGACCAGTGAGGAATGGCATTCCTCAGGGGTCAGTATGGAGATCGATGCTGTTTAACATCTTTGTCAGTGATGTGGACAGTGGGACCTGCACCCCCAGCAGGTTTGCTAATGACACCAAGCTCTGTGGCACGGTTGACACGCTGGAGGGAAGGGATGCCATCCAGAGGGACTTTGAGAGGTGGACCCATGCACACCTCATGAAGTTCAACAAGGCCAACTGTAAGGTCCTGCACTTGGGTTGGAGCAATCCCAAGCACAAATACAGGCAGGGTGGACAATGGATTGGCAGCAGTCCTGAAGAGAAAGACTCGAGAGTGATGGTGGATGAGAAGGTTAATATGACTCAGCAATGTGCACTTGCAACCTAGAAGCCAACTGTATCCCGGGTGGCATCAAAAGAAGTGTGACCAGCAGGTCAAGGGAGGGGATTCTCCCCCTCTACTGTGTTCTTGTGAGACCCCACCTGCAGTGCTGCATTCAGCTCTGGGGACCCCAACATAAGAAGGACCTGGACCTGTGGAGCAAGTCCAGAGGAGGGCCACAAAGATGACTGGAGGGCTGGAGCACCTCTGCTATGAAGACAGGCTGATAGAGTTGGGGTTGTTCCACCTGGAGAAGAGAAGGCTCCGGGGAGACACTACAGCAGCCTTCTAGTACCTAAAGGGGGCCTACCAGAAATCTGGAGAGGGACTTTTTACAAGGGCATGTAGTGATAGGACAAGGGGCAGTGGCTTTAGACTGAAAGAGGTAGATGTAGACTAGATATTAGGAAGACTTTTTAACTGTGAGGGTGGTGAGATACTGGAAGAGGTTGCCAAGAGAAGCTGTGGATGCCCCATCCCTGGCAGTGCTCAAGGCCAGGCTGGATGGGGCTTTGAGCAACCTGGTCTAGCAGAAGGTGTCTGTGCCCATGGCAGGGGGGTTGGAACTAGATGATTTTCAAGGTCCCTTCCAACTGAAACCATTCTGTGATGATTCTATGATTCTACAACTATTATTTTTTTTCCCCAATATTGATGTGAAATTATTGTTAATATATCTAAATACGATAGCGTTTGTATATAGCAGAATTCCTATCAAAGTATGCTGCTGCTTTCTTTTCATTAGCGGTATCTCCTAATGGATGTAGGTCAGCTCGGCTTCTGCTTCTGTCTGCCATGTCACTTATGCCAATGGACGTGGCTTTTCTTCCACTTGTTTTTGTTTCTTTTTTTTTTTTTTTTCTCTTTAAAACTTCCAATACAAACATGCAGAAAATATCTATCAAGTTAATGTCACATCTATTGAGGTTTATTGTTGGTTTTCTTTTTGAGTGAAGTAAACCTGCTCATGAGCTTTGGAGGAATGAAACTCTTCCAAAACATTTAGCAGTACTCTTTAAAACTCTAATTCCTTCTGTAACATCAGTCAGTGCCACACGCCGCGTATGTAAGCAGTAAATACAGAAATGTAATTCTTTCTGGTAACATTATGTATATGCTCAAGTTTTACCGACTTCAGTACATCCTGAAGACGTGCTTCTTCCAGTGTTATCCTGGCTAATGGTGATGTTCTGTAGCGGAGTTAGTCTCATTATTTCAGTAGAGTGATAAATATTAAATATTCTAATACCAATATGTGAATCTTCGGGTTCCTGTAGTATTAAAAGGCTCAGTAATTGCATTTATTGAGTATAATAGTAGATCAGTGGTGACGAGAATTACGTAGAGTACATATTAATCGGCATTGGTGTAACTTGCCTTTGTAGTTCTACTATTAAGACACAGCAATATCACACAGTGGATTGTCAGAAGTACTGGAGTCCATGGTCAGTTGATCACATAATGGCTAAAAGAATCTAAATCCTAGACCAACTAAACACCCAAAGAAATATTTCCTAGCATAAGAAGTAGAGGAATTTCTGTCAAACAGCTTTTTTTTTTTTTTTTAACTTTTTGAAGTAAATGTTAATTTCCTTGTTTTAGCTGATACAATTTAGCACCCTGACTTGAGGAAATTGCTGGAAGGGGTTAGGAATCAGTATGCTCTACCTACCTGATTTACTGTCAGTGCATTTTAGTAAGTTATATTTCAGCATTTACTTCAAGGCAGAGATAGCGTAATCGAGTTTCAGTGCATGAGACTGAGTCATAGTATCTGTCAGCGTTCTTGATCTAAAAAAACAGTCTAATTTGTGCTACTTCTTAAAATCTTAACAAAGACATTAAAATCTTCTGGATAGATGCCCTTTTTAATGTTAATAGAAATCTTACTTTTGTATTTTAAATCTACAAAGATTCAATAATTATAAGTAGAAAGTGCAATGTATCACCAAAAGAAATTTTAAAATATATGTATTCATATATTTTCTTCATATATTTTGGGTTCTGCTTCATATTCACTTGGAAAACAGAAAAAAACAACCTTTGAGAGAATAGGTTGAATTAATAGAAAGTACCTATTTCAAAATACTCAACAGGGCTTACAGCACTGTAGGACTTGCTCATTTTTATGAATGGTAACTGGAATGTGAGTCTGGATTTCAGTTATTCCAATACAAATTACTTTGACTCCAGACATCACTTGGTGCCATTCTTTAGGTTCAGCAGTACTATAAACATTTTCTTTCTGTGAATGTTCTGTCTGTTGATGCTATCTTCCTCAGCTGTGCATTGCTCTTGTCTCATTTATATAACATTGTTTATTGCCTTTGTTGAGTGGATTCAATTGTTATACTGAATGAGAAATAATTAACTTTTGTATACTATCTATGCTATTTAAAGAAAAGTTTGCAATGTCCAAATCCTGCCAGAAGCCAGGTAATCACTCCTGCTGCTGCTGTATTTTTCCTTTTTCCTTCCCATGAGCTCATTTTTTCTTTTCTCCTCTTTTTTTTTTTTTGGATTTTCTAACTATCTGACTTCAGTCAGCTATTACTGACTGCCTGCTTCACTCCCTCTGTATATACAATGCATACAATTGTAAAGCTGAAGCTAGTATTTCCTAATTTGTATCTAATGCTTGAAACAGCATAGCCTCGAAAGATCCGTTGGATATAACTCATTATGATATTTCATATGCAAGAATTAAAAAGAAAAAAAATAGTTTTTCCTTAACAGTCTTGGTGATTATTAGCAGAAATACCATTCTCAGCACTAGTATTCAGCACAACAGCTTGCTACATACAAAAGTAGCTTTCCTTTTTAGCAGGTGACAATACCAATCAAAACTAATTTGCAGTTGCAGTACTTACCTAGCAGAATATATGAATTGGAAATGGCATAGTACTGTGACACAGCTGCACTGCAGCTAGTTTAGTAGAGATTAACATGTATGGAATAAGATTTAAAACAACAGTTTGGTTTTGATTACTTTGCTTTATTAATTTGCAATAAACTAGACTAGGATAAAGCTTCTTAGAACTTTGTAACATAATTAAAGATGCTCCAGTTTCCAAGCAAAAAGAAAACCTTACTTTCCTCTATTTCATATAGAAATGTTTCCGTGTGAAGTAAGGTTTTCAGGCTCTTTACTGCTGTGCCCTCTGTACAGAGCTATGGACACCAACCAAAGCAGTGACAGATAAAATATGGCTGAGAAAGTAACACTTTCTTGTCTCTTTTTAGGCAGATGATTCTTCCTTGTTTCAAAGACACCTTAAGAAAAAAAAACCAGACTTAATGTTACAGAAGGGTCAATCCGTGTCCTCACTGGCAAATGGTACATTCTGCAGTCAAAATTTATTCAGGAGAAAAATGGTAGCACATTACCAGGGGAGGGATGTGGGGGATAGAGGTAACTCTTCTTATAAAGGTGGATCTTGAATTTCACCACGGGAGGCTTCTGCACTGCTAGTAAGCGTTGTTGATTCATTGTGGACTGTATGTATGGTCACATGTACACACCTGGAGATTAATTAGACTAAGTGTTAGATTTGGGGGCTTGGTGGGCTACTTGTCTGGACTAGAAACTTCATAACTCTGTTAACTTAGAAGCAAGGACTTTCTATTTAGATTTTGGGGGTTTTAAGATTTTAATTGACTGTCCATCACTGCAGCTACTGGCAAAGGAGCAGCAACTATTAGAAAGGGAGGGGTATACTTCAGTGATACCTTCAGTGATTCAGAATGCTGCAGAGATTTTTACTGCTAAACTGCTTGAATCTGGTTTTCTGCCTCACTTCTCTTGTTTTTCTTTCGCTTTCCTTCAGTTCAGTTTTTTAAAGTATAACCCGTTTGTTTTTGCTAAACAGCAGAAGTGAACTATAGAATTAAACAAAGCAGAAGCAGAACTGCTGATGTACCAGCAGTGGTATCTGGTGTGTCTGATGGGTCCACAAATGTACAAAATTGGAAGCCAAAGGTTTTTTATGTGTTAGTAGAAAAAAAATTTACTTGGAGGGATCATATTCTGCAAACAGATAAAGATACAGTGGTGGTTATGGAAGGGAGAAGCAGCTGATCAGCAAGCACAATGAAGATATCTCTTAAATTTAGAAGCAGATTGGTACTTGCTATTCATAATAAATTGGTTTGCAACTTGGGGGTAAAAATAAAGATATTTAACAAATGTTGATAGTCACTCTTTTATAGAGTGCTGGAGGCAGAGCATGAACGATTACAGCTGTATGAGAAAGGCTGCTCTTATTTCTCAAGGAAAATGAAAACAGCAGATAAAAGATGGCAGATGGATGAAAGTGACATAATATTTTATGGACCTAAGTTCCTGAGATATTTCTGTGCAATAACAATATAAATCTTCTCTAGTATTTACTAGCATTCAAAAAATGAAAAATGCATTACCTTCTGTGAGTTACAGGGTGTACAAACAGATTGTCAGTGATGAACAAGTATTATCTGTCCATTTTATAAGCGTAATTGTTGGTTAATAAGGTTTAGATCTCTCTTCCCAAGCATTCATGGCATATTTACTTGTATATCAAAGCTTATTGTGAAATAGAAAATCTTTTCCTTGACTGTCCTATTAAATTTATCAGTAGTCCATGTGTAAACTTTGCTGATGTAGACAATGTATTTTATTTCCTCATGGGTATGACTGCAGTGTAGCCTTGGAAGCGAGCAAGAACAGCAGCATCCATGTAAATGGAGCTCCCGAAAATATGTGATTTCTTACAGCTTTTTCTCGAACAGCTTCATGGCCAGTTGCAGCTCCTCAGGTAGCTCTTGCTCCACAGGGAGCTCGCCTTGAGCACAGGCAGCTAAACTCCTGGGCTGGGGGAGGCCTGCTGATGTATGCATCCCTGAATGAGAAGTACCACATTAAGAACCTGAGGTTTTCTTTCACAAATTTTTAAGTGTCCACCTTAAGACATGTTTTTTTCTAGATTTACTAACTGGTTTGCCTCTTAACTGTTTGTCTGTTTGCTATGATATTGTGATCCAATCGGTTTATTTTATGAGTTTATTAATAAAGTACGTTAGCATAGGTTCATGCTTTTTTTTTTTTTAATACATGTTCTTCCTGAGCCTCTAAAAGTAGACTTTAGATGCTGCCAGATGTATATTTACCTACTGTCAGTCTACATCTTTAATATGTACTTCCCTTGGTGAAATAAAGTATTGCTTATAAATATCCTAGAGGGGTCTGGTTGAAGTACAGGAGTAGAGAAAGAAATGTAAAGGGTCTGCACAGGTAATCTAGCTCATCCCTGTCTAAAGGGAGTAAAATTAATGATTTATTAATAGTTTGGGTTCTTTCTATGTCTTGAGTCTAACAGACTTAGCAGCCTGTTAACGTATTTTTCTTCTTGTTTCTCTTAAGCAAAACCAAAATCTACACAATATTTCCCTTATTCATCATCCTAAGAATATTTTTTTTCAGACTTTAAACTTCTAAATTCTAATACTAGATTACAGGGATATGTTTTGAGGGTATTGGTAATTTTGTTCAAGGGCAAAAGCCTGGTTTTAACAAAGTAGGTTTAAAAAATATGAAAATCCTCTATCTTCTAACAGAAATTACCAACTTTACTATTGACTTATACAGGATAGGTATTGATATATGTTGGTATATGTTGGTATATGCAGCATCTGAGTTTTCTGAAGTACATTTCACGCTATATTTAGTTATGGAAGCAGTGTCTGTCTAAAGATCGACTTTTCTACATGTTAAAAATCAAACAGTTGTACAGAAATGTTATTTGAACTGTACAGGATGAGAAAAGGATGAACAACAAAAAACCTCCAAATTTGAACCAATAAATTCCCCGAAGTCTCCTTTGTAAAAAAAAAAACCCACAAAAACTGGAAAAGTTTTTCTTGGTATTAATCATTTGCTTATTGCTGGTTTTGTGGCTTTTGTACATCAGGTCATGATTCTGGCTGAAAAATTATTTTCGTCATTTATTTTACTGCTGGGCAGTTGATAGCTCAGGGCACAAAATTAAAGTAATGATAAGGTAAAAGCTAAACTCATTCAAAGCCTGAGTCACTTTTGAACTAAGAAGAGTGTACTGTATCAAATCACTAGGGTCACCGGCCAACAATTGCTTCATAGAGCAATGTACAGCTATGTCTGGGATCATGTGTCTGGTTTCAATCTCTTTATTCTTTGCAAAACAGCTCTTGATGTATTCCAAAATGCTGCAGATACCCCTGAAACACCAGCCAGTTATCTCCTGTGTTGGTACCTGCTTTTTCTTCAGGAAAGATGTATTGCACAGATCGTTAAACCAATCATTAAGATTATGAACAGGGCTGCAGCTGGGGTCTGGCATCTGGATCTGGCACCCTGGGGGTGTCCACAACACTTTTTCTCTTCCCACAAGTGGGCTAAAAGTGCCCACCCCCCCCACCCCCCACCCCCCCGTCAAATACAGTCTGAGAACTTCTATTCACCTTTACTGCTTGCCAGCACAGGACATACTCTGCAAAATACTTACATTTCCAAGCTTTCTGGTGGTTTAAAAGTGAACTGAACACCATTCGTCCATACTAGAGCATATTCATTTTGTTTTGATCGGAGATTGACAGTTGCAGAAAGGCTGAAGATGTTAGGACTGTTCCTTCAGATTTGTGTCTTGCCTTTTTGGAAACCTGCATTTTGCTAATAATGTGTTCCTGAAGAGTATAAAACCAGCTTAGTTTTGTGTCAGTCCGTCTTTTTATTCCTAACCTCCTTCAGATACATCCTGTGTAAAGTAGTACCTTGGAAAAAAAGACAGTATCTTGAATTACTTGTTTTTTAAGAATTTTTTAAGAATAATCTTGATAGATGCATATTTTTTAAACTTAATGATCCATAGAGATTGTCTTTTCAAATAATCTAGTATGTGGTGGAGGTTGGGGTGGGGAGAAATTATTGTATTTGTTCAAATCCTTTAACTGTTTTTGGATTTTTTCCCCATCTACACTAAAAAGCTTTATGGTTCTTAACTCGTTAATATAACTGAGAAAATTCTCTGGGGAAAAGAAATTCCCTCATTCTGCTAAATGGGATCCTCAGTTCAACCAATAAGGCAGCAAGAATTGCTTAACCTTTACTGCAGTTGCATTCCCTTTCCCCCAAAACAATTAAAAATGAAAGAAAACAACCTTCTGGCAGTGAAGGAGCGAGACAGCCACTGTGTTCTGTTAGCTTGCGACTCACAGCAGATACCATACATATCTTCCTTGGTATGCTAGACAGTGTAATTCACTAGGAAGATAAAATGTACTAGATTTTAATTCACCGAGAGAATTTACCCGTTGGCTGAACACCATATAATATAAACTTAACTTCTTCCTACAGCCAGGATCCAAATCAGAAAATTTAAGGAATACCTTTCAGAGGTACTAGTTCTATAAAGGGATCCTGTATACTTATGTAAATCAGGATTAATCATAAACACGTTAAAAATACAAAGTTGGACAACTGTGGTTTTCTGCTACTGCATATGAACACTTGGGCTGTGTATCTCATTGAATCCTACACAGCAAGAAACACTGTTGCTGCTTGGCTACTACTTTTATTTGTATAACTGGCACGACAGCAAATTTTGACGTTCTCTTGTAATATCCTTGTGCTGGCTGTGTCAGTTAAAACCCACCCAGGATTTGTTTCCTTGCTTGCCTGCTGTTTCACCATTAGAGTCTGTCTTTTGTCCTTCTACTGAGCCTGCACAGGATTGTGTCTTGGACTATAACCATGAGACCAGTACTCAAAAGTGAAATGAGCACTGTTTGCAAAGTATCTAGAGGACAAAAGTGCTACTTTAATTTTGGGGTTTTTTCCTCTTCTTCATCTTGTTTTTGTCAAATTATGTTTTGTCTGATTTAACAACCTGTGAAAGCTCACATGGTATCAGACAAGCACCAAAGCAACTGCAGAAGGGATGACATGCTAGGGACAGAGCAACAAACTGTCAGACCTGTTCAGCCTAATTATTCTCTGGTGTACCACAGAGTGGCTTCAGTGAAAGACAGCATATATTACTGTCACTATTAGCAAAGGAAGATCTCTAAGAATAAGTTTTAAAATAAACATTACAAAAACAAGCATCAGTTGCAGTGAGGGACCGAGCTGAAGTCTTGGAGCATTCTTGGGGTACCTCAACTGAAATACACGTTTCTGAAAAGTAAGAGTGTACATGGGCATCTAAGGCTGGGGGGGGGAAGGGGTGCTGAAATATATTTGCTTTGAGCAATAATCAAGACACAATATTAATAAATATTTAATATTGTTTTTATGTGAGGAAGATGTTAATGAAATGCTAAGGCTATGACTGGCTGTCTTATCATACAATCTTGCTCTTGACTAATTGAACTCTACCGAAAAACTAGTTACTAAACTTTTTCCATATAACTATTTTGCCTAATTAGCATGAGTTCAGAAAAGAACACATTGATTGGAAAGCTAGGGAATCTTCTGAGAAAATCCGAGAAATTAAAATTCATAGCCTGGTGCACAGATGATTACTGGGGGGAAATGATTGCTGGAGTATTAATGGCAGCAAAAATATTCTTCGTCTTCAAAATGGCTGAAAATGGCTTAAATATCCAGCCAGCTCCAAATCATGTTGGTTTAACAGGAGGAAGCCATGCAAGTGTCTCGTTTATGGAGTTAGGGTCATATGCATGTCAAGAAGCACGTGAAAACAAACTTCTCGGGACCCACAAACCCACTGTGCGTAACAGAATATCTGCTTATCTGAGCTGTAAGCACAAATATTATAGAGAGGCTGTGGGAAACCCTGCAAAGTAACCTACTAAAGATTTGACCACTGCACTAGCATAACACAATCAAAAGTGGTGTCTCAATTTTTGTTGAAGATTCAAGATGTACTTCTGTATTCTGTTACTTTCCTTATTTCAGCATATACAAGGACCTCGTGATGCTGCAGTTAGTTGGACATTATAATGCTTTCTCAGGGAAAAGCTGTAACCATCCTTTTACTTACTTAAGTGATAAGGCATTGTAAGCTCATTGCTCCCCTCAGGGTTTGGTTGTATATTGCTGCTGCTGCGTTCCAGAGTGCTAGAACAGCAAAATTGCTGTAGCAGAAAATTTTTCATTGTGTTGCATGGATCCTCAAATATCACTGTAGGTTCCTACACTGGCATAGGGCTGTAAGCTAAGAAAAAACTTTATTAGGAGCTGAGAAACATCAAGTTATGCTATTTCTTCCAACCCTTCCCCATAACTTTTTTTTCTCTCTTTCTTTTGTGAAAGAATGGGAGTGTGGCTCAGAAAACGTTTAAATTTCCTGAAGTATTAGTACTCTGCCGAACTTATACTTTTGACGGGGGAATTAGAAGGCTTTAGAACCCTCAGATTCCCAAAAGAGTGAAATCTCTGAAGGCGTGGGCAGAAAAGGTCCTTTTCCTTCCAGTGTGGAGATTATATGTTTTTATATCCTTGTCTCCTAACGTTTCGCAGCAGTAAACCCATTCACTCTGGGTGAATTTCAGGCCTTACATTGAAAAAAAAAAAGAAGTCTTCAGTGTCCAGAAGCAAGAAAAGGTCTGGCCTTAAAAGGTTTATTTTCATGTGTACTTGGAATTAGATTTAACCCTAAAATTATTGCCTAAAAAACCCAATCAAATTGTATAATATAAAAAACTAGATCACATGGAAAAGGTTCTGCTCAGAAAAGGAAGTTCTAAAATGCTATTGGAAGGAATGTAAATCACAGAATCACAGTGCAGCTGAGGTTGTAAGGGACCTCTGGAAGTCATCTGTTCCCACACAGTTGCTCAGGCAGGGCCACCTAAGGCCAGTTGCCCAGCACTGTGACAAATAGCTTTCGAACATCTATTCAGCGTTCAACTTCACAGCCTCTCTGAGCAACCAGAGACAGTGTTCAGTCACCCTCACAGTAAAAAAGTGTTTCTTGATCTTCAGAGGTATCAGTTTCTGCCTGTTGCCTCGGTCCTGTCACTGGGCACCACTGAGAAGAGCCTGGTTTTATCTTCATTACAACCCCCCTTCAGATACGGATACACATTCATGAGATCACCCTGAGCCCTCTCTTCTCCAGGCTGATCAGTCCCAGCTCTCTCAGCCTTTCCTCATAGGAGAGGTGCTTCTGTCCCTTTGGCATCTTTGTGGCCCTTCAGTGGACTCTGTCCAGTCTGTCCATGTCTCCCTTGTACTGGGAACAGGGCACAGTACTCCAGGTGTGGCCTCATCTGATAAACTGTGGGGGGTTTTGTCAGTGATAAATAAAAACAAACAAACAACAATGACATGCTTTAGAAGCTGTTAATAAATTAAACAATAATATGCAAGCAGATGCTATTTCTGAATGTTGCATAATTCTGAATGGAAGGCAGACCTATAGTAAAATCTGTGCATATGTTATATATAGTCTGAGCCTTATTACATACACCTGAGGGACAAAATTATGGTTACAGGGTTTTTTTAGTTATGTTTCATGAATGTGCTGCAGACATTTAATATTTGTAAATTTATTATAGCTCATCTTTATAGGGCAGATACACTCATGTTTTAACAAGTACATCAAACGTAGAAATATGTCAGCCACTTCAGACGTCATTTATAATACGCTCCGTTGCTATGGAAACCCACAGTGCTTCACCTTTCTAAAAGCCAAGGAGAGAAATAGAACATTTATTGTACATGGGGTATTTCACATCAGAGGAAGACAGGTGCATCACAAGAAAAGAGCTGCACATAGTGATGTTCTTGTGATCATGTTCGATAGTCTTTTTTTCTTCAGCTTAGTTGCTAACCATTTGTTGAACCATAGGGAGCCAGGCAATTTTGAAATAGAGGTGTTGTACGGGATAGTTTCAGGATTTAAAATTAATAGATGGTTGGTTTGGAGGTTGGGATGGTGAATATTCCTGTTGGTTACTAGAACGTTAAGCTTTTATTACTAGCATGCAGAGTTCATTTGTTTTCTCATTCATTGCAGCAGAAAACATGTCCCTTTCTATAGGAACTCATCTGAGGTCATCTAACTGCACAGTCCATAAAAATGTAGCTTCCTAGGTGTATGGGCAAGCATAAGTAGCTATATTCAAAATTTGGCTAATGGAAAATGGCTGAGTATGGAGCTGTGAATGCTGCTGCTCTGTCCCATCATTTCTGCCAGCTTGATCTGGCTTCCCTGTAGTTACTTGTTTGCATAAATAAAATGGTTGCTAATGGTGTCCTCTTTCTTCCATGCATAATTACAAAAATAGTGGTGAAAGATGAAAATCAGCATGTCAGGCACTGCTATTACCGTGTTCTTTCCAAATGTGGAAAGTCTGAAGATGGTTAGGGTCATGCAGGAAAAAAAATGTTTTGTTAAAAGCAGGAAAAGCGTGTCTTACATGCAGTGTTAGTCAGAGGAAGGTAGGTCAAAGATTTACTCAGATAATACTTAAAAAGAAGGGCTGGGAATTAAATATGTACAGTTGAGGCATGCCTTGGGCTTCAACTTTCTTAAAAATACACTTTGCACTCCCATTCAAGTAGTTCAATGGATAGAGAAACAACAATCGTTTAATGTTAGAGCCAATCTACAGCAAGCTTTTGGGGGGCAAGTTTACTTGTACTGATGATTCTCTGCTGATTAGGTTAACCCAGTCTGAGCTGTAGGATGACACAGCTGTATTATAGCTAATAAAGTAGTTGGGTTTGACTGAGCCCTAGTAGTTCCATTATACTGCACTTCTCCTGCATAGGCATACTTTTATGCTTACAAACATGGTAGTGGCAATTCCTGCTGCTGCAAGATCAAGCATGATTCAATAGAAAAGGAAAAACAGGTCTGTAGGCTGAAGCCATAGTCACGTAATTTAGGAATAATTTTGTTTGTCAAACAAGCCAGTGGGCCTTGCAGTAAAGGAAACCAGAATTTCATTACTTACTATTACTAAATGTAATTTAATCTTGTTTAGGAAAGAGATAGCCTCTCTGTAATGTTTTTTGAAAGCTTAATAAATTAAAATGTTACTGTTACTCCCATGGCCGTGCCGTTTAATTTACAATCCACTTGCATACTAGCTATTTTAAGCATAATTGTAGAACATACTAGATCAATTAATTTTATAGAAAAATGAAATGACCTGTAGCTGCTATGTCATGGGGGGAGTTGGTAATGGTTGTCTTGTGGGATTCTTTTCAGCTCTTGTTTTCAGATCGGTAATAGCAGCAGTCCTTTGATTTAGATCAAAGCAAGAACAAAAGCTTCTTAGGAGCAAGTGAGACTCAGAAGGTGAAAATTAAGAGGAAAAAAGTAATTAAATCCCATACCATAGCCTAGAACCAGACTACTAAAATGAGGAAATCAACTTTATACAGCTATAGCTGTATATTATTTCAGTGTAATTTACATCTAAGCATGAGACCAAACCTTCAGCAGCTGGCTACCGTATTTTATCCCTTGATTACAAACAAGTGAATCTTATCTTGCTTGTACAGGTGTTGAATTTTTTCTTTCTCAGCCTATATTCACTTACAGTCATTAAAGATCTAGGACACTTAGTGTAAATATTAAAGATTATGTATGAAGCCTGACAAATTTAATCTTGGGCAATTACACTCTACCTAGCACTTCTGACCAGCGCAAGCTCCCCTGCAGTTTCAGTTGGGTAAGTAATCTGGAAGTGCAACATTGGGCTCTTCAGTAGCTGTAGCACTGACTACACAAGCAACATGATTCTGTACATTAGTCTCATTTTTCTAAGCATTTTATGAGAACTTGTGTAGGCAGTGTTCTGTGATTAGCTGTAGCAGCCTACGCAGGAGGTGTTGCATTCAAAAAATACGAGTTCTTTTAACCTGAGAAAAATTCTTGGAAGGATATGCATAAATTTATTGCTTCTCCTGGTTCTCAAAATGCTTTTTATTGGCCATAGTTTTCTTCTGCAGATCTAAAATAGAAACTTTTCTGTGTAGAAAACTGTAGATTATTTCATGTGAACAGATTTCTTACTCGCTGACTAATCAGATGATTAAGTTCATTATCCACCAAATAACTTCCCTAATAAGCTCAGATCTGGCATGAAGAAGCAGCTGAAGATTAGCAGTTCATCTGACCTGTACATAGGTGCCCTTTCTGTATTTGACAATTTCTTTCTCATCTGGCTGACTGACATTTCCCTCTGGAAAAAAGAGTACAGAAAGAAGGGCAACTAATTAATACTTCCAAATTTTGTTTCTATTTCTAACTCATCAGCAATTTCCTTTTTCAGCTACGTTGGGGGAAACTATCAAATAGAGTCTAATGAACTATTACTGCTAGCCAATTAAAACTTCCCTCACAAAACACCCCCCACCACCACACCACCCCAAATTAGTTACAATACTTGGCAGATTTCATCACTTAGGAAAGCAGTTTCATGTATATATATATGTGTGTAATTCAAGTCAGTTAATGAATAATAACACATCTTTGCCTTGAAAACTGTTCAACTTTGATCCGCCCCATTCTACATTAGACAACAGCAAATCCACAATGTCTGCGCAGAAGAGAAATGAAAATAATTTTCAGTAGGAAGTGATTTCTCTCTGACAAAAGCCTGAGAAGACTGATACTGTTTACAAGCAGATGTTAAAACCAAAATATAGTGGAAAGGGATAAAACACTTCAATGTATTTGGAATCAGGTAGGCATTTGTATTTCTTTGCTCTCATGCACAAAAGTCAGAAGACATTGAAAAGAGGAAGAGTTTATAAATTACAGTGAAAACTTCTTATAAGCATTAAAATAAAAATAACTAAAAAATTCTTTATACAAACTAAAGCAATCAAAAGAAAAATACACGCTTCATTTTACTGTGCTAGTTACAGTGACAGGTTGTAATTAAAACCTAAGAGTTTACTGAAATTAAACAAGATTACCAATGTATATAAAAGAAGTATGATAATACCAGATAATTTTGAAAGAACTGTGTAATCATATAAAATTATAGGGAAGTTTTGTATCCTAATACACTAATCATAGAATTATTATTTGGCTATTTTTAGGTCTTAAAAATGGTTTATTCCTTAATTTTTAATTCACAGCATCCTACGCGTTACTCTCAAGCATTTGCTACTTGTGATGTGTTCAATTAGGTGGAATATTGTTTGTTTTGATATGGCAGATCTTCTCTGGTTTTGGGGAACTTTGAAATTATTAAAACTCAATTTCCCATATCTAAGCTTTATGAATAATATTTCTGAGTATTTTTTAATTCAGAAGGGGAAAATTGTAGGTATTCTACAAGTACATAGCAATCAGATCTAAAATCTACTTAGTACAAAATACACTGTCATATTTAAGGTGTCTTTTATATGATTGCTTTCCATACGTAGATCATTCTACTCAGGATGGTTAGAGTTGCCAGTAATTACTTGGGATTTTTTTGGGGAAAATGTAAGGACTCCAGAACGGGATTATTCTTGTAGACCTCACTAATTTTGGCAGATCTACTCTGTCAAGTTCAGAAATTACTTGGGATCTGTGGTTCCAGAGAGAAGAAGTATCTCCTACAGCACTTTGACACAGATTTCTCATGTCTGTTTACTTGGGAGAGAAAAGCTTGTGATTCTCATTACCAGGGGGAAGGAATTGGCAGGAACAGGTCCATGGCTGTGAACATCTTCACTCTGTCCTTTGAGGAGCACCATGCCTTGCTATGCATCTGCATCCACACAGCCTTATGCTGCAGCATTACAGACCCTTACTTTGTGAAGGGGAAAATCAGCCTAATACTATATTTTTCTGTGCATGTTTATTGCTCGTTCAGGAGTGCTGTGTATTGGAGTTTCTTTTCTTTGGTTTCTATGGGAAATATACTTTCCCATACTTAGTAGTTCGGTAAACCCACAAGGTTTTAGCACTTGAGTTTCCAGCAAGCAATAAAGGTTCTGCTTCAAATCTTCATGGAGAGGAATTTACAGTCAGTGGAAGATGCGCTGTTCAGATGGGATAGCTTCCTAACAATGCTGGGATAGCTTTTTAATATTTTTTTTTTCCCATGCCTATTGAAGAATCACAAGAAAGTTATGCAAACTTAAATATATCATTAAATCATCAGTGGAATGCATTGCAGTGTCAAAAATGAAAGCAGGAATTAGGGAAAGACAGGAATTAGGGATTAGGCTGATGTTACAGTCCATCAGCCCCTGGTTTCAGAGCTTTGTGTAAAGGATGGTGTTTTCTTTTGTATCCTGGGCATCATATTGATGAGAAATTCCTTTTCTTTGAATGGCTTTAAAATTTGTTTGTAGTGGCAATATAGACACCCTATAAGGACGTGTCAAAGAAATATTTATTTTGAAATAATTGAACAAAATACAGAGTATGAGAAAGAAATTGCACTTAACTATGAATTTAGGAAGGGATCAGAATACAAAGAGATGCCCTATATATAATTGGATTTTATTATCTCCTTGTTCAAGATTGGTTTCATTTTCCAATACTTTGAGGCATGGAATTTTTTTGATTGAACTACTTCCAGAAGAATTCACCTCTGTAAGGCACGCTGTTGTTTGAATCTGTTGCATGATGCATTAAAGAAAACATTTCATACATCCCTTCCTTTCCCTTTCCACATAGTTTCTTATCCTTACTGCTTTACTTTTGAAACTAAAAACTTGGAGATTCACAAAGATTGTGTTTAGTTCCCCTAACTTAGAGAACTATCATGAGAAACAACAGGAAAAGTCTACTTCTTTTTTTAAGGAGGTAATCTTTGAAGTCAATGTAATGTAATCAGTTACATTAATTTGACTGAATGTTCTTAGGAGGTTTTGGGTTGTTTTTTTCTTTAAAAATTCTTCTTTAACTCATAAGCTGTGCAGGTAGAATTGGCCCCTAAAACTCATCAAATTCATAATCTCCGGCCCTTTCATTTTTTCGAAGGGATCCAGGTCTACTTGTGTGAAAGCAGAAAACAAAACACTGGTTATGGCTGGGACCACTTCTTGCTGGGTGGCTTTCCACACGTGGGTTGGCACATTCAGTGGTAGAGTTGAAGGGCCTCTATTCCCAAGAGTGGACAACTGGAGAACATAAGGCAGTCTGGACCTACTGCATGAAAGGACAATGTAGACTGACAGATTTCTCCATTTTAATAGTTTCCCTGATACTGTTTATTAACAGTAAATAAATCTCTTTCATTGTTGTGGTAAAATTATCTGCATTATATTAGGATTGTTGTTTCTGTAATTCCTGTAAAATAACATGGGTCAAAGTTCCCATCCTGGGATCACCTGAAATATTTAAACCCTGAAATATTGTGAATGTTTGAGAGAAAGAAGAAAAATTTGAGGAAAAGATGAAAAAAAATAGGAATAAACTCAAGGAGAAAATAGAAGTCAAGAGATGAGAATGAGTTAAGATGAACATGTCAGAGCCTTAAAAGGAGATTACATGGAACAACTAGAAATTTTAAAGAGGAAACAAAACATTAATTTTCTTTAAAAGGAATAGAATTAATATGCAAATATATTGAATAATTATTTTACAATATGATGCAAAGGTAATGACATGTTTGGAAGGTGCAAATGGGGGTTAGTGTACTTGGTTTGATTAATTTTTATTGTGCTGTCCTCTCAGACAGTTTTAGCTCTACAGGTTAATAAGGAAAGGAACTGATGTTCCAGATTGAGAACATATATAAATAATACAGAACCCATTATATTCTAGTATTAAACACAGAGAAGAGCAAAGTCAGAGAATATTGTTGCTTATCTATTGTATAGATATAACCTAAAATTAACAGAAGTATACATGCGATTTTTTGAATTAACAAAAATATTTGGATTCTAGATGCCTGCCTGTGTAGAAGAACGTGTGACACCAATTAGTTATTATAATTCAATAGACATCCTTCAAAGAAAAAAAAAAAAGCTGATAGTAAATTGGAGATTACATTTTTCTTTCTCTACCTGATAGTCCATAAACAATAGATTTTTAACATTACAATTTGTTATTATGCTGATTCAAAATTGTAATGGTTTTCTGAACAAAAATAAAAGTTTCTCAGCTTCTGGAAAGGCAATAGATTTTTTTTCTAATGGAAAGAGTTAAGCAACCCAAGATGAGTGGCTGATATTTGGCATCATTTGTGAGATTTTTTTTTAGTGTTAGATCATATATATTTCTTCAGTAACAAGGAAGTCTAGAATTATTTTTTCTGAGACTTCACTTTATTTTAGTGTCTTTATGCCAGCAGACAGGATTTAGTTAAATTATTAGAATGGGCACACGAATAAGCATTTAGGCCTAACCTTATAATATTTATGCATCACATACATAAATATTCTTCAGAGCCTATTTATCGCACTGGGTATCCTCTTGGTAATCACATTAATAAACACAGGACAATTAGTTTTATACAGACTATCCAATAAATCAGCTGGGATCATAAGCCCCCCCCTTTTTGTTTTCCCTGATGCATAACCTGGGCAAGATCTTCCCAGGAGCTGTGGAAAACATCTCATTCCCCATTCATATATATATGCGCTTGGGATTCAGCACTTCTAGGTTCACGCCCTTAGGGAGAAAAGCACTGTGGTTTTTTTTCTCAATCAATAAATAATACATTCTTCCTGGCTATGGAACAGGGGTTTGGGCAGTGCATGTCTCCTTGACAGCACTATATTTTGCTATCTGGAATCACTGATTGTGCTGATGTGTATTTAATTTCCATTCTCATTTCCACTGAAAATTCTAATTAGATTCTGGTGATGCTTAAGAAGAGGAAGGGACAGTGTTTCTCTAAACATTATTCCTTCTAATGCAGAGGGCAGTAGTTTTCTGACACGCAGCATTTAGCACACATGAAAACAGATGTATGTCTTTAGCAAACTGTCATTTGTCAAACTTAATAAAAATTGTGCTAGGAGAAGCTGGGGAAGGGCTGTGAAGCTGGGGGAGAGTCACAAAGCCTGTGTCTGGAAGCGCTGGAGTGCAGAGTGCTGATAGCAGCGTGCTCCCTAGTGCAAGTTTCCAGGGAGCATTTCTTCTTGGCACTGACACAGCCAAGTCTCCAGCTCCGACACAGATGTTCCTCCAGCAGCCCTGAAGTAACGCTGCTCACTGGATACAATGTCATACCCAGGGGTTCATGGTCCACCTCAGCCTTCTAAGAGGACTCGGTACTGATGAAATCAAACGCTTAGAGAAGCGTAAGATGCGGGGCTTTATCTAGTATTTTGTCTCAGCTAGAGTAGCTGGTGAATCGCCACGGCTCAGTACAGCACTGCTTTACACCACTGCAACTTTCTTCAAAGCAAACTCTTGGTAAAATCCTCTAATTTCCCCTCTGATTGTGAACCCGTGTAAGGACTGGAATGATTTGCCTGTTGGAAGAATGTTGACCCTTGAATGGGAGTCGGAGGGACTGCAAACAGTGGGTATTGTTGTGATTATATTTGCATCTCTGAAGCTGCTTCATTTGCTGGGACTGATTGATTTTTCAGAAGGTAAAGTGGTCACTCACTCGCAGTTTGTGCTGTTTGTAGGTGTGGTGTCTGATCTGCTAAAACAGACTTAGCATCAGATATAAAAGCTGTGAAATGTAAAGGGTTGAAAAAAAAATAACATCCAGACTAAAAATCCTAGTTTACTTCTGCTGGTTTTACTTTGTTATCAAAAATGGGAATAGATACTAGCATAAGTTTTATATTTTACAGTGCATTACCGGGTGTCTGTGAGGGGATGTTTATTAGAAAGATGGAAAATAGTGAACGTAACACCTGTCAGTTGCCTTTGAAAGCTGTTCACTCTTACAAAACTTGATACATTAAGAGGATCTTGGTTCAGTTCATGTTTGTTACATGTTTTGCTCTTCTGATTTGTGGTGCAATTAGAGTTTCGCTCTGTGTCAGTATCTGTGTTTGAAAAATCCATTTCATGGGTAAATGCAGAACACTGTTACTACAGGATAAGCTTTAGGATCAAGTCTGAACACCTTTCAAAAAAGACATAGATGCCAACATTAAATGTGGATATTTAAAATACATATATAATGAATATATGTTTTAAAATTCCTCTTTGCTTGCTGAGATTTCTGCCTGCTCTATACTATATGGGTCATCTCATTTGCTTCACGTTAATGTATTAGGATTTTTATTTCTCTGCAAAGTGAGGGGGGGTTCCCACATCTTATAGAAAGAGGCTATTTTAGCTTAGTTATTAATGAAATCTTTTGTTGTCAACTTTTCAACTTCTTAACAAAATGTCTGGTGTGGGCTGCTGTAGTAAACAAAAGCTATTCACACGCTGAAGTCCTTACTCAAAAAATACTTGCTTTTGTCAGTGTGTTTGGTCATATGAACCCAAACCAACCCTTTTTGCTGTGTAACTGCTTTCAGTCAGAATCACACAGACAAGAAGAGCACTCCAGTTTTTTGAAACATTAACTTTTCATCATGGAATACGGTCTTTGATGGATGTAGATTCACATCATCACCTCATAAAATTGTTCAGTGTGCTGATAAAATGTGAAATATTTAACGCAGCACTTTTACAGTTACTGAACTATTGAAATAAATCATTGTTAAAACTGTATGTGGTGGGAATGTGTAACATTTGCTGTGTTACTATGTAATGCATTGGTTATGGAATAATACAATTACTTTTTTAATTCTAAACTAATTAGTAATTCCATAAACAGATCTGTTAACAGAGTTAGGCTTTCTGATACCTTAACATGCTTGTCTAATATCCCAGATATATTGACTTATTTTGAAAATACCGCTGGAAGATAGGGCAGCATGCTTGTCCCGATGTTTGGCAATTACAAGACAGAGAAGACTGCTAAATGAAAAATCCTTAATCGCTAAACTTGTTGCAGCTCCACAGATTTTAGTCAGCTTGTGATGATGCATTATGGCAGTTTCTACCAGCAGAGCAACTTGTCTAAGCCCACACCAAGACTCAGCACCAGAAAGGTGAGAAGAACTAAAGTGATCCTGAAAAAACATCATGGGCTGAGTAACTGGAATGTTTGCATCTTTCCAGTCCACAGAAGTGTAGAGGTAGCTTCAGCTACAGTCCTTAATCTGTACTGTGAAAATACGACAGCTTGTTTATTGTTTATTTTTACAGTCATTTATAATGAGATATAAAATACCCTACATCTTGTATTCCAGGCACTTTCAGTATTATTTTTAAAATTAACAAAGATAAAGCAATAGTACACTCACAGAAGAATTTCTTCTTTAACACAGCTACTGGAAGTGTTTCACTCAGTACAGCTTCTTCACTGTGTGCAGTCATTCCTCCTGCAAAAGTGGACTTTCAACTGAACAAGCAAAAATATGGGCCACTTATTGCACTATGAGGGACAGCCACCCTCCTTTACATAGCTAAGGAGTTAGAGAAGAGCTTGACTTGCCATCACTCCTCCACAGGAAAGTAGGAGAATCCAGGCAATCTGCTTAGTTTTATTCTGGTGTTCAGCGTTTGGCAGGACAGGGAACATGATTTGATCTTGTGTCCCAGTCTAGGGACTGTTTCTTCTACTTCATCCATTGTCCACTTTCTGACAAGCAGGAAAGAGAGACCAGAATGAAGAGAAAGCTGGCTTCACTGGAGCCAGTGAGATATTTCAGTTATAAGGACAGGATTCAATCAATACCACTTTTGCTAGAACAGAATGAAAACTCTCCTTTCCCTCTCTGTCCATTACTTTGAAAGTGGTTTGACACTGATCAATACATTCCCTCCAGCTTCCTTGTCTGAAACCTTTGCTGCTGGGCAGCTTCCCTCCAAAGCTTTTGTTTTGTTCCTCAGCTGGAAGGGAAGGAGAGGAGGCGATCAGAAGTGAAGCAAAGGAGCAGAGCAGTAAAGTAGCAGCATCAGGCTTAGATGCAGTTCATCCACCAGCAGCATGGAGGGGAGAGATGGCAAAATGCAGGTTATTTGTGTGTCCAGAATATCTGTTAAGTGGGAGCTTTACAGAGAGTTTATGTAAATAGGTGTGAGCAAATTTGTAAGCATCAGGGGAATACATAAATCAAACTCTTCAAAAGGACAAACTCTGTGCCTCTTCATCATGCATTGATTATGTTTTGAAGTATAACACCTCATACAGAAATGTTTTTCTTTTGCTTGTAATATAATCAATCGAAGTCACAATCTGTTTTAGACTCTGCTGTTCCTCCCCTTTTCCTTCCACTAATCTCTAACAGTTTCCAGAGCTTGTTATTATCTTTCAAATGCTCATTCAGATATAAATTTCCTGTCTGATATATGAATGTCCTACTAAGTTAGTATCTTTTACCTAGTAGGACCCACTGGTCTCTGCATGTCTTTTAGCTCATTAGACCATCAGTGCTAGGTAGGAATATTTGACCCTTAGTTTCTCTTATTGTGATGTAAAACAGAGAGCAGTTCACTTACAGTTATCAATAAACATATTTGGCTGCAAAGTCTGCTTTGAGAAGGGATAGAGCAATTTGTTCCTTTGGCTAGAGTTTGGAAATTGTGGAGGGTGGGTATTTTCTTTAAATAAGAGATAGTTTTCTGTCTTAGGATATCTCTGCTCTGTGCAGGTACAGAAAGACCTTCTTTTTTTTCTTTCTAAACTAATTTGGATGGACAGAAGCCACCTCCAGTCCACAAGTCGTATTAGTGCATTTATCTGTTCCATCAAACTAGCATGCTAAAATGTGGCCTCTTCTGTAGCTTGGATACTTAAAAGCGCAGAGAGGATAAGGTTAGGTCTATCTGCAACCATCTGTATTAACATGTTGTTAGTTACACTTACGGTTTAGCAAAACCAGTAAGGTTTAAACTATTCTCTGAAGCGCAGTATGAGACTCTCCCTTAGAAAATGAATGATATAGGGACAGGCATATTGCAGTGCAATTTATTCTTGCTTCACAGTATTCTAAGAAAAAGAACCCCAACAAGCAAGGGAGTTTTCTCCTTGGCTACATGTGACTGATAAGAATTATCCTGATTTGAATGTCCTATCCATGCACTGGTGGCTGTGCTACAAGTTCAGCTTCCAGCAGGCTCTCCTGCATCAGCTCTTTCAGGCAAATGGGATGTGGTGTAGCATAACTCCACAATAAACAGAAAGGTAAGGAATATACCACACAGCAGTACGTGTCCCCTTGTCTTTTTTTCAGCAGCTGCTCGTAACACCTGATTAGGGTCTGCTATCAGCAAGCTGTTTGGTTTTCACACGATGAAATGTCCATTTCTACTAGTCTTTTTTCTTCTCCAGAGACACTTGTAGGATTGAGGTAACTACTTTATTCTGAGTAAGTATCTATCACCTGCCTCAAAAAATTCTGTTCATGGATGCTGATATCCCAGTGCCAATTCATGGCATCAAGGTATATAGTAGTGTTGGGTTTCCTGTGATCATTAGTGCATCTTTCACACCAGAAAGGAGAACTAATAATTCCTTCAGCATCAAATATATTTGCAGTTGTGCACATAGACTGTAAAGCTAGATGAAAGGTGTTAAGGTTCCAATATTACCTTTCCAGAAGCGTAATTCTTCCCCTCAGAGGAGAAAAAACTGGATTACCTTTATTCTTCGGGTGTTTCCCCAACCCTCTTTGTAAATCTTGACAGAGATTATGGATTCAAGGTCACTGTAGGAAAGTCAGTCCATATAGATTGCACAGCAGAGTACAGTTACTTCAGAGCAAATGCAAAACTGCATGAAGTTGCTGCTTTAAATCCAATCTTGATCCAAATTGATGTAAAAATTGTTACAAATTTCAATATGCTCATTTGTAAGAACATGTCTTCTTGGACATATGTGTTTCTGTATGCTTATGTTGGGTGCAAAACTGGCTGAAGCTTACTGAAACTTGTAACCATCTCTTACATCTAGCTCAGGGTTGTTCAAGATGTTCTATTTACTCTTTACCTTCCCACAAAAACTAGGCTCTTCCAGGCTTGGGAGCGTGGCTTTGTTTGGGAAGCACCATCTTGACTAACCTTATGTAATAAGACTATACTCTTGACATAATGATATTGAAACTGAAAATTTTGTTTTGTTTTGCTCTTACTTTAGTGGCTTTCCTACCTGGACATAGTGATAAGATGCACAAATCACATACAAGTGTAATGTGCTTGATAAACAAAAGCAAAAATTGTTCTTTCACGTCAAAATCAGGGAAATCGTGCATCAGGCTAAACTTATGCTTTTACCAAACTAGGAATTAAATAGGACAAGTTATTTAAGAGTTTGAAGGAAGGCCTTATTGCTTTATGGTGATCTATTCAGCCACTGCTGCTCACAGACTTCTCCAGGGTATTTTAACATCCAGATCATCTGAATCACTGAGGAAGACATCCATACCAGTCTGAATTAAAAGTTTAGATACTGCCTGTGTGAAAAGTAGAGAGAAATACTTAAGGGATATTAAAAATACTGGTAGAAACCAGGAAGACTTGCTGTCTGTAAGGACAGCTTACATGCTATCTCTTCACTTGGGAGTTCACAGAAGGATCAGGCATTATGAATTTTCTGGACTGCTTAGATAAAACTTTTCTTTTTAGTATGCATTCACCCACTGTACTAAAACTTTACTCTCTGGCTCAGCATCACACAGTATATTTGCATCCTAACATGGGGAGGGCTCTTTTTTGCCACACTGTGCCACTCAGTCATTGGATCCTCCACTTGTACTTCTACCTTCCTAATCTTAATTTTTTTTTTCCAAGAAAATATTCTTAGTGATAGTCGTTTTCTCCTGAGGGATTTAGTATTTTCAAGCAGGTAGGGAAGCTTCTTGTATTCATCTTTGCAAAGATGTGGTTACTTTTGAGCATCATTTGAAGCTTCTTCAAGAGATGCTGAGTATTCATGTTAAGCAGATCATTCACCCAAAGATGTCTGGGTTTTCACCGCTTTTGCTTCCGTACTAGATCAGATGCATCTTTCGCAGGACCACTTTACAGTCATGGTTCAAGAACATTATGAATACCTTTGTTGAGTACAACCATGTTTCCGAAACAACTGCAGTAAAATGTATTTGAATTAGAACTCAAAGAAAAAGATTACTAGGTTTTATCAGGATGAACTAGATGTGTTAAGTGTGACCAACCCTCCATCTGACTATTACAGAGTACTAAAATAAATGGATTCTTTATCAACAAAGGAAATCAGAAGATGAAGGAAAGATCATTCAGAAAACAGTATTCAATCGTTAACAGCCATTGCTGGCAAAATTACATATCCTTTGAAAGGGAAGGAGGTATTTTCTCACAGAATATAAACACTCAAAATAAAGGCAGGCAACACATATTTGATACCTGTAGCAAAGTCTACATCTAACTAGTGTGGATTCCAGAGGATGGATACTGGGAGCTTTCTACAGAATGCTCTGCTTATGCATTTTCCCTTTACACCCTGTCACTTTTTCAGGATCAGCCTGCTTTTAAAATGTAGCTCCACATAAAATAATTCATTTTAAGATGACAGAGATTCAGTAAGACAAAGCACGCTTCTGAAAAATAACTACACTGGGTCAGCTGGACATAGGTGAAGAGAGAAAAGCATTGCCTCATCACTAATGTGCTTTAGGGCTGAGAATCTAGAAGGCTTTACTGTTAGAATATTATATTTTCAAAGACATAAATAATCGTTGCCTGAAGTAACGTTATAGAACGAGATAAAATATGCTCAGTGATGGAATGACTGAATGAAAAAATGCATCCATAGTAGTGCACTGATGTAGAAATGATGTAGTCACCTTTGGTCTCTTGACTTCTGAAGTTTTGTTCCATGTTTGATGCAGTTTTTTACCAGAATTCTTTGACATTTTATATTAATGAGACAAGGGAGATAGTGAATTTTGTAGAGATTTATGTATCAGATTACGTGCAGACCTAGATGAAACATCAAGATTTACAAAGCAGTTGAATCTGTTCCATGTAATGTGCAAATAATAACATAATTTAAAGTCATTATGCTATAATTTAATTGTCTAGTATGCATTTTAGCTCATAATAAAACTTATTATGGAATTACATTCGGGGAAAACTGCAAAATCAGCCATGAAGCTGGTTTTGCAGTCTCATCTGGACATTTAATGCTGTATAACTGCTTAATGTTACTTTAGCAGTATAAAGAAGCACAAAGCAGGCTGATCCGTTTGTAGAAATGTAAAATGCCCTTCCAAAGTCTGTAGTCTATGAACTTTTAGAAATAGCCTAACAGTAGATTATGTGCATGTGTGTACATTTGCTGGAGAGAGAAACAATCTAAAATTGAGGCAGTGCCTACCAGACTTTAACACTAAGTAAATTTTAATGGCTGTGGTATCCCACAGGGACAACTGTATAATGGAAGGTCTGACATAGGTGCAAGTAGGTCACTTTTAATATTAAAAAAAAAAAAAAAAAAAATCAATGAAATTGTTCTTACTGATCAATTTGTTATTTGTTTGTAAAATATGTAACTGATGAATACTCTAGATTTACATATTAAAATGGCAGGATATTGGGCAGATTGATAATTTTATATTTGCTTCTAAGTAGGTGGATGGATTCCAGATCTGCATTTGTCTCCTTTTGGGGTATGTATACAGATGAATAGATCTCGAATATTTCTGATAGACACCTGCCCATATTTTGGGTACATTTTCAGCCTTCCACTAATCACTTAAGAAAGAATGAGTTATGTCACATAAAAAAATCATTGTTCAGACAGACGGGGCTTTCAAAAGGTAGAAGGATGAATATTGATCAAAGTTCACTGAAATGAGTGAAACCAAAATGAAGTGCAACAGGCCAGTCACTGTTTCATGATGCTCCCAAAGGAGGTTTGTTCCTTGCAGGTAAAACTGCTGAGTTTGGAGTGGGAGAGTGAAATTAGATGAGTTAGAGGACAGATGGTTCAGAAGTAAGGGGGGAAAAGAGTTTGTTTGCTTAGTGACTTATCACCAAACAAATAAGTAGCAAGGTAAGGAGGACCTCAAATTTTGTTTAAAACATGAAATAAAATAATTAGGGAAGTAAATAGAAAGGCCCATGAGTTTCAGCGAATTAGATTTTTATTTCATGTGCCAATCATATTGCATTTGAGCGTTCCTGTGTAAGGAGAGGAAATGTAGCATTCCATGCTAAAAATAAATAAATACATAAATAAATAAATAAAAAATGTACTGGTACTGTATTCTCTTGTGATCTAATGGGGAACACACCACTAAGCTGTGATTTTCCAGATATCCACAGTGACAGAAGCACTGGTTTCAGCCTAGCAATACATGCAGCCATAATGTTTAACCTATGTACTAGCAGTTTGATCCATATCTTTCTTGTACTGTAAATGCTTTAGATTCCTTTGTTTCTTAATAAAATATGGAGTTCTAGGTTCTGCATGTCATCATGAAATTTGAGCTAAGACAAACTGGGTAGGCCAGCGTTTGTCTTGCAAAGCTATAATTATGAATTCCTCTCTCTGAGATGGCAGCAGAAAAATATTTCCCTTGATGTGGAATATCACTCCTGGTGGAAGATACCACTTTCAAGAAGTGGTAGAGCAGTGGTATCATTTACATTGAAATACATAACTGCTAGTTATTTTTCCATGAGTACGTGTGATTATCATCCTTAGACTATTGGCTAATCTGCATTCAGCCTCTCCCTATATTTTTACTGTACTTTGGGTTGTTTATGAGGTGCTTCATTATTTCTCTGTCAGGTGGGTACCAATTATCAGCAGCTTCAATTGCATAATTAAAATACTCACAGTTAAATAGTAAGAAAACTGGGTTGGTATTCAGGAACTGTCATGATTCCTTCCTTTGTGACCTTAGGCAATCTTCTAGAAAATGGTGAAAATTATACTGGTTATCTCACCAGCTGTTGGGAGAGTAAATAGATTAAAAGTTGCATCAGATACTAAAGTAGTGAGGGCATATGAGTGCTGAGAGACACACATTGATATATCTCTTTTAATCTCACTGTCAAAACTAGGAGCCCAGGTTTGAAACCTGGTCATGGTGAGTGACAGATTTATAAATAGCTTCAACCTGTTGAGACTTTTTAAATGAAAAAGGCACTCTAAACCCAACCAGAAATGTGTTGACATCAGTCAATACCCAAATCTTTATTTTTTACTATGACTAGGATATACTTTCTTGTTGAGAAAGCAGGTAGTCTCATCTTAGATTCCAGTAAAAAGCTGTTGTAACATAAATTACATTAAGATTTTTACTGTAGCATAGTAAGTATCTTATGTTGTATTCCTATATACTTTCTGCAGTTATAAATGCTTCATATTATCTATTCTTTTTAAGACAAAACCTTGCTGTGTCTTTGTTTATTATGAGCAATATAATTCATTTGAATTTATGAATATATATTTATAGAGAGGAATACACTCCTTTATGAGATATATAGCAGACAGAATACATATATACACATATGCAATTAAATATAGATGGAAAATAATTTTAGAGTTCAATTTATGGTGTACTAAGTGCAAGCAGATGGATGTTTGCAGTATTTCACAGGCTGCAAATTAAAAAAAAAGTTCTTTGCTGATTAGTATTTCCTTTGAAATAGTTCAAAATATAGGTCCTATATCTCAACCTCTTACTCATGTGAATCGTCTTTTAATACAACATATTTGTCATATGAATGCACTTTTCATTTCAGTATAAGACGCTATTTTGTTATTAAAGAGTGGAGATTTTCTATGAGATTCTGTTTTCCCAAACATAAAAAATAAAATTAATTTTCATTTTAATGTGTAAAATAAATTATAAATAATAACTTGAAGGAAATTTTTAATAGGTTAACATTGCAGATAGATGCTTCCTTCTTACATTTCAATAACGATGCAATGCAAATAAAGGTTTCTTTGTTGCCTTTCAATAATAAGTAATATGATTTACATTGCCGGGGGTGCGGGGCGGGGGGAAGCGTTTTCCATTTTTTCTCCCTCTGGGCAATTTTTCATCCTCATTACTGAAGTCACTAAATGGAGCCCCATCAATTAACTCACAATAATCCTTTTGGGATTGGATTTAGCCCCTGATTCTCAGGTACATCAGAAAACTGTGACTCTTCTACTTGGTTTTCTCGGGTGAACAAGTCTAATGAATTGCACTATATACAGAGGTCATACTATATACAGAGGCTATATGTGCCCATCACTCTCAGCAGAATATTGTGCACAAAATAGCGCATCCTGAGTATAGCAATCAACACAAAAGTATAGGCTGTTTTTATAAAAGTAGAGAAGCTCAAAGTAATACCAATAAATGGATGCTTCACAGTGTACCCATATATTACCATGAATTTTTGTTTCTAACTTTTTTCAAATGGAAATGAAATTGCTCAAGGTAGTGTTATTAAAAGCTTTTTATTCAGATTCTTTTCTCTCTGCCAGGTTAAACATCTCATGGGTGAATGCTTGAATAGAAGTGTCTGAAAAGACATAATTAAGTAAAATCCTTAGAAGCAAATTCTTGCTTTTATGAATTTTAGTAAATTGTGCAATTTTGTATTATTTGTATAACCAGAGACAGTAGTCACACCCATTCTATTGACATTTATTTTAAAAAATCAGAGAGTTTCTGCCTAAAGGCTTTGCAGTTCAAGGGCTGTTTCTCTTTGACCGCTTCAGAAGCAGGCAGAGAGGAGGCTGGCGACTCGGGGAAGCAGCAATCTTGTTACTAGTTCTCTGCTGCTGAGAAGGAGCAAGTAGTAGCAGGTCAGTACTTACGGCAGCTCACCTTTTCTTCACTCTGCCTGGCATCCTCGTCAGGGACATCTGATGGGAGGGAGTGAAAGGACATTTAATGCAATGCTTACATGAGTAGAAAACAGGACAGGGCAGGTCCTCAACTCTTCTCCAGAGCTGAGGAGGTGGCAAATGACCTAACATCTGCATGCAACAACATGCAAAGGCAAGGAAGTGTGTGCTGTACAGATAAATCACAGTTGGGCCCAGAGGCGTTATTGCAATGGAAGCACATTTTGCATGCGGTTTTTAAGGAGGGCTTAGAACCGTCATGGGTTAATTCATTAAGAGGGTTAAACACCCAAGGAACTGCAAGGAAGGAATCACAGGGGTTTGTTAAGGAGCTGATGATAGCAGTCGTTTAAGAGTAGGTAAGATTGAAAGACAAGTACAGCAGGCTTCACAGGCTCAGGGCAAGCAAGCTATAACTATTCTTCGTTTTTGCTCTTCTACTACATATATGTATGTATTTGTGCACATATATATATGGCCATGCAGACAAAACCCAGAAAGAACTGGGGGAAATTTGGGGCAGGGTGATGGGGATACAATACCAAAAATATTAAACTGTTTAGAATTTTGTGTTGTTGCTGTTTCCCCAGAGAAGTATAGTTATTGTTATTTACTGTATACATTTGAAAAAAAACTGCTTTCAAATAAAGGACCCTATAATCGCCAGTGCAAAAGAATAAATAAAGTTGCTCTGGGGTTTTTTTAGAAGTAGAGAACTATGAGAATTGTGGCAGATTTCAGGAGAAACTTTTCTGAAGATCAGGCCATCTTAGTTCAAACCCAGAAATATTGATCTTTGTGACCCATTTCAGGCAACTACATTTGCAAATGTGGTTTAAGCACTGGTGGTTCGTCGCATGCTATTTATCCTCGGCAAAAAATCATTTTCTTTTTTGATAGTTTTGAGGACTTTTAAGTTGTATGATCAATGTTGTTTGTGAGATGAATCCAGGCAGATCTAAAGCGTGCCCTGGTACTTAATCGATCCAGGTATTGCTGGTTTGGTGTGGAGTGTAGCAGAATCTAGATGGCCAGGAAGCTGCCTGGAAACTATGTTATACTACTTCACACTGAGAAAACAGTTTTTATAGACTTGTTTTTTGAATGATCTCCCTCATTCTTATTTCAATAAAGACTAGTCTTACGCTGCAGGCAGTAAGAAGCATTATTTAACATCAAGTGATTCACAGTGTATTACTACTGTACTACACAGTTGCATATTTCTGAGAAAAATTGTACTTAATAGTTTTATTACTTTAATCCTTTTATAATTGAATCCATAAATTAGAGCATTGCTTCTGCTTTGGAATGTATTGGAGAATGGTTGAGAGGGTCTAATTCTAAAAATGAATGGAACACACACCCACACACACACCCCGTGTTGTCTTTACTTAGATATTTTAAAAGATAAGTAATAGCATTCATATTTTCTGTTGCTTTCTTTGCAGTTGTGGTCTCCTTGCAAAATATTTCTCCGAGCTGAAATCTTAGTTACTAAAAAAATGCATAGAGGATTTTTGCTATAAGTATTTCTGTCTCATTATGAAAAGGGGGAAGGATGAAAAAGTTAATAATTTAGAATTGAGGTTTTGTTTATTTTCCTTTAGTGGTTATGGAGAGAAACTAAAAATGTAAACTTTTCATAGAACTAAAACTCAGGAATTCATGTGGGTGGTAGGAATGTGAATTGATGGAATAAGGTACATTTTCACCTGATTTGATGTTTTCTGCTTTATCTTATTTAATATCTGTTTTAATATTTGATAATTTACATTTAAATCATGTTTTTAATTCCCCAAACTTGCAAGAATAGCA